>NC_142166.1:47095488-50037510 GCF_029865625.1 Vigna umbellata | reverse complement strand
GATGTGTTGGAGAGAACGGCTGCAGGCGAGGATGGCAGGTGACGACGCTGGATTATGCGGCGGCTAGGATTTCTTAAAGAGAAATTAGGGTTTGTCTGGAGATGGTAATGATGACGTGGCAGAGACTTTTTTAAAAATCATTTAAGTCTACCTATTAACATGTGCTACATGCTTATGAGATATCAGAATGACATTTGCATCATTATGTTTTTAAAGCTTTGAGTGGAAAGGATCGGATTGAATATTTTTTAAAAGGTATGATTACTTTGAATCAAATCCCTAAAATAGGGACCAAATGATGTATTAAACCTAATATTTAAAAATTGATATTACTTGTAATATTTATTATATGCAGTTACTTTTGTCTTTTATTTTGTATATCTCAAAATTAAAGAAAATATCTTTTTAGTGTTTATTTGAAGGAAAATAGAATAAAATTTCGAAATATAATATAGCTATTTATGAACTGTTGTCTTTTCACAAATCTGTATCCTTTTGATACATTCTTCCTTCCAATTAATACTTACACTCACTGCAAACGTCTCACTAGACATTTTAAATATAGTTGATCGGAATATTCAAAATTATATAAAATAAAAATACAAGATAAAAATGTGGATATGTAGTTGTGTTTGTTTCCTAAACTCAAATAACTTATATTATTTATATTTGTGTACGGTGAAGGTATATATGTTATTATTTGTTGTAATATACAAGTGTGATGGTATTCCATTTCCAATTTTTGTCTAATTTTATAAGGTTTTTTTACTAACATGTTATATTTGATTAGATGAGAACATTAAATAAATAATAATGAGATTTCAATATTTATCTCAAAATAATTAAATCATTTAATTAAGCGAATTAATATCATTTATAAATAACATTTTATGAATAAAGTATAATTTTAATGATTGCTTGGATTACATAATAATATTAATATATATAAAAACTTAGAATATTCATACTTATAGCGTATAATGATTTAAGAGGTGAGTGATTCGTAATCTATTTTCCGATTGCTTAAACTATTATTCTATCTAACTAAACTTGGTCTTAGTGGTAGATATTAGCCGAATTAGTTGCACTGTCTCACAGGGAAGAATTTTAGTGATGAATGACCCAACAATATTTAATTATTTTCATGCATTTATCCCTTAGACAAATTAATTGGCTTTACCCAACAAAGTCGTAGCTTTTTCAAACTAATGCATTAATTGTTTATTTTTATTTCACCATGATAAATGCATTTTAATTAAATTCATTGTATTTTTTATCACTCAGTTCATCATCTACTGCTTTCTCATTACTCGAAACACTGGTACAAGTTGTACATAGAATTACAATTTTATACAATGCCAATCTATTTAACATAATATACATTATCTTTTTTTTTCTAATGATCATTTTTTTATTTTAATATTTATTTTCAAATTTTAAGAACATAAAATGTTTTTTATCATTTAGAATTTTACTTTTTACCTGACATTTTATTAATTTATATACGGGTTTATTTATTGTGACAATATTTCATAAATTCTATCGAGATCATATACAAATTATTGTATTTTCTTTATTTTTCAAAAACAATATTAAAAAGACAGAAAGGGTGATAAAGGATTAAAAATTGAGTTAGGGGAGAATTGTAGCTTAAACAAAATTGTGACGTCAATTTGTAACTGAGACTATTTACATTGATTTAGTGGTTTAAACGTCCAGATAAACTTTTTTAAAATTAAGTTTGAATTAAAATGTAACTTTTATGAGACTTGAGCATAACTCTTGAACTTTTTTTTTACCTCTAGGTGACTTTCTTTGTTTACTCTATCAATTTTTTTTCAGCACCTCATTGTTTTGGAATTTATTTTCTGAAATACATTAAATTCTTCTTAAAATATTTTTTCGGAAAACACTCGCTCACTTTTCTGAGAAACATTCACTCACTCTTAATTAATGAAAAAGTAATCGAAAAGCTATGATGGTTGAAGAAAATTTATAGGATGCAAGAAGGAGTGTTTCTTCGTGTACTTCCAATTGTTTCTCTATACATCTCCAAATTTTCAAATAGTACCACACTGATTTTGGATTGAAATTTTGAAACCCTAGTCATGCCTGCACCCCTTGTCCTCTCCATGCTTTTTAGTGTAGAAGATAACATTTAAATGAATACAGTGTCAATGACATTCATCAAACTCAGTTCTATATCGTATTAACAATAGTTTGTGCATTACTCTTATATATCATAAATAATCTTCTAAGTCTTTTCAATGTCTAAGTAAAATTATTTTTCCATTCACTTGATAAAAATGCAAAAGTAGCTGAGAATGTCAACTTTGTAGATGTCACCCAAGTATCTAAAGCAATGGGAGCCAATATTTGTTGATTTTGTACGTCATATCTATTAAGAAAACGATATTAAATGCATTCAACGATTTCATTTCATTATATATGTGTCCAAAATAGGTCATTTACCATCTCATATTCGTCGACACATTTACTCTAATAGATGTATTTATCATGATCCAACATCATCATCAATTGAAAAGTAATCACTCGAACTAATTCAACTAAGTATCACGTGTGAGAAATATTTGATCATTTGTAAAATTATTTATATAATTTGCTTGACACACTTCATTGACGAAAGAAGAAAAACCTGATAAGAAACTCAAATTTACTTGTAAATCCTTCAAACCAAAAAGAGATCTTTTATCGTATAATATAAACATCTATAACATAATATATCCATCACTCAATACCTTACTTCATTTGGAATAAAACTACTAATAATAATACATCAACAAATTACCACAAAAAACAAATTATAAATAAAATTAAAAGCAAAAAACTTTAAAAAAAATTATAAAAACTGAAAATAGTAACCAGAATGACAAATTTGGTGAGAGCTTATCCGAATTTCTAAATCTAACAAAAATCTTAACTAGATTTTAAAATCTTATCCATAATCGAAATTCAAAATTTGGTGATTTTTTAACCGAATTTGAAATTCGATTAGTTATAAAATTCGTTGACTTTCTAATCGAATTTCACAATTCGACAAATTTTTTAATTGAAATAAACTTATATTTAAGAAGAAGATTAACAACACTGCAAACAATAAGACCATCCACAAAAACTCAATACCAGAGGACCACCAATAACACAAAAAGTGAACCATGAGAGCAAAGGGAAAGGAAACACCAAACAAGAGAGAAAGAATAATTAAAAAGAAAGAAATAAACGATAACAGAGAAACCGAACTTCGTCTTGCGGATGCAAGACTTCAGGAAATATAACTAAGAATTAAATTACATTTGGTAAACAGTAATTACTTTTTACTTATTTTTTCTTCATTTAATGAAGGATAAAAATGTCTACTTGGAGATGCATGGAAAAGTGTTGGAGATGCATAAAGAAACACTCTTCAAGAAGTAACAATTCCTCAAGGTTCAATAAGCTGGCCTGCCCTCTCTAGGTTGACAGTTACTTCTGCGCTCCTCCAATTTTTATGTACATCTATGAGGTATAGGTAGAAAATAATAGAGGTTCTCTTAGTTCCTAGACTTGAGGGAACAGTGTGAGGCCGGTTTCACAAAGGAAAATATCTTTTTAATAATTTTTTTTTGATAATTTTTGTATAATAATTTATGTAATAGTATGTGATCGGTCCATTTTAAATATATAGATTAATAAAATAATAACAGATAATCTATTATTAAAAAATTATTAAAAAAAGTGATTAAAATAGAATGGTCCTTCACAAAACCAACGATAACCTAGGCTTGCATAATATAAAATTTCCGGTCTAGCTTTAGCTGGAACATTTTTTTCCAATCTATTTAACTTTGAGGTACAAATGAATTTACACTGGACTGGTAGGTTTTTAAAACCAATTTCTCTGATTCAAAAATAAATTTAGCTTTAAAACAATTTAGAATAGTATTATTTTATTAAAAGTATATACTTTTTGGAATGTGAATGTTTCATTTTACTTTAATTTTAAATTATGTATTTCAATTTTCAATAGTTGACCAAACATAGTATTTTTAAGATCTAAACAATTTAGTAAAAATATAGATTATATCGTATATAGGTTCATTTGATTTATTTCGTCTGCCTAAATTGAGTCATTTATTTATGTCAATATGGCTTATAGGAATAATTTTTTTTAAAGTTTCTCTACGAACTTTACAAAAAAAAATAAAAATTGTGATGACAGTTATTTTAAGAAAGTTGGAACTGATGAGAGAGTAACAACTAAATTTTGCGAAAATTAGGTATCCACATACCAATAGATAATATTAAAACCAAAAATCACATAATACACGAGTTAATGGGTTTATATTGGTTTCATAATGATTTTTTAACATCCTAAAAGTACGCTATAAAACCATATACCAGAATCATCACATGTTAACAATATTACAGACCAGTTCTACGCTGAACGAGATACGACTATGGCCGAACGACCTTACACAATAACAGAGAATTTAAAAACATACACTAGCTACTACTAGACCGAACTGTGTACAAAATAAATTATACCGAACGGTCTTACAAAAGGTAAAGCTAACACCAGACCGAACACTCTCAAGGTTCGGCCTTCACTTCCGTTGCCTCTTCCAATACTTCTTCAAGCAGCTCTTCTCCTTCTGCTCACATCCACACGGATGATCATTGTAACAGGACAACGACCGGACGCACAACACAAACAAAAATTGATAAACAGGGTAAGCTTATGTAATTTAATTTATTCAATCACAACATACGACATTCATAACGAAACCAACAACGACCACATCATAATTCATACATTCAAAGCATGCAAAAACGACCACTTGACTCTAACTATCCGGACTGTATGAATCCTATGTAGCTACGACGTTCGTGCACCCGGGTGATGTAGTAACTGGGATACCCTCAACAGCTGCCACCCGAGGTTGATCCGTTCCGTCCAAGTTAATCTTATGGACTAGGACCTCCTGCCATTCCCACACGTGACTTACTCCTCCCTACATGAGAACGAGTAATCATGGAATATCAGGATGAACGCCCGCTAAGCTTTACCCATATTCATACTTTACCAATCAATAACCACTTTTTGAGATATTCCTCCCTGGAATACTCGTTCATAATCAACTATTTCATACACATCACATCTCAATTCTTCTCATACTTAATCATCCATACATTCAAATGAAAAGAGATCATACGCTCTTATCATAGACTAAGTTCGACTGGAATAACGCTTATTAGAAACTAACGAGACTGAGCGCTACTCATCTACTTCAATAAACAAACTCTTAAGAGTTCAATCGGACGTCACGAAGACTAGGCCGAGTACTAAGACTCTAGGCCGAACACCTTTTAAAGACCAACACTAATTTACACTAAATACTAATACTAATGAGAAACTATGGAGTAACGAACGCTATCTAGTTTGAATGAAGACTCTAATTCGAAGCACAATAATAATATATTAAAGAAAACAAGACCCAACGCTTGGTTTAAGACCGAGCCCTGTAGGAACCGAACACTATTGGACGAGCGCTGGTCCAAGACCAAATACTTATCAGGAACGAGCGCTACTGAGACTGAACGTTTGATCCAAGACCGATCACTAATAAACTCACATAAAGCTATTTAGGAAGTCTAAAGAAGGACTACACTTAAGCCGAACACTCATTATACATATCTATTATTATAACACGAACTCTACTAACGAAATTCCTTGTAGAAGAAGAACTTAATGTAGATGGACACTTAAAGAGGAACAAAATGGTTAATACGAACTCTCGGTAAAGTTTAACTAATCATATATAGTATTACAGGAAGACTCTTATACTCTATCCCCAAAACATGAGAACTCAGGTACGACCATGTACTCCCAAGAAAAACCGAATGCTCGCTAATGACGCTCGACCATACTATCACCTTTACTCAGACTACCACAGTTTGAATATCAATTCCTATCTCAACTCAATTCACAACATGCATCATTCATCCATCCACACGTTCAAACAAGCAGTACACACATATCTCATATTCATCAAATAATCAAATAATGTATCATGCAAACATGCCAACATTCAGACAAGAATTTAATCAAATTATATAAGTTTCCCTTACCTCGACACGTAACCGAATGCTCAACTATGCAGAATTAGAGCTCCCTACTACCAAAGATTAACGTCCGACGACCACGTTTTAGGAACACTGGACCACATAGAAAACCATAAACGCTCAGAATACTACTACCCACTCAGGCGACCAGAACTAGAGAGTTGCATGCGAGTCTAAACAAACGTGCTTAAAGAGAAAGAACTCACCAACTCAGAATCACAAACCGATCGGTTTAACTGGAAGCTCTTGAAGCCGGGAGTGTTCCAGCGGTGCCTGAGAGGTGATCGAAAGAAGAAATGGTAAGGTTTTCTTAGAGAGAAGGAGGAGATTTTCGAGAGAAGGAGGAGAAAAGAGCTTCAGCAGTTTGGAGAAGAAGAAAAACATGCAAAAAAGTGACACGTTATTTGAAATTTGGCCTTAAATACTGTCGTCACCCAAAACAAATGATCACTCTCATGCAGCCATCTGTTTTTCACTAACTGAAACGCTCACTCCCCTTCTTAACACTTGGATTCCACTTGGGGTTTTTGGATGCGTTTTAATGAGTTCTGAGAATTTTCTAAGCATATCTATAAAGGAACATAAGATCATTGTATAATACAGTAAATATGTGATGACAATCCATTTTTGGCATGTACAATATTTCATATATATATATATATATATATATATATATATATATATATATATATATATATATATATGTTTGTGTGAAGAGATAAATAATCTACAATTAAACTAAAATAGAACCGATATGTTTTTAGATTTTTAGTCAAAGATAAAAGAAAGAAATACACCATATTCTATGTTTTGCAATCAATAATTTGACCACAAGCAGGGTTTTAGATATTGTATTGTTAGTACCTGTGTAATACTTTGTAAGATATGTTAACTTTAAAATAGTCTAAATTAACCCATTTTATTCCAGTGAAATTTGGATAGTTTTTTTATCCTATATTTTAAATTCAAGTTTCTATTTATTTACATAATACTTTGTCCGAGGTTCAATATTTCTTTTAAAGAAATCAAGAAGTATAATTATTTTTTTTTTACTTTAGCAAAATATTTATAACTTTTTTACATTAGGTAAAAAGTAAAAGTCTAAACGATAAAAAATAATTAAATAAAAATAAAAATCTTCCAAAAGTAAGAGACAGTGAATTAAAAAAAGAAGATTTATAGTCAGCAGTTTGACATTTCAGTGAATCGACTTTCGTTCCCACTTTCTTGAACCCTTTCTTGGGTTCAGTTGGAAAATGCAAAGAAGTTAGAATTAATTAAAGAAGTTGCAGTGCAAGAAAGAAGTAAAGTGTCGTGGGCATAGCCAAAGGTCAGTCTCTTAGGCAATTTCCTTGCAATTACATCACCATTGTTCATTCCTTCGTACACTTCAAACTTCAAACTTCTTTTCCAATTTCACACCAGTTGCATCACCCAACTTGGGAGCCAATGCTCTTCGTATATAATCAATCAAACACCTCACAAACTCAACAAAACAAAACCCTTTGTAATCCTAATTCCAATAGCAAGAATCAAGAAGCTCAACGATCATGGCATCTCCCAAAGGGCTATTATTCTTCTACAAAAACTTGTTCAAGATGATAACCTTTCCATGTCTGACTACTCCCAGGCCCAAACCATTACCGGCACCTGCACCTCTTATTGGGCCTTCCGGCCCAAAAGACGATAAAGGGCTGAAAGACGTTTTCGATCACTTGGACGTTGACAAAGATGGGAAGATCTCCAGCAATGAACTAACGGATTACTTTGCGTCGGTTGGCGAGTCCGTGAGTCATAAAGTGGCGGAGAGAGTGATAAACGAGTTTGACTCGGACGGTGACGAGTTGCTGGATTTCGGTGACTTTGAAAAACTGATGAAGCAAGATGAGAGTAAGGAGGTGGAGGATGTTCTACGAAGCGCGTTCGAGATGTTCGAGGTTGAGAAAGGGTGTGGCTGCATAACGCCAAAGGGGTTGCAACAAATGTTGCGGCAACTGGGAGATGTCAAGTCGCATGATGAGTGCGTGGCCATGATTCGACCCTTCGATCTTGACGGCAATGGCTTCCTTGATTTTCACGAATTTCAGCAGATGATGTCCCCAACTTGATTCTCTTAGGATTGTTTTTACTCTCTCTCTTCAAACAATGTGTAAAATGAAAGTGAATGCTTTCTTGACGGAAGATAAAGAAAGAAACGCCGTTTCCTGTGTCGTTGTGCTACCACTTTGGTTGTTACGTTACTTCAACGACGATAATTTATTCCGTCCCAAATTAAATATAATATACTTATAATTAATTTATAACTTTTAATAAAATTAGGTAAGCCAATATACTTTGCTAATTAGTAGTGTCCTGAAGGATACAAATTAGCAGAACAAAACGTCGATAGAAACTTAGTTTATTGGAAATAATGATTTTTAATTTTATGCAAAAATGTTTTGCTAGGACACTTATTAACCGTTTGACTCATGAATTTGTAAGTTTATAATTTCATACTAAATTGAAATGACCGATATAATTTAGTGTCAAATTAGTTTCTAAATCTATAATTTAATATTTTTTTATAAATTTAAATTGTCTCCGATTTACATATTTAGATTCGTAATATTATTCATTCATAGTTATTTTTACTAAAAAGTATTTGCAAAATGAGTTCCAAAATATTGCTTTAGACATCTTGATAGAAAAACTAATTTTTAATTCTAAATATAATGATTAACATTTTTTATGTTTCTCTCACTATTAGATATTGAGAATTAGGCTACATAACTATAAATGACGATTGTATTTAAATATTTAAATTAATGGATATAAATTACGTGTCTCAAGTAATTTTCGTAATTCCTACCTATTAATTAACCTGTTTATATCTAATAATAGAGTAATTATTTTGAACAAATATATTTTTGTTACACTTTTTTAAGAACACTCGATTTTATACTTGTAATAACAATTCATTGTTTTGAGTGAAAAACAAAAAACAATACATTTTTATTCCTGTACATGTATGTTTAAGAATAAATAATCAGAACATGGTTTAACTTAACCTAATATATGTTTTTCCAACTTACTCGTTTTAACTTCTTTATACATAATCAGAAAAATAACATCTCTTCACTAACATGTATTAATTACAACCACGTAATTGTCATTACTTTTTCTATACGGTGTGGCTGTTTTCTTATTACGCAATATAAATGTGTACACACCACCTAACCAAAGTTGATGTTAGACAATTTGGATCATACATGCATTTTGCGAACGTATTTAATTTGTTTTCTTATACTATTTTCAATTAGCATCTACTATGATCAACAATTATAATTATAATTAAAAATACCATATTACTTTACTTTGTTTTTTGTTTTCAACCTTCTGCGAAGGATTTTAAAATAAATAAATGTTTCCATAATTAATTTCAAAATATTAAAAGAAACATAGTTAAAAAATTATTATATTTATAACTAAAAAGAAAATATAAAATTAATAATCAGACATAAAAGAAACTAAACATGTTGGTGTTTGGATTTTATCATTTTGTAACTAGGGATTACATCAGCAAAACGTCTTTGTCATTTTCAGTTCATTTATTTCAACACATATCCTTCTTTATATTTTACTAGTTTCAATGACTTATGTGTAAAGACTTATATAACCTACACTTCTTAAGTATTTAGATGCGAAATAACAATTCCTTTAATATTCTCTCTTCATAATTTGTACCCTCTAATTTAAAATAATAGGTTGTTTAACTTTATGAACATGTTTATTAAAATTATAGTTATGTTTATCTATTTATTTTTTTAACCTCAATTGTTGTATAAGGTGATGATCCCACGAGTAATTGAAAACGTGCAGAATTTTTAGGGAATGGACCACCACGAGTCGCATCGCCACGAATCGTTCGTAGCGCTTAAAAAGTGAAGCGACACGAGTCGCCACGGACGCAAGGAGAAAGCGCCAACGGAAAACCGTTTATGACATTTTGTTAGACTCAAAGCTAAAAATAATAACAGGCACACTCCCTCTTCGCACAAAGTTCTCACACGCTCCTGGTTTCAGATCGGAGAAGAAATGGCGAAATCGAGCGCCGACGATGCCGAGCTTCGGCGAGCGTGCCAGCTCGCAGTTGAGGGCACCAAGCACAAGGTCGTTCTCTGCATTCGGACCGTCAAGACTCACGGCACGTGGGCAAAATCTGCTAAGGTTCGCCAAATGGCTAAGCCTAGGGTTCTCGTTCTATGCAGTACGCGCTATTTCTCTCTCACTCTCTTCGCACTCTCTCTCTCTTTTCACATTTTTCGATCAACGCTGGAATAACTTTTCACACTCCTAGAACCTTCCTCACAACAAATACGTGAATCATTGAATCATGACGTGTGTTGCCAAGCGTGGTGTGTTTATGTTTCAAATTTAGCAGTTCTGCATTACGTGGCTGTCGCCAAAAACATTTAAAATGTAGTAGCTGGGCATTACGTGCTCGTTTCGTCTCGTTGATGATACCTCTCTAGATGTTTTTTTTTGGTTCTTATGTCTTATTGGCTGTTGTATTACAAGCCACTGAATATACTTTTTTACAAGTAACTATAAGAAAAAAAAAAAAAGGTTAAAATGAGTTGAGTTTGAAGGCTAAAATTAATTTATAGACTTAATTTTTGTAGAAACCTTTTCACCTAATTGTGTTAACTTATGGAGTACAGAATAATTTACTTCATAGGACTTCTTGTTTTGAATCCAGTTAGTTTGGCGGTTTCAGTTTCATGTTGACAGCAGGTGTGGATGTGATTAGAAACTAAAACTATGTATCCCTTTAGCAGGTGATTACTGACATTTTTACTTTTATAATGGCATAACTGGGAGGATTTAGCATTTTGAATACTTTAGCTCGTAGTGTATTCGTAACTGGTGATGTTATGGATAGGTGATTAATGTGGTCACTTCATCGTGTGTTACTGTGGTGATGGTTTGTTGAATTCTGTATTTGTTGCACTGTTGGTGACAAAATGTTAATTTTTTTAGCAAAAGCGAAAGGTCAGCGGACAAAAGCTTTTCTTCGAGTTTTAAAGTATTCAACAGGAGGGGTGCTTGAGGTAACGTCCTTTTCTCCCCAATTCTCTCCTTCACTGGTAGCTCAATAAGGTAAAAAGTCCTGCGTGTGGCTGACATTTTTGTTTTGGCCAAAATTTTATTTTTTTATGACCTAACTGAAATGATTTTTCCATCTTTTGCCATTTCTTCTACTTTCAACTGTAATGTATAAATCGTACCCTTGTTTAGTTTCATTCACCCTTGCTGCATCGGTTAGTTATCCCTTTCTTTATGTGTCAAATAATTGCACAACCTTAGTATAAACTAGTATGCCTCTTCAATCAGAAAAAGGTTGACGCTAACAGACCAACTACTTAGTATAGTCAGGACTTTTTGTTGGATATAGGGTGTGAACCTCATCTTATTAATCAGCTTTGTTAGGTTGAGACTGAAAGTTCACTTCTTAAGATGGTATGAGAGCCATTTGAAGCTTATCCTGACAAGATTTGTTGTTTGTTGAACCTATTGTTCCATCTACTATATGAAGATTTGTTGTTTGTTGAACCTATTGTTCCATCTACTATATGAAGATTTGTTGTTTGTTAGGCCTACAATGTGATTCTCTATAGGACCGTTATTGGATCAGTCATTAAAATTATAATTCCACGCTCGAGATGTATATGTTTTGGTATGAGGAGGATGTATTAAGATAAGATAGATTCACCGTATATACCATCTCATGATATTAGTACAAAAACATGATTTTATCTCTGTTCCCTAATGCATAAAAAACAATGTGATGTAGCATATTTATATTTAGCTACTCTTAAAATATAATCATTATTAATATGTGGAAAATTTCCACCTTTCCTTTGTTGGTAGAAAAAATAGATAAACTGAAGCCGACTAACTGCACAGTAAATGTTAGCACAGTCTCTTTCTTCCACCTTGAATTTGCCTTAACTGGAGGTTTAAACATATTTCTATTGACTACGAAACTTCTCGTGTTGCAGCCTGCTAAGTTATACAAGCTGAAGCACCTCTCAAAAATGGAAGTTGTAACAAATGACCCCAGTGGATGTACATTTACACTGGTAATATCCCATTCTTTCTTGCGGTCGTATCTTTCTGGTTCTGAATACAATGTTCCCAGTTTGTGGAACATAACCAAATCGGGATGCAGCCAGTTTGTATTATGAAGCTTCTTTCTAAATGCCTTTTGTATCTCTCTGTTATGTCTCTTTTTATTTGCTAATGCATATATTTCTTATAGGGGTTTGATAACCTTAGAAGCCAGAGCGTTGCTCCTGCACAGTGGACAATGCGCAATACGGATGACAGGTTATACCGTTAAATGTATAATTTAGGCATGTAGAGTTTGATCCTTTATCATTTTTCTGTCAGGAGAGTGATTTTTGGCTCACTACATCTGTTGCTCGTCTTATAGAAATCGCCTCCTCCTTTGTATCTTAAATATCTGCAAAGATGTCCTAGGTCGCTTACCGAAGGTTGTTGGTATTGATGTTGTGGAGATGGCTCTTTGGGCTAAGGTGAATAATGGTCTTCTATTCACTTAGTTCAAAGTTGATTTACTGCCTATACTGTCACGCTGCAATCATTATTTTGTATTAGATTATTCTTTACTTTATTTTGTATTAGATAATTACGTTACTTTATTTTGTATTAGATAATTACTTTACTTTTTAAACTAGTATAATTACTCTGTATTTATATTTACGGATAGAGTGCCCTGTCTCATCGGTGATCTATAAGTCCTTGATTTTAAGCTGATGGTGTAAACTTCGAAAAATAGTTACTCGGTGACTGATTTCTGTTAATTGTTACACACTATTGGTTTATCCGTTTATTTATTTCAAAAAATGTGAAATAGGAAAATACACCTGCAGTTTCCGCTCAAAGTAACCAACTCGATGGTGCTTCTATTGCATCTTCTGTGACTGAATCAGAATTGAAAGTCTATGTTGAAAAGGAACTTGTCTCCCAGGCAGAGGAAGAGGACATAGAGGCTCTTCTGGGAACGTAGGTGCTATCATTTTCTGTCTTAATTTGTATACGAGGTTAAATATCTTTGATGAATAACGATATAGTTCATGTCTTCTCTCTGCAAAGGGCTATTGCAATGTCATAGAAAGTATCTCTCTCTCTCTCTCTCTCTCTCTCTCTCTCTCTCTCTCTCTCTCTCTCTCTCTTCCCTTGCAAACTTATGTCCATATTTTGTGATTAATATTGATACAGGGAATTAATGTACTAGTAACAGCAAGATGAGACTTAGTTGGAAAACTTAGCTCTATGTATCTCACTTTACCTGCAGTGCAGGGTTTCAAAACCCACTAGAAGCACATTTTTGGCTAGGGCAAATTCAACACCCTGGCGGGATTAGTTTTCATAAAAGTTTAGGACAATCCTTGTGATGTTTACCCCCCAAGAAAATACCAAAGTACTAACATGATTGTTACATGTTAAAAAGTTCAAATGAAAGTATTTATTATGTTAGTGGGTACAAAGATACTTAGGTTATTCTTTTAGGAAAAGTGCTTTTGTTGGATGATATTTTCTTTTTTTATAAAAAGAAAAAAAAAAGAAAATTTCTTAAAATGCCAAGTACGTAACTCTCACCATACCAAAATATAAAAAGAGTTAAAAGGAGGCCTGTATGAAATTTGTACAAAAAAGGTAAGATATGATATTTGTCTTGCATAAAATGCCAAAATTTAGAGAGATAAAAGAAAACTAACACAAATACAATTTTTATTATTAAGCAGATTGCACCACATTACTTTGCACAAGAGATCCCTTGTTGTGAGGGAAGCCAAGAAAGGAGAAGGGCAAAACAAATCAAATTAAAGTGAGAAAAATACATATTGATCATTTATTAAAAAACAAAGATCACAGTAGTTTTTCAAAAAAGTTTTATAACTTTTAAGTGCTCAAATATTCACCATCTATATATAAATGCAACTTATTGTCAAATAAAAAGGATTCTCACAATATATCCTCAGACATATATATGCAATTTTGAAAAAGTTGGAGGAGAGGCATCGGTCTCCTTTGTCAAGATCTGCCCCTGGATGGACAGACCTACTTGTGTCAAAATGGGGGGCACGTGCCCCTACTTATTTCATTCTTTTAATATTATCAGTGTTAAGTTTTTATTTTAGCCTCATCAGTCACATTGCCCCTGTCATGTTAATCTGTATCAAACTTCTTTTGTTGAGTAAAATATGATATGTTTATCTTGTCTTCGCTATCCAAAATTTCTTGGTACGCAACATGTAGTCTTTGAATGTGCAGTTATATCATGGGTGTTGGTGAAGCAGAGGCATTTTCTGAAAGGTTAAAAAGAGAGCTCCAGGCTCTGGAAGCAGCAAATGTGCATGCCATTTTAGAAAGTGAACCTTTGATAGATGAGGTATAACTGTTCTTTAAGTTTATTTTTTTTTTTGCTGGTATAACCTTTAAATTATAGACTAAATAAACCATTTGTGTTACATCGAGCTATGATTACAATTATTTGAGACACCATACACTTTTGTTGTCTTCTTTATCGGGTAAATTAATTTGCTTAATTTTATCGCCCTCTTCGAACTTTAAAAACCTCGTTTTGATATTTTAAGCTCTTGTATTGTCACTTCAATCATTATAGTTGTTGTGATACACGGAAACGTCTGCTTAGTTCTACAAATCTTCATGTTGCTTAACATTATGAAGTAAAGATTATTTTAATATTTTTTATGAAGTTGTTCGCACTGATAATCTATGCTTTGCAGGTATTGCACGGGCTTGAGTCAGCAACAAATAGTCTGGAAGACATGAATGAATGGTTAGCCATGTTCAACGTAAAACTTCGACACATGAGGGAAGATATTGAATCAGTAAGTGCTCGTTCAAGCTGGGAGAATAATTTGCTTTGCAATTTACTTTGTGGTATTTATGTCAGTGTATTTACTGGAAACCATGTTTATCAAGCTATGTAACACAAATAGTGACATGGACATCGGACACAACATGAACAGAGACATTTTGACACGTGTAGTTTCCAGAACATAGGACATGAGAACACAAATCTATATACTAGATCATTATGAATTATTTAATTTAATAACCAATATTTATATATTCAAAATTATCTATAAACTGTCAAATATAATTATCTAAACATATTGTTACCTTATACAAAAATGAATATTCGACTACATTTTTCTCTATCTTGTTCTTTAACCTTCGAGGAGGCACGTAACATCTTCCCTGTAGTTAGGTCATGAAAGGTACAATGAGAAAAATGTTGGTGAACAATTCAAATCTTTTCTAAGCATGTGAATAGAAATAAGGATATTAGCCAAGCTATAGCATAGCTCAAGGAGTTACTGAAATATTATGAATGAAAATAATACTTTGACAACCCCATAATTAATTATGAAGATTCTATTAAGCTATTTGTGACAGCCCTTAAGGCATTGCCTACAATGACAGGAAAAAACACAAAAAAAAATGCCGCTTTATTGAGGAAAAGTTGGAGAGTGGACTCAAAACTACAATACGTGCCCCTTCAAAATCCTAGTCGAATCAAAGGGACTTCTTCCCACATAATGCTTTCAATATATTTCGAGCAAGTGGGACATGATACATCATTTGCCAGCTTAGTGCTCATAACTTAATAATGTGACTAGGATTACTTTCTAATTACTGTCTTACTATTATTATGTACAAATTTGTGGCCTAAAATCTCTTTGCTAGCATTTATTTTTCATATGCGTATTGTATCTACTGGCGTAAGTTAATAGAAAATAGAAAATAATATACAATTTCAGTTCTCTGTTCAAGTCAATGAAGTCCAACCTTTGGTGTGGTTGGAGCATCATTCTCACTTCTTTATGGAGATGTCTTTGAATGTGAAACTTATTTGGGATAAACACTAGGCATTTGGCTTCTGTTTGGTGTTAAATTTGTGGTTTTTTTAGGGTTTCTCTTAGAAATAGGCCGAGATTGGGCAACTTTGCTTCATTGATATTTCTGTTTGTATGAAGGGTCTCTTATCCACCCAACCTTTAGTAGCATCTCCATTTTGACTTAAAGAATTTCAATGAGCTTTTCTTATTTTGTCTCAATCCTTTTATGGTATCCCAGATTGAAACCCGCAATAACAAGTTGGAAATGCAAAATGTAAATAACAGATCTCTTATTGAAGAGCTTGATAAGCTTCTTGAGCAATTGAGTATCCCTTCAGAGGTATGGCTTACAGTGGTGAATTCCCATATTTTGAGTTTGATGAACTTTTAATGGCTTGGTAATCAATGATGTTTCGTTGGTTGTAGTATTCAGCATGTTTGACAGGAGATTCATTTGATGAAGCACAAATGCAGCAAAACATAGAAGCATGTGAGTGGTTGACAACTGCCATGCGTGGTCTAGAAGTGCCTAACATAGATCCTACTTATGCAAAAATGAGAGGAGTATGTTCCTTGCCTTACTTTTAATAATATTAAAGCAAGTTTTAATTATTTAGAAATAGGAAGTTCAGGCCCATGCCTTCATATTGTTTTGTTAATGTTAAATTAAATGAAGAAAATATATTGAAGGTGACAATTTTTATTTGCATTCATTAGTTGCTTCCATTTTGATTGGTATGGAAATTGTTTATTTTCAATGGTATGAGTTTTGGGCCTCAGTGAGAAAATAGGTATTTGCCATGGCCTGTTTGGAAAACATGTATAAGATCTAAAACTCATTTGGTTTAATGATTGTTTCTTTCTGCTATTTGTACAGGTTAAAGAGAAGCGAGGAGAACTTCAAATAATAAAGTCTACTTTTGTTGGGAAAGCTTCTGAGTACATGAGAAATTACTTTGCTACTTTTGTGGACTTTATGTTGAATGATAAAAATTACTTCTCTCAGGTATTTTCTGCATAAATTCATGATAAACTTTTGAAGTATTAGAAATTAGAATCATTCATTTGTCACTTTATTTGCATACTCTAATCAGCGAGGGCAGTTGAAAAGGCCAGATCATGCTGACTTGAGGTTCAAGTGTAGGACATATGCGCGCCTTCTTAAGCATTTAAAGGTTTAATAATGAATGATTTACACTTTCTGCTTGAAGTTCTCTTTTGTGTGTATATATTTACCAAGTTAATTTCTTTGTTTCTTCCTTATTAGTTTCCTGTAAACCTGCAGATTCTTGATAAGAATTGTTTGGGACCACTGAGAAAAGCCTATTGCAGTTCTCTAAACTTGCTTCTTCGAAAGGAGGTTTGAGATAACAACCTATTCACACTATATTGGTGTTATTTTTTTTTATTTCTTGGTCATCTGGTGGTAATATTATTGCCGTTACCAGGTCTTTTTGAATTGGGAAACAGTCATTATAGTTGAAATAAGGGAAAAACTGAAATGTATTTCTTGATAAAAATATATAAGTGCTGCTGTCATTATACAGGCTGAACCTAATAAAATCATGATTTTAAAATACTGGCAATAAGTGTCTCTCAACAATTGAAGGGGTCACTGCAAATATTGTTATATTTTGGAATAGTGCTGGTTGTATATTTACTCAAAGAATCTCAATCATTCTTGTTTTTTCAAGATCTGAAAACCACTATGTGGGAAGCTCCTTGATGAATACTTCAGCCAATTGAATTCTTGAAGGGAATCATGTAGGCAGTAGTTATAGGACCACTGTTTAGTTTCTCCTTGATGAAGTGTTGGTTTATCTTTATGTGTCTGGTTTTATTATCAATTGGCTTGTCTGTTTCCTCTTTAAGTTATATGTTGTTTTCCAGTACCTCATTTTTTCTTTCATGGCTCAATTCCAATTCTCATATTTTCTAAGGTTTCTCAACTTAAGAATTGTAGTAAATGTCAAAACCATGATTGTTCCATATGAACTTTAGGAAGTTTTATATTAACCTTGCTATATTTTTGTTCTGTATGCTTACACTATCTTGATATTAATACAAGGATTGTATATGTAGAAACAATCACATAATCAATGGAATTGGTCCCCTAGAATAAGTTTTATCTATTTTCTAAAATTGTCAACAGGTTGTTCACATATAAATCTTATGTATTTCATAAAATAATATATCATATATTATTCCTACACTTGAGAATAAAATCTATCAAATTTGACTGAATATTTCACATCATCCAGAGAAACCCATTTAATACGTAATATTAGGAAGCTTTCCCTATAGCTATACAAGGAAACTGTCTAATACACGAACATTCATTTAATATATTAGAACTATTCAAATCTGTCAATTAATGAAATAAAACACTTATTAATGGTTTTTCAGGTTGAAATAAAAGTCCTAACACAAAATTGTAAGACTTTTATTGCATCAATCGGAGGTATTAATGGTTATATTTTTTGGGTCCATCTCAGCAACTGTCTCAAAAACATATGCAAAGGACATGGTGGTTTTACCTTTATCATTACTTAACCTGATGCAGAGACGTGATGTCTTGGAATTATTCTGCAAATAATTGAACAGAACATCCTTAATTTTGATGTTGCTTCATCTTTGTTGTGACTCTTTTGGCCTTCACTTAAAGGAATTTTATGATCTGCAACAATTGTAAAATAAAATTGTTAAACTATGATTTGAATAGCATATCCTTGAACTTGAAGTGGCTTCATCTTTATCATGACTCTTTTGGATGTTCATGACCTGCTACAATTGACAAACTTTTGTTATAATTATTTTTTGATTTTTGGTTTATATATTCTGGTTTGTTATGCTTTGGTAAAATAGTGGGCATATGGAGCCTGAAGTTTTAAGATTCTTCTATAGGCCCGGGAATTTGCTAATGAACTTCGTGCTGGTGTGAAAACTTCTAAAACCCCCTCTGTTTGGCTTGAAGTCTTCACGGGATCCGGTCAAAATGTAAATCCTGCTGACACTGCAACAGTTTCTGAAGCATATGCAAAGATGCTCACGATTTTTATCCCACTCTTGGTGGATGAGGTGAAAGTTCTTAGGATTCTCCCTTCCACCGAACTTGTTAATATTTCATGTTTCAGATGTATAAATATTCATGGCCTGTGTTTTAGAGCTTGTTTTTTGCACACTTTATGTGCTTTGAAGTTCCTTCAGCTGTTGATGGTAATAAAACTACACACAATGATGAGGATGATGATGGTATTGCATCTGGTACATGTCTCACCTTTTTGAAGCATCCTTTCTGTTTTTCATAAACTACTATGATTTATTTTACTACGAGGTGATCAATTGTTCCATAATTTGGACATTTCTTCTGCCTCAGGTAAAATTGCTGTGGATCTTGCAGCTTTAAATGAATCACTTCAGGATTTGCTTGATGGAATTCAAGTACGTATGTAATAGAAAGAAATTCTTTCTTTGTTTTTTGTAATGAAAATTTAATTGTCTTGTTTTGTATCTTGTTTCTCTCTTAGTATAACTGTTAACTCATGTCAGAGGATCCAAATTCAAGAGAAAGTGGTGCAGCTTTTATGAAGTGGTAGACATTTTAGTCCCTATGCTAATCAAGGGTTAGTAAATTTAGTCTTGAAAGAAAGAAATTGTTCTCAAGGTTATTGAATATTCAACCGTCCTTATGCAACATGAGTTAGCTCTATTCGAAATGTTGATTGTGGCACAAGAAATACTACATAAGATGTATGGATGAGAATAGATGGTAGAAGAAGAGGACTATCTTTCTAGAACCTAAAAGAAGCTGCGTCTGCATCTTGTGAGACATCAATTAATAACCCATGGATTGAAAACTAAACTTCAGGAGCAATTTCTTTCAGGACAAAAGTGGTTGATGGCTAATTTTTCAGAGACCAAAACAATTACTCACAGTTGCAGCATTTGATATTTTATCTCTTATAAGCTGAACATTGCATATATCATATTATGTCTATAATTGATAAATATATGGTTCCATATAATTGAACAATTTGTAAAGAGTTTCCAGAATTGCTCTAAAGATGCTATAATTTCTCTGATTTTAGGAAGACTTCGGTTCTGTTGTGGACTGGGCATACAAGATTGATCCTTTGTGCTGCATATCAATGCATGGAACTACAGAGCGCTATCTCTCGGGTCAGAAAGCTGATGCAGCAGGATATGTACGGGTTTTGCTTGATGACTTAGAGGCTCGCATATCCTTTCAGTTCGGTCGAGTATGTGACTAGATTAATAAAGAGTTGCCACTGCATTTAGACGATTGAGATGCTAACCCAATTCATACAATTGGATTTTTTTTTTTCCAGTTTGTGGACGATGCTTGCCATCAAATTGAAAGAAATGAGCGCAATGCTCGCCAAACAGGTGTCCTACCATACATTCCTAGGTGAGAGGACCTTTGGTGTTAACTTTTTCTCTCATCTCTTAAGACAATCGAAATTTTTCTTTTTCTAGAATAAAGCCTGCATATTTTGTCCTTTATCACTTTTTTTTCCTCACTTTTTCTGCATTGGGCCTGACTACAATTACTTTTACAAAATTGGTAGTCATCATTTTCTTTAGAAAAATGTTTGGGAGTTACTCTCTCCACCACCACACACTACTCCCTGCACCTCTCCATTCCTATTTTGCCCTTTAATAAACGGATGTCAACATCCATGAACGGATAACGACATCCGCCGTTTTTCCTTCTATGAATGTTGACATCCGTTATATTAACACTTATATTGAAAAGAAATAATTCTTGAGGGCTTAATTGATCCTCTCATAATCTTCTATTTATAAAAATAAATTGATACAAGAGTACATGATAATTAGGGTAACTTAGACACAATATAATCATGATAAATAGGGTAACCTAGACACAATATAATCATGATAAATAGGGTAACCTAGACACAATATAATCATGATATATAGGGTAACCCTAGACACAATATAATTATGATAAATAGGATAAATATTCTAATATTAACATCCGTGTAACCACATGTAGTGCCGCAGCCCATACGTGCCCCAGCCCACGGACATACGCCGCTTGAAAGAGAAAGCAGTCTGAAAAATATAAAATGATATAAGATTACAAAATATTTCAATTCTAATAAACTCCTGTTATTAGTGATTATGAGGATTTCTAAAACTAAAACTAACAAAAACACTTGATCGAACTGAAAATCTACGTAGAAGAAAAAAAACATAAAAAATTTAGAGATTACGCAGATGGTTTGTTGGACTTTTTTGGCAAAAACTTAGCACGCAATTCAGCAGCGTCAATGTCATTGATGTTAAGGGGTATGTAGAAGCCAGTTAGAGGATCTGGAATCCACTAGTTGTTCTCATTCGACACTTTCTCTTCTTCCTCTGACTTTGGTCGCATTTTGCTGTTACTCATGGAATCTGCAACTTTTGATACAATAGCGTAACCATGTCTGATGGTGATGTAGTTTGAAATTTCTGCCATAGCAAAAGAAGAGAAAAGTTTAACAGTGGTGAAAGATGGAGCCATTGATGGTGTTGAAAAATCTTCAACGTGAAAGTAAATCTCCCACGATATATTATCGCAACAGAGGAACAAGGAACAAAAAGCTCTCTCTCTAATTTGTACACAAGAAGATTTCAAAAGTTTACCAGTTGATAACAGATCTATTAAGGGAATGGTGAAAAATTCTAGTTAACAATATCACAAGCTATTTGTCAACAAAGAAGAACAACAATCTTTCATTACACTCGTAGTTGTGTACATGATCCAAACTTTCGGTGCCAATAAAATTGTTTTCCAAAACAAGGTCATATAATTACAATGATGGTTGCAAAGCAGAGAAGCAAATCAAGTACCCAACTCTGGCATTCAACTCAAACGGGTCAAATTTCAAGTTCTGTTCCCATCATCAACCGACGCCGTAAACAACTCGTTTTAAAGACTCAATTTTTTCACCATGTACTCAGAAAATTCTTCAACCCAACCTTAATCACGCACAGAGAGAACTCGTTTCGTTCTTGAACCAGACCCTCCACTTTCCCACACCCCTTCTTGTGATTCCTCCTGTGCTCGAGTGTGGTAAAAGCCATAACGTGATGCCGAGGTGCCCACAAGGGAAAATTCGAAATTTTGATACCTGCATAGCTTAAAGTGAAGCATCTAATCGGAGATAGCATGGTCGTGCCAGAGGAGCATGGCTATGCAGCGTCCGGTCGCGGCGGTGAACGTTCATGTGGCCACCGAGAGCTTGGGCGGAGCGGAACTTCCCTCTGCAATATGTGCATATGTAGGAACGTGGAGGTGTAGGGGTAGGGGTGTAGAGAGATTTATGGTTTTAAACGAGTGAACAAAATTAAATTGACGTAGGGTATTTTTGGAATAAAAAAATAATGGAAAGGTGTAGAGAGCATTTGGAGTGGTGAAGGGAGCAACTCTCAAAATGTTTTTAGATTGTAGAATTTACAAGAATGAAAAGTTTTTTTATATAAGAGTACAATAAGTAATTATGGAGGTGCAGGAAGAAATTGTTTTGTCCAACTTATTTGTATATGGTGAGAGTTGCTCCCTCCACCACCCCAAGTACTTCCTACACCTTCCTATAATTTCTTTTATTCAAAAAATATCCTTTGTTAATTTAACTTTATTTATCTTTTTTAAAACCTTAAATCTCTCTGAATCCCTGCACCTCCACACGCTCTTACATCTGCACATACTACATGAAGTTCTGCTACCCCTTGTTGGACGGATGTCAACATCCGTGACGACATCCATGACGGATGTCAACATCCATGACGGATGTCAACATCCATGACGGATGTCAACATCCATGACGGATGTCAACATCCATGACGGATGTCAACATCCGTGGGCTGCAAAACTACCCATCCAATCGTGTGTAATAATCATAGACTTTCATTTGTATGATAGGTGGGGAAGTGCTACCTAAAGTTGTGTGTGTGTTTGCAAAAGGTTCATATGGCTGTAAATGTGTCTACAGATTAGAAACACTGTTTCACAGTGCTTAGGCCATTCAAACTTTAAGATGGAGAGATTTTTAATTTCAAAATTTAATTACTAAATTTTAGTTTTTTGATTCAAAAAGCTTATTAAGAAGCTCTGGAAATTTGAGATTTAATAATATGTTAAGACATATTATTATTAACCATAGAATTGCATCATTAGAGTTCTATGTGGACTGCAGACTATACTACAACAAAATTTCTCTTCCTTTGTTGCATTACACGTACAAACCTTAATTACTTTCTTTTCTATATGCTAATCATATTCCTGTTTCTTTTCTATGTCCCATCAATCTAATCTAGCTCTATAATTAAACTTTTATGCTCCTGTACAAATTAACTACTTAATTATTTGTTAGTAGTTATCTACACACATGCATATGCTTCACCAGAAAAGCACAAAATGGGTGGCTTCTCACTCTCATACCTGTAATTCTGTCATCAGAGAAAAGCAAGAACTCCCTTCAACTTTGAGATGGGTAGTTTTGCAGCCTATAGATGTTAACATCCGTCCAACAAGCGAAAGTGTAGGGATGAAGGGAGATTTAGATTTTAAAAAAAAAAAAAATTAATATAGGATAATTTTGAAATAAAAAAATTTGTGGAGAGGTGTAGGGAACATTTGAGGTGGTGGAGGAAGCAACTCTCGTATATGGTGGCCATGATAAAGTTGGTGAAAGTAGACACATCAGCTTTAGGAGTCGCCATCGGTTAGCCACGAAGTGAAAAACAGTCAAACAATGTGGAAAATAGTCAAACAGAGGGCAACCAGCCAAACAGTGTAAGAATGGAAGAAGGTCCAAAAGTCCAAAACCAACTCAACAGGCCGAGTCTGGTTGCAAAGACATTTGCTGGAAAGCTCATTAGAAGTCATCGACAATGAAGAGTATTATCGGAGGTGAACAATAGTGACGACGAGCAAAGAAACAAACAGAAAAAAAAGTACAGTTTCTGAAAAATTTACACCTATTAGCAGTGGGTCCACCGGGAAAAGCATGGATTGGGGTTCCCTTCTCGTAGGCTCTTGATACCATGTTCAAAAGAGAGAAATCGAGAAGACATGACGAATTCCGTATGTTTAGACCACAACGTAGCTATTCAATTTATACAGGGGAGAAAACAAATTATAGAATATTCAGTTACCCTATTTAAGACTAATAACATAATTGGAGAATCAATCTAATTGATCCCGATATCATAAGTTTATATACATAGAATTCTAACATGTCTTCAAGATTCTAACAAGGTTCTCTAAATTGCATGATGTTTCAAAAGAATGTTTTTGAAATTTTTAAGGTGACTCCGATTCTAGTTTGGTGTATGGCCTCACTGTTTACTTTTCAGTCTGTGTTTAAAATATCATGTCTATCTTCATGTCTAGTGTTTAGTAATGTGTCGCTTGTTTGCATATAGATTTGCAGCCCTTGCAACACGGATGGAACAGTTTGTTGCAGGACAGTCGAGGGATTTGGTTGACCAAGCATACACAAAATTTGTAAGTGATTCTTTTTCAGAACTGTTTTGTTTTGTGTTGTCTCATCCCATATTTGGTTGGCTGTCTCCAAATTCATAATACTTGTAAAAAACATGATTTGTCAAGGCTGAGTGTAGCAAGTAACAACTTTCTCCTTCAAAGGTCTCTTCTTCATGTTGCTTCATCTGAGTTAGAGTAGGAGTAACTCTTAAAGGTGGACTTTCTGGTCATGATCCAGAAAACTCCCATTTCATTTCTTTTATGGTAGGATTAACTCAATGTGGAACTTTCTGGTCTTGATCCAGATTCACTCATAAGCCATTGAGTTCACACATGATCTGATTTAAACGATCATACACAACAAATTTCCCAGAAAAATTAGGTATAGAATAGGCATTGCTTCTTGAAGCCATCTGATCACTGACTAGGGTTTACATTCAATTTTTTTCAAACCTACAGCTTATAAGGACACAACTCTAGACACCAATGTTAAAGGAACACAACCTAAATCAGTGTTATCAAAATCGGACAGGTCATACACTCAGTTGGGTTATTAGATCGATGGTTTAGTGGTTGAACAAGTGGATCACTGTTTGAATCAAATGAACATATTTATATTTAGATATTAAATTATGTAAAAATGTATATTTAAGTTAAAATTTTCAATATAAACTAAAATCTTGCTTTAGTCTAGTGGTTTTTCTTCCTATATCTTCTTCGAAACGGTAGCTGGTAGTGTCAGATGTCCAACAACATCAAATAAAACCTAGTTTATTTGATCCAATTAACTTTGATTTACGTCAGTTGATGTTATTACTGGTTAAGCATAGTTTAATAACATTTGCCTAAACCATTAACAATTACAACAATTTTTATTTCTGCTGCAAAATCCATACTGTACATTATACTTCTCATTTATATGCATGTGAAATATAAAGGGAATCACAGCCATACATGCTATCAGAAAAAAGGACATGTACACGTTGATTTCAGATGTACAAATTACCAATTAAAATAAGCAAACATATTACATCAGTAAAGAAGTATTTTAGAAAAGTTTTACAGGTTTAACATTACCTTGCCTAGACAGCCAATAATTTTGTTTTTCTGTGCATATATTCATGATTTTCTTTAAACAATGATGCATCCCAGTGAATGGAGAATTGATAGTCTTAGGTCATCTGCCTATGTTGATGGATACTACTGTGATTTCAATTGTCTACTGCTTAGCCCTTTTGTTTGCTATCCAAGTATTAAATCATAATTTTTTTGTATTTCATCTTGTCTTTTTTTTTCAACATGTGACCAATATTGTCATGTTTACTGGGGAATTGTTGCTTGACAGGTCAGCATAATGTTTGTAACTTTAGAAAAAAATGCACAAGCAGATCCGAAGTATGCAGATATTTTTCTCATAGAAAACTATGCCGCATTTCAGAATAGGTAACGTTTATGCATCACCCTGCTAAATAGAGGCTGTTTCAATCGTCCATATTTCGACTTATGATTTTGTTCCTTTTTCTCAGTTTGTATGACCTTGCAAATGTTGTGCCCACTTTAGCGAAGTTTTATCATCAAGCTAGTGAAGCCTACGAGCAAGCTTGTACACGCCATATTAGTGTGATTATCTACTATGTAAGTATTTTATTCTCTATTTGTCTTTTTTATCAACCGTACTTGAACTAATAGGCTATATAAGATCTTTACTCATTATGCTTTTCTGCCTTGGACAGCAATTTGAACGCCTTTTCCAGTTTGCTCGAAAGATCGAGGACTTAATATTGAATAATGTTGCACCTGAAGAGGTCTGTTTCGGTATAATTAAGTTTGTTAATGTTCATACACTCTTGCCTTACAGAAATTCGTATAATTCGATTTATTTTACTGAACTATTGATTGCAACATATCTCCACATTGATTGAACTAAACACTGCAGATCTAGTCTAAAATTCTTTTCTTGGCATCATATGTTATAAGCTATAACCAACACAAGATGTATAGATTTTTATTTTGGATTTCCTTACAGTTTTAATGGCATGAAATAGTTTTTGTGAGAGCACAAGAAAGTAATATTCTATATTCTCCCTCATTCATTCTCTCTCATCTCTTCCTACACATCTGGGTTCTTCAAAACCTGATCGTTTGTAACACTTCTCACGGAAATATTATACAAAATAGCATTGTTGATCTTACAACTTATATCAGTCTAAAATTGTGATAGAGTCAGCAGTACAGACACATTTATAGAGCTATTAATGACACGATAATTCTAATTTCTAATTTGTTCAACCAAAATTAGGTACTCTAATTATATACAATGACTGGCTATGATCTCTATTCCTAATATATATACAGTAGACAATTAAGAAACAATATAGCAATGAATGCCATTTAATCCTAGTTCTTGTATGTGCAATTTTTTTATGGAAAGAAAAATACACGATGAGACTTTCTAATAAATACATTTTGTGTAATAAATAGAATTAACTTTGTGAGAATTGTTGTCATTGTAAGCATAATGTTTGGGACATTTGAATTTGGTTTTCAAAGAGCATTTCTAACATTAAGAATTTGGCTGTCAGATTCCTTTCCAAGTTGGGCTGTCAAAAGCGGATCTACGGAAGACGTTAAAGTCTAGTTTATCCGGGGTAAGGGTGTGTGCCTTTTTTTTCTTTGAATACTTTCGTAAGCGACATAATTACATCATGGATTGTGTTGGGTTTATAGGTGGACAAGTCCATTGCTGCCATGTATAAGAAATTGCAGAAAAACTTGACTTCCGAGGAACTCTTACCTTCCTTATGGGATAAATGCAAGGTACGCTGTACTCAACCTTTGAAAATGAGCATAAGGATTACAGAATCTTTTTTGTATTGAATGTTCAGACCTTTAACTGCTTCAGCTCCAACATACTCTGTCTTTAGTAAAATAGTCTTTAACGATGTCTTTAGTAAGTTTTGGCATTATGCTATAGTAACGGTATAGTCTTAAAATTTCACTAACGCGGCTTATAAGTTTTTAAGAATGATTTTTATGTTATTTACTTCTGCAGTGGATAAACTGTTAAAAATTAGTTAAAATAGATAGTGGCTGACTTTGTATAACAGTATGTTGCATTATTATTTTTTATAAGCTGTATTTTATTAGTCCAAACTATTGTGGAAGGGAGGTCGGAGTAGTAACGCAAATGCTTAGGACAAATTCTGATTATTGTTTCCCCAAAACTATGACAGAAGGACTTTCTTGATAAGTACGAAACTTTTGTCCAACTTGTTGCCAAGATATACCCAGCTGAGTCAGTCCCTTCTGTGGGGGAGTTGCGAGACCTTCTAGCTTCCATGTAAATCTTTATTTATACACATTCTATCATTTTTCCATTTTTTTTTTGGCCTGTAATCACATAATTGGATTTACTTGACCATAATGCATCCTGAAAGGAATGCGGTCAATATTTAGCTCATGTTTAATTTTCATATTTTTATTACTGTTGTTATGTCATGAACTGCATAATTTTAAAATGTTTATAATAAGTTTTTACAATAACCATTTCCAAAATTATACTATTTAAGATTATTTCAGAGAATTCACAGTAGGTAAACAAGTGACCTAGAAACACTGTTTAAGAAATTTAAAAGGATATTTTATGCATAAAAGTACATTTTTTTATATTTTTTTAAGATGCTTAAATAAAAAATATAGCTTGTGGAACTTTTCAATGAATTATATTTAGTCATGTTCTTCATTAATGTGTTCCAAGTTGCCACATCAATTCGGCGCCATGAAAATCCAAAACCACCTTTTGATGCTTACAATAGCAGTGTCTTCTCGAGTTTAAATAGTTGAGCGGTGCACTGAAATGCTCTTCTACTAATTTAGGTTTTTTTAGTCGTTCAATTTTTATTTCAGTTCGTGAAAATTGAGTTTTTTTTTTTCATAGATCTTAAGAATACTTGTAAACAAGACCCAACAGATTAACAAAACCCATTATAGTATATTAAAATTGATTTAATTCATTATGGTCAGTTGTTGAAAGTATGATTCTTTCCAATCATGTCTTGGATAGTTGAGTACCAAATTCTGTGAGAAACCAATCACCATGAACTAGTATGTTTTCATTAAATAGCATTTATTACATGAGGTTGAAACGTTTTATTTGAAATTTATATTTAAATAAATTTCTCTATAGGCAATTTTACAAACAATAATTACAATAAAATTAGCTTATAAATAAAATTAAAAATTGTTTTTTAATTAAGTTACATCAAATAATCTCTACATTATATATAAATTAATTTTAGTTTATTCAGAAACTGATTTCTTTTAAAAATACTCATACAAAATTTATCAAATTTCCAAACTTATCTTTTTGTTAAAAACCTGTGAACTTGTACCTTTAAATAGATTTAAGAATTCTGCAAAAAAAATAATTAAAAGTAGTATCCTTAACAAATTGAAAAAATAATTCTATAATTTAGTATTATTAAAATGAATTTTTAACATGTGAGTAAAAAATGGAAAAGATGTTGAACAATCAAGTGGATAAATTTGATTGAAAAAAGAAAACAGTTAATTCGATGGAGATTTATTATTCGAATTTTGTGGATTAGTAATCACAGGATGAAAAGCTGGATCATAATCAATTAATAACTTTGAGACTATTGTTGAGGATCTGTCTCAAACTTGCAAGAAAAGTCGTAATTGTTGGATGGAGTACAACTTTTTATCCTTACTAATATCAGATGAACTCTTTTCGTTTCTTCTCTTTTCAAATTCTTTTTTAAGCCAATTCAGGCCTTTTGTCTTGAAAGTGCTAAATTTGATTCGGTAATTTTCGAGTTCTTATTGATAGGAAAACCTGAGAAATAAAAAATGAAAGATTAAGCGAGAAGATTTTCTTAATGAAGAGCCTCCTGCACTAAAAGTTCATCAAATAATAATGTAGCCGAGTCTTTCAAATACATTACGCAAATATATACAACACTCTTCCATTATCCAAGCTAAACTCAGTAATGATCTGCTACAGGTCTAGAGGGAAATAGCCTCAAAAGAAACGTCATCAATGACCAAAGGCACACAAGCCCCAGTAATTGAAAAGAGATCATCAATGCGAACAAACCTCCAGTTTGTTCTATCAATTCTGGGCTCGCAGGAAGCTCCTTCAAAGATAACAACAACTTCTCAGCAAAATTAGCAGCTTTTGTAAGCTGATGCAGTCTGTATACCTGGCAAAACCATTCAGAATGTCATAAAACTAATTAGAAGTAAAGCAGCATTAAGATCTTAAATAATCTGAAAGAAAGAAGAAAAACCTCAAATATAGCAGGAACTAGTGGCCAGCAAGCTGACCCACGATTGTCCAAAACTTTCTCAAATGCAAATTGTACAACAGAGCCAAATAAAAAAGGAGTTACAGCAACAATTCCTGCCATGCGAAGTGATGACCAGGTTGCAAACAGAAGAACAACAGGAACAATAATCCTCAAACCCATTGTTAAAAAGGCGGAGAATAAGTATCCTCTGAGGCCGGTGATAAGACCCCATCTTTTGGAGCTGTACTGCAAATAAGGCCTCTGGACACGATCAGTCACATACAAAAATGTCGCTAGTCCAACGTAGAACAGGGCATCGTGGGTGAACAAACTCACAGCATCTGCATTTTATTGGTAATAGAAATGTTGATAAGAGATGCATCTCCTCCGCATTTACAAGGTTCTTACAAACAATATTATGAGAATTACAAAATTCCATCCAGACTTTTTAATAGTAAATCCAACTTCGTAGTCCAAAGATAATGCTCAGCAGTACACCGTTCATTAGAACTGAATTTGTTGACCTTTTGAAAGAAGATGTTTAAACAGATCTTGACAAAGTTAATGAGATTTTGAAGTTTGGACATAATAAAGCAAGAAACCTTAGCAATGCAACATAATGCAGCAAGAAACCTTAGCAATGCAACATAATGCAGCAAGAAACCTTAGCAATGCAACATAATGCAGCAAGAAACCTTAGCAATGCAACATAATGCACCGAGAAACCTTAGCAATGCAACATAATGCACCGAGAAACCTTAGCAATGCAACATAATGCAGCAAGAAACCTTAGCAATGCAACATAATGCAGCAAGAAACCTTAGCAATGCAACATAATGCAGCAAGAAACCTTACAATGCAACATAATGCAGCAAGAAACCTTAGCAATGCAACATAATGAAGCAAGAAACCTTAGCAATGCAACATAATGCAGGCAAAGTAGACGGGTCGTATAGCAAGTATAAACAACAACAGCCATCCTATTTTTTGGTAGTTTTCAAGCAGTTTGGCTAATATGGTGCAAAGAACACATCCCATTTCAAAAAACAAGCGGTAAAAGGTCAAAATCCAAAGACAGTGAGAGAAAGCACAAAGTTCTACCAATACCTATTAAAATCGTATCATTAAGAAAAGCCTCCACCACATTGTCAACGAAGAACTGTGGCATAATCAAAGATGCTATGAACGCCGCAGGAGCTAAGACCCATAAGTAAGAGCCACCCTTTTCTTCGAAGGGGGCAGATTCCGATTTCCCTTCTTCTACCGATTGGTGTGTCAACCCACAAAAAGAGACAGAACCTGGTTTACCATGAAACGGTTCTACCCCGTTAAACGTACTAACGGGCACACTAGAACTTTTGTTTGGATGAACTTCCAAGCCTCCATTTAAACTGGAATCAGAAGCATGAACAAGAAGTCTCTGGAATTTGTTCAATCCCAATGCTGGAGGTTCCCTAATCACCCATTTCAAACCTGAAATAAAAATTTGAAATTGTTCATATGTTTTGGTGTCAAAAGAGACCCAATATACTACAACCAACAAATTCAATCTTTTTTTTTTCTTTTCTAATTTCTAGTGTTATTCAGAACCCACAGACACAGTACACACACAATGAGTGGGGGCAGAAAAAACGTACATTTTGAACCATTTCCAAACCGAAATGTTTGCCTTTGATTAGAGAATGAAGCGTGGGTTGCGAACGGTGGTGACTGCGAGTGACATAGAAGAATTAGAACGGTAACATAGAAATTGATTGGGATGAATAGGTTTAGGTTTACTCACAGATAGTGTCCGATGATTGGAATGAATGGGTTGATAAGGAAGAGCGCAACAAAGGGTTTGAAGTTCCATTCTTAGGGTTTTAGAGCAGTGGGCTAACCATGTTATCCTCTGTTTCCAAAACCCGTTATCATTCTATTCCCTCAGCTACACACTTTTTTTGTATATACCAAACAGCACTCACATTTTAATTTTAGAAATGTAAATATAATCATGTTTTTAAATTTCAAATAATCTATACAAATATTTTATATTTGTACAGACTTATTGAAAAAATATATCTTTGTAATTTTAAAAACACTTAAGAAGTGTTAATGAAATTTACTCAATTTTAAACCAGTAGGATGCGCACTTTCTTCTTCTTCTTCTATCTGACGTATTAAGGAAATTTATTTAATATCACATTAATCATTTCTCATTTGGAGAATTTATTCAGAATAAAACAATATACACGTAAACTGAAATTGAAAATCTAACTTACAAATTTTAAATACGAAATCACTTTTCTTAAGAAATAAATAATTTATGCTAACCACTTAAATTAAATTAATTGTAACTAAGATAAAAGAAATTTGTATTTTTTTTATTTTGAATCCTTATTAGACTTTATAATTGGTTTTTTAACACATTGGATTGAAATTTATATTTGTTTTGTATAATTTTTTTAACACATTTGGATTCCACTTTATATTTATATTTATTAATATTTGAACACACAAGAATTAATCATTTCGAAATCTAAATATTTTGTTCAATGAGAATTCTTCTCCCATTATTCGTTAGAATTTTTATATTTTGTATTTGAATTTTCAATACAAAAAGGTAAATTTTCTCCTCTTGATCGATCTTATTTAAATGCCATCAAGATAAATTGAAGCTTTTTCTAGTGTTTTTTTTCTCTCTTTTGCATATCTTCTTATTATCATTTTTGTGATAGAAATTATGGGAATTATCATATACAATGTTTCATTATTTAGTAATGAGTTAATTTTATTCTTATTCTTTTGTATAATTTGATTCCAAAACTTTAAAAATAAATAGATATAGTTTTTTTAATCTAATTGAGTTAAATTTTTAACGTATCAAATATTGTTTTAGATTATCATTTAAGTTATTTACCTTCTTATTTGAGTTATTTACGTTATTTAACATGTAAAAATAATTTATATTATTTGGTTAAACGAACTATATTCATTAATTTGTTTATGTGTCAAACATTATTTTATACTGCTATTTACAGTATTTAATATGTTTAAGCTTAAATATAACATAATTTAACATGTTACATCAATTTATTTTTAAAGTTTGGAAACTAAAATATATCAAATTTTGACAAAATATAGATTAAAAAACATATTTAACATTTAGTAATTAAAGTTTAGATTTCAACATTTTAACCGTTAGTTTTGGATTTTTCACAGTATTAAAAAAGGTTGTACCAGCACTATTAAAAAAACGATATTAATAACTATTAAAATTTGTTACTAATGTTTGAAATTCGTTAAAAAGAAAAAATCAAAATTACCGATAAACCGATCAATAGTGAAATTTTAATTGATATATTTTATCGATAAATAAATTTTTTCTAAGTAATTACCAACAACCTTAAACATATCAGTAATAATCAGACGGTAATTACTAATGGTAAAAATCCAATGATAAACATTTATAATTTATCAATGAATACTTTTGTCAAAAAATATTATTGTGATTTGTTTATTTTTCATTATCTTTCTTTTATTATTCTTTCATTTATTTTTCATTTTCTTATTCATCTTCTTCGTCCTTTATTCCTCTTCGTCCTCTAACTCAATTATCACAGTCACGGGCTCCTTTTCCTCCTCCCATTGTTTCTTTTTCTTTTTGTTGTTATCACCGCAATTATTACTGTCATTATTTTGCTGCTAGATTGCTGCTAGATTGCTCACTCATATTCTTCTTTTCTTCCTCCTCGTTCTTCTCATAGTCTTTTATTTCTCACTCGCTACTAATTAATTTATAAATACATTTCTTTATATTTGATAGAAAATTTAACCCCAAATTTACCAACAAATTTAATAATATATATATATATATAATAAAAAATTTAGATTACCAAGATGTTAAATCAGTTACTAAATTTTTTTACCACGAAAAGGTAAAGCTAAAAGCGAATATTTTAGTATAATTTTATCAGTGCAATTTATTAATATAAATTTCGTTGTCGATAAAAAATTAAATTATCAACAGTATTTACTTACGAATGTTGACTGACAAATATTTTCGTTTGTTGCTCAAATTCTAATTTATTGATGAACTTTACTTATATTTATTTTTAATTGTAAAATTTGTTAATAGATTATGTTTTATCGATAATTATTTTTTATCGATGTCGATAATTAGAGAATTTTTTGTAGTGCATTGTAATTAGAATTTTTTATTTTTCTATTCTCTCTAACTTGAATGATGATTTTTGTTTAATATTTATTGAAAATGTTTCATTTGCATAAGAAAATGCCATATCACGGATGAAATTTTTTAACAAAAATAAATTTATCTGTAAAGTATAATTTAGTAATGAATTTTACGGATTTTAGTGACTAATAAAATTATTTCAGTAAAATTCATAGCAACTCATAATTTTAATTATCAGCAAATATTTTTGTCAATATATTTCATATTGCATTTTGTAGCTTCCTTTCTTATTTTCAACATAAAAATTTCCCCCTCAAAATAATATTTTATAGATTGATCACTTTGATACATATTTTATAAAAGATATTTTTCACCATTTCTAACATAATCTTGAGATCTTATGTTTGCGGTTTTTGTTTTCCTTGTATATTACTAAATTGTTTTATTTTTTATTCAGTGGGTAACTTTCAACATATATTTGAATTCTTAATCTAATTCCTCACAAGTGAGTTAATTTATCACAAATTTCTACAACAAAATCAGAAATTTGTTTCATTCATTTACCTCAACAAACAATAAGACATTTATTTTATCAATTCATCTCAACACATTTTTCATTAATTTTAACTCCAGTTAAATCTTACCACAACAGAACATTGTCTAAGTTGAAAACCAAGATAAATAATTTGATGTTGTTGAATTTTTTCTTATTAAAATAGGATATCACCCTTAAAATAAAGATCACTTCTAAAATAAAACTTTATATTTATAAGTTTTATTTTTCTTGTATAGCATTCTTTATATTTATAAAACTTTTTCATTCTTACTTAAGTCTTTTATGTCATACTTATATTCTTACCATAAGCTTTTAAAATTCTGCATAATCCTACCTTCTTCCACTTCCGTCGGTTCTTCCACCACACTCTAAAATATATCTTTTGGAGCCCATTCACCTATATAAGTATGACTGACACGTGGCTTAAACAGTGACTGACACGTGGCTACAAATATCTTCCTTACCGGGGCCCAGCAATAGATTTGAACCTGCTACAAAGGACATCTGAGTTAGCTATGCATAAATTTGTCTCAGTCCACGTACACCATATTAATACATATATATTTGTTTTTCAAAATCCCCTCTCCACCCTTTAAAACTATATTTAATGAATATGTTAATCGTATCTCATTTTAATTAATCAAAACTCTTCGGAAATGCTACTTAATAAAAGAAAGAAGCATGCAAGTAAAAATGTAATAGGTATCACTTTTACATTACATTGGAAAGAAAAAGTAGCATTTTTACTTCTTTTTTTTCATAACACTGTCGAAAATATATAAACACATTTTACTGTATTACGCCAAATAATTGATTTTATAACAAATATTTAATTAACGTTTATTTATATTTATATTACATTATACAAATTTTACTAATACTTTTATATCTTTTATATAATAATAAATACATTTGAAATATTAAAATAATCACAATAGATAAAATGATTAATATTAAATAAATCTATTTTACTTTTATTTAATTTCATTTTTCCTTTTCTGTAATATTTTTATTATCTCAACTTCTATAATTCCAACCAAGCAATGGCATAACGATAAAAGGCACGACAAGTTGAAATATGACTAGATTTAAAATAGAACTGTCAACGCGGGACCACCGCCTGCATTATTTAAAGGTGGGACCACTACCTCCATTATTTTACGATTTATTTTGCTTTTTTACTATTTTCTTAATTATTTTTATTTCCTTAAGGAGAAAAATAGCTCTTTTATTTTCAGAATTTAGCTTCTGTTTTAATTAGAGAATGAATTTGAAGGGTGAAAAGTGAACGAATTTAAGATAAAAAAAAGAGAAATAAAATTTTTTTGATCAAGAAAAAAATAGAGAAAGGTAAAAGAAGTGAAAATTAATTATTATTATTTATATAATAATTCTAATTTTATTATTATTTGATTTATTATATTTTATTTTGATTTTATCAAATAGATTTGTTTGTTTGATCAATTATGAAAATAATTTTTAAGTATAAGTTATTATAAAAGTTTAAAAAAACACTTTTCTTTGCTTACTATTTTTCACATACATACGGGAAAATTGAATGAAGAAATTTGTGTCGATTCCATAATTTATTGTCTCTTTTTTAAATTTCATTACATTTATCTGCTTGGAAGATTTGGACATATGGGAAAGAAGCACAACATTAGGGTTTTGACATTTATCAATGAATAAGGAAATGTTCTAGAAACTTACTCGATTGCATTTTCAATGAACTGAGACACTAGGGTTTTGGAACGAGACACTAGCCGCATTCACATTTTTTAATAGTTGGGATTATAGTAGTCGGTCAACATTTATATCTAATAAAATTAAAAAGAATGTAATGACAAAAATTGAAAAAATGTAATTATTGAAGACGGAACAGCCTACAACCCATTTCTCTTGCAAATTATATTGAATTTATTTCAACCTCATTTATATTGTAATAATTTTGTAAAATACTGTTTTAATTATCAAGTATCAACTAATTTACGATTATTTTAGGTATCTAATTTTTAAAAAATGATTTTTTAAGAATTGAAACTCATATTTAAATATTTTATAATATGTAGTTTCTATTTAATTTTTAATAAAAGAGCACTTTTATCATTATTGTGAATAGACTTATTACTCTTAATTTATGTTTTATATTAATGAAATAAATAGTTAAGATAAAAAATGAAAAGTAATTTAAATAAAAACTTATTTTAAATTTTGTGACGAATTATCATTATTTTCTACTAAAATTTTATGATTCTTTTTTCAATTTAATTTATAATATATTTTAACTTTATTTTATACTTCTAATCATTATTTTTTTATATGGGACCTGTACTAAATAATCAATGATTATTTTATAAATAGGTATTTGAGTTGTAACTAAAGAGATTAATTAACTATGATGAATATATTTAAATATTTGTTAACATTTAATTATATAAAATAATAATTTAATTAGTTTTTAAATGTATTAATTTTAAAAGATAGCACGTCAACCCAACTCCAACCAAATGTATTAATTTGAAAAAGAAAAATATTCTTTATACACCAACTTATATATAAACCAATAAAAACACCTTTACTGTCAAAATGTTTGTTAAAAAAAGTTAGGTTTAATTGCTTCCTTTGTCCCCAGTTTGGTTGAATTGTGTCAAATTCATCCTCATTTTTAAAAAAGTTTCATTGTCGTCCTCACGTGGTGTAAAAGTTTCATTGTCGTCCTCACGTGGTGTAAAAGTGTCAATTGAATCCAAACATAGAAAAAATTTGTGTCAAAGTAGTCATTTTTCCTATATCTCTGTGTCTTCCTTTCATACAATCAAGTACAGATATTCATTTTACCTTATCCAATTTAAGGCTTTTCATAGCTCCAGAGAAGTGACATATGAAAGGAAGACACAGATATATACGAAAAATGACTACTTTGACACAAATTTTTTCTATGTTTGGATTCAATTGACACTTTTATACCACGTGAGGACGACAATGAAACTTTTTTAAAAATGAGGATGAATTTGACACAATTCAACCAAACTGGGGACAAAGGAAGCAATTAAACCAAAAAGTTATTAACCTGTCTTAATGCCTTCATTTCTCTTTTAACTTCTAGTCGTTCACCCAACTCCAACCACCTTATTGTCCACCAGCTTTTTCTTTTATCCTTTTCTTCTTCCATTCCCTATCCTTCCAGATTGTAATTATACACAAAGAAGATTACTGCTATTCTGCATGAAGCATGACACCAGCAAACACACGAATACATTGATATGAACTAAAAATTTATATATAGATTATAAAAAATTTACGTGAATATTGAGTAGATAATGAAACGGTAACAAAATAATTTTTTTTAGACAAAATTATTATTGACTTTTATCACTAGCTTTAACACGTAGCCTGCATGAAACGAACAGTCATTATCCTCAAAATCCAGCTCATCTCTTTGTACTCCTGCCTTCGTGCCAAGTTAGTGCATTCCAGACAAACTAAAATTCCTCTTTTCTACAACTCTTTAACATCACCATTTATCTCCACAAACTATTTTCTCACGTTTTCATGCGTTTATGTTTTTGTACATAGGTCAGTCGGCTGTGGATAAGTATGTTTAAATACAAAATAGATTCAATTTCGTTTAACATAGCTGAATAATTTTACATATAACTTTTTATTTAAGTATTAATTACTTTGCGACTTAAGGTTGTAAAATTCATTAATTATTCAATCATAATGTTTTAGAATTAAAATCTTAAAATCATTTTTAGATTAATTAAATTATAATACATAAATAATATAATATAATATAATAGTGTATATAATTATATAGTAACCCGTTTTGACACGAATTATTAAAAGATTCCAAGAAAAGAAAAAAGAGTGTCAAACATTAACACATTGAAAATGCAGGGAAGTACCTCACGTATCATTTAACGTCCATAAATATGAGGCCAAAAAGTTGATAGTAGTCATTCCCAGCACTACAATTCTCATATTAAAACCCTTCTTAACAAGTTTTCTGCATTTTGAAGTGTAAAATGGCATCAAGTTTAACGGTATCTCCTCTATTGGTGCACCTACGATCCTCCTCATGCAAGTGGAAGACCTCTTCCTCCGTGCGTCCTTTTACAACCAAAGCTTCAGTCTCTGAAACGACGTCGTTACCAGCGTCGGAAACGGCCAAGCTCCCGCTGCGCGAAATCCCGGGAGACTACGGTCTCCCTTTCATAGGACCCATCAGCGACCGCCTCGATTTTTTCTACAACCAAGGCCGTGACGTTTTCTTCCAATCCCGCGTCCAGAAGTACAACTCCACCGTCTTTCGCGTCAACATGCCACCTGGCCCCTTCATCAGCTCCGACCCAAAAGTCATCGTTTTGCTTGATGCCAAAAGCTTCCCCGTCCTCTTCGACGTGACAAAAGTAGAAAAACGTGACCTCTTCACCGGCACCTACATGCCTTCCCTCGAACTAACCGGCGGTTACCGAATCCTCTCCTACCTCGACCCCTCCGAACCTAAACACGACAAACTAAAACGCCTCCTCTTCTTCCTTCTCAAACACCGAAGCAGTCACGTCATTCCCGAGTTCCATTCAACCTACACAACCCTCTTCGAAACCCTCGAGAAAGAGCTGGCAGACAAAGGAAAAGCTGCTTTTCAAGACCCCAGTGACCAAGCAGCGTTTAACTTCCTGGCTCGCGCGCTTTTTGGCGCCAACCCCTCCGACACAAAACTCGGAAGCGACGGCCCAGGTATAATCCAAATATGGGTTCTGCTCCAGCTTGGCCCTATTTTGACATTGGGCCTTCCCAAATTCATTGAAGATCCCATCCTCCACACCTTCCCCATCCCTCCTTTTCTGATAAAGAGCGACTACCAGAGGCTCTACGATTTCTTCTACGAGTCCGCTGGGGCTGTATTTGACGAAGCGTCGCGTCTTGGTATCTCCAAAGAAGAAGCGTGCCACAACCTGTTATTCGCCACGTGCTTTAACTCGTTTGGCGGAATGAAAATTTTATTCCCCAGCATGCTGAAGTGGATTGCAGGTGCGGGCTTGAAACTTCAAGCTCAGCTGGCGGAGGAGGTGAGGGCCGCCGTTAAGGCTAACGGCGGGAAGGTGACGATGGCGGCGTTGGAAGCGATGCCGCTGGTGAAGTCGGTGGTGTACGAGGCGTTTCGCATTGAACCGCCGGTGCCACTGCAGTACGGGAGGGCGAAGAGGGACTTGGTGATCGAGAGTCACGACAATTCGTTTTCGGTGAAGAAAGGGGAGATGCTGTTTGGGTTTCAGCCGTTTGCGACTAAGGATCCGAAGATATTTGAGAATGCAGAGAAGTACGTGGCTGATAGGTTCGTGGGGGAGGGAGAGAAGCTGCTGAAATACGTGCTCTGGTCGAACGGTCCTGAGACCGAAAACCCCAGCCTTGGAAACAAACAGTGTGCTGGGAAGGATTTTGTGGTACTGTTTTCTCGGCTTCTGGTTGTGGAGCTATTTCTTCGTTATGATTCTTTTGAAGTTGGGGTTGGAACCTCGCCGTTGGGTGCTTCCCTTAACATAACCTCCCTCAAGAAAGCAACCTCTTAGGGCTCTTCATTTCTAGACACTATTCATCTGTTCATTTCGTTATCCCTCTCCTTTTTCACATTACTTAATAAAAGCAGGATTGTACTTGTCATCTGAAGTTATTTAGTATCATTGTAACATGTTTTAACAAATTACACACTTGTTTTTCATCGATCTTTCCTTTTTTGGATTGCACTGGTGAATGGTGTTATTTTAAAACACTTTGACCAATGAGGGTTGTCTAGCCTTATCTTAACTATCATCTGAAGTTAAATACTTGTAAGTACATGGATTTATTTCTTAGGAAATAAGGCTAAAAAATATCAAAATTATATTCTAGAGTACTTATGTAAATTTTTTAAATAATGTAGGATGATAATGAATATGAATCTCTTTTACTATCTTTGAATATTTCGTTATGCGAATAATGTTTGGAGGACGTTATTTACACGAGGTGAGAAGATTTGACATGTAAGTAGGATTTCTTTAAAGTTTAATAGCGGGGTATAAAAATATTTCTAAATTATTTAGTGAGAAAGTAATATTTTGAATGTTGTACGGATATGATTAAATAAGTTTTTGAAATATTGTGGAAATATCTATAAGAAGAGTGATGCACCAATGAAAATGCATGGAAGGAGGAAGTCCATAACCTGGTGACACGTGTCTGATAGTGTAATTGTGATAAGGTATGGACGACTTAATGAAAAAAATTATTTTAAGACAATTTTTTAAATAATATTTTAAAATAATATATGTCATTTTCTTATTAATTTATTTATTACTATATTACTGTATTGTAATTCTAATAAAAAAATGAGTGCCAATCATAAAAGTGGGTAGAGAGAATCTCATGTGACAAGTCGTGCCTGCCAATGAGGCGCTGATATTTCAGTACTTAAAAAAAGCACATGTACTTAACCACTGATTTGATTTGACACTTTGCTTGTTCTTTTGATTGGAGTTGAGAAAGTGGATTCGAGGGATTTAAGATGAATTTGAAAATAATTTTTTTTGTTATTTTTTTGAGCGAATTTGGAGGTAAATAAGAGTGAATTTGAAAATAATTTTTTTTAATTTATCACGTCAATACAATTCTATACTAATTCTCACAAATTTTATTTTTAAATTCACTCTTATTTTAAATTTCCTCAAATCCACTCTCTTAAATCCACTCAAAACAACGCCTTTATGATAAACCAAAATCCAGCATTAATAATATATATATATATATATATGAAAGTTTTAAATTCAAAATTAAAATATTATTATTTTAATATAAAAAACATATTTTTTATGTTAAAATAGTAACACCCATTTATTTTGTTGAAAATAAATTGAAACTTTAAAAAAGAAAAATAAGGACATTCTAACGTAATTTAAAAGCTTTTAAAAACGACATTCTAGCATTGGAAATATGTTATAGTTATAAAAGTAACAAACCCAAACTAGCAGACAATAACATTTTTTTAGTCTAAATTATCGTAAGAAATAATCTAAAACTCGTTTATTTTAGATTGAGGAAACAATAAAGAAAAGGGAAAAAAGAAGAAGAAAGAAGTTGAAAAATAGAATTATTTTCTGAGGTAAAGAGAGTTTAATGTAAAAAAAATAATGAAAAGTTTGTACTTGAGTGATGTATTAAATAATATTCTTTTATGTAATAATGCATTTAAAAAATATCTTTAAAATGAAATTGTAAAATAATTTGATATAAAATATAGCTGTTAAAATATTAATTAATTTTAAAATAAATTCTAAATGAAAATAAAAGAAATATTCTAAAATATATCAAATAAAAACCTATATTTAAAAATAAAAAATTAAAATAAATGAACTAACAAAATATAAATATTTAAATTAATTAATTTTATTTATTATTTCAATTTTTTATTTTAATTATTTATCTTATTATAATATAAATTGTTACTATTGATTAAATATTAAAATATTTTATTGTATTACGTATTTTTATTTTTCTATAGTGTAAAAATGAATAGGCTTAATACCCTATTTTGTCCCCAGTTTCGCTCGAAAATGTCAAATTAGTCCATCCTTTAAAAAATGCGTTACGTCCTCACTTAATAAAATTTGCATCAATGAAATTACTTTCGTTAAATCCGTACAAACGACGTTAATTGAGGAAGTAGAAGAAAGAGAAAAATAATTAATGCCGTTTGTACGGATTTAAGGGAAGAGATTTCATTCATGCAAATTTTATTAAATGAGAACGTAATTGACGCATTTTTTAAAAGATGGACTAATTTGACATTTTCGAGCGAAACTGGACACAAAATAAGGTATTAATCCAAATGAATATAAATAAAATATCGATCCAATTTATTTACTCTTTTTTTTCGTTTTAATTCATTATACTATTATAATATTAAAAAATTAATATTAATAAAATACTAATAATATAGTTACTACAAATTACTAATGTTTATGTACCGATTCTGTAAACGTAAATATAAATAAAATATTTACAAATTATCATTTATAAATGTACTTTTTTATTTATATTATTATAAGAATTAATACCATTTGTCTTAAGGAAATTAAAATTGAATTACATATAAAAAGGAAATTAATGTGAGGAACAATTGGATTTTAATAAAGTATAAATATGAGGGATAGTTTAAGGGATAGGGGTTATCCAAAGTGATAATGCAGAGAATATTTTGACCACATATGTCTTTTTAACTTACACGAGATTTCCTAATATTATGGGAAGCTTAGTTATTTTTGTAATTTCTCCTTGTAACGTCTTCTAATTGGTATTGCATTAATCCAACTTTTTAAATTCATGACTACACGTACTGGTTATACGAAATTCACAAGCATATCTAATCGAGTCACATAACCTCATCTTTGACTGATCTCATGTAATGTTTTGTTATAATCAAACTATAATATATTAATTTAATCCTCAAGTATTTTCCAGAAATTCGTGAATAAAAAAATAAAGGTTATTTTAGCCGAGATATTCTGAATTTAATTTATTTATTTTCTGAAAGTTTAGAGGTTCAAATTTCCAATTTCTTAGCATGAAATCAGTTAACATCAAAATAGCTTGCAATTAGCTTATATCATATTGTATTAACGATTTTATCGTGGAATATATTTTCTTAAACAAAATTATTTGCATATTATTTACCTTTTCTTTTATAATCTATTATTGTTGTTTTTTAATATTATAGATATTTTATATTTTTGCAAAACACGGAGACAGTAAAGATATATAGTACAAAATAAATAGTTTTAAGACAATTATTTCGATTTATGTATTTTTCTTTTATTTTATTGTGTTAAGTAATTATCAAGATATATACAAAAATATAAATAAATAAATTAAATATAAATAAATAGTGATAAATTATAAATATAATTTCAAACATTTTGAAAATCTCGTCAATAAAAAAAATAACAAATAATATTTTCAATATTGATTTCAACAACACTTTTATTGATTTCTTTTACTAATATTTATTTTACGATTAATAATTTCTAGCAAAATGATTATAACAATTCTGATTAGCTAAAACACTCAATTTTCGATGTTGCTTAGACTCCCTTTTCTTTCTTACCTTCAAATCACCAAAATCCTACGCACACGAGATTTCAAAAATCCCCAATTAACTATTTTTTATTGTTTTAAATGTTTTTCCTTTATTACTCGACTATTAATGTTTTATCATTACAAACTCTGAACAGATATTACCACCAAAACCATTACTAATTTAATAAACCTTAATACTACTTAATTTACTTAATTAACATTAAATCTAACATTATATAACCCCTTTAACCTTAAATTGTAAAACGTAAGACTAAAATTCTTCAAATAAAACAAATAACACGTTCAACACTTGAATTTGGTACTTGTTGACCCAATCGACACCACAATTATACTTAATATCAAAACTACTTCATGCATGAAGATACAAAAATTATAATCAACAAAATATTCTTATTCTACAATAGCTAGTATTCTTGGGATATATGTGGTTGGACCTTGTCAAAAGCTTTACTTTTATACCGTCGACAAGCATTTCTTCAGGTTACGCAACTTCCAAAACGTGTTCATTACCATCTCTTGCACTTTAAAAGTGATTCCAATTTTAGTGACGACTGATATCCCAAGCAAAAAAGTCTTATTCCGCCATTGGATGCACACGGCTATTTTGTGTTTGGTTTTTAGTCGGGATATTTGTAAGAAGAGTTGACGCTAATAAATAATAACTATTTTTTATTTAAATATTATTTATTTTACTCTTTTTATCCAATATAATAATTTTAATTCATCTTTAATTTCTAAGCTTTCGAAACTTGTAACAGGAAAAACCAATGTTACTCAGGCTTGATAAGCATAATAGGTTTACGGTACAGAGAAGGCGAAATGATAAATGGCTATCTCAAAATATTTTAAAAATTACTATCACACAAAGAACATATAAAGCACAAAATTCTCCCTCAAGATTTTGTATTAAGTGAGTCTATGAGTCTTAAGTAAATTTAAATTTTTAAAACTTGGTTATCCGAGAACTTTTGGTTGAACTGAAGGAATTTAAAACTAAATGAAAATTATCAACCAGTTTTAATTTATTTTTGAAGTGTCTATTCTGAATTTTAATTTTTAACTACCTTTTAAGTGAAGAAAAGAGAGATTTAGATCAATCCTAACCTTATTTTATGTTGCTTCCCATTCTTCATGCAAGTTAAACTAATAATTTGAAAATAAGTTATTTCCTATTCTTAAAAATTAAACATTTGCAACAAGAAACTAAAAATTAATTTTTACTTGTTAATTTCTTGCCAATTTTTTGAGGCAGTTTTTACGCCAAAAAAACTGAAAAGGAGGAAAAAAAATATTAAAAGAATTTTTATTTTATTTGCATTTCTTTAAAAAAAATCCTTTTTAATACTCACAATTAAAAGGTCACCACCGATGCTTTCTAAACACAAGGCTTGTATCTCCTGCACCCAATGAAATTCAGGGCTAGATAGAAGTCTAACTTCGATTAGGCTACATTTTGGGTTATAGGTTGTGCTACTTCCAAGTTGGGACTCAAGTAGAGATTGGAGGTGTAAAAAATAGGATTTGATTAATTTCTTGCATAAACTATACTTATCCTAAAACATCGTTTCATAACGCAAAGATTTTATCCCTGGAAAAAAACATGTCCTTCCCACCTTAGTGAGACATGAATTCATCATTGTTTAACTTTGTTTGCATCATTTGAGGTAATTCTAAAATGATATACAAGCAAACTATTGGATGAAATAAAGAACCATAGATCTTGTCTCAATCAAATGACTTGCTTGGAAAACTATTTGATGAAGGAGAACTCTGTTCACTCAACCATAACTCTTGGTCTTGCACCGAGACTGGTGAATTAATATTAGGCCTTTGTAATGATTTCAAAGTAATAGGCCTAGTTTGAATATTAAGGTACCCTTTACCCTTTTCTCCAACGTTCTTCGTTGTGGTACTCAGTGGTTTCTCACTTTCATTGGATGAGGAAGAGCAAGAGGACAACTCCGTTGAGGTTGCACAATTGTTGTCTCCCAATGTTGTCCATTGACTCAACCTAAGTTGCTCCAACTCACAAGCCACTTCCGTCATCGAAGGCCTCATGTCCCTGTGGAACGCTAGGCATCTAAATGCCAACTCAGCCACCTTGTGTATGGAGGAAAGGGTCCGAGCGTCACTTCTTGTTTCGGGTTCAAGGAATGGGTCTATAATCTCATCCAAAAGCCCTTTTCCAATCCTATCTGCAGCAAGAGAAGCCAAGTTCACTTCATTAGGACAACGTGAAAAGTCTACCACTTTTAGTCCCGTTATGATCTCAACTAGAACAACACCAAAACTATAAACATCGCTCTTGTCAGAGAGGTGAAAATCTTGATGATATTGTGGATCCACATAGCCAGGAGTTCCCTGTGGGGCAGTTGAAATGTGAGATATTTCAGTCATTCCAAGTCTAGAAAGACCAAAGTCTGCCACTTTTGACCTGAGACAAAAATATCAATGAACTTGAGCTAATATAATTAAGCACTTCAGTGATCTGAAAGACTGAAATCAAACGTTTTATTTATGAACAAAAATTAGTAACAACCCATCATTATATGCATAGATTACTTGGGATGTTGGTGGTCGAGAATTATGCATATGATGTAACAAGAAAAGAGAGACAGAAAAAAATAGGGGGTGTTAGCATGGTGTTAGTACCTGAAATTGTGGTCTAAAAGTATATTGCTGGATTTGATGTCTCGGTGGTAAATGGGGGGATTAATGGCTGAATGAAGATGCGCGATGGCTTGTGCCGTTTCAGTGGCAATGGTGAGTCGAACGGACCAAGGAAGACCTTGTCCTCTCTCCTTCTGCAAGTGCTGACTTAGTGTTCCATTGGGCATGAACTCGTACACCAGGATTTGTTCTCCGTATTCAATGGAGCAACCCAACAAGCGAACTAAATTGGTGTGGCTCACAGAGGACAGGAGCTTGATCTCGTTCATTACCTGTTCAATACTGTCAGTGTCTCTGTGTTTTATTCTTTTGATGGCAACCCATTCATCGCTGTACAATTTCCCTGCATAAACTGTGCCGTACGCCCCAGTTCCCAACCGTTGGTTCTCTGAGAAACTATTCGTGGCTCTCTCAATGTCTTTGTAGGGATAGATAGGAACACCATTGTTTCCGGTGGCTTCGGTTAATCGTCTTTTTGTGCTCTTTGTGACTCTCAGTTTGGTGCGCCGGCGGAAGAAACAGCATAGTGAAGCCGCAGTGATAATCAGTGAAACGGCGATAACAAACCCTGCAAAATAAGCTCCGTGCAATGTTTCGGTCAATGATTAAGTATAAGTTAATTTGCTTCTGAAGCTAATACGTGCGTGGTTGATCATAGTTCCTGATCCTAAACATTTTCGAAACGTGGAATAAGGTGAGGTTACCTCCGATTAAGACAATGAATCTGGTTGTTCCTCCACATCGGCCAGATAAGTACTTCGCTGGGTTGCATGACGAGGCTGTTCAAATACCCAAATTCACATGAACGAATGCCAGCTAGGTAAATGCGAAATGCTAAGAAAATAGAATTAAATAGAATAAAATGAATGCCATTCAAAGGGAATGCAAAGAAAATTATGAATTATTAGGATTTGCAGCAATAAATTTATCTTGATGGCGTAAAATCTGGATTTTCGGCTCAATAATTGGCAAGTCTATGTCTGCCGTGCTAATGTCAAACTTCAAACTTCCTATTTATTTTTTATTTATAATTTTTGAAAGAGAAACATCGGAGTAATATAAAAAGTTAAAAAGTTTAATCGTAAGTATTTCTTGCTGCGCTTTTTTTAATTACTTTTGACAACTATATTTTATTGCAATCATTAATTCATGACTTGTTCGACTACGGTCACGCGGCGAGATTATCGGAAAGTTTTATCAATCATAGTTGGAACGATTCGTGCCCGCTGAGTGAAAGCAATGTATGATTTCAAAATATTTTTATCTACAAAGAAAGCACTCAATATTTTCCATTTCTTTTAACATTTTCTGTTTACTTCTTTACTTATTAGATTAAAATATAAAATATTTGTTAATATTTTAATGCATTAAATTAAATATGTTTACCTTTTTATATATTCTGTATGAAATATACAGAAAATTTAGTATTACTGTAAAATTAAGCCTCTTTCCTTCTAGAAGAAAGAATATTAGTCCGCAATAAGTTAGTGTATAAAATAAAACTATAGCATATTCAAAGAAGCTATTTTCCTTTATTAAAATATACTACTACTATTTAGGCGAATAATTGAAAAGTACAAATAATCTATCTGAAAAGACAGATTTTAGGAGAAATTTCCTTTTCTTGCACCACGGGACTCTTCCAATTTTCATATAAAGATAAAAATGAAATATAAAAGGTATGAAAATCTCATAAAATAGAAGTAATTTACATAATTTATAATTTCTGTCGTGTTATATTTTAATAAAAAAATTGAAAATCTAAATAACTTACGACTCTATATTCTTAATTTAATATAATAACCTTTATTATTTTCTCAGATGAAACAATGTTTTTATATTATTAAAACTCTTCAAAATTTGACCATGGCCTCCTTGATTAGTCTAGTTGACTTAAATTTCCCGTAATCATAGCTGCTCCAATAAATTAAGTGACACGCATGTTTCAGCTCCACTATTTATTTCCCTCTTTTCTTTATCAAAAATTGGGTCCTACTTCCTTTATGTCTATCTTTTCCAGGGGTAATCTCGTCATTAGCAGTTTACAGTTATTGTCTTAATTCATGTCATCTTTTCGCACTTTCTTTTTGTATTTACTAATATCGTATATTTTGATGTTTATATACGCAACCGGACTTCAAATTCTTCCCTTATCACCATGTGACATTATACCAACTCAGAAAATAACGTGACAATCATAGTTTTATTTTAGTATTTCTATACAATAAAGTAGTATAAAATAATATTTTTGTTAGAAAAATGAATTTATCATTGACAACTACTTGATGATTAATATATATTTCAAAATTTGCAAATATGGCCCCGCAAAATCGTAATTTTAAGATACGACGCTATATTCCTGGTCAATATTTTTTACTCTCAATAAAATTCCCTAAGTATGTTTATTTAAAAAAGAAATTATTAAACCTCATGCAAAGTATTCATAATAAAGTATTAGTGAGATAGAGAAAGAGCGAGACACACAGCATAGAATAAAATTACAAAACAGGTCATTTTCATCACGGAGTTATTTCCAGCAAACAGAAACGAGAGTCCGTGATCGCTTTATGTCAGCGTAAGAGTAAAGAGCAGAAAAGAATTTAAATATTAAAGCTTGAGTGAAAATTCAAAGGACAAAAATAAAAAGTTAGCTTAAATTAAACCTCTGTTCTAAGCATTGTTTTTTTTTTTGTTTTATTGGAGGTGAAGCATTAACTTACTAATCACGATTATTATTCTAGTCCGAAAAAGAATGTTGTTATTATTTGGTGAGTGCCACGCTATATTTGTTTTCAATTTTGATCATGACGCCATCTTATACGAAGAGGATGAGTACAGAGCAAGTTTGAATCATAAATACCTAATCTAACGGATTAATCTATAGTAGAAGCTGAAACAGGCTAACGGGGAATTATGGATGTAAAACAAAAATAAGGAAAACAGAACTAACCTTTCTGGCAACCTGTTCCGGCCAAAAACCCGTCACCGACGAAGCCGTCGCGGCAGGCACAGCGGAAACCGGGCTTTCCGTCCACCGGGGATTGAAGCTTGGTACAATTGGCGTGATCGGAACACAGACATCGATCTCCCTGGACCCACCATCCAAGTTCGATTGTATTTACTTCCAAAGACAGAGGCTCACCGGAGACGTCTGTAACATCTGGGAATGAAAGAGATGACATGAAGTACTTGCACCCGGAAGACTCCAATTCTCGGCGATTCACGAAACCGCTTGTTTTGTTCTCGAAGTAGCAAGTCAAATTGTCCGATACTGTGCCGTTGCATCCCACGGATTCGAAGCGGGTCCGAACCAGATTCCCCGAAATGGAGCAGGGAAAGGGCAAGGGAGTTCCGGTACAGTTCTCCAACAGAATCACGTTTCGCAAAGTGGGCGCGTATTTGTGGCTGAAGAGTTGGCCAAAACTATCGAACGGACGACTGCACTGAGCTTCGATGTTGACGATTATGCTGTATGTGCTCACCTTTTCGAGGGGGAATTCTCCGACGGAGGCTCTTCCGGCGGTGCAATTCAAACGGATTATGCATCCGGAGGAGAATCCGAAAGGGTAAGGGAAAGGATCGGAGGAACCGCATGTTTGGCGGCACTCGTGATGCTGCAATTGGGTACTGGTTAATGGAATGAAAAATATGAATTCAGCCGCTAAGTAGAACCAGAAAAGCGGGTATTTTTGTGTAGTGATCATAGCAAAATAAATATAAAGGTAGGGTATTTTTCACTTGGGAAAAGTGGAAAAAAGATAGAAAATAGACATGGTTTTGTGTTTGATGAGTGAGTGGTGAGTTTTGTGGACGATTGGGAAGGGAAAAAGATGAGATTTTGTAGATAGGAGTGGGTGTATTTTGATTGAAAAATGGTAAGAAATGGCTAAAGAGACTTGACTTAAGAGGGTGGTGGGGGAGTTTGTTGTTTCCACGCCTAGGTTTCTCTCTCTGTTGTAGTGTCTTCTGTTCACATTCCTAAGGTGGCATAGTTAGTTTATTGGAAGGCGTAAAATAATGGCGATAGATGGAAAAAGAAGGAACGCGATAATGACACAAGAATATTTTAACGAACCGTTTCCAACAACATGTTTTGAATAATGCGGGTGGGAGCTGAACTGCTGGTGCAGCTTCCTCACGGGTGGTCAAGTCAACGTTCCAGATAGGACAAGGGATCAAGCACACCAAGGAAGGATTTAGTAGAAATTCCGCCACATTAATTGGTTCGTTGCCTCTTACACTAACTATACAACTCAATTTCCTATCAATTATTTTATATCGTTTATTTATGCAGTTTATACTCTATGAGGATGTATTTTATTCAGACTTTAAAAGCTTATTCTACTATTTATTTTCATTATGATATTCAGCTCAGATTTTTAAAAGTTAAACAAATTATATTCTCCAATATAAATTTTGAGAATTTCTTTGAGAAAACAATAAAATCTGATATTCAATTTGGGATTTCGGAATATTAATACAAACCATATATCATTAGATTGTTTTATTGATTAAAATTTTACGAATTTTGTGTAACTTTTTACTTAAATGTATAATTACTATTTTAGTTAAAAATTTCAACTATGATTTTTCATTTTTTCAATCTCAACAAAAATAAAGTTTGATACGGTTAATTTATGTGTTATGCTATTATATTAAACTAATATGTGGTTATTGTACCGTAGGGCCGGACGGTCCTGGAGAATAATGTGTATCATAGGAGCCGAACGATCCTGAAAGATAAGTAACAACTAAACAACTTAAAGACAAATAGACACTAGGACTCCAACAAACAAGACGAACGACCCCGACTATATTGGACGACCTTACTCAACAAATAGTCTTCTCCACAAAGATTAAGGTAAATAGTGATTAAGAGCAATGGACCAAAATTAAGGTGTCACTAATCTCATGTTCATCTCAAAAACTATAAATAAAGGTCAAATGTAAGAGGTGGGGATCACTTTACTGTGCATTTAATACCATTGTTTTGACTCTCGTACAGATTATTTGCTGACTTTGGCAAGTATCCCTCTAGATGGTTGAGGTGAAGGTGAAGGTGCAGGTGAAGGCAGTACGAGGACTTAATACCTGAAAGACTTTGAAGAGAAAATTGTGAAAGTGTTAGAAGTTACTTGACTCAATATCCGAAATAGATATGAAGTTACTTTATTGGTTATCTAAAGTAGTTTTACATTGTAGATTGTAGAATCAAGAGTATATAATATATTTGGATTCATAATATTTTCTCTCGTAAGAGTAATTACTTATGAGACATAAATTACCTATTTCAGACTACTTTTTACATAAAATTTTATAGTTTTTATAGGTTTAAATACTATTTTAGTTCATATTTTCATTTAATTTATTTAATATGGTTTTAATTTTTAAATTTAATTAGGTTTTTATTTTGGTTAATTTGATCATTTTCTCATGACGACGTTTAAATAGTTAATGAAGTAGTGTCTAAAGTAAAAACATTTGCATGACTTGTGTTCTTTTTGCTTAAGTGAATCGTTATGTACTGTGTGAGTTGTAATTTCTTTTTAATTGAAGCTTAGTTGAACTCATCCTTACCAAACCATAATATAAATAATTAATCGTTGGATTTAGTTCAATAGGTTTCATTTCAAAGTATTTAAGAGACTAACATCTCCTTCCTAAACATTCATACTAGTTATGACTCGTATCGATGTCCGTTTTTCTTTTGCCTACAATTTATTTAGTGATTTTGATCACCACCAAAAATCCACTCACTTCTAGCCTCACAGTTTTGTCATCAATTCTACTGTAGAAGGAAAATTACTTCAATTGAATACAATAGCATATATAAAAAAACTCCAAAAAATTGAGTACCTTATAATATCAAAATTTTCGCTCAACAAACGCAATGTAACAGTAAATACACAAAAACACAACATCCTCAACAGTTGTAAATTAAGATTCGAAACTTATCTGGAATCGATCAGAAAAACACCACGAATAGCAACACACCACACCATGACAACTTTAGAAGTATTAAAATCCATCACACCACGCAAGGAAGCTTCAACGTAATCCACTAGACCACGAGTGCGACCCACCACACCACTACAACACAAAAACACAACCAAGAAACCTTCTCAAGGAAGGAGCAAAGGCAAGGAGAAAACTAGGTGCAACAATAACCAACCAACGAGAAAACACCAACAACTATCCACCACAAAAATTGGCATAGTTGCTCCAACCAGTAACGACAATAAATACAAACCATAGTGACACTAACCACAATAACGAAAAAGACGAACCACAACGATACTAACCACCACAACGACAAAGACGATAATAACCAATGACGACACTAGTGCAAAGAAAACAAATGGAAGCGCAGAGAACGAGAACGATTGACAGCTCAACACAAAGAGAACGAGAAGGAATGGAAGCATAGAGAGAATAAGGAAACAACATAAGCTCATAGATTTCGTGAAAGTGAAGCACAAAAGGAAGGAGGAGATGAATATTAAATATTCTATACAAGTTATACTCATTAAACGACATAGAAAACAACTTTATGTACCAATTCTAAGAATTATAACTGATTTCTAAAACTCCGTTATCAATAATAGGTTTTGAACTTATTTACAAGTTTGCCACCACTTTTCATATTATAACTGATTTTCAAAACTACGTTATGTCTTAAACCTATTTACAAGTTTGCCACCGTGTTTCATATTATAACTGATTTTCAAAACTATGTTATAATATGTCTTAAACTTATTTACAAGTTTGCCACCGCATTTCATATTATAACTGATTTACAAAACTATGTTATAATATCTCCCTATGATGGATAATTTTTATCCATTATAATAGGTTCGTTATAAAATGTCATTTTTCCACTAGTGAATTGACATAGAGAAGTTAGTCCAATATTATAATTTTTCCAAAAAAACTTCAATTTCTATACTGATTCTAAGTCTAACCGGTATAGAAAAACAACTTTCTATATCAATTATATATGCAACTAGTGTAAAAAAGTTTATAATTTATTAGAATTTTGGTCAGTGTCACTCTCTATGCCGATTCTAAGTCTATCCAGTATAATTGGTATAGGAAAACAATTTTCTATACTAATTATGTGCTCAATGGATATAAAATAGTTGGTAATTTATTGGAGTTTTGGCTCCATGCCATTTTTTATACTGATTCTCGATTTAATGGTATAGAAACTTTATAAATTTACGATACTGGCACGTGACTTTCTATATTTTGGATTTCAATCCATATAAAAATCACTGTTTCTACATTAGTGAAAGTTAATAAAGAAAACTCAAAAACCAATTATATTAAAGTTTTGATTATACACGCTTTGCACGATTAAAATCAACCCCTTTCACACTTTTACTATCATAATATGCTTGTAAAGCTTATTATTCTTACATGACATATTATATTCTACCAATCTCCAACATCATTTAGCGTTTATATTTGATCATAAATATGAGAACTTAGACGCGGAGAAAGAATGACTTGGAGGGGAGAGTCTCCAACCATATCAACAGGTCCTCCATCATTAGTTTCAACATCAAACCCATGCAATAAGGTAGCAAGTGTGAGTTGCATCGCTTGGAGACCGAAAGATATCCCAGGACACATTCTTCTACCTGCACCGAATGGAATCAACTCAAAATGTTGACCCTTCACGTCCACTTCCTTGTGTGTTGTTAAGAATCTTTCTGGACAAAATTCAAGGGGATTTGGATATAAAGATGGATCTCTCTGAAGTTTTGAAAGATTAGTCAAAAGACGTGTGCCGGATGCTACATCATACCCACCCACTGTGCAATTTTCCATGGACTCGTGTGGCAAATTAAGCGGTGCAGGTGGATATAAACGTAGTGTTTCCTTGATAATAGATTCAAGATACTTCAGTTTCTTCAAATCTGATACCTCTACCATCCTTCTACTTCCAATTTCTGTATCTAATTCTTTAATGGCTTCTTGTAGAATTTCACGATTATTGAGAAGTAAAGACAGAGCCCATGCCAATGTTCTTGTTGTGGTATCTGAACCAGCCATAATTAAAGACTGCAAAATACAAAAGTGAGAAAACCTTTTACATTTATCTACGTTGATAAACCAATAATGAGAAAAGAAAGAAACTGTTTGTAACTTTAATAGAAAAAAAAATGTTCATTTAAAATTTTAATATATTTAATGTTATATTGCTATCATAGTTGTATACGATATTAATTTTTAAATAATCTAAATATGTATGTATTATGTTGGATGACGAAAACGGAAAACTAGACAACCATCCTATTCTGTCGGTATCAAAGATTTATTATAATTTTTCGTGACAAATAAGGAAGAGAGATTGTAACAATGTAAAAGTTGAGACGTACCAGGCACATAGCTTTGATTGTGGTGTCAGAGTCATTACCATCAAACTCTTCACCCTCTTCAACAAGTCCAAGAAGCACGTCCATCAGGTCCTGGCTCTGTTTCCGTTCACCTGAACCACAATCTCGGTTGCGTTTGTGTTCTTCAAGCCAAATCTGGATAAACCCATCTATCTCTTTCGCCGTTCTCTTCATTTTTTTCTCTTTACCATCCAAATCCAACCATCTCAAATAGGGCAGACAATCAGACACAGCGAGTGAACTGCTCAGATCAAACAACTCCCTGAATGCTTTTCGGAGCCCTTCGTTCTCTTCGTTCACGTCGCCGTCACTAAAAAAACGTTTTCCTACCACAGTTTGGAACATAATGTCCAAGGCTATGTTCCCAAACCACCTATTCATTTCGGAAAAGCCGTTTTTCTTCTTCAACCACAAATTATAACTCTCTCTCATCGCTGCTTTCACTTCGGCTTCCATCACGGGCTTCAGCGTGTCTATGCGGCGAGAACAGAGGAGCTCCAGCATGGAGATTTTACGCATCTGACGCCAGTAAGAACCGTAAGGGATGAACCCAATCAAGGAGGAGTTGTAGCCCAACACTTCAAAACTCATAGACTTTGGACGGTTAGCGAACACTCTGTCGTTGACGGTAAAGCACTGTTTGGCCATTTCCCAATCGCTCACAACCAGCGTTTTGTGAGCTCCCAGACGCAAGGAGAAGATGGGACCGTATTTGTCCGCCATGCTGCCCAACGTATCTTGTGGCGGTTTGGACCCCCGTAAGAGGTGGAGGTGACCAATCAAAGGCCATGCGCCACTTACTTCTGGCGGTGCTTTTCTTGTTGCAGCTATCTGGTTTTTGAGCTTTCTAGAAATGGACGAAAGAATAAAGAGAAATAACAACAGGCAGAATAATGAGATGGTAAGTGGTATTGTGTTCTTGGCGAGAGAGTTTTCGTGGTACAACATGTTGTTGAACATTTTATGGGTTAATGTCTGATTATGGGACTATGGTGTGGGCTTAACGTCAGTGTATGAATACTGAAACCATAAAAAGGAAATTAAATTAAATTATAAATCAAAGTATCACTTTTAAAATCATGTGGTTGAGTGCGTTCAATTGCCAAAATATCTTTCTGACATCCTATGTCATTTATCTTTTTAATTACTACGATATTAGAACCAAGTATCTACACATTTAATTGCAGTAAAAGAACTGATGAACAACTTCTTCTAAAATAAATGGCATTCAAAGGGAAAGTAAAGAAAATTATTAGTCATTAGGATTTGCAGCTATAAATTTATCTTGTGGCGCACTATCAGGATTTCAGTCCGTCTCAATTTTCAGTAAGGCAGGGATAATAAACTTAATTACACTAAATTATAGATTATTTATGTTATATTATATTTGTACCATTTTAAAAATTAAACCTTGGTTTAATGTCTCGGTAGGTCCCTATTTTCGGCGTGAATCTCAAATAGGTCCCTTTTCTTTTCGGCGTCTCAATTGGGTCCCCATTTTTGTAAAATTGTAACAATTAGGGGTCTGCCGTCAAATTGGACGAACGACCGTTTAATTGTTTCTTACGTGTCAGATGGGAATCATGCCACGTGTCATTACTGAAAACACTGTTCATGCCACGTAAGAAACAATTAAACGGCCGTTTGTCCAATTTGACGGCAGACCCCTAATTGTTACAATTTTACAAAAATGGGGACCCAATTGAGACGCCGAAAAGAAAAGGGACCTATTTGAGATTCACGCCGAAAATAGGGACCTACCGAGACATTAAACCTTAAACCTTTTGTATTAGTAGCCAGTTAACTGTTTGAAGTGTGTTTTATTTTATGTTTTTATTAACCGTGCTTTACTACTCATCACATTTATTTTTCAAGATTAATTCATCCATTGATAAATGTCTTTAAAGATCACGAGACTCTGGAGTATTTTTGGACTAATTACGTAATGACACGTAAATGATGTTAAAATGTTGTTAAAAAGATGTTGTCAAAGTATCGTTATCTTTTTTAATTGTCATCGTGGAAGGCCTTCCCCAATCGTGAGGTGATCTCTATATCTTGTTTGGAACGTCCAAACCCAAAATGTGAAACATTTTTGGACTAATCACATAATGACACGTAAATGGTGTTAAAATATTGTTAAAAAATATTGTCAAAGTATCGTTATCTTTTTCAATTGTCATCGTAGAAGGCCTTCCCCAATTGAGAGGTGATCTCTATGTCTTGTTCGGAACGTCCAAACCAAAAATGTGGATATGGAAAAGCGAGAAACAAGCTGCAACCATGAACCAACCAAGTTCTGTATTTCTTTAACACAGCACCCTCGTTTTCTTTGTGCAAAAGGGTCACAACCAACCCTTTGTGTTTTGCCTTTTGCTTTGGAAAGATAATGTCGGTAGAAAGAGAGAGAGAAAAATCAAAGGATTCTTCAACAGAACCAATGGATCACTAGGGAACCACCTCTTGCATTTGCTCGAGGATGTACGAAATGATGGGTTACTGGTAAGTTATACAAACATCAATAACATCTGAGTTAAGGATCAATATCATTTTTTATCCAAAATTTTAAGACAATGAATTAATGGATTTTTTCCCTTTATATATTATTATATTTTCTTATTTTTATCCAACGTGAGAGTTAGACTCACGCTTCTGATTCCCTCCATAAAATGCTGGCCAAGAGGCATAATTGAGCTGTACCCAACAATTCAGTACCTTTATAATGAGTGTCAGCAACCTCTTCAAGCCTCATCCATTCAACTAACTCATTGATCAATCTGCATCAATGCTTCTTTCACGATCAATGCCTATGAAGCACTGCTGAATGGCTAGTTGAAGAAATCATCTTTTATGAAAATCACTCTCTGATGATTAACAACTGTTCTGTTACTGCTCATGCTCTCATCACATTCAAAAACACTTCTTTTTAGTCATTAGAAAGGTGTCACTTTGACATTCAGAAAATTTTCTAAGTGAAAGTATCAGAGACAAGACTCCAATTTACAATTGACATCTTCAAATGTTCAATTTGACTGTAAACTTCAGCAGTCAAATTTAGATATTTGTCCTGAGAGATGAGTATTGATGTACTGTGTGAATTGTACAAGAGAGTGACTTGAGGGAGGGTTGAACAACTTTTTCTCAAGATGCTTCTCTACAATCAGAAGTTGATTAGCAGCAAGAAACCCTTTCTTACACTTGAATGAAAATTAATACAAGCAAATACAGTAATTCTAAATGTTGATACACAACTTAGAGGAGTGGTTTGAAAAAGGTTAGTTTCTGGTACACATCAGAAACTGATGCTTCTCTTATAATAGTTCTACTCTGCATCTGAATTATGAGAAAAGTTTTTTCAATTATTAGTAGTTAGTACAATTTCAAAGTAATGTTTTTAAAACAGAGAATTTGTAATGAGCAACAAATCAGACCAGTGCGTTAATTGATTGTAATTGTAACGGGCTCCTTAAAAAAATGGATTATGTAATATGGTATTCCTTAGTTATATTTATCTGAACTTTGGTTTATTGCTCAATTTGTGTTGTAACATATTGTTGCCCTATTTTTACTTTCATTTTAGAAAATACATTATGTCAAAATTCATTTTCATATAAAAAGGGACATTGCATGGTTAGATTTAAAGTTATAATCTAACTTTTTTAGTTTATTAATTAAAAAAGTTCGATTGAAAATTAGTATACTTCAGTTAAATAGTGTTTAATTCAAAAATTAGTATACTTCAGTTGAAAAATAGTACAGTTCAATTTAAAAATAGTGTTTAATTCAAAATTAGTACAAAATAAGTTAAAATATATAAAAATTCAGTTGATATTATAATTTGATAAAAATAAATAATTCAATTCAAGACAAATTGTTTTTTGATATAAGTTTTCAAGGTTCAACACACTTTAGTTAATTTTGTTTATCATTAATTAACGAGTTTTTCTTCATTGTCCTTGAAACTTCTATCTCATTTTTTATTTATAACTTTTGAAAAAGAAACATGGGAGAAATAAAAAGTTAAAACGTTTAATTGTGAGTCACTTAATTGCAATGGTTTTTTCCTATTACTTTTTGACAACTGAATGCCACCGGAGATGGTAACAATACACAACTGCAGGTTACTCCAAATCTCTTTCTTGTAGTCTTTTCTTTATCTGGTCCCAATCGTGATATCATGGAGTATAGTCAAATAAGCTTTTTTTAATTTTTTTTATTATAAAGTGGTCTACATTTATATCTATTTGGTACTATGATTATTATTTATCATTATATTATTATTTATTATATATCTCAATTAATTCCAATAAAAATATAGATTTATGGTTTATATTGATCATATAAATACTTTCAAGAAATACTTACTTAAAAAATTATTTATACTCACTATAAATATCTTAATTTTCTTATTAATTTAAACGTAAGAAAGTTTTTATAGGTAGATTTCCCCCACCCACAAATCCATGTTTAAGACCTTCACTGTTGATGAAAAAAAAGTATAAATTTTTTGAGAGTACAAGAAGAAAAAATGGTGGTGCAGAAACAATGACCTCCGGTTCGAATCATAAAAGCCCATTCCGGTTTTGCTTTGAGTTTTATGTACTTCTGGGTCGGTATTATTTGTCCAGTGAGGTTTTTTTTTTAACTTTTCTTGTTTTCTACTATTGACACCCTGCTTTTACTAAATGTACTCCTATACACTGTATTTTTTTATCTACAATGTCTTTTTTTTTTTCTTTTCAAAACACTCTTCAAAATATCATGTGGATATCACATACTACCTTTTATGTTTCTTTAGAAATACTTTTCGAAACACATTTTTGTGTTTATTATCAGTCTGTACGAAACATCGTCAATTTTCATGTTTTTGGAAAGTATTATTCAAAGTACTAGGAAAACAAAATTATGCTTTTGAAAATACATTAAAAGATGTAAAAATAAAAAAAAAGAAGACTTTGAAATATATATTATTTAAGTGGGTTGTCTAGTAGAAATATATATGTGGAAGTATTTTTTTTAACGGGTGTGAATACAATATGTTTCTTAGTAAAATTGGGAGTATAAATAATTGGAACGATCTTTCTGTATCATAAGTATTTATGTTCATCAATTCAAGGCCATTCAATGAAGAAGAGGGTACATAAAAAATATTCTCCCGGTGAAGATAAAAAGGCTAGGCCCATTAGACATTAGTGCCGAACGAAGTTATATACAATGAAGACCTTCTAACAGAAATAGAAGAATCTAAGAAAGCTGCTTAAGGTTGCTACAATTTCCCAGTAAAACACACATGTATACGAAGCCCCAAAGAAAGAATAACCAAGAACTGAATCCATGGGACATTAAGCTATTGTGAAGTAAGAAACTTTGGTACAGAAAATAAAGACAAGGTTAAGATTAATTTACAAGGCAGCAAAAGCATCATCCACCCACTTCTTTCCCTGAGCAGCTGCATCGCTTGTGGTGGTGGAGAACAGGAACCCTCCCACCGCGGATCTGATCTTATTCATCCGCTTCCGGTGACGAATCCGCCGCAGAACCACTTCCTTATCGAGTTTCTCTGAGTTGTGAGTCGGTTTTATGCACAACTGTCTCGTCACAGACAAAGAGTCTTTTTTCTCCAACCCTCCCAATAACTCGTCTTCCTCGGTGCCCCTCTCGCTGCTTACAGTTTCCATTTCCTTGCCGTTTGACACTGGGATTTGCCGTTTCTGCGTCGTGGAGGTGGAAGACATATTTTGATCGTCAACTGCTTCCGACTGTAGTGTTGTGGTGGAGTTGGAATGGAGTATATAATATGAGAGCTGATGGCATGGCAGAATATCTCGTTTTAGACACCATTCCTTTATTTAAGATTTTATTATTGAAACAGAAAAAAGACGGTGGGGGTGCGATATTCGAGGTGTGGCTGACACCGACAATGGAGAATCAGACATTAGTAATATTCTGTCTTTAGTGGCTGGTGCTATGGCGGTTGGTCGGTTTTTTTGGCCTTCTTACGGTGTTTTCCACTGTACGAAGTTTTTGCACACTTAACGTTCACGCGTCATAAGAATCAGATTTCACACACTTTCTCATTTATTCTCAGGTATCTGGGTCTTATCCGACATGAATAATCTACCAAGTTATAATAAAGTTATCACCACCTATCAGTTTAAGATTAATTTACGACATAAATTATTTTCCTTACTTTTTTTTTGTATTTTATTTTATTTAAGTTATTTTTCAACGATTTATATTTTATTTCATTGGCTATTTTATATTTCGTACTTATAAAACAAAATATTTTTCCATTATTAGTTATCAAACTCGCGATTCAACTCCCGTCCGAATTTACTTTTCCACACCCATCTCTCGAGTTAACTCGGTAGTAATTGGGGCAAACTCGTTGTAAACTCGACTAAACTCGCGATTCGGCAAATAAATTGGTGAGTTCATCTGATTTTTCTTCAAATCCAAAAAACAATAGAAATTATAAACTTCCGATGTGAATCAGCTCGACATTCTTCTCCTCCTTTGTTTCGCGATAAGGGTTCTAAGCTCTCGACGTTGTTACTCTTGCGACTCATCATGTGATTATTGATGGAGTATAATTTTATCCTCGTTGTTCTAAGCTCTTTTGTTGGTAGCATGCTATCACGGTCAATGTTGTGCCGTTATCTTACTCATGCTGCTTAGATATGGATAGGATTAGAGTTTGGTGAGACTTAGGGTTTTTTTTTTTTGTGAGATTTAGGGTTTCTTTTTTCTGTAATGAGCTTTTGGACCTCACTCCAGTACCATCTCATATAAAGTATAATATATGTTATATAAAATGTTGTAACTAATTAAACTTATTACAAAATAAAATTATATTAGAAAAATATAAAAAATACTAAAATATAATATAATAATCTAATAATAATAGTAATATTTTATTAAAAAAAAATTTAAAAATCATTTATAAAACCATATAACAATAAAAATAGGTTTAATGTCTCAATAGGTCCCTATTTTTGTTCATAATTTGAAATAGGTCCCTTTATTTTTTGGCGTCTCAATTGGGTCCTTATTTTTGTTAATTTGATGCAAATAAATCCTTTCCGTCAAAAAATAAAGGGACCTATTTCAAATTTTGAACAAAAATAGAGACCTATTGAGACATTAAACCATAAAAATATTATGTTAATTATAAACATTTTAATATTCTTAAGTAAATTTTACTATCAAGTCTACTGAATTTACTATATACTTTCACGACTTTAAGTAAATTCTCGAGTTTAACAACCTTATTTTAACCATATCACATATTATACTTTTTAATTCAACTTTTTACGAGAAAGAAAAAAACTGTGAGATGTTTCATTTCTTATATCATTATAAGAAAAAGTATAATCTTTTCTTAATTTTGTTATGTTTATTTTTTGAACTTGAATTAATTTTGGCGTCAAACTTCTACGTGATGTAAGAATATTTTATATATCTGAACAGGTATAACTGAGGGTTAAAGAAAATGGGAAAATAAGGATTTGTTTTTTGACCCTCATTTTCGCCCCTACATATATGATGGTTCAAACTTTATATCCGATGATTAAATTATATTCAAAATATTATTTACTTAACTTTATTTTCAAAAGGTATCCCATAAGAAGAAAAATATATTTAAATTTTCATTGACACGAACTCATAAACAATAGATTAAATGTATCACAACAATTGTAATCCTCTTGATGAACTGGTAAACAATAGATTAAAACAATTGTACACCTTCTTGATGAATTTTTTTTAGTTGTGATACTAATTTAATCATGATTATGGATAATTTGTCAAGAACAAATATGTTATTATTAGTTACGAAAATAATAGTTAAATAAATATTTTAAAAACTCCTTTTGAAAGTTTTATTTAATATATTATTGTCTGTTTTTTGTCATTGTTTTTAGATACCTATATACATTAATGCAACAGAGATATAACTATAACTATTCTCGGCAGTTAATGAACTATAATATATCTAGGTATAATAAATAATAGTAAATTATATAGGTTACGGTTTAGTACATAATAGATTACAATTTATGAAAAAAATTCACAATTTATTAATAATTATAGGTCATGGTTTTGAAAGGAATCATAATCCATATATAATTATATGCTACGGTTATTAAAGAAATCGTAATATATAATAATGAATAAGTTATATATTTTACATCTAGCCATTGTCTATTATAGATTTTTTCAAAAAAAAAATGTTTATTATAGTAAATACATAATTTTCACTTGTCAGACTTATTGCTTGGCTCTATCCACAGTTTGAATATGTTTAAGAAAATTATTTTATGAAGAATTAAATCTTCTGCAGGAATAATACTTTTAGAAAAATCATATCTAATACTTTTCTTAAATAACTAAATGATAATCTCTTTCTAATAATAGAATATTAAATCAGAAATATAAAGTGGTTGCATATAATGGGTATGATTGTCGAGATATCCTTTTTCATGTTATACTTGAAAGTCGTCACTGTATATCTCCTTCAACGATGAAATTCACCCTCAAAAAGTAGACTTTAATTTCCGCTCAAGAAAACGCTCCATAATTTAACCTTTTTTTTCAAGGTCAAAAGCTCATTGCAAACGCACCAATAGACTTTTCTACACGGAAGTGTTGAATATCGTAACTGACACATGCAATTATTAATGAATATGGACGGAATTATTTATTGAGTGATTATGACAGAGGGGACCATAAATTAAATATTTTATAGATTTTTCTCAGACAAGTAGATTTCGCGATGACGATGAAAGAGATATTATTAAGACTTTTGATAGGTAGGAGTATGGACCATTCGAAGATAAAAGAAGAAATCAAAAGCTGTTATTGGCTTATGCTGAACCTTCACTGTGGCATGACATGCTGTTCTTGTTTGCATATGTTGTTTTCCTGTACCGCATGGTGTGGTGTTGAAAACATCCCTACCACTAAAACTTTGAATTCAGATATAAGCAGAGATAAAAACACCATGTTTTGTTTATATTTCTGTGTGTCCATCTTTCACCGCTCTTCTTGCTTCTTCTCAATGATAAAATAAAAGCACGATCATATGTATTTATTTTTCTTCTCATTTAAACATGGTTCATGGTTATTCTTTTCGGGAGAGTACAAACATAATAAGAGAAAAGAGAAATTAATTATAAGGTAGAAACTTCACCATACGTTATAAAGTGGGTTGGTCATTAATAAATACTCTCAATTATCTATTATTTCAAGCGTTAGACTAATTAAATGCAATTATTTATTTATTTTTATCTCAAATTTATATTTATAATCTTTGAAATGAATATAAATTTTTGAAATGAATTTTAGATTAACTGTAGTCTAAATATGATTCTGATAATTATATTTTACCATAAACTAATTAGTGTTATAATAATAATTTTGGGATATTCGAACGGTTAGTAATAAATGATTATCTAATTTATTATATAAATTTTACGTATGATCATACGATTCACCTATAATGATTATCTAATTTATTATATAAATTTTACTGTATGATCATACGATACACCTATAGTATAAATGTTAAGAGATTAATATTAATAGTATTTGAAAAAAAGAATTCATTAAAAATAACATAAATTTTGGTAAAATATGATTCTATATTAAGAAAAGAATTTCAAACTTAACTCCATGTAAGTAAGACTTGGGAGATAAAGTTCATATTCAATAATTATATATTTTAAATTCACTTTATTTCTTTGATGTTAATACAGGATTCCTATAAATAAGTTTTTAAATTTGATGATAAATATGGGAGGAGAGACGTGGTGTAAGAATGAGTTGAAGAGGAGAAGCCTTGATGTTGGTTAGTCCAACTCGTTCGAGCATGTCGACAGGTTTTCCATCAGGAGTTGCGATGTGAAATACATGCAACAGAGTTGCAAGTGTTAACTGCATTACCTGAAAACCGAAATACAAACCAGGACACATTCTTCTACCGGCACCAAATGGAATGAGTTCAAAATGTTGACCCTTCATGTCGACGTCCTTGTGTGTTGTTAAGAATCTCTCTGGACGAAACTCCGATGGATGAGGATATATGAAGGGATCTCGTTGAAGTTTTGAAATATTAGTCAACAGACGTGTGCCTTTTGCCACGTGATATCCACCCACGCTGCACTCTTCCATGGACTCGTGTATCAAATTAAGGGGTGCAGGTGGATACAAACGCAGGCTTTCCGTTATGATACACTGCATGTACTCTAACTTCTTCAAATCTGATATATCTACCATTTTCCCCATTCCAATTTCTCTGTCCAATTCTTCAGTTGCCTTGTTTAAGATTTCAGGGTTGTTCACGAGTAACGCCAGAGCCCAAGTCAATGTTCCCGTACTAGTGTCTGTCGCAGCCAATATTAAGCCCTACAAATTACATAATTGAATGCTTCTCATGTTTCTATACTACGTAAGTGGTCATTTTATTTTTATTTTTTATCTTTTATTTTAAAAATTTTAATTTTAAATTCATTATTAACAACTTTCCAAAAAACCATCCCTTATCTATAGTTTATTAACCAAATAATCTTTGGTCTATCATTTTTTATTAAATTTTAAGAAGTATTTCAAATAGATTAGAAATAATCATATTTATGTTTCTATATTTGTTTAAAAAAATCAACTGCACATATATAATGTTGAAAATAAAGAAAGAAAAGAAGGAAAAGCTAAAACACGAACGACAAAAAATATATTCTTAGGTACGAGGTTAAAATGAAGGCCCAGATACGAAAGAGATGAAGGCAGATTATGCATACCAGGACTGTCGCTTTGATTGTGATGTCGGCGTCACGACCTTCAAACTCTTCACCCTCCTCAACAAGCCTAAGAAGCACGTCCATGAAATCCCCGTTACCCGAATCACTTTTCCTGTTGCTTTTGTGTTGTTCCAGCCAAACTTGAGCCAACCCATCTAACTCTTTTATCGTCTTCTTCATTTTCTGTTCTTCTCCATCCAAATCCAACCATCTCAAATATGGCAAGGCATCAGACACGGTGAATGACCCAGCCAGATGAATGTAGTCATTCAGTATCTTTTGGATCCGTTCGTTCTCACTATCATTTTCACCAACAAAACGTTTTCCTACCATCGCTCTGAACACGATGTTTAACGTTATGTCCCCGAACCATCTCTTCATCTCAGTTGTTGCTTTTTCGGAACCATTAATTTTCCTCTTTTGCCAAATATCGTAATTTTCTTTCATAGTTACCTTCAGCTCTGATTCCATCACGTGCTTGAGCTCGTCAACCCTTTGCGTGGAGAGGAGCTCCTGCGTGAGAATCTTTCGTATGTGACGCCAATAAGAACAGTAGGGGCTGAACCCCACCATGGAAAAGTTGTAGCCCAATACTTCAAAGGCTAAAGTTTTAGGACGGTTAGCAAACGCTTTGTCGTTAACGGTAAAACACTGTTGGGCCATTTCCCAATTGCTCACAATAAGGTTTCTGTGAACACCAAGGCGCAAGGTGAAGATGGGTCCATATTTGTCTGCCATGTTTCCCAACGTGATGTGAGGTGCTTTTGACCCACTTAGAAGGTGAAGATGCCCAATCAATGGCCAGGCACCACTTACTTCTGGCGGTGCTTCTCTAGTTTCACCTGTGCCGGTTCTGCGCCTTCTCAACATGGATGAAAGAAGAAACAGAAATAAGAGGAGGCCGAGGTAGATGGTAAATAACCCTGTTAACACGGAGAATGGATTTTCCATGTCCATGGTATGAAGGATGTTCTTGTTTTCAATGGTGGATTATGAGGGATATAACAGGAACCGATGTTCCTGTTTTCTTGATTTGATAAAAAAAATAATGATATTTTAACCATTTTTTTAAGAACTTTTATACAACTTTTTTACAATACAGTATCTATTACTATGATACTATTTTACTTATATGTATATTATTTGAAACACATTAATCAGAAACTATCGTATAGATTGGTGTAAAAAAGTTATAAAAAAATTGATAAAAAAATATTTTCTTAAAAAGAAATACAATTCAAAATATTGAAGAGAGACGAGTTAGTGAAGTAATTTGACAAATTTATTAGTGAAAAGATAGTTAGATAACTTTTGAGATGTTTTTTTCTGAAGTATATACTTAGAAGTTTTGTTTCCAACTTTGATTTTATTTAAACTCATTAATAAATTGTATAGTTAGATGTATTTATTCTTTAACAAAGAATAAGAGATTTCAATTACATAATAAAATTAAAATACATGTTAAAAGAAAGTTTGTGAAATTAATTTTTTTATATTATAATTTTTTTTCTTTTCTTTTATTGAAATGATAATTTTTTTGTTACATTTTAAAAAAAAATTATTTATATTTATTATTATTGTTTGAGTCTAATGTTTTACTAAAATTAGTTGTCATATAATTGTTTAAGAAAATATGGCTTTCAAAAATTTAACTTGTCTACTAACAATTAATTAAAAATTATTTTTTTAGTATTTTATTTTAATATTTATAAAATTATCAAATATTTTTAAATTTGATATTTAAAAAAATTTAGTGTATACTCTTTTGTGTTAACAATTTTGATAATATCAAATAAAACAAAAAAATTATATCTAATAAATATAAAAATTTAGTAAATATAAATTTTTATTTAAAAATATAGATAATTTTAAGCAATCCAGTTCCGACAGCACAGGTCAGTGCTTTGACTCGTTCCTATCATGCGGATAGGGAAAATTGGGTCCTGCGTGTCCTATTGGCAGGTCTTCACGTGATTAGTCATGGAGTTATAGATGGCCCCACAATAGACACACACAACAATAATTGTGTTATTTCGACTACTTCAGGAAAATATCTTTTTGGGAAATATTTTTTTAATAAATTTTTTTATAATTTTTTTACAACAAACTCAAGTTTGTAATTGATTTATTTCAAATATATCGTTATAGAAACAAAAACAATGATACATAAATATTGTTAAAAAAATTATTAAAATATTATTATCCTTTCTTAATACAACTTATGAAAAATAACTTTAAAATAAATTTCTTCTAAATTAAACTTTATTTTGAGACCAGAGAAAATATCAGTTATATATATTATATGTTAGGGTCACATTTTTAAAATGTACTTGATTTATTTGTTCTTATAATTATTAGTCACTTTATTGTATGTTCGATTACCAACGCAACAAAAAATAAACCAATAATAGAAACAAGTTTATCTTGCACCTTTTAATTTTGTTTTAATTTCAACTGTACTTCTATTCCTAACTCTACTTCTGTTATGTGCATTGATTTTCTAAAAATGTTGACTCATTCACTCATAAAATTAAAACTTTTCCTTAGCTCCATCTCGCTTTAAACCGTACACCCCGTGCTTCTTTCTCCTCTTTGCTGCATCTCATGTGAAACCCTACCTTTGAGTCTTTCTTCTTTCTCCTCTCTACTTTTCTGCCCTCTTCCCTCCTTTTTCACAATTTTTTGAACGTGAGTGCTCTTCCTTTCCTCTGTTCAGTTTTTTGTTCACTGTTTTTCGTGTTGGTGCCTTAGTTCTCGTCCCTCGTTTCTTCAATCATTGGTGCCATGGTTGCAGGATGTCTTCTTCTCGTACATCAACGTCCATTATTTTATCTTGATTTGTGGTTGTTCTTTAGTATATGCGGTGGGGAAAAATGATAGAATGTTTGTGCTTATATCTGCTTTGATCTGGGCGGGAGTTGCAGGCCAAACCGCACATGGAACTGCGGTTAATGGCGGCCGCACTTAGAAGTGCGGATATGGTTGCGCCGCGGTTGGATCTGCGTGAGACAGTAACTGCAGGTGGATTTGCGGTTAGTCTCTGGAGGTGCATGGCTGCTGGAGCACTTGGAAGTGCGGATCTGGGTTTTCCGCAGTTCGAACTACAGCTAAGGCCAACCATAGTTCGATTTGCGGCTGTATTTTTCGATTTAGGGTCTCTAGTCCTGGACTGTGTTATTTTGTTATTAAGTTATTATATTTTATTTTAAGAATTTTTTGTTTTGTTTGTAAAATTTGATTTTTTTTGTTAGGTTTTAATCTTAAATGAAGAAGAGAAGAAAACAATATAACAAAGCATGAAGAACTGAAGGAGTGAAAAATGAAAGTCAGAGAAATAAAAGTGAAGGGGGTGCATGTAGAATAATAATGATATTTAGGGTTTATACCATTTAGGCTGTTGAAGGTTAGAAAGATTGCTTGTGATTGAGAAATATTAAGTAAATGAGAACACAAGTGTAAAATGGCATATGCAGGAAGGAAAGGAGGTGAGGTTTCAAAATAAAACTCAAACAAACTTACAAATAAACTCCCTAAATTTAAGTTTGTACAACATGCTCTGTACGACTAAAATTAACCCTTTTCACACTTTTACTAGCATGATGTGCTTGTAAAGCTTATTATTCTTACATGCATATTATATTCTACCACTCTCCAACATCATTTAGCGTTTAGATTTGATCATAAATATGAGAAGTAAGACGCGGAGAAAGAATGACTTGGAGGGGAGAAGCTCTAATGCTGGTAAAGCCAATCTGTTCAGCCATATCAACAGGTCCTCCATCAATAGTTACAATATCAAACCCATGCAATAAGGTAGCAAGTGTGAGTTGCGTCGCTTGGAGACTGAAAGATATCCCAGGACACATTCTTCTACCTGCACCGAATGGAATCAGCTCAAAATGTTGACCCTTCACGTCCACTTCCTTGTGTGTTGTTAAGAATCTTTCTGGACAAAATTCAAGGGGATTTGGATATAAAGATGGATCTCTCTGAAGTTTTGAAAGATTAGTCAAAAGACGTGTGCCGGATGCTACATCATATCCACCCACTGTGCAATTTTCCATGGACTCGTGTACCAGACTAAGTGGTCCAGCTGGGTATAAACGTAGTGTTTCCTTGATAATAGATTCAAGATACTTTAGTTTCTTCAAATCTGAAACATCTACCATCCTTTTACTCCCAATTTCTGCATCTAATTCGTCAGTGGCCTTTTTTAGAATTTCACGATTATTGAGAAGTAAAGACAGAGCCCATGCCAATGTTCCTGCTGTGCTATCTGAACCAGCCATAATTAAAGTCTACAAAATACAAAAGTGAAAAAACCTTTTATATTTGTCTACCAATAATGAGAAAAGAAAGATATTGTTTCTAACTTTAATAGACAACCATCGTATTCTGTTTGAATCAAAGATTAATTATCATTTTTCTTGTGAGAAATAAGGAAGAGAGGAAGTAACAAATTAAAAGTTGAGACGTATACCATGCACAGAGCTTTGATTGAGGTGTCAGAGTCATGACCATCAAACTCTTCACCCTTTTCAACAAGTCCAAGAAGCACGTCCATCAGGTCATGGCTATGTTTCCGTTCACCTGAACTACAATCCCGGTTGCGTTTGTGTTCTTCAAGCCAAATCTGAGCAAACCCATCTATCTCTTTCGCCGTTCTCTTCATTTTCTTCTCTATACCATCCAAATCTAACCATCTCAAATAGGGCATACAGTCAGACACAGCGAATGAACCGCCCAGATCAAAGAAATCCCTGAATACCTTTCGGAGTCGTTCGTTCTCTTCGTTCACGCCGCCGTTACTTACAAAACGTTTTCCTACCACCGTTTGGAACATAATGTTCAACGCTATGTTTCCAAACCACCTCTTCATTTCGGAAAAGCCGTTTTTCTTCTTCAACCACAAATTATAACTCTCTCTCATCGCTGCTTTCACTTCGGCTTTCATCACATGCTTCAGCGTGTCTATGCGGTGAGAAGAGAGGAGCTCAAGCGTGGCGATTTTGCGCATCTGGCGCCAGTAAGATCCGTAGGGGATGAACCCAATCATGGAGGAGTTGTAGCCCAACACTTCAAAGGTCATGGATTTTGGACGGTTAGCGAACGTTCTGTCGTTGACGGTAAAGCACTCTTTGGCCATTTCCCAATCGCTCACAACCAGCGTTTTGTGAGCTCCCAGGCGTAAGGAGAAGATGGGGCCGTATTTGTCCGCCATGTGGCCCAACGTAACGTGTGGCGGTTTGGACCCCCCTAAGAGGTGGAGGTGACCAATTAAAGGCCATGCGCCACTTGCTTCTGGCGGTGCTTTTCTTGTTGCAGCACTGTGGTTTTTGAGCTTTCTGGAAATGGACAAAAGAATAAAGAGAAATAACAACAGGCAGATTGTAAGTGGAACTGTGTAGTTGGAGAGAGGGTTTTCGTGGTACATGTTAACAATTTTTTGGTTGATGTCTGATTATGGGACTATGGTGTCCACTTCACTTTCAAAATCATTTGGTTGAGTGCTTCAATTCTCTTATAGTTGGGGAGATGTTCTTCTTGATCCGATTGATTCTGATAAAAACAGATGAGCACGAAAACTGGAAATAACATCTTGATAACGACACCTGTGGACGAGGATGCTTCTTTACACAACCCATATATGTATCTCCTTTTTTGCTATTCTCCTTCGAAGTAAACCTAATATCCGAACTCCTCTTCTAGACCCATTGAGTCGACAACTTATTCCGGCGAGAAGATTTTTAGAAAAATTATTAAAATAGGTCAACTTTTTATAAACAATACGATTAGAAAACTATACGTTTCGAAATGTGGTTTTATTTTCATTATAAACCATATTTTAATTATTAATTTCAACTTTAAAAAATGTGAACTGAAACATGTTGAAATTGTAAATTAAAATACGACTTTTTAATTTATTTTGGAAGTCTATTTTCGTATGCTTTTTGATTAAATTCTAAATATTGTTAAAAATATTGACCTAAATCTGTTGGTATTTGACTCATCGTTTTAAACTTTGATCTTTTAAGTTTTTTGAGAAAAAATATTTTAAGAATAAACAAAAAATATTTAATTCAGGAGATTTTATAAAAAGAAATTATATTATATTCTATTACAATTATAAAAAGATTGTGTACATAATTTCAGCTTTTGCTTAGAATTGATTAAAGGAAAATTTCCTTTTTAACAATTTTTTTCACAACTTTTTTATAACAATATGTAATTGATCGATCTCAAATATACATATCAATAAAATAGTGACACGTAATTTATTGTCAAAAAATTGTTAAAAGAAGTTATTAAAATATCATCAGTGTAATGAAAAAATTTTTATTTTTATATTATATTTTCAAATTTTTAGACACACTATAATATTCAAATGAAATATCATTTTCCAAATGAAAGTACTTCTAATAATAATAAAAATGTTGAAATGAAAGAATATTCTATTTGTGATTTTATAATTTTAATCTTCCAACCTACTCACCTTATTTAGTACTTTTTTATTTTTATTTAATTTAATATTCAAATTCAATTTGAAATTCTTAAAAATGTTTTTCTCAAGTGTTAGTCTGGTACATTCTATTTTTTCTGTTTTTAACAGATGCATTGGTGATCTACTTATTCTTAGAAGTTATAAAGGAATATATACAATGAGTACTTTTAACAACAATAAAAATGTTGAAATGAACTAATCTTGTATTTATGATTACATAATCTTAATTTTCCAACCTACCCACCCATCTTATTTATTATGGGATAGTTGAATTCCAAGTTTTTTTAATTTCCACATTATTTTAACAATATCACAAAATTCTACTTTTCTAATTAATTATTTAATGAAAAAGGTAAAAAAAACTTGAGCAGTAACATAATGCTGTTTCATTTCTTGTAATTTAGTATCATTATAAAATAGAGATAACTTTTTGTAATTTCTTTTATGTTTTTTTTTCTAAGTCGAAATTAATTTTGATAATAACTTCTAATCAATGTAATAATATTTAATATTTTCGAATAAGTTTATCAAATTGGAGTTAAGAAAACTTCTAGAATTAGAGTTAAAAAACTTCTAGAAGATCATTTTTCTTTGAAATTTTATTTTATTTCCATAAGTCAATGTTCAAACCTTAAGTTTGATAAAATAATGTTATTAATAATTTATTTAAGAATAAACAAAATTTATTTAATTATAGAGATTTTGTAAAAAGAAATTGTACTATATAGACCGACTAGTCTACAACTCACCGGTCGATCGATTACAAAAAATCAACTTCATGAATAAATCGTAGTTGAGTCGATCGGTTAAACATAAATATTGAAACCATTTGATCCGATGAAACTAAAAGTTTGATTAATAAGATTTGGGTCAGTTCTAATTAAAAGTCCACTTAAAAATCTATAAATACATAGGTAAGATGGAGAGGTAGTTGTTTGTTTTATTGGACATTTAAGACTTAAATGTAATAATATCAATCGGTAATCAAAAACTAACTTCACTCTTTTAGCATATACCCCACTCATATTTGAAAGGTTTAATACCCTATTTTGTCCCCAGTTTCACTAGAAAATGTCAAATTAGTCCATCATTTAAAAAGTGCGTCAATTACGTCCTTACTTAATAAAATTTATATCAATGAAATCCCTTCCAGCAAATTTTTTTCTCTCTTTTACTATACTATTCTTCTTATCTCTCTTCTACCAATTTTCTTAGTGATTTAATTTTATATAAAATCATTGACCTGGTTCCTCTCACAAATAAAATTGGTCTTTTATTCCTTTAATTTTCAATTGTTAATCTGTTAATATAACACACGGTATACATTGGTACGTAGATTAAATTATTTATTATGTCAATAAAATAATTTGCAAAGAAAAAGAAATGAGCAAAAAAACAAAACTAAAATAAACCTGACATAATTGATGGCATTGAAATTACTAAACACGGTACATTAATAATTGGTAGCAAAATGACACACCAAACACAACATAAAAAAGAGAACTAGGTTGCTCTTAATTAAGCAACAAGACAAAGAGATCATGATACAACAAAGCTAAAAAAAGGTACAAATGAAAAAAAAAAACATAAACAGCAAACAAGGAAAGATGAAAGAGTTATTGAGCAGGTATTGGGTTCTAACGCTTATATACTTCCCAGATAGAGCAAAGTGTTTGAACAAAAGAGAGAACAAGAAGAACAATTGCAGCAATTGTAGCAGCGGTTTGCCATGGACCTTTACAATAATCACGTTTCAAAGTTGACATCAATTTATGACAGGGATTTCTACAGAAAGCATTCAAGTCTTCGTAGAGATGAAAGTAATGGCAACTAAAATTTTTCCGCAGTACATTTTTACAAAGACCATTAATCATTTTAGCCGCAGAATCGTTGTCTCCTTAAAAGTTCACCAGTATTCCCTTACGAACCAGTAGATCCACGTCATGGCTTGTGTTTACTAGAACGTCCAGAACTACAATATAATCAGTAATGTAGGATTTATAAGGATAATGACACTGCTCTAAAGCTACCATGTTGCGAAACACAAGTTCAGAAGTATCCTGTACAAGCAATTGCGAGATTTCAAGAACCGATTTTGTAAATTTGAAATCCAGTAAACATTTACCTGATGGTGAATGTGCATGTTCAAGCTCATGGTGCAGTATTTGGTATTGTGACCTGATAATGCCATTGCTGGTTTGGTCTGGAGGTGTAGCTTGAGATAATTATTTGATTTTGTTATAAAATTAAATCACTAACAAAATTGGTAGAAGAGAGAGAAAAAGAATAATAGAAGTGTGAAAAAAAGCGGCTGCATTGCACAGAAAAAGTAGAAGATAGAAAAATAATTAACTATTTATACGGATTTAACGGAAGAGATTTCATTGATATAAATTTTATTAAGTAAAAACGTAATTGACAGACTCTTTAAAAGATGGACTAATTTGACATTTTCGAACGAAACTGAAGACAAAATAAGGTATTAAACCTATTTGAAATATACAAAAGGAAAGTCGTCAAACTCAAAGAAGAGAAAATACCAAATTAAAACAAAATACAAGATTAAATTGTGGAAGTGTGATTCTCTACCATAAAAAAAACACAAATTATATTATATTCTATTACAATTGTATAAAAAAAATTGTATTCTATTCTATTACAATTATAAAAAGATTGTGTTGAAAGACAAACAAATTTCAGCTTCTGCTAAGAGTTAACTGAAGCGGTCTGTCAGTGTAATAAAAAAATCTTATTTTTATATTATATTTTCTAAAAGTTTAGACACCCTATAATATTTAAAGAAATACCATTTCCCAAATGAAAGTACTTTTAACAATAATAAAAAAGTTGAAAAGAACAACCTATCTATTTATGATTGCATAATCTTAATTTTCAAACCTACTCACCTTTTTACTATTTTTTCTAATTTTTATTTAATGTAATATTCAAACTCAATTTGAGATTCTTAGGAATTTTTATCTTTAGTGTGACTCTCTTGGTACATGCTATTTTTAACATATGCATTCATCTACTTATTTTTAGAAATTATATAGGGATATGTTAAATGAAAACAATAATAAAAATGTTGAAATGAATGAAGTTTATTTTTATGATTACATAATCTTAATTTTCCAACCTATTCCAACTTATTTACTATTGTTAGCATAAAGATAAAAAGCTGCAATTTTCTATATTAAGACTTTTATAGTTTAGTAGATTTATGTATAGGATATAGTTTATATTTGATTCTATGTATTATTTGCTTTAGGTTGTATTAAAATTTATTTTGAATCAGAAAACATCATTTTATTTTCAAGATAATTTATTATTAATTTATAATAATTGATTATGAGTAATCAATTAATTGATTATAATTTACCATTGTGGATTCATTAAATGCATAACTAATTATCATAATTGGATAATTGATTATCACACATTAATTAGTTCACAATGGATTTTTGGGGTGTATCTTTGACTGAGATCTCTATAAATCAGATTTGAAACTCTCATTCTAAAATAAGAAAATACAAAATACGACAAAATAAGTGTATTTTGAAAAATCTTATCTGCACTGTGCGGTGATAACTGTTTATCTTGATTTGAGATAAGCAACTGGATATAAGACGAACTATGATAAAATTATTTGTGCAAATTTCTCTCAACCTTACTTTCTTTATTTGTTATTATTGTTTGTTTGGTAAGTTTAATTGAGTAGAAATTAAAAAACACACGTTTGTATTAAAAACTCTCTTAGTTTGTTATTCCACGCTAATCATTCTGCTGCAGCTACTCTGACAACTATTAGATAGTTGAATTCCCAATTTTTTTATTTTTATTTAATGAAATATTTAAACTCAATTTGAGGTATTTAGGAATTTTTATTTTAAGTACAAGTCTTTCTATGTTGATACTTATATCATCCTTTATAAATTATAAAGAAATATGTTAATCTAAAACTTTTAAGGAAGACTTTTGATAAAAGATTACTCTTTAACATATTCACTTTGATTGGTCTCATGAAGATAAATTATCCTTTGATACTATTATTATTAAGTCATTTTAGGAAGGATTAGTTGGGGATATTAAAAAACATTGAGTTTCGAGTAGAACTTATATAAGAGATATATATACGTGATACTACCACTTAAAAAAACTTTTTGTGAGTTTGTGAATTTTCTTTCTTTCAATTTTCTTATGTTTAGAGATATTGGATATTGTCAATTTTCAGGTTATTTGTTTGCACTTTTTTTTTAACCCTCACATTGTGTTTCTATCATTAATAAAAAAGAAGAGAAAGAAAGTAGAAAAAAAGTAAGAGGTTTTGTTTAATTGAAATGGAGGGGTATGTTAAGAAAGTGAAACGAGGAATTTGAATCTTTTGCTGAAATTTTTATGTGTTATCTCCATGTGTTTTCAAAATATTTTGATGTTTTAAAATATATTAAAAAAATTAATATATGTTTGAATTTTTTAATTATATTAATCAAACTTGTTTTCTATTTCTTTGGAGTTGGGTTAACATTTAGTTGAATTTTGTTGTTCTGTGATGCTTTTATTCCTTAAGTTTTGCATTGTGTATGTATGGGGTATTACTTTTAAATAGAACAATTCCATTCTGGTAAATGATTATATATTTAAATGTGCTTTGTATGTTTCTTTACTTGGCAACTTTGTCTCTGTGTTTCCTATACTTTTAATCAGAGTAGGCTCCTTCGAGATCAACAATTATAAAATTATATATTTTATGGTTAAATATGTTTTTCATCCCTTAACTTTTAGTGGAATTTGGAATTAGTCCCACTTTCAAATTTTGGCCTAATTTAGTCTCCAAATTTTAAAAATGTGTGAATTTAGTCCTTTGAACTAAATTTTGTTAGGTTTATTTGATGTTTCAAGTGCGTTTCATGATATCATTTGAGTTATTTATACCATTTGACACATTTTTGCTTCAATGTTAACTGAGAAATGTGTTTGAAACATAAAATTAACAAAATTTGGTTAAAAGGACTAAATTCACACATTTCTAAAGTTTGGAGGGAGTTCAAAGTTTTGAAGAGGGACTAATTTTAATTTTCACTAAAAATTAAGGGATCAAAAACATATTTAACCCTATATTTTACTATTTGTCACCTATTATCACCAATAAAGATTTAAGAAACTATCCCAGTATTATATGTACACTTCTTATCTCTGGTGCAGATGGGTAACTATAATTAGTTAAAATATTTCCTTCATTTTTCTGCTTGTTAACATTTTTTAACTTAAATATTAACTTAAAACATTATTTTATATATAAAAATAATATTAATAATATTGATTTAGTAAAATTATATTAGTTTATTTTCAAAACTTGAAGACTAATATATTTAAATTTGAAATATAAATAAATTCGAATTTTGTGTTTAAATTTAAATATTACAAAAATATTTTTTAAAAAGAATATTCTCTGTAATGATAAGTAACTCTTCTCCCATGACAGTGTTTTCAAGGACCGTGCTGATAGAGAAATGACATTTTAAGATTTTTCCTGATAATTAAATGATAATAACTCTGAAATATTAAATTAAGATAAGTTATTTTTATTTGAAATAAAATAAATAGCTCTACATGTATTCATAAATATTCATTAAATTTTAAAATATTCACAAATATTTGTTAAATAAATATGTAACATCCCAAAATTATACAGTCATCAACTATATACTTAGAATAATCACATTAATTAATATGGCAAAACAGTCTTAATAATAATGAAGCAGAAAATTCATAAATGGCCGAACGGCCTTTCATGTATAAAATAACGAGCGTTTACAAAATGAATGAGGACGAACGGTTTACAAAACATGACCGAACGTCCAAATATGTACAGCAACAAAAGAGCGCTCGCTCACAGCCGCTCGCTATTCTAACTACACTAAACCGAACGCCTCTACTGTTTTGCCTTCACTTCAACTTCAACTAAGTTTTCTTCAGCAATGATTTCCTCCTCAAGTGTTTGCTCCAAAGATGCATCTCCCTCTGCTCACATCCACACGGATGATCATTGCATTTGACAAGACGGATATACATAGACAAGACAACACAATGGAAATGCAAGGGTAAGCTTATTGAATTTAATTCAAGTCAAACATACAGTTCATACTTATTAATTTCAGCAAGTACTTTCACAACATACACATACAATTCATACATTAATTCCATCCAAAATCCTGATACTAGACCGACCGTCCGGACTGTATGAAACCTGTGTAGCTAAGGCGTCCGTGCACCCAGGTGGGGTAACTGGAATGCTCATCAGTAGCCACCTGAGGTTAGTCTTTTTGTCCAAGTTACAGTTATGGACTAGACCTCCTGCCATTCCCACACATGACATACTCATCTCTACCTGAGAATGAGCACTCACGGAATATCAGGATGAACCACCATCTAAGCTTACCACGTTCATACTAACAAATCTCAATTTCCATTCAAGAGTCGTTCCTCCCTGGAACGCTCGTTCAAAAACCATAATCACAATTTCAACTCTTATAGTGTTCGCACATATTAATTCTTCCTCTTAAATACATTTTCATTCTATGTTCCACTTGCATAAAAAGACGAACGTTCACTCCCCTTCATAACGAGGACGAACGTTCAGAGTGAGACCGAGAAAAGACTCCTTTGAATCAGTTAGATTGACTAACTCTAGTACGATCCAAATAATACTTATAAAAATTTTAGTTCAATAACTCTGAACCGAATCCAATGGATAGACATATCTCAAACTTGTTTAGATAAATAAATCGAACACGAGTTAATTCATAAGACAAATCGCTAGTCAATGACCGAGCGCAAAATCAGGTATTTAAAGGAAGTTTGGACGAACGTCACTGAAGTCTTGGACGAACATCAATAGAACTATTGGACGAACGCTAATTAAATTTATGGACGAACGCTATTTCAATTTGGTACGAACGCTATTACCGCTTGTTGATAATTACAGAAGGAACGAACGTTCGGTAAAGGACCGAACGCTACTTATCATTTACACTGTTGGGACGAGCGTTCGGTATAAGACCGAGCGCCACTTAGGACGTACGTTCTTAGGTTAAGGCTCTTAGCTGAATTCAAATTCATAGAAAATTGGGATTTATATAAGATGAGATATTTAAAGTTTATGTTTTAATAATTTGACTAAGAGTTCAAAGGATTATTATCAGGCTTCTCAATTCTCTACCAACACTCGTGATGTTTACGTCTGGCCGAACGCACAACGTAAAGCTATATAAGAGGGCGTTCGTCCTCGAGGATAATCCTTTCCAAATGAAAGGGTTCGACCCATTAAAAGAATTTACTACGAATACCGAACGGTCAAAGACCATTTCGATAACGAACGTGCATTTTCATAGGATTCTCATATTTAAATTCCACATACAGTAATCATATTTTCCAGCAAAACTTTCATGCATTAATTCACTCCTATCATAGTACAATCAAACATTTTCATTGCATCATCTCCTCATGCAGTTCATATTTCCAATAAATCAACCATAGCATATTTCCTCATCAAAATCATATAGTACAATCTGATATCATAATTCATACTCAATACTATTTACAGACATACATTTAACACAGTGCAACATCACGGATCGTTCATACAACACAGCATAACGCAAGAATTAAATTTCATAAGCTCCCCTTACCCGGATTCAGTAGTGAACGTTCTAAGATGAGTGGTTTCTACTCGTCCAAGGTGACTTCTATTCTCAACGTTCCTCTTAAACTCTTCAACTAAAATTTACAAAAGAAAACGAAAGAACTGAGTTCACGCCCATGCATGCAGATGAGTACGGTTTGCAGAAATTCCAGAGACGAGCGTTCAAGTGAAACTTACCAGAACTGGAAATGGTTCGGTTCAAGGTGAAGCTCACGATGCAGGGAACGTTTCTGTGGTCTCTGAAACGTAATCGGAGAAGAAGAAAGTGAGTTATGGTAGAGAGAAGGTGGAGGTTCTAGAGAGAAGGCAGAGAATCTGGAAATCAAAAGTTTGAGGAAGAAGATGAAGCGTGCAGAGAAATGTGAAGAGTGTTTTTCAGAAAATCAAATCTTTCCCCACACAGGACGATCGTCCAACCGCCTGCTGCCACTTGGAGTCCATTAACGTTTTAGAACGTTCCAAAGTAACACTTGTCAGCATGCATGCAGTGTGAGGGTGAGTGCGTTTTAATGGGATGGTGTGTGTGTCACGGTGCATTTATGGGAGCACAGTGGTGACTCAGCGGAGTAATTATTGGGGCGTGACAAAATATCAATAAATAAAAAATAATAATAAATAATTTTTTTATTATATATTATATATGAGTTAGACACTATCCTTGATGTATCCTGGCCATCCTAGGAGGGAATGTTATACTCTCCTTGAACGATGGAATTCAGCCTCCCAAGTAGACTTCATCTTCCGTGCAAGAAAATGCTCCATAATTTAAGCATTTTTATTGGAGTATGAATCATTTTACTATAAAAGATGAAAGATAATGATACTTTGATAACATTTTAATATCATCTATGTATTATTCTGTAATTAATTCAAAATTACTCTACAATCAATAATAATAATCATAAATATCAATACAGATCAATCACACAATAATACATAAACGATATTAAAATGTTATAAAAAATATTTAATAAAAATTTAAAAAGCCGTCCTTTCTGAACTTTCATATGGCGTCACATGATGCTGTTCTTGTTCGCATGTGTCGTTTTCTAATACCGCATGGTGTGGTGGTGAAAACACCCGTACAACACAAACTTTCATTCCAAATAATAATAGGTACAGAAAGATTAATTGTTCTTTTCATATAAATTCACAATATTATATAAGTTCATTTTTAAGGATTAAACCAGATTTAAAGTTCATATATGTATTAAACTTTATTTTATTATTAAATTATTTATTAATATTTAATTTTACACACATAATATATATATATATATATATATATATATATATATATATATATAAGTATATATTGATGTTAAAAATTTCACATCAGTTAATAAAATCTCTTAATTTTATAAAATTAAATTAAATTTAAAATTTGATATTAGACTAATAAGAAATAATTAATAAAATTTTCAGGTATTAATCCTGATAATAAAGACATCATCTAAATTGAGGTTCTGGTAATACTTAATTGCATAATAAATTTGTTCTAAAATTGTGGAATTTTCAGTTTATTATCCTTCGTATTTCCTTTAATTATATATTGTTTTTGTCTAAACGCCCGTTAGAAAGTCATCCATCAACTACTCACTAATTATCTATTCAATTCCAAATGGGAAGTGGTGTAGCTAACTATACTTCCAATATCTAATTAAAATTCTGTTAAGCACCAAACAGTATAATATCTATTTAACAAAATAAAGTACTTATTATGATCTTTGCTTAACAAAAAGAAAAAATCTATTATAGATCACATTTTGGTCCAACTTAGATTTAGTTGAAGATAAGTCACAGGGGTTTGGTCAAAAAAGTGAAAAATAAATTATTCCGAACACTAAATTCAGCAAGACCATCCGCTCAAACATGAGTTTTTTTTAATGTGAGTCAATTTTCAATCCAACTCATTAAAACACGACTCACTGGGTTAAACCTATGGCCAGTTGGATTGACTCATCAATCCACTTTAATTTAATTATTTATTATTTTATGTTTTAATATTATTAGTTAACATTTTTTTATTGTATTATAAATGAAAACAATGAAAAAGATGTTTCAAAGAGAGCAAAATATTATAAATTTATTCATCCAAGACTCTAATGTTATAAATAGATAAGTAACCTAAAAATTATCAATATTATAAACTTATTTATTCGTTTTTTGAGTTTGCTTTTGGATTATATTTGAGTTGTATGTTAATTTTTTTTTATTTTAAATTGTCTTTGAAAGTGATAAGTGAGTCGGGTTGGATTGACTCATTAAGTGACCTGTTTTGACATGACTAGCTATATGAAAGTCATCAACTAAATAAGTTGAATCAAAAAAATATTTAATAAAATTATTCAATGTATCATACTTTTTTATTTTTCAAAAGTCAAACTAAATTATTCCTATATAAAAATGTCATTATTAATTTTAAACTATATTATAAAAATTTAATTTTAAGTGCCATGGACATATGTTATTTTAATTTTTATATATTTTTACTTTTAATTATCAAAAATATTTTATTAAACGATCAAAGTCGAATTATTTAACATTTAATAAAAAATATTTTTAAGATATAATTTATATTCCATTTATATATTATAATTTAATAAAATTGAAATCTCTATCATACATTTTCACATTTAGAAAATCAAAGATAAAAATAGAAAGAATTCTAATAATAGATCCAATAATCTCACTAAAATAGGATAAATGAAACAATGAAAAACAAACACTTTATTAATTATATTTTATGATTGAATTTTGATTGAAAAAGAAATCAACTAAAATATTTGAAGCGAATGAGAATTCATATAAAATATGTGACCATGTCACCACTAATTTTTTTCTTATTTATTTTCACTCAAGGAGAAACTCTCTACTCTATAATTAATTTGTTCACATTTATAATTATAAACTTCTTACTGATGTAAATACTGAGGATACTGATGGGAGAAGAACATGAAAAGATCTAAAACGTAAGTAAATAATTAAATATCAAAGTAGTTAAAACAGTGATGATTATTTAAATATATAGATAGATATGGTAAAAGCTTATTGTTCATAAATATGAGAAGATAGACGGGGAGTAAGAATGACTTGGAGGGGAGAAGCTTTGACGTTGGTTAAGCCAATCTGTTCAACCATATCAACAAGCCCTCCATCAATGGTTGCAATATCAAACCCATGCAATAAGGTAGCAAGTGCGAGTGGCAGCACTTGGAGACCAAAAGATATCCCAGGACACATTCTTCTACCTGCGCCGAACGGAATCAACTCAAAATGTTGACCCCTCACATCCACTTCCTTATGGCTTGTCAGGAATCTCTCTGGAAGAAATTCAGAGGGATTTCGATATACAGAGGGATCTCTCTGAAGTTTTGAAAGATTAGTCAAAAGACGTGTTCCAGATGCTACATCATATCCACCCACTGTGCAATTTTCCATAGACTCGTGTGGCAAACTAAGAGGGGCTGGTGGGTATAAACGCAGTGTTTCTTTGATGATAGCATCAAGATACTTTAGCTTCTTCAAATCTGAGATCTCTACCATCCTTTCTCTCCCAACTTCTGTATCTAATTCATGGATCGCTTTTTTCAGAATTTCAGGATTATTCAGAAGTAACGAGAGACCCCATACCAATGTTCCTGTTGTAGTATCTGAACCAGCCAAAATTAAAGCCTACAAAGTACAAAAGTGAGAAAAAGGAAAAAAATATTGTTTTTCAATTTGTTTATTTAAAATTTTAAGAAAATATCTATTGCTATTTTCTTTTATCATACTTGTATATGTTATTAACGTTTAAATAATTTAAATATGTATGTATTATATTAGATAAAATAATGGAAAATTACACGACCATACACTCTTCTACCTTTACCGTGCAAAACAGATTATAAATGTATATTATAAATATTTTTGAAGCAACGGTGGGATGATTCATTTACATGTGACACACAGAGTAAAATATTATAAAAAAGTAATTTTTTATATTTTTAAGAACAGAAATAATACTTTAATACATAAAGTTTATATATTCAGTTGATATTATTATTTTTCTTTATTCTTTTTCTTTTTACAAGTATTAAAATTTATTTTTTAATGACTATTTTAATTTTATAATGTGTAATAAATAAATATAAACATGTATCGGTCTATTATAATTTTTTTAAAGAAAAAAGTAAAAAGAAAAAATTATATCAAATTAATATAAAAAACAATAATATGTTAATTCAAAAATTTTAACAATATTTTAACATAACACATTTATTAAATTTAAAATATAAATAATAAATCAATAAATAATTAATATATTAAAATATCGTAAAAATTTTGTTTCAAAATATTTTATCATTGAAAAAATTTGTGAGCCATGTACGAAATAAAGAAGAACACGTAATAACAAGTTGACACGTACCAGACACGTGGCTTTAATTGTGGTGTCAGGGTCATGACCGTCAAACTCTTCACCCTGTTCGGCAAGCCCAAGAAGCACGTGCATGAGGTCCTGGTTATGTTTCCATTCACCTAAATCACAACCTCTGTTGCGTTTGTGTTCTTCAAGCCAATTCTGAACAAACCCATCTAACTCTTTTGCCGTTCTCTTCATTTTCTTCTCGATACCATCCAAATCCAACCATCTCAGATACGGCAGAGAGTCAGAAACTTCGAAGGAACCGCTCAGATCAAACCACTCCCTCAATGCCTTTCGGAGTCGTTCGTTCTCTTCATTCACACCGCCGTCACTAGCAAAACGTTTTCCTACCACCGTTCGGAACATAATGTTCAATGTTATGTCCCCAAACCACCTCTTCATTTCGGAACCTCCGTCTTTCTTCTTCAACCACAAATTGTAACTGTCCTTCATTGCTGCTTTCACTTCGGCATCCATCACGTGCTTCAGAGTGTCTATGCGATGCGAAGAGAGGAGCTCCAGCGTGGCGATTTTGCGCACATGGCGCCAGTAAGAACCATAGGGGCTGAACCCAACCATGGAAAAGTTGTAGCCCAACAACTCAAAAGCCATGGATTTGGGACGGCTAGCGAAAGCTCTGTCGTTGACGGTAAAGCACTCTTTAGCCATTTTCCAATCGCTCACAACCAGCGTTTTGTGAGCTCCCAAACGCAAGGTGAAGATGGGACCGTATTTGTCGGCCATGTGGCCCAAAGTAACGTGTGGCGGTTTGGACCCCCCTAAGAGGTGGAGGTGGCCAATCAAAGGCCACGTGCCACTTGCTTCTGGTGGTGCTTTTCTCGTTGCTGCGCTGTGGTTTTTTGGCTTTCTGGACAGAGATGAAAAAACGAAGAGAAATAAGAACAGGCAGAAGAATGAGATGGTAAGTGGTACTGTGTACTGCGTGAGAGGGTTTTCGTGGAAAGCCATCGTATTCAAGAATGTTTTCTATTAGATGGTTGATTCTGGGACTCTATGGTGTGGGCTTCTCGTTTGTGTATAAATACTGAAACCAAAAGGAATTTGGTTGGGTGCGTTCAATTGACTTATTGTAGCTGGGCAAACTTTTTATCTTGATTGTAAAAATATCATATGAACAGGCACTACGAAATAATATCACATCAGGATGCTTCTTTCACACAAACCAATTTTTTTTAAAAGATAACGATATTTGACAATATTTTTTTATAGGCTTAAATGCTTACTTTGTTTCCAAGGGGTGAATTTCTGTTTAGTACCCGATTTTAAAAATGAAGATATTGGATCTCTATGTTATGAAAAATATATGAATAAGGTCCACAAAGAAAGAACAAGTTCAACAAATCATCAAAGAAAAAACTGAACAAGAGAGAGAAAAAGTTGGACAGCAGAAGAGAAAAGAGAAAAAGTACGACCACATCAACATGAACTTAACGCTGTTGCTGTCAACTTAACGAACATGACCTTATTCATACACTTTTCATAACATAGGGACCCAATGTCTTCATTTTTAAAATCGGGTACTAAACATAAATTCACCTCTTACCATGAGGACGAAGTGTCATATGTGATTGGTCATGTTGTGTTTTTGTCAAAAAATATCGTGAAAATATCATTATTTTTTTAAATACCTTAATGAAAAATTGAGATATTTAATTAAATTATATAGTAAATTATTCAATAAAAAATAATAAATAAATGAGAAAACTCTTACCTCTGACTCCTCCAAGCAAACCTAATATCCAAACTCATGTCCTTGCCAGATTTAAGTTAAAAACAATAAGGACTTTTTACCTGACTGATTATTTAAAAAAATATATTAAAATTGATCAATTTTAGAAACAAAAATATACTAATTGATATAGCTTATTTCTCAAAGACAACTTCAAACATGAAAAGTTCATTTCAAAATGTGTTTTTATTTTCATTAAAATCATATTTTAATTATTGTTAACTGAACCATGTTGAAATTATGAAGTAAAATACGACTTTTATACTATTTGTTGGAAGTCAGATCTTGATATTTTATTAATTAAATTATATATATTGTTAAATATAATGGGCTAAATCTGTCGGCATTTTGATTACTCGTGTTATACTTTGATCTTTTAATTTTTTTTAATAAAGATTACTCTGTGAAGAAGCAAAGATGTTTTAATTCTAGAAATTTTATAAAAATAAATTATATTTTATTTTATTACAATCATAAATAATAGCGTTGAGAGTAAAATATAATTGCATCTTTTATAAAAAAATTACATTATATTTTAAAAAAAAATTAGATATATTATTTTAAAAGTAAAACTATTAATTTTTAATGATTATAAAAAAATTGAATAAATGAACCTTCTATGTATTTAATAACATTATTTTAATTTCCATCCAACCCAGCTTATCTATATATTATGTCCATTGTGTTTTCTTCAAATCATTCACAATCTCCACCCATTTCTTTGGAAAAAGTTAGTTTGACACCGATTAAAAAAACATTGACACTACTTTTAATAATATAAGAAAATATATTATATTTTAATTTAAAAAATAATATAATTATAATGAAAATATTATTGTTTGACTGTGTGAATTGGACGTAATTTGTGGTTTTGCTGTGTCAAGAAGGAATCACTGTTCCATTTCTTTTGTTCTTTTATTATTTAAAATCTTCCCCCTTGGGAAAGTTTAAACACTCTAAAACTTAGAGGACAAATTGTTTAATATAAGTTGAAGAGGCGTGTCAAAGTACAACTTGACCTAAACTAATTAATTGAGCAGGCACATGGGTTGTAATATCGTCATTCCCATGTGTAAAAAGATGTGTATGTCTTCCTGTTGTGGCAATTGTTGTACATTCTTAGTTTTATTATTAGAATGGGTAACATTTGAAAAAATTCAAGGATATGTGCAAGTCAAAAAATAAGTCATGTCGACTAAAATCTTGCAAGAAGAAAGCAATTTTAATTTTCCTGTCTGATTAACACACACGCACGCACACACAACACGTGTATATATATATATATATATATATATATATCAACTCTAATAAGATGTATTGGATAACTAATAGCTGGTTAAGAAGTAATTTGATTTCAAATATCGAAATAATAAAAATAGTAACAAAATAATTTTATAAAATAAAGTTTTTACTCCAATACTCTCCTATAGTGCATATTCTTAATTTTTTGTATATTTAAAATTAACGTTACCTTTATTATCAAATAAGTTATATACTCAATAATATTAAAAATAATACTTTTTAAATTAAAAATAACTATAAAATAAATTTGAATTTGAACATAAAATAAATAATTTTCAAAATCAGAAAAATCTAATTATCAAATAAATTCAAACTCGGTATAATAATTCATAATTTAAATGTTTTATATAAACAATAAGATAACCAAATTATTCAATGAGACTAAACTTTTAAAGAACAATTTTTTTCATATTTTTATTCATTCATGTGTCTATTTTTTGTATTCATTGATCGTAATGGCAATTAAGGTTGCATGTTTACTCTAATTTTTAAATGTTTATCCACTTTAACACACTCTATTTTTGTAAGTCATAAATAGAGAAATAGGTATTAAATTTAAAAGGTACACTTATTTATGGAAATTGGAGAATAAATAGTCAATTTTATTATGTAAAGAATATATGGATTAAGGAAAAACTACTGAAAATATCAACATTGTAATTGTTACATTAGAAGACCTTATTTATAACTTAGCCAAACTTACAAGTGAAAATATTTCTTTTTTTCTTATAAATCTCCAAACTTTCTGTAAGAACATTCCGATATGTTTTATATACTTCTTATAAAAATTTTAGAGCATGTAAATAATCTAATAAAACCATAAGTTTGAACATAGCGAGTGTTTCTTATAAATAAAAGTTAGATTTTTTATTTTTTTTTCAAATAATACTTTAAAAAAATTTAAATATACTTTTAATCTTGAATTCACATTTGGGTTATTAAGAAATTTAACTTCACTTGTTATTTATGTTAATAACCAGTGTAGTTAAAATAGATTAAAATTTGTTATTCAATCCGACCTATTATAACTTCTACACTTAGTTCAAAATTAAATTTAGTCTAAAAATCATTTAGTCAACACATTTAATCTATATTTATTAATAAATAAATCGGATTGAATTAATTAACTAAGTGATTAATCTATATATTCAATCAGTAAGATCAAATCAAATTATATGATTTGACAACACTATTAATAACCACCACAATTATTAATAAACGTGCGTCTAAAATAGGTCATATATAATACCAAACTTTTTATTTATAAATTTTTATAGAATTTCTGATGTCAACGTAGGAAAAGGAAATACAAATTTGTTTCCTCTTATTAATAAAAAAATAGGAGAAAGAGGGCGGAATTCCTCGTTAGGTGGTTTATGAAGAAAATTGATTTGACGAGAGAGGAAGTAATAAGGTTATATGTTTTCGTCAACACTGCGCCTCCGTCAGGGAAAGGGAATTCTAGGTTTGAAAAAAGAGACCAACATAGTTTTTATTTTTATTTAACTTTTTTGTCATGTATCTCTCTCCAATTTCGCAACAGTAGACAATTGTGAGTTTAACTTTTGAAAAATATTATTGTCTTACTCCAGTTTAAATATCAACGTGAAAACGAGATTTCCCCTTGTCTCATTTTTTTTCAAATCTTGTTCTCTTTTTCTCCCATGTATCTCTCTCCAATTTCTTATCTTACTCTATTCCTCGGATTTCTTTTTACTGTTTTCCTCTTTCCAATATATTGCTTTGTCGGCTCTAGACAACAACAGCAGCCATGTTGATCATAACTACGAAAATGACTTCTGTGACAACGTATGGTTATAACTCTACTACAACATTCAAGGACACTTTCCTTCACACCCTCACCTCAAACAACAGCTGTCAACAAATAAAATAAAATCAAATAAAAAATAAAGATAAACCGAGACAAAATTTCAACCACAAACCATCACTTCAAACAACAACTGTCAAAATTATAAATCAAAGTATCACTTTTAAATTCATGTGGTTGAGTGCGTTCAATTGCCAAAATATCTTTCTGACATCCTATGCCATTTATCTTTTTAATTACTACGATATTAGAACCAAGTATCTACACATTTAATTGCAGTAAAAGAACTGATGAACAAGTACTTCTTCTAAAATAAATGGCATTCAAAGGGAAAGTAAAGAAAATTATTAGTCATTAGGATTTGCAGCTACAAATTTATCTTGTGGCGCACTATCAGGATTTCAGTCCGTCTCAATTTTCAGTAAGGCAGGGATAATAAACTTAATTACACTAAGTTATAGATTATTTATGTTATATTATATTTGTACCATTTTAAAAATTAAACCTTTTGTATTAGTAGCCAGTTAACTGTTTGAAGTGTGTTTTATTTTATGTTTTTATTAACCGTGCTTTACTACTCATCACATTTATTTTTCAAGATTAATTCATCCATTGAAAAATGTCTTTAAAGATAACGAGACTCTGAAATATTTTTGGACTAATCACATAATGATATGTTAAAATGTTGTTAAAATAATGTTGTCAAAGTATCACTATCTTTTTCAATTTCATCGTGGAAGGCCTTCCCCAATCGTGAGGTGATCTCTATATCTTGTTCGGAACGTCCAAATCCAAAATGTGAAGTATTTTTGGACTAATCACATAATGATATGTAAATAGTGTTAAAATGTTTTTATAAAATGTTATGAAAATATCGTTATCTTTTTCAATTGTCATCGTGAAAGGTCTTCCCCAATTGTGAGGTGATCTCTATGTCTTGTTCGTGACGTCCAAACCAAAAATGTGGATATGGAAAAGCGAGAAACAAGCTGCAACCATGAACCAACCAAGTTCTGTATTTCTTTAACACAGCACCCTCGTTTTTTTTGTGCAAAAGGGTCACAACCAACCCTTTGTGTTTTGCCTTTTGCTTTGGAAAGATAATGTCGGTAGAAAGAGAGAGAGAAAAATCAAAGGATTCTTCAACAGAACCAATGGATCACTAGGGAACCACCTCTTGCATCTCAGTCAAGGATTAATACATTTTTTATTCAAAATTTTAAGATAATGAATTAGTAAATTTTTCACTTTTATATATTATTCTACTTTTTCATTTTTATCCAACGTGAGAGTTAGACTCACGGTTTCGATTCCCTCCATAAAATGCTGGCCAAGAGGCATAATTGAGCTCTACCCAACAATTCAGTACCTTTATAATGAGTGTCAGCAACCTCTTCAAGCCTCATCCATTCAACTAACTCATTGATCAATCTGCATCAATGCTTCTTTCACGATGCTACGTACCAATTAACTGATGAATATATTTACTAGCCAAAATATTTTGATGCTCAATAAAAGAAATATAAGACACACTTTTATGATATATTTAACAAAATATAAGCTATTGTGTATCATTATTATTTAATTTGGGACACTAAATGTTATATTTTCCTTAAGTATTTATTGAGAGACTTGTTTCGGTTAGTACATTTATCTCGTTTATAAGAAGCTATTTTAATTAATTTAGAAACAAAACATAATTTAATTCTAAATCTTTTTTAAGAACAAAACTGTTATAGGAATTTCATACTCAAAGTGGACAGTATGATTAACTCAATGCTATCTCAATGTCCTGACACAAAAACTTTCATAGTCCTCCATTAAAAGATAAACTCTCAATTTTCTTAAACATCGATGGGGAGACTTTTTTAAGTACATCCAATAAACGCATCTTACTTATTCAATACTATCTTAATCAACTTGAAAACAAAACACAATTGAATTTTTTTCCATTAATATAATACATAAATAAATGTAATAATTATTTAAAAAAAGAAGTATATTTAGTATAATATATATTAAAATTAAAATATAAATAAATTTAACAATCATTTAGCAAATAATGAAACGTTATTTATTTAAATGTAATAAATATTAGAAATAAAAATGTAAAAAGAATGTAATAATTAGTCTAAAAAATAATAATTAGTAATGCGAAAGTAAATGAAATAATTTTGATTTCTTTTACTTCTGGGAATTCATCCTAATTGAATTTTATAATAATTTAAATAAGTTGCAGTGAATTATAATTCAGTAAATTAAACTAATTTGAAACGGGTATAAATTGAATTAGTATGTTAATATAAAATTATTTTATTTGTTGATTAAATTATACGTTTGTTAATCATATAATATATCATATAATAAAAATTTCTTAATTTATTATGAGTAAAATATTATACAAATTTACTATCTGTATATAACAATATATTAATGAAAAATCATATAATGAATTCGATTTTTTAATTTGATATCAAAACTTTGAATTATATTTTTTATGAATCATTACTTTTAAAATCAATTGTAGTAGTAGTTCAATTTGAAGGTGTATTTAATATGGACATTATTTTATATGAATCTAATAATGATGTGTATAGTTACAATAGTGAAACATAGTATATATGTGAAAAAGTGAAATCTCCAATAAAAGAAGATAGAAATAAAAATAATGATACCTGAAAACCAAATAGTAAAAGGATGATTATTGATGTTCATTTAGTCCGGAATCATGAAAATGTATTTTCGTTCGTCTACTGTCCTTATATTTGGAATGCTATGTTAAAAGCATTCTATGATAAAAATAATGACTTACAAAACAAAAACAGCGTTAAATATGTTTTTCGTCTCGTAAGTATCACACGATTTTGGGTTTAGTCCCTACTCGAAACTTTGATGGTTTTTAGTCATCGTAGTTTTAAAACTCTTACTATTAGTCCTTAAAATTGGACGACGTTAACTTTTAGTAGATGTGGCAAACGGCGAGACCATATCTTATGCCAGCTTGTTTCTTCACTCTCTGCCACATTGCTTGTGTCGTTCGTCTTCTCCGGCAGAGCAGAGCCTCTATCGGACCAGCCGCCGTGTCGGACCTTCCGCTCAGTCCAAGCCGTCGTCGGCACACAATCGCCACCGGGACCATTGTCGACCGCGGTGTCGATTTCTCCCTCTTTGCCTTTTCTCTGCGCGCAAGAGAGAAACTCTCTTGTTCCTCCACCAATCGCCGCCTGAGAGAGCCCAACCTCCGCGAGCCACAAACCAGGATGAAAGTAAACTGCTACTAATCTGAAAACAAGAAACTGAATAGCCACATTAGAATTAAAAGCAGTAACAAACTTGCTACTTACTCATGTTCTACATTCCTAAAAACAGTAAATAAAATGAAAAACAATCAAAGCAGAGAAATCCTTAATCTATGCAGCAAAAAAAAAGGTTGAACACAGAAATTTAAAATTGCAAACACTGAGAAAATAGGCAGAAAAGCAAAAATTTGAACCCTCCCCCTACACTTGAATTACACATTGTCCTCAATGTGCAAAGGGAGTAAACCACAAGTGAAAAACAGAACTAAAACTAGTGCTAAATTTGAGATCAAAATTTAAAAACAGTAAAGAAAAGCTACAGATGAAAACAATTTATGAAATGGAATGTATATATGAACTAGTGCAAACTGGTGGTAGAACTAGACAACTAAAGCTAAATCTAAAACACAATTGAAAAGAAAAGAATCTCAGCAATAAAACCAGCAACCATAAAATGAAAATGAACAGTGGTTAGCAAAAGAAATAAAAAATGTAATGCATGTAAACTGAACAGCAGTGACAGCAAAAAAGGAAAGAAATTATGAATGGTTATTGAAATTAAAATGCAATAGAAATGCAAAACTGAAACTGGCTTTAACTAAAAACAGTGATATATAAAACATAAAATGGAGTGAAAGATGCAATGACTGAAACTGTGAAATGCAAAAGTAAACTTGAAGATGCTAAGCTAAACTAAACTAATGCAAAAGGAAAATAATCAATGCAGTGACTTACCTAAAACTAAAAACAGCTTGGCCTAACTCAAATTGACCACAAGCCAGTTTATTCTCTTTATTTTGATATAATATATAACTCACCTTTTATACTGTTCATGGTGTTATTCTCTGCCAGGCAGCCAAGCCAGCATGGTAATACACTGTTTTGATCTTGCATTTCTCATTTAAAAATTTAGAGACCTCAACACATTCACTTTTTGAAAGGGAGTAAACAATTTCACACTGATTCTAGAAGCGATCAATTAGTAGCTGTCTGAGCTTCTTTAGTGGTTCCTTTGTCTTGCCAATTACTTCATACTTCAAATTTGGTCTGTCAAAGCTTCTTTCAAGAACGAGTGCACGGGGAATTCTTAGAGCATTTAATATGTCCTGAAAAATAAAAATTATTTAAAGGTGAAAAAGGGGCGAAAAAACTCAATAGAAATGCTCATCATAGTGACTTGATACTCTGACCGGTTGTCGAGGACGGCGTCGGCGGTGACCATCCTCGTTTGTGGCTCGCGGACGCTGGGCTCTCTCAGGCGGCGATTGGCGGAGGAACGAGAGAACTTCTCTCTCGCGCGCGGAGAATAGGCAAGGAGGGAGAAATCGACGCCGCGACCGGCAATGGTCCCGGTGGTGATTGGTGTCGTCGGTGACGGCTTGGACTTAGCGGAAGGTCCGACACGGCGGCTGGTCCGATGGAGGCTCTACTCTGCCGGAGAAGACGAACGACACAAGCAACGTGACAGAGAGTGAAGAGGCAAGCTAGCATAAGACGTGGGATCGCCGTTTGCCACATCTACTAAAAGTTAACGCCATCCAATTTCAAGGACTATAGTAAAAGTTTTAAAACTACGAGGATTAAAAACCATTAAAGTTTCGAGTAGGGACTAAACCCAAAATCATGTGATACTTAAGAGACGAAAAACATATTTAACCCAAATAAATAATAAAACTTTAACTAAATATCATGAAAAAATTGACTAATATTTTTAGAAAATTGTAAGATCGTAAAAATTTAAATAAAATTTTAATTTTGTTTTTTAAACATAAATTAAATCAACATTAGTATTCAATGCTTTAATTAATCACAAAACTAGTTAATTATTTTCTAAGATAATTATTACATTACTTTTATATTATTTGTAACATTTATTTAAATAAATAAATTTCAATTATTTTTTAAATATATTATATTACAATCAATATGTTTATTCTTTTAAATAATTATTGTATCCATTATAGTGTTTATTATATTTCATATGCAGTATAAGAAAATTTTTAAATATTAATTTATTCTAGTGACCAAAAATATGTTTAGTGACTAATTTAGATTAATTTTCTAATATGAGACTATTTTATTCTGTAGTCAAAACTTTTGGTAACTAATATTAATAATCAATTTAAACACTAATTTATAATATAATTCACTTTAATTATCAATTTTAAAACTAATTATAATTTTTTATTTATAATAAAAATTATTTTTTTATTAATAATTTTTAGTTTGTATAAATTAAGATTTAACTTAGTTACTATAATGATGAATTATTCTTAATCATTAAAATTGATTACTATTTATTCCTTATGGTAATATAAATGAAAAAAAAATATAAAAATTACCATTCCGACTAGTTTATAGTACTAAAAAGTAAATTTAACAGTTAAAATTCTATTTCCAAGAAACTAAACTAACAATAAATAAACCACGTTAATTCTTTAATTAAAAGGCACTGTTAGATACTATTAAAAATAAAAAATAAAACCGTAGCAGCAGCGGCGTTCGTAATATGTATCTATACTTTAAAGTTAAGTTTATTGTACATATGTTTGCTGAATAGTATTGAATTTATTTTAGACTTATATGTTTACTTAACTTTATTTTAATATTTTTAGACTTTTTTTCCTTCGAATATCTTTATCATATACTCAATCTCTATATAATATATCATTGATAATTTTTTATTAGTCTACATTTGTATTGACTAAAGTTAGATTCCCAAAAATGGTCGGACATTAATATATTTTACTTTTATTAAATTTAAAGAATACATTCATAATTTGAGCTATTTTTAAAAATAATAATCGACACAAGATATTTTAAATTGGTTTCTTACAAAATGACTATATAGCAATCTTGTGACAGAGAATTCAATTTTCCTAAACAAAATTTTAGTATAGAAAGATATGTAAGGTTTTTTTATCAACAATAACAAATATGAATTAAAAGAGGGACAACAAGTTGTCCAACCCTTATCTAAAAAATAAGAAGAGAAGAAAGAATAAGAATTTAGAGAATAATACCTTCATTTATAAGAGCAAATCTAGACAACTATTCTTACATCTTTTACAGACCCAAATAGATTTTTGACAATCACGAAAGAAACCAAAACGAATAGCTTAACGAAGTAATCAGGAATTTCACATCGACATTTCTAATGTATGAACCTTCAAGGCTGAACCATTGAGAACATGATTGCTAGATAAATGTTTCATTTTCTGGGTTAAAGTATACTCAAAGTTTTAAGAAATATAACAAGAGAGCAACTCCCTCCACCACCCCAATTGTTAGATTTGAAAAAATATTATATATATTTATTTATTTACCGATAAGATGAGACTCATTTGATTCACTTTTCTCGTCATAGTTATAGAAAGGAATTTGTATAAGGAATAAAATTGAAGTAAGATGTAGTTACATACACGATCTTTAATCATACAATCAACTAAACAGTTTCAGAATAGATGAATAACGTTGTAGACGTTGGTTAATACAATGGATTTTGCTAAACATGATCACCAAAGAGTAGGTGATGTGATAAAGCGGGTCTGACTAAAACCTGCAGAGGGGTGGTTTTCATATTTGTGAGTCCAAACGTGGCACTCATATCAACTTGAGCATTGGATGGTGTGGTGATTTCAAATGCCTGCAAAAGAGAAGCTAATGCCAAGTGTGTCATTTGAAGGCCAAATGATATGCCAGGGCACAACCTCCTTCCACCACCAAAGGGAAGCAGTTCAAAATGCTGACCCTTCAGATCGACACTTTTGTGGCTGCTCAAGAACCTTTCTGGTTCAAACTCCAATGGATTTGACCATATTCGTGGATCTCTGTGTAATTTCCAAATGTTCAATATAAATCGGGTACCCGCTTTGATGTTGAAGCCACCCAGTGTACAATTTTCTGTGAATTCGCGTGGACCAGAGAATGGCCCAGATGGATACAATCGCAGTGTCTCTTTAACCACAGCTTGAAGATAAACTAATTTGTTTATATCCGATTCATTCACTAATCTTTCTTTTCCCACGTGCTCATCCAATTCATCTTGTACTTTCTTCAATGCGTCCCGATTATTTAGCAACAACGACAGCGCCCATGTCATGGTAACTGCTGTGGTATCAGTTGCTCCGGCAATCAGCATCTGCAAGATTCAACAATAAAGCCACCAACCATTTCAATTTTTGAATGTAAACCAACACAAAAGGAAAAACATTTTTAGTTTTTAATCAATAACGCATAAATGAAAGAGAAGAAATGAGATGGCAATCAATAACGCAGTGGTGCGTACCGTGCAGGTGGCTTTTATGACAGTGTCGACATCGTAACCGGCAAGGTCGACTCCTTTAAGGACCGACAACAAAACATCAACGAAGTCCTGCTCTGTTTTGCTCTCATCAATGTCTCTTTTCTGGCGATGTTCTTCTAACCATTCAGAAACTATGGTATCCATTTCCATGGCCGTTTTTTTCATCTCCTTTACTTCACCTCCCAAATCAAGCCACCCCAGAAACGGAATGGCGTCTCCAACCACAAACAACCCTGTCAAACGGAAGAACTCTCTGAAAACCTTCCGAATCCGCCGCACCTGTTGCTCGTCTTCACTTCTGGTAGAGTATTGCTTTCCCGAAATCATCCGCAGAATGACGTTGAGATTGACGTCTCCGAACCACTGCTTCATCTCCACCGACAAATAATGTGACCCATCTCCTTTGTCCGCCCATGATCTGTACAATTCTTTGAAGGAGCTCTTCACCTCGGAGTGTCTAATATCCTTAAGAAGTTCGAAGCGGGTGGTGGAGAGCAATTCTGAAGCCGTAATCTTGCGCATCTCACGCCAGAATTCTCCGTAAGGGGAAAACCCAAAGTTAGCATAGTTGTAGCCCAAGAGTTTAGCGGCGGTGTATTTTGGGCGAGAAGAGACAACGACGTCGAGAGTGGTGAAACACTCCTTGGCTAACTCCCAAGAGCTCACCACCACAGCTGGATGCACACCAATTCGGATGCTGAATATTGGGCCATACTTGTCTGCTAAGGATCCTAAGGTTACGTGAGGAGGCTCAGTGGAACCACCCAAGAGGTGAAGATGACCGATCAAAGGCCACCCACCGGCTGCTTCCGGTGGCTTGCGGGTGGAACCTGGTGTACCCCTTTTGATGAGGAAAGAAATGAAGAGTACGGCTGTAACTGCTGCGACCAGATATTGAATCGTAAGATCCATCGGATTCAGCTACTATATCAGAATTTCTATTTCACAAGAACCACATCTTACACAGGCACAATTCTCTTACTCTCACCCAATCAAATTCTGAATGTATACTAACAAATGTGTAAAATAATCGGAATGATTTCAAAGTCCCAATGCATAATACAACAGAATGACAATGTCTTCATTGGTCCCCCGAATGCAAACTGATAGTCAACAGTGTAATCCAGAAGTTGAAGTCATCGTGCCTCATCTTCTTTAATTTTTTACATTTTTTGGTTGACTAACGCCATAGCTTTCTTCTTCACGCCACTGATTTTTTGGCCTTATCCTAACTTTTTCTTACCCTCAACCTTTGATCAGCATGAAATAAAAAAGCACTCAGCCGCATCTTTTGACTCGTAGAAGTAGATAGCTCCCATTTCCTTTTCATCAAGAAATACGGTTGCGAAACTGAAGTTGTTTTCAGTTCTAATAATCTCACATCGGTAAGTCAAGAATAAGGATAATGTGGTGATAGACTCGTCATTTGTGTGGTACGATTGGTTTTTATTAGATCAAATATCTAGGAGTATGATAGATTTTTTCCCATCAGAAGTCATGTTAAGGAACTAGAATACAATGAAATGACAAAAAGACACTACTAGGAAAAGAGAATTAAATAACTTTAACAAGAATTAAAAGAGGAAGAAAGTTGGAAAAACGTGAACACAAAAGGGTCTAAGCAAAAATATAAAAGAGAACCAATAAAAAAAGGAAAAAAGACAAACAATATTAATAGTGTTTTGATCAAAAAATATACTTTCTTGTTAATCATACTTAATTATAAATACACCCATAATGTGTTCAAAACACTTGTTTTAGTAGGTGCATTCACCCATCTTGTTTTATTTTTTTTAAGAAAATTGTTTTCAGTGAGAATGAATGGGTAATGCATTAAAAAAATGTTTAATTCACTTCATAATAATTTTAATATCTAATTATTCCTTAATATCTTTTGTTTGACGTATTTAATGTATATAGAGAGAGAAGGGTTCATGAAAAAAAATACATCTATGTATTTGTTATAATATTTTTCATGCTAAAAAAATAGTGTCTAAAATATTTTTAAAGGGTAATAGGCATTCATTTATTTTTAATTGTATTCTATTTTATTTTATGGTAAGTTAACCTTTATTTTATACATTAAAATGTATAGATGAATGAATTAATATGAAAATTGCATATAGACGAATCATGATTAATAATTTTGGAGGGACAAAAATAATACCCTCAAAATTTATACACTTAATCAAGGTCATTAATACAATAAAAAAAAGTATATAACAGATACTTATATACTTACAAAGAAATGAAATGTGAGAATTAATAGATTGTACATTTGAAAATAAACTTGTAAACTTGTAGAATTAATAGATTGTACATTTGAAAAGAAACTAGTAGAATGTTAATTGATTTATACAGTGAAATTTGACGTAGATGGTAAAATTGGGATATTCAAAGTTAGATCTGTGACAAATAGATATATAAAAGCATATGGAATAGATTATAACGAAGGGTTTTATTTTTATATAAAAATATATTTTTAAAAATTTGATTAATGATTTTTTAATTTTTATATAATTTTTTAATTTTGATATGTTTTCTTAATAATTTCATTAACGAATTAAGATTAAAAAAATCCCTTTTTAACTGATTTAATTGTGCGCCCGAATTTTAACTATGGTTTCAAGTTTATACATTACTTTATTTGTGTGCAACATTTAACTCATAATAATTGTAATTAGTCTGAACACAATATTGAGCTCATAAAATCGTACAGAGACAAGTCTGATCATTCTACATATATATACATATAGGTACCAATTGAAGGTGCTGCTAAGGAGAATGACGTAATTAGTATACATTATTAAGGAGACGTTGATGTGGTAAACGAGGTTGGATTAAAACCTGAAGCGGGGTGGCTTTGATGAATGTGAGTCCAAATACGGGACTCATGTCAACTGGTTCATTGTTCAGTGTTGTGACCTTAAATGCTTGCAAAAAAGCTGCTAAAGCTAAGTGTGTCATTTGAAGGGCAAATGACATGCCAGGGCACGACCTTCTTCCGCCACCAAAGGGAAGTAGCTCAAAATGTTGACCCTTCACATCCACACCCTTGTGGCTTGTGAGGAACCTTTCTGGCTCAAACTCCAATGGATTTTCCCATACACGTGGATCTCTCTGCATCTTCCAAATGTTCAAAATCAATCTCGTACCTGCTTGGATATGGTAGCCACCTAAAGTACAATCGCTTGTGAATTCACGCGGACCAGGTAGTGGTGCAGCTGCATACAATCTCATTGACTCTTTAACGACAGCTTGAAGGTAAACTAATTTGTTTATGTCAGATTCATTCACCGCTTTTTCCATCCCCACATGCTCATCCAATTCATCTTGAACTTTCTTCAAGGCATCGCGATTATTCAACAATACCGATAATGCCCAAGTCATAGTAACTGTTGTAGTATCCGTTGCTGCAGCTATTAATGTCTGTAAGATGCAACAAGCCCATTAGCAGTTCTAAATTTCCAATAAAATCTCCATTATTCAACTAGCCTAATTCGATCTTAACCATGATTAATTTTCCTTTTTCCTACTTTTTCTTCTTATCTAAACAAATATACTATGTATGTTGAACTCAATAAGAACTTTACTTAGGAGACAGCTTACCAGACATGTGGCTTTAATGACAGTGTCGGCATCGTGACCAGCAAGGTCGACCCCGTCAAGAGCAGACAGCAACACATCAATGAAGTCTTCCTCTCTTTTCTTCCCATCTGAGTCTCTTCGTTGGCGATGTTCTTCTAACCATTCAGAAAAGAAGCTATCCATTTCTACAGCCGTTTTCCTCATCTCCTTCACTTCACCTCCCAAATCAAGCCAACCAAGAAATGGAATCGCATCCCCAATCACAACCACCCCCATCAAATTAAAGAATTCTCTCAGTGCCCTCCGAACCCTCATCCGTTCCTCATCTCCATTCCCCACACAGTATCGCTTTCCCGCAACCGTCCTCAGAATCACGTTCAGATTCATGTTCCCGAACCACTCCTTCATCTCCACCAACAAATCACCCTTTTTCTCCACCCACGTTCCGTATAGTTCTTTCAACGAACTCTGCACCTCCGAATATCTAATTCCTCGAAGCTGTTCAGCACGTCGGGTAGAAAATAGCTCCGAAACCGTAATCTTATGCATGTCGCGCCAGAATTCTCCGTAAGGGGAAAACGCAAAACTAGCATAGTCGTATGTCAAGATTTTGGCGGCGCTGAATTTGGGACGAGATGAGACAACAACGTCCAGAGTGGTAAAACACTCCTTCGCTAACTCCCAAGAGCTCACCACTACCGCCTGATGCACACCGATTCGGATGCTGAATATTGGGCCATACTTGTCTGCTAAGCCTCCTAGCGTTTCGTATAGAGGCTGACCGGCGGAGCGACCAAAGAGGCGAAGGTGGCCGATTAAAGGCCAGCCACCGGCTGCTTCCGGTGGCTTCTTGCGAGCAGAACCTGCTGTAGCCCATTTGATGAAGTAACTAAGTAATAGAAAGACAGCTACTCCAGCAAGCGCTGCTGCTTCCATGACAAGTTTCGCGCTTTGGATAAACTTGTATAGTTTTGTTTATTTATGTTAATATAATGTGCTGAGAGTAGTTCTTATAGTTTTTTTTAAGGAATTTTTGTTTTTATGTATACCACTTAATTTTTCTACGTAACTTCAACATCTAATAAAAAATATTATTTTTACTTTTATAGTGGATTCATTTTAAATGATTTTATATTTTAAAATAAAAATATGATTTTATTGATATTATTAGATAAGTGGAATAAAAAATAGGATATTTTTGCTGGTACTATTACTTTTTTTTAGAAAAATGAAAAATAATAATTTACGATTAAATGATAATATATTTTTTTAATATACATTAATATTTTAAATTAAAAGGACATGTTAAATTTAATATATTGATTCTAATGAATTTAGAATACACATTATTTACCAAATAATTTAAAATAATATATTTCTAATTATATTTATTTTATTTTATCTTAAATTTTAAACATATGTTCATTATATCATTAAAAGAGTTGTCAATGTGCTGTTGTTTTTAGAGTAGTGAGTTGCGTTATATTTTCCAATGTTAATATCTTAGTTATGTTTCTCGCTTCAGTTCTATGAGAGCAATGTCTCTGACTTTAACGGTCACGAGGAAGAAAATTAGGAAAATGTTAGTGACGTGCACGAACAGCTCAAAGGAAAACAACGATGGCCACGAAAATGACTTTTGTTAAATAATTGAATGTGAAATTCAGGACCTCATTTGGATGTATTATATTTTCATATCCTTAGCCATACTTTTTTTTAATAATTCTAATATTTATACAATATATTTGGAAACACGTGCGTATCCATTCTTATAATAAAAAATTAAAATTAATAATTATTAGATAGATTATGTGGATTAAAAATAATTATAAAATATAACGGATAAAATAATAAAATAATATATTAATAAAAATAAAATTGATAATAAAAAGTATATACTAAAATAAAAATAGTTAGTTAATAAGATTAAAAAAAAATTAAGGAAATACCATTTTCAAATTGAATCTTAATTCTATTATAAAAAAATTTAGAAAAAATAAAAAATAAAGGTTTAATGTGTTTTTATTTTTGTTCAGAATCTCAAATAGGACCCTTTCTTTTTTAGCATCTCAATAATTGGTCCTTATTTTTGTGTAATTGCATCAAATAGAACCTTTCCGTCAAATTGATCAACGTTAAATAGGACATGTTGACTTGTAGTTTAGGACATGTTGACTGTGTAGTTTTTTTGTTACATGACATTAAAAAGTGATTGAACTTTTTTTTTAATTTTTAAATTAAAAAATAGAGTTTAAAGTGAGGGCAAAGTTGGGAAAGCCCCATTTAGGAATTTAGGTCTTTTTATTTATAATTGAAAAAAAGAAATTGATTAGGGATACAAACTTTTTTAAGGTAGAATTAATTAAATTCAATTACAGAAAGTCTCTCTCTGCTACGACGAGAAATCTAACCCAAAACAATCCAGAAATGCTCTACCCATACGCAGAAACAATACGCAAATCACCAATTCAATTCGAATAAAAAATCAATTACACCAGAAATCTCTAATTTTTCAATTTCAGCAAACCCTAATCCCAAAATCAGAGAACAACAGGAACCCTAAACCCAAACTCAATATGCTTTCGCCAAATCACTGTGAACCAATTGTAATTAGGTGACTGGCGCATAAAATTTGCAGAAAAACTGGCTCATGAAAATACTTACGCATAATAATTGGGCCAAAATACTTATACATAAAAACCGGCTCATAAAAAAATACAAACACTGAGGAAAAACTATGCATATTTTTACCTTTAGAAAAAAAATTGACAGTGAAGTGTTGAGAATCGATTATGGATGTAGTGGAACCAATTTCATGAAGGGTTAAAGGCAAGAGAATCGATTTTGGGATTTGTGGAATCAATTCCATGAATATCCATATGTGTGTGTTCTTAATTATATATCCTCTTGTAATTCTTGATCCATTTACCATATTTAGTAGCCTTCGAGAGTAATAGCCTTGCTGCATATGTGAAAAATATTGAAGATTATGGTTACATTTTTCATTTTGGTATTTTCTTTCACTTTTTTTATACAAAAATTGGGATGTATTCTTTAAAATTTATCATTATCAATTTTTTTTTTCAAAATTATTGAATAACAGTTCTTTAAAAAAATAATTTTAATTCATCTAGAAAATATTTCATTTTACTTATAATATAAAACAATTTGATAGTTTTTATTTACTATCTATTAAATCTTTTTCTTTTATTTATTACATGAGTTAAATTATTCACAAATTTCGTTTCTAATCCATTTCCTTTCATTCCCAAATTCTTTAGAAAAACACAAAATTTATTTTCAAATCCATCTATCTATTGTCTTTTAAATTATCTTGACAAAATAAGACACCATCACTTCACTCCATTAGTATATCATACGATGAAATGCATATCATGAAGTATAAAATGAGATTATTATTTCATCTCTTCCGTAATACTTTAATGGAAAATATAAGGATATCATATAACACTGACTTTTTACTGTAACGGCCTCATGTCATGTGATGGCCTAACATCAAGAAGTGGAATTTCATGAAGTTAATTTCGAAGAATAAGGTAAAAGGTTTTATTAGAAGATGCATGCTTAATTTAGTAGGCATATAAATGGTGTGGAAGGCGAGGAGTGAGAAGAAGCTCCAAGGGAGTTGCCTTAGGAATTGTTAAACCGGGACTCTCCGTCATGTCAACCGGTTCATCTGATGGAGTTGCAAATTCAAATGCATGAAGCAGGCGAGCCAATGTCAGGTGAAGAACTTGGAGTGCAAAAGACATGCCGGGACAAGACCTTCTACCAGACCCAAAGGGAATGAGTTCAAAGTTTTGGCCTCGAACATCAACAGCATCACTTGTCAGAAACCTCTCTGGTCTGAAAGCAGAAGGCTCTTCCCACACCCTTGGATCCCTATGAATCTTCCACAGGTTAACCACCAACCGTGTTCCAGCAGGGACATCATAACCTCCGACATTGCAATCTTCTTGGGCTTCCCTTGGTCCTAGGAGAGGCCCAGCTGGGTATAGCCTCAAGGTTTCCTTGATAATGGCTTGAAGATATGCAAGGTTTCTGATGTCCGACTCCTCAACTTGCCTACCCATGCCAACATTCAGGTCCAATTCTTCTTGGGCCTTTTTCAATGCTTGCCGATTGTTCAGGAGTAATGAGATGGCCCAAGTAAGCGTTCCGGCCGAGGTATCACTGCCACCGAGTATAATAGCCTGCATATATTCCCACACAAAAATTCAGTAATTTCTACCTTGCAAAGCTTTTGCTATAAAGTACTGTCAGAAAGAATAACTTCAGAATTTTGGTGCTTACATATGCATAAAGAGAGACAAAAGCTGATTAAGGAAACATAAAGTAAGTTATTAAGGAATAAATTAGGTTGTTGAGTTTACGAGACATGTGGATTTGATGCTGGTGTCGGAATCATATTGGAAATTTGAAAGCTGACCACTCTTCTGAAGAGACAACATGACATCTATGAAATCAAGTTCGCCCTCAGCTTTAACTTCACCATCAACTCTTTGCATACGATGTTCATGTAGCCACCCTTCAAGTATGGCATCCAACTCCATGGCAGTTTTCTTCATTGCCTTCTCGTGCCCCTGCACATCAAACCAACGCAGAAACGGGAGCGCATCTGAAACCACAAAAATCCCAATGAGATGAAAGAACTGATTAATAGCCTTCTGGCACCGCCTTGCTTCATCATCATCACACGTTGCAGAGGCACCGAAGTAGCGTTTCCCTGCCACCATTCTAACCACCATGTTCAGAGTCAAATCCTCCAACCACCGGTTCAGTTCCACAACCACAGGCCGAGACCTGTTTTGGACCCAAGAGTTGTATAAATCCCTTATGCCCATGCTGAGTTCCGACACTCTCACATGCTTCAGCATTTCGAGCCTGCGGTTGGAAAGAAGTTCAAGAGTTGCAATCTTTCTCATCTCACGCCAAAAGGGACTGTAAGGGGCAAAACCAAACACTGCGTAGTTGTATCCCATAATCTTTGCGGCTACGGTTGTGGGGCGTGAGGCAAGTGCCTTGTCATTGGTTGTGAAACATTCTTTAGCCACTTCCCAGCTGCTAACTACAAATGCTCTGCGAGTACCGAGCCAGATGTTAAACGCTGGTCCATATTGATCAGCCATTGTTCCTAGTGTTCGGTAGAGAAGTTGGTCTTGGCCACCCAGAAGGTGTAGGTGACCAATGAGTGGCCATGCACCAACTGGGACAGGAGCCTCTTTTTTATTGTTCTCACCTCCTTTGTTTCTCTTCTTCCTGAGAAAAGCATGCCAGAGAAAGACTGACATGGCTACCAAAATGGCTACAATAGTTAATTTCAAGGAGGAATCCATGTTTTTGAAAAAGATTGTGCAAAAATGGAGATGGTGTTCAATCAATTTATATTGCAAATAGTACTGAATTTAGTAGCCTGAAGCATGCCTCATCTTTAATAACCGTTGCATAATAAACAAATTCTTACATTTTGTTGAAAAATGATGATGCTATAACATTTTAATTAATTAAATAGCATCATATATTGAATTCCGAAAAAGTATAGAATTAGAGTGAAATGATTTTCCCCTCAAGCTGAAGCTGATAACTCCTTTCCCAAATTTTTCCAAGATGCCTTACTCTGCCTTATTAATATAACAATTTCTTTTTTCTTAACCATGAGTTGGATTCTTCCAGAATGACTTTTTATTTTATTTTAAAACCAAAAAAATATTTACGTATTCTATTTTTAAATTATAACATAATTAAATTTATTTATAATAAAATTATTGTTTTGTGTTTCGTGCTTTTGTTGTTCTGATATTTTAAAATAAACTTTCATTTCTTAATTTGTATGGTGATTTATTAAAATTGAACAGTTATATAAAAAATTGTAAAAATAATCATAGCTGAACATCATAAAATAAAATCTGTTTACATTTATAACTTCTTCTTCTTCTTCTTCTTTTTTAAAAAAAAATCCCTAGGTTTCATTCATTATTTATCAATATACACTCATTGCTGATAAATGGGTCCAAAATTTATTAAAAAATATAAAAGTATAAAAATATCATCAAAAGGGACAAAACAATAATTTTACTATTAATTATATTTAAAAGTATAATGCATAAACGATTATTATAGTTCATTATTTTCAAAATTAAGTGCTTTAAAATTAAAAAATCGATGACAAATAATTTATTATATTATATTATAACATTAATGATATGTAATATATATATATATATATATATATATATATATATATATATATATATAGTTGTATTTAATATAAATATATCATACGTATGCGGATTGATATAACAGTATCTAATATGTATATGTTTTGAGTACAGTTTACCTTCTCTAACTGTAATAAAATGTTAGCAGTTCTAAATTTCCTGAAGTGTCTTTCAACCTTTCTATTTAGTTCCATATTACTCGTATCCAATACATTCTAAGTATTCAACTTATTCACTTTTCTAAATTTTAATTTTAAATTAAACATATTTTTATTCTTGATAAAATTAGCTAAAGTTATTTTTAAAACATTTTCTAAACCACCAACTACTAAAGATGAGCACATCATTATCCATGCCTCTGTCTCTTAATGTTAATAATAATATCCTATTCTATTTATGCTATCATCTGCCAATACTGTAGGTGGGGAATGACAAATTATTACAACTAATACATACGCTTGAGATGGTCCTATAAACTTCACAAAATTTTCTCATTTACAAGAAAAAAATGTTAACAAAATTTTCTTACGAGTCTAGGTTAATGGGGACGCGTAAATTTGGATTAGATAATAATTTCTTATAAACATTGTAAAATGCTAAATTATATATTGTTTTCTTCCAGTTACTTTAGTTAAAAATAATCTATGAACATCTAACACTTTATATAGTAAAGAGAGAGGTTTTAGATATAAAAAATAATAATAGGTGTTAAAAGAGTGTTAATTATATTCTTCTATAACATCATTTAATAAGTTTATGGTTGTTGTTATTATTATTTGATTACATTAATCCCATTCAAAAATATTTTCTTCATTGAAGTTTGGTATTTGAATAAAAAAGGTCATTTAAAACACACATTGGTACAAGTATGGTCTGATTCACACACTCTTAATAAGAGAGAAGATAACGTTATTGTTTCATGCTTAGATGAGATATTGATCGTGTCATTATATATATATTATTGGCAAATATTAGAAGTTGACTATAAATAAAAATAATTTAAAATATATATATTAGTTTAATATTTTATAAATTAATTTTGTAAAGTTACGTTAAGTTTAAAATATATTTTTTAATATAATATTGGAATTATAATTTAAAATTTATTTTAACAAAATTTATTGTTTGTTGAATATATAAACTGTTAAACTATCATTACTATTTAGTTTAGATTTTAACAAAACTCCAAAATAAAAAACATCGTTTGGATGATAGATAGAGTAAATGATAAGATGATGACATGAGGAGGAACGGGTCAGAGAATAATTGTTGAGTTAGTGTTAATGCCAAACATCCATTAGTCAACTGATTAATCTAACTTTAAAACGTCACTGGATTAAGAATTCATTATTTATCCATGTCAGTCAACGAGAATGAAACACGGCAATAAATTGGTGAATTTTAGATTAAAGTTCAGTAGAAATAAAACATTTCTATTCCTAAAGTAACATTTTTTTATTTATTTTTGTGTTTGAAATTCTGAAATACGTATTACACTTCAAGATTTCATCCTCAATTTCTACGTATTACACTTCAAGATTTCATCCTCAATTTCTTCTTTCTAGAATAAGAATTTACTAAGAAAGTAGTTCATCAACTGATATTTTAATTTATTAGTTAAAAATCTATATTTTGAAATTATTGAATAAATTTTGAAAGTTACTTGTCAAATTTGTTAAGTATTTTAAGGAGATATATTTATTAAATAACGATAATGAATTCATAGTTTTATTTTTTTATTTCAACTTACACTAGAATTTCTAACCAAAGTTTGTTATATCAAATTTACAATATCTAGGTTTACATGAAAATGAGTTTATAATAATAATAATAGAAGACATATTGACGAATTAAGATTTATTTAGTAAATTTTTTAAAATTAGTTTATAAGGGTAATATTTTAGAAGACAGTAAATTTATTTCTCTGTCTAGATTGAATTTGACATGTTACTGGCTTGGTTTTGAAATAAAAATTATTTAATCAATTTAACTTGTAAAGTTGAAAGTTAAGAGTTTTAAATAGAAGAAAATCAATAAGAAATTAGTATAAAATTTTAATTTAGTAAATAGGAACTAGAGTGAGATTAAATTACTTGGGGTTGGTATTCAATGTCATCTATATGGGGAAGGGGGAAGGGCGGCGCTGAGTCTTAATGGATTCTGTTGTTATCAAAGAAGAGGTTTACGTCGTATTGTGGAGGAGTTCGACGTTCATTATAGTATAAATTATTTCTTTGGGAAAACAACTGACCGTTTATTATTTATTGTGCATTCAAGTTTGACGTCAAACTTGGGATGGTATTCGATGTCATCTATCCATGGGAAGGATGGATGTTATTGTTACTAATGAAGAGGTTGTGTAGGAGTTTGACGTCCAACATAGTAGAGATTTTTGTTATTGGAGGAAGTAAATGACTATTCAATATTTATTTATTTTTGGATTGGAGGTATGGTGTTTCTTATGCTGATGTTATATATTGAATTTATTTACAGCAATTTTATCGGTCATTGTTAAAATAATAAAATAAATGTTTAAAATTACTTTAAAGATGTCCGTTGAACTAATTAATACATTAAGAAGAATTCAAAACTTTATCCTCCCACTTTTCTATTAAGAATAGTGTTATTGAGTAAAATCATTAGATAACATTGCTCTTTTTACAACACAACGGTAGTTCCATATTTTACTAGTATTAAATGATATAGAATCTTATCTGTAAGGAGGTCATGATTAAGAATAAATTGTGAAGGCATAATTAACATATTGAGATTAATAAGGTCGACTATAATCCATAGATAGTTTATTGTTTAAATATTGAGATCTATAAGGTCTACTAATCGATAAAGAATTCATGGTTTATCATAAAAATAGAAAAAATATTTTCTAATAAGGACAAAGATTGTTTAAATATTGTTTTATCATCTCAGGATTTGATCTCTAATCAATAGAAGATTTTAGGAGAATTAAAACCTATTTGTATATATTTTACTGCATGCCTAAACTATAATTAATTTTAATTATCTATTGAAAAGTATCTTTGGGGTAACAAATTTTAATGACTTAAATTTTATTTGCGTTTTTTTAGATTCAGCAGGGCAATGAACTCCTATTTTTAAACTTCCGATATAAACGAAATTGCAACTAATTTTCAAAATAAAAAAACATTTTTTCAATTAAGTTGAAACAGAAAAGAAATTTAAATTATTTTAATTTTTATAAATATAAATTCATTTTTACATAATCTTAAAAATGTGTGTGTTCGAGGGAAAAAGAAAAATGTTCAGAATTAAAAGGAGAGTAAGAGACAAACAGAAAGCAAAAAATAGTATAAAAATATTTTTATTGATTAAATAAATTTTCAAAATGAAAAAATTAAAATAAATTATCTTTTCGATTAATTATAAAAACTGTAAATAAAAATAGAAATAAAAATTAATACCAAATAAATTACGAAGAAACTTTGAAATCTAAACTCTGATATAATATGAAGCTGAGAATGATGTCATGACAGTGGCATAAATCTTGACCCACCAGTTCAAGATGGGTCCTCTTCTGAACGATTACAACATGTGTGGTCCATTGTCTGAGAGAACTATTATATTTCTTCTACTCTTTGCACTGAAAATGACATTAAAGACATATTCTGAATTCTTTGGACAGAAGCAAATGTTTCCTAGCAAAGATTTATCCTCTTCTCTCATCTCTTTTTGTAGCTGGACAAAACTCATAAATATATGTATCATGGAAAAAGAAACCGATTCTTACGGATATAAAGTTCCTCTTCTCTCAGTTATAGTATAAGTTGGGGCATGCTTAAATGAGAAAAGAAAGGGTTCCAATGTGTTCAACAATAGAGAAGAGTTAATTCTGTTGTTTCTGCGTGATCTCTTTGCAAGTAGTGGGCCTTCCAAGGGTAAATTCTAGGTCTAGCGTCATATCGGAACGTGACAAAGTGCAAGATTCCAATTTCTCCTCCATGCAATTCGACAGGCCTCCATAATGCTGTCCACCCACCTGTTTAAATATTACTGTTACTCCAGTGTAATTAATTATTTTCAAGATATATGCAGTACATGCAAACTGCACTGAAACTAGTGAAAGCAATGTTTGAATCTATGGGTTCCAACTTACCATGGTTTGGTTTTCTCTCATATCAGAACACATTGAATTTATAATGGGGCTCTGTACGTAATTTATTGAATTTGTCTCCATCGATGATCGCCATGGCGTCCTGAGTGTAAAAAGTATGTGAAGAAATTAGTTAGGTAAATAAGGTACGCAAACATGTCAAAGCAACATAGTTAAGCTTATTTTTTTGGATAGAGGCAAGCAAAATGTTAGATCAATCCAAATACCCTTTTATGATCATTGGCTTTTGATGGTAAAGCTCATAGCAATTAACTTGGAGTGAGAAGTGAAAAGGAAAAGGAAATTCTAGGTTAATTACGTCGTGATACTGCTATATATATATATATATCAGTTTTGCAAAGCTGAACTTGAACTTAATCAGCTTGTTCTGGTGATAACTTAATTAAGATCAGAGCCAAAGAAGCAGTTAAGTTTCTACATTTCATAGTTGTGTCTGCCAAAGTTAAATCACTTGTCCCTAGATAATGACTTTTACGTACTTTACATTTTACTTGTACCTCTTTGTAGATGACTTAACATAAAAATTTGACGATGGAATATTACAGAAGAAAAAGACAGTGCACAGCAGTATTGTGAATCACTGCTATGCAATTATACTCACTAAGTGTGTATAATTATAAGGAGAGTGAAAACTATAATGGATTATAAATACAATGTGGAAGGAACAGATAGATTAAAGGGGGAATGTGAGATATATTAAGGTATAAGTATGCTGTTGTACCGAATAAATGACATGGCGTAAACCTATAGAAACATCTAGGTTTTGTTCTAGTGACTTTTAACCACTAGCTACAATCAATTTCTCTGGTCATATATATGCATGCTTCAATATTAAATATGTCTGTGATTAACTTCAACACATCAAAAACTATATTCAACAGTTCAAGATCAATTTTTTTAGGTTCAGTTCTATTTCACTTTAAAACAGATTACCACACCGCAACACTATATTTGTTAATAAAAATGTACAAAAGAAAAATATTGATATCATATTCATGTAAAAAGTATATACAAGAACTTGTAATATTCCTTTTTCTTTGCATCTATCTTAAACATTATCTCTTAAAATCGGATAAGGGAAAATATAGATGATATATATATAAGAAATAATAAAAAATAATTAAATGTTAATGAAAGGAATTACAAATATAACATAATATAAAAAACATGTCACAATTTTATATAGAAGGTAAAATGAGAATAAAAATATATAAATAAAAAATAAATATTCTTATTGGTATAAATGTTGTTTACATTCTCCCGTCAAGAAATTAATTAGGTTGAGATTATTGATGCTGAGAAAAGAAAGAATTAATATTTGCAGAGAAAAAAACTGAAATTATAGGAGAGAGGACGTGGAATAGTGCAATGAATACCTGTGGGATTTTATCAGCGGCTGTGGCAAATTTGGTCTCTCACAAGCTCCATGCAGATTGACAATCCCTGGCTTTCGGCTCAACCCTATACTTGTCTGCCCATAACCTGTAATTTCACCACCGGCGGTAGAGCCATTATTCTTGCTTTATCAGACACCACCTTAATAATTCACATGTAAACTTTAAAGTTATAGTCCTATCCCAACCAGTTATGTATATATAATGTTCTTTCAGAACACAATTTTTTATATTTTTTTCTTTCCTTTTAATTACCATATCTCTTATTCTACCTCATAACTAGTCTTCTCTTCTTCTTTTTCTTTTAGACTGTTCAAACTCTTTTATTTATCGGTTCAGTTCCAAAAAACATTAAACTTTGGGGAAGATCACAGCAAAAGTCAGAGGAAAAGTTTTAGGAATATAATTTCTCAGATTTTTAATTGAAAACAGTACTAGAACAAATCATGGGCTGCCACACTCGAATCACCAAGGATTTCAAACAAAGAGAATAACAATAATAGAAGAAACGAAAATGGGGTCCTTGAGAGGGAACATCCAACTACCTGCGCTGCTTTTGTCAGAGCTCTTCACTGTTCTATACATCTGCATGAACATCCCGCATGAAATAAAATGAGAAGAAAAGTCCACAACGCTAAGATTAGCATCTAGATACCTCTTTGTCCTTAGTCTTTGTTCTAGCTTCCCCACTACGGGAGGCAATGACTAAGGAACTTTATATGTTTGTTTTGTCAAGTCAGAAAATAAAAAGAAAATTTCATTAATTACCACGAAAAAGGAACCAGGGAGAATGCAGAGAGATAGAAACAGTAACCCCACCTGCAAGTGACTCTTCACGTGAGCTAGAGTTAGATCCTTCACGTTCATTAACTCTAACACCGACTTCGGAGTTGCCCCTGCCACCAACAAAACATGCAACCAAAGGAAATTAACGAGAGTAATATGATATCAAACTTTCATAATGGAATAACGATCAAACTAATAATTCAAGGTTTAAAAAATGGTCTGCAGTCACGATTTCCGCCTCGACATCATGGTTTTCAGGGTTTCTTCCACCACAACTAGAACTTGCATTTGTCTGCAATTCCACACAACGTCAAACATCGCAAGAAACAGTGACCGCGTTTACAACCACTGTTTAAATCCTGAATCATAGCATGCAAACTATGCTTAGATAGTTGAGTTGATGATTTACTTTCATGTCCACCAAGAAGCTGAACCACATGAACAAAGTGAGCGTGGAGGGTAGTGGTCCATCGCATTCTAGGAGCTCTGGAGCTTCTTTTCACACCCTGAATGCCTCTAGCATTTCGTTTGAAATCAGCGGTGTTCGTCTGAGGTTGGTAGTTGTGGAGGTGATTGAAGTTTCTCGACACAGCTCCTTGTATAGGATAAGGATTCAAATTTTCCCTTCCGGAGCCTAAGCTCAATGTCGGTGGTTCACGATGAACAAGGTTGTAGACAGTGTGGCGAAAACCATTTTCGTGGCTTAAATCGCTTCCACTGCTACCAGAATCCGAGGTTGAGCACAGATCGGTGTAAAGCGTTTTGGTGGTTAATGTGAATCCGCTGCAGGTTGTTTCCAGTTGTTTAGCGTCAGGATCTGAAGTGAATGGAGGGCTGATGTTTAAGGAGAGATCTGGCTCTGGCAAGGGTGCAAAGGTTGGCATTACTGCGTGCGGAGTGGTGCACATAGGGATTGTAGAGATCTGGAATATCAGATACAGAAGTGGGCAGTGAGGTAGTACAATTACATAAGAAAGGAAAAGAATGTGGAAATGACACAGTGAATCAAATATAGTAAAACATAGAAAGTAGGAGGAGGTGTTGAGAGGGAAACATGAAGAAGAGAATAGAGTGAATGATTGAAGGAGGTAATTAAAAAAACGAAAGGTAGAGAGTAACCGAGTAACACTCACTGGTGTACCGTTGTTCCAATTTAAAAGTGGTTTTGAGTACGAGCTCATGACGTACAATTGCATTAAATAGTCAAAAGAGTAGTATCCGGTTCAAACAGAAGTGTTTATTGTAAAGAATGGTTGAAGTGTCTATAAATAAGCAAAAAGATTTGTGTTTTATAATGGATGTGTTTATGCTATTGCATTGGTTTGGTGAGAGGTGATGGTGGGCTTTTTAAGTAGCATCCCAGTAGGGATGAAGGACGACACGGAAAGTTGTAATCAAAGCAGTGACGAAACAATGTTTAATATTGCAGAGACTAGTTGCCACCAGCAGGGAAAGAGAATTGATGGGAGTTGTTTGTTGTTTGAACGAAAAGGTAGCGAAAAAGGAGTAGTTATTTATGGAAGCTGGGGATTAGTCATCAATATGAAAGGACTGTGTATGCAGAGAGTAAGAGAAGGAAATAGAGAAGCAGGTACGTGCAGTGCAGTGCAGTGCAGCAGTAAAATGTTTTTCTTTTTCTTTTTACTTAATGAGGTTGGGGTGATATAATTGTGGTTTTGTCAGGAATGGTTGGAATTGAAGAAAAACAAAATGAGTACTATTCAAGGGAATATTGGAATGGGAATTGGAGTCTCCCTATAACGTTGATGGATTGCGACGACCCATTAAAATTCCCTGCTCTTTTTGTTTCAAAATCGAGGTTTAGTTTATCTCTTTTTAATACCATTTTCTTTAATAGGAATATTCTCGTTTTATCAAACCCTGACATGCACTCCAAAATGTAGCTGCTTAAACTTATCCTTATCCTCACCTTGATGCATTCTTCAATGGCTGCCTAATGCAGATCCATCTTTGCCGCGTTAAACCTCTTCACCTTCTATTATTATCCATCACATCTCTCTTTATGTTCAACTCACCCTAAAAGTAACCCACTTTACTTACTTATTTTCTGATCCATCAAACACGCAAGATGACACAAATATGGAGTAGAGAGAAACCATACCAAGACTGTTTTTTTCACATGAAGATGTTGGGAGAAATTATGGTGTTCCAATTTTCAAGTAGGAAAACTCTCTACTTTGTTACAAAAATGTGTGTTCTATACATAAATGTGATACTAAAATATATCAGTAATATTAATCACAGAACAGATATGGTTTCAAAATTCTTTATGCTCGATCTAACTCAAACCACTGCCAGCTATATATGATTTGTGATAATCATTTTGCTTAAGCTGATCTTCCAAAGCTCAGATCTGTACAGTTATTAATTGGTCAAACCATTAATTTCGTGTACTTCACTTATTTGATATATATATATATATATATATATATATATATATATATATATATATATATATTAACTAACAAATTGATTTAAAGTCATCAAAATAAAAATAAATTATATATTAATGAAAAAATCATAGATTTTTTTTGCATAAAAAATTAATAGCAAAAAAGCTAAATAATAGCAATTCGTGTGTAAATTTAACTGCGAAACCGTGTACTTAGAGAAAGGTACTGTTGAAAAAAATTTAAATTATTTTTTAAACAAAAAAGTTGACTCATGTAGATTTGTCTTGTTTTGATCAGTTTTTTTTCTTCAATATGTTTTGGGTTGTGCAACCCGTGTCTTAATCTGTTTACCAATTATTTGTGAACGGATAATGTGGTCTGATTTTTCCACATGATTTTCAGACTAAATTTTTGGCTTTGTTCGAAAAATGGGATAAAGCCATAACATTATAATAACAACAAAACATAGTTCTATATGATATCAAAATCGATAATTCGCGGGCTTCTAATTCCACAGACTATTTGTTCAAGAAATGAGATTCAATCCATCTTTAAGTTAATGTAATGAAGATAACCAGCACATTTTCATAGCAGTGTCATGTATTAGAATGGTTTAGTAAATTGATTTGTATTTATAAGAATTTTTTGAATAATTTAGTAAATGGGAACTTGTAATATGTAAGAACTTTCTTTGTAGTGTTTTTATTTCTATTTTATTTTTATAATTTAGTTTGTTTGAAAATTAATCTTACATAGTAAGGTATATTGTTTGGCATGTAGTGGTACCGTCTTCAAGGTTGTAGTCTAACTCAATTATTTTCCATAAATATCTTTTTACATGATTCATTGGCTAGATTTGATTATAAGGCTAACTTTTTTATTGGTTCCAACTTTATGCGGGTAAGAAATTGGTGAGAAATTCTTTGTATTTAATATCTTATATTTTTTTTTATGATTTTTTATCATTCTGTTGAGTCTCGTAGATGAGTGTTTCGAAGAAAGATCAAAGAGGAAATACAATATTATATGTAAATATTACTTATAAATCCCGATTACTTTCCTACTGTTTGTAAAATCCCAATTACTTCTAACAATATGTATTTCTAGCATCTTGAAACCTTCGTAATGCCAATAATTTGATTTTAGTGTTTTTTTTGGGGGTTTTCAAATCCCCATTAATTTTTTTACTTTGTTGCATTAAATTTTTTTATTAATGTACGTAAATCCCAAAAAAACAAAAAATTATAAACAATAAAGATTTTAAAATTTTGATATTTATAATTTGCATCTAACATTAATAAAAGAAACAAAAAAAAAAACCTCCGAAACTTCAAAATCAAATAATATAAAACAAGATGTATATATAAGTTAAAACTAAAGCTAATCCTTATCATTTGTTATCGGTCCTAAAATTATTAGAAAAATAATAAAAATAAGTAATAATAATAGTTGTATAAGAATAAAACAAAAATATAAAAATAGAGTATTCATCAAGTCAAACATAATAAAATAAATATGATACAATTATAATTGAAAAAAGGAATAAAAATAGTTTTGGTTGAGACACTCAGAGTGTTGTTCTTAAACTGAAAACGCATCGAGTGCACAAGGCAAAACAAAAATTATATGTGTTTTTCTCTTAAACATAACAATTCATTAGATAGATCGAGTCAACGAATGATTTTTGCATCTTATGAACACAAATATCTTAAAAAGACAATATAGAACAGAAGACAATGTTTTGTAAGAGGTTATGGGTTTGTTATGTATTTTCTCTATGAACACCAATATATTAAAAGACAATATAAAGGAGAAGACACTTTGTAAGAATTTATGAGTTTGTTGTGTATTTTTTATATGCAAATAAGTGGTATTTATAATTAGAAGAGAGAAACTTAAGAGTCAATTATAACAAATTTGATTTTAAACTACAATAATTTAACTTAGTTCTTTTTAATATATATATATATATATATATATATATATATATATATATATATATATATATATATATATGAAAAAAAGAAAGCAAAATAAGTTACTTTAATTCAATAATTTAAAATTATCTTCTCTAGTTGAACTTTGTACAATAGACTCTCCTTTGGGATTGAGTGCCACCTAGATTAGGTTGTCTATCCACGTCCATCTGGACCGACATCCTCCTTCAAGGATGAGCTGCTTTGTGCTGAGTTTCTCTAGACAATGCTTAGTATGACCTAATAGTATGCTCAGATTATTAGTAATAATGACTCATTAAGCCTCTAATGTAAATTAAGAGGTGATTGAGTTGTCATTTGGTCAGAAAAAAAATGTACATAAAACATTACTTGTGTTAACTGAGCGTCAAAGTGTCTTTGACATATAGCCACCCGTTCTCCAATATATATAATAAATTCTAAAAAAGACCAAGTCATCCATAAACAATCACCGTTTGCTTTTACTGAAAATGCAGAAACACACATTGAAAATTAATTTATGTACTTCAAATTTTATAAAAAAAATCATTAATTTTTTTAAAAACTTAACTTAGTTGATGTTTCGATAACATTTGTCTGAGGGTCGGTCAACTTTCATTGCTATGCTCCGATCGGCCAACTCTTCAAGTAATCCTTTCCGATTAGTGGTTGACCTACAGAAGACACCCTGACGCTTAAATCAGATATGTTTCATAAAGAGATATATATTTTATTAGGATAGAAGAAGATGATTGTACCTGACATCAGTTGTATTATTTATAGAGTTTGTGGCAGTCAAGTCCATTTATTACAGTTGACTGTATATACTTATATTATTTTTGACTTGTAAACGTGAAAAATAATTTTTTTTCTGCTGAGAAGCTCACTTGTTTTTGCAGATATCATGCGTTTATTGTTGTACCCAGCTAAGTTGGTGAGGACCGCAGTAGGTTGGCAGCATAAACAGTAAACAGTTATGGAAGATAACGGTGATTATTAAGAAAATAAGGATAACATGATGTTAATGCCAATAATCTACACTACTGAAGAAGAATATCAGCATATATTCGTATATATAATGCGTTCAGTACGACGAGTTGTTTTGCTGTTTCATCCAAAACTTCAAAAGCTTTAGCCATTTTGTCAAGCATGGCAGCTTTTAGGCAAGCAGGCAGGTACGCAAATGGCACATTGTCATTATAAGTTAGTCGTTGGTGCCATAATAATGCAGTGATGAGCGAAAACGAGGGTCAAAAGCTTCCTCCATTTTCAAACATGATTCAACCTGCTAAGCCATAACTCATCAGTAGAATAGGTTCTTTTTCTTTCACATATATATATCTCAGATTATCAGTCACACCTATTCGCCTAAGAGGCTAAGAGCGATTGTAAGACCCAAAAGGACATGGATAGCTGTTGGTCGCAGAGCTGGACAAGGTCAAATACAGTACTAAACAAAGGGAGAATGCAATCAGACCATACGTAAACCTAAATTTACACGTACTATTTAATATTCTTGTTATGTACGTCACAAATACATCACACCAACTTTAATATTCTAAAATGTTTTTGACAAATTTTTATTATTTAATTCATAATACTATCATTTAACAATATCGTATGAAGAATTATTTCTTGCAATATTCTTTTTAAAGAATTTAAGGTGGGTTAAAGTTTTATATTGAATAAAAATAAATAATATATAAGTAAAAGAAGTCATAAATTTATTGACTTTTTATGTTTTTGTATGAATCTGTTCACAACTTATTAATACTAATTTCTCCTGTGTTTCTTCTCAAAAAAAAATTAATCGTGATATCAAAATGTTAAGGTGAATTGAAAGTTTCATATTTAATAAAATAAAAAATAAGATGATCAATACATAAAAAAAATCCATAATCTTGTTATATTAGTTTTGAATTAAAATTGATTTCTAATATCACTGTCCTACTCCCTTCATTTTAGATTAATTGATGTTCTAGTATTTACAAAATTTATATTTTTACTGTGAAATGAAGTACTAAATCTCTCTTCTGTAAGTTTGTCTTCTCATTGATATTATTATCTTAAAATACTTCACATACTCTATTTATCTAATTCAAGAAAGAAAATAACGATATTTTAATGAAATGGACTCGTGATAGATATTTTGCTTTAGTAATTACTTTTAAATTTACGAGAGAAAAAAAACAGTCTTAAACAACAACAATAAAAATATGGAATAAATAACAAACTGGAAATCATGTTTGAACAAGGACCATAGACTCTGAATCTATAAATGATAATAAATGCTAGTACGTACTGGCAAGTGATTGTGCAATAGTACTGTTTTTATGCATGGGAATAGAATTATCCTTAGTAATTTATGTGTGTTTGGAGTAATTTGGTTATAGTTTGTAGGTATTTATGAATAATTATCTGAGAAACGAAAGGAAGGAGAGAAGTGAAAAGAAAAGAGAAGTTGGTAGAGAGATTGATTTGTGGTGGGAATCTTTGGCAGGTGAAAGAGGTTTAATTTGAGGGTATAGGCAGAGATAAGTGGTTGAAGAAGGTGTAGGTAAGTGATGAGGTAGCTGAAAATACGTAGTGGATGCAGTATGCAGGGGTCCACTCTGTTGCAGAAAAATCATGTGCCTGTAATCAGTTCTGTTCGGCATAGCCAAAAGCTTATCTTCTTCTTCTCAACTCCAAATTCCCCATTAAATATCACACTCACCTTACGTCTCAGGGAACCATATCCCTCCATTCCAACAACTGCTTTACCACACTTCATTTCAAACTTCTTCTCAATAAAACAAACTAAAACTAAATAAGGACTTCATTACAAATGTTTTCATGAATAAATTTTTTATTTTTATTTTTTAAAAAAAACTATCAAACTAAAACCTAGGTCGACCACTTTATTGTTTATGTTCGGAATTCGGATTGTTATATAAGTCAATTTTAGCCTTCTTCAATGCCATTCCGATCATATGGAAGACTGACGTGATTTTTCAATTTTTTACTATTATATATGTATAGTATAATTGTCTAATGAGTCTAATAGTTGGATGATCGATCAACTTAAGATTTTATAAGAATTGGGTCGTTAATCACCTTAGGATTTTATATGAATCGGTTAGAAAACTGAATGGTCGAATTAACGATTATTATTGTTTGAATCGTATTTACATCCCTTAATAAGAATATCTCAAAATCAATAAATAGAATTAAAGTAATTAGTTACATTAATCATCTCTAACACTTTCAAACATTCAATAATTTTAACATATCTTATATATAGGCATGACAAAAAAATCCGCACTCACGGATATCCACGGATAAAATCTACAAAGAATAGTTGGTACCGGCGAATATTTATTACCCGCGTGTTGCGGGTAGCGGGTTTTTTAATACCCGTTTATAAACGGGCCGGCGCAGGTATTATTATATTATCCGTACCCATAGATATCCGCTACCTTCAAAAAATAAAAAAAAATCATATTTTATTAAGTTAAATTTAATTAAAATTAACATTAATTTATATTTTATAAGGTTAAATATAATTAAAATTAAATTTTAATTTATATTTAATTTAATTTAATATATATTATATTTTATATATTTTTTGTAATTTTATTTAAGTTTTATTATAATATTTTATAAAAGTATATTTTTTTAAATATTTGCAGGTATTCGCTGGTATCCACTGATATCTACGGGTTTTAAAATATTCACAGATATTTTTTAATCGGGTATCCATGCGGGTAGCGGACGAATTTTTTTTTGTCGGATCGAATTGCGGGTAGACACTGCCCGTGCCCGATCCGAACCGTTGTCATCCCTACTTATACATATAGCACTCCGGTTAGACCAAATAATATTTAACATGAAATGAAAGAAGAACGTTTACCTAAACTTAGAGTTTGGAGATCATTTTGAGAAATAAATTTAACCTTGATCCCTTAAACCAAAACAATACATAATTATAATTAATTATTTAGTTTTTATATTTTTTTATATCATATACAATCAAATATTGTGACATCCCCAAAATATACGGCGTGTATATATAATAAAAACGTCACCAGATTATAATAATAGAAAGCAGTTGGAAACATATATCTGAATATTAAGATTACAGTCATCCTTAAAATACTAAGAAGCGAAGCAAATGTACTCAAGTCTGCCCACATACCATGGGTTCTATATATTACAGTTTTTAAAATGCAAAATTTAAAGTAAAGAGATCCTAATGGTACTAGGATTAAGCGTCATCTTCCTCCAATGCTTGCTCCAGGGACACCTCCTCGTCATCTGCTCCCATCCAAGTGGATGATCATCACAAGAGGAAACATACCCAAACATAGCACAAACACAACAAGCAAGGGTGAGCTAATTATATAAAAAAACATATAATATGACAATATGCATGCAAGAGTTAACTTCAATCAAGCAAGATAAACACACATCCTAACATGTTGAATACTAGACTTGACTTGTCCGGACTTTAGAATCATAGTCGAGCTATGGCGGGTCTTGCGCTCGTGGTGGCTTATGAAACTTGGGTTCCCCCACCCTACCACACTCACGAGGTTAGCCTGTTCCAAGCCCTGAGGCATACTGGAAGCCCCCAAGACTAAGACCTCCTGCTGCTCCTCCCCACATGGTTCAATCCTTTCTACGTGAGAAGAAAGACCATTGAAGTTTTAGGATAACCCCCAAGACTGAGCTCCTACTTTCATTATAAACAACTAAGGCACCACCATGGATCTTCTCCTTGAAGATAATGGAATTACGTCCATCAACCATACTTTTTAAAACCACATACTTTGAATCACCAATCATACCATTGAATCACACACACTTTCACTTTAACAGTATACAACATGTTTGAATCCCATCATACGATATAATTTGCTCCAACACATACTTCACAAACCATACAACATTCAACTCTAAGTGAAACAATATAAAAGAGAAAATAGAAAATAAAACCCCGAACGTTTCGCACAGCGCACCACCCTAGCAAGGCGAAACTGGCGTTATTCGCATAGCGCACCCTCCCAGCTCGCCTTGCGAATTAAGTCTGAATAAGTGTCAGACTTTGGGTCCCTCGCATAGCGCACCCAGGTCGCTATGCGAGAACCCAGACAGAGACCAACTCCCCTAAAACTCTCGCTATGCGTCCCACTCGCCTTTCGAATTAAATGAGCAGTGGTTCCAGACCACCACCAGTCGCATAGCGACAGGATTTGCCAGGCGAATCCACAAACAGAGAGCAACACCCTCTGGTCATTCGCACAGCGCACCAGCTCGCACAACGAATGACTCAGACAATGAGCACTTTCTACAGGGTCTCGCTATGCGAGACAGCTCGCATAGCGACTCTGCATCATCTGCATAACGCAAATTCTGCAGAATCACACACTCACACCAGACCTTACCATTTCTAGTTATTTTCTCCAACTTCTAACACTCTTAATTCGTGTTTTATACTTACTTAAACTCATCTAGATGATTATAAACATTCCCACTCCAATTCTAAAGTAATTAAGACTCAATTCCTACTCTAGAACACCAATTTTTCACAACTTAGGGACTCAAATCCACCTTTACCATTTTTAGCATGTTCTAAACCAATTTTATGTTCCTAGCATGTTCCATTGGACCTAATCAAACTGTGTTAACCCTCCAAACACACTCTAAACTTCTGATGCTCAGAATCCTTACCCTACTTTCTCTCCAATGACCTAAAATACTTCCTAAGTGTTAAGCTGTCTATCTAAATATTACTACAACCGAAATCCTACCCAGAAACACTTCATACAAACTCAATTAACAGTAACTAAGTTCATCCACACACCATCCATCACAGTTTCATCACGCCCAAATGCTTAAAATCAAGAATGCAGTCCAAGCATCACACCAGTTTAGAATTCAACATGCATACATATTTATAAAACAGATTCAACCAAAACAAAATTTAAAAGTTATAACTAGCTCCCCTTACCTTGGTGGTTATAAGCACAGTACTACTCAGAATAGTAGCAAAACCCAAACAGTGCCTTACACAGCCAGCACACAGTAAGACCCTACAATCCACTAAAGTGGAGACAGAAACAGTTCTCAGAGCTATAATAGGCAGAGAATTAAAAGGGGAAGACTACCAGCTACATGCAACCAGTAAAGTTGCATGCCCTAGGTTCAAGAGAGATGGAGAAACTGACTTACACGTCCAAAACGGAAACTAATCGGATGGATAGGAAACTCTCAACTCCGTGAACGAAAGGATACCACCTATTTGACAATGCAACGGTTGTAATTTGTGAATGGGTAGAGAAAAGGTAGAGCAAGAAGAAGAAGACAGAGTTTAGAGAGAGAAGGAGAATTTGACTAATGAACTCAGATTGAAAAAAATCCCTTTTAAGGTCATGGTGTCCTTAGTTTTACGGGCCTGTCTGTCTCAACATAAGGCCCAAAAGTCCCATATTTTTTAGGCCTTACAAATACCACATTATTATTTTTCTTTCGTTTAGTTTGTTAGCATCTTTTACCGGTATATATCATTATCATAACTTATTTACTTACTTTCAGCAAAAGTGGTTTTTTCTAATTCATTCCAATAATTTTTTATTTTATATCATAGATGAAAACTCTAGCGTATCATGATCGACTACGGTTAGTGGTATGATTATGTTTATTATAGATGCTAGTCATTCTTTTACGGTTTAATTTTTTTCAATTATTTTTATTCACCATTTGTTTAAAAGTAAATAGATCATTAATTCAAGTGTCAATACTCATGCTACTTATTTTTTGTCATGTTTTCAATACTAATCCATATTAGTTCTTTACCCAATACATATGAACTTCAAGATCCAAAAAACTAGCACTGTATATGAACCCAACAACTCACATCACAAATTGGTTCCTTGTTCAATTAGTCTTATTTAATTCCTCAATAACATCCATACATAACTCTTGAGTACGTAAGGCCTCCGTCATAACCAACTCACTATCAATCATAACAAACATTCTTTTTAACTTCTAATGACCTCATCAGAATTATTTATCATAGATATTGGAACAATAACTTCATACTCAAATTCATATATTATATTATTAAATATACATTCACTTTATTTACAATTTATATTAATAATCACTAATATAAAATAATATTAATTAATTTTAAATTTATATTTATTTATTTATCTATGTTTAACCAGAATTTTATTGCTATTATATGAAACTATTTATATGGCTCTTATTTCATTAATCAATAATATATTGTTACTTTTAGTAGTATGTTTTATATACTTCTTTAAATTACTTTAAACAGTGTATTTAAATACCTAGTACTTTCATTTTACATTATTTAATATAGTTTTTTTTTTAATTTCTTAGTTAGTTTCCATATATTAAATTGTTTCATTTTATTATTTCAATTATTTTTAATTTAATTTATTACTTGAAAATCCAATAAATAACATAAAAATAGAAAAAAATTATATTTTTTATTAATTTTTAGTCAATTATTATTTTCTTATTTGTTGCATTATAGAATAGAAAACTAAGATAATATCAGTTTCCAAATATTAAATTTTGACTTGTTTTCAAGGCGGTTGGGGCAAACAAATATTACAATCAGGCCTCTTGAAAACTACAAATGAATTCCTTAATAAATAAAATACAACTGACTTTAGTTTGAATTTTTTTTAAGAATTTATTTGAGAAAAAAAAATTGAATTAAATGATATTACATAGTGGAAAAAAATGATCTTAAAAATGACCTATTACATTTTAAATTTTAACATAATAACTCATAGTTTTGAATTCTTTTATAAACCAGTATTTTCTAGTTTTTATTATTAATTATAGTTCACTTAACAATTAAAATGAATTAATAGTACTTATTTTAATAAAATACTAAGTAATGTATTTATTATTCAATATAAATAATATAATTATGCTATATATATATATATATATATATATATATATATATATATATATCTTTTACCTTTATATTCAATAAATTGTTTTTTAGTATTATATTTTTATTAAAAAAGTTATTTGTTTTTTTCAATTTATAATTTTGTGTGTGTGTGTGTGTATATATATATATATATATATATATATATATATATTGACTTTCAAATTATGATATTAGATCATTATAAAATAATGTTTTGAATAAACAGGAATATTTTCCAAAAAAAGTCGAATATATTTTTTACGTTTAGAACTACTAATAAAAAATATATTAAAACTATATGTAATATAAAATAATGATTATTGTTTTTATTTTCTATTTTTCTATATAATTACATATATAGAAATACACTTTTTCTTTGTTTATATTTATATTTTTTAAATTTTATCCTTAATAATATATTTTTTAACTTATTTATTAATGACAATTACATGAGACTGTCACCAGTTTCAATTTTATTTTTTTATCCATTTATTTAAATAATTTTTATTTTTTCATCATATTTATTACTTTTTATCCTCGCTTATATAATTACTATTTTTATTGTATTTGTTATTTTTTAAGTTATTTTTCATTTTTTCTTTAGTTTTTATATTTCATTTTTTTATTATTGTTCTCTAAGTAAGTCAAAAACATGAAAAGAATACCCATAGAAAAAGACAAAAAAGTGAAAACCAAAATTGAAAGTGAAATTGAACATTAGCATAATTTAGAAGGATTTAAAAGTCATAAATCGTCAAATTAAATTACAGTGAAATGCATGCTAAATAATATCCAAATACAAAGATTGTAAACACAAGAACATAAATGATAGATTAAAAGTTCACTATAGAAATCATTGTAAGATCCATAACCAAAAGACAAATTATGAAAAAAAAAAACAAAAAATATTGATTTGTTCTACTTTCAAATTTGAATTGAAATTTTTACTAAAACATTACTTATATTTTATTTAGTAATATTTTGAAGTTTGCTGTAATTTAGATTAAAAATTTAACTAAAAATTTATATTTTATTTGGTAATACTCTCCTAACTCACATTTCTTTTTTATCTTTATAATTTAGTTATTTTTTCTAATTTAAAAATTTTAACCTAGATTTCCTATTGTACCCTATTTTATGTAATCATAATTTTTTAGCTCTAAAAATTGGTATTTTTTCTAATAATTTCATTAATTAATCCTTTTTTTAAACATTTTTAGTATGTCATTTTATCTTTTATAAATCAAATTAACTAAATTAAAAAATTACAATAATAAAATATTTAAAAATATATACACATAGACTATATTTATGTTAATACCATTTAAAACAAATATAAAACGCTTTATTTAAATATATTTTAAGTTAATATAGATATAATATTTTTAGTCTTTTATTTTAAAATATCTTTAGTAATTTTTAATCCTTATTATCAATTACAACTATTTTAGTATTAAGCATATTAAATATAAATTAAATTATTTCTAGTGCATAATTCAGTTAAGTTAAATATTTAATATTTTTAATAAATAAAAAAATGTGCAATTATTTTTTTATATCGCAATTTACATAATTTAATAAATATTTCGAATGAAAAATATAACTTGTGTGTTTGAGTTACACGGAAGTAAACATTTAGTCTGTTGTAAATAAGGGTGAAATCCTAGGTTTTAAGATTAAAAGGAACAGGTTTCTTGAAACCCAAATCAAAATTTAAGATTAACTGGGAAGTAGTCCCAAATATTACGTCATAAGTAGTAAATCGGAGTGGATAGAGGACAGAACAAGGAGAAGAAGGTGAAGTCGAAGAAGTGAGCGTGTTTCAGTGTTTTCTTCTCGTTTGGATCTGCAGAGAGAAGAGCCATGACCGTCTTTCACTTCTTTAACTGCGCGATTCTCACCTTCGGTCCCCACGCCGTCTACTATTCCGCCACGCCCTTGTAACTCTCTCTTCTCTCCGTTTCTCTTTTATTCACAACTCGCGCATCAGATCTATATACGTTTCTCGGCTTCATTTAAACTTCAATTGCTTAAACAATTAGCCCTTAACTTATCTATTTTATACTCAATTAACTTCGCTTGCTTCAATTGGTATAAAAAACTTTGTTTTCATACGTATTGCCGATAACTTGTTTATGTAATGTTCTTTCAATTCATAGATGTAATCAATAGACTATCGGGAACCCTGTTCATTTTTCGATGAACTATAAATCTTGTGTGTCTGTTGAATTTTTGAATTTCCCCCTTTTTACTGCGATGTCAAAACTAGGTCTTGTACGTTGTTTAATGTGTTACTTAAGTAAGTAGTTTCAAAATGCAGATCTGAGTATGATACACTCGGCACCTCTATCAAAGCCGCTGTAGTTTATCTTGCGACGGCGTTGGTGAAGGTTGGTGAATACATTGATTTGTTAACTATTGTTGTGTCGTTGCTCAAAGTAAGGTGACAATCTGACTCTTTTTTTGTCTGACTCTCTGGCTGTGCAGCTTATTTGTTTAGCTACCTTTCTCAAGGTATCGGAGAGTGATAGCTTTGATCCGTATCAGGTATGTATGCGAATTGTCCCTTATGACTATGCTTGATTTGATTTATGTATACTGTCCATGTAGGGAGGCTGAATAACAAATTTTAATCTTTAAATGAAGACCGAACATTTACGTTTTTATAGTATACCTGAGAGCTATTACAAATTCACAGACACTTAAAGTAGTTATGTCGAACACTGCATTGACATTTAGAAGCTATAATACTTTTTAGTTGTACTTCTGTGATTTTCCTTTTTAACCTTTATACCGATGTAAATTGAAATACCATAAGAATTAGATAAACCTGATCATCTACAATGACATGTGTCTCTTGTAAAACTTGATTTCTATCTTGTAATTTAAGATTTTTAATTTACAGTAATTTCAAAGAGTTAATTATAGCTGTTTGTTTCATATCTTATGATGTTTAACATTTGCTATGCCCCTATGTTCACGTCGTATCTGAGTTCCCAAGCTAACAACACAACACAATTATTATTGTGTCAAGTTTTGCTCAATTCATAGTTTTATCTTAAATTATAAGGTTTAGATTGTAGAGACAGTGAAGTTTGATATCATACTCGCCATTGGGAATTTCCTATTACTTGTTAGAAAAACAGCCAAATTTTATAGGTGAACTGTTTTTCGCAAAAATTAAATGAATAAATCAATGCTCAGTATCATCATATCATGCTTGCATTCTGTTTTCTATTCTTTGATATCTTTATTGAACTCTCCTTCACCATAATACTAGTATGCTAACCACTGAGATGCAGTGTGTGTATTGGCTACATGAACGTAAAGGGTACTTGTTAAAGTTGCATATATAGACACTGAAAGTGAAGAGTATGCCATGCCAAAATGAGAAGTAGGCAGGTGTTTTTAATAGTCATACTGATTTATCAGAATGAGAGCTGAGTGGAGAGGAATGATTCTCCCCCTTTCTAGTATTTGGTTTGCTGAAGATTGCAAATTGCAATTGTGTTTATGACTTTTAATCCCTTCCCATATGCTTTTAATATATGCTTGGAATCGGCATAAAATGAAACACAAATCACAACTGAAATTAATAATATAAACAAGGTAATAAAACAAGAACCCAATACCTTTCAGCGTAGAGTGTAGTGAATAGGCTACTTGTCTGTGAATGCCCAGAAAGAAATCACCGTTTCATTTCCTACCAAATTAAGGACTCTTCATTCATGCATAATAGAGATGGGAATAAAATAATCATTTTTGCTTATGAAGTATCCTCCAAGATAGATACCCTTATATTTCAAGAATTTGTTGTGCTGCCTATGTTTGAGGAATTATGAAGCACTCTGGTGTAAGGAACTAATCTCCATATTTTTTTTAGAATAATCCAAATTTCTGTTGGACAACAAATTGAAGGCACATAACTTAACAATAGATGGCTGTCAATTTATAATTTGAAACCCCAGATACTCTCAATGTCTATTTAGAGTCATTGTTATTAAGATTTTGTCTCGAATGGTAACAAAGGCCTTTATTCTTCAGGAGTTTTTGAAGGCATTAATAGGTTTTATAGATGTTGCTGGGCTTTATTTTGCCTTGACCCAGTTGACTCACAGGAATATCTCGCAGAATCATAAATTTCAAGCAGTTGGACTTGGTATGTGTGACAAGCTATACCATTTTGTACAATTTATTTATGTATATCTTAAAGTGATATTCTTCTTCTAGGGTCAACCATTTATGTTTCTTGTGTCACTTTGCTTCTCTTATATCTGGGTCTTGGTGGCACTTTTCTTGTGACAGGCTGGGCGTTTGCTGACTCTGTACTGCATCGGTTGGCTCCTCTTTGGGTTGGTGCCAGAGGATTAGAATTTACTTGGGATTACATTCTCCAGGGCCTTGAGGCTAATGCGAATTTGGTATGTCCTTTCGTTCAGAGTCTTTTATTTTTTAGTTTTCTTTCTAATACTGAAATACAGTCCTCATCAGTATTATTTTCCTGGAATTTGGAACTTCTTTTAATTCTACATTCATTTAAATGATGAGATTGTTTGTCTACGTTGGTAAGTGTTATTAGTGAAAACACGACTTAATTCATGTGCAGTTTGTAGCATATGTATTATGTGTAACTTTAAATGTTTCTGCCCTTGCCTCTTTACAGGTGTTGAGTATATCCCTTGCTGCACTTGGATCTTTGATGTGGCTTCGAAAAAATAAGCCAAAGACCCTCATCCCTATTATTTATTTGAGTGCCGGGATTGTAGCAACCATGCCATCTATCACAAGGTCTTTCCCTGATTCATTACAGTTACTGTTATGATATGTAAAGGATAATGATACTTTAACAATATTTTTTTGACAACATTTTAACATCGTCTACGTGTCATTCTATGATTGGTCCAAAATTACTCTACAATCAATAATAATAATCATAAACACCAACATGGACTAATCACAGAATAACACGTAAATGATGTTAAAATGTTGTCAAAAAAATATTGTCAAAGTATCATTATCCGTTGTAAATGTGTAATTTCATATTCATATTAAAAAATTTCTACTATTTTTTTCCTATGCAATACAAGTCTTTGGATTGAGAACCAAGCATAACATAAGTCTTGAGCTTACCTCATCTCGCTGTGCAAATGATTCCATTACGATCAGATTACCCATCATATGCTGTTGTACTAGTATTAGATATTTTACTTGGGTATATGGTAGTGTAATTATTTAGTCAGCCATTAAAAAATCATTTTATATGTCATTTACTGAAGTGTGATATTTGATGAACAATGTCTTCTGCAGCTATCTGAGGCGTGGATTGGGGTGGCACTTTCCTAAAGTGGTAGGCTTTGAGCTGTTCACATCTCTGGTGATGGCTTTTATTAGCTGGCAACTGTTTGCTGCGTGTCAGAGACCCTCGGTGTGAGAAAGCTGTTTGCACAATGATAGAATCCTGGTTAACTATTTTCTGGCTGGAGTTTTGGTCCAGAGTCATCTGCTTCTTTTTGGCAGCCGCAATGATTTTAGTTTCATAAATGTTTTATCAATTGTAGTTTCTTAATAGTGTGATTAAATTTAACACGCTTATTTATCTTCTTGAGGTAGAATGTTGACTGCTGCAATTCATTAGAAATTTTTGTCATCGTCTGGGATAACAGGTTGCAAACACTTTATGTTTGAAACTCCGTAGGATTTCCCATTTTTAACCCACGCCCTATCCATTATTGACCCACCCATGCCTTGTCTATCCCAAACTCCAGTTTTTAGAATGATGGCTGCAAACAAATCATTGTGAAACAACTTACGAAATCTTATATTAACAGGGGTTCGGTTGCTGGCCATGCCCACCCACGTCGCACAAATTCACCTAACGAGTGAGTCAAGACTAAATGTTTCGCTGGTTGTGGTAGCGTGGGACATTTTCTATGTATCATTCAGCATGTATGTGGTTTTGCCGGCTTGTTGTAACTGGTCTCACTAAGTTTCTACACATACCTATGATTTTATATCCTTAATTTGAGATGCGATTTGAGAGAATGTGTTTAGCATCAAAACATTTTCTGCTGACATAATAGTATATTTTGAGCGGAGCACCAGCCTCGTGTGTTAATGAAACTGAAGCGGAAGGTGGCAATATACCAAGATATAAATTTGTCCGCAGTCTTAAAATTCAAAAGTTCCATTTAAGAACATCTGAAAAATTATATTATTTTCTTTTTTATTTACACACCATTAGCACTGTGATGAGTAAAACACTCGAAGCAATCTGTAATTTGATGTGAGACGATTCAAAGAAATTGCGAGCGCGGTTAAATTAAATCTTTAAAATTCATATCAATCTGTGAAAATACCAAGATTATGTTTAATCGTTTTAAAAAAAATGCAATATTGACGTGTTTGCCTTTATTTTTAAAAATTGTTAAGCACAAAGATAACTGGAAATGCTTAATTGCACCTAAGGTGTGCCCAATTTAAGAGTAATTTTAAAAAATAATTGGGTGGTATGCAGTCCAGAGGCCGAAACTTCCCAGGTTGGAAGGAGAGGTTTGGGAATGCAGCAGTTGAAGGCAATAAATTATTGAAGAGAGATCATCCAATTACGAAGGAAACAAGAAAACGATGAAAGTTCAGAAATAGATATACAAGTCATAATGAAAAGAAGAACAGACGAAGCATGAAATATAGAAGGAACATATAGTGTGGATATTAATTAATTACTTGGTTATCTGATTCAACTTTCACTCTACCTCAGACTCCTCGACCCACGCTTCAACTCGCAGGAGCACAAAGCCAACAGCAACCCCCACAAGAACAAGGCCATTGATGATAGCAGCAATTGTGAATATCTCACCGGCGGCATTGCAAGTGGATGAAAGCGCCCCTCCTCGCTTTCCTTTTCCATTGGATGCTGCAGCTTTCACCGAGCTCATAATCTTGGCGAAACCCTTCTCAGTGCTCAAGGGAAGCCCCAAGGCCACAACATCATTGCTAGCCTTGAGTCCCCCAAATGAATTAAGGCCTCTTATGTGTACCACTCTGTTCATTCTCTTCTTGGTCTTGGCAGGTGAGCTGACGACGGCTCCGCCGGTGATGTTCTGAGGACATACGACAGCTGTTGCCATTGCCATTTGATCCTCACTGCTACCCACCAAATAATATTTTATCAAGCAAAGCTGCAAATGGCTCGCGTATCACTCACTTCAGCTGTGGATAGGAAGGGTTGTTTTGAACTAGGAAGATCAAAAAAGAGGGTATTTATTTGGATAAGGAGCTCCCAGACTGATTGGCTGATAGGCCACGGATGAGGACTTCAGATTAGATGCTTATGAATAAAAGGAATGGTGGGTCACAACTCCACCCCGTCACCACTTCTCAATTCACTCCTACCAACTCAAATTTTTATTTCCAAATTATCAAATACCATTTTTAAATTTTAGAAAATTAAATACCAGTTTATTTCTCTAAAAGTTTACCAGTTTTTTTGAAGGTCGGACAAACTAAATGCACATTTTAAAAAAAAATTATGATCAAATTCATTGATATAAAACATAAAGAAATTTGACATTTACGATCAGATATAGAAACTGAAAATACATTTTTTTGTTTATTTATTTTGTCTAACTAAATACTCTTAATATATAAATTTATTTTCATGATAAATATTTTATATTTTATATAAAATCATTTTAATAAATGATATTCTTTTAAAGTATCCAAATTTAATTTAAAAAGTAAAAAATTATGAAAGATAGTGATGCCCAATTGTCCAAGTAAACACAGGTTTAGTGATAACGCAAAGGAACATGCACCATCTAGGTTTGCCTTTGTATTTTTTCTGCTTCCTTTTAAAAGTAACTGTTGAAGATTCCATTTCTATTATTTATTTGGAAAAATCATAATAAAATGTTTATTTTACAAATTAATTTATTTCAGATTTAACACGTTTATCAAGCTTGTAAAGTGAGGTATGCATCCACTTATATGAATTGGCCTTATCTCTAGTCGATTTGGGACTTCCAACACATCCCCTCACGCCGAGGTATATACATCTCGAGCGTGAGATTAAACATTTTTAATAGGTGGTCCGATAGCGGTCCGATAGCCGGTGGAACAATATGTCCAACAAACAACAAGTATCATTAGGATATGCTCTAATCATGATTCTGATACTATGTTAGAAGTGGACTTTAAACCTAACTCAACCCCACAAAACCAGTTTGTAGAGTAAAATTTACACCAACTTATAAACTATTAATTGATCTTATGTCTAATCAATGTCATATATTGAATTCTCAGTTAGGAGCATGATTACATAATTTGTTGTTTCTTCGTCCTCTCAATTTGTAAATAATTTTTTAAGGTAAGCTCTGCCGTATTGATGGATAATGTGGTTCCTCAAGCCACATAATTATCTTACAGTGCGTGTTGCTTTGCCTAGGAATAGACAATTTTTCAGATAAAGTGTGGTGGCTCTAGCTCAAGAATTATCCATTTATCAAACTCCATTCTATGTGCAAACACGAGGAAGGATGCAAGCTCAACAAGAATGACTGATGATGACAGTTGTTTTATACAGTGATGATGTTTTTGTAAGAGCAAATATATATAGTAATTAGTACTTCACATATTCCCTCACTTTTATGTCAAGATGTTTTAAATTTTCATCTCTTTATAAGGAAAAGAATGAATTGTAAAGGACATTTTGGTGTTCAAATCCTTAAATGCATTATTGGTAATAAATATTGTAATAATATAATATAATTTATTTATTCTATATACTGTGTTTATAGATCTTTTATTTGAATAATTCTGATCACATTATCGTAATTAACTTTATTTAATACTGTTTTCATGTCCTTTAGTAATTACCTCAACTTAATAATAGTTTGGTATTAATAGAATCATGATATTTTAACAATTTTTTAATTATTTTTTAATAATAAATTATGTGTTATTATTTTATTGGTTTGTTTATTTAAAATATATCAATCACAAGTTTTGTTGTAAAATAATTGTCAAAAAATATTGTTAAAAATATATTTTCCTTCCAAAAAATACATATAGTAAAGATCCCATCAAGTGAGGGTTTTTCTTGGTTTCTATTAAAGAAATTTGATGTCTTAAAAAAATAAAATTTATTAATATTTTTTGTCATTAAATCCTAATCCTGAACTAAAGTAATATTTAAAAATAATAATTTTATTGTACATTTTTCAAATGAATAAAATAATTTTTAAATCATTAATTGAAAAAATATATGTACAAAAATAAATAATTGAAATATCTAAAAATATAAGTTAAAGATCAAACGATATTTTGAATCAAATACATAAATATTAACCTTATTATGCAATAATTATTATGAATTAAGCTTAAATAATAAGAAAATTTTGCATATATATATATATATATATATATATATATATATATATAAACTATGAGAATACACAAAAAGAATGAAAGGTGAAACGTTAAAGAAGAGAAGGCATGCAGTGGATGGATATTAACCAGCCATAACTGTTGACTTTGGTCTATGCAGAGGACATAGAAGAAACATAAATTTAGGTAAGTAGCTAATAAATCTATGGTTTTGAAACAAAAATACATCTAAAAGGAAAAACAGTGGAAGGAAGAAGAGGTTAAGAATAAGGAGAAAATAGAAAGAAAGAAGATTATCTATTTTTGTGGCCTGGAATTGAGAAATCACAGCAGAGCCTCTCGTATGGCTTGTAACTTAACCTTCTCTTCTCCTCCTACGTACCTCTATAAGCACTCTTCCCCTTCCAACCTAATGCATCATCTCTCTCAGAATGGCCTCCAGCTTCTTTCTCTTACTCTCCCTATTCCTCTTCTCATCACTATCATCTTTCTCCCATGCACTTTCCGATGTCGAAGCCTCTTTCATTGCTCGTCGCCAAATGATGCATTTGGAGGAGAATCAGGACTTGCCCGACAACTACGTAAGTAACTACAAAACAAACCTAAAATTCGCTCACACCAGGCTAAAAGCTGCATACATTGCACTCGAGGCGTGGAAAAAAGCTATCTACTCAGACCCCTCAAATTTCACATCAAATTGGTCGGGCCAAGACGTTTGCTCCTACAATGGAGTTTTTTGTGCACAGGCTCTTGATGACAAAAATATCCAAGTTGTGGCTGGGATTGATCTTAACCATGCAGACATCGCAGGTTACCTTCCCCCAGAAGTTGGTCTGTTAACTGACCTTGCACTTTTGCATATAAACTCCAACAGGTTTTGCGGGATCATCCCACACAGCTTTTCCAACCTTCGGATTCTCTATGAGCTAGACATCAGCAACAACCGCTTTGTTGGGCGGTTCCCTGAACACGTGCTTGAAATTTCAGAACTCAGATACATTGACATCAGGTTCAATGACTTTGAAGGGGAATTGCCTCCTAAGCTTTTCAAACAAAGTTTCGACGCTATATTTGTGAACAACAACCGCTTCTCGTCCAATATTCCTGAGAACATAGGATCAACTCCAGCCACGGTTGTGGTTATTGCCAATAACAATTTCTCAGGATGCGTGCCTTCCAGCGTCGGCGAAATGAAGTCGCTAAACGAGTTTGTTTTGGTCAACAACAACCTCACCGGTTGCTTGCCAGAAGAAATTGGAAAACTCGAAAAAGTTACGGTGTTTGACATAAGCTACAACAACTTCGTTGGCGTGTTGCCGAGGAACTTCAATGGGCTTAAGAACGTTGAGTACTTGTCCATTTCACATAACAAGTTTACAGGTTTTGTCCCTCGTAATGTTTGCAGCTTGCCCCATTTGGTGAACTTCACATTCGCCGATAACTATTTCAACGGAGAGGAAGAAGGTTGCGTACCTCAAAAGAAAGAGCCTCTGTTGGAGGATGAGAATAATTGCATACCAGATAGGCCAAAGCAAAAACAGTCAAACGTTTGTAACGAGGTGATAAGCAAGCCTGTGGATTGTAGCAAAAACAAGTGTGGCCATGGGGGCTCTCCATCTTCCGGTTCTCCATCAACGCCGTCTAAGTCACCCTCGCCACCTAAAAGTGAGAAACAGACACCATCACCACAGCCCAAATCTCCACCCACCCCTTCACAACAGCAACAGCCCAGCTCTCCCCCTCCGACACCTAAGCCACAGCCACCACCTACCCCAACTCCACAACAACAACAACCCACTCCCCCCACGCCTCAACAACCCACACCCTCACCACCACCACAGGATGATACCCACAGCGAATCACCCAAGAATCGTGAAAGAACTCCACCACCTGTCCACTCTCCTCCACCACCTGTCTACTCTCCTCCACCACCTGTCCACTCCCCACCACCCCCTGTTCAATCTCCACCCCCACCGGTTCACTCTCCTCCACCACCGGTTCACTCTCCTCCACCACCGGTTCACTCTCCTCCTCCACCGGTTCACTCTCCTCCACCACCGGTTCACTCCCCTCCCCCCCCAGTGCATTCTCCACCACCACCCGTCCAATCTCCTCCCCCACCCGTTCACTCTCCTCCCCCACCCGTCCATTCTCCTCCTCCACCCGTCTTCTCTCCTCCTCCCCCAGTTTACTCTCCACCTCCACCTGTTCACTCTCCTCCTCCCCCAGTTCACTCTCCACCTCCACCTGTTCAATCTCCTCCTCCACCAGTTTACTCTCCTCCGCCGCCTGTTCACTCTCCACCACCTCCAGTGTACTCTCCACCACCTCCAGTGTACTCTCCACCGCCACCAGTGCAGTCTCCACCACCTCCTACACCAACTCCTTCGCCTCCTATGGAAGACGTCGTCCTTCCCCCTCACTTCGGCTCTTCTTATGCTTCACCCCCTCCACCTACCATTGCCGGCTACTAGACGGGGTGCACATCTTTCTATCATTTCTACTAGTTCCTAGACATAAAGTTGCACTGTAAACATATAAACACAAAAGATTTTTTTTTTCTTTAATGTAAATGTTATCCAATCTAGCCGAATGAGCTGATTGAAGATTATTTTATCCATGAAACGTTATGAAAGATAGAATAGTATTTATTATTTGATAATCTCTTTGTTTTCCCCTTCATCTTTAAAATAATAATATTGTAAACAATTAATTGAATCAAATAATTGTTTGTATAACTAATATTTAATTTAACTATATTAGTAAATGATTAATCAAGATCCATGTAACATCTCAAAATATATCATAACAATATATCATACATTAATCACATATAATAATAAGATAGAAGAGTTCATCAAGAGTTAGTAGAGTATTTAACATTTCAGTTATACAAAATAATCATAAAACTAAAAATTTTACAAAATAACAAAAGTTTGATAAAAATATCTTGTATAAATCGATCGATTTACAAAAGAGAAGTTAAACCTATTGACCGAACGATCAAATCTAAAACCATACACAACTAATGACTGAGCGGTCTTAACCTAAGCAACAGGATCATCGCTTTCCAATGCTTGCTCCACCGAACACTCATCACCTTCTGCTCACATTCCCAGGATGATCATTGCAAAAGAAAAGATAATCGGACGGACATAACAAGACAAAACAAGAAAGTAGGGTAAACTGATGTAATTTAATTATAGGCACATAAATACAATTCATGCAAGTTCAATACGTATGAAACCGAAACGGTACATCATGCAAACACTGAATACAATTAATCACAGACAGACCGAACACCACCGTTCTTATATGTATATAAACCAAACACTATAACTTGACCATCCGGATTGTATGAGTATGTAGCTACAGTCGTCCTTGCACTTATGGTAGTGTAACTACCCAAAGTTAATCCCATAATACCTACCTCGGCACCCTGAGGTGGTAGAACCTCCTGCTATTCTCACAAATGATATACCTCTCTCTATGTGAGAATGATACTCAGAATTTCAGGATGAACACCAGCTTATCATATCCATATTCATACTTTACAAATCAATAACCATACATGAGACATTTTGCCCTGAAATTCTCTTTCACAGTATTCAAAAGTTCAACATTCTCATATTTACCATAATCTATCATTCGTCATTTATATTTTCATTCACAGAATAAAGAGAACATGTGAACGTTGGAGACCAAACACATTCACACTACCCAATTGAGAGTACCGAACGGTTCATAAGAGACAAAACAGAAGAAACTGACCGAACGCTATTATTGATTGACCACCATAGAAAATAACTACTAGGCACTTAGCCCAACCCAAAGAGTTTAAACCACACACTCATAACTTACACTGAAACTCTTAAAAACTTATACCTAATATTATACTAGACCAAGTACTTAGAGGTTATTAGATACTCTATCCAGACTGAACACTAGTTTAATATTAGAACACTGTGATTAGACCGAACAGTCATAAATAGATAATACTGCTAATAGACTGAACCCAGTTAATGATTGAGAACGTAACACAGTTGAATGGTCAACAAAATAAATCTCTGAATAACACTTCTTAAACCAAAACAAGATATTTTTCTTAATTTCTAACCCTCTAAACGTGATTTCTAAGTTATTTTAAACCTATTCCATTGAACCTATTAAACACTGCTCACCACTCACATTTTCACACATTTTCTTCTCCCACCCAGACTGACCGAACGTTCTACAACAGGAACTCCAATCCAGTTCACATGTCTCGGTCAAACACAAAATTTGAATACAATTCAATCAAACATACCATCATTCATACATGCAAACATTCACACTCAATTCCAAACACAGGAAAATATAATTAAATCACTAGCTTCCCTTACCTTGAATAAACTAGGAATTTCCTAAGCCTCCACCACTTTGAATAACCAGCAATCACTTCTAAAGCAACCCACTACAATTCCGATCGGTGAAAAGGGATCAACCAAAGGATCAAAACAGAAACAGGTTCAGAGAGAGATGGATGAGAACACATGCAAGCAGAACAATGCTTGCATGTATCAGAAATTACAGAAACTTTAACGAACGAGAGAAATTACTTACCCACTTCACACAACAGTTGGATTGATGGAAAAGAAACTCTTGCCACCAAGAAAGAATTCAAACATGGCCTAGATGATGATCAGCAGAAGAAGAAAGTGAGGATTTTTAGAGAGAATGAGGAGAATTGTAGAGAGAAGGAGGAGAAACTCAAAAATTTGGAGAGAAGAGGTGCGCAAAAGTGGCTCAACATTTGAAAATTTTACATATATACTATCGTCAAAAACCGATCGGCCAACCAGCTACACACATTTGTCTTTCACTTTCTGAATTTTCCAAACCCTTATACCTACACCTGGCTTCCACTAAAAGTTGAATTTAATGGTTCCGACAACTCTGAAAAGCTTAATTTATTAGATAGTAATATTATTTTATAAGGACAATTATATATATTATCTATTGTTTTTATTAATTATCTCAGAATAAGAAACTATAACTTTTATAAAAAAAATTAACACACTTTCAATTTCTATTTATTCTAAAAATGTATAGCTACAAAAAAAGGAAGCTTCTGTGTTTCCTTGAGCACAACTTCAAAGTTGACATGTATGTTGTTCCTCTCATTAAAGATAAAAATAATGTGTCATTTTTTGTGGTAATTTTTTAACCTCCACTAGATACGATGTAATGTTGTTTTACTTTCTCTAAATAACACCGTCCTTGTGTCTTCCTGCGATTTAAAATCTTACATTTGCTTTGAGATATCATTAGTACCATTCTTTTTCTTTTTTAAATCATTATATTTGTTTGTGTTTATTCTTTTAACTTTATTGCTTGTTTATTGAAAAATATTGAATACATATTAAAAAGAAGTACAAAATAAAGTAATGCAAACTGTTACTATGGGTTCATAGCCGACTGATCGGTAAAGATGACATAGGACCTTGAGGAACTTAACGGTTAGCATGCAGGATAAAGCTTCTTAGTCGTTCGTTCCCGACAACTATTGGACAAAGTTAATGCATAAATAAATGTGGTAACGACTAGACAGTTAATATTTGCATTGATGACCATTAAGAGGTAAATTAATTGGTCAGATTCATTTAAACTCTATAAATAGGGTTTAGGTTTGAGGTAAACACACGTTCAACTCATACTCCAGTACACCTTACTTACGTCCGATCAAGACTTAAATATTTAACAGTAACAAACAATGCCTTTTGCATCCCTTTTTGCACGAGGGTGACCGATCAGTCTATACTGGAAGCATATAAGCGAAGCACACAAGTCAAAGGTTAGTGTCTCACAAAATCTCTACTGAAACACTAGGAAAATAAAGTATTTGATACAATTTGATAATTTTTATTAAAATAAAATGGTTTTATTAAAATTTAACTTTTTTATTTTTAAAAGAAAGAGAAAATAAAGAATGGTAATAAATAATATCCAATAAAAAAAAATATGTTGCTAAAAACATGTTCTCAGTTCCTACTTGTTTCCATTTTCACTTTCGTCTCAGTCAAACAAAAACCCGCCGTCAACTTTACTCTGACAGTTGGGGAACGGACTTGTCAGCTTCCTAATTAGAATTATTTTAAGTTTTCGGTACATAAATATTATTTTAATTTATGATTCCCTTTGACTTGTACCCTTCAACTTTTTATCTATACAATTTCATTAAATTATTAAATGACAGATGCACATACGTCACGTATGACGCAGCAGGAGTTCCTAAGGATTTCGCGTCGTTATTTTATTGGCTACTGTGTTAACATAAAATAGATCAATCAAATACTAAATAACTTTTAAATTCTTTATTAACCTAATTTATTTTAGAAGAAACCATCAACCAAAGAAATAAATTTAGTAAAACTTAAAACTTACGAAAAATTATTGAAGGAAATAAGTTTTATTTTTGACGCTGATTTCTATGGACGGGAACACGTGCATTTGAAAAGAACAGTGAACAAACCATGCAGTTTCAAACCAGTTTTTTTATATATATATAATTTGATGTATAAATCAAATAGTATATATATTTGTTTATAATTTAATGATTAAATTCATTTTAAAATGCAGTTGAAAATTCAAGTGCAAAGAACCTGATCCCGTTCCCAATTTCTCATCCCTCGTTTCCGTTGAACCAGTTGAAAACGGAATAACGTGACTGTAATTTTTAGTGTCTCGTCATTAACTACAGCAAGTTATCCAATTATTATGTGAAGAGAAAATATTTCATAATAATAACTTACATTTCATAATAATAATAATAATAATAATAATAATTTTATTTAAACTAGTCACTCACTAATAATTTATTTGAATTTAAATTTCCCTCGGTTTTATTTTATTTCAATATAATTTTATAATTTTAAAATTTTTATTTTAATTAATAACTCACATTTCATGTTAACATAACTTACATTGATTTTATTTTATTTTAACTTTTACGATTAATAATAAAATAATAATATTCTAATTTTAATAATATTTTTCACATTATTAAACTAATTTCATCATATACAAATTTTCATAATCTTTTTCTCAGATATTTTTACTTTTTATCATCATTTCCTTAATCCGAACATTTCTATATTTTTTTATTCAAAATCTAGTTATATTCACCCTCTCAGGTTCTTTTTTAAAGACAATACACCTAGAGCACAACATGGAGACTAAGTTGAAATATTTTTTATCCATCAAGTGGAAGATAGATATGAAAAAGGAGAAAAAGGTTATAAAAAAATAAAAATGAAATGAAGTCAAAGACTTAACATTAGATGCGCTGAGGGATAGATAGGTAATATCGTAAATAAAGAATTAAGCAAAGTTTGATAATTCTGAGGCTTAAAGTGTGGGAGCCGCCGTATATAAAATCCATTTCCAAACGTAGTTCGTGTTTCATTTTTTTTGGTTTTCTTCCTTCTCACACTTCTTCTCTGCACCCAACCAAACTCTCTCTCTCTCTCTCTCTACCTCTCCCTCGCTCCTTCTTCCGGTGTTCAGGGGATCGCGTCGGCGGCGGTTCCCTACCCTGTTTGCCCCCCCGCCTTTCAATTCGACTATCTCGCTTTCGCTTTTCTGATTCCCTCTTTGAAAATGCTTCCCGTCGCTTGCTAGGGTTTCCCAACTGTCAAATCCGCTTCCCCGAAAGCACCCTGTACCTTTTCTTTCTGCGATTAATCAACTTCGTAGTTATGGCGATTCGAGTTACCTTCTCCTTCTCTGGCTACGTAGCCCAGAATCTCGTCTCCTCCGCCGGCGTCCGCGTCGCCAATTCGCGATGCGTCCAAGAATGCTGGATCCGCACGCGCCTCTTCGGCGCCACCCAGAAAACGGAACTAGATTCTTCCGCCGGCGGAGTCCGAAATTTCTCCAGGTCCAACTGTTGGGCCCAGTCCACTTACTCCACCCTCGCCGGTGAGTTTCTCGGCGACGGCTGCAAGAGTCCAATCATCTTGGGCCTGATTTCAATTATGAAGTCAACGGCGGGTGTGTCTGGGTCATCCGCGGCGGCTGCGGGTATTTTCGGTATTTCTCCCTTCAAAACAAATTCCATTATTCCCTTCTTGCCCGGTTCGAAGTGGCTTCCTTGCAACGAGTCCATTCCCGACCCCACCACGTGGGAGGTCGATAAAGGTGGCACGAAACACACCGTTCCGAGTGATGTTCCCGGTTTTGGAAAGACTAGTTGGCTTTCGCGGCTTTTGAACGTGTCTTCTGAAGATGCGAAGGCTGCGTTCACTGCCATTACCGTCAGTTTGCTGTTTAAATCGTCTTTGGCTGAACCTAGATCCATTCCCTCCGCTTCTATGTATCCTACTCTTGAAGTGGGTGACCGCGTTTTAACCGAGAAGGTTAGTTATTAGTTCTGTTTGACTAAATTGTTTTTGTCATTATGTCGCTTTTTTATTGTTTTGCTTCTTTGGAACTAATTAGGTTGTTAATGTCTGATACAGGTTTCGTTCCTCTTCAGGAAGCCTGATGTTTCGGATATAGTGATTTTTAAAGCGCCTCCCTGTTTGGAGGTATGATTCGAAGACATTTGTTTTTTTTGTTGAATGTTTTAAGGTGGTGTTGACTTGTTAATTGTGATGTTTATTGATTGGTTTCTGTTGTTATGTAGGAGTATGGTTTTACTTCGTCTGATGTATTTATAAAGAGGATTGTGGCTAAGGCAGGGGATTGTGTTGAGGTATGCTTTTATATTTTGATTAAGTTAATTGATCTAGTGTTGTGCCTTGTTCTTTTAAGTTATAGTCTTATGCATGCTTGGGTTTTTGTTGTAGGTTCGAGATGGGAAACTACTGGTAAATGGTGTGGCTGAAGAACAGGAATTTCTATTAGAACCTCTAGCTTATGAGATGGATCCAATGGTAATGTTTGCAAACTGAAGCTGTAGTAGTGTTTGATTGAATTATTGTGGGGCTTGACTGCATGATTAATAGTGGTTTTGTGTTTTTATCGCAGGTTGTGCCAGAAGGATATGTGTTTGTAATGGGAGATAATCGGAATAACAGCCTTGATTCTCACAACTGGTAATTTCTCAGCCCTTTTCGAACTTACTTTTTCTTGTTTATGCTGAAAGATATTTTAGTATAGGTCGACGACAGATTTTGGCCCATTTGTTGATGCTGTTCTTCTCAAAACAATCTAACTTATGTAAAAATTTGTTATCAGATCTCAGAACTTTGAAACATGTGATTGTTCACATATCGGATTAATGATGTCTGAGTTAACTTTTATTTGCTGTTTTTTGTGTCTATCAGGGGCCCCCTCCCAATCGAGAACATTGTTGGTAGATCCATGTTTAGGTACTGGCCTCCACCCAAGGTGTCTGACTCTGACACCCTTCGTAAACTGCCTCCTAGGAACAAATCTGTGGCAATTTCTTGACATGAATCCAGCTGCTTTCTGATCTGAGGGTGATGAAGGTTTCCAGATACTTTCATATGTTCTAAATTGATAGCTTCTCCTGTTTTTGCCCAGGATTGAGCTTTCAATTCAAAGATTCTCTAAGAAGAGCCTGCGTGAGCTAGCTCTGCATACAGTTTGGGATGAATATCTTATTCGTTGATACAAATTTGTCAATGACCTAATAATACCATTATGCGTTCTTTATGCCATCCAAGTCAAATGTGTTTCTCTTTGCTGAAGTACGGGGGAGAAAAAAAAAGAATTACAAATGCATGGTATGATTTTACCCCATATAATTTAACATGATGATTGATTTGTTTTGTATTCTTTCATGTATGTATACTATCTGAAAGCTAGAATCTCGAGGTTAGATTTGTCATTGAGCTACTTGGGCTCCTTGTTAGTTTCATAATCAAGCCTCCTCGTAATTTGATTCTGTAACGCCATTCAGTCGTACATGAAATTGTATTGCACAATTATGGTTGCCTATTTTAAAATCAAGTAACAGTGCAATTTCGCATTCTTTCCACTCTTTGTATTTTTTCTTTTCAATTTATCTTGTGCCGTAAGAGTTGTGGAGTACAAAGGGTCGGTTAACTTGATCCACCTGGATCAACAAAACACTAGACATGTACGGCCCTGGTTATCTGACCTGACTACGTGGCTGAATATTTTTCTTTGCACTTTGTTTCGATAGCAGATGAAAAATGGAAAATAGAGTAAATAAATTGGATGGAATTTAGAGTAAAAATTTGTACCATTTGGATTGATGGAGTCGAAAGGGCTAGAAAGACAATTAATTTCTTTTTAAATTGTTTAATTGGATTAAAACTGCAATGGATTAAGTGATAAAATTACATTTTATTATTTTAATTTTTATTATAATTAATTATGAAACATACGCTTGTTAAACAAATTAATTATTAAGATAAATTTATTAAAAAATGTTTCTAAAATATTGTTGAAGTTATAAAAATATGTATAGAAAGCATTACAAAAGTAGTTTTTTTAGTTATTGATTTTATAATGTTATTATAATATTATAGAAGTATTTGTAATTTTTTTATCAAAATGAAAAGTAAAATTAAACCATCGAAGTAATTATAACATTTTTTAATTTTTATTGATTACTATAATTATTCAAGAAAATCATTTTTAACTATAATAAGTAGTTTTTAAAATAGTAGAAAACTAAAATTTTAATTAATAAATAAGAAATACAAAGATAAAAGAAATTAAAGAATCTGTATATTAAAAACATTCAGATAAATTAAGTCATGCGAACTAAGTATAGTAACTAATCAGATATAGATAACGTCTATTTTCCAGTATTTTTAATTATTCCTCAGTACTTTTAAATTCGCATATTTAGGAAAAATGTTTAAACTTTGAAATGTGATGTACATTCTCTTTCCTCACCATTTTTGTGCGTAGACATTCTATACTTTAAATTACACAAATTAAAATCATATTTCAAGGTATACTTCAATAATTATTAATGAAAATTATTTATAATCATGAATGACAAAATGTATAATGATAAAATTAATGATAATTTTGAAAAAAAAAATAGTATTATCACATTTTTGTACGATGATTTAATTTATAAGACATTTCTATTTATATGACTTTTTTTTTTTCATCGATTCAACTTCTATGCTTTTACTCTAAATTTAGATTTGATTCCTGAATCAACGTAAATTTTTACTAATTCATCATCGAAGCAGTTCACTTTATAATCCAGTCGCTGTAAACACAGGCAAATCGACAACAGCTCTTTGACGTTCATCCTCTAGCCTATGTTTCAGAACTAAATTTGGCACCAAATCCAAGCAATGCTTTTTTGGTTTATCTGTTGAGCTTTTGATAAGTTGCTATTGATCAAACACTGTTCTGCAATTTCCATTGGTTGTTTGACTATCAAGGGACTTCATGGAGGTTTCTAATATTTATAACAGATAACAGAGCTACTTAAAAATTATATTGCGGGTCTAATAATCTAAACCTTGGTGATGTCCACATTATCTTTTGAATCATCTTGCTGGACTTCCACGGTTTTGTATGTATACCAAGAAGCACAAAGTAAGTAAAATCCAAAGTTCACAACACTTATGACGGACAACATCCAGTAGAAGTAGTTGAGCTTGTCCCTATTCAAGTTGTTGCTAGCCAACCACCCTCCACTCACTTTGTTAACCACCTCAACGACCACTGTGCTTGTAAAGTATCCAAATGCCACAGAACACCAGGAAATTGCAGTGCCAAGTGACTTCATTCCGGCTGAACTTTCTGCGTAGAAAAACTCCAATAGTCCTATCAGTGAAAACATGTCCGCAGCTCCAAAAATACCATATTGGAACCCCAGCCAGAACACACTCATCGGCAAAGCCTCTGTGCTGTCCACCATGTTGTGTTCGATGGCTACAGACTTGCGGCGTGTTTCCACAAAACCTGCCACTGCCATGGAAGCAGCAGACAGAACCAAACCGATGCCAATCCTCTGAAGGTGTCGAATTCCGGTCGGAATCCCTGTGATTCTTCGAGCAACCGGGACAAAAACACGGTCGTATAAGGGGATTAGGATAAACATGAACAACAAAGGGATGACTGGGAGAGAGGCTCCTGGCACTTTAAAGCCCCCTATTTTGGCGTTCATGGTGGTGCTTTGTTGTACTGTGAAGGTCTGAAGTTGAGCCAAACAAGTGTTCATGAAGATGGTGCTGAGTATTATCGGTAGCATGCGGATTAGGATTTTTGTTTCTTCCACTTGGGTCACTGTGCACAGTCTCCAGTGTTCGGAGGTTGAGGTACCTGTGCTGCTTTCAACAACTGCTGCTCGGTCTAAGAATCTGAGTTTATTGTTCCAAGAAAACCAAATCAGGAACTGATAAACAAAACTTTGAAGTCAAAGAATAATAATCAGCCGGCACTGGAGTTAACTGCATTCAATCATTTTTTCCGTTAATTTCGTTACCTGAACTGTCCTGTCCTTTTAAGAATTTCAACATTGTCCCCTCTTTGCTTTTCATGAATCTCATGCAGTTCGTCTGTGTTATCTGGAATCTGAACTTTTCTGTTTCTGAAGGCTACCACGAACACCTAACAGTACAACAAAACTGTGAGAAATTTTTGAAATATCGAATACTCACCACTATAATCTCTGAAGTTCATAGATAACATTTTTTAATTTGTAAGAGATTACTCAACATGATTTGAATAGTGACTGGTTTTTATTAACTTAGGAGGCAGTTATAGTGACAGTACCTGTAGGATTCGAAGTAGAGGACTTCCCTTTGGAACATTGTTTCGGTATAATGAGTTTCCCATGCATATGAAGAGAATTGAGAAAAGAATTGCTATGGTGCATATGATAAAGCTCCAATCCCATCCCTGGTTGGCACCGATCCAAACAATGAAAGTAACACCAATTATTGATCCTATGGTAAGACTGAACAAGAACCAGTTGAAAAAGCTCGATAGTTGAGATGCCTCCTTCGGATCTTTTTCATCAAACTGGTCAGCCCCCAAGGCAGGTAAAGCAGCCTTAATTCCACCAGTTCCTAAAGCAACAAGGTATAGCCCACTATAAAGCATTGCAATTTGGCCCCCTGTGGCAACCTTACATTCACTCATCTGGGTTACTGCTAAATCTTTGCAGGGGATGGGTCTTAATTTCTGGGACTTTGCTTGAACTGCTAGAATACCAAATCCCTGTAAATAGTTTATATATCATATTTAACATTCACATTTAAACAACAAAAATAGTAACATAAAAAATTTTCTATTCTACAGTGTTGGATGTTTAAACAGAAAATTAATGAGAAGTCTCACGTAAGATGAGAAATCCTTTTGTTATTTATTTTAATTTTTTTAGGAGAGAATTTCCCTATCCCATTTTTTTGTTTTTTCGTTAATATTATCGGGTTCAGAGACAGAATATTGAATTACAAAAAAAAACATATATTAAATTCAATTCAAATTATTTTGTTTTGCAAATACTTTATTGACATGAAATAAGTTTAATTTTTTTTTCTATTTAGACGAAGTGTTTCAATTATTATCAGACACGAAATTTTATTTTAATAATTAATAATTTAAAAATATTAGTTGATGATATTCTTTTTTATAATTTTCACTTAAATTTGGTCATATTTTCCAACTCGTGTTAACAATTTTATTTTTTCAAATTAACATTGAGGTTGTCTTTTATCTGACTCTTAATTATTTTGGTTGAAATTAGTTAATAAGGCAACTCTTTTAACATTAGAAATACTTTTTCTTACTTTTCCATCCATGCCAACTTAAAAAAAATTCTTGATCGATTTGCAAAAACAATTCTGGTCAAGTTTGTCTAAAAATCATGAAGGATTTTAAACATATATGTATATATATTGATGAACGGACGTCGAGAGAACCTTTTTTATATATATCATGATATGTTTGTTTAGATGGATTATGGACCATTAAAGAGTTAGATGAGAAAAAGTCGTCACATACTTTTTATTTTAATCAAACATGTCCTTATCATGTTTTATAAGTAGGCTTTATCTTTTTCTTTCTGTCACTCTGTCATTCAAAAAAGTTGTATAAAACAAATGTAATAATACAGTTTCTCTTCGAGTAAAGACAAGGTACGATGTTGGAGTGAATTAAACTACTCTTTCATGGAAGATTGAGAGACGTGTTCAGTCATGCCAGTCAAGAAACAACCAGAGCTTCAATAATTCAACACTACAGTTATAACGGTTGACTAAAGTTTTCAGTAAGAGATGTTCATTCACAAGATTGTTCCAAAATGATAGTTCTAACAAAAACTCATGTCGTGATGCGGGAAAACAATACACTCGTGAGAGAAATTGGTTAAACTTACCAGCAATTCCATGCACGCAAACAGAACACAAGTCTTGAATCTAGAGAGATAGGCATCGCTGATTATTCCACCAAACAGTGGTAGTAAAAAGGCAGTTCCCAAAAAGTTGGTCAGGGTTGTGGCAGACTTTGTTATGCCGAAGTTCATGTACCCAAAGAAGTAAGTTACTAGGCTCACAGCATTGGAAACGAAAGCCATGCTCTCTAGCCCTTCCATAGCTGCATACACAAAGTGGAATATTTCATGTTTCTTAGAACAAATTGTGTGTGGTTGACCGACGATCATGTTCTTTGAGTATTTGGTAAGAATGAAAGAACATCTATTAGGAGATGCAAACTCTTCAAATGAATCAAGAAATTAGTTTTTAGTTCTAGACTATATGATATATTGGTTTACAAACAGAAAAGTTTAAAGGGTTGAAGCTGTTACCGTATACAAAAAGTGCAGCTCTGTTTCCTCCTAGCCTTCTTTGTTGCCTTGGCATGTTTCTGCAGATTCCCTGAGAGTTATGAAAGCAAAATTCAATAAACCAAGGCAAGTTCAAAGGAGAGATAGAGAGAGATGACACTAAAATACACAAGATTGATCTTAAACATGTTTGAGAAACTGATTCACTTTTCCTTATCTGTTCAATTTGATGAACATTCAAAAGGAAAGAGTTGATTACCATTGTCAGTGCCTTCTTTGGTACAGAATGTGCCTTTCTTTAAGAATCAGTGCTTCATTCGCCATGAATTTAAATGAAAACCATGTTGCAGTTGAAGTAAACTTTAAAAAATCCTATGCAACTTGACATTAGAAAAATAGTTTTTGTCACATTTTGTAAGCTACGTTCCTGTTCTCCTCTCCAACCCCCATAATGTAGGTGTTTTGAACTTATTAGTTGACGTAATCGCTTTTTTTTTTATCAGAGAACGAATTAATAAGTGTTGGTAGGGTTGAATATACCACGTTAGTTTGTAGAATTGATTGGCATCTTTCAACTACTTTGTTCATGCATGTAAAAGATAAATTTCAAATTTAACTTAATCTAATTAATAAAGTGAAGTATGATGTAGACATTTTGTATAATAAAACAGTTTAATAATGAAATTTGAGTAAAAGAGTATTTAAATTTGGACGAGTTATGTAGTAATTTGGTTTTGCGATTGATGCTACATTCGTAAAGTTATTCCTTGGTTTGGGCAAGGGACAAAACAATGTTTCTTATATCCTAACGTTCTCTTCCTGTTTGGATTGTGCCTTTGTCTCTTGTAATGTTTGATGCTGTTTATGTAACCATCCTTTGTAAATTACATGTCAGACAAGAAAACTACCTCAGATAGAGCTAAATGCATACTTTTGGATAAATAATATCCAAAATATAAATGATTCCTTAAACTTCAACGGTTTAGTAATAATGTCTGTAACTTAAAAATGACAACAAAAAATGTCATTATATATATATATATATATATATATATATATATATATATATATATATATATATATATAAACATGCACATTTAATATATTATTTTAATACACTTCAAATATATATTCAAACGATGAAATGTTTATACCAAAATAGCATATCACGTTGCGGTGTTGTGACAAAATTATAATTATAATTTCGTGAATACTCTTTGTTAAAAAAATGAAAAAAAAAAGTCAACAAACCATATGTGTATATTAGGAGATTTCAATTTATATATGTGAACAAATTGAGATGTAATTAGTTTATAAAATAAAGACGTGGTATGATGATTGTGGTGGCTGCAAAAAAAGGTATCTCATTTTGACAATAGAATTAAATATGTTGACAAATGGATGAGCAGCATCACAGCTCAACATATTCCAAATCCAGCCTTTTTGTTTTCTTGCCGGGAGGTCACTAACGGTTAGAGCTAATTATGATAAACAGTTTTAACTCGTGACTAATTAAACTTAATTTACTAATCAATAAGATAGTTAAGGAACACCGGTAGAACGTTTACTTAGACTTTTTAACGTTGTTTATTTTAATAATAAATTATATTAGTTATGTAATTGATGTTGAAATTGAAAAAATTTATACATTAATTATCAATTAACTAAGTATGGTATATATAATATCAATATTCTGTATATTGATTGTGAAAGTATTATACATTTTTTATGGTGATAACAAAGAGAACATTATTGTAGTAAAGAAAAACTTTATATATATATATATATATATATATATATATATATATATATATATATATATATATATATATTATTTTTATTTAAATTATAAATATTATTTGATAATTTTTCAAAAAATTAAGGACCAATTTCAAGAAGATAAAAAAGTCACGACATGTAACATTTTATTTCTTAAATACATTAAAATTAAAATCGAAAATGTCAAGAATTATTCTTAACTTTTGTATTTGTAGTATTTTACACGGCAACTAAACATTATAGATAAATGGATGTTGAATGATAAAAGATTTTGAACAAATGCTAATAAACCAAACTTTAACTGAAATTCTAATAAAAGAATTTAGAAAGAATATCCTTAAATAACAATTATTATTTTACTTTAAGATATACTAAAATTAAATGTAAAATAAAGTCAAAACACAAGAAGTCAAGTTTACCTATGATTTTAAGATCTCATTCGTAAGATAAAACTATAATTGTACAAGATAAAATGGAGATATCAAACGATAAATAAAGTATTGGGAACCTTTTTATGTCCAGACATATGCTTGATTATTAGTGTTTATTATTTGTTAACCACTTCTCTAATAATTGTACGATTGAGATTAGATGTTTTCTCTTCAGATTGTCAATATAACATTTGAGGGTCTAATTATTGCATCAGCTTATTGAGTTACTAAACAAATATGTGTAATACAAACATTTTCTTAACTCCTATAGTATTATTAATTAAGATGGGATAAGTAAATCCCTATTATCTTAACTTTATACTTTATAATAACTAGTTATATTTAATTTATGGGTAAATCATTAACGCAGTTATACGAGATCTATATCGAGACTTTGGATTAAGACATCGGTAACGATTCTAATGCTAAAGTTAATTTGCCAAAAGAGAGATTACAGATTAGATATATTTCTTCTTTAAAAAAAATAAAAATTACATAGAACTTGTATAGGAAAAAGAAATATAAAAGTTAATCTGTTTGCTAAATTAGAAAAAAAAAAAAGCCAATTTTCACCTGGCTTGAGGGTGTGAAAATACAAAATATACAGATAAGAAGAGTCCTTGCATCTTCATGTTGCACAAATTTATTATTATATATATAATGTTACATTAGACAAGTTATCTTGAAAGTTTATATTTTACGATGTGACCTCAGATATTTAATCACAAAATTAAGTAAGTTAAACTTATATTACAAATAACTATTGATTTATGGAATACAGTACAAAAAAAATGTGATCATAACAATCATAATAACAAGTTGGTGATTCATTTATGAGTATCGTACAATTATAATGTGAATAATAATAATAATAATTTAAATAAAGAAGGTTATCAAGCAAATTATGAATGAGCTGACTTACAAGAGTCTTGAATGTTCATGTCAGGGCGGTTGAATACAAGTGAATGTCATTGTCCCTGTCTTCTTGTAATTTCTGCAAACGGATTCGCATATGCAGATGCTGCCAAATTAAAACAACTTGAAGAACCCAAAAAAAAATATTTGTTAAAATTGGTTTCTATCACATTAGATCATTCCTAATCAACTCTCATTCGGCTTAATACAATTAGATTTAAAAAAATCTGAGTTTTGTCATATTGGGAATTTGGTTTCCTTCATTTCTTCTTTGGAACTGGGCCATGTACTACGTTATTTTTGTTTCCAATCTTTAGTTTGTATTGTGCAATTGTGTGATCTTAATGTAGCAAATTGGAGTCCAAAGAAAGGTATATCACTTAGGATTATGGGTTTATTTTGTAAACTTCAATTAAGATCCATATATTAGATAAAATTGGATTTTTAATATAGTTTAAATTAAATTTGTATACTAATTTAAATTAAATGTAGTTTTATATTTAAATTTACTTTAATTTATCTTATTAGTCTCAATCTAATATAAAATTGGTTACATCATATTTCATTTAATATAAAAGTTTGGTATAATCATATTTCGTTTAACAAAAGGTATGATTAAACTTATCTTAAGTTAGATGTAATTAAATAAAATTAAGCTTAATTTGAGTTAGGCGATTCAACCCATTCCGGTATAGGTTTGATCCAATCGAATCTAACATAAGTTTAGTTTACTCATATTAACATTAACTAAAAATTTAGTTTTAATATAATTTAGACTCAACCTAAGCTAACTTGTGTGGGTCTAGTTCGATCCAATCGAATTTGGATTAATTGGTTAAATTAAACTTTATATGACTTTGACCTAACTCAATAATTTGTGATTTAAATTTAAATCAACTTGACTTGATATAAATCAAATTCAATCCAACTTGACTTAGTGTAAACTTCAATGACTATACACAATGTAAACTTAACTTAACCTGAAATCCTTTCACATCAGTTCAACCTTAATCTCTTTCATTTGAATCCTCAACCTTATCTAACACAAATCTATTTAGACTTCGACTACACTATACTTTACCTATATTACCATTGTTTAAATAAAAATAAAATAAATCTAAACCATGTCTTTATCATGCATAAGACATTCGTTAACTTTAAAAAGTTAATAAAGTATATTAAAATAACTTTCTCATGTGGATAATTTTTCAAATTCTACTATTTTAATCATTAATAAATTTTACATAAATATGTACAAATTTCATTAATTTATAATATTTATACTACAAAGAAATATTAATATGCATTTTTGTAAGTACATTATATATTATATATTGATGTATCCTTACACACCATAACAATGATGGAAAAAACAATTTATTTAGTAGAACTTTTTACGTAGTATTTATTTTGAAGCAGATTTTATTTGCACATTTATCTTAAAACAATTTCAGTTTCAAATCCATATATTTCTATATTTGAATTATATATAAAATAAATCATTTTTTTTAACTTTAAAAATCTAAAATCAAATTAAATTCAAGTTTGTAAAACATATTTAATTGAATCGAATTAATCTAAGATATAATTGGGTTAAACTTAAGTTTAGATTAAGTTAGATAAGATTGAGTTAAATTCAATTCAATACATAATGATCATGACAAAGTCAAGTTATACTCAAATTAGTTTGGGCCGAACAAAATTTAACCTTAAGTCAAAGTTGACTGGTGTTTCACCCTGTACTTCCGAGGGTTTCACCCTGCACCGAACAAGATAGTGTTTTTTTATTTGAATACATATTTTAGAATTTGAATTATAGTTTTATATATACTCTGGAACATTTATAATAATAATAAAATCCATGGATGAGTGGATTTTTTAAATTGGCTTTCAAATGTAGTTCAATATTTATTAAATTTTAATAATTTATTAAGTATTTGAATTTATAAATTTTTTTATTGATTTGATAGTATTAGTTTTTAATCTTTTTATACAAAATTATTGACATGGCTTTTCAAATTTTTAATTTAATATTTATTAAATTTTAAAAGCTTTCAAATAAATTATAAGGCTTAAACATGGCTTTCGAACTTTTTAGTTTAATATTTAAGAAAGTTTAATGATTTATTAAGTCTTTCAAATTATAAAAAATTTTAATTGATTTTTTAAATGATTTATTAAGTTTCATTGTTTTTTACATTCATAATTCATTAATATATTATTACAAATAAAAAACTTTTAAATTCTATAAAATTTAAAAAATATATTAAATATTTACAAACTAAATTATTTAATTCAAAATAGATACGATTAATTTAAATATTTATATAAATAATTAATTAATAAAAATAAAAAAAATAATTAAAATCAAAAAGAAAAACTTATAAAACAAATAAAACATAAAATAATTCAAAACAACACAATCTAATCAAAATATAAATAATTAATTAATTAAAATAAATATATACAGAGAAAGAAGAAAGGACATAATAAGATCCTAAAGAGAAAGAGTCTCCAAAACTGTTAAAAAAATTTAGTCAAAATATTTTTTTTGTTTTATTAAAAATTAATAACATTTTAATTGATTTTAATTGGGAACATAATTGTGATTTTTGAAAAATTTGGAAGTACATGATGAGGAGGTGCACCCAAGTTGATTAGAAGGTCATCCTAAAACCACTTAAGGCCTAACCAATAAGTGCCCACTTCAGATTGAATTATCCTACCTTTATCAATTCAGACCACATTTTCAACCTCTCTACATTTTCCAACACTTTGATGAATAATCCTATACGACCTCAATCACCAATCTTAAGCAATGACTGCCTTTTGCCTTCATTGGTTGATAAAACCACAATACCTCACACAATCACAGAATTATATTTGTAATGCGCCATTTTCACAATTTGATTTGGGGTAATTCTCTCTGCACCCACGTTTTTCTTCCTGCACCCAAAAATTATAAAATTCCCACTTTAACCCTGTATTAAAATATATGAAAAAACCCCAGTTTGAGAGGTGGAGGTGTGAAACTCTTCATCCTAGCGCCGCTTTGACATCTTCCGTTATTGAAATATATATATTTCAAATTAAGTGTTCCAAAAAACATTTCTTTAGATTTGGAAACAGTAAAGAAGTGTAGAAGTTTTTATTATATTTATAATAAAAAATAGTTTGGGGAGTATACTTTTGTGAGAAATAATCGTACTTTGACATAATTTTTTTCATAATATTTTTTACGTATAACGTGATTTGTTCATGTTAGTGTTTATGATTATTGATTGTAAAGTAATTTTGAATCAATCATAAAATTATATATTAAAATATTATAAAAAATATATTATAAAAGTATCATTATATTTTTATTGAATTATAGAAAAAAGTGAAGGAAGAAAAACTTATCCTTTATCTGTAATAAAATTCCTTTTTCCACCCCTTTCAGTCTCACTGCTTCATTTTTGGTAAACATTTTCTCTTTTACAAAGGATTTCTTATGTTTTATTGTCTTTTTCAAGTTTTAATTTTCTCATAACTAAAATGTAATAATACTTTTTCCAAGTGAGTTTTCACGTATCTGTTTCTTTAATTGTCTCAAGATTTTACAAGAAAACTTATTTCTCTCACGAACATATTTGTAACCAAAATAAATATAAATTGTTTCTTTTATTTTTTTTAATCTATAATATTGGTCTTCCAATTTTAAATAAAATATATAATCCTTTTTATTTCTTATATTTTAATTAATTAAATCATTTTATGATATTTGTTCTGATAAAAAATTTGGTGTCTCTTATCGAACAAAAAATCATCAAAATCTCTTTGTGTTTGTTTAATGTTTTTGAAAAATTTGAATAGTAAGTTATGTTAGAAGCGTATAGCAAAAATCAAGAAAAGATCATTCAACAAAAAAGTAAGTTACTTTAATATAATCAATAAATAATTAAAGAAAGTAGAGACGGAGAAAATTACATAATATACTTTTATACAGGTTTATATTAAAATATCCTACTTAATCACTCTTAAAAAAAACACCAATAAAATAGGAGTTTAAAACTATTTTTTTTTCTATATCAAACTTAATAAAAGTTTAAGACTGGCCCATTCTCGTCAACTAAAAGGTTTTTGGTCTACCAAACATTCGTCCAATCCTTATTTCTCTTTTCTTGTGTAGTGCTTTGTGTTCTCAGTGTAAGTTGCAGGTAAAATGACACTAATATTTAGTTTTTGTCTTACAATTTTAAAATAAAATGTTTAATCCTTTTTTATTTTTTTAATTAATTAAATCATTTTATGATATTTCAATAAATAAGTTATATTTACTATTCAATTGAAAAAATAAAATTAAACAATGTGTAAAATTGAGGATTGGATCAAATTTCTATTTTTAAAATAGGAGAGAACAAGTATCTCTATTTTAAAAACACCTATAGATTCTGTTTTATAAAAAATATTTAATATTTTAGTTTCAGTTTAGTAATGCATTTGAGAACACCTTTAGCTTTAATTATATAGACTCTCGAAACAAAATTCTACACTTGTCCACTCCAAACTTAATCACTAAGCATACGTGTAGCCACGTGGAGAGAGGACGGAAGTGTCAAAGCAAGAGCTCGACACGGTTCCTGAACTGGCGTCAGAAAATATATAAAGGAAATTAGGTTCGTTAATTTAGTGTTCAAAGTGTTGAAATATCCAAAAATCGGGATTCTAAAATTAGCGTCACCGCGAGCTTCATTTCTTTCCAGAATCGAAAATGGACCTGCGTGAATCGATCAGCAACCAAACCGATGTTGCCCTGAGCATGACAAAGCTGTTGGTGTCGAAGGAAGCTCGGGACAAGAACTTCGTGTATTCGCCGCTATCGTTGCACGTTGTTCTCAGCATCATCGCTGCTGGCTCCAAGGGTCCCACACTCGATCAGCTTCTCTCCTTCCTCCGATCCAAGTCCACCGACCATCTCAACTCCTTCGCCTCTCAGCTCGTCACCGTCGTACTCTCCGATGCCTATCCCGCCGGCGGGCCTCGACTCTCCTTCGCGGACGGCGTCTGGGTTGAGCAAACCCTTTCTCTTCTTCCTTCCTTCAAACAGCTTGTCAACACTGATTACAAGGCAACTTTGGCTTCGGTTGATTTCCAGACCAAGGTAACTTTCCCTCTTTTTCACTGCGCCCAATCCTCCATCCCCCTGTCGTGTTAGCATTCGATGTTTTGTTTTAGAGGCTAACCCTTTATTGTAGGCATTTAATAATTTGTAAAAGCTTTTTGGAAGATACCTGAAAACACTTTTGTTCCAGTGTAGAGAGTAGGCTCTTCCTTTAAAGAATGAATTATGTGATAAAAGTGACATCATTATAGTGCCTTAATCCAATGGTTTTCAACATAGTAGGTTGATGACTTAGAACTTCTATAGCCTTCTATTATCAAATGATTTTGTTTTAGCAGAATAAAATTTTCCATAAAAAGTTTGGATATACTAATCTACAAGTAAAAAATGAGAAGAAAAAGGAAGAAGTTCCTCTGAGATCTTATGCATAAAAGCTAATGTGCAGAAGTTTTCCCATATTAGGTTCTCCGAAAACTAGCCAAAACACTTTTATATGAAGAAAACAAGGAAAGAGAAATAAGCGCAAGCTAAAATTAGCTTCCATATCTGGATAGGATAAATGATTTAATGTACTCCAAAAGCATAAATTAGTTTATGCATATACCTAATTTTATGTTGGTAGAGAAACTTATTTTATTTATTTGTTTTCTTATTTTCCTCTCAAACAAGTCTTCATCTAAACATTGAAATTAGACTATGATCAATGCCACCTTCAAACCAAAATATTTAGTACAAATTTCAATAGCATTGTGTGTGACAGTGTGGATGCTTTTTCATCCTTTTGAAAGCTTTAGCTATTTATAAGTATGAAATGCTTCTTATTCTGTTGATACAACCTTGCCACTGCCCATAAAATATGGAAAACATCCAATTGCCGTTTTTGTAGTCATTACCAATTTAAAATTGAACCAAGCATCTTCATTTAATCACAGGACTTGCTAGTCTTTTCGAGTTTGTGACCAATCAAAGTGTGTAAAAATGTGCCAACCAGTGCTGCAATAACTTAACGAACCTCTGGTCTTTTGCTCCCGTAATGTAGTACTAGATAGAACACAAATCTCTCGATCCATCATCAAGTTGATTGTAGAGCACCACGACTGTCAACTTTCCTTGGAATTGTTCCCTTATCGACTTCGTATTTATGTGGGAATTTTTTTTTTCCAAAAACTTAAACACTTTTATTGAAATGCATGAGATAAAAGGGGCACCTGTCCATTTATACAATTGATTTTAAATTTGATAATAATTTTTAATTTCTAAGGCTGTTGAAGTGGCCAATGAAGTTAATTCTTGGGCCGAAAAGGAGACAAATGGCCTTGTAAAAGAACTTCTTCCTGCTGGATCTGTTGACAGTACAACCAGACTCATCTTTGCAAATGCACTGTACTTCAAAGGAGCGTGGAATGAGAAGTTTGATGCTTCAATTACAAAAGACCATGATTTCCACCTTCTTGATGGCAAATCAGTCAAGGTTCCCTTCATGACTAGCAAGAAGAAGCAGTTCATAAGGCCTTTTGAGGGTTTTAAAGTCCTTGGTCTTCCCTACAAGCAAGGCGAAGATAAACGCCAATTCACCATGTACTTTTTCCTTCCAGATGCAAAAGATGGGCTGCCAGCTTTGGTTGAGAAGTTGGCTTCTGAATCTGAGTTCTTGGAACGCAAGCTTCCTAATCACCAATTGGAAGTAGGGGATTTCAGGATCCCAAGATTCAAAGTTTCTTTTGGGTTTGAAGCCTCTGATGTGCTGAAGGAACTTGGAGTGGTTTTACCTTTCACTGTTGGAGGTTTGACAGAAATGGTGGAGTCTCCTGTGGGTCAAAAGCTGTGTGTTTCTGATATATTTCACAAGTCTTTTATTGAAGTAAACGAAGAAGGTACTGAAGCTGCAGCGGCTACTGCTGCAACTATACTGTTGAGGAGTGCTCTGTCTTCGTCTAAAATAGACTTCGTAGCTGACCACCCTTTCTTGTTCCTCATCAGAGAAGATTTAACTGGAACAGTACTCTTTATGGGCCAGGTGCTCGATCCTCGTGCTGGATGATATTAGCGACCACATAAAATTAGTACAAAAACTCGCTCCCTTGTTCTGTTCTCTTTATTTACTTATGATCAGATGATCCAAAACTTGTTAATGTTTGAGGTGTGACTTTGAAAGAAAGCAAAAAAGGTACAAATGGATCACCTTTTATATTTATTGTTGCCAACACTTATTAGTTTATATCGCGTGAATAACCAAACCTTCATGCTTTAGTGGGAGAGTAAAATTTTAATGGAGTTAATGGTGTGATTGAGACAGGGGAAGTTCCTAAAATTTTGCTAATTCGTTTCGTGAAATTTCTTTAAAGAAATTATTTTTTTGCTTCACAGGATTGACTTCATAACTTGTAAAGAGATGGTTGCCTTGTTGTGGTATTGGTAATCTATGACTTCAATGCCATGTAGATGTAGTATTTGTGTTTATACAAAATGCATGTTGCAATTTCTTATAATTTATTGAATGTCATTGGTGAAATTCTTGATATACAAGAATAATAACATTAGTCAAGACGATGTTGGAGATGGATTCTATATTGAGTATTAGTGAGTTGTGAACAACAATATCATGAAAGTTGTTAACAATTAGTTTGATATGTAAGACGGTAAAAAAACGGAAGATAGTAAATTATTGTTATCGTTAATGAATTTATGCATATTATTAGTGGCATGATTTAAGTAATTTTGTTGGTAGCATGACAAATGTTTGAATCAAAACATGTGAAATCTCTCCATTTGATAATTTTGATAAAGAAAGAATGTATTAGTTTTCAATTAGATATTCACTAAAGTTCCATATTAACTAATGTGAATAAAGAAAAATAAATAAAAAACTACTAAGTAAAATGATGGTTTAAATGATTTCAACCAAATAAATTCCTTGAGTGTGTAAGAGTTGGGATAGTTGTCTATTAGAAGAGTTTGTAATTTTTTCTTAAGGACCAAAAAATGTATTTTATGGATTAAATTTTCAAGTGTTAAATCATTTTACTTTTTGTATGCTTTTATTTAAATTTTATACTCTTATTTATGACGTGTTCCACTCGTAAAGATTTTTTTATTTGTAATTCTAATAAATATCATATAAATTAAATCATATAATTATATATATATATATATATATATATATATTAATCTTTTAAATACTAAATATTTAATTTTACATTCTATCCATCGATCTTTATTTAATATTTATTTCTATTTCTGAAAGAAAAAAGTATATATGAAATGAAATTGTGCAATAAAATATGAACGAAGTTTAAGATAGCATATAGTATTAACTATTTTTTAAGAAAAACAAAACTAATATTTATTATTTATTACAAAGAAGTTATTCAATAAATATGTTTTCTTTAAATAAGTCGTTCACTTCCCTTTTTATTAAATAATTTTTTTGAAGTCTATTAATAAATCTAAGCTTATACTTACTTAATAAAATTCACATAAAAATAATTAATAATAAAAACATATAAAAAAAAGGAAAAAGAAAAGAACCGATGTTCTGGAAAGAATGTCTGAGCCGATGTTGTTGGTGGTGAGGAACAAGTCTTAGGCACCTAGAAGACTGTGGTGTTGAACTATTCAAGTCATCCCACACAACATTCAATAATGTGAAAAACTGAACCCATGGAGATGGATGGACGGGTTTTTATATCATTTAAAAAAACACATTTTAATTATTTTTATTTGGGATTTCCAAAAGAAAAAATTGAAAAAAGTTAATTTGACTGGATAATAATTGAATCTCTTTTATATTTGTTGAACCTTTTATATATTGGTGACTGTTGGATTAGCCTCAATATTCCTTTTTGTTATCATAAACTGTAAAAAAAATGTTTTTAACTATAAGACACATTTTTCTATACTAAATTTTAATTCATATTTGTTGATAGTATTAAACAACTTTTTTAAATATGTTGTGTGAGGGTTTGTTTATATTGATTATCATATTATCAACTTATTTTTATTTTTTTTACATTTCAACTTATTTTAATATTTAAGTAGTAATATTTTAACACATAAATTTTTTATATTCATTTAATATTATCTTTTTTATTTTATAAATACAAATATTTACTTTTTTTATTACTATTTTATCTTTACAATATGTTTTAAAATAATGTTAATATGTATTATCATACCATTATTCTTAATATCATGTGTATAATCTTGAAAAGTTATCTTCACAATTTTCATTACTTGATAACAAAAATAGAGTGTTTTTGTCATAACACATTATTTTGCCTTCATCACTAAACAATTGATATTGGAAATAAGTTAAGAATCTCTTAAATACATGTCAAGAAAATCCACACACATTCACTATTTTTTATTTAAGAGTTTTTAGGTGTATAATTTTAACATCAATAAATTCCGTGCATAAATAATTATAAAGGTAGATAACTTAAGGTGTACTCAATGCATTACTCTTGTACTCTATTATACTATGTTACATAAGAAAATGAAATAAAGTATGTTTTTTTCTACTTTTACCTTGTTCCAAGTAATGCCTATTGGGATCTTAAAGAAGAAAACTACCCAAAATTTATTTTTTCTAGATATTTATTGGATCGTAGTTTTTAAGGATATATTGGAGTTTATATCCTTATACTTCGACAATATTATTTTATTTGTTTAAGATTTTATTTTAGAATTGTTTGAGTCACATTCGCTCACTGATTTGTACTAACGTAAATCATTCATGGTTGATATAATGTACGTTTTTAGAATGAGATATCCATCATTCTCTTGTTAAACAGTGGTTAATATGACTGTTTTAGAAATATCTAATATCATGCATGTGATTATTTATAATATATTTCTTTTAAAAGTATAGTAGCGAAAATAATAAATAAAATAAAATATATTTGAAATATATTATGTTTCATCTAGTAAAACACCTAATTTATTATAATAGTTCTTATGATTTTTTTTTCTATTTTAGCAAGTGGAATGTTGAACTTGTATTGTCCAAATTCTTAAAATAGTTTTCTACCACAAGAATGCTTTGAAACATTCATTAAAGAATGACGAAATAAAATGACCAGAAATAAACTTAATTTAACCATAAATCATAATTCTTAAAGTAACCATGAAAAATATATAAATAATTCGTAAGATGGATAATTTAATACATTTTAAAACAACCAACGTATAATTTATATATAAATATTATAGATAAACTTTTATGTATAAATGAATGCATAATTTATTAAAAATTTACAATAGTATTAAACTTAAATTCAATATTTATAAAGACTGAGATTACTTTCAACAAAAAATTTTAAAACATTGAATTTATGAGTTTTTATATAAGGTTCTCAATTTTGTTGTATTTATCTAACGTGAAACTTAAATTTACATATGTAAATTTTATAAACAAATTGAAAAAATTGTCAATAACTACTAACAATCAAAATCTATTTATAAATATTATTTGATAATTACTAATAAATATTGATCATTAGTAAATAAATATCGTGATTTAGTTTTTTCATCTCTTTTTCATGTACTACTAACTCTTTATTTTTTTCCACATTATTGTTATTATCATTACTGTCTTTAACATTGATATCTTAGTCTCCTCCTCTTTTTCCTTTCTTATATTTTTCTCACTCATATCTAATTATTTATAACAAATATTTCATATAATTTTGTTAGGAATTTTGACACTAATTTTACTTATAACTTTTGTTGATAATTTAAAAAAATTTAAAGTACCAATAGATTTACAACATATTTTAATTACTGACAATTTTCAAAAAATTAAAAAACAAATGCATTTAAAAATACATTACAGACGTATTTAAAAAAAAATTACCAATAAATTTATGAATGAATTTTAAATAAATTAAATTACCAATGAATTTATTAATGAATTTAATTACAGACGAATTTATCAGAGGATTAAAAAAATTAATTATTGACAGCTTTACTCATTTTACTAATGAAATTTGTTGATAAATATTTTCTTTATAATAAACATTTAGATTATCAATGCATTTTAAAGGCATTATTGATATTCCTTTGATAATAAATTTTTTTATTCACAGACAGATATTAACAACTAATTTTATCATTGATAATAGATTTGTAGATAATTAAAATTCTATAATCCTATAGTAAAATATTTTCAATAAATTTGATTTTAGCAATGATTTTTTTTTTGGTAAAATTTCATATGTCATTTAACATTTTTTTTTTGTAGTGTTAGTATAGTAAAAACTTTCATATTCAATCTAGCTTTCATGTACAAGTTTTCACAAAATACACTAGTTGCTTTATTTTCACTCTTTCTTAGTGACTTATTTTCTTTTATCACCAAGACACTAAAAGTTTATGTCTTGCTATCCCCTCTAACAACCTTGATGCTAGTGATTGCATTCTTTTAAGTTGCATAATGAGCTGTTAACCCATGAAGAAAAACATTTTTTTTTCTTAATTAAGTTAATGCGGAGGCTATAAACTGGTGACCATTTGACAAATCTCTTCCCCCAATTAATTGGAGTCATAATAAATCAAATTAATTTTTTTCTTGTTGATAATAAATTTTTCACTAATCATTATGAATTATATCTGAGTTATTTTTGTTAGTACGAATTTTCTTTAATGATAATTATTTCGTCTCTGTTGCATCTATATCTAATAATACCATACTTGATTATGCTTTGGTTTTGAATAAAAGATTAAGTTCTATGGGGTTGCATTTTAATTACCGCAATCTAAATCATTTTTTTTTATGATAATTGTTACTCGGATGTTGCTCCCTCCACCATCATTCCTTTCTCTCTCCACCTTCCCTCAATCCTTTACAAAAAAATTTTAAGGTTTAATAGTCAATTTAGTCCCCACATTGGTTGAAAAATCTCAATTTAGTCCCTCGTTATAAAAGTGTTTTACATTAGTCCTAACTTTTAAAATAGTGGGTCAGATTGGTCCCTTTCGTTAAATATAAGTTAACGAAATTAATGGATGATGATGTGACACAGCTTAAAGCTGATGTGTTAGATTGGTCCCTCGTTAGCTTTAAGTTGTGTCACATCATCATCCATTAATTTTGTTAACTTATATTTAACAGAAAGGACCAATCTGACCCACTATTTTAAAAGTTAGGACTAATTCAAAACACTTTTATAACGAGGGACTAAATTGAGATTTTTCAACCAAAGTGAGGACTAAATTGGCTATTAAACCAAATTTTAATTACAAAAGTAACATCTTTTACTTTTAACCCTATTTATTTACTTTATTATGAAACTCTAAATTTCTATCTATTTTTACTCACCCATTTTCACTGCCCTACTCCCTCTATCCCCAAGTCTTATTTTCTCTCTTTTCAGATTCTCACCCCCTCCAACTCTCATCGCCGTTTCTTCTCATCTCCCAATTTTTACTTCTCTTCTCCATATCTGTTTGGTTTCGTGGTGCGGTGGTATGACTTTTCATGGTGCGGCGATGCAGGGTGTTTGCGGTGGTCATTCGGCGGTGCAGCGGTTCCAAACGAAAATAAATTTTTTATGACTAACAATAATGAATATTTTTTGACCAACATCATAAAAAAATAATTTTATTGACATTGATAAAAAAATTCTAAATGACATCAATGGAAATATATATCGTTAATGTTGGTAAAAAAAATGATTGCAAAATGAATATGGAAATTAACCACAATTGATTGTTAACATGAGAGAAATATTCATTATTGTTAATAAAATGTGTTTGTTAAAGTATCTGTATCTCAATTTCAAAACCATAACGGAATAAAAAAAATGAAAAATGTATACATGAATTAATTAAAAAAATTTCAAAAGTTCAAAATTCTTACTATTTAATTATAATTTAAAATTTTCTAAATTTAAATGATCAAATTCCTCTCTTAAAGTTTTAAAATTTCAATATTTTAATTTTTATTTAAATGATTATATAAAATGTTTCAACCTTTTTACAAAATTAACTATCCTCCACAATATTTTTTTTGACACATTGCGACATATATATCTGTATCAACATTTTTTTATGTGAGATTGCATAACTCTTCGTACGTTGGTGTGGGTAAGATAAAATCAGAAAGTTCAAAAGATACAACAATGAAAAGAAGCATAAAAAACAAAGAGACAAAAGAAAATGAAACATAAAAACATGAGTCCACCATTAAAATGATTGTGTTGTTTGGTGATCAAATGGAAGAGAAAAAGAAATAACATAACTGCCAATAACAAATACTTGTTGGTTAAGCATAAGCGAGACCATCGCATAGGGGATTTGAGTGGGTAGAAGTTAAAAAATATTAATCCTAAAAATAAAATTGTACTGAAAGGTAAAACAAGAATAAGAAAGTGGAGGGAGGGATAAAACAGGAAGGTGAAAGGAGCATGAAATGGTGGTGGAGTGAGCAACACCCTTCTTACTCTTGTTGAAAATTCTACACCAGCAATACTTCTTTAGTAATTTCTACAAGAGGAATATATTTTGCCTAATATATTTCAATACATAAAAAAAATATTTTAAGTATTAGATTAAACCCAATAAAAATGCAAAAACGTGCTTTTATTGCCCCCTGTGTTTCGTTAGCTTTAATATAATAAAAATAGTTTAAGAAACTAAAATAAAATTATAAGACTAAAAAGGCAAAAAATAAAATAAAATCAGATGAGAAAATAGAAGTTAAATTTTAACAAACTAAAACTTTCAACAAGTTGAAAAGTATTGTCAAATACGTTTCATAAAAGATATACTCATTTGAATTTATGCTTGTCACCATTAGAGAACGAAAAGATAAATACAATGAAATCACGTGAATAAAAAAAAGAGAGTATAAACTAAAGCACTCAAAGGGCTAAAAATAAAAATAAAAATAAAAATAAAAATGAAAATGCATGTGATTAATATGTAATGAGAGAAAAAACATTTAAAGGGTGGATATTTGGATCTGAAATTAGAAAACGTGAGCCAAGTGCGTTTGCTTGGCGGTTTCTAAGGGTTCGAATGGAGATAAGTTTTGAAAGGTGTGGTGTTTGAGTTTAGTTTAGACGTGAAAGCCCAAGTCAAGAGGCAAGACACGACTCACTCGCGTTGCTCTCTTCAATTTCCTTTATTTTGTTTAACAGACAAAACCATTAATTTAATCCAAAGTCAGAAGTGTTGACCAAAATATTCGCCATTCAACTGAAGAGCCAATTTGAATTGGAAAATAGGGCAAGCAAAGAAGCAGCGTAGGTGTTTCCTTCCACGGGCGCTTCTTCTCGCTTTGCTTTTTTGCACACCAACTTACCAAAACGCTAAACGCAAAAGCACCACTCTCACATGACGACCTTCTTCTTCTTTTTCTTCTCAAACAATGAGCAACGCCAACTGTAACAAGCCTTCTTCTCCCCAACCTACGATTAAACAACGTAGGCTCACTCGGCAGGGGAGGCTCCGATACCTCAGTGACAAAGACGCTGGTCTGCATTCCACCACTTCTCTACCCGCTTCTCCTCTTCCCTCTTTCAAGTCCGGTTCAGCTTCTGACCACTGGTCTTCCTCTGCGGTTCCGCAACCGCTTCCGCGTCCCGACTCCCCGTTGACTCGTCGATACGATCATCATCAACTCGGATCGCCCCCTTTCGAACAGCCTGGCTTCGCTTTTCGCAGGTAAACCATCGCTGCTGTTCCTACTACGGGGTCAAACGTCTTGTGTTGGATTCTGAATCGTTTGCGATTGATTTTTTTGTTTTGTTTCAGAAGGTCGGTGGATCATGATGCGGTGAGAAGTATAAGGTCTACCAGCAATTTGGGTAGACCTTCTTTTGATCCAGTGGCTTCAAATGCCAAACACGATTTAAGAGTGAACATTCCACCTGCAAGAGTGTTGGCAGGTGAATTCTCCGTTCTTCATGGATAAGACGAAATTAATTGCTAGGAATTCACTCTCTGGTGAAACTTATTGACTTACTATATAGTTGGAATTCCTATTTGATCTTGAACTATATAATATTTCATCTATTAATACACTTTATATATATATATATATATATATATATATATATATATATATATATATATATATATATTTCTATTATCGACTTAAGTTTATAAATAATTGTTCAACGTTGTGTCTCATTTTTAATAAATTTTAAATTTTAATTATAGAGAATGTATTAAAGAATATGAATAACAACCTTCTCATGTATGATCGAGGAGCAACATATGTCCGTGTTTTTGGTTTTGTGTTATGTAAAGATTAATCAGGGCTGTGTACACACGGTGGTTCTAAATGTCACCCAGGATTAAGTATTAAATGTAGGAGATGTTTTAGTTTTTACACTTCTCGTTTTCTGTTGTTGTGGCAGGCAATACCAGTTCATGTAAAGATCACATAGAACGCTCTCAAGATAATGACTCTGAAAATGTTTCCGACTTCAGATTGCATTTTTCGGCCAAGAGTGCCCCCAACAGCATATTCTCCAGCCCTGTTACTAGTCCACGTAGATCCAGCAATGTAGATTTCTATGATCCTTCCATCATTTTTCATCAAGATTTTAATGACATTTTGAGAGTGTCACCGGTTAAAACTGCTCAGAGTCCAGACCGGACTCCTCTGCGCAGCTCAGGGAACCTCCTCAATCCAGAGGGAAGTCAGAGTCAGCTTCATAAACATAGCTCAAGAGTGTTGCCTGAAAATAATCATGTTGATGCACATCCACTGCCCCTTCCTCCTAGAGCGTCACCACCACCAGCACAGTCATCTCCCCAGCATCAACCAAGTATCGTGCACCTCACCGTAGATAATTCGCCTTCAATGAAAGGTCAATGGCAGAAAGGAAAACTTATAGGGCGGGGATCATATGGATCTGTTTATCACGCAACCAACTTGTATGTCCTTCATCTTTACTTTCGTTGCCTTCATGGGAGCTTTTAAATTGTCGTCAGGATAAAATCATGATTTCATCTGTTATGGAAAATTGCTGATAAATGCAATGAAAGAGGCTGCAACTGCGGTCACAGAAACCCCAAAAGCCTCGATTTTTGTATGACTGTGGACTGTATTTTAAAACCTTGCTGTTATCTGGTTTACACTTTACCTTCCCGTAGATACTCACGTGCATTCCTGTTGCGTCACAGAGAGACTGGAGCCTCGTGTGCAATGAAGGAGGTGGAAATGTTCCCTGATGATCCTAAATCTGCTGACTGCATAAAGCAACTCGAACAGGTTCTCCCCCAACGTGTTTTAATTATACATTTTCAAATAGGCTGGTGTTGAGCCTGTTGTTCTGAATGGTCTCATGTTTCAGGAAATTAGAATTCTCCGTCAATTACACCATCCCAACATTGTGCAGTACTATGGAAGTGAATTAGTGAGTTACTATTGCCTCTTGTTTTAACTTTTTAACTTTGTTGCTGCCAATAACATGAAATTTGTGAAATATCTTGGTTTTCAGGATGGCGATCGACTGTACATATATATGGAGTATGTTCATCCTGGATCACTTGATAAGTTTATGCATGACCATTGTGGAGCTATGACAGAATCTGTAGTTCGCAACTTCACAAGACATATTCTCTCTGGATTGGCATACTTGCATAGTACCAAGACTATTCACAGGTAACAACTTTTGGTGACGAATTATTTTACCTCGTTCTAGTTCTCTAAATGTTGTATCTCTATGTACTATATACCAACAACATCTGATGAACTAGTTGATTCCAGCTAAAATCGTATCTCACACAAAAAAAAAAGTTCTTATGGAATTTGTTCTTGATATGGTAAAAGTTTATTTTCTTAATTTTTATTTTCTTAATTTTATTTTTGGTGTTTATACTGATGATCAACTTAATTAAGTACTTATTTAATAAACTTTTCTCACATGAGGTCATATACCATATAGTGGTGAAACTTACTGGAATAAGCAAAAAATTTAATAAATTAACCCCAAGAAACTAATTAAAGTAAGTTAAAAAGAACTTATGCGGGTCTTACATAAGTTTAGATAAGCTCTTCCTGATTGCTATTGCCGTTCTTGATTCTGTAGGGATATCAAAGGTGCAAACTTGTTGGTCGATGCAACGGGCATGGTTAAACTTGCGGATTTCGGGGTTTCAAAAATTGTGAGTTTTGAAATTTTGATCTTCTGTTACTTTTATTTAAGTATAGACTATTCGTGTGTATCATCTGATTATTTTCTCATTTACAAGTGTTAACGTGACACAATGAGTTTATCAGTTATCTTTGATGGCAGTAATACTTATTTTGTTTTATTAGTTTCCTTTTCTGCTGGTCTAGTAATTTGAACAATCTGCTCCTTTCAGCTGACAGAGAAATCATATGAACTTTCATTGAAGGGTAGTCCCTACTGGATGGCTCCCGAGGTAATTTATTACTTATATTATCTATGGAGATTTAGATGGGTAATGAGTAATGACATGCCACTTTTTTTTGTAATTTGTTGATAAAGCTCATGAAGGCTGCCATAAAGAAAGAATCCAGTCCTGACGTTGCCATGGCCATTGATATATGGAGCTTAGGGTGCACTATCATCGAAATGCTGACAGGAAAACCTCCTTGGAGGGAATACGAAGGGGTTAGCACCTTATATGAACTCATTTTAGAGGATTGCACATGTTAATTTGTTGTTTAATTTACGAAGATCAATAATCCCTCTATACCCCTTATTCAAAAGAAATACTAATGCTATGCACTACATTCTGCTTGGATTTTTTTTGTCCTTTTTGCAGGGGAGTTCTTTTTCGATTTTCGGAATCTTAAAATCACAAGTTTAAAATGATCTTTTCAAAATACATTCTCTGGAAACTAACATTCACACCAACTATTTTAATAACGTTTCTCATTAAAATATGTCCATGGTGGAGGGAAAATTCATGATACGCGTATGTGAAAGTTTTAGGCATATGAAACATTGCCTATCTCTTCGAGAGATATTTTAGGCATGCCAAAATCACCTATAGCTTTCCTAGACCAGGAAAACCTGATTCCTAAGTACCCCTTTAAATTGAACCATGTACCGTTTCTGTTGTTCTAAGTGTTAATTTATGGCTAAGCAAAGCATTTGAATATCCTGGCATTCTTGATATTCCTATTCATGGCATTGGTATACTTGTGTTTGGTTACCATGAGAATTTAGTGACCTGGTTATTTTCTGTGCACTAGCCGCAAGCCATGTTCAAGGTACTGCACAAATCCCCAAAAATACCAGAAAATTTGTCATCAGATGGACAGGATTTCCTTCAGCAGTGCTTCAGAAGGAATCCGGCAGATCGACCATCGGCAGCACTGCTTCTTACTCATGCCTTTGTACAAAATTTGCACGATCAAGATGCTCTTCTTCATTCACAAGGCCAAAGCTGTCCCAGAGGAGACCCTGGATCTGGAGTAAGTGCTAATTATATCCGAACTCCCTAATAATCTACCTATGTCAAGGTCGTCCAAGGAGATCGATCGATCATTATGAATTATAAACCAACCACTTCTTTGAGTTTCTAGGGGTTGAGCTGCCGATATGGTAGAATAGATTTTGGTACGATCTAGAATCTCAGTGGTTCTACCCAATATTTGCATAAGATGCAGTTGGATTTTTCAATTACCAAAAAGAAAGTTAATAAACAAAACAGTTATAAAGAGATTTATCCGGACTGAAATCATTATAGTCTCATATCATATAATAACTTTTCCGATCTAAGACATGGTTTGCTTATTAGTTGGCCTAATGTTTTTTCTCTGCAGGATGATTCAAGTAGACATAGTCCCGCTAACAGTTCAAGAAGTAATAACCGGGGAGTGCCAGCCTCCATTGGCGCACGGTTTTTGCATAAAATTCAAAATTTAATAGGGTATGTTTTTGGTAATATGCTCTTGGTATTTGACAGTATGATAAATGTTAAATTTGGTAAAATGCTCCCTGATACCTCTTTGGCATAATTCTCTTTGTTGTTTTTGTATTTGACAGTGACACTTCGAAAAAATATGACAGCGAGGAATCTGATCATGTCACTTCTTCTCGTAACTCTCCCTGCTCAATGACAGAAATAAACAGTCCTCAATCTAGTGCCCTCAATTACATGGCCAATTCCAGCAACATACCCCTCACCACCGTTATGAGAATCATCAGGCACATTTGAAGCCTGTCACAGCTAAGATTTGATTGAAAGTTAGAAGGACAACTATTATATATATATATATATATATATATATATATATATATATATATATATATATATATATATATATATATATATATATATATAATTAGAAGCTAGGGGTCCTCTGTGATATTGAAAACATATCAAGCAGGTTTGGTAAAAGCAATGGGAAGTTCACATTCCTTGGAAGTTGCTATTGTGTATATAATGACTAGATTAGGTTAGTTGAACCAATTCCCACGCGTGAAATTCATATGTAAATTTAATTTATTAATAATATTTCCGGAATAACTCTTTTTTTGGTTTTACATTTAAGAACAATTTGCTTTAAATACTTCCCAGACCTTTATCATTGCTTGTACATGTGAGTACTGTTTTATTATTAAAAGTTCTTTGTTTTATTATTAAAAGCGCTCTATGTTAGACGCTAATTTTCTTAAATTTGTACACAAATCTTTCTTTTATTTTTAAAAAATTATTTGTAACATTTTAACATTACAAATGCACTCTGTTCAATTTAAAATATTAAACTTACATCCGTTAATAAGGTGATTGTTATAATGATAAAATAGTATAAGCGTAATTTGAGAACATAATCTAACAGTAATATCTTTCTTTATAAGATTTTTTTAACTAATTTATACCTTTCAAGAAAATTAGTTAAAAATAATAAATTCATTTTAAAATTATTCTTACACATTTAAAGCTAAAGTGCGAAGTTCTTGATAAAATTTTAGTTTTATATTCTCAAATTCGATTAAAAGAATTTTTTATTTTAAATATTTAATTAAAGATATTTCAAAAAATAGTTAATACATTATTCAATTATGAAAAGTCTCGTCAAGAAAGAAAAACAATTTTCTGAAAAGGGTTTTATGAATACTCAAGATTCATATGGACTGAAGATTTACTCTACATTGGCCCATTGGTAACGCAAACCCAATTGATACCCGTGTTCTCCCCGGCGTTAGTCACGTCCGCCATTATCATTTGAAATCTATGTTTGATTTCGATCTCCACACTCTTCACTTTCCTTTCTTTCTTTCATTTTCTTCTTTTATTGTTCTTCTTCTTGCTGCCCACCAATCGGAGCAAAGTGAGTGCCCATGAAAGTTGGCCACTGATTCAACAGATAAAAATGGGTGCAGAGTCACAAATTCCACGAAGCTTAATCCACAGAATCTACGCTCCCTTGGCTAACGAATTTCATTTTGCACCACCGGTCTCTTCATCCAGAACAAATGAACTCGAACTTGTATGTTTCTCTCTTTCTCTCTTATAGTCATCCTCGATTCCACTCTTGAATTCAATTTGCATCCTCATTTAATAAATGCGGCAATTCAACTATGTTTCTGCATCTAATTGTTAAATTGACGAAAGGTTCGAGGTGTTCTACGAATGCTGCAAGGGTTTTCTGGTCCCCTGTTCTCTTGGGATAAAAGTGCAAACAGTTTCCGTGCAAAGAGCGGTGTTTACGTCAGCCATCTCTCACAGAAAAGTCTCCTCTCTATTCTCAACCAGTTTATCCACGCCGCTACGTGTCTCCAATCCGTGGCGATTACACTCGATAAAATTGAATCTGCAGTGCCAAAGTCTCCCCCTACTCTGAACGCGTTCGCGTCCTCTGCTTCAGCGTGCCTTCAGGTTTCTTTCTATTGCTTATAGGATATGATCCAACTTTGTACGCGCTATTCTCTCTAGAATTTTCTCTGCTCTGTTTTTAAATCAGGTTTGCTTGGTGTTGCGTAGCGGTTACGAAATCTTGCCTTGAAGGAGGAAACGTCCTCGAGCAATGCAGAGGGAATAACCACTCCAACCTTGTTAGGATTGACCAATTCCTTATCGAGGTTTTTGCTTTCTTTAAAATCTAAACTACAGCAGAGTTATGATTATGTTTGTATGCAGACTAGTTGGTTTCCAACTATTCGTGTATTGGCTTGTTAGAATTTGATTTTAGGAAAGTCAGTTTTTACATTTGGAATTTTCTCAAATTGTTCTTTTTGAAATGCATCTCTTGAAATGTAGGTTGTTTTGGTCATTGTGAGTTTGTGATAGTATCTAATGGTCCTTTGCTGAATTCAGTCTTTGCTCAGGGGCTGAATTTCTATTTCAGGTAGTGCATGAGGCCATTCCTGCTGTATACTTTGAGTTTGGTGTGTCTGTACCAGCAGCAGAACTCACTGTTCACGTGCTTGACTATCTTCATAAGAAGCTTGATGAAATGTGTCTGGTACAAGGTGGTGAGGTCGTGACTAATGTTTTGTGCTGTACATCATGTATTTTCTGAACATTGTTCTTGGTTCAGGATGATAAACTTTAGAATCTATCCTAATCACAGGAGGAAGCTAACCAGATGATGCTTTATATGTATGTTGGAAGCTTGTTGCCGTATATTGAGGGTCTTGATTCCTGGCTTTTTGAAGGAATTCTTGATGATCCTTTTGGTGAGGTAATGGTTATTGAAATTCTCATTCTTCTGGGAGAAAGAAGTTCTTTCTAATGTTGTGCCAAAGAGTGTTATGGAAATAACTCATGTTATCTTGTTTATCTTTAACTTAGAAATACAATGAGTTTTCCGTTGGTGCAAGAATTGCTAATGAATGTCTTTCTGTCCTCTTGCACTCTTCAAGTCATCAAGTGGTTATGATGGATTTTCTTTGCCTGTCACTCACTTAATCTTTAGGCACAAAAAGAAAAAATCAGCCTAAAGCTCCCTCCTGATTGCACTATTGCAAGCTTTTCCAAGTATGAAATAAGTTAATCTAAACATATACTAAAATATTGCATTGATTGTGCCATTTCCCTTTTCAGATGTTCTTTTTCACTAATAAAGAAGTCTCAGTTGATGAGGCTGAGTTCTGGGAGAAGAGTTATTTATTAAGAATACTACAGCATAGCAAGTTAAGTTCAGAATTCTCTTCCACAAATTATGGCAATGATTCAACCACAGCATCAGATGACAAGGAAATGGACAGGAGGGATTCCATCTCTTTGTCTGGTACAATCAAAGGAAAAGAACCAAACATTAGAGACCGTCCAGCTTGTCCCTTTTTTATTAACGACTTAGCCAAATCAATAATTTCTGCTGGAAAATCTTTGCAGCTTATGCGCTATGTACCTAATTCCTCAGTGAATTGTAGCAAAGAAAGTAATTATGAGGTTGAAAGTGCCAAATGTTTAAACTATGGTTTATATCCTACTCAGAGAATGGCTGGGCTAACCTTGCCGGAAATTTTTTCTGTATCACTAGTTGGACTTCTTGGTCATGGTGACCATGTCTGTAAGTACTTTTGGCAAGAGAACTGGTACGATATTGTAACTGTTTCTTTGCATGCATCGTATGTAAATGAGGAAAAAATAGATAACGACAATAGTGACAAATTAACTGCTCCACCTTATTCAGAGAAGACTTGGTATAAGTTCTTGATTGATACATTATTTCAGAAAAGATCAGCTGACTTAAAGCTAAAATATGAACACATAAATAATGACACATTAGAGCTGAGAGGGGCTAAAGTTATTGAAGATGAAGTGCTTCTCTTGGGGTCATACATGGAAAATCCAGTTATAACAGTATGTCGAGAAAATCTCGGAAAGAATGGGAATGCCTTGAAAGCATTGAATTTATCTCGAAAATTCAGCTTGCCTTCATTAAATGATGAGAGTTTAAGAAGAGCTATATTTGGTGCAGAAAGTACTGGATTTTCTGATAGTGAAGGAACAAACTATACTTTTGGCTTTCACTTTGGTGAATCTGAATACCTTCATTCACAGGATGACAGAAAGCTGTTAGAAATGTTATTTCCTTTTCCCACTATTTTACCTCCATTTCAGGTATTTATACTCGGTAGTCTGAGTAGCTTTAGATTAGGATGCAGTACTTTGGTATATTGAACAGATATTTGATTTGAAAACAGGACGAGGTTCCTGTGTCAGAGCTCTTACCTTTCCAGAAAAACAGCAGTCTTATTTCTAGAGTTCTTCGATGGATGCAAAGTGACCTAAGAACTACTCCGCTTCCTCTTGTTATTATGCAGTACTGTCTAACCGTCTACATTCAGAAACAGGTGGATTGAATTAAATCATTTGTCATTCAAGATTTAAGAGTATAACAATATATAATTGCTATATTTTTAATAGGACAGGTGGATTATATTGGAGTGAATATGCTGTTAAAGTTGATGAATGAATGGAGATTGATGGATGAGCTCGCAGTGTTGAGAGCTATATATTTGTTAGGTTCAGGTATTTGCGTATCATTTAAATTGTTCTCATACTTTTTTTATATAATATATTGTTCTTGAATTTGTATTTTATCACATTAAGCAGGATTGGTGTGGAGTCACCTAGGTTTCTTTGTTTCCTGTGCTGATTTGTTTCTTGAGCAGGTGATTTGCTGCAACACTTTTTGACCGTAATTTTCAATAAGTTAGACAAGGGCGAAGCATGGGATGATGATTTTGAATTAAACACAATATTGCAGGTAAATTTACTTGATTTTATTAAATTTAGAGTTCATCTAACTTGCCGCGATCTATTATTAAAGTTAGACTAGGATATTGGTTAGATTCTAATTTATTACATTAATTTATGTTTTGAATTTGTGGAATGGGTTTTCATTTAAATGCTTGATAAGTGACAGAATTTGTAAGATCTCTGGCTAATTCATTCTACAAAGAGGACCTTAGCACCCTATCTATGTGTGACTAATTTCATGATATGGGGTTTTTTAATGACTGTATCTGTTCCTCAAGCATTGTTTATTTGTCTATAGATATAAATCAGAAATTCTTCTGATTTTTTGACTTTATTTGTTATAACCATATAAACTTCCTTGCATGGTATCTACTGGTTTCGAATTTATTGCAGTGCCATCATTTCTAATTCTAGATTCCAATTCTACCTACCATACAGGAATTGAACCACTGTAAAAACCATTCTCATCTGTAATGGTTTTATTGTGGAGTTTTTGTATAAAGCCCATTTTGTTATTGGTATTTTTGAGGTATATTGAATCAATGGAAAAATGATTGGACATGAAGTTGTCTCACAAAACATCAAACTAAATGCTTTGAACAAAAATGGTCGGGCTGTTAAATCATGACTTCTACCTCCTATATTGGTTTGGCAAATTGGTAGTGAATAAAGGATAGAGTTCATGAGATATGGCTATTGTATATACATGCCATGATAAATTAAGGAATCTTTATATGGCTTCTTTTTTTATACTATTTTTTGTTCATAATCTATCTATGCTTATCAACTACAGGAATCAATCAGAAATTCTTCTGATTGTATGCTGTTAAGTGCTCCAGATTCATTGGTAGTGACGATAACCAAAAATAGTGTTGACAATGATGAGCAAGCTAGTACAAGTGGTGCTGCTTTGAACGCTCCTCGTCAAAGTCATGTCAATAGCTTTGGAATTAATGGCCTTGATATGCTCAAATTCACGTATAAGGTCCGTCTTAGTCAGTTGATTTTCCCTTTTTGATTGAATTCCTATTTAAGAATATGTGGTTCCTTACAAAAGAAAATAAAAGGTATATTGTAAATTTGGAATTGGCAGGTCCCTTGGCCTCTTGAACTCATTGCAAATACAGAGGCAATTAAGAAGTACAACCAGGTGTCGAGCTTGCTTTTGGGAGTTTTTATCATTTTTCCTTTTGCCCTTTTAATTATTTTCATCGTTCAGATTATGATTTATTTTCCTAATATCTGGTTGGTCTTTTGTACTAACGTTTTCTACTTTTAATTTAAATAAATGTCTGGTAGGTAATGCGGTTCTTGTTAAAGGTCAAGCGTGCAAAATTCGTATTAGATAAAGTGCGGAGATGGATGTGGAAGGTACTTCCATACGTTATTCCCCGTTTCTCATCAGAGGAGCATGTCCTCCCTCGACTATATCTTTCTTGGAATAAACTTCGCTATCTAGTTTTGTATTTTGTTAAATTCTAGACATTTACCGAAAGGTTTTCGAAACTTCAATCACCACCTGCAGGGTAGGGGATCTGCTACAAACTACAGAAAGCATCATTGGTTAGTGGAGCAGAAACTCCTTCATTTTGTGGATGCTTTTCACCAATATGTGATGGATCGGGTAAGCACACTGCACTAAGATAATTATAAAAGTAATTGCTGCGAGAAGATTTTCCTGCAAAACGTACTATGTGCATAGGACATTATTAATTGGCAATTTGGCATTGAACACAAATAATGGTAGGGCCTGCTAGCCTACGAATAGAATGGCTCGATTAATTGCTTTTAATGCCTTCTAATTTCTTTTATGATAATAACACAATGTGATCTTCCCATCCAGTATACACTCTTTCTTGCATGGTTCTGCATCTTGTGAAGGTAACCTGAGCATTTTTATCTGTCACCACAATTTCTATGCAGGTATATCACAGTGCATGGCGTGAACTATGTGAGGGTATGGGTGCAGCAAAATCTCTGGATGAAGTCATTGAAGTCCATGAGACTTACATGTTATCAATTCAACGGCAATGCTTTGTGGTTCCTGATAAGCTGGTGATTTATCATATCTCTTAATTTTAGTGTTTTTGTTCTCTTTTCATTATGTTCTGACTAGAGTATTTATAAATTACTATGGAGCGAGCTTCAATAGTCTTTGCATTCGATCTTGCATTCAGGGGGCTCTTATTGCTAGCCGCATCAACAGCATCCTTGGCCTAGCTTTAGACTTTTATAACATACAGCAGACATTAAGTGGTGGTGGAGCTGCTTCTGCCATCAAAGCAAGGTGTGAGATGGAAGTGGACCGGATAGAGAAACAGTTTGATGATTGCATTGCTTTCTTACTTCGGGTATTCTTCTAAAGTACTTATTTTAACTCTGCCGCTACTGAGTGACTGCCAGTTCTATTTGGCCATGCTGAAAATAATTGGTTCTTTATACTATGACTAAAATATATATAGCCAGCATTTTTTTACTCATGCAGGTGTTTATGCAAATATTAAAGAGAAACTAGGCACATAAGAAGTATATAAATCTATGATATGCGTATTGGTTTAAAAAAAGTATAAAACATAATAGATATTCAATTGCAATTGTGCAAATCCAAATTGAAATCATATATTTTTTACGTTGTCGAAGTAAAACTATAAATAATTGTCATCATAAATTACTTTCTATAATTACGTATAGAAATAACACTATCAATCAATTTCTCTGTTTGGTTTACAAAGAGACAATATGTCTATATTACACATACTTGTATATTTCTTTAGTTTTATTGGATATAAATGCTTGAAAATATTGGACACTTCACCAACATGTATGGGTGAAGTATTCAAAACTGTGGTATCTGATACGTGAAACAACTAAGAGTATCTGTACATTGTATGTTTGAATACTTTATAGACACGTATCATAGAAATATTTTAGAGTATTGATATCAGATACATGAAGCAAATTGAAGTATTGGTGCTTCATAACAAAATGCTTACTCAGTTGTGTGCTTGCTATTGAGTGTCACAACAAAGTTGCAATGATATTATAATCTATGATATGCTCTATAACTAACAGGCAGTTAAGAAAAGAAAAGAAAAGGTGAATATCTTTGAGTACTTATATAACTCGTACCCTGGATTTTTCAGGTTTTATCATTCAAATTAAATGTGGGGCACTTCCCTCATCTGGCTGATTTGGTGACCAGAATCAACTACAACTATTTCTACATGTCTGCTAATGGAAATTTGATGACTGCCTCCAGTTCTGGAAATGTTACTTCAAGGTTGGGGAAGCCTCCTGGGTAGAACTTTTTGATCTTAAGGTGGATTGTCAACTTTTATCTGAATATGAGAAAAATTCTGCGTCTGCTTTCATGTTGTAAGTATTTTTAGAATATCCTCCATTTGCTAGATCTTTGTGCTTAGTGACGGGGGAATTGAAAGCTGCTGTAACCCGTGATGCCTGTAATTGCAGAGGCACTTGTCTGGCAACCTGCATGAGTGTACATAGGAAGATATAATTTCTGTCGTTGTTGTTTGTCAGTCACGTAGGATCAACTACTTTTTTGTGTAAGCCTAAGTTGGGTGGGTTATGAAGTTCTCGATAGTGAAAATGTTATTGGCCATTATAATCTTCAACGCATACTTTGTGCCCTAGATAGGTCTCTCAATTCTTTCCAACGCATGTCTCACCATTCTTTTGCCTTCTCCATCGGCCCAATGTCCTTCTCTAATTATCTTTATCTTGCCCCAAGCTAACACTAAGGTCCTTTTCTAATTTTCTGTCTTTTTATTTCTGCATTACACTTATTTGTTATTTATTTTTTAACTGCTTCACTAATTTAACAATCCAACCATATTGGTGGTCAAAATGTCTATGCCAATGTATCAACAAGACCAACTTCTACTGAGTCATACGCTACAATCACCTAATCACCTTCTAGTGCTGTTAATTGCGTTCGACGTAATTATGGATAAATGATTTTTATAATAATTAAATTATTATATATAAATTGTAAAGCATATAATAATCCTTAAAAATAAATTACTTTAAAATGCATAAAAAATAATTTATATATTATTTTAAAAGTATATGTTTTTAAATAATTATGTATTATTGGTCTGGCTTAAAGGCGAAAAATTTTGTATATTTTAATTCTGGAAAGTGGACTCAAGGTCCACTTGGGGAAAGAAAGATCCTCTATTTCCTTAAGCGAGGATAATAATTATTTCTAGGTCTACAAATATAACTTATCACTAACATTAAGAAAATAATATTGAATGTTTTTAGCTTAATCTTCTTTTCTCTAGTTTTTCTAGAATAATCTATTATGAAATAAAATTGAGTCTAATTCAACAAAAATAAATTTATAAGGTAAGATTTATATTATATATATATATATATATATATATATATATATATATATATATATATATAACTTTATCTCCAATAAATATGTGATATTTAATACATAGAAATACCACAAATTTAAAAAAAAATGTTGATTAAAGTGGATCTATAAAATTCCATGTCGAGTGTTGTAAAAAAGTAACTAGTTAATTTTTTTTTTAGTAAAAACTAATCATCAAGCTACCAAATGTGAGGACCAACTAATGCAATGTGTTCTTATTAAATAAATTATTTGGCTTCAAGTCCTTAAAATATAATTAGATTAAATACTTTGAGAAAGTTGTTACATTCTTTTTTATTTCAAATACAATTATCTTTCATAGAAAACACATGCTTTATATGTGTGTCCATACTTTTATAATAAAAATAATAAAATTATTAGTATTATAATTATAAAAGTATATATAAATAATTTTTATAATTTATTGTATATATTTTTATTCATTTTGCAGGTAAATTTTTATTATAAATAGTTATTTTAGTTTAAAAAATAATAAATTTAAAAAAACAATCAAATATAAAAGGTAAAATTGATAATGTGATTATTTGAATTTGAAAATTTGTTATTTAGAGGATAAAATGACAAAAAAGAATGCAGAGAGAAAAATTCCTTATATAATGATGCATATAAAAGGGATACTTCTACCTATAATACGATAATAAAACAAGGAAACAAATATTTTTGTTTGAAGATACTTTATATAAAAGGACGAAAGGTTAATCATCCAAGTTTTACAAACATGTTATTTTTCGTTATAGTTTACTATCCAAGTCTTCTTTTCTGCATAATTTACCATCACTTTTAAAAAAAATACACATTTTACTCTTATACTGACAACAGATTAATATTTTTTAGAAATTAATGATAAAAGAAAGTAGTTTTTAGTTACACGTTAATACTTTGTTACATATTTAAAAGTTAATAAATATGCAAGAATTGAAAAACTATGATTATGAAAGGTGTGAAAAAATTAAAATAATACTATTTATAAAATAATAATAATATTAAAAGTGATAAAATATCCTTGTAAGACAAAATGGAGATGTTGTTTGACCTTTGAGGTTGTAACTGATACACGGTTACCAACCATTCCAAATAGAAGTGTCAAAAGAAAACAAAAAGTCCAAGACAAAGGGTGAGAAAAGACTGCTTTTGTAGTTTGTGCAATTTTGCCAAACTACTGATCAAAGTACACTCTTCTAGACGCCCCTTCACCTCATAACCAAAATCTATTTCTACATCTGTTTCTTCTTGCTGCTGATTTTTATGCTACTCTTTTTACCTAACACCAGTAATATAAAACGTTTGCAGGTATCTCTTCTCATTAATTCAGATCTTTTAAACTTTAATAATCAATAAAAAAAAAAAGAGTAATTGAGCAGAGTCAATTATGGTACGTGGACTTCGAATTCCAAGTATGAAAATGCACGAGATTCCAACATTTTCAGCTCCCTGTACATTCTCTTGAACAAACATTTCAACTCACACTTATCGAGTGCGTAACTACCAGAACTCAATTGAAATCGGAAGCCAACACTGGTTGATTAATGTGGAATGGTGTTATATAAACCATGGGTGAGTTAGTACCACCGAATCACATCAGACACAGAAAAGAACATGGATTTCAGCAGCACTAGAATGTTGGCACAAGGTCTATTTGTCTTCCTTATGCTTTCGACCATGGCAGAGGCGACAAAGCCCAGAACCATTTTGGTCGGAGACTCCCAAGGTTGGCGTGCGGGCACTAACTACACGCAATGGGCCATTCAAAATAGCCCCTTCCACATAAATGATACACTGGGTAAGTCAAAACCTAAAAATCCAATCTTTTAGTTAACCGTATAATATCTGTGTAAGCATAGTTACGTTATAGATTGATTGATGAGTTGAACTTTTTTGGGAGGTGAAGTGTTCAAGTATCCCCCACCAGGAAATTCGACGGTTACGCAGAGCGTGTACTTGCTCCCGAACTTGTGGAGCTACATAACGTGCGAATTCCGAGGAGCAAAGTTGTTGGGGAACGCAAGTGAAGGAGATGACGAAGGGTTTAAGGTTGCACTGAACGAGTCGAAGCCATATTACTTTGCCTCCGCAGAAGGCAACTCTTATGACTGCCTTGCTGGTCTCACCAAGTTCATCGCTGTTCCATCAACACGCTCCACCACCCCTTAATGTTTCCGTTTCTTCTATCATTTCACATTTCGTCTTCTGTTTCTGTTTTCTTTTCTTAATCAAATAAAACTGCATTTCTGGGTTTACACTCGGTTGCGTTCAGAAAGCCCGTGACAGTTTCCTTCGGCCCATTCTTGTTTGTATGGCCCGACGCTGGCCCAAATAACAATATTTTTCTTATTCTTTACTTTTTCTTATGTTTAACTTTTTCACGTTTATATTAAAAATAGGTTTTCATTTTTGTATAAAATATTATGCATGTTTTTTATATTTTCTTTCAGAACATCGAGTAAAGCACAGGTGGAAATAAAATATTGACTTTCGATTGCCGCACAATTCTATGTATTGTTTTATATTAACAATGCCAAAAACACGTTATCGGCCAAGTCAATTTCACGTAAATATACACAATTGATGCCAACATTTTACGTAAACATAGTATTTTACGAACCCTACACCATGAATCCTAGAAAATCTATTATATGAATATATTTCAAATACATAAAAGTGAAACAAAATAGTGAGTCACTTTTATTTTTGAAACATTTTACATTGCAGCATGCATTGCTTTTTATTTATCGAATATAATTTGAACTGAAATTAATATGTAAAAGTAAGGTTATAGAAAAGGAAAGTTATAGTTGGGCAGTGAAAGAGGCGATAAGTATCCCTGCTCTGTGACTGTTCCTTGAAAGCAGCGCAACGCTTGGTTTCATGATGACACTGACGCGTTATGAAGAAGATTAATATTTGATGGTGGATTCCTCATCATAATTATGTTGATGACTCTATCTAGTTTAGGAATATCATATATTAGATAAGGGAGGCAAGTTCGTGACATGTGAATTAATCGAAAGTCCCAGAAAAGGAATAAAAATTTATGTAGTTAAAAGTGAATAAAGCGTAATATAATCATATTGTATGTATATTAACGTTTTATGATAATACAATAAAAACTTAAATACTTATTTCATCTAATAAATAAATTTTTATTTAGTATGTAATTTTAAAAATGAATATATTAGGTTTTTATGTTATGAAAAGTGTATGAACAAGGTCATATCTATTAAGTTGATAATAACGGCGTTAAATTCATGGTGATGTGATCGTACTTTTTCTCTTATTTCTTTTATTGTCTGTTTTTTTCTCTTTTGTTTAACTTTTTCTTTGATTATTTGTTTAATTTATTTTTTCTTTGTAGATCTTATTCATATATTTTTTATAACATAAAGATTCAATCTCTTCACTTCTAAAATCGGATACTAATTCATATATTTTTTATAACATAAAGATTCAATCTCTTCACTTCTAAAATCGGATATAAAGACAAATTCATTTTTGTTAAATCTATAATAAAATATGAGTGCAGAGCATGTGACATGGATATTAAAGCATGTGTGAGGCAGTGAAAAAGGAAGCTGAATTGGATAAGTCTTCTGCTGCTGCGTTTTAAACGCTTTTCCCAAGTTTTTCTATTTTTCTTACAATTCATTGTAAAGATCAAAAGAAGTCAACTTCGGAAGTTCGGTATAGGTACTCTTTACTGTATTCATTGTGTCTAAATAATTTTGTTTCATTACTTATTAGCTTTTTTGTAAAAAGGTCTGTATATATTTTTTTATACTCGAGGATATTTATGAACGTTTTTATATATTTTCTAAAATTTTTAATAAAATTATTTTTAAAAAATAAATATGAATTTAGATAAAAATTATTTTGAAGTATAATTTAAATTAAATTGTTCATTTAATATTAATGCAAATAAATTTGTTAAAAAATATATAAATTTAAACCATCGATGAATAACAATTGAATTTTTTTATCTGCGAGTATTTTAAGTATTTTTAAACAATCCATGAATAACAATTGAATTTTTTTTATTACGAATCAAATAATAAATAGACATTATTTATGTTTGACTCAACACGTTGTCAGTTTTTCTCCGTTTATCATTTACTAATCTTCCTAATGCACCTGCAGATATCGCAAGATGCTTGTGTATTTCTTTTTCATACAAAGGGCTACCTCGGCTTGGTTACCAGGTGACGCCCAAAAACAATGACTTTGATATTTAAATAAAAAAAATTATTTTTTTATCATCATTTAAAAAAAGAACTTTGTTACCTATTAACGATATCTGCAATTTAAAAATTTGTGGCACTCAGTTGAAAAATGTCTTTCATTTAAAAAACGAAGGATGTTATAACCAACAATTAAATAAGAGCAAAAGTGTAGTATTATTTTTATTTCAATTTAATACTTTAAATCGTGCGCAAATATGAAGTGAAAGAGGTAGTAAAATATTCATGGCTTGTTTAGTCATCCGAGTTTCTTTTTTCTTTTTTAAATGCCAAGAACTCACTATTCATTATAAGCTAAAATCTATCAAAAACTTTAAAATTATGGAAGCAGCTTACAAAACATAAAGTAAGACGTATAAAACTTTGATATTTTCAGTGCATCAGGTGTGTTGTCTTGTTTTTACGTGTGTAGAATAAAAATTGAACGAATTGACACTTTCGTTCACCAAAACCAAAATTAGAATAGAAAAAGTTGGACACAAAAAAAATGAAATTATTTTGAATAATATTTTAATCGCCATTAAGTTATTAAATCTTGAATCAGTTTCTCAATAAAGATAGTGATGATTTAAATCTATTGATTTGGAATATTTAATACTTTTATTTTACTTTATACGTTATGAATTATATGGCATTGTGAGTACTGGGTCTGTATCTAAAAATAGGAAGTAGGATATTTGGTTTGCGGAAATTGTAGGAACTTTGTATGCATCATCATCCGATTCTCTGGATTTTCTATTTATAATTGTCTGTAACAAACTCGTAAATGATACCCAGCACAATGCCATGAGTAGCTTGCGTTCAGAATGTTAGTAAAAGACGAGCCTTTTCATTAATTTCAATAGGAACAAGGAGAATTACGAGTTATGAAAATGGAAAGCGTGTATCGATAACGACAAATTCAGATTCTGCAACTTTTATATTTTATTCTGGGACAATACACGCATTTGCCTTTCATTTCTCATTTATGAGAGTTACCTCCCCCGTGAAGTGGATTTCCTTTAAAACATTTGTGTACCAGTGTCTGAATGAGACTAAATGTATATCAATTATCAAACAAAAAAAGGTATGTCGTTAACAAATTTACAATTAACACAACGTTAATATCCATATTATCATATGTACTTGTTGTTTTTATTCGTCCAAGGTTGGACTCTGTAGCTGATTCCTCTACCAAAAACAAATGCAACTAAGGTTTTTGGCCACCAAGTTGCGTTTTATCACCTATGCACCTCACCGGTTACCACCTTCTACCGTCGGTATTAATTCATCCTTAGACATTCCACCCAATAAGCCAAATTCACATACAAATACGTTAGATTTTCCCCCAACCATAACAAAATACCGAAATGCCTGTCGGAGAGGTGTTTCTGATGTAAAAGTATATACTTTAAAGCGGAAGAGAAAACTGCCGTTAAGCCGAAGCCAGAAGGGTTTTAATTTAATTCCCTGATCCGTAAAATCAAACAGCTCTCAATAATATATTCCAAAGAGAAAGAGACAAAAACAATTATGATTCATTTAATGAAAGTTCGAGTTATCAGAAAAATTGGAAGACACATATTCCTTCACTTCCCTCGCGATCACATCTCTCATCATATCCCAAAACCCCGCCGGCGCACTCTCGGGAGAGACCCGGTGATCCAGTACGGTGTCCTCGGCCACGGCGGCGCCAGAGAGACCGGGGGGAGCGAGAGTCAACGCGGTCAACGGGTCGTCCTCGAAGGAACGAGAAGGAGCAGAAGAAGTGGCTGCTTCGTTGTTGGCGTTGTTGACATTGATGTCAAGAAAAGCCTTGGCTCTGCGCTTGAGCGTGGAGTTCCAGTGGTTCTTAACGGCGTTATCGGTTCGACCCGGCAGCAAACGGGCAATGGTGGCCCACCTGTTTCCGTACTGGGCGTGGGCGGCGATGATGGTCTCGTCCTCTTGGGGAGAGAAGGGCCGGTGCTGGACGGTGGGGCTGAGCTGGTTGCACCACCGTAGGCGGCAGGACTTGCCAGACCTGCCTTTAATGTAGCGGCTGATGAGGGACCAGTTGCGGGGTCCGTAGCGGTCGACGAGGCTGGTGAGGATCCGATCCTCCTCGGCGCTCCAGGGACCTTTGATTCTGTGGGGGTTGGAGTCGGAAGAGGAAGAGTCGGAGGAAGAAGAAGCGGTGGAGGAGGTTCTGTTGATAGCCTCCATGGGAGAAATGAGGGAGTGTTGTTGTAGGGGTTGGTGGTGTTTATATAGGGAGAAGAAGAGAGTGAAGTGAAAAGGTGCATGCGGCAGCGTGAGTTATAACATAACGGGTAAGGGAGGAAGATGTAAAGGAAGGGTACTTCCAGGAAAGTGGGGTTTTGTATAGTTGGTGGGTGTGGAGGTCTAACTTGTATGACTCTTCGAGATGCGATTTGTTTTCATATCTATACTAATACCATTACTATTATCACTGCTTCTGAAAAACGAGCTTTCTCGCTGTCACACTTTCTCTTCCTTACTTTCTTTGACCATTTTCTCCCCTTTGAAATTTCTCACCACCTTCATTTTCCATTTCTTTATTACTGCTACTACTACTACTCTCTCATCAATCATATAATAATATGCTATTCTACTTTTTAATTATTCTGTCAACTTCTCCTTACTATTTTGGCGCTTTCTTATTCATAACAGTTAGCCTCTATTTAGGCATCCTCAGGTTAGAATAACAAACATATTCTATATTCCATTTCACACGTACGATAAACACTCCAAATATACTCGCCTTTGCAAAACCCCACCCTATCAAACAGCTGTAGAGAGACACCACTTCATTTATTATCCCTCTTCTTTACATTTTATCATCCATACATAAATAAATACAATACCTTCCTTTTCCTATCTTTTTCTTATATATATTCTTTGTTAAGATGAGCTTACCAGACAAAACAAAGATAACAAATCATCTCCCTTCCTTAACACAGGCGGAAAATCATTAAAAATAAATGGGATCACATGTTTAGCCTTCTTTCTAAAACCGGAAAGGAAAAACTAAACAAAATGTATTGTCCATTTGTTTTTTACTTTTGTATTTTCATTTCAATCACAACCATTTTTTTTATTTTCTTTCCTAAACCAAATATATCATTAAGTATTTATCAAATCATGTAGCTAATTGCATTAATGTTAAAATATTAGGTTATTTATTTATTTGTATTTGTGTGTTTGTTCCCTTCCCTTCCTCGAGTGCGGGTTTGTGGAGGGTAGGCACAGTGAAAAAAAAGATAAAAAGAGGGGTTGAATTTAAAAGCGATTATGGTACTGAAAAATTGAAGGTGGATAGAATATTAGGTTTAGGGGTGGAAAGTGGTCGTTAATTGGCGTTTAGGGGTAGAAGTAGTTGTTAATTGGTGTTTTGTTGGGTGCGTTTAAAACATGAGATGACAGGAAAAGTTGAGCTGTTTAGCACACAAGAAACGTTTATTTTATTTTATTTTTAATTTAAAGAGTAGAATAGAAAGATTACTAAAAAGGAGAGAGCAAGTGGGGTCGAAAGGGTTTTTGACTAGTTATTGTTTGGCTGAGGGACATAGAGATACAGCTGTAATGTAAAACAGAAATTCATCTCTGCTCTATCTATAACCAACCAAGTAAATTAGTGAAAGTGGTCTGAAGCAATCAGTGCTGCAAAACCAAAATCTTCGTTTTCATATTTTTAACCAAAATCATATCAAATCAAACACTTCAACTTCCTCCACGTAGGAAGGTCCCACTCCAGCCTGTAAGAATCTCACGTGATTCAAATTCAATCCTTTTGACTTTTTAGCCTCTCACCCCACCTTTTCCTCGCCTCTCTCACCGCCTTCTATCAACCCACGGTTAATCCAGTTCCACAACACACTTCCATTATATATAAATCACCAACAAATTATTATTACTTCAAAAAAAATTATATAACCATCGTTTCGTATTTCTATTTATCCTTACTTTTTTTCACTTTGCTCGGTAAGTTCCGATATACAGTTTGCTACTTTTAGATATAATTGGTATTTCTTTTATTTTATCTCATTAACGGTCTCCCAGTTCACGTCATAGAGTTATCTAAACGTAAAAATATAGATCAATTAATATTTTTATGTACAAAAAAAAGAACACCGAGAAGGTGGACGAAGTGAATTTTAAAATAAATGAAAAATTGCAGCATTAATCTTTTTGTAAGTTTAAATAGATATACTCCCTTGTTAAAAGTAACTATTGCATGACGTTTTGAACAAATCATTAAAAAAATAATTAGTTTGTACGTTCCATACTAGAGGTGTCAAAATGGGTCATTCGGTTCAGTTCATCATGGGTTGGTCATTTAGTGAGCCAACTCAACCCGGCTTATTTATTAGCGAGCCAGAAAAATTCAAATCCGATCCGATCCACTACGGATTAGTGGATAAACGGGTTGGCTCACTGACTCACTTAATTACAAATTTTTTAAAATAAAAAAATTACAAACTTTCTATAATTTAAATCTAAACAAATTTCACTCCCAAAATGGGTGTTTAATTAATTTTAAAAATAAGGAACTTAAATAATTTTTTCAAGCAAAACCAAAATAATAAATATTTTTTTATAAAATTAAAATTAAATTTTAATAAAATAAAATTAGGTAGGTGGATTGATGGGTCAACCCGGTCCACCACGAGTCAATCGGCATCAGCCGGATTGAAATCTGACCCACATAAAAAATACAATTTTTTAAAACTTAACTCGGCTCAAATATGTGATGAATCGGATTGATCCGTGCATTATGATCCATTTGACAGTTTTATTTAATACTGTAAATGTTTTTAATAAAGTTGAAGTTGTTTTTGTAAATAGACTAGAAAAATATAAAGCTTATATTAAAAAAGATGGGCGAAAGTTTTCGATGAATAAAAAAAGAGAAAAAATTGAGTAAAGCGAGTGCTTAAAGGTAGAGTTATTTTTGGAGGAAGGAAGGAATGATGACACAGTAGCCGCCCACGTGGCATAAATAAATTGGCTTTGGAGCGTTGTCATCCTAAACAAGGGAAGCAGTTGGGCAGTTGATAAAAACAGCTGGCACCAAACTCTAAGGCACCGACTTCTTCCTGTTCCGTTACATTCTAATTATAACTAAAAAAGGACCACATTAATAAAAAACACTCTTATCCATACTATCTCCTTTACCCTGTCTTTCGTTTAGGAGTACAACTCACAAATAAAACCAACTGAATAAATAATATATATTTTAAGCTGTTGTGTAGGAAAGTTAAAAGAAAACGAAGCTTTAAAGTGTAATTATACATGTATATGCGTAAATGACGTAAATACCTTAAAAAAAAGAAAGACACACGTGATAACGAAAAGTCAAGATTTTTATATTACGGAAAGTCTTTTTTTTGCTCATGTTTTTTCCGTCCAGTTTTGGAGATAGCCAAGATTATGACGGGACAAAAATCTCTCTTCCCATGTTGTCAATTATGCTTTGTTTGACCTTGGGAGAAAGATTAAAAAAGTGAGAAAAATTAAAAACATAATTACAAATTGAATGACGATGTAAAATGTAAATAAAAAAAAACATATAGAATGACACAATTATGTTAATAATATATATTATTAGTAAAGGAAACGTTAGTTTTATTCATTGTAATTTATCTTAAGGTTTAGGAATTTGAATGGTGTTGACTTATGATTGGTTTAGACGGGTCGGGGCGGGTCGGGTGAGGTGGAAGGATAATAGTGTTAGGTAGGGTACATGAACGGATAGAGAGGCAGTTACTGAGTGGGGCCTGAAATTAGCATGAATGTTTGATGCAGATTTAAATGGGTCCGGGTGTGTCCCCTTCCAACCCATTTGCCGGTAGAACTGGGCCCACTGCTAATCCAAATTGCAATTGTCCTCTTCTCTATTCTCGTAGCTCCACTTTTATTATTATTATTCTTCTAACATTATATTTACTCTCCAAATCGATTTATTTTCTACTTTTCATTACATATTAGGTATAAATATTTACCTCAACTTCTTCTTTTACTTTTAAACTATGAATATAATTAATCCAAATCACAACATTTGTATGTTAAGAACAAGATGTGCTTTACAGCTTTAATACTTTAATATATATTTATATTTATATATGTTTGATCTTGCTATGAAATTTTGGCCATCTAAGAATTGACTAGGTTGAACTAAATCTACTGTGTATTGAGTTGATTCACTCGCACCGAGAATTCAACACGACCCGCATGCCACTCCTACCACTTCCACATTATCACATACCCATTCATTTAAAAAATATAAGAAAATGTTTTTTAAAATATTTTATTTGGCCAATTCTGTTCAACGTATCAATTTGCCTTAAGCCAAGTTGGATAAACTAATTTAATATAAAGTGGTAATGTAAATCAATCGAGAACTGAGTTTTAAATGGCTTTACACTATATTTCTTGTATTTTTAATTTTTAAGTTCACTTTGATGAAATAGTTTCTAACAATTTTACAAAGCAAAAAACGTGTAGTGTGTAAAAATCGTAAAACATGTGTTGATACGCCATATTTTTGTATTTATGTTTGTTCCACTAAATTAAAATTGAGAAACTGAAGGTGATATTGGATAGGAAAAGCTAAATACAATGGCATGAAATTAGAGAGATTAAACTTTATCAAATAATTGTTCAAGGACTAAATATAACCAAATATTATTATTTTTTCTTTATTTCATTATCAATTTCAATTAAATAATTGTTTCATGTTTATCTTCCTTCCTACGCAAATACAATGTAATCTTGATAACAAATTATCAACAATTCTTCATATTTTCCGTGCTTAATTACAAATCCTGTGAGATATTATTATTATTATCATCATCATCATCTTTGTTATTATTATCATTCAAAATTATTATAAGATTATTTTTGAAGTTTCTGCTATATTTTTATCATAAAATATAGTTTCAATAGATTAAAATTTTGTCATAAATTATGTTTAATTTTGACTCATAAATATTATGATTTTTGTACTATACTTGGCAATCGATCGACTGTCAGACAAACTGATTGGGAAAGATAAATATCATTAATGGTCAATTAATACGTTTAATGGCCATATTAAGGACGAATATACGATATTTATGAGTGATCGGCATGTTACATTCCCAAACAGCTAAATATATACAATTGGTATCCAGGTACAGTATCTTAATAAAATATAAACTTCTTTATATGAAACATATCTGACTTGAGAACGACTCACCCTCGAACCAAATCAACCGAAACAATTCTTTTAAAACATTGAAAAAAAATATAAATTACTTAAAATTCTCATTGTTTTTGTTTAACAATTAAGTTCCATAATAACTTATATAAACTTTTATTTCACAACTAATTGAAACAATGATTGATATTTTTTTTCTAATACTTGAGTATTGTAGATATTGTGTTTAATTATATATATATATATATATATATATATATATATATATATATATATATATATATATATATATATATGAATGTATGTATGTATGTTATATTATGTAATGTACCATATATATGTAGTGTAATTTGAAATAATAAATATATAATTTAATAGATTTTATTTTGTTTTTCTATTCTTTAATTTTTGTTCGTAATTGTGGGAGAACGAAAAATATATTGTATTTTTGTCGTGGCATTTCTTTGAAAATCAATTAATAAATTACCTCTTCTTTAAAGTCTAATATTTTTATGATTAGTTTGGGCGTCTTATGATAATAAAACTGAAGTAAAAATCTTGTTTTGTAGTGAGATACTTAAAATATTAGAATTGAGTTTATTATAAATCAATAGCATTGACTAAAATAAAATATCATATAAGAAATTGATGGATTTCACCATGCTTTCAAAAATTCAGTATTTTGTGCAAAAGTAATTTACGAATTCTTTATCCAAACTTTTTTCTCGTTTTGGAATAAAACATAAATGTTATGTGAAGAATAACAAAGCTCGATTGGACCCAATTTCATACCCATTAAGTTTCGGCCCTGGTAGTGTGGGCTTTAAATATTGGCCGTCTTTTGTCGTCTCGGCCCATACACTGGAACAAATGCAAAGTCGAAATTTCCGAGGGTGTTGCTCCCTCCACCACCACAGCCTTCTCCCTCCACCTCCCCTCTACTATTTTGCCCCTCAGTAAAATTTTATTTTTAAAATTATTGTTTTTTAATTTTACTCATTTATAACATATCTCACTTATAACCTACGTAGTTCCTTGTATGAGTAAAATATTTTTCTGCAAAACTCAATGATCGTGAAAAGAATTATCAAGCAATCTTCCTCTTGCTTGCTTTCGGTGCAGTACGTGGTGCACAACGGATGTCAACATCCGTTTAAGGCAAAACGGATGTCGACATCCGTTTGGCCTTAAACGGATGTTGACATCCGTTTCGCCTTAAACGGATGTTGACATCCGTTGAAGGATGTCATCCAGCTTTTCCAAATAGAGTGCGTCGCAGTCGCTTTTCCAAATACTAATATATTTATCTATCATAATTTCGTTTCATTTTTCTTGCCTTTGTTTATTTGATTGTGCCACCCAAGATTTCAATACTAATTATTTGTTTTTCAGAATTCCATCGGAACCGAGTTTAAAGCAGACATTCTGAAGGTTCGGCATGAGTCTGTAATTAATGGCTTGTATGGTGATCTCCCTAGACAATGCAGAAGTTGTGGGCTGAGATTCAGAAGCCAAGAGGAACACAGAAGTCACATGGATTGGCATGTGACCAAGAATAGGAAGCAGAGAATCTGTCGTGAATGGTTTGTGAGGGAGAGGATGTGGCTTAGTGGTGCAGAGGCAGTGGGAACGAAGTCAGTAGCAGCTTTTTTTCCGACAGAAAGAAAAGAAGAAACGAAAGATGAACAAGAGTTGGCGGTGGTAGCAGAAGAGGAGCAGAAAAGATGTGCATTGTGTGAAGAGGCTTTTGAGGAGTTTTACAGTGATGAAATGGAGGAGTGGATGTATAGAGGAGCTGCGTACCTGTATCAACCCACAGAAAAATTAGCAACAAGCATGGAGAGGTCACAGTTAGGTCCCATAATTCATGCTAAATGCAGATCAGATCCTAAAATGCCTCTCTCCCGACATCTTCCAGAGGTATATTTTAGAATGCTACTAGTAACATATTCTCTTTCAGTATATTAGTTTATATTTAAATATTAAAATAATAAAATAATAAAAATAAAAAATTTTAACTTTAAGGATATAATTGGAATTAAAGATAATTGGGGAGGTGGAGGGAGAAGGCTGTGGAGGTGGAGGGAGCAACACCCAATTTCCGAAGCATACCTTTTCTCTTTTATTTCTTTAGGCTTTTAAAATGACAATGATTTTTTTGCATGCATGATTTGGACGTTGTTAAATGGGCCTAAAAGGGGATCGTGTCTAGTAGTATAATATTTTGATTACTCTTCCACTCAAAGCTGAAATTAAATTGTTAAAGTAACATATTTTCCCACAATTAATATTAGTGTAATCTTACTCCTGTTTTTGATTGGATGTGTGAAGAAAAAGCGAATTAAATGTTATCTGTATCATGTTTAAATTATTGTCATTATATTCAAGATTGTTATCAGAGTGTATTCATACGGATATTGACCATATTTATACTAAGAAGTCTTCGTAATAAATACATTTGTTTCGAAATTCAAAATTTAACGTCCACCTTAACAACGTTGTACACTCAACAATCAACATGTTCTTGGTATACATAACTTGTGTTAGGTATCACTTTGAAATTATGAAGCATAGCACCATGGTTAGAGGTGTTTCATATGAATTAAACTCACCACGTGAAGAGAAAATAAAAGAAAATATGATATTATAATCGATTCAAATACAGTGAAAAGAATTAGTTTTCGCAACATAGTTCATTAATAGAAACGTTATGATTTATATTGTGTATAATGTTCACGTTAGTAAAATTATCACAATGCACTAAAGTATTTTAAATTGTAGTAATATATTTATTTAATTTTTCCTAACATGAATATTTACTTACTCATTTTCAGTTTTTTTTTTCAATTCCTCCTTCATTAAAAAAACACTTTTTTTATTCCTTTCGCTGCTTTATAGTTATCAGTTTTTTAATGAAAATATTGTTTGTTTATATTTATCATTTTTTGTAATTTCAATATTTTTTTTTGAATTATGCTCTTATTTTAATTAATATGGAGGAGAGTCAAGATTAATTATGATGATAACATATAAAAAAATACAATAAATAATGGACTCGTGCTATACGCGTGTTAATTATTCACATTTTTCTGAAGATTTATTTTTCCAGAAAGTTTTTAAGTTCAATCCATATGTAAATAATAAGTCTTGTCTCCTGCTGTTACAGATAATTTTTCAAAACTAACAATTACTTACTTTTAACATCGATACATTTAATTAAACAAGATCTACATAGGAAAAAATAAATTAAAATTTCTAGTCTGAAAAAGAAAAAGAAAAACAGTGGGTTAATGTGATCCCTGCTAATATTATTACTCTTCATCCATCCAAACAAAGTCTGCCTCTATTTTGTCAATACTGTGTGATTGTTGGATTCCGAGTAAACATCAAATACCTCATACCTACCTTTGTCCCCATCAATAATGACTCTTGTTGAGTTGTAAGACAATGACATCATTCATTCATTCTATATATCTATTTCTTTTCTATATTTTCCAACATATTTCAAACCACATTTCCTATCTTAAATCACAACTATCACTCTAATAACACAAAACTAGGATAATTCTACCAATCTTATGTTAAACAAAATGTGATTGAAACTTTAGATGTGACCTATATATGTTTTCATGTGGAGTACTCAAATTGTGTTGGAATCTATACCTAGGGTACATCATGGGTTCAATAAATGAAAAAAAGAACAATTCAGGAAAACATAATTATAACGCTTTTCTACTCAATTTTGTTCAAATTGTGAAAGCGCAAAAGTAATTTTTTGATCGACCATTTAATATATAAGGTATATTAGTTTCAATGATAGCAGAAGAAGATAATAATTATAGTAATTTTTTAAAATTAAACAAAAACTTAATATAATAAAGTAAGATTAAAAGTTTTTAATTATATATTAGTTTCGCCTCTAAGTAAGCGGGGAAAAAGACAGGCTGCTGCTGACAAATATCTAAGTTAGCAACTGTCAGTCATGACCTACAAATCTTATAAAATCTATATTATTAAAGAAACTTTTTTAACACATATTTAGCGTAATTTTTTTAGTTCCGATATATAATAGCAACAACTATTTGAGAAATCATATAAAATGTTTTAACAATCAAAGCGTAAGAGTCTCGGAAGAAATAATCCCAAGATTAAAACAGACGAAAATTAACGATGCAGAAACAAAGATAATATCAGTTATAATCTGTAAAAAGAATAAAATACAAAAATATAAAAAGAAATCTATTAGATGAAGTGATTTGCTTTTTATAGATCATGGGCCTCGCAAAAAATTAATATTGAAAAAAATAATCGGTGCAACTTCTCTTAGATTCTATGAAACTACATGAACAAACTACCGCAATGATACCATATTTATTACTATATTCATTGCTGGATAACTTTATTGAATAAGAGACAAAATGGAAAACAGAATGCAAAAGTGACCAAAAGTAAAAATGTTAAAAAATAACTGCACGTGTATATTTATTACTTGGTATGTTGTATATTCTTGTGAGTGGGCATGCATTATTATTATTATTTTTCTGAAAAATGTTTAGCAGAAAGTAAGTTTTCTTATTTCGTCCCAGGCAAAAAGCGACCTATTTTTTTCTCTCCAGTACAGACATTTTTTGGGCGCCCAAATCCTTTGAAGCTCTTCTAATCTACTAATGGACAAGTAAAGACATTCACAGAAGAAACATACAGTCCAGAGATAACTCGAAATATATAAACGGTTCGAAATCTGTGATTAATGAGTGGTATATATATGTATGTTTATTATTCGTTTTGAAAAGAATTACTGATAACCGGGGAATGGAAGGTTAAGAATGATGAGAAGAAGAAGGGAATGGAATGGGAGTTTTTGAAAGAGGTGGAGCTTACAGTAGGAATGATAGATAAAGATATGATATGGTATATACGGATATGATATGATGATGATGATGATAATTGATTTGATGAAATCTAGTGAGGTCTAACAAAGAAGATACTCAATTCGGGGCCTTGAGCCCCATCTGGGTTTATCATGTACAAAGCCTCGGAATCCTTAGACCCAACCACCCTCTCAAACCTTGCCCTCATGTACGTCATTTCTCCGTCGGAATCTTTATGATCCGATGCGGTGGGGAGCACCCCTGCTCCCATGGACACCCCTCTCAAATGCTGCATCACGTGGAGCTCATCGTCGCTCATCTGTTTCCGCCTGATGGAGTAACCCACCTTTCTCCCATTGCAATACACCGCCCACACGAACTCTTCCATCAGCTTCTTCTTGCTGCTCTTCGTCTCGCTCTCCAACGCAATCCTCATGATGTCCGACGCCATTTCCTTGTTCAAAGCACTGGCCAGCATCGGCAGCTCGATCAGAAAAATGGGCATTTGACGCGTGTCCTCTTGTATGGCCAAACTCACCCTCCCCTTGCGGTAACCGAAGATGGTCCCGGTCGTCGCGCTGTCCTTTAGCATTTTCCGAGGTCTTCCCAAGAGAGCCACCATTTTGCATCCAGAAGTCAACATGGGAAACAACTTGAACATTTTCAAAAGCCCTCCTCCGCTGGAGAATTTGCTGCTACGCTTACTCTCCCCCGTCGTGTGACGGAGTAAAGATGCCAAAGCCGGGTTTTCCATCGGGTAACACGGACTAGAATGCACCGATGGCATTATAGCATGCTATTTTGTAAAGAATGACAGCGATTATTTTGTAAAGGATAGGATGTGTGTGTATGTGTTGGAGTTTAGAGGTTATTATGAATGGATGAGACGTATAGGATGATATAGAGAAGAAAGGGTGAAGGAAAGAAGGTATTGGTTGGGTGTACCAAGCTAATAAGGTGTTAAAGAGGGTTAGGTCATGGAATCTTTATAGTGGGAAGTGAGGGGGTCGGTTACTTTGGACTTGGTTGAGTGAGGGAAAAACCGAGTGAGATTAAAGGTTGATGTGACAAAGTTTGTGAATTGATAGGGGGTTGAAGGTGATAAGATAAGGGGAGGGTGGACCACGGGGGTGGGGTGGGGTTAATCGGGAAGAAAAAGCTCTAAAAAATAAAAAAGAAGAAGAGAGGGTTGTGTTGTGTTGTGGTAATGTTGGAGTGGCATGTGCCTCTCTGATCATTACACGGAGTATCAACGTCAATTGCCTTTTTTGCTTTCTGAAACCTTGAGTAGTAATTATTGAGACGAAGAGCGTCCTTTCCCTAACATTTTTGCTGTGCGTACATGAAAATTTGCTTTTGCTTCTTAGTGACTCTCTCTTTCTTTCCACCCTTTTTTATTTTAATGTGTCAGACCATAGGTCATATTCGACAAAGGCGTGTTAGGCAGTAGAAATTATCAACAGGCCCGGTTGTACCATAACCACTCTTTTCTTTCTTTTCCTTTCATGCCTTTATCAATTCCTATTATTTCCATCCCACGCTCATACTTTTTGCACACATGGTCCGGGATCACTGTATGTATTTCCATTCTCTCTCTCTCTCTCTCTCTCTCTCTCTCTCTCTCCATTTTACGTTTTGGTTCAATGTAATACCACGAATTCTACCTTCATGTGTATTTGCATGTCATGTTTTAAAGTGATATGAAAAAGGGAAAGAGAAAGATTGGACACAAATCGGGTAAGGAGCAAGATGGAGAAGAAAGTGGCGCATAAAAAACATTAATGTTAATGTTAAAAACGAACAAAATGGGGTTAGCGTGGAAGGTGGGGACCTTCCACGCGAGTAATGAAAAAAGAAGAAGCAACGTCGGTATCAGGCTGGTACCATGAGAGGTTGACAAAGTATGCATTAAAGTTCCTTTTACGTATGCCGCATTGCTTTGTGATTTCGGCATTCCTAATTTTTCTGCTCCTCATGTGCTTCTGTTTCATTGCATTCCTAATCATAATAAATACAACACCACACAAATAAATAAGTAAAATGTTAATTGAGTTCGCATATCTTATCAGGATTGAGAAAGGGTGTATCAAGTGGATTTCGAATGTGTCCAAGAAAGAATTGAAGCCAGCTATAGCATGGAATTGATAGTGTTTGATTGAATGGACCTACAACACTGCAAATTTTTGTTGTAAACTGTTTGAGAGCAGTGACTGATTACCAGCCACATTGTTGTAACTATGTCCTTACTTGGACCAAACAACGCAATGTTTATTCTCTGCCTTGCACTTCCGTCCCTATAAACGATGCTTTTGATTTTTCTTTCCAAGTGAAACATCCCGTTAGGCTAAACTTTGACATTATTATCAACGCCACTTCCGAATCACTCAACGGATTACCCTAAAATAAATTATTCTCAAATCACACTCCAATCATCATTGTTTTCGAATTATTGGGCTGCTGATGGGATTGATGATTGTACACAACTCTCTTTCTTTTTTATTTTATTTTTTTAATTTCTGGTTTGTATTATCTGAGATTGAATTGCCTGTTTTTCATTGGGGAAGGTAGACATAACACTAACATTTTACCAGAAAATACACTTTCTGGAGAAAGCGAGAAGCTTTGGTGGGAAATGCTGCATCTCGGATTTGACTGTAACAGCTTGCCAAAAAACCAGTCACAATCACGTATCGGGCACAGTTTCTTCAAGATCCAAATTAAACTCTCCTTTCAATGTTTTCAATGCAAAAATTTGATGTACAAAAATGTAAAAGGGTTCACATTTCAACGACACTGAGAATAGTGCACCAAATTAAGGATGAGTTAATCTTACAAAAATAATTTTCTTCTTTCTATTTCTCATTCCCAATCAACAACGCTTTTTTTTACCATATAATTCATTATTTATACTTATTTCGAATGCCTTTGTATTTGAATAAACAGGAATAACTGAATATCATTTTGTCTTGGGATATAAATCTTCCTCAAATAAACATTTCTTTTACAAAATCTTCCACAAATGTAAATTAGGATTTTAGCACGATTGTCAAATTCCAATTTTAATATTTTAAACCAAACAAAATATCAACCTAAAATATTGTTAATTTTCTTTTTTATTCTATATCTATTAAGTTAACATTAAATATTGATGTGTGTTGTTTAAAATTTTAAATATGATATATATAAATATATATATTACATCTTAAGAATATATAAATTTATATTTTAGTTTAGTTTTTAGTATCATGAAATTATGATGTTATATTTTTAAAAATTATTTTGCATGTGTTTAATTGTTATAATAATTTAACTAACGATCGTTAACCTTGGAAACGTGTCTTAACTGGTTCAATAACAAATAGTTTTAAAATTATGGAATTTTAATACACGTATAATACATGATAAATATTTCTTTTTATGTAATAGATATTTTCTAAAAGAAAATGGTATATGCAATGATGGGTCCAATAATTTTACGCTGATTGATTATAAATAATAATGTATAGTGATTTGATTGACTCTTTTATCACATGTACTCGAAAAAAGTCATGCTTAACATATATATTGGTGGAGATCATAAAATCTCTTTACACAATCATAAAAGATTTAAACTTTACTTTTAATAAATAAATATATTTTAATATAAATTTATATTAAATATATAAATTATATTTAAGTATTCAGTGATGAACTTTAATCTGTGACAGGAGACAATTATTTTTAATTTATATAAATTAATATATAATTAAAAATATTATTTTAAGAGTTTAATATATTATATATATATTGGATATTTCAAAAATTTGTATACATTTATATAAAGATTTTGGTACTCTACCATTGAAGATTAAATACACAAATAATGATAAAATTGTGTAGTTTTAGACAGTCCAAAAAATTGTTTTCTGACAGACTGAAGCATAGAAGAGAATTGCACACATAAAAAATACAAAAGAAAGTATATTGACAATATTTAATTGAGAGTGTAGAGACTCGAGACTGAAAGCATCACTCTCAAAATTTAAACTTTAATTATGGTATGAGAATAGACCAATTGTCTTTATTTTTTAATTGCTTTCTTTGGAACTCATTGTTTTGCATTTTAATATATTTTCAATTAAATGATTCCTTAAAAGCAACTTATCTTTAACAAATTATGAACATTTTTTTATAGAAAAGGTGAGTAATGTAAAGGAAAGCCACGTTATTGTGTCACTTATAGATCAAGATGGAACGTAATTAATTATATCACAATAAAAATATGTATGGAGTTTAATTATTCTAGTTTTTAACTTTATTTTTTATTTTTATTTCTTTTTTACTCTCTCTTACTTTCTTTATATATTATTTAAATAAAACATTAAATACTAGTACGGTTAGTGGTTACTAGTTTTAAATATTTATTTGAACTTATGATAATAAAAGTAAGGTGTACAGATAAAGTCTCAAAAAAATTGATTACAATCATACAATTCATTATATATTTGAAAGTCATAACATTAACAGTGAGAGTTAGATTAAGAAAGAAAAAGAAAAAGAATGAGAACGACAGTCGTATAGAGTAAAACTACGTCTAAGAAGCATATCTATAATGGCTTACCACCTCCATGAGATATATTACTATTAAATGTTAAATATCATTTCATAAAAAGAAAATACAGTGAATTTAAATTAAATAATAATTAACTTACATTTCTTCGAAAATTGAAGGATGTAATTTGCCTTAAAGCACCCCTCCGGTGAGTCTTCCCTTCCTTGTAGAATTGATAGTTAACTTATAGTTCAAACTCATTTGTTGTTTCCGACGTTCTTTTCCACCTCATTGATTTGGGCTTTTACTGGTTCACTTCACAATTTAAACGAGGTTCTTCACCTCCGATCATTTCATTATATATTTTCAAATTTTTAAAAATTCTAAAATTATCTTCTACAATTTAAAAACCCTATATTTCACATTTTGTGCTTAGTTAGATTTCAAAATTCAATAAATGATTTTTTTATTAGATTTCAAAATTTGATAAAAGATATTTTATTTCTTTTATCGGATTTTAAAATTTGATAAAAAAAATTGTAATTCTGAGATTATTTTTGAAAACTGAAAGTGCAAAATGAAATTTTTTGGAAGTGTAAGCTAAAGTAAACTTAAATGGGGTCTTGTGGAGACTTTGAGTTCCTTTCTGTACCGTTTTTTAAAATATTTTTGACTTTGAGTTCCTTTCTCTACCCTTTTTTAAAATATTTTTGACTGTTGCTTCCTCCACCTATCACATTTCTTCATCCATCCCATAAAGAAAGCTACCGAAAATTCCGTAATAGGAGGGAAGATTGCTGTCCAGAAAAAAATAATTGTGTTCCAGAACTGTTTTTGTGTTCCGAAAAATAAATTCCGAAGTGTAAGGGCAAAGGAAGAAAAACGATAGGGTGCAGGAAGCAATTTCCAATATTTTTTTGGCATATCAGACGTGTCAGCCCACTTACCTTTCGGCCGAACTACCAAATATTTGCAATCCATTTTGAAATGATGGACCAATCTAGTTCTCGTTTTTAACTTGACTTTCCACTTCTATCTTTTATTTGAAATAAATATTTACATATTACCATTAAAATACAATGTAATCATTATATGGATAGTCTAAATTATATTTTAACATAACACATGAATTAAATTAAATTTTAATTATAAGATACAAGAAACTATCTTAACTTTTAATTTAATTATTTAGAGCCTTACCTAATAAGAAGGCATTTAAGAAAATCTTTCCAAGTGAGAAAATAACAAATGGCATTTACATTATTCTCACATGTATGATCTAGAGCTGTTTACTAATTGTATCCACAGAAGCAATAAAACCTTACAGAAAACATAAGCAAAAACTATGTACACAGCAAGTATCTAAAATTGAACTCGTGTGGCATAATCTGTACAAATTGTGAGAGGGGCTCGGTTTTTCTTTCCTCAAGGAACTTAATGGCTTCTTTCCCCACATCACTTGGTAATTGGAGGCAAATCCAATCCAGCAATGATTCCAAGTCTTTTGCAAAGTCCAGTAAATACCAATCCAGCAGCTTCGGGATAAGGAACTTTGATTTCGAAATTCCAACTGCAGCCTGTAAGTATTCCTTTTTGGCCATCTCAAGTTCGTTCTCAACCTGAGATGCTGTGTAAATTCTCACCTACAATTGAGAAAATCAGCAACAAGACAGTGCAAATCAGGAAATTATTGAATTTATTGAGTGCAATAAAAGAAGAAGTTTAAAATCAAGCAAATTGACAAAAGTAACGGGATTTATCATTATGCACTGCTTATAGGAGATGAGAAATATTCAATGTGAAGTAGGTATCAACTTACAGCAGGAGAGGACCAAGTACCACAGGATAGAGCAAATGTCACCAGGGGTTCTGACAATTCTAGTCCATAAGTTTCATGATTTTTCCCTCCCTTTGAAAATGTTGTCTGTTTAGAATTTAGCTGTAAGAAGCTTGGTGATTTCCAAAATTCCCACCCAAGGAAAGCTAGACTTGAAATGAAAAGAACTCTAAATAATAATTAAAATGAACATGCTTACAAATTTGTAGTGATAAGGAAGTCTTAAAATGCCATGTTCTATAGTTGTTGCACTTAGCAAGTGTCCACCCACATTTATTGTGGCCTGAGTAACAAGAAAACATTATAAATTCTTGAACCTGACAATGCTATTTACATGTACCCAGGGAACAAAAAATACATTGCGATCCAAGCCACAAGAAAAACTTTCATACCTTCTGCATCAGCGCAACAACCATTTCAGGACTCTCTGGTATGCCATTTTCTATGTATGCCTGAAGTAAAGCAGAACTTAAATAAGCTGTTACCCACTTTAAAAACTTGTTTGGATAAAGAAAAGGTTCCGTCAACAAAAGCCATTTCAGATGAAACTACGCGTTGTTCTAATGGTATGATTGACTTACATTCATCATACATGAGTTATAGATGTTGATCCAGAATGCAAGCTTCTCCTGGTGGTTGAGATTATCAAAGTTGACACAGGCTAGTTTTCTCAGAAGAAGTCTGCAAATTTTCCAAATTTAGAGTAATATAACATCTCCATGACACGATTGATAAGTATCGAGGAAAAAAATAATAATAATTTGAAAAGAATATAACATACTTCAACCGGTGCAGTAAAAACAAAGATTTTGCAGTTCGTTTTGGATCGAATGATTTGGCTTCAATTACACATAATTGCTTGTATGGACCAATATCCCTCTTTCCCAATTCAAAACATATACCATAAGGATCCCAAAACTCACTTCCTCCAACGCAGTTTTTACTAGATTTTGGACTCCATGAGTGTGTTACATTACCTGCAGAATCCAAATTCTTCGCAGTACTCATTCTCAAGAGAATGCTTGATAAACACTTCAGAATAATTTCGGAGATTATATTTGGACTTTCCCCCCCTTTTGGTTTGTCGTGTAGACTATGGTTTCTCACTTCTGCAATTGGCAGGTCTTTTACCCTTAGTTCTTGCTGCATAATTGGAAAGCTCACATTTATTGACTTCAAAAACTCAAGTTTTTTCACTAGTACTCCTATCGAAGCACTTAAAACTATCTTAACACACGACACACCTGCTTTTTTGGAGGATCCCAACGTTTCTGTGGTGATTTATTGTCGATGGGGAGTTTCTTAATCGGCGATTTGGTTGTCTGGCCTTTGCATATGGACTGCTTGCTACTCTTGGAAGAATTAGTACATGTTTGGTTCTCTTTTCCATGTCTATCCTCTGGAGAGACAAACAAGAGAATGAACTTAATGAAATGCATTCTGAATAATGAAACAACTTAACCTCAGTTGGTGGCACAAAATGGTCAGTTCCTCACTTGGAAGTGCTGTTATAGGCATAGTTTCAGATCTTGCAGCATTTTCCAGTGTCTGGGAAAGGGACTCCTCTTTAACCGGTTTGGGACTACTCTGTGGACTTAAATTGCTCACACCGGCTGATTGCTCAAGTTTCATCTTAGAGGATGACATGTACACAGCTTCCTGGTACAAGTCCTGCCTGAAATGCACAACCTGTTCCTCAAGCCTAACAATTTCTTCTTCCAGTACTGCCACCTCAGCAAGAAGTCCTAGTGTCTAGAAATTTCAGATTAAATACATAAGCCAAATGGTCATGTTTCTTGAACACGATAACCTCTTCCTAAAACACGTCAAAATTTAGTTCAAATGAGTTAATTTCGCTTTTAAGCTCTTTTTAGTTTAAATGATTTATTTCATCAGAAATTAGTACTGGTTAATAAAAGAGAAAATAGTCTATCTACTTTACAGTTTACACTCATAACCAAAAATAAATAAGGCACATCGGTAAGTTTGAACATAATTATTCATTTCTATAGTGATATAGACTTTTTATCTTTCCATCGATCCTTATATTTAGAACTGTCCATTTTAATATATGTATTTATAATTTTGAATCTGTATTACTCTCTATCATCTAAGTTCATAGGAATTAAATGAATAAAATTACAATTACAGTCCATAAGTAAATTGTTTATAAAGAAAAAAAAACTGACAATGAAAAGGAAGAGAGAATACTAACGTAGGGAGGGAGATACGGAGGAAGACGAGGCAGAGCTCCCAAAGGCCTGTTGAAAGCTCTCTCCAATGCTCTGTGTATGTTCTCTTCACGCCTAAGCTTTTTCTTCAACCTGTCAACCTGAAAATAAGTTGGAGAATCCATCTCGGTTGGCAATTAAGAAAATGAAACCCATATAACAAATTGGAGAAGAAACTATGCCATTACATCTTTCTGTAAAGCCAGTTTTCTATCTTTGCTCGATGTTTTTCCACCCTTAACTGAAACATTCGCTCTCCCTCGCGAGCTTTGCCGCATCTCTGCCTTTTCATTCGAGGTTTCAGAGGTTAGAATTTAAGTAAGCAACTAGGATCAGTTTGAATTGAAAGTGCGCGTATGTCTCAGCGTGCCAGATTCACAAGTAAAAAGCAAGAAAAAGAAAAAGAAAAAAAGGTTTGAAACCTTGAGGTTTATAGAACCCAATTCGATCAAGAATAACGAAAAATAAGGGTATCTTTTCTTTTCCTCAATTCATATGGTGCGGTACTTTGTCAATAAAAAAAATGCGGACTTTTCAGAATGTCTGGGATCATTGATTGTTAAAACTGAAGCCATAGTTTTGGATAAGAACTGTTACGCTATCATAATCATAATTAATAATAACGATGAGAATCGTAATTTAATAGCAATAATACTAATAAATGAACTTGATGTACTGTAGCAACCGTTTTTCAAAAATAAACACAGGACATAAAATGAACCGGGTTTTGAGTTGGAACTTTAGAGCAAATTTAGTTACCCTTTCATGTGACAGCGTGATGGGAGGTTTCTTATGGTGCAGCTTGGGCTTGATGCTGGTGTTCATGTTTTCAAATTCTTCTATAAGTCTGCAACTGCATGCATATGTTGAGCACCATCAAGTTGAGTGAAACGGTGATCAAAGTGGTGAGGAAGTACCCACAAGATGAGCAGAAAGAAACAAAGATGGTTTCGTGAAGCTCACGAGAGAAGACAATGAGAGTGGTACGGTAAAATTCCACCACCTCCACTACCAGGCTTTAAGGCTTTAACCGCTTCAGGACATGAAAACGGTACTTAAAGACGCTTCTGTTAACAAAGCCACATGTTCAAGACTAAAAAAAAACTGAACAAAACAAAACTTATACAATAATTATCAATAAAGAAGAAGCTTGGAGTTATGATAAATCATGAATAATTAATATAAAAATAATGACGTGAGTAATGAATGATTTTTTTAAGGAATATATAATTTATTTATATTGTAATTAAGTTTTAAAAAAGTGATTCTCCTTTTGCTGTAAAATACAAAATAAACCCTAAAACGAAAGGGGCCAAGGCGCATGCCATGATGAAGCACAGTGCAGTTTCCATTTAAGTTCCTTCAAGTGTTCATTTTAACCCAAACAAAACGCTCCTCTCTCAACCCTTTTTGTCTTACTTTCTTATCCTTCTACTGTTTTTATTTTCTAGTTTGATGTGCGTTGGTGGGTGGCTTTTACTGCTGAATTACTGCTTGCTTAAATTAAATTAAACTAAATTAAATTAAATCAAATCAAACCAAAGCCAACTAAACCATTTTATTTTCTCCTTTTCGGACAAATTAAGAAAACTAATGAATTCAACCGTATTCTAAATGCTTACAATAATTGGTGGTATAAATTATGTGGCAGGTGAAACATCATAAACTCTGTTTTTTTAATATCTGGCAATTAGCAACCTTCCATTTATGACTGATACAAAATAAGAGAGGAATGTTAAATCTAATAAAGAGAAGAAGGATGAGCATTGGAGTGTATTGTTGTCATACCTTACGAGTCTTTGTCACGTACTTGTTAAATAAATGTTGTATTTGACATGCTAACCAGTACTAAACAAAAAACTTAGCTGACAAAAAGGAAAATGCTTTTTTTTGGCATTAAACTAAAATATTTTTGATTGAGAAAAAAGTAGTGGTAATAGAAATGGAATCGCAGATGAAACGGCAAATAGGATGATGATATGGAAAGAAGGTAAAGCTTGTGTTTAAAACAATGGATCCATCAAAAACCACGTGACGCTGACTCCAAATCACAAGCTATCTTTATTTTTAATTCTCTTAAAAAGGAGATTATATTCGCTAATTGTCAATGTAATTTAGCATCTAATATCTAATCTAATATTCGTAGAAGGTGCATGTCAATAACTTGAAAGCACCCTTGTCTTTTCGTAATGTAATTTATAGCTTTTTGGGTTGTCATGCTTCTTTTCCACAGACTACATTGGATTAGTGAGCCAACTTTATTCGCAATAATTTTGTCCAACACTATTTTATTTTATTATTTATACTTTTTATCTCAATTATGTCAATTAAATACTACTAGTATACATTTTTCAAAAATTCATTCAATTCGTAAGTCTCCAACCAATATAATGTATTATATAGTTTAATTGTTTGAAATAATACTATATATATATATATATATATATATATATATATATATATATATTTGAGGAGAATTAAATTGACGATTAAAGATTATATGTGCTGTGAAATCTATTGTAATTGAATTCGAAACTTCAACCATCAAATCCCTCTCTAGTTAATTTATCGAATAAGTCAGAGTTTTAAAAATGGACATGATTTTGTTGGATAATTGTTTTTCATACATACGTGTGAAAAGAAGAAAAAATTATAAATTGTATATACACTTTTTTTTTAAAACTATATTTAAAAATTTTTCATTTTATTTAAATATAACATGAAATCGATATTATAAATCAAACCGTAAACTCTTTCTAACTATATCTATAGGAGTAAATGCGTAAGGCACGTTCAAGTTTTTTTTTTTTTTCAAATTTAAGAATGTTCCATTCTAACCTCTATAGTTACTTTAAAATAGGTAGGACAATAGGGTAGTGCCGAGGTTGTCCTTTAGGGAGAGTCAAAGAGTTTACTCAGAGAGATTCCAAGACTCGATTATTGTTGTGTTTAATAATGGCTAATATGTGTTAAAGGAACATATCTTTAAAGGTGACTATACTTGTATTTATACGTGAGAATGGGTGAGAGTGCTAGACTTTTTTTTTTCTTATTTAGCAATATATATTAAATGTAAGCTTGATTTTTTTCTTAAATATAAATTTTAATGAATAAAAAGTAAAAAAGTTCTATAAATAGTTTTTTTTTTTTTTACTTCGTGTAAATTTTATCATTATATAGACAATTTTATTTATAATATTCTAAATTATCTCTAAGATTACGATTCCTGAAATTTTATGTTTTCATAACAAATTATACCCTATAAGAGGTGATAGATGATAAATTAAGATGAATATAATATTATTTTATTAGAGTAATTCTTTTTGTCTTTTTTGTAGTTTAAGCATTTTCTTCTTCCTTTCTTTTGAAGTCTAATTAAGAAGTGATGTTGGTGTTTTGAGGTTGAACTTTGACAATTTTAATAGTATATATCGTCTGTATTTTTGGAAGTACATGATAATAGTTTGCTTGTAGGCACATAACCCCGAAGGAATGAGAGTTAAATAACTACAATTATTGATGGATGAATAATATTGCTGTTCAAGTAGTGTGGTTGTTAGAGTATAAATAAATTTATTTGGAATTGTTAAGGGAATGGAACATTAATATGAAGTGTAAAAGGGAATTATAACTCTAAGTGTGTACAATAGATGTTATAACTACTTAAATTAAGGTATAAATTGATAGTATTGATATTGTACGGTAAAACATGCAATTCTATGGTTTTGGATTACTACACTTTACTAAAAATAGACATATATATCTTAATGTTGTTTAAGTGTCAACAAGGATAGTCATGTAGTTGAGTATAAAATCAAGTTACGATTCAAGATAAACTTGATCGAGACAATTTTCTTTCATAAAAAATAAAGTAATTATTTAAGGATTAAAGTTACAATAGTGCCTACCGTTTATGGAACTCGTTGGAATGTCATTAATGTTATAATAAATAAATATTTTTTGTTGTAAAAAAGTATCTTCTAAAATGATGTAATGAAGTATTTTTATTTATTTTATATAATATACTGCGGTATATTTGATAAAAAAATAATTAATTTAATGATCATAAATTTCTTACTTATAAACAAAATATAATTATGCTAAAAATTATTCTTAATGTCAATGTCAATGAATCTAAAGGGGAAATGAGGATTTGGTTTAAATAGGGAAAAAGAAAGTTATTGTTGTTAACTGATTACCTAACTTAGGGTTTATTTGGTATTATAAAGTATTTTATTTATATTTTATCAATAACTTGGCATCAAATTATTTGACCTGCGCGAACATTATTATTTAATCAATTATTTCAATTAGTCGGAGAGAAAATTAATATTTATATATTAACCCTTATTACTTTGTCAATAAATATAATTTTTATATAATTTCATATATCAAATAAAAAAAATCGTTTATTTGTTAACAATAAAAACACTTCCCACTGAACACAAGCTAGTATATTTCCTTCTTTTTTCATAATCAAACACAAAAATCTTAACTAGAAGTCTAGTAGCCAGTTTTTGTAATAGACATAAGACGTGCAGGAAAACAAAAATATGACATTAAAGTAACTAGTAGTAATCATATGTTGTTTTCCTTTCAGTTTACGCGACATTAGATATTCCCTCTTTTTCCATTACTAATGAGAAGCGATTAACCCAAATATCGTAATCATATCACAAACGTGGGGACAGAAAACAATGTAATATCTCGTAGAAAACATTTGCAAGAACAAGCAAAGTCATGCCTGTGAATCATGTCATCTTGTGTACATAGAAAATACATTTTTCTAGTAAATTAATTAATATATCTATAGAAGCTCTATCTTTCAACTTTTATTCTGTAACATACTAGCATATGTACTCACCAAAAGAAAATGTTTCAGCTTTTATTGTGATGAAAAAGCTCCATGGCCCTCTCCTTTTTTCAAAATAATAGCAGTGTTTTGCGTTTCTTTTTTGTAAACAACTAAGATATTTGGTCAAGCACCACAATCAAATTAGATTCGGTTCATATATTTCAGTATCAATTTGAAACGAAAGACAGGTTATTATTGAGTAAAGTTTTCTAGATGACAATTATGCAGCTTCTTTTTTTGCTACAAAACAAAGTCAGTGATGGTGTTTCACAACAATCCATAAGACATTAGCTAAATACCATAAACTAAAATACATCAATGTGCTAATTATGTCACTGTCCCTTTCGATTACCCTACCTCTTTTACTTTTACACAAAGATCAATTAGATGCATTAAAACCACTGTATTATGCATAATTATGCAAGTAACATCTCTTTTTCTGGTATAATATTTTTGGGTTAATTGGTTTCAGTAGGTGATGATTTGCAAAATTGACAGTAGTACTCAGGTTTGTGTTTGAATGTGTTTATTCTAAAATTATGACTGTTATACTCAGGTTATACTCAAGTTAACTAGTGTAATTTCAATAAGATTTTAAAATACCTTATGGTGAATCTGAAAGACAGTTAGAAGGGTTGCAGGAAATTAAGGTTATGCCCTGTGAAATGGAGGGGACATAATGATGTATTGGAAATACAAGTGTGATTGTGCAGAAGGTAATAATTTAGTAGCAGTGTTATTTACGACAGATTCACGAACACTCGGAAAGTTTCCACTTCATGCTGGAAAGCATAAACAGAGTCCACACACAGTAGCAATGTCCTTCTGTTATTTCCTTACACGAATGGTACGCATATTCAGACCCACTAACATCTCCGCTTTATTTCAACTTTCTGGAGCCTCAGAGACAGCATAACCGACAGGTGTCTAATTAGGTAACATTACTTCAGAATGCATCAACAAGTAGCAATTTTGAAATATAATCACCGGGTCATTCATGTAATCCTTTTAAGAACATTCAAGTAATGTTAAATGAAGCAACTTCAGATCTTAAGTTTAACTGCATTCTTAAATTGGACCACAATCTCAGTTCTAAGGAAAGCAGTTAAAGATGCCCTTGAGATGTAACCCGATGTGTCTAAATATATAGATATATTTAGCAAGAGTCCGAATGGTTTTTCATCCACAAATGGAGTGAATCATTTCACCTTTTACGTTTGAAGCTTTTGAGTATGAAGACATGTTTGATGATGCAATGGAATTGGACTGTGCTGGATTCGAATGTGTTGTTATGATCACTCTTATCCACGGTTGTCATGTCACCTTCTCACAGCTTTTGTATTATTATTAATTATTGCAGTCTTAAGTTATACGCCTTTTCCGTTTTATAACGAAATCAGAAGTCTGTGTGTAGCAGTTTGTTTAGCTGAATATCACATGCACACATCCATTGAGAAATGATCCTCACTTGATCACATGGTGGTGGGGATTATCGCTGTAAATATAAGTGATGGATGGTCCTAGCCCCCAAGAAATCCATAAAATTTGCTTTTGCCTTACTTCCCAATTAGATAGAAGACCAAAAGGGTGGAGAGGGGTCCAACTTGTCGTACCTTTTGTACGTGTCAAATGTCATAAGTTTCTGGAGTCTCACTTTAGATTTTTATGACAGTCTGATAAGGAAAACAGAAAAACGTTGGAAATTTTCTGCAACCACTGATAAAAGGTGAAAAAGCAGTCATTTCCTAGAAACACTATCTTTTCTCCTTTCTTACTTTTTTACTTTGTGGATATGCAATAAGCTTTGTCTTGCCCACTAACAAAACAAATCAAATATGAAATTTCCATGACTACTATTGTGATCCTTTTGGTGATTAGGCAAGCGAATAGCAATAGCAGCAAGCAATGAGAATAAGTTTTCGTTTTGGTTTCTTAAGTATTGGTAATGGGCATTGAATGGACACTCTTCTGGCTTTCTCAGCACACAAATTTGGTCATCAAATTTGTCTCCAATGTCTTGTAATTACAAGGCATGACATGGCTTGAATGTAGTTGAAGATAACGTAAGAGACAGAGACAGGTTACCTTACATTTGCTACAGAAACAGAAGAAATGTAGGATAGGGGTTGAGAAAAGGTAGAACCAAAAATAGTGGACCTTGCATGAGTTCTAATAAAAAAAACAACCCAACAAACCCCATAACACGGAAGTTGCATCCACCATAGATCAATAATAATGGTGTTGAGTGATAGTCAAAAATGGTTGAGGTGAATACTGTTAATGAGACATGGTCACAGATTAAACGGGAAGCAACTTGGTAGCATTGTTTGTCAGCATTATGTATGTTAGTCTGTATGTCTTTACGTTCCATTTTGCCTTTGCTTTGGGGAAAGGAGGACAAAATTAAACAAAAGACATAAGTTTGATATAATTTATTTTCTTAAAATGCTAATTCCGGGATTTTTTTTTCAAACTTCTGTCTACATCTAACCAATGGACTAGGTGGTGGTGGGGAGTTGGACCAAGAAGCCCATTCCAAGATTTCTGTGTTCTTATTGGGTTTCAACTTTGAAGCCTTTTATGTTTAGCATTTAATTGATTATATTAAAGATGAGTGATACTATAGGAAAGTTCTCTTGATGGTATTCTTACTTTCAGAAATGATTTGATCTAAAAAATTTTAGGAAAAAGGATGTGGAATCAGTTTATCCCTCCTTCTAAATCTTCATTATTTGGGGACTTGTGCATAATCTGTTTGTCAGTGTGGATAATCATTTTAAAACAAGTTATTATGTGGTTTCTCCTTGTGATCATGGAGAAAATAATATTGAAACAGGTAAATTCTAATCTCCGCTTGAGTTTTCATATTGATCATGAAGAAATTACTTTACTTATAAAGATCATGGATAGTAGTTGAAATCAACCTTTTAAAACTGCTATAGAAGGAGTTATTTGCTATATTATAGAAGTTATTTTGTTTCAACAACACCAGGATTTCATACATGAAGTTTAAAAATCATATTTTTATTGGTGTTTGTCCAGTTGGGTAGCCTGTGCAAGTACCAAATGGACTCAGACGTGTAAGAATTCCAAATCTTTAACACTTTCTATCTTCCTGACTTGGTTGCCTCATCTTTGACTATGTAAGAATTCCAAATCTTTAACACTTTCTATCTTCCTAACTTGGTTGCCTTATCTTTGACTATAGATTAAATGCAATCTGGCTGGTATTGCAAGAGGTCAACTGGGTCTTGCAGTTTGTGGAGGTATCTCTCGAAATTTCATTGTTGCTTTTATTAGCTGTTTTTTTCATATATATTTCTTCATATGCATTTTTCTTCATTGCTTCTGAAAAGGGTGATAGAGGTTGTGGATTGAGAGTGATTCCATCTCTGTGTTTCATGATTAAAGCATTGTTCCTTGGTGATTAAGAATGAGATGACAAAATATGACGTATATAACACATAATATGAACTTCCATATCTCTCATATATGTATAAAGAGCAATCACTGAACAAATAAACTGAAAAAACACTAAATCTACATGGCGGTCGAGCACCTGGCCCATAAAGACTACTGTTCCAGTTAAATCTTCTCTGATGAGGAACAAGAAAGGGTGGTCAGCTACGAAATCTATTTTAGACGAAGACAGAGCACTCCTCAACAGTATGGTTGCAGCAGTAGCCGCTGCAGCTTCAGTACCTTCAAAATTTACATCAATAAAAGACTTGTGAAATATATCAGAAAAACACAGGTTTTGACCCACAGGAGACTCCACCATTTCTGTCAAACCTCCAACACTGAAAGGTAAAACCACTCCAAGTTCCTTCAGCACATGGCTTCAAACCCAAAAGAAATTTTGAATCTTGGGATCCTGAAATCCCCTACTTCCAATTGGTGATTAGGAAGCTTGCGTTCCAAGAACTCAGATTCAGAAGCCAACTTCTCAACCAAAGCTGGCAGCCCATCTTTTGCATCTGGAAGGAAAAAGTACACGGTGAATTGGCGTTTATCTTCGCCTTGTTTGTAGGGAAGACCAAGGACTTTAAAACCCTCAAAAGGCCTTATGAACTGCTTCTTCTTGCTAGTCATGAAGGGAACCTTGACTGATTTGCCATCAAGAAGGTGGAAATCATGGTCTTTTTGTAATTGAAGCATCAAACTTCTCATGCCATGCTCCTTGGAAGTCCCAACTCAGAAGTCAAAAATAACATACAGGTGGACCATGTTAACGGATAACAAGTTTTATCATTCTTTATTAATTGTTATTTGCTACGTTGGTTGCATCCAAACTTGGAAAAAATGTGCCTCGTTCAAACATTATGATGTCTCTCTGCGTGGCTATGTGTATGATTGGAGATTTGGTAAGTGTTATTTTTTAAAAATTAAATTAAATAATCTATTTAATTAAAGCTAAAGGTGTTCAAGGTGTTCAAATGCACTACAAAATGAAACTAAAATATTAAATATGTTTAGAAAACAGAATCCTCAGCTATTTCTAAAATAGAGATTCTTGTTCTCCTATTTTAAAAATCTACAATTTTGATCCACTCCTCAATTTTACATATATTTTTTCTAATTTTATTTTTGTTCAAATGAATAGTAAATCTAACTTATTTATTTAAAATGTCATAAAATGATTTAATTAATTGAAATATAAGAAATAAAAAGGACTAATATTTTATTTTAAAATTGGGAGACCAAAATTATAGATTAAACAAAATAAAAGGAACAAATTATATTTATTTTGATTACAAATATGTTCGTGAGAGAAATCAATTTTGTTGTAAAATCTTGAGACAATTAAAGAAATAGACATCGAGGTATGAAAACTCAACACGAAAAGATATTATTTTGTAGTTATGAGAAAACTAAATTAGTGATTTAGTTACATAATTGGTTTGTTTCATTTTGTTATCTTATTATCTTTCGGTTTAATTTAATTCTTGAATTTTCTTAAAAATTTAATTTTTTTTATTAAGTTGATGTTAAGGTTAACATTGAGTTTATATATATATATATATATATATATATATATATATATATATATATATATATATATATATATCAAATTTTAATTAAATAAAACATAAATTGTTACGTGTTCAATTTAGTCTCTTTATTTAAAATTTTGATTTAATTTATTTTTAAAATTTTTTAAAACAATTTAATTCTATCTTTTCTAGTTTGAGATCAAATTAATAATTAAATTTAATTATAACTTATATATAGATATTAAAATAATTTTACATCTTATATATTTAAATTATTTTATTTTTTACAAGTGTTAAAAAATTTAAAATGTAAAAATTCGCAAGTAAAAAAATGTAAAAAGTTAAATAATTTAGTATTTAAATAAAGTAATTTGTTATATAAATTCTAAAAAATTATTTTAACAATGTATATAAGTTGTAATGAACCTTAATTATTAATTTGGTGAGAACAAATTTAAATTATTTTAAAAACTAAAAAGATTAAATTGAATCAAAATTTTAAATAGATTAAATTGAAAATAACTCGTGTCATAACCTTGATCAGTTTATGTATTTTTCTATTAAAAAGTTTTAAAAACTAAAATAATTTTCTTTAAAAATTTAAAATTTTATTATTTGACACGTGACATGTATTACACAAAAATAAGGTAAATTTAAAACAAAAGACTAAATTAAAACTTTTTAAAAAATTAGAAGATTAAATTGAAAAAAAAAATAAGAGAACAAAATGAACCAAACCAATAAATTAGAAAACAAAATAATTAATTAAGCTTAGGAGAAAATAAAAACAGGAAAAGACAATAGAACATAAAAACCGAATTTTTGTAAAAGAGTAAATGTTTACGAAAAGAAAGGAGTGGGACTCAAAGGAGTGTTGCAGAGAGAATGGGAGGGGATGAATAAGGTGTGAAAAAAATGAATGGACTTGTTGTCAGTAATAAGATCAGGCCGATGTTCAACAAACCGAATTCTGAAGAATGGCCCATTACCGATATAATTTGGGTGCTTCTCCTTACATCTCCAAGTTCACATTTCTGCTCTTCAATAAAAATGTTAAAAAAAAATTAGGTAAGTAGTAATTACTCTTCTTCTCTCACTAACGACTCTGTGTGGTAATGGGTTTCATTGCTACGTGATGACTTTCATCTTCTTCTTCCTTTCTTCTCATCCAGGTATAAGAATTTTTTTTTTTAATTTTATATTTCTTTCCTTTGATATAGTTATTTCTGCCATTCACTCGATTTTAAATTGGATAGGAAACAAATCGGATTTTAAAATTCGATCTAATAAGTTACTACCTTTCAAAATATGGTTTATGGATTTTGAAATTCAATTAATAAATTCACAAGATTTTGAAGTTAATCGAATTCTAAAATCTAGTTTAAAAAGTCACCAAATTTAAAATCTAGTTAAAGTATTAACCAAATTTCAAAATCTAATTTAAGATATCATCGAAGTTTTGCTAAGTCATTTGATTTCAAAATCTAACTATTGTAATCATCGAATTTCGAAATTCGAATTCGGTTAAGGAGCCGTCAAATTTTGAAATTCGAGTAGAGATACCGTTGGATTTCGAAATCTGATTAAAAAAGTTACCAAATTTCAGAATTCGGTCAAGGTGGTCACCGAATTTTAAAATTTGATTAAGTCATTAACAGGATTTGAATACTCAATGATACCTTTTCAAATTTCAAAATCCGATGACTTTCTAAAAATATTATAATTTTTTAATTTTAATTTGTTTATCTTATTTTTTTAATAATTTCTTGAAGTATTATTATTATTATTATTGATATTATTATTATTGAATAAGTGAGGTATTCCATAGTGGTAATGTTATGTTATAAGTGGATATATTGTAAGATGGAAAATTATCCTTTTAATTTGATGGATTCACAAGTAAATTCGAGTTTTGTGTCATATTTATCTCCTTCCAGTTTGTAAGGTGGAAGAATACTCATGTTAGATCAGTTTCATCCTATTTGTTACTCTTACATTGTCAATGTTATTGATTGTTATTATGGTTGTAGATGCATTGTTGATTTGTTAGGATGGGTTAAGAGTCATAACCATTTATCCGACAAGACCTCTTTAAAGAACTTCACGTCATGAATATCCAATACTAGTGAGAAACTATGATCGATTGGAATAACTAAGAAAGTTTTTGGTAGTAACTCCCGGTCAACTGTATGAGTTTTTATAGGTTTTATAGGATAAAAAAAATTACCCTTATTAGAAGGGTACTTTTGTGATTAATGAAAATTTTGAAAATGTAATGAGAAGAAAGGCATTTTTGTGAATAATGAAAATTTTGGAAATGCAAGGAGAAGGCTTAGAGGTGCATGGAGAAGCACCCTATAATTTTGTGACTAGGCGAGGTCTAGTGGTTTTATCAACCAATGAAGGCAAAGTCCAGTCCTTGCTTAAGATCGGTGAGTGAGGGTTTCACAAACATGACAACGCGAGTTAATACAACAATTTCTTAGTTATTTTATGCTAGAGTCGTATAAGCTTATTCATCAAAGTGTTGGAAAATGCAGAGAGATTGAAAATGTAGTCAACTTGGTCTGAATTGATCACAATCAAATTACGTGAGTTTATTCTGATTCTGAGTTTGTCCCAATTCAGTCTAGTATGGAACCCGGGTGTCTCATTTCAAGCTAGGTCTGTAATAGACTCCCCATGTTCCTACATTGTCTAACTTGTTTATCAGCATACGTATAAAATAAATTAGTAAATATAAGAAATACATTGTAGGACGCAATTCTGTGCTTTTGTAGCCTTTTCTCCAAACTGCATAATGGGGCACATGCACAAAATACGTTAAGGTAAAGTCATTCCCCAAACAATCATGAAATAGGTAATTTACCATCAATAAGCATCATACTTAAACCGTTTAATCTAACGAATATGTGTACAATACATAGACCAAGAATAAGACCAAGATCATTATGCACTAAATAACCAACGTCATCCCCACATGTATTTTTATCACTAATATAACAAGCTAAGGTTTAAAGTATGATCTTCTAAGTAGTATCGTTTTTACAAAGCAATGAGATTTCTCATGTTTTGCAGAAGCAGGATAGAGAACGATGCATTCATTTTCCAGTATTAGGAAGCTCAATAGCCATAACCTTTCATGTTGCTACAAATAATAAAAAACCATAATAAGTTTCATTCTAAGAACACATACTTTGACACGCTGTTTAGCAAAAGGCTGGCTTCAATTCAATCTCTCTACTATTTAGCTAAAACCTACGGAAGAAATGCTAAACATCTTCTCCAGCATCTAGATAATCTTGGAACTATTAAGGTTAAACTATTCATCTAGTCGATACTAAATGTTCACCCAAATCATAAAAAATTGCAGCGTACACAAGCAAAAAAAGTACTGAGAAGAACAGAACACAAATGCTTAGTTATTTATTTACGTAATGCTTTGTATCATTGCATCTAACCAAGAATAAAAGTTATCAACACAATAGACCAAAACAATAAACAACTATCTTTGAATAATTTGCATTTTCTTCTTTGACAGCTCATGCATAATACAGATAATAGAGCTCAGATAACAGGATAACATTCTGCATAATAAAAGATATTTCAAGTACTCTTCCCATAGGTCAACCAAGGGAAGTATTAAAAAATTATTGAAATGGAATAAAATTTTAATTAAAAAAAAGTGCAAATAAATCAAGTCAATTTAGAAAGTAAATTGTGAAATTTAGCAGAAACATTAGTATACCCCATAATCTACATTGTGGCTGTCAATAGTCAACAGCTACTAAGTATATATTTGGCTTGCACTCCACATCAACCGAAAATTGATCTTGGAGGACAGAAGGATGTGCTGATAAATTTTCAAAATCATTTGGAAGTGACTGAAGATTACTTCTGCCGAAATGTTTTTCTTCTGTTCAAAATAAGTAGTATAAAATAGAACCTATTTAAGAGCAAATTTTCACAAATTACCCAGAAGAAAGCTCTATTTCCTGACCTCCATGCCTCTAGAAAGACAGAACCTGCCTCAGGATATGTTATGAGAAACCGATCAAATGCATTGTCTGCATGTATCAAGGATGATGGAATGACTTGACAACATGACAGATCTTGTCATGTGTATCAGAAAAGATAACTGAGATATTACAAACGATTTTTAAGTTATCACACATTCATAAACATAAACGAGCCACATCAGTACATTAGGCCGAATTACCTGGTCTGTTTACATAAATATTTTTCACATTAGTTGGACCAGTTGAAACCAATTTGACATTGAATAATGCGATCGTGATACGCAACTCTCGAGGGCCCGCAAATCACAAACAAATCCATGATAATCAGAGAAAATGTTACACACAATGCTAGCAGTGAAAAATTGTGCTAAGCAGTGAAAATGTTCCCCGTGATTTGAGCAAACAAAGGAAAGTAAAAGCAAAAAGTGATTGTATCTGCAACCGAAAGAAAACAAAAAAGCTATATTAAAATTAAACAAAAGAATACAATTTGTTCACGCAACCAAAAAAAACCCAAAAGGAATCGTTTGGTAGCTGTGTAATCATCTCGATCCGAAGCCAGCCAGCCTGCCCAAGATTCCCTGTTTGTACGGCAAATACGTTCTCTTTTTCAAATCCTCAGTTTCCGCTTTCTTTCTCGCATAGTGCAATTCATGGGCGGAAAGGGGTTCCTTTCTTCTGGGTCTTGGGCCTGGGCTCGGGCTTGGGATGGAAGTCTTGGGGTCTTGAGGCTTTTTGTAGAAAGCGGGAAACTTTCTCAAGGGGTCCTTGCTGGAACCTCTCCCTTCAGAGGCACTGCGGAAAAGCAAAAAGTCTCTGAGTCTCCATTTCCTTGAACTCTTTGAAGTCGACGAAAGCGAAACTGCGTCGGAAACCGAACCCTCTTTGTTCTCCTGCGCTTGGTTGGATTCCTCGTCCCAAATATAGTGAGATACTCTGTTACAAGGAGAGAGCGAGCGCGTGACTCTGCTGCGATTTGAACTCGAACAAACACTCCTATCCCTCCCTCTTCTATCTTCCTCCTCTTCCTCTTCTCCCTCTTTCTTCTTCCCTTGGGCTTTGGAAGATCTTCTGGGCTGGGCCGGAGGAAGAAGCGGGCTTTTAACGGAGTCCAACAAATCGTCCTCGATGAGCGGCTTGATTTTGCCGCCGTCGAAAAGTTCTTCCGCAGATCGAGGGCTCTTGGATTCCCCATCAACAAAAAAGGCAAACCCATCATCATCCTCGGCCTCGGTCTTATCATTATGATCAGCACCGTGTCCATGTCGGTGTTCCAAATCATAAAGAGAATCGAATTGGGCGAAAAACCTGGAGGGGCTAGAGGGGGCGCTTAGGCAAAAATATTCCCCGAAGCGCTTGGGCGAAGAAGGAGCGCTGAGATAGGGCGAAATCCTTGCACGGTTGAAATCGAAAGGATCCCTGGAGGGACTTGCGCTGGGACTATGCGTGACCACTTCCATGGTGAAGCAATTGGGTTGGGAATACTGGTAGGAAGAGATATGTGTTGGTTATATATGCAGAGAAGGAGATGACGATGAGGATGAGAAAAGGGATTAGATTGTTTTGTTGACCAGTGACAGACAAGGGCACGTTTGGGTCCTAACCTAGCCGCCTTTTAATACCGGTGGTTTAAATTATGTGTGACTTAGGTGGGAATAGAATGATGTAACAGTAATAGGAGTCCCTTTCTTACTGGACCACATGCTATGGATCATTTTGAACGTGTTGTTTGGTGACCGGCTACGTAATAATTTATAGCTTTAAGGTTGTAGCTCAGACCACCCACCCACGTTTGCATTTAACGTCCCACACCTTCTTAATTACTTACAATTATCTCTCTTTTTACGCGTATCCGTATTTAATGTCTCAATCCCACGCCTTTATTTCCTTTTTCGATTTTCATTTCCTAACCAAAATTAGTATAATATAATAAGTTTTTACTTTATATGTCACTCCATTTTATGTTATTTACAAATTTACTTAAAGTGTTGTCTATTGATTAAATCAAGAAACTGTATGTATATTGCCTTGGTTATTTATGTTTATTTCAAAATGTAATTACATCAATTTTAATGTATTATGGTCAATATATAAAGTATTTTTTGGGTTGAAGAAAAGTTTAGCATTAAATTATCCATTTCCGTTTCTCTGTGCAGTGTGTATGTGTAATGGCAAACAATGAAGCATGACCGCATAAACTCCATTAAATTATGCACGATGCCTTGCGTTTAGCTTCGTAATAGTCAAACAGAAGCTGCTATTAAAATAAGCAAACCTTGATAGTCCTCCATTTCGGTGGCGGTAAGAAAAGGATGAACTTGAATTCTAGAAGAGAGTGACATTTTCATTATAATAATATATATACAAATTAATCTACACTCACCACATCACGTTTCTTTTAATGAAAACATGCATCTGGACGATGCAACTGTGTTGTAAAATTCTTATTATATTATAATAACTATAAAATTTTAGGTACATCTTAGTTTTTTTTTTTTATAAGGTTGTAGTTTAGGTATTAAAAGAATTGAAATTTATGCACTTTAACTTATATTATATAGAAATAGATTTAATTTCTTCATTTGTTAGGTAACGATTAAATCAAGTTTGATTTGTTATATGTCTAAACCAACCTGATTACCTCCGTGGCAATAAAAGTCGTAATGAGTCATTTCTTTTGTCCTAACACAACAAAATTGTCATATTTAATGATCGCACAATTAAGAAGAAAAAAAACTAGCACTCTGACGTTACATATCATACTGTGATAAGATATTTGTTATTTTAGAAGCGATAACGATGGATTTGAGAAAGAATAAAACTAATGGAATGATATAAACGAACCAAAAATGTCGCATTAAATTATTATATTATAAAGGCGATTAATTTGGTACATATGCTTTAAAATTGGCATAAATTTGCTTGCTGCACTCGTGGAAACAAATAATGCTAAAATATTGCATGCGTTAGGGTCAAATATTAGACGTGCGAGAGATTAAATCCCTTGAATGCAAACCCCCACGTAGCAGTGATTTACAGTGAGATATCATTCAAATGCATTGAAATTTCTTTGGTGACGAAAAGGATTTTGGAAAAAGCACAGCAACAGTGTCGTTTGAAGCCTCGTGAAAGGAAGAGAAAGCGAGTGACTTTTTCTTCTTAGTTGTGGTGGTGGTTAAAATTATCATTACCTGTGAAGAATATATTTTTAAAAGTGTGTGCTTTTGTGGTGTTTTAACATTAATATTTTTAAATTATTAATTTGTAAGAACTATTTTTAATTGTTTTAAAAGTATAAATGACTGAACAAACATTTTAAAATATAAAGATCAAACTGAAATAAGGGTAAACGACGAAACACCACTTATTAATAATTTAGCCATAATAAAGAAGCACATGTAATTTTTATTTGTAGGAAAATCTGAAAGTTTCTTTATAAATGTGTGACTTTTAAACCTCCGCATCCGTCACTCAAACTTAAATGCGGGTTAAGGTAAGCAATGAATAATGTATGTATAAAAGATCATTAAATATTTTAAAAATATAATATTGTATTAATTAATTATAAATTTATTATAAATATAATTAAATAAGCGTGACTAAGTGTATATATATGTTATAAAAGAATTATTTTATAAAATTTATAAATAATAATTTAATTTATTGAGGGATAATATTGAAATTTAGAAGGTTATATAAAAAATTTATAATTCTCACATGTGAATATGATCATCATTTTTATTTTTTTTCTTTTTATTACATTGAAGGAGAAAATCAATAAAAAAACCTAAAATGTTCTATATAGAAAAGTTTAAAGATCAATCTATATTGTTTAATGACAAATTATTGAGATATGTTTTCTTTTAAAGAAAATTGATAATTACTTTATTTCTTTAAAAGTTTATTGTTTATTATGTTTTGATAAGTGATTCATGAATCTAATCATTAAAATGTTAATTTATGATTAGTTAATATGAATCCTAATTTATATTTTCTAATTTTATGAAAACAAATATTTATGAAATTTGAGAGTTTTAATGGATTATGAGTTACAATTCACTCAAATTCTTCTATCATGTTCATCGGGTTAAAAAGAACCCAAATTTGAAATTTGGAAAACTTAAAATTAGAAAATCCGCAATTTGTTTTTTGTTTCTAGTGCATCTGTTTCTTTCATTTGATTATCAGTCACATAAAATTCATTTTGATTAGTCAGAATTTGATTTAACATTTAAAAAATCTGAATGTTCAAAACTTTAATAGTTTCTAGAATCCTAAATTGGGAAAGAATTTTCAATTTGTATTTGGAGAATAATATTAATAATTAATGTAATGATCAATAAAACATGTATAATAACAAATTTATATTTAGATTGATTTATTATTGACACATAAAACCTTAAAATTATTACACGTTATTACAATTCGATCAAATATTTTACTTTGATGATTTCTTAATTATCAATAACGAAACAAAATAAAAATTGAATTTTATTTATTCCAAACTCAAATTAATTATTAATTTTATTTTATTTTAAAATTTTATTTTAATAAACCCAAAACTTTTAAAACCAATTCCAAAAAATGCGCTGCACTACGACGGTGCCACCTAAAGTGAAGCATCGCGCACCAGCGACCCGTATGAAACCGCTGTTGCCAAAACCATGAGGAGACCATTTTTTATTTTCTATTTTGAAATAACCTTCTGAGTATTTAAGTGTGTAATATGTTAGCTCAATAGAATTTATGCTATAATAATGATTTAATATTTTTTTATTTATTCTTTGTTCAATATAGTTTTATATTTTTTAGAGATATTTAATGTGATTTTTTTATTTTCTTCTTAAAATTGGACAATAAACAAAAAATATTAATGTTGATATATTTTTAAGTTATCTTGACAATCACATAATAATCATAATATTTTAAAATTTTTTATAACAAATTATGTATTATTATTTTATTAATATATATATTTAAAATAGACCAACCACACGTTACCCACGTACGTAGATTATTGTTACCATAGTTAAAATGACATTTTCCATAACATAATCCTTACTCATTGATAAGTGTTTAACGTTCCATTATTATGATAATGGTAGGTCAAAAGATGAGGCAAAGTTTGAAAATATGATTGCACAGGTTGGTGAATCATATGTCAAGTCAATCAATTGTTTGGAGAGTACAGAGTCAGTCTCCTAGCCTTTGAAATATCAAGTACAGGCATCTTAAATAAAACTCATTATTTAAACAAAAACTACTACGTCCACCGTTCAATCGTTGATTGATTAATTAGTATAAAAAATAATTGGTTTCAATTTTGAAAAAAAAAGGTTTTATGTGAATTGAAATGCTTCTTATTTATATTTGATTTAGGAAAATAACACTTACCTCTCCTAATACAATATAAAAATAAGATGCACTCTCTACTTGTAAAATAAACAATCATCTCCCTTACATTTTTAATAAAATAATGTTCCCTCCATATACTATTTAAATAGACATTCAATCTTTTATATTATTAAATGTAACCCAATTCCGAATGATTTCTTTTATTAAATTACCTAATTATTATAAATCGTATTAGATGATCAAGTAGGATTTCTTCCTGCAACTCTAACTTTTTGGGTACAGTTTCCTACAAAATATATATTAAATAAATAAATTACTATTATATGTGTAATAGGACATATATCGAAGTTTAAAATCTAGTTCAGGACTGATTCGGTGATGCGAATTTCCATTTAATAGAATTTCATAATTTGAAATTCAAAATCTGAAAAATAAAACATTTAATCAGATTTTAAAATTCCATAAATAACAAAATTAATACTTAATCAAATTTTAAAATTTGATAAAAAAATTATATTTAATCAAATTTTAAAATTTGATAAAAAAATTAATATTTAATCAAATTTGATAAGTGTTTAACGTTCCATGCCATCTCAGCCTACCACAAGAGGGAGATGAAGAGGAGGGGCTGAGACCAGAATCGAGTGTTCACCGGAAAACAAAATCTGGGTACAATTTCAGGAGTCCAAAGATTACAGTATCCGGGACATAGTAAACTGGATACTGGTGAAAGGGGAGAAGTATGTTTTTTGAAAGGAAAATGATACTTAGACAACAAATTTTGACAACATTTCGACACAGCACACGTGTCAGCGTTTGAGCGACCCACGTTTTGGTTGGAAAAAGCTGCTGCGTTCTGAGAAAGTCTGATGAAACCTGCTTCAACGCTGACGTGGCGAGGACGGGCACGGGCACGGGCAGATTGGGGTGTGCGTTTCAAAAATTAAAATGACGTGGCAATGACAGAATTGGGGGCAGATTCAAATTTTAGGGTTGTTTCGAAAATTTGAGATTCAAATATTTTGAGAGAGAGAGAAAACGGAGAACATTTGATGGAGCACCTTCTTTCCTTCTTTCCTTCTTTCCTTCGAACCAGCCACCACAGCTCTCGCCGGATACGCGCCGCCCGTAGACGTTGCCGTTTTCGCTCCATCCAGTGCCGCCAGTGTCCGTCGTCTTCCACCCAGCCACGCAGTTCCGTTTGCGGGTCGCCGCAGCGCCAGTGTTGGCAGACGAACCGAAGACGGCATCGTCTTCCCTCCGGCCCAGCCAACCAAGTTTGCGTTTTGAGTATCGATTCCTCCCACCCGCTTCCTTCCCTGTGCCGGACCCTTGCGGTGGCCGCCGGACTGCCGTCGGAGTGTCGCCGGACCAAAAATAGTCCCACTTGGTCCCTTCCCTTCCCTTGATGATATTTTATGGACTTGCAAATCTCTTTTGCCAGTAAACCAACTTCCTTAGATTGTACTGATTCATTGGATGGTAGAAATACATAAATTTGTTGCAATATATGCTGTCTTTTTGGACGAATTTCTCATAAACTATGCTTAGAATATATGTTCATTAGATTTGATAGAGTATTGAGATCAAGTTCTTTAATTGCTTGAATAGACCCAAAACTATTTTTGTCGTTCTTGGATTTATTTTGTTAATTTGAGTTGACAAATCATGATACAATGATAATTTTGTTTCGGTTCTTACATGTTTTAATCACATCTATTGGTTTGAAATTCCACAGGAGACTATTGGATGACTGTTGATAATGGAATCATTAGGTAGGCAGACATAATTGGAGGGTTGGTGGAGTGGGAAACATTAGTGGAAGTTTGTTAAGTGGGAATCATTAGTGAAGTTAACTGTTTAAGCTGCTTTTACCGTTCGGCTTTATTGTGCTCATTTCTGATTTACTGCCTTAACCGATCGGCCTTGTTATAAGAACCGTGCAGTTAGGACGCTCGGTATTTAGCGTTCGCTCAAATGCATTTTCGGAGACCGCTCGGTCTCAATGTTATTACAGCTCGGTTTTTACTTCTGTGCAATTTATACTTCAACCTTTCGTTCTGTGCTTTGGACCGTTCGGTCTTTTATATCACCGTTCGGTTTTAACATTGGTTAGAACCGTTCGGTTTTCTGCTTTCAGCTTTTAATTTTCATAATTTTGTCAATTGTTTTTAACTTTCAACTTTTAATTAATTTAATTTTCCTTGCAAAACAATCCAAAAAAAAACCCCCCTTTTTTTCGTGTGTCATCTATGACTGAACCGCAATACTTCCTAGTCTATACTGCATTAATTCAAATCATCAATAACTCGTTAAATGGATTTAGAATCTTAAACAAAAGATGAACATTGGGGCACCTATTGCTGCACCAAATTCAATAAACTGGCCGTAAAAGGTTATCATATGACGCTACAAAGGCGTACATTAACATAATTACAATTTGCTTCTTAGGAGGACCACGAAAGTCACTATTGACTCGGTGTTCAAGAATCCATATAACAATTCCAATCACAAAAAAATGAGACAGTCGTAGCACACCACATCTGCTGTAAATGGTTGATAGGACGAGCGTCCTCTGCGCGCTGGACGAGCGTCCCCTCTGGGCGACAAGCTTCTGGACGAGCGTCCTCTGCGAGCTGAGCGAGCGATCTCCGCTCTCTGGACGAGCGTCCTCTGCGCGCTGGACGAGCCTTCTCTGAGCGCTGGCCGAGCGTCCTCTGCGCTGCGCGCTGGACGAGCGTCCTGGCTTGCTGTTCGATGGGCGTTCATTTTATGTGTTAGTGAACGTTCGTTGTCTACGATCTTATTCTCAGTTGAACGTTCGGTCTTTACAAGGCGTTCGTCATAACAGTATATAATAGGTTTTAAAACGGTTTGCTGTTTTAAAATAGTCCTAATCATTTCTCTTCCTCTACCGCTCGTCCTAATCACTTCCCCTCATCTACCGCTCGTCCTAATCACTTCCCCTCATCTACCGCTCGTCCTAATCACTTCCCCTCATCTACCGCTCGTCCTAATCCCTTCCCCTCATCTACCGCTCGTCCTGATCACTCCCTCTCTCGTCTTGATCGCTCCCCTCGTTTAGGGCCCCAGTAATGATTCCCACGATCTTCACTAATGATTCCCACGATCTTCACTAATGATTCCCACGATCTTCACTAATGATTCCCACTTAACAAACTTCCACTAATGTTTCCCACTCCACCAACCCTCCAATTATGTCTGCCTACCTAATGATTCCATTATCAACAATCATCCAATAGTCTCCTGTGGAATTTCAAACCAATAGATGTGATTAAAACATGTAAGAACCGAAACAAAATTATCATTGTATCATGATTTGTCAACTCAAATTAACAAAATAAATCCAAGAACGACAAAAATAGTTTTGGGTCTATTCAAGCAATTAAAGAACTTGATCTCAATACTCTATCAAATCTAATGAACATATATTCTAAGCATAGTTTATAAGAAATTCGTCCAAAAAGACAGCATATATTGCAACAAATTTATGTATTTCTACCATCCAATGAATCAGTACAATCTAAGGAAGTTGGTTTACTGGCAAAAGAGATTTGCAAGTCCATAAAATATCATCAAGGGAAGGGAAGGGACCAAGTGGGACTATTTTTGGTCCGGCGACACTCCGACGGCAGTCCGGCGGCCACCGCAAGGGTCCGGCACAGGGAAGGAAGCGGGTGGGAGGAATCGATACTCAAAACGCAAACTTGGTTGGCTGGGCCGGAGGGAAGACGATGCCGTCTTCGGTTCGTCTGCCAACACTGGCGCTGCGGCGACCCGCAAACGGAACTGCGTGGCTGGGTGGAAGACGACGGACACCGGCGGCACTGGATGGAGCGAAAACGGCAACGTCTACGGGCGGCGCGTATCCGGCGAGAGCTGTGGTGGCTGGTTCGAAGGAAAGAAGGAAAGAAGGAAAGAAGGTGCTCCATCAAATGTTCTCCGTTTTCTCTCTCTCTCAAAATATTTGAATCTCAAATTTTCGAAACAACCCTAAAATTTGAATCTGCCCCCAATTCTGTCATTGCCACGTCATTTTAATTTTTGAAACGCACACCCCAATCTGCCCGTGCCCGTGCCCGTCCTCGCCACGTCAGCGTTGAAGCAGGTTTCATCAGACTTTCTCAGAACGCAGCAGCTTTTTCCAACCAAAACGTGGGTCGCTCAAACGCTGACACGTGTGCTGTGTCGAAATGTTGTCAAAATTTGTTGTCTAAGTATCATTTTCCTTTTTGAAATGCAATTCTATATGTGTATCTGGTCACTGGATGTCGTAATCAGGTTATTTTTATTTTTATGGATACTTGATTTCAAAATTCGATCACGGTTTTATTTGTAAGCTAACATGGTCGATAATTCTTTTACCGCAAGTAACACACTCAATATTAATCCCTGAAAATATAATCAACATACATTTATATTAATTCCCATAAAATAATATTATTGGTTCTCGTAACATCCCAAAAATATAGTGTGAAACCATACAATAGAATAATCACATATAATAATATTATAGTTAAATCTTCCAAAATATATTCAGTACAGATACGGTCGAACGGCCTTACAATATAACGAGGAGTTAAAACTGTACCCTAGCTACAATTAGGCCGAACGGTTTACAAAAGAAGTAGCCAAAAGATGACCGAACGGTCATACAAATAAAACCAACAGCTGATCGAACGGTTCTACTGTTCGGTCTTAACTTCCACTTCGACCAGATTCTCTTCCAGTGCTTCTTCCAGCAACTCTTCTCGTTCTGCTCACATCCACACGGATGATCATTGCAACAGGACAAACGACCGAACGTACAAAACGGACAAGACAAGAAATAGGGTAAACTTATGTAATTTAGTTCAAGTATCAACATATATTTCACACAAATCAATTAAACAGATAAATCATTCACTCTTGCATGCAAAGCCTAATACTAGACTCTGACTGTCCGGACTGTATGAATTCTGTGTAGCTATGACGTTCGTGTACCCGGGTGATGTACTAACTGGGATACCCTCAACAGCTGCCACCCGAGGTTAGTCCGTTCCATCCAAATTAACCATAAAGACTAGGACCTCTTGTCATTCCCACACATGACTTACCCTTCTCGACGTGAGAAACGAGTAATCACGGAATATCAAGATGAACCGCCAGCTAAGCTTTATCCACATTCATACTTTACCATTTCAACATTCATTCATGAGATATTCCTCCCCGGAATACTCTTTCATAACCAAATTCATTTCATCCACATCATATTCCATCATCTTTCATTTTCCAACCTCAAATCGAACCAATTTCAATACGAATCACATAGGATACCAAATACTGAACGTAATCTTCAACTCTGAACGAGACCGAACACTTGGAGTGAGACCAAGAGGTCTCTAGTTCCGAAACAGATCAAGATCAAGAGAGTTACTAACGGGGTTGTGAAAGAGACCAATTACAATAATACTTCTCAAAGACTAATAGAATCGGACGTTATTTACAAGGTGAGCCAATTTAATGAATGACTCATGAGAGTTTAGATCGAACGCAAATAAGCCTAGGCCGAGTACTAAGACTCTAGGCTTAACACCATTAGAAACTGACACTGTAGGACATCGAATAATAATAAGTGACAGGGTTATATGAAGAAATCGAATGTTATAGTACTTAGCTTATTTATGAGTTTAACATCAAGGAAACCGAATGTTAGTCGAAGACCGAGCACTGTAGAGCGCGAACGCTATTGAGTTTGGACGAACGCTCTTATTATAAAGATAGATTACGGAAATGAGAACGAGCGCCTAGTGTAAGACCGAACACTTACTTAGTACGAGCGCTTGGTGTAAGATCGAGCACTACTAAACTTATAGAAGCGAGGCTTGATAAATTTAATAAGATACTATTTAAATAGTGTTCAAGAACAAACTAAATATACAAATTCATATATATATATATATATATATATATATATATATATATATATATATATATATATATATATATATATATATTTATAACCAAATACCAAGGAACGACTACCCTTGGCCGAACGCTCATTTACAAATATTATAGAACGAAGACGTTCGTCCTCAACTAGAATTCTCTCCAAATGAAAGAATCTCGTTTCAACCGTGTCCACAAGAAAACCGAACACTATATCGAACGAACGCTGGTCTAATACCAAACACTTATTAAGAACGAACGCTACTGAAAACGAACGTTTGGTCCAAGACCGAATACTCAAGTATAACTGAATGGTCAATACTGACTCTCGACAACATCCCTACCCATTTCATGGCTTTCATTAATCATTAATACTTTTAAACAACATACCATATTTCATTATCAACCAAATCATCAAACACAATATCATTCCAGTTTCTCATCTCTTATATTCATATACTCATACAGTCAACAATGCAATAACAACCATATTTCATATTCATTCAGCAATCAACGAACATGCATCCATTCAAAGCAAGAATCTAAATCAAGTTATATAAGTTTCCCTTACCTCTAAGCATGACCAAACGTTCACAATTCAGAGGGATAAGCTCACCACCAGATTTCTTAGAAGACTACGATCACTCGTTATGAAACTAAATCAAACATTAGACCATAAATACTCAGAATGAGATGATAAACTCATGCAACCAAAAATCTGGGTTTGCATGCGACTGAGAACACACGGCTGAGGGAGATATGAACTTAGCAGCTCAGAATCGAAGACTGATCGGTTCAAACGAACGCCCTCGACGCCGGAAGTGCTCAAGTGTGGTCTGTTTGTTGACCGGAAGAAGAAAAGAGTAAGATTTCTTAGAGAGAAGATGAAGAAATCTAGAGAGAAGGAGAAGAAAATGAAAGTCCAGAACTTTGGGGAAGAAGGGTGTATGCAGAAATGGCGTGAATTTTTGAAAACTTTGAGTTTTACTTCTACCGTCAAAATCGAACGTCCAATCTGCATCACACACCTATCTTCCACTATCTGATTCTAAGACATTCCTTTCTTGACACTTGTAATCCACTATGCAGGAATTTTTAGTGGATTTTAATGGTTCTTGAGTTTTTGTTCATTTAAATCCTTCAAAAACCCTTGTTATTCTTTGTAATATACGAATTTTTTTTAGTTTTAGTTCTTACAATGTGAATCATTTGGGTTTTCCAACCTATCAATTTTCCATGCCAACTAAATCAACGTATTCAATTTATTAAAGGAATTAAGATGATACATTACAAAAAATAAAACAAAAATCACAAAGCTCTTGAATGTACTAAAGATCTGTTTGATCAAATTTCTTCAATAAAAGTTCTAAGGAAATACGAAGAGAAAATAAGTAAACTTCCATAAAGTAAAATTGTTTTATATATAATGAAAATTAAAAAATTAGAAAAAATACATAAGAACTTTTACTAACTAACTTACATATAATTTTGATTTATAAAAAATTTATTTTAATTTTTCTTATTATTTTTCCTAAAATTGATTATCAAAAGACTCATCCAATACGCATACACAAATTATAAAAAGGCATTTCCGAGAAGTAACAAGGTATTTAGACCTATACAGAAATGTAAATCATCTTAAAGAAAGTATTTTCAAAATATAATAAGTTACCTAATTAAAAAATAAAACTTCATTGGAACAAAAACTATCGCAGAACAAAAACACACCACACGCAAACTAAGGGACAAATACACAACGGTCATCTCATTACTGAATGCAAGTCGTGTTTGAATGAAAGGATACAAATGTTCTGGTTAGATTTTCTTGCTCTAAACTACCACAACATGAAAAATCATAATTTAATGCAAAAATAAAATCTTCCTAAAATCAAGGACATCAGTATAGTTTAAGGACAAATTGAGTGCTCAATGTAGTTATAGAAGAAATATAAGCATTGCTATTTACATGGAAACTATTTGCCTATCTCATGATGGTAGCCTCTCCATTAGTCCTAAAAGGGTCCAGTTTTCAAGTAGAGTGCACTAGATAAGGTACATTTATAGTCATTAATTAAAAAAATTAATGGTTAGAATTTGTGATTAAAAAACAAATGCATATATGTAACAAAACTTTAAATCAATTACAGTCTCAACTACTGGTATTTTAATCAATGACTATAAGTGCACTTTATTGCCTAATATACACTACTGACTTTATTAAAGCTAAATCAATCTAGCCTTAAAAATTACTACTGAAAAGAAAAGAAATTTTATCCATCCACTATGCCAAATCATTATATTAATCTTGCAGCATGAAAAACGGTTGTAAACATCTCCAGGTTGCAACGAAGGGCTGAGACCTACATTAATTCTTTAGGAACGTAATGCTTCCAGAATGCTTTCTACCCAGCTGTCAGGAAGAAGGTTACAAGAAAACAAATGTTATTAACAGGTTTTCAAACCAGTCTAACAAACTAACTTATCATAGGTCAATTCACGTCTATATATAACAAAAATGTGTTTTAGTCCTAAAATTTATCGAGTAAGTAGTTAAGTCCACATTACCGAACAATAATCATTTGAATTTCTATAATGGAAAAAAAATTTAGGATTTAATTTAGTATTTCATAATCTATACTAGCAAAGGGTCTCTTTACGTACTATACCATCTTAGGATCCCGTAGACCAGGAGGTGAAAGAGGGTAAATCACCGGAAGGAAATTATAAAAACTCATTTACTATAAAGGAAAAATGAAGTAATCATATTCACTACAATCTTTTTAGCAAGGAATAAAGAAATTTCCCCTGTTTGGCATTGTCTATATTTTTGTAGTGATTTCTATAATTTCCCAAAGGTTTTATGTTGTCTCCAAAAAATTCAATCGCAACATAATAGCATAGAAGGAAACATGACACGAAATAAGACATAGTACCGGTCGAATATAGGCAACAGTAACAGGTACGAAATAATTAGTCAAAGAAATATCACAAGAAAGATCCGGAAAAAGAATTTCTAAAAAGTGGTTGTGATTACCCTTCGAGGCCTGGTTGTGTTGGGTAGAACACATTAGTGAAGCCTAAACTTCTTGCCATTGCGGCAGTTGTCTCACCAATGCATGCCACAGAATTGTTCCACTCTAAATCTGAAAGAAGATTCTTCCAGGCACTGTTACAGCAGATTATCTGAACTATGTAAACTGGGTAAACCGAAAAAGTACAATTTCTTAAGAAACGTCCCTACTTATTTCTACTGCACAAATAAGATAAAGCAAGATTTCCGTGATTCATACAGTACCATGAATCACTCTGATGTTGATTAAGAAAGGGTAAAAAACAGTATCCCACTTAATTGGTATGAAAACAGTCATTGGATGCTTTGAAAGCTTAATAGATGCCGCTCTTACACAGAATCGAATATTGACTTCAAATATACTAAACTATCCGAAGGATTGAACTGAATGTGACATTATAAAAACTTAACAGGGAAAAAAGATAGTGTAAAAAGAAACTCACCGAATAGCAGATGGTGAAGCTACTGTAAGAACAGGGGCATCAAATGCTAGCTTTAGAACCATATGGTCAACATGTTGAACTGGAACCTGATAAAGAAGTTTAAAAATAGGGGAAGCAGTGAATCTCTCAGAGATAGAGACCATAAATAGCCCACTCTAGTTGTAGAAGTTGTTTCACATGCAAGAAATGGTCCGTTATGATCAAAGCTATGTAAAACCATTTTTTATGTACAAAAATGACAATAAAATAAAAGCCACTGAACAGATAGTTTACAGACGCCCCATGTTCTTAGGTTGTAACTTATAAACATCACAAAATAAATATTATGGTATGTGCATTACGCGGCATTAAGAGCAAAAAGAATTGAAGAATTATAAGAAGCAAAATATATTACCTCTAATAAAGAGAAGAGAAAATATAGAAGACTAGAACAGCAATGAGAATTGTAAATATACCACAACAAAAGTTTTATAGGCTATGGGGAAGAAACTAAACCACAAACTAATTATTGGCTAATATTAAAACTAAAATAATAACCATATAATTTATGCAGTAAAAATACACAACCAATTAGAGCCATTGAGAGTCATACTCAACACTAAAAATATTGTAAAGACACAATCCTCCGCTTTTGTAACCTTTTCCTTTAAACTGCATAGCAGGACACATGCACAACATACATACATACGTACAGGTAAATTGTTTCTCGACAGCCATGAAGTATATTGGTAATTGAACATTAATAAACATTAAACTTAAATAGTTTAACCCAACTAATCATATGAAACACCAAAAGAATATGTAGGGATTGTAAGGAAGAAGTATGGCTAAAACAATGTACCGTTGTATATGTATTCATTCTAGTAACCTCAAATCCACGCTTTGAAAGTCCATCCTCTGCTTATGTAAATGTCACAGTAATTAGCGTATGATTGTCCTCACATTTATTAATCCAAGTACTGAACTTCAGAGTATCTTTTTAAAAGGCAATAAGACATATGTACCAATCTCATTGCTAGCCTTTGCCGAAGCAGGATAGAGAACGGTGCATTTATTTCCAATCTTAGGAAGCTCAGTAGCCAAAACCTTTCCCGTTGCTGGAAATTATCAAAACCATAATAAGTTTCAGTTTCAGAAGTTGAAGCTTCAAAATTGCAGTTTGGCAAAAGCAATACTATGAGACAAAACCTACCGATGAAATGCTATAATCATGGTTAGAATCGGTTAATTTTCTTCAAAGTAAAGGACTGGTCAAAGTCGTAATCTCCCCTATCTAGAGCATATCTTGAAACTATTAAGGTTAAACTATTTATTTGGTCCATACAGTTGGCACTGCTTTAATTTGAGTCTCTAGACGAAAACAAATATAAGTTTAGTTCCAATACCTGCATTTTTGTTGAAGAATGGTCCTTGTAATTAAATCTTTATTAACGGCATCAAGGCATGGATGATACATAGCACTGAAGTGGCTAAAAATTAATCAATGGGTACTTATAGGGATACTACCTTAAGAGTTAGTTCCAGTATAAAAGAAAAATGTAAGTCCTTTATATAGTGAGACATTATTTTCTTCCTTAACTCTGTCAATATAAGACTCTTGTCATCAAAACAACAGCCATGCACTTGTCTCCCAACAGTGGTTCGAAATAGTTACCTATGTTCATCAGAAGGTAACTGAAGAAAATTGTTTAGAGAACAAGGATGGATGGAGGAAACCTTCAACCATAGCTGGAAATGCTCATTGTCTTCTAAAATCTTCAAATGAGTATTCAATACATCATCCGCTTTTGTCAATGACTGATAAAGATTTAAAACTGCAACTGTTAGTGCATCAATTTTTGAAGATGGGAAGCAGTGGCCCCTAGTACTCTTAAATTTTCGTTGAAGGTTGAATGGAGTGTTGTTGGCAGTCATACGGTGTGTGTATGCTATTACATGACCCAGGGATGGACTTGGTGATTGAAGCAATAAGGGTGTTTGTGGAAGAGGAATATAGGGAAGTATATTCAAGCATAAAATCTAAGAGATGCTCATCGTAATCCCCAACAAAGGCGACATTCCCACCTGTGGTTGGTGATGACCCTTCCAACCCATATTCAACCATTATTAGCAATGCTTCTTGAACAAGTTAAGGAAGAATGTTAGGGCGGAAACCATCACGAATTAATAACTAAATCTTGATGTTTTCTGTTCCATAGAGGTACTCCTAAAGTAATATAACCTATAGGGACCAAGTGATTTTCATTCACATCATTGTCACTTGTTAATCATGTCAACTACATGTGACATTTAAACAAAGATGTAATGGTAGAGACCACTCTTCAACACAAATGCAAGAGTAGAGACTAAAACTTTCGTTTTTCTCATCCAAGGAATAGTACTTAAAGTGGCATGAACTGAGCAATCTAAATGAATATTTAAACCAACTATTCATGGTATTCCATAGTCTCCTTTAATAGCCTAAAGAATTTGAGATTGAGGAGATGACTATATATTTCTTTAGTCAATCAAGGTAAAAGAAGTGATACTACGTGTAGTAAAATGCATGAGATATTTAAATTCAGCTTCAGCATACACCCAATCACACAGATACCTCTTGATGGCACAAAGGCAATATCAAGGGATCGGTTTGAAGACTGCAAAGTTTCCTCGAAAATGCTTGCAGTGCCAGTCCCAACAACACCTATTTTGACATGAGGCATCCCAGAAGCTCTAGGTACAACAATCAAGAGAAAGATAATCATTTGCTAAAAAATTAACGTGTTCACCAAAACCATACAAAACTGCAGGGTGCACAAACAAAATAAAAAGCATTTTAAAGAATAGAACACAAATGCTTAGTTATTTATGTTATTCTTTGTATCATTGCATCTAACTAACTATAAATTTTATCAACAAAATAGACCAAAACAATAAACAACTATCTTTAATAATTTACATTTGCATCTTTGACAACTAATGCACAATCTTTGGTAATAGGATAACATGTTGCAAAACAGGATATTTCAAGTATTCTTCCCATATGAAGACCATGGTTAAAGGGAAGAAATGCAAATTGTTAAAATGGTACAAAATTTATTCAAAGTAATCAGAGAAAATATATCAAGTGGGTGATGTCACTGAAGAAAATAAATGATGAAAAATTAGCAGAAATATCAAGACACTTTACAAACTTCAGTACACTCCGATCAATATTGTGACTTTTTTCCGCTTAATAACTAATAATTACATCTCAAATGGAAGGGTCATACTACACTGTCTTATTTTACTCTATTTGGATCCCGTTATGCAATTTTTGCTCCAATGCAAGGGTCTTACAAAACCCACACTTTAATAATTTTTCATTTACACTTAATTTGTCAAAACTTCAAAAAACAATTTTTACTCTTATAACTAAGGTCTTATTTAAGACTTAAAGTCCTAAACTTCACGCTACATCAACGTTCCTCCAATGGGGTGTCTTATACGAACCAAATTTAAAGCTTATGACTCTGGCCATAACACTTGTGTACGAGATGCCCTAGTGCATATTTGGCTTGCACTCCACAATAACCCTAAAATTGATCTTGGAGGGAAAAAGAATGCTCAGATTAATTTTCAAAGTCATTTGGATTGGACTAAAGGTTACTTCTGAAAAAAATGTTTTACTTCAATTCAAAATAAATATTTGTTTAAAATACACTATACGCAAGAAATTTTGCACAAACTACCCAAGCACTGGTTGTTTACCTCCATGCCTCTAGAAAGACTGAACCTGCCTCAGGAGAAGTTATGACAACCCAGTCAAATGCATTGTCTGCATGTATCAAGTATGAGGGGAAGTAACAAATCCGTGAAAAATAATAAGGCACTAACATGCATAACTGATCTTGTCATTGTATCAGAAAAGATGGCTGAGATATAAAATGCAATTTGCAAACGATACTTTTGTTGACAAAATAATTATACATTCATAAATATCAAAGAACCACATTTAACATTATATATCACAAATGTGGTACGGAACTCTAGAGGTCCCACAACTCATAAATAAGAGCAAGAAAGATTATATATAAAAATAAAAATATTATACAAGGAAAGAAGTATAATCAAAGAATTCAAATGTAAACTGAGTAGGAGATAATAAAGGCATATTGTACGCATTTGTAGCTATTAACCCTCATTTTCAAGGAGAATATTGGTAATGCGAAGTAAGCGATTTCACATTATAAATGTCACCACTAAGAATGCATGCCTATAACATGCACAAATATATGACAGAATATTATCTTTTGAATCAATATAGTAGTTTAAAAAAGGAAGAAAAAATATTGTAAAATGCAGCTAAAAGTAACATGTGCACAACAAAAATATGACTAATATCTACATGTGTTTGTGCTTCCTTGGCCACTACTTCCTGTTAGGCATGCATAAATTTATTCTAAAAATTGGCCCAATAAAAGATAAATATATAATTATCTTTACGAGATAAAAATGGCATGAGTCAAATCTTATAAATCATTCAAATTTCTTGGCGTGATTTTTCCTAGAACTTACCACCTAATACAGAAGGAAGCCTGTCTAAATCAGGTCCCTGCGTGTGCTCAATGAGTGGAAGCTCCAAACAATTGATTTCATGTTTAGCCTGCACTCAACATCGGAATTACCTAAATAGCTTCAGTGTATATGATTAGTCAGACCTGATGACCACTACAAAACTTAAATGGGCAAGCTAAAAAGTGTGGTTATAATTTGAGGAGATCCTATTTTATTGACATGGCCTTGGCTCCAAACCTAGCTGAACATCTAAGAGCATGTTTGGTTCCAATTATTTTGGGGAATTCTTTCTAAGATTTCTAATTCAGAATTTCATTATAAGCTGTTTTAAACGAAATAAACTAATCCCAATCATGAAGTATATATGTGAAGTCCCCAATGGTAAAAGATAAAAAATTGAACAAAATAAATACAGTGTGTCGTCAATTTGGATTATGCAACAATTTGTTCAAAGTAGAGGGAAATGCAAAAACATAGATGAAACTTCTATATAATGGGTTTAGAATAGAAACATTTAATATGAATAGATTGCCAATTCACTTATATATTTAGGGAAAGATAAACATTGGAAGCACAAGGTAATGATGAAACAACAAAAGACGAAAGTTGTATTATTTCTTTTCAACTTATGATAAACACACCTCAGTGACATGGTTAAGAAAAAATAAGCATGGCAAAGCTGCTTTGAGATTCAATAAAGAAAGAAAGAGTGTGAAGAACAACAGTTGGCGTTCATCACCAAACTGAAGCTCTTAAACTGTTTGAGAATGGTTTTATACGATAAAGGAAATCCCAAACCATTATATATAACGTGCAACTTTAATATTTATGAACGGGTGAAGAAATTGTAGCTGATCGGTCACAAACATCGATCTGGGTCTTAAACCGAACGTTAAACTAACAACCTAGTGTAAGCATGACTTGTAATGCTACGTAAAATATATTAGATCATAATCCGGACGTTTATATTCATAGTTAAACTTTATAGTTTTAAGACATACAATACAATAACGTCATAGAAAATTCTGACAGTAAATATAGGGAAGGAAAAATCATAGAAAGCAGTACATATTCTCATCATTCATTTCAACCTTTAATCAAACACCTAGAGGACGGAATGGTATTCAGGTCCTAAAAACACGTAACTTAAATACTGGAAATAGGTGAGAGACAGCAAAAACTTGTTCAGATTGCAGGAAACGCAAGCATAGGAATGAGAATAGACACGGAAAACATGGCACAGCCAACTCGTTCAAGTTCAAGTATATAAGATTAAGCACATTGCAATGCGGTCCCAAAAGACAAAATCGTAGCAGTGAAAGGTTAAGTAAATGAACAGAAGCGAGTACCAGAGCCGCGATGAGCTTGGAGTTCTTGCCGCGCTCTCTAGTAACGATGACTTTGGGCGCGTAATTCGAAGCGGAAGAGGAAGTGGAAGTGGAAACGGCGTCGGTGGCGGAAGAGGCGGCGGTTCTTGGTGGAGGAGCGAAAAAGATCCGCCGTCGCAGTGGGAGAGGAGAAGTTGGAAAGGAGGGAGGGGAGAGAGAAAACTGTGCCATTATTGTAACGTGTTGAGCAAAGGAAGTAGCTTGGGTCCAGCTGTGCTATCAAAAACTCGACCCGTTTCTCTGCGCTTTGCTTTATTTTATTTATTAATAATTAATAAATTCATGAACTGCTCAAAATATCTGCCGACATAACCCTATTAAATTAGAGACCGATTAAATTAAGATTAAGATTAAGAGGAGTTGATGCCACGTGGCATGCGGTGGTTGGGAGATATCGATAGCCGTTTGGCGTGTTGGTGCTTGAATTGCAATGATGAGATTAACGGTGGGGATTTGCGTCCTAATCTCCCAACCCGACCCAAATCTGCTTCTTCCGAGTACTACGTTGTTGCTCGTTGCTCTGTGCCCTACCTCCCAGCAACAGTACCATCAAACGAAGAGGAAATGAATATATAAATATATAAAAACTAAAATAAATAAATTTTTGGTAAAGAGAGTGGAGAAATTTGAAGGTGTGGAATTATTATATTATTATGCATTTCTTTTATTTATTTTTTTACTTTTTTTTTTAATTTAATTTCATTTTTCCATTTGTCCTTTTTTATTTGCAAGAATAAAAAAGCATTTTTCCATTTTCTAGTTTTTGTCTAATATTAGTAACATAAATCGAACAGGCATATACTAATTCAAAAGTTTAGTCATTTGAATTCCAAGAAAGTTATAAAATTGACAAATTCAGTATTACCTTCGTTGCATAGATTATTTGTTATTAAAGCATTTGAAGTTTTAGATTATTAATGATAGGTCAGGAAAAAAATGCTATCCTTTTAGTTGCCACAAATTTATGACAAAAACAAATCCAGAATGTATTTAGTAAAAATTTTAGTAATTTATAAATTATTTTAATAAGTTTATAATTTAGTTTGACGAGTGAGATTCACTAATCAGTTGAATTTCAGTTAAATTTTGTATTTTTTTTATTTGACATCAATACAAGAGATCGACAATTTTGGATACTAAATAAATCATACTGCCTTTGGGCGTATTATTTTTTTATTTCTCCAACTTGAAAAGGAATAACTTTTCTGAATTTTTAATTTTAAGAAAAGTACATCAGAGAATATCTCTGAACATTTATCGATGAATTAAAAGCAGAGAAGAAATATTTTTCAAGTTCTAGATGTATTGGAAGTTTTTTTTTAATAAAAGCTACTATTTTTTTTATTCATTGTAAAGTATACCATTCAATCATTCATCAACATGAAGCCTTTAAATTTAAAAATGCGATGCATTGTATTCTCCATTTTATGTTATTACTGAATTCTTAATTGATTAGTGTTTTCTATTTTAAATCTAATTTTTAATTACCATGTATTGTACTGTAGTTTCTGTCGAATAAAATTTCATATAATTAAATAAGTCTTCCAAAGATATATTTAAATTTTAAAGAGATGAAAATAAAATAAAAAAATCACAAAAGGTATTAAATTAAATATTGTATAAATTTACAGAGACCTAAAATATACTTCACCACTTATTGTTTTATTTAAAAATAAATGACTATATTGTTGAAAAAATTGTAACTGATTGATATTATAAAAATATATATTAATAGTACATGAAAGCTAAACCTGCATTGTATTAAACAAATGATAGGGTCGTCCATGGCTTTATTAAAAATTGCTTAATGTGGAAAGAACCAACTTGCTTTTTCTCTGTTGTCGTTGAAATGATATATAGCATCATGCTCAGATTAACGTCTTGACACAGTACTTGTTACAGATTCTCATTGTCTACCCAAACACACCACTTCCTTTTACAACCTATATTTGAGTTGAGATAAAAAGAAAAAATAAAAAAACTTATTTACCCATATTCCGAAGGTAAGTGGTTTTTTTTTTCCTGAGTTAATTTTTTTTATTAAATAAATAAATAATTATACTCTATGACATCCGGTTATTAGACAACATGGGATTGGATTATTTAAACCATGAATCACCTATAAACATAAACATAGTGAATATTTGGAGATTGGAAACTGTTCTCATTAATTTACGATAGAATATGACTAGTAAGATTAGATGGTCACTAATCAAAATCTATAAATAAATAATATTTAATATGCATTCATTATTATTACCGTCAAATTTTGATTGATATTGTCATTGGAGTATCTGTTGCGAGTAAGTTTTAATTCGATTCAACTGAATTGAAGGATGAACAGTAACAAAGACAAACATCCAGATACGTAAAGATTTAGCGAATAGATAACCTTGTCCTCAGAACTAAAACAATAATTAAATGTGTTTTTTTTTTCACATAAAAGAGTCCCAGTAGCATGTAAGTAAGTAAAAGAAAATTACTGAATTAACAAAAATGTATTGGATTTATAAAATCTTAATTATTAAAAGTTGAATTATAACAATGTATGTGTAGTATTGTTTCCCTAGCCCATATACTCCCAATTCTTCATACTTTCTTTGAATGCAGTAGTATTTTTTGTGGGAGTTAGAATATATTTTCTTTGTCTCTTTGTAACCTTTAAGCTTGTTATGTCATTATATTAGAGGTTGGCCTGAGCTTGATGTTGTCCAAACTCCAAGCAAGTTGAATGAAAATGTTTTCATCTTTTTAATCTTAAATGACTCATAATTTTAATTGTTGGGTTTTATCACTCTTTTGAAAATGGTTTTTCGTATGTATTGACAATTGTTTTTTATTAGAAAGTAAAACCAGTTAAAAGAAATCCTTTTAATGAATTTCTAGACTTCTTGAAAATAAATTTTAGTCACAGTTTCTAAAACTTCACTTAGAAAAACTCTTTACCACTAATTCATTAAAAGCTTAAAATAGACAATAATAAAAGAGTAAAAATATGTCTATTTAAGTAAGTATTTTTTATTATAGTTTTAGTGAATATGTTAATTAATAAATGATGTATTTGATTTCTTAGAAATAATATTTACACATTACTTCTTCAGAGCAAACCAAGTCAAGCTAGACCGAACTAAACTGGATTGAACCGAATCAAACCAAATAGGTTTGGACCAAACTGAACTATATTGAATTGAATCGAATCAAATCGAATCAAAACAAACTAAACTAAACCAAATCAAATAGAACCCAACTAACTGACATGCCCAGCTGAGCAAAGTTGAGCAAAGCTGAGCAAAGCTAATCGAGCCAAGCCCACCAAGTTGAGCCTAGGCTAGTAAAGGCGAGGTGAGGTAAGCCAAGTTTAGTTGACTAAGCCAAAACTGAGTCAAGGTTAGCTGACCCGAGCCTAACTTAGAAGAGTCTAGTCGAATCGAGCAAAGCCAAGTTAAACCGAACTGAACCTAACCAAAACAAACCGAATCGAATTTAGCCGAACTGAACTGAACCAAACCGAACTAAACCGAACTAGACCGATTAGATTATTTTAATAATTATAATTTCATTATTTTTTTATCATAATACTAGTTTATAATAATAAATTTTCTTGTAAAATTTTGCTCTCTCTTTCCGTTGCTATGTCCATTCAACTAAACTTGTTAGTCCTTGATAAAAGAATCTAAAATTTAATTACAGTTAATAAAGTATAATTATAATAACTTTTAAGCCAATTAAAGTTAAATGTAATTTTTAATTTTATCTTTAAAAATGTCAAACATAAAACAGCAGTTAATTTAGCAATTTTACTAAAATCTAAATACACTCTTATTATCTGTTTCATCCCAAATCATCAATAGTTTAGATTAAATATTTAGAAAATAAAATCTAACATGTTTGAGTAGTATATAAAAAGAACTACATTTAAACTTTACATAAAAATTCGATTAAAAAATAAAAACATCTTTTAAAATTTAAAAAATATTTACTAAACAAAAATTATAATAACAGATAACAAAACAAATTTTTGTATATTTGGTTTACTTATTAAAAAATAAAATTCTCAGACAAAAAGAATAAAATAATCTTTAAGCAATTTTGTCACACTCATGCAAAACTAACTTATGTGAATGATTTTTAATTAAGGAATACATACGGCTACTTTTATTAAACTATTAAATAGGGTTAAATATGTTTTTAGTCTCTAAACTATCAAACGATTTTGGGTTTAGTCCCTCTTTCAAACTAAGATACATTTTAGTCCTCCTTTTTAAGAAAACTTTGATTTTAGTCCTCCAGACCCAACGACGTTAAAAAAAGGTCGAGGTGGCTAACGGTAAAATTGTACGATTTTTTTTCTGACATTGAGTCAGTCTTTCTCAGCTTTTCTCTCTCCCTCTCCCTCGTCTCCTTCCATTGAGTCTGTCTTTTCCACTGTCACCTCTCTCTCGCAGACAAAAAGGATAAAATAATCTTTAAGCAATTTTGTCACACTCATGCAAAACTAACTTATATGAATGATTTTTAATTAAGAAACACATATGACTACTTTTATTAAACTATTAAATACGATACCAAATTAATGATTTAGATAAAAATAACATAATATCCACTTGAAGACAAGACTCGAAAGCAATAAAAGCCACAACGAATTCAATTCTTCAAAATTATGTAAGGATCTACATAGGAAAAGAAAACGAAATAAAAAAAAATCTACATGAACTAAAATTGGGTTTTAAACAAAATTATAAAAAGCTTTTATATCGATATTTCCAAAAAAAAAAACACAGAGAATTTAAATGCAAGGAAGAGGACAAACTTAAGCATACTTAATTATTAAAACAAACAAGTTTAAATCCCATGAGTCTAAACGAATGATAATATTAATTGAATTCCTAGCTTTGGTTATCAAAATTCAACTCCACTCCAGAATTAGGAGGGATTCTTGAGAAAGTTAGAAGGGAGAATGTTAATGTGGTTGTTCAAGGGCGAGATGCTGTTGGTAAGTCCTACTCCTGCAATGCACTTAACTTACTTGCTGCTGGTGTCCTCCATAAATAGGGTATGCCCCATAAGCAGCAGCATAGATACTGGGATCATGAGGAGCTGGTAAAGCATACCCATAACCATCATAAACAGCTCCCCCGTAATATGCCCCATTCCAAGGACTCCCGAAATCTCCTCTAAACTGTTACCCACACAGTAATTGCAATTTAATGTGAGACACCACCAAAACAAATATACTGCAATTCATGTATAATTATTCATGAATCACGTGCAGCAATTAGTAACACAAGTTAACAAGTTAACAGTATCTATATAATATTCTTTCTCACTTCATTAAAAATAAAAAAGAGGAAATAAGAAATTTATTTTCTTTTCCGTTTTTTATACCAATTATCTTAGAAAACATCTAACTTTTTAATAATTATCTTTCCTTTCTCTCTCATTTCCAACTCAAAGAAATGCCGTTCAGTGATTTTATCAGGAGGGAAGCAAACAAACATTTTTTAGAGTAAATTGGCTGTTGGAAAAACTTAAATTGTATTATAAAATTGTTTTTTAACTTCCTATGACACCAGCACAACGTGGTAGTAACAGACATGTCAAAACTTAATGAATCTAGTTCCTTCCTGTAGATTAATAGAGTAGATAAAATGGCATTGAGAACATATTTCCCTGCATGTTTGACAGAGATTACCTGCTTATTTGCTGGATTGCGGCCCCACGAAAGACGAACCATTTGCTTGCCTATAGTTGTCCCATTTAGCTTCTGCAATGCCTCTTCAGCATTATTTCTGGAATGGTTGAGGTAGTGGACACACACATGTTAATCAAAAACCATGTTATCTGAGAATATGTTAAGATTTAAATGACAGGGTCAGGACTCCTACCTGTTTGCAAATTGTACAAAACCACATCCTTTTCCAACAGGTATCTTAACAGAGACTATCTCACCATACTGGGAGAATGGCTGCCTAAGATCTTCAGCAGTAACATTGGGGTCAAGACCTCCGACAAATATCTATAATTGAATCAACCAACAGAAAATATAGTGACAAATCAATTTTGTTTTTGGCTGAAAAAAGAACCTAATAATGAAAAGCTGAAAAGCTTACAGTTGTGTTCGTAGAATCAGCTTCAGATTGGTTGGATGTGCCATTGGACTGACTTCCTATACAAATAAAGGGACAAAATCAAATCTCAACTAGTACAATTATTTCAGACTTATGCAGCAGCAAGCACACGACAAACAAATGTAAAAGTTAAATTTGAGTGACATAGGCCTTGTTTGTTTACTGTTTTCGCAAACATATATGTTTTCTAAATTTTGTTTGTTTCTGAGTACATTTACTAGTGTTTGTTCCTGTACACATTTCTGTTCTCTAAAAGTTTACTCTTTGTCACTTGAATATAAGCGTAAAGATGACAGAAGAGAGAGTGAGAAAAAAAGTTCCAATTGTTTATGATTTTTGCTTTTTAAAACACTGGGAAACAATTTTTAAAATTGTATAGATTCTAGGTATGAAATTGATTGCAAAATACCCGAGTATAGAATTGTTTTAGAAAACAACTTTTAAAAGAAAAAGGTTATTAGGAAAACAAAGATTCAATATTTTTTATCAATCAGCTACTTGCCTACTAAGGAACAAATAACATCATGCTGAAATCACCACTCCAACAATGAATCCATGCATATAGCTCACATGTGCTTCCAATGTCTATCAGCAGTAACATGATGCAAAACATGTAAAACAGGAAACAAGCGTCTAAAAATATTTTTCTTTAAATTGAATGTATAATATCTTTTGGTGGTATTCCTTTTAAAGAAGATAATTTAATTTCAGATACTAGACGCAATGGCTGGGATTTGGCGTACCTTGTTGATAGCCAGACGTTTTCCTTGGAGTTGCAGCACCAATACGCATAGGCCTGCTAGAGCAGTAAACTCCATTCATTTCAGTCATAGCCTGAGACCTCTCATTATCATCTCCAAACCTGACGAAACCATAACCCTTTGAACGGCCAGTATTGGCATCAAAAACAACTTTTGCAGCTTTAACAGATGGGTATCTATTAGAAAAAGTTTCATGCAACATGCTATCTGTAACATCAGCAGCTAAATCTCCTACAAAAATAGAAAGATCAGGGACATTATCTGAACGCTTGTCTCCTGTGCTAAATGATGCCCAGTTCAGGCGGAAAGGTTGCTCTGTGTTAGGCATCAATATCCCAGCATAATTCTGCAAAACTTTCTCAGCTGTGCCATGCGAATAGAATTCAACAAATCCATAACCCTCTGATAGACCAGTCTGCTTATTTCGAATAACCTTAATGGAGGAAATCTGCAAAAATGTACAATAGTAAATTATAAGAAAAGCTCAGGGACAAGTTTCCATCATAACAAACAAATCTTTGAGTAATCAGGTTAATGATTATTTATACTTCAGATGGCACTAGCAGATGAATGACACTGAAATCACCTTTTTCTAGTTAAAACTAGCTTACCTACAACAACTCTACTTGTGTCTAAAACCTTCAATGCTTAAGCCCAACCCAGCTAACAAAGACAAAAGCCTTCAAATTCACTTAAATCCTAATTTTTCATACTTCAAATGACACAAAAGAAATTTATCACATCGGAAGATTTCAGATTTTTGCACACAGGCACTTAACCCTCGAACTTCCAACCGATTCAAATTTCATTAAATTGAATCAAATGGCACCACCTAAATTTATACATAGCTTGAAATGTCAGAAAATAAAATTAGAGAGAAGCTAAATGAACAGGTAAGACACAGAAAGCAAAACTGAAAAGGGATTTTATCTGTGCTTCATTGCAACATAATGCAGATGAAAAAAAACTGTTTCTCCAACATTTTGGTTATATATAAAGGCAACATTCATCTTTGAACTTATAATCTAATGCAACCTCCTACCAAACTGTTCACCAGTCACTGTGACACAACATTTCTTCGTTATCGTCGTTATGTATAAGGTTCCAAACACAATTTCAAGTAACACAACAAAAACAATAAAACCTTAATTAAACAGGTCAGATTGAGGTTGGCTACATGATTTGCAAACAGAAGGAATTTTTCAAATAACACAAAACCAAATTGAAAATTCTATTCAATTTCTTAACTTCAATTAGCATGGTTATAAAAAACTAAAAGTATATCACCTTTTTTTTATCACACGATTACAAAAAGAAAAAAAAAAAGGAGGACTACCCTTTCTTCTTACATTGCCGAGGTTGACACCAAACCAAAACGAAACCATGCAAGAAACTTCACATACCACATCATAACAAAGAAGCCTCAATCCAATTGTCAAAATCCCACGTCAGACTCCTCATCTCACAATAATATTGATTAGAACCCAACCTCTTTAAACAAAGAAACCGAACAGGAACAGTCTTACGTTTGAAAAAAAAAACAATAAGTGAAAAAACACACTAGTACGAGTGTGTGTTAACGTGTCGGACGAGAAAACATATATACACAGAGAGACAGAGAGAGAGAGGGACCTCGCCGGTAGAAGCGAAACAGCGGTGGAGATAATTTTCATCCATCCAGTGATGCAAATCGCCGACCCATACGGTCTTGTTCTCGACGCTGGATCCCTGATGGTGCGCGTGCGACACGTGCGAGAGCTGCTGCTGGTACTGGTGATAGGCGACATAGGGCTGCGGAGGCGGCGGCGGCGCGGCATAATGTTGAGGCGGCATCATGTGGTGCTGCATTACCATGGCAGCCGCTGGGTACTGCATCGGGAGCCACTGCGGCGGTACGGGCACAGGCTGCGGCGGTGGCGGCGGGGGCGGCGTCTGCTGGTTCTGCTCCGTGGGTTGCGAATCAGAGCCGTTCGATGTTGGTTGCATCTTTTCTCTCAATTACCGTTACGGCAAGCGCCTCTCTCGGCTGTTCTTTCTTCCTTCTTTCACCCTAAATAAATAAATAAAAATAGGAACGAGGCGAGTTCGTTACGCGAGTATGTGTGTAGTGAGAGAGAGAGAAGGGTTGAATCTGGATTTTGAGAAAGGTCGCGGTGAGGGTCTAAGAGGAGGATGATGATTTATGATTTATGATTTATGATGAGGATGACGGATTCTTGGGTTGGCTTCGTGAACGCGGTTCCCCTTTCCACCCTTAGATCAAATGGTGGGATGCGATCTCAATCGTTGGATCTATTAATCAGGGATATGCATAACACTCTCCTACTATGCTTCGCTAACTTCGCTTCCTCTCTCTCCAGGATCCGCCGCCACCTCTTCCTTTCTTTCCCTCACTCTTCACTTCTTTTATTTATTTATTTATATATATATATATATTATTATTTTAGTTTGTTCGTTCGTGTGTTTGTGTGTGACAGTTTAACTTTAACCTCGCACAACTTATGTTACGGTGGTCAGTGATGTTGGGAAGTTAATGGCAGTGAAAACTTAACGGCACGGTAGATTGCCTTGGAATCAGATCACATGGTTCAGGACTATGCTATGCTACCATACTATCTGCGCACCGTACTACCACTTTCTCTATCCTTCTGCTCTATTTTGTTCCTTTTTTGTTTTTAGAAAAAAATAATCGTTTTTTAAGGTCATAAATGTTTATATAAAATATTAAAAATCAATTAGTTTCAAATTTTAATCACACCATAGAATAATATTTTTGTTTTCATTTTACTTTGTAATTCTAAATTTAATATGATTTTTAAATTTAAAAATAAAAATAATGTAGTTTCTAAACGAACCTCAGAAAGAGCCCGTTCCATCCACGGGAAAGTGAAAGGCCTTTTACACTGAACTTGAAGAAAGAATGCAGAAATCCATACCCAATATTGACAGTTTGTTTTTAGTTGTTATTCCAAAAATAACATGATAATTTATAAAGAACATGATTCTGTTACAGTTTTTAAAAATATACTATACCAACTTTAATTTTGTTTTATCACGACAACTTTAAATCTAAAGAAATTTTTCAGATGAAAAATATAGAAAAAAAAATGTATCTATTCGTTAGATAGATGGATAGAGATGAAAAAGGAATCATTTAAAATTGAGAATTATAACAAATTAAATTGAGATGTTTTAACCTTGACATTGAAATTAAGTAAGCAACTAGATATTTTACATAGGTTATTAGTAAGTATTTATATTGTTTAAATTAATGATGTAAACATTATTTTGTGAAAGATAAAACACGGTGGCCACGACCCTCCAAAACCTTGATACAGGATTAACATAGAGTAGACCAAAAAAAGGACATCAAACAACAAAAGTAGAAACACAGAATGATGGAAATTCAAAACGTGTGAGCAAAAGTACCAACGAATAACAAAGAAAGTGAACCACATTTTAATACACATTTTAATAAAGAAAAGACTCCATCACATCACATGTTAATAACAACCAACATAATGTGTATAATAAAAATAAATATTTAAAAATTATGCCTTTACATCGAATACATTATTTAATGTAATTTATTTTCTTACATTGATTCAAATTTAATTAATATAGCATATATTTTAATATTTACTAAATTGTCACTACATTTACTTCTAATGTTATTTCCCTTTTAATTGACCTAGTACTTCACATTAATGGAAATTAATATTCATTATTTCTATCTTTTATAGGATAACACAAGATGCCCTCCAGGGCAGGCGGAGAAGGTTTGATTTTTAAAATCCAACAAAACATAAATCAATCCATATTCAATCTAAATCTAATTAGTTAGATTATATTTGAAATTCAAAACTATAAATTTCCAACTTTATTAAGATATAATTAAAATTATTTAAATTGGTATGATTATAAATTTTAATTAAATATTATTAGATTTTTTTGTTTCATAATCCCAGGTGTAATGGAAGTTGGTTATTACCATGTGATTGGAATTACACTTGGTTAATTCAACTACATGTTACATAACATCATTGACTAGTTTAACAAGACAATCTAATTAATTAAATTTAAAGTCCTAATTTATTTGACAAAATATGTTACTTTTTTTGTATCATCTAGATTAAGTATCAATGAGATTGATTTCATAATAATAACAAAAAAATCCACACTCTACTTGTATATATGAGTTTTTTATCGATAAAAAATAACATGTAATGATATTTGATATGTCAGAATCCCTTTACAATATGTAAATCCAGGACGGTTTGAAATGTTCAAAGTTGGATTTTATGAACTTGGCATTTCTAAAATTGGCTTATTTTGGTTCTTCTGAAATTAGAAATTAAAGGAGGAGAGTGAGTTTTGTTTTCTGCTTTGTATATAAAGACTAAAATCTTATGTATGTATAAATATATAGTATTATTTCTTGATAAAAGAAACATGTATGAATTTCAGCAGTAGCAAAAGTAAAAGGTCTTTTATAAGATAATCAAACAGAAGATTCAACATTAATAAAATATGCGTAAAACTTAAACAGAATAAAATTATTTTTAACTCAAAAACATCAGATGATAAACTTTAAAATCTTATTTTTCATATTATCTTAAACTTTATTAATTTTATTCAATATAAAATTTTAATTCATAATTAAATTCGTCAACATTCATCGGTCAAAGCAAAAGAAGGCATAACAAGCTATCATATGTAGCAGTTTAGCCTTTAAAATCTGCAACAGCACCTACACCTACTCAACCTGCAACTATGGGTAGTACTTACTTTGTGACCTTATTTGAAAAGTTGCATAATGTCTTATGAATTGTTTTGGACTATTAGACAAGATTTAGATTTTTTGGTGTTGATATTTTCGGCCAAACAACTCCTAAATGCATTCTAACAAGTGAAGTTAATTTATGTCAAGTCATTTCTTCCTCCAAATATCACAATTTCATTCTATAACAATTCCAATTTTATGACAATTTGATTCACATACGAACCCTCACACTTTGTTGACCTTTTGTTACCTATTCATTAATTTAACTAATGCATAACTTAATTTGTGGCATTAATTTTATTACTTCAATATTGACGATATTATTTGAATGTATCTAATTAATAGCTTTCCTTGCATCAAATTTCGACATCATCAAAAAATAATAAATTGTAAGAATAACCTAATTCTTAATAAATTTAATACGTGTTAATATATTTATTTTTGAACAGCTCAAATCAATGAAGTACAATGTTGTATTTCAAAATAACGTTGTCAAACAGTACACCGTCATACCGCTTTGCCACTTTGCCTAATTTTTTTTTCCAATTTTAGTATTATTTTTTCCTCCTGTGGTTTTCTTAACACAAAATAACGTTGTCAAACAATACACCGTCATAAAATAGTTTTTTTTATCTAAATGAAGGAAACTATTTTTTTAAAATTTTAATAGAATTTTAAGTGAGTAAATTATTATTATTTTTCAATTTTTATTTAAATACACACATATTTATATGTTATTATTATTTTATTTGTTACAATATCCGTTTTTTTATATATATTAATCAAATTAAAGATATACAATTAGAAGAAACAAATATTAACCTCGAAAGTTAAAAAGATCAAACAAAGAAAACAATTTTTAATTAAAAGAAAAATAATATTTAAAACGACCGAAAAGAGTGAAAGAAGAAACAAGTTATGAGATATGAAGCTACAAAGCAATTGAGTACAATTTTAAAATAACAGATGCATATATTTAATACTTACATAGTGTAAAACTTACACACAAATTAATGAAGGGCCATAAACTATGTGCAGGTTTCTGTATGCATGGGATATCCATAACTTATACACATAATTAATCCCCATCTACAGATATAAATACCTTTATTATCTGTACACCTAAATCTGCATATTGGAACTTGGTTTTGGAACCAGCTTCAATTCCCAATCTTTTTTCTTCTCTCCAAATGTGATGAGCATACAGAAAGATGTTAGATTTAAATCTGGGAGTAACATTTTTCAAATATAGTGATAATATATTATATTGTGAAATGCAGAGTGTAGTAATAGCAGTGTATCTAGGGCTTTGGAATGTCGGCGCGTGGTGAGGAATGACCAGCACCAGGACTGTGCCCTGGATCTGTCGGTTGGAAATCGTTCACAGTCCAGTTTCTGACACTGTCATTTTGTGGATTCTTGGTGTTAAGTGCTGCAGTTGAAGTATATTCTGCCACTTTAGCCATTTCTGTGATACTGTTTTCATGCTTGGTCTCCAATTGCAGTGGCCTTCCCTGAGCTAAAAAAGTTCCATGAAAAATCATTAAGGAGAGAAAAATAGCACTGACCATGAACTCAATTCTCGAATTGCCCATGATGAAGCTTGGCCTTGAGATATTTTTAGTGTGTGGATTGGGAAAACTGAGATGTATATGAAGCTGTGCCTGAAAATAATGTGTGTTTTGTGAGTTTTTATAGGCCACTCAACTGAAATGAATGTATAATATTAATGAGAATGTGGGTAAGTATTAATGGTGAATGTAAACTTGTTCATGATTATGCTCCTCCAAGATTCCCTTTTGGGAACCAATATGTGGGAGTATCTTTCAATTTGGTGTCCCTTTGAATTTTCCTACTACTATGTGTTTTGCACGTTGCATGCAACTATTATTTCGGTGTGCACTTCGATGTAATGGTGTTATTAATTTACACTCAAAGAAGACTCCACTACAAATTAAGGGTGGAAGGAAAATCAAGAAATATATTGAAAATTTTGTTTGAAGAGATAATATATTTAAAAATTTAGTCTTCAGTTTATTTAATAACACTCATGAAGAGCCAATTTTAACATTGATTTTATTAAATATAATAGATCTTTAGTAAAATAAGAAAAGTAACGTATAATTAGTTATTTCAAAATGAAGAAATGGTGCAAAAGAAATAGTGTAGCCACTATGGGTATCCTGATTAGACGTTTCTGGTTTGAAGCCAAGTGTGTTTTGGGGGGCCCTAGGCCTTGCCTAGATTCCATACTCTCACCAGTTATTGGAAGTAGTTACTGTGCCACTATTGCAGTAGACCTTACTGCAATAGGTACTAGAATTTTATCAAAATTTACAAATATATCTAAATAACTTTAAATTATTCAATAACCATTTTTAAGAAAATTATTTTCTAAACAAAGTATTTTAACTTTATAAATTTATAGAATTTCAAGAAGGTATAAATATATTAAAAGAGAGTGTGATATCATGTTTTTCAGGTAACAAATAACCATTTAGTGTATTTTTTTTTATATATATATCTTTTGCTATCAGTTAAAATTTACTTGAATCTTAATAAAATTGCGGAAGGCTATTCCATAGTTAATAAGTTTCAGACGGCTTTATGTATTAAAAGAGTCTGCAGAACACTATATTCTTGTGAATATTTATGAAGAAATAAATAAGCGCAAAAAATTATGTGAAAAAGTGGGAAAAGGAGAATACATTTTTGAGTAATTAAAATTAGACACAATTATATATTTTTTGTCATTAAAGTTAAACTTAAATATATTTTTAGTCCTATAAACTCAATCAAGGGGTTTGATTTTGGTCTTACAAAGTTTTTCTTTTGTACTTTTCAGTTTTTGTAAAATTTTAAATAATTGTCTTTTAAAATTTTAAATTACTAAGTTTGATCCTCGAATCTATTTTAGGATTAAATAATATGTTTATTTTTATGTGTACTATTATTTTTTTTGCAAATATTTCTTGCCATCACAATATTAGCAGACATCACTTAAACACGCATAGGTAAAAATTAATTGCTAATTTTAAGTGAACTTAAAATAGAGGAAAAAAAATGTTCACAACATCTTAGCCTTAAAAATAAACTTGTCTCTCTAGTCGTGCCTGTTTATTTCATGAATGTCCTATAATCTCTTCATTTGCCAACAAAAAAGAAATCCTGTGTCAATTTATTTGATTATTTCGAATAGAAAAATTACATTTCAATAATAATAAATTAAGTGAATAATAATAAAAATTAAATGCAGTTGTTTTCTTAAAAGGCAGACTTAATTAGTGAGAGAATTTTAGAAAAATAGAAAAGAAAAGCGCACTAAAATGTTGCAATGGGAGAGAGAGACATGATGCTTTGATATGCTATTAAAAAAGTGTAGGAGATCTTCACCATATTTAACTGCGCACTAAAACTGGAAGTAAAAGAAAGGTTGATAACCTTTTGAACCCCACTTTAGATCCATATCCACCCTCTTGAGAAAATTTCCAAGAATGAAAATTATTAGTCAAATTAATGTAATGATTTAGTCCTCAACTTGCATCAACTTTAGGGGAAATTTTGAGTGCTTCTTGAAATTCTGGGTTGGCTCCTAGAGCTGGGGAAGTTCGTCACCAGTGACCGGTGACCGCTGAACAGTAAAAGGATATTTATTTATCTCGCTTTCTCATCATATTCTATAAGAAATATATACATCTATAGTTGCCTATACGCAATGTAAAATGCACTGCTTATCTCTTCTATTAGTAGATCATCTGGTATCTTAATATTTACTGAGTTAAGGACTAATCTTTGTAATAATGATGAATTCTTCCATACATGTATATTCAAATTTGTTAACACTTTAGTTCAATCATGTCATTTTGTATGTGTTTAATTTTGGTTCATCTATTGGCACTGGCGGATTTCTCCATTATCAATTCTATTTCTATGACAGCGAATTTTTTAGCTAAAATGAAATTTCGGGATTTTAATTTTATATAAATGAAATTGGTTCAGAATCATAATTCCTATATTTTGGTTGTGGGTGAAAAATTAGGCATACAAATACAAGTTTAAGTTGATTTTTTATTTTACTTTGGCAACACCAAATAGCTGGTATAATCGTGGATGATATTAGATTTGGAGTAAAAGTATATATTTGACATATAATAAATAACATGCCAGGTTACTGGTGATGTAAGTAGGTAGAGTTGTAAGTAACAAATAGTAACAATTATAATCTTTTGAATAATATTTTTAAGGTCAATCATTCGATATTTGTTTGTTTGAGTTTTATGTATTTAAAATGCATTTTTTCTTTAATTACTAAGTGGAATTATTGAATGTAATAGGAATATAAATCCTCTAAAATATGCTTGGATGATTCTCACATATGCACCTAAAAGTTGAGATATGGGAGAAGTATGCTCAAGTAAGAGAGTTCAATCTTAAGTATAGAATAACAAGTATAAGTTTTCAGAGTATCTTTTATGATGAAATACTATGTGTATTTTTAAAATTTCAGACCCTTATATCATCTATAAAAAGTAATTCTAGTCCTCAAGGAAACAATTTATCCTGTGATATATTCGAGAAGCGAGTGCTAGATCTTCAGTTTTGATCATATTGAAACAAACCATTTATCTTGTAATAACTAGATTGAATTTTTCTGTCATTACTTTCCAAAAAGTGGTACTGAAATGCTTGCAATATAATCTCATGGCTACTCCCTAGTCATTAAACCTTTGATATCATATGTACAAGCTATATAGAAGCATAGATGTTGGTGGAATGTTGTGACAAAATGTACTACTGTATTTGAGAATTTTTTCCGAGAAACCATTGGAATGGCGTCCCTGTGAGCTCTTCCTGGACCTCATCCCAGTTTTCAATCTGCTCCGATAATGGGGCAGTGTGTATCTTTACCTGACGACTCTCCAGATCTCTGTATGGCACCCTTAGAAATTCTTGAACGTCCTTCAGTTTCTGGAACATAAAACATTCAGTAAACAATCTTAAAATAATTAAGGTTGGAAGAACATAATGTGTCTTTTGTTTAACTAGCGAGTCTTACAGTGCGATTGTGGACAAGATCATCGTAATAGAGAACAATATGGCGAGTGTTCCTAAAGTATGTGATGGCTTTTGCTGCTGTCTCCTTCATTATCTTTAGCTCTGGTATCAGCAATGTGATATTGAGCCGTGGTTTATAGTTGGCAAGAATTTTAGCCTGCACAACCACAACTAAATCACTTTTCAATTGAAGTCAACAACCACAAGTTATGCGAAGGAAGGAAACCAAAGTAGAAACCTCCGTTGCAGAGTGCACGTGAGACTTATGAGTTCCATTCAGTGCCTTGGCATCTTTGTCATAGGCATTCGCTAGCACTGATATCATTCTACGGAGCAAGTTCTTTCTGAATAGGAAGATTATAGAAACTCGTCTTCGTTCAAAGTATTCTCCAATTTCCTCATGATGCTCCATCAAACCCTGTATCAGACAACTGGTGACATATTATAGGAAATTCAAAAAATATGTTTTCAAAACAAAGATGCTAAACGAGGAGAAAAGTGATACAAAACACAACAAATTAGTATTACTATAACTGATATTTGAATTGGCTACAGATACATGGCCATCCAATTAAATAATTTTCGTATAGAAATACGTAATAACTTTAAGTTTTCTTATTTAGTGTAATGGTTTCTTTTGTACCTGATTAAGCATCCACTTGAAGCCAACAGCTGCAGAACACTCATTCTTGGAGGCACTGGAAAACCAGTCGAGATTGTAAACTTGATCCATTGTCTCCAAAATGGAAGAAACGTTAGTCCTTCTTCTGCCTACTGAAAATATTTCTCCATTAGAGCTTACATTAATATGACTGTTCAAAAATGTCTCAAACCAACCGCTCCCAGATCTTTGCATTGACACAATGCAGAAAAATCGAACAGGATTGCAGGCACACTCTTCTCTGCATAATTAATGCACAACCATCAACAGTTATATATAAATTGTAAAGAAAAAACAATTATCGGTCAGTAAATTACCATTCATTGTTTTTTAGTATTAATGAAATTGTTGAAGAGAAATAGATGCCCTCATTTCAACATATAGGTATATGTTACCTGCTAAAGGTTTTGGGTTCTGGATAGTGCAAGTATGAGACTTCCCATTCTTCAACACCAGGAGGATGATGACATGGCTGCTTGAAGACAGTGTTTTCCAGCAACTTGTTACTTGTGCTTACACCTTTTTGCTCTACAGATATTGTGAAAATGTAAATTCCACAAAGGACGGCCACTACTAAAACTACAAACCTCAATGTTAATGGGAATTTCTTGAAAGATTTTATATCCGGAGGGTCCTGTTAAAGAAAAGTTAGCAATTAAGGTGTGATTAAGGTGTAATCTGAGGCATGCAGGCAAAGGTAACTGACAAAAACGATGATGAAAAGAGAAACCCAGAACTTACTTTGGATTCCATTTAAGATCTTGGTGAACAAAATAGAAAAGATCCATAAAGAAGAACAGAGTAGTGAAAGGCATGGTTTCATAAATTTTGTTGGAAAGCTTGAGAGATACATGGCGAGAGAAGAGGTCAGAGGGTTTACTGGCAAATTACATATATAAAAAAATTAGATTATTCTCGTTTTTTTTATTGAATTGAACAATCAAATCTTATTGAATTTTTTTTTAATAAGCTTAAAGAAAAAAAAGGTAAACTTTTTTTATTGAATTAAATCTCGAATTTTGAATTTGATATTTAAATTAAAAGCATATGTGTGTAATTTTATTTATAAATCTTTGATATCACACACATTTAAATTTTTATTTCTTTTATATTTATAAAATTATAACATAACCATAAGTATTTATGAAAGTACAGTTAATTAAAAATATTTTTTATAAGTAAGGGTGGATGAATATAACTGTCAAGTTATATAAATATATTTTTTAAAGAGTTATTCTACTGTTACCAAATAACAACTATTGAATCCTATATTTAAAACTTAAAACAATTTTAATTATATTTAATACATTTATTTTTTCATTTCTTTAATGTGTTATTTAGAAAAAAAAATTAAAAAATAAAAACCTATTACACATAGATAAAACCTATGATATATGAATACAATAATAGGACATGTATTTGAAAATATAATAAAAATAAAAATACCATAGTGAATCTAAATTAAATCCATATGTATTAAACATGGTCAAAATAAAATATTATACATTATTGTTATCATAAAGTACCAATTTTATAAATTAGATACTCTATAGACAAAACTTGGTCAAGTACTCTAAAATATCAGTATATCATAAAATGTATCCATGAATCTTGCTTTTCTGTTTTACCCTGACATTGGATGTAGATTTCAGAACAAACCATGAATTAAAAAATAAAAATGGAGGAAACCTCGTAAACAATTCTTTACACTGCAATGATATAAATAGTAATGAGCTATTGTAAGAAATGTTTGTTTGGTCTATCGAGAAGGATTTGCATATGATTACATAAACACCAATAATATTTGAAAATTATATAAGGAATTGACACCACTTTTTATCCAAAACTTTAAGACAATAGGCTAATGGATCTTTCATCTTTATATACTGTTCTACTTTCTCATTTCTATCCAATGTGGGACTTAGATTCATACTTGGATTCCCAACATCTCCCCCTTAAGGGTGAGTCCCTTCCACATAGGTACATTCTCCCTCCAGCGGAAACATTCCCAACTAATCACAACCATGAGTAACCATTTCCAACCGTCGTTCATCTTAACGGAATTCGCTTACCTGAATACCCTTTGTCAGGAGGAAGACTTTCGCTATAGGGATCATTATACTCGTCTGAGCCGGTCACCAAGACAAACCTCTTCCTCGATTTTTTTCAACAGTGATATCAGAGTCGATGAGTTAAACGTGCACGTTTAACTCAAAGGCTTAAAATAATAAGAAGAATATTGTCAAAATACTTTTAACAACTTGGCTGAGTACTCATACACATGTAATTAGTTTTAGTTAATTTGATTTATCTCTTTCGACAATTGAATATCTTACTTGAAAGGAAGACATTGATCTTTTGAAAAAGAATTATTGATGATATGTATCCTTAACAAGACATGAGCCCAACCTACATTGATATTACTTTCAATTCAATACTTTAAAATAATGATGAAAGATTTGTTATAAATATTGGTGTTATACGTGAGTCTTTGTTGAAGGTTATCACCATGTGAAAGTAATAAGAAGTCACGCTTCTTTTCTGTGAACACAGCCACTCACGAAAGCTTCAAATTGATAGACTCAACCACTCATTGGCATTATATATATATATATATATATATATATATATATATATATATATATATATATATATATATATATATATATATATATATATAATATTAATATCAGTTTCTCCTCAAGAAAGCTCTTACAAAATTTAGGTAAACGTGAATTAAGTTGACGAGTTACTTGAGTTTGGAAGACAAGACTATGTCATAAGCTACAAGATGTTACTATCCACACAAATGCGTGATGCCATTCAACGTATGCTAAGATAAGTCATAACCCTCACAAACCTAATTTGCATGTTTACTAAATTATTGATTACGTGTGTGTAAGTTACACCATTTTTAATGGCCATCAATCATTCAAGACAAGTTATTAGGTATTTACTCTTTCCAAAATTCTTCACATTTATCCTTATCTATTTTTTAATTAATTTAATTATGTATTGTAGAGCGGAAACATTACAACATGAAATTATATATGCAAGGTTTTCTTCTTCTTTTTCCGAAAATACATTATTTTCACTAGAAATTAACTTAGTTTTTATCGTCACAAAAAACACACATATTATACATATATATATATATATATATATATATATATATATATATATATATATATATATATATATATATATATATATATCGTATTTAAGTACGTGATGTTTCAGAAAAAAATACGTGAACTCCCTCAGCCTGATATATATGGCTGTATGGCTTTCGAGTTTTAATTAAATCTGATATATATGGAAACCTAACATACGTGTGATAACATTAATACATAGCATGCACATAAAGCAATGCACATCAGTTTCTACTTCTACAAGTCTAAAAGACACGATATGGTGCTTGTTTATTGTTATCTAACTCGGATTTTACACATCCATTATGATTCATGTTTTAATGCAAAGTTTATGGTTAAATTTAGTTTAAACATATTCCTTAGTTATCTATAATGATTTAAAGTTAATTACCAAACTTTAATACAAGTAATCTGTAATATAATCACAAAGGTGTGGAAAAAATGTAATAGTGACGTACAGACATCACTTGCGACAAAAACAGCCACAATCTTGACATATCTAACTATAATATCAGTATTAGTTTTTTTGTGTCATTGAAAGATTAGGCACCATGAATAAATGAAAAGTTAAAAATCACATTTACTTCAAAATTTTAACACATGTTTATGACTCTTTATTATATATTATTCATCTTATTTTCTTTTAATTAATGTGAAACTTCTATCTCACTTTGAACTTTTAACAAGTTCTAACTTTATCATTATCAAAAAAGAAATGTATATTATATGTGGTTCGTCCTTCATAATCTTTGGTTCAGCCTTCATAATCATATGTTTAATTAAAATTAGAGGGCAACATACCAAAGTATGATATATATATATATATATATATATATATATATATATATATATATATATATATATTCTTCACTGGGAATGAGTCTAAAAAGACTGCACCTTGAATCTATATATTCTAAAACAATCTTTTATTATACTTTGTTAAAATATTTAAACAAAAGACTGCATCCAAAAGCGTTACTCCCACATTATTAGAACGTTTTACAATATAATAAAACAATTTTAAAAGTTATCTAGCTCTCTACATTTAGCATAATAAACAAATCAAGACAAATGTCATTAAGAAAAAAAAATTGAGTGAAAATTACTTGTTTTTTCTTAAACAAAAAGAAGTTTTTTTTATCATTTTTTAATGTTTTTTTCAAGATTTCAACAATTTTTTATTTTATTTTTTAACAAGTGTCTACTTAGCGAGACTTTTTCAAAATGTGGTTTAGTTCTACCCTTTCTTTTGTCTTAGAAATTAAACTTGTACAAACAATCATTAATTGTTAAACTTTTCGTGAGGAAAAGCCAAATGCTACTATCCACTCATTTTTGTAAACCACATTCGTAGAAATTATACTGGCTGAAAAATTTATGCGTGAAATGGTCTAAGAGAAGTTCCTCACTTCTCTATTTTTTTTCTTCTTGTTTTGTCTCACAAGTCTAATTCTATTATTTAAGACAATGTTTGGACTTGGATTGTTCAACGCGGGGCCTTAAATGGTTTGCGTATTGGAGACATTAATCAGGTGCATCGTAGTGTAATTTTAACTTTAATTTATCCTTTGCACGCATTGCCCTATAAATAGAGCTTTAAGAAAAGACATCAAACAACCTACGAAAAACTTGATTAATCTAAACTTCTTCACCATTTCTTATAATAGCAAGTTTTCAATTGTGCAAACAATTCATAAGCTTTCAACTTTTCATTGGCTTTCCTTCAGAAAAAAAGAACACAAAAACAGCGTACATACAGAGACAAAGTTCAACTTTCCCAAGTGAGTAGTAACTTTGGGAGTAAAATATATGGAGAGATCAAAGTCATCCCTTCTACAGATTCAGCCTCCAACCTATGGAAACTTAGTCACAATTCTCAGCATCGATGGTGGTGGCATTAGGGGCATTATCCCCGCAACTATTCTTGCTTTCCTTGAAGCACAACTTCAGGTATATTCGTCAAAACAAAACATCAATAATAATAACTACCTTGTATTTGATTAGTTACTATAATTTCACGTAGTCTGTTAATTAACAAGGATGTTTTCATGCAGGAATTGGACGGTGAGGATGCAAGGCTTGCAGACTATTTTGATGTGATTGCAGGAACAAGCACAGGTGGTCTTGTAACCGCCATGTTAACTGCTCCAAATGATCGTCAGCGTCCTTTATTTGCTGCCAAGGATATCAGGCCCTTTTACTTGGATCACCTTCCAAAGATTTTCCCACAACGCAGGTATATTAATTTCTATGTTCTTATCTATATATCGAACTAAAGAAGTTTACTAAAAACCAGACAAACATAGAGAAGCTAGCTAGCAAAAGTTCACATAATATATAATTGTTATATATCAAGTTTATATTTACGAGCTTTAGTTGTACGAATTGAGCACAGTGGCATATGGGGATGGATAGAAAGGATGGTGAGATCATTAGGAGGACCAAAATACGATGGAAAATACCTTCGAGAAGTGGTGAGAGAGAAGCTAGGGAAGACACGTTTGCATGAAACGCTGACCAATATTGTGATTCCCACCTTCGACATCAAGTCACTGCAGCCAATCATTTTCTCCTCGTACCAAATCAAGATGTCTCCTTATTTGGATGCTCCACTATCGGACATATGCATCAGCACTTCTGCCGCACCAACTTATCTTCCAGCCCACAGCTTCAAGAACAAAGGTTCAGAAGGGAACGTGCACGAATTCAACCTTATTGATGGTGGCGTTTGTGCTAATAATCCGGTACTTACAAAATAACTTAACTTTCTTTACTTGTAAAAATATTCTTCCGAAATTTAGTATCAACAATAATGATTGTGACTTGGTGATCCAGAGCTTAGTAGCCATGAACCAGTTAACCAAGCAGATCATTAATGACAATCCTGACTTCTTCTCCATCAAGCCAATGGAATATGGTCGTTTCCTGATAATCTCTCTGGGCACCGGGACTCCCAAGAATGAACACAAATTCAATGCTAAAATAGCAGCAAAATGGGGTCTACTCGATTGGTTAACTAACAGTGGTTCATCTCCCTTGATCGATGTTTTAACTCACTCCAGTGGAGATATGGTTGATTTCCATCTTGCTACTGTCACCCGGGCTCTTAATTCAGAAAAAAATTACCTTCGTATACAGGTACATTCTTGTGTATGCTTTATTACAAGAGATTAATTTTCATATACCTGCAAATATTCAACTCAAAGCTGAAAGATTATTTTCGTTTTGGAAAATTCGTCAACATGCAGGATGATACATTGACTGGTACAGATGCTTCAACTGATATTGCCACGAAAAAAAATATGGAAAAACTTAGCCAAATTGGTGAGAGGTTGTTGAAGAAACCAGTATCTCAGATCAATTTGGAGACTGGTCTGTTTGAACCGTTGGGAGATGGGGAGACCAACGAAGATGCTCTCAGAAGGTAACATCAAATGAAAATTACTTATATTATGATTAATGTGTCATTCAGTTCACAGGAACAGTCTGAAAATATATCCCAGCAATATTAATGCTAGCTATATCATCCATTTCGTTTGTCAGACTATGCATAGTTTTTAGTGAGTAAAACTAATATTGGAGCTAAATTTTGCAGGTTAGCGAAAATGCTTTCAGAAGAGAGAAGTTTCCGAGAATTGAAATCCCCTCTCACTAACAAGTCCCTACAATAGTTAGGCATTAGTTGTTCACATGTACTCGAGTTTTCTTTCCTAAAGTTTAGTTTGACATTCTTCTAAATAATAATTCAGTGCGGCTCATCCATGTATCTTAATTGTTAATTTGAAAGTTCTTCTTTTTTCTTTGTATTCTTGTTTGTGTTGGATTCTATTTTTATAAAGTTACAGTTACATAGATATGGGTATACCAGATAATAAGGTATAAAATAAATCGTTGGTTCTCTATCCAATAACACCCTCCATGTAAAATGGAGAGGAGTTGGAATATGCCACGAAATGCCAGAGTTTTTTTCTTTCTCATCGTCTAGCATTGGATTTTGCAGTATGTTATAAGCTAAACTTACATAATACAAACCATTACCTTCCTTTGACCACATTTATTCTCTCAATATATATTTTCTATCAATTTTCTTTTCAAAAAACTTTCTTAGAAAATACTTATAAATTTTGTTATAAATAATGATTTACAAGAAAGAAATTGTTACTATTTTTTTTTCAAAATATTCTACATAAATATTTTTTATAAAAAATTTACAGCAAATATTTATAAAATTTATAATTTTATAGAAAATAATTATGCGTAAAGAAATTATCTGCCAATTGAAATTTTTAGAAAAAAATAAATAAAAAAAAGATCTTACAAAATTTTATAATAAACTTACATGAAAAATCCTATAAAATATGAAAAATTATTAGTTCTAATTCACTTTTTTAAAATTCTACAGCATTAGTATCCAACTTAAGTACGTTTCATTAAAGACAAAAAAAATTAGGAAGCTGAATTAAACTTAAAACACAGCGAATTGTTCATATATATATATATATATAAACCAAGCATATACTCAACTCTCCAGATAATGATATCATTATCTAGAAGCGAAGGCAGCAATCAGGGTTATTATAATAACAATATGGAGTCATCAACTTCAAATTTGATTTTGCACACCAATAAGTCTATGACTTTCTTTTGATCTTGATAAGGTACAAGAGTGTATGTGTCATTGTTCATTATAGCTTGAACTCAATTTGTGCCAAAAATCTGGATAGTGTGGCTCTTCATAAATTAAAAGCTGATAAGGTACTCTATTTTCAAGGAGCAGCGTATAAATGAATACTGTAAAATGTTGGAGCAATTTTAGCTTAAGCAAACAATGTTCAAAGGCTCTTTGACACGTGAAAAGATTTTTGGAAGGTAATTTTTGAGATTTTCCAAACTCACTTTACTACACAACCTTGATGTCGCAAATCTTTAACACTTGATAAAAAAAACCTTGCTATTTGGATGGCCCAAGGTTTCTGTTGCAATTTTCTTTGACTAAAACGACAGCATTAAGTCCTAAATTTTATTATAGCATTCACATAAAATGATCTTTAGCGAGCCAAGAGATACTTAATACGCTTTAGCCATTTGGGGATACGGGATAACAGTTAAATTCAATGGCCTATGATGGGATTTGTAAAAGCAGAGAAGGTTTGACTATTACGTCCTGTGAGGGATTTCTTTCCATCAGGAGCATAGAACATGCCAGAATCCTGAGTGACATGATGACTTTTTATTATTGTCTTATTGCTTTCTCTTTTTTCCTTTTAAGTTTAGACAAACTATAAGTACATAAAATGATCTACAACAAAATACAATTGTGGAAATCAACCTTAATCAGAAAAATAAAACATTAATTTACTTAAAAAGCACAGTAAAAATGCTCAAAACATTGCCCTTCAACCCTACCCACACGTTTTACTTTTTTATTCTGAATATGGCTTCATATTTTGAAACTGCTACAGTTTCACATGTGCATAACTTTCTCATTTAGATTGGCTCTCTGTTTTTTCTTTTACTTTCTGCTTTTCCGTCTCTCTGTTTCAAACTTCTTATAGCGTCCAACACAGTTTGGTAATTAAAAAAGCATATAACAGTTAATTATAAACAGTGAAGCAGAACAAATTTTACGGATTTCCACCTGTGAAAGATGAGAAGCTCAAATTCAGACACAAGACAACAATTCCTAAGCTTTGTTCAACTTTATTATTATGTATCCACACAACAAACACAACATGTTACTAAACATTCAATTCACTGTTTGTTCATTGATGAAATCAGCTATGCGTTTAATCAAACTCTGGGCTTTGTCACAATCGGGGTTGAAGATGTGAAACACGTGATCCTCCCCAAGAGTCTCATAGAACTCAGCTTTTCCTTTCCAACCACTGTTAGTCAACATTTTGTGATACAGTTTCCCCCTTTCCCTCAGAATGTCTTTCTCTGCAACAATCACAAGCACCTTCTCGCAAGCCACCCCTTCAACACTCGGAGCCTCCTCCACAAACGGGTTAATCAGGGGATCATCGTTCCCTTTATCCGAAGGACAAACAAAATCCCACCATACATCCACCATCTTTTTCCTCTCTGGATCAGTGATCTCTATCCCAATTGCTTCTTTTCCCCAGAAGTAAGGATTCACCATGACAAGACCCTTGATCTTCAAATCAAAATCATTTTTTGAAACATTGTTCAACTTCAGGGCCATGTAGTGTCCTATGTTGGCACCTGCGCTGTCCCCTGCCAAGAATACTCTCTCAAAGTCAACGTTATCCCTGAACCAATCTTCCGGGGCTTTAGCCTGAGAAGCGACCCATTGGATCGCGGCCCAAGAGTCTTGATACGCCGTTGGAAGAGGGTGTTCTGGAGCGAGGCGATAGTTGAGGGAGAGAGCGACAACGTTGGACTCTGCAACGAGTTTGTTGAGGGAGTTGTGGTAGACAGGGTCGGAGGGAGAAGAGATGCAGAAGGCGCCGCCGTGGAAGTAGATAACTAACGGGAGCTTGGTGTTTTGGGGTGTGAAATTGGGACGGTAGAGCCTGGCTGTGACGGCAGCTTCGGGGATGACGATAATGTCTTTGGAGACAACGTTGGTGTTGGGATCGAAACCCGCGGGAACAACTTGGATACCGGCCATTCGCTCAACGGTGCCATCTTTGTGCACTCGAAGGTACGGAGGAACTTCCATTGAGATTTCCATGTGGGTCTTGCAAAACAGAGAGTATATAAGGAAATTAAGGTTCCGTTTCTCTCTCTGTACTGTTTTTGTAAGTATTGTAGAGTCGAATGGCACAAGACAGGAGTGTCTTTTATGTTCAGAGATAATGAAGAATGTAATTCTTTATTTGTTAGTGTTTTATTGGTAACAGGAGGTGTTTTAACCATTTTTTTTTCTGAGAATGAATTATCTATTTTATTATTTCGTATATTTAAAATAAATCAATTACAAATTAACTATTCTAAAAAATTTGTTAAAATAAATTGTTAGAAAAACATTTTCTAATTTATATATTTGGTTGTCTGTGACGATGAGTTGTGAAAGTCAGCATTTGCGTCGCCCCAATCCATAATTATGGGGTTTGCTTCAAATTTTATGTTTTTCTGAAAAAAGAAATCTAGTTTTTCTCAATTATGGTTTTCGTTTTTTCTAAAATACTGTAGTTCTGTGATTTTTACTTTTGTAGTTTCAATGGGAGGAACAAAATCTTTCTAAAATTATTACAAGTATATAATTGTGCACCTTAAATATTTAATAATGTGATGACATGTCGATCATATCTATATCTATATATAAATACTATTATTTTTTTCAGTTTAAAAGAAAAATAAATATTGAACCAATAATTTTTTTTTACTACGAGATACTCAATACATAAATCACACAATACGAGCACTTAAACGTAGATGTCTTATAGTGATGTATAATATTTATGAAACTTAACATGCAAAAAATATATTTATTCAAGTGATAACAAGATCGTTTACACTTTGAAGAGGTGATGAATAGTATTAATAAAAAAAATTAATAATACAATTAGTCTTCTCACTCAATGTACAATTTAAGTGATAAGAAAAAAAAATTAATAATAAAACGAATAAGAAAGAAACTAAACTTCTCTTTTTAAAAATTGTTTAAAATTGTTGTCACATAAATAATACAAGAATACTTAAATGAAATGAATTCGATATACTAATGTGTACCATATATGTGTGTATATATAAGAAAGAAATGTTTTATTAATTTAATCATAAAAATAAAATAACTTAATTTTTAATTGTAATGAAAATTTTGTTTGATTGCAAGATTTTTTTATATATAGTTTATGTACAAAAAAATTTGAACGGGAGAGTAATTTAAATATATCTTTTGAAATCTAAAAGTATAAAAATATAAAAAATTAATTTTAGAAAATCCTCATTCCACGTAAATAAAAAATATTAAATATAAATATTTTAGTTTCCTCACCTTTCAGTGGAATCCACTAAAGATGGTTTAGATTTGATTTAGATTTTCTTTAACAAATGTGATGTGAAATGTTTGGTGTTTTCAGCGCACATACTCCCTTTAGGATTTCGGTTTTCCATTTTCCTAAATAATTCATAATTCATGAATATAAAAAAGAAACAAAATTCAATAATTATTTGATAAATAAAAAATAACGAAAAAATCATTTTGAAGATTGTGTGATTTGATCATTTTATTAAAAAAATAAAAACAAATAAAAAGTAAAATAAATAATAAAATAAGTCCCTCAACTTTTTTTCCTTTCCATCTTTCTCATTTCAAATAATAAATATTATTTTCTTCAACCTCATTCTTCTAAAAAAAAGGCTAACATATTCGTACTGGCCCATGGATCAAAAATGGGCCCACCTTCCAACGAATAGGAAAAGTACAGAAGAGATTGCTATCATTCCAATCTTTAAAAATTATTTTCATTTGCAATTTTCTATGATGATATAATATTTATATTCTTTTCATAGTTTAATTCCAAGGTCAAAGTAACGAAAAGAAAAAAAGATATTAAATGATTTTGTTTATTAAAATTCGAGAGGTACGTGCTAACCTACATACCATCAATAATGCCTATGTGTAATCAATCATCCCATACACTCTGTTTCTTTGTGTTTCTAATTAATTTTTAGATGATTTGAATAAAAAATATTTTAGATTGACAACAATTAATAATTAGGGTTCACGTCCTATTTTCGCTACTTTTCATCGTCATATTGGAAAGTTAGAAAACACGTTTTCTACTTCATCCGAAGAGAAGTTAATTTTTTTTTTCAAGTGAATGCTGATTTATTTTAAGGATATAATAAGTGATTTACATTTTTTTATAAAATATTTAAAGGATGGCAAGAAAAAATTAGACAAATAATTAACTGAAGTATATAAACAAGTGCTTTGATACTTGGATTTTTTTTAATTAAGATTTGATATTTGAATTTCAGTTTATATAGAAAGTCATAATTAAAGGTATAACTTTTTTGTGGTAAAATAATCCTATAAACAAAATAAAAGTGAAGTATATAAGATGGTAGTTTATGGACATAATTATGAGTTAAACTTTCTCACTCCTTTGTTAGATAAAAGACAACTCACAATAATTGTACCACCACGATTTGACGATACAATTTACTTACAATGATAAAGTAGCTTATTATCACGAGAAAAATATTTATTATAAATAATTAACTAAAACTTTCAATAAACACTACTTGTTAAAAAATTATTCATATTAATAGTATAGTGTATATTTTTGTGAGTTGATCATGTTGTTGATATAGATTATCGATCGTGGTAAAAATAATTATTAATATCCTCGGTAATTTTTAATGTAAACAAAGTATAATACAAAGAAATAAAAATTATTTCTTTTATCTTTTTTATGAGACAATACTTCAAGTTTTTTGTTTATCCTAAATACATCCTTGTTTTCTTTTTCATTTTCATATAGTATAAACTTTAATATGATTTCGATTTATCTTGTACTTTACGTTCTTATAAAAAGACAGCTGTAAAATTTTATGTTAAATGTCAATCACGCGTTTTTTTTGTCTTTCGTTACAATTTATTTTTTCATGTTTTGAATAATAAAAATATGACTTTAGAAAAACAAACAAACAGAGATAAATATTGATTTAATATTTTATTATAAGTTTCTTTCTAGAAAAATTCAATTATAAATTTTATTACGTTTCAATGTTTGACAAGTTATTAATACAAATAAAAGAAATAAATGATTAACATTAACATGATGAAGTTGTTGTAATTTTTTCTTATTAACAGTTTAATTCCAATTTAACATAAGAAACTATTTGTAAAGGGGTAAATTTTAGAGTAATTAATATTAAGTTGAAATTAAAATATTTATACAGTTAAAAAATATTTGTTGGAACAATATCGCGAAGTTTAATTTTTTTTTAAATGTACTTATAAAAAGATTATTTTTAAAGAGATTAAATGCATTTTATCTGAATACAATTAATAATAACTTCTTATAAACTAACTTTAAGATTATCAAATTTAAAATTTAAAGATTCTGTCGAGATAGTTTGTACTCTTATACTTAATTCTTAGTAACTCCACCGACCAATCTTGTGTCTAAATTTATGAGGACAATCTCAAGTTTTATAGGAGAACTGCAAATGCAATATGTTCCTCGTATTGTTGTTGACTATTTCAGTTGCAGCCATGCTCAGAAAACTGATGATACTAACATGAGTTATGGAAAGAAAATATATATTAAGTGTTTTTTTTTTTTTTTGAAGTGAATAAACACAATAAAAACCATAGAAGAAGCTTTTGCTTCGGCATTCCGACATTGTTAACGTGAGATACAGGCGAAGAAATTCATGGTTTCTTAATACTTGGTTTCATCTTACGCGATAACCATGACTCAGAAGGTGACTTGGGCAGTGGTGGAAGCAACACGGCTCTGCGGCACAGACCAAAGGGCCATCCCTCGCAGTGACAAAACTCCTCAATCACTGAACGTCTCCAATGCTTGGACTGCTGGTGAAGGTCGTTGAAGCTTGAACATCGTGAAAGGTTTGTCTTAACAGAATAGAATACTGACCCACTGGGAGAACTCGAACAGCGTGAGAAACAACTTTTGACAGACAAAAACTCTTCTCTTTCGTCGTTTTCTTTATCACCACCCTCCACTTTTTTCTGCGGTGTCACTGCCTCTGTCACGAATAGTTCTTTCGTTGCAGGAGAGTATACCCAGGAAAAGCTGTGTCTCGACACGCTTGCCTTCTTCTTCTGTTTCTCCATTGTGCGGTTTATCACTGCTGAGATAAACACCTGCAAACGAAGGAAACAATAATGACAATGGTTGCAGGAGAATATCCTGAAATTTTTCCAGAATGCTGAAACAATTTATATCACGAAACCATGGCATTTTTTTTAAATAAAAGCCTTTAATCACAAATACTTTATTTCAACACCAATTCTAATAGAAATCAATGTTCAAAATTGATTCTGAACTCAAATAAACACTTACTTCTTGTTCTTCGTCAAAATCGCTCACTGGGTACTCATCCTCAAAACTTGAAGTTGAAAGCCGTGCACCCAAAGTTTGGCAACTGGAAAATACTTCCTTAAGAGTTGCAACAATGTATTTGCATATCTTGGGTTGGTTTGGTGGCTCTTCGTGGTAGAACACACCCATGTGAAAATTTATGCATCGTTGTGTTAGATAGGAGCACCGCAAAGACATATATAAGACACTATCAATTCTCTAGATTTAATGTTGGAATTGACCTGCTTCATTGATAGTGGCCCAGCAGCGTACTGGGAGCCCTAAAAAGTTCTCTGTTCTTTAAGGTAAAGACAAACATAAAATGGCCTAAAGACATTTTAACCAATGGCAACAGTATTCAATTTAGGATTGAAATGTTTATTTGACATGGGTAAGTGATTTGGTTGGGAATTTTGCATCAGGTAAAGAAGTCAGTATATGACATATGACGTCTTTTTGGGCGTACTATGCCTGTGGTACACATAAGAAATGTCTCCACCGGGTAACTTTCAACGATTTGTTTATTTATGAGCCTAGAGATAGTGCTTAATGAGTGTTACACTTTAAGTTAAAGTCATCGTTAATGGGACGTGCTACCGAATAAATACTGGTATTAGATAAATCCAATTGGATTGGTTACCCTCCAATTGAAGTTATATATCAGGAAAAAACCAGAAAGGGACAAGAACTCCGGTATGTTGTATGTGGATTTCAATTATATGGGCAATTTGGACTTACAGAAATATGATTATCTTTAAAGAAGTATATAGACTCACAAGATATCTTCGGTATGACAAATGCATAGATATATGATTATGGTTGAAATGTATACTATGTAAAGTAACAATGTCTTATTTAGACTGACATTTTTATCCCGTACACAGACTAGAAACATTATGAAAAGGTGGAGTCAGAAACAGGTTAATAGGATGTGCAGAACCTCATAAAATGTTTTGGTATGGAAGAATACAGATTTCGTTTGCAGATAAAAAATATAGACGAGAACGGAAGGCGGAAAGGGAGAAGGCAACAACACAATGGCACTTGAAGAAACAAGAAGAACATAAGTGCAGAGGAAGTTACCATGAAGACACGTAAATGTAATAGATAGGAGCAGTTCCCCCTTTCTAGTATCAAGAAAATACAAAGTACAATCACTCATTATACTGAACTACTAAGGGACTTTTGTAAAGGTGTTGAGATTGCTATAAAATATGCAGGGATACTCTTATTTTCCCTAACAAGCCAAATGTGACTGGTTTATCAATCTGCCCAGTAATATCATGTATCAAAAGTATAAGTAGGGATGTTTAGTTTTGAAGTAAATAGGCACTGTATACACTTTCTAGTAAAAACTCCAAGTGTTTTATTATATATACAATACATAATATTTTGCTGATAAAAAAAATGAGAGTATAATAGGGCAATTTGAAACTCAGTTGATGAACTTTAAAGCATGAATATGGGCCAAAGAAGGTTTTTTTCCACGAGTTCTTGCCGCAAGGAGTTAACTTTTTAACGAAAAAAAAAAAGATATTTACTTGAGTTATACTTTAAGTTTTAAATATAGTTTCACATTGACTAAATAACATAGAATAATAATACCATGACACACTTTTACATTCATTTGACACAAACTACAAGGATAAAATGGTCAAAAAAGTGTAAACTTTTGTATTGTTTCAAGAAAGAAAAGAATAAATCTTTAGTCAATAACAAAATAAAAATTTGATTTTTAAAATCAGAAAATTACTTTATCGGGTTATAGGATTAATTCTTTACTTCGTCCATAAGTTTCACTTGATTCTACCTTATTTATATAAATCACTTTCCGATAATTATGCTTAGAGTGCGTAATTGGTAGTTTCTTATCATTTAAGTACTTCTTTTCACTGTTACGTTTCACAAACATGAAACTAAAAAATTTGAGATAAGTAAAAAGTGTTTGACAAAACTTAAGATAATGACTAAGTCTAAGTCGTTATTATTCATCGTGAGAGATAATGACTATTCTATTACAAGCATATAAGCAATACCTTCTAAAATAGTAAATTCCATAATCAAAATAACATCAATCATAAACTAAACCGAAGTAAAAAACAATAATGAATGTTAGACTTCAAGACCATATTCGACTCCTATTCAAGTGAAAATATAAAGGATTTTAATAGAATATTAACATAAGACAAATATGAGACTTAATTACATTTATAATTTGTTTTATAAAAGTTGAATTTGTGTTCTGGATCTGCAAAATTTCATGTATAACACTACCTTAATCACGAAGTTAGAACCGTGGTTGCTGAACAGTTATGCCTGAGCAGCGTAAGTTGCAAACTAAACCCAAGAAGAAAATATTAGAGCTTTCAAAACAGATCACCTAGCTCAATCCATCACGGATTGATCATTTACTGAGTCAATCCAACCCGGCTCATTTATTAGTAAATCAGAAAAATTCCAACTCGACCCAACCCACCGGGTTGGTGGATAAACAGGTTGCCTCACTTAATTACAACTTTTTTTAAATAAAAAAAGTTACAAACTTTCTATAATTCAAATCTAAACAAATTTCACTCCCAACATGAGTGTTTAATTAATTTTGAAAATAAAAAACTTAAATAATTTTTTCAAGCAAAAAAAATAATAAATATTTTTTTATAAAATTAAAAGTAAATTTTAATAAAATAAAATTAGATAGGTGAATTGGTGTACCAACCCGGTCCACCACAGGTTCAACCCGCATGAGCTGGGTTGAAATCTGATCCGCATAAAAAAAATACAATTTTTTCAAACCCAACCCGGCTCATGCAAGTTAAACCAGTGGTGGACCGAATTGGTTTGCAGATTATGACCCATTTTGACAACTCTAGAAAATATAAATGAATATGCTAGACTTAAGGACCATATTCACCTCCGGGTGAACTTAAAGTATATAGATTTAAATTAAAGTAACATGACAAACTTTTACTGCCACCCAACCCTTTTTGACGGATATAGCCACGGTGGTATGCATGTAACAAAAACATGTAATCAGTTATTAATAACCTATTGTGCTTGATAGTACTTTAATCTTTAAGAGGAAAATAGAAAGGATTGAGCTGACAAAACAAAGTGGATAACATAACGACTACGACTACATGTGACATATATATACATTTTATTGTACACGTATAAATGTAAGTACGATGACGATGGATTGAAAGGAGGGGGGAAGCGGACAGAACAGTTTGATGAATCATCATCAACGTGGGAGGAACAAGAATGATAATATGAGTAGGATTCTAAGTCCCACAGATACAATGAATAATGTTATCAGATAGCATACAGAAAAACAACTTCCTCATCATTTATAAGTCACCTTTCCTAAGTGTTTTAGACCCGACCTTGGTGGAAAATCCTTGGCACTGAGGTGAGTCTGTCAAAAACTGCATTTTGACCAAAACCAAGTCCTAAATGACCATTGGGAAAATTCTTTGTTCCCCAGTTCATTTCCTACACAAAAAAACATGTTCAAGAACAGTGGTATATAATCCACGATCATGTTTGAGCTCGTGTGACGGTAGCTCTGGTTGATAAAGTTACATTTGGTGTTTGGTTATTGGACTCATGAACTAGTAATACCAGAGGCCCATGGAACGATCACTGGTGCAGAAGGGTGCGAATTTCGATACCATTCTGGATACTTATTCTTAAAATTTAGTCGAGGTTTCTCAGCCTGGATCAAAATTAGGAGTACATTAGCCAGGTGAGGAGGGGAAATAAACGATGAAAAGGAAAAATTTTAAACCAGACCTGAAAACTCGAGTATTTTCCTAAATCAGATAATAAAAGTATCAAAAGATAGAATGGGGTAGAACTTACATATTTCAGCCAACATTCCTGATGTTTGTGCTGGTAAATATCTGGAGAATGACACCCAAACTCAGATGGGCAATAAACCCAGATATTGCATTTCTTTTCACCTTCTTTGGCATGTTTAGCATGATCCAAGCAAGCTTGACAGCAATCAGCTGCGCTATCCTTGTGATGTGTAAGACCCCATCTTACTGCAGAACCATCATAATCTGTATGAAGTTCCGCATGGCACTCGGGTGAAAGGGGCCTGCCAGGAAGAACCTCCTCATCTGGAGAAAACGTATACTTGGTAAGTCCAAAGAAATAAATATAAATGTACACCACCAGATTCTATCATGGAATGTATGCGTCGTTAATTGATTCCGAAAAACCACTCAAGTGATGAATTTTCTACAAACAATATTGAAGGCAATGCATATAAAGGAAATAGAAAAAAAAAATGGATATTATAACTGAAGAAACTGATATTACCAAACTCCTCTGCACCCTCAGGTTTGTCATCATGTTCTTCATTGGCAACTTGAGCAGGTACCCAAAGGCCAATTTCTTCACAAAGCAGAGCCCAATCAGACTCCAAGGCTCTTGCTAGTATACCTAGGAAGTTGAAATAAGATTATGCACAAGGTGTCAAAGATTTGTAAGGTATTCATTAACAGTTTGCAAAGAACATTATCTTAAAAGTACCACACAAAAAACTCCTCAGTTACAGACATAATAGAAAATCAATGTTCATACCAGCTTCTTCATGGGGGATGGATGAATTGGAAGTCCCCTTCACAAGAGCCGACTTGACCTCTTCCAGTTTTCCCTTGCGCCAATTTTCAACTACTTCTGTATTTATGAAAATGTAATATCAGCAAAATGAGGATATCAGTTGCGTAACAAATGAATTAGGAACAAGATTACTTCCAAATTTTTTAAACTATTCATTTAAATAACACCACCAAATTCAATGTCCAAAACAGAGTAGCTTATTGTTCAAGTAAAAAGTTGGGTGCCTTTAACCAAAGAATAAAAATAAATTGAACTCTCTGACTCAAAGTTAATGACTACCTTAAGCCAAAAGAGTTCCGTCCCTTGGCCATGAGATCTAATATTTTATTTCAGTTATAATAAATAATAACAAAATATAAACAAATATAAACCCCTTTATCTTTTGCTAAAACCTCTCCTAGACTATAATATCTATTAATTGAATCAAAACTTCTTTAGGCCCAATTCCTGGACCTATAGACTTTAGATCGGCCTTTAAGCTTTCTATCCATCTTTGAGTATTGAGTTAGGTCCCGGGACAATACACTTATAATTCATTAAACAAGGGGAATAGACTCCTCGTTCTTAGAATGAACCTTTTTTCTTAGCTCCCCCAATCCCTTTGGACACATATTATGAAATGAATGATTATACATAAATCTTCACAACATAAATTTACATGCTATGTTTCTTCACAAATCTCTTTTGTCTTCACAAAGCCTTATTTTTACTTAAAAAGGCAATTAAATTGGAGAATGGGCCCAGGAGCCTAGATTGGAATTTTATAAAACAAACATTATACACCCAACGCAATGAAAACATCTTAAGTTGTTGATTTTCATCCCAAACATTGTATGTGCCTTTTCATTTTAAGACCATAACAGACAAAACAGTGATCTCTATCTCTCTATGATTCAGGATGACAAATGACATGTAAAATCCAATTAAGTAGATGTTGCAAACCAAATAGAAACAAATGTTATCATCCATCAAAATTATTTAGTGCCCAAAATATATAAAACAATTCAAACTATCTTCACTAATTTTGTTGTTTAATATAGTAATACATTATAAGAATTTCAGAGTTTCAACTTGAGTGACTGAAAAGTGAAAACTTAGTCAATATTAAAGCAACTACGTTATTATTCTGAGAGTGCATATTAATCAATACAAAGTGAGCACTTCATACATAGACAGAGAAAATGAGAGAAAGAGAGAAAGAAGAAAAACAAGAGAGGGATCACCTAAGATCCCTCTTATGCCCTTCTATAACTTTCTACAGGATAGATTTACCCTCAAATCTAAAAAATAAAAATAAAAACTATTATTGTATTGAAAGTTTCTAGAATATTGGACTTATTTACAAAATCTTAGATTTACTAAAAAATTATTTTATACCTGAGTAAAATGTGTCAAAATTAATAATACTATCAAAATATATAAAACAAGAAGCATTTAATTATATTCTTATTGCTGCTTACGTTTTAGAAAGATTGACACAAACACTGTATACATTTATTATTCAGTTGGATTACTAAAAACCATATTCAAGTTGAAGGGAGAAAACAACATAGAGATCTTCACCAATGAGCTAGAGCCAATAACACAAGAGAACTTGACACCACGTTCAACTCAAAACCTTGAGACTATAAGTTTGTGAATCTTATTTATTTGTTACTCAACTTGCCTATTTCTACACAATGTGAGACTTCAACTCATTTAAACTCCAACAATTTACCCCTCGAGTGTGATATCTAATTAAGTTGAGTTAGTCATCAAGACAAACGATTCACTTTAATACCACTTGTTGAGCAATTTGAAAGAGAACATGTGCTAACAAAACAAAATAACTAAACACCACCTTCAACCTAAAACCTTAATGTTATAAGTTTGCTAGTTTTTCTTACTTATATGTTACCCGATTTGAAAATTTCTACATATGAGATTTCAACCCATACTTCAATTATAAAATGATGAGTGTTAAGTCTCACATCAGTGTAGAGAGATCTCCCAGCTAAAACTAAATATAATTTTTTTTTCATGTTCCTTCCTTCTCGTATCTAAAGTTATAGTAGAATCTTCATTCTCATAGATTACCACAATTATAACTTGTCAGAGGACATTCTATTGCAAACGAGGGATTCACTTTTTATTGCAAAAGAGGGATGCATGAGATGGACTGATCTAGGTTAATAGGAGAAAAAACAAGAAATTAAATGCAATTCCTTATTTTTCATCCAACTGTTAGAATAAAAAGAAAGATACAGTTATAAGACCAGCAATTGATGCAATTTTGTCGTAATAACGAAGTGAGCACAGGAGACTAGCAATTGATTGCAAAAAAACTAAGAAGTTCAGTAAGAAGATCGAAAACGCAATTTCATAACTGAAAGGCCAAATGCCAGAGTTGTAGTAAGACACAGCCTCAAGGCAGCAAGAAATTAGAGTGCAAATCATATCCCATGTCAGCTTAGCAGGAACAGATGTTACCAATTCAATACGAAAATGCTTGATGTCCAACAGTGTTTATACGTATAGACGTGGAATAAATAGGATTCCTATCCACAAAATTTACAAGCATACACTCACCTCGTTCCTTGGCAATATCTGCGCCACTAGAATTCAACCCCCTTAGTCTCTGCAAGATCTCATCAATTATGTTCTGTTTCAAATGCTGCGACAACTCAACCGCCCTAGTTTCACTCGAAAGCTCCCCCTCTAGAGCCTTTACCTTTTTGCACAACGATTTCACAACGTTAACTTCAACTAGCCTCAAATGGAAGCAGATAAAGGGTTCACACTTCTTACCCACTTAATTAACTCCACGGGTTTAAATTCCCTGCGGATTTGCATTGACTCTTCCATTTTCCGAATCTGATCTGGATTATACAAAGCAACTGCAGAAAGACACAAAAATCAAAATCCATGCAGCAACCGTTTCCACTATTTCGAAAAGGAAGAAAATCGGTGCAAGTAACTTACCGTTGCGGGAAACGTTACCGGAGTAGATATAAAGAGAAGCATAAAGAGAGCGAAGAACGTAAAGAGCAACGGCAATATTGAAGAAGCAAACTAAGAGAGTGGTTTTCTTGTAAGAAAAGACCCACTTCCCTCTCGCCATGTTCCTCTTTCCCTCTCTTCTTCATCCCACCATTGCAAACTTCCTCCTTTTAATGGGAAAAAAGCCTGCTCCAACTACTTTAATCTGAGATCGAAGAATCGAAGAAAACCTCAATTGACAAGCTAGCGCCACCAATTAGCGATTTGCTTTAGCTGTTGGACGGAGACTTTGTTGAATTTAATTACAAAGATTTTAGGATTTTGTGTTCTGTCAGTTTCGGCTGCGATTTCTCTTATGCCTAAGGTGAAGTGTGTGGAGACATGGGAAGAACCCTGTTTGGTTGCAAATGTATACTTCGCTTTTTGTCTGAGGTGGTTGGATGAGTTGGGAATTAGACGGAACACCTAATCATTTCGGTGATTCCGCGATTATTGATGGTGGTTCTACTAAACTACGCACAACATTTTTTTACTAACTTGCGCCTTCTTTTCAAAATAATTTATTTTATCCTGTATAATACTTTGTTTTAAAGGAATATTGATTTTTTTTATCATGTATCTTTTTAAAAATTCAAGATAATCTAATTTTTTCACTTCCTTTATTTCTATTTTTGTTATGTATTCAAAAAATTTGAAAAAGGAAATTGAAAACAATTAATAAATATTTTTTTAAAAATAAAATACTTAAATGTTTTTATTAGTTTGAGTGAAAAATATTGTTATATAGGAAGAGAGAGTTTGTACTTAAGTTCTTGAAATGTAAAAAAATATTTCAAAAATAATTTAAAAGAATAAGATGAGTATTGAATGAGTAATCATATCTAATAGAATCATCAAATAATAAATAATATTAAACAAACAAACAAAAGAATAAATAATATCCATAAAAATCTCAACGAAAGATCAAGTACAAGTTTACAAATATTTGAAAGAAAATAAACTAAAAGAGAAAATTAATATTTCCTACAAGTTTGATCAATAAATACAAAGAAATTTAATCATCTGTTTTTCTTACCAATCATTGTCATTATCCATTGCATTAAATTTGTAAAACTGTGTCGAAATTTCACTTGCCGTTTCGTTTAAGCATTAACTTCTTTTAGCTTGGGTTGGCCTTTAGGTAGATGTCTCAAGCCCTTAGTTAAACTAGAGCCCAGAGTATGTTATCATTTTATAAATTTACTCAAAAATCATGACAGGAACTAAATGAAATATTTAATTTTAAAATTAATAAAACAATTCATTTAAACTTTTTTACAAATTTGTATAGCTTATTTAAGACAGTGTTTAAGTTTTTATTATCTTTCAGGCATGTTCACTCAATTTTGAAAAACTAAACCAGTTTGAATTCTTTTATAAAATTTTATTATTCTAATTACATTTTTTAAGATTAAAACTTTAATCTTATTCCGAAAAATATTTTACTTTTTTACAATTATATTTGTCTGGTTAAGATACAGTTTTCGTTTGAACTAGTTTTCGTTTGAACTAGTTATATGCACAAGTTAATATTACTTTGCATGTTTATTAAAAGAGAAATACATATAAAAAACTAATAAATATTTTTAAATTTATTATTAAGTTTTTAATATAATCAAGTTTAAAAATAATTTACAGGTTTTGAAAGTCATAATATTTATAAAAATATAAACAGTGAACTTTGTAGAGATATAAAAGATAAAACAGGTGTAGATTCTCCAAAAGTATAAAGATACATGTAGAGTTGATTCACTAAAAATATAAATTAATGTATGAATATATTGGTGTAGTGTAAATTGTTAGACTCGTCTAATAAATGCGTAGATAAACTTATTTCATATGTATTGTTAAAATCGTATAATTAGTATATGGACTATGGATAGGGATTGCAAAAAAATTCACGCCCGCGAATATCCGCAGATAAGATTCGCGACGGATAGTTGGTATCTGCGGATATTTACTACCTGCGGGTTGCAGATAACGAGTTTTTTAATACCTACTTATAAACGTGTCGGGTGCGGTATTATATTATCCGTACCGAAGGATATCTGCTACCCGCAAAAAATAAAAATAAAAATTTAATTTATATTTTATTAAGTTAAATTTAATTAAAATTAAGGTTAAACCCTTTAGTTGTCCCTAGTTTAAAAATTTGGCCACGTCAACGTCTCGGGTCATCAAAAACTTAACCCCATTAAGCCAATTTAATGGTAGGGGTACAATTGACTCAATTTTTCATTTTTTATGAGTAAATTGAGGATTCTCATAAAACGGGGATCGAATTGGGAAAAACCGACAAAAATAAGGACAAGTAAAGGAGTTTAACCTAAAATTAACATTAATTTATATTTTATAAGGTTAAATATAGTTAAAATTAAAATTTAATTTAATATATATTATATTTTATATATTTTTGTAATTTTATTTAAGTTTTATTATAATATTTTATAAAACATATTTTTAAATATTTGCGGGTATCCACGGATATTCGCGGGTTTTAAAATATCCGCGGGTATCCGTGCGGGTAGCGGGTCAGATAGCGGGTGAATTTTTTTTTGTTGGGTCGGGTTGCGGGTAGGCACTATTCGTACCCGACCCGACCCGTTATCATCCCTAACTATGGATGACAACAAATAAATATACTACCTACCTGACTCGTAACAAAATAATTTAACTTCTTATCATTTTGATACAAGTTTAAAAAATATCAACAAATATATTTAAAACTCGTGAATACTCATAGATATCCGTAAATATTTTAAAAATATATTTTATAAAATTTTAAAATAAAAATACAAAAAATATAAACTATAATATAAATAAAATAGAATGTAAATTAGAATTTAATGAAATAAATTTAACATAATACAATATAAATTAATTTTAATTTTAATTAAATTTAACTTAATAAAATATAAATTAAATTTTTATTTTAACTTTTTACCTATAATAGATATCTGCGGGTATGGGTAGTATGATACCACGTTCAACCTATTTATAAGAGGATTTTAAAATACCCGCTACTATCTGCAAGTACAAATACTTTTGTTAACCATAATATAGACACAATCGTCTTATGTATGTTGTTAAACTCATTTAATTAGTATATAAATCAACTTGTATAATGTATATTTCAAGACTCACATAATCGTATAATAGATAGAGTCGTCTAATATGTATTAATAGATTCATCTAATATGTGTATGAACAAACTCATCTACCTTATATTTTTAGTGTATGGACAAAAATCTATTTATTGTATGTTACAAAACTCGTCTGATCAACATATGAACATACTTGTCTAATGTATTATTTTTATACTCATTTAATAACTGTATGAAATTACTCATATAATATTTTTTCATTATATTTATCTAATCAATATATGGACAGACTCGTCTAATTTTGATTGTTATATTTTTTTGTTATGTTAATTTAATTAATGTATGAATAGCCTTTTATTAAGAAATTAAAAAATTAACTTTTGAAACACCTGTCAACAAAATAAAATAAATTTATTAGTATATTATTATTTTTATATTATAATAAATAATAAGTTATTTGACTTAACCCTTTTTTTTTTTACATAACTTTTAAATTTTAATATTGTGCTCAATCTTTTGAAATTCTATGGGATACGCTAAACAATAGAATCGATAAAATAAGAAAATCACATGCTTGATTATCAAAAGAAAATTCAAGTTGTAACTTTAATCATGCATCGATGACAAATATGTTATTGAGAATGTGAAAATTTATGCAAAACATGAAAAATGCTGTTAATTTAGTGATAAATAAAAAAGCTAAAACCTTTGTACCAATGGAATGGATGAGAAAGGCAATGATGGAGAGGATAAGGACAACCACCATCAAATTCTGCTTGTATTTATCTTCAAGCTTCCTCCTCTCGTACACCTAATGCTCTCAACAAATTCAAAGCAAAGTTATAAAAAAAAGTGTTCAAAATTATTTTATGGGTTGAGGCAAGACAGGACAAGGAAGGTGTAGAGTACGAGGAACACATATTTTAAAACATTTTTATATTGTCAATAAAATATATCAGTAACTATAAATCTATGTGAAGCTTATTCAAGGGATTTTATTATAATTTAAAGATATTCAATATATTTAAATAAATAATAAATGCGAAAGTTAATACATTTTGAAGTTAGGTTTTGAAATGAATTTAAAAACGAGAATAAATTTCATTAGATGAAGATTAGATTGCCGATTCATAAACATATATTTTAAACAACTTACGAAATAAAATACTTGTGATTGAATCTTGTTTTACCGATTCTATCATGCTGAATGGATTGAATCATTGATTCTAAACGCTGTTGTGAGGTGTAAGCGATAAGCAATCCCAGTTCTTCCAAAACGTGTTCACACAAATATATGTGTAATTAAAGTTACTTCTGCTAAGTATTTATAATTAAAAAGTAGTTTTTTAATTGAATTTAGATGAGATTGAAAGTTGTTTGTGTCTATAGAGATATTAAAATAGATTATTTTTTAAATTATAAGATTAATTTTAAACTTAGTCAGTAAAGACAAATTTAGATAATAATAATTGTATTGATAATATCTCTCGTGAAAGTTTCTGACTTTTTTTGGTGAATTCCAAATCCCATTTTCTATGCCACGAGTTGTGGACAACGCTACTGACCTAATATGAAAAGTGGGTGAAGCAATTACCAATAGAAAATGTTCTTCTTCTGTGTTGCGATCTTCGAAGGAGGAGCTTGAGCTCAAACACACAACACCATCTGTCTCTAATTGAGACAACCTTAACTTCGGTCTTTCCAAGTTCCAAGCACGGTTTTGTTTTTCCCGCGTCAGATTGTCGTAAACTAAGAGAAAGCTTCAATTGTGCCAGCCTGTCTTCTTCTCAAGTAAACCTTTTCTGTTTCTTCTTTGATCTTGTGCAAATTTTTGAATTATGTTTCTCCTTGTTAGTTAGTTCTCTGGAAAGTAAATGTTCTGAGCTCTGTTGTTTTGGCCATGGTAGGTTAAGAAGAAGAAGAAGAATGTGGGGGTTTGGTGGTAGATATTACTGGGGGAGAAAGGTGGCTTCTGAGAAAGCCGACGGGATAGTTGTGGTGTTTGCATGGATGTCAAGCGAGGAGAAGCACTTGATGAAATACGTGGACCTCTACTCCTCTGTGGGATGGAATTCACTCGTTTGTCATTCTCAATTTCTCAACATGTGAGTTCTAAATTTAATTCGCTATTGGGTGCTCCAGAATTATGTTGCTAATCATCCTTCTGGTCACAAACATTCATAGATGATCACAGAGTTGTGAGAAGACAGGATTTGATTCCAAAAGTATGTGGTGATAATTTTTCTATCCACATGTAAATGTTTTGTTACAGTTTCAACTGTTACTCCTCATTTTAGCCTCTAAAATGTACTTTAGAGAAGTCAAATCGAAGAAGGAAGGTTTTGCCACGATCAAACTCACCTATTTCTTGTTCAATTGTGTGAAGTAATGGATATGAATTCCACCCTTTAAAATATTTCCCCACTTAGTAAGAAAACCCCTCATGAATGACTAATAACCCTCTTCCACCATAGATCTTGTATTCCTGCTGCCTTGGTATAGATGGGATTAGGGACTAAAGACCAACGACAGCACGAGGATGCATAGTGCAAAGGGTATGGGTGAGGTGGCAATTACTCCAAAACTAAAGTATAAAGCAGGTATCGTACCACTAAAACCTTATTATACAATAGTGGGGGTGCTGAGTGGACATTTCAAGACGAATGGCTTCAAATTAGAAGAGGAATGAGATATTCCCAGATAAGCATGACTGGTGTGCACTATCAGTCCCTGCTTTTTGGTTGCTGATGGGACCATCACATGTAATGAGCTCGAGTGATGCCTTGTCTTTAGAGATCCCAAATAGACAAAACTACATGTTAAAATGTCACAATAATTTAGGCTTTGTATATGGATGTTGTCTTTTGTAGCTAACCTTGCCTGGGCTTGATCAATATGGTTATCCTGACCAAGTTGGGTGAAGTTTCACTCAATTTTGCAGATACAATTTTCCATGTACATTTTATAAATTAGAGCAGTTTGGATGGAAGGGTTTTTTTATTCCAATTGTTGAATGTTTGAGCGAGCTGATTGTCATGCTAAAACCTAAGCTTTTGTTTGACGTATCACATGGTCAAAGTTGTACCTGTTAATTTACATTTTAGTTGTTTTCTTTTTTATTGGGTGTGTGCAAACTTTATTTCAATTTTTTTACTTGTAATATTTAAAATGGTGGTTAATATTCAAACATTCAAATCTCTTCTCTGATGGGTTTACTAGGGGAGTGATAAACTAATGCTAAGTTTGCAAAAAATATTTTACTTAAAGTCTTCCGTTGTTATGTAAAATGTTCTACAGGTGCCTTGCGAATTTATTTACTTTCTGAGTGATGGGGCCATTGATACTTTGGTTCTTTGCACATCTCAGTCTTAATGTATACTAAAAGATTATTATTAAATTGCTATTATTTGCAGGTTCTTCCCTGAGAAAGCCACAATTCTTGCTGTTGATATTCTTAATGAACTTGTTGAGGTAAGTTTTACTGTAGTCCTCTATTTTTCTTGTCAGTCAGAACGACTTTAAGTAAGCTGAAAGCTTCCTTTTTAATTTATTATAAAGTGGTTTACATTTCCATGATCTTGATTAAGATTTGCAACAGAGTGAATACTGCATTTTAATCAATATATATACAGGTGCTGAAAATCAGGCAATGCCCCATTGTTTTTGCATCCTTTTCAGGCGGTTCAAAAGCTTGTATGCAGAAGATTCTTCAGGTATTCTTTTCTAGACTGGTTTTTATGTTTTGACCATCATGCTATACAACCATTTAGTTCTAACGTCTACTAACTCTGGTTTTCTGTCATCCAGATAATTAGTGGCAGCTCTGAAGCTCATAATATGGTACGTTTCCTTCCATTTGCAGTTCAGAGGATGGTTGAGTTACACAGATTGTATAATTGATAAACTCATCATTGTCCTACATTTGTTCAAAACATTTTAATTTGTGAAATGTGATTGAATCCAAACCCTGCATTCTGTGCTCTATGATGTAATTGATCATATATTCCCTTTTACCAAGTATTTTGGTCATGTTCTTGTTACTTGGACTTATGTATTGTGGACAGTAGTTTTTGTCATTATAATTCTCTATCTGTTCATCCACCCTCACATAAATGTATGCTCACTATTAGTTCTTTTATCTTTTTCTTTTTTCACTGCTTCTAAACTATTTTCATGGCACAGGATGACTACCAGCTAGTTAGAGAGTGTATATCTGGCTATATTTATGATTCCAGTCCAATTGATTTTACCAGTAATTTGGGTGTTCAATTTCTTCTACACCCAAATGTTTTAAAAGTCTCTCATCCACCAAGATTTGCTTCATGGTTTGCAAATGGCATAGCATCTGGTCTTGATTCTCTTTTCCTCAGTAGATTCGAGTCACAGCGTGCAGAATATTGGCAGACACTTTACTCCACCATTGTAAGTAGCTAAGAATCCGTAAACAAATTAACTCTTTTCTTTACTCAGGTCTATCGAGTTATCTGCTTATCAAATAGTTATTTTGCAGAATATGAAGGTCCCTTATCTCATTCTATGTTCAGAAAATGATGATCTTGCTCCTTTTCAAGTCATTTCAAATTTTTTCCAAAGACTAAAGGACCTTGGTGGGGATGTAAAAATGTTAAAATGGAGTGCCTCTCCTCATGTAGGTCAGTATTTTGACTAATTTTTTTCATACTGATACATGAATGAGTTGATAAGTTTATTCTCGACAAACACATACTGTGACTCAAGAAATAAACTCTAAATTATGTAATAAAAATAATTCAGCTTTTGGCCAAACTTGAGTACAGACATCAACAAACCGAGGGTTTCTCCTTAACAAAAGTTTCCTCATTCAAATCACTAGCATTAACAATATGACGCCTTAATTGCCCTATAGGCTGTGATGGCCTATATATCAATCTATGGCATCTGATGTGAACCGCATGTAGTTAACAATCTTGGCAGTTAAGTGTTGAAGTTAGGAGCAGTAATTTTTTATTCTAATATGTGATAGAAAATAAGTTATCCTAATTTAGATGTCCTGTATAAGAATTGAAAATTTCCTTGAATAACAATAATTCATAAATAATAACTGATGGTAGTAATCTATTAGGGTATATATGGTAGCGGGCATGTAGATTAGCAGGTGTTGTATTTTGCATTTTGTAGAGAGAGGATACTCTCTCTATTGGAGATTCTATCTCTAGGATGGAAAGTTTGTTGCTGTAATGTGATTTGTGTTATACATTATATTTTATTGGTTTATCAGTTTGTGCTTTATCATTTTAGTCCTACCTTCCATATTAGTGGTAACTAAAATCTGTTTAGACTATTGAGTTGATGATCTGATAGTGGTTAGAGTATCTGATAATGTAGAATAGCAACAATTGGCAGGAGTGTGAAATGAAGTCGTGCAACTGAATAAGAGGGTAGGATATATGGAAGAGAGGCTTCTCTCTGGGACGTTGAGGCTGTTTAGGAAGAGGGCAGTGGAAAATTGAGAATTCCAATCATAAGGATGGAACAATAGATTAAGGGTCTGATTTTGAATCTCCACAGTTTGGAAGAGTACCGTATGGCACGATCCATACTTTTAACCTTTCGCCCTGCCGTAATGGCATGCAATTGGCTAGAGATATTGAAACAGAAATGGCCAAAATTTATCATGAGACTGGCAGTTATAGTTGCAGTCTAAGAGTTGGCGGCAAGACATTATTGCATGGCCTTCAAAGTATGGAACAGGTTGCAGAGCCGAATAGAAGTGGGAGTGGAAGAAATGTCTTCAAGTCTGGTTTAGCGGCTTTAGATTTTTGCACAAAATAGTGACCTTGCTTCCTCTTCCATGGGTACAGGCCTTCTACATCAAGTAATTTGGTGTAAACATTTTTGCACACCTTCTGTTGCTCTGCATGCAGTTAGCTGATCCGTTATTTATTTTTAGTTTTTTCCTGTATTTTATTCATTTAAATGAAACGACTTATGTGTAGTCTTTGAAAAGTAGGTAAATTCATTAACCTTAAGATGAGTTCTGCAATTTACATTCCCGCACGAGTATGCAGGATAGGTTTCACCCGAAGTTCCAATTACTTGAGTCTGCAAACTAAAATTATGAATTTGTTTCCCATTTTAAAGCTGACAGATGCAATTATTTTTGCTAAATGTGTGTAAAGAAGGACAGAATTGATAATTATTCATGGTATTTGTGTGAAATTGAAATGATGACTGTAACCTACTCATTTTAGTGCAGTGCCAGTTGCTGGTTAATATTTAAAGTGGGTTTTTTAGAGTAGGGGTGAAAGTATTGAACTTGAATTGAATTTGTCACAGGTCACTTTCGGCATCATCCAATTGATTACAAGGCTGCTATCACTGAGATCCTTGGCAAGGCAGTGGCAACTTATTGTTGCAAAAGCAGTAGAAAAGTTGAAGATGAGAAACTGGGTATAGAAGGAGCAAGAGATGAGATCACAGATCCGTTTTCAGAGTCGCGGAAAGCAGCAATGACCTCGACTAGTTTCCAGGGCTTTGCTCTTGCTCCAAGTGATAGTTTGTCTTCTAGCTCAACGGAGTATGAAGTGGGCAAAGATATTGGCACCATAGCAGATGAACGCAAGGGAGGGTATATTCATCTTCCAAGCCGTCCGAGCATCAACGCACACGGGCTTCTTAGCCAAATATTGTTTGATGTTTGTGTGCCTAAGAATGTTGAGGATTGGGATATCAGGTCAAGTTCGAAGAATGCTTTGTCGGCAGGTACAGGGAAGCATGTTCCATTTAATCCTATAAAATGCATGCGGCGTTCAAGGTTGTAAGTTGTTGACTGACAAATCCTCAGGTGATGTTTTCTTCAAGGTTCAAAATTTTTAGGGAGATGTAATGGGCACAAAAGACGTAATCCTGTATTACCTGAAATAAGAACCAAAAGGACTGATAGTTACCACCTTAGCTGTTCATTAAGCACTGTGTGGACTTAAGTAATGTGATTGAGCAGCTTGTCTTTTTTAACGTAAGTTGTACAGCTACTTCAACGGAGATAAAAGTGGTTTGACAGAGAATATAGTGGGAACTGTAATTGTAACCTTAAATTCTGTTCATAAAGAAAGTAGTCCTAATCACTGCTTGAGTTCGTTAAGAATCAAGGTTGTTTGACGTGTTGAATAAATGGAATGCTACTCGATCTCTTTGTCTACCAGTAAGTTTTGTCATGCATTGCTGTGTATTAATGTCCATCATTTCTCCTTCCACAATTCTCATTCTATTTCTTCGGGTTTATTTTGTATATATAGGCAAATTTGAACAAAAAATTACTGATGTTAAACAAGTTACGGGGTTTCAGACGACTTCAAATGAAGAAGTCGTGTCTTCCTACACAACTTCATCCTGACACATGAGTCAGAGGTGAAATTGTGCACTCCTAAAACGATTTCAGACCTTGGTAATTGATTACCAGACTTTGTAATCAATTACAGAAGGCTGAACTTGTGTGTAATAGGCAAAATCTTTGATAATCAATTACATACCTATGATAATCAATTACCAGATGGATTTAGTGTTAAAACAAAGAGTATTTTTGGTTTTGTGGACTATGTTGGTTAATTATTAGTAATTATTAGAATTTTCATTTAAATTGTTACTATTTAAATTAACATTCCTATTATTACATTGTTACCATTTGAATTAATATTATTAGAGTTTTCATTTAATTTGTTACCATTTAATATGTTAATTATATATAAATTAACATTTTTATTACTACATTTAAATTGAAATTGTAATAATTACTAAATTTAAAATGGTAACAATTTAAATGAAACTCTAATAATTACTAATAATTAACATTATTTAATTACACATTTTTTTTAATTTTCCTAAAATAATTATTTTTTAAAATAAAAATAATTATTTTATGAGTTTTATTTTTAAGTCACAACTTTTTAAATTTAACCATTTTAATATTTTTTAAAGTAAAATAATTATTTATAATAAAATTATTAGTTATAAAATAAATGAAAATTATCTTAAAAAAATTATAAAAATTACTTATTTTTATTTTTATAACAAAGGGTTTTTTTTATAACAAAGAATTTCTTTTGGTTATGTTTGTTAATTATTAGAGTTTCCATATGGATACCATTTAAATTAGTAATTATTACAATTTTAATTTAAATATAATAATAAAAATGTTAATTTGTATATAATTAATAATTGTTACAATTTCAGTAATAATAAAAATGTTAATTTGTATATAATTAGTAATTATTACAATTTTTATTTAAATATAATAAAAAAAATTAATTTATATATAATTAATAATTATTACAGTTTTTATTTGAATGTAATAATAGAAATGTTAATTTGTATATAATTAAAAATTTAAATGATAACAATTTAAATGAACTCTAATAATGTTAATTTAAATGATAACAATATAATAATAAAAATGTTAATTTAAATGGTAATAATTTAATTGAAAATTCTAATAATTATTAATAATGAACAAACATAGTCCACAAAAATAAAAAATGCTCTTTCATTAATGACTAAAGAAAAAAAAAATCATTTTTTGGATCACTTTTCTATTCCACTGGAAAATGAGAATTTGTCCTTGAAACTTCGTTTTTATCCTATATGATATTAATATTTTAACTTTTAAGGCAATTGAAGTAATATTATTAAAATCAATTACCACATTAAAAATATTAATTATTTTAAAATATTAATTACTTTAGAATTTAGTTTTGTTTCACGATTGTATTCTTAAAATTTTTTTATTACCTAAATATATAATACTTACGTTACATAAGAAACTAAATATATATAAGTGATTATTTTAACATGATTTTATTTGTTATTATTCATGTTTCACTCTATTGTATAATTGTTTTTTTAAAGTAAGTTCTTCTTCTTTATTCTTTAATGTTAAGTTCACTATAAGGTGTACATTTTTCTGTTGACATTTTGCACACCATGAGTGTGTTCTTCTTGTACCATCATTCATCATGGTAAGATACTTTTATAAAAAAAAAATAACATCAATTAGATATTTGTTCAACCAACGTATACATAATTGACATCAATTCCAATTTGCTTCAAAAATAAATTGAAGAAGAATAAATGGATGAAATCGAAAAGATTGAGAGATGATTGTGATGTTATTTGTTTTAAGAAATTGCAAGACGAAAGTAAAGAAATTTGTAGATAAAATTTGTAAATGATTTGATGAATGTGATAGATAAAAAATATTTTAATAGGTAAAATTACTAGATTATAATTTTGTTCTTGTAGTTATAATTAATATAAAATAAAATACAATTATTATTATCATTATAATAATAATAATAATAATTATTATGATAAATATTAATATTATTAATAAATAATTATTATTATTAAAAACATTTCACCGTTAAAATTCAATTAAAAGTGAATTATATTTATATGAAATAATTTATGCTCAAGTGCCTTACTTCTCAAATCCCTTCACATATGCAAAGATGAAATTCAATTTTTTTAAAATCATCTTCACAAACGAGTCTTCATCCTGACCCGTCAACTTTATAATTTTTATTCAATATAAAACTTATATTCAAAATTAAATTTCTTAACAAATTTCTATTTTGATAAATTTGGTATGTGTTTCGGTACTTATTCCATTGTCCTTTCTTTTTCTTATAATCGTTCACCCGAAGTGTCTGTCTGCCGCATCACCCAATCACGTGAAATTCAACCAAATTAAAAGCTTCACTTAGGATTCAAGACTATATTATATTAATTAAAGTAATAATCAATAATAATATACCAGATATTTTAAACAAATAACTATATATTTATACGTGCGAGTATGGAGCAAGGAGTATTATACTCCATATTTGCCTTCCTTTTTATTAAATTTTGCTGGTAAGTGTCAGCTCTCTATTGATCTCCACCAAGCAAATTATAAATTCATTAAAATTAAAATTTAAGAAATAGAAAGACAATATTAGTTTATTGTTACATCATTTATACGAACATAAACTTAATAGTATCACTAATTGTTTGCTAATTTTTCATTCCATTTATGAATAAAAAAAACGCACTCCATTTCAAGGCAGCAGTGGGGGGAAACAAATTTCTGACAGGAGCTACAACAAACTATTATTTCTCCCTCTGATTTTCTGATACGAAATAAATAAGTTTCCGTTCATATTTTATTTTTTCCAATTCAGTTCTTGGCAACTCGAAGAGAACAGAAAGAGTGTTTCAAAACCAAAGGGAATTCTTCAGGGTTGAATCCGGAACAATGAAGATATTGGTGACCGGTGCATCCGGTTTCCTCGGGGGAAGACTCTGCGACGCGCTGCTCCGGCAGGGTTACTCCGTGAGGGTTCTGGTTAGGTCCACCAGCGATATCTCTTCTCTTTCTCCAGATATCGAAATCTTCCACGGCGACATCACCGACTACGCCTCTATCCTCGCCGCTTGCTCCTCCTGCACCATCGTCTTCCACCTCGCCGCTCTCGTCGAACCCTGGCTTCCCGACCCCTCCAAATTCTTCTCCGTAAGCTCCCCCAACTCTCGCTCGTCTATCACCGAACCGCAATTCTCAATCGCTTTCCTCATTTTCGTTAGGTCAACGTTGGGGGATTGAAAAACGTGTTGGCGGCGGTGATGGAGACTCGCACGGTGGAGAAACTCCTGTATACGTCGTCGTTTTTCGCCCTCGGACCAACTGACGGAGGCGTTGCGGACGAGAATCAAGTGCAATTCAGAATCTTCTAGATGCTGTGTTTTGTGCCTTTATTTATTTATTTATAGCTTTCTCATACTCTGAAGTCCGATTCTGATTCCAATTGCAATTGCAGGTCCATCACGAGAAATATTTCTGTACTGAATATGAGAAATCAAAGGCCGCTGCGGATAAAATTGCGCTGCAAGCTGCGTCGGAGGGGGTGCCAATAGTGCTACTGTATCCTGGAGTAATCTATGGGCCTGGCAAGGTCACTGCAGGAAACGTTGTTGCACGAATGGTAAATGATTAAATTACTACGGTTTGTTGAATCCTGGCTAGCTATATACGATTGAACTATGGTACATGGATTTTTATATACATTTAAATGAAATTCATGATGTTTAATATTTGGATTTGATTCATTTGATGATAGCTAGTAGAACGCTTCAGTGGTCGATTACCTGGTTACGTAGGGTATGGAAGCGATAAATTTTCTTTCAGTCATGTTGACGATGTGGTGGAGGGGCACATTTCAGCAATGAAGAAAGGAAAAGTTGGGAGTAGGTATCTACTAACGGGGGAAAATGCTTCGTTCAAGCATGTTTTTGATATGGCCGCTGTGATTACTGATACTAAAAAACCAGTGTTTAGCATCCCTTTGTGGGTGATTGAAGTATACGGGTGGCTCTCAGTTTTATTCTCTAGAATCACTGGAAAGCTCCCTTTCATCAGTCCACCGGTCAGTTCTCTCTTCTCTTTCCATACATTAATTCTCAAGGTTTAATGCTTTTTGTTTTCTTTACATACTCTCAGATAAGCTTCTGTTTGGATTAGAGGTAGAAAATAAGTGGATTTTAGGAAACGAGATAAATGATAAAAAATGATGTTGCGTTGGGGTTATCTTTTTAGTTGGAAAAATTTGATAATGGAGAAATACATGAACGGTTCTAATATAATTTATGATTTTTTAAGAGGTAAAGATTGAATAAAGATATTTTAGTTCAAATAATAGGTTGGATTTACTCAATGAATCCAACACTCAGAAATCAAACTAATCAAAGTTGTTGGATTATTGATTATTTTTACTTCAAATTCTATAGCTGGTTCAGTTGTAGGATTATATTTTTTCAATTTAAACAAATTCAATCAATTATTATTTTTAGATCAATAAGAACTTGTAATTTAATTTTATTTCAAAATTTGAATTTTATTTTGATTTTATATACAATTATCAAATATCTTAATTTTGTCATGTTTATTATGTAAACTTTTTATTATATTGTAAGTAAAGAAATTAATGATATTTGCAAAGTGATAACTTTAGAAAAATTAGATATTTTAAATAAAATAAACAATTAGCTATTAAAAATTAAAAAAAAAATGCGGTTACCTTGTGTTAATTTAAAATTGAATATTTATATAAAAGAAATAATAAACTCAAATAAAAATTGTAAAAATATATTTATTTATTTTGAACATAATGACTTTAATCTAATTTTAATTGGTTTGGTCGGGTTGATTGAAAAAAAAAAAACTCCAAATCTGATCCTAACGAAAATATTCCTTAGACATAATTCCAAATTCCTTGTTCTTATTGTTGTGGAAATGTTGGAGCAGACTGTCCATGTTCTAAGACACCGGTGGGAGTATTGTTGCGAGAAAGCTAAAAGTGAGCTAGATTATAGGCCAAGAAGCTTGAAAGAAGGGCTTGCGGAGATACTGCTCTGGTTGAAGAACTCCAAGTTGATCAAATATTAGTTACTATTTCTGCACTTTTTTATACATATACATATGCTACTACTCTTTTGGGGTTGCATCTTGCTCTAAAAGACAAAAAAATAAAACAAAATAATAAGCCACGATGCCATGTTATGATAAGTGTGAAAAACAGATGTTTTGACACTTATAAATGATCTCAATTTTGTAATTATTTATGTTATTACTCAGTGAAAAGTCGTAATAGGAAGTAGATTGTGTTGTAAATTATTGTTCAGGAAAAGTTGCACAAAAGTGAATTTGTCAGCCAATTCTCGCATAGCAGAAGCAAAATTCGCAGAGCCAGGAGAATCCATTCGCATAGCGCACCATAATTGGTTCGCTGAGCGAATCATGCCAGTTTGGAGATTGCAAGTCTTGCATTCGCACAGCGCACCAGAGGCTGTGCGCTTAGCGAGTTGGTGCAGTTGAGTGCTGAATTAATTTTAATTCGCACAGCGAATCTGCTTCTGTGCGCTGAGCGAATAGAGCAGTTTTATGAGATATAAACTGTCTCTTAAAAGACGTGCTTTGGAGGATAGAGAGAGGAGACTGGAGGAGAATAATTTTAGAGAACTGCTCTGGAGATCAAAAAAAGGGGGACCTCTCTAAAGACATCAAGACTGCACATCATGCAAGGGATTGCAGAAATGAGTATGTTTGTAATGTCTAGGATAGGCTAAACTTTTATTCGTTGGAATTGACTGTAATGGTTGACATTTGATGTAATCTTTCCTGTTCAATATAAATTGTGTTCGTATGCTTTTCTTGTTTACTTTTTCTTTTATTTTACGGAAGTAAAATAAACTTGTTTTTATATTTAAATTGTACTGGAAAGTAAATTTGAGTATTAACGCAAGAAAAGCAACCAGAAGGAAAGATTCTAGGAATAGTTTCAATTCTTCTGGTCATCAATAACATCGTTCTTAATGCAAAGTTTATGTTTAATTACTTAAGGAATTAATAATTGAACATAATTCTTTAGAACTTGTTTTAAGGAATTAAACCAAGATACTGTGATGTTGATGTGTGAACGCAAGTTATATTGTTCAGATTAGTTACTGTAATGTGGTCATGAAGTCAATTCCAATGAAGCGTTCTTTAAATTTTAATTTCCATTTTTAAATTGTCATCTAGTTGCTACTGTTAATTCACTATTATTTTGTTGTTCAATTGATTTTGATAAATAAATTTTAATTGAATAACGTAACACAAATTCCCTGTGGAGAACGATACTTTACTTATCACTGTATTACTTGTAACGATTTGGTATACTTGCCAAAAAGTTATCAAGTTTTTGGCGCCGTTGCCGGGGAATTTGATTGTTTAGTTATTTAATTAGTTGTTTATCAAATTCAATTTTGTTCCCATCTCCGTAAATTCATTGTTTTAGTTTTCTGTGTATCTGTATATATTGTGTTTTGTTCCTGTTGTTATTTCTTGGGTTTGTCATTGGAGATTTTTGTTCTGCATGCCACGCAGAACAAAATCTGAGGATTTATTGTTTGATTCTGAGATTGAAAGGACAGCCCGTAGAAATAATAGTAGGCGTAGAAAAGAAAATAAAAAAAAAGAAGCTAGAGAATCCAGCTTGTCTTCAAACGCTTATTCTTCATCTGACCGAGAGGGTAAAAAGATGGAGGAAAACGAGGATAATGAACAAAGAAGGCGTACGTTGGAAGATTATGCTTCAGTGACTGTACCTACATCTTTCAACAGTATAGCCAAACCTGTGATAATTGCGGCTAACATGGAAATGAAGCCAGCATTGATACATCTTGTTCAAAGTAATCAGTTTTCAGGATTGTCACACGAAAATCCCTATGATCATCTGGCAACTTTTAATGAATATTGCAACACTGTGAAAATGTTGAATGTGTCAGAGGATGCAATCAGACTTAGTCTTTTTCCATTTTCCTTGGCAGGCAATGCCAAGAAATGGTTAAATTCTTTTCCTGAGAGAAGTCTGACAGGTTGGGATGAAGTTGTGTCAAAGTTTTTGCAGAAATATTTCCCTCAATCAAAAATAAACAAAGGCAAGCAAGAAATATCCTCTTTCCAGCAGGAACCTGAAGAGACTTTGAGTCAGACATGGGATAGGTTTAAGGGATTGTTAAGAAAGACTCCCATACATGGATTTGATGTCCCCACTCAATTGAACCTGTTCTTAGGAGGGTTAAAATCTCACACAAAATTGATGCTAGATGCCTCAGCAGGAGGTAACATTAGGTGGAAGACACCTGATGAAGCTCATGAAATTATTGAAAATATGGCATCAAGCGACAATGATGTTCAGGGTGAGAGAGGACAAAATCAAAAGAAGGGAATGTTTGAGTTGCAATCCCAAGATGCCTTATTAGCCCAAAATAAAATTATGACTCAACAGCTTGAGTCTCTGATGAAAAAGGTATCACAATTACAAATTCAAAATGTATCACAGGCACAACATACTGTGCAAGGATGTGAACTGTGTGGTGGAGAGCACCAAAATGGACAGTGTGCTATTCAGTCTAATGCAAAGGAAGAGGTCAATTATATGGGAAATCAAGGCCGTTCTGGTAATTATGGAAATTATAATCAAGGATGGAAACCTCATCCTAGCATGGGTCAGGCTAGTTCTAGTAGACCACCACAACAACAGTTTCAACAACAACCTACTCTTTCTGATAGGACATCCAAGCTTGAAGAAACTTTGCAACAATTTATGCAAGCATCCATCTCCAATCATAAAAGCACTGAAGCTTCTATTAGAAACTTGGAGACACAAGTGAGTCAAATTGCAAAGAAGTTGGATGAGACATCTGAAAAGAAATTTGTGGCTAAGAATGAAGTTCACTCCAGGGAGGAATGTAATGTCATAATAACCAGAAGTGGAAAAGAAGTGGGGTTTGATTCCAAGGAGAAGCCGACAAATAAAGAGGTTGAAGCACACATAGAGGATGATCAAAAGGAGGTGATTGAAGAAGAAGAATGTAGAAACAGGAATGAAGCTGGAAGACAAAAAGAGCAAGTGTTGGTGGAGCAACTTCCTTATCCTAAAAATACTTCACAGAAGGATAAGGAAAGACAAATGGATCGGTTCAAGAAGATATTTAATCAACTTGAGATTACTTTGCCCCTGACTGAAGCACTGCAACAAATTCCTGCTTATGCAAAATATGTGAAGCAATTCCTCAGTAAAAAGAAGAAGTATTTAGATGAGGAAACAATTGAAGTGCAGGGAAATTGCAGTGCAATTATGCAGAAATCTCTACCTCCAAAAGTCAAAGATCCAGGGAGTTTCACTATCCCGTGCACCATTGGAAATCATGATATAGGGAAGGCTCTTGTTGACTTAGGGGCTAGCATTAATTTGATGCCCCTATCTATGCTCAAAAAGATTGGTGGCCTTGAAGTTAAGTCAACAAGAATGATCTTGCAAATGGCAGATAGGTCCATTAAGCATCCTTACGGTGTAGTGGAAAATAGATTTGGTGGAGAAGAACTGCTCTGGAGACCATCAGGAGACCTCTCTGAAGACATCAAGACTGCACATCATGCAAGGAATTGCAGAAATGAGTATGTTTGTGATGTCTAGGATAGGCTAAACTTTTATTCGTTGGAATTGACTGTAATGGCTGACATTTGATGTAATCTTTCCTGTTCAATATAAATTGTGTTCGTATGCTTTTCTTGTTTACTTTTTATTTTATTTTACGGAAGTAAAATAAACTTGTTTTTATATTTAAATTGTACTGGGAAGTAAATTTGAGTATTAACGCAAGAAAAGCAACCAGAAGGAAAGATGCTAGGAATAGTTTCAATTCTCCTGGTCATCAATAACATCGTTCTTAATGCAAAGTTTATGTTTAATTACTTAAGGAATTAATAATTGAACATAATTCTTTAGAACTTGTTTTAAGGAATTAAACCAAGATACTGTGATGTTGATGTGTGAACGCAAGTTATATTGCTCAGATTAGTCACTGTAATGTGGTCATGAAGTCAATTCCAATGAAGCTTTCTTTAAATTTTAATTTCAATTTAAAATTGTCATCTAGCTTGAAACTGTTAATTCACCTATATTTTGTTGTTCAATTGATTTTGATAAATAAATTTTAATTGAATAACGTAACACAAATTCCCTGAGGAGAACGATACTTTATTTATCACTGTATTACTTGTAACGATTTGGTATACTTGCCAAAAAGTTATCATGTTACAATGTTAGTAATCCCTTTTTTGGTTCACCCATATTGTATCAATGAGTTAGTAAATTAACTTCATTGTTTTTTAGGATTCTGATGTGTTATAAAAATTAATGGACACAAGTTTTGTTAATCTAGGAGTATTGTTTTGATTTCAGGTCTCTTCAAATAAAAAAAAAATGTTATTATGAAAAAAAATTGTACTTTAAAATTTGGAGTTTCATGATAATTTTGTCTTTATAAAAGTTTATAATGTAATCTATTTAGATGTATTTCATGAAAGCCAATATAAAATATTTTATTTTTCAAGTAAACAAACAAAGTTATATAATAAACTAAAATATAATGTCTACATTTCATTTATTAATATTTTATATTAACTTTCATAAAATACACGAAGTAATATTTTATAATTTAATTTAAAAATTAAACATATTTTTTCATAATAATTAAAAAAACATATTTAATTCATTATTACAAGACGGTTACTTTTGTTTGGATATAATAAAACACTTAATAATATTTGTAATTTTTATATAATACTATATTTTCTTTTTTTATTTATTAATATGTATTTTTTAATTAATGAATAATAATAAAAGAATTTAATAAGTCATAAATAATAAGAAAAAATATGATACATTGATAATATTTTCTAAAAATATAAATAAAGTGAAATTAAACTAATTTCTTTATTAAATTTTTGTATTGATTACATAAATATCTTCTAAGATATATTTTTCAGATGATATTCTCAATCATCACACTTTTTTCCCATGAAAACAACTTATATTAAAGAAAAATAAAAGATTTTCAAACATATTCTAAACGGTTTCACTCGCTTGTTCAAAACATGACTACCATAATGTTAAAGACTGTCATTGCATTAACAGAAGTATAGTGGTTGAAATTGAACATAAAATCATTGGAAAATAGATTCAACAACAACTGTGTTATTTGTTATGTGTTGAAATTGGAAAAAGAAGTTGCAACTCAATGCATTCTTTTACATCTAAATAGGTTGATCCAGAGAAAAAGTGACTGAGTAAACTGTCAAATAAAAATCTAAAATACTTTCTACTAAGAATAATAATTTAAAATTAGTGATTTTAGTTCAAAATAACTCAAGTGAGGAGGCCTTTTACACATAATAAAAGATAGAAATTTATGATCGTAGATAACAAGAATGACTTTAGTATTGGTACTACTAAAAACTTAAATTCAAATTTTCTCAATCTTTATTGGCACAAATAAATTATTTTACTGTACAGGTTTCAGATTTTAAATTTCTGATTACTAAAAAAATATACTATATTTGGACGAATTTTAAAAAAAAATAGCGCTTTATTTTGAAAATAAAATTCTGCAAATGACGATGCACTGTACATAGGAAAGTGGGAATGCAACGGTCGATTTACAAACACACAGCAGTTGCCATGCCACAGGAGATATATACAAATAAGATGAAAGTAACCTAAACATAATTTCTCCTGCATTGTCTTCTCCAAAGCAAAAATGGTGGCAGCATCTGCATACGAGGAGACTCGTCGCAAGAGAGTAGAGGAAAACAGAAAGAGAATGGAAGCTCTCAATCTCCCTCTCCTCTCTCGAGCTCTTCACAAATCCCCTTCACCCAAATCTTCTCCGGTAAACCCTAAACTCTACATTCTAAATTTAATAATGTAATTCTTTTTTTATTACTTTTAATTTATTTACATCATTCATCTTATTGCATTTCATCACCTTTGTTTGATTGAAGTTAAAATCGATCAAGAAAAGCAGGACCACCGAAAAAGAGTTAGTTGTAGTGAGAAGATCTGGTCGTCTGGCGAAATTGTGTTCCCCTGTTTACAAAGAAGTCAGCTTCTGTCTTTTCCTTCTTCCATTAATTACTTTGGTGCTTTCATCTTCCATTCTTTTCTTACTCGGTGTCATCTTTTGACAGATGCCTATTGATCGCGTTTCTATACCTCGAAGGTTAGACTCTCTTTCTCGTCTTAACTTTCATTTTACTTTTTTTTAAACTAACCAAACATAATTTTTTTTTTCATTTGTTTTTGTAGATGTGTTAGCAATAGGCACAGAGATCTTAGTAATAGAGTATATGCCTCAGATGAAGCCAGGATGGAAGCATTAGAACAAGCAGAAAATTTAATGTCGGGTTTAAAATCTGATATCCCAAACTTCATAAAATCTATGCTCCAATCTCATGTCAGTGGAGGGTTTTGGCTGGTATGTAAAATAATACTGATTTTTTATTTTTCATATTTACATATACGATCATAAATCATGGTTGATTTCTTATTTAATAGTAGTTTTCTATTTTGAATTGTGTGCAAATTTGATGGGTAAATAAAATTGTTGACATTTATTCGAAGAGTAGAGAAAGAGAGAAAGAGGGAGATAACATAAAAAAATATTTTATGTTCTACTATAGCTGCTGATGTCTAATTGGATTAAAAGTTACCATAAGAGGGATTTATATCCTTTTGATCATTCAAAAGGTACAGCACAGCATTTTTATGTGGTATTTGAATATTTGAAGTCTTCCATGTGTAACTTAAAGATATTAAGTTGGCTAATGAATTTCAGGGAAAATTGCATACAAACCTCATGTTTTCTTGAAAGATATTTTTATCTTTTATAGTTAAAAAATATACTTTAACATATATAATTTTTTTACATTCATTTTATATTATTTTTTACTTTTTCTTTTCTTTGAAAAAGTATAAAAAATTATTTTTTTAAGATTATTTTATTTTTTGTTAGTTTTGTCAAACGAATATTCATGTGTCATGTTATCCTTTTGAGTCTTCACTTAACATGTATGTTTATTTTTTTTCATATTAAAAGAGCGAGTTAAGTATAAAAAGTATTGATATTTTTTGTTTTCAGTATAATAAAAATTTAAAGTAATCAAGGATATTGGATGTAGGATTCCTAAGAAAAGTTTATACCCATGTACATACAACACCAGACAACCTTACTGAAGAAGTTACTCAGTTAAATACTTTTTCAGGGCCTTCCAGTTCATTTTTGCAAGAGCAATCTTCCAAAAGGAGACGAAGTGATGACTTTGATTGATGAAGATGGGAACGAGTATCCAACAATATATTTGAAACGCAAAACAGGACTTAGTGGGGGATGGAAAGGTTTTGCGGTTGCTCATGACCTAGCTGATGGGGACGCATTAATTTTCCAATTAATCAAGCGCACTACGTTCAAGGTGACTCATCATACCCTTGTGTTTTAGTTTATTACATTTTTTATAATTTTGAATTATGTGAGCGCTATTTACTATTGTTAGAAAGAAGAAAAAAATTGTGATGTGCCTAATAATTAAGTCCATGACAGCTCTTTAAAACTTTAAATAATCTATAGTATTAGCTAAAAAGACTTTTTTTACTTATGTTAGGTAGTAATCTATCTAATGTTGGATGCAGAAAGCATAAATTTAAGTTGGACGTAAAAATTCACTTTTTACAAACACGAATATTACTAAAAAAATGATAAAAAGTTCAAAATTTATGTTAGTAAAAAATCCGACATAAATATTGGATTTTTTTTAAATAGAAGGAGTCTAACTGACTAACTCATTGACATTGAAGTGTACATCTGATACTTCATCCTGAAAGTTTTGGAACACATGCTCCTGTGTTTATAAAGTGTTGAAGTTCCTCTATCTAATGACAGATAAAATTTTCTTCCTAACCATCTCAATATTGGAAATGTAAAAATTTTGATGTATAAATATTGGCGTCGTTGATCAATTTATTTAACTAGGTTAATAATAAAAGTGAATTTATAAGGTGTTGACATAAATGTTGTCAAATACCTAAATATCCTGCCTACTGTAGTTAAAATTGAGATTTTAGATTTTACTAATAAAATTGTACACCCTACAATTTTGTATAGTATTTTTATTCAAATCCACACGTGGATGAGGTACGACAAAATTGAACAAAATTGTGAAATAGTATGGATTGGGATCACTCCACTACCTTTATCTTCTTGGGTGAATGAGTTTAGTTTAAATAAAACATAAAGATAATTGAGACTTAATACAATTAAAAATTCATCATGTTATGTGTGCTACGTGTGCTGATACCATTCAGTTAAAAATTAATATAATTAAAATTCACTTTTTTTTTTTTCTTGAGCCGGAACACTTGTTCACTCTCTTGATGGATGGAGGTTTCAGTTAAAACAAAATTCAAACTCAAGGAGTGTTTCAGTTAAAATAAAATTCAAACCCAATTAATGGTTAAGGGTGTTTTCTACTCCACGGTCACATTGGCATAAATAAACTGTACTTTTTATAATAGACTGACCATACACTGCAGGCCAACTTTGTCTTAGTGATATTTGATACATACATCTGTTGTGGTTATTACACCATACACCTTCGTAATTCAGTTTTCTTTTCTGTTGTTACTTGATCCCTTTTGAGCTATCGCAATATTTGCTATTTACTGGAATTCTCTTTGAATTCTCTAACCATGACACATATTGTGGTTGCTAATGTTTTCTTTTCAGGTGTACATTATTAGAGCGAATGGTCCTTCAAAGGATAAACAACTCGAGTGAATTGCATTTGGAGATTGCAGCCAGTAAATTAATCTAGGTATTATGTATTCCATAAGCATTACCACTCATAACTTATATGAAAAGTAAGCATAACCTAACAATGAAATGTGAATCAGGGGAGATACTTAAATAATATTGTTTCACTAGGGTTTTTTGTTTGGACATCAATGACGGTGAGTACTTCTGAGATGAAAAATTAAGCAACAAGTCGGTTGTAATGTTAAAAGGCTGAGTTAGAAAAGGCCTTCAGCGGTAATGTCCTAGGCTGAGTTAGTACAAACAATTATCCTTTAGGGGTTGATACTTTAATTGTCCTAGGCTTTTGGACACTAACAATGGTGATTTGATAAAACCCGATAAGAAATTAAACAGCAAGTCTGTAATGTTTGAAAGGAGTACTTGTACACCTACAGAAACAGACAGAATAAGAAAATATCCATAGGGGAAGAATACAAACAAACATTCATTGCTTAAATCAAGATCCCAATACATATTTAACAAGAGAAAAGTGATAATACACACCAGGTGAGAACGTGTCACGGGGATACTCAAGACATACCTCAGCATGGGATAGGTACACATTACTTAGATATAGTACCAATTAGAATCAGAGTTTCATCCTGATAATAAAACCTCGACATTGTGTAAATTACCGTGACAATCTCGAAATCTGATTGGGGAATAACAAATAATACTTGTGGCACTGTAATCATGCATCTTAAGTTTTGTCCTTTTCTTAATTTATTAATTATATGTATTGAGTTTCTTAGTTGCTTCCGAGGGTTATGGCTAGGTTAGGCACAATAAATTCCAACTTTCCCATCACATTCTGTCCGGTGGTTGCAATCATACTCATACTAAATTTTGTATTTGTCGTCTTAAAGATACATGTGGGTCTTGTGTGTGTGTCATGGTGGGTGCTGTTACAGTCAGTTTCATTTTTGTCTTAATTCAACATTGTTCATGTGAGTCTTAAAGCAGTGAAAGTTTGCTTTTCTGTTCTAGTCGTGCATCATTTCTCTTAGTCTTCCCTCTAATGAATCCGTTGTTTATTTAATTTTTCTTTTTGCAGGAGCTCTAATGTAGTGGAAGAAACGTCTTCGGGCTCAGTTTGTGTGAAAGACCAACTTCTGTTTGTATGTATCCTCTTTGAGGAGTGCAAGTTCATGGAACTATTCTACTTCTGTAATCTATATATGCATATAATTGAATCGAATGACCCCATGACGAACTTCTTGAATCTGATGCTACATTGATAAGTAAGTAATTGACGAACGTTCTTTTTCTTTTTCCTATTTAAAAAACATGTTATGTGTGAAATTGTTGACTCCAGCACATAGCTGGATATCCCTTGGCCTAGCCGAGTGAAGAGCACAAAGGCAGAAAATAGTCTTGTCGCACATGTGCCATTGTGCAAACATGTCATCATCATGTGTTTACACTAAATCACTATTATTTTTCTTATTTCATTTTACCTTTTTAAATTTAATAAAAATTCTATAATTATGACAGCATTATAAAATAAAAATACTAAATGTTTGAGTTATATTTTGTTTTCATTAATTTGATTATAAAAAAAAATCAATTCACAGAAGAAGTTAAATGTGATATCTTTTTCAGATTTCTAAATGCAGAATGTAAATTATGTTACACGTCTTAAATAATTGAAAGATAATAGTAAGTTGGTGCCTCAATTTTTATTTATTTAAGTAATTATCTTGTTAAAATAAATAAGATCTCTTTAATTTTATATTCATCAGGAACTATTTATTTATTAAATGTTATCAAAAATATTTCATCATTCAAATAAGTCAATAAAAAAACATTTTCTTTTGTCATTTTTATGTATTTCATTTCATCCTATACAACAAATGAAGTAAACTTAAATCCTCACCATTTCGTTAAACATATTTAAAATAAACAAAATAAAAAATAACCATATTAATCATTATGAAATTGAGAATAATGAATTAACATGTCTTTGGCAATTTCACTACCACCCAATGGAAGCAACTCCACCTCCTATATAAGGAAGTTATAAAAGTGTTTTGATGGAAGAGTTGATTGTAAGAGGAAAAGAAGAGTGCAATGCATAATAATTGATTGAATTTGGAGAAGTTTGGAAATAGAGGATGTGGCGGAGATGCTTGGCTGGAATGGAATACGCGTATTTGAATTTTCATGAATATAATATCTTCTGTTTCATCACAACACAATACTTTCTCGGAAAGTTTGAGTCAGGTGGGGTGTTTACAGCTTGCAAATTCAAAACTTAATATACTTCTCTTATTACTTTCTATTCTACTTAACTTACAATTTCGTTTGAAAATATTTTTTTTATATTTTAACACCATTTATGTATCATTATGTGATTAGTTTATGTTAATGTTTATAATTATTATTATTAATTGTAAAGTAATTTTTGACAAATCACAAAATAACACGTATTAAAATGTTGTTAAAAGAATGTTATAAAAATATAATTATTCTTTCGTTTCTCTTTCACATTATCATCACATCTATCATATTTTTCAGTAAATCAACAAAATTATTTTTTAATTTAACAGCTTTCTAATGAAACAAATATCAAATCCATTTTATATTGATTCTGTTACTACTAATTGAAGTGTTAAATAAAAGATTATGCACCATAATTAGCGGGAACTTTCTCCCACAACAATTCTCTTTATCTTTTGGAGCATTTTCTAAAATCTTCCCTCACACAACATAAACAAAGGATCCTTCGATTTCAAAAATTAATAATTTCACATACACAAAATTTTTAAATTTATTTAATATTATTACTTTTGAAATAATATAAAAAATTACTTTTTTTTATAATATTTTACTTTTTTAATATATATTAAATAAATATAAATATACATCACTTTACCATATTATTTTTGTTCTGATTTTGATTTGATGATCTGTTCCTTTCGGCGTGGTGTGACGTGGATGCGCCAATTGTTTTTGTCTATAAGACTAAAATAACAAGCGCCGATGATTGCGGCTTCTCCGCATCCGATGTTCAGGTTTTTCCCCTTTTCTTACTTCAAATCAAACACCACTTTGCACACAACACATTTTTGCATTCTCACTACAACTATCAATTTTTTCTTACTTTTATAATTATATTAAAAATAAATTCATGCTTCTAATTTTTAACTTGTTGGCAGTGTGTAGCTTTCTATATTGACAGTTCATAAAAAATAAACTTAAATAATTATTTATTTTAGTAATTTTTTTTAAAATAAGTTCTGAACTAAAAAATTACTCAACACATACTGAACTACAAAAACATCATCTCAACTAGAAAACCTAATGAGGAGAAAATGTTATCACTGGAAGATATATTATTCAGAATTCAAGGAGTGAAAACGAGTTTGGTTATTTTTAACATTATCTTCAATCTCAGATTCATCGGAGGAAAAGAAAATGAAAAAGTCAAACAAATGTTTTTTCACTTTAAACTCTATAAACTTTGATCAAGTGAGAGTAGATCCGATAAACTCATGCAGTAGGTAGCTTTTTAGTTATAAAGGACAATGATGTTTTTGCAACATTTTTTTACAATATTTTAATATCATATACGTATTATTTTGTAATTGGTCCAAAATTACTCTATAATATATAATAATATTTATAAACATTAATATGGACTAATCACAAAATGATACATAAATATGTTAAAATATTGTTAAAAAATATGGTCAAAGTATCATTATCCATAACGTGTATTATTTTTTCTTCATTAATTATATAATTACTTTAGTATTATTTTCTATTTAACATTGGTGAACTAATAGATTATTGATATCTGTATGTGTAATACATCTTCGTTTCAAATTATAAGAAAGTATTTAAGCGGTGTTTTTTTTAGCATTGAGTTTTATTAAAATCACTTTAGTATATTCATTTTTTTAACGATAAATATAAAAATGTTGACTTGTTCTTTTTATTCTTTCCTTAATGCTTGAATTATGACAAAAGTTCAAAGAATCTAATCTTACATATTAAGACAAGATACGAAAGATGATTCTTCAAATTAAACGAAGATCCACCAAAGAACCCAAATATAATTAATATTCAATTAGTTTAAATATCATGTTTTTAAATTATTTAGTTAGGTCTAATGATATCTACTTACTTCACATACTGTTCATGACACGCATAAAATACATACATTTTATTAGACTAGAAATTCATCAATATTAAAAGTTCAGTAATAATTTTACGTGGATAGTATACTCTTATATTTACTTTTTTGCAAACTACAGCAACAATATATCCACACGCTTGTATATAATTTTAATAATTAAATTAGTCCTATAATTTTTAAAATTCTTTATTTAAACAATATATATATATATTTAAAATTTTGTAAAATAAAGTAGTTATCCTGGAAATTTCCGTCCTGACTCACTCTGAAAACATGTAGGGTAGGGCCTTCTAATTGTTGGCGAATTTGGATATCCCGATGTTACCCATACACTTTCTATTATTGCTTTTTCACAAATCTTAATTTACACTTTATGAATAACTCTCCCAAATTAAAAAAAAAACTCAATTATTAAAGAATATATTTTAATAAACTCATACTGCAAAATGGTTTTGTACGATTATTTATTTTGTTATTCCAGTAAGTGTTTTCTGTAATGTATTGAATCGAACATCAATCGCCTATACGATTTTGTAATAGTATTGGGAGTGGTGATTTTTTCATACAATTATTTAGTTACAAATTACGATAAAGTAATAATTTTTTATGGTAGTTAGTATAAGAAAATGATAAAAATAAAATTTGAATGGGTATATTTTTGAAGGTTGAGTGTTTTAGTTTTGGGTGGAGTAGATTTGATGAAAAAAAGTGGAGTTTGGGAAGTGAATTTGACAGGGAGGTAGAGTGAAGAAAACGTTGACATTGAACGTGCCTGGCTGGCGCGGACGAATGAAACGATGCGTTTTTGCCATGTCACGTCATTCACCGTGTTCTTTGGGGGCTTAGAAAGAAAAAGAAAACGGTTCATTCATTAATCTCTCTGTTTCGTTTAGTTTTGTGCTTTGTTGTCTCTGCGTTGTTGAGTGCATTATTCAACCATACAAACAAGAATGCAAGCTTTGCAGAACGCCGGGATCCGCGTTTTTCGACGGCTCCATTCCACGCTGTCTTAACCTCCCCCTTTCTCCGCATTGCCATCTTATAGTCATTTCCGTTACCACAATTGGTTGCTGTGTCCGATTCTCTCCTATTTTACGATTTTCTTGCAACCATATGGAGGATTAAAGCACTGCGTGTCGGTGTGTCGTGTCGGAGAAATTGAGGTTCATCGGCGCGAACAATGTCTGGTCTGGGTGAACGCCAAACGGTTCCCCTTTCGGTGCTGCTGAAGCGTGAGTTGGCCAACGAGAAAACTGAGAAGCCGGATGTTGTCCTCGTGCACGGTCAAGCCAGTGAGAATAAGAAAGGAGAGGATTTCACGCTGCTGAAGACGGAATGCCAGAGGGTGGTGGGAGATGGGGTTTCTACGTATTCTGTTTTTGGGGTATGTTATGTTCCTTTTTCATACCGTCGCTTCCTGCTTTTTTTTTTCTGTAAAAGTGGATTCAATGAATGTTGCAATTCGTGTGTGAGTTTTAATGTGATTGTGATGATGCATCGGAAGTCAATGTGTGTGAGATGTCTTATTTTATGTATGATACACTGACATGACATTATGATATATAAAATTGAAAGAGCTTTCAGTGAGTACAATGCAAATTCAGCTTGTTGACTGCCTACTTCTTGTTGAGTTGCATACAATTTGAAGTCAATCACTTCTTATTTTTGCTTAAATTTGATGTTTGGATCCGCCGTATCTCAGATGTGGTTTTTCCTCCTTAGTAAGAAACTGATAGTCATATCTTTTACGTTTCAAACTGTGATTTGTTATTTTTCTGTGGATTTTCAAACACACTCTTAGATAGTCAAAACTGGAGACAGTTCTAGCAAATTGCCAATGGTATGATTTCTCTTTCAACATGGAAGCCCATATTACTGATTTTATTGTTCACTTGCCAAGGTTTTACCCTAGAAGCGATTTTCCAAGAGTTTTCCCTCAGAATTGATTTTTCTAGCAAATTGAAATGATTGTTCACCGGCTACTTCTTGATAGCTAGCTTTTGTTTGTGTATGTGAAAGCAAGTAAAAGTTTTTTTTCTAATTCAGTTGCATTAGTTGAATGACAAGATTTTGTTCGCGGTTTTTCGATGATGCTGATGTTAATACAAAGTAAACTATTTTTTTCTTCTTGTACTTGCATTCTCTGATGTCGATGTTTTACAGCTATTTGATGGACATAATGGATCTGCTGCCGCTATTTATGCCAAGGAGAATCTTCTGAACAACGTTTTAAGTGCAATTCCTTCTGATCTTAACAGAGATGAGTGGGTTTCAGCGTTGCCTAGGGCTTTGGTTGCAGGCTTTGTAAAAACTGATAAAGATTTTCAAAGAAAAGGTATAAATGTAGTGTTTGTTCTTGTTTCTATTAATTATTAGCTTATGAGGCAAATTCGTGTCTTCTATTTGAAATCTTCATAGTAATGATGTAATGTTGCCAAAGAGTAGTGCTGTATCTTCTATGTAACATCGTACTTTTTAAAGAAATTATTGAGTGAAAAAGTAAACTGTGTTGGATAAAAAGTTAAATGTATTCAATACTTTTTTCATCTAGTAAGCTGTGGGAATTGATGGGAAAACATTATAGGATAACTTAGTATTACTCTTTACGTAAACAACTAGTCAATATTCTCAATTGTCAAAAGCAAAAAAAAAAAAAAATAAATTAAAGAATAGAAGGTAGAATTCATGCTGAATATGTTGACTATATCATGAAGCTCTCATAATATTTTTCCAACCATAAAAAACGTGCTTATATTTTCGTCAGCTATAGCTTTAATTGTCTAATGCATACCGAGAACAGTTTAATCTTGTTTAGGCATAAGGGCAGTTGAACACCCCAAATGAAAAATAAGACATTGCCATAGTTCTTGGAGAACATACATTTTCTAATGAAAATTACTAGCTGAGCTGTGACTGATAGGTTTTATACTTACGAATTACCAAGCTTTTTGTTGTATTTTCTTAACTTTTATGTTGATTTAATATACACTATTATCTTTACTTGTACAGCACAAACATCAGGAACAACTGCAACCTTCATGATTATAGATGGATGTGTTGTGACAGTTGCATCAGTTGGTGATTCCCGTTGCATACTTGAACCTCATGAGGGTGGGATTTATTACTTGTCAGCAGACCATAGACTAGATAGCAACGAAGAGGAGTGAGTTGTTACTGGAATGGTTTGTTTGAATAACTGTTGGAATTGCTACATTACATTGCAGCACCGCCTCAACCTTTTTTTTTTCTTTTAATCAGGAGGGTCCGCATCACTTCTAGTGGAGGTGAGGTTGGTCGTCTAAATACAGGGGGAGGCACAGAGGTATTTTTCTTTTTTAATTGTGATTCCTTTTTTTATCTTTCATGGAACTGATTCCCTAAAAACTTCAATACCTCTCACCACCACCCCCTTTTAGGAAAACAATGTCGCCATTGCTAAAATTGAAGCAGGGAGTGAGGCTGGTTGTCCAATGGGTTTGATGCCTCTGGCAACAGCAATATTTATCTTTCTGTGCACTACGCTTGAACAGTTAAACTAGATAAGCAGATATTAAGAAGTAAACTAGGTCAATTATACTGTGGATTGTCGAGAAGCGAGATAATTTTTGCTAGTTGTAGGATCACGACTTTCGCTTAACATTACTCATCACATGTCATCAATTTTCTTAATATTTTTAGGATAACTTTTGTTTACATTATTGGTGTTATACTGGTCATTTGTGATGATTTATAAATTATCTTCCTTTGCAATTTTCTAATATTCTCTTTATAAAAAACTTGCTTTTAAGTTGTCCTATACCTTACTAGATTAACGATATTTGTAGGTTGGTCCTTTGAGATGTTGGCCAGGTGGTTTGTGTCTCTCCCGATCCATTGGTGATAAGGATGTTGGTGAATTTATTGTCCCTGTACCACACGTAAAGCAAGTGAAGGTTGGCCATTTTTTTCTTGTGTTTTATGTTCATTAGTTGTTTCTCTCACGCTTCACTTCTTAATTTTACTTTAATGTATTGTATATAATTTTTTTGTATACTTAAGTTTAGTTCTTATTTGTTCTCTATCTCTGCTTCGTAGGCTGAAATAGTGGCATGATTCTCTTCCAATTCATAAAGAGCATTTAAATATTTTTTTTCTGAAGATTATCTATTTCCTTTTAAAACTCGAAATGATTGTTTCCTGTTGTCAATCCTTCCGTATTTTTTATTCCCTTACAGTGCTTAATTTCTGCATTTTCCTCTCGTGTCTGTTTGTGCAGCTTTCTACTGCTGGAGGCAGGATCATTATCAGCAGTGATGGTGTCTGGGATGCTCTAACAGCAGAAATGGCCTTTGATTGCTGTCGTGGCATGTCAGCTGAGGTTGCCGCACCACATATTGTGAAAGTATGCACATATTTTACATAAGAAATTAATGTCAAATGATCAGCAATTTGTACTAAAATATGTACTAAAATTGGAGGGAAATATTACTTATTTCTATTTGTACCTACTGCTTCTTTTCTTCCTTCAGGAAGCCGTGCAAGCAAAGGGACTTAGAGATGACACAACCTGCATTGTTATTGATGTATATCCGCAGGAGAAGCCACCTACTTCAGGGACAACACAAAAGAAACCGGTAAAAGGAAGGCTTAAGTCCATTTTTCGCAAAAAGGCCTCTGAATCATCATCTTACATTGACAAACAATACGTTGAGCCAGATGTGGTACGGGAACTATACGAGGAAGGATCTGCTATGCTTTCAGAGAGGTCTGGTTTCATAACATGTTTTGTGAATGTTGGCATCTTGCTCTTTAGTTATATTCCTCTTAACATGAGACATCCTTGTCAAATATGCAGGTTGGAAACAAAATATCCACTCTGCAACATGTTCAAGTTGTTTGTCTGCGCAGTGTGTCAGGTAGAGATTAAACCTGGGGAGGGTATTTCCATACACGTGGGTGCGTCTAATCCAGGAAGGTTGCGTCCCTGGGATGGACCTTTCCTTTGTTCAAGTTGCCAGGAGAAGAGAGAAGCCATGGAAGGGAAGCGAACATCAGGTATTTGTTTCGTTAACGCATCCCCTCATTTATAACCATCGATGCCTCAAGTAATGCATGTCCATAATATGATTTTCTAATTCGACATTTTGCTTTCAGATAGACTTAGCAGCGGAAGTGACTAATGAATTATCATGTAAATTTGCATATTGAGAAACAAAGATTGTTACAGTAACGGGAAGCTCAAACTTCCAAGCAACAGTGACTTCTTTATTAGATTACAAGGGAGGCTTCTCTAAATACGGGTCTATTTTGGAAATTTTCATGAAGAACAGTGTGGAGCTTTCTGTGTTATTCCAGTGAGTAGATCAACAAACAATTGCAGCTTGATGGAAGAATTCTGACTTAAGAGAGGAGTTTGAACCACCGAAGTGTAGTGTTAAAAGTGGAAATGTACAACAGGACGTCGAGGTGATTCATTATTTTATTCCTTTTTTCTCCCCATATCCATTCATCTGTATATAGGTCTTTGGAATCACGAAATCGACCTTTAATGGAAGTGGCCTTTGTTGTATTGTGCTTCAGAGAGGGTATTCAGTTTCTTTTCTTGGGAATACAAGGGAGTTTATTTGGAATTCATGTAGACCAGTTCCACTATAGAATAGATGTTTTTCAAAAAAGAAGAAAATTTTTTATTCTCGTTAAGGTTTCTCAACGATTTTTTTCTGGTAGCATTCAATTTTTATTGTTTCTTTTACCATGCCTATATTATCTGTTTTGTATTAGAAATGTTTCCGCCTTCCCCGTCCCTTTATTTTTCCGGATTAACGGGTTTCTTTCAACCCATTTCATTGTTTTTGAAGTCTGTTTTCTATATTTTATTCGGGAAAAACCACAAGTATCTTCCGTACATTCATGTCTAAGCCTTATGGAACAATTATGGATGACAACTCTGTCGAATATTCAATATTCAAATTCGATATTATTGGATGAGTTAGTACAACTTCAGATAGTTGATCCATACACGTGATAGTAGCAAATTTTTTATAAAAATAGTTTTCGTAAACATTTATATAAATGATTCTCAAGAATATTATTTTGTAAATAAGCAGTAATTTTTTTACTCTACAAACTTTCTTTTTGCTTTTATAGGGTTTTTTTAGTAATAATTAAATGTAAAATTATCAAACAATTTTTATAATAAAGAATTAGAAATAAAATATTCCTATCAAAATTGGATAAGAACTATATATATTGATTTTCTTCAATAATTTTATTCCTAGGAATGTTATTCCTGCCGAAAGTTATTCCTACTGAAAAAATGTGGCATTTACACTATCTCGTTCCCCACCTTCAAATTGGGTATTGATACATCACCTTTGAAGAAAGTGACTTAATTAGAAACGAAAGGTTTTTTATACTAATGTTTGTGGAAGATGACAAGTTCTACTCTTCGAGTAAAGGTTTTGTTTTAAAAATGACACCAAGCCAAGTAAGAGACAAGAAGAGGAAAAAAAGAGAAATAAGTGATAAATAATGTACAAAATATTGGTTTTTTGCGTAGTAGTGTAAAGCGTTGTGCATGTTGAGATTTTCCTATTTTATTAGTTTTTAGGAGATACCAAAGTGTGTGTTATCATCCAAGTTTAATGAACGTCTGGTTCAAGAGGTGTCACATACGTGTAAAATTTCCATTTCATTTTATTTTATAGGAGGCACTAGACTAAGTTGCCACTAAAGTCTTGTCAGCACTTCAACCATATATGTGGGAAGAGGCAAGTCGATCGCTACCAAAATCATATCAGTATGCTTGATGATGACATGTTTAATCGTGACATGCTTGAGTAAGATTGCATCGAAGGTCTCTAGTTTTTTTATCTTTTGGAACAGCCCCTTGAGATCCCCTTGAGATCCCCTTGAGATCTAAGGGGACTAGAATGAATTTGAAATTTGACCATGTAAGCTCTTACCTAATCTGAAATCCTAAAAAATGAATTTGGAATTTGACAATCCATTTTGGCTTAAGATTATGTATTTCAGAGTGTATTCCGCGCCTAAAAGCGAATTCCAATACGATCTAGGTGAATGGCTTTGCAACGGTGCAATGGAAACACACATGGACCACCCCGCAACAATCTATAGTCTCTCTCTGTCAAGCCTAGCAAAGATTCACGCAACAAAACAGAATGGAAACATAGCATCAGAATCCAAGCGAGAGGCCAAACGATATCATCAAAATAAAAGCAAACCGTTATCATAAGTATTCCGAACAAAATTCACTAAGCAATTCAACGAGTAATGCACAGGAAATCACGACCCGAACAAGAACTTGCGCGAAATCTAGATTATCATGCAGCTCAACAATTATCAATAGATTGTTATAGTTGAAGAAAATCGGTAGGTTGCAATCATTCAATTATTTGTTTCCTAATTCTTTGAATCTGCTTGGGTAGATCTTCTGTTCTCACAACAAATGTAACTTAAATGTGCTTCTCTATGCGCAAACTACGAAAAGAGGAATATGTCCATTGGAAGAGAATTAAAAGAAAAAGCGATGTGAAATGAGAATTGAGAATCTAACGTACCTGAGAAGCAGAGAAAGGACAGAAGATGCACAACGAAAGTGGAAAGAAGAAGGAAAAAACGGTTTCAACATTGAGATTTTGCAATTTATACTAACTTCGTTCATGCTCATGTTCTTGCCGCTGACTACAAGGACCTTCTATATGTTAGTTTAATTTTGTTTGATATAATTTTAGAAATGAATTCTACTGACACAACGTGTTTAGTAGAAATGGTTTTGATTAATTTGTATGAATTTTACATATTCAAATTGCAAATTATATTACTATCTTTTATTAAGGAACTTTTTAAAATTTATTTGTCTTTGTACTTTGAAAATTTAAATCAATCGATACATAAATTTTCTTCAAAACCGCTTTCACATAATTTGGAATGACTTTTAAATTATATAACTCAGCATAAATAATTTAAAAATACAATTTGGATTACATATGACTGTTTAACAATATTGTAAAAAAAGTTATTTCATATTCTACAATCAAAAAGTTTGAAAAACAATTAGATTGTATAATAAAATCACCAACCATTTTTTTCACTTCTGAATTAATTGATATGTAATTTTATTCTAGATTAAATGAATGACATTTGTATGAGCACAATACAATATTAATATTAGTAAAGGTTTCACTTTTTGATACTCAATAAATTTTTACATCCACTCCCATTCGTCTTTTTATCTTTTATCTTTTTTTTATAAATATTAAAATTAAAAATTTACCTTTTAATATAACTATATTGCCCTAACAGTAGTTGTCAAGTGATTATATTTAGTGTAAAAAAACATTTATTACCTATTCATTATGCTGTCTTCGAGATATTATTTATTATTGATCTTATGTAAATAAGTATTTATGTAACATTTTTGTGTTTTGTTTATTTTCATATATGTTTAATAATATTACATTATTTAATGATTGAGATTCAAGATAACTTAAATATACTTTATTCTCTTAATCCTTTAAAATATCTTTTAAGAGAGGAGAAAATCGTAAAAGAATTTTTGACTAAAACATGGTGATTATCCAATGAATTTTGAAGTTGAAAAAACAACTACTATTATATAAACATTAATATAATAGTATTATTTATTTTCTAAAGGAAGGTAGAAATTCAATAAGCAAAATGAATGATATAAGAGGAAACCAAATAATCAGTGTGATAATTGTTTATGATTCTTTGGTTGGGATGGAATGCGTAATGATTGATATATAAAGATAATTGAGTAGTCATTTCATGTGCTAAATCCAATTAAAAGCCAAGAAAAAAGATAGATATCTGTCTCTAGAGAATTTATGCTTCCTCATGCAATTACGTCTAAGAAGTCCTTTGTGTCCTCGAAAAAGCTGGTAAGAATTCTCATTTTGCTTTACAGCACATATATTTTGCCATTTTCTCATAGTTCTGGAGTTAGGTCAAATTCCAGTGAGAAGTGCAAAAAGATAAGGTTTAGCTAAACTACAATAGGTATGTTATTTTACTCTTATTGGAGGCCATAGAACTTACAGTTGCAAAGTATGTGATCTTTAAAAAAATCGCTTAGTAAATCCTTAATTAGGTCAATACAAGAGCTAAATCACGTCGAATTGACAACAAAAGTCAGCAAAAACTAAGTAAATATGAATGTTGGGGATACGTACATTAATTAATTGTTTAGGAATATGCATGAAAACATCAAAATCGAATAAAGCAGTTGCTGCAAATCCATTCAATATTGCAATGATGCATGCTAAGATGAAAACGTGATCCGTTTTCTCGGGGATTTTCTGAAAAAGATGAAGTACTTTTTTTTTCTCTGACAAGTTGAAACGAAAGAAATGCATATGAGTGATCCTGAATGCGATCCAAAGTAAGGTAGGTTTCGTTGTTGGCTGGGAAAAAGGGGTGGATATTGAATGGCTAATAAGCAAAAGGATCTCTATGTTGTGGGATTGTGAAGGATTTGTTTTATGCAATGGTATGATAGGTTCTCTCTCTAATGGAAAATGTTATTTTGACAACAAAAGTTTGACACAATTTTGACAACGGCGACGTGGCAGCTGTGCATTGGCTCAATGAACCGGAGTGAGGGGTATTTTGGGTTTTTTCTGGTTTGTTTTCAATTCACTGAGCCAATGCACAGCTGCCACGTCGCCGTTGTCAAAATTGTGTCAAACTTTTGTTGTCCAAATAACATTTTCCCTCTCTAATTATCTGAAAAAGAAAAAGACGAGAAATGTGGAATATAATATAAAATATAAGGGTGAAAGTGGTGAGGATGGTTCAGTCGAACCAAATAATGGCTCCATGATTAAGATGTTGACCTTAACCATGAATACAAAATTCCTTTATGCTTGCTGCATGGACCACCACCGCATGCACGTGTGTGTGGGTCTGTCACCACCCCACCACCTAACTATATATATATATGTATAGTATACTATACGAGTTTTATGTATATAAAAAAATTGTTAGTATTTTTCTCGAGAGAAAAAGAAGAGTATACGAATAGGATAGAGCAGTAGTCAATGTACACGTAGATGATGGCCACGCTTTCTTCCCTAAACGACATTGGAGCTTCTGTTTCTTTGAGCTTTCGTGTTCATCAATGAATCAATGAATGGATGAATGGGTGAACTGAATCATTCCCACCAGCTGGCGCTGATCGTGGCCCTCTCCAAATCTCTTTTTCAATTCAGGAATTCCCTTTTACTTATGCTTTTCTGTAGTCTCTCTTTTCTTTCTAAGTAACATACGTTTTGACAAATACTTGAAAGAGGTCCATGGTAAGAGTGAATTTTACGAAGTTTAGGAAAGTGTATCGGAAAAAGGTACAAGATAAAGCATGGAATTTGACTTGGTCGTACAAAACTCTTTTTGGGTGATGTTTAAAGATTCAACCGTGCACCGTCTGGCTCTAGCCTCCTAGACTACTAGCTAGAGTTGGCTAATCAATTATCCTTATGATTTAATAATGTACAAGGGAATTGGAATTGATTTATTTTTGTGCAGGGAGCTTCGCACTGATGGGAAAAAAGGTCCAAAATTTCTCGAGTGAAATCCGCCATGCCAATCCCATCTTCCTTTGGTGGCCAAATTTGGATGTTTGTGATCTCATTCCCAAAACCAGCACAACAATTGCTGTTGGAACTGATAGGGACCCAACAATACGCACCACTAACCATTTTGACACACCACAAAACACGTCTCATCTCATCTCATAAAACGCAAATAAGTGTGAAGAAAAATATGCATCCATTATTGATAATTAATATGCTTGTTAATCATCACACGTAAATAATACGCATACACACACAGTTGGTGTCTTATGAAAAAAATTTTAAAACAAGACACACCAAGTCCAACAGTGCTTTGACAATGACTCTCTCTTTCTTTCCATGTTTTTCGGTTCCCTTATCCCTCATAAAGCTTTGTTAACATCCATACAACAAAGAAAAGATCACAGCACCTTTTTCTCTATCTCTCTCTCTCTCTCTCTCTCTCTCTATTTCTACTAAAAAGAAAAGATCATAGAGCGAGAATTTCACACACATACTTGTTAGTCTTCAAGACAACCTCAACTGTAATAATGGAAACACATCATCAACCCCAAAAGAACACAGAAAACGATGTGCAAAAGAAAACTGAAGAAGGAGTCCCCAAGGCAGCTTCACCATCCTCTTCCCCTTCTCATGAGTTCTCCTTTACAATCTCTCTCCATTCTTCTAACGCCACAATCCTTGACAAATCCAAAACCCCACCTTCTCTTGCTGTTGATTTATCTCCTGCTGATGACATTTTCTTCCACGGTCACTTGCTTCCCTTACACCTCTTATCTCACTTCTCTTCTTCTCCTCGCTTTTCCACCAACTCCGTCGACAGTTTCACTCTCCCCATCAGAGACTTCTTAGAAGACGAAAAACGTACCAGCTGCAACACCAGCACCAGGAGCAACATCACCATAGACAGCATTACCAACTCCAACAACAAAGAAAACCACAACAATAGAGTCACAAAGGAAGAAACCAAGTCCAAGCCTGGTTTCTCATTGTTTGGGTCATCAAAAGGGCGTAAAGGGTGTCCGGTTAGAGACAAGGAAGATAAAGAGAATAGTAAGCACAAGAAGAAACTCGGGTATGATGTGATGCATGCACTGAAGAAGTACTTGAGAATGGTGCAGCCACTAGTGCTTTTCAGAGGGAAAAGAGAAAAGGTACAGTTCCATGGACAGGCTTATTCTCATTCAGGGAATTTGATTCGGAAAACCAAGCCTGAATTGAGAGGAAGAAGAGGTGAGTTTTCAGCACCGGCATCCATGAGAACTTCTCCATCAAACAGCGGTCTTCTCCTTGCAACCGCTGCTCTTCCTCCTTCCAATGACAGCACCATGGAAGAGTTGCAAGCAGCCATTCAAGCTGCTATTGCTCACTGCAAAAATTCTATTGCAAAAGAAGAGAAGCTCAATTGCTGATACGCACGTGGTAGAAAATATTTTTGTTACTAGTTTTGCTCATTATTGTCGTAGCTTTGGTGTTTTATAGTATTTTAGTAATGTTAAATCTACGTCAGAAGATTGTTACACTTGGTTGCTGCCCATACGTAATTCTTGGTTTCTAACATTCGTCGGGTTGAAATTTATTTTTTAAAACAATATATGTGATTAAGTGATAAACATTGATGATCGAAATATAATTAACAAACTGGTAAATGCAAGTCTGGTGTGGTTTTTTAGATGTGGATAATATTTTCGTATTTTATTTTCACACACACCAAAAAAATAGTATTTTACCACTGCATTGCGGTTGCAGAAAAAATTATGCGCCATTATGGGAGTTTGACAAGAAGGGCAAGTGTAAAAAGTATACAAGTCAGAGAAGATTGATGATTTCTGTCTTGTAGCGAATAGTATCTCATAAAATTCAGAAAACTCTGTAACCGAGTCTTTTTCCATGATGAGGTGATTGAACAATTGTCGCTCACCATGGGCCTCTCCTCCTTATGGAAATGGTGAAGGATGGACTTTTCTAAGTAAAATCTTATGTTGGAGTGTCGTAATCATGAGAAGAAAAAAAAATTGGCTACAGATAATTTTACTCTACTGCATTGTTTTTTCCATCAATTACTGTTAAATTAGTCAAAATTCGAGATATTGAAAAATGCATTGATCTACACTGATCCATAGAAAGAGATAACAAAACAAAAATGTTTACGATTTTTTAAAATAAGACTCTGATGGGAATTCTCAGTTCTGACATATCAATGATGAGCACGCATGTAGTAGCTAGAGACGCGTCAGAAAACTTAAAGTCTAAACTGCCTATGTTCTCTGACATTCTCCTCGTAGATGATCTGCAATGACGAGAGGTTTTGTTTATCTGTTATTTTTTATGTGTATTTTTTTCATTTCCTAATGTGGTGTTTATTTTCATTTTGTTTGAACTTTTCTAAAAACAAGGCAAATGGAAATGTATTTTTAGAGGCGAAAGTACTAGATTCCCTGCCAAACAATCCGTTCTACGTTGTCACAATCCTGTCCCCATTGTAAGAACTAAGAAAGACTGTATTCATGGAATCACGAAGGTGAAGTAACAACTGTCACTGACTTATACGTACGTAAAGGGTGGGACATGTTCTTTACAGGCTTAACAGTTACGAAAGCGCAACGTAAACCAACCAAGCCCTATGGTCAGAACAAGGAGAATCAACATCATTATGCGATTACACTATAAATTTAACTACTTATAAAAACACTCTTCTTTTCTGGGCATCAAATCATAAAGTCAAAAAGGTCAAATCACCTTTTTGTAGCCCCTACACATGAAGGCAATGAATGAAATTAAAAAGGCAGTGGAGGGTAGGATTATTATATCATAATAATGCATTAAATCAATGAACGGTGGTGAATGTGGATAGGGATGGCATGGTCACAGAAGCATCAATGGGGCGTAAAGTTTCAAGTACAACAATTATATGAAGGTTATATATAATGCAGGGAAAATATATATCTATATATATATTCCCCACATGTAATTATAAGTTGAGACAGTAGTGATGAAAGTCATCAAGGTCTTGAGAACAATTAATGATAAACATAATGATGAGCTTTGATATACTATGAAAGTAGGGTTAGAATTTACAAAATGTTCTCTTTATGAAGAGGACCACCATCTGCGATCGCTGTTGTACTATGAGTCGAATTGAAACAAAATCCCATTCTATATGCAAAGTGCATGTGCTGTGTTTGACCATTCCACTTTACTAAGGCATGCACAACAAAGGGGCATGGAGTACCTCTTCGTGTGTATCTGGTAATTATATTTAGGATAACTTGATAACTTCCACTCCTTTCCTTTCTATGCGTTGCACATCAGAACGCACACATTATCGATAAAATAAACTTTATGCATCATATTCGCATGTTTAAATTGACTCAATTTTCAATGATATACATACAATTTACTACAAATAAAACTGCAACTTTGTTTCAGGGATGAACATAAGGAAATAAGAAAAGAAAATTGTCTCTAAATGATCCAATCCCACTAAGCCCACCAACACATTTAGGACCACTCGATCTGTCCTTGAAAATGACGCATCATGCCATCTTGTTCTGTATGTATTTAATTGTGATGGACTGAAATTACAGTTTGTTCATGAGATTGGGTCAAGAAACAAATGGACCAAAAGCCCAAGAACGAACCAATTTTCCTGTGCAAACAGAGAAACTATAGTATTTGTATTCCAGAATGATTATAGTCGCCAATAATTTCACAACACATAATTAACTGTTTGTGGTATAGTTCCCACTCCTGAGCTTTATCACCAATGGAAAAGCAGAATAAGTTTTTGGACGAGATTAGAATTCAAGACATTAACTGCATATTAGAATGATGGAGCAATCAGTATTTCAGGAAAACGTATTAGAATAGCAGGTCGTAATGGAATACTCCACCACAAATTAAGCTACACTATTAGATGTATGGAGCCATGAACTGGTGTGCTAAATCCACAGATTGACGCTCGGCTGGGTTTCAATCGGAGAAAACAAACACACTGAAAATCGTGGTGTAAGTCCAAGAACATGTGAAGGTAATTCAAAATGGTCCCACAGATTGAAGATATACGTAGATGTGGAAAGTCCCGAGTGTATATATGTGTTTGTATCGTTGTATCCATTTGCAAGAAGAATAACCGGCGCAGCCATCCACAGAAAAGTTTGAGTTCTTTGTGGTCCCTTCCTTTCCTAACAAAACAACAACCTAACATTACTGGGTTATTATTGTTCATTACTCATGACATGACGCATGTCAGAATCATTATCAGAGTTCAGTCTTATACCGCCTTTCACACTGGTCCTCCAGACAAGACAACCATATTAGGCATATAATTGGAAAGTGACGGTGTCTATATTTATTTATTTTTTTTGTAATTCATATATTCATATATAAAAACTTAATCTTTATAGAACATTTTTGGATTTTGGATTTTTTTTACCATTTATAATATCCCCCTCGTAAAGCATTCTCCTCGTCTAACGAACACAAAGATACAATTATCTCTGAATCAAGTTTGTTGATGAAAATGACAAGTCAAGTATACTTTATTAAATTAGTGTTTGTTAAATTCGTCATTTATTAAATATTCTTTATCTTATCTCGATACATATATATAACAGATCTATATAATTTGGTCGAAATCTAAATTAGTTAAAAATAGTTTTATGTTATGATTAATGGTAATTATCTTAAAAGTGACATTATAATGATTTGCGATTAAATTAGGTTGCTTACACTAGGAAGACAATGGCGTGTCCGCGGAGGGTTTGTAGAAAGTGTTATGATAGAAAATATGAGTTTTGGTTTGTGATATAATAATTTGTGAGTGAGGATGGCGAGGATGAAGAAGCGTGAAGGAAGATGCATGGATTGATGGATCGAACGGTGTGAAACAACCCACGAATCAGAAAGCGGGCCCCACATTCCCCACCAACGACCTCTTCCTCCCGCCGCGACACACTCTTCCACCCATCGCAAAATTCAACCACTTCTCTTCTCCAGTTTACGCGTTACACTGCACCCTCCGTTCACAGTTTTAATCATTATTCTCCTCCGAAAACAAACCCAATATCCTTTAGTTCAAGCTTACAGAGAATTTTGCGATCCCCCTAAAATCCATCCTCGTTGATTAATTATGATCGTAATTCAATCATGTAATCCAATCCGTGTGTAGTGTTGTTTTGTTATTTCTGAGATTTGAGTGTTGCGAAAGAGAGATTGGATTTATGATAAGGGGTGGATTAATCGAGGAGGATGCAAACGGTGGGGAGAATACTGAGTCAGGGCGTGTATACGGTTTCGGGGCCATTTCATCCGTTCGGAGGCGCCGTCGATATTGTGGTGGTGGAACAGAAAGATGGCAGTTTCAAGTCGTCGCCCTGGTACGTTCGATTCGGCAAATTCCAGGGGGTTTTGAAGTCGAGGGAAAAGGTGGTGGATATCTCTGTCAACGGGGTGCTTGCTGGTTTCCAAATGCATCTCGATAATAAGGGGGAAGCTTACTTTCTCAGGGAAGTCGTTGCACAAGAAGAAGACAATTTGATGTTTCCGCCTTCTTCTGGCAATGATAAAGACGAACACTCTCGCAGGTCCAAGAGTTGCGATTATGATGGAGAGGGTGCGGTAAAGAGTAATTCTCGCCGTTCAAGAATACTTGGCTTTGTTTTTGGGAGAAGGTCTTTGAAGCAGAGAGATGGTAATGGTGAAGCGATTGGGAACAGGGTGGGTTCGTTGGAGCGTGCAGAGATTGCAGCTAACTTGTTAGACCTCAAGTGGTCCACTAATCTCTCCGGGGAACAAGGGCAAAAGGTTCTTGCTAACTCGTCTGGGGATGGTAATGTGGTCGTGGACGATGCTGAGTTGAAAGAGGAAGCTTGTTTTGGTCGTGAGTGTGACTTGAATGGGAAGGAAGTAGTGTATGATATTGCAGAGTCTGACGTGCAGGTTGCGTGCGTGAAGGTGAAGCTTGTGGAAAAGGAGTTGAATGGAGAAGAAGTTTCTGGGGTGAGCGCTGTTGATGCATGTGATAATAGTAATGATATTTCAAAAAACGATGTTTCGGCTGATGGGGTTTGCCGTGAAACACCAGAGACCTCCAAGTTGGGCGTGTCGTGCTCTAGTGAACAAGCTGAAGAGGTGATGTACCTTGATGGCGCAGCAGAATGTGAAGAAGTCCGCGTCCATGTCCATGATGAAGTCTTGCATCGTGCCACTGTACTGCTATCTGAGGTAATCTGGTAAATTCAAAGACAAGTAGTCTTCACCTATCGTTTTGCCAGCGGAATTAGACAGAAATAAATAGTACCTTAGCATTTGAGTTCTCCTATCAAAACTAGCAATTGAAAATATAACACTGGTCACCGAGAGGCTGATTTTAGTTACTGTAGATGAGATGGCTGGCTGCATTGAAGATTAGAAGGAATGACTGGGATAAAATTAAAACCGTGGCCCATTTTGATTGGAGAACATTAACATTAGTATTTATGATACTATATTTAAGTTTTGTCCAATAATAAATGATACTAAATCTTTTATGGAATTTTTACATGTCAACTCGAATAACTGAAGAGTCATTCTCAATCCTCAAAATACTTCTACTAATCCCCCTACTCACCATACATAGAAAGTATTGAAATTTTTTTGTTATTGTATTAAATGCATTTACTTTTTCATTTAATACTTTCTTTCTTACAAAGAACTAGAACGTTTTTGTTGAAGCATATACCACTGTAGCATAGCATAATTAAATCGAGCAAACATTTAATCTGTTTTCTTTGACACTCACACTAAAGTTGTCCTTTAGGGTACAGAAGCTGTGGAAGTTATTGAGAAGGCCGATCTTGGGATGCCAGTACTGGGGATCTCTGAGTTCCATTCTGGGGTTCAGCAAATAGATTGTTTGGATTCTGGTGATATTATATATAATGAGGTGGATATTGAAGAGCAATCAATATCTACAACACCTCAAACTGTCAAAATTAGCCTAGGACATTTTTCAGGTGAGAAAGTTGAGCCCAATTATGTTATCAAACCTTCCAGCTACAGCATTCTGGATTACCAAGCCATAAGCGAGAATATGAAGGACAAGGACTTCTCCAGCACATTATCGACTCCTCTGGACCCTGTTGATAATTGTTTACCTAGAAAAGCATCAAGGACATCACCATCACTAAGTTCAGAGGATGAAAGATTCCTTTTCAGTGACCTTGATGAAAGTGAAATCAATGATCGACCCGAGAGAACACCCTTCCCTGAACATTTAGATAAAGAAGATCATGTTTCTTATGAGAATGACACTGGAAAGTTAACAGCAATATCCTGTCCCATAGTCATTCCTAGAAATGAAGCTGCTGGAGAGAAAGTTGGGCATCATTCGGGATCCTTGCCAAACTTTTCTTCTAGAATTGACATTATGAATCAACATGATGTCCGTTACCCTTTAAGTCAATCACTGCAATCAAGATCAAAATCCTTGCCATGTGCATTTCCTCCAAAAGATGATTTAGAATGTCTAAAACCTGATGAAGACAAAGGAAACAACCTAACACACGAGGAGTCAGGTAACAAGGATTATCATCATTCTGGGGAAATCAAAGATACAACTCCGAAGCTTCCCCTTGGTAAGAGACCTTGTATAAGTTGACTCTCAACTAAATGGAAAACAATCCATGTCTTGAGGTTATATTTCATCCTCTTCTGATAGTGTACTGAAAATACTGTTTTTATGGAATAATAATTGTTAAACATTTTATAGCAACAAGTTACAATTTGGGTAAAGATTCAGATGCGACTCTGTATTTTGAGAAATAGTTTTAGTTTGAGTAGACTTGTATTAATAACAGCAACATGGAGGGCTTTGTAATTATTGTAGCTTTGAAAATAAACATTAAGGTGTGTAGCCTGTAGGTAGTACTATACTGATTCATCATTTATGCAAACAACAGTCTCTATAAACACTTTTTGTATGAAGAGATGGAATCTGACTGTATTTCTAAAGCATTCAATGCTGAATACCTGGTTGGTAAATAAGTTTACTTCTCTGTAACCTGCGGTATGATAGGTTTGTATTAAGATTGGTTATCATTATTTTTCATGGGATCTAGGCATGGTGTATTTTGAATGTTTATATGTATTTGAACTGAAAGGCATGATACCAGCTGACCAAGTTGAGAAAAATCATACAGGAGATGATCCATCAACACAGAACCCTTCCCCTGCTGGAAACTGGAGACTTTGGCCTTTCTCCTTGAGGAGAGCAGAATCTAAAGATTCTATATTGCCGCCGTCTCTAAGTGATTCCAAAAACACTACTGATGGTAATTCTCTAGAGAATACGACTAGCACAGTTATGAACAAAGATAAACCCGAACCCAAAGCAGGATCTAAAGATTCTATATTGCCGCCTTCTTTAAGTGATGCCAAAAACACTACTGATGGTAATTCCCTAGAGAGTACGATTAGCACCGTTATGAACAAAGATAAAACCAAACCCAATTTAAAAAAAATAAAGGTTAGGGAAACAACTCCAACTTCTGAACAGGTAGCCTCCTTGAATCTGACGGATGGGATGAATACTGTAACCTTCACTTTCTCTACAGCCGTGCTGGGGAATCAACAGGTCAATAATCACGGTTTTCTATAATTTCATTTCAAGAAAATGACGCTTACTTTACGTTTAAAATATATCGTTTACTGTTAATTTCTTATATTTCAAGTCTAACCGGCAGGTCGATGCTCGAATATATCTGTGGAAATGGAACACTCGCATAGTGATCTCTGATGTGGATGGTACAATTACAAGGTGAGAGTATACATATTTGCCATTCACTCGGGGTAGTCAGATGATCGAGCCAGAAAACCTAGGCTGGCCAGTTGCCATTGAAACTGCCCCGATTGGATCTAAATTTTTTCAGTAGATAAAGATCCTTGTTTGGTCCGTCTAGTCATGATTATTTATTCTAAAGTTGGAAGGTATAATTAGTTTCACAACTATAGTTACACCTTCAAAGTTTACGGATTAGAATTAGTTTCACAAGTTGAGATGATAAGTATGGGTTAGTATATTTTAGAAAATTAGTTGTTATTGGAATGCCAAGTACATTATGAGTAGAACATAAGGAAGTAAAACAAGATGGACAACAGAAAACAAATAGAAAATGTTTGAAATGCTAGGACTTTCAGTATCCTGATATGCTTTTCACATCTTCTGCTTCTCGTCTATTTTTGAAATATCTAACCCTGTAGTTTGTCAATTGTAATTTCTGTCTTGTTTCATGTCATTCAGGTCGGATGTTCTTGGTCAGTTCATGCCTTTGGTTGGTATTGACTGGTCACAGACAGGTGTTGCACATTTATACTCCGCTATTAAGGTTTGTTTATCTTGGCCATGTGGTTATTTAGATGTTTTGAGACTGATACAATGTCATATATTGTGGTTATATCCTCTAAATATAGTGATTATACATAATTACGTATGGGCAGTTTTTGGGTAGGGATTAGGTATGCTCAAAACAAACAATTGGTTGTTTTATCTGTTAAATCCACGAAATTGCTTACTTTTATTTTAAAAGTTTTATTAATTCTGATATGATTAATTTTCTGAGGAGTTTAATAATGGGAACTGTAAATTGCCTTGCCCATAATAACTCTTTTGATCTCTTTTCACCTTGTTTTGAGTCTTTCATGGTCTTTTCCTTGTCAATTTCACATACACAGGAGAATGGTTACCAACTTCTTTTTCTTAGTGCTCGTTCAATTTCTCAGGCCTATCTTACACGACAGTTCCTAGTTAATCTTAAACAGGTCATGTATAAATATAGTAATCATTTTCCAATCCATTTGGACAACAAAATTTGGAAGGAGAGAAACTCATTTACATTTTCGTATTTATTTTATAAATTGCAGGATGGAAAAGTTTTACCCGATGGTCCTGTTGTTATTTCTCCTGATGGACTTTTTCCTTCTCTATATCGGGAAGGTAAACGTCTCTTTCGTCTCTGCTGCTTCTTATTGTTCCCATTCTTCCAAGTGGTACAACTTTTTTGTATGAATGTCGATTGTCTTTGACGATACTTGAACTTTGATTTCACGGGCTTAGTATTAAGAAACAGGGTAATTAAACTTGTTGAAAAAGTCGTTCTTGAACAATCTAACACTTTACTGGGTCTTCTGTAAATTTCCCATCTAAACGTACTGATTAAACCTAGAGTAGAGAATCTAGTGCAAATAAATAAAAAATTCTTGTTTAATGTCTTCTTGAAGTTGTAAGTTGAAATTCAAGTAATTTAGCTAGCGAACTAGCGGATTCGGCAAAGCTGGAAATGGAAATCTGGAGGCTGGACTCTCTTGTGCGCTGTTTTGTCCTTAAATAATAGATGGCCTTTGAATGATAGGGTTATTGTATAGTATTGAACTAGGAACCTCTTCGAATAGTATAAATGGGATAAAATGACAACATTCCACTTAGATTCCCTTAGATAATACGAAGACACAAGCACTCTGCATGCCATAAATGAAGAAGTTTTGGATTTTTCTATGGCTTGAGTCTGATTTTTTTTTATTCCAGATCGTGTAAGAAACTACCATGTAGAGGTGTGACCGATATATTTAGGACTATTATGATTTTCGATGTTTTCTTATAACTTATTGGCCAATTAATTTGATGAATGAATTAGTATAAGGATTCATCAAAGTTCAAGGCTGCAGCATGTGAAATGTCCGGGCCTCATCAATATAATTCTGGTCTAAGACAATCATTTTCCTTTCTTTTTTTTCTCTCTTTTCCAGTTATTAGGAGGGTTCCCCACGAATTCAAAATTGCATGCTTAGAGGTTAGTTTCGTACAACCACAAATTAAATTAACATACTCTAATATATTTCAACCTCGTCATTCACAATGTTATTAAAAGTCAATTTGAATTTTTATGTCATCAGGTCATCAAGGATCTTTTTCCTTCTGATTGCAATCCTTTCTATGCTGGTTTTGGTAATAGGGATACGGATGAAATCAGCTACCTTAAGGTTGGAATTCCCTTGGGAAAAATCTTCATAATTAATCCCAGGGTAAATAATTCATCTATTTTTTAAAATTTTAAATATTTGTTTGAAGTTTCTAAAATGTTCTTAGATTGTCAAACTATTCTTATTTTTAATTTCACAGGGAGAGGTTGTTGTAAACCGTCGCGTTGACTCAAAATCATATGCTTCTCTGCATGCTCTCGTGAATGGGATATTCCCCCCTACGAACTCCAATGAACAGGTTTAATCTTGAAGAAGCTTTATCTTTTTATTTTCTTGTTCATGATGTCAGCCTTGGGGATTGGTACTGTGGTCTTCGGAACGTTTAAAATTCAATGCAAATCATGTTTAGTGTTGTGTGAGAGAGATGGGATGGACCTTTTTATATTTTCCTACTGTGTGATTTAAATCTTTGTTACATTATTTTGCTTGAATGTAAATTTCGTTCTATTAAAGGTTTCTTTGAAAAGCTGCATGTTGTAAATTGCTTTTTGCCAATCAATCTTTTTTCTGAACCTTCTTTGCAGGAGGACTTTAACTCTTGGAATTTTTGGAAACTACCACCTCCTGCTATAGATATTTGAAAGTTCCCCATGGATTTTTTTGGCTCAATTATGATGGTCTGATCCGGACGGGCGCAGGCTGTGCCGCTCCAAGAATTATACAGGTAAATTTATCAGCTCCAAGTAACTACTCTGACTAGGATTAGGTTTTAATAATTAGATACTTTATATATATATTTTGCATAGTTTTAACACAAATGTTTGCTTTGATCAGAAACTTCAAAGGAATATCTTTATATTTGTGCTGGTATAATACGTTCAATATTTCCCCTGGAACTGAAGTATTGAAGATATTAATTTGACTGATTTTATTGTATGCATGTATGTTTTCACCATTCCATGTGTTCAATCGAGCATGCTACTTCATTGTTTAGTTCTTTTGCTAATACAGGTTATATATATGTGTATCTGAGCCCAACAAAAACCACCATATTCTGTTGTTGACATGTACTCTGAATTGATTGATTGGAACTCATAATTTGGTGGATGGAACTCTTATGAAAGAGCGGAATGGAGCTTCTTCCCTGTTTGTTGCTGCGAGATCAAATCCATTTTTGTCATTGGTTAGTTATGAAATTAACCCATGACCACTTAAGTCATGGAATCCCACAACTGATATCACTTATTGATTATAGATAGATTAGTGCATAGTTAAGTCCTTTTCATTTGATTGCATAACTTGCATATGTATGTAACTGTAATTGAGTTATGCTTCTTCAGTTTTATTATTCTAACAACATATAGAAAAAGTTTATGCTTGTTTCATTCGTCGTTGTTTTTCCTTTCCCAAAGGGATAATATATTGGCACACTAACACTAGATACACTTATTTGACGCCTCTCATTTCTCTGGGTGTAAATTTAGCATTTCTGTCGTATTTCTTTTTTCTCTAAAAGGTGTAGATTTAGCATTGGATGGTCACCAAACATTATTCCTTACTTTTATGTTTCAGTCTTCTGCTCGTGTAAGTTTTCCGAATTTAGTGCAATTTCCTTTATAAAATTTTTTAATATGTTGAGACAGACACTTATATATCACACAGTCTATTACTCTTTGCATTTCACTCTTCTTTTCATCTGTCATTTATCATATCTATACTTTTTTCTTTCTTTCTTCATCGTTCTATCTCAAGGTGCTTAACGTGTTTATTCATCTGTATCCTGAAATTAAATGAACTCACAGGGACAAGAAATTAGATATCAGATGCTTTTTTGTATTTATGTTACCAGAAGATTAAAGATGGACTGAAAAGTCTATTAAAAGAAATAATTTTAAATCCTGCTTATTACATAAATAATACTGAATACTTTTAAGTTTTTACAAGTTATTTAATAATATATTTATTTCTAAACATGATCATTAGTTAGTTTTATTGAACTAAATTGTAAAGTTGATGGCTTCCTATGAGAGGAAGTTTTAAAAAATCTAGTGTTTGAAAATAATTTAGCAAACAATTAATGAGAATGATTTGAATTGACATGGATGACTAAAGATTTGGGTTTATAAAATTAAAGAAAAATAGATAGACGGGAGTCGTGCAGTGCAGGCAAATAATTAAAAAGCAATGAACAAAATAAATAGACCAAAACTAACGTATAATTCCCGTTTTAGTTTTCTAAAGTGATGATTCACTTTTTTCCAAAATAAATTATTTTTTTCGATAAACAACAAAAGTTTATTGATTAATTACTGTATTCATTAATGTTATTATTAAAAAAACAAATATAAAATACATTAAAAAATAAAAATAAAAATGTATTATTACAAAAATTTAAATAATAATAAAAAATTTGGGAAATATATTAATGAAGAATAATAAATATAATTAACATGAATGAATAAGTAAAATTGAAAAAAAATGATATGTATGTAATTAAACAATTAAGAAAAAACATAAATAAATCATTTAAATGAAAGTATATATATACAATTCAAAATTATGAAAGTAAATAAAAGGTTTAAACCCTCCGTTGGTCCTCAAGTTTGTATGAAAATCTCAGTTGGGTCCTCAAGTTTTTTTCTGTCTCAATTGGGTCATATTTTTTGTAAAAATGAACACATTTTATCCTAACCGTTAAATTGTAACAAACGGCGTTAGTTGGTGCTGACGTGTTGCATAGTTACGTGAAATTTTTATTACGTGGAATTTTTATTTAATTTGAGAAATTATGACATGGCAACTCTATCCTCTTCCCCTCCGAGCCAACTCCCTCCCCCTTCGTCTCCGAACTCGTCTTCCGATTCGAGCCCCTCATAATTGCTCTCGAGTGCAGAGACCTCTCCGCCGCTCACTCCCTCGTTTCCCTCGCCATCTCCTGCGGCTTTAGAGAGAGTGGCATTACCAATGCCAAGAAGCGCGTCATCATCGCCATTCGCTGCTCCATTCGCATGGAGGTGCCGTTGGGGGATACGCGCACTGTCATGGTCACGCCCGAGTATGTTCGTTATCTCGTTCGGGTCGCAAATGACAAGATGGAAGCTAATAGGAAGAGAACTCAGAGATTTTTCGAAGTTTTGCTGTCCACTGATTCCTTGATTGCTGATAGCGGGGACCGTTTGTTGCCGACGAATGAAGCTTGCAGCCATCTTGAAAAAGTCTGAATCTTTGAATGGTTGGCAGGGTCTGTGAGTTCTCCTGGTTCTGGTCTATCAATTAGCCATTTTGATATTGTCGGTGAACCAGCCGAGAAGCTTTTCCTTTGGGGCCACTCAGCTTGTGTATTGAATAAGGTTGGTGACAAGAAACTTATCATTTTTGGTGGCTTTGGAGGCTTGGGAAGACATGCCAGGAGAAATGGTTTGTTGCTGCTTGATCCATATTCTGGCAATCTTGAAATTGTTAGCACTGTTGATTGTGCTTCTCCCACTCCACGATTGGGCCATACAGCTTCTGTTGTTGAAAATTGCATGTTTGTGATTGGAGGTCGGACTGGTCCTGACAAAATTCTTAGTGATGTATGGATCCTAGATACAACGATGAATTCTTGGAAGTTACTGTAATTTAGTGAAAATTTATTTCCACCCAGGTAATGCTTAACAGCATTCTTGTGTTACAACTTTCAGCCCCTTTCCTGCTTAAAAGAAAGCCCACTGATAAAGCAACTTTTCAGTAATGAAAAAAAAATTGTACACTTGTTTTTAAGATGACTTTATGTATTGGATGAGTTCTGGTATCAGTATTTTAATTCATATGCATAAACGGAACAAGTTGTCCCCTGTTACTATTTCCAACTACATGACAATCTGCAGAAGAAGTTTTTTCGTTCAAACTACATTGAATCTGCATACGTCTAATTTATTCTTGCATTTATTAATTGTCTCTGTGACTGTCGCTGTCTCCGTTCTTGAGCCTCGTTCTTGAGCCTCGTTCTAATCCGGGGATTGGTAGTGTTCCCAAAGCCATGAAAGGTGAACAGGTTGCAGTTGGGTGGCGCCGATGGAAGGAAGCAGAGGGGAGGGAGGAGAAGATCTGATTTTAGTCAAAACATCACCACGTGGCCTTTCAATTTTAATGCACAATGCCACGTCAGTAAATGAAAAAATCCAGCTCACAAAAATTTAACGCCGTCTCACACTACTTAACGGTTATGGCAAAATGTGCTCACTTTTACAAAAAATATGACCCAGTTGAGACAGAAAAAAACTTGAGGACCCAACTGAGATTTTCATACAAACTTGAGGACCAAGGGAGGGTTTAAACCTAAATAAAAAGTTAAACTAATACACAATGTATATATTAAAGGTTTTTTTATTCCCTTCTAATATCAATAGTCCAGTTATAGTTATTACATATGGTTTTATTACTTGTTCTTTGAACGGAAACTTCCATTTTATTCTGTTTTCTAAATATGTGTGTACGAAATATTTATTAGCTTTGTTAATAATTATTTTTTTGTAAAAAAAAAATGTAACTAACCATTTTAAGATGTTAAAATTAAATAGTTGTACATATCGTATTTCTCTTCATTCTTTGTGAAAGAATGAGAAATTAAGAATGATGTTCTAAGAAATTAGAAGGAAGGATCTATATGATCTAAATTCTAAAATAGAATTGTCCTTCTTTTGTTATATATTCTCTATGAACACAACCTTTGTATGTGAATGTTGATATTATTATATATATTTATAAGGAATATGGTTGCTGTACATTGCTTTTTAAGTCTTTCTTTTTCTCTTTTATTAACTGGCATATTTATAGGCATAAAGGGTGATCTGTTAATTTATTCGCAAGTTGGGTATATATAAACATAATAGTATTCATGTTAATCCTACATGTATGTAGATGTACTATGATCCTCTCAAAAAGCTACCTGGTGTGAAACGAAGAGCATTCCAAATATTATATAACATGGGACAATGATACTTTAACAATATTTTAACACTATTTACGTGTCATTTTGTGATTGATCCATTTTGATATTTATGATTATTATTATTGATGTTTATGATTATTATTATCCTATATAACATTTCAGATAATACTTCATGCTATATACCTAACATCTACATCACATCACATGTATACGAGAAAAATAGACATTTTCTTGGTTCTTTTGGAAAATATTTTCTTAGAAATCTATAAAACATATTTACTATATTTTATTTTTTAAATTAATTTTACAGGTTAAATTAAATTTAAAATATAAATTTAAATTAAATTTAAAATATAAGTATGACAATAATTTAAAATTTGTCTTATTGAGACTTTTATATATATATATATATATATATATATATATATATATATATATATATATATATATATATATATATAAATTCAAAGTCTTTTTCTTAACGCATTTCATGTGCAATGTTCTTGCAATTAATAAATGATAATACTCTCTAAATCATCTCAATTAATAAATCATAATACTCTCTAAATTATCTAAGTAAAATTTATTTTCTCAAACACTTATTTTTTTTTCTTTCTATCTATTATCTTTTATTTTATTTGTACTTTGATATTTTTTTAGTTATATCAGTAGTTAAAATTGACCTTACATTACAATTTAAAGTATGTTTTATACACTTAAATACATTCATTTATATTGATATAGTTTGTATTCAAATTTATTTATTATAAATTTTAAGTACGTAATAATTATTATAATTCAAACTAATAATAATACGTCCCTTTAAATTAAAACATTGGTCTTTCTTTTAGGATCAGAAATCCCTTGCTAAAAGTTAGTTATTCCTCTTAATATTGAAATTAAGCTTCTTTCATTGGTCATTTGCATTATCTATGTTTTACTTTATTCCTTAATTTATGTATTTATTATATTTGTTTGTCCCTGCAAATGGTACATACTCTAATATAATGGTTCGTATTTTTAGTGAATTTCCAATATATTTTTTTGCAGGGTAACAATACTGGAAACATCTTGTTATATTATATCTGTTATATTATATCTGTTATATTGTCTTGAGGTATTAAAAGATTACGTGTATAATATTATATCGAGTAATAATATGTTAATACAATTTTCTTTTTTGATGCAATATATATTAATTTTTAATTAAATTTAAAATATGTTAAAATAATAATAAATAAATAATAAATTACTAAAAAGATAATACGTACACTGTATATTGTGTTAAAATATTGTAAAAAAAAAAATCTGTGTCAAGACTTTTTTTTATTGTATATGTGGCTTCATTTACACATAAGTTAAAAAATGTTAGCCATTTTTATTTTCAGCAAAATGGAAAATCATTTGCTTTTATCACCTTCTCATTTCCTTAATATTATTTTGCCTCGCCTGATAAAAATATAAAAACAAGAAAAAAGCTATATTAAAAGGGAAAATAATCACATTCACATACAGCATGTGATAAGAAGAGAAATGGAAGAAAACAAGGTAAAAACTAGCGTGTGATCGTAACATTGAAATGCTTGTCTGCAAACTGAGCAAGGTTTCTGAACTCCTTTTCATCGATGAAACCGTCGTGGTTGGTGTCTGCGGATCTGAAGACCTGGCCACTACTCCACGACGCAAAGAGCCCTCCGGCGAGGCGCACGGCACGACGGAGTTCGGCTTTGCTGATTCTTCCATCTCCGTTTGTGTCAAATGCCGTCGTCAACCACCGTCTAAACTGCTCCACCGTCATCACGCGCTTTCCATCACTGGACACATTACGCTCAATGAACGCCATAATATCTGAATGTTATGTCCACTTGCTTTATAGTGTTATAGTGCCTCGCATTTGCTTTGGTATTGTGTTAACGTACACGGTGTTTATATTATATACGAATACATAAGGAATAATCCAATATATTAATTTCTAAAGCATCGTTGTGTGCAGATAATCATGATGATTCTGGTTGGATTAATTCTATTAAATAATTCTTTTATCTTTGTTTAATTATAATGACGTGTTTATTCTCTCTTATTGCAACTTGGGATTCATAATACAAAGTATTAGCACAAAGTTATCCATATGCTCATCTTTTCTCTAGATGAAGAGGATTTGAAATATTTTAAAAAGGGCATTTTGTGGGCTTTAAAGCTTTGTTACATTAAAGGCGAAAGAACGTGTTATTTATGCAAACGCTAAAATAATAATACTGGTATAAAAATACGTATACAATAGTTGAAGATTACACTTTGTTCCCAATAGATTATAGACACTATGAATGACTTGGAGTTTAAAAGCTGTCCATATACCATGCACGCCAATCAACCATCAACATTTTGTATTAACCATATATATCACACCTTAAACGTTTTTATTGTTTGTTAAAACTTCGGTTAAAATAGGGTGTTAAAAAGAGTTGGTCTGCATAATCCGTGGTCCATGTATAAACACGAAGAAAAATAACGGCAAAACTGTAATCCCTTTGGTTAATCAGATTTTGGGCGAAAGTAAAACATTATTTAGTGATGGGGTTAACGGATTAATGACTAGTTAAGGTAGTCAACATAAGAAATAAATGAAATATTTAATCCAATTTAATAAATTCTACTTGTAATTTTAGTAGTTAGGAAGTTGAGAATATGGAAGCCAAAACAAGATGAACAAGGAATAGAAATTAAGTTTAAGAGTCATAAATTAAGCATAGGCCCGTGTTGGGTTGGAATCATCATTTGTTATTTATTTATTTAGTTCATTTAATATAAATACATATGTTCATGGTCTAAAGTTATATCTTTCAAATTAGCATTTTTTATTTTATTTTAACACATTGTATAAGGGGTTCAAATTCATGAATTAATCTAATTTATTACGGATTCAAACAATTAAATTTAAAAAATTTATTTTTGATATAGATTAATTTTAAGTTTGATTCACTGCAAATTTGATTTATTTTGGATTAAATCGGTAATGAATCGAGTTGATTTATCAACTCATCCAATTTTCTAAAATTATATATTATATTAAAAAAACTTATTTTCTTAATTATCATCCTTGAGTCCAATTACTTCATTTATCCATTTTTGTTATTTTTATCATTTAAAATTAATTTTATTTAGATTCAATTAAAAAGATTTTTCTTAAATAAAAAAATTATAATTAAATAAATCAATAAACTAATTTATTTAATCTATCAAGGTCAAATCAGATTCAATTTTTCAAATTTATTAATAAATAAGTCAAATTAAATTCAGTGAATAAGTTACCGAGTAACAGTATATTAAGCCAAACGAAGCCGAACTCGGTGAGCCGTTTTTACAGCGTGAGGGCCGAAATAATTAATGGGTTTGTTAAGATAAGAAAGAAATGGGATATTTATGTTTATGTAGTTAAGGCGAAGGGATTGTGTGAAGGGAAGGCTAAGATGGAGTCCCGCGGACACTCAAACCCGCTTCTGTCGTTTTCCAGCTTCGTCCATCAACACTGCGTCCGTCTCGGGGCCGACCTAACCACTCGTTTGGATGACACAAGGCGAGCCCTAGCTCAAGCTCATCACAATTTTCTCTCCACCAAACATGCCCTTGCCGCCACTCCCACATTGGGCTCCAATCACGTCGCCAAGTCCCTCATCGGCACCTCTGTTTACACCGTCAGCAATTCCAACAATGAGTTCGTTCTTATCTCCGACGCCGACGGTGACAAGTCCATTGGATTGCTCTGCTTTCGCCAAGAGGACGCCCAAGCCTTCCTCGCTCAGGTTTCTTCCTTCCACTTTCCTTTATTTTCATCCTCTTAATTGCATTCTCCTAATTCGTTACTCCCTGTTTTAGGTTCGATCAAGTAGCAGAGAACTTCGAAACAAGGCTAGGGTTGTTCCAATTACTCTCGACCAGGTCTTTTGCAATTTCTCAACTGTCTCGTCCTAATGCTGCTTTTATGAAATGAGAAATAAATGTTAATTCCGATTTCTCAAATATATATATCGGCAAACTTTATGTTCATTCTTACTTCATTAGCAGCATATGTATTTTGCCAATGTGAAGCCTCTATCCATCTACTGACGTTAATTGACCTATCCATGCTTGACATTCAATAAAGATGTGGATGGACTTCTATCATATTGAAAGCCACGTGGTAGTTAAGTACTTAATTATGACAGGGAACAATTCTTTTTGAAAAAGTTGAATTTCCATTTACCTTTGAATCTCTATACAAGTGAGACAATCCATGTCACTTATTAGGAGCTTTGCAACATGAATTTTATTGTACACCTTTGTCTTTCCTATCAACAAGGGGAGGCTATGCTATTGACTGCAACTGGATCATTTTTTTGTAACGCATGAACCGTAGTGTTAATCTTGTACCTTTCATGGATGACTTTTCTTGCACAACAGGTATACATGTTGAAGGTGGAAGGCATTGCATTCCGATTCTTACCTGATCCAGTTCAAATAAAAAATGCTTTGGAGGTTAGCATCTACAATTTTTGCATGACCATTTCAGTTCACTGGCAATGACAATAATGGGCGAAAAGAAAAAAAGCTTTGATCATGTTAGCTGAAGTGTGGGAATTAGTTCTTTGGCATTAATTTAAACTAAATTGTACATAAACACGTAAAATATGTTAGTGAACCATATAGGGTTCCTAGATTGTGCTAAATGTAACTTCCATTTCATGTTTATCAGCTCAAACCAGCCAACAAGGGAGGCTTTGATGGAGTTCCTGTTTTTCAGGTGTATTCTCTTTTCTTTTTTCTGAACTTTGGATGGTTTGTTGGGACTTAAAAAATGGTTTTAGTTTGTCTTTTCATCTATGCATTATTTATCAGTATAGCACGACAACTATTACTATTTGGTTCAGTATACTTCAGCTCACTTTTTCTCACTGCAATATTTGTCAATTAATTAACTGCAACTGTTGTACAGAATACATATAAATATTAGAGGCTGACAACTTTAAGCCATTTCACTCACTATTTTAGTAATTCCTTGCTTCGGTGCAAAATTGGCGCTGTTGTTGACTAATAATTATATGTGCTTGCTTACAGTCTGAACTTTTGGTTGTGAAGAAGAAGAACAAGCGTTACTGCCCTGTGTATTTCTCTAAGGTTGTCTGATTCGTTGATCTTATCATTATTTCACAGTCTTTATCTAGAATCATTAGTCATTTGCGTTTTGTTTCATAAAATATAAGTAGTATATAGTATTTTATCATTTTTCTGGTTATATTGACAGGAGGATATTGAGCAGGAACTGTCCAAAGTTTCCAGGGCATCTAGAGCACCTGGTGCTTCTCAGCAAATAGTGGTATAGTATTCTCCATCCTTACTCTTGTTACTTGGAAGCATCTTTCAAAGTATTCTGTTTAAATTATTATACTTTTGCCGCTGCAATGTATCAGTCAAAGCTGCTCGCGAACTTGATAATCTTTTTACCACAATAGCAGTAGCATATTTAATTTAATTTAACCCTAATTTCGTGTTGCTAGTGCTTTGTGCTAGACTTACCTTGATTCTTGAATAAATATTAACTTATAACTTCCTGTATGATCAACTTGAAAACTTGCTGAATATTTGGTTGAATCATAGGTGTCTTGTGTACTATATTTTCCTGATAACCATGACATCATTGTCTTTTGAGGAAATGATTAAGGCAAGAGATGCTTGTGTTATTTAAATTTGGCTTTGAATCAAAATGGGCTAGGAAACAATTGTGCTGATGGACTAATTAGTTTTAGCCCTTTAAATGGTTTACATTTTGCCAATGCTCTTTTTCCATCTTCATTGTGAACAAAGCATCTTCCAATGGATGGTTTCAATGTAAAAATAGAATCATAGGGCTTGTTTGATTGAAGACAATTTTTTTTTTCATTAACAATTACAATAATGATGTGTTTTTAACCGTCATTAACAATTACAATAATGGTGTGTTTTTAACTATATTCCTTGCTTGGAAAAGTTGTGTAGGAAATGATGAGAACTTAGGGGCTTGGAATGAAGATTTGTTTTCACCATTTTTTTATAAATCTTTGAAAGCAGGACACGGCCAAAAAAAAAAAATAACATTTTTGTAATTCTTACTGGAAATAAGAAATGAAGACAGAATTTTTCCAAACCAAACAAAGCATGTTCATGTGTAAACCCTTGTAATCTGTCTTCCATCAAAAATGGGTTAAAGGGAAAGGAAGAAACTTGTGTTTTAGTAAATAAACTGGATTTAGATTTTTGTGTGTGGAAACCACATTGTTCCTGTCGGCTAATATAAATTCTGATATTCTGTTAAATTTCTTGTGTTGTTCAAATAATACAATAACTTGCATGCTAGAGTGAATTTGTTTTTTTAATCAATCATTCGTAATTTATTTGAAGTTTGTGTTTCTCTCTGTTTTTTTTTTTATATATATAAATTAACAGGTTGGTAGCTTGGAAGATGTACTGAAAAAAATGGAGGTAGTTACCTCTGCTTACAAGTTCTTTAGCTTATAAGCTTCGCAGTGGTCTGAATTCTGATAAGTTCTGTCTCTCTCTCTCTCGATGCAGATGAGTGAAAGGAGTTCAGGATGGGAGGATTTGATTTTTATTCCCCCAGGAAAAAGTCACTCTCAACACATACAAGAAATTACTAAATGATTTCCAGGTTGCAAACTTGAGCTAACCATAATTTCATGTGTTTTCCTTGAGAAATTGGATGTTATTGTTGTCGCAATTTGATCAGCTGGTGAGATGCCAGGACGTCTGCCTTCAAGTTGTGTTATTCTTCTTGTCTTCTCAATAGAAATTCCTTCTGATATGAACGCTGCATTAACATTCTCAGTGGATGTAATGTAAGGAAAATGTGAATGTGAGAGGACATAAAGGCTAACGTACATTTAAGTTATGAGGTCATTTTACTGTAGTTGAGCATGCTGTGCGAGAGGTGTTCTTACTCATACGTGTACAGATAATTTATTTGTTTCGGAAATAGCTGTGTAATCCTTTTTATTGAATTCTACAATTTTTTGGAAGAAATTGGTTTTCGTTTGCATTTGATATCCGATCTGTTTTTGGACAAGAGAAGAGATCTAGAATTATTTTTTTGGTGGAAACTAAGGAGGACTAACAAGATTCATCACATCTCAAGCACGATTCATAGTGGGATTGGTTCACCACCTGAAGCAAGTGTGGTTGACCCGCTGCCGCGCTTCATTTCATTGAATGATTGAAATAGGGAGCATGACATTGGTCTCACATATATGGCCCCACTTTTATTTGATCTGATAATTCTTGGATGTGGGGACATAAATCTGATAGTTTAACAGCTACTGGGATTTAGCCCTTCTAAACTTCCCCCGGAATCATTTTTGGTGATATATGATGTGCGGACGCACAACCTGCAGACAGTTTTTTATATCAATTTTGAACAAGCTAAAAGAGATTTTTCATTAGATATATTATAAACTATAAGGAATTGGTGGAGACTCGCAATTGAGAAACAAAGAATAGCAATCTCTCTTTGCATGTAAGAGAGTGACGTATCAACCGAATAGTTGGCGAGCCTTGTCCTTGCACTTTGACACTTGAGCATTTTCCAATGTTAATGGACTTGGGGATTTTACTTCTCTGCCCCTGTGATTCTTAACTGATTTTAGCTACTGATACCCAATGGTATAAGGGTAATTTCATATCTTTGTGCCTAGAATTTTAGTTGACCATTGGCCTGTGATATAAGTAAAGCCGTTTTGTTCGGATTCATTTGTCTCATTCGAAAGGAAATATCAAAGCAAGGAAATCACCCTCGGGAGTTACGTAAATGATTTGAGATTTACTCTTATTTTCTAACTGCTACTGCAACTACTACCGATCCTTACTCCTTATTCTCTTCACTATCTTTAACTACTACATAATTCACACCTAAATTGATCAGTGGGGAGTTCATTTAAATACGTAGTATAGTCCTCTCAATTCGAGCATCGCTGATAACACTACCCACGGGATGCAAGGTTTGAGTGTTCGAAAGATGCTGAAGATAATGCCATCTAAAGCTTTGATCACCATAACCAATTTTGTTTTCCTCACTGTCTTTCTGCTTGTTTATGCCACCATTCTTCCCCATCCATCTTCTGACTATTTGGAGAATGCGGGCTCCCTTGTGAGGTGCTCCTTGGGCGAATGTCATCACAAGAAGGTGAGCCTATACTTCAGTGGCATATCATTTTTTTCTTCCTTTTGTGTGTACAAGCTTAATTCAAACTTCAGCTGATGTGCATGTGAAGCACGCATTCTATCTGCCATTATTTATCCGATCTTCAAAACCTGTAGGCAGAAAAAAGCCTGAAAATGAAAGCGGTATTGGAAGAACCTCAAGAAAACCAACACAGGGAAAAGAATGTAGTACCAAGCTTTTTTGGCGAGATGGGGAAAGGAACGAGGATAGGAATGGTGAACATGGAAGAAGGCCTTGTGAGAGAATGGAGCACGCATGGGGAAACCACGACGGTTCATTTCCAGAGGGTATCACAGTCTCTGAACTGGACAGACTTGTTTCCTGAATGGATAGACGAGGAAGAAGAGAATGATGTGCCGTCGTGTCCGGAGATACCTATGCCAGAGTTTGCAGAATATGGATGCATGGACATCATCGTTGCCAAGCTGCCATGCAGGTATCCCGAAAAAGGGTGGAACAGGGACGTTTTTAGGTTGCAAGTTCATCTTATAGTTGCGAATTTAGCCACAAAGAATGGGAAGAAGGATTGGAGAGGGAAGACTAGAGTGGTTTTTTGGAGCAAGTGTAGACCAATGATGGAACTGTTTCCATGCGAGAACTTGGTTAAGCGGGAAGGTGAATGGTGGTACTATGAAGCTGACATGAATAAGTTACAAGACAAAGTTTCATTGCCCGTCGGTTCGTGTAAGTTGGCGATGCCTCTCTGGGAACAAGGTGAAAAAATTGCTTTCAAATACTTTTACACTCACTGCATATTATAGATACGCACCATTTATACCAAAATTATTTCCCAAATTTAATTTTCAAAATATTACTAAGATGAACAAGTAGTATTTACAAAGGCGATTCTAAAAGACATTTTATTGTAATGAATAACTTTAAGTTTTTTTTTTTATTAATTTAGTGAAAAAGTCATGTAAAATTTTATTCTTTTTTATATTTGTTTTTTGAAAACAGCTCTTTACATTCTAGTATTTTCAGCACTTTCTTCTAAACACTAATTAGAAGAAGCGTAGTGTGGCAAGAATATGATAAAAATATGGCTGATCTTACAATAGCTGCAACAAGTGATGGCCATATATTTCTTCTTCTTCCTTCTCAAGTTTATCGTCTACAAAATGCATTTATTTTCTTCATCTCAAAAGCCTCAGTCATCTGGTTAAGAAACCCACTAGGTTAGGTTTCATAAAAATGAACAAAGAAACAATAAATGCACACGCTAAATGACTAAAATTTTAAAATGCCCTAGCAATGAATGAGCTAATAGTTAAATGTTTGTGTTGGTCATCACAACATTTATCCAAAAGTATTAGTACAAGCATGTTTATTTGAATTTTGGTTAAACCACCCATACCAACCATGCAACCACTTCACTTTTCCTGCGATGTGAAGGTAACCAACTATAGGATTATGATGCCTCCACCCATACCTGTTACTGTTTGCTTCATTCAGACGATGAAACAAAGTGGATAAAGATGTAATGAGGTGGGATATATTTGGTAAAACATGGGCTGGGAATTTTTTTCAATTAAATAGTAAAATTTATTGTAATATTTTTCATCAATTTCTACTACTTTTAGCTTGTCCATCTCTTTTTTCTTTCAAATTTGGAACTTCAATTTTCACTTATTTTTAGCTAATTATCTTTTTCTTCCACCAACCTTTTTTTTTTCTTTTTACCATAGTAGCATTCGTTTGCCATTGTTCGTAGCGTAAACAAATTCCGTATCCGCCAAAGAGGATGAATTTCACATCCATGCAATATTTTATAACATCTCTATATCTATGGTATTGTTTTTTCCTTTTATGTTACATTGTTTTGTTTAAACATATATAAAAGATAACTGCCAAACTCTTCATTCAGAAATATCGGTATAAAGGTCATTAGAAATGAACATAATTCTTTAATACTGTTAAATCTTTTTATTTCTCTTGTTCTGGCTAGAAACTACGGATACTCTTAAGTTAGAGCATTAAAAAAAGTCTGTCCCTCTTATTTCCTTTGCCTGTTTTTATATTTTTAATCATTTGACCTTTTAATTTTCGATCTTTTTAAACAGATTAAAACCTTTTAAAATATTTATTTTCTCTTTAAATCCTTTACCATAATAACGTTTATAGATTCCTTCGGTACTTGATCGTTTCAATTATCAATAACCAGACATAGAACCATTATTACTTTCGGACAAATCACCATAATAATATTTTAATGTAATAAAAATATATACACTTAAACAACTACCTCTCTCTTGTAATACTAATAATTTACATGCATTAATAAAATCTAATTAAAAATTCAAGAATAGTTTTCGAAAACTAAAGCGTAAGTAGTCAGAGATAAAAATACATAAACCTGGACAAGTACGTCTTTCTTATAATATTAATAATAAAAATATAATACAAAACTAATAATATGAATTTTCTTTGGAAAAAAAATATAATTGAACTGGGTTACATTTTTTAAAAGTGAGAAATTAAATAATAGAAAAGAATCTAATTGAAGTTATGAATTTGCAGGAAGGAAGGAGTTGTTGAAGAGTGAGAAAAACGGTGAAAGCAGAGGGAAAATGAAGCGCGAAGCCTATGCGACAGTGTTGCATTCCTCAGAAGCATACGTTTGCGGCGCAATAACACTAGCACAAACCCTCCACCAAACAGGGACCAAACGCCACCTAATCCTCCTCGCGGATAAGTCAATCTCCGTTCCCAAACGCAGGTCCCTATCGGAAGCGGGTTGGAAGATCCGAATGATTACCCGGATCCGAAACCCAAGGGCAGAGAAGGGAAGCTACAATGAATACAACTACAGCAAGCTCCGACTGTGGCAGCTTACCGACTACGACAAAATAATCTTCATCGATTCCGACATCATCGTTCTCCGGAACCTGGACATCCTCTTCCGCTTCCCGCAGATATCCGCCGCGGGGAACGACCAATCGATATTCAACTCCGGGATAATGGTGATCGAACCTTCGAACTGCACGTTCGGCGAGCTGATGCGGCTTCGCGATGTCATCGTTTCGTACAACGGAGGGGACCAGGGGTTTCTGAACGAGGTGTTGGTGTGGTGGCACAGGCTGCCGCGGAGGGTGAACCTTCTAAAGAATTTCTGGGCGAACACGAGTGCAGAGGCAAGGGAGAAGAATGCGCTGTTCGGGGCGGAGCCGGCAGAGGTGTATGCGATTCACTACCTGGGGTGGAAGCCCTGGCACTGCTTCAGGGACTACGACTGCAATTGGGACACCCTGGAGCAGAGGGTGTACGCCAGCGACGTGGCGCACCGGAGATGGTGGAAGGTTCACGACGCCATGGAGGAGGGTTGGCAAAGATTATGTGGGTTGACGAAACGGCGTCGCACTGAGCTGAAGTGGGAGAGGAGGAAGGCTCGGAGCATGGGCTTTTCTGATGGACATTGGAAAATCAATATCACTGATCCCAGACGATTTACCCCTCTTCTCATCCATTAGGTTAGTGAAAATAGTTCTTAATTAAAGTATAAGTTAAACTAATGAAAATAATTTATTTAGAAATAGTAATAGTTCTTAGTCTTAATCTGAATCACTATAAAAGAAAAACTTTCACTTAATAAACGAATAAACATTAAGCTTTTTTTTTTTATTGTATCTTTTCCTCGCAAATATTTATTGTTATTGTACTACTAAAATGTAATCTGATTTTTGACTGTTAATAATTTTTTTAATAATTTTTTCACAATAAATTATGTGTTATTATTCTATTAATTTGTATATTTAAAAAAAGACCAATCTTAAATTATCATAAAGCGTAAGTCGTTTAAAAAAAATTATTAAAAAAATATTTTTCTTTTTGACATTTGAATTCTTATAATTTCCACAACCTGAACTTCCATGTGCCACCTATGAAAAAATGTAGCTGATTGAACATGGATAAGCTTCCCAAGGGTCACCTAATAGGATGGATGACAAGACGAATAGGTCCGGCCCAAACCCGCATTTAACTGCAAAATGTAAGTTGGGTTGGTTGGTTTTGACCTCCGAGCTTATCCGTGTAATTCTTTCTTCCCTCTTTTTAATCGATATTAATATATTAATAAAGATTTTTTAACAATATTTTTATAAAACACATGTGTCGTTTTTTTATTAAGTTTAAAATATATTAGTAAAATAATAAATAAATAATAAATTAATAAAAAAATGATGAGTCAAAATGTTATAAAAAAAATTATATCAAAATACTTTTTTTCTTTTTTAACACGTTATGAAATAGAAACCTGAGTAACAAGACATTCATATGCGAAAAATGATAAAATCATCTTAAAAAGTAAGGATACAAAACACTATTTTTATTCTAACGTGAAAAGGATATATCACAAGGAAAAGTACAGATGAAGGTAGAAGGAAAAAAAAAATATTTGTCCACAATGTGACTATCTACAACAATTTTATAGAGATTCGTAATTTGGATTTTTCTTTTAAGTTTTTTTTTTTAATTATTTCTATGCTATGTTTTCAAAATACATTGATTTTAATGTTTTGAAGTATATAAAAATCTGTTTTAAAATATCAAAATCAATTTATTTTAAATGCATTAAAAAAATCATCAGAGAAATTGGACTAGATTTGTACTAAGCGTCTTATTTTGATCCCTTTAGATAATTTTATCACTCAACACTCAAGAGAGGTTATATATCAATGGGTTTTATTCCAATCATTTCAAATGGTTTTGCCACTTAATATTAGAAATTATGATTTGATAAAAAATATCGTGACTCGTTTAATTTTCTTTTCGTTGTGTATGTTAAAAAAATAAATACAATTACATCTATAATCCAAATTTTCTCAATAGCCTCTCTTATAATCTACTAAACTTTTTCTATTAAAATCTAATTACATGATGAATGTGAACGTGGACTACCAAACAAATTCTGTTCAAGTTATTTTTTTTTAAATAACTAAATCAACATAATAAACAATGTAAATAGGTAGATAAAAACAACAAATGGTAAAACTCTAAGTTATACTTAAATTAGTTATGAGAAATGTTTCGCAGATTTTTGATCGAGCTTAAGAATGACCAAGCGTTATTGTAAACTACTCGAGTTAAGTGACATACGTTAGCAGAAGAGTTGTAAAATGGTCAGACTAGACAAGATGTGTTGAAAATTGGACAGATTCATAATTGGTGTTAAGCGAATGACGGTTGTAGATTGGCTGTTTTGGTCCTCCCTCCTTCTCTGGGTCTCTCGCTCATTCACAATTGTTCAGAGGATACTTGTAGAAAATACTTTGATGTCAAAGTTAGTAAATGATCACTCGATTGACAAGTGATGCATATTATGTGCTTGATCTCTAAAGTCATACCTAAAACCTCTTTATATTTTGATGGTCTAATGATGATCTAATCATACATTAATCTGTAATAAAAGGTTAATTAAGTCATTACTCTTATTAATCTAACTATGGTGCGATTACTCAGTCATGCTATGAATGGATGACTATGGAGAGGTCGTCCATGTGGAGCTCGACCATAGATGAATGACTTGGTTCTCAACTTGAATGAACAACCTTGTGGTTTGGTTAATATTCAACTTAGATGGGTAATCTTATGACTCGACTGGTACTCAACTTGAATGCACAACCAAGTATACTTAATCTCAAGGGAGATCAAACATGCATTATAAAAAAAATATCAATTATAAGCATAAAAAGTCTTAGCACAAATAAATAAAAAAAAACACAAATGGTAACTACTTTAATTAAGAGAATCTTCACACGTAAACACTACTAAACATGAAAAAAATTTATCACATATTATATATACTTATAAAATATATGGTTTTTTTGTTTGATACAATAATCTTAAAATATGCCTTATTTTAGTACTTTCTTTCTTAATTATGTATAATAGTGGAATTAGTATGTTAAATAGACGAATTAAATTAATCTTTTTCTTATGTTAATCGATGTCATGTTATATCTATTCAAATTGATTCTATCGCGCATTTTTTAAACAAATATCATAATGTCAATTTCTTTTTACCAAAATAGTATAATACATTTTATTTACTCAAATAGTATATACATTTTTCTTGTGCTTCGAAATTTGGTTTTTGAAGAATTGAATTCTGAACATGATTTTGCATTAGTATGTTTTTTAAGAAACACCAAAAATGTGTTCAAAATTTAAGTTTCAAAGTAAAAGGGTGCTATCTGTGTGAAAAATTCTTCTATCACACATAAAATAAGATTAAATCGACTCAAACTTAATATTATTATAATACATAACATTGAGAAGATATTTACCACTCAAGTTAATCTATTTAAAGTGAACAATAAAATAGTATCAATAACTTATATTACTGTTTTGTTTAGATTAAATGAAGATTAAAAAAGAGAGAAAGAAAATAAAAATTAAAGATATTTGAATTGAATATAAAAGAAACTGAAAAGTAAAAGATAACTAGCTCAGTGATGGAATACAATGAATTTTGTTTATATTTGACATATGTAATTTGTAAAGTAACTTTTTAAAAGTAAAATAATTTTTAAAATATAAAATAAAGTTAAAAAAATTAAATTCAAACAAAAAGGTTATTACAAACGTTTAATAAAAATACATTTATTTCAAATTAAAAAGTACATTAAAATTAAGTAATTTACAAAAATATTAAAATTTAAATTAGTAAATTTGATTTTATTGTTATTTTATATTTTAAGAAGAATCTATTATATAAAAAAATAATCAACTAAAATAAAATATAATTAATTACATTTTCAACGTAATTAATTATACAAATAAATACAATAAAATATGTATTATAAAATTAATGTGGTAAATACGATTGTTTATAACTTTTTGTTCACCCTGGAAACAAAAAGCTTAAAAAAGAGAGAAGCATGGCACCCAATTTTTCTTTTATCTTTTTCATTAGAAAGAAGAAAAGATTGATTATATATGCACCGACTTGTGTAATGATTCCTCGATTGACGGAAACGGACACTTTGAAAATGTTATGGGTTTATAGATACATCATTTTCGAAGATTTAAAATAATATAAGACTTGTGTTATTGAAATATGAAGTATCGTACAAGTTTTGCCTGTATTTAATGGGTCACTTGACTTAACGGGTTAACGGGTCGGATTAGTTTGAATGTTCTACTTTAAAATATTGTTTTAATTTCTCCTTTTTTACTAATTTCCTGTTTATTATTAAGCAACAAAGTAGTTTATATTTTAGTTTCTTTTAAGATGCAGAAAATTGATAATATATATTTAGTCAAGTTGATTTAAAATCGAAAATAATTTATAATAAAAATTATAGAAAAAATTTAATTGAAAAATTATCAAAGCTAAACACAACTTCTCCTTCTGAATATGATAATAGATTTCGTTATCCAATAACTCGTTTTCACGAAAATGAAATCCCTAATTTGAAAGCATGACATTTATATTTAAAAGACTATGAAAAATTGTAAATAATTCCAAAAGTGATAAAAAAAAAAATTAATTATGCCTTGCTTTTTTTTTTTGTATTTAGTTGAAAAGTCATCACATACTTCTTTAACCCCACCCAACAATGATTCTCTAGCAAAAGCCAAAGTTTACGCACATATTAAACACAACTTTAGTGTCAAACCAACCTTCCACGTGGCACCATTGGGTTGGTAACGAATAAAACCAAAAGAATAAAATAAACCATGGCCCCCAAACTTTAATTTACACCCTAGTCTTTTCATGATTTAATTTTCCATAGTATTTTATTTCCGAATATCAATTTTCAATTCAGTTAAAAACTTAAAATAAATTCATTTAACTAGTTATAAAGTAATGATTTTCTTAATCATAAATTTAGAATTATAATGATACTTTTCCTCGTTTCACACCTTGTTGCAGACATAATTATTGGGTGGGTAATTCGTTTTAAATTTTAATAGAGTCAATGATAAGCGATACTAACATATAGTTAAATTAACAAATTATAAATTCAAGATGAGCATGTGCTAATAATAAAATAAGCCCTCACAACGTTATCATGCGATTTCCGAATGTGGACCCCACTCTACAACATCCAACGGACGGAAACTTGTTGGACTTTTTTGGGCCCAATTAACGAGGTCCACTTATTGGTGGATCGCGTTACATGCAAAGCAATGTGAATCATGGCATTAAACTCGATTACTAAAGAAAGGGTAAAGAAAACTCATTAATTAATATTTATTATTGATAATGTGTGCATTACTGTCGGTATCATGAATGTAATGTAACGGATCTCTTCCATTTACACGGTTTGCCATGCTGGAATCTACATCATTTACTATCCGCGGTCACTTTTGTATTAATTACTCAGCTTTTTTCAAATTCTTCTAAAGTTACTTCTTTTATTTGTATGGAAATGGAATTGCATGATCGGATTGACATGAACGGTATGATTTTAGGTCATTTATAGCAGTGGAAAATGCAAAACCAAGAAATAGAATCTGGACCACCGACCAAGAAAAAGGTATGCAAGGTGGGTAAGCTAACTGATCTCATATCTGCACTATATTATGAATTAAATACTATTCTTGAGTTAACTTACCTCAATACCAACTACGGAAGATTAATTAATTGGTAATGCATTGTAGCGGCGTACGTAATTATAGTTTTGATTAGCAGGAAAGATAATAATAGAAGTAATATTCATAAGAAAATAATAAAATGCAATGGAGGGATGAGTTAATTATTTTCTGTCGAAGGAAGAAATTGATATTTGATAGTTGGTAATTGATAATTGATATTGGAGATGAGAGAGAAAGAAAAGGAGGGTACAGATGGATCTAGCCGCTGTGATGAGGTAGGCTCCACTAACTGTGTATCTTTCTTTCTATTTTTCTGTGTTCTAATTTTGGCTGCAAATTTTTTCCACCTTCATTTATTTTTCCCCAACCTAATTTTAATTTCCTCCTCAGATTTTTCTGCGCAATTAGAATCTATCTCTCTTTCCCCGATTTCAATTTTCTCCTTATTATTATTCGTAATCCTAATCTGGTATGTTCTTTCTTCTTCTTTCAACGCCTATTTCACTTCATAATCCCGTTTCTTTGTTTAATTTCTCCGTCGGTTCTGCTCTGTTCTGTTTATCTGCGATCACGTCGTAGCATGCAAGTATTTGTGAGTATTTAGAGCTAGATGTCACGTGTTTTGCAAACGCTTCCACACTTGTGAGAAAATTATGGGGAAGGAAACAGAGCGTGTGAATGCTCTCTGGCTTTAACAATGGTCAGGAATTGACTTTTCAGTGTTTTTCCTTGCTTTTTGTTCTCTCATCAGAATTTTCTTCACCGTGTCTTTTCCCTGCACCCGACTGCCTACTGTCTTTAATGATTCAAGTCTTTGCTTTCAAAAGGTTGGCCACACAAGAGATGGTGCATTGTTCTGGTTTACTTGTATTTCTATTTCTTGGGGAAAATTACGGGGGAAATGTTGACGGCTTATAAATTAGAAACAGGAAATATTTATTTTCTGTTTTAACTATTGTTTAGATTACTTTTTCCTTCAATTTTTTTTTTGCCGATATGTCCTGTCTTCTTCTGTGTTTGTCATTGTAAATTTCATAACGATGGGATTTGTAGGAACGTCTATCAAGAGAAAAGACGAGTGAGCTTCCGTGTGTTATATGATTACTTTTTTGTTGATCAAACATCAAGAATTGTAGGTGGTTGATAACTTTAGATTGCTGTTAAGCATGGTTGGAACTTGAATTAAATGAGATCTTTATCTCTGTTAATAGTACGGATTGATTTTAAAATGCCCTGTTTCATCCCTTTCCCTTTGAGTGAATTTGGTTGTGATTTGTGAAATTACAATTATCCATAGAGAAGTCTCAATCTGTCATTCGGAGTTTGAACACCTAAAACCTGGGGAACAGTTTTTTTCTTATTCAGGAATCGGATAATCCTTTGAAATTTTCATTTTAACAACCAACAGAGACGATGATTCGTAAAAGGAAAGTAATTAAATGGTATATGTAGAATTCAATTCTCTATTGGTGACTTGTTCTTGTGAATAGCAATTTCGCTCGAAATTGAAACTTATACAAGGGGATTTTTAATTTCTAATTCGATTGTATTATTTTGGAAAGCTTGTATAGGCTTGTAATTCTCTTGTTTTAATTTTATTTTCTACTGACTCATTTTTCTTATTATTGTTAAGTGGTTAGACACTTTTAGCGCTCCCGATTGATCCTTACAATGGAGGATGTTGAAGACAAGATACCCCCTGTATTCTCTTCAAAAATTACTGAAGAGACACAACTTGCAGAACATGTTGGAGACAAGCTACCGTCTGAATCTTCTCCAAAAATTGCTAAAGAGGCTTCACTGCTGGCAGAACTTGTTGGAAACATGAGACCATATGAATCTTCTCCAAAAAATGCCGAAGAGATACTCCTGGCTGAGCTTGTTGGAGACAAGCTACCATTGGAAACTTCCCCAAATATTGCTGAAGAACCACTGGTAGAACTTGTTGGAGACAACCAACCGTCTGCATCTTCTTCCAAAATTAAAGAGACACCACCTGCTGAGTATGTGATAGAGAACTCTGAATCCTCTTCTAAAGTTGCAGAAGAGGCGACACTGGCAGAACATGTTGTCAACAAGCTACCCTCTGAATCCACCACAAATTTTTTTGAAGAGATGACACTGGTAGAACACCCTGAAGAAAACACCGAAGTGATAAAATTACCCAACAATCAATCTTCCACCGAAGCTCCAACTGTCCCACTTAGTAATGCAAAAGTGGAGTCTGGCATTCATTTACCATTGGATGGGTTCCCTGAACAAATACTTTTTCCAAATTCTAATGATTGTCAAACTGTAATGCAAGAGGGGAGTGTTTCTTTAGTTAATTCAGTTGCAAACCCAGATGCTGCATTTGATGTAACAGAGAAAAGGCAGCAGGTCACTTCAGTTGAAGAATCAAAACCAGGTGCTCTAGAAAATGTTTCTGACGGGCATGCATTGCTGGATAATGTTTCTAATATCACTGCTGATAGTGATGTTAATGATGAGATTAGGCGTTCAGCTTCTTCTTCTGAAACAAAAGATTTGCAAAATGATCACAATGAACTTTTAATGACCATGGGAACCGTTGGCTCACTCCCCCATGGCAAGATGTTTGATGAGAAAAAACACATTATCGATACCAGAGCTCCTATTAAATCCGTCAAGCAAGCTGTTTCCAAGTTTGGAGGAATTGTGGATTGGAAGGCTCACAGAATCCAGACTGTGGAGGTATGTCTTGCATTTTCAAGCATCGGTATTTTATGACAGTTATTTCCAATTTATCTTCTTCGTACTTCTATCTTATAATTTCAAATTCTATTCACTGTTCCGTTTGCTTCTCAAAGCTAAACCTATACAATAATGATGAGATAGGCAAGAGGTAGATGCTGTAGTGGGTATAAAGATGAAAGAGATAGTATCCTTGATTAACAGTGGCAGTTGCAACATCCACTGGTGACAGAAGGTTAACCAGGCCTTTTATGTTAATATTGATAATAGAAGTAAAAAAATATTCTGCGAACATAAATTACATTACAGGGCTAAGCATTGGCGTGGCACACATGTTGCAGAAATTTGGAACTTTTATTTTCTACATATTCCCTCAATGCTTTTTATGGGACATATTTACAAATTTGCCTTTACATAAACTGTATATGTAAAAATTACTGACTTGGTAGTTTGTTGCAGGCCCTTCTGATGCAATTGTCTCTAATTTATGCCACTAGAATATGAGCTCTTTTATTTGGGATATAAGTGTCTGTGTATGTGTCACCCAATATTTAGGCAGATTTATGTATGCTATGATCAGTCTAGTGTGTTGAACAGGCTAATTTTCTTGGTGTTAAAATCTCTGCAGATAATGTTTATGACATGGAAATGCTTTGAAGTGGCATTAGAGTGCTAATGAACAAAAACAAAAGTCGGAAGTATTTTTTGAAAACGAAAATACTTATTATACTGAAAACATGATAATAAAGAAAACAAATTATATTTGTGAACTTATGAATTCATTTTGACCTCAGATGAACTAGAAAATGAAGTATATGTACTTTTATGCCTATATATGTGCTTTCTAATGTCCAATACTGTTTGTTTTCTAAGGAAAAATAGAGATCCTGATGATCATTCTTCCTGCTATGCATATTTGTTTGTCTGCTCGAACTGCTGTTAACTTTAGTTTTTCCCTGGATGTACAGAGACGTGATCTTGTAGAACATGAGCTTGAAAAGGCACAAGAGGAGATCCCAGAGTACAGAAAACAAGCAGAGGATGCTGAACAGGAAAAAGGCCAAATGCTTAAGGAGTTAGACAGTACAAAGAGATTAATAGAAGAATTAAAACTTAACCTAGAGAGAGCAGAAACAGAAGAGCGTCAAGCAAGACAGGACTCAGAACTTGCAAAGCTCAGAGTGGAAGAGATGGAGCAGGGTATTGCAGACGAATCTAGTGTTGCAGCCAAGGCACAACTTGAGGTTGCCAAAGCAAGGTATGCAGCTGCTGTTTCAGATTTAAAAGCCGTGAAAGAGGAGCAGGAAACATTGCGCAAAAATTTTTCTATCTTAGTGAGTGAAAGAGATTTAGCTATTAAGAAAGCTGAAGAGGCCGTTGCTGAATCAAAGGAAGTAGAGAAGTCTGTAGAGGATTTAACTATTGAGTTAATTGCTGCAAAAGAATCATTGGAGACTGCGCACGGTGCACACTTGGAAGCGGAGGAACAAAGAATAGGAACAGTCATGGCACGAGATCAAGATTCCCTTGATTGGGAGAAGGAACTTAAAGAGACAGAAGAAGAGCTCCAGAGACTCAACCAGCAAATTTTGTCTGCAAAGGAACTCAAATCTAAATTGGATACAGCCTCTACATTGCTGATTGATTTGAAAGCTGAATTATCTTCTTATATGGAATCAAAGTTAAAGCAGGAAGGTGACGAAGAAGGAAACTCAGAAGGAGGCCCGGAAGAATCAGAGAAAAAGACCCACACTGACATACAAACAGCAGTTGCATCAGCCAAAAAGGAACTTGAGGAAGTGAATCTTAACATAGAGAAAGCAACCGCAGAGGTTAGTTGCTTGAAGGTAGCTGCTACATCATTAAAATCAGAACTTGAACAGGAAAAAGCAACTCTTGCCGCCATCAGGCAAAGGGAGGGAATGGCCTCCATTGCGGTTGCATCTCTGGAAGCTGAATTGGAAAAGACCAGATCAGAAATTGCTTTGGTCCAGATGAAGGAGAAAGAAGCTAAAGAGAAAATGACCGAGCTTCCCAAGAAGCTACAAATTGCGGCTGAAGAGACTAGTCAAGCCAACTTGCTTTCTCAGGCAGCTCGTGAAGAGCTACAAAAAGTAAAGGCAGAAGCAGAGCAAGCCAAGGCTGGAGTAAGTACCTTGGAAAGTAGATTACTTGCAGCTCAGAAGGAGATAGAGGCTGCAAGGGCGTCTGAACATTTGGCAATAGCGGCAATTAAAGCATTGCAAGAGAGTGAATCAACTAGAAGCAAGAATGCAGTGGACCCATCCAAAGGGGTAACACTTTCTTTGGAAGAGTACTATGAGCTTAGCAAACGAGCACATGAGGCAGAAGAACGGGCCAATATGAGGGTTGCAACTGCTAATTCTGAAATTGATAAAGCTAAGGAGTCTGAATTGAAAGCCTTTGAAAAGTTGGACGAAGTGAATAGGGAGATAGCTGCAGGAAGGGAATCTTTGAAAGTGGCGATGGAAAAGGCTGAGAAGGCTAAGGAAGGTAAATTGGGCGTAGAGCAAGAATTAAGAAAGTGGAGAGCTGAAAGTGAACAACGAAGAAAGGCGGGAGACTCTGGCCAAGGAGCGGTAAACCAGAGTAAAAGTCCTAGGGGTAGTTTTGAGGGGAGTCATGAAGCAAATAATTTTGAGCGCACTGGTGTTGCAGCTAATGCTGCACATCAGTTTCCAAGTCCAAAGACTAATCTACATCCAGACATTGATGAAAGTGGATCATCCCCAGAAACAAAACAAGGGAAAAAGAAGAAAAGGTCACTTTTCCCGAGGGTTTTGATGTTCTTTGCTAGGAGAAAAACACATTCAACCAAGTGAGGATAATTCCAAATTGTACTGCAGATAACTTAGCAGTCACTCGTTTTGGATATCTCAAAGTGACTTTAAATATTGGAATCTTCAACTGCATGAACCTGTAAACGTTGGCACTTGTTGTACTGTGTATTTGATTGTATTCTCTCTCAATGAAGGGTTGGTATATGGTCGCCTGCTGAGTGTTTTACGTGGAGATAAAAATAAATTCATCTTTAGTGGGAAAGAGAAAATTAGATGATTCTGTATTGTGTATAGGCTTCTGATATATTGAACCTCAGGCTTTTGTAAAGATTTGTTTGAGATTTTACCAAATGAAAGAAAAAGGTTTCCGAGTCTGAGACTTGATGCTTTTAGTGACATGATGTGAGCTTATTGGAAACACCTCATTAGATTGGAACAGGGAAGATACCTGGAATGTTGCAGATCTTCTGATGCCTGGAATATACCGTATATAGGCTGAAGTCTCCAATGTTTTCAGACAATTTATCCAGATCACTCGCCAAATTTTGAGTCTTTTTACAGGTTCAGCACCCGCTTTTCTGTATTAGTTATACATCTAACTTATATTGCGATTTTAATTCAGTGAGTTGTCAGTGATAGATTTATCCTTTGTTCTGTTCACATTTTTTTTTTCTTATTCATCATTAAATTTTAACACAGAATTTGAATGATGGAAAATAGAGGACATGAAAGTAGAAAGAAGAGATTTTTTATAAATTAATTTTGCTTGGTTTCATTTTTAGGAAGGAAGAGAAATGGAATCATTTTTAATCCTATTCTTGTTTCTATCCAATTTTAGAGGGAATTAAAAACATTTCAAGTGTAATGATTAAACTATCAATATTTATGTTTTGTAATTTAATTTGAAGTTATGAGATCACGAGCCTAAAATAGTTTTTAAAATATTTTCTCTTTCTCTGGGAATTAAACAAAAATAACAATTATTCCTTTATATTAAAATTAAACTAAAGAAAAATGTTTAACAGAAACTCCATTCTTCTCTTTCCTCTTCTTTAAACCTAGAGTTCCTAAATTTTAGTAAATTATTTTAATGATCCAATTATATCTCCTTTCATGAACTTCGCAACGTACGAATGTTATCCCTGTGATTATGGAAATACTGCTCAGTATCCCTGTCTTATAAAAGTTAGGACAACTGCTGCTGCTGAACCTGAAACATTCCATAGATCCTTACAATATTTTTAATATAAAGCATATAAAGAAAGGAAATTCGTTGTTCGACTCCCCTGGAAGTATTTCATTTCAAATTCTTAAGAACTACGCATCAAAATAATTCAATTCATACTCTATCCACAATTAAGAAAGCTTCTTAAAGTAAATCGATTTGCTTGCTAAAGTGGAAAACTTAAACGGTTGTTATTTATTAATTTTTGGTTTGAAGGTTAATTTCATCGGATTTTGAGTCATTTATTTCCCCCAAAAGCCTAAACAAACAATGAAGTCGATTGAAAATGAATTAGAATACATTTGCTTCAAGACAACTACATCTAAACTTGATCCTTGGCCTCAACGAGGTCAAGGTGGAAAAATTAAAAGTAATTTCGTTTTATGGATAAGTCCAAGCCATACAGCAGTTGGTAGAACTAAGAACTAGAATTCGCAATGGTCTGAATAATAGTTTTATGCCATGGATTGGAAAGATGCTCCACAAGGTTGTCAATTGGTCCAACGTGAGTCACCGAAGCTTGTACAAAGAAGCCAACCATTGCAACCATTGCAAGTCGTCCTGTAAATAGGAGATTTACAACTATGGTAACGACCTTTTGGGGCTTTAAATTTATTGATAATAAGAATCAAAGAACTAAGAAAGAAATATACCATTTTTAATCTCTTTAAGCTTCGAATCATGAGCGTTTTTAATGTCTTTAGCTAGGCCAAGAGGATTTAGCAGAGGACCCCCTGGGTACCTGTTCGAAACATGCATATACACCTCAATGTCTACTAATTCAAGAACTGTAAAATCACAATGCCCTATGACGGTTATGCCATTGTTGACAATTATTCATGTTCAGTACGATAATTAAAGAACATGAAGAATGGTAAAAAATTTAGAGAATATATATACTGTTAATGGAAATGCCAATACCCTGGCTCTAAGCCTTCCAGTGAAGCTTCCAGTCCAAAGAAGGACCCCTCTTTAGCCTGAGATCCAGGACTAATAAAATCCATGTACCTTTTTGTTTCGGCAAACCTGTGCAAGCAAATGTGAAGTCATATGAATTGGCCTCTTAATTCTCTAAAGAATAATGGAATTATGAGAACCCGAATTCATGACGAAAATTATACCCCATCAAAAGTAGTTGAACAATGAAGAGTGTCTGTGTATTGGCAAGGTCGTATTTTACTGCACCAGCTTCAAACCAAACCGGTATCTTACTAACTCCTGTGACGCGAAGCAGCTGCACAGATTAGCAACTACTACTTCAGGCAAGGACTCTAATGGTTAGTAATAACTAAAGAATCTTGATATATTTTATCAATTTATCATAAAGACGTTTTCTACATTAAACTTTTAGTATAGGTACATGCGCAAGTTGTCACTCACATCTGTCACAAGAATTCCCAATACCCCAAGCATTGCAAAGCGGGAATGAACCAGCTCTGCCTGCACATACCACCTTAAGTTTTCAGGATCCTCTCCAAGCCCAAGTGGGTCAAATCCAAAATCTCCAGCCAGACTGAAAAGCATACCATTATATGAAAAGCTGAATAGAGAAAGTAGCAGTAGAGGAACTAGGAATCATATCCTCACGTTCCATCAAGATAAGGTGGGGGATCAAGTCCTGGGAGCCATGTAGGTCGCTGTTGCGCTGCTACACAAGTTTGTCTATAATGTGGAGTGACAGCAGCAGAATGCCCAAGCCACGAGACTCTTCCTGCTGGTGAAGCTCTATCTATGCTCTTACTATTGAATAAAGAGCGGGTTTGAATAGGAAGGCCTCTTCCTACTGCTACTGCCACCATTGTTTTCTGATTATCTGCTTCTGTGCCCGACCTCAAATTTGTGACTTCCCAACAACCACATTAATACATATTGATTTAAAGGTAAAAAGTTACAGGGGGCCCACTTATCCACTGAGATAGAAGTTGGATAACAAACGGCTGCTTCTCAGGCCTCGTGATAAAATACATTTTCCTTCAATCTAGAGACATCCGTTTTAGATTACCACACTAGAAATCATAAATTACTTCAGCTTCTTCCGTAAGAGCAAAGAGAGGTGTGAACCTTTCCCAATTTGTACAATCCAGGTTTGTTTTTATTTATTTTTCATACCTTTTATGTTTTAATTGACATAGTGTATGTAAAGCCAAAACAAGCAAATTAATGGTGGAAGTTCAGCATGTTCGCTCTACCAGCACTTGTTGAGGCGCTAAATAAAAAGGAACTGGTAAATGGGTAAAAGGGAAAAGATATTGAGATAAAAAATTATACAATTGAACATGCTGATACAATTGGACAATCAACACTTTTCCTGTATATCAGAAATGACATCAATATCAGCTACAATTGAAAACATCCTACGTACAACTGAAAAGTCTTTAAATGAAATATATGAAACGATATTAGTTAAGCTAAGAGAGCAACAATTGTTCACTGGCTGTGTATCATCGCTTGCCAGATATGCTGAAAGAGCTAACTTTCATTGGTGTTGCTATGACCAGTGGCGCTTCAGGAGAATCGCTGACTGCAAATCTGTCATGCATAAAACGGCTCTCAACAATGGAATCATCCCTAAGGACTATCTTGTAGCAGTAGCAGCTCTTAAGACCCTGCTGGTTACGATAGCACTCATGAGAACCATCCTTGACTTGCTGGAAGTTCCATATCACACTGAACTTCCCCACAGTGGCTACTATATGCCGCTCCTGCTTCCCATTCTCTGTCACCTAATCAACCAAGAAGCAGAAAGAATAAAAATATATTTCCACGAGATTAAAACATGAAATTTCTCAGCAGATATGGGAACAGCACAGACACAATCTTAAAAGGGAGAAGAAAAACTTTTGCCTGGGAAGAGTGCCTATATAACCAATAAAAAACTCAAGATCATATTATTAAGATAATAATTAAGGATATGCTAAAGTTGGTTGTGCTTATTGATACCATACTCATGCATGAATTGCCAAGGGGAAATCCCCATGCTTTCAACAACAGCAAGCACGACATTCCTTTGAAAACCAACAAACAATTAACATGCTAAACATTATGAGTTTGCTAATCTGAACACGGGATACCCTTTAACTAGAAGAAAAAAAACTGACTAAAAACCTCAAAGTGCACGTGATAGGTATTGTGTATTACAGGAAAAGGGGTCAAAGTGTTGACTTCATGTACCAATATACTGCACATGTGGCAGCAGGAGTGTGGGAAGAAAGGGACAGATTTCCTTGTGAGATAGAGGGAAAGAAAAACAAAAAGGAGGTAGAAGAGGACATTATTGCGTGAAGATATAGGTGGGAGAGTCGAGACCTATCCAAGAATCTGAGATACCTATAATTTCTATCTGATCAGTTCAGAGAGAGGAAACGATTAGTGATATCACATGTTATTAAGAGCGTAGTTTTAGTTATAATACGGTACTACTTCTCAGCCTTTTCTGTTCAAGTTCTATCAATGCATGATAATGTTTTTGACAACTAGATACAAGGATAAAGCTTCAGTTAACAAAACAAAATAAGAGCACAGCAGCATATTATAAAAAATATGCAACAAAAGGAAAATTTATAAGGCAATAGCTTTCAACCTTAATCGGTCTCCTGAACCAACCGTAAAAACTTCATTTGCACAAATATTCGTAATGTTATAACTCCTTGTATTGTGATTTACAAATAACACCAACATAATACAGGCTAACTGTTCAATAGCAAACATGCAGCAATGTATAAGGAAAATATATTTATTGCCAAAATACTGTAATGTGCACAAACTTAATAAATTTAGTAAAAAGACACTTTGAAATAAAGGATGCAATTGAGAAGAACAATAGGACAGCAATGATAATAACAACATTTAATTAGATACCATGACAATTCACAAGCAAACGATATTATAATTATCACATTTTTAATTTGCCACACAACAATAGGCGAAGCAAGCAGAGAATTTAATTCAAACTTACCCACGAAAACTGTGCATTCCGGAACTTGTTATTCGCTCCGGCCAAATGGGAATCAAGAGGGGTGAGCTTCAACAACCTGGGAGCAGCAATCTTGTTCCCCATCCTCCCAGAAAAACCAGTCTTCGTCCTTCCATCTTTGTCAGTAAAGAGGGTACAAATAAGAATCAAGTATGTATCAGTAGTACCCACGATCCACTTGCCATCAAAGGTAACATCCACATGAGTGACGGGAGATCCAAGGCCAGGAAACGCAGTCTTCGCCTGCCTCATCGTGTTCACCGAATACAGTCTTATCTTTCCATCCAAAGACCCTACAACAATGGACCCATCACCGGTAGTGGCAAAGCACTGAAAATTAGTCCCCCTCGAAAACTGATGTCCCTGCGCCCAATTCAACACAGGGGCATTCGAATCAGCCAAGTTCTGAACCATCCCATTGCGATCCCTCATATCCCACCTACAAAGTCTGTTATCATCCAACCCCAGAAATGTTGACCCAGACGGATCCAACTGCGCTCCTTTACAATCATTCGTAATATCCCTCATTGTAATCTCTGTACCGTCCTTCCCAAACATCCATTCACTGACCACCTTCCCGGTCTCAATATCAAGCTGATGAATCCCCGTGGAGTGAAGCTTTCCGCCACCCATTGGACTCATCAGAAGCATGTTCGTCTCAGCCTTCATAAGAAGCGTCTTCTTAGGGGTAGAATAGGAAGAAGAATCCCCACCCCCATTTTTATACCCATCACTGAAATTCACGAAAGCACCCTTCCCATGAATCCCGTGTGCGAAGTTCTTCACAACCTGAATCCCGTTATCACTCACCAAAAAACTGTTATCTAAAGCACCCAATGCAATACTCTGAATGCCGCCGTTTGAAGCTTCTTCGAACTCTTCTTTCAAATCCTGATTTGCCCTAACCGGAGTGGAGCTTTTGGAGAAAGTTTCTTCTGCGTCTTCCCACATAGAATCGTCCGCGGCCTCGGGTTTCGCCCACACCATGAAATCCTTGCCGTAGATCTTGAGCTTATTTGCTTCCGTCGCCTCGACCCCGTGCGTGTTCTCGAAGAGACAGTTCTGGAAGGAATCAATGAAGTCGATTTGGTCTTGCACGGTGAAGAACTTCATCGCCCAGACGCCGCGCGCCACGAAGTCCACACGCCGCTGGTCGGGGAAACTCTTCAGGCCCATCTCGGGGTCCACCTTTGCCCGGATTTTGGAACCGACTTTCATAACCCAGAATGGTTGTTCTCTGTTGCTTTCGTCATCGTCCGTATCGTCGTTTTCGTCGTCGGTGTCGGCGTTGGAGTGAGTTTTGACGAAAGAATAGGTGGTGAGTTTGTCGGAGATTACCCACTTGGCTTTGGGGGTGTTGCCGCCGACGTGGAGGTAGAGTTTGACTGCGTTTTTAACAGCGGGGGTGCTGGAGGAGGAATATTTGAGTTTGAGGGCTTTGAGCTTGGCCTCCACGTCATCAAGGGATGAAGTTGACAGCGTTTTTGGTGGCCGTTCGGAGCTTCCTCCATGGGCGTCTTGGTAGGTTTCCTCCTCCTCCTGCTCCGAATCGGATGAATCTAACAGATCTTCGCGGCTGTGAGAGGATCCCATGGAGTTTATTTCGACGAGATGAGATCCGAATTGCAACTTGGGGATACGAAGAAGATGGTGATGATGCTAAGAGCAACAAGTTCGAAATTTGAAAAAGGAGCGTTTGGGGTTAGGGTTTTTAAATCGCAACGGAATGAAACGCGTGTAGAGTGGGGCCAACCTAAGCAACCTCTTGATGCAATGTCTTAGCCAATATGCTTAACTCAACTCACTTATTTTAATTTGTTTCATATCTAGTCAAGTTTATAAAATATTTAATTTAAGTTTATAATAAACTATGGTTTTATGATGTTTAAAGTAAAATTTCAGTAAAACTTTATCATACTAAAACTATAGCGAGAACTTAAACATGTTTAATTTTGTAGAAATTTTTTAAATTTAATTATTCAAGTAAGCATATTTAAAATCATTTCCAATTATTTGTAGAAAAATTTTAAAATTTAAATATTGTTTTAAGATATTTATATAAAGATAATGATACTTTTTAATAATATTTTTTTGACAATATTTTAAAATTATCTACATGATTAATCCAAAATAATTTCACAATTAATAATAATAATCATAAACACTACATCAATTTATACTTTATATAATTTTATTTTGTAAAAACATGATAACACTTGAATATCGGTTTCAGTGTTTCGCAAGTCTTCTTTAAAATTCTGAAGAATAAAGACATAATAGTTGCTTAAACAAGAACTATGTTTTTTTTTTCTGGTTTATTCTAACAAATAAGAGGTAACTTAATTACATTGCATAATTTGCTTGAAAGTATAAGAAATCGTCATCTTACTTTCTTTTATAATATATATATATATATATATCTTTGAAAAGGAAAAAAAATCGGAACAACCTAATTTTATAAAATAAATTTCTCTAAATACAATGCAATTAATTTATCTTATATATTATTGTAATAAAAAAAATTATAGTTAATATTTTTAATCTAATCTATTGTATAACTGTATATGTTCTACTAAATTTTGTATTCATATTGGATGGTAAAAATATTCATATTTATATATACGGATAAAATTTGCTAAAGATGACATAGTAATATATGTGGCTAATGAGTATTGTTATTCAATTATCCACTTATTTATGGGACATGTATAATTATTATGGTATACGATGAGTATTGTTATTCAATTACCCGCTTATTTACGAGACATATATAATTATTATGGTATCCGATCTACAATGTGGTAATAATAATTACCAAGGAAATTGTAACATCCCAATAAATAGTAATCACCATTAATCAGAACTAATCACATTTACAGAAAATACAGTACAGTCTTAATATTTACAGTAGCTGCTCAAAAAGAAAACAGCACGTACAGCAATTTACATCAACTGCTCACACATATTTAAAACTGAATATGCAGCACTTAACAGTATTCAGAATTCAAAATAAATACAGAAACCAGTTCTGATTTACTATTCTGCATAACTATATACAGAAATGTCAAAATACAGTACAGAAAAACTAACTAAAGCTACTACAGAAACGCGCCTCTACTGCTCAGCTTTAACTTCAACTTCCACAAGGTTGGCATCCTCCAAATTTTCTTCTTCCAGCATGGTTTCAAGGGGTGCCTCACCATCTGCTCACATCCACAACGGATGATCATTGCATTGACAAGACGGACATACAGAAAACAGTAGACAACACAAGGAAATTGCAAGGGTAAGCTTAGGTAATTTAATTCAACACAATCAACATAATTTAACATATAAAATCAGTCATACAATTCCTACAATATTAAACACATATCCACGCATACAGTGACTCATCCAAATTCTCATAATTAAAGACTGTCCGGACTGTATGATCCATGTATCTACAGGCGTTCTTGCACCCGGGTGATGTAGTAACTGGGATACCCTCAACAGCTGCCACCCGAGGTTAACCCTTATCAGCCCAAAGTACTATAAGGACTAGGGCCTCCTGCCATTCCCACGCATGAACTACTCTCCTCTACATGAGGATGAGCAATCACGGAATATCAGGATGAACAGCCATCAGTAGCTTAATCCATGGTCATACTACACTACTTCTCATATTCACATCATAGAGACGTTCCTCCTTGGAACGCTCTTTCACAATCCAATCCCATAAATCCATTCAAATCATCATTCGCACATTTTCACAATTTCTCTTAATCAAATCTTCATTCTGTATTCACTCTCTTACTTTTAAGGAACATCCATCATTCATTAGATAACAAAGAACATGTTGCAGTACTCATACATCCACGTTTCTGAACAAGAGAAACGAGCCATTTATCCACTTGATACTTGATGACACTTAATACTTTGAATAGCTTGATCTTAGAAATTATGGATAATACTTAGAAAAATTTTAAGTATAAAGACTCCAGGCAGAATCCAAAGAATAAAGCCAGTAAGAAATATTTAGATAAACAACCAAATATGATTGAATTCAGAAAGCAACACTGCCAGTCAAAGACCGAACGTAAATTAATAATTTGAACGAACGCCAGATACGTTCGCTCACGAAGCCATGAAAGACGAGCGTTCAATTATTAAACCGAACGCTGCTCGGACGAACACCAGACCAATGACCGAGCGCCAAATAGAACGAACGCGTAATTGAACGAACGCGCATTTGAACGAACGTGCACTTGAACGAACGTGCATCATAACGATCGTTCGGTAACAGACCGAACGCTAACTAGGACGAACGCTCAATCTAAGATCGAGAGTTCATTTGGACGAACGCTCAGTATAATACTAAGCGCTGCTTATGACGAATGCTGATAAACAAAACCGAACGCTCTAAGTACTTTTCAATTTATTTTGAATTGTTGGGCACGTTAAGCTGAACCGAACGCTCAAACTTAATCCTTCACACAAATAACGCTCGTTCACAACCAGAGTCCTTTCCAAATGAAAGGATCCTCATTCTAAGAAATTTTCCAGGGAAACCGAACGGTATAAGACCGTTCGATGACGAGCGTTCATGATCAATCAGAGAAGATCAGATTTCCAGATTTGTCATTCACGATAACCTCACAGTTTTCATACAATTCATAGACTTAGAATTTATCTTCAACATAATTTCATACATTACAGAATTCGTATTATCATCTCCTCAATACAGAATTTTCCAGTTCAACATATCATCATCAATATACAGTAAAACTCATCTTTCCAAATTATACAGAATTCAATCAAAGTTCTACTCATACATATCATTTTCTGCATACAGTTCAAACAATAGCATCATCCACATACAGTTTCAAATTTTATCAACCATATACAACCAGTACAATATACTCATACATGCATACTTAAAATTCAGATATTTCATACAATTCAACATCCAGTGCACTTCATTACTGTCATTAACATTAAAACAGCATTTAAATTAAATTACTAAGCTTCCCTTACCTGTTACTGCAGTGTACTTCCAATTGCTCAGAATTTCACTCTTTCACTCACGGCTTTCTATCCAGGAATTCACTCAACCACTTCCACTAAATCTAATACACCAAAAATCATAACAGATCAGACTTCTAATCCTGCATGCAACCAGAATTTTGGTTCGCATGAACTAAGTGGACAATTGTGCAGAAACGAGAACTTACCAGTTCAGTTCTCAATTCTGTTCGGATCTGAATAGTGCTCACGGTGCAGGGAAACTTTCTCCTGTGTCTGAAATGAGATCAGAGGGTTTGATGGTAAGTTATCTTGAAGAGATGATGAACGAGTGCAGAGAAATTTCAGAGAGAATTTGAGGTCAGAATTTTCGAGAAAAGGAAGGTGATTGCATGCAGAGAATGGGAAGAGTTTTCCTGAAAATTTACTTCCTTCTTTCACAGAAACTAACTCCCATTCTCCACACACCACTTGTCTTCCACTATCATTCGCAGAGTGCTTCCACTGTGACACATGGCAGACACATGCAGTGGGAATGTGAGTGGATTTTGACGTGGCAAAACGCATCATAAGAGTGATCAGAGAGTGGTTTTGTGTGCTAATTAAATCAGGTTCTCACATTCCCCCTTACTTCAAAAATTTTCGTCCTCGAAAATTCTAAAACTTACCAGGGAATAGGTGCGGATATAATTCCTTCACAGCCTCTTCAACCTCCCAAGTTGAGTCACCAGTCTTTGCATTCCACACCACTTTCACAAGACTAACATCCTTCCCTTTGTAAAGTCTGGTGCGGCTGTCTTCAATGCAGACTGGTTGCATCTCCAGTGTTCTATCTGGCCGAAGTTGGATATCTTCTAACTCCAATACGTGTGATGGATCAGCTATATATTTCCTGAGTTGAGAGACATGAAATACTGGATGAAGGTTGGACAGTTGAGGTGGTAAAGCCAATTCATACGCCACTGCTCCAATCTTCTTCAGAATTAGATAAGGTCCAACATACTTGGGAGAAAGCTTCTTTGGACGAAGGACTCTTCCCACACCAGTGATTGGATTTAACCTCAGAAACACGTGATCTCCAGCAGTGAATTCTAAGGGTCTTCTTCTCTTATCTGCATATGATTTCTGCCTGCTTTGAGAAGTCTTCAAACGCTCTTGGATCAGTTTCACTTTCTCTGTTGTTTGCTGGATTAATTCTGGTCCAGTGACTGCAGTTTCACCTTCTTGGAACCAACACAAAGGAGTTCTACACTTTCTTCCATAAAGAGCTTCAAACGGTGCCATTCCTATGCTTGCTTGATAACTGTTATTATACGTGAATTCCACAAGCGGCAGAACCTCATCCCATACTCCCATATGATCTACAACGCAGGTCCTCAACAAGTCTTCAAGAGTTTGGATGGTTCGTTCAGATTGGCCATCCGTCTGAGGGTGATATGCAGAACTCATTTGAAGTTTGCTTCCCAATTCTACTTGCAATGACTGCCAAAAACGAGATGTGAATCTCGTGTCTCGATCTGATATAATGCTTGAGGGAACTCCATGCAACCGAACAATCTCTTTGACGTACAGCTTGGCCAAATTTGTCATGGACATCCTTAAATTAACAGCCAGGAAATGGGCGCTCTTAGTCAATCTATCCACACTTACCCAAATTGAATCATGGTTTCGGACTGTACGTGGCAGATGAGTCACGAAATCCATAGAGATGCTGTCCCACTTCCATTCTGGAATTTCCAATGGCTGCAGCAATCCTCCCGGTCTTTGATGTTCAGCTTTGGCTCTTTGACAAGTTAAGCAAGAGGACACAAAACGTGCAATGTCACTCTTCATACCAGGCCACCAGAATGACAAACGAAGGTCATGATACATCTTAGTCATGCCAGGATGCATGCTAAGACGGCTGTGATGTGCTTCCTCCAATATGATTTTCTTCAGCTCGCCATCATTAGGGACACACGTCCTTCCCCGGTAGCGCAACATACCGTCTGTTCCTGCATTGAAATCCTTATCTTTACTCAAACCGAGCTCGCCCAATATCTTCACCAGCTCTTCATCCTCACGTTGCTTCTTCCAGATTCGGTCAAATACATCACTGGAAATTCTGAGATTACAGCATCTGATAACATCCGTTCCCAAGTCAAACTGCAATCTTAGATCTCTAAAGCTTTCCACCAAATTTAGCTCCTTCACCATCATTGCAGAGACCCTTACGGCTTTCCTACTCAATGCATCAGCCACCACATTTGCTTTTCCAGGATGATACAGTAATTCAAATTCGTAATCCTTCAAGAATTCAAGCCACCTCCTTTGCCTCATATTCAACTCCTTTTGATCAAAGAGGTACTTGAGACTCTTGTGATCACTAAATACTTGAAACGTTGCACCATACAGATAATGCCTCCAGATTTTTAACGCAAACACCACTGCTGCCAGCTCCAAGTCGTGTGTGGGGTAATTCTTCTCATGAACTTTCAACTGCCTGGAAGCGTATGCCACTGCCTTTCTTTCCTGCATCAGTACACAGCCCAAACCTTGATATGATGCATCACAATACACTTCAAAAGGTTTGGCTGTATCTGGAATGACCAACACAGGAGCGCTTGTTAATTTCTTCTTCAATTCCTGGAAGCTCTCCTCACATTTATCTGTCCAAGCAAACGGCTGGTCCTTCCTGGTGAGGTAAGTCAGAGGGGCTACTATCTTAGAAAATCCCTCAATGAACCTCCTATAGTAGCCAGCGAGTCCCACAAAACTCCTAACCTCCGTGACTGAACGTGGACTCTCCCAATCCAGCACTGCCTTCACCTTGGCTGGATCCACTGCAATACCACCAGCAGACACAACGTGTCCCAAAAATTGGATCTCCTTCATCCAGAATTCACACTTTGAACGCTTGGCATACAGCTCTTTCTCCCTTAATACGCTCAAGACAGTCCTCAAATGGTCTTCATGCTCTTCAAAGCTCTTGGAATAAATGAGGATGTCATCAATAAACACCACAACAAATTTATCCAGGTACGGTCTAAAAATTCTGTTCATATAATCCATGAAGATTGCAGGTGCGTTTGTCACTCCAAAGGGCATCACCACATACTCATAATGGCCATAACGAGACCGAAATGCAGTCTTCTGAATGTCCTCCTCTTTAACTCTGATTTGATGATAGCCCGAACGTAAATCAATTTTTGAAAATACGCACGCACCATGCAATTGATCCAGCAGATCGTCTATCCTCGGCAGTGGATACTTGTTCTTGATGGTCAGCTTATTAAGTTGCCTATAATCAATACAGAGACGGGAGCTGCCATCCTTCTTCTTTACCAATAATACAGGTGCTCCCCACGGTGAAGCACTTGGACGGATGAACCTCTTGTCCATCAATTCCTCAATCTGTTTCTTAAGTTCCACTAATTCAGCTGGTGCCATTCTGTAAGGTTGAACCGAGATGGGTGCAGCAGTGGTCACCAAGTCAATCGTGAATTCTACCTCACGAATGGGAGGTAAACCAGGTACTTCATCCGGAAAAACATCTGAAAACTCATCCACTACTGTTCTCCCTCCACTGTTATCAACATCAGATGAACGCCCCATCTCATTGCCTTCATATGTCATGATAAGGAAACAGCTTGCTCCTTCCATGATGTCCTCCTTTAACTGCCCAAGAGTGATTGACAGTTCTTCATCTTCTTCAGCTGGAAAGACTAATTCCTTCTTCCCACAGTCAATGAGGATCCGATTGGTAGCCAACCAATCCATCCCCAAAATTACTTCTAAGTCTTGAAGGGGTAGGCAAATGAGATTAACTTTATATCTACGCCCCTCAACTTCTATAGGACATCTTACACAAACTGTAGATGTCTTGATCCCACCAGCCGCTGGGGTTGACACCACCAGATCGAACTGTAACTCGCTCTCCACTAGCCCCAACTTCTCAACACACGCCTTCGAGATGAAGGAGTGAGTCGCCCCCGAATCATACAATACACCACACGGCTTTCCAAACAGTAAACAAGTACTGGTGATAAGGGTACCTGAGCGAGCAGCTTCAGCACCAGTAATAGCGTACACCCTTCCTGTTGCTTGTGCACGTCCACCTCTACCTTGTTGAGTCCTTCCAGCATTTGGAGGTCTCATTACCGCACGGCCTCCCACATTACACTCCTGATCCGAGTGTCCATTTCTCCCACATTTGTTGCAGTGTTTTATTCCAGCCAGTTGAGGACAAGCCCATCTCAAATGTGGTCCTCCACACTGATAGCACGTCACAGTCCTTGACTGTCCAGTTTGGCCAACATGAACCAAGGCCTGTGATCCACCAGATGACTGAGTTGGACGAACGTATGGGGATCTTCTTAAGTTCGGTGTGTTTCTGGATGCAACCTGCCCCCTGTTCAATTGCTGCTTCTTCTGTTGCTCGGCTTCAGCAATGTTCTTCTCCAGAACCTTAGCTCTCTCAACCATTGCAGGAAAAGATCTAATACATAGACAGGATATTAAGACCTTCAAGTCACTTCTCAAACCATTTTCAAACTTCCTGCATTGCCATTCTTCACTGGTTGCCATGGTATTGAAACGGACAAGATGCTTGAATTTATTTGTATATTCTGAAACAGACATACTGCCTTGTACCAATTGTAGGAACTCCACCTCCTTAGCAAACCGTACACTGTCTGGAAAATATTCTTCATAAAATTTTGTTCTGAAAACCTCCCAGGAAATTGGACTTTGAGCTTCTGTCAACAACATCTTCACACTTGACCACCAATGGTTAGCTTCTCCCGTCAACAAATACTCTGTGAATGCCAAACGGTTTTCATTTGGACATCTCTTGGCCTCATAAATCCGCTCCATATCTCTAAGCCACTGATCCGCTTCATCTGGAAGTCCTTTCCCATTAAACTTGGCAGGATGGTGCTGCAAGAAGCTTTCCAAACTCCATTCTGCATGGGGTGCAGCATTAGAGGAGGAGGCTCCTGGTGTGCCTCGGCCAGCTGCCAAGATGTCCATTAGTTGTCTTTGCGTTGCTTCTGAGTGAACACGAGAAGCCTCCAAACTTTGCATTGCTTCCTGGTTTTGCCTCATCAAGGCAGCGTTCTGCTCAACCAAAGTTGTGTTTTGTTGTTGAAGCCTGTCTATGACTGCCTCCAACACACGGGCACTAATTGGTGCATCAGATTCATTCGGCTGAGGTGGGGGAGGAAGTCTAGGAGCCATTCGTTTTCTGGATCAGAGAAAACGTACGTTAGCTATGTTCAAGAGTTAAAAATTAATAACTCATCAAACACATATCAAGCACACAACGAAAAGCACAGTGCACTCATACCCTATATGTCCTTAAAAGAACAAAACTGCTCTGATACCAATAAATGTAACATCCCAATAAATAGTAATCACCATTAATCAGAACTAATCACATTTACAGAAAATACAGTACAGTCTTAATATTTACAGTAGCTGCTCAAAAAGAAAACAGCACGTACAGCAATTTACATCAACTGCTCACACATATTTAAAACTGAATATGCAGCACTTAACAGTATTCAGAATTCAAAATAAATACAGAAACCAGTTCTGATTTACTATTCTGCATAACTATATACAGAAATGTCAAAATACAGTACAGAAAAACTAACTAAAGCTACTACAGAAACGCGCCTCTACTGCTCAACTTTAACTTCAACTTCCACAAGGTTGGCATCCTCCAAATTTTCTTCTTCCAGCATGGTTTCAAGGGGTGCCTCACCATCTGCTCACATCCACAACGGATGATCATTGCATTGACAAGACGGACATACAGAAAACAGTAGACAACACAAGGAAATTGCAAGGGTAAGCTTAGGTAATTTAATTCAACACAATCAACATAATTTAACATATAAAATCAGTCATACAATTCCTACAATATTAAACACATATCCACGCATACAAGTGACTCATCCAAATTCTCATAATTAAAGACTGTCCGGACTGTATGATCCATGTATCTACAGGCGTTCTTGCACCCGGGTGATGTAGTAACTGGGATACCCTCAACAGCTGCCACCCGAGGTTAACCCTTATCAGCCCAAAGTACTATAAGGACTAGGGCCTCCTGCCATTCCCACGCATGAACTACTCTCCTCTACATGAGGATGAGCAATCACGGAATATCAGGATGAACAGCCATCAGTAGCTTAATCCATGGTCATACTACACTACTTCTCATATTCACATCATAGAGACGTTCCTCCTTGGAACGCTCTTTCACAATCCAATCCCATAAATCCATTCAAATCATCATTCGCACATTTTCACAATTTCTCTTAATCAAATCTTCATTCTGTATTCACTCTCTTACTTTTAAGGAACATCCATCATTCATTAGATAACAAAGAACATGTTGCAGTACTCATACATCCACGTTTCTGAACAAGAGAAACGAGCCATTTATCCACTTGATACTTGATGACACTTAATACTTTGAATAGCTTGATCTTAGAAATTATGGATAATACTTAGAAAAATTTTAAGTATAAAGACTCCAGGCAGAATCCAAAGAATAAAGCCAGTAAGAAATATTTAGATAAACAACCAAATATGATTGAATTCAGAAAGCAACACTGCCAGTCAAAGACCGAACGTAAATTAATAATTTGAACGAACGCCAGATACGTTCGCTCACGAAGCCATGAAAGACGAGCGTTCAATTATTAAACCGAACGCTGCTCGGACGAACACCAGACCAATGACCGAGCGCCAAATAGAACGAACGCGTAATTGAACGAACGCGCATTTGAACGAACGTGCACTTGAACGAACGTGCATCATAACGATCGTTCGGTAACAGACCGAACGCTAACTAGGACGAACGCTCAATCTAAGATCGAGAGTTCATTTGGACGAACGCTCAGTATAATACTAAGCGCTGCTTATGACGAATGCTGATAAACAAAACCGAACGCTCTAAGTACTTTTCAATTTATTTTGAATTGTTGGGCACGTTAAGCTGAACCGAACGCTCAAACTTAATCCTTCACACAAATAACGCTCGTTCACAACCAGAGTCCTTTCCAAATGAAAGGATCCTCATTCTAAGAAATTTTCCAGGGAAACCGAACGGTATAAGACCGTTCGATGACGAGCGTTCATGATCAATCAGAGAAGATCAGATTTCCAGATTTGTCATTCACGATAACCTCACAGTTTTCATACAATTCATAGACTTAGAATTTATCTTCAACATAATTTCATACATTACAGAATTCGTATTATCATCTCCTCAATACAGAATTTTCCAGTTCAACATATCATCATCAATATACAGTAAAACTCATCTTTCCAAATTATACAGAATTCAATCAAAGTTCTACTCATACATATCATTTTCTGCATACAGTTCAAACAATAGCATCATCCACATACAGTTTCAAATTTTATCAACCATATACAACCAGTACAATATACTCATACATGCATACTTAAAATTCAGATATTTCATACAATTCAACATCCAGTGCACTTCATTAATGTCATTAACATTAAAACAGCATTTAAATTAAATTACTAAGCTTCCCTTACCTGTTACTGCAGTGTACTTCCAATTGCTCAGAATTTCACTCTTTCACTCACGGCTTTCTATCCAGGAATTCACTCAACCACTTCCACTAAATCTAATACACCAAAAATCATAACAGATCAGACTTCTAATCCTGCATGCAACCAGAATTTTGGTTCGCATGAACTAAGTGGACAATTGTGCAGAAACGAGAACTTACCAGTTCAGTTCTCAATTCTGTTCGGATCTGAATAGTGCTCACGGTGCAGGGAAACTTTCTCCTGTGTCTGAAATGAGATCAGAGGGTTTGATGGTAAGTTATCTTGAAGAGATGATGAACGAGTGCAGAGAAATTTCAGAGAGAATTTGAGGTCAGAATTTTCGAGAAAAGGAAGGTGATTGCATGCAGAGAATGGGAAGAGTTTTCCTGAAAATTTACTTCCTTCTTTCACAGAAACTAACTCCCATTCTCCACACACCACTTGTCTTCCACTATCATTCGCAGAGTGCTTCCACTGTGACACATGGCAGACACATGCAGTGGGAATGTGAGTGGATTTTGACGTGGCAAAACGCATCATAAGAGTGATCAGAGAGTGGTTTTGTGTGCTAATTAAATCAGGTTCTCACAGAAATGCATTTGAATATATTCCTTTTAAAATTAAGTAATTATTAATAAAAAATATTAATCATAAAATAATAATTTAAAATTTAAGTTCAAATATTTTTATTTAAATATATGAAAGTTATTTTGTAAAATAAGGTTGCAAATGTTTATATAATAATTCATTTTATTTATAAAAAGAAGTTTTTGGACAAGAAGAAATTGAATGACGTGGGAAGTAAACTTTCGTGAGTTAGCTTCCTTGCTTGCTAAGGCTTTTCGAGAATGGATAATACCAAAGTTTTTATTTTATTTTATTTTAATCAACCGTCATTATTAAATTCCATAAAGAAAATCAACTCAAACACACTGCCCTTTACCGCTTTCTTTCTTTCTTTCTTCATTATCCTATTTCATTGGATAATCTTAGTCGTTGATGCTTAGATCATGTATGAGTGACTTGATTTTCAATTATAATTATAATCGGTGACACATGACAATTTTCTTTTAAAATAAAAAATCACAAATTAACACGTAACACAAAAATATTAACATCGTTTTACCGTACTAACATAGATGATAAACTTACATAACATTTTCAAAAATTAAAATCGAGGCCAATTAAAATCTAAAACCGTAATTGAAATTAAAAAAAAAAAAGAGCAAGTTTAGAAAAAGATAAAATAATGATTACTATGTATAAAAAGCATTATATAAAATTGTGGTGATGGGTCCGGTAACATCTCAATACTGAAAATAAATTATTTCTATATAATATTGGTAAAATGTCTTTATTAAAGAGTTCTTAATATAGAAGACTTGTACGGTGTTAAATACTGCGATTCTAAAGTTTTTTTTTTCAGAGTTTATTGTATAGTACAATATTAGCAGCATAGATAAAATAGGTTAAGAAGAAAATGGATAAATATAAATGTGTATACAAATACATAGTCGCCAACTAAATTTGAAGGGAGAAGAAATATCGTTTGTATTTAAAATTAACTTGTGACAAAATATAGTATATTATGAATAAAAAAGCTTTTGAAAGTAATGAAGATTTTGGAAAGTTGAAACTTAAGACAGAAACATAGTTGATTATATGGAATATTATTGAAAAAGAAGAAATAATTATGTTTTCAATTAAGGGGCAGTTGAATGAAAGAATATTATGGATGATATTAGTTTGGTTTGAGGGTACAAAAGAATTACATAATATTATACTCAAACAACTAATTCAATTGAAATGTTGGTCATAAAGAATGTGTCAAATAGGTTAAGGATTTTACAAACCTGTTAACAACAACACTCCAAGGCACGATTATATAATATTTAAATATCCTATTAATACAAATATAACGTATTATTGATGGATTTGCTTTACATATATTTTTGTTTTTTTTTTGCGATAATGTTGAAAGTCCATTAAAAGTAAAATTAGTTTCCAATATATAGATTTAACATTCACTTTTTAACAAATAAATAATTAGAAAAAGTTTCTATTTTAATAAAAATGTCGGCATACGTAATATAAAACTATTAAATTTATGTATATTATTCTTTAAAATAATCCTTTTCGTGAAAATGGTGTGTGGGGAGTCGAAATTCTCTTATACTTTTATTTGGTTATAAATTCTGATGCATTAGAAAATAGAGCTCGGTTGGGCACAAATTGTTATTATTTTCTCTTTGGGGCGACACTTCAATAACACTAACACCTGAACATCCATCTCCTCCATTGTCTCTCATCATATCCCTCACCCTTGCTACGTCGTCCCACCTCCCAACAATGGCATAAAGATTCGACATTAAAACATAAAATCCACCGTTTTTGTAATTCAACAAAAACAAATTTTTCGCCAAGGATTCCCCAAGCTTTACTTCATGTTGAATGCAACAAGCACTTAACAATGCTCCCCAGACAGCAGAATCAGGCCGAATTTCCATGTTGTTAATAACCTCCATTGCTTCCTTGAACAACCCTGCCCGACCCAGGAGACCAACTATGCATGCGTAATGCTGCAAAGTTGGCCTCAGACCATACTCTTCTGTCATGCTACGGAAGTATTGAATTCCTTCGTAGACAAGTCCGCCATGAGTACATGCTGCTAAAACTCCCAAGAAGGTGATTTTATCTGGTTCTAGCCCTTGTTCAAGTAGTTTGGAAAAACAACTGAAAGCTTTGTGTTCGTGTCCATATAAACTATAACCCGATATGATGGAGTTCCATGTTGCTAAACACGGACAATTGATGCTATAAAATACCTTTTCAGCATAATCTAATCTTCCACACTTAGAATACATATCTATAAGAGCAGTTCCTGTAAAATCTTCCACTTTCACATTGTTTCTAAGAATATACGCATGCAGTGTCTCTCCAATCCGCAGGTACCCAAGCTGGCAACATGCTGATAGTAGACTAGCGATAGTGATAGCATCTGGTTTTTGTCCGCATGAGCTCATTTGGCAGAATAACTCCATAGCTTCACTTGATTTTGCAGCCTGAACGCAACCAGATATCACAGAATTCCAAGTGACCAGTGGTTTTTCACTCCTGTCATAAAACAAAGATAATGCAGCTTCTATCTCATCAAATCTTGAATACATGCTTATTAGCCCATTTGCAACCAAGCAATCATTAGTCAGCCCGTTCTTCAACCCATAACCATGGAAAGCACATCCAATGGAAAAATGAGTCGGATTAGTGATTCCATGTAGGACACCAATTAATGCAACTGCATCTGGTCTAATGCCTAGTAGCAGAGTTTGGGTAAAACACTCCACCGCAGACTCCACATCACCTTTTTCCGAATAGCTAGAGATTATCGCAGTTAACGAAATCAGGTCCTTTGTGGGATAACGCTTGTAAAGCAATTTTGCCATATCTGTGAGCCCTTGCTTTGCATATAGACAAACCAGGGAGGTTACAACAGAAGCGTCACTGGTAAAGCCACATTTGACAATATAACAATGGACAGTTTCGGGAACAGCATTAGCTGACGTAAGGTTCATCATTGTCACTGGACTGGGTTCCAAACCTTCCTTCAGCATCTCTTTAAAGCACAAAACCGCCTTGTCCGAAAAACCATTTTGGCAATAGGCACCGATCATGGTATTCCAAGAGATAACATTTTTCTCACCCATCTCTACAAACAAGAGTAGGGCTGCTTCCAAGTCATCGCATTTAGCATACATAGAGGTAAGGGCATTATTCAACTGAGGATCAAAACCAAAGCCAGCTTTGATCCCAAATCCATGAACGGATCCACCATGAGGAATAAATTCGCGACGACCAAATGAGGGCAACAAACTAGCAATTGTTGTCTGGTTAGGCCTAAAACTCTCTCTAAGCATCTGCACAAAGAATTGAAAAGCATCACGAGGGAGTCCATTTTGTGAATATCCACAAATCAACACGTTCCATGAAACCACATCTTTCGAAGGCATATCTTCGAACAGTTGGTGTGCGTGGTTGGTGAACCCAAGTTTCATGTAAAAGTCAATGAGAGCGGTGTTTACATACAGAAAATTTTGAGTGGCCCGTTTCAACAAGTGGGTTTGAATCTGGTTGGCTTGTAGGGTCGCAGAGGGTGAAGCGCGAGAGAAAGAATGGGAGGAAAGGCATGCTTTGATGAGTAAAGAAAAGGTAACATCGTTGGGGATGGCATTGGCTTGTAACAGTTGTCGGAAGATAAGGATTGGAAAACTTGCATCCTGGAAGAGAGAATGAAACAGAGAAAGATTGGTTTTAGAAGGCAACTTCATTTCATCATCCTTTTACAGTTTCGTTTTGACATTTAACTTAAACTTCTAATAACAAAAGTTAGTCAAACATAACGTTCAACTCTTTACAAATATATTGTAAGTGTTACCAATTTTTAGAAAAAAAAATCTTTTTTTACACTCATTACCTTCTCCTCCTCCTTTAAACTTAAAAAAGAAATTCTTAAAAACATTAAAATTTAAGTAAACACGTTGCCAAACAGTATTGGTAAATAGAAAGATAAAATTATTTTTCATTAACATATTAAAGAAAATTAAAAAAAAAATCTTAAATCAGGCAATAGAATTTAAAATATAAAAGAATGGAAAAAAATATATACTAAAAATCAGAAACCACAATGAGTGGATATGGGGAGTGCGTGTCTTCTCCTCATTCGACGTTTGATGTGCAGAGAGAGATATGGCAAAAGCGCGCTTTTGGTTTCCGCAGTTCCACTGTGCCTGTTTTCTGGTAATTCACACTCTCTCTTTCCTTCATCTCTTCTCTTATCCATTGAACAAAATCAAATCTCACCCTTCTTCTCTCATTTTCCCGTGCTCTTTGTTTCTGATTCATTTCCAGTGCTTCATACCATTTGTTTCTTTCCTTTGCCTGAATTTGTGCTTCCTTTATTTCGTTTATTCTGAATTCAACTTCAAAATTAGAATTAGAGTGAATACTTGGTTAACCCCGCTAGCAGGGTAAAAGAAAATGCTTGAATTGCATTCAATGGTAGGTGTTGTTGTTATTCACAATATATTTATATAACATGTTGTTCTCACTTTCAAATAGAATGATCTTCCTTTTGCTGTCAAAAGCAGGGCTGAGTGGATGTGCAATGTCTTGGGGATTTGATTTCTGATTGCTGCTGCTTCAGGACTCTATCTGGCTTCCAGTTTGAAATCCTTATACTATCGTCGCTATGTCTAATCTTTGTGTTTTTATATAAACATCAATGTCTATTGTATCACAACCATTTAGAATCATTTTCCATTTCCCAAATATAGTCCACATTTTAGAGTTTTTTTTTTTTTTTTCTGTAACCGCTATACCTTGGGAAAGTCATTTTCCTTATTGCTAATTTTATCCTTTCACTTGATGATGCTTCTATATGGTATTGGAATCAATTGAAACTCAGCAACCATTTGTATGAGGCATCACTGCTACCGGCCAACTTATTAAAATTTTCTATTCCAAAATCTTGATTACGAGCAGTGTAAGCTTTTGAATACGAAATATGCCGCAGGTTGTCATTCCTGGGCAGATTAGCAAGTCCTTTGCCAGTGTTAGAGTAGAGATACAAAAGTCAGTTAAGTGTAGAATTTCCCAGGTAGTTTTCAGCTTAGCTGCTAGGGACAGGCATGGCAAACTATGTCTTGGTCAGACAAAAGTTGAACCTCCAGTGAAAATCAGGCACACATTATTTTCTAGTAGGATAAGAGTTGCTGATGAATATAAAGATGGGTTATCTGATGAAGATGAAGATCTCTGTCCCGTTGAATGTGTAAGAGAATTCACCACTGATGAAGAGTTCAGCAAAATTCTGGAGAAGTCTAAAGGAACTGGATCTTTGGTGGTGGTAGATTTCTTCCGCACCTCTTGTGGAAGCTGCAAGTATATAGAGCAGGGTTTTGCAAAGTTGTGCAAGAAATCTGGCGATCATGAAGCTCCGGTAATCTTTCTAAAGCATAATGTAAGTATCTGTTTCCTCCATATAGCAGACAAATATTTATGTTCCTATATTCTGTACAACAGTTTTATTTAGATTAATTTTTCCATACGGTAAATATTATTACACTATTAATTAATCAAAACTATTTAATATTTGATTTTTAAAGTAATTATTGTAAAAGGCAACAAGTTTATAGACACGATAACATGTAATTGGAAGACAGTGTCATTAACCTCTGCACTATCAGCGTATGTTATATTATTTTATTTTCCAGGTCCTATTAAGATTTTATTTTGAGTAAACATTGTATATGTGACCATTTGAATGATCTCTATTAGTGATAATAAATATTAATATTATGTCAAAACTCATTAGTGATAATTTGTAACTAGTTTATAGTGCTATGTAAAGTTCCTTACAGAATAAAAGTGCATAAAAGTTAAAGTCTTTATTTGTGATGTGTGTGTTTCCTGTCTCCCTTTTACAAACCTCTTTACAGTTTGCGGAGAAGAAATTCACGATCAGCTAATATTTACATTCTTGAAAAAAAGATTCATCATGATTTTTAGGAGCGTAAAATAAAAAATAATATATATATATATATATATATATATATATATATATATATATATATATAACAGTTTTATCCTAAATTAAAATTAGTTCCTCTATAATCTATTTATAGAAATTATTTCATATTAAATTTTCCAAAATTTGATTTCTAATTTATACATACTAATTCTAATTTACAAAGGAATTGGGTGTTTTTTTTTTCTTCCATAGAAATTTATCCGACGAGAGCTTTTATCATTGTCACTCAAACTAGAGGCTTTATTTGATTAATTATTAGATTGAACATGTTAAAAGTTCATGTACAAAGACTTTTACTACGCTATTGCTTGCAGGTAATGGACGAGTATGATGAGCAGTCCGAGGTTGCTGATCGACTTAGAATCAGGGTATATATTGATTACTGATTATCAAATGAAACTTAATCTTCATAAACTGACCTGGCTAAGCATCAACCATGGGTTAATCTAAATGTTTGCTGTCCAACTTCTTTTCAATGTTTAGTGGTTAGTGTCTCCATTTACACCATTTATCTAGTTAACTTTATTTAACTGGTGCACAATGTCATCTTAGTTTTGGTCCTCACCTCACTTTTATGGTTAATTCAATCTTCTTCCAATCGGCAATAGATATGTTGTGCATGATTTGTGCTACTGTGCATTCATGCTCTATAATACGATGAGTTTGAAAAGGAAACGAAATGATGCAGGCCGTGCCTCTTTTCCACTTCTACAAAGATGGCGTGCTGTTGGAAGCATTTCCAACCAGGGACAAAGAAAGGATTGTTGCAGCCATTCTCAAGTACTCATCTCTTGAAGCTGAAGATATCTTAGGTTAACTTCGAATAGGATGGGGTCATTGTCCCTGGGACGGTTGTGCACTGCAGGGAAATTAATCATTTTTTTGTAAGTGACAATGTTCATTAAACAGCATGCTGCATATATACTTATTACCAAAACACTTCAGTCCTTTCCTATCTGCTCGAGTTCACTTTGTTAGGACAGGATATTGCTTCCTAAGATCTAGTGAAGAGTTTATTGTTCACTATGATATACACCCTTTACTTTCGTAGAGGTTATATATAAATAAAGTTTTACTTATCTAGCTTTCATTATATTATTTATTTATTTTGTTTTTTATTGATAAAAAGTTAATTAAATTTATCAATTTTAAAAATGATAATTTTATACTTCTAATAATTAAATTCTAAAACTGCATTACAATATTGAAGTACAGTATTAGTTTTATAAATTAACATACATTGGTTATAAGTTGTAACTATATACTTATTAATAATAATTGATAATTGAGTGGAAAAAAATTACGTGGTTACGCTTTTGAAGATTAGAAAATTCAATAAATATTTTATTAATATGAAAATTAAATCAAATAAATAAATAATAGAAAAAAGGTAATTGAGACATTCCTATGCAAATTTTTTATTGTAGCGATTCACGTGACATTTCTTATATAAGATTTCTGCCGTATATAAATAGTAGTTTTTAAGAATTGAGATCATTATTACATGGATAAAAAAAGAACTATGATAACTACGTTTTTTTTTTAATTATTAAAGATTTATTATTGGGGAGAAAAAAATAATTAGTTATTGAGACAGCATTGTAGATTCTATTAAACACGAGTTAAACAACTTTTCTATAATGATTACAGATGTTCTAGAATGTTATCCGTCATTCACAAGTTAATTGAAAGTAAATATCTAATGGACAAAAATACATCTAATTGATATTACTCAGTATAGTCTTTAAAATTACAAACTTTATTGCATTACTTTTTAATGAAAAGTCAATATTTTATTTCAATAATCACATTATAATTAGCAAAATGAAGACTATGGTTGTTAAATTTAAATATTAGTTTTGATGGGCAACTAGGAATGACAAAAAAGTTCATCCGCGAATAAAACATGCGACGAATAGTTATTATTCGCAGATATTTATTACCCGCGGGGTAACAAGTAGCGGTATTTTAATATCCGCTTCTAAACGGGTCGGATGCGGGTATTATACTTGATAAGTATGAAAATTACATGTTTTATTCACTCAGCGCACCAGCACAACTTGTTGAGCGAATAAAGGACAATTAAAGATATATTACAGTTGAATATTCGCTTAGCGCATAAAGAGTTGTGCGCTTAGCAAATTAGTTATTTTTTTCAATTGGCTTTTAAAGTGGGAAATAGACAGAAAGAACTCCTGACAGAAGTCTGGACAAAGGAAAGAAACGAAAACATCTCATAAACTTTCGGAGACTACTTCAAGGCATCAAGACACCCTTGTTGCAAGGGATTGCTTCAAATGTGTACCTTCTAGATGTCTAGGAGTAGTTAAATTTTCCTTTCGTTGGAATTGGATGTAATGAACTCACTCTGATGTAATTTTCCTGTTCAATATATTGTTGTTCGTTCGTATGCTCTTTCTTGAATTTACTAACATTGTATGAAAATATAATGTTATTTGAATGTCTTTTATTATTGGAAAGTAACTTTGAACATGAATATAAATAGAGCACCTAAGTGATGGATAGACTCGATAACTTGGTCATTTTTAGCATCGAATTTAATGCAAATTGTATGTTAAATTGACTAGTTGCTAAGGTATTAGGACTAGTATGTCTTAATGTGAATGTTTAAATGAAATAATGATATATTGTACAGAGTTTCTTGTGTTGTTTTGTGCATTTTGATGTCTAATTGAGTTTCTTGTGGATTAGGACTAGTATGCCTTAATGTGAGTGTTTTGAGTTTTTTTGGATTTTAGTTCATTGATGCATATTGGATTTTTGAAGATCTTAGTGGTTATCACGATTTGGAGATTTATGTGATTACGTTCGTTTTCGAAATTTGGGTTTAGGGTTCCTATTTGCTTTCTCTTAGAAATTCTTTATCCCTATGTTTCATACATTGATAAGTATTTGTAGGTTAATTCTTTGACTAAATTGAGACTTGAGTATTTGTTTTCTTTAACTTGTTTAAAAAAACTTGTTTAAAAATTACATTGGATTTTTTTAATATGTAGCAAATATATTAAATTATTCTCTTTAACTTGTAATTTAGTTTAAACCTTACTTAAAAATTCATAAAATATATTTTTTAAATATTTGTGGGTTAAAAACGGGTATCCAATGAATATCCGCAGGTTGAAAAAAATCACCAGATTTTTTTATGTGAATATCGAACGGATAGTGGATTGGGTTACAGATACGGTTTTTTACATACAGGTCGGGTTGCGGATAGACACTATCCGTGCCCGACGTTGCCATCCCTGGCAACACCTAGTATTAAGTTTATTATAAAAGCAAAATTATTGTTTGTCTCCAAAACTATTAATCTGTTATTTATTTATTTTGAGGGAGGAAAGAGGGAGCTGTTTGCAACAGCAGAAGGCAGTTTTAAACAAATCATATAAACTTCATGAAATTTGGAGATTGTCTGCAGAATATTGTTAATTCATCTAGAGACTCTAAATTGACCTCAACTATAAATTACAAAAATAGTAGGGATCACAAAGAGAAATGATCAATCATTTGGCATTGAGCGGCCAATAATAAATAGCCACCCAATTCATGCAGAGACTGTAAATTGACCTCAACTATTTTCAAGACAAGAACTGGTGAGAACAATTCTATGCCCTTTTTCCATACGGATTTTCATGGACCTGCACTTCCGGTCCATATATCAAACGGCAACGCTCTGTAAATGAACCAACCATCTTAGAGGCTACCTCCTTAAAGAACATTGAAGCAATCTGATCACCATAAAAGAACATTTGATTAGCAATAACAAAATAAAAGTTCAAAATATAAATTACATAACTACAATCTCTGTAATCTAAAAAGTGTTGTGATGAAGTGAATTTTGTGTAGGTAATTGTATGAATACAAATGCAGATGCATGAGCATAGGAGGGAAAGCTATGCCATAATACTGGTAATGCTATTGAGCAGTAATTAAGCCTTCTCCAGTAGGCGAACGACATACAGGTTCAGTGCTAGAAAAGGTAAACTGACGACAACATAGGATGGATTTTTCAATCAAAGGTTAAAGACAAAATTTAAAAAGAAAGCTGTGGAGAACATATACATTATAACACAGTTATACCTGTCTGTAAAGTGGAGAGTGAAATTTAAAATCCACCAAGAAATAAAGATTGCAACTTCCAGGAACAGGGCCAGGGTTAAATTCCCATACGTTTATTAAATGGTCAAACAAGGTACTTTCTGACACGGTTGTCTGAAAACCAAAAAAAGAAAATATACAGTATAAGTACAACAAAGTATCAATAAGCAGAACTCTGCTACAAAAATTTAAAAAGATAGAAAGAAATGAAGAGAAAAACAAAGATCCGTGTTCAAGAACAGAACATATTTGACTAATCTAACTGGTTTGTGCGTAAAGAATCTAAAATCTAATCATTCAATCTTCTACTGAAAATGATCGGAACCCATCGGCACTCAAGTAATTATAAAGATTTGATATGAGAACAATTAACGTATTTAGCAATAGCAGCGTTAAACTCAGCTGTTCAAAATCTTCATCTCATATTCCAATGCTCATTTCAGCACATACATTATGGTAGCTAGGTTATAGTAGTTCACTCTGAAGGATTTAATACTCCAGAAGTATCATACCACAGATGGAATGGCCATATCATGCTCAAGCATCACAATTGCATAATGATATGACAAAAATATACTCTAAGCCTAGCCACAGTTGCAGAGAAAAGATACTATCAGAAACTACAAAGGAAAAATCTCCAGCCTTGGCTTGCCTCATCTCTGAACAAAAACAGACTGAGACGTGGGAAATTCATTTAACGAACAAGTCAAGCTTGTGAATTTACAATTTTATTACCTGGCTCATAGATTGATCGTGCTAAAAGAAACGAAGCCAGAGCAATATATAAGTTACATGTAAAAAGTAAAACCCAGAAAAAAAACTCTTCGTTCAGTGAGATATCTAATTTTGTTAATGGGTATTGAATATAAATACATAAACAATATATTTCCTTAAATAACTACCTGAAACTAAGAGCCTAATAATTAATTAAATTACTGTAGACATAAAGCTAATAATCAGGAAAACATGAAACAGATACCTTAACTATTGCCTATTAATTATGAAATAAATATGTCGACGAGGCATCAATAAAGCTAACATTGATCTCAAAAACATTATACGACGTTAGAATACCAAATATTATCATTTATCTTCCAATATATAATAACAGTAATTATGTTGATAAGCTACTGGTCAGGCTACTAATTAACTATCCATTACTAAAATGCAGCTACTTTTGATTAACTCTTAACTTCCCCTTGACAACTCAATTGATAGCAATCAAGTTACAGACAGGGGATCAAACATGCTGCACATACACAATTCTTCTGAATAATTTATTTTTTTTAACATATTATTCTACATATAAAAGTTTGTTTTGCCATCCGGATGCGCCTAAAAAACATAGACCTTCAATTAAAGTATACAGTACAAGGTAGAGGAAGAATAAAGGCAGCTTTGGAGGCGGAGTGAGGAACCTGTTGTGCATTACTAGCAGAAGGGACATGCGCCTACGAACAGCAATCATGAAAGGGAACAGAATATCAAGGGAATGGAAGGATATGTGCAGGGCGGTATCATCTTTCAGGGTGCTTTGGTGTGGATGATTATGGCAAAGGGAAGAGAAGGCATGGGGTAAGTAATTTACCTCTGTATTTATGTTTTCTGCTATTTCCATCCTAATCAGAAAGTGGCTCTCCTGATTTTTCCTACCATGTCTTCAGTAAATCAGTATCTATCACATCCGTTTGAGATTAAGCTCAAAATTCCACTTATTAAGACACAAGTTGAACCTCTGCAACATCTTTTTCAAAATGAGCATGAACCCGTTACTTGACAGCTTGACCAACCACAGAAAAATGTAAAAAGCTATATACAGACATATTTAAATTTGACTTTAACTAGTTTTAAAATGTTCCATTTTTCCTTCCAAATGTCAAATTGATGCTCTACTAAGTCTGTCCCTCACAGTGATGGTCACGGGGGAATTGTATTGTTTATGAGGAACTGTGTAACATCTCACATCAATGACATTGGTGAAGGGGCTCAACTACATCAGTTTGAATTATAACAAGCAAAATTGGTCAGAATGAACTAGAAGGATGCAACTTTTTTTATAATAGTCTTTCTGCATCTGCAATTAAAATAAAAAAACACACGTGGAGTTGGCACCCATTGCGAATAAAAGCCATCAAAATATTCAATTTTCAATTTTCGATCAGCATTAGTGCTTTTAGCACCAAGCTGCAAATTTTCCAGATAAAAGTTATGCCAAAACATTAACAGACATTGGCTTGGATAAGTCTATAGATCTCATTAACTATGAAATTTTAAGCAATGCACTAACAGCCAACAAGAACAAACCAAAAACTATCACAACCATGATACTCTGGAATGCAAGCAAAAGATAACTAAAATACACCGGAGATTATTGAATACCTTTATTCGCTTTGGCCTGTCTACTTGTACATGAGAAACATAACTTTCAACAAGGAATTTAAATCCAATCTCCAACTCGGCATCAAATGATCCGTCTGGATGGTGTCTAATTATGTCTGACCTTTGACACCATGGAACAAAACCGTGATAGAACTCAACAGCTGCAACAACATCAAATAATTGTTCCGGAGAGTACCTAACAATAAATAAATATACCAGTTAACACATAAAAAGAATGACAATGACACACAAGTATAAATATCCCGCATTCAACAATAATTACATGCAAGGCCAAGATAATGACAGATTATTAGGTTAATCCAAATCAACAGTGGTCCCGACCAATCTCTCCTTAACATGTATTCAAGTTTTTCCATTTAGGCAAAGAAATTAACACTTGATTACATGTCATAGGGATAACAGTCTGGGTCACGATGGTCCTGGACTACCTAGTAATTTATCTAGGATAAGATTTTACAGTCTCAAATTTATAAAGCTTCTTTTTAGAATCCAAACACAGAATATTTATCATATAATTTCAGTACTCAAAGAACAAATTTAAAAGCAAGCTTTCAGCCACATTTTAACGTATCCTAACATGATGGAACTAGTCTGACATAAAAAGAAAGAACCTAACTTTCTTTTAAGGATTGAAATGAATCGTACAAGAAGACACCAGTAGAGCTACCCTTAAAAATGTTTACAAAAGCTAACATATTCTGAATCACTGACTGTAGAAAAGTAAAATCGGAAAAATCTACAACCATAGTAACAATAACATGCTCTATTACCCCAAAACGCGTCTCTCCTCGTAAGTTTTGGATAGAATCCCTTCTTCACCATCACCACATCCAAGAAACTGTCTAGTGTGGACAGCATTATAATTGTTATTATTGTTACTATTACTAGATCCTCCTATGATGGAGGAAAAGCCGATGCGAGAGACAGAAGGTTGAATGTGATGGCCGGTAATGGCTGTGATTGATCTGCCCGTGCTCGACCTGATCAATTGACTCGCACCGCTTTTGCGTGATGCTAAGGAGCAAAGGGCTTTCGAGGTCGACAAAAACGGCGGCATAGTAACTCCGAAAAAATTTGGGATACCTAATCTAATTAAACTTGGAATTATGAGAAAAATCAGAACTTTACACCTTCCACGGTTGCAATAAGGATGCAGCCAGGACCACGGCTTAGCTGAAAAATCGATGGAATGAGAACCGCGGATCCAGAATGCGAAACCCTAGAATACCATAAATAGTTGAACAGCAGAATATTCCAATGGGAGGATACGCGATATCCTGAGAAGAAACTCAAACGGAAAGATAGAATGGGATGTGCTTGCGAATTTATTGGGTAGAACAACTACGAATTTGAGGGGAAATTTGGTGATTCTTGTTTATCAAGAAAATATTCAAACATGAAACCACCGCGCCACGTGGTTGATTAGGTCATTTTAGTTTCTTTTTCATTTTTCAATATACTGTCAACCGCCGCACGACGTCGTTTATAGTTGAGTACACACGTGGGCAGCGTCGCTGAAATAGGGAAACCCGTCGTCCCCCTTGCTCGGAGTCTTATGTCATTCGAAAGATGCAAGTTTGTAAAATTCTCCTATATTCGTCTTAAATCACCTTACTCATTAGTGTTAACGGGATGGTTTATACTTTTAATAGTGTTTGATTCACTAAAAATATATCATATTGTATTTTTATATTTTTATACTAAATTCAGTTTAATAGATTGAACTAAAATTAAAAAACAAAATCTCTTAAAGTTTTAATTTCCAAAAACTAATACTAATCTAATTGAAAGTAATGCAAAGTTAAAAAATTAATTTAACATAATTGATAGACGGATCGATAAAAAGTTTATCCAAATTAATTTAAGACTGATAAAAATACATATGTGATTCACTATGTTTATGATAAAAAAATAATGAAAAATAAATATTAAAATAGAATTGAACTTCTCTGTAAATTTTCCAAATCCTTCATTTTCAACAAATTTAAAAGAAGTTCATCCATTAGTATTAACAACTACAACGAAAGTTTTCTCTTCATTGAATTGAACAAATTTCGAATTCTAGATCACCCTTAAATCATTTTCCAATTTTTATGTCATTTGTTTCTTACCAACCTCCCTAATAAGGTTCTCCTATCAACTATTTGCTATTTGAATGTTTAGTTTAAGATAATGGTTTTGTATATGTTACCACTAGCTTTATATAACCTGTTATATTATTTACAAATTATATTATGATGTTGTAATGAACTCAAATCTTATAAAAAATTATTAGTAGGTTTTTGACATGATTTCTATTTTAAAGCTTAATTATTCATATTGTTTCATTTCGGAGTGTATCAATTTTCTTTTTAATTGTGTTAATTTTGTCTCAAAATTCATTAATATGTATAAGTGGTAATTAACCGACTTTATCAACTTTCTTGTCGATAAATGCTGTTTGAGTTCAATAAACATTAGTTAAGCTCAATAAAACAATAAAAAAGAACGTGGTCATCGACTTTTCTCTGGGCTTATTGACACTTCAACTTTGATACGATAATGTTACAACATGCAAACGTAAATACAATGTCATAATTGATTAAAAATTGATTAAAAATGTAACTCATCCAATTTCAAATATGTTATAATCAATTCCAAATGTTTTTTCATATTCTTGAAATCGATTATAGTCTCAATGAAATCAATTCCAACTTCTTTTGACTATGGAATCAATTTAAACTTGTATGATTGATTCCAAAAAATGTTCATCCTTCTTTAATTTCCAACTTGTAAGTCATGATAGATTAAAAAATGTATTTTTGTTGTACTTTGAATAAACAAAAGATAAAAATATATTTTTATACATAATATCCTCAAATTAACACAATTGTTCAAAGATTAAAAAACCACACATCCTTCTATCGCTTTCAAATACATAAATATAATTTTGGTTTTATCCTCAATTTTTCTTTGTTAATATTTATTAACAACTGTTCACCCTAAAAAACACAACATAAAGTTTTATATATTAAAAAACCCAACAAAAAAAATATTCTAAAATTTTGAAGTTTAATGATTTGTGATCTCTTCTTAAATTTTAATTAACACAATTTTATTATATATATCATTATTATATTTGAGGTTTTCCTTAGACGAATCCTTTTCCATAATAATATAATTTATCAGAGATTAATTGAAAAATACGATGATTAAATATGCATTCTAGAAAACAGTTAATTACAATATATTTAAATTACCTACTATTTATATTTGTTAAATTTAATAAATATAAAACACTATATACAAAATTAATTTCTATTTATTTTATTTTTTATCTGTATTCATATGTGACTTTAGAGTACAATATTTTTCATGAAATTATCAGTAATTTATTGCATCTAAAGCAAAATAGTTCTTAATATTGGTTTTAATATCCGCTGAAAAGATAAAAAGTTGTGAAATAATAGATTGAAATGATAACCCGTTGGGGGAAGAAAATGGGTAGAGGAGAGGGAGCTGAAGCTGCTTCTTTATCCTAAACTTGAGTTTCCCGCAGAGCTGAGAGAGCGAGTGATGAATAATAGAATACGATGTTAGTTGGATAATTGGGTGAGCTGAGTGATAAATTCGACTTCAACCATGGCTTTGCCTTCTTTACTACCCAAAACGGCACCGCATCTTCTTCCCCTCACAAACCCCTTCTCTTCCTCTTCCTCTCCCTCTACTCTCATCTTACCTTTCCGCTTCCACTTTTTCTCTCACCTTCCTCCTCTCTCTCTCCTCAAAGCCGCTTCCTCCGCCGGCGATAGTTTGCGCAGCAAGCCCCTCATGTCCCAGAGAAGGGGGATTTTGGAGGAACACGGCAGCCAAGCCTTTGAGGAAGACGACGACGACAAATGGATTGACTGGGAGGACCAGATTTTGGAGGACACCGTTCCTCTCGTTGGTTTCGTCAGGATGATTCTCCATTCTGGACAGTATGTCTCTCTTATGAAACCAATTTCCTCGCTTTACTTTACTTTATGCCTATATTTGCATACTATGACCGTATTATGCAATTGCAGTTGAAACTACTAATATATCAGTTAGTCTAACTCGAATCCAATGCAGATCATATACTAACAGTCTAACTATACCGTTTGAGTGTTTTAATCTCTCCACATCACAATAAACAGTTCAATCATAAGCGAGTACGCTCAAGACCTGCTCTGAAGTTTCATATTGATTCCTCTTATATGATTTTAGAACCATACCTTGAGAAAGAGATGCAAAAATGCGTAAACAAGACATAGGTGGATTTGTTTAAGCAAGTTTGGAGATTCATGTATCATGGGAGTCTTCAATTTCATTCTCCATCTTAATTCCTTGTCACCTCTTGTATTTGAATCTGGGTGTTCAGAGTTCTTAAATAGCTACTATTGTGGTGCTATTGCTTTGTGAGTTTCCCTGGATTCACAATTGTTCACCGTCTTCCATTGTGGCTGCTATGAGTGTCATGGTTGTAGCATGCATCCTCTGGTTATCTCTTTCCGAAAACTAAGTGAGTCTAAGTATACTTTAGATAAAAATGAGTAAGTAGTGCAGCATATAAGGATACATACAAGGATGAAAACCCATAAAGAGGTTTAAGGTTTTGGGTTAAGAATGATATCAATCCCGTTGGATTCATACTTTATTGGTGCTGTGTGTAAATTTCTTTTCTCAATAAATCGCCTATTGAAATTTTTTGAGTTAATATTATGCCAATTTTTATTCATTTTATATTTATTTGCCTACAGCTTAAATTGTGATGTATATATAATTGATATATATATATATATATAGTATATTTAACCTATTATGCGACTTTTTCACTATTTGCTCACAGTGGTATCCACCACTGGATATAACAGTTTATTGACTTTCCACCGTTTTCTGCTATCCACAACTGATGATACTGGGTGTTTGAACTGATGAATCCCATCACTGTATGCATCTAGGGTTATGTCCATAACAATATAACTGGAAACAAGAAAAGCAAGGAGTGAGTACTTTTATACGGGTGCAGGAAATACCCTCTTTGTTGGTAACTGACACCGTCTTGTGTGTCAGGCCTAAATATTGAGATTGATTTTTAAGTGCTCTGCCATTTTAAATGTTGTCTGGGTTTCAAACTCAGAACCTTGGCTATATGAAAAGGGCCAGGGAAGTGGGAATCTTTTTTATCCAAACTTCCAAACCACTTTTGGGCTTTCAGGTGATTTCAATTTCCAGAAATGAAATCCATAGCTGTAATAGCAGTCAAATTGATAAAGACGATTTGGATATAGAAGATGATGATTAATGAAACCTATCTAGGAAACTTGTATTTGACATTTTGTTGGTATTTACTTGTATGTTTAGACACATATGGCTTTTTCTTGCTTTTTTATGAATGTATGAATTTTGAGAAATTTCTATAATTTTTATAATCACGTATATGTATACTATATAACAATTTTCAGAGTTGTTCTTATCCCACCATTTGTTATCTCTCTATAGAGTTTCTGTGGCCAGTTGCTATGCGCTGCTATTTGGGATTTAAAATACTGATGGATCTGCATACATGTTTTGCTTTCATTTATCTTGGAAATTCTGTTGATAGCTTGTTACAAATTCTTGCCTCAGATATACATGTCCTGGTATCGTTTCTCTTGGAATTCTGATAATACCTTGTTGCAAATTCTTGTCATAGATATGAAAGTGGAGATAGACTAAGTGAAGAGCATGAGAAAACCATTATTGAGAAGCTGCTTCCCTTTCATCCAGAATTTGAGCAAAAGATCGGATGTGGAGTTGATTATATCACGGTATCTCTCTATCACATACACTTTTCTTCTTCTTGCTCAACTCGTATTCACACACAATATATGCACTAATCTTGTTTACAAAAGGCCTTCCCAATATTACTTTTCTTTGTTTTTTTTCATTTGGGTCCAATAATGATGAATTTTATAGTTTTAGCAGTCTCTTAGATTAGATATGTGGCCGTGACATAAGGTGTTCGTCCATTAAAAAATTTAAAATGGCTCTGGTTTATGATGGGTGATGATGGAAAGCTAGCTTAACTGTGGTTAGCCGGTTTATGTGAGACGGTGGGGTGCTTTCATTGCATTTGCAGCCTCCATCACCTTCATTGTGTTGGATGTGAGACAGTGTGGTTAGTCCTGTCCTGTGTCGCCTAGTAATGCAGCCTAAGTAGCGATTATAAATTTTGGATAATTTACAACTTATTAGGTAGATTTGGAATTTAGTTTGGTCCTGAGCTCAAATTCCAATAGTGGGGACCCACTAATAGTAGGATCTGTCTCTGACGAAATGCAGGGTGCAATAGTGCAAATTGGTTTATTTCTGGGAAAATGAAGTAATTGGCTTTTGTTAATTCATGGAGTGCTATCTGATTGATTCTGTTTTATGAAAAAATTATGCCACTGATTTGTTCATCATTGGTGATCCACTCTACATTTCACTCGGCAAAATGGTCCCTTGCAATTAGAGAACTCCATCCTTAATATTGTTAATAACTGAACTTAAGTATCTCTTCTGTCTCTCAGGCTCTGCTACAGATAAGTTTTTTCAGGATTTTCATACTAAACTTGTATTGATTTTTCCCTTTCTAGTAGGCCAGTAAATTTAGTGCCCCAAATTCATCTGCTTTGCTCAATCTTTGTCTCATTCCACGGTAGTTATGAATTCACATAATACATGTACTCATTAGAAATGTTTAGCCCCGTAAAAGCCTTTTGCTGCTAGCCATGTGAAGTATGTAAAAAAAGCCAATTATACGGAAATAAACCTGAATTTTAACCATATTTAAAAAAAAAAAATCCAAATAATGTAAATAGGGTTTTAAACCAAGATTTCTACATTTTAACAGATAATTCAGTTAACTGGTTTTAAAAATTTGATTTTGACTTACAGTTGGCTTTTAAAACTGGTTGTGGCTAATATTTTAGCCAAAGCTGGTCCTAGACAAGTTTTAAAACTAATTTTGGTTAAAAACTCAATTGGGATAAAAACCAGTGGAAAATTAGTTTAAAACTGGTTCGACCAAAACCAAACGAGTTTTAAAATCCGATACTTATAATTTGTTTGATTTGAACTGGTTTTACATTATATAAAGCCCTCCCGGCTAGCCAAATATGGCCTTTGACCTTGGTGTTACCATCACGTGTGTAATAATTTTATCCCTGTCTTAGCTGTTGAAAAGTAAGGTGCACAGTGCATTGACTGGCTTATTCTCTCTAACTGTCTGCCATCACTTTCCGAGATTAGCTTTTGAAAAAAACTCATAAAAATCAATAAAATATGTATTTAATGCCTTCATTGTCTCTCGAATTGTATTACATCCAATCTGGTTTTTTGGGGGTAAACTACACTTGGTTTACGATTTTTACGTGTTGCTGAAAGTTTTTGGTTCGCTTTAAAATTGACAGATTGGATATCATCCTGATTTTGAACGCTCAAGGTGTTTGTTCATTGTTCGACAAGATGGTCAAGTGGTTGATTTTTCATATTGGAAATGTATAAAGGGCTTGATCAGAAAGAACTATCCTTTATATGCAGACACTTTCATTCTCAGACATTTCAGGAAGAAAAGTCGTAATTTGTGAAGTTAAAGCTGTATTATGCTGGTTGGACCATTTTATATTAGCGTTCGCTTCTTTTTTAAATCTTTTTTTTTGTTTTTATTATTTTCGTGTTTGGTAGCATGGCATTTTAAAGGTCAGAGAAAAATGGTGCACAATTTTTTGGAGTTCTGAAGAGTGTTTGATATTTAGCGACTCACTACAAATGATTGCCACTCAATGCCGGAATTTGTTCCCATTTTATTGACAATATTCGTAGTGATATAAAAATATGGGAATGTAGATGTAGATGATATTGTACCTTTCAGTGCATATATTTTTTAAATTTGTAGAATTGAAGTTCATTTTATACCGTTTTACACCCTGTTTGCTTAGAGTGAGATAAGGAAGAAATAATTGGAGATGATGGAAAAAAAATGTAAAAATAAACCTTCGGTTTGTTTAGAAGTGAAATTAGGAATGAAATCTCTGTGGGCCTGGATGAGAGGAATTGTAATTTTCTGTTACCTTTTTAGTATGGAATATAATTTTTAAAATGTAAAAAATATATTTTAAAAAGTTCATTTCAAAATTAATGGAAGGTGTTAAAAGAAAATTGTGGGATGAGGGAAGTTGGATCCATTTATTTTTTTCATGCTGATGAAATATACCATGATATAACTAAGCTGGGCTTTTGTTCCATGAAATATACCATGATATTAATACAGTGGACATTTCTTCCAGCACCCACATTGTTTCTTTCTACACCCCATAAATTTTAAAATTCTCCTTTTATCCTCAATCAAAGTAAAAATGGGGGAGCTGGCTCCATTAGAACCTAGTCTGCATGAACTCATTAAAGTATCTAAATAATTTAAGTGTTTAAAATTGAGTCTTTAAAATATTTTTATTTTTGTTTATTAATAAATTTTGTTATCTCGTCTTTAATTTACTGATTAACTTGTTTATTTTATTTTTAATCTTTTGAATTTGTCAATTCGTTTTTTCTCTCTCTAAAATAGTTAATTCGTTTCTCAAATTCAATACATTTTTTAATAATTTTTAATAGAAATCTAAATAAAAATACTTAATACTTACCCTTAATTAAGTTTTCATTATATATATTTTGAATACTTTTATATCATCATTTATATTTACACAACCTCATATAAAAAAATTGAACATCAATTCTTTCAAATTATCATTACTAGAAATGGGATGAGACCATATGGTATTTATATTATTCATAGTATTAATATGTCCTTTTTTAACATGAAACTATTTATAATTTTCGTGTTTATTTTTGAAGCAATTGGTAATTATAAGAAGTTTCAAATATAAGTACATAATAATATAAGAATTTAACTTCCGTTTTATTTTCTTACTTGCCAACTCAGAAAGCACCAAATTTCCTAATATATTTATTTCAGAAGTTCATTGAGTCGTTGACATAGACGAATCACAGTGGTCCACGCACCTAACTTTTACTTTGAGAGCATCCGTGAAGCCTCCACCACCTTATTATCCTCATCAAATTTTCATGACAATTTCCCACAAAATTTATTACCAATTAAAGAACCAATTTTTTTAATTTTACTTCAGCCCTTCAAAGCTCCATACCACAAGTGCCACGTGTCTCCTTTATTTTTTTTAGTTTTACTATAATAGGATAAAGTTGGGCTATCAAAAATTCATCCAACTTATTTTGTTTCATCCTTCCATAGCCTACAAAATATTTTTCTTCCTTTTCCAATTATATTTCATACTTTTCTCTACTTCAATTCTTCTCAATAATTCTATACATGTTCATCCACTATGTTGGTGTAAAAGGTCGTGGTTTTGTGGAGAATAATGTCTAAGTTGGAACCATAACAAATAACCACTAAAATATATGAATTATGCATACTCATTTGAAGCTATTATGGATATACTTATAAGAAAAATGACAAATAATTTGATTGTCCTTTTTCTCGACTTTATCACAATCTTTAAGAGAGTTAATCCTAAAATGTTTATGATATCTATTCATATATGAGGTTCATATGTTCTTAAAATTTTGTTGGTTGATCACAAATATTACATTATTGATAATGTTTAATGGTTATCTTTAGGACTAAGTTAACTTTGGACTCTGTTGAAAGATAAATCAATTAACTTACTAAAATTTATTTTGTTTTAGTTTTAAAAAGTGACATATCATAAATATTTTATATTTGCGAATATAATTTGTTCAAAAACGTTGTTAAATAAACTTATCACGTAATCTCTCGTCACATCTTTAAAAATAAGCATATAATACATATAACGCAAATCAGAATATATTTATTAAAAATGCTTTTTTGGAGATAGTAACTTTGACCTAATAAACATTAAAGCCATGATGTTTTGAGGAAAAAAAAATCTCTTATAATCTCACCATCACGTGCTTAACATTTTGTGCGTCCTTGACTTTTTAATGTATTTTGTTGTTTGAGATAAACTATGCAACAGACCTACAATTTGTAAAACTTGAGTGTCCACTTCTGATTGGTTCCTAGCTTTTAAAACCCACTCTCCATTTATGCAATTAAATACCAAAGGTGACTTACACAACTGCATATCCTCACATCATAGAATACAAATGGTGAAGACCGAAACTCATTACTAATTACTTTATAAAATAAAAATAGTTATATTTCGGATGCATCGAAACTCATTGTTAATTACTTTATAAAAGAAAAATAATTATGTTTCACGTGGATCGACATCAACGTTTTAAGTATAATAATGTCTAATTTTAAACTATCTAACTAGTTTGTTCTATCAAATTAGAAGATTATTTGTAACAAGTATTCTAACGTAAAAATAAAAAAATATTTAATTTTTAAAAATTTATATAAAATTAAATGTAATTACTTATCTTCTTATCTTTTATATATATTGATAGATTTAAATTAACAACTACCTAATTTAATTAACAATAAGTACACTTTTATTTTAAATTCATCAAAATTAATTCTAATTTTTCTATTGATTAACCATTCGATCTTATTTTTTAATATTTTAGTCACGAAGAAAACTTGTATGAAGAAGTAAACTATTTTATTTACATAGTTAAAAAATATTAAATTTGTGTTTTTAAATAATGAAATTGTATATGTTGAGTCCTTTTAATCAATTAAGTAATACATAAATATTGGTAAAAAAATAGAATAAAGGAAAATGGTCTAAAAATGTAGGCATGGCAGAGAATTGAGATTCTTTGTTGGTAGTGCATGTGGCATGCACTTATGGGGTGTGGTAGCGAGAAGTGTTGGTTGGACACGTGTTGTGTTTCCATTTTTGTTGGTCCCAAACATAATATTAGAATGTAATGGCATCTTCTCTTTGCAACATCTGTACTCTTCATGTCACTTTCTTTTTCTTCATTGCTTCAAAAGCTGCTGAGCTGTTCTAACCACTTTGGACCTTTCCAGACTTCCTGCATATTATACTCTTATTCCCTTTCTCAACCAACAAAATAATATCATATGTCTCTCTTTCCTACAAGAAATGCACCAAACCTAAAAACACTCTTCTTATTACTGTCTAAACAAACTGCCTCAAAATTAAATCTTATGTTGTCTGTTCAATTTAGATTTTTTTAGAGTGACAGCACAGTCTCACTTCATATTCACGGCCCAAATTTAAGGGTTTTTTATTGCACCCATTACCCAAAAATACTCTCGTTCTCGTTGCATTTCCTTTCACAGACAAATGGAATAAATACAACTGCTCTCTGTGCTCTTGGTATATTCACAATTTCATCTTGAAAACAGAGTCATGGGAATTGATTCATTGGCATTACAATTATAAAAAATAATTGCATTTGTGAATATCTATAATAAATATTTTCAAATTATCAAATTATCTATAATTGTAAAAATATTAATTATCAAATTTGTTTAAGGTCTTGGGAATATATATTTTATTCTCTATTTGAATGTTTGTCACATGAGACTTCCCTCAATTTTTGAATAGAAAATTTTATATCAATTAGTCAAGACTAATATCCTATTTGCAGATATTTCCAATTAAAATAAAATGTCCCACCTACTTATAAGTGTTAGACTATCTATAGAAACAATAAGAAAGGAAAAACAAAAATAATCCTATTAACAAGTTTTATTCTTTCCATTATATTAAGAATATCCAATTAGACAATTTAGATCTCATCTATTTTGTCCAAGTTTGTAAAAAGTGTAATTTAGGAGCACGTATAAAAATAAGAACTCCAAGATAAGAGAAGAGAATGAATCTTTCATTACAAGTTAAAATAACTTTAACACTCCTAACAAAATTAGGTTTAGAATCAATGAATAAAAATAGCTCCTTGAATGGATTTATTCAAACAAGTACCATATCAAACACTATTTTACTTTTAATCTTCTGTTTGGTCCGAAATAAGAGATTTTTACGATATTGTATTGGAAAATACTTATTGAATTGTTGGTGATGGTGTTATAATTAATTTTTGGAATGATTTATAGTGTTTTGCTAGATGCATTTTTCTTATGGTGTTATACTAATTCATTTTTCTCAGGTCTAGGCTAATTTTGTTTGGACTCTACCTCTTTTTTGAGTGAAATTTCTCTCTTGCAATTCATGCACCATCTTCAAGTGACTCTCCCTAATGATATTCCTAATTGAATTTCTTATGGTTCTAAAATTCTGAATCGAAAGATAGCTACAAATTTGTTATATATTTTTTGTAAATGAATTTAGTTTGATTCACCGTGTTTTTCATTTTTTTTAATAATATTTTTAATGTAATGATAAATTATTTGTGTGTTTTAAAATGTCACTCTAACTTATATGTCACGATACATAATCTAACATATATTTTATATAAAAAAAATGCTATAGATAACAAAATTTAAAAAAGAGAAAATTATGCATATAAGCATGAGTTTTAGTCTTGTATAAGGATAAATTTAAGGGCTAAATATGTTTTTAGTCTCATAATTTTTATACGAAATTGTCATTATATAAAATTTTAATACATTTTAGTCTCAAACTTTAAAAATGAATTAGTATAATCTTTTTAATCCAATTAAGTTAAATTCTTTTAACGTATCAAACACATCTCATGTTAGCATTTGAGTAGCTTATATTATTTGACGTGCTTATACTATTTGACGTGTCAATTGCGTTTGTTAACTAACATTAAAGAGGGAACATGTCAAATCGTATAAACTACTCAAATGATAGTATGAAATGTATTTGACACATAAAAAAATTTAACATAATTGGATTAGAAGGATAATATCCATATTTTTAAAATTTGGAGACCACCTATGCCAAAGTTTCGAAAATGGATGAGTTCCAATCTTACGTTAAAATCTAGACACCGAAAACATATTTATCCTAAATTTGAAAATATAAGAAAATACATCTTAAAGCACAACTTAAGTAAAAAAAACATTTACGAAAAAATCGTACTTTAAATAAAGAGTTTTGTATTGTATGATTGTCTAGTCAACTATAACTGGAATGAGCCGACAACAAATCACAAGTCTGCATGATCAACCTATGGCCTAGACAACAAGTCACAAAACCTGAACGGTTATCTAACAAACCCAACAATAGTTCATGAGACTCAATAGTCCGAACATGACTAAAGTAAATCAACTCCAATTTTTTATATTCAAGGTTAAAGTATAATTACTCAGGTTTTGATTGTAATTAGGTCGATTTTAATCAAAAGTCTACCACAAAACCTATAAATAAATGTTTGAGGTAAAAAGATAAATCACGTATTAATTATAACATTAATTCTTTTTTATCTAAGTTGATATGACTTTGAAAAAAGAGTACCCGTAAATATCATTTGAGCGACTTGAACGCATAAAATACTTCTCTTACCGAATTGAACTTGGACTGACGATATGTTGAAAATTAAGTAATTAACCTCAACCCCACGTTTCAAACAAGTTTTTATTGTTTGACTGAATTTATGTTTTTGAACACATTTTTTTTTTCATTTTGAAGTCTTCTTATTATCATTAGTTATCCATTTCATTTTTTTTAAGTTACATATTTTTAAATTCCTTTATGTTATATGTTTGAGACTAACTATGAACGTGTGTTCTAATTATACATACCGATTAATATAGTGTCTTTTTTGTATCGTATGTGTTTAATATTAAGAAAACATATACTATCATAGGGTGTTTACTTTGAGAAGTATAATGGTGAAAAATATTTTATAAAACAACAATACCATGTTGTCGAAAGAGAGGAGAGTGGTTTCTTAAAAATAGAAAAACTGTAAAAGTATGATGAAAATATGAAAAGAAAATTGTGTTAAAATAATCAAGTAAATAGTAACGAACAATGTGAGATTGAGATAAAACACAATTAAGCATAAATGCTTCGACTTAGGATTTGAAAATCACCCTTAATACACTATATTGATAAACATGCGAAACGTAACTCACATGAGAAAACAAGAATGAATGTATGATGTAATAGGGTGTTAATTTTGATACTGTTGTAAGTTTTTTGGTCCAAGCATGAGTTATGTGCGTTGTTTGTTTTGTTATGGTTATTGTTTTGTATCTGCATGTAGCATTGGTTTGAATGGGTGGAAAAAATGGGAGTCGTGATATAACAACAGAAACCCCAATAGGTAGTGCTCTTTTTCACGCGGAATTGACAATGCTGCTTGCTTGTCCTTTTGCAATCCACTATCACTGTGCATACATATCCACTTAATCCCTAAATTTACACTTTTTCTAAAGCCAACATCAATGCATCTATACATTTTCGCCGCCTAATTAACCACATACCTCTTACAACAACAAATTAACATTATTCATTAATTATTTATTACTTCTTGTTTTAATGAAATTTCTTATCAAAATTGTTTATATATATATATATACACACTATACTATAGGGTGAGAACTGACCGATTGGATGTTACTACGTGTTTGAGTCGAATAGAAGGATCGATTAGAATACAGAGAAGAAGTTCGCAGCCGCAGTCACGACTACAGTTAAAAGAGTTAAAGCGTAATTAATGCGGTAACTGTCATTGATAAATATTTAAGGTACTATTAATGACCATTAAAAAATATATTAATAAGTTTGATTCTTTTAAACACTATAAGTAAATGTTTAATTTCGGGTAAAAGACACTTTTGCATAATTTAATTATTTTAGACTTTTAGAGAAAAGATCTGATTTGAGCGTCATCACCCATAACAGAGTGAAAAAATAAATGTTCGTCCAAACAGGAGAGTTATACATGAATCATTCTCGTTCTAATCCAACAGAATATATATATATATATATATATATATATATATATATATATATATATATATATATATATATATATATATATATATATATACACACACTGAATTTAATTTGGAGGAGAATTTGTTTTATTTTATATATCTTTTTCTTTTGAAATAGTTGACTACTTATGGTTTGGTTTGGATGATAGTGTGAAACAAGTTTAAAACAAAGACTTTGAAGATAAACATTTTTTTATCTTTTCTATATATAAGAAAATAGTTTGCAAATTTGAGACGTGAAGAGCAAAAATACCTTGAAACTTTTTTTTTTAGTTTGTGAGTGGGCTAAAGATAGACGTGGATGTAAATTTTGTGTGGAGGAGATTATTTTCGACTACTTTAGCTTAATTGTTTGACTCTACAATCCTCAAATCCTTATCTTCTTGTTACTAATTCTAGTTAGGAAGTAGGTTTGTTTGTTCTCTATTCATAATTATTCTAATTCTTAAATAAATTTATTTTGTTTCATCATTATTATTCTTTTTTGTTTATTCATGCAAACGCGACATTAATATTTTGTTTTAACTACAATATCAAACGAATCATTCAATCTGGAGTGATTTTTGATGTGACGAGATATTATATTCAATGATTAGTTACTATAAAATTTTATGGACAATTTATAACAATGCGTGTGTATCACAACAACCGTTTAATTCTCAACCAAACATTTCAAAGTCAATGTTTCCTTACCTATATTAAATATTACGTTTTATCATTTCAAGGTATATTAAAATTTAACATAATTTGGAACAGTTGCACACAATTTGAAATCCACCATGACCTATTGCTGGGTCGAGAAAAGCACGACATTGATAGTCAGTGATATTCAACAAATATATTTGTTTAATGAATGAACCCAAAAATAGAAACATATAAATAAATTTAATATAATATATATTAGAAATTGAACTTTTAGATTTAATTAATATAAAATTGTAAGTAAAAAAAGTTTATACTTTTTGTAAGTTAGTTTTATCTTTAATTAGTCTAAAATTTTTAACCATAATTAATATTTATAAGTGAATTTAATATTTCTTTTTATAAAACAGTTTGACACGGTAAAAATGAATATTTCAAAAATAAATTAAGAAAAGAGACTGAGTTAAATTGATTTTTATAATGTTATGATGTTAGAAACAGTGTAATTGATATATAGGATGAGGATGTAGTGGGAGTGGGTGCAGAAATGAAAAGAGTCTCCAATGGCTTTGCAACAGATATTATGCAGAGTCCCAAAAAACCGTTGTACTTAAATTTCACACTTAGCCGTTCCTAATCATTTTCTATTTCACTCTCAACTTTCGATTGGATCATCCTTTAGCTTAGAACATTGTTCACAACGCTCGTTTGACACGTATTACCAAAACGATTTATATATCATTTTCAGATTTGTAGCATTCTAATAAAAAAAATCGGTTCAACTGAGGAAAATGATTTTTAATTTCAAACTTCAGAACCTCTTATAACTGTTATTATTATAAACTATTAAAATAATATTATAAACTATTAAAATAATATAATTTAATCCAATAAACATATTAAAAAACATTTCTAATGAAATTAATATCGATTATTTAATTATTATTTGTGGTGAATGTTATTATGTTATTATTAACTGTATTATTATTATTGTATATTTAAAATAAATATTATTTTAATAAAAATATATGTTTATAAACTGATTATATAAATATAACTATAGTGTTCTATAATTACATTATTTATTAGTCAAATATTGGTGGCCCTAGACAGTGTTTAAATGGAGAGATGCGGACATATGGACCAATGTGTGTATTACCTTATAAAGATCTCATGTAACTTAGATTTTATTTTGTCTCCATAATTTAGAAAGAAATCAATCTACCTATATACAACTTTTTCATCAACATTAAACAAGAAAAGTTCAATATATATTTTTTAATTTGCTTTAAAATGTTTCACATGGGAGTACCCATAAATAGTATCGATACATGTGTAAATATATAATAATTTATTTATTTTGAAAATTATATATATATATATATATAGTTTCGGCCGGATTTAGAACCCTAATCTAAAACATTTAAAGTTGTCTGCTCCGATGTCCAGTTGTGTTGTCTTCTCTCCTCTCCTTGTCCAAGCCGCGGGGGAGGGTGCATGCAAAAGACACTCCGACGCTCAAGTCAGTGACCTCGCGTAGTAATCTTGTAATCAAGATTTAGTTATCAGAGCTCTAAGTTCAAGTTCCAGTTACCTGTACCCTTTGCCAGACAAATATTTATAAATTATAATGAGCTTACCCTTAGGTCTGACTCATTAACCACCAATGAATGATAATATTAATTGTCAATGACATGAGAGGTATCATCGGTCGGGCCGGGCTAATTTTACCGATCAGTTCATTGACCTGAGAGGTATCATCGGTTGGACGATTCTTCTGCACCTTTACCGTTCAGTCGGCTATGAAGTAATATATATATATATATATATACACACACGCGATGTTAAACCCTTTAGTATAATGTAATTATTATAATGAAACGTTACAAGCTGTGAAATTGTACTATTTAAAATTATTTTATATCTATCCACGTGGACTGAAGAGATGTTTTATGTTTTTGTTTCACATTATTAAAATAAGATAAAAAGACGATAAAATTGTAATACCGTTGGCTAATTTGAAAATTATTATAGGAGAAAAACAGTGTAAGAAATAATAATGTATAAGTAGTTATATACAAATAAAATGGAATATAAAAAACTTGGGTAAAAACTCACAATTCCTATAGTTAATATGAATGCACAAGGATTTGATTTTCCTTGTTATAAATGCTTTTGAACGATAGAAGGAAGAAGTAAAAAGGAATGAATTAGAAAATAACTGCATCAATAAATTTTGGCATAGATAAAAAATTTAAACACATTAGTTTGGATTTGACTCCTAACAACATGTGTATTGAAAATAGATTTTTGGACAAGCCAACAAATGATATAGATATTTCATGGTTATTTTTTATTTGTAAAAATAAAATAAATATCAAAGAATTTTATAATAATTCAATCTTAACAAACTAAGTTAAACTGTTTTAACACTTCAAGAACCTCAATTATAAATTTAATTGTAACAGTGATATAAAAAATGTTATTTACAAATAGAAGATTAAACAATAAAGTCAATCAAGGAATTATTTTTCTCGTTTGAGACTACAAAAGTAATACGAGTTATACCATTTTTTTAACCTAGTTACAAATTCTAGTTTTTTTTTTTCTGCATAACTTTAGTAAAATATTTATTAATAACTAAATGAATTAAATACATTAATAAGTAAGTATGGTATACTTTATCATCTCTGGTTTCTTTCAGCACTTTTATGATACATACTTTTTTTTATAGGATAGGAAGAAAAGTGTTATGGTGAAGCACTTTATTTAATTTTTTAAAACAATTGGGTGGAAGGACAGTGTTCAGTGCAAGGAAGAAAGCAGGAATTGGTGACCATACCTTTATCAGAAACGTGTACGGCTGAGATTCTCCCAGAAAGCGGAATACTATTGGTTGGCTATCACATCGCACACAATCCTTTTTCATTGGTACACCTCTCCAAGTCGGCACTCTGCAAACTCCATTATTATGTCTTTCTCATCATATTTTAATGCTTTCTTTATTATCACACACATCTTAATAATAATATTAATATTATTTTTACAAATACCATTCTAATTTAGATCTATTCCAATCCATATTATTATTATCAGTTTGAAAATACGATTTTTTTATTAATTCATAAATCAACACCTTGGAATATTCGTTAACAAAACGCGTCTTTAGTTATTTGTGTTGGAACCTAATATAATAAAATTAAAAAATTGAAATTAAAGTTCTTTATTAAATAATCTTCACACACCATGCGTGAAGCTCTTTTCACAGTCAGGTTACTTTATTTTTGAAACAAATTATCTGATAAGCATAATATTCAAAATTTGATTAAAAACAGTGATTTAACAAAATCTTAATCGAGACTCTTGTATTAAAGTAAATTCAAACCCGAGTATATTTCACAAATTATTATTATTATTAGCATACTTTGTATTTAATTTAGAAATCTAAAAAAAGGTTTAAATAATTTTAGCATATGATATTAAGTTGAAATATCGACCTAATAACATGTCACCGAGCACAACATACCAAACAGTGATTTTGGATAATAAACCTACATATCATGTTTATTTATTATCCTAATAAGAAAAGCAAAAATATCTTGAAATAAAAGAAGATATTTAGATATCTAAAAGGAGCATTAGATATATTTTAGGAAACTAATTCAGCCATATATGATTTAAAAGTTTTTTTTGGGTTGATATTTTGAAAAGAAGCAATAATAGAAGGAAAGTTGAAATTAAAAAAAAAAAGAGATTTGAATTGAATTAGCAAGATAAAATAAAAGTTAAGGGATTGTTAGTGTGAAGAGACAGAAGGACACTTGGCGGTTGGAGCAGAGGGTTGGAGAGCGAGGAAGGAGGAACGCAGCCAAGGAAGTGTAAACTCTCATCAGACACCAAAATCATACCAAATCGGGAATACCTAAGTTTTGTAAAATAAATAGCAAAGGTATTGCTATTGCCCTCCATTCTTTTTATATGCTTACAAATTCTTATCTGCTTTTATTCCTCCACTTTCTTATTTCTATCTTTTCTATCTTTTCTATCTTTCACTTCAAACACTAACACGCAACAATTCTCTTCACAATATCATCTACTAGGGTTCAAATTCGGATCTCAATTCATCTTATTACTAGGATGCTATATCTAATTATTTCCTCTATAATATGTATAGATAAAATAGGTTACCGAGATAAAATGTAAGTGTAACACAATCCAACTGTATCGCACTCACTCACAATAGATTAACGCCTCTTTTGTAGTTTCATCATTCTTGCAAGCTCTCTGCTTCTTCTTTTTTTAGGTTTTTATTTGGATGTAAATAGTTTGTACTTGGTTGGTAATTCATGATTCTCTGAATTTCCTGCTGGAAAATTAAGAAACAGACCAGTGTTAGTTTGGTGGAAAACTGAGATTTGGATTCGGATCAGGTTGGGATTGTGTTTGGTTGTTCATAGTTTCGATATGAATTTCAAGAGCTTCGGGAATGAAGCTGGTGGCGACGGAGGAGGGAGGCCGGTGGGGAACTTCTCCCTCACGCGGCAGCCGTCGGTGTACTCGCTGACGTTCGACGAGTTCATGAACAGCATGGGAGGTTCCGGGAAGGACTTTGGCTCCATGAACATGGACGAGTTGCTCAAGAACATTTGGACGGCGGAGGAGGTTCAGACAATGGCTTCGGCGGGCGTTGCCACCGAGGACGTAGGAGCCGGCGTCAGCCATTTGCAACGGCAGGGGTCGCTGACCCTGCCGCGGACTCTGAGCCAGAAGACAGTGGATGAGGTTTGGAAGGACATTTCGAAGGATTACGGTGGGCACGGAGGGCCCAATCTTGCACAGACGCCGAGACAGCCCACTCTGGGAGAGATGACTTTGGAGGAGTTTCTGGTCAGAGCTGGTGTTGTTAGAGAAGATGCGAAGCCAAACGACGGCGTTTTCATGGATCTGGCTCGTGCGGGGAATAACAACGGTTTGGGGTTTGGGTTCCAGCAGATGAACAAGGTTTCTACTGCTACCGGTTTGATGGGTAACCGGTTGAACAATGATCCACTGGTGGGTCTTCAGTCTTCTGCCAATTTGCCTTTGAGTGTTAATGGGGTGAGATCGTCCAGTCAGCAGCCACAGATGCAGAGTCCACAGTCTCAGCAACAGCATCAGCAGCAGATATTTCCTAAGCAGAGTCCTATGTCTTATGCAGCTGCTCAGATGCCCCAGGGAATGGTTAGGGGTGGGATTGTGGGACTCGGTGGTGATCAGGGTTTGAGCGTGCAAGGTGGAGGGATTGGTAGGGTTGGTTTGGCACCTGGGTCAGTTCATGTTGCTACTGGGTCTCCTGCTGCTAACCAAATATCCGGTGATAAGATGACCAAGAGCAATGGTGATACCTCGTCTGTCTCACCGGTTCCTTATGTCTTTAACGGAGGCATGCGGGGGAGGAAGACTGGAGGAGCTGTGGAGAAGGTGATAGAGAGGAGGCAGAGAAGGATGATAAAGAACAGAGAGTCAGCTGCCAGGTCACGGGCACGCAAGCAGGTGAATATTTGTTCCACTATCCTAAATTTAGCAATCATAGTTCTCTTGCATTTGTATATTCAAAGGAACAATTACTTAAATGCAAAAAGACTGATTTAATTTCTCTAGTTAGAACATAAGGATATCAATGGGTTGATGCAATCACTTTAAACATGTACATAGGCATGTTTGAGTAAAAATTTAATTAAAAAGAGCTTATGTCATTAGGGCTTAATCTATAACTTTGATGAGATCAAGCTAGCATGAAGCTTATTAAAAAGCAGCTAAAAAGAGCTTTGGGAGGGTTGTAAGCTACGTTTTCAAGCTTTAATTAAACACCTTTAACTTTCAGTTTAAATGCCTAAATGCAAGACGAGCCTATGATAAAACTTGTGTTTGTCTACAACTCATCTGTTGTCTTGCAACCTCCATCTACTGGTATGAGATAATCAAATGCCTGCCGTTGCAGACTGTAGATTTTACTCTCAATATCAGAAAGGAGGGAGGAGTAGCTGTAACATTTTTCATGAAAATACGCCACATAATTTTCTATAATAGGGTTAGTGAATGTTCAGTTCTAAAATCGAAAGAATATAATGACGATATGCGTCATGTTATTTCTTTACTAATAGTAATACTGCTCGGCCATTGACGTTCTGCTTTTATCCTCTGTGAACATGCTGTATACCTTGAAAGATTATGCAGCAGAATGGTAATATGATAGCGATCTGATCTGATGAAAGGTGAAAGATATTGAGAAGTTACAATCATGAGAAGTTGTAAAGATCCAGGTTATTACAAGGTAATTGAACAGCTGGTTGGGAACATCACTAACAGTTGGATCATCATAAAATCCAAAGAAGCATATAATAAGTAAAAATGTATTAACTTGCAAGACATAACGTGGGAGGAAGTGCAGGCTGAAATTTTGTAAGATGTATTTATTTTTCTGGTGTAAGTTCGGCCTCACATTTTCATTTTGTTTGTTTCAGGCTTATACCATGGAATTGGAAGCAGAAGTTGCAAAGTTAAAAGAAGAGAACCAAGAACTTGTGAAAAAACAGGTAATTATGGTTATTGACTCATGTCACTTCACATACAAATGCAAGCACCCATGTATACGAATTTATGTCGTATGTTCGCATTAAAATTTTCTCTAATCGACATTTATTTGCGTATTGCAGGCTGAAATCATGGAAATTCAGAAAAATCAAGTAAGTTTTTTTTTTTGTCAGCATTCCATTTGCTGTTTTTATTTTTCATTAGTCCTTGTAAAGTATTTTGTAGACCTTAATTTAGGGAGTGCTGTAACCTTATGTCCTGTTGCATGACTGATTGGTTAACATATATCATGAATCAGGGTTAAATTTTCTACACGAGTACATATTATTTTGTCAGTCCTTAACTAAGACCATTTTTTTCCACAAAAAATATTCACCGACAAATGGAGCAAACCGAAGAAAATGTGGTCACAAACTATGCCAATCAGCGGCACAAATTGGTGTGCCGGTCATGTTAAACTTGTGATGAATGAGGTGGTAGGTTTGGTGCAAAATTGTGCTACAATGATAGACCTGATTTGAACTACCACCTACTTTAGGTTCTTCTGTTAATTATGTCATGCGATTAATTACTAAAACAAGTGTTTCAGTCCATTTTTATTTGATTAAATATTTGTCAATGTATTGTCTGTAAGGATCACTTTTAATTCTCTAGTTTAGTCTCTGTCTCTCAGACATTTTTTCTTTGGTTTATGGGTGTTGAATTGATTTGATGATCATTATGTAAAGCTAGTAAGAAATATGTTTTAATATAACCATTTAAATGAACTGAAAATCCTGTTCACTTAGTAATTATCAATCTTACAATAGAATCACATGAAAGGTTGTAGTAGAGAGACATCAGCAATAATCACTGTCAGTGAATGTATTTTTGAGATCAGATAATTTTAGCCATGTAAACCAGGTTACTGATCTGTTCATATGGCTTGTGTCCAAAAAGTCTTTTGGAACAATCTGTTACTAGTTAGGTTGTTTTTTATTGTTGGGGGTGGGTGGGTAAATTTTTGCTACATTAGTGGAGGAGTGGTTTTGGAATTTCAGCTTAGAAGTCTCTAGGATTTTCCGTATGAAGAAATGTCAGTTCCGTGCGGTGATTGTGCTTATGTTTTAAATTCCTGGATAAGATATCATATCTATATACAACTATCACGTTCAGAAGTTTCATCATATTAGCCTGTCATGCCCCAAACTTGGAGCTCTTTTGATGAGTACAATACAATTACAGTGATTATGAACTAGAATGTCCTATTGACGAATTGACGAATTCCTTTTTAATAAGGGTTTTCTCCCCTGCTTCGTTGTGTTAATATATGTTTAGGACTGTCTGCACTTGTTCCAGAATCGTATAAAGCTAAAACATAGGATTTTCAAACTCGAACGAAATGCTCCCATTTCAATGGACTATTAATTGATATTGTTCTGTCTGTGTTTTTTTCTTACAAGTTGTTACTGTAATATGCAAGGACTTACTGATTCAAAGTATATATTGTAAGAGATTACAAATTTAAGCATCCTTTTTACTGAATTTGCTTTCATCCGATAATATTGCAGGTTAAGGAAATGATGAATTTGCAACGAGAAGTCAAGAGAAGACGCCTCAGACGAACACAAACTGGTCCGTGGTAGAGTGAAGATTGTACTATGACTCTACCGTTAAAATATATGTACATAATTATAAAAACGTATTCTGTTGTAGATCGAGGCTCTGGTAGTTTTTAGATTAGCACTTGGAAACTTTCACGAATTACTTATCTTTTGAACACGTTAGGAAGGGTATGCATAGTATCATGAGAATATGTTTCAGCACACATCCAATTTCTTGTCACCATTGGTTGGACAATCTTGTGAAGTGGCACATTTCCTGGATTTGATTTGGTGAGATTGGGTGTCCAATATATGCACTTCTCTTCATTCACCATATTTTAATTACGAGATCTTCCATTTTATCATTTGCATATAAAATGAAAATGAGAATGAAAAGTCAGACATCTTTTGTCAACTCTGGAGGAGATAATTAAGTAAACCAAACCACTGTATTTTTCTTCCGCTTCTGGGATTCAGAACAATTCACGTAAAAGTTGCGTATTGTTTCTTAATTCATAAAAGTGGGCACTACTATTGTACTGAAACATGGTTAGTATCTTTGGGATCGGGAGCCTAACGAGTAAATGAAAAAATGAAGTTTGAGTTTGTAATCTCAAAAATATCAAAAAGAAATGAATTGCTCAGATAGACAACTGTTAAGTCATTTTAATCACTAAAGGCAAGGATTTATTAATTTTAATCTCTACACACAGTGATGCCATTTTAATTCTTGACTACGAAAACTATTAGTCAGCTCTGTTCTTCAACTTTAACATGCATTCCTCAATTCAATCCGTGATAGCAAGAATCAAATTGGACTACCGATTATCAAATTTCAAGTCCAAAATAATTTCCAAATTTTGAACAGAATCAAATTAACTCACTAATTGTAATGAAATAAATTAATAACTATATAAATCAACATTAAATTTACTACTTATGTAACTTTAAGAGACTTGTAATTTTCAAGTACTAATTTGACACACTAAAGGTGAATTAAACATGTTAAATCTACAGTCAGTCTGATTTCTCATTGAGTTCCCCTAAGAATCTAAGATGCACATTACATTCCAGCATAGCTTTTACAAGCAGACTCATTATTGGACTTAATGGTTCAATCTTCAAAAGGCAAATTCTTCCTGTACTCAATGTTTTCATCATGCACCTGCATGGGATGGTGAAAGACTTTTTACCCTTAATAATAATAAAAAAAACAACTCTACCTTTTGAATTGTATAATCATACTGTGTTCGAAAAAAAAAATCTGAATTATGCAACATAAAATGTACTTTTGAATCTAAAAACGCTTTTCAAATAAATTTGAATTTTCTATTGAATCAACAGAGAATTTAAATTTTTAAAAAACATTTTCAAATCCAAAAATAAATTATGAATTAGATAATTCAAAATATACTTAAAAACTAACATTTCAAATTATGTAATCTAATAGAAATACCTTAAAAATTATATAATTCAAAATATGTTTTAAAAAATATTAAATTGTATAATTTAAAATGTTTAAATTACACAAAATCCAAAATATATAATTTTTTTCAAATACATTCTAGTTGTGCGCTGTCTTACCTGCCGGTATGTATAATTTTGCTGTCTTACCTGCCGATATGTATAATTTTTCCACTTTGCCCGTAGCCAAAATGGTTGGCATGGCACAGGTATATGAAACTCTAGCAACTTCTCCCTGATCAAGATTTCATCGACAGAAATATATGTAGAAATTTAAGAATCAAATTCTGTTTCAGCTGATATTAAACGAACTACAGTTCAGTAGAGATGAGTTCTTTAAGTTCTTGTTGGTTTTGTTTCTACCGCAGCTGGGTGATAATAAAGGCAGTTGGTAAAGAATGCACTAGGGCCGCCAAATAAGTCTATTAAGACAATACATCAGAGATGGCAAACATTTCATGAGCAAAGCCGAAAACTTTAAGTGCTAGCAAATATTTAGGGGCACAGAAAACCCAATTTGTATAAAGGTCGAGCAACTGCCACATTATGAATTTGTACTCCCGAACATCAAACATGGAGGTGCAATTTATTTTTTATATTCCAAAATTTACAATTTAAAATATTCTATAATACATTTTTTTTATTTCGAAATACACATTTAAAAAATATAAATTTGTATTTCAAATTGTACATTTCAAAGTAAAATTTTTATTTTATATATCAAATTATATATTCTACAATATAAAAGTTAGATATTCCAGAATACAAATTTCGTATTCCAACGAAATACAGAAAATATTGATTTTTAACGTTCTGGATTATCCGGAACTAAAACTGAAAGGTAAATTTGAAAATTTTAAATTTAAGAAGGTATAGAATGAAATTATGGAGATGCAGGAAGAATTTGGTTCCTCGATGAAAAGTGCTTAATGATACGATTGGATTAATAGAAGGGCTGGCGTTACGTGGAAGGTTTCAATATCCTGCATCCCACTTTACGGGGAATTGATTGTGACAGTTAGCGATGGAAATGAGTGGGTGTGGCATTTTGTTCATCTTTCACTTCGAAACTTATGAAAGGTTGGACAGAGTCACTTCTTCTCTGAGAAGCATTGGCTCTGGGATGACATGGGGATATCTTCTGCAATTGCTTTTGTTTTCAATCAATCATACAATCTTCTGTTCCTCTTGAACTGGGTTCCTATCACAGTAATCAATACAAGAAAATACTACATTCACTACGAAGGAGACCTCAGTAATGTAAAACTAATATAAATTCAATATACTGAAACCGAACTAGCTGCATTCTCCAGAAATCAAATCATATAATAATAAAAAGTCAACAGCTGAAATGAACCCATCAAAATTCTATAACTGTCTTCGCCATTTCTCTTGTTCTACGAGCCAAGAACAATGTTGTAATATGGCTGGATGAACGCATATATTAGTGGTACGATCATATGCTTGCAACAGTAAAAATTCACACCACATTCTATTGCATCCATTTCTCATCTCCAGAGCTGAGAATTACTGTTTGAGACAGTTTGGCGGGAAGTCTTCATGTCTTTGTAAACAACAGACAAGAACCTACAACTATTGGGGACAGCTGAAATTGAGTTTCATGTCTTTCCAGGAGATCATCTTCCTGCGATCCCTTCCTCTAAAACATCTACCCAGGAATCGACCAGTAACAGGCTTACATAAACCAACATCAACCACGGAAGTACAATTTGTCCTTTCAGACGATGGGAATGCCTCATCCAAATAATAGTCGAACAACATAGCAAGACAACTAACTTGATGAGCCAGTACATAATTTTGTTGATTGACAGGTAGCATCCTCAGTATGTGTAGATTGACCTACAATTTAGAAAGGATTAGCACAAACAAGGACCATGAGCAGGACAAAATGAATAAAATATGTAACACTTGTATGATGAAGAGATATTAGGTATTCTTTTCCTCTTTTTTCTTTTGTACTTTATACTTTATTGGGGAAACCCCGGCGAGGGAGGGAAAGGAAGAGGGGAGAGGACATGGGCCACAACGTTCTATCAAGAACTTAAAAGTGATCTGTGGTTCTAAGAAGCTAAATTGTTGCTATGTATTACCGTCCCATCCCATAATTCCCATTCCTAAGAGAATCATATCCACACACAAGATGCTAATAGTTTTACTCCCGTAACAACTTGAGTGATTAGTTACTCACCTCTGCTTCCATTGCACGGAGTTCATTATACCACTCTAATCCTAACTTATCACTCTTTTGCCCAGAAGATATACAGCGAACGCTCAATGCAAAAAGAGGAGGCCTTAGAGGATATTCCATACTGATCTTTATCTGTCAAATGGTAAAAAGTCTAGATGAAATTGCCAATAGATCACTGAATTAAACTGAGTAGATTAAGGAGAGTATTCGTTTACCTTAGCTTCTAAATTCACATTGTTCTCATCTGCACTGATTTTTCTGCAAAGAACCAAACAAAATTCCTTGAGTCCATGATCCATCCATGATACAGAATTTCTGTCATGGTAATTGGATAATGTATTTTCATGTTCTAGTTCAGTCTGCGCTGGTTCATCTAGATCACTTTCAGTATCCAGCAAGAAATCAGAACTGTCATCAAACTTTTTGAAACTCTGTGACCTGATTTTATTGAGTGGAGGAAGGATACTTTTAGAAATTAAGTTCAGCTGTGTGGAATGGTCAAGCTTGGACATGTTAGGAAGCAAAGTTGGAAGCTCCCCATCTTCTGTAATACTCTCAGGTTCTGCTTTTGTGACATCAGAACGTTCATTTACATCAGCATCCATTGGTTCCTGTACATGCTCCTCTTCATCGATGACAGTAGGAGATGAGGACTCTCTAGGTACAGGTGGAAGTCTTACTGGTGACCAACTATCCAAATTGCACAACGGAGTGTGAAAAGCCCAAGGAATACTTCTGCAGGACAAACGAGGCCAGTCAAGCTTTGCGAGAGATTCTAGCTGTTCCCTGTAAGCCGGTGAAGAATTCATCAAATTAGAACTCAAGTGTACCCAAGCAAATAGGTAAAGCAAGATTATCAGAGATGCTCGAAAATAGAATGAAATTTTACGAAATTCAGGATACACAAACAGATCTTACAATAGGAAGGCAAACAAAGCAGCAATACTAAGAAGCTAATTCAACACATAACCAAAGCAATGACTGATAGCAAACTTTAATTTGATCAAAACATGATATTCATCTTCATTAATATTAAGATAGGCCTTCAAATTCTAAAACTGCAAACATGCTACAACAGTGACTCACAGAAGAGCCAATTGAGCTTTTCTTCTATCGCGAATTCTCTGCAGAACTGTCGATATTCGGTTCTGCTGGCGATATAGTGAAAGACCAGATATAACATTTTCATTCTTCGCTGCTCCATTGTCGTCAGTAAAAAGTAAGGGAGACACCTCAGGCAAGAATTCAATCCCCGCCAAGTGCTGAGCCCATTTGTAAGGACGTGAAGTTCTTAGAGTATTGAATGCTATAGCCTCTTGAACAAAGAGTTTGGCAGACTGCACCAACATTCAAATAGAAATAAATGGCATATAATAATAATATAGAGAATAGATTAACAGTTGCAGGAAGAAAACAAATCATGCAATAACTGTGTAAAGGCACTACAACCTGCTGGGGAAGCTCAAGTCCCGTATCATTAGGGAATAAATTACATAATATATCATTCTCCGGACTTTCATTAGAACCTTCTATTCCAACACATACAACGTTCAACTTCACCAAATACTCAAACCTTAAGGTAAGTTTGGAAGATTTTGAATCAGAATGCTGATCTTCGTACACATGGATAATGATTTTAAGTGGGTGAACTTGAAATATTCCCCCCTGGTCAAGGCTCTCCTTTGCTTGAACCCTCCGTGGCCTTTTCCTCCGTCTCTGACCATCTTCTTCTTCATCAGGAGCATCGTCTTCCAATTTGGAACTCTCCACTGTAGTGGAATTGTCTGAACAATAAAAAATCATAGTTAATCCTTAAGTTCCATTTTGGTATGTTGGAAATAACAAATCCATTTAAACTTCGTACAGATATTCCAAAGCCATGCCAGGCACACACGTAGAAATATTCTAAATTTTTAAACATCCATTTAATTAAGCCAGGAAAAAATGAACTAAAGATCATTAATAAAACATGACCTACAGCAGTACTTCCATACTAGTGATAAATTTCCTTTACTGTATTTTTATCACATTTTAGTAATAAAACCAGTGACAATTTTCAAAATCTATAAATATCTCAAGTAAACAATACAATTGATGTGAAGTTCAGGTTTAAAGTTAATTCATTAAAGAGATAACGTCCATGGGTATAATCCAGTGTCAGTAGAGACGCTATCAGCTGCAAGAGTACAGACAACACATATTCAAACAAGAATAATGCTAAAATGAAAAAATCAACTATCCATTACCATTGTCCTTGTGAGCCTGTTGACGAGCAAAAGCTTGAGCATCTTTCAGGCTTCCTATAATCTCCAGATCAATGGGTTCTCCAAAGGCCTCCTTTTGAGCCAACAACTGTGAGTAAATCACGTATAGGGCTGGAGGAAGTAACTCTGCAGAATGATGCTGCTTTAATCTCTTAGTATGATGAAGCCCGAGCTGGTTTTGTACAGGCAAGGAGGCCTTCTTAAGAGATTTGAGATGTGATGGGAGACTTGTCAGGAATTTCTTTCGGTTTGCAATAGTCTGCAAGAGGATTTTCTTCTGCAGTTCCAGCTTCTCATGATGTTTGCAGAGTTCTTTACGCTGATACAAAATTGGAAATAATAATTATAAGCATGCCTACAACTATTTGCAAGAAAAATTCAAAGCCACTTGGTCACTAAAGGAATAGTAATAGACAAATGAACCTTTGAAAGACTAACCCTATGTTTAGATGGGTGAAAATGGAGAGGAAGGAAACAGGATACAAATACTAATTTTCATTATTTGCTTCAGAAAACAAAAAAAAAGTACAGAATTTTAAATGTGGGTCCCACTTATACAAACGCTTTTCTACTAAATTGCAGTGAAATTAGGAGCAGGCCTAATTTTTGTTTGTTTTTTTTGTTATAGTTTTTAAAAATAAAAGATGATGTGCTCAACTGATGTGGAAATCCCACCTAAGAAGTGTATGCATGTAAACATGCATTAGTCAGATCATAGATCGATATGGAAATACCACCTGAGATTTGGTTCATATCTTAGAGTTGTCTTAACTTTGAGCTTGCCTCATATAGTAGTAAGTAAAACAGTTCAGTTGATTGTTCGACAGATTTAAAAAAAAATTATATATTCGAGAAATTTTCTGAGTTTAAGAATTATTATGTATACATATGTTTATTTGGTTTAAATTCTATTTAGTACGTGCGTGTGTGTATAGTCTTTCCTTTGAAATAGTGTTCTCCTAATGAAGATCTTTTTTGAAAAAAAACTCAAATTCATTAGGAAGTTCTATAACACTATTTTGGATTTCAGCATACGGTAGTAAAGAATCATAGTCAGAGTCGCTAACATCTATATGATCTTCAAAATTTTCATGTTGGCTTCATCCCCTCCTTGTGTTTAACTATAAGAGCATTAACTTCTCCACAAGGTTCTAAAGATTAGTCTGCAACCATGATTTCAATCACAAAATCGAAAATTTTGGAGTCTTTGCAACTGTAACTAGGTCGCATTCGTCCACAATTTCCCACAATATCAAGGACCAAATAAAAACACGAGTGCAATTAAAAACCTTGCTTCTAGCTTTTCAATGCAAAACATTGAGGGCAGAGGCACACTGCATAAACGTCTGCCAGAAGCCCTTATAATAAAAATGAAAACGTACAATAACTATATTGTACATTCATTTCTGTTTCACTATCCCAATTTTCCAATCCACCCAATTTCAAATTGTTAAGTAGACTCGTTAACTAGGAATTTTATCGCAAAGTAACCTGGAATAGCTCGAAATTGAGCCTCCGGAGCATGAGATTGTGCGCAGCGTCGTTCGACAAAACGGAGTCCTTGATATCTTGTGGAGCGTCGCGGAAAAACTCCTCCTCCGGAACAAGGTCAATGTCAGGATATTTCGATTTGAAGTCTTTGCAGGCCTTTATCGCCTTAACATAGTGGTTTTTCTCGTACATGAGGTTGTGAAGCTGCAGCGTAGTGAAATCCACCGGCGCCTTGGCACGCTCCGTTTCGGTTTTGACGCGGTCTTCCTCTAGCAAGATAGAGCGATTTGCCTGAAAACAAAAGAAAGAGAGTTATAAAGACTAAATCGGAGAATGAGAATGCAAGAGAAGTGCAGAGTAGAGTACCTGGCGTAGAGTGATGAAGTGTAAGAACATCTGAGTAGCGAGATCCCGAAGATGTTGTTTAGGTTTTCGGTCTTTTTTAATGGAGAGTATGTCGGCGACGATGTTCTCTACGGAAGCCTTGCTGTTGCGCAAGATTTCGTAGGGCGATTCCTCCGACTTGTGAGGCTCTGAGGAATGCTCCTCTTCCTCTACACCACCTATTGATCCCTCTTCTATCTCACCGTCTTCCATTGATTCTCCTCTCTTCTTTCTCACAACCTTGACCTAAACTCCTTTTTCTTCCGCTTCTCGCTTCCAAGACAATGTCAGAGACAACTCGTTTTCTTTATCTCCAGTTACTTCCTTCCTGCACTAAATTCCGACGGCTACGACGGCCACGACGAAAGACAATCAAACTGCAACCACTGCTGCTTAATCAGTGTTCAACGTCCTCGGAGGGGTTTAGTTCCATTACATTTTTTTTAATATTTAAATTATTAAATAAAACCTTTTTTTTTTGCAGATTAACTTAATTTTCATTTATTTAACGAAATAATGATTGGCTAATTGATATTTTTTAAATGTTTTCTCTTTAAATTTTTTATTAATTACTGTGTGTTGAAATGTGTTTTCCCTTGTATATTATTTCAAATGTTTAAAAAATCTTATCAAATGTAATTTAAGGACATTACTTCGGTATGCATCATTGCATTTTCAACTAACTCACCAAAAGTACATTAGAAATTCTAAATTTCTAAAATTATATAATCCAATCCACCCATAGTAGACCAAATTCGTACTATTTACTCTTCTATATCTTTTATTGTTCGATTTTTAGCGGTAATAATAAGGCAAAATAAACACCGAAATGTTTGTAATTTGTTTTTAAAATTATTAAAATTAGCGTTTTTGAAAAAATAATATAAAAATAGATAAGTCTAAAGAATTTGATATAATTTTACTGTAAAAAGTCACATTAAAATGATATGATTTTAGAGTAAAATATTTTTGAATTAGAATTGACACACGAGTTTAATTTAAATTATTTCAAATTGAAATCATATTAAAAAAATATTTTAGACTAAAATTATATTATCTTGATATGATTTGTTTTTACAATAAAATCATAATACTTTAATATGACTTGTTTGTTTTTATATATTTTTTTAATTGTTAATTTTGATAATTTTTTGAAAATACCAAAATGATGCTTTTTTCCTAATAATAATAATAATAATAATAAAATATATTTAATCTAAATCTTACTTTTTTATTGGTTTTTTAGTATAAAGTTTTACTCGTACTAATATAATCTCTTTGATTGACTTTATTATTTATAATTAATAATAATTATTAAATTTGATGTGAAGAACGTGATTGGGTTCATGAATAAACTTTTGTTTATAATATTTGAGTTTTTTAATCGTGAGATACAAACTTACAATTTTTAATATAAGAGAAGTATGGTCAATTAAAAATGTTGGATGGTTTTAAAATACTTGCAAGAAAGAAAAAAAATATATCTAAGTTATGTTGTAATAAAAGAATTCTTAAGTATACATGTTTGGAAAGAAGCTTATCTAAAGAAAAAATGTTTTTTTAGTTGTAACCTTAATCGTGAGTAATCATAATGTTTCTTTCTCACCATTTCCAATATCCAACCATGTCTAAATAAGTGTTTAGTAAATTTTAGAAAGCTAATAATTTTTGTAAACGTGAAAAATTTTAATTGAGAAATATTTTGTGCCTCTTGAACGCATCAAACAAACATTATTTTTCTCTTTTTTTCCTATTTATTTCACATAATAATACTCCACAAAATAATTTATACGAATCATTGTGAAAGAACACATGGTATTGGCTATGAAAAAAAAAACAGAATTTGGACTACGAAGTTTCTAAAACTTTAACCTTTTGAGGGTTACACCTTACACCACCCCCACATTCTTTTCCGGTACTTCCGTATTTTTTTTTTAAATTTCAAAATTGTTTTTGTATTTTAAAAAAATTCTACACCTCTATTTTTTCTTTTTCTTTAATAGATTTTGAAATCCAGTGAACCATTTGAAATTTTTTTAAACAGATTAAAAGATTTTTTTGTTCACGGAATTTTAATATTCATTGAAGAATTTATTTTCTTAAACGAATTTTAAAATTTGTTAAGAGACATTTTAAAAGTTTTAACAGATTTCAAAATCGATTAAAGAAGAATATTTTTAAAACGTAGGATGCAAGGAGAAAAATAGGGAAGTGTAAGGAGTAATACTCATTTCTCTTTCTTAAATAATCAAATTAGCCAGTGGGCCTTTAATCATAATATTATAAAAGAAGAGGGTTACTTCCTAGACCACCCTACATTACTTTTTGTACCACCACATTTTTTTTAAATTTCAAAACTATCTTTTATATTATAAAATATCCTACACCCCCACCTCTTTTCTTAAACGGATGTCGACATCCGTTGAAGAAAATTTTTTTCAACGGATGTGTCACATTCGTTGAGTTTTTTTTTTTTAGTTTTTAGTATTTTAATTTATTGTATTTTAAATTAATATATAAATATTATTTAATTTTTTTAAAATTATTAAATAATTATTTATAAATTAATTTAATTTAATAAAATAATAATTATTAATTTAATTTATGTATTATTATTTAAATAATATTAAAATATTTTTAAAAATTTATTAAAACGGATGTGTCACATTCGTTGCAATTATTTTTTTAGTTTTTTGTTTTCTAATTTATTATATTTTAAATTAATATATAAATATTATTTAATTTTTTTAAAATTATTACTTAATTATTTATAAATTAATTTTATTTTATTTAATAAAATAATTATTATTAATTTAATTTATGTATTATTATTTAAATATTAATCAAAATATTTTAAAAAAATTTATAAAAACGAATGTGCGACATTTGTTGAAGATTTTTTTTTAAATAGAAACAATAAACCAAAATATAAAATATGTAAACGGATGTTAACATCCGTTGAAGGTGAAAGGATGTTGACATCCGTTTTAGAACAAGGACAAAATAAGTAAGAAGTGATGCAGAGAGCATTCGGTGGTGGTGGAGAGAGCAACTATCCTTAAAAGAAAATCAAAGAGCTCATTATAGTTTATATTGGCTGTATTATTAATCTGATTTGTATTAAACGTATAACTGATTAATATATTGAATGAATATTTAATTATATTGTACATCGAATTTTATTCTTAAATGTGTTAAATAAAGACTATTCATTCAATTCATTTCATTAACAATATAGCAAAACTTATCGACAAACTTGGTGATAATGAATTCCCTATGAGATTTAGTAGGTGTTGGAGTGGAAGCAGTTAATGAAAGGACACTTATCTTATCATCTCACAGAGGAATCAGAGCACATATGAGATGACAATCCAGCATTCACTATTTGATCCTTTTCTTCCAATGTTAATGCTATACAATTATTTTTTATCTCAAATTAGTGAACTTTTTAATAAATCACACTCCATTATTTTTCTTCCTTCAAATGCTAAAAGGTCTCCCAAAACAGCAAATTAAAATTTAAGAGATTTTTTCATTACCATACATTGAAATACGCTTTTTAATACCATTTTCAATGTTTTTTTTTTCTGAGATAATTTTCTTAAGTCCATGTTATCATAGACTATATAAGCGTTCGTGTTTTATTTCATAGTCAAATCTATCTGATCTTCATTCAATTAATTATCTGTTGCATTACTAATAAATGATCTTCTTATCATTGCTATATAACAATCATTATTTTCAATATTATCATTAAAATTATTGTTACCATCATCATTATTATTGTTATACATTTCTCACACGCATCAGAATAATAAATATTTTGTAGTGAATTTTTAATTATTTTTTATTCACTTTATTTTTTGTCTGGTATATTTAATTTCTTTGTATTATTTATTTATTTTCACTTGTGGAGGATGTTATATATATTTTAACTTTTTTCTTAATTATATTATATCATATGATCAACTAACAAATTGAATAATAATTATTAATCTGAACACTCGATAACATATTAGACGACAAGTTATCAATCTGAAAGTTATTAATAAACTAGACGACAAACTCTCAACCCAAACAATAAATCAATAAACCAGACGACAGAGTTCAACTAACATATTGGATGATGGATCATGGATCCAGACAGTCATCTAATAGACCGAACGACAAACCATCAACCTAGATGACTAACTAACATACCAAACGATCAACTACCAAACTGACAACTAACCGACCGGACAAACAACTAACAAATCGAATAATCAGTTATCAAGTCAAACAATCAACTACCAACCCAATGACAAATTAGCAATCCAACGATAAAACACAAAATTGGATGAGCTGACAACCAATCGAATGACCAACCACAAAAACAGATTGTCTAAACAGGACCAATAATGTATATAAACTCCAAAACAATTTTACTTAAAATATGATCAATTATCATAATTAAGATAACTTTAATTAAAAATCTATCACAAAATGAATAAATAAATATTTAAAATAAAAAGGTAAGTCACATATTAAATATAATATTAACTATTTTCTGTCTAAATTGATTTTACTTTTAACATCATATACCATCTAAATAATTTGGACACGTGAAGGCCTGTCTTCACATCCAATATATTAATTTTTATGTTTTTTTTTTCACTTTTAATACAATCCTGAGTAAGAAAGCTGGAGCAAAACGACAAGATTTATTATAATATTATTACTATTTGATCACAGATTGCTTTTATTTCACTGATTGGCTTTGTCAACACTTTACATAAATAATTTGAACATGTTATGTGCTGTTTCTTTTCACTACACATGGTATTTTCTTTCAGAGCTTAAAGTTGCTGCTGAACATTGAATTCTTCATCTTTGCGTCAATGTAGAGAAAGAATTTGGTTAAAATGTTTTTGGCTCTAGAACACGCATCTCACAGCAAAAACATTAGACTGTGTTTGTCAAGTTCTTCTCCCCCAGAACGCTACACAATCCAATTCAATCCACCAATATTAACAACATTTTATATACTGTTTTTGTTCCTATATTATTTTCTTTTTGTTTGGCCATATCCTTTCTACTCTTCAAGACCATTATGCACTGTTCTTATCGAAATTCTAGTGGCTTGAACAAAAGGAAAAGATTCACATGTAGATAGTTCAAATCTTTAAGAAAAATTTATTGTATATGAGAGTTGAATAATCACTATGAATTTTCTTTCGAAGAATGATATACATTTATAGAATTTTTTATTCTTAAAAAATTATTATAAAATCCAAAATATTATTAATAATAAAAGTTTATAAATATGTTATAATTAATGTAATAATAATAAAGATAATATAAATTAATTAAATATATCATATATATTCGACTGATATAAAATATTAAAAAATATATAAAATATAATTAAATTATCGAGATTCTATCATATATTCTATTAACATACTATTAGTTAATAAATTTATCTTCAAAATATTATTAACTACTTTATATTCATAATACCAAAAAAATCCTTGTCGAGTCACATTTTTTTAACATATTTATTAGAACAGATAAATACAAGTATAATTTTTGTTATTCTCACTGTTTTACAATATTAAACTGATTCAAAAAACAAGTGCATATACACTATAAACATATGTTCAACGAATACATATATGCTTTACATGATTGCTGTTTAGAGAAGTTTACGTAACTTTTTAACTGATGAATGAAATAAGTGCCTCTAAAATAATTCAATGCAACCACTACATGTAGAGATATTTTTATTTATTGCACGTGATATCTTGGATATTTAATTATATATATAAACAAAGGTTGGTTAGCACTCTACCCTTGAATTACAGACAACTTGGCCTCCCATGAAGTGAACCAATTAAAGTTAGAAGATGAGAGATGTTAGAGTCACGACAAGACAAGCAAATAGCCATTTCTAATATCTTTCTCTTTATCTCTTCCAGCTCTGGTGAGATACTCCATGCCATCCTTTTTCTAGCAACCAAGTTATTTCCTAAAATCCGTGCACAATATTTTTTCTACAACTATGATCATCTTACATATACATATTTAATTGAGTACAATATTAACAACATGTTAAGTGACTTTTGTATCAAACTAGACAAATTTGCCTGCCATATTACGAAAATAGGCAATTTTTGACCAAATGGGAAGTCGTGGAGGTCAGAACGATTTCTAATGAAGAAGTCGTGCCCCCCTTACGACTTCACACTGTTCATTTGACCAGTGTTGAAGTCGTGCACCCAAAAAATGACTTCATGATGTTGTAATTGATTACCAAGAACTGTAATCAATTACAACGTGCTGAAGTCGTGCCCCCACTGCACGACTTTACTTTTGTAGGCAAAAATGTCAGTGGTAATCGATTACACCGTAGTAGTAATTGATTACCAGGAGGTTCAGTGTGGGAAAACTTTCTGGTGTGAATGGAATTTTTATTTTTATGTAAAGCACACATTGTTGATGTTGACATTGTGATGTATTGTTATGTGTAGGAAGAGTAATTTGTTTAATGTAAATAGAACAAAGAAAGTAAAACGATAAGGCAAACTCATAAATGAAATTTGAAGTCTTTTTTTATTGAATTCAAAATGCATTACAAAACAAAAGGAAGAAACTTAAATTAAAAAAAACGAAAGTACAATAATATTGAAATGTATCTAGGAAGATGATCCACCATGTGGACCAAAATGACAACGCAGATAGGCAATGTCGTGCTCTACATGCTCAACTCGAGCATCAAAAGTATCAAAGCGGTCACCCATGTTCAGTTCCAGTTATTCAAATCTTGCGTTGATGCTTTCATTCATTGTATTGAAGTTATCCCCAACAAATGTTCGAAGATCATTGATCCCCTCATGACGTCATCAAATGAAAAGAATTTGCCTATTTCCGTAATATTGGATCCAAATTTACCTATTTTGATAAAAAAGACCATGTTAAGACGAACTTTTTTTACTTTTTTATATATAAAAATAAACTTAAACATCCAAGAGTCAATGCATAACATTTTGCGGAATATTAATCTAACAAATATTGCATCTAATGCGAAAAAAAAACATATATTAATCTAATTCTAATTTAAGCTGTTAAATGCAAGAATAATATTTCCAACTCAAAAATGCTTATGCCGAAAACATATTAACAAAGTACAGAATCAATGTAACAAATATAACGTAAAAAAACATACATAATTACAAAATTGAAGCGGGACCAATACAAGAAGGACCACAATTATTCTTTAAATCTATAGGGAAGAAAAATAAGCGCGATCGTGAAAGTGATGTTCCCCTAAAACATAAATATGAAGTGTATGATATCACTCAAATCACGACAAACATTGCGTCTAACAAGTAATGTGTGAAACATAGTTCTACCGTTTTCAATCCTCTAAACAATGTTTCAATACTACAATTGCAAGAACAATTAAAATTATAAAACGATGTCCCACTAAAAATGTAAGATTTATTGGTGAAGATTAAACATTGGTAAAGTTAATAACTATTATATATATATATATATATATATATATATATATATATATATATATATATATATATATGTCTGTATATAAATAATAGTATGGATATCCAAAAAATACAATCAGAAATTACTATGTATGTTAAAATATTGACTTTTTATTGAAACATTAGATCCAGATAGAGATGGTTATTATTTTACTTATTTCACAACATGCTAGTCTCACAAATAAAATAGTTTCCACTAATCCTACGGACAAAATGCTACATAGAAAATATTATGACCTAGTCGGTAAAAATATATATTAGCGAAATTTCAAGTTAATATTATTATTAAGCTGGAAGAATTTATTTGGGCATGAGCAATGGTTAAATTATAAATTAAGCGTTTTTACTTAAGGAAGCTAAGAAAAAAGCTTATTATAATTGTATTGCTGATATAACAGGCATGTTTGTTTAAGAAAATTACACCGATCTCCTTAATTTGAAAGGTAGTCATATTCTGTTTAATTTAAAAAAAAAAAGTATTTAGTTATTTATTTGTAATATAAGAAGGGTAAATTTTGAAAATAAAGAGTGCGCATATAAGAAAAAGCAGTGTGAGGTGGAGAAGCACCGTAAGATTTGGGGTGGAGGAAGCAGATGGCGATCACGTGTGAGGGGATGAGGTGGAAGGACGTCATGGCCGTGGCCGATAGTAAACGCAACCACCGCATTGGTGTCAGATAATCACGTGGATTTCTCATGCATCTTCTCCTCTATCCCCGTGCTTTTCTTTTCTGCATACGTTGCTAAATCCTCTTATTTTTTCCTTTTCTTTTTTCTTTTCCAAACTATTTAATATATAAACCAGATTTGGCTGTGTATATTATTGATGATGATACATAGCAGCATCAGCAGCTAAGTTATAGTGCACTAACACAACTACACCTTACAGCTCGCATCATCCTCTTTTACACCGTGTCAACACTTTGTCGTCTTCAACTTTTCCAAGCCTCGGAAACCCTCCCATTATGGCCGTACAGATGTTCCAAGCACCACCACCATCATTTCTTTCTGCATTCATCTTGCACATTGCTCCCTCTCCCCCAACCTAATTACAATATAACACGTCAAATTCAACTCCTTTTTTCTCATTAAATTATCTATCCCCCACTTTCTTTTAAGTCAGATTAATTTATGCGAATTACGTTTGGAGAATAACTTTTTCTTGTTGTTCATAACAGTTTAACACAACTGGATTTCGAAACACAAGTCCGATATGAAATGCGGCGGATAGGTGCATACATATAATTAATTTGCACCAATATACATATATAATCCAGAGAGGCTATGCCTTAATTATATATATTAAGAGTATTTATGAATGGACTAACTAGGTTTTACACGCTAAGGGAATCTTAATCATAGGTATTAGGCAGAGGAAAATAAGGGGTGAAATTGGAACCGGAAGTGGTAGCAGTCCTAATAGAACCAGACATAGCAACAGGAAACCCTATCCCTGGTGCATTAACACCGACAAGGGGCCTAATATTGTTAGCAGAAGCGCGTTCCAGCGACTGAACCTGCGTTTTCAGAAATTTGACGTAGTGAATTGCCTCATCCAACATCGACGCGGTGTCCATCTTGGTTCCTCCAGGGACCAGTCTCTGCAGGATCCTTATCCTCTCGCTGATCCTCTCTCTGCGGTGCCGCGCTGCCACACTCTGAGGGTCCTTCGAAATCTTCACGTTCCTCCTCTTCGGCGCCTTCACCGACTCCGGGTCTATGTGTATCGGCTGCATCGCCGCCATCCTGAATATCATCTCCCTCATCGCCGCCATGGAGCTCCGCTTCTCACCGTAAGGGTTTGCAGTTGCAGTTGCACCCTCGGTTGGGGTTTGTTGAAGCATTATTGGGGTAGGGTTGTTGCTGTTGTCGGAGAAAGAGATTATAGCGGAGGATGTGGGTGATGGTATTAAGTGCGTGAATGAGTAAGAGGACCAAGGTAAGTGGCTGGGAGGGTTATTATCTAGTAAATCTGCCAGTGGCATGGTGCTACCACTGCGTATATTGTTGTTGTTACTGTAGAAGTCTTCTTGGGGATGAAAACCATCCATGGTGTCGGTGTCACAATAGGGTTCAGAGAATTGAGGGAGGTGTTGCATCATCATGGTCGTGATGTCCATCTGCTGCTGCTGCTGCTCCTCCTCCTCCTCCAGCTTTAACTGCTCCACAGTGTCCATTAATGGGTTGTTTCAGCTTGCTGAAGGAAAAGGTGAAGTGAAAATGGTGAGAGTGAGGTGTAAAGGAAAAAAGATGGACAAGTATTTAAAGGGTAACTGAAAAAACTGAGAAAATTAGCAGAAGGGTACAGAGGGATGGGGAAGAAAAAGAAGAATATATATTTAGCAGTGGAATCGGGAGTTGAGTTTCTCTCAGAATTTGCAGTGTGAGAAGAGTTTGTTAGAATGGTGAGAAAGAAGGGGGCAATAGTGAAAAAAATAAAATCAATAAAATAGTGATATTGGGAACAGACTGCAGAAAATGATCAACACCTGGGAAGCGGTGACTCTCTACATGTTTATGCCTCTCATATACATACATACACACACATATATATATATATATATATAACATGTTATAATATTGTTCTTATAAACTATTACTGAAGATACTCCAACCTGTGTGAATTATTAAGATCAAGTAATTACAAAAATGTTTGGTGAACTTTGCTATCGAAACTCAGATTATTTAATTTTAATAAATAATAAAATATATGAAAACGAGTATGTTAAAGAACATATTGTTAAAGCTCTCATTAAACAAAAGGAAATAACTGAAAAATATTAAGAACTATTATTTGTAAATTTTATTATAAGTATGTACAGCCAAATTAACAAGCTCGTTAAATAATTAAGAAACCGGGGAATTGAACATATAATTGTCATTTAATGGTTTAAAAGAATATGATATTCATATTTACATAGTTTTTCATAATTAATACAAACACTCGAACTCTTTGTTAATAAGCCAGTCTTTATTCAAGTGAATATAATTAGTATTTTTATAAAGATATATGCAAGTATGTAATATTTTATTATTTAATATATAGCAAGGGAATCAGTACGTGGGAAGATATATAACTTCTATTATTTCCTTCGTTATCGCGTTTATGCTATAAATTGTTGTAGTAAAATAATTTACATTTATTATTCTTTTTAATGTATAGTTATAGATTCACTAAATATTGGAAGCAGAATATTTTTTATCTTTTATTATGTATCATAGTCCTTATACTCTAAGCTCTACCCCTCTAAAAAAATAGCCATGCTTTATCAAAAATAAAAATAAAACTCCTCCATAAAATTTCAAAGCTTTGTTTAAGAAAACTAATGACAGATAATACTAGACATAGATAGCCTAGTTATCCAATATTTATCGGGGATTTATATATAGCTTATTGGGTTAACTGAATAAATAATTTTTAATAATAATTTTTCATTAATAATTATTTTAATTAATTGAAGGAAATATTAAGTACTTCGTATATTTTGAAAACATTAAATAGATATCGTTCAATGTTTACTTATAAATATTAAGAAAATTTGTAAAAATGATAAGATAATTAAAATATTAATTTAATAATACTAAAGGATGGTGACCCAGGACAAATCATACAGTCAATTCACAGGTAAATGTATTTTAGTTAATCTTTATTTTTACTAGATACTTAAGTTTGAGATTAAAAAATTATAATAAAATTTTAAATATTATTTTTCAATTTATGTAAGTTGATGAAAAAACTCAGAGTTATGCATGACGAATTAAAACTATTAACTCATATATCTTATATCAGTTAAGCTATTCTAATCTATTTTATGTAATGAACTCTCATTATCATTCCTAGTTTAGTAGTGTGGATAATAAAATATTTTACATTTAGATTTCAGTGTGGATATTATAAATATGGTGAATATTATAAATCGGGTGAAGGTTAGATTTCATTTGTAAATGCCTGAATTTATGGTTTTAGGAGATAATGAAGTCATTGACTAATAATGCAGGGAAGGATGATTGTATTGTAGTGAATGATAAATGAAAGATGCTACGTCACCTACGTGGCATTGAATTTGAAGGCCATGTATCTTTCATAGATAAGTGTCCAGAATAATTATTGTCATCTTTTATTGACATTTATATACATTAAATGTTGTTGGACTCAGCTATTCTTTCAACCAATTTAAGTAAACTTGTTCATTGTACCTTAGACATGTTTATCAAAAAATACTTCTTATTTTAGCACTATAAAATTTTATAATAATATAAACTTCCAGGCAATAATATCATTGATTCTGTGTGTTCTTCATTAAGGACATACTCAACTACTTATTTATAAGCATTTTGAAAAAATGTTTTTAATCCGAGAATGTTTTCTGGCTGTATTCTTAATGCGAAAATTAAATTTGATTTCTTAATTCTCTTCAAAAAAACTATTCTACTTCTTTTAACTCAAACACTTTTTTACTGTGAGAAAGCATACTAATTTTAGTTTAAAGCGATAGCTCAACTTGAGTTCTTAATATTTTGTAGTAGCAAGTCGTATAATAAACTTTATATTTTTATTTATATTTGTTTTATTACAGACTTTATATATATATATATATATTAAAAATATCATATAATCATTTTTTAAATTTTAATTAATTAATTAATTAATATTATTAAGGGAATGAATTAAAATATTAAAATAATAAAATTTTAATTAATTAATTAATATCATTAAGGGAATCAAATTATTTTATTATAATTAATAATTGAAATTTAATGTGTAATTATAAAAAAATAAATCACAATATTATTGTATATTTACATTTTAAAATAATATATTATAAAAAATAATTTTTTAAAATAATTTCTATTTAAAAATAAGTTTGTTGACTAACTTATCTCATGTCACCAATTTAGTTGGAAGAACATAAAAATAAATTAACATACTAGAAACTTAAACCTAATTCATCAAATCTTGACGAAAATAATTATTATAGACCTGTGTTTTGCGACCCTAAATAAAGATACTTTAGATACCTTTATCAAAGTGCTAACTTTGTCCATTTTTTATTTTTTTATGTTGCGTTCACATATAATGATGGTATTGTATATAAGAATTTGGTAGGACGGATTTGATGTTTGTACCAATTCAATTATGAGAGGAAAAAATAACCTTAATTAATATCTTATCTAGTTAAAGTGAAAAGATTTGGGTGGATGAAATATGCTTTTACGATTATGTTCCTTCATATTTATCTATATATATATATATATATATATATATATATATATATATATATATATATATATATATATATATATATATAGCAAAATAATATAAATAATTATTATTATTAAAGATACAAAAATAATTTTATATTTTAATTTATTAAAAAAAAAATTATACAGATTAAATCTTTTGCAAACTTTCATAAAGTTAATTTTTAAATCTATCTACTTTCACTCTCAAATATTTAAAAGAAATACAAAATATTCAAATTCATTCTTACATAAGAACATACTCTTAAAAGGTCCAAACATGAACACATTATAAATATTATTAGATAATTTTTCGAATTTTTTAAATTTGACGTGAAAAGCCCAAAATATTCAACGTTATACGCTGTTTTTATACTAGTGTAATGTCCTAGATTAAAACACTTTTTCTTGAATCTTATATTGTTCCATGAAAGAGAAAATTTAAAGAACATGAAGACCATGAACACAATTAAACAATAATTTAGATAACTAATTTCTTCCAAAATTGTTATAAGAACCTATATCATTGGCCTAAAGTCTATTATTTTGCTAGTCCAAAAGTCACAATATCCTTTCTTGTTGAGGACAATTTTAGATGTATGATTTTGTTGTAAAATAAAAAAAAATATACATGAACAAAATTTCTCGAAACTTGTAGATTTACTGTCTTCAAGAACTTATCAACAACATGTTGCGCAAGTTTCTCAAAATACAACATAAACTTTTTCAAAATTCCGAGATAACAAAATTAGCAAATATCTTCAATAAATAAATTGTTTGTGGAAAAAAATGAGAAAAAAATAACAAGAAAAGAGCTCAAAATGAATTTTGTAAAAAAAAAAACTTTAAAAGAAACTATTATACAAAGAGAGAAAATTAATTAAGAATGTATTGTATGATTTAGAATATATATTCATCCTTTATTTACAGAGTTAAAATACCTAAAGTAACCAACCAAAAAGTCTATATCTTGTTGAAGGTCTCACACTTTGTAGTTCGTTGAAATCAAATCAAAACTCACAAAGAGATGATGATAAAATTCCGTTTCTTGCAGTAATGGTAACCTTCAAATTTACTTACAGAACAACTTTCAAGCTACATACTTTTGCAATATATAAAAGAATAGATTAATAATGTATCAAGTGAATCTTTTGTTATTTTAGAACCATTATAAATTATAAAATTAATAAAGGTTATCATATGATTATCAATTAATATTTAATCTCAATATCAAAAAATATATATATATAAATAAGATATGCCAAAAATAATTATTCTAAGATGTACAAATTTGTACATGAAAATAAAAATTCAAAACCATTTCAAACTCCAATTGGATGATATATATGTAGTCTAATATAGTATAAATTTACTAAACTTTTCATGATATATTACGTACTAAAATATATATGTAATACCATGACTGGATTATGATTCTAAAAATTGTAAAAGAATGATAATTATATAGTTGTCGATTTCAATCACAGATTCTATTATCAATTTTTGTCATAAATTTGGTACAATTCAGTCACAAATTCAATCTCTATAGCTAATGATGAATATATTAATGATAATTTTTTTTAGTTATTAAATGGGTCATTGTTTTCATTAGTGATAATTTTAGTCATGACTGAATTTTGAATCATTGTTTGATATTTTTAGATTATATAAAAGGTATGAAGATAAAAGAAGAGATAAATATATATATATATATATATAACAAGGGAGGGGAGACAATTGTCTGCAAGAATAAGTTGGACAAGATAAAACGAATCCAAAAGGGACAGATTATGATTTTGGTGTGTGCTATTTTTATTTTTTTATTACATTATCATCCGTCATCACCTTATCATCTCTTTCCCATGCATCTAATTCATTCTCATCATTATCAGTATTATTATTATTACCATCACATTGAAAACCAAAACATGGTGGCTTGCAGATTCGATAAATCATGAAACACATATGTCTGAATTACATTTAAAGAAATTAATTTGGAAAATGAGAGATGGTTACAATATTTAATGGTCCCAGGCAGGTCTTTGTCTGTGAGAAACAGTGTGCCTGCTGCAACATAGCGTGAGCATGCGCATTTGTTGCTGCATGATTTTCATCGCTCGCAACTTGAATAATTTTCTGCTTCCCCAATTGCGCAAATCTTCAACTTCAACAATTCTACCCTTAATTGGTTCATTTGAATTTTCATTTTTTTAGTGGAAAAAGGTGCATAATGAAGTCTATATGGGTTTGTTTGGGGCATGTATAGAGTGGGTTGGGTCATCATGTCAAGACTTTTTCTTTTTATAATTGATATTTTGTAACTTTATTTATTAATATTATACATTATTAGGATTTTTTTCCAACTACATCTTTTTACTTTTTAAGTATAATTTTTTATCCGAAAGATTAAATTTTTATCATATATTTTTTAATTTCACATATTATTTATGACTGAACTTTTATTTTTTAATAAATAGATTTATACAATTTGGTTTATATTTTATATATTTGTTGTATAATGTAACATCTCATTTTAATAATATAAAACTAATAAAATAAAGTGTTACAAAGATAATAATAGAACTACTATATATTAAAACAAATCTAACACAAATAAGAGATGTATACATGTAGAATAAGTATCTATCTCCTTCACTTTCACCTCTTTGAACTGAAAAGACGTCTTTCTAAGCTCATATGATTTAGATGATTATTGCAAAAGAGAAAACAAACATGCAAACCAACAACACAAAAGACAAGTTAAATTAGTGATAAAACAGTTCAACATGGTAAAATAAATTTCCATCATATATTATACTTTACACAAAGAAGAACATTAATCCTGATCATACCCCTAAGTTAGACTTGGCCATTTAGAAATAGTTTAAATGTCAACCCATGGCGGGTTCTGCACTTGTGTGGTGGAATAATTGACTCACTCAAAGCTATCACACAAGGTTAGTCCATCAAAACACTCTTTGTCAACTAGAGAAAGACCCACAGGCTAGAACCTCTTGTTATTCTCACGACATGAGTCATCACTCTCTAATTGAGCATGAACGATATCAGAATAACCCACGTATCAAACTTCTTACATTTAAACTAACAACATTTGGAAACCACCGATAAGAGGTTCTTCTTTAGAACTCTATTCCACAACCTTTCATCCACATATATAATCTCATATAAACATTGAAAATCATCACACCAAATCACTAAGTATCTATCAATTAATAAACAATAAACAATCTATCGAGAAATCACAATACAACATAAAACACCTAAAACAAAACCTAGAAGTTGACGCTTAGGCGTCGGAGACTAGCGCTCAGCGTCCTAGGTTTTGGAAACTGGCGCTCAGTGCCTAAAAGGAGCGCTCAATGTTGGAGCCTCTGGAAAGTGGCACCCAGGCGTCCAGAGAGGGGTGCTCAAGCATCATACCAGTTGACAACACACTTTGTTTATGGACTTTGATGCACCTAGAACTTATTCAATCAATCAAAAGGATTTCTTACATATTAAAATTGATATGAAAACATGTTTATAACTAAAACAAAGTATCTTTTAGATAAATCCAAATTAGGTTAATTAAACTTATATGACGACTCCAAAAATATCGAAACTTAATTCTACTCTTTCTCACACAAAATTCTGCAAACTAAAGAGTTGAACAAGTCATAGAGGATTAAATAACATATCCTAACATCTCATTTTCATCACAACCTCTGTACTTTAAGTTTTTCACTAGTTATAATTTATAACATAACAACAATTATAAGAACCAAGTATCAATTCTATCTAAAATTTAACTTAACTCAACATTTAAATAAGTTGTAAATGACTTAAGAACTAACTTTAAAAATCTCATTTATCAAAACCAAAAAAAAAAACATATAAAACATCTCGTTAGCTAAGAACGTTGAACTTTAGCAACAGTAAAATTAAAAAAAAATACATCGAGAATTTAGTTTTTAACAAAATAAAATAAAATTATACTTACAGCAAAAAATAGTATAGTTTAAAAAAAAAATTAATAACCTATTTATGTCAATAAAATTAAAAAAATGTCTATAACGAGAAAAAACAAATATAATGTGATGGTGATCTCACGAGTTGAATGTTCCCTTCCTTAATTTAGCATATTTCTTCTTTGAAGTGCAACCAGCACAATAAATTCCTTTGCCATTTACGCCCACAATTTTAAATATCCACAATTCACAACTTGCTTCATCCATACAATCACTGGTAAGTTTAGTGTTTCAATTCCCTATGCAATTATGTCAATTAATTATCATTTTGCAACAACACAAAAAGGCAACTACTGGTCCACCTCTTCCCTCTTTCGGATCATCCTGCTTCCCCTTTAATTTCATTGTCTTTTTTTCATCTCACTAATTTAAAATAAATATACGTTAATATAGATTTTTTTTTTATATAGAAAATGTGAGGACCTGAAAAATGGAGTTAAAAAGAAGCATAAAGGTGTATTAAGTTAAAGGAACCAGACTTTAAATGGACTTTTCAAACATCCTGATCCATTAGCTCAAGCATTCTACTCTCTCTCTCTAAAACTCAGTTTCAAATTTTTTTCTGTCTTCTCTCTACCACATCTCTGTCTTCTCTCTTCCATTTCTTCTCTTTGAGGTAGTGGATTTCCGATTAGGTGGCGCTCAAACGTCCGCAACGTAGAGGGCTTCACAACTGTCTGATTCGTTTTGGGTTCTAGGCTGGTAAGTCCCTGCATGCAACCTCTTCTCCTTTCTTAAACCTAACACATGCAATCTTTGTTGGTTGCCTATGTCTTGTGTTTTCCCTTTTCTGTTCTCTGCTAAATTTCGAGCTCTAAGAGCTGTTTTCATCACCATTTCGGTGGTTGTAGGTACTATTAGGTTCTTCACCGAGTAGGATACTGTGGGAGCAGTGTTGTGAGTTGAACTGTTCAACTTTGAGGTAAGGGGAGCTAGAATACTTTCTTATAAGTTGTTATATGTTAGGTGTATGGACTGATTTATGCATCATTGTGCTGTTTGGGTTGCACTTTTAAGTTTTGAGTGTATGAAATGATATGTGCTTAAATGTTCATCTGTGAATCTGTGAACTAATGCTTGTGCACTGATTTAAACGTGTTGTGTGACTGCAACTGAGGATGTTAGATGAGTAAAATCTGATGTAGCAACTGTATGTTGAAAGTTAAGAGGATTTGTAGTGTTTTTGGTCACTTTAGAGAAAGTGAGGTAGTGATTTTGGACACTGCAGGTCTTGTGTGTTCTTGTGCTGTTTGGGTAACTCAGATAGGTCAATTCTGACTTGTTAGGAACCTCAAACTGGTCTAAAACAAGTTACAAGTAGTAGAATTAGATTTGGGTCCCTAAGTTGTTGATTTTGGTGTTCTAGAGTAGAATTTGAGTTTAAGTCACTTTAGAATTGTAGTAGGAACGTTTATAATCATTTAGATAAGTTTAATTAGGTCTAAAACATGAATTAGAGGTGTTAGAAGTTGGAGGAAAGGCCTAGAAATGGTAAGGGGGGGTATGAGGGTCTGATTCTGCAGAACTTGTTTCTACAGATGATGCAGAGTCGCTATGCGAGCTGTCTCGCATAGCGAATCCCTGTAGAGAGTGCTCACTGTTTGGGTCATTCGTTGTGCGAGTTGGTGCGTTGTGCGAATGACTAGAGGGTGTGCTCTTTGTTTGGTGATTCGGATAGCGAATCAAGTCGCTGTGCGACTGATGGTGACCCGGAGCCACATCCAGTTTAATTTGAAAGGCGAATTGGGCGCATAGCGAGAGTTTTAGGGGGGTTGGCCTCTATTTGAGCTCTCGCATAACGACTTGGGTTCGCTATGCGAGAAGACCTAAGGCCTGTAGCCTCAGCGAGTTAATTCGCATAGCGAATTAAGTGGGTGCGTTATGCGAGGGACATGAGGTACAACACCTCAGCGAGTTAACTCGCCTTGCGAGTGAGGGTGCGCTGTGCGGATCCTTTGAGTCCAGTCTTCTCTTTTGCTCTCTCTTTGGTTGAATTAAGTGTGTGGCATGAACAAAATGCATAGTATGATGGTGGTAATTGTATTTCATTGAAAGTATGTGAAATGTTTGGTGGTTGAATGTAACAAAGTGTGGTTATTGGACGTAATTCCATGCTTCTCAAGGAGAGGATTCATGGTGGTGCCCTTGGTGTATTTTAGAATGATTTGCATGGTAGCTCAGTCTTGGGGGTTATCCTGACGCTCCAATGGTCTTTCATTCTCAAGTAAAGAGGATTGAACCATGTGGTGAGGAGTAGCAAGAGGTCCTAGTCTTGGGTGCTTCCAGTATGGCCCAAGGTGAGTGATAATGGACTAACCTCGTGAGTGTGGTAGGGTCAAACCTATTGGCAACGACTTTGCAAAGCAGTAGAAGCCACCACGAGTGCATGACCCGCCATAGCTCGACAATCATTCTAAGTTCGGACGAGTCAAGTTTAAAGTGTAACAAGTCATGTTTGTATAGTCTAGTATATATGTCTTTATTTGCATATTGTATGTGATTATTATAACATGATTTTTATATATCTAGCTCATCTTTGCTTATGTGTTTGTGTTTTGCTTGGGTATGCTTTTCTTTTGCAATGATCATCCACTTGAATGTGAGCAGAGGTGGATGAAGTACCCCTGGAGCAGGCCCTGGATGGTGATGATACTGCAACTTAGTTTGTTTAGGAATTTCTTAATTAAGTACTATCATTTTGAAATACTCTGTTAAGTAGAAAGTTTTTAAATTATGACTTATTTTGGATAACTGTAAGCTTAACAACTTATTTGTAAGTCTACTCTAGCTGTTCTCTTATATTAAAATGTGGACCTACTACATTATATTTCTATATAATCTGAGACGTTACAGAAAATATGTCATTTTTTAATAAATTTAAAATATATAATAAATAATAATAGACCAATAAAAAATAATATATATTTTATATCAAAATATTATTAAAAAAATTTGTCTCAATTTTTTTTTCAATTTTAAATTAGTACACATCTTCGCTTCAAATTTTAAAACACAAACACTTGTTTATATTTATTGAATATCGTTTTGGTCCACCTTTCTTTGAGTTCATAATAGATTAAATCATCTCTCATAAATTCCTCCGGTTCAAAAATAATAAATCTAATTATCGTATTTTTTTTTAATTTTCTTTAGTCTTAAACAATGCTTGAAACATCCCATTATCATACAAGTTTAATTCTTTAGATGTATACAACATTCCCTTCTTTCTTTAGTGTACTATGTACTACCTCCCCTGGTTTGGTCGGAGTGCCCTCTTCAAGTTCAATCTCTCTCCACTACGGTGTGATAGTTTTTGTTGCACAAAACATCCTTGCAATATGAGAATGTTCAGTTAACATATCAAAATTATGTAGGATTAGGATGAATGTCAACCTAGATCGTATAGACATTAGACAACAATAAAAAAAAACATCCACATAACTAATAATTTGAGATCATCATCAGTTTATATAAGACCAAGATGCACTCAAATTATATTAGGTAAATCCAAAAATTTCTATTCACCATCTTTTAAATGATATAATTCCACAACTAATCACGTGATGATAATTAGTAATGAAATTTTAATAAATATTTTGAAAGTATCAATTTTTTTTTTATAAATAAATGTTTTTGAAATGTTAAATATATAAATATATCAATTTTTTAACTATATATTAGTTTAAATATATAATTTAGGGTTAGATATCCTTCTATGATAGTTCGCTAATGATAATAATATCATAAGAACAAGTTATCACTAATTTAGGATTAAGAAAAATATATGTAATTTTTGAACTCAAATGGTAAAAGTTCATTTAAGTAAGAACAGACTTTATTGTTTATTCTAAAAAAAATTAAATGTTGAAAACCTTAAATTGATTATAGGTAGATTTATAACTTCACCCTACATACTAATTTTAAATTAAAATAGATGTAAAGTGCATCTTTTAGAATAGTATAAAAAATATTGTAAATTTATGTTAAAATTTTTATTATTTGTTAAATGCAGCTCTTGAACCATTCAACAATATCTTTATACATTCACAAAAAATAAGATAAATTTAAAATACATAAATATATCAACTTACAATTCGTTAGTTTATAAAATAAAATAAAATAAAATAAAATCATGATAGGAATCAATAGAAAAAAAAAATGACATCCTCTTTTAATAATATGAGTAGTTTGATTTTGTAAGTTAATTTGTTTTGAAGTTGTGGTTAAACTTCTTACCTATAAAATGTTGAAGAGGGTACAAGACACCAAACACTACAAGCAACAATGACTCCTGAGCAAAACAATCTTCATTGAAATATCTCATGGACTGTTCTAGAAACATTTTTTTTATAATATATCTTTTCATCATGTTCTTTCTTCTTATTTTCTTCTTCTTATCTAACTAAATTGTTATTTAACTAAACTGTCTACTGCCCCGGTCCCACTTTAAATATCATTAAATTAATTTTAAAAAAATATTAACAAAATCTAAAAATTTAACATACTACTACAAACAAATAACTTTCAATCGTTTATCATATGTTATAACTTCAGTATTTAGAAATATATGATAATAAATAAATAAAATGTGAATTAGCAAATATTAAATCGATGATCTTTGAAATGGGAAGTAGATGTCACTTTCCATTAAAATTAAACTGTATCATTAAAATTAGAGACAAAATCCTCGGAAAAATGCTATATTAGTTGATAAATTTATTACTTTATTGACTAAAATTATACATTGGGTTTATTTTTTAATAAATTAGTGTTAGACCCGTACATATACAGATATTTTTTCTTTTATAACAATGTTTTAAGAGAAATAATATATAATTATGTATATTTATGAAGATAATAATAAATTTAAAATCTGATAATACGGAACATATGAAATTATTAATGAGGAATATCTCACTATATCAATATAGTAGTAGTAATATTCTTAGTAATAATAAAAATACTACCATAATGTTTAAACATGTTTTTATTTATAGGAAATAAGTTTAAAATTTAGTTTTCAATATTGTATTTATGTAATATTTAGCGTCATCGAAAAAAATATTTCAGAACTTAATTAATATAAGAAAATATGTTTAGATATTACTTCTTATTCTATTACTAATATTATTATTTAATTTAGGTTCGTTGAAAAATAACTTTATTTTTTTATATTATCAAAGTTTTTATTTGTAAAATAATATAATTTATTTATTTAATATAGCAAAAGTTATATAATATAACCTTTAAAATTTACTGTTAAAGCTTTGAATTATATATTATATTAGAATGAAATGCATATTCACGAGTCGTTCTTAAAATAAAATGTGTATATATTGTGAAATAAGATTTTATATAAAATAAAAAAATCTGATGTTAAGATTTGTAAATAAAAACACATACATATAGATAGATAAATATATTAAAAGCTATTAGCATATGAAAACAAAAATATTATTATTTTTTAATAATAAATATTAAGATTAAAAATATATTTTTTGTATATGAATTTATTTGTGCTAAATTATAAAATTGACATAATAATTGATAGTGTAGTAACATAATTAAAATTTTGAATTATACTTTTCAATTAATACAAATAATAATAATGATAATAATAATACAAATAATAGCACTGCTAATAATAATAATAATAAAAATAATACCAATAATAAAATTAAAATGATAAATTTAGAAAAACAAAAAGTTTTATGTGGTTATAAATATAGCTATAAATAAAATAAATTTAAGTTATTGAAATAAAAAATATTATTAGTAATATTGTGTAAATAATTTTTTTTATTATAAGTAATTATTTAAATTTGAAAAATTATATTATAAAAGAATAAATAACTTTTTTATAATGAATAATCATTTGAATTAAAAAAAGTAGCTATTAAATAAGAAAATATTTTTTATTATGAATAATTATTTAAATTTAAAATATATTATCTTTATATATGGTTATATACAATAATAATAAGATTAATATTTGAATATGAATTTCTTTGTATTAAATTATAAAATTAACATAAAATTGATTAGTAATGTGTAGTAAATCAATGTGGTTATACTAATAATACTACTACAAATAATATTAATAATAATAATAACAACAATAATAGTAATACTAATATTAATAATAATATCAACAATAATAATAATAAAATTAAAAAATAATATTTGAATATGAATTTGTATGTTTTAAATTAGAAAATTGACACAATAATTAATTAAAAAAGATTAAAATAACATTTATTAAAATGTAGATATATTGTAAAATGTAATATTTATTAAAAAAGATTAAAATAATATGAATTTGAAATTAATTTTTTAAACAGAATTAGAATGATAAGTACTAAAGTTAAAAAATAACATTTGACCATGAATGTGTTTGTGTAAATTATAAAATTGATATAATAATTGATTAATGATGTATAATTACATGACCTTTAAAAACATCAGTAGAAAAGTCAGCAATAATATAATGAGGATTTATAATTAAATAACTGTATAAAATATTTATACCTTTAATGTAACAGATAAAGTTTTAATAAATATAATAACATATAAAAAGTACTAAGATAATTTTAGTGATAATGATAATATTGTAGTAGTAATAGGATATACATTTAATTAATTAAAAAATTAAATTTCAAATTATTGTTAATAACATTCAGTATACAATCTTTTTATATTCCTAAATAATAATATTAACAGGAGTTTCCTAATGCGTATCCTGTTTTTCAGTTAGTACATTTTAGCAGTATCGGGTTTTAGTAAACAAAAATATCTTTATATATCATGGATTCTAAGTTTTAAAGTTAAGGGTATTTTAATATTTTTTTTTATCAAAACTAAAAAAAAGAAACATCCAAACCTTTACTTACCTCTCTCATTTCTCTTTCATCTCTGTCACTCCAATCTTTTATCTGTCATCCCTACCATCACTTAATTTAAGAATGAAATTTAATAATAATAAGGGAAAATATATAACACAGTCCTCGAATAAAAAATCAACATCAACATCATCAATTATTTTGTTATTAAAGTGGAAAACAAATGAACGAATAAAGCTAAGAACAACAAATTGCGGTGTCGCGAGAATATGGAGATGTGAGAGAAACAAATTGGATAAGTGAGACAAGTGTTTCTGATTTTTTTCAATTAGGGTTAGATAACAGAAAAAATGTTAGAGTGAGAGATGAAAGAGAAAGGGCTGAGAATTTATATAATACAACTTTATGTAAGAATTGATGCCCGCAAGGGAGAATTAGGGATTTTTCTAATAAGGGATCAAAATGGTTTTCCTTGGAGAAGGAAAATTCATCTGTCCGATTTTATCAATTTGCAAATTCTTCCTCAATTAGTTAAAAGATTGAAATTGACCGATATTATAACAATACTAGGTAGCATAGATATTATTATGAGAGAAGTTTTTTTTAGAATAAAAATTATTAAAATACCCTTAAACTTAAAACTTAGAATCTATGATATAAGAGTATTTTTATCTACTAAAACCCGATACACATTACTAAAATGTACTAACTGAAAACAGAACATGCCAACCCGTATTAATATATCAGTACATTATGTTATTATTATATTTCATAAATTACTTTTCTAGTGTATATATTTGTTGCAATCTTAGCAATAAAATCATTCTATTACTTCTAAAATATTGGCTTCCAAATGTTAGCACAACATTATGTTGTCTGTCCATACACATTTTCTAATAATAATAATATAACAAATTTAGCAATTTAATGAATGATTAATTTAATGGTTGTCATCTTTCCAATCCAATACAAAACAAATAAATATTTAATTTATTTACCGGCAAGATATCAAGTATTTTTGGATTTTGTTTTATTGAACTTAAAATTCTACCTCATAATCAATAATATTTTACAGAAATACTTTCTTCTTAAATTACAAAAGTATTTATGTTTTCAAAATAAAACTTTGACAGACCCACCTAAAATCACAAAACAAATTAACCAAATAAAAAAAAGAAGAGAAAATATCAAGAAAAAGTATATTTATTAATTGGGATTGTTATGAGAATAAACAAAATCAATAAAAATCATTATATACAAAATTATATGACAAAAAGAGATTTATAACAAACTAACATTAAGATGATCTTTATCAGTTAACCACCATAATCAGTTGTTCTCAACGTCAAACTCGTTGACAGCCAAATGCAGATATCTCTAAAAGATGTTGAACACGAAGAAATGCGACTTAAACGGATGGAGTAATAATGCAACATGTGTTTTGTTCGGTGCAGCTTCCACCATGATTCCTTTAGCAAGTTTCAAATCAGCAAGGTCGCTAAAGTCAACACACTTCTAAGACCTTCTTAGAAAATTGAAATAGAATAGGCTTTCATTGAGGGGTTGTTGACATGCCTGCAAGAAACAAAAACTACACATGATTCCTTTAGCACCTGTTGAACTAAATTCAATGCTAATTATCTAACTGTGCAGTCAACCAGTCCAACCATTGAAAATAGACTTATCTCAGAGCATTTTTCTGCAAAAAAATAACAAGTTTTCCTTCAAAAAAAATAATTTAGAAGTAAAACCCACCACACACAAAACTACCATGCCAAAGGGTGCGAAATCGGAATCTGTGATGATCACGTTTTGTCCTCAAAGGTACAGAAGAGTCACAATGTGGACCACGACAATGCTATCTTACGGGTGCCTGTAGAACCCAAAAATTTAATCAGACGAGAAAAACACATAACAAATGAATATTTTAGCAAACATACAAACTTAAGAAAACAACCACAATCCAAAGTTTCCATTCGGGTTCAGAACGACATAGAAAGAACAAATTTTCTTGGACACAGCTTAAAAAACAACCATAGTACAACTTCTAAGAAAATGATAGAACATAGTAATCAAAAACTCCAAACATAAGAAGAAAGATTCCAAACATTTCTTCACCGTGAGAGATAAACATTTGCATTTGAAATCCTTCTTTGTCATTTCAAATACTACTCTGAAACATTACAAACGAGAGCCAAAAAAGTACAGTCTTGGCGCGGTGCTCGATAGACCATTTTGCCATTCAAGATACAATTCTTCAGTTTACAAAGAAGGGCTACGTTGGTAAAAGGACTAACAAAGCAGTGACAGCAATACAATGAAACAAAAAAACAATTTTGGGGACAACTGTCATGATTCTAGACATGAATATCTTAGTTTTTATATTATATCATAATTTCATTTGGTTATATATCGGTCCATAAGAGAAGGGTGTAGAATTAGAATGACAAGTGTCATGATATAAAGTAAAAAAATCAGAGCACTAATGAAGCTTTTAGACCAAAGTTCATCATTTTGAACTATTCAGTGTCAGGGAGAGCTAGTTTAAGAAGGGTGTATGAGAACTTTGATCCATTGCAAAGAAATCGTTGAGTGGAAGTGCGAGAGAGAGAGATGGAGGTGGTGAAAGCAGGCCCAGTGTTCAAGGATAATTTCTGCAATGCATGAATTGGGCTGCAGCTTGCATGCAAGATGATGATTGTTGATGGCCCATGTAAATAGTGTTATTTTTTATTTTTTATTGAGTGTGAATAGTGATGTATTATGTAACCAAGATTTTGAGGTACTTTGTACAGTGATAAAGGCAGAAAGCATGAGGTCCCACTGCCACCACCCGCAATAAAGCAAAACTCAACGAGTCTATATTACTATTTCACCAAGTTAATTGCACTTTCACTCTTTTATTATAACCTAAGACTCTATAGTATTTCTACACTTGCTTGACAATTGTTTTTTAATTCAGTTTTTATTTAAGTAACCAAACTAAATTATTTCATTGAAGTCGACAAAAAATATGAAAGAAAAAATAAAATTATATTTTAGTGTTTGATAAGTTTAAGTCACTTTAATATTGAGTTGAGTTTACAATTGTTTTTGTGTTAGCAGTTAACTTAAGACGTAACAATCACTTTAGCGTTTTTTAATATAAAATAACATTCTACGAAATATAAAATTATATATATATATATTTCTCTCTTGAATACACTACTAACATAGTCATATTATGAGTAAACATAAACTAATTGAAATTAACATTTATATAGATTGAAAACGTTGAATAAAATTTTCTTAAACAAATGTATAAAAAAAAGTAAATGATCTGTTTACCACAAAGTGACATGAGTATACTATTATTAGGCCGATGAAGTTTGTTTGTTCATTTTAATTTTAAAAAAGTTATGTATCATAATATCGTCCAGTAGTTATTAGGCGGTCAATTCCAACATCCTAAAGCAGTTTACTAAAAAATTAGACATTTATTAATTAAGGGATAATATTAATTAAGGAATAGACTGAACGGTAATTATTGTAATTATGATTAAATTTAGATAAAATATGTTTATAAATAAAGTACATTTATCAACTAATTGGATTATAATTACGTCAGTTAATTAAAATTCTACTTCGAAATCGCTTTATTAAAAGTTAATTTTACTTATCAAATAATTATCTATTAACTTAAGTATCAGAATACTTTTTACAAGTACTCTCGTATTACAGAATTGAACCAATACTTGGAATATAACGTACTTTAAAATTTGTTAGGAACTTAGGGTACGAGATAGCTAACCTCAACCCACTGCCGAACCAATAACTTTTATACTATATGTGTAAAATATTAAAAATGATTTATTAAAATTATGAAATATAATTCAGAGGATTCTCACTTTTGTGAAAGATGAAATATACAATATTACTGTAATTTAAATTATGGATACTCAAAAATTAAGTTGTAAAATAATTTAATATGTAAAGTATCAATTCTTTAAATTTATTTAATTAAAAATATTAATTAATTAGTTTACTTAAAAACTATTCATATAATTAGATAAGTTTTTAAATATGTATTTATAAATATTAGTGGGTTAAAGTTTCAACCTACATTAGTGAGTTAGTACGTTTTAATAGTTTTCAGTGAATAAAAACTAGATAAATAAAAGTATAATAAATTGATTCATTTTTTTATGCCTAACTTCTAAAATCTTAAAAACTCAAATAAACAACTTATTAAAATAAATGCACTCATTTATAAAAATATGTTTCTTCTTAAACATTATTACTCGTTAAGCAACATAACAACAGATAGGAATTGAATTGTTAATTGAAGAATTTTTGAGAAAGAGAAAGTTTAGAATAAGTTGAATTGTTTTTTGTTTTAGAAGCAGGAATGTTGGTGTGGAGTTTTGGTTTGTTTTAAGGCGTAATTGAAAGAAATGCTTTAGCGAGTAGTTCGATGCGGTGTGTAAGATTTAACAACAGCTCTATCCAATCTCAAATGCGCTTAAAAGTGTTAAACCGAAAGCTTCTTTTGGCAGCATGATCGGTATCCACTTTTGAAACCCATCACTCACTTTATCTTCTTCGAACTCCAACTCCATCTTACTACTCATCTCCACTCTCTTCTCGCCCCAGACATTCGGACCTGAACCTCATCTGACATTCCACCCTCTACACGTGCCAAACTCACCTTAAACAAACCAAAATATCAACATTATTAATCATTACTTAATACAAACACAACTGCACTAGGGTTTCCATCTTTTTTTTTCTCTTTTATTATTTTTACACTTTTTATCTCTCACCATGTCAAATTATCTCATCTTTATACTCCTCCTTTGTTTGTCTGAAGACTCAAATACAAATATAGACATTGCTTGTTGTGCTTTCTCTGATGCCTTTCAGGGTTTCTCTGTTTGAGATTTTAATACTTGCAAGAGTGTATATATATATATATATATATATATATATATATATATATATATATATATATATATATATGGTTATGAAGTTATGAATACATGATATGTAATATAATAAAATAAGTTATAGAACACTAGCTAGACAAAACATTATGGGACACTTTACCCTTATAGGGATGTAGGAGTAGGGCAATGCGACAAGAAAAGAAGACTGGACTCAAAGGAGCAAGAATCATGAACTTCCGGGCAAAGGCACAGACACATGATACATTGTTTCAATGCTCGTGTTATTGTCTATGTAAGAAACAAAATATATATGGAGAAAAGTAGTGGGAAAATAAAACAGAGACTGTATTGTGAGAGAGTGAAGAAGGAGAGAATGGAATCCTAAGAATGCTGAGAAAACGCTATTCAGATGACTACTCAAAGTGGGGAAAGGCAAAGGTTTCTGGTCCTCAGAAGCATAGAAGAAGCCTTGATAGAAACATTTCAAACAACATTTTCAGTCAAGCTTCCCTTACATTTCGCTTTCATCGAATAATTCACTTCCTTGTTCTTTTCTTGTAAACCTTCCAACACCATTTTGAATATTTTATTCCCGTGATCTTTCTCTCTCTACAGTTCTCCTTACGTTCTTATGGAGGGAAAGGAAAGGATAGGGACTTTCCTTTTCTGCCACTGACAATTTACTACCTACATTTTTCTGTCTTCTTTTTCGTTTTATCTCGCATTTCTGATTCTTATCTATCTCATTCTTATGAAACTTATAATGGGATAATTACGTCCCAATAACTTCTCATTTACTAATATGTTAATAGCACTGCTCTAAGAAGCATTATGATAACCTTTTTTCTATGGAATCATATATAGTACTGTACACAATCTCAAACAAAAAGATTGATCAATCTTGATTACTAAATATTATTATTTAATTAAAACGACTAACCACAAATCGTACATCTAATAATGGGAATATTTTTTGAACGAATCAGTGATTTACTGTCAGCTCCTTTATAGTATGGATCTTTTGTAATATCACTCGTCTTTTCATCGGGTTTTGAATTGAGATGCAATGTATTTTGTGTTCTTTGCTTCGTACACGGACACCATTAATGAGGCTAGCTTCCTCAAGAAAGCCTTGCAAATTTGTCTTTAGGCCAGCCTGTTACATTCTCAGTTCTCAGCTTTTTACCCAATAAAACTGTAAGCAACTCTTTATCATTAACTCTCTCCCTCTCTCTCTCTCTCTTTTTCTCGCTGGCATTAGCATTAATGCAACTGGAGGCATGCAGATACCAAAACAAGCGAAAGAGACTATGAACAAACAAAACGAAAAAAAGAATGATCCCACACAATCCTGGGCAATAAAGTGTACCAATGAAAATGAGAAAAACTCGACCTGAAAGAGGAGTTGAAGAACATTTAAAGTTTGCTTTAATTTCTGACCTTTTACACTAACCAAAACCCACCTACATCAATAGATGATGGGCCGGGAACAAAGATAATAATATCGGCGCTAAGTTATATGTACACAGAATCACAAAAACAGTCACACAAACGAACCCACGCACGCACACACACGTTTCCATCAATATCATCTGCTCCTCCAAGACTCAAAACTTGAGAGTAGTGATATAAAAATTAAGAAGAAAATGAAAACAAATGAAAGCAAGTAAAAGAAAATTAAGCTAGCTTGGGATATCAAAGTTCTTAGAATCAATCAGTGGAACTAACAAGTGGACGGAGGCATGAGATTCAACCCCAAGTCATCCTTTTCCAAAACCAAACGAGCCTTGTTGGTCTCCGAATTAGATCCATAATCGGGGTGCACCCTTTTCTTTGACTGCAGCGACACGCCAAAAAGCTTTGTCTTGCAGCTGTTAACGTTACCGCTAGGCCCTTCAACAATCGTTATAGAACTCCTTGATGTGTTGGTGGGGGAGTTCACAACATAGGTCTGAGGTTGATGTTGCTGATGTTGCTGATGTTGAGTTATTGGAGTAGTTCCCTGCTTAGGGTTATTAGAATAATACCCCAGAAGCTGGTTCATTGGCCTTTGCATCATCGAAACATTGCCCCCATTCATCGGAGTAGCCGAGGGTGTATTACACAGTAGCAAAGAAGAAGAGTAAGAGTTGCTTGGAGCAACGGGCTTGACATGGTTCTGAACGAAATAGATAATGTCATTGTAAAGCTTCTTCATGTGCGCAAGTTCCGACATGAGCATGTTGTTGCTTAGCCTGAGTCTCTCGTTGTCCTCGGAAAGCGCGGTGACGGAAGTGCTGTAGTTAGCTGCACCGTTCATCAATGAGGTGGCTCCACGTGGCGGAGAGTCACACCAATTGGTTTGGTCGTCGGAGTCGTTGGAGGGAGAGATGCTGACTCTGCTGGAAAAGGGAAAGAAAGTGGGAACGCTAACGTTGACTCCGAGTGGAGAATGTGAATGGTGGTGATGGTGATTCATGCTCCCTTGTTGAGGCTGAGCGGTTTTTCTCCTATGGATCTCGCACAACAGGTGTTTCTCTCCCTTCTTGAAGAATTCGTTGGCGAACTCCCATCGGTCTGGTACAATCTTTCTGAAACCCTAGTTCATGCATTTGAAATCAACCATGTTAATCGAAAGAACAAGAAAGAAAAAAAGAATTTTAGAAGGTAGACGGTATGCGAATATAGTACATAGGTGTTGAGCTGGCGAACGAAACTGGAGAAGTTGTTGTGTTTGAAGTAGTTGGGAAGAAGGTCTCTGGCGAACTCAGGAGGACGCCAAACGACGAAAGTGGTGTCGTCTTCACCCCAAGAAACTATGTGATCTGTGGCGGGGTCGTCGACGAGTTGGTATGTTTTGGTGAGAAAAGGAGCTGGCACTGATTTGTGTGAGTCCAAGGAGAGTAGAATGCCTTCACAGTTGTCAAGAAGAAGAGCCATTGGAAGAGGAGAGAAAGAGAGGGTGGTGTGCGTATGAATGAGAGTGAGAATGAGAAGGGTGAGGGAAAGGATAGATAAAAATGTTTAGAGGAGAGAGAGAGAGAGAAAAGAGAAGGTGGTATTTGGCATGTTTTATACATATATTTTGTATTATTTTAATGTGGTTGTATTGAGATGTATTAATGTTTTGGGTGAAAGGATATTGTCTGGTAGGGGGCATTATATTTTTGTTACCCTCATCGGTTGTGTTGTGAGAGAGAATATGTGTCTGTCTGTCTAGGACTGTGAAATAAGGGCCTTTCAAGGCAAACCCGTGACTCACTTTCTCTCTCTCTCTCTCCTTCTACGTGTGTGGGTGATGCAGAGAGGCTTCTGAGTTCTGACATCGATCCCGCGCACACCCACTTAAAATCACGCACAAGAGGAAGAAGGTGCAGACCAATGTTATCTATATCATCTTTTCCAATTGACCGTTCAACCCTTCCTCAACTCAATCCACTCTTCCTTTTTACTTTTATTCCGTTCCATTAGGGGTAATCAGTCAAACACTTCCTACGTTACAGCCTTTTCCTAATCATTTTATAAACAGGTTTTAATGTTTTTAGTTAACCGTTTGTTGTTGTCGTTGTTGGTATCGTAACTAATAATTAATTTGAATGTTTGTTACATATATGTGCTGGAATGATTATGTCATGAGGGGTGTGGTATTGAATTACGAATTCCAAAGGGGAGGGAATCTCGTAGAGAAGTACAATCTGATATTTGACAAACAATGTGGTTTTTGTTTTGGGTATTGACATTACATTTTCCGTATCCAAATAAAATATTGGAATTGGAATCAAGCAAAAGATGCATCAGAAATGTGAAGAAGGTGGGTTTCACTTCACGTCAAACGAGTGTCCTCTTTTCACAATTTGTAGCTTTCCTTTTGTTGTCTAATGTCACCAGCCAAACACAGTCCCTAATTTCGAATCCCCATCAGTTATTTTTTGTTCTCGCGTTGCACATCTCTAGCAGATATAATAAGGCAAAGGATACATCGAAGTACGTGATGGGAATTAAAGACTGTTGTGGGTGATGACATTTCTTCCTTCCATTGCTTCTATGATTTCTCTCTTTCATGTGTTTTCCTTCTTCTCATTGAAAAAAAAAAAACAAAAAAACATATTTCAAACTTCAAAATCGTGTGCTAGAGACGTATGCTCACTGTGGCCACTAGTACCTTTTACTCGCTAGCTTACAATAGGTAGCTATAGCTACCCGTGTTTAGCTTTCCTTTACTTTTACATTACATTGAGCCTCCAACTTTGGCTCGGCTTCTTTTCCTCATGTGTCCAGGTGATTCAATTGAATTATTGACCCCAAAAGTTCCCATGAAACAACTAGCCAAAATTTCACACCTTTTCCACCTCCATTATATTTTTTATTTCTTTCTTTTTCACATTAATCTACCGTGTATGTTTGTATAAGTAAAACATATGAAGAGGGCAATTAGCAAATCATTCTGTCCATTCATGATTTCACATCAACAATCATGCAACGAGTTTCTAATATTTCTTTGATTGTCTAGCTAATTATGTTTAGTTTTTATTACCTTTTTTTCTGGGTGGGTAGGGTTGTGTTTGCACAGTAAGCTACAGGTTTCATAATTTAAAAGAAAAGAGGAGGTAAAAAAAGTTGCTTGAAAACCATAGAGTAATAAGTGGAGAGTGAGGATCCAAATAATTAAAATGAGAAGAGCATTGATTTTGTGATAATAAGTGAAAGTGGAATAGTAGGGACGCAGAAGCAGATTGAGGGCCAAAGCAAAACAATGGGAAAATGATGACTAATTATTTCGGATAGATACCACAACTGATTATTTTGATAGTGTCTATGATTCTCATTATTGGAAAAACAAAGCTAAACTGTCCCGGTTCCCCACCCATGTAGTAATTATTTCTCACTTTACAATTTTCTTTGCTTTCCTCATATAACAATGTGAATATACTTATAAATAATAATATCTCAAAAGTGCCTCACTACCCAATTCAAGCTTCCAACACAACCTCTAACTTTATCATCGCTCTACCCAACACAACAACAACTATTAACAATACCAAGGAAGATAACATCATACAAAAGCTCTTTAAAGGAAAATTTTTGCTATTTATTAGTGTATATATTAAGTTGGGAGAATGAACAATGAAGAAATGGAAGATGAGAACATTTTTTATTTATTTTCTAATTAGATCTACTGAGTGAACATATAATCAATTATGAAATGACATAATCCAAGTGTGAATTACTAATAATAAATTTTAAATTTGTAAATTTTTATGATAATAACAATAAACAATTAGAAAAAACATTATAAATGGATAAAATTATTTTTCTTTCTAACAATATATTTTTAACTAAACGACTTTTCTTTCTATTAATTGTACATCTTTGTCTTTTTTTACCTTTTTCATTTTGTTTGTTGCATAGGGTTGATAAGGAAAACTGGTCTCCCACGTGGAAGTTATAGAAAAAACTATGATTTACTGTCCACCAAGCTGGTGTTTACTAACATTTTTTTCTCTCTCAAAACTTAACTATGCATTTGTATACGATATTACACTTATAATAGTAAATAATTATTCGGAAGAGAATCAAAACATACATTTCATAGTTATTGGAATCCATTATATTGCTACTGTATATTTCTAAACTCCATATGAATAGTTTTTTTTTCTTAGAAGTTACACTACCAACGTTAATCTTATGCACATAACAATTTTTAGCAGTAAATGAATTTTATTGTATACTGTTTTAAATAAAAAAAATGAAAATTATTAGTGTTTGTTAATTAAAACAAAATTTTAGTTGAAAATACTATTATCCGTGTGATGATGGATTTAAAACAAATTTGGTGTATAAGTTGTTGATTAATTGTTATAGAAATATCTCGTTACTTCATAATATATAAGTGATTTGTTTTATTTGATAATAAGATCAATTTTAATGGTTATTTATGTTGGAAATCTTATATTATAATAATTGTAGAGTTGAGTTAGATATAAAATTAATTTTTTAATTTGATATCAAAATTATGAGTTAGAGTTTATATTGACTATGTTATTCATTAATTTATTATTTTATTTACCATCGAATCACTGTAAAATTATTTATTAATGTTAATTTCACACTAAAAATATGTATATAATTTCAATGTTTTATAAGATATAAGTTAACCTGTGAAAGGTTTTATAAATATAGCTCCATGAAGTTGTATCCAATTTCAATGTTTTGGTTTAAAATGACTTAATACGTTTAATAGTAAAAAAGAGTAATGAAAAGAAAGAATGCCCTGTATATAACAAAAATTTAATATTGAATAAAAAAGGTAAAAAAAATTAGAAAATTTGTAGAAAAAGGATTATGTATATGTTTTATTTATATTTTAATTACTATAATGAAAATAGCATAACAATGATTCTAGAAAAAAATTGATAAATCATATTTATTTAACTATTTCTTGGAAGCTTTATATTTAAAATACGTATTACAAAAAAAATTGTAAATTATATTATTGATGTTATCAAAATTGATACGGTTTATGGGATTTAAAGTAGTTAAGTTTAGCAATCAGTTCCTAATTTTACATATTAATTTTCTTAATCAGAAAAGCCATGGTTATACTTTAATTAGAAACAAAAGTCTTAAAAATATTTATGTGATTCATTGTGATATTGATATAATATAAATTGAATATATCGTGATATTACACTAGGTCGTGAAGTTAAATATTTTGATATTACACTAATATTGGTTGTGAAGTAAAATATTTTATAAAAAAATCACTGTTTTGAATAGAGATAAATTTAAATAATGCATAAAAAAAGTGAAGATAACTTTTATTATAAGTTGCTTTTGTAGACTTTCACCTAGTTTAGACCAAATTATAATATTAACACAAAAAATAATATATGAGGAACCAATATCTTTCTTCAATATATGAAACTTAAAAAAGAAAAAATATATAAAAAGTTATTTTAATTTCATAACTTGATTTAATGAAATTGAGTCTATTCTCAAATAAAATTCATAATTTGTGAAAGTGAATTTCAAATTCTCTTCAATTTATATAAAACTTATTAGTGTTATTAAGTACTTAAAGACTTTTCTATTGGAAAACTGTATAGATTGATTTGTTTATTCAAGTTTACATTTTACACATATTTATAATATTAGGACAATGAAAGAATACGAGAACGGTTATCTAGACAATAATTAATAGTTTATCAACCCAAACATATTAAGACAAGGTAAAAATGGAGAGACTTTCCGTCTCAGTTCAGAATCGAAGCCAAAAGTTGAAGATCTTGCTTCGATTATAAGAACATTATAGTAGGAATCTGAACAAAATTTAAAGAAGAAAAAAAATAATTTTCGATTTTTGGTAACAATTCCAACAGCAACCATTGTCATAAACTATGTCTTATTTTAAATAATTATTTAATTTTCTGACTCTATACCAACAAAATATTTTACGATACACTTATATAACAAATAAAGTTCATAACATTTGAAGTTAACTTCATCGTCACTTTTATCCTCGTTACGTTGCACAAATTGTATACATTTTTCTACTCTTCTTTCGTATTCAACATTGATGCATGATTAATTAATTCAATCTCGATCCATACGTTTATACACTGAAATTGTTTATAATATTTCAATAATTTTAATGACCACTTTGATCGTTTTTATATTTAAGGTTTAACCTATTCCATTCAAGAAAATTAACTTTCTTTAGTTTATTGAGCATATAAACTTTAAACAACATATTTAAAATTTCACTAAAATTTGTGAGAGTTAGAAGGCAGATTGTACTGGTGCAAGTAATCAATTTTTAAATTAAAATAATTATATTATTTATTATATTATTAAAGTGATAATATTTTAAATTAAAATAATCATCAATAATAAAATTTTACTTATAAAATAAATAAAAATAATTTATAATAAAATTGTAAAAAATATTTATATTATTTTTGTGATTATAATTTTATTATTATAAAAAAAAATGAACATAAATACGGATAATAAAGCAAGTTCTTTTTATAATATTTTGTAATCTGTTTTTGTTTATTCAAGTTTACATTTCCCTCACATTTACAAATAATGATACAAGTAAAACGATGAAATTCAACTGGGGTCAATATAATATTTTGCTCTATTCTCTGTCTAATTTGATGTCAATGTACAGTAGGATTTTTTTATTTTAGATAAAATAATATAAAATTTCTTAGAAAATATTCTGTACCATTCAATGGTACTGATGAATTTACTGAAGATAATCCATGTAACAAATCCAACAAGTTACTAAGCATTAACCTTTTAAACCTTGATTTACAAGATAACCATCGAAAAGGGTATTTTTTAAGAAAATATAATCTATTATTTTATAATTGAATAATAAACAGTAAATTATTTGCAATTATTCTAAAAAAAGTAACTCTAAATTTTCAGTTATTCCTGAAGTGGAGTTAAAACAATGGTTTTACAAACAAAATATTACATATGGTGAAGAAGTAAAGTATAAAAATATTACTGAAAAAACAGAATATGTGTTGTCCTTTATTCAGTGATTTTTGTGGATTTATTAAGGTGGTATAGGTAAATAAAAGATAGACGAGTAAAAGGAAGCATGAGAAGTGAGAAAGAATGCAGCATGAGGTAACAATGCCGGCAGCTTCAAGTCCCAATAATGAAACGAGAATGGGGAAATGGATGATGCCTTGTAGTCGTTCTTCCCCTACTCTATTATTGTATTGTAGTGTAGCATATGATAGCATTGATAGAAAGAGAGAGAAAGAGAAAGAGAAAGAGAAAGAGAGAAATGTAAAAAATGAATTAAGAAGAAGAAGATGAGGTAGATGTGTATGTTATGTAAGAAGAGGAAAGGACCAAAGTGATAAGTATCTGGCAAGTTTCTAAACAATCATGCCCTTCTTTCTATTTCTTTTTGCTTCTTCTTCTGCACCCCTTCTGCTTCTTCCTAACCTTTTCTTAATTCCCAATTCCCAGTTCACACCCCCCCTGACTCTTTCTCTGTACTCTACTGCACCATTGCAGCAGAAGCAGCAGCAGCGGCTGACATGGAGACAGTAGTAGTAGTCCTTTTTATTTTTTATGCATCTGAGTATTACTAGTCTCGTGATTCTTCTTTTGTTTTTTTCCCATCCTAACATATATTTATTACCACCACCTTATTCCCTTGTTCATGTTACGTGCTTATTTATGGGAATTCTCCACACTTTTTTTTTTAAATTATTTCTTTCATCACTCTAAGCTACTTCAAACCATCGTCTTCTTCTCCACCTAGCTACCTCTACAATTAACCTCGCTCTCGGCTGAATATTAAACAATTTCATCGACATGGAAACTTTCTCCATGTTTTCACAGTCCATAATACTATCTATCCAGAATTATGCCCGCTTCATTGCCTTGACCAGAACAGCATATAATTTGACCTAATTATGTATTTGTAAATGAAAGATAATAACTAGACTGGTCCACCCATGTGGGCCCCAAGTTTTCTTTAGGGGTATTTTGGTAAAAGAAGTGAAGTGTGTGATACGATCCAATCCCACCAACGTCTCGGTTTTATTTTATGTGATACGATACGATAGAGTTTTTGGACCGTAGTTGTTAAATTGAAATGGAAGAGTCCTTGCATTTGTTTTTTCGCTTGGTGATTAGGGTTGTAATTTTAACAGAAGATAAGGAAGGGGTATATATTATTTAATAATTAGATAGAGAGAGAGAGAGAGAAAGAAGATGTGGAGCCAGAGAGGAAGGAAATCTAGAAAAAGAAAGGCTGATTTTCGCTCACAAGTTGTCAGCAACTGAGCAGATCCTAGTGAGCCCACCAAGGGCAAAATCACTCCCAAAATTCACCCAACAAACAAATGAAACTCACATCCCTCGCTCTCGCTTCACGCACTTCACACTCACTCACGTTCGAGAGCCAAGAAGATTCTATTCTAATTTCTAAAACGCAGTGAAAGTGAACCAACCCCACCTCCAGTCACATGACCACCGCCGGTGTACCTCTCAATAAAATCATTTTTCTTATTATTGGACAAAACTCCAACGCCAATTTCAAGAACAGACAACTTCAAAACACACACCCAATACGGATAAACCCTTTTCTTTATCAATCCAACCAATTTAATTATTAATATTTATTATACTTCAATTCTACCCTTAAGCTACCAACATCCTGTGTTATACTAACCCATATATCTATTTAATCATTTAAAAAAAAAAACAAATCGTATTCTCTACACGACAAGTCCACTGAACTTGTTTCTTTCTTCTTCTGTCTGTTTCCGCACTCCTTTTTTGTCTGTTTCACTGACGCCTCTTCAATTTCCATAAAACACACATTTTATATTAATTAAATTACAGCATACAGATACGTACATGCCTGTTAAATTTAGGAAAATAAATATGAGAAGAGAGACAGATAAGCTGTTAAGATTGGATTAATAACTTAAGAGGAGGGTAATGTGTATTAGGTTTGAAGTTAAAACTTGTTTAGGAACTAATACGAAGCACATATTTTGGCTATGATGTACCTTTTTTTGTGAGTTGAATTCAATTTTTTCTTTTTTTCTTAGAGTATTGGTTAAATGGAGGGTCACGAGGGGCTATGAGGCTATGACATATGAATCCCACGAGGAAATGACACTGATAATAATGTAGAGGACAACATAGGCGTTTGTTTTTATAGTGTCATTTAAATTTATGTAGAAACATTCGTGTACCTCAGCCCCAGGTTCTTTTTGCTCTCTTTGTGTATGGAATCATTCAAATATCTCTCCCACATCACACTCGTGCATAAATTTCCTCAATAACGGACACCTTGCGTTTTCTCTATTTACTTTCTTCTTCTATTTTCTTCTCAGTTTAATGCCAACTCTGATTCTTCTTCTTCAACAACAGATACTTCTTAACATACATTCCTGCTATTTAAATATACATTTGTTTAAAAATAAAGCTATTCAATGAAAATTAAAAATTGGTTGATTTTTTTTAAATGAAAATACTATTTCATTTTTTAATATGTATATGCTGTGGTGAACATTGCTAATTTTTTGGAGATAAAATAAAATTCCAAGTTTAAATTTTGCAAATCGAATCAAAAGTTACAAACTTAGGTCATTCTGTTACTTCTCGGATCTTTTGGTTTTTTAGAACAAACTTACACTGCCTTTATTAAATCAAAAGTTTTTTTTTTGTCTCTCTATATATGCACCTTTTTCTTTATGAGCAAAGCATCGTTAAGAGGACAAAGAGGTCTAAACCACATACAATAATTAGACGTACTAAGTTAGAAAACCTAAAAGGGAAAGTTGAATAAGAAAATTAGGACAACTTATTTTTAGGAGTATTTTGATTATTTGAAAATTTTATTTTTGTATTTATAAAAAAAGAAATTAAAAACCAAAATAGTAAATGTAAAGTGTGTGAAAAATTATTATCAAAATAATAGTAGCATTATGCACTTATGTTATTCCGTATCCAAAATCGAAGCTTTCATCACCCTTCTTGAAAGTTAAAAGTAACACCCTAAGAGGGTGATCTAAATAAACACTGCCATAACATGAAAAGTGAAATATCTAATAGAAAACCATTTTCCCTTTTAAAATTAAAGTTCAACGAAAAAATATTTCTGAGTAAAAGTCCACAAAACTAAGTCATGCCCAAATTACATTCTGAATTTTTTTATTATAATTAAACATAATAAAAAAAAATACGATAATTATGTTCCTCAACGTAACTATAGCAACTATATTTTTTTCACAGGAAAAAAAAAGGCACATTTTTTAAAAATGGCAAAAGTATATACGAGCTCCCTCTGCCGAGACTGGATAATACTATAAGCAGCTTTATATCTAAATACACCCAACACTTCAAAAGTACAGTTCCAATGCCCATAAATGCTAACAAAATTATTGTTAACACAACCAGTAACTTCGGATTTTTTTTTCTTGTCTAACAAAGAAAAAAGAACATAAGTTTTATAGAGCTGTTAATTAGTACTAACATGTTCAAACTTTATCAGATAAAATATAATTAAAATAGTAAAATAACAGTAAATGTGACAAATCACGTACTGCTATAGGAAAATTTGTGGAGTTCAACATTTACTCCCTCCAGCGTTTTCCTAAATTTTAACAACGGCGCAGAAACGAATGGAAGAGCCAACCTGATAAAGATTGATAGAAGGAATAATTACGTACTCTCCCTCAGATAACAGATATGCAATCTATAATGAAGACATTTGTGTCAATAAAATGTTATTTGAATATAAGGTTATCGTTTAATTCGAAACTTGATTAAGATAGCCATATAGAAAAACTGTTATATATAATTAAATTAGTTGTGGTTTCTGATATGATGTAAGAAATTTCATGTAAAAAAACACTTGCTGAGTAACTAAGCAAGTCCAGGGAAACTTAATCTTAATTACAAGTAGTGATATATAATATTAGCTAGATGTTTATATATGAAAAGAAGATGTAACACACATATGTGCAAAACTAGTATCCATAATTGATGAAACGAAAAAGTAACACAAAGGAGGGTATATAGAATAAAAAGTATGATGTACATGGGGGAAATGGGTTTGCATGCAAAAGTTAAATTGTCCTGGAAAAGACGTTGTAAAGCAGCTTCCTGGAAGAATATTAATATCTCTATGATCAAAATATTATACATGCATGGCATATTGATACCTCTCATCAACAAAAGAAAGTTCATTTTAGCATACTTTAGAGTTACATTAAAAGGAGAGAACAACAAGAGAGGTCTTTCTTCCTCTGCTTTTCAAAACTTTCTCTTTTTTTTTCCCCTCTCCTTTCCCTCCTTTTTCTTTCGCTTTATTTTCTTTCTTTCTTAAAGCCATCCATACGACTTCTACGTGAAGAAAAAGAAAGATCCTTCTATTTATTATGCGATATCATGAGATACTTTGGCTCGTACCAAAGAATAAGAATAGAACGGTGAAGTATATTCATATTCATATTCGTATCACCTAACTCATCAAAACACCATCTATCTTTTGGTAATTTAATTATTGAAAAGAAAAGCAAGTAGAAGTATTGCGTAGTTGATGGGATGTTGGGCCTAAGAAAGTTTAAATTTGATGGATGATGAAGCACATATTAGCAGCATGCATGGAGGCATGCATGGCCGACCTCGCATGTCTAGGAGTGGGACCCGAGAGAAAATGTGGTTTCAGTACAATTAGCATTAAAATGTGGATGCTTGACCTAAACATGATTAAGCAAAAAGATGGAGGGACGGAATGTGAAAAAAGACAGAGATGGAAGCAATGGTTTGGTTTAGAAATAGAGTTGAAGTATAGAAGAAGGAAGATATGATAGATGGATAGATATCTAGGTAGAGGTGGGAGGTAACGGGGAACATAAAGTCTGTTGGATCACATGCATATCACATTCTTTTCTCCTTCTTCTTCTCCTTCTCTTCTTTTCATACTGTGCCCTGATTAATCGTTTAAAGAGAAAAAAACAAAAAATAAAGGTGATTACTAAGCAACAAAAAATTAAAAGGGGAATGGTTAATTCCACATCCACATTCCATATTCCACAGTTTGAAGGCTGCTTCTGCTACACCCTCCTCAATCCAAGGGATTCCATGACATGATGAAACTCCTTCCTTCTGCTTCTGGGTCCCCCACCTCATCATTTCATGCATATACTTCAAAGACCCACCTCTCTCACGTCCATAACTTTGCAAACCATTTCCTTAAAGTGCCATTTTTTTCTGATGCCACCCAATAATGCATCACTGCATCTTCATCAAAATGCCAACCACCCTCACTCACCACCACTCTCATTATCCTCTTGACATCGACTTCCAGTAAACAACCTAAATTAACTGAATCACAATCCCTTCGCGTTTTTTAATTATGCTGTCATCGGAAAATCATTTCATTTGTTCCATAGATTCCAACTGTCCAGTTTCTTCCTTCAAATCTTTACCCTTTTTGTTCCTTACACAAATACAACATCTACTGTATACGCTTATGTCTACATCTATAATGCTAAAAAACACACTTGCCTTGCCACCTAATTTTCCACTAAACCAAAACCCTTTTTGCTGAGTCAATCATGTCTCATATAAAGTTCTTTTCGCTTAGTGATCTGATAGGCATACGATCGACTCTTGTTCGATTAACCAGGGAACTGACTAATCTCAAGTTTTCCGTTTATAATCTGGTTATCTAGAAAATTGATTTTTTTTTTAAGTGTAAAAATTACTGGAGCGAACTCAATCTTTCGTAATAAACTCCTTCTATGTATAGGAACAAGAGAGAAACCCTAATTATAAATTTATAATAAACCTAACTATCTGTCTATTACGCAAACTTTGTTGTTATCTTTAAAAATTGTAGCAGCATCCTTTTTATGGGTTCAATTCATTAGTTTTTGTCCCTGGGACTTTCTTTTACACTTTCATGGACACTGCATTTTAAAGTAAAGCTTCCATTAAGTTTAATATTCAGCAAGGTAACTGATTAATGAATTGAAATCTTTCTGTTCAAAAGTTAACAAATGCTATACGTGTTATTCTTTATCAAACAATTTATTTTCTGCTTTGAATGACCTTGTGTTATTGGTTAATTTTGAATTCCAATATCTTTATGCAGAGTCTTTGTGTGAGATATCGCATTAATAATTTGGTTAAGTAGAAAAAAGACATTATTCTTTACTACAAATTGAAAATTTTTGACCCCACAACCTATGCGTCTAGTTATCCAAGGTGCACTCCAGAAGAAAAGAAAAAGAAAAGAAAAAAGTAATCCAAACTATATTATAGTTCTGGACGACATTTTACCTGGCTGGCTTTCACCAGTTTGCCGCCGTGAAACCGCCGTGAAACCGCCGTGAAAGTTTGCCGGAGGATGAAACTCCCCTTCATTTGCCTCGTCTTCTTTTTCTAACCCAAGGTGTCTTGTTCCTTATGTGCGAGTAACTATGTGACAGTATTTTTTGCACATTAATTCGTATATAAGATATCCTTTATTTACCTCAATTTAATCTTTGATTCACGCTAACTTACTTATTACTTGAGGATTGAAGTCCTTACATATCGTGATCATGGAATTCCTTCTTCTGTATAGTGTTCATGCCATAATTCATCCCTTGCAATCTTTTCAAAATTGCTTCAGTCTTCAAAGTATCTATCTTAGTTCTAATTATGAAAAATATACCATGGGTTTTGTTTTCATTTCCTGAAGCAAGAGACCATCTTCCTTGTTTTTATTGACAAGTGCAAATTTTGTTTCATCCTGTTCAAATTATTAAATTTCAAAGGAACTTTTCTGAAATAAAATAGAAAGAAAAACTATAATGAGCTGATGAATATGGTAATCTTTCCATAAGATGTCGGGTTTTCTAGTAATCTATATTTATATACATTTTTAGAGTATTTAAAATACAATTATTTAATATTTCGTGTGTTCAGAATTAATTGTTTTCTAGGTTTAAATATTCTTTTCTGTTCTGTTACCTTTTTTAGGGTATTAGTTGAAGGACCAAAGTTGGAAGAGAGTTGGAAACTTTCATTTAAATCAAAATATAGAAACGAAGCTTGTTGTTTGAGTTTTAAGCTGTACCAAATTGGGCGGTTTAGACCTCTCTTCTAAAATAGGCAAACAAAAAGTTACAGAGTGTTTTAATTCACTTAATTTCTCAGTAGTTTAAAACTGAGACGAAAATACTTTCAAAATTATCACAGCAAAAATCAAATTAAAAAATGAGTCAATCTTCAGACGATCTTATTTGAGTTAAAAATGAATAAAGGTTTATTTTTTGTGAGTAAAAAATATTGTAACTTGGTTTTGGGTCCTATTAAAAAATATTTGTTCTTTTAATTTATTATATATATTTATTACCGTATAATCAAAACAGACAGATTCAACTCATTATTTTCATCTATTTTACTAAATATTATGATAAAGATAGTAATTAAAAATTAAAATATTAATTTATATAATTTGATAAACAAATAAATTAAACATCTAAACTATTTAAATATTATTAAACATTATTCTAGTTTTAAAACCATGAAATTGTCAATCTACACAATTAAATGTAGAAAATAATTATAATAAAAAAATAGTAAAAATTAATAAAAGATTGTTGTTTATAGTATAAACCAAACTACTTTCAAACTAGTTTAAATCCGTTTAATTCACATATTAAGTGAGACATGTCTAATATGACTCACATTTAAGAAAATTAATTTCTTTTCATCTAATCTTATTTGAATCCATGTTGAATTAAGTTGACTCATAAATTGAAACCTATTTTGCCGTCTATAATATTTTGATGATGATGAGTTAATTAATGATTATTTGTAAATCATATATTTTGTGATTTTCATTTGAATTTAAATTCGTTTCAGCTTCTTGTTGTTAGGATGAACATCTGAAAGGTGTATATTGAGATCATGTTTGGTTTAGCCACGAGAGATGCACAAAATACATGAATTGTAAAAACTACAAAGAATAGCTTCTCCGTTGGACATGGATTTCAATGCAGCGTATGCTTGTTTAAAATCGTAATCAAACATGCACTAATTCCATTTGCCTTCTTTATTTAATTAAAAACTTATTTGACTAAAAGTTTCACATGTTTTAAACTACGGCAACACTCTTTCTATTATTGCTTCCTTTCCTTACTTATGTACTAATATATTTTTTTCATTTGTTAAAGCGACGTAAAGGAAAGCAGAAATTATTAAAGAAAAGGCGATTATTTGATTCCCAAGGTCGTACTAATACTCTCTCAGTTTTGATGATATAGGAGAAAGCATTTTTAATTTGATTGTCCTAGTTTTTCAACCTTTCATTTAGCAGATGTTGGATTTCTATTCGTGGACCAATGTAGCTAGCATATTCCTACTTTAGCTATTCGCCCTAGGTATACAATCATATATGTGAATTATGGTTCAATTTGAATTAATTTATATTACCCACTCTTTCAAGGGTGACTGCTTTAGGCAAACCTCCTGGTTGTCTCTACACCCTACCTCCTTTATCACTGAGCGGTCATTTAGGGGTCCTAGCGGGTGATCCGGGCTGTTTCCCTCTCGACGATGAACCTTATCCCCCATCGTCTTACTGGCCAACCTTGAACCTTGTTATTTTGAGGTCATATCTAATATTTAGAGTATGACTCGATTTGGTACCGCTCTCGCGACCCGCACCGAAACAGTGCTTTACCCCTAGATGTCTAGTCACAATAGTTGAAACTCAATCAGGAGATGTTTCAGCTTATATTCCTACGAATGTAATTTCCATTACAGATGGCCAAATATTCTTATCGGCCGATCTATTCCTAGTAGAATGTGAAAGATTACCTTTTGATTTACCAGAAGCGGAAGAAGAACTAATAGCGGGTTATTTGCTCTTTTTGTCTAACTCACTTCCTTCTTGTTACACGTCTAATCTTTTTTAATCGGAACTGGATCTACTATTTAATTAATTTTACCTTTTTTTTATCCTAAAATAACACATATGAGATAAAACTAGGTAAACGCACAATAAATATAATAAATGAAAGAAAGAAGTTTGTCCAAATTATTAAATATCACAACTTCCATTATTTTTATTTATTTTTGTATGTTTATTGTCACGAATAAATCAACTATTTATATTTTTTATCTTGTTTTATCCTTAAATTTAGTGCATTTTATATTGTTCAATATTTTAGTTGTTTTATATTTTGTTTTACTTCTAATATATTTATTAAGTGTATAAAATAAATGAATAGAGAGTCATTCTAGCAGAGAAAAATAAGTAAGAACTAAAAAAAACATGTTTTAGACAAAATAGATCAATTTACAGCAAATACCCAGATCATACACCATTGGGATCACATCCAGTGCATCAACTAAAGAGTGTTGTCAAACTGTCTGAGTGAGTGTCACATTTGTGGGGCTAAGAGCCACTTGCCCTTGCATAGGTAGTATTGAGCGACAATTTGACAGAGGCTTTTGATTTGTTGTGTTGAGCGGTACATGTGGGGCCATGTTGACGTTGATTCATCAAAAATAGGTATTGATACATGGTTATTGCGAGAGTTTTAAATTTTTCTCTCCTCCCATACTTCATTTTTCACTTAGAGCAATTGGGAGAGGTCCTTGAAGACTCTTTGGAGTACTGGGAAGCTCTCCATCTCCTCCTTGGGCTTCAATTTTTGTCAATGGTGATTTTGCCCTTTTTGAGTTGAGGAAGAATATAGAAATGTGAAGAGCAATAGGGTAAGGAAGGGATTTGGCACAAATTATTTCAGACATTGTGCTTCGATTCCAAGTGAGGTAAACAAGAGTGTGCTTTTGGCTTCTATCATGAACTGAAGCCTAAACTTCCAAATTAGGTTTTAGTTCTTATCAGAAACGAAAGTCTAATCCTCATTTTTTTTCCCATTATTTTGAACTTCTTCTTCCATTTAGGGTTTTGTTCATCTTTATCATCATTAACCTTTGTTTTCTTCATCATATTTTCACCTTCATAAAAAAAATAGTGTGAGATCCATCATCTTCATCTATGCATTGAGAACTCAGCTCAGGCCATGAAAATCCATATTAGAAAAACGCATAATCTAACCAAAAATCTCAATTTGAAAAAATCAAGGCAACCAAAAGTCCCAATCCAAAAAAAATAAGACAACTAGAAATCCCAATCAAAACCCACGTAGGTCACCTTCGTTGCTATGGAGTTTTAAAAAATTAGGAACCTAATGAAAAATGCAAAAGAAAAAAACAAATTAAATAGGAAAGAAAGAAAACTTACTCATCGTTCACTCAACACTAAGTGGCAGTAGCGACTTGAGTTTGACGGAGATGCTCAAGAATAAAGAAAGAAGGAGGTAAGAGTGGTGGATAATGGAGGAAAGCAACTTCTGCAGGATGAAATGTTTGGGGCAAGTGTAAAATTTCAGAAAAATAATCCAAAGCACGTGTTTAGGCTTTGGTTATTTATAAAATTGAAGCCTAAACATGTTTAGGCTTTGATTTTAACAATAACCTAAGTTTAAGCACGTTTAGGCTTCAGTTTTACAATAATCGAAACCTAAAATTTTGTCCAAAAATTAAAAAAAAAATACTAGTAACAATTTTCAAATTAATGGAAACTTTTACGCAATGATTCTTAGACAACCAAAGCCAAAATGTGTATATGCTTCAATTTTATTAGAACTAAAGCCTAAATTTTCTCAATAATTTCAAAAATGTCATTGCATTTTTATAGACTTCCATTTCTTAAAATTGAGGCATATTGAGCAAAGTTAAAGGAGTTTTTTGCATTAGTGCAGGAAGCGCAATTGGAGCATGGAGTAGAGGCAAAGAACCCTGGAAAATGGTATGCATTTCTCTTTAGTTTCAATTTTTTCTTTATCTCTTCAATTTGCATGACCTAGGTTCTTTAATAGAGAAAACAAAACCTATTATTGAGATTAGATGTAATAAATTGATTTCTTATGTATTATATGGTGTTAGTACATATGTTTTTCCATTTTCATGTTAGTATTTTATTTCTATGCTTAATTTTTGCTTTGATTTGGTTATTCATAACAGGATATTTGGTTCATTAATTAGGTGTTGAAAAATGTCTTTTAAACTTAGATTTAAAATTATTAAATACCTAATGGAGTTTTGTATTTAGGATATAACTTAATGCGTAAGGATTATAGAAATTAGAACTTGTGAGTTATCGTAACTTCAAAGTTACTATAAATAGGATTTGAATATTATTGTAATCTCATTTTAAAATGAAATAGGAATTAAAATATTTGTAAATGCATACATGTGTTATATAAATCTATATGATATAATAATATTTTTTAATTGTTACGTATTATCGGTTGCATTATTGATCTCCTTTTAAGTCTCTTGTCCAAATTATAATTTACTTAAATATGTTAAAGTTTCTAGAAAAAAGTGTAAATAGGTTTGTATCTCAAATGCTCTATCATGATAATAAAATATCCTTTTGCTTAAAAAATTGTTTCTAAAAAAAATAGACACACTCAATAATACAAGGAAAATGTTTTTTTAATAATTTCTTTTGTTAACATATATCATGGTCCTTACCGCAAATGCGTACTTCTCTGTCGTTTCGTTTTTTCTTTCGTCTATTTTCTTTCTATACATTATGAATAATGATACTTTGACAATATTTTTTTTGACAACATTTTAACATCATGTACGTGTCATTCTGTGATTGGTCCAAAATTACTCCACAATCAATAAATAATCATAAACACCAATATGGACCAATCACAAAATGACACGTAGTTAGTGTTAAAATGTTGTCAAAAAAAATATTGTCAAAGTATCATTATCCATATATTATAACTTGTTACACATTGGAAAACATAAATGCTAATTATATAACAATTGGCGAGATAAAAAAAATTCCAACAAACTGACGAATTAATTACAAAAAAAAAAATTGATGCTGTAATTGCATATTATGAGTGACTTGATTCTATATATATAAAAGGGCGTATAATATTCAGATCGTATAGGATTTAATTAGTTTCTGAAATTGCATCTAAATTTGATCCAGTTCAATCGTAAAACTTAGTTATTTAAAATTTAATTTTGTTTACAGTTCTCATTGGGAGTGATTTATATATGAAATCTGTATCATCTTTTTGGTGCGTCCATCTCCTGATTTTTAACTTACGAACAAAAGAAAATGATATTTTAATTAAAAAAAGCGAACAAAGAAGACACAGATTATTCGACATGATGTGGTTTTGTAATTAGAAAAACAAGGGAAAAGACAAATAATGAAAAGTTGTGATTGTGTCCTTGGTATATGAGATTAAGACCAGTTAAGATTTGGTACGTGGAGGAGAAAAACAATTAATTAATGAGACATAAGAATTTAATATGGTATGAAAAAGTAGTGGGGAGACAGTAAATGTGCATTAAGATAATGCAGATAAGGCAATTAAAAGGTAGGCGCAGATATAATGAGAGAGAAAAACATGGTCTTAATGTAAGTGAGATGTATAAGTATGAAGGAGCGCATCACTGTTGCCAAAAGTGGAACCAACATCCTATTATGGTCCGGGGCTTCTTTGGTGTTTGGCTTTATTTGCAGAACAAGAGTGAAGCTGTTTTCACGTCCCACCCAAAAAAGCAAAGCGTACGCACCAAACTTTTGTAGATTTAAGTGAAAGAACACAAGCGTACAACCATGTAAGACAAAGCGTACATCCTAGTTTTCCATGCTGGACACTACCTTCAAATCCATTCTCATCATTGATTTTACTGTTTCACTTATTCAATATTCAACCCTCACTAAATAAAAAACAACGTCATTTACCCAACCTATACGTATACATGAGAACAAAAATTGTTTCTTGAATAATGTTTGATTAATAGCAACATATAACATTCTGACAGATCGAAAAACAAGAGGAGGCATTTGGATTAGTGATGAATGTGATGAAATTAAGGATATATAGGTGAAAAAGAAAAGATAGGACAGGGAGCAGCATGTATGTATGTATGTATACTCGAGGTAGGACTTGCATAATTCCGTAAGGTAGCATAAAGTTAATTCATCTCCCAAGGTGCAACACAAGGGTAAAGAATATTGGGTTTTAGATGTCCTGGCAAAAGAACAAATGTTCCATTTACGTGGGGGAAGCTTTGCATCAGAGCGCAATATCCATGAAAAGCAGAAGCTGTGGGCATAAGTAGCTACATGGTTCAGCTTAAAGAGGGAATAACTTTGACTGCAGAAAAGAACAGAGATATTGGTGGAGTCCTAAAATAAATTCATTATGGTATAGATGGTTTGAGTGGGGAAAAAAAAGAAAAAAGAAGAAGCATATTGTGATACAAAGTGGAAGGAAGCAGGCCTAGAGAATACCCCACAAAGAGAAAGAAGAAAAAAGAAAGTATAAAAACAGCTTTATGAGGAATAAGAGGATGAGGTTGCATGATTGAAGTGAAAGTGTAGACTTACAACATCATATACGCTTAATTTGAGTTGTGGTGTAGAGTGGAAATTAGAAGAGGATGATGAGTGATTTACTTTTGAAGAAAGAGAAAGAAAAAGGCAAAGGGTATGAGTAGGACAGGACTAAGATCAGCTGGAATTTTGCGGTGGAAGGTGGTGGAAGTGGAAGAGGTGGTGGGAATAATTATAATAACAATAATAGATTGCAAGATATAGATAGTTATAATCATGGGCAAACCACATTCACTTTCCTCTTTGTCATCACTTTCTAAGGCATGATTAGAAAAAAGTTCACCAATCTTCTCCACCTCCTTCCTTCTTTCTCTCTCCCTTTTATGTTCCCAACTACTTGAATATACATCCACAAAAGTTTCACATATTCCTCACTATTAAACTATTAATTAACCAACAACAATAAAAAGGTTATTTGTCTCTTCCTTTCATCTTACAAAACTTGAATATCACTTCTTCAAACTCATTTTCTTAATCATGCATCTCTCTCTCTCTCCAATTCCCACTAATTATAGCCTTCTCTTTTATAAATAAAGCTTGATTTTTAAAACTAACCATTTTTGTTTTCATGATAGAAGGAATATGGGTGTTTCACTTAGCCCAACAAGTAGCATGAATTGCAATCGGGTCAGACAAAAAGAGATTAGGGTTAGGAATTTCTCTATGCACCACCACACGTTTCTATGCACCTTACATTACAAAAATAACCTCTTTTTAACGGATTTTGAAATTCTTTGAATCCTTTAACGGATTTCGAATGTTGAAGAAAGAATTCTCTAACGGATTTCGAAATTTGTTGAAGAACAAATTTCAAAATTTTCGTTAAAATTTATTTTGAAAACTTCAAACATTTCGATATTTACTGATAGCTTGAAAAATTCTTTAACAAATTTTAAAAACTATGAAAGAATTTTTTTTTTAGCATTTTGAAATTCGTTAATGAGATATGAAACGTAGAAAATAGTTTTAAAATTTAAAAAAAAAATGTGAGAGTATACAAAAAAATGTAAAGTGGTGTAGAAAGAAACATTCTAGGATTAGTTGAAACTAGTTAGCCCAACCCATGTCATCATTGAAGCTTCCACTTCATATTGGCCCTCACAAAGCTTTAGTTATATTTGGCACATTTAGATACTTTAGTAAATCATAAATAATCTATGCACCCACTTAAATCTCTCTCGTTCATGAATATATACCATTACACATTATTTCGCATTTTACAACTTAATAACATCATTCCATTATGTACATCCAAAACTCAATGCACACCAAGTAACCAATTCAACATTTATCAAAGTAAATTTGACATTCCTAATAAACTTTAAACAATATAAATCAACACATAAACTAACCATTTGCACCTAATTCAATTCAATCCAACTCAAAGTTCATCTTTCTACTTCCCATGATTCAGAACAAATATGATTATCCCAGTGCTCAAAATTATTCAAATACTTAATTGAGTGAAATTTTCAAAATCTATATGGCATTTCACATGAAACAATTTTTCAAAATCAAGATCTCAACCAACTTGTAAGATACAAAAAGTTCACTTTTAAATAGCATATAGTTCCTGGTACCTTGATTTATATGCTCATTTAAAAAAAAAATATCCAAGAGTTAAGTAAAATTAAGCAAATTCTAACTTTCTCTCGAAAAACTTAATTTACAAACAGAACATATCACTATAAATCTAAATTAGTAAAGATTAAATTATTTTCAAATATCACATATAGAAACAAGATGTCGTACATACAAACCACACCACAAAAATGAAAAAGTTAAGATCCAAAAAAAAAAAACTCATTCAAAAACACAATTTGGTTGGCTTAAATTATTCTAAAATTTATTTTTTTCTAAATTACATTTTCTTATTAGAGAAAAGAATGAGAAATCATATCAAAATTTTAGGAAAAAAAATCAGAGAGAATATGAAGAAAAGAAATTTAAAAATATAATAAACTTTGTAAATTTAATTAATAAATAGTGAAAATCTAATTTATAACTAAACTTAACATGGAATTTTTATTATCTTTTAAAGATATTTCTACTAATCCTTAAAGTTAGTTCCTAATGTTAGCATCTATAAATATGACAAACATTTTTTATCTCCGTTAAAAATAAACAAGAAAAGGTAAAAGAAAAAAAATGAAGAGACTTAAAGTGACGTGCAAATACTGAACACCAATCATTTCAGAGAGAAGATAAAAATATACTGAAAATTCTCAAAATAAGATGGTTTAAAACAAAAATATATGCAGAAAGATCTACAAGGCTAGTGAAGTTAAATCTTCAAGGCGATTACAATATATATATATATATATATATATATATATATTAATCTCAATTTATAATAACAACTCCCATATATTTATATTTGCGCCTGGTTACTAATTAAGTTTCGACATGTTAATGAAAATATATATTTTCTCTCAAGTATAAGAAATATTTTCTTAAGTAGGAATCGTCCTAAAACTGAATTTTGTGATGAAATGAAGTTAAATTATTTTTATTCTTGTAGACCATATGATAAAGAGAAAGGTAAAAAATACTCATTAATATTTGTTAGGTGTTTATTACGTAAGGGAGGAAGTTACTGTAGAAAAAAATAAAGAATATTGCTTATAAATAGATAGGAAAGTATTAGACTCTTAGGGTGTGTTTTTACTGTTGAAGATTATGGAATTGTGAGGAATTGGGAGAGAAGTAGATGTTCATTTTAGCATATTTGTGAAGAATTGAGAGAGATGATACGAGGGAATAAATCTTCGGGATAGACAGAAGATTTGGAGACATTTATTGTGTATATTAATTAACTTTACATAAATATACTTTTTACTTTATGAAAATATCCAAAGTGTGTTGTTGTTTTACTGTACACGATCAATATTTTATAATATATATATATATATATATATATATATATATATATATATATATATAATAAAAATAATGATATAATTAAATAATAATAATAGTGGATTTTAAAAATTAATTTTTCTTTTCTTTTTTTTATAATAATTTTTACAATTATATATAATATTAATGATTATTATTTTATATTACTTTTATTATTAAGAATATTTTGGTAATCTTTAATTTTTACCGACTAAATCATTTTTTTACGTGTCACATCGGTCAAATTCTATACTAATTCTCACAAACTTTACTTCCAAATTCACTTTTACTCATCTCCAAATCTACTCAAATAAATAACAAAAAATTTACTTGAAATCTCCTCAAATTCATCCTCTCACTCTTCTCCAAATTATCTCCCTAAGACTCTGTTCACTTGGAGGAGATGATTTAGGAGAAAGTGAGTGGATGGATTTGAGAAGATTTGAGAATAAATTTTTTGTTTTTTATTTGAATGGATTTGGAGGTAATTGAGAGTGGATTTGGGAGAATTAGTGTAGGATTTTATTTATGTAATAGATAAAAAAAATTATTTAATTGATAGAAATTAAAGATTATCAAAATGTCCTTAGTTATTAAAGTAATATAAAATAATAATTGTTAATTTTATATTTAATTCTAAAAATATTTATAAGAGAAAAAATAATAATTTTTAAATGTAAAAAAAATTATTGAAATAATAATAATAATAATAATAATTATTATTAATATTATTTTTTTATATTTTAATAATAATAATATATTATTTTTTTATATTTTAATAATAATAATATATTATTATTATTATTACTATTATTATTATATTTAATATTATTTTTATATTTATTACTATTATTATTATTATTATTATTATAAAATTAAACATAAACAATTTTTATAATTTTATTATAAATAGTTTTTATTTATTTTATAGATAATTTTATATTTAAAAAATTATTAAATTTTAAAAATACGATCAAATTAAAAGAATAATTAAATTTAAAGGAACAGTAAAACTAAAAAAATATACATCTCACAAGCATTTTGAGTTTAGTAAAACAAAAATTGAAAAAGTTTAATTATGACCTCATACGAACAATTTTATGCTATAAACAATACAGAAAAGCTTGAGAAGTGTAAAAAAATATTGTAACACTCGTGTTAGTGAAAGAAACGATCTGGATGTCTATGATAATGACATCCTTTTCTACGAGAACATCCATCTCCTATTAACTTTGTTTTGACTTTTCTCACCATCTTGTAAATGGGAATCTTTTCCCTTTGTCTACAATAGGATTGTGGAGGGAAAACTTTGCAATGCTAAGAGTTCCATCCCTAACATTCATCATGCCCACGTTGAGGAAAGAAAGGAAAAGTAGTTATGAGTTCTAAGTTTGTTAATACTGATAATAGTAATAATAATAATTAAAAAAGAACGACCGCATACTCTAGAATCCAGTAGCTATGATTCTTACATTTGTATAATATATTCTTGTACCTAGTTATCCGTTCAGCATAAAAACAAAAATCATAAACGAAAGCAAGCCTTGTTAACTTGAGTTAAGAAATTGCTCCTTCATCCAAACCAATCCATCACCTAAACCGGGTGATAATTGGCTTTTAGATAAATAAACAAAATGATATAACAAATTCCAGGGAGGGAGTGTAGGGGAAACCTTTGTCAGACAGGTACGACAATTTACTAGGCTACAGATAGAAAAAAAAAAAGGTATGATGACAAGGCAGCAGCAAAGCACCAGAATTTCCTGGGTCAATTGTGCATTTTTCTCTTCATGATCATGCTTATTGCCCGAGGATAGAGTCACAGACATCATGTTGCCAAGCCTGTTGTCTTACAAATAGGACACAGATTCTTATGCATTAGCCACTGTTTGATACAGTCACTATGGAAATCATGGCCGCAGTCAAGCGTTCCCATATCATCTCCATCACCATAATCTTCCTGCACTCAACGTAATCAAGTGATGAGACCTGTGTAAACAAGCACGCAGGGATATTTAAATTAAGTCAGCTAGTCAAGTTTACCTGACAAACACAACAGGGTTCTGCATCAATCGGAGATTCTCTTTCAACCGAGTGCTTTTTCTGTTTCAAGAGTTTCAATACGGCTTCCTCACTCAATCCAGTACTCACATTTCCAATGCGCTCTTCCAGAGCCAATAACTCCTGTTGTTGTCATAAATGTCAAATGAGAAACTCTCTAAAATGAAGAAGCAATTTGAAATATAATCAAAGGATAAAAAAAAGTGAAACTATGATTAAATTGATATACTAATATTTGCATCCACATGAAGAAATGAATTTTACCTCGTAAGACATGTTATCAACATCAAGTCGCATATCTCTGTGTCGATCATGAACATCAGCTATTCCAGAAAGAAACGACTGATGATCAAGGATCACAACATCCTGTCACAAAATGAAGACTTACACTAGCATTTACAAGCTTACTATAAAATATCCATTAAGCCAAAAATAGTAAATAAACAACCAAATTGGGATTATGAACAGATAAAAAATATGCACCCAGCCTTTCATACATCACAGTTCAAAGAAAGTAATAGTGCATCGTCCAGTTGAAAAAGAGCTTCTAACTCAGTTACAAGATACAATAGATAATTACCAGCCACTATACATTTTGGGAACAAGGACAGTCAATCATTGCAGGTCAGAAAAATCTCGATAGTTGGTCAAATGGTAAGTAATGCCCCCACAAGAAGCTACTTGGCAAGATATTTCTTCCATCAGAGATCAGCTTTCCATCTTAAAACCTTGAAGACAAGCTGTGGTGGAGGAGGGAGGTATTGTTGGATATAGGAGAAAGGAAAGATTAAAATAAGGACATATATGGTTTGTTATATATGTTTGTGTTAATTGGGGTTCCTTTCTGTTTTCTATTACAGCCTGTTAAGGAAATGTATTTTCCTTTATATAGTGACCTGGTTTCACCAAAAGGAGGTTAGGAATTTTGATTGTGTAAACTGGGATTTCAAGGGTAGAAAAGGAAAGTGCTCCTTTTGGGGGTAAACCTATTTACCTTATTCGCTTTTAACTTTTGATACGTGGAGAAATAAATAAGTAATTCGTGATATATTTATGAGGGAGGAAGGGGTATTTGTTTCCAAGTTGCACTTTGGCAATCTCAGAGTGAGCCTGGGTCAGTTGGATCATAGGTTTCAAATTCTTTCTTTTTGTTAAAATTAGTAATTTCAAAACATTCTTTGTTAATTTAGAGTAATTGCTTTTACAAATAGACTATATTATTTAATACTCGATGAATGGAATAATACAATATTTCAAAAATACACATTTAGTCAAGAGATTAATGAAGTAAATTGAATAATAGCTTTATTACTATTATTATTTAATAATTTTGGTCAAGTTGGGTTGGGTATCGAGTTCATCATACATAAACTGTCACTCAACCTATAAGAGATTGGTTGGGTTGGACCTAATAGCAAAGAAAACCCAACCCAATTGCAATGAAAACCAGACTCGATATGTTAGGATCGGATTATCTGATCCAACACCCCTAAACCTCAGACTAGAACTCGTCATTTCTCAAGAGGCTAACAATTTGTGCAAGCTAATTAAAGAAAGAAATTAAATTCAATAATTATACTATATAGAAAGAACTCTAAGTTTTTTAAGGGGTTGTTGTAGTTAGAAAAGAGTTTAATAAACTACGGTAACAGTTAGTTAGGCTCAAAGAATAAACAATGAAAATTAGAGAAGGGTGGGACAAACTTGCATTTCAGGAAAAGGAGGGAGAGAGTCCTATATCTGTCGAAAATCCAGGAACTCACCATTGTTTTGAGATTTTCCAGTTCTTGGTATTGTGCCCTCATTAGAGTTGGATTAGGAACTAGGGTTGATTAATACAGATTCATCATTTTGCTCACAATATTTCATACTGCTCTATCAGAAACATACAAGACATACTAATAATGTTTAAAATTTTGCATTCTTCCAATTTTTCTCAAATAAGAATTTTATCATTATTACTTGCAACCTTTGGACAGAATATACATTCCAGAATCTGAGTGTATGTCCAAACAAAATCACAAATAAATCAACATCGTTGTAGGCCTGTTAAGGGTCAATGTGACAACTCAATCCTCGCTGCTAAGAATGGGACAGGTAATTATATTTTTTTGTATTAGATCTGTATAGGGATTAAACAGCCTTTGAAGTGTTTATCGCATCAGAAAATCAGATAAAGGTAAAGGAAGTAACATCTATCTGTCAATATACACCATTAATTTAGAATAACTAACCTCGAATCGCACATTCCCACCTCTACGCATAATGCCCAACACATTGCGGAGCTGCATCATGGAAAAAAATGTCATGCAAGAGAATAGTTATTCAGAAAAAAAAAATACAGCAACTTTTAAGAGTATTTAAATAACACCTTAAATATTGTCAGAAGGCAGAATAGGACATTGGCAGAATATGAGGTTTTATTAGCTACTGAAATATTTATTCCTTTCTAATCATGCTATTAGAGTATATTCTTAGTATTTAGTAATCTCCGGGAAAATGTTTTTTACTGGCTTTATCCTACTTTGGATCTTTATGAACATTATAGGCTAGTTATTGAAGTTCAATACCATTGAAGCATTGGAACTACATCAAACTATTGTAGATCCAAAAAGAGCGATCAAACCAAGTGTGTTAGCCAGAGCAACTAAACGTAGGAGTAAATGTTATCAAAATTTGCTCCTAGACTCATTTTGTTTGTCAGAAATCATTATGAACGGTTAAATTTAAGATCACCTCCTTCAGCCACGAGTTTGCTTTAAATAAATTTGAAGCCAAATATTGTTCATAGCATAGAGACAAAAAGGAAAGAAGCTTGGCTACTCATCATCCTAACATACCATGCAAACCAAATCTTCAGAATTGAAGCTGCAATTTTTAAATAGACAAGTATCCACTTAAACAATTTCTGAAACAAAAACTAAAATTTCAAAGAAAATGGTGCCAATCACTTGATGCCTCCAAACACTTGATATAATCATTAAAGCAACAGTCTTTACCAGCACAAAAAACTATGAGTATTGAAACACAAGTAAAAAGACAGTTAAATACAAACCTCAGATACTAGTCTACTACTCCCGTCACTTGCAACATCCAGAGCACGCAGTGAATAAGGAATTCCAAATTCACTTTCCACTTGCCTATCCATCCATGGAGATGATCTTGGATTTGCCCCAGTCCCAGATGATAATGGCCTTGGCTCAGAGGTTGAAAGAGCAGAACGCAAGGAAGAATAAGCATTGCTTGGATTTCCAATAGGATCAGAACCAGGAGAAAACAAGGACCGACGGACATATTCAGATAGCCTCCGTGGATGTTGTGGAGGATTAGGACGAGATACCCAATTTGAGGCAGGAGAGGGGTTGGTAGCTGGATTGGATCCAGTCCGTGATGAAGAAGAGACGTTTCCTGGAATACTTAAATTTTCACTACTTGAACTTGAAGCTCTAACTGTTGGATTTTGAACCAAATTTCTTAAATCAGTTGCAGGTACAAAGACAGGATGCTCCAAAATATTTCTAGACATTCGCCTTGAGCTTGCATCTTCTTGGTCTCTGTCGGCACATATAACTGGGTTTGATGCATGGATATTTCTTGAGCTAGAACCACCATTCCATCTAAACGACTGCCTATTCCTAGGCAAAGCAGGAACATGGATTACAAGTGGCTGGCTTTGAGGAACCACGTTATCTATTGGTGGAGCTGATCTCAAGTTCAGAGAATTATCAACGGAATGAAACCTTTGTGATGCTTGAGAGGATGAAGAAACACCAGACTGCCTAATTGTGCTCCCAGTTGAGAATGCTGCGGGAGGAACAGAACTTTGTTGACTCGAAGGATTTAACCTCAACCGGAAATTCCTGTGAAAGCTTTCTGAGCTTCCTGCAATGTTTGAATCAGGAACGTTTTCAGATGCTTCATTCCCCATTCCCAGGCCAAGTCTTGCATTCACCTGCTCTGAGGATACAGCTCTGTTTGAACTGCTTCCAGCATTATCCTGAGTAGGAATCGCATGCCAAACACTACCATCTGCATGCTGATTGTAGCTAGAACTTCCAGCATCTGAAGATTGTCCATTATTTCCTTCAACAGCCTTTCTTTTACAAGAGACTCGTCGAGTATCAAGAGAACTTGGCCTACCATCAGAACCTTCTACCAGGAAGCCACTATTTGCAGAAGGAAGCAAAAATGAACCAGATCCAACATTAGATGGCAAGCGCTCATTTGATGACCCACTAGACATGTGTAAGTTAGGGAGCTCCAGATGTTGACTATTATCATCGCCACTATCCGCTAAACCTGCATTTAGGTTGAGATTCTGGGACATTAAACGAGACTCGGGACTGCGCATGTACACAGCACTTGTGTTATCATTGTCTAGAGAAAGTGTATTGGTTGGTTCAAGGCGCCTTTCTTCTAGCCTTGCACCAGGCAACGCACCAGCAGTAATGGTTGATGTCCATCCAACTTCTCGTTTTGGCTCATTATTGTTAATCTCATTTGGGGTATTGCTAGAACTTGGCTCCCCTAAGCTCCATCCACTCAAATTTTGCCATTCGTGATCAATGGAATTCACATAAGGTGAGTTCATATTACCAGGAGAAAGTATATAATCAGGTATTTGATTTTCTGCAGGATTCACATTATTCCAGCAAATCTGCTGATCCACAGTCGAATTACCTGGCGTAGAGCCACAATCAAATTCTAAGGTTTCTGGCATTGGACCAACTGTACCTCTCTGCCCTTGCATTGAAGGAATCTATTGATTTCCCGCACAAAATAATTAAATATATGAAATTAATCCCTCAATAAACCACCAATAAGCCAGGCACTAAACTTAGCAGCGCTGTTCAACAAACCAAGAAAATGTTCATCAGGAAAACTCAACAATCATGCAAGAAAATGTTCATGTAAGATGTAAATCACATATGCTTCAGTAAAACCTAAGATATAAACAAAAGTATCAGAGTACAAGGCAAACTCAACAATTAAGAAACAAAATTACAAAAACAAACAAACCTCAACACGGGAAGGTCATCTATTAATAAAGTCAATGTGTAACTAAGAAGCCAATGTGTAGGTGCTTCTTAATCTTATGCCCTAACCTTCTCAATTGGCGTACAGAACAGGTATGCACCACTACCCAATCCTTGATAACCAGTAAGAATCTTGTAGTACCAATTCCCCTAATGCAGCATTGGCAATGGATTAGTCCCAGAAATTCGCGCACCCCCTGCATAAAATAGACGAAACCTCAACAACAAAGTCAGCACGTTCTCATATAACTCAACGAATAAAATCGGTAAAAACAAAGAAACAAAAAATTTTCACAAGATCAGCTCCAATGTTTCAAAACACCAAACTAGGTTCAACAGACACATAACCCAGCTGAATTTAAGAGACTCTGCAAAAACAAGAACCAACAACAAACTCCGCAGTTGAACAACCAATCTTCCTTGAAGTCCCCTCCAAAAAAGAGCATAACTTTATAAATTTCTGAAACGCAACACATGATCAAGTAATCAGAGCAGAAAAAAATAGGTTAAATGGAAGAAACTCACCAGATGAAACGGAAAACGGCCGATCTAATTGGATAATCAAGTATGAGTGGGTCAAAACAAACAGAGAAAGAAAGCGACCAGGTTGGATACGGGGGTGCTTTTTATTCGATTTAATGTTCCCTTTCCTCCTGGTAGAAAACGAAGAAAGGCAAGAACAGTGAGAAAAGGGGAGAGAAGAGAGGGTGTTGGATGGTGGAGGATATCAAAATCGGATAGAAAACTGAAAAGAAGAAAAAATAAACAATAATAAAATAAAAATGTATTGCATTGAAGACAGAAATCTTCAATTTACAAAACAATCCAAGAGATATGTATTAGTATATTAATTTAAATTATTGTAAAGGCTATGGCCTGAAAAGAAGGAAGATAGAAAATGGAAATAAAAAAAAAAGAGTTACATTGGTAATTAACAGTAATAATTAATAATTAAATGAGTAATGGGTGATTCCGGATTGAGAAAGTGGGGGGAAGGGATGGGTGTTTGGCAGATTAGCAATTGAAGTGAGGTGAGGTGCGTGTCTTTAGTTCTGACCTTGTTCAATCCATATGGGTCTGCCTCTGTCCCCGAGCAGATAATAATGATGTTAATAAATTATCCGTGTTGGCCTTCCTGTCTCAGTGCAACCCCTTTTCCTTTTTGTGTTCCCATCTATTCCATAACACGTTAAGGACTCCTTCTTTCTCTCTCTTCTGTGCTATTGTACTGTGTGTACATGGAAAACAAAAATAATACACAAATTCATGCATTAGATATACTCTTGCTTCTTCTTTTTTTATTCCTATTCAATAAAGTCTTTAAATAATAAGAAAATGTACAAAACAATTAATATTGCAGGTTAAGTAATAATAGCCTGTGTGTGCCACTCCTGAGATTTTATTTAAATTTATGCTATTATTAGTACATGTATTTTCGTTTGAAATTTTTGTTTTTCTATTGCATGATTCTCAATCTTGTAGGAGAGCTAGGGTAATTAACAGGAGAAGTGAACATTTTGGTACGCTGACCAAAATTAATATTGTATGTTGTGTTTTTTTAGTGAGGTTAGTCTTTATCATTTTTTTTACAATGATTTTGTTGATATATGTGTAATTAAATCTGACTTGATCAAAATAGTGTTGGTCACAGATTTCACTTTAAATGAGTGAGTTGTAAGTGACAAAAATGTGAAAATTGTTAACAAGTCTTGTGTATAAGATTGTGAATGCTGATAATAAAAAAAGATTATCATTGTCAATATAAGTGTAAAAGTCACTAATTAGGCAATGTTTATTATTAAACATACGAAAAATATATGAAACTTTAAGGAAGAAAGATATATTCTTCTTTAGTAGATATCGTTGAACAAAGTTACAATAATATAAAAAATTGAGCATAAGAAAATTATTATAAAAAAAGAGTTTATTTGATAGAGATAACACAACTTGATATGATCTTTTTAGTATAGTATTTGGGTAACTGTGTGTTCTGTAATTTTTATTAAAACAATTTACTGTAAAAGTTTACTATTTTGTAAGTGGATTTTTAAGCCTAACTCAATAACGGCCCGATAGCGGGTGGAATAGAAGAATAGAATGTCCACTTAAAACTCAATAACGGTCTTACATAACAGCAGAAAATGTAAAACCGTACACTAACTATCACTAGACCGAACGTTCCACAAAATAACTTATACCGAACGGTCTTACAATTTATAAAGCTAACAACAGACTGAATGTTCTTAAGGTTCGGCCTTCACTTCTGATGCATCCTCCAATACTTCTTCCAACAGCTCTTCTCCTTCTGCTCATATCCACACGGATGATCATTGCAACAGGACAACGACAGAACACCCGACACAAAAAAATGATAAACAGGATAAGCTTATGTAATTTAATTTATTCAATAACGACATACACATTCATAATTAAACCAACAACAACCAAATCATCATTCATACATCTAGGCATGCAAATAACGAACACTTGACTCTGACTGTCCGGATTGTATGAATCGTGTGTAGCTACGACGTTCGTGCACCCGGGTGATGTAGTAACTGGGATACCCTCAACAGCTGCCACCCGAGGTTGATCTGTTCCGTCCAAGTTAACCTTATGGACTAGGACCTCCTGCCATTCCCACACATGACTTACTCCTCTCTACATGAGAACGAGTAATCATGGAATATCAGGATGAACGCCCGCTAAGCTTTGCCCACGTTCATACTTTACCAATCAATAACCACTTTCTGAGATATTCCTTCCTGGAATACTCGTTCATAATCCAACTATTTCATTCACATCACATTTCAAATTCTCTCATACTTTATCATCCATATATTCAAATGAAATAAGATGATACATTCTCATCGTAGCACAAGTACGACTAGAATAACACTTCTTAGAAACTAACATAACTGAGCGCTACTTATCCACTTCAATAAACAGACCCCTAAGAGTTCAAAACGGACACCACGAAGCCTAGGCCGAGTACTAAGACTCTAGGCCGAACACCTTTTAAAGACCAACACTGTTTGACACCCAATACTAATACTGATGAGAAACTATGAAGTAACGAACGCTATCGAGTTTGAATGAAGACTCTTATTCTAAAAATGGTAATAATATATTATAGAAAACGAGACCCAGCGCTTGGTTTAAGACCGAGACCTGTAGAATTCGAACACTATTGAACGAGCACTAGTCCAAGGCCAAGTGATTATCAAGAACGAGCGCTACTGAGATTGAACGCTTGGTCCAAGACCGAGCACTAATAACTTACATAGAACGAATGAATATATATATATATATATATATATATATACACACACACACAAAATTGAGCCACCACTTATTCTTAATGAAAAATAACGATAACATCTACGACCTTAAGTAGTATATAATACATTAAATATACTGTTTAAGAAGCCTAAAGAAGGACTACACTTAGGTCGAACACTCATTCATACATATCTAATATTATAACACGATCGTTATTACCGAAATTCCTTGTATAAGAAGAACCTAATATAAACGGACGCTCGACTAGATTATCACCTTTACTCAAAATACTACAGTTGACGATCAATTCCTATCTCAACTCTATTCACCACATGCATCATTCATCCATCCACACGTCCAAACAAGCAGTACACGCATATCTCATACTCATAAAATAATCAAACAATGTATCATGCAAACATAGCAACGTTCAAACAAGAATTTAATCAAATTATATAAGCTTCTCTTACCTCTATACGTAACCAAATGCTCAACGAAGCAGAATAGAGCTCCCCTCTACCAAAGACTTAACGTTCGACAGTCACGTTTTAGGAGTACTGAACCAAACAGAAACCAGAAACACTCAGAATTATACCATCCACTCAGGCTATCAGAAATAGAGGGTTGCATGCGAGACTAAACGAACGTACTAGAGAGAAAGAAACTCATCAGCTTAGAATCACAAACCAATCGGTTTAAACGAAAGCTCTTGACGTCGGGAGTGTTCAAACGGTGCCTGAGAGGTGATTGGAAGAAGAAAATGTGAGGTTTTCTTAGAGAGAAGGTGGAGATTTTAGAGAGAAAGAGGAGAAAATGGTTTTAGCAGTTTGAAGAAGAAGGAAGGCATGCAGCGAAGTGACACGACATTTGAAATTTCGCATTAGTACTGCCGTCACCCAAGTCGAACGGTCACTCTCCTGCAACCACCTGTTTTTCACTAACTTAAACATTCATTCACTCATTGGCACATGGATCCCACTATTTGGGGTTTTGAGTGTGTTTTAATGGGTCTGACACATAAAGGAAAAGAAAATTGGATATACCAATATCTTTTTATAGGTTAGAATTGAGTGTGTTAAGCTGGATTATAATTAGAGTAGTATATGCAAAGAAGTAAAACATTTCATAAAGAAATAAAATTAGTCGTGCACGTTGGTACACTCGTTATCTTTATTGTTATTATTTTAAAAAAATCAATCTTTATTATAAAATTGTTAACCTTGTGTATAAGATTGTGAACGCTAATAATAAAAAAAATTATCATTGTCAATATAAGTGTAAAAGTCACTAATTAGGCAATGTTTATTATTAAACATACGAAAAATATATGAAACTTTAATGAAGGAAGATATATTCTTCTTTAGTAGATATCGAACAAAGTTTCAATAATATAAAGAATTGAGCATAAGAAAATTATTATAAAAATAAGAGTTTATTTGATAGAGATAACACTTGATAGGATCTTTTTAGTATAAAGTATTTGGGTAATTGTGTGTTATTGGTAAATTTGTAATTTTTATTAAAAAAATATACTGTAAAAGCTTACGATTTTGTAAAAAAAATCACATGAGTTTACAGTTTTTTCCCTAAAAGATATCACAAAATTTGTAACTTTATAAAAAAAAATATAAGAATTTGTAATTTGTATAGAAAAAAGTGTACGAGAATAATTTGTAATTTTTTCCATGAAAATGGTAAAAGAAAGATTTATAATTTGGTCCACAAAAGTTATAGGAAAATAGACAAAGATTTGCAGTTTTTTTTAGAAACAATCATACAAAATATTTGTCGTTTTTGACAGAAAAATAAATAAATGTTAAGTAATATTTTTTTAAGTATTCATCAATATATCAATATAGAAATTCTAATGTTAAATTTTTTAGGTGATTTTCTTTAAATTATTTTCTTAATACTAGATTCTAAATATATTTATCTAGTTTTTTACCTAAAATTTGTAAGTACCTATTTTAATTTTACTGGAAAAAAGGGTTAAAATAAATAAATTTTGTATAAGTTAACTAATTTGTTTTTATAATTTTGAAGATAGAAACGATTTATTTAAAGGGAACAAAAATCTAAATTATTATAGGGAGCCTTTTGAATGACTTTTTTTTAAGAAAAATAAAGAACAACCCATTAAAAAAATCAATAATTATTTTTAAAAGAAATAAAGTATGATATTCCAAATTTTATGTTAGAATTGGGTGTGTTAATTAGAATAGTATTATAATTAGAGTAGTATATTCAACTAACTAAAACATTTCCTAGTCAATATTAATATATATATATATATATATATATATATATATATATATATATATATATATATATACATGTATATATATTAATAATTCTCTCCACAATTTATAATTTTACCTATTTTAGTTTTCAATTCATATAGTTTATTTTTCAGTCTATTTCAATCTCTCTCTTTTTTTTAATGGTTTATGCTTTCTACTTTTTTTTGTTACAAAGTTACTTAATTTTCACGTTTTTAAAAATATTTTCTTATTAATTTTGTATTCATTACTTCGTCATTTTACTCATCTTCCTATATAAAAAAAACATTCTACTTCTTTATATTTTAAAGCTCTTTGAAAAGTTTCCTTTTTCTAATATTTCCTTTAATTTTGCTGGAAAAGGTTAAATAAAAAATATTTATAAACATTAAATAATTTTTATAATTTTGAAGATAGAAACAATCTATTTGAAGGAAAAAATGTAAATTCTATAATTTCTTTTTACAATTTTAAGATAAAACAATTTATTTAAAAGAAAAAAATGTAAATTCCATTATAGAGATTTGAAATAGAAAAATGATTTTTTAAGAAAAATAAATAATATCGCCATTTCAATTTATTCGTTTTATATATGTTTTTATAATCATAGCTTTTATTAATTAGAAAAATCAATCATTCTCTCAGAAAGGAAAAGAAAATTTGATATACCAACCTGTTTTTATAGGTTAGAATTGAGTGTGTTAAGCGGTATTATAATTGGAGTAGTATATTCAAAGAAGTAAAACATTTCATAGAGATATAAAATTAGTCGTCCATCTTGGTACACTCATTGGTACACTCGTTATCTTTGTTATTATTTAAAAAGAATCAATCTTTATTATAAAATTAGTTTATAAAAAAAATTAAAAGACACAATTTTTTTAACACACAAATTCATCCTTCATATACAAACATTTTACTGTGCAATTTTAACACTCATTTTCAATAGGAGTCGAAATTAATGATTAATTTTATTTTAATGATTGTATTTTTTTAGTTTTAATTACTTTTTTGTCTTGATTTTAGTTTAAAAAGTTGGAAATTGATTCTTACTTTTATTTATTCTTCTAATTAAGTCTTAATTTTTTAAAACTTTAGTTCTTTCCACTGTACTTACATTACATATGATATTAAAGAATGTTATGTGTTTGTTTGTAATTTTTTTATCATTTTAATTACATTTTTGTAAAAAAATTGTTGTTTATGTATCAATTTCTTGGAATAACAAATGGTAGTATTTCTTTTTTATATATTTATGTGTCATGGTATCACTGTCGTTGTTTAATATTTCATTCAATTTATATATATATATATATATATATATATATATATATATATATATATATATATATATATATATATATATATATATATATATATTATTTAATTCAATTTTAAGTTTTTTAAAATAAAACAATGGTGTCTTTCTCCAAATTTCGACGAAATTTATTATTTTTATAAATGTAATAGTGATATTTTTATTAAAAGTTATTTCTTAACATGTCAGATTAAAATAATTAAATTATTTTATTGTTATAATAATAATAATAATTATTATTATTATTATTAAAATTTAATTCATAGATATTAATTATTTAAATTATTCTATATTCTTTTTTTAATTATATAAAAAATTGATATTTTAAATTATTTTCATTCTAAATTTTAATATTTTTAATCACACAAATATATATTTTATATTCTATTTTATTTTAAATCAAATAATACTTTTTTATTTATCATATAAAAATTATTATATTTATTAAATAAATTTAATTTGTATTTACGAAAATAATATTTATTTAAAGCTACTATATTATTAGTCAATATTTTTTATAAGATTAAAAATAATTAATTTAAATGGAACCCATAATATAGTTAGAGTTAGTTAAAAAATTATTTGAGAAATATTTAACAAAAATATTAATTTCAATATAAATGTTTGTATATCATTTATAAATCTGAATTCAATAGACAACATTATTCAATTAAAAAAAGGACTGAATTGGATCAAAAAGATGTATATATAGTCTCAATTGAATATAAGACAATATTGTGTAAGACAATATTGTGTGATACAGTATCACGTGGCAATAACATTATCACATGTCACATCACAGTATTTTGACACGTGGGTAACAAATTTTTGCAAAAAAATTATATATATTTTTTTAAAATTTCAAACTAACATGTGACATGATGTGTGAGTACATGTAATTGCATTCATGTCTTAGTTTAGGTCATTTGCATGCATAATTGCATTCATTGAAGGATTTAGTCATGGATTATCTCTGTTTCGGATCATACATTGGCATTTTGTGTTTTTATTGTAGATTGATGATTCTAAGTGCCAAAATCACAATGTGGGAAGAATTGATGTACAAGATACCAAGATGAATCCAGAGAGTTCAACAACCACGCTGTGAACAGTCTCACAACCTGTGGAGTTACATGTGGATGTTGCTTCTAAATGGAGTTGCAAAACAGAAAGTTCAACAACTATGCTGTGAAAGTTTCCACAACCTGTGGAGTAATCTGTGGATTCACGTAAGAAAACAGAATTAAAGCAGAGAAGAACACAGGCAGAGTGGGGAGTTTTCCATGGGCTGTGAAAGTTTCCAGGAGCAGTTATTGAGCAGTTATTGATCTCTTTTATGACTGATTTTAAAAGATTAAATTAAAGGAAAATTGGAGGAAGTTAGGGAAAAGGAAAACCACTCTCCTAAAAAGGAGGAATTGGTGGAAATGATGGGAGAGGAATGAAAACACGTGGAAGGGGGAGACAAAAAGGGAATTCACAGACAACAAAGGGCTTCTTCTTCGTCTTCTTCTTGGGAGCTTTTGGCTGCAACTTTTTGCGGAACTTTTTGCTTTTTGATTTTTCTTTTTACATTATGCAGAACTAAATTTCCTTTTGTTAGTGGATTGATGTAGTGCTTTGGATTATATTTCTGAACCTTTTTCAATTGATGTTAAGTTCATTTTAATTATCCCAGTGTTCTATTTATGTTTTAATGTCTATTCTATGAGCAGATTCACAGTTGGAAGATTGGGAATTGATTGCGTTTATAAATAGAACAGATTAGATGCTGTCACAATTGGGAAATTGGGCAGGACTAGTTAGTTTGAATTGAGATATGATTGTTCTTCATGATCTTGTTGAATTTGTAATTGGCCTAAGGGATTGGGGATTCAAATTCAAGGGATACGTTTGCCTACTAAGGGATTAGGGGTAAACAAGCTCTAAATAAACTCAAGTGGATAATTATAATTTACACATCGATTGAAAAGGGGAGGAAATTATATGAAAATGTATGAAATCAATTCTCTAACATTGTTTATACTATTTGAATTTCCATCACTTGTTTATGTTCATCATTCTACTTGACAATCTTTGTTGCTCAAAATTAAGTAAATTAGTAAACTAGTACTCAACTCATTCAATCCTTGAGGACGATATTTTATTACTACAATTACGATTGGTACACTTGCCAAACGTACATCATGACATATTTTCAACGTTGTTTACAAGGTATTAACGAAAAAATATCTAATTGAGTCAATTTAAAAAAAATAAGACTTGATTGAAACAAAAATAAAAGTGAAGACCTACTTGCAATTTTTCAACCAAAATAAAAATGAAATAAGTAATTAAGTTTATATATATATATATATAAATGCATATATGGAAAAAAGTTATATACATGCATCCTTGAATATTTTTTTTTATGAATGAAGAATATATGTTGTTGGTTAATTATGGAGTTGAAATTGATGTAAAAAGTGAGATTTGGACGTATTAACATGTGTGTTGATGAGATAAAATGTTGTTTTTCTTTGATTTTTCAGGAAAAGAAAGTTGTTATCACGTTTGGTATTATTCAAGTAGCATAATATCACTTAAGTGGCAAAATAATGATACATATGTATATGATGTACATGTGTAATTATATATACACACGTGTGTATATGAATTTTTACTTGTATGTAACATGTGTATGAATATTTACTTGTATATAATATGGTAAATGTTTACTTCTTTTATTAGTTCATTTTCACATGTTGTTATTGAACCATGTTATGATTATACATGGTAGGATAATACATAACATTACAAGTGCTAATAAAGGATTTATTAAGTTACGAAATCATTTACACATACTTTTTTGTAATGTATTTAAAAATTATTTTTAAATTTTAATATTATGTAGTTGTACATTTATATATACGAATAATACTTATATATTTTATATTAACTAGTTCCATTAATAAATATATATATATATATATGTGTGTGTGTGTGTTTTTTTGAAATTAAAAAATACAACGTTGGTATAAATATTATTTAAAATAAATTGCAATGCACTACACGTTAAAAAGTCATGTCACATAAAATATGATAAGCTTTGCTTTTTTTCCAAAGCTAGTCTCTCTATTTCCAACTTTGTCTTATATTTGGAGGAGCAGTAATTTTAATTGTCATGTACAATTGTTGATTCTTCCTCCAATAAATTTAAATGATCATTTTATCCATTCTAGATTTACAAATTATCAGTTATGAAAGGATAAAATGATTATTTAATTCTTGTATCTCCCCATTTTATTTTTGTTTTTCAAAAATATCCTTAAAGTTAAAATTTTATTACTTTTACCCTTAGGTTTTATACTTTTAAAAGCTAAATTTCTTATGGGCACATACACCTCACCTCCACACAAACTTCTCTCTTCCTTATTTATTTTCTTTTCCACGTCGACTAGAGAAAAGGCCAAATTATAATATATAAGTGAGGTGTAAACCTTACCTTACAAGTCGGTTTTGTGGGTTGAGTTAGGTTTAATGTCCACTTATAACATGGTATCAAAGTCATGGTTAGAGCTTATCCTAGCGAGTTCTAAGTGGACATTCTATTCTTCTATTCCACCCGCTATCGGGCCATTAACGGACCACCCAATTTCTACTATCACACACGAGATGTCTATACCTCGGCGTGAAAAGGGTGTGTTAGAAGTCCCACATCGACTAGAGATAAGACCAAATTATAATATATAAGTGAGGTGCAAACCTCACCTTACAAGTTGGTTTTGTGGGGTTGAGTTAGGCTTAAAATGCACATCTAACAGTTTCTCTTCCCCACCTCGACACAAACTTTTCTCTTCCTCATTTCTTTACTTTCCCATGAAGGAAGAACGCATATTCATATCCATTGGTGAAAAGTTAATTTTTTTTAACCACACGATATAAATTTTTGGCAAGGGTAAATAAGGGATGGAGAGGTGCATGGAGAAGACTATGGTGGTGGAGGGAATGACTCTCTAAGAATTACCACGTATATAAAAAGTTCAAGAGAGTTGCTCCCTACACCACCCCATACCTAATTTGCCCTTCTATAAAACGGATGTCAACATCCGTTTCACCTTCAACGGATGTTGACATCCGCTTACATATTTTATATTTTAGTTTATTATTTTGATTTAAAAAAAAAACTTCAACGTGGCCACATCCGTTTAATAGATTTTTAAAAAGTATTTTATTTATTATTTAAATAATAATATATAAATTAAATTAATAATAATTATTTGATTAAATAAAATAAAATTAATTTATAAATAATTAAGTAATAATTTAAAAAAAATTAAATAATATTTACATATTAATTTAAAATACAATAAATTAAAAAACTAAAAATTAAAAAAAGAAAGAAACTCAACGGATGTGCCACATCCGTTGAAGAAAATTCTTCAACGGATCCGTTGAAGAAAAGAGGTGGGGGTGTAAGATATTTGAAAATATAAAGTATAGTTTTGAAATTAAAGAAAAAATGTGATGGTGTAGGAAGCAAAGTGAAGTGGTGTAGGAAGTAACTTCAAAGTTCAAATATGAGAACAGGTTTTTTAAAAAAACTCAAAAAAGAAATTGACATATCAAACTTAAGTCTATTCGTTTAAGAAAAGTCAAAGCCCATTTAAGTAAAGGCTAGCATATATGTATCTGAAGAGGGTGGTTAAAAAAATATGGTGGTTAGAAAACATAGGGTGCAGGAAGCAATGGCCTAAGATGAAAGGATGGGGCAAAAGAAGTTGAGTTATTTTTTTTTAGGAGAAGTCAAGCGGAGGATAGTGTTGAAAGAACGGGGATTGGTTCTCAGATAAAGGAAGGTGGAAAAAAAAATGAACTGAAGTTTTGATAAAGTAGAGAAGTGTTGGAAAAAAAAAATAGATTGTTGGTCAAGCTATTATTATTAAAGAATTTTAATTTATAATACAATTCTTAACTATTAATCTTACGTGATTAAATGATTAGGCTTTATTGGATGTTAGTGTAGAAAAGGTTTAATATATACTTACGTACATTCTATATTATATTTCATATATATATATATATATATATATATATATATATATATATATATATATATATATATATATATATATATATATATATATATATATTTGTCTTCTATGATTTTACGACACCGTCAAAAGGTTTAATAATTCATATACATTCTATTTTTGTGACTTTTTTTAAATAGGTTTTTCTTTATTTTTTAAAAATTAAAACAATTATGTTTTTGCAGTTAGTTTCATACTAACACTGTTAAAAAAAGTAATATGTGTCGGCTTGTGATTTTTTTGAATTTTTTAAATATTTTTTTATTGTTTTTTAATTTTATTTTAAAAAATTTTGCCACATGTCAAGATGACATTTGCCATGTAACAATGACAATGTGACATGACATTGACAGTGCCATGTGTCACTATATCATTGCACTTGTGTCAATTTGTTCCCTATATTTTTATTTTAACTCAATTTGGTCCTTGTATTTTATTTTGTCTATTTAGTCATAATATTTTTAAAAATTAAACATTTTTGTTCCTCTCCAAATTCAAACAAAATTTAATTTGTATATAAATCTTTACAAATTTTTTTATACAAATTGATATTTTTTATTCGAAAAATAAAAAAAATTGTAAACTAACATATGACACATTTTTATTTATGTATTATTAACGAAAATAACTTAATTGCATTAAAATTTTCAAAACAAAAACTAAATTCAGACAAATAAAAATAAAGAAACTCATTTAAATTTGTTCTACAAAATTAAACAAAAATGAAATCATTTAACTTAAATAATATGAATGAACAAACTATAAAAGTTAACAATAATAAATATTTTCGTGAAGGTGATCTACAAAAAAATAGTCTCGATAATTCATCAATAATTCATAAGATGTTTATGGACTTAAACATTAAGACTTGGAATACATCATCACTAAAAATTAACTTTTTTTAAACAGATTTAAAGACAAAAATTTTAAAACAGAATAAAAATATCAAATTTAATAAAAATACTTGTATATGTTCATATACAAATTAAATTTTGTTTGAATTTGGAGAGGACAAAATTGTTTAACTTTTAAAAAAATTAAAGGACTAAATTGAGACAAATGCAATGACACGTGGCCTGAGAGTGACACGTGATACTGTCAATACCAATGTCATGTCACACTTTCATTCTCACGTGACACAGTGTCTGCTTGACATGTGACAATTTTTTTATTTAAAATAAAAATAAAATAAAAAAAATATTTAAAAGATTAAAAAAATCACGAGTTGACACGTGACATCTATTTAACTGTGTTAGTACGGAACTAACATCAATGACTTAATTGCTTGATTTTTTAAAAAACAAGAATCCAATTGAAAGAAATATCAAAATAAGAAACTTATTGAGAAAAATAATAAAAAATAAGGACTATATGAATGAATAAACCTTGTTTATTTTTTATGAAAAGAGTAGTATAAACATGAATCAAGAAACTTGAGAATCATCAATTTAAAACATGTCATGGAAAAATGTGACTAGAAGTTACATATGATATAAAGAGTAAAACAACATAATTACAAAATGAGTTTTGACCAAGGGTTAATTAGATAAGAAGCTACAAGGTTGGTAAAAACTATTAATTAATTTCGTATTCATGAACCATTTATTTGAGATTGACCTCTTAATTATCCAATAAATTCATCTGTTTAGTTCAAGTTTTGAGATCCAAATTAACTATTAAATGAATCAAGTAACTCGTGTTAAATTAATTGCTAAAATTTCATTAGATTTTGTTATTATGAAAATATGTAAAAAAGTTGAAAACTTGTAAATTGAAATCATATGTAAACTAGAGATAATATTAAATTATAATATATATATATATATATATATATATATATATATATATATATATATATATATATTAAACTGGTTTAATAAGATTAAATTACATTGAAACTTACTTTCTAATATTGTATTGAAGTTATTAAGAGCCTATTATATTCTAGTTAATATTTGAAAACAATGTAATATAGGAGAAATATATTTTTGACAGTTTCGAAAACCTAAAAAAAAAAATTCGACAGTTTTATTAAAACCGCGTTTAAGTTAGAATTTTTTTAAAGAAATTTCTGGCTAAGTATATTAATTTTAACTATTGAAGTAAAATAATAATTTTATACTTTATTCTATTAATTTTTTATTTTATTTTATCATATCATTCAATTTTTCAAAACCTTTTTATCTTTAAATTTTTTAACTTTCATTTTTAATTTTTTTTTAAAAAATAACACAATTTTATCTTTAAATATATCCAAATTCATGAACTCAGTGTCCCAAATCCATCCTTAAACTCAGTGTCCCAAAATCCATCCTCATAAAATAACACGTCCTTAATCTACAAACGAGATTCAAATTCAATGATTTTATTTTTCAACGATGGAAAAAGTAAGCTAAAAAAATATTCCATCATACAAGACAATCAAGATCATTACAAGATATTGAGGACAGATGACGGCTCACCTTATGATTTAGTTTCAACGAAGTCCACATTAAACAACACGTTTAAAACAGTTATGCTCAATAAAACCAAATTTGTACGACGAATCCCAATGCCACCAAGAGAAAAAGGTTAGAAAATGTGTTAACCTAAATATGATAAAAGTTATTATGTTTGGCGCTTAATAAACAATAATATTATTTTAATAATTTCATGCAAGAATATAATGAGAACTCTAATTTAAAATCTTAATTATATATTCTATCAAGTGTGATTCCTCCATACATTTCAAAGTCTTAATCCTCCTTGAAAATATTTTATTCACAAGTCTCTTGAAAATTTTTTCTCACAGACCACGTCAATAGTTTCAAACTCTATATATATTAACTTTTCCGAATAGACTCTGTAAACAACTTTCTAGTGAATGCAAATTTCTTTGTTCCAACTTGATTCTTGTATTATTTTTTGTTACTATTTCGAACCCAGCAATTGTTTTATTTTTTTTTTCTAATATCTGTTTAAAGATGAAACAATCTAATGTTGTTTCACTGGTACATTAACAAGAAAAGGCACCGGTTATATTTTATTATTGACATCGGTTTTGTAACCGAAGCATATGTGAGCGAGGTAAAAAGGGCCGATTTTATGCCTCGGGTCATGGACTGAGATAAAAAGCATACGAAATATGCCTCGGTTCTTACATAACCGAGGCAGTATCTTATTTTTTTTTTCAGATGCAACCTGCAACCTGTTTACAGTAGGCAACCAGAAATGGTTTCAGAAACCAGAAATTGTTTCAGCAAAATTTTTTTCAGCAACAAGAAACTGTTTCAGCAAGTCAATGTTTTTCACACAATCGGAAAATCCCAATCCCAACCCCAATCCCAATCCCAGATCAAAACAGACCTAACATTTTACAATTTCAGAAACCCAAAGTGCTTGTGACTGTGAGTCTTCACTGGCCTGGCCTCAAAAGCAGAAGAACAAGAGTAGACGGAGGCTCGCCGATCTGGAGAGGCGGAGGCAGCGGCGATCTGGAGCGGTGGATTGAGAGCGGCGGAGGCAGGCAACAACGACGGAGGGCTCGCCGATCTGGAGAGACGGAGGCAGCGGCGATCTGGAGCGGTGGATGGAGAGCGGCGGAGGCAGGCAGCAACGACGGAGGCTCGTCGATCTGGAGAGGCGGAGGCAGCGGCGATCTGGAGAGGTGGATCGAGAGCGGCGGAGGCAGGCAGCAACGACGGAGGCTCGCCGATCTGGAGCGGCTTGGCGATGGCGATTTGGAGCGGTGGATCTAGAGCGGCGGAGGCAGCAGCAGCGGCGAAGGCAGCGGAGGCAGCGGCGGAGGCAGCGGCGGAGGCACGGACAGAGAAGAGTGAGAGCACGAGGGGAGTGAGAGCACGAGGGGGAGTGAGCATGAAGAAGAGAGGAAGAATGGGAGTCACGGGCAGAGAGAAGTGAAAATGAAGAGTTAATGTCAGAACCGTGTGTTAGGTGGCAGGAGTTATGCCTCGGTTTCGCCTAAAACCGAGTTAGTAGTGTCTTTTAGGCATCGGTTGCTAGGGAACCGAGTTTGTTGCTCTTATCAGACCCAACAGCTGTCAGTGGAGCAGGTTTGGGCAGAGTTTTATGCCTCGGTTTTACGTAGAACCGAGTTAGTAGCGTGCTTTAGGCACCGGTTATGGAACAACCGAGGCATATATTTAAGTTATTATTACAACTCTGCCACCGCACTATTATACGCTTCGGGTTCGCTTAAACCGAAGCATATATTGCGCTTCCTAATCCCATTTTTTTATTAGTGTTTGTGTTATTTAAAAAAAAAATTAAATCAGAAAGTTTATTGATACTTTAATCTTAACCTTTTTATGTCCACCATTTATATTTTTTTAAGGATTATATGTTTTTAAGGAGTACATAGTCTCTTAAATTAATCAAGATAAAAGTTTATTGATAGATCTTTTGAGAAAGAATAATAAAATTTATATGAATAAGGCATTAATTAATTTCATATATACGAAATTTATAATTATTTTAACTTAAAACCTTAAGATAATATTTTATTTTTATAGAATATTCATCTTTTTATTTAATGTCGAATTTAAGTTCATACTTAAACTTTCAATTTTAATATTAAGTCTTTCGATAATAGATTATCAGAAAAATATAACATTAATTAATAAAATATGAACTAAACACATATAAAAAAATTAATATCATATCTAAACTTCAAAATTTTAAAACAATAAATTTATAGATCTCCATCATAATATAATGTTTAATTTTTTTCAGTCTTTATATAATGTTTAATTTATTTTTATTTAACGTGGGATTTAAATTTATACTTTGATTCCAACCGTAAACTACAACAAGCTTCTTAAACTCCAATAAGCTTGTGGAATAATACGTAAAAACTTAAAAGACTAAATCATTCTTTCAAAAATAGACCTGAAAATTCTATAGTTTGTAAAAGATGTGCGAATAAAGTATGCGAAAGAGAATATCCGGTAGAATAATGCAAAGTATACAAAGTTAAGAGAATATTCGATGGAGATTTATACTTAAAAGATAGAAATAGAAAAGCTGTATAAGGAAGAAGATCCCTTAATATATATGGTACATATGATTGACTTGAATTGAGAGGAATTATATAAGTAGAATAATACCCATAATTATTTACAGAAGTTTTGTTTGTTTAATGTTGTATGTAAAATTGTTTTATGATTGTAAGAGTTTTAATATGAACTAAACACGTTTTCAGAAAGCATGTCAGTAATATATTTAGTTTTGAAGCAGTATAAACTCTTGAAAAATTATTTATAAATCTCCTTACAAAAATAAAGTAGATGGTGGTGCACGCACGTGAATAACGTGTATTTTCTAGATTGTTTCCATTTTTCTTGTTTAGCAAAAGGGTTACTCCACTGTAAAATAACAAAAATTTGATTTTTGACTTTCTTTAAGAGAGTTTTTCACAGTTTTATCGTATACTGATGAAATTATTTTTAAAAATATATATTTACCTACCAGAAAAGAAAAGAAACATTAAAAAAAGATTCATAGATTTTTAACATGACTTGTGAAAATTTATCGTGCATATTGTAAAAAAATATATTTTATTTAATTAAAATTCATCAGATAAATTGGTATTTTAACTTGTTAAAACAAACAGTGTGTCAACTAGAATACATTAATCATATATAATTTGACAAAATGTGGTATGCAACATGTTTCAAAAAATACCGTTTGTAAAAAGAAGATATATGTAATTTGAAAAAACAAAGAACATCTAAAAAAATATTAAAGGCTTTTCTAGACCAGATTTTTGGATTTTTTAAGTAGTATTTGAGTAGTATTATAAAAAACGATTGAAACGTTGTTTCACACCTGAGAATTATTAATTGTAGTAAGAGTAGATATGAGAATTTCTCATAAATCTCTCCAAATCACATTTCTTATGTAATGATGGAAGAAAACAACAATTTCGCATTCACTCGCCTTTCATTGTTCAGAAATCAATTAAAACGACCAGAATTTTTAATTTCAATCCATGTGAGCAGTAATTTCTTTGGAAGTGAACATTTCCTAAGGCCCTGTTCTCTTGAGTGGATTTGAGGGAATGGATTTGAGGGGATTTGAGAGGATTTGAAAATAATTTTTTTATCGTTTTTTTGAGCGAATTTGGAGGTAAATGAGAGTGAATTTGAAAATAAAATTTGTGAGAATTAGTATAGAATTGTATTGACATGACATATTAAAAAAAATTATTTTTAAATTCACTCTCATTTACCTCCAAATTTGCTCAAAAAAACGATAAAAAAAATTATCTTCAAATTCTCTCAAATCCCCTCAAATCCATTCCTTCAAATCCACTCAAGAGAACAGGGCCTAAGTCTTTTCCTTGTTTAAACATTGAAAAGAGCGTTTAAACATTCAAACTCTTTAAAAGGAAAAAAAAATTATTTTAGTCTAATAATCAAAGTTTTCAAAGAGAAAAAAAAGAAGATATTAGGATTTCTCTCACTCATTATCATTGAGTCAATGAAGCAAGGAATATTATATATATATATATACACACACTATTACAAGGACAATATTGCCAGTTGTCTCGGTATGTACTAAAAGTCACGGACAATAATGCAATCAAGTAATGTAAAGTCATTTAAAATATTTCCTCTATCACATTTTTATTGATAATTTTTCATTCAAAATATTCTAAGTTTTTTAATAATAATAAAATGACATATATTTATATTTATTTGATATATTATAAGAGTGAGATGATAATAAAAAAAAGTAAATTTTTATATTTTAAAAAAATAAACTAAAAAAGATAATATTAAATAAAATATACAATGAATTTGTTTTTGTGAAAGTATGTTTTTTTGTTATTTTACATGGTATTAGGAAATTTTTTTATTCTTTACTTGGTAGGGCTACCGGCGTTTACGTCTCTGGGCTACCGGCGTTTATCATGAGTTAGGTGTGGGTTTGTGTTTGTGTTTTTTTTTGTTAGTGCTATTTTTGTTTAAAAAAAAATGTGATCTACACAAATAATTGAATTCTTAAATTTATTGTAATTATTTTTATTAAATCTTCACAATCTTTAAATAGATGCAAATAAAATTTTAAATTAAATATAAATAATAAAAACTAAAAATAAAATATCAATTAACTTAAAATAAAATACTTAATATATCTCTATTTTATATCAATAAAATAAAATAATATTATTCTTAAATAAATGAAAAATCAAAACTACTTAGCTTTATTTTATTTTTATCAAAATCAAACTAAATATATATCACTGTACCCAAATAAATAAAATAAAATTTAAACAAAATTATTAATAAATTTCTAAAATTTAAATTTATCCGAAAGCTTTCGTATCATAAATTCATATGAAAAAAATTACTTCTACACCCAAAAGGGTGCAAAGTATATTATAAAATTACTGCAAATATTTCAAATAATTAGTATTCTTTTCATGATAATATATATAATTCTATATTGTAATTTTATTTTTCGTGCTGCTAAGAATGATTTGTCAGCATTTCAAAACTTTTCGAATAATTCTGTATTTATAGGATCGTAAGAATAGCATATTTGATCATAATAAATTTTTGACTCTTTTCGTAGACTTGGTAACACAAAACGGAGATGTGCAACAGTTCGACGAAGACGATGGATGGTCCTGTAGTGCATAAGGTTTCAGAATGCTTCGTCAAAGCGAACCACTCCACCCAAGAATCAAACCAAATATGTCACTTAACACCTTGGGATATTGCCATGTTGTCTGCACACTATATCCAAAAGGGTCTTCTCTACAAGAAGCCTGCAACCCTTGTTGATGAACGTGATTTCATAGAAAATCTGTTGGAAAAGCTCAAACACTCTCTTTCTCTCACCCTCTCCCATTTCTATCCATTGTGTGGTCGCCTTGTCACCCACAAAACCAAAAACCCTCCCTTCTATACTGTTTTCGTCGATTGCACAAGTAATTCGGGAGCTAGATTCATCCATGCAACTTTAGATATGACAATATCTGATATCCTCTCTCCCGTTGATGTCCCACCCATTGTTCAATCATTGTTTGATCACGATAGAGCACTCAACCACGATGGTCACACCATGCCGCTGTTGTCCATCCAAGTAACCGAGCTAGTGGATGGTGTTTTCATAGGCTGTTCCATGAACCACTCTCTCGGTGATGGCACTGCTTATTGGAATTTCTTCAACGCGTGGTCAGAGATCTTTCGAGCTCAAGCTCAAGGCCATGAACATGATGCTCCCATATCGCACCCTCCCATTCACAACCGCTGGTTTCCGAATGATTGCGTTCCACCAATCGATCTTCCTTTCAAACACCACAACGAGTTTATCAGTAGGTATGAAGCACCCATGATGAGAGAGAGAATATTCCACTTTTCAGCAGAGTCTATTGCAAAACTGAAAGCAAAAGCCAACTCGGAATGCAATACCACAAAAATATCTTCGTTTCAATCACTGTCAGCACTTGTTTGGAGATGCATAACTCGGGCGCGGAGCTTGGCGCGTGATCAGAAAACAAGTTGCAAGTTATCGACAAACAACCGTACAAGAATGGATCCGCCACTGGCTAAGGAGTACTTTGGAAACTCGATTCATACACTGAATGCAGGAACAGCCACCTCAGGGGAATTGCTTGAGAATGGTCTGGGATGGGCAGCGTGGAAGTTGCACATGGCTGTTATAAACCATAATGACAGGGTGGTGTTGGGATGGGTGAGAGAGTGGTTAAAGTGTCCTCTGATATATCAACTTGGTCGTTATTTTGATCCCTACTGTGTGATGATGGGAAGCTCACCCAGATTCAACATGTACGGGAATGAATTTGGAATGGGGAAAACAGTAGCAGTTAGAAGTGGATATGCCAACAAATTTGATGGAAAAGTTACGTCATATCCAGGTCATGAAGGAGGAGGAAGCGTGGATTTAGAAGTATGTCTTTCTCCAAGTGTTATGACTGCGCTGGAATCCGACCAGGAGTTCATGGATTCAGTTTCAGCTTCCAATCCTCTCTAGATCATTTATCCATAATTAATGTTGTACCTGTAACGTTTCTGTCTGGTTTATGCGTATCTTGTCAAAACCCGACATGTTAAAATCAAGTTATTTAGTTGGTTATCAATTTATTATTCAACTATTACTAATTATAGGTGTATATGAGAGTACCATAATATCTTAACAATTTTTTCACAACACATTATGGTTACTATTTTATTAGTCTGCATATATCGGGTTGTAAAAAAGTTCTAAAAAGAATTGTTAAAAAAACATAACAGGTGTGAAATTTCATTAAATTTTGATAAAAGTATTATACGTAAACAGCTATTTAGTATTACTATAAATTGACAATCGCATATAATTTTCTATCAACTAGATACATATTAATATTGAATTAAAATAATTTAAACTAAAAAACTGAACAACTAATTAATTAGTTTTTTTAGAAATAAAAATTGTATAAACTATGAAAATAAAATATAAATTTAAGTTAAAATATTTAGTAGAACAATCCTGGAATAGCTTTTGTTTGTTTGATTCATAACAATATAAGAATGTTTTCTTTTTAGGAAATATTTAATTATAAGAACACAAAACTTAATTTTTGTTTTAAAAGATTATAGTCATATTAAAATATGAGACTTTGGTTAGATAAACACAGTGATTTACGTGTTGAAGTAATATTGGCGGGGTGCACCAAGCAGATATGGCTAGAAACTCTGATGTTCTTATGGCTATCAGAGGAAAGAAAAGGTTAAGATAATGTATGTGTGGATGTGAAATTATGGAAGAGGTTGCCAATTAATTTGGAACACGGCAGTGGCGAATACCTCGGCCACGGCCACGTTTATTTTATTGTTTTTGTTATGACCATTACCTACTTATCCTAACATAAAAACAAAATGTTTCAAGAAAGACAAAGTACAAGAAATTGACTAGACTAGACTTAAATAAAACATATGTACGAGAATTAAAATATTTTTTGTGTGTGATATGATTTGTAAGAGTTATTAGAAACATGTTCAAAACTTTACAGGATGTTAAGAAATAAATAATATATATATATATATATATATATATATATATATATATATATAATTACATAAATATTAAAATAAATAATTAAGTACATTAAATTTTACTGAGTTTTTAATAAATTTTAAAAATATATTATTTTTTGTTCGAAAATGAATAATTAATGAAATATTAAATAAATTTTTTATCTAATTTTCTTGTAACTCAATGAAATTTATCATCGAGATGGCATATATATATATATATATATATATATATATATATATATATATATATATATATATATATATTCTATTTAGCAACACAATTTTAAATAAGTATTTTTTAATAGTTATAAAGTGATGATAATATTTATAGTATACAAAATATAAAATCATTTTGTAGAAAACTATATTAAACAAATAATATATTCATCATGGATTCTGAGACGAGTTTAATTAAATTTATCTAGTCTAATTCTTATTGTTTATATTGAATTAATTTAATCTAATAATTTCTTTTAATTCACAAAAAAATATTAGTGTTACCACATTTATTCTTCAATCTCTGTCCGTGATTCTTCTATCATAGAAATTAAAAAAATAAGCATAATACTAAAATTAAAAATTGTCAATTTCTAAAAATGATAATTTGGTGTTTGGTTTATTAAAAGAGGAGATGTGAATCCAAACACATAAGATATTAATATATTGATAATTTTCTACCTAAAACTTTAAAATAAAAAAATAAGGAATCTTCACTTTAATATAATACTTAATTTTCTCATTTTTATTAAATGTAAAATTTAAACTTACACTTAAAGTTGTTCTCAAATGGAAGAGTAGTATTATCCGCATTCATTTTTCATAAATGATACTAATAGCATAAAAAATAATACACATACAGTTCTTAATTAGTACCCATTATGAGAAATAATCTTATTAGCCATCACAAGTTTATATGCTAAATTTTTTTATAATAATTCTAAAACAAAATTTAATTATTATTATAAGACAAAAATCAACAATACCGCGTGCCCCAACAATCTTAAAAATAAGAGACATCATTAAAATTATACCAAAAAAAGTCTATCTCTTATGAAAAAAATGTTAGATAACTACAAATATTGATGTTAACGATATATAAAAAAGAACGATGAAAACAGCCCTTCTATCATTAAAATCAAAAACTATAAATTTAAGTTCATAAAAAATTAGGACATTTAATAAAAAATTGATTTCATCATCAGTCAAAAACAAAAATATAAAGAACAACAAAGAATTGCATATCATTTAAAAAATAACATAATCAATAGGAACAACGTATTGTAAATTAGTATACAAAGGCAAAGCAGATTCCTAAATCAGTATAAAAAATAATTTGATTATCATTACGCAACTTAAAAATATTATATCTGATCATGTTTGTATAAATTTTTAAATTTATTGGTAAAATTAACTTTTATTTCTTTTAATTTTTTTTAACTGAAATAAGTAATATTTTTAAAATTATTTTATTTTTATTTTATGCTTAAAAAAGTTATCCAAATAAACTCATAATATAGTTAAAGACAGAAAAGAATGTTATCAAAAGAAAAAAAATAGTGAGATGTGAGTATTATACAAATATCTCAATAATTCTTTTATTTAATTAAAATGCAACATAGTTTATAGAAACATTTTTTATTTAATTTCTATTAAATTCTTAGTTTTTTTATCCTTAATTAATTTATTTTTGTGAATGGTTTAAGTTCACGTTAACTTGAGCTAACAGAATACACGTTTAACACATTTCTTGTCGTCCTGAATTTTTTTTGCTGGAGGAGAAGATAGCCATTTTTATTTTTCTCTTGATATATATCATGTATAGTTGAGAAAAGAGAATGGGAAAAATCGTTTAAATCTGATTCTCTTTAATTAATTTTAGTCTCTATAACGATTTAATTGTATGTGATTTCTCAAAATTTTAGAATCAGTTAATTTGGTTTGTTATGAATTTATTATTCAATTATTAACAAAAACAATAATTGTAGGTGTATCTCATAACAGGTGTGAAATTTCATCACTAAATTTGGATAAAAATAAATATTATACATAAACAGGTATTTAGTATTGCTATAAATTGACAATCACATATAACTTTCTAGAAACTACATGATATATTAACAATGAATTAAAATAGTTTAAACTAAAAAAATAAACAACTAATTAATTAGTTTTTTTTAAATAAAAATTGTATAAACTATGAAAATAAAATATAAATTTAAGTTAAAATATTTAGTAGAACAATCCTGGAATAGGTTTTGTTTGTTTGATTCACAACAAGATAAGAATGTTTTCTTTTTAAAAAATATTTAATTTTATATTTTAAATCATAAATGAAAACATTTTAGTTGCCACAATTAAAATGTCATGACAAAGTTTTCTTTTCATACCTTATTGGAATCCTTTAACATCACATCAAGTGGAAAAAAACACAGATAGCCTTTACTAGAAGATGATAATACGAAATGAGAGAGTTTTAAATTTAAAATATTTAATTATAAGAATACAAAACTTAAATTTTGTTTTAAAAGATTATAGTGATATGAAAATATGAGAGTTTGATTAGATACATACGGTGATTTACGTGTTGAAGTAATATTGGTGGGGTGCACCAAGCAGATTTGGCTAGAAACTCTGATGTTTATGGCTGCTATCAGAGAAGGAAGAAGACAAAAGAAAAGGTTAAGATAATGTGTGGAAGTGAAATTATGAAAGAGGTTGCCAACTAATGTGGGACACGGCAATGACCAATGTACTATACTAAAAACAAATGTACAAGAATAAAATAATATTTGTGTGTGATATAATTTGTAAGAATTATTAGAAACATATTCAAAACTTTAAAAGATGTTAATATATATATATATATATATATATATATATATATAATGTACTTAATTATTTATTTTAATATTCATGTAATTATATATATATATATATATATATATATATATATATATATATATATATATATATATATTGAAAATGAATAATTAATGATACTAAACAAAGTAAAAGTACTTAAAATTGGCTTTTATATGATCCAGAATAAAAGCGTGACTTCTCCTTTACAAATACTCTTATTTAAGTATTTATTTTTTAATAGTAAGTATCAAATGTAATTTTTTAATAAATTTGGTGTTTCTTCTTTCATATTATGTATTTTTTTAATTTTAATAAACATTTTAAAAAGTCAAAGAAATAGTAGATATCAAAAAGTTGATAATAATCTCTAATTTAATTTATTTAGATGAGAAAGTACAATGAGTTTGATAATGGAGTTAGACTTTGTTGAAGAATCTGATGTGTTTTTGTTTGGTTTTGTGTGATTAAGAGAGTTTACAATTTAAGCAATTATATTTAAAACTATTTTGAACCAATGCAGTAAGAAAGAAGTATCAATTTGATCAACTGAACAGGTTTAAGTTCCCTTAAAAATACAAAAGTTGATATTTGGTATAGCGCTGAATAGTGACAAACTGATGCTAAGCACCAACCTCTTTGTATAGGTTTAGGAGCATTTAGCTCTAAGCCGTTGAATGAGAGTTTGTACCGTTGAGCGTCGTATTTTGCTTGGTGCTCATCAATAAAACACTACTGAGCATCACTTTTCTACTAAAAGTCTAGAGTATTTTAGCTTTAAGACACTAAGGCCTTGTTCTTTTGAGTGGATTTGAGGGAGTGGATTTGAGGGGATTTGAAGATAAATTTTTTGGTCGTTTATTTGAGTGAATTTGGAGGTAAATGAGAGTGAATTTGAAAATAAAATTTGTGAGAATTAGTATAGAATTGTATTGACGTGACAAATTAAAAAACTTAATTTTCAAACTCACTCTCATTTACCTCCAAATTCACTCAAATAAACGACAAAAATTTTTATCTCCAAATCCTCTCAAATCCCCTCAAATCCACTCAAAAGAACAAGGCTAAGAGATATAAAGTGTCATTAAGCATACCTCTTTGCGAAAGGTTTGGTGTTGAGCGCCACATCTGAAAGCCAATTTGTATGATTGAATCTGTTTTCTTTAGTAGATTATGATTATGAGTTAGACACTACAATATATTGTGTGAGACTTATTCATTAGACTATGATAGTAAGGACAAACTTTGATTGTGAGACAATCCTTATTAGATGATAAGACTTACATTAAATACATGTTCTTTGGAAGATAATTAACCCTTTGTTCGATTGAGTGGATTTTGGAGGATTTGAAGATAAATTTTTTTGTTGTTTATTGGAGTAAATTTGGAGGTAAGTGAGAGTGGATTTGGAAATAACGTTTATGAGAATTAGTGTAGGATTTGATTAATGTAACAAATTAAAAAAATTTACTTCCAAATTCAGTTTTTACTACCTCAAAATCCACTCAAATAAACAACAAAAAAATTTATCTTCAAATCCTCTCAAATCCATTCAATCGCTTTATCCTAAATTCATTCAAGTGAACAAAGCCTAAGTTAAATAGTTTGTCAATAAATTTTATTGTTACAAAGATGTTTTGGTGTATAAATGTTGTGTTTGTGAGATATTAGAAATTATATTACTATATTTTGTATAACTTAAAATTTAAGTTTTATTCTATGTAAAAGTAATCTTCAATTTTAATGATTTGTTTTTCATTGTTTATATTTAATCTATGTAAAATTAAATTCGTACTTTTTTTTGTACACATTAATATATTGAGATTAAAGACGGAGATTATAAAATAAGGTTTTAGATTTTATATGAAAATTTCAGATTGGATTCTCTTTTTTTTTTCAGTTTGATTTTTACTTTGTTTTATATCCTTCATAATTAATCTATTTAAAGTTTTTCATTGTTTATATTTAATCTATGTAAAATTAAATTTGTATATTTTGTTGTACATTTTTTCCCTTTCAAAAATGAATGTATTGAGAGAGAGAGATTAAAGACGGAGATTATAAAATAAGGTTTTAGTTTTTATATAATTGAAAATTTCAGATTGTATTCTCATTTATTTTTTCAGTTAGATTTTTTCCTGTTTTATATCTTTATAATTAATCTATTTAAAGTTAATTTTTTTCTCTCCCAGAAATTAATATAAATCATGAAAATATTTGAAAAAGACTAAAAATAAACAGTTTTTATTTCTTTTATTTTTTAATAAAATATCCATTTAATATAATAACAATTTCTAACATGAATTTATTTAAAAATAAATAATTGTTATAACCATAGCTTTTCAAATTTCTTCCTTTTTTTTCTTGGAAGCATACAATGTGGAGAAAAATATCATCTCCTTTGACGATCAATGATTTGTCAAGTGTTTAATATTTAAATTCATTTATAACTGTACCAAAATAAATATATCAACACAAAAAATTAATTTAATAAAAATAAATCTACTAAAATTCAAAAGAAAAATTTGTTAATATTCCGAGTAGCAGAGATGCCAACATCTTGGTACTGACCACTTTGTCGTAACTTCTTACTAGTAAGTATTTTAATTGAATTGAAATTGGATATCTCTATAACCAATTATAGCGCTAGTGGTATATATGAGGTTTATTTTGAACTAAATTATGGTGTATTCTATATGGTTGAGCACCCCTAAGTCACATCAGTATTTGTCTCGTCCTTTGACGATATTGTATATAACATAACTTAATGTATCTTAAATGCTTACACCCAAACGTTCTGTTAGCATTGTGACTACCACTACCAGTAGTTGACTTGTTTAACTATATGTCGGTTTAGCAGAGTTAACTGTATATAGACTACTCTATAACTTAGTATAATAGGCTTAATATCCTATTTTGTCTCCAGTTTCGTTTGAAAATGTCAAATTAGTCAATCCTTTAAAAAATGCGTCAATTACATCTCACTTAATAAAATTTGCATCAATGAAATCCTTTCCGTTAATTCCGTACAAATGGCGTTAATTAAAGAAAGAGAAAAATAATTAACGCCATTTGTACGGAGGAGATTTCATTGATGCAAATTTTATTAAGTGAGGACGTAATTGACACATTTTTTAAAAGATGGACTAATTTGACATTTTCGAACGAAACTGGGGACAAAATAGGGTATTAAGCCTAGTATAATATGAGCCTAAACCCTATCCCATCTAGATAAGATTTATAAAGATAATAAATTATATTATAAATAGCACAATTATTTAGGTATTTTTTTATATTCTCATTAATTATTTATTTAATATCGTTGACATTTAAAGTTAGTGTCAGAGTGTTTTCTTTGTAACATTCTGATTTTTTTAGATGTCTCTGATTACGAGAAAAATTTAAAATTTTTAAAATCATAACACATCACGAAAATCGAAATAAAACAAACCCAATTACATTGTTTCTAAAATTTATAGTACAAAAGCTTTAAATAACCCAAGTCGTTTTCCCACTTTTGCGTCTCTATCATGCATCTGGAGCATATGTAACATCCCTTGCTCCCGTATAACCAAATGTCACACGATCATTGCAAAACACACACAACCACAACACAAACAAATATGGGTAAGCTACCATAGCACAACCAATGACACTAAAATTTGTACATAGAAAACAAGCACAACTTAATAATAAATCAAAATCATCTATAGCGCTATCCTACTAACATAATCATTTTTACACTTTTATCATTATCAGTATCAGTATCTCATTAACCCTATCACGATTATACCATCAACGTTATCCTATCAATAACGTTTTCAACATATCGTCATTACAAATTCCTAACATCATCAAGAAGGACCTTGGTCTGTCTCATGTACCTAACCATACCACTTGTAGCTTCCTCATACAGGTTCATAACCGTACCACCTGTAGCTTCCCCATACAGGCTCATAACCGTACCACTTGTAGCTTCCCCATACAGGCTCCTAAACATATCACTTGTAGCTTCCCCACATAGGCTCCTAAACATACCACCTGTAGTTTCCCCATATAGGCTCATAAACAGATCGCATGTAACTTCCTCATACATGCTCATAAACGCACCACCTGTAGCTTTCCCATACAGGTTCATAACCGTATCACCTGTAGCTTCCCCATACAGGTTCATAACACACGATAGATAGTCCAAAACTCATGATTTACAGGTACAAAATAGACATGTCCCTCTCTTCAAGTATACACCACTAACAAGACCTCAACTTAACTTTCAAAACATTAAAATTCGTAACTAATTCCATACATCTCCACTTATTGATTTTACCACTTTTAATACAGGAAGTGAACCAAACATAATCCATGGTCAAATTAAATACTATCCACACCTCTCTTTTTATCATTTACACATCAGTATAGTATTATGTGATCCTAGTATAAATTTCTATAATATTTTAAGAATCGAAACTCATTTAAAAAATAATAAATCATTATCACATTAATTAATCATTAAAATCTCACTACTTCTCTTTTTAGAAGTAAATTAATTCCTAATTCCAAAATTTTTAATTTTAATTCATTTGATTTTCAATAAATTTTAAAAATCAATTACCTTCCTTTCTACACCAAATTAATTTCTCTTTCCAATAAATTAATTTGATTTCCAATTAATTACTAAATAAATATAAATAATTTTCTTCTTAAAATTATCATACTTATTATTATAAATTCATGTTTTCATCTCTCCCTTTTATAATTTTATTTTACTAATTAATGTCAATAAATTTTGCACATCACAAACTAGGTCCAAACACTGGACTTGCAAGCGTAACTAGCTCAAATAAAATTCTGATTATTATGAGGGTGTTACTTCCTCCACCACCACCCCTTCTCCCTCCACCTCCTCACAAATTTTGTAATGACAAAATTGCTCTTTTAATTTGTAACATTTTTACTTTTAATCTTATTTATTACCAAACCCTACATCCCTCATTGTTACTCTCTCACGCACAGCCCCACCCCCAGCTTTCTATTACTCTTTCTTGTGAGATCTGTTGTTATATGTCATTAAACGGATGTGCCACATCCGTTCACGGATATGCCACATCCGTTCACGGATATGCCATATCCGTGGAGGTTCGAGACTCAGCGGACGCTGATATCCAACTCATGCGTGACCGAGCGAACTCGTTCAAAGACCTAGCGACGCCATTTGACCGCGAGCTCGAGAACTTCTTCAATTTTGCAACGCTGCTGTTCTCGGTTCTGGCCATGCGCTCTCCACCGCCGAGGGAGATCGAGTTCGTCAAGAGTCTATGCCCGAAGCTGCCGGAGATTCGACGCGCCTACTCCTCACCCGATTTCAGCAAGAGGGTTCTGGAGAAATGGAGCTCAAGGTCGCGGATTCGAATCGACCTTTCCGCGATAAAGTAGGATATTGTGTTGGCAGAGGAAGATGGGATTATGGATTTCGAGAAGAGGGGAAGGAGGTTGAGTTTCTGGGAGGAGTGGAAAAACGAAGGCGAGGGTGAATCGAAGGATTGGGAGCCAATTCGTGCATTGAAGTTCAGGCTCAAGGAGTTTGATAAGCACGATTCTTCTTTCGAGGCTTTCAAGAACAGTGAATTCTTGGAGAAAGTCAAGTCTGGCTTGGTCTGTGCTTCTTCCTCTCTTTCAACTTATTTAATTTCTACACCTTAATAAAAAAAGAAAAGACACTATTGTTCTTAGACAAAAATATAACTAAAATAAAATACTAATATTTGAACTCACACAAATTCAATCCTAGACACACATCTCTACCAACAAACCAACTTATCACATTGAAAATATAGAACATCATAAATTTAATAACCAATGATAATCTTTTTTTATTATTGGGGATCACAATCTTATACACAAGACTTCATATTTAAAGTGAAATTTATGACCAACACTATTTTGATCAAGTCAGATTTAACTACACATATATCAACAAAATCATTGTAAAAAAAATGATAAAGACTAACCTCACTAAAAAAACACAACATACAATATTAATTTTGGTCAGCATACCAAAATGTTCACTTCTCCTGTTAATTACCCTAGCTCTCCTACAAGATTGAGAATCATGCAATAGAAAAACAATAATTTCAAACGAAAATACATGTACTAATAATAGCATAAATTTAAATAAAATCTCAGGAGTGGCACACACAGGCTTTTCTCACTGTTCTTGCCTTTCTAGGACGGGCTGCATGGAAGGTGCGCCTCGCCGTTGCAAACCAAAACGACGGAGCAGTGCGACACGCGGTGAAAGAGTGGTTACAACGCCCTGTGGTGTACCAACTTGGTGTGCACTTTGATTTTCGTAGTGTGACGATGTCAAGTTCGCCCAGGTTTGACATATGTATGGGAATGAATTTGGGATGGGAAAAGCTGTTGCAGTTCTGAGCGGATATGCCAACAAATTTGATGGCAATGTGACTTCATATCCAGGATCCGAAGGAGGGGGAAGCATAGATTTGGAAGTGTCCCTTTCGCCCGATGCAATGAGCTTACTAGAATCGGATGAGGAGTTTATGGAAGCTGTTTCTGTGGCCAATTCCCTACTCTGGCGACTTTGTTGATCATGTTCAGCGGATGATCATTAAAAATTGTTAAAGTTATGTTTTTGTAACTCTGTTAATTTATTTTAGTGTTTCAATTAATTAGATAGGACTCTGCGAATAAGTTGGTTGCTGCAGTTTTTTCTATCAACGTTTTGCCGAAATCTTGATTATACGTGATTGTTTTCTATTTTATTTTAATTATTATAAATGTATTGTTGCTAGAATAAAGTAAGTTCTTTTTCTTCATTATAAAAACTACACAGAGTTCCATCTAGAGTTGAACAAAATTAACTAAATTAAAATTAACTAAATTATATTAAACTATAATTAAATATATTATCCATTCAAACATAAACATACTTTTCGTTTCAAAAAGGATGACTAAAATATATATCTAAACTAAACTTTCCATTCAAACATAACATAAGCTTACCAGCTTTCTGTGAGTTTCAAAAAGCGATAAATATATAATTATAAACTTTAAATTGTGAATTGATAAAGATATTATTTAAAATACTATTTATTTTTTATTTAAAATAATAAAGTGGTATATATAAAGATATTATTTTATATTTAAAATAATAAAATGGTATATTTAAAGATATTGTTTTATATTTAAAATAATAAAATAAATAGTATTTAAAGTAGAATATCTACTTTATTTGTCTAATCTATTCACTATCTTAATTTGGTGAATAATTAAGATTATATAAAAGAAATTAATATGAAGCACAATGGACTTTTAACATGAATTTAAACACCAACTGAGTTTGTTAAATAAATTAGCCTATAATTTAAATCCAAATTGAAATTGTAGTTTGTTGATTTTTATTAACTTGTATCCACAGGCCACATGTTTACTGATAAACTTGTATCCTCAGGTTGACAGATAACTTTGGAGACCAGGTCAGCACAGGTGATGCCGTGGGAAAAATGATGTAAATAATATCTACATTTTTAAGTTAAATGATATATATATAATTAATATAATCATTTTCAAAAATAAATAATCATAATAAATATATATATATATATATATATATATATATATATATATATATATATATATATATAAACAACTAAAAATAATTTAGAATTTTTGAAAAAGAAAACTATTACAAGTAAAAAAATGTCTATTTTGTAACATTGTTGTAAATCATGTTATACACGATAGATAAGATACAATAAATTATATTTTTACATAAACATTTGACATTAAATAAACATATCTAAATACATGCCCTTGGCATACTTGTGGTGTTTTTTAGACTTTGAGTAATTTTTTGCTCTCTCTTCTTTAAATTTTAATTGCCCATTATTATTACTGACAAAATCTCTATAACGGTGGACTACAACTTTAATACATTCATCATCCATATGAACAAATTGCTTTTATAACCTGTACATTATGGGGGTTAACAAATCTTTGAAATATTACAGTCCTACCACTACGTGAACACTCGCTTACTAACTAAACACTCACAGGGAACCACTATAGTTGATAAACAATTCAACAAACAAAATTCGGGACCATAATGTCTAAACTACAATGTAACATGCAAAATGGGGACCACAAATCATTATAAAAATTGTTACATACCAAAACAGAAACCCAATTGTCGAAGACGCACATGTTCGTAAAAGCAAAAGACATTTATGCGTTCAAACAGAAAACCAAAGACGAAACCAAATACCTTACCTTAGTTCGCGTCAACTATCGGCTGAATTCTCTTCGTCTTGTCCAAGATTGCAGTTGGTGATCGTCTTCCGCTTCGTCTCACAACAAGGAAATGAAATCCCCAATTCCAATTTCAAACCTCTAATTCTGATATCCCTAAAGTGAATAAAGAGTACTAAATAATGTCACATCAGCACTATTTATTTAATCAAAACACTCCACGTAAATCAGTAACACACATCACCACATTCTCTGTGCACCACGTAGCCTTAATTTAAGGCCGTCTGACACCACTTAACAGTTAGGGTACAATGTATTCATTTTTACAAAAGATATGATCCAATTCAAACAATTGAAAACATGAGAACTGAAACGAGATTTTCATACAAAATTTAGGACTAAGAGAGGGTTTAAGTCTAAAATGAGTTATAAAGTATAATAAAACCAAAGAAACTACCACCCTTAATTGCCGCGGGTCCCGCTCAAAATAAATGTACCAAAACCAAAATAAAAACACTTCTTCATTTTGCTATACAGAACTTGAAAACATTTTCTTTTTACAATTTAAAAACAAGATACAAAGCCACAAGGAAGGATATAACTATAAAAGTAAGGGGTTCTACTCATAAGCCACTCTCCAAGCATGAAATCATGAAACTCTCATGGCTACAACATAGCTGCTGTTATCAACCCCGACAACCCATATGCACGTAAAACAAAAAAAATTAGCATCATACAAACTTAAAAACCAACATGCAGAGTCCAGACAATAAAACAGTTATCCTAACTTCAACACAAAAGGCTCTATCTGGACCTTAAATGTTGGAACGTATAACACACTCAACACATCATAATAGGATAAAACCAGAACACAGCAAGCACCCAGAATACATATTGAAAGCAAGGAAAAATAACTAAGGTAGCTTCCCATACCTTGGCCAAAGCTACTATCTTGATCTAATTTTTCAGAGCAAAACCTACCATCTTTCACTCACGTCCTGCTACTAGCTAGAAGTTCCTCTTCTTCTTTTCAAACAGTCCATCCTCTCTCGTCTCTCAGTTCACGTAAGGTTTTTGTATTTTATGTTTTAAAAAGAAACTCACCTCTGTTGCCCTCCCTTATTCCCCTGTTCCAAAAATCTCTTTTAATCCTCTCCAACCACGAAAAATATCCTCCTATTATAATGAATCTTATTTTTTTAAAAGAAAACTGCACTTAAAACTGACTGAAAAAGAAGCCGAAAAAAATGATAAGCACGTTTCCTTTCCATTCCCTCTTATACGCTCCTTCCCAACATCCACATTGTTTTTTTTTTCTTTTTAATTCACTTAATAGTCACAACTCTCACTCATGACCAAAGCAGCAGATTAAAATAAACATCCAATATAGATACACAATCCTAAAACCTTAACCACTATGCTATTCACATTTCATTGATAAATATAAATTATACACTATACATTTTCATATACTAGTAAATTATTAAAACAATTAAACAAATAATTTACGAAGACAATATAACCCAAAAAAAGTTCTTACCAATTAGGTTATACATACTTAAACATATTGTATTTTTTTTATACAGAAAAACCACTCACTTACATCTCACCCATAAATCACAAGTATTTCTCTCGGATCTTACAATCTCGACGATAAATTTCGTTGAAAAAAAAAATATTTAATATTTCATTAATTATTCATTTTCAAACAAAAATAATATATTTTTAGAAATTATTAAAAACTAATAAAATTTAACTTACTTAATTATTTATTTTAATATTTATGTAATTATATATATATATATATATATATATATATATATATATATATATTTCTTAACATCTTGTAAAGTTTTGAATATGTTTCTAATAACTCTTAAAAATCATATCACACACAAAAATTATTTTAATTCTCGTACATTTGTTTTATTTAAGTCTAGTCTAGTCAATTTCCTGTACATTTTCTTTCTAAAAACATTTTGTTTTTATGTTAGGGTAAGTAGGTAATGGTCATAGCAAAAACAATAAAATAAACGTGGCCGAGGTATTCGCCACTGCCGTGTCCCACATTAATTGGCAACCTCTTCTATAATTTCACATCCACACATACGTTATCTTAACCTTTTATTTGAGAGAGAAAGAGTGGATCAATTTTATAAGTACATGAACTCAATTTTGACAAAAAAGAATTTATTTCAAATTTTCCAACAAATACAAGAATCATAGGAAGGTTTAAAACTTTTTTAATATATGTATTGGTGTATATTAATTTTGGGATGAGACGAAATTAATATAAATTTACCTTTACATAGTTTAATTATAAACAATAAAATATATTAAAATTGTTTTTTTAACTAAAAAGCCTGAAGCTTTAAACTCACATAAAAACAAAAAAAAATATTTTTTAGATCTTAAATTATATTGAATTTTTTTATTTCAAAAGTAGTACTCACCACCAAATTACTTAATGATTTATTGACGTAACGAATAATATTTGGTTACAAAAACTACATTTCTTAATTAATAAAATTTGAGAAAAATAAATACAATATTTCAATTTTAACAACTTACAAAACAAAACAAATTGTCTTCACATATAAATATTAACATATAAATATATAGTACTAAAACAATTATCAAAACTAAATAATCAGTAATAATAAAATATATCTAAAATAACTACAAAAACAAATAATCAAGAAGAAGACTTTGTTGTATTATCGTTTTCCAGCAAAGATGCTTCAACACTTATTTTTCTTCTTCTCACACCAATAAGAAGATCATGACAAAAGAAAAACACAAAGATACAAGAAAACACAAAAGAAAACGACAAGGTAAGCTAATGTGCAAAAATGATTTTCTAAGACAATTAAACTATATAAGATTTAAATTAAACATTTATGTAAAATAATAACTCAAACATATAGACAGTTGCCATTATACTCAATTATATAGATACATACATTTGTCATTGAGTTTGTAGTAGTATTTATACTTTACATAGTCATAAATAAATATGTTATGATCCTACTAATCACAAATTAGTCTCCTTCACGCATAAGACCAAAAGAGTCTAGTGGCTAAGACCTTTTGTCATTCTTTACCCTCAATCATTTTTCTATATATGAATTTAATTATTGGTAGTATTTCACGATACTTAATTTTTGAGCCCACATATGTTAATGCATTCACTACACATCACCACCACACATAATTTCTCCTTGAAATTCTCCCAACAACAATACCACACAGTTTTCACAAAATATCAATCACCTTAATAAATCATCATAATAACCATACACGTACATTAAATCCATTTTAAGTCTATTTCAAACTGTCAAAGAAGACAAATGAGTCACACATGCACACTAATGCTCAGAGGTGCCGCCTAGCACAGAACGTCTTGCAAAAGGTGACACTCAATGCTAGTCATGGCGTTCAACACCATTCTTTTCACAATAAATTCCGCTAACCGACACTTTCTAACATTCAATGCTCCAAAGTTAAAATGTTCTAAACTTGCAATACAAGGATGACGCTCAATGACACCCTGACACCACTAAACGCCCAACAATTTGAAAACATGGGTGCTTAGCAACAACCTCATTCCGCTAAGCACTATACCATTCAATATACCATTCTTTTTAATGAGTATTTATTACATGTGAGAATAAATTTTTCTTTATTGCTTATTAAATTAAAGGAGGACAAACATCGTGATATCCATTTAATGACTCATAAAATGTCTCAAACAAAATTGAAATTGTTAATTGAATTGAAATTATAGTGTTTCTACTTGACCTCCAAAATTACAAAAATAACCTTTAACCTTTTATTAACTTTTTTTTTTTACTTTTCTCTTCTTTCCTCACTCGCGCTGCACCTTTTTTATTCGTTAACCGGCTTTTGAACGTCAATTAAGAGTTTAATAACTTTTATTAAAGTTTTTTTTTCTTAATCGACTTTCAAAAGCCGAAAAACTCTTAACCGACTTTCGAAGATGATGAAAGAAGAAAACATTAACGTATTTCGAAATACATTCAAGAAAAAAAAATATTAAATTTAAAATAACAAAAAACAATTAAAATAAAAAATAAAAATTTTGAAAAATAAAAATAAAACAAACAAAACTAAAAAAAATTAAGAAAATTATTATTTGAAAATTCAACAAAATTTAAAATAAAAATAACAAAATAACAATTTTTTTATTGTTATTTTAAATTGTATGTTTTTGTTATTTAATTTTATGTTTTGTTTGTTTTAATAAATTTGCAATATTTAATAATTATTATTAAAATAATTTTTTTGTTTGAAATTATATTGATTTTTTTCATTTTCTTATAATTCTTTAATTAAAATTTAGTTGACTTTTTTAAATATTGCAATTATATTTGATCGTTATTTTTTATTTGAAATTTTATTAAGTTTTGTTAATTGTTTTTTTTTTCTGTTTTGTTTATTTTATTTTGATTTTTCAAAATTTATTATTTATTATTTTAAATTTAATATTTTTTTTCTTAAACATATTTCTTAAAGTCGGTTAAGAACTCACTTATTATCAAAAGGTAGTTAAGAAGAAAACATATTTTAAACCTTAACCGATTTTCTAAAGTTGTTGAAGTCATGAGCAACTTAAAGTTGAGAATAAAGAGAGAAAAGAGAAAAGTAAAAAAAGGAAATTAATTTAATAAAAAATTAAAGGTTATATTTATAATTTTGAAGGTGTAAGCAGAAGGAAAGAAGGTGCAGAAAAAAATACTTTTGAAATTGTGTTCAATCCTTAAATTAATTAATTAATTATGAGTTTAAAGTTTTATTAAATGGCATATGAAACTATTTAGATCTTATTAGAAGAATGAATGTTGTTTGTGTTTAGGTGAGTAGGTGGAATTATTGTAGACAATGAATGAGCTTTGTTTGAGTTGTTCTTTGGAGTATGGATTTTGAGTTTGATTACTAAGATGTTTTACTATTAGAGTGTTTATTTTTTTGAGTAATCTAGGAGTTTGTTTTGAGTTTCCTAAAGCATAAAGAAGGTGGAGGAAAAATAATTTAAGATTAGAAGATTAGGAAATGCAAATGAATATCACTTTCTTGAACTATGAAGAACAGAGTTAAATTTATAAGACGGAAATGGACCAACTATTAAGACAGAACTACAACTCCAAAGAGAATTTCGCAATTCGAAGCAGGAACCGTTTCTACAGAAAACCATCCTTCCCCAAAACCCACTTCAAAGTTCAAAGCAGAAATTAGACTGCATAAACAAAACTTTTAGATTGGTTCTCCAATTCAGACTTCTAAGTGTATTGGTCCTAATGTTATAAGGGTTTTGGACCTGCATATGACAAAACCAGATACATGTAGATCTGTTATATCTTCCTCTGAATTCTTAATAGCATAATTTGATACAAATGTTAAAAAGTTATTTTCATTTCATCATATTTTCTAAATTCTTTATGCAGAGTAGGAGTTGTTTCAGTCTCTCAACATGCTCTACGCCCTTCCCTTCATCCACAAGTATTGAATCTCTTGTTCTTTTCTTCCACTTGTTGAATACGTTTTATAAGCGTTCGAACATCAATTGAGAAGTAAAAGGATAGTTCTTTAGCAATCACCGTAACATTCTTTCCTCTTAATATATATAAATACAATTTAGAAGAGTCCATCAGAGTCTATCATCATTTATGTTCAACAGGATGTCCATCGAAAACCAAACCAACCAGGATCTTCACCACTGAATCAACATGTACTTTTCTATATTTACATACAATAATTGCGTGGCCAACAGATTTTGGAGCCTTTCAAGTTTGGCTAAGATGAAAATCATTTAAACATTTCCGATTCATGTGCAGAGTAAGCGAAACAGATATGATGGTGTATAAAATGTCCTGTCGAAAAACATGGATTATCTACTCTTGTACATGTTACCTTATTTTTAATGATTATCCGCTGAACATGATCAACAAAGTCGCCAGAGTAGGGAATTGGCCACTGAAACAACTTCCATAAACTCCTCATCCGATTCTAGTAAGCTCATTGCATCGGGCGAAAGGGACACTTCCAAATCTATGCTTCCCCCTCCTTCAGATCCTGGATATGAAGTCACATTCCCATCAAATTTGTTGGCATATCCGCTCAGAACTGCAACAGCTTTTCCCATCCCAAATTCATTCCCATACATGTCAAACCTGGGCGAACTTGACATCGTCACACTACGCGAATCAAAGTGCACACCAAGTTGGTACACCACAGGGCGTTGTAACCACTCTTTCACCGCGTGTCGCACTGCTCCGTCGTTTTGGTTTGCAACGGCCAGGCGCACCTTCCATGCAGCCCATCCTAGATCATTCTCCAGCAATTCCCCTACTGTTGTCCCCGCACTCACCACACTAATACAGTTTCCAAAGTATTCATGTGGCAGAGGCGGCTCCATTCTTGCTCGATTATTCATGGCCAATTTGCAGCTAGTTACCTCATCATGTGGCAGCTGACGAGCACGTGTTATGCATCTCCATACATGAGCTGATAAGGATTGGAACGAAGAGATTTTGGGGGTCTTGGACTCTGAGTTAGCCCTTGCTTTCAGTTTTGCAATTGACTCTGCTGAAAAATGGAAGATTCTCTCTCTCAGCTGGGGTGCTTCAAATCTGCTAATAAACTGGTCGTGATGTTTAAAGGGAAGATTGATTAATGGATCACAACCATCAGGAAACCACCGGTTATGAATGGGGTGGCGTGAAATGGGAACATCGTATTCATGACCTTGAGCATGAGCTTGAAAGATCTCAGACCATGTATTAAAGAAATTCCAATAAGATGTTCCATCGCCTATGGCGTGGTTCATAGAACAGCCTATGAAAACACCATCCAATAGTTCAGTGACTTTAACGGAAAACAGAGGCATCGTGTGACCATCATGGTTGACAGCTTTGTGATGATCAAAGAATGAGTGAACAACGGCTGGGACGTCAACAGGGGAGAGTATGTTAAATATTGTCAAATCCGAAGTTGCATAGATGAATCTAGCTCCATGACTGTTGTTGCAATCAACGAAAATAGTATAAGAGGAAGGGTCTTTGTTTGTGACAAGGTGGCCTGCCAATGGATAAAAATGGAAGAGGGTGAGAGAAAGAGAGTGCTTGAGCTTCTCCAACAGATTCTCTATGAAATCTTGTCGATCAACAAGTGTTGCAGGTTTCTTGAAGAGTAGACCCTTCTGGATGTAATGCATAGACAGCATGCCAATATCCCAAGGTGTTAAATTGCATATTCGATTGGACTCTTGAGCTGGGCCAAACGGCTTGATAAAACATTCTGAAACGTTTATTACGACTGTGGAATTCATCATCCAAACTCTCACCAAAATTTCGGAGTTGTTTCGCAGATATCTTAGAGATGTCTGAACTGAATCGGTGGATGTTTACGTCGTGGGAAAAAGAATGCCGGTAAAGCAGCTAGTAGTCAGTTTTCATCATCCATATTAGGAAGGGGGACCAATCAAATTCCCTTCAGCTTTATGGTCATCACGTTCATACATGATGTCTTAGACTCGTTTCTAGTAAGATCATATCACCTAACATATATTTTTTTAATAATTTTTTTTAACAACTTTTTATAAAAATATTTGTGATAGTTTGTGATGGGGGGTATAGACAAGACTTGATGTTATAAAAAATATATATATTCTTTTATTTTAAAATATATCACTTTGTTAATAATTTAATAAAATATTAAAAAGAGTATGAGCTTTATAAAACCATATAAAACATTTAAAAAATTAAATTTAAAACACGTAATAGTTATGGTGCATAACGAGTAATCCCTGAAGTAAACCAATTTAAAAAATTTAATGACTATAAGATATACTTTTAGTAAACCAATTTTAGTTGAAGTGTATAACGAGAGAGTTTTAAAGAGAGACATGACTTTGCGAGAAGACGGTGATCCCTGAAACATGAAATCCTAAATAAAAGGACATTATTTCTTTTACACAACATCGTTTGTGCTTAATAAAGAAGAGCAGAAGAGTGTAACGGTTCTGATATGGAATACATGTTATTTTAATGGCAAATCAACGAACTGGGTAGTGCAGAATATTGGGCACGGAAACAGCTTCCATGAACTCGTGATTTGATTCCAGTGCACACATTACATGAGGTGAAAGGGAGAGTTCAAAATCTATGCTTCCTCCTCCTTCACGTCCTGGATGTGCGATCACGTTTCCGTCAAATTTGTTGGCATACCCACTCAGAACTGCCACCGCTTTTCCCATTCCGAATTCATTTCCATACACATTGAACCTGGGAGAACTTGATATCATCACGCAACTGGAGTCAACGATCACACCAAGTTGGTAAATCACTGGATGCTGCAACCACTCTTTCACCATGTCTCTCACCACTCTGTCGTTATGGTTGTCAACAGCCACGAGCACCTTCCGTGCAGCCCATCCTAGATCATTCTCCAGCAATTCCCCTACCGTGCTCTCTGCGCTCACCACACCAACAGCACTTCCAAAGTACTCGGCCGGCAGAGGCGGTTCCATTCTTGACCGGTTATTTATGGCCAATTTGCAACTTGTTCTCTCACCGTGTGCCATCTGGCGTGCCCGTGTTACGCATCTCCAAACATGAGCTGATAAGGATTGGAGCGAAGAGATTTGTGTGGTTTTGGACTCTGAATTCGCCCTTGCTTTCAGTTTTGCAATAGACTCTGCTGAAAAATGGAAGATTCTCTCCCTCAGCTGGGGTGCTTCAAATCTGCTAATAAACTCGTCGTGATGTTTGAAGGGAAGGTTGATTAATGGGCCGCAACCATCTGGAAACCACCGGTTATGAATAGGATGACATGAAATCGGAACATCGTGTTCATTCCCTTCAGCTTGAGCTTGAAAGATCTCAGACCATGCATTGAAGAAATTCCAATAAGAAGTGCCATCAGCGATATTGTGGTTCATGGAACAACCTATGAAAACACCGTCCACTAGTTCAGTAACTTTAATCGACAAGAGTGGCATGGTATGACCATCATGGTTGACTGCTTTGTGGAGGTCAAAGAATGAGTGCACAATAGGAGGGACATCAACGGGGGGGAGGATGTCAGATATTGTCATATCCAAAGTTGCATGGATGAATCTAGCTCCTCTGCTGTTGCTGCAATCAACAAAAATAGTATAAGATGAAGGGTCTTCGGTTTTGTGGGTGACAAGGCGACCGGACAACGGATAGAAATGGAAGAGGGCTAGAGAAAGAGAGTGTTTGAGTTTCTCCAACAGATTCTGTATGAAATGATGCTGATCAACAAGTGTTTTTGGCTTCTGGAAGAGTAGACCCTTCTGGATGTGGTGCAAAGACAGCATAGCAATATCCCAAGGTGTTAAATTGCATATTCGATCTGATTCTTGAGCTTGGCCCGACGGCTTGACAAAACATTCTGAAACGATTCGAACGACGGGGGAATTCATCATCCAAATACACACAAAAGTTTCAGAATATTATGATTAATACAGGTAGAGCTATTCAATAATCAATAGTTTCAACATGGACCGACCAATTTCACTTGAATTTCTCAACTTGGAATTCGGTGTGAGGAAGGAGCCATCTACCCTTTAAAAAACTTGACTTTATTTTATTATTCACCTCATACTTTTTATAATTAACATTGTTCTATACAAAATGTTTATGAAATAATAAGTATTCAATCGAAAAGTTTTTGAACATTTAGAGATAAAATCAATTTATAGTATATAAGTGGATGCAAATATTATCTTACAAGCTCGATTTTGTGAGCTTGAGTTAGACTTTCATTTCTTAACATGGTGTCAGAGTCACGTTGAAACTTAATACCAACAAGACTTGTGTTGGACATATTGGTCTACCTACTATCGGATCACCAATTAATATTTAGTCTTACGTTCGAGATGTATATATCACGCATGACGAACGTGTATTGAAAGTTTCACATCAATTAGAAATAAAATCAATTTATAATACATAAGTAGGTGTAAACTTCACTTTACAAATTGATTATGTGGGATTAAATTAAATTTAAAGTATATGAGAAGAGAAAAGGAACTTGATTTTATTTTATATGTCACCTTGTACTTTTTATAATTAACATTATTCTTTCACGGGAGAATATAAAATGTTTATGAAATAATAAGTATTAAATCGAAAAGTTTTGGACACATACAGAAGTTAAAATGAATTTCCATTTATAAATGTTTCATATTGTGTATGTTATACACAAAAATAGTTGGAGATTTGCATTTTGCAGTGGTACTCGTTATGCAGATGGTCGGAGACACAACTTAGATTTGTGTTGAAGAGAGGTCGATGGGGGTAGCATTTCGTTTGTGAAGAGTGAATGAAGACACAATAACATGTATCTTTGTGTAACTAAAATGCAGTCAAACACAAGCTGCCAAAGGTTTACATTGCCGTGCACGTTCAGCCATCTTTCGTTCTCGTCAAACGAATCAAATCTAATTACTTTTCCGACATTTGGTATAAACTATTACCCATTAGAATAACGGAAAAGTCATTGAAAATAACAGGATACAAAAACAAAGCAAATATGTTTGGGTTCGGCTACTAAGCTTTGGCCCACTACACTATTGTGAAGGTCTTTGAGAATGATGACAAATAAAAAAGAAAACATTTGATTAAGCTTTTGTCTTTGTAGAAGGTCAGATTTCAAGGTTTAGTCTCTCCAAATACTGTATTTCGTGATTTTAGTGTTGCAGATCCATTAGAGTTAAAGTTAAATTTGGAGGCTCATTCCGACTTTACAAGTGGATATTATAAAGAAATCATTAGACTTAAATTTATTTTTTAGCAGGTTGTGTGAAGATGAATTAGAGTTAAATTTGGCTTCCTAAAATTTAGGTAAAGTTTAGGACTCATTGTCCTTAGTGAAGGACCAAAACCCTTAAAATACTATTTAATTACGATATTTTAAAGGTGAATTTTTAGGAGATTGTGTAATGTCAGGCCTAAAAGACAACAAACACGAACCCAGGATGAATCATTAGTTTTATTAAAAATGTTATAATAAGAAAAGTGAATAGTTGTTTAATAAAAAAAAAAGAAACATTTAAAATAGAAAGAGTAGTATTAGAGACACACAATATTGAAATGAAATAATTATAAAAAAATAATTTATTTTTAAAAAACAATACATGTAGACAAATTTATGTATGTCAAAATATTATGTTTTAAATAAAAATTAATAGGAGAGTTTTTAAAGGCGGTGGAAATCTAATAGGAAAGTGAGTGGTCTTAAATCATATTTCTCCAAAGTGAAAGACTTGCAAAATAGCAAAGTACAAATTATCTTATTTTGAGGATGACATCTTCAACACATTCAAGCACAAAACACGTAGTGAGCTGATCAAATAAAAAAAGAAAAAGAAAGAAAACAAAACATAGTGAACTAGTACAAGAGACTGGAGTGAGAAGTTGCATTGATGAACTCTTGATCCGATTCGAGCGCTCTCATATTATCTGGGGAAAGGCAAACTTCCAAATCAATGCTTCCCCCTCCTTCACGACCTGGATATGATGTCACTTTCCCATCATACTTGTTAGCATACCCACTTCTAGCGGCCACTGCTTTTCCCATTCCAAATTCATTTCCATACACGCTAAACCTGGGCGAGCTACCCATCATCACACAGTACGGGCCATAGAAACTACCAAGGTCATATATCAATGGACATTCTAACCACTTTCTCAGCAATTCCAGTACCACTCTCTCATTATGCTTTGCAACAGTCAAGTTCAACTTCCACGCTGCCCATCCTAGACCATTCTCAACCAATTCCCCTGTCGTTGTTTCTGCACTCACCACATGAATTGAGTTTCCAAAGTATTCCTCAGGCACCGCTCCCATTCTTGGTCGATTGTTTATGGCCAACTTGCAACTTGTTCTTTGCTCGTACGGTGGGGAGCGGGCTCGAGTTATGCTTCTCCAAACAAGTGCTGATAATGACTGGAATGAAGAGATTTTTGTGGTATTGCACTCTGAGTTGGCTTTTGCTTTCAGTTTCGCAATAGAGTCCGCCGAAAAGTGGAAGACTCTCTCTCTCAGAAAGGGCGCTTCAAATCTGCTGATAAACTCGTCGTGATGTTTGAAAGGAAGATTGATTGGTGGGCTGCAATCATTCGGAAACCATCTATTGTGAATGAGTTGCTGTGAAATGGAAACCTCGTATTCATGTCCTTGATCATGAGCTTGAAAGATCTGAGACCATGTCTTGAAGAAATTCCAGTAAGAAGTGCCATCACCAACAGCATGGTTCATGGAACAACCTATGAAAACACCATCCACTAGTTCAGTGACTTGGATGGACAACAATGGCATGGTGTGACCGTCATGGTTGACTGCTTTGTGGTGGTCAAAGAATGAGTGGACAATGGGTGGGACGTCAATGGGAGAGAGTATGTCAGATATGGTCATGTCCAAGGTTGCATAGATGAATTTAGCTCCGTCACTGTTTTTGCAATCAATGAAAACAGCATAAGAGGGAGGGTCTTGCGTTTTGTGGGTGACGAAACGGCCCGCTAATGGATAGAAATGGGAGAGGGTGAGAGAAAGAGAGTGTCTGAGTTTCTCCAGCAGTTTGTCTGTGAAATGATCTGGATGAACAAGTGTTGAAGGCTTCTTGAAAAGTAGACCCTTCTGGATATAGTGGCTACTCAACATTGCAATATCCCAAGGTGTTAAATGACATATTTGGTTTGACATTTGAGTGGGGCGGTGTGGCTGGACGAAGCATTCGGAAATGCGACGAAAGCCATGGGTAGCCATGATGCAGATGATAGCACTCACTCCGACTCAAACTTATATGGCATAAAGCTTAGAGATTTTTGCACATATATATTTCGTTTGCCAAATCTGACCAAGAAATAGTTGCTTCAATGAACGGTAGGGTAGTAGGTAAATGATTCATTCATACTGTGATTTTATCTACTCCAATTACATTTTTTTTATCATTATTCTTCGTATTACATCACATGATTTGTAAGTCTATCATTTTTCTTCTCTTTTTAATATATACTAAATATTAATGCACCTAATGTTCATAAATCATTACCTTTTATAATGCAGTCAACGTCAGCCTCAAATTTGTTGCCTTTGTATACAGCAATTATTCTCTGGCAAAACCTACTCAATTTATTTTCTGTAACAAGAGCTCAAGGTAAATTTAGATGCAATAGAATTAAATAAATTAAATCGATTGTTTATTTGTTTAGATGGCAAATAGTTAGTTTAGTATATTAGTTATTAAACAATAATAAATAATAATTAATTTTAATGATCAAGTTTATGACTTGGATAAAAAAACTAAATGGAAATCTTATAAGTTGTAATGTTTAGTTGACGTGTAAAATTGTAGCAAAACAACATAGGTGAGAGAAGTTTTTATTTGCTAACAAATTGATATCAAAAGCAAATAGTCTGAGTATTTGAGAAAAAAATGTTTAAAAACTAAAGAGATGACCAACCTTCTAAATAGTGTGTTCCTATCTCACCTGACAAAAAATGACAATTAGAGTTGAGTTGAGTTTGATAGTCAAAGTCGACAAGCGAAACGTTAAAATCTAAAAAGACTGAGTTGTTGAGGTCGGTCGAGGCTCGACGAGTAAGATGTTTAAGCCTAAAGAGGCTCAGTTGTTGAGACTAGACAAACAAAATGTTAAACCTGAAAGAGCTATGTTGAGACCAACGGGCGAGATGTTGAAGCCTTAAAGGGCTAAGTTGAGGTTGCACTAACAAAACGATGAAGTTGAAAGAGACTATGTTGAGATTGACGGTCGAAGCTAAACGATTAAGAGTGAACAAAGCTAATAGGTTAAGGCCAAAGGAGGTCGTGTAGTTGAGGCTGAACAAAGTCAAGAGGTTGGAGCTTGTGATTGACTCTTCCACTATACTGTTGGAAAAAGCTGACAAAATAGTATTTCCTTAGGCGTGTAGAGTCACTGTCCTTAAGGACTTATCCGCGGTGTGTTGCGCAAGTCCCCCAAGATACAACAGGAACTTCTCAGACTGTCTGAGGATCTCAGAACTAGCAAGGAACTCTAAACAGAGTATAAGAATAACCCAGAATATTTTTAGAAGAGAGAAAGAGCTAAAGAATGAAATTCAAAAAAGAGAAGAATGAGAAAGACTGAATTTGGTGTGTCTTGGAATGGAGGAGGAGCTCCCTATGATTTATATAAAACAAATTTGCACGTTGAAAGAAAATGAACGTTGCCACCCAACGTTCCAAACATTAAAGCTCACAATTTAATGTTTTTAAACCACACATTAACTTTTGCAATAATATAATATTAATATATTATAACATATACTGCTTCTCTAGTTCCTTAGGGTTACAAAGAGATGCTCGCTTGACCCCACAATGTGAATCAAAATGTTTTGGAATAGGCTGTCACAAGTCTTCACATCAATTGACCGATCTCCAACTAGTCGCTTCAAATTCCAAGTGTTGTTCATCAAAGTTCGTCGGATGGTACCTGCAAAAAGTATTTTGATGCTAGACTGAGTATAAGTGATAAAACATTAAGTTCGATAATGCATGTGTTGTGCATTGTTGGATTTATGGAGGAAGAAGTTCTACTTTCTCATTTTTATTCAACGTGAGACTTAGACTCACATTCGAAATTCTAACATGTATAGCCATGAAAGTCACACCTTAAACTTTTATTTATAGTAGCTATTGTGGACTTTTTGTTCTTTTTACTGGTCTACTTACAACTCAATCATACCTTAATTATCATTAGTAAATGAATTCGTAATTATTATTCATATTAATATGACATTCATTATTATTCAGTCAAAATGTTCGACAATCAAGAATGTCGACCAATTATTATCGATACACATATAATATACATCCATAATTGTATTACTGTTACACTAATTATTCAGCTACTATTCTTGACAATTGCTATGGTAAACTGAGTTCGAATTGCCACGCGCTAGTTTTGTTGGCTGTAGCATGTGCATGTATTTGTTTGAACGTGCCTTTTCTAAATAAACCATTAGAAGATTTTCTTTTGACTTTTGTTTCATTATTAAAATCTTAAATAACTAATACTATATATAACAATTGCCTTGTATTTATATAGTTCATCTACAAAAACATTAAAGTAATACAAATTATCCCATTTTTATTATACTAAAAAGTTTTTTTTTCAATGGAAGAGCCTATAATATATATTTTGTATTCTTCTTCCTTCTTGTTTTTTTGCTTTTAATTTTTGGTCGAAGTCATCATGCTTGTTAGAATGTTTTTCATTTTTCTTATAAAATCGTGCTTGATGGCACGTTTTTATGTTTTTTTTAGATATAAAATAGTTGTTGGAATTTTTTTAAGAACCTTGCTCTGCTCTCTCAGTGTTATTTTTCAGATGTGAAAGGTTGCATGATTCGTGGACGAAGACGAGGAGAGTGGCTGTACCTATTGGCTTTTATGATAACACAGAATTGGTAATGTTATGATGACAATGCTGAAAATGACATCACACTATCAAATTGAAACAAATGATCTTTAAATAAAAACATATATAGTTCTAATTAAAATTTTCAGTATACAAACAAATTATCTTTAAATATTATTTTGGTAGATTTTAATAACTTTCTTGGTTTTTGTACCATTGTAAGCAAAACTGAGAGATATTATGAGAATAGGAAAAAAAAATTTAATTACGAAAATAGGTAAGTCGTGGAGAGTTAAGACGACTTCTAATAAAGAAGTCGTGCCTCCTGCACGACTTTATTCTGATACAGAGTTCAGAGGTGAAGTCGTGCACCTAAAAACGACAATAGGACATGATAATCGATTACCACGAACTTGTAATAGATTACAAAGTCATTTTTCATAAAAGAATTAAAAAAAGTTGAAGTTGTATGGGGTTAACAACTTCTCTTATTGAAGTCATGCACCTCCCTGACATTTTTACTTTTTTAATATTTTTTTAATTTTTTTATTAATTAAAATCATTTATAATTTGTAAATAATATTTTTAAATGTATTTAATATAATTAAAATTATATCTAACAATTAATTAAATTTTTTAATATTATTAAATAAATAAATTTTATGATTTTAATTATTTTTGTAATTAAATTAAATTTTTTATAAAATAATTTTAATTAAATAATGGGTTAAATATGTTTTTAGTCCCTAAACTATTGGCCGTTTCTGGTTTTCGTCCCTCTTTCAAAGTAAGGTACAATTTGGTCCTCGTTCTTTTCGAAACGTTCGTTTTAGTCCTCGAAAACTAAACACTATTTAAAAATTTGGTCCTCATTTAGCAACAAATGAGGACTAAAACCAAAATTCCGAGGACTAAAACGAACGTTTCGAAAAGAATGAGGACCAAATTGTACCTTACTTTGAAAGAGGGACGAAAACCAGAAACGGCCAATAGTTTAGGGACTAAAAACATATTTAATCCTTAAATAATTTATAATTATAATTATTGTAATTATGTAATTAAAAATTGAAAAACAATTATATTTCATTATAATTTATTTTTTTGAATTTTTATTATTATAAAATATTTTTTTACAAATTATAATTAATTAATAACTTTTTTTTTCATTATAAACTATTTAATTAATAAAAATATTAAATATAAACTATTTAAATTAATGAAAAAAATAATAATTAAAATTGTAGGGTTTGACGATTTCTTGAAGTCGTGCACCCACACTTTCACTTTTTAATTTTTTTTATTATTTAAAATTATTTATAATATTTAAATAATATATTTAAATGTATATAAAATATTTCAAATTATATATTATTAATAGTTAAATTTTTTAATATTTTTAAATAAATAAATTTATGGTTTTAATTATTTTTTTAACTAAATTAATTTTTTTATAAAATAATTTTAATTAAATAATTTATAACTATAATTATTTTAATTATGTAATTAAAAATTGAAAAAAAATTATATTTCATTATAAATTTATTTTTTTAATATAATGGATTTACTTAAACAAATATTTATTGTGAAAAAAATTATTACAATTAATTTATTATAATTAATAAATTAAAATTTTTTATAATTAATAAATTTATTATAATTAATTTATTCTATTGTAATTATTTTGGATAGCTTGAAGCGAGATCCTTTTGGTAGGCAATAAACTTTTCATAAATAAAAATGCATAAATTTATTTTATTTCATTATAATAAATTTAATTTACTTAAATTTTTTACTTAAATTAAATTTATTATAATGAAATATAAGTAAATTTATTATAAGTAAATTTATTATAATGAAATATAAGTAAATTTATTTTTGTTTAATATAATAAATTTAATTAAATTAATTATAATAAAAAATAATTTATAATGAAATATATTAAGTTTATACATTTTTATTTATGTAATCACAATAATTTATGGTTAGAAATTATTTAATTGAAATACCTTTTATAAAAATTTAATTTAATTATAAAAATAATTAAAACCATAATTAAAATTTATTTATTTAATAATATTAGAAAACTTTAATTATTGATTATGTATAATTTAAAATGTTTTATATACATTTAAATATATTATTTAAAACTTATAAATTATTTTAAATAATAAAAAATTAAAAAAATAAAATTGTGAAGGGGTGCACGACTTTAAGTAAAAAAGTCGTCAACCCCCAAACTTTTTAACTTTTAAATTTTTTTATTATTTTAAATAGTTTATGATAAAAAAATTGTTATTAATTTATTATAATTCAAAAAAAAAATATAATATAATAATTAAAATTCAAAAATATAAATTATAATAAAATATAATTTTTAAATATTAATTAGATATGATTTATATTATTTTAAATATATTTAAAAATATTATTTATTAATTATAAATCATTTTAAGTAATAAAGAAATTAAAAATTAAAAAAGGTAAAAGTGTGTGGAGGTGGAGGACTTTTCATATTGAAGTGGTCAAACCCTTTACAACTTCAATAATTTTATTATTTTTTAATAAAAAAAAACGTGATAATTAATTACAGTGTTTGATAATCGATTATTACAGCATGAAGTTGTTTTTGGTGCACGACTTCAATACTAGTCAAATAAACAGTGTAAAATCGTGCAGAAAGGGTACGTCTTTCTCATTAGAAGTCGTCTGACCCTACGACTTCCCTTTGATCCAAAATCTGTCCATTTACATAATATCCAAGACAAATTTTCCTAGTTTCCTACAAAAACCAACTTTGATTTCTAATTTGTTCTTACTTTTTTTAAGATGTTTGTTAATAGATTTGTTAAAATATTAAGACCAAAATGGATAAGCAATTGGGCACAACATTCCTCGTGAAAGAGAGTTCTATCCCAAAAGGCTCCATATTTATCAGAATCCGTAATTTTCCACCCATTAAGCAGGCCCATTTTGAATATTTGTCTAAATGAACGAGATAACGACTTTTAAACATAAAGTTGTGTTTTAAAACATATCTTCTTTGTTTTAAAGTTATGTTTTTAAACAACTTATTAAAAGATATCCGTACTTTTGTTTAAATGTGTCTGTTTCTATTATTTTGTTTTGTACGTAATTACAATATTCTTCTAGATTTGTGGATCTCAATACCCTGAACTCAATTTTTGCACAATGATCTCAACTTCTCTAAAACTGCGAAGCGATGAGCTCGATTTGAATTTACTTAGAATACATTTTTACTCACTTTAAAAAATTTAATTATGTTATAGTTTAAATATTAATAAATAAATTGAGATGTATATACTTTTATAGATATAAATTTTTATATCATAATTAAACTGAAATAAATAATCTAAAACAAATATATTAAATAATATAATAAATTTTAATAATAAATAATAATTTAGAATTATATTAAATAATATAATTTAGAATTCTAAAAACTTTTAAAGAAAAAATTTAATTTTTTTATATAATTATTAGTATAAAGAAATCTTTTTATACTGTTAAAAAAAGTATTGAAAGTTTTAAAATAAAAAATCTTTCCTTTTATACTAATTATGATTATAGTGTCGATCTGTTATAAAAGGTTTGAAATAATTTATTATACTTTTAATTATAATGTTGTTCCTCAATTTTCAATAAAAAAATGGGTTAACATCTCAATAATACGAACAATACAATTTTGACATTAATTATAAAAAACAAAGATAAAGTACAAAGCATAACATGAGGAAAAAGTATCCAATAGCTGCATACATCAAAGAACCAACTTGGGCTCCTGTACACAAAATTATCAATGAAAAAGTAAGATTATAGAACATTTGGGAATGGATTATTTCAAAAAATCTTTCAGAAATTAAAAAGAAAAACAAACATTTTTCCATAATAACTTGAACATTTTCCTTCCATCTCCATCGTCCACAACTTCTTCGTTCAAATCCAAAAAGAAAAATGTCTTTCTAAAAATTTTTTTGACAATTTTTTCAGATTGGTCTGTTTCAAATATACGGACCAATAAAATAGTGACACATAATCCATTGTCAAAAAATTGTTAAAAAAGATGTTAACATATCATTATCCATCCAAAAATAAGCGTTTTCTTCCAAGACTTCTAGAAGAGGATCTACAACTTTCATTTGTTTCTTCCTTAGAGTTTAAAGAGGTTACGTTCTTTGGTGGGTCGAGTGTGGAGGAGCTGAGCTGCTATAATGCCAACGGTTCCAATGAAGTGTTGCTTTCTTGACAAGTTGTTTGGCTGGTGACATGGCAGATCTGGGCGTGGTGATTGTGGTGGCATTGCGTTTTTGCTCTCCAATGTGCTCCAGTTGATAGTTGGTGGCATTATTTACACTCATTTTTTATATTGATTATGGAAAATCACGCACTATTTACAAAATTGTTACTCCATCACATTTCACACCTCATGGTTTAAAAGCAATACATTGTCATTGTAAAAGGTGTTTTTTACGCTAATAAATTCATATGTTGTATTTTGTATTAGGAATAAATTATACAAGTCCACATTAACTTTCAACAATTAATATTTAATATTTACTTATATTGTATTTAATTCTTATTGAATGATTATTTTCTATATTTAATTAAGATAAAAATTATAATAAAATTTCAAAAAGTTTTGAAATCAAATAAGGAGTTGAGTCATCACGAGCCCATGATCATGATGAGTTGGTTAGGTTGATGAATCAAGTTAACTTTGTCTCAACTAAAGAATCAAGCCAAGTTGGTTAAGACCAAAGGTCGAGAGATGATTCAACCCAAATTAAAAATTGACACAAGTCAACCCAAGCTGAGTTGACTCAAAACCAACCAAGTTAATTCGGATTAATAGTTGAAGGTCAAACCAAGTTAGCCTAGGGTAAAGAATCAAGATGAGTTGACTCAACATGAAGGTCAAGATGAGTTCGTCCAAGTAAAAAAATCAAGATGAGTTAGCCTAGATAAAGGACAAGCCAAATTGACTTGGGATGAAACTCGAGTTGAGTCTGGCTTGGTCGAAGATTAAGCCAATTTTGGCCTTAACTAAAGGTCGAGAAGAATCTATTCCAATCGAATATCGAGGCAAGTTAGTTTGAACTAAAGATTGAGCCAAGTTACCTCGAACAAAGATCGAGTCAAATGAGTTTGGGCAAAAGAATTGAGACGAGTTGGTCTATTATGAAGGTCAATATGAGTTGGTCTAGGTCAAGGGTTGAGCTAAGCCAACCAGACTGATGGTCGAGCAATGTTGGCTGGAATTAAAGGTTAAGTCAAGTCGTCCTCAGGTGATCAAAGATTGAGCCTAGTCACATGTGGCCATAGATTGAGTCGAGTCATCCCAAATTGAAAGTCATGTCGTTGGCTTTGACCAAAAGTTGAGATGAGTCAATCCACATTGAAGATCATAACAAATTGACTCATGTCAGCTCTGATTAATTTTAAGATGGGATGCGTTAGACTTAAGTCAAACTAAGTGATCTAGACTCCAATCGGTACAAGTTGGCTTGGATTTAGGTCAACTTGAGTTGACTTAACTAATTCTAATTAACCTAATAGTCCAATATATTAAATTAATTTTATTCTATTTAATCTAATTGGATATAATCTAAATTTAATCTAATGAGAAAATTTCAAATCTATTAATTTAGATAAAATGAATTAGATTATAAATCTAATCTATTTTTTTTAATCCATATTAGATTTAGAGTGAATTTTGAATAATTTAATCCATGACCACTTTGGCGACGGTGAAAGTTAGGATGGAGATGTCACAGAAGTAAAAAGGGAGCAGAAAAACGTCTACCGAAGGAGTTCACGAGACATGATTGTTTTTTGTAAGTTGTGCTAAAAACTTCTTCTCGTGACTCTGTTGGATTCTCTGTAGAATTTGGATTTTCTTGTGTTTTGGTGCTCTTTCTCTGCTATGTCTATGTTGGTTCTGTTAATCTTTCCTATAGATATTACTTCACTACGATCTTATAGCAAGTATTGTTCTATTTACACTTTTATGTTTGGTGAAAACAAGAGATAAAGTTAACAGATGTTTCAATAATAACTTCTCTCTATTAATAAAACTGAATCGATATTACATTAATTAAAAGATGTAGCAAACTAGAACAGTAGGGGATTGAACTCAGAAACTGCATGCATGAATTCCTTGTCTGATTCCAAGGCACTCATTGTATGTGAGAAAAGGCAAACTTCCAAATCAATGCTTCCTCCTCCTTCACGCCCTGGGTATGATGACACTTTCCCATCAAATTTATTTGCATAGCCACTTCTAGCAGCCACCGCTTTCCCCATTCCAAATTCACTCCCATACATATTGAACCTCGGGGAGCTACCCATCATCACACAATATGGTTCAAAGAAACGACCCATTTGATATATCACAGGAGAATCTAACCACTCTCCGAGATACTGCAACACCACTCTATCGTCAAGGTTTTTAACAGCCACATGCAACTTCCATGCCGCCCATCCTAGATCATTCTCAAGCAATTCCCCTGTTGTCGTTTCTGCATTCACTGCATGAAGGCAGTTTCCAAAGTATTCTTCAGGCAGAGGCGGCTCCATTCTTGATCGATTGCTCGCTGCTAATCTGCAAGTTGTTTTTTGGTCAGACGGTATGGAGCGCGCACGAGTTATGGACCTCCAAACAAGTGCTGATAATGACTGGAAGGAAGATATTGTTGTGGTATTGGATTCTGAATTGGCCTTTGCTTTCAGTTTGGCAATAGACTCTGCTGAAAAGTGGAAAAATCTCTCTCTCAGGAGGAGGGGTTTTTCAGATCTCTCTATAAACTCGTCATGATGTTTGAAAGGAAGAGAGATCGGTGGTCTACAATTATTTGGAAACCAACGATTGTGAATGGGTTGGCGTGAGATGGGAACATTTTCAGATTGAGATTGTGCTAGAAAGATCTGAGACCATGAATTGAAGAAATTCCAATAAGAAGTTCCATCGCCAATAACATGGTTCATGGAACAACCTATGAAAACACCGTCCACTAGTTCAGTGACTTGGATGGACAACAGCGGCATGGAGTGACCGTCATGGTTGATTGCTTTGTGGTGGTCAAAGAATGATTGAACAATCGGTGGGACATCAAGGGGGGAGAGGATATCAGCTATGGTGATATCCAGAGTTGCATGAATGAATCTAGCTCCATCACTGTTGTTGCAATCAACAGAAACAATATAAGAGGGAGGGTTTTGGGTTTTGTGAGTGACAAGGCGACCAGACAATGGATAAAAATGGGAGAGGGTGAGAGAAAGAGAGTGCTTGAGGTTCTCCAACAGATTTTGTATGAAATCGTTTTCATGAAGCAGGGTTGCAGGCTTCTTGAAGAGTAGACCCTTCTGAATATAGTGCACAGACAACATGGCAATATCCCAAGGTGTTAAATTGCAGATTTGATCGGAGAAGTGGTTGCAGCGGTGAGGCTTCACAAAACACTCCGAAATGCGTCGTAGGGCAGGAGTACCCATTCTGCAGATACTCGCACACGGCCAAGATTGGCTTTTCAGATATCTCCAAGATCAAGTGTTTCCCACATTTTATAAAGAGAATGGGCCACATCAGAAAATAATAGGCCCAATGGCCTTTAACCCAAAACGCATCAAATAAACCCAAAACGCAGGAAGCTTTTGTTATATGCTGAAAGCTGCCTCGAGATCAGAAAGGCAGTGTGTGACAGAAGGCATCGAGTGAGGAGAGGAAGGTTCTAGGGCTTCACGGAGACTCTTCACCGGAGCAAAGCGCTACCTTCATCGGAGGCAAGGAAGAAGACCAGAAGAGTACGGGTAATCAGGTTAGTGAACTAACTCTCATCTTGATTTAGGAGAAAGGAAAAAACTGATGTTATTATTTGAAATGAGCGTGAAAAATTACAACTGTTGGTGAGAGGGAAAACTCTATTTATAGAGTTCAAGAGGGAAGGGAATACAAAACGGAAACGGAAAACAGAAAACAGAATAACTAAACCTAACAAGATTACTGTATTCAAAAACAGTAATCCACTATATCTGTAATATTTAATAGCCTCCCCTCAAGCTGGATGGTGTATAGTTGCCAGTCCAAGCTTGGGAACGATAGATCCGAACCGAACTCGGTGAGGAAACTTGGTAAAGATGTCTGCTAGTTGTTCATCTGAGCGAATGGGGAGAAGATGTAGAAGGTTAGCTTGCACCTTTTCACGAACAACATGGCAATCAAGCTCTATATGCTTGGTTCTTTCGTGAAAGCTCTGATTATGAGCTATATGTCTGGCTGATTTGTTGTCACAGTATAGAGCTGGAATTCCAGCTTCCTTAATCTGTAAGTCCTCTAATAGATAGTGAATCCATTGTAGCTCGCAAGTAGTGGCTGCCAGAGCACGATATTCAGCCTCAGTGGAGGACCTGGAGACAGTGCTCTGTTTCTTTGATTTCCAAGAGATGAGTGATGATCCAAGAAAGACACAGAAACCTGTAGTGGACCTCCTAGTATTTGGACAAGTTGCCCAATCTGAATCGCTGAAGGCCTTTAGCTGTATGGGAGAGTCAACTGGAAAGAATAATCCTTCTGAGGGTTTAGACTTTATGTACCTAAGGACATGTTGGATAGCCCTATAATGGTAGTCAGTAGGAGATTGTATAAATTGGCTTAACAAATTAATAGAAAAACATAAATCAGGTCTAGTGTTAGTGAGATAAAGCAACTTCCCTATCAATCTTCGATAAGAGGTTGGATCTTTCAAGTAGCTGTCATTTCTGTATAGAGTACTCGTGTCACTCAAAAAGGGAGTTGAACAGGGCTTGCAATTCAGCATTCCTGTCTCTTCAAGTATGTCTAAGGCATATTTTCTTTGAGACAAATGAATTCCTTTCTTGGACCTTGCCACCTCCAGCCCTAGAAAGTATTTAAGTTCTCCTAGATCCTTTACTTGGAATCTGTTATGCAAAAGGCCTTTTATGTGACTAATTTCTGTCATAGAATTTCCTGCTAATATGATATCATCAACATAAACAAGTAAGGCTGTGAAACCAGTAGGTGTGCCTTTGATAAAGAGGGAGTGATCACTTTTTGACTGTATATAGCTGACAGAGGTGAGGAAACTGGACAACTTCTCAAACCACTGCCTACTAGCCTGTTTTAGGCCATATAGTGACTTAGTTAGTCTGCAGACTTGACCTGCTTTGTGGACATTAAGACCAGGGGGTGGCTCCATGTAGACTTCCTCATTTAGGTCTCCATGAAGGAATGCATTATTCACATCTAATTGATGTAAAAACCAGTTTTTAGAGGCTGCCAGTGCAATGAGTAATCTAACGGTAGTTAGCTTGGCAACAGGAGAGAATGTGTCCAAATAATCTATCCCTTCTTGCTGGGTGTAACCCTTAGCAACTAGGCGGGCCTTGTATCTTTCTATGGTGCCATCAGCCCTGTATTTAATCTTGTAAACCCATCTGCATCCAATTGCAGTATTCCCTTGAGGAAGCTGTGTTAGAAACCATGTGTTATTGTCCTGCAAGGCTTTAATTTCCTTGCGCATTGCCTCTGCCCATTCACTCACCCCTTTGGCCTCATTATAAGAGTGGGGCTCACTGTTAGCAGTGATAGCCATGGTATATCTTGAATGTTTTTCTGTCAAAGAATCACAACATAATAAATCAGAAATGGGGTAAGGGGTTTTGAATTTATTTTTCACAGACAAGGATTGATTAACCTGATGGATATAATCATCTAGATATCCTGGAGGCTTTCTGATCCTATCAGATCTCCTGTAGCCATGATCCCCTTCACTGTTATTGACTTCATTATCAATCCTGTTCTCTTCAGCAGTATCATGCTGTATCTCTTCTTCTGCACACCTTTCATGATTATTGGAGGCAGGACTGCCTAGGGAATCATGGAAGAAAGTGATTCTGTCCGCTTCTTCATCATTCACACTTGGGTTGTTCTGCTGGTGCTTCCAAGGAAAAATGTCTTCATAGAAAACAACATTCCTGCTTATAAAAAGTTCTCTAGTGTTGATGTCAAGGACAATATAGCCCTTGACTCCACTTTTGTATCCAAGGAAAATCCCTTTCCTTGCTCTAGGGTCAAGTTTGTGCCTACCAGCTTCTAGGGTGGAAGCAAAACAGAGACATCCAAAAGTCTTTAAGTCTAAATAAGTGGGGGGAACATTATAGATACGATCATAAGGGGTTTTATTGTTAAGAATGGGAGTAGGCAATCTATTTATGAGATAGACAGCATGGCTCACAGCATAGGACCAATAGGTATTAGGTATATTTGATTGAAACATAAGACTGCGGGTTACATTTAGAATGTGTTGGTGTTTACGTTCAACAACAGAGTTTTGCTCAGGGGTCTCCACACAACTAGTTTGATGACTAATACCATGCAAGTCATATAAACTGACACAGTTGAACTCGGGTCCATTATCAGTTCTAACAGTCTTAATCATTTTACCAAACTGATTCTTAATTTTAATAATAAAATTCTGTAATAAGTCTCTAGTTTGGCCCTTGTTGTTCATCAAAAATATCCATGTGTGTCGGCTATAATCATCAACAATAGTAAGAAAATATTTATGCCCATGAACTGAAGGAACAGAAAAGGGACCCCATATATCACAGTGAATCATTTCAAAACATTCAGTAGATAAGGAATTGCTTATGGGGAAAGGCAATTTATGTTGTTTAGCATAGTGGCAAACATCACAAACAGTATCATTATTCATTTGAACATAAGGGAAATGTTCACAAATCTGTTTGACAGTCTTGTGTCCAGGATGGCCTAGTCTATAATGCCATAGATTTACATCAACATGTTTAAAAGAAAGAACAGATCCTGGAACAAGGCACTGGTTAGGATTCTGAAAAGTTTGTAGATAGTAAAGACCCTTGTATGAGTTAGCACACCCAATCATCCTCAATGTAGAGTTCTCCCTTATCTGACAAAGCTCAGAAGAAAAAATTAGGCTACAATTCAAGTCTCTTATAAGACTTTGAACAGAAATTAAATTGAAAGAAAAATCAGGGATATAGAGCACATTAAAGATAATAAAATCTTTAGAAAATTGGACAGTTCCTGCATGTTTGGCAGTAATAACAGAATTATTAGGCAATTTAACAGTAATGGGTTTAATCTTGTAGAAGGTGACAAAATTCCCTTTCTCATGGGTTACATGATCAGTGGCCCCAGTATCAATAATCCAAGAAAGAGTACTTGGTTTGTCCTCCTTGTCATTGTCATTCCTCTGCATTTGATTGATCTTATGTGTAGGCTCATCAGCTTTCTCAATCATTTTTAGAAGTTTTCCAATTTGCTCTGGGGTTAGTTTGTTAAAAACAGTGCTGGTGTCTCCCTGACGTGTATTCTCTGATCCAGAACTGCTTTGGCAGACATTAGTAGAGTTCCAGCCATTGTTTTTCTCTTGATTGCTATCATTCTTTTTATACCAAGGTGGAAAACCATGCTTGGAGTAGCACTCATCCACAGTGTGATTCATCTTGTTGCAGTAAGAACACTGTTTTCCGTAATTAGGATTCTTTCCTCTCCCTCTTCCCAGACTATGTGACTCAGCACCACGACCTTGATTTTTCCAGGTCTGGTCGGTTTTCCAACTGCTGTTCTTGTTAGTAACATTGGCTATGACTCTACTGGTTTCAGTAGAGTGATTATGGCTTGCAGTGCCAGATTCAGATCTTTCTTGTCTTTCTTGCTGCATAATGAGGGAGAAGACACGATTGATGTTTGGCAAAGGGTCCATCAACAAAATCTGGGTCCTGACAGTATTATAGGTATCATTTAACCCCTTTAAAAAACATATAACGTGCTCTACTTCTCTATATTTTAGAGAAGTTCTTGAGAGTTCACAGCTGCAAGGGATATCGCAGGTGCAGTTGGGTATGGGCCGAAGGGATTCCAGTTCTTCCCAGAGGATTTTTAAGTCAGTAAAGAATTGATTAACAGTTCTTTCCCCTTGTTTGATTGAATGAATGTCTTGGAGAAGGTCAGAGATTTTAAAATAGTCACCTTTAGAGAATCTCTCCTTTAGCTCATCCCATAATTCTTTGGCTTCTTCAACATATATTACACTTTCTGCAATTTCTGGAGAAAGTGTTTTTACAATCCATGAGAGTACCATCATGTTGCATCTTTCCCATGCATCAAACAAGGCTTCGGTTTTCTTGGGTTTCTTGATAGACCCATCAATGAATTTGATTTTATTTTTGGATAGGAGTGCTCTTCTCATGCTTCTGCTCCAAGAAGAGTAATTATTCTCACCCAGTACTTGAGAGATGAGGGTTAATCCTGGATTCTCCCCTGGGTGTAGGTAGAAAGGACTGGCAGGCTGGTCTGTAGCATCCATGGTAAAAGAAAGCAAGAAACAATGCAAGAAACTAAACAAGAATGATCAAAGAACGAAATCTGGGCAGCGGAAGTGAGTTTCTGCTCTAGATACCATAAAGAGAATGGGCCACATCAGAAAATAATAGGCCCAATGGCCTTTAACCCAAAACGCATCAAATAAACCCAAAACGCAGGAAGCTTTTGTTATATGCTGAAAGCTGCCTCGAGATCAGAAAGGCAGTGTGTGACAGAAGGCATCGAGTGAGGAGAGGAAGGTTCTAGGGCTTCACGGAGACTCTTCACCGGAGCAAAGCGCTACCTTCATCGGAGGCAAGGAAGAAGACCAGAAGAGTACGGGTAATCAGGTTAGTGAACTAACTCTCATCTTGATTTAGGAGAAAGGAAAAAACTGATGTTATTATTTGAAATGAGCGTGAAAAATTACAACTGTTGGTGAGAGGGAAAACTCTATTTATAGAGTTCAAGAGGGAAGGGAATACAAAACGGAAACGGAAAACAGAAAACAGAATAACTAAACCTAACAAGATTACTGTATTCAAAAACAGTAATCCACTATATCTGTAATATTTAATATTTTAAAATAGAAAGGGATCTTTAACACAGATAACCGTTTCACCTATTAAAAGATATTTTTGTAGTTATAAAAATGAATATAAAAACAATTTAGTAACTGTCAAAGTTTACAGGAATTTTAAAATATCATTGTCTTTCTGCATGAATGTGAAATAAATAATATATATCATGCTGCCAGCTGCCAGCTGCCTCTTGATTGTCCATCACATGCACCATTTATTTTTCTCATAAATTAACAGTTCCAGAAAAAAAATTGAGTGAGTCCTATAATATTTAGACTCTAAAAATGTTTAAGAGGATTAGATTGAGAATCATTCCCATCAATGACACGTCAGTTAGTTATTTTATTTGTAATAAGTTTTAGAAATTAAAAATGAAAAGAGAAAATATTATGTATAATTTGAATATTAATTAATTAATTGACGTTTATTGTACTTATGGCTCAAATATATTAAAATGGTGACTTTATTCGTTAGAAAATGAAGGTACAGGTACAGTTTAAATCCATAAGTTTAATTATTACTATAATTGTTATTTTTGTACTATTTATAAATGGGTTGATGTGTTAAATAAAATAATATTAAATTAAATCGATGTTTAATTAAGTGAACTTAATTTTGGATCGCTTCTGCCTTGTTTTTACTGTTCCTTTTATAGATGCTACATATATTTTTTTATTGAAGACAATTCTTTTCTTATTATATTAACTATTACAGATAATACTGACATTGATTTTAAGCCGTCGTCTAGCATAATCTTTTACTATATTCCCCCGGAAGGCATTTAAATAATTGACTTAATTTTTTTACCATAAATAATTTAAATATTAAAGTCTTGCTGTAGTCCTTAAATTTATTCTCATTATTTTAATTATTTGGATCATAATGAGTTTAAACTATTTTGATCCTTTGTAAAATAGTTTATGTGAAAAAAAAAGTCTATATTAATGAAAATGTTAAGTAAAATCAGTTGAAAATGAGTTTAAATTATTAAATAAGTAACTTTTAATAGTTGAAAAAACTAGACAAGATAGCCAACTAAAATGAAAAACTCGGTAAGACAACATAGTAGAGTGGAGAATTTGGTAAAACAGTAGTGAATAACTCGTCAACACAATCAAGTAGAGTGGATTACTCAACAATGTTACCAAGTAGCAAGAAAATCTCGGCAAAAGAGTTAAGTAGCATGGATAAATTGATTATACAACTGAGTAGCTAGAAGAAACAATGAAAGTTCTAATAATCACTATGTCGTGTTCGCTTTAAAGAGTTTACTGTTTATGAAGATGTGTGTGGATGAATTAGCGGGATTGCTTCCGTTCGCTTCCAGGTATTTGCGAAGAAATGAATGTGATGATTTGAAAATTGGTTTCTTGAATCCATTTTCACTGATAGCAAAGATTTGCAGGTATTTGTCCTCAATTATTCATTTACCCTTTTTTATAATAATAATAATAATAAATAATAATAATAATTAATTTTTATTTTTTTTCTTTATATAATAATTTTTACAATTATATATAATATTAATAATTACAATTTTATACTATTTTTACTACTAAGGGTATTTTGATAATCTTCAATTTTTATCAATTAAACAAATTTTTTATCTGTCACATCAATCAAATCTTACGCTAATTTTCACACTCTCATTTACTTCCAAATCCACTTAAATAAACAATACTTAATTCACCTCAAATTCATCCACTCATTCTTCCTCAATTCTTATCCCCTAAGTGAACACACCCTAAAACACATGGTAATCCAAAGATTTATAATACTAATATAAAATTTTAAAACTATTTACCATAATCTCAACCTAATTATAATTTTTTAAAATTGCATATAATTTTTTTAACTAATTATTTTGTAAAACTTAATCATATAATATCAATATCATTTATTATATACAGAATTAAAATTATTGTCATATTACATAGATTAAACATTTACAACAATATAACATAATTTTTAACTCTCACTAATAAAATTAAATACCAAAGATCTATCAATTACCTTATTATTTTCTACAATGTGTCATAACTTTTTTATTACACTTCATTAAATAATAATTTCACTATTTTATAACTTTTTCATATGAAAATTATGATTTTTTTCATATAACTTTTTTAAATTGAATATTTTGTAAAATCAATTAACAGCATTATACTATGATATAAATTGTAATATCAATTTCATTTATTATATTTAAAATATAAGCTATTGTCATATGACTTAAATTACCTACTTAAATATTTTATTGATAACAACTCAAACAACACAACATAATTTTTATCATATCTTTCGTTACACAATTACTTCATTACTTTATCATTTTCATATACAAAATAAAAAATTTATGAAAAAGTAAATAAAATAAAATAAATAACCCGTGGGTAGACACGGGTGGCACGGGTGGCACGGTCACATCTATAAGAGAGTAAAGTATGTCATGTTTCAGAACTCAACAAAAGAAAGAGAAACAGTGGATGATGAGTAGCCCCGCCATTCGACGCATTTCAGAATGCTTTGTGAAGCCTCGATCCTCCAACCAAATCTGCAATTTAACTCCTTGGGATATTGCTATGTTGTATACAAACTATATCAAGGAGTGTCTTCTCTTCAAGAAACCTGCGACCCTTATTGATGAACATCATTTCAAACAAAATCTGTTGGAGAAGCTCAAAAACTCTCTTTCTCTTACCCTCTCCCATTTTTATCCTTTGTCCGGTCGCCTAGTCACCCACAAAACCCAAAACCCTCCCTCTTATACTGTTTCTATTGATTGCAACAACAGTGATGGAGCTAGATTCATTCATGCAACTCTGAATATGACTATAGCTGATATCCTCTCCCCCTTTGACGTCCCACCCATTTTTCAATCGTTCTTTGACCACCCCAAAGCACTCAACCATGACCATCACACCATGCCGCTGTTGTCCATCCAAGTCACTGAACTAGTGGACGGTGTTATCATAGGTTGTTCCATGAATCACGCTGTTGCTGATGGCACTTCGTATTGGAATTTCCTCAATACGTGGTCTCAGATCTTTCAAGCACAATCTCAATCTGAAAACCATGAATACGATGTTCCCATCTCACGCCAACCCATTCACAATCGTTGGTTTCCAAATAATTGTAGACCACCGATCTCTCTTCCTTACAACCAGCATGACGAGTTTATAGAGAGATCTGAAAGACCCCTCCTGAGGTGTAGATATTTCCACTTTTCAGCAGAGTCTATTTCGAAACTGAAAGCAAAGGCCAACTCAGAATCCAATACCACAGTAATCTCTTCCCTCCAGTCATTATCAGCACTCGTTTGGAGATCCATAACTCGTGCGCGCTCCCCACCTTCTGACCAGAAAACAACTTTCAGATTAGCCGCAGACTGTCGATCAAGAATTAAGCCGCCTTTGGCAGAAGAATACTTTGGAAACTGCCTTCATGTAGCGAGTGCAGAAGCGACAACAAAGGAATTACTTGAGAATGGTATAGGATGGGCAGCATGGAAGTTGCATGTGGCTGTTACAGACCTTAACGATAGAGTGGTGCTAGAATTTCTGGAAGGGTGGTTAGATTCTCCTTTCATAATTCAAATGGGTCGTTACTTTGACCCGTACAGCTCGTTGATGGTTGGTTCGCCCAGGTTCAATATGTATGGATGTGAATTTGGAATGGGGAAAGCGGTGGCTGCTAGAAGTGGTTCTGCAAACAAACTTGATGGGAAGGTGTCGTCATACCCAGGGCGTGAAGGAGGAGGAAGCATTGATTTGGAAGTTTGCCTTTCGCCACACACAATGAGTGCTTTGGAATCAGACGAAGAGTTCATGAATGCAGTTACTGAGTTTGATTCCCTGTTGTTCTAGTTTCCTAATACGCCTATTATGTTCACCACCTTCACTTGTTGATTCAATTAGTAATCAAATAAAGACAATTGAAATAAAGTGACGGAAAATATATGTGGGATCGAGTAGGACAAATATGTTACTGGATGGGCAATTTCTTAGCTCAAACCTTATGTGACGTTCTTTTATTGTAAGAAGATGGTCTGTGTTGTCGTATTCTAAAAGTAATTGAAAATTTCTTATTTCCGTTGGATAAGATAAGAGCAATTAGAGAAGGTTTAATCCTTTACTACATTCCTATTTATGTACGAATTTTTTAATTGGGTCCTCGTTTTTTAAAGTGTATCAAAATGGTCCCTAATTTTGAAAATTGATATCAATTGAGTCCTTTCCGTTAAATTGGCTGGACGGCGTTAAAAAAATTGATGAGTGGATGCTGAGATGACAAACGAGCGCTCGTCCACCAGCGAACGAACGCTCGTCCAGCAGCGAACGAACGCTCGTCCACCAGAGAACGAACGCTCGTCGACCTCTTACTGCTGGACAACCGTTCGTTCCACACTGGACGACCGTTCGTTCGGTGGTCGACGAGCGTTCGTTCGCTGATGGACGAGCGTTCGTTCGCTGGTGGACGAGCGCTCGTTCGTCATCTCAGCATCCCACTCATCAATTTTTTTAACGCCGTCCAGCCAACTTAACGGAAAGGACTCAATTGATATCAATTTTCAAAATTAGGGACCATTTTGATACACTTTAAAAAACGAGGACCCAATTGAGAAATTCGTACATAAATAGGGATGTAGTAAAAGATTAAACCATTACAGAACAATGGCAATAAAATCTATATCAAATCTGTATTATCATCACTTGATTAAAAATAAATACAAGGTTTAAACTTTCATTTGGTCCTCGTATCAGTGTATCAATCTCAGGTGGATCATCGTTTTTTTTTCGGTCTCAATCTGTTCCATAAACTTATAAAAATGAACCAATTAAGCCTTCTCCGTTATCACTGACATCGTCTAACTGTGATGACGTGATGCACTCATATGTATACATCTTATATTACGTGGAATTTTTTATTTAATTTTCTATTAAGTCTTGTACAACTATATTATTTAATGGTTCGGATTAGGAATTTCTTCAGATTAAGATTAGGGTTCGTGTTCTGCCATGGTTGCAATGGATTGGGTCCAAACCATGGCAGAATCAAAGCCCCAATCCATTGCAATCATGGTAGAACGCGAACCCTAATCTCTTAATCTGAAGAAATTCCTAATCTGAACCATTAAATAATATAGTTGTACAAGACTTAATAACAAATTAAATAAAAAATTTCACGTAATATAAGATGTATGCATATGTATGCACCACAACATCACAGTTAGACGGTATCAGTGATAACTTAACAGAGAGGGCTTAATTGGCTCATTTTTACAAGTTTATGGATCCGATTGAGACTGAAAAATGCGATGATCCACACTTGAGATTGACATACAAATACGATGACCAAACAAGAGTTTAAACCTAAAAATAAATACAATATTCACTGTGACCAAATTTCAATCAATTAAAATGAAACACTTCTCACTACTTTTTGTTAGACCCTTAAAATTCTTATGATTAGAATGGCAAGGGGTTCAAGTATACTTTTGTCTTGTTTTTAGTGTGATAAGTAACATACATTTTTATTCTCATTTTAGGAAGAATGGATTTACTTTGGAAGAGGATCCAAATGCACAACTTCGATGCCGTTTTAAATTAAAGTGTGTTCCTTCCTTAAGAACACTATGTTTGGAATTGAACCAGGTGAAAGCAATGGAAGCAGGAAAGTTTATGAACAATAACTTGTATTGGACGTACTGTTGGAATCAAATTAAAGGAAATTTGAAAAAAGTGATGGTGGAGAAATGAGTTTAAGGGAAGTAGTTGAAGAAATGAAGTTGTTTTACTTGACAAAACAAGAAAATGCATAGTTATTGAACTTTAATTTTTGTTTGGAATTTTGTTTAGGTTATCAATATTAGTCTATATGTTTTCAATTAGTCGAGTTGTTTTTTATTATACTAGATGTTTCAGTGAATCTTGCAATATTCTTTAAATATTATGTGTATTTTTTTATATATTTACATTGTTAATGTAAATTAATGTACTTTATTTTAAATCATCAATAAAATTAATTTTAATTAATTTTTATATATTTTATTTATTTCTTATTATAAAAAAAATTAATTAAATTAAGAAATTATAAATGTAGGTGAATAATTATAAATAAAAAAGTTTTAAACTTTCACAAAATAATAATTACTAATAAAATCTCCGACATATACATCCCATACCAGATCATGAAAAACTTCCAGAAATCGATTGCAACAGCGACTCTAATTGTGAGGATTTAAAAAAAACTTCACAAAATAACAATTTTTTTATAATGACATTTAAATTATTTTTTTAATAAAAATATTTGAATAATAATATTTAAGAAATATATATAATAATAAATACTATGAATTTATATAATAAATATAAATTATTCATAAAACAATCCCACGTTAAGTTAAATAAGAGTAACAATAAAGAAAACAAACACTGAATAATTTAACTTTTTATACTCCTTAATTTTAAGACTTGTATAAAATTTAATCTTTACATTAATTATTTATATTGAACTTCCCTAATGGTATCAGAATCCATGGTTCAGATTTGGTGACCGATCTCAAACGAGTACGTCCCTCCATGATATGGTGAAGCCTTAGCAGGAGACCAGTGGCAGATAGCCAGATGTATCATGAGAGGTAGAGAGCAAAAGATGCTCAGTGTTTGACCATGGATCGTGAAAGAGAGTAGAGAGAAGTGGTGACCAAGGTGTACTCAAAGATAAGAAAAGACTTTCGCTGTAGAGGAGGTGGAGGTGAAGAACCATAGTCCTTTGTTTGAAAAGAGGATTGTTGGATACAAACAAAGTCCCACAATGAGATAAAATAAGAAATGGAGATGAGTTTATATATACATAAAATACATCCATTAATAAGAGGTCTTTTGAAGTGGTACCAAAAGCAAATATGTGAGAACATGAATCTCCCTACAAATAAAAAAACCTAAAGAAAAGTATTCCGGTGTTCCTTGATTTATCATTCATAGTTAAAATATTCTATTGCTCTTTTATAGTATTTGCTGCCAATACAGTGAAATCCTTTTATAAATATTAGGCTTAATACCCTATTTTGTCCCTAGTTTCGCCCGACAATGTCAAATTAGTCCATCCTTTAAAAAGTGCGTCAATTACGTCCTTACTTAATAAAATTTATATCAATAAAATCCCTTCCATTAAATCCGTACAAACAACGTTAATTATTTCTCTCTCTCTTCTATTAACGTTGTTTGTACGGATTTAACGGAAGATATTTTATTAATATAAATTTTATTAAGTAAGGACGTAATTGACGCACTTTTTAAAGGATGGACTAATTTGACATTATCGAACGAAATTGGAGACAAAATAGGATATTAAGCCTAAATATTAAATCTTGTTTAATTGTGCGCATAACATCAACACTTTAACTCAAATAACAACAACATAAGAATTCATAATACATATTAGGGTTAAATATGTTTTTAGTCCCTAAACTATTGGCCATTTCTGGTTTTCGTCCCTCTTCCAAAGTAAGGTACACTTTAGTCCTCATACTTTTCGAAACTTTGGTTTTAGTCCTCCAAAACTAACACCGTGAAAAATATGTTGATGTGTCTAACGTCTCTTTCCACGTGTTCTAACGTCTCTTTCCACGTGTTTAAACAGCTAAAATGCAAAGTTAATCCAACGTTCGTAAAGTTTGGTTTATTAGTTTCATTGCAAAGTGTTGTCTGAAGGATTTGGGCAAAGACAAAGTGGAAAGAAGGTTCAAGCTTGGATATCACCTTCTTGGGCGTTGGTGGAGTTGGGCACGTAAGTTCACATTTGTCTTTGTTTTGGTTTAAAATGATGGATGGATTTGGGGATGTAGGGTTTTGTTGAAGGGTTCTGGTTTCGAACTTGAGTTTCTTTGTTAATCACTTTTGAAGGGAAATGAAAGGTGATAGAGGAGGTTGCACACCAAGGAGCATAGGTTCTGGAATGTCCCAAAGTTGTGGATCATCTCACTTAGCTTCAAAAAACTGTGGTTGTGGGGAAAGATTGTTGTTGTTGAAGGCAACTACATTGAAGAACAAAGGGAGACTATTTTATAGATGTAGAAATTGGACAGTAAGTGAGAATAAAAGCTTTATTTATTGTGTTGAATATTGCATTGCTGATTTATAATTTTCATTTGCAGAGTAATTCAAGCTGTAACTTCTTTCAATGGGTTGATGAAGGAGATTTCGAAATGGAAGGAAGCTTACAAAGGAAGAGTGAAGAAGTTGAAGTGTGTATTGAAAATGTTGTGTTGGATCTAAGGAAGAAGAAGGACAAGTTGAAGAAGAAATTAGAGGAAGAGAGAAAAAATTTCAAAATGATGTTGATGTTTTTTGTATTGTCATGGGCATTAACTGCCATGTTTTGTATTCTGTTTGTGTTGAAGGTTAATTGTAATTAGATAGGTTGTGATGTGGATGTCCAAGGAAGTTTTAAATTGAATAAACTATGGAAGTTCAGTTCAATTGTGTCTTGATGGTTGTGTTATGTGCATTTGTGTTATATACTTTGGAAATATTAACAGCTGTGTTTAAAATCACCAAATTCTGCAAGTTATCAGAAAAAGTGTTTAAAATTTGGGGGTTTAAATGTCAATTTTGCAGAAACGAGTTTGGAATGTTAATGTGATGATTTTAGCAACTTTGTTTGACCAAATTTGACATGTACTAACTGCCAACAGATGTTAATATTTCTTCTCTCTTCTTCAACATACACATTGTCCATCCCAAACCCATCATCACCATTTGCCATTCTCTCCTCTTCACTGTCATCAACATTTTCCATCCCTTCGTCTTCACTCCTCAACAACATTCTCTCCTCTTCACTGTCATCAACATTGCCCTCTTCATCTTCTTCTTCATCTTGCTCTTCATCCCCCTCAACATTCCCCTCTTCCTCTTCCTCTTCCACCATTTCTCCCTCAACATTCCCCTCTTCCTCTTCGTCATCTACTACCAGGTCTTGTACTTCAACATTTCCCTCCACCCCACCAATATCTTCTTCATCCATAACAACCTCTTCCTCCATCTGCTGTACTCTTACTTCCTCTGCCTCCTCACCAAATGTAACAAAACTAATTTCCTCTGCCTGACTGGGTTGGCCATGTTGAACATAGATTTCAACTTCCTCCTTATTTGCCTCTGCATAGTTAGCCAACAAAATGGCTTCTCTGTCATCTGTTAGTGGTCTGAGGTTGTTCATTGCCTTTTGTTTGGAACCCTTCCACCAAAGTTTGAACTCTCCAGAGTACTTGAATTCTCTAACAAATCCCACTGCTTCAAAGTATGACCACATGTCGGGATCGATTCCCCTAATAACATGTATCTCTCCTCCCACGTATTGTAGACCCTTGTTCTTCATGAACTTCCCCATATGATACAAACACACATCAAAAACCATTTTTCCTACAAGGTCAAATGAAAACTTCCCACATTAGACTCACAATGCACAGCGGAATGCCCATTACACACACAATTGCTTTTTTTGTTCAACGAATCACAGAGAAAACAAGTTCAACTTAAACTAAAAAATTACCTTGCTCAACGAACCACCTCAACGAACGACAAAGAAATCCCTTTCTTTCACCAAGCAAACTCAATGAACCACGAAGATGCACGCGCAGATGAACCACGAACCAAACCCAAACAAAGAACAGCAACACCAACACCAATTGTAACTGATTTTGAGTATCAATTTCATTCCAAATTAAAGAGGAATCACTTCCATCCCCAGATGACTTAACACGTCAGCAAAAAACCAATTACACGTGCAAAGAGACGTTAGACACATCAGCATATTTTTCACGGTGTTAGTTTTGAAGGACTAAACCCAAAGTTTCGAAAAGTATGAGGACTAAAGTGTACCTTACTTTGGAAGAGGGACGAAAACCAGAAATGGCCAATAGTTTAGGAACTAAAAACATATTTAACCCTACATATTATTATATAATTGACTGACCACAATAGAGATGACAAAAACTTGGATAGACCCAACCTAAAAATTCATAATACCAATATAAAATTCCAAAATATTTTTCCATAACCTTATTATAATTTTTAAAAGAATATTCTATTACATATAATCTTTTATCTTATTATTTTTTGAAACTTAATCTGCATTTTGAATTTTATTTATTATATATAAAATTAAAATTATTATCGTACCATATAGATTCTAATTTCAAACTTCTTCTAACGAAATTAAATGCCAACAATTAATCAATTACTTTATTATTTACTATAATAACCTTTTTATTATTTTTCACTAAATAATAATTTCACTGATTTATTATTTCTTCCTAAAAAATACCATGAGTTTTGTTTTCATATAACTCTTCAACTGATTTTTTTGTTAAAATAAACTAACATATTATATTATGATATAAATTGTGATATCAATTTCATTTGTTATATTTAAAACATAACTTATTATCATATCATTTAAATTTATTACTTAATTATAGTAATAATAACAATTACAATAATACAATTTAATTTTTATCATAATTTTATTATTTTTATTACTTTTATATAAAAAATAAAAAAATTATAGAAAAAAAATACAATAACATAAATAACCCGTGGCTAGGGGCGGGTGGCACGCGTGGCGCGGGTGGCACGGGTGGCACGGGTCACTCAACTAGTATCTATAAAAGAGAACAGTATGTCATGCATCAGAACTCAACATAGGAAAGAAAAACACTGCATAATGAGTACCCCCACCGTTCGACGCATTTCAGAATGCTTTGTCAAGCCTCAATCCTCCAACCAAATCTGCAATTTAACTCCTTGGGATATTCTGTCGATTAAAAAATACATCCACCATTGTCTTCTCTTCAAGAAACCTGCAACCCTTATTGATGAACATCATTTCATACAAAATCTGTTGGAGAAGCTCAAACGCTCTCTTTCTCTTACCCTCTTCCATTTTTATCCTTTGTCTGGTCGCCTTGTCACCCACAAAACCCAAAACCCTCCCTCTTATACTGTTTCTATTGATTGCAACAACAGTGATGGAGCTAGATTCATTCATGCAACTCTGGATATGACTATAGCTGATATCCTCTCCCCCTTTGACGTCCCACCCATTGTTCAATCATTCTTTGACCACCACAAAGCAGTCAACCATGACGGTCACACCGTCCCGCTGTTGTCCATCCAAGTCACTGAGCTTGTGGACGGTGTTATCATTGGTTGTTCTATGAATCACTCTGTCGGTGATGGCACTTCGTATTGGAATTTCTTCAATACATGGTCTCAGATCTTTCAAGCACAATCTCAATCTGAAAACCATGAATACGATGTTCCCATCTCACGCCAACCCATTCACAATCGTTGGTTTCCACATAATTGTAGTCCACCAATCTCTCTTCCTTTCAAACATCATGACGAATTTATAGAGAGATCTGAAAGACCCCTCCTGAGGTTGAGATTTTTCCACTTTTCAGCTGAGTCTATTGCCAAACTGAAAGCAAAGGCCAACTCAGAATCTAATACCACAAAAATCTCTTCCTTCCAGTCATTATCAGCACTCGTTTGGAGATCCATAACTCGTGCGCGCTCCCCACCTTCTGACCAGAAAACAACTTTCAGATTTTCCGCAGACTGTAGATCAAGAATGAAGCCGCCTTTGGCAGAAGAATACTTTGGAAACTGCGTTCATGCAGCGAGTGCAGAAGCGACAACAAGGGAATTACTTGAGAATGGTATAGGATGGGCAGCATGGAAGTTGCATGTGGCTGTTACAGACCTTAACGATAGAGTGGTGGTAGAATTTCTGGAATGGTGGTTAGATTCTCCTTTCATAGTTCAAACGGGTGGTTACTTTGACCCGTACAGCTTGTTGATGGGTGGTTCGCCGAGGTTCAATATGTATGGATGTGAATTTGAAATGGGGAAAGCGGTGGCGGTTAGAAGTGGTTCTGCAAACAAATTTGATGGGAAGGTGTCGTCATACCCAGGGCGTGAAGGAGGAGGAAGCATTGATTTGGAAGTTTGCCTTTCGCCACAGACAATGAATGCTTTGGAATCAGACCAAGAGTTCATGAATGCAGTTACTGAGTTTGATCCCCTGTTGTTCTAGTTTCCCCATTATCTTCACCACCTTCACTTGTTTGTTTGAATTAGTAATCAAATAAAGGCGATTGAAATATATATATATATATATATGTGTGTTCAGTAGAAAAAATAATAAATTGTTAATTTTCTTAATTTTCCCTCTTAACTTTTCTTAATTTTCACTTTTTATTATGTTAGAAAATTTTACTGTCAACATATAAAAGAATTGTTCATGGGTGTCGGATATCATATTTAGTAGATTGTTGATCAGAGTCATTGATATCAGAACATATTTAACCTCTAAGCTCATGGATCTCATGCTCACGAACTTTTTAGTGTTAAGACTCAATTCCTATTTTATTCTCTCGTCAAACTCTACCCTATATTAGTATTTAATTACTGTGTTGTTAATATGTATTTAATGAGTGAGTCTCAACATTAAAACATTTATATTATTTTTGTTACTAAAAATATTTGAATAATAATATTAAAGAAATGTATATGATAATAAATACTGTGAATTTATATAATAAATATAAATTATTCATATAACAATCCAACGTTAAGTTAAATAAGAGTGCCAATAAAAAAAACACTAAATAATTTAACCTGAAGTTTTCATACTCCTTGATTAAAAACATGTATAAAATTTTATCTTTACACTAATTGTTTATATTTAAAGAAACTTATAATTGGGTAAAGAAAAGTATTCTAGTGTTACTCATACAATAGTATTATTTATAATTTTTAATTAAAATGATAAATAATATTATTGACAATCCGATTAGTATTGACTTAAAAGCCTCACAATGACGATTCCTTTCAATAATATTAATAATGGTTTAAAAATAAATGCTTGACAGACTGAGAATATTTTATAGGATTGGAAATGACAACTAGGAAACTGCATTCATAAACTCTATGTCTGATTCAAGAGAGGTCATTATATGTGGTAAAAGGCAGATTTCCAAATCGATGCTTCCCCCTCCTTCACGACCTGGAAATGATGTGACCTTCCCATCAAATTTGTTGGCATATCCACTTCTCACTGCCACTGCTTTCCCCATTCCAAACTCACTCCCATACATGTTGAACCTTGGTGAGCTACTTATCAACACAACGTACGGCTCCAAAGGCTGACTGGTGTGCTTGATCACTGGAGACTGTAACCACTCTTGGAGTAAATGCAACACCTCTCTGTCATTGTGCCTTGTAACAGCAAGGTGCAACTTCCCTGCAGCCCATCCTAGATCATTCTCAAGTAATTCCCCAACTGTCGTTTCCGCACTCAACTTATCAACCGAGTTTCCAAAGTATTCATGAGCCAGAGGTGGCTCCATTCTTGACCGATTGTTTGCAGTTAAGTCGAAACGTGTTTTTTGCTCATATGGTAGGGAGCATGCTCGAATTATTGATCTCCAAACAAGTGCTGATAATGACTGGAACGAAGAGATTTTCGTCGTATTACTGTTGGACTCTGAGTTTGCCTTTGCTTTCAGTTTTCCTATCGACTCTGCTGAAAAGTGGAAGATTCTCTCTCTCAGCAAGGGCGCTTCATACCTCCTGATAAACTCGTCGTGATGTTTGAAAGGAAGATTGATTGGTGGACTGCAATCATTTGGAAACCAGCGATTGTGAATGGGTTGGCGCAAAATGGGAACATCATATTCTTGGGCTTGAGGTTGTGCTTCAAAGATCTGAGACCATGTATTGAAGAAATTCCAATACGAAGTGCCATCACCGACGGAGTGATTCATGGAACAAGCTATGAAAACACCATCGATCAATTCGGTGACTTGGATGGACAACAGCGGCATGGTGTGACCGTCATGGTTGACTGCTTTGTGGTGGTCGAAGAATGAGTGAAAAATGGATGGGGTGTCAACTGGGGAGAGTAGTTCAGATATGGTGACATCAAGAGTTGCATGAATGAATCTAGCTCCATCACTGTTTTTGCAATCAACAGAAACAGTATAAGAGGGAGGGTTTTGGGTTTTGTGGGTAACAAGGCGACCAGACAATGGATAGAAATAAAAAAGGGTGAGTGAAAGAGAGTGTTTGAGCTTCTCCAACAGATTTTGCACGAAATCGTGTTCATCAACATGGGTTTCAGGCTTCTTGAAGAGAAGACCCTTTTGGATATAGTGCACAGACAACATAGAAATATCCCAAGGTGTTAAATTGCATATTTGGTTTGTAACTTGGGTTAAACCATGCGGTTTGACGAAGCATTCTGAAATGCGTCGAACGACAGGAGTAACCATGATTCAAGTTTACACACAAGTTTTGGTCTGTGTTGAAGAGAGAAATCGTAAGTGCTAATAAAATATGCATTTAAAGGTAACATAGACGGATGAGTTAAATGAAAACAAGTTTTTAAGTTTTGCCAGGAAACTTCTACCCATTAGCATATAGGAACCAAATGCGATTTTGAATTTTGCTAGAATGTGTCCCCACTAGAATATAGTTTAGAATTATTCACTCCTATATTTGAAGATTCGATATCTTAACATTCCATTCTCACACACCAACTTATTTTATTACTTTTATATTTAATAATTTAGTTTATATTTAATTAGAATAGCTTAATTAATTTAATAGTTTTTATTGTTGTTATTTGAATGTCAAAACAAAACAGTGGTGTAAGCAGAGCTTTTCCGTATTTAAACTCAACCATTTTAGGAGCTATTTTTAATACAAAAGAAATTATTTATGTTAATTAATATTTTTTATTAAACGTTAAATAATGTTAAATAATATTAAAAAATGAAATATATATCTCACAGACAAAGATTGATTGAAGTTATATAATCTCATACTAGATAATAAATTATCCAAGCCAAAATAAAGTAATAAATTTTCTAATTTTCTATATTTTATTATATTTATATTAGCTAGAGCAATCCAGGAAATGTGAGGTAAAAATTAGGGCAACGCATTTTTTTGCATTTTTCTCCTTTATAAGTCTCATCTTGTTTAGAAGTCGAGAGCTAAGAGAGTTCAAATGTTTGTTTTATATTCCAAAAAAACCTATTTCAGTTTTAAGTATAATTTTGTTTTTTAAAAGAAAAATTGAAGTATAATTCAAAATAAAAGGTTTAGTGAATATTGAATTGCATGAAATACACATAACAATTATTTTTTCTTAATTATGTTTGATAATGTCTTTTTTGTAATTGGTACCGTCAATCTCAAATCCAAGCAATGAATATTATTTTTAAACATACATCGACGTTCAAATTTATAGTTCATATAGGTTACGCTGATTCAAAATTATATTAAATACTAACAAGGGTGAAGTTTAAAAGATAATATTTGATGAACCGATTCTCAAATCCGAATAGGAGGAATGGCTAAACATAAGATTGCGTAAAGAAAAACTATAGCTGTAGGGAAAATGTGGAAAAAGTAATTTCATATTGATTAGTAGATAATGAGTTTGAGTTTTATAAAAAAAATAAAGTTTAATATATATGATATATTATTTTGGTTGAATGAGTCCGAATACGACTCAGAAGTTCAGAATATCTTATTATTCTGGTCAAAAGATGGCTAATAAGAATGGGTTTTTCTGTCACATGCAAAGAGATGAAACAAACACATCCAATTATGTAATTTATGTCATTGTTTCAGCATCAATTCGGTAAGATGGATAAGTGGAGTATGATGACTACTTGAACAAAAGTTTGCTTATGATACCATAAAGAACCCCAACTTCCATTTATGCACAATAGGAAAATATCCTTTCAGCCTCCTCAATAGACTGCTAAGAAATTGTCACCTACACCAACCTCTACACATTTGTTTTATTTATACTCTTCAATTAAAAAATTTCGCTGTAAAAGGAATCTATACGTATGATGTATATATCACAACTTTTGGACCGAATGTTATTATATTACTATACTTGTGCTTTGTCTAGATCACGCTGTAAAATAATATTAATAAATAAAACTCATACCATGGAAAGTTATGTTTCCTAGCTAAATTTTTTTATTCAATTTAATAGAAAAAAAAATAAACACAGGTAAAAGATAAATAAACTCATTATGTGAATTGGATTTATGTTCATTTACATGTTTATCCAGTGAATTTAATCTCGGAAGAGACACAAAATTATTTCAAAAATGTAGTTAATAAAACAATAAAGTAGCTATAAGATGTATGACTTCTTTAAAAAATATAAATGTAAATCTAAATCTCACATTAGATAAAAATAAAAAAGTGAAACACCGCATAAAAATAATAATATATAAATCCATTTTCTAAGATTTTGAATTAAGAGAATATTAATATTTTATTTGGTTCGACTCCAGTCTCATTAATATTGTGATTTTCAAGTGAATAAGTTCACAAAAAAGATCAAGATACAATTTCTTATTCTTCCGTGTCCTTAAGTTTTAGGATTTTTCACTAATTTATATTATAATTGTCTAACTCATTTTTACATAAGGGAGACACCGAGAGATTTGATTCCAATGAATTATGAACAAACTCATAAAAAGACCAAATCATCATTTCTAATAAAAAATTTAAAGTAATGAGTTTATGATCCTAATACTTATATATTAATCATTTTATTCATTCTTATCTAATATAAAACTTAAATTCACCTTAAATTTCTAACACTAGTTAATAGAGCTAAACTAGAAGATGGAAACATGTACAATTTTTCTATATTAGAAATTCGCATAACATTATTTTCTACATATTATATTTGTTTGTTATGAAAGGTTTGTTGTAAAAAGTTAACAAAATAAAACTTCATGAGACGTCAATTTATTGTTTTTAAAGACTTATACACGATGTGTTGTGTAAATCTTTCAAAATATAATAAGAACTTTTCTAAAAAAATTTAGGATATCAAAACTAATAAGAAAATCTAAAAAAATTAATATCCATATGCTTTAAAAATAAGAAAAGAAAGGAGAAAACAAGGATAAGTAATAAGAGAGCTTGAAAAGTGTGTTTCGTGCTTTTAGTGGAAGCACAAATTAGGGGTTTCGAAACTAGTTAAGCAAATCATGACATGAAGAAGATATCTGAAACAGTAACAAAAAACAACCCCACAATAGGAACAGAGAATGAATTAAAATAAACTCTGGAATGGATAGTTTTATTGTAATCAAAATATGACAGAGGTTTGATATGGGTATTTCAAAGTGAACAAAAGGAAACTGAACAATATAGTGAAAGGTATTCAGCCAATAACAGAAGCATCCCAATAGCCATCTCACAATGGATTAACCTGGTTCATTCATATAAAAAGAATTTCAGAAGGAGAGGTAGTACAGTAAGAAGAAGGGGAATAACAGAATTGGTCAGAGGGAACATACCACACGCATATCTCCCCTAGAGCACGTAATCCTTCATAAATATATTCTCTCTCTTACGCCTCATGCTTTTCCTGCTCCCTTTTCCTTGTGGATCACCTGCCAAATGATTTTCTGGTATGACAGACCTGTCCCCCACATCCAGCTCAGCATTTGTTAGACTTTCATTTTTTTCACCCGTTACAATACTCCTCCCATTGAAAACAACCTTGTCCTCAAGGTTGAATTCTGGAAAAGACTGTTGTATCTCAGCTACATCCTCCCAAGTGGCATCAGTGGTATCCAAAGAATCCCATTGAATTAAAATTTGAGGAATCGGTTGAGACTGTCGTATAATGGTTCTAGATTCCAAAATTTTCAAAGGATGAACAACTGGACCAATATCAGTGGTAGTCAAAGGCAAAGGCAAATAAGTTCGTGAAGGATTACCCTGAAAAGCCTTAAGCAAGGAGACATGGAACACAGGGTGAATTCTTGCAGTAGCAGGCAACCTAAGTCTATAAGCAACATTTCCAATTTTTTCCACCACTTCAAACGGACCAAAATACCGCATACTTAATTTCTGATTTTTCCTCAAGGCAACAGAATGTTGTCTATAAGGTTGTAGTTTGACTAAGACCAATTCTCCTACTGCAAAGTGTATATCCCTTCGTCTTTTATCAGCTTGTTGTTTCATATACTGCTGAGCCTTAAGTAGATTTGTTTTCAATTGCTGTAGGAGTGTATCACGAGCTTGTAGCATATCTTGTACAGAAACAGGATCTGTAGAAGCAATTTCATACCTTATAACCGTAGGAGGGTCTCTCCCATATAAAGCCTTGAAAGGGGACATACCAATACTCTGGTGCAAGGAAGAATTGTACCAAAATTGAGCCCAAGGAAGCATATAATACCATCCTTTTGGATTTTCAAAAACGAAACATCGAAGATACATTTCTAATGTTTTATTCAAAACCTCTGTCTGTCCATCTGACTGTGGATGGTATGAGGAACTCATAGCAAGTGTAGTACCTTGGGCTTTGAAAAGATGTTGCCAAAATGAACTAATGAAAACTCTGTCCCTGTCAGAGACTATGGAACGAGGGATACCATACAACTTAACTATGTTGTTAATAAAAACTTCAGCAACTGTCTTACTTGTATATTGTGCCTTAAGTGGAATGAAATGACCAAACTTGGAAAGTCGGTCAACTACTACCATAATTGTGGAAAATCCATTGTGACAAGGGCAAGCAAGTAATGAAATCCATTGCTATGTCATCCCACACATGTAATGGAATTGGCAAGGGCTGTAATAACCCCGCAGGTAAAGCTTGCTGTACTTTAGCTTGTTGGCAAATTTGGCATTCCCGCACAAATTTTCTAATCCTCTGTTGCATGGCAGGCCAAAAAAATTGGGAAGAAATTCTAGCCATTGTTTTGGCAACTCCAGCATGTCCTCCGATCTTGGAAGAATGAAATTCCAAGAGCACCTGATTGATAATATCATCATCCTCTGGCAGCATTATCCGACCCTTCCAAATCAATAATCCATCCTTGATTACATATTCTGGAGACTTCAACTTATCAGCCAAACACTGATCATATAAATCCTTCAACCGTTTATCCTGTTGAGATACTGCAGCCACCTTTTTTAGCCATTGACTAGTTGGTTCTGACCATGCCATCATAATACTTCTAGATAATGCATCGGCAGGAACATTCTCTTTTCCTGGTTTATATTGGATTGTAAAATCAAAACCCAAAAACTTTGGTAACCATTGTTGCTGTTCCGGAGTCTGCAAACGTTGTTCTACTAATTCCTTTAAGCTCTTTTGATCTGTTTGAATAATAAACTTGTGGCCCAACAAGTAGTGTCGAAATTTGGCCAAGGCCTCGGTGATCGCGTAAAATTCTCGAGTATATGCAGACTGCTTTTGCATTCTCGTAGACAATTTCTTAGAGAAATAAGCAACGGGATGATTACCTTGACTTAAAACTGCTCCTACCCCCAACCCAGAAGCATCTGTTTCCAGAACAAAAGGAACCGAAAAATTTGGTAGTGCCAAGACCGGTGCTGTAGTGAGTGCTTCCTTCAATTGGATAAAGGCCATGGTTGCTGCTTCAGTCCATTTAAAAGCATTTTTCTTCAACAATTCTGTTAGTGGAGCAGCTATTTGGGCATACCCTTTAACAAATCGCCGGTAATACCCAGTGAGACCAAGGAACCCACGCAATTGTTTCAAGTTACTGGGTCGTGGCCACAATTTGACCGCTTCTACCTTGTTATCATCCATGGCAACCCCAGATCCAGAAATGGTGTGACCAAGATAATCAATTTCTTCAACGCCAAATGAACATTTGGAAAACCGTGCATACAACTGGTGCTGCTGTAAAATCTTCAAAACCACCTCTAAATGATACACATGGTCCTTGAATGAAGAACTATATACAAGGATATCATCGAAAAAAACCAGAACAAATTTTCTCAATAATCCTTGAAAAATATGATTCATAAGACTTTGAAAAGTGGCTGGAGCATTTGTTAATCCAAAGGGCATGACCAGCCATTCGAAATGTCCATGATGTGTACGAAAAGCGGTTTTGTAACGATCCTGCGGGTTCAACAAGATTTGATGATACCCTGATCTCAAATCTAACTTAGAAAAAATCATGGCACCAAAAAGTTCATCAATCAGCTCATCCACAGTTGGTATTGGAAAACTGTCCTTTATAGTAATTGCATTCAATGCTCTATAATCAGTGCAAACTCTCCAAGAACCATCTTTCTTTTTCACAAGTATAATTGGTGAAGAAAAAGGGCTCGTACTAGGTTGTATAATCCCTTCCTGAAGCATATCAGTAACAAGCCGTTCAATCTCTTCTTTTTGACTATGAGGATAGCGATATGGTTTCACCTTCACCGGAGTTGATCCTTCCATTAGTGGAATAGAATGGTCATGTGCACGAGAAGGAGGCAAATTGGAAGGTGTATGGAACACAGAAGCATAAGTGCGCAACAGTAAAGCAATTTCAGGGTCTATATTAGATGGTAACTCTGTCAAAGGCAAAGAGTGCACATTAGTATCCACCATTTGCATGCTATAAACCTCAGCAATGGAATTTGTGTGGACCATCCTACGGATATGATGCAATTGAGCCTGCAGCGGAACATAATCAACATCTCCTTGTAATGTTACAAATTTACCTTGATACAAAAATTTTAAATTCAAGGATTCATAATCGGCTACATGGGGACCTAAGGTTTTCAACCATTTAGCTCCCAGAATCAGATCAGCCCCTGAAATTGGAAGTAAATAGACAGGTATGTGAAATAAATGCCCTTGAGCATGGAGGGCCAATTTCTGAATGAAACCCTCGGCTGCCATATAATTTCCATTGCCGACCATGACTTTGAACATTGGTGCTGGTTCCACCGGAAGCTTCAAGAATTTTGCTAGGCGAGGTTGCAAAAAATTGTCTGAACTCCCTCCATCCACCAAAACCGTAACAGGTAGCTTATCAATGTAAGCTAAAAATCTAATTGTACCCACCCCCACTCCACCTTTAAGAGCATTCAGAGATAAATGATGGTCATCAATCACAATATCTTCATTAACAACCTGCTGATCAATATCTGGTGGCGGCTCATAATCAGGATCCAACGAGTCATCCTCCAAATTCAAAAACAAGTACTGTCTATTTGGACACTTGTGGTTAAAAGTAAATTTGTCATCACAAAAATAACATAATCCCTTTTCTCTGCGAAGTTGCATTTCCGCTGTACTAATTCTTCTGACATTACTATTGATCAAAGGTGGAATTGTAGGTTTTGGTAATAACGGTGGAAGAGATGGTTTAACCCCAAATTTTAGAGGTTGCTGTGACGTCTGCAAACTCGTTGAAGACAATGGAGAATATCGTTTAACAGGCACATGATTAAATTTAACCGTGGGGAAGTATCGTTCCTCGTATAACTTTGCCAAAGCTACTGCTCGCAACAAAGAAGTAGGAGTTTGAACCACCACATCACGTCTAATCTCAGCATTTAACCCACTCAAAAAACAATTTAATAAAGCTTCATCAGATAACCCCATGGATCTATTCGCCAACGACATAAACTTCAAGTAATAATCAGAAACTGTGCTAGTTTGGCTTAATTTAAAGAGCTCTGCCATTGGACAATCAAAAGGAGAGGGTCCAAACTGAGATTCCAAAGCGCGCTTCAATTCTGTCCATGTTTGCACCGCAGATAACCTTTGCAGCATTTGAAACCAAGGCACTACATCTTTTTCGAAATGCATTGCAGCAATTTCGACTCTCTCCGCATCCGGCGTGTGGTGATAGTTAAAGAACTTTTCAGCCTTAAAAATCCACTCTAACACTGATGATTGACCATCGAAATGGGGGAATCCCAAGGATATGTCCTTAGCCGGTAGCGCAACCTGCAACGGAGTTGCTCCCGAAGTGGCACCATGAAACTGAGATTGCGATTTCACGATTAACTCTAACGATTGTTGAAATTGATCCATACGAGCTTGCGCATCAGCCTGAACTTGTTGAGTATGAGCCCGTTGTTCCCTGTCACGAATTTCAAGAAGATCCATAAGTTTGCGAAGTTCCTCGGAATGACTACGTACTTCTGCCTGTAGGTCCTTCAAACGGGTGTTCTCAGCCATGGCGTCAATGAAAGCACCAATGAAACAGTAACAAAAAACAACCCCACAATAGGAACAGAGAATGAATTAAAATAAACTCTGGAATGGATAGTTTTATTGTAATCAAAATATGACAGAGGTTTGATATGGGTATTTCAAAGTGAACAAAAGGAAACTGAACAATATAGTGAAAGGTATTCAGCCAATAACAGAAGCATCCCAATAGCCATCTCACAATGGATTAACCTGGTTCATTCATATAAAAAGAATTTCAGAAGGAGAGGTAGTACAGTAAGAAGAAGGGGAATAACAGAATTGGTCAGAGGGAACATACCACACGCATATCTCCCCTAGAGCACGTAATCCTTCATAAATATATTCTCTCTCTTACGCCTCATGCTTTTCCTGCTCCCTTTTCCTTGTGGATCACCTGCCAAATGATTTTCTGGTATGACAGACCTGTCCCCCACATCCAGCTCAGCATTTGTTAGACTTTCATTTTTTTCACCCGTTACAATATCCTGCATCTTGTGGCTGCATCTTGTGGCTACAACAATTCTTGCAATTCTTGTAGATGCAACAATTTGGGTCTTGTTGAAGAAAGATTGTTTAACAACAACTTTGCAATTCTTGTAAATGCAACTATTCGAGTCTTGTTGAAGAGAGATTGTCTAACAACAACTTTGTTATAACCATCACGGTCAACACAAATTCAACCAACACAAGTTCGATTAACTTAAACATGATCAACATGAGTTTGACCAACCTTGCCGATCATGACTTTTACAAAATTAAAATGATATATTTAAATTAAAAGATTTAAACCCTTAGTTTTTTTTAAAAAAATTTAGAGTTTATTGTTTATATATTATAAAGTATATTGCGGAGGTGAATAAATAATACAAAACATATATATATATATATATATATATATATATATATATATATATATATATATTTCCTTATAATTAAGAAACAAGCTCTCTAAAAAGGAAATACTTCAAAAAAAACAGTAATAAATTTAGCAACATTATTGAGGATGTTAATCCACCACTGGTTGCTTGGACAAGGATGTCAAAGAAGTTGAATAAATAAATTTATTCCAAACTTAACAGTATAATGTTTTGATGAGTATTATCATTTCCTAAAGTTTGTGACAATTGAAGTGATTAGTAACAATTTTAAAATGAAAAAGTTAAGTTGTAATTCGATAATTCAACTAATAATAATAATAGTATTAAAATTAATTTTTTTAAAGTATTCTAGCTTAATTAATATGCAGTATTTTAATTTTATTTTTCACACCAGACTTATTTTTTGATTAATTATCAAAATATCAATAAGGTTAGCTACTGATTCCTAGTTATCTTTTCTAGTTATTAGAGATCAAATTGTGGTAGGTGACAATGTACGGAAAATTGATTAAAAATGTTGAAAAAGGATATATAGAAGGTTAGACAAAGAACAGTGGGTTTTAATTATTATGTTGCAATTTTATTTAAATTACAAAAATGGAATTTAAAAATAAATTACAGTAGATAAATTGTGCTTTGAACATAGGACTTCATATAAAAAATATCATGTCTAACAAATTAGACTTTAAACTAATGGCTTTTTGGTCACACATGCATAGAGATGCATCCAACCCTATAATTCATAATGACATTTCTGAGTCATATCAAGAATGATGGGTAGAGCATCCATTTCCTCTATTTAATTAACCATTCAATGGCTAATTTGAACAAAACTTTGCTTGTGATACCATTAAAAATGTTTGTGACAATCCACAACTTTCGTTAACGCACTAATGTGTAAATAATCAGTTGCAGCCCCAGACCCCTTACTTAAATATATGCATGTTTAAAAAAGTACAACTCGTATAACATATAAGTATAATCACATCTCAAAATCTGATCTATCAATAATTTATTATTACATAAAAATTTATTAAAAACAAATAAAATAATACAAGTATTAGATGTTATATCAATTCTATAATAAAAGTTATATTTTATAAAATATAATTAAATTATATCTATTATAAACAATATTTAAATAAATATATACAAATAAAATATTAATCTACTTGCTTTTTATGAATAAAAATCATATTAGTTAATTTTAGTGTTGTCAAAATGGATTGTAATTCGCGAGCTAACCTGGCCCACCACGAGTTTGAGTTGGGTTGAGTTTGAAAAAAAAATGTAATATTTTTAGGATGTTGCTCCCTCCACCACCCCAAGGGCTTCTGCATCTCCTCTCTATTTTCTTTTATTTCAAAAATACTCTACACCTCCCCACTATTTTCTTTTATTCATAAATTACTCTACACCTGCCCACTATATTCAATAATCTTTCTCTTTCTCTCTCCACATTAATGGAGCATTCACATGGTTCAAATTTTTACAGTTTCCCTTAAATAAGCTTGATTCAATCTTATTTTCACTGTTCAATATATTTTTTTTCTTCAAATCACTTAATAAATGGTAAAATTTTGTTCTAAATTTCTAGAAAAATGTTTATATATGTGTGTTTTTTTTATATTTAATATCTATAATTTTTAACATTATATTATGTTTTAACTTACCGACATGTTTGACTCAAATAACTTGAATAAAGTATTTAATTTATTAGATAAATAATATAAAAATATTATTAAATACTTAAAATATAAAAGAAAAGTTATTTGTTAAAGATCTGGTATTTATTTAGTTCTTTCGTCATTATAAAGTTAGTATATAATAATAATAATAATAGTAATAATAATAATATATTATTTACTATTAATATTATTATGTTTATTATTTTGTATTTGCATCTAACCTTTAAGTTTATAAAATGGAAGTGGTAGAAACACTAATATTGAAGTTTCCTCTCAATTTTATATTTTGCAATATATCAAGTTTAAATCTAAGTCATATGAATGTTCCATTGATGTAGAGAGAGAAGAGAAAGATAATGCTCCATCATTAATGCAGAAAGAGAAAAAGAAAGATTGTTGAGGATAGTGGGGAGATGTAGGGTATTTTTGAAATAAAAGAAAATAGTAGGGAGGTGCAGAAGTACTTGGGGTGGTGGAGGGAGCAACACCCATATTTTTATGCAGGTTAGTTTTCAAACCGGCTCACTTAGAACCCAGCTCATCTGAATTGAACCCGTGGTGAGTCGGGTTGGCTCACCAACTCACCTAATTTGATTTAATTATTTATTATCTGGTGTTTCAATATTATTAGTTAGCATTTTCTTATGACATTGTAGACGAGATAAAAAAAAGATGTTTCAACGAGGGAAAAATATTATAGATTTATCTATTCAAAACTCTAATATTATAGATATACAAGTGATACAAAATTTATCAACATTAAAAACTTATTTTTTCGTCCTTTGTGTTTATTTTTAAAGATGATGACAATACTATATTTTTATTTAACCTAAACATCACAATTCCTCCAATATCACAACAATATACCTTATAAAGCAACGATAACACCTACATTAATCAATAGTTAAAATGATGAAAATAAGAAAGTCAAGTATTTCAATAGAAAAATAATCATTTTCTTACTGCAAAAACAAATAAGTTTGGAGTTGCGTAACCGCAGGAATAGGGCAACTCAAAGCAGATGAACTTGTGACAGATAAGTTCCCTGTCTCTAGGTTCAAAACATGGTGGTCGATCCCGTGGGTCGGAAATTCCGATTCAGACTTACAAATGGAAACCCAGTGGTTCCTGATAGAAATCCCTGAATCAGATTTTGGACACAAGTTTTATATAAGATAAAATAAAAGATAGACATGAGTTTACATAAACATAAGATATCTTTAGTATTAAAAACAAATTCATGAGAGCTTGACTCAAAGTCAACACTATTTTATCATTGTGAAAATCTATGTGTATGTGTGTTGTCTGTAACGTAATCCCGTTGGAGTTTGGCATGGACTTAAGGATTTCAGTGTGGGTAACGTGGCTCCGAGGTTTGTTATCATCATGACGGTTGGCAAAGTGTGAATTTTGATGATGAGGACCCCAACGAGGATGCTAAGAATCTTGTTCTTGGCGGGGAAGAAATGACTGCGAGGCTTGAAGAAGGTGACAAGTTTAGAAAATACCAAAAGGGTCTTCTTGGGTCCTAATGCTCCTTCTTTCAACCCGGATAAAGCAGTTGATTTTGAAGCTGAGCATTTGGGGAAGCAACGCTTCTGCAGCCATTTCAGTTTACTCTGAATATAAATTTGTAAACCAATTTTGATTTATCTTTAAAGAAATAACATTTTATTTTTTTACGAATAAGTTATGACAAAATTTCCAAAAATATGAAAATATAACTTGATAATATTAACTTTATTAAATTATTTACTATGATAGTAAATTTAATTCCTAGTAAAATTAACACGTTAATTCTTAGAATTTAATTATTTCTTAAAATTATTATTTTCAGAAATAACATGTGGATAAGGATATTTTTTTATTAAAACAGAAAAAACTCTTTTACAATTTTTAACGTGTTAAAACATTAAGACAAATTTTACCAAATTGATATTTTTTTAAAAGGATGGACAATTTTTATAATTAAACGAAATTGAACGACAAAATAAATAATTAAGCCTTTAATTATTTTAGTAATAAAAATTACAATAATACAATTTAATTTTTATCAGATACATAATAATTTTATTACTTTATTATTTTTATATACAAAATAAAAAAATTATAGAAAAAAAATACAATAAAATAATAACCCGTGGGTAGGAGCGGGTGGCACTTGTGGCACGGGTCACTCAACTAATATCTATAAGAGAGTAAAGTATGTCATGGTTCAGAACTCGAAAGGAAACAGAAACCCTGCATAATGAGTAACCTCGCCGTTCGACGCATTTCAGAATGCTTCGTGAAGCCTCAATCCTCCAACCAAATCTGCAATTTAACTCCTTGGGATATTATGATGTTTAAAACCTATATCTACCAGTGTCTTCTCTTCAAGAAACCTGCGACCCTTATAGATGAACATCATTTCATACAAAATCTGTTGGAGAAGCTCAAACACTCTCTTTCTCTTACCCTCTTCCATTTTTATCCTTTGTCTGGTCGCCTTGTCACTCACAAAACCCAAAACCCTCCCTCTTATACTGTTTCTATTGATTGCAACAACAGTGATGGAGCTAGATTCATTCATGCAACTCTGGATATGACTATAGCTGATATCCTCTCCCCCTTTGACGTCCCCCCCATTGTTCAATCGTTCTGTGACAACCCCAAAGCACTCAATCATGACCATCACACCATGCCGCTGTTGTCCATCCAAGTTACTGAACTAGTGGACGGTGTTATCATAGGTTGTTCCATTAATCACGCTGTTGCTGATGGCACTTCGTATTGGAATTTCTTCAATACGTGGTCTCAGATCTTTCAAGCACAATCTCAATCTGAAAACCATGAATACGATGTTCCCATCTCACGCCAACCCATTCACAATCGTTGGTTTCCAAATAATTGTAGACCACCGATCTCTCTTCCTTACAAACAGCATGACGAGTTTATAGAGAGATCTGAAAGACCCCTCCTGAGGTTGAGATTTTTCCACTTTTCAGCAGAGTCTATTGCCAAACTGAAAACAAAGGCCAACTCAGAATCTAATACCACAGTAATCTCTTCCCTCCAGTCATTATCAGCACTTGTTTGGAGATCCATAACTCGTGCGCGCTCCCCACCTTCTGACCAGAAAACAACTTTCAGATTAGCCGCAGATTGTCGATCAAGAATGAAGCCGCCTTTGGCAGAAGAATACTTTGGAAACTGCGTTCATGCAGCGAGTACAGAAGCGACAACAAGGGAATTACTTGAGAATGGTATGGGATGGGCAGCATGGAAGTTGCATCTGGCTGTTACAAACCTTAACGATAGAAGGGTGCTAGAAGTTCTGGAATACTGGTTACATTCTCCATTCATAGTTCAAATGGATCGTTTAGATGAACCATACAACTTGGTGATGAGTGGTTCGCCCAGGTTCAATATTTATGGGTGTGAATTTGGAATGGGTAAAGCCGTGGCTGTTAGAAGTGGCTATGATGAATATTTTGATGGGACGATGTGGACATACCCAGGGCGTGAAGGAGGGAGCATTGATTTGGAACTTTGCCTTTTGCCACAGACAATGAGTGCTTTGGAATCAGACGAAGAGTTCATGAATGCAGTTACTGAGTTTGATCCCCTGTTGTTCTAGTTTCCTAATACGCCCATTATGTTCACCACCTTCACTTGTTTGTTTGAATTAGTAATCAAACAAACACCTATGGTGTTGATTTCACTTTGAGATTCATCTGGTTGATTACCTGCAATTATCTTATAATTTTGGGGAAATGTTTTTCTTGATCCATTGATGCTGATAAAAACAGATGAACAGGGTAATGGAAAAATTTGTTAATAACGACATATGTGGACGAGATGCTCCTTAACATAATCCATTTTTTTTTCTGTCATAGTCAAATAACATAATCGGGTATTGAATTAAAATAGGAATCAAATTATTCCACAAAGAATAATAAAATAAATTTAAGATGGTTATATAAAAATAGTTATAAAATATATGTATGTTTGAGAAGTTGGTTGACATTGGTGGTGAGATTTTCTATTGTTATTATGAAGCAGTGATGCTGATATCGAAGGTTCGTCTGGTTCTGAGGTTACAGAGGATATCATCGGTTTCACGGTGGACATTAAAATGTTTTGGTAAGGTTGAGATCTCTTATCCAAAACATTCCAATATGTTAAGTCAGCAGAAAACACTCTAACAGTCAAGTAAGTGACTTTTCCTAATAATCTTATAATAAAGATTAGTAATTATAGTTAAATTACTTGTCTTTTTTTTCAGACAAATATTTATGAATTATTATAATGAGTTTGTCATTAAGTCTGACTAATTAATCACTAATAAATGACATTATTTGTCAGAACCAGTAAAAAATCAAAAGTAAGAAACCAGTAAAATCCATGCACGTATTTGTTTAGTGGAATTCACGTGTCAAGAGGAGAGCTCGACACCCAGATGACGAACGCCAGGTGTCAAGCTGAGAGGAGTCAGAAATCAGTTAATGGGAAACAGGTGTCGTTTGAGGAAGGGACGTTCGTTTTTTAGTGGGAAGCAAAAACTTGGATTTTCAGAAAAACACTCTACTCTCTGCATGCACCCTCTTTTCAGATTTCTGAAGAATCCCAATCTCTCCTCCTTCTCTCTACATCCTCTTCATCTTCTTTCTGAGAAAACACCCACTTTCTCTCCTCCAATCACTATTCCGGGACCGTAGGAGCACTTCCGGCGTCAAGAGCTTCCAAATAAACCGTTCGGTTTGTGAAGCTGGGCTAGTAAGTCTTTCCCCTCGCTCTGTCACTCGTTTCCCTAAACATACAAACTCAGTTTTGGGTTCGTGCGTGGATCACCATTCTTAAAATGAGTGGTTCTGATAGTGTCGGGTTATCACTTGTTGTAGTTTGAATTGTCGAGCGTTGACGGTGGGAGAACCTATGGTGGGGAAATTGTATTTCGGCATCTGGGAACGTTCGGTCACGCTCAGAGGTAAGGGAAGCTTATTTAATTTAATTTGTATGCTGTTGAAATGTTTGAACGTTCGTTTAGTTGATTGAATGATTTTGATGCATGATGACTGATGTGATTGGTTTGAATGAACGTTCGTTGAGTTACTAAAATTAAAGTGAAGTATGAGAATTGTGATATTTGACTATATGATATATGATGGTTGCCCTGTCTGATGGATGAAAAATATGAAACTTATATGATATGGATTGTATGAAGTATGAAAGTTGATTATAATATAAATGTATAAAGTTATGAAACTATATGTTAAGAAATAAGTTTAAAAATAAACAAGTCTGGTATGAAATTTATCATATAAAAGTGTACGTTCGTTACTGAACGGTCATTGACCGTTCGGTTTTCTTGGTGAACCTAGTTGAAACGGGATTCTTTCACTTGGAGAGAATCCCAGTTGAGGACGAGCGTCCTCGGGTCGTAATACTATGCCTGAGCGTTCGGCCAAGTACAGTTGTATCTGGGTATCCTGTGATAAACTCAATTTATATATATATATATATATATATATATATATATATATATATATATATATAATGGTATATTTCCGTTGTTCGTAAACACTAGTTCGATAGTATCTTATTATATTTATCAAGTCTTTTATTATAAGTTTAGTAGTGCTCGGTCTTACACCAAGCGCTCGTACTGAGTTGTGCTCGGTCTTACACCAAGCGCTCGTACTCGTTTCTTGTATAATCTATCTTGATGAAAATAGCGTTCGTTTAACTTCAATAGAATTTTATTCTCTACCGTGCTCGGTCATTTACTAGCATTCGGATTTCTTGATGTAAAATCAAATAAGTTAAATATTCATAAGCGTTCGGTTTCTTCATGAGAATTCTTCTAAGTATTATTGTTGGAATATCTTGAAGTGTCTGTATCGATTGGTTCCAGCCTAGAGTCGTAGCCTTTGGCGAGGTCTTTTCAGCGTTCGCTCAGAGTTATCAAGAGTCGGTTCATATAATTGATTCACTTTGTAATGAACGTTCGGTTCATTCGTTCCTTGCTATATTTATTACACTCGGTTCTCTCTCAAACCGACAGTAAACCTCTCGGTCTTATTTTATTCTGGAACTGGAGACCTATTTGTCTCGTCTCAAGTGTTCGTCCTCGTTCTGAGTGAGGATTTACGTTCGGTCTGGCGTCTTTATAAATTTTTGATCAAATAGGAAATTGAAATGGTTGAAAGTGAAAGATGAAACTAAAATGATTGGTAATGAAAGACAAACTTGAGATGATTGATAAAGAAGGATGAAGAAAATATGAGATGAATAGAATGTTGTGGATTTGTACAAGCGTTCCAGGGAGGAACGACTCAGGATTGAGAATTGAGATTTGTAAAGTATGACTGTGGTTATGCTAGTGCTGGCAGTTCATCCTGATGTTTCGTGAGTACTCGTCCTCACGTAGAGGAGGGTAGGTCATGTGTGGAAACGGCAGGATGTCCCGTCCTTAGGGGTACTTTGGATGAATAGGATTAACCTCGGGTGGCAGCTGATGAGAGTATTCCAGATACTACATCACCCGGGTGCACGAACGCCTGTAGCTACACAGATTTCATACAGTCCGGACAGTCAGTCTAGTACTAGGCTTCGTATGATATGTATGATGAAATGTACTTTGTTTTGTTGGATTGTTTGGAATGTATGTTTATGCATGAATTAAATTACATAAGCTTACCCTGGGTTTCCTGTCGTGTCTGGTTTTGTACGTCCGTCCTTGTCATTGCAATGATCATCCGTGTGGATGTGAGTAGAAGGAGGCGAGCTGCTGGAAGAGGCGCTGGAAGAGGCGCTGGAAGAAGAAAATTTGGAAGAAATTGATGTAAAGACCGAACAATAGGACGTTCGGTCAATAATCTAGTTAGTAAGGTGGTCGTTTGATCACCTTCCTTTTTGTTAGGTATGACCGTTCGGTATTTCTCTTTTGTAAACCGTCCGGTCATGATTTCTTTTACCTTGAGCAATTTAGTTGAAAGTCTTTTTGTAAGGCCGTTCGGCCATGAGCGTACGCTCGACTCTAGTGTAAGACTGATTTTTGGATTATTATTAATGTGATTATCCTAATATAGATTATTGCTGTATTTTTGGGATGTTACATTATTCCTATTAATTGTCAATAAATGACTATTATTCTCATTAATTGTCAATTAATGACTATTATTCTCATTAATTATCAATTAATGACTATTATTGCTTAGAATAATTTTCAGACCAGCCATTTTCTTGCTCGACGTTCAGTCGTCTGGTACTTTGGCTGACCAGGTGGTCCTACAGTACAAGGGGTACCTCAAGCTCAAACAAACTCTTTATCAAAAGAGGTGCACAAGAGTTATTGTGAACTTGAGAGAGGTCGTTTACATTGAATTAAGAAATCTTTTTTCGATGCATTTTAAGTGTTCATTCTTCTCTGTATTGAACGACGGACTCTAAAAATTTACTTGGACCGTTTCTTAAGTAGAAGAGACTCATGTGAGAGTTACAAAAATATCCAAAAAGAGTAGCTTGATTTTCATATCCGCCGTTGTTTTGCTGCTTTTTTGGTATATAATCAACAGAATTATGATTCAATCCAAAACATCGAAAACAGAATTTCTTGTATGAAAATTTAATAATATTAATATATATATATATATATATATATATATATATATATAAGTAATTGTTACGGTTAAAATTAATTAACAAAAATTATAACTTTTTCAACGGTTTAATATCACCAATAAAAATAAACCGCTAACATAAAAATAGTCTATTTGATAGTGAATTACTCAAAAAAATTTCTGTTATCCAATTTTCATCTGCAGAACCTCTGAACAATTATACTTTTTTTATTCTCTTCGTTTAAAAACTTTTAAGATTTATTTTTCTGATTGATATATGATATATCATTTTCTATAATAGAATAGAGAACTAAAAAGAAGCTATGATTTCAGACTTTCGTTCACACTTTGGACTGATTCTTATACACGACAGTTTCGTATTGCCAGAATGACATGTAAATGTATTAATGGATAGTACATTTTGAGAAACCTCCTTTTTATGTTTTAAATTTGAAGAATAATTTGACTGACTATTGTTATGATTCCAAGCCTTCAGAAACTAAATCAATGATTAAGTGTACAATAAGACGTAATTAATGAAAAAGTCTCGTCATGTTATTTTTATGCAACTTGATTCAACTGTTAATTAACTTTTCTACATTTGATAAAACAATTGTGCAAGTGTAATTAATGAGTTTTGTTTTTTCTCCTTTAAAAGGTGTGGTAGAATGGAGAGAACAATAATTAGAATTTTTACAGGAAAAGTTAATTTTATTGAGAAAACAAATATGTCACAAAATAAATAATATCTTATCAGAAAATAATTAGTACGAAAATGTGACAATAAATTGCCATCGCAATTAGGAACGTCTCTAAGCATTTTATGAGATATGCTTTTTTATTCCAAGATTCACGATAACAGTCTAATTCGTCACAACAAATTTTTTCACCATAACTTATGATAAAAATAAGCAAATATAAATTTATTTACTTTCACAAATAGTAACAAATATTTTTATTATAAAAAAATTATGTATGCATTGAAAGTCTTGCATTAAAAAAAATTGAAAATTTTGGACGGTTAGTATATAAAAAAAAAATTAGAACCATTTATTAAAGTTTTAAGATTTTATGTTGACAATGATGTCAAATTTTTTATATAATAAAAATCCTTTCGGTAATGAAAAGTTTAACATTTCTCATTGTTACAAAATCTTAACAATACAAATTTCGGAAAATTTAATCTATGATGGATTTACAATTACTAAAATTGTGAAAAAAGAATTAAAAAAATATAAAAATCTTAATTGAACAACTGCATATTATAAAAGAGATTGAGTTATTTTTAATGATACTAAAGCAATATGAATATTAATAAATTTTCAAAGTTTTTTATATTGACTTTTTCTTGTGTATTAACGTGAAATAATTTGTAAAAGTAATAATTAAAATTAATTATGTGTTTAAGTTATGTATGAAATTGTTCTACTGGTTGTAAATTGTATGGAAGCTTGAGAATGAAAAGTGTAGATAAAATTGAACTTTCTTAGTATAAAACCTTAAGGATAGGTTAAAGAATTTTGATAAAGATGAGTGAACGAATAAAGATAAAAAAAAATAACTCGTCATCATAAAAGGAAGCCAAAGAACATAATATAACAGAAGGTATTTTTGTTCAAAATATTAATCATTTTGTTTTTTATTTGTTGAACATATAATATTTAAGATTTGTCTTTTTCTTTAAATTATAATTTTTAGGCTAAGTTGTGATTGAGTCTATGAAGTCCATAAGGTATTAAAAAATGTAACCTTGGAAAAACAACTTAACAAAGCGAGGTTATCCACGCTCAATTAAAGTCCGAGAATCTCAACCAAAGAAAATATTGTTGATATGTCAAAGTGTTGATATGTTTTTTTATGAATGCCCACATGATGATTGATTATGTTCAAGTATGTAAATATGAGATGTATATTAGATTAATTAAGAATCTTATAATCAAGAAAAATCTTTGACCACTCTTAAAATTAAATTAATCAATTAAGATTAGATTTGAGGAGCTTAATCATGTTTGAAATCAAAAGTGACAACAGATATATTAATGAATTAAGATACAATCTAAAAGCATAGATCTTCTTTGTATTAATCAATTAATACGTGATATAATCAATTAATCTAAAAAGTTTCCAAAAATACGGTCAAATCCTATTAATCAATTAAGTCACGTACATAATTAATTAATATAAAACTGATTTTATTTTTTAATTTTTCCAAAAAACATTTTAATATATTAAGTTATTTATGTAATTGATTAATATTCACAGTTACTTTATTTTTTTACTTTAAATTTTACATATGTTGTTATTTCAATTAAATATTTTGATTTTCTAAAAGCATAAATAAGTAAGAGACATATATTTGAGTGTCTTAAAAAAAAAATTAAAGATTGAAGTTTCTAAAGTTATTCACGATTTGAAATAATAAGAAGATTTAATTTTACTTAATTTCTATATTTCATATGTTTTATTCTTCTCTGACTTTTATCAGGCAGATACATAACCCTAATTATGGAGGTCAATTTTTAGAAATATGGGATTCACGAATGGACCAATTGAAGGAAATTCCCTCTTATTTTTCATGTACAGCCTTGTATTTTCAAAACCTAAAGAGTCTTCTATTTTCAAAATCCCTTAATCAACTTGACCAAAGCAAAATGATATGCATAGGCTACAACAGTCAGTGTTTTTTAATCCTAGTACAAAAAGGCAGAAGCAGAAAACTGTGAATATTTGAGAGAATCTAAGCTAAGGGCGTTCGTTGAGAGAGAGATAGGCGAGTTGATCAGCGCCTGTTTGATCGCTCTTCTGCATGTCGTCTCAGTACAGCGATGGCCTCCGCAACCTTTTCCTCCAGAGCACCTGCTGACTGAATCATATGTAACACCTCAGCCTGGTCCAGCTCTAAAAGCATACCAGTAACCTTTGGTGCTGCATTATGCACCAGCCTTTGCACTAACGGGAATAAAATTTCACCAAGCACCTGCAAAACCATTCACAACAGAGTTGGCTTCACACCATTCTAGTGCCCATGAAAAAAAAAACACTATTCAATGCCAGAAACAGGTCTTACATTCCTCTGCTCTACAGGAGGAGCATTGGCAACGGCTGATGCCAAGGTCTGAGGTGGCACTGGCTGACCAAGGTTAAAGGGGACCATTTCACTATTTTGCTCGTAATTCTGTCCCCGTGGAATCATCTGAAATCCACAGTAACAAGTATCCACATCAGAAGTAGAGAATGGAAAATACAATGCAATGACCAAAGGAATACGGAATAAGACCTGCTGGTGTGACGCGAGCGGTTGCCCAAGACCTGGTGGTCGGTGTCCTCTTGGCCGCGGGGGTCCACGCTGAGGCATTAAGAATGAAAATGGAGGACCAGTTGCCATCTCTAAGCGAGGAAGATTCTGCAGGTGGTAATCAAGTTCTTCCTGTAATGGAGATCAAATGAATTCACAATCTAACATAGAAGGTGAAATTCACATCTTCTAATAATATGACATCACCAAACTGAAATCGAAAATCGGCATAATTACTTGTGATATTAAAGTTTGATGTGTTTGGCTATTTAAATTTCGTGATCCTAGCGCAGGAGCCCGTATAGGATACATTGGAAATTGAGGTTCAGGAAAAGGTGCTGGTGGAGCAGCCCTATTTTGTGAAAAATGTGCCTGCATAAAATAAGTAAATAATATTACCTGAATGGGATTTACCAAGTTTTATTCTTAAAGATGACCACAACATAATTATAAAGCAAGTAGTTGTGCCCACTCGTATATATTACCTCTAACATTGCTCTTCTCTCTGCCCTTTTCTGTGCAAAGGCAACATATAGAGATTTTCCTGCAACTACTCGACCATGCATCAACACAATCTACAAGTATCAACAGATTTTGTACGAGAATTAATAAGCTCTTCATCAGTTATTAAAGGATATTCCATAATATCTAAATACTTACAGCCTGATTTGCTGCCTCCCGACTTGAGTATGCAACAAATCCAACTCCTTTACTTCTTCCATTTGCATCTCTCATAACCTGAGCATGTCAGGGGAAAACAAACACCCTTTACGGCGACGAAGATTTGACAAATGCAGTTACGCATAAAATGAAGAAACATACTCACACACCTTGGCTGAGATTATTATACCAAACTCACAGAAAATTTTCTTAAGAGTGTCATCATCAATCCTACCGTCCAAGTTCTTTATATACAAGTTTCTACCTTGCCTACGAGAGAAAATCCCCCTATTCTGGTCATATTGCTCTGTCAGTTCACGCTCCCTTTCAGTTTTTTTCTGGGCTCTTCTAACACACCAAGTCTTACCATGATAGGTCTGTCCATCAAGACCGTCCCGAGCTCTAGCAGCATTGTCTGCATTTGCAAAATTCACAAAACCAAAACCTTTTGATCTACCATCTGTATGTCTCATCACTACAGCACTTGTAATATCACCATATTCTCCGAAAATATTCTGCAACTCAGCATCCGTTATTGTGTCTGACAGGTTTTTAACATAAACATTTGAAAAGTTTGCGTCACTATTCACTCTGTCCTGCTTTGACACGAAAGGACCCATATAGATCTTTTTATCTTTGAGCAGCGTGCCGTTTAACTTTTCAATCGCTTCTCCTGCAGATGCTTCGCTCTCAAACTGCACAAAACCATAACCTTTAGACTGGCCAGAAGCATCCGTTGCAACCGTGCAAGATAGAATATTCCCAAAAGACGAACAGAGATCGTATAGAGCCTTGTGATAGATTGACGGAGCCAAATTCTGCGTCATCAGTCAAGAAATTACGAGACACAATTCTCAATTAGCAAGCAGAAAAAAGATTCAATAATACTCATCACTGGGGAAGAAAGCAAAAGGCACCTTTACATAAAGGTTAGCTCTACCACTCTTACGAACACTGGGGTCCCGATTAGAATACGTTACCCTAATGGTTTTGCCATTCACCGGAATGAAATTTAGCTCTTTTATTGCTTTAGCGGCTGCATGGTAGTTAATATTTGCAATGAAGGTTAAAATACTCAAAGAAACAACACTCGCCATTAGTCTATCAATGCAAGAACAAAAGCTGCTACGTAAACTTTTCAATGCAAGAAAGAAAAAGATTAATCCTAAGCAAGAACAACATTTCATTATTAATGCAAGAAAAAAAACAACCATCCTATCCCTCCAAGAGCAAACGCGATGAGTCCTATCAAACCCAGAAGAACATAAATGACCAATCCTAAGAATGTTCAAGAAGAAACCAACCATTGTAACGGCTACTGTAATTCACGTAGGCGTAACCAAGGGACTTCCCAGTTGCGTAGTCGCGGCAAATTCGAACGGAAAGGACTTTTGCAACATGATCGAAGATAATAAAGAGCTGGCTCTCGTCGATGGTCTCGTCAAGATCCCCAACGTACAACGCCGTGTGGAACCTGGAATTCGTCTCTTCACTGCTATCATTGTCAGGAACTTGCGCCATTATCTTTTTTTTTTCTTTCTTGAAAACTGAAAAAACTGAATGCGGTAATAGCTTCAATTCAACTACAACTATGTACGAAATATATCACTATCGTAAAATTTAAGCCCGGAGCAAATATTTATAACGAATTTCTGTTCGGAGAAGAGTTTTTACAGAATTCTGTGACTCTATAGCTGTGAACTATAGTTAGTAATTTAATTTCCTAGTTTTTTTATTTACTATTTTATTGTAAATTTATGATATATACACACGAATTAATGTTAAATTAGATCATTATTAGAATATTTAACAGAAAATGAAATGATAAATTATAATTTTGAAAGAGAAACCAGTAATAAATAACTTTGTAAGAGAATTCTATGCTAAATTTGTGGATTTATTTATTCAGTATTACGTTAAATTTTCATTACTTTAAATAAAGCAATACGTGAACCAAGTTAAATTTTTTTTTTTTTTAATTTCGATAAGAAGTAAAATGATATTTTATATTACAAAGAAAGAAAAATTAACTTTTTTTTGGCACACTATAATTAAAGGAGGGTCATTTTTTTTAATAATATATCATTGTAATTTAAAAGATAGGGTCTTCCACTGTGTACAATTTATACATTTTATTTTCAATATTACCTCAAAGTATACACTCAAAAAAGTGTTTATAAATGTCATCTAACTGCAATTTTAAAAAGGTAAGGTAATAGTAGGTTGACATTACACTCATTTTACATGATTTTATAATAGAAAAATAAGAAATAATGCGTCAAACTTGAGAACATTTTTCTTCCAATCACATCACAGTCCTTACTATTATTATTTTAATAACTTTTTAAAACATTTTAATTGCAAATACATTTTATATTGAAATATTCCAAAATAAATAGTATACTACTCTTTCCGTACCCAAATATCGTTTCTGTTTTAAGAATATGCAAATCAATCCAATTAGAAATGATTGTATGACCCTACTATTGAATTATCTTAAATGCGTGATAATCCAAATATTACAATGTCAATTAAAATATTTATTTATATTTTAAATATGTGTTTTAATATTTTTATTTTATGAATTCGAAACTTGTTTAGGGAATTGAATTTAATAATAAGACCAGCAATTTAGCATTCTTTTCTCACTAGATATTATTTTCAAAAGATGTTTGTATTTTTAAGTTTTTTTATTATAATATTTATGCTTAGATATAAGTTATAATTGAACCAACTATTACAATTTGCATCTATAACATGAGAAGGTATCATGCATCGCAGAAAGACTATAAAATTATTTATATACATTAAAAGTATTCTAATTAGAAGATGGTCTTTCACTTTTGTCGGCTTAATTAATATATTAATTATGTTTTCTCTTTTATTGATGTCCTTTTTATTTCTTCATTGTAAACAAGGACCATTTTCTTCTCCATGGCAATAGAACTTACATCAAGTTTTTTTATCATTAAGGCCAATCATGAGGTTTTTATAAGAAAGTACTTTAATGCTAATAATCGAGGGTATGGGATGTTCACCTGACACGATTTAATAAAAAGTTATATTTTAGTACCAAAACATTCAAAATCCAAAATATTAATTTTTAATTATACTTTTGTATTATAAATGTTATTATAGAGTATACCAAGCTATTACTTTTCTATAAAATATAAAGGGTCTCGAAAGTCCTAGGTCTGTGAGGTTAATATCTGAAATTTATTCTAGAGATTGATAAAATTTTCAAATATTATTTTTAAAATATATTTCACAAACTAAATTTTAAAAATATTAATTCAAATAAATACATTGAAAACACCCATGCATTTTTACTCTCCTCAAGGTCCCTGCAATGTCATTTATTATGCTATGTTCACTTGCACAGATTTACTCTTTAAAGAGATTTGAAGAGATGGATTTGCAGGGATTTTGATTGTTCACTTGCACATATTTAAGAAGAAATAAAATGAATGATTTGAGGAATGAGCTTAAAATCATCTCCCTCTTATGAGAGAAGATTTGTGGGAGAAAAACATCACTTTCCTTTTTTATCCCTTATATACAACTAATAATAATAATAATATTTATTATTATTATTATTATTATTATTATTTCAGTTTACTAAATTATTAAAAATATGAAAATTAAAAATAAATTCATTTTACTAAAATAAAATTTTTGTACAATATTAAAATTAATTTTAATAATTAATATTAATTTTTTACTCTTTATAAACATTTTTACAATTAAATATAACATTAACCATTATCATTTTTATATTACTTTAATAACTAAAGACATTTAAGTAATCTTCAATTCCTACCCATTAAACATACCCTTAGTCAAGAAGTTACCTAATGTGAATCCCCACCAAAAAAAAATCCATCATTTTAACGGAAAAGTAACTCCTACATCACTCTTAAAAATACTTTTTACTTCATATAATATTTTTCATGTCTGCAAAGAAATAGGTGAAAATCTTTGACTACCACACAAAGACTCACTTTTGCTGACAACTATTTTATTTAATATTTTAGTAATCATCATTTGCAATTAGTGAAATGATGTACTAAAATAATTAATTAATTGCTTGGGGTCAAGTAATTCTACAAAACACGTCTTCATAGGTATCCTATTCGTTTGATCTAAATTCTCCTTCATCTACGTTCAAAACCAAACAGGGTATACCTGTCAAAAGTACTCTGATGCTTAAGTAAGTAATTAGTCCGGACGAAAGTCAGAGTAAATACTTAAATTCATAATAAATGTATTCACTTACATCTTGGGTTTGACCCCTATTTATAATTTTTAAGATGGGCCTAAAATGAGTGAAGTTCTAATCACGGCTCAATCTCAATCAATTACACTAATTGATATTTATCCTTAATTTTGATTCTTAGCGTCTTTTGAAAAGTATTTTATTACTAGGACCCACCGTTCGACTTCAACTCATGCATGGCCGGATAACATTGATCTTCGTTGTATACAAAATTAGAGGTTGAAATAAGTGAGACCGACTACTTTTCTTCGTTATGGATAATCGTCCAGTTATACGACACAATAACTTTAAACAAAAAATATAATGAGTTTCAATAAGTTACAAATATGTGTCAATTAAATGTTTAAGCTCAAACATTTAAAATATTTTCTTCAATAAAAACTTGTGAATCATGTAGGTGTATGAAAATATACAGTTGCGAACTAAACTAATTTGTTAATCTTGCGAGGGTCATATAGAGATAATCAAGTAGTGTGTGATATTTTATATAACTTCTAAGAATAAGTAATAATAGCTTGTTATAGTTTTCACTTATTGTATCTTCCTTCTGAAAATAAATCAAAATCATCACGGCTGGTACTTTAAACTTTTGATTAATAATATCGTTTATTTCAGTTCATTTTCAACAATTTTTTTAAAATTTAGAATTAAATTAGGTAAAATGAATTAGAATTTCGTTAAGTAAAGAAATTACCATATTCTAAATTGACTTTCAATATAAAGAGTAAATTTATTTATATACAAAGTAATCGATATAAAAATATGTAGTTATATATATATATATATATATATATATATACATGTGAATGTGTCTGTGTGTGTAATCTTTTTATTAAGATTTATGTAAAAATATCCATGTCATAGATAATTCATTTACGTTTAAATTTGGAGTCATAGGTTTACTAAAAGAATTTAGGGTAGAGGTAATCTACCTATATATGGATCCAAAATTGTTTATTTTTAGCTTTCCAAAAATGAACAACAAGGTTACAGTTAAATTATTTAGAAACAAGACTACTTACTAATTAAAATATCAGGTATAATAGTAAAATTTATCATAAGATAGATAATTTAATTTTTTTAACAAGTATTTTTTGTAAGTCTATGAAAAGATTTTTTGCAACTATCTCATCAGACTTTCATTTACAGCCTGTTTCAGTATTACCCCTTCTATTTTCATCTCTCGCTAAACTGTAAAAGTATAGCCTGTGAATGTGATCGAAATCCTAGAGATAAAGGATAAGGTTGTTGTTTTTCTGAATATGCAGACACAGTACACGTGGTGAAACTGGTCGGGAGTTGTAAATTCAAATTGCTGGTCTCCCTCTCCCTCCTAAGTGTGGTTCTCATGGCCCTACGAGGCACTAGGTGGTAAAAAGAAACTTGCATGTCAATGGCCAAAAAATAAATATGAATGTACCCTTTGATACTTGATGTGCCCTCTCCTTTATGAAAGTCTGATTTATGACGGGTTAGTGGAGTATCTAACATGATTATTTTATAAGATTTCAGCTTCAGGACACTAATGCTTTTTCAATTTTGAAACTAGAAGAGTAAAAGCATAGATTTAAGAAGAAGAAGAAGAAGAAGAATTAAGAAGGAGTAGGTGCGTGGACTTGTGCGTCCGTAGCTTCTCCTTTTAACCTAAAAGCTTCGTTTGATTTATTTGTTCCTGTAGTCAAAAGGATCCATCGTTTTCAAAGTCACACCGATGTAGCTGAAATCAACAAATAAAGGTAGACAAATCTCTTTGGTTTGGTTCCAAAGTCAGGAATAGCATTAAGTGGAAGAGTACAGATCAGAGACAACTTTGTCTTTCTTCTTTCCCAATACAAAGAAAAAAGAAAAGTAAAGAAAACTAAACCACATTCATTCAATCAGCTTGGTTGGATTCGGAACTAAAGCAAAGCAAAATCATGAATTAATGGTTAATTTCTCAAACCCCTTCATCTTCCTTCCGGGTGCAATGGGAAAAGCTCCAGAGTTCTATGTTCCTCCTCTTCACACACTGATGACGACGACATGCTTTGCTCTTCCAAACAATCAAATACCCATCTCCTACACTTCTTTTTGTACGGACTACCTTCCTCCTGGTCTCTATCTACTACTTCCTCCTGCAATAATTCATTAAATTAATTCAACTTTATTTTTGTCGTCAAACAAAATCTCGTATCATTACTAGGTCAGTGCATACGTACCTTTGCTGCCTCTAAAGTAACAACAGAATGAATTGTGGGAGTTCGAGGACTATGAGAAAAGGCAAGGCTGTTACGCTTCTGCTTTTGTCTCTCGCGTGCTTTGTGATTCTGAAACCAATAGAACACATTCTTCCCTTCGATCTTTCCGTACTTTCCTAACTGAACAGTGATCTGCTCTATCTGCTGAGCATTTGGAGTTCTCGTCCCTCCTTTGTACAGCATCTCCAATATACCTATCTGTTCTTGCGTCGGATTCCACCGCGTCCCTCCTGGATGCGTTTCAACCTGTGCATTAATCATGGCAAACAAACAAACAATTAACAACAAATACGCATCTTCAACCACTCTGTGATCTTCCTTTCTCAAAAAATAAACTATAATTAATAAAATGCATGCGCATCGCATATAGTAGTGTGTTTTACGTGCATACGTGTACGTGAATTACAGTCCTAATGCATGGATATGATGGGCAGAGAGGAAAATTAAACTAATTAAAGAAAAGAGGTAAAGGGATATGATGGTGATAATAGTGATAATTAGATAATAATACGAACCTGGCCTTGGGGTGAAGGTGGATCCTTGTTATTGTGGAGAGAGGAAACTTGTTTTCTGGGACAACTTTCTGGTCTGATGAAGCTCTTGAGATCGAAAGGAAGAGAAGGGGTGGTGGTGTGTAGGTTGGGAAGCTTGGGAGCAAGAGGGCGTAATCGCTTGCAGCCAAGGGTGAGGAAGGGTTCGTGCTCCCAGAATGCACGTGTGAAGTGATGCACCTTCATGCTGGTGGTCATGGTGGAGAGAAGAGAGAATGGAAGGGGATGATATAGAAGAGGATTGGATGAGACTTTAGTAAAGTGGACGAAGTGGGAAATGAGGTGTTGCCTGCAAAAACCAAGACCAAATCATGAGATGTAGTTGACTTAAGAATTTCCACCTATAAATTAAAGTAAAAGGCAATGCAACTCATCCAATCCAAAGTAAAACTAAATATATTTTAAAGGAAAAGCACAATACCACCGTACACAGTAAATTATTCCTCTAGCTAATGATCATAAAAAGTTCCAATAACATGTATTCCTGATACTTTCTTTTGAGTTCTTTAACACTCGTTAAATATGTCTGAACGTATTTAATTATTTCTACTTGATTTTACGCTTTGAATACTTCATCTGCTTCAAAACAACAATTATTAAGCAATTATTTATATTCAGTGAAGCGTTAAAATTTACATAATTGTCACGTTGTACAAATATACCTGTAAAAGGATATATGAGAGAAGGATGGGTGATTGGTTTGAATCCCTAAACTAAGGAGTATCGTGTATTGAAAATATATGTTAAAAATGTGTGTTGTTAGTTTACGACAGATTAAGAAAATCAGTTAACTACATTAAATTTTACTAGTATTAAATGCGAGGTATTTCTCAATCACATGATAGTAGAGTGATAGTAATTTATATATATAATGTGTTTTTTATTAGTAATTAAAAGATGTTAAAATGTTGAGTGTAGATTTGATTAAGTGGAATGAAATGAGCGCGTGTGGAGAAGGGTGGGATGATGAAGTATGCGTTTGTGCGTGTGGGTTGGCCCGTCAAATCGGGACTTTTTTTCTTGCTTTCATGATAAGGTATCCATGCTTTTCGGTGGCCTCTTTGGCTCATTCTCACTCTCTTTCTTTCAAAGCTTTTGGTGATGAATAAAGTGATGTGAGGAATGCAAAAAGATTCCTCCAATCCCAAAACTTGAAAATGGAAGCCCTTCGATCTGCTTTTCAGGATACGGATTTTTATATCAAAAAGGATGAATGGGACTTCCTCACCTTCGGTATCATGAATGCCGTCTTTGTCTTTTTCCAGTGCCAGAGAATGTCCAACACAACACAACACAGCACTCACTCACTCACCCCCCAAACCCATTTCCCACTCTTTCGGGAACTCTACTACAATTTCCCAACACTGCTTTATACACTCCACTTACGTTATAATATCCAAAATCGCTCTATTAAACCATTATATTTTAAAAATCGTCGGAAACCTCGTAGCAAAAAATGAATGATGACATGCGTGGTCTGAAGTGAAGGAAGAAAACCTGTGGCAATAATTCTGATTTCCCGCGTAGCATATGATTGAGTGTTGAGTGCAGCTGGCAACTGGTCGGATAACTAATCACTGTTCTTTGAGCAGCCCAGCTGGGCATCCAGGGAGGCACGTGACAAAACATTTACTCATGTAATTCCACCCTTTGCTTATGCACGTGCCATTCAAAGGGAGAGCACACGTGTCTCAGTCAAAATGCATGATGGCCAATCATCACATCACAATCATGCACCTGCAAGCTGCGCGTGAGTTTTCCTGTTTCACTCCTTTGGATATCATTATCAAACCCTTTATTCCCCATATACAGTTTTTCCAAACTCAAACTTTCCTCTTACGGCTAATTATGTTACCCATCTATATTCATTCCTAATATTGTTAACCATTAAATGTATACATTCATCATTTTATAAATTAAACCATTCTCCACCAAATGCTATATCATCTCGTTATCAAAATAAACTTTATGTCATCAAAATTCCTTATTTCTTGACTAACATATTCCTAGAAATAGTTCGTATAATAATTTAGTTTTGGCTATGATTGGAGAAAAATAAAGGTTGCTTCAAAGGAAATTCAAGTCGTGCCGCTTTCTAAATAGTGTTGGGAGCACATTCTCGAGGGTGGCAATATAAATGGTAATGTATCAATATAATCAATGGAGGAAAACATACATACATGCACTAATTATATGTGATATCTGAAATGTTATTGACCAAAAAAAATCTAACGTGTTAATGTTTTGTACAGTAATTTACACAAGACAAAATAAATAATATATGGATATAAGACTTAGACAAGTATGATTATTAATTCGAGGAAGGAAAAGAGATTGGTGTGAAAAAGATAACCACCCGCTAACTTTAAGATTTACCCATGATCTGTTTTTAAGGACCGGTAAACGTCATTGCAAACTAGCTTTCTTAGAAAGTGTGATCTATGGCTCCCTTTCAACATAGGAGTAAATCACTTTTAAATAAAAAAAATGTACAGAAAACAAAAGGGAACTTCAGAAAGCTTGATGTGAATATAATGCTGGAAGAATATAATAGATATTTAATTTTTGTTATATACAAACACTACTAATAATAATCATAATATCATAAACAAGATTAGTGTATTATATAATATATTGAAAAAAAATTCAAAAAATATATCAACAAATTAAACATATGTTACAAAATATATAATTTACCATCTACATAATATAATATAATTAAATAGTGTGTAAGTGTTAGTAGATTTATGTTTTCTGTTTTTAAGATTAGTGATTTATCTAGATTAAATAAAATCAGGCAATCTCTTGACCGGTTCTTTATGGAGAGAGAGCTAAAATATAACTCTAATCTTGTTAAGTAACTGTTCCATGAAGTTGGAAATAATGGAGTTCAATTTCTTTTATTTTTTTTTTATTTATGTTGATGTAATACATTTCAATTCAAGAACACAAAGAGATTTGCAGATTTGGTATCAAAGCTCGTTCACATGGACTTGAAATTATTGTGTGAGTGAGTGAACTATGTGAAAAGTTCTATATAAAAAAACTAATATTAACAGAGCGATACACCCCTAAGCTTTGAGCATTTAGAGCCATCATTTAGAAATGGTTGAATCAATCAAATACGTTCAACCTACCATTCTGAAATTTGATGGACATTGTGATTATTGGGTCATGCTGATGAAGAACTTATTCCAAGGAGTTTTGGCACATGGAATTTTCATATGCCAAAGAAAGTTTGCACGATAAGTTTTGGGAGTGAAATCTAGCTCTCATATTGTTAGATAATAGTCCCATGAATTTATACATAATGGAAGGTAGTTTATTTTTGCATTTTTCATTTATATTAAATTAATTGATTTCAACTCAAGAACACATATAGATTTACATAGAAGAGAAAATCTTACCTAATTGTGGTGACAGTAAGTACTTGCTAATTAACTTTTACTGCTTATATGAAGAAACCTAAGCTAATCTATAGACATTTGATTCACACCATGCAAAAATTCAGTACTGCTGGCTCCTTACCCTGATGTGACCCTCGTTATGCGAATTCCATCATCCATAAGCATAATCCAAATCCTTGGTGAGTTGTATTATGTCATGTACCAGCTCATTTTGTACTTGAAAATTTTTCAAGGTACCAGCAAATTTTCAGTATTCTTTCACTGTTTATGATTATTTCTTCCTTTTATTCAAAGACAGAGTGCACAAGAGTACTTAAAGTTTCCCACGTAAAGTTCCTCCATTAGTTGAAAGAATTGTTATCGCGAATAGTACTGAAAATTAATTTTCAATAGTTTTTCTAAAATTGTTACTGAAAACTTCGAACGAGAAAAAAATTACTTAAGCTGGGTTCACGTTAAAAGTTGTCGAAAGTTGGGCAGTTGTATTGATTCTTAATAAGCTTGGCTTATTCAAATTAAGTTGAAAAGTTTGGTTTAAAAGGTGAGTTCTTTAATCTTTAATTATCCCATCAGACAGACGTGACGAAGGTCGAAATCGTGGGATAATAATAGCAAGGTTGACAAATAATAGATTATGACCCTGAGACGATGTTTTTGGCCTCACATTAAACAGATCTCGTATCTGATTGCACCACTCTTATCTCAAATCCCTTCAATCACGACAATCCATGCCAATGAAACCAATGTTCTGTCTATTTCCACACGTATATAGCCTTTCATCATTCTCTTCCTATTTTCAAATTTTTTGTGTTGCAGATTTAGGTTTTCCAGCTAATTTGTTTCCAAAGTCTTAATTTCATTCCACGTCATCGCCTTAGATCGGATTATAAATAAACTCGTGTAACTTATTATAATCTTAATGATACATAATCAAATACTAACATTTACCTTTTTGTACCAGAATAAATATGTATATTTTCTTTCTTTTTCTCCTTATACTTACTCACCTTTACTTTAAGTATTACAACATTCTTATTTATCTTAAAATTATCTAGTTATATATTTTTTATTAGATAATGAAGAAATAGAAAATATATGTTCTTTTAACAAATTTTTTAATAATTTCACATGTCATTTCTTTTAATTTTATTTTTTTATATATTATTTTATAATTATTTGAAAGAAAATGTAATTATAGGAGACTATATATACAATAAAAAATTATCAGTAAAGATTAGAGGTTTTATTGAATAAAAATAACATTAATTTATAATATATAATTGATATAAACCTCAACTTTAATAATCAATTTTATAGAATTAAGTTAATTTAAAATTATATTTTAAGATGATCAATTTTATAAAATTAATTTAAATTTAAAGTCTTCTTGATATATAAAATATTAATTTGAAAAAGGCAGATATACATCCTTAGAAACACTTCACTTCATCTTTTCCTTATTTATCATCGACAAATCTGTCGGTCCAAAAATTACATATTGTTTTACCGAGTCAGAGTTTTCTAATTTTTCTAAATATAAACAGCAGTTTGTCAAATTGTGCACCAATTTTCGGAATCTCACTGTCATCAACAATGCTCCTATTTTTCATCAGTAATTTGTTACGATTTATTTTTGTAATGTTAACCGGAAAATTTTTAGTCAACATTTATTTGGGTTGTTTTCTTTTACCAATATCCATTGAAAAAATTTATCATTTGACATTGATAAAAAAAACAATCCAACTGTCAGCATTATAATAAAGTTAGTCTGGATTAATATGGTCTAAAGAATTGCAATTAAACTCAAAATATCAATTGAGAATTTTTTTGCACATATAGGATGAACTTTAACCAAAAATTAACATAAATAAATATTAACTTCAACATATTGCTAATATTGAATTTTTTAAGCATTATTTGATATTTAATTTTCTTTTTGAATTTGTGGTAATAAAATACTTTACACAAATAAAAGAATTTGAATTCCGTAAATTTGAATTCTTTTGTCTAAATAAAATAGGTTTAAAAAATAAAATAATTTAAAATGAGATCAATTTAAAATTAATGTATTTAAATAATTTATAATTAAGATGTAGTAAAATAATGCTCATATCATATTTGTATATTGGTATTAGTTAATAAGATGTGTATGACAAAACTACCGTTCTTTTTCTCTTTTTTTATAATTGTTTCGGTAGTGAAGTCGAGGTCAGGTCATCCCTTCGTCAAGGTATAGACATATGATACCATGTTAAGAAGTAGACTTTAAGTCTAACTCAATCCCACAAAATCGGTTTATAAAATGAGGTTTGCACTCACTTATATATCATAAATTGACCTTATTTCTAGTTGATGTGTGAGACTTCCAACACTCTCTAATAAGGATTGTCCGATTTCCAAAAACTAACTAAGGGTATGAGAAAATTAATAGTCTAATTAATCGAGCAATCATATCTGGTACAAAAATAATGATCTGATGTTTTTTAATATTTATCCTTTAAATATGAATACATGTACAAAAATATTTCTTTCTCAAATAGCATAGCATGTACATTCCTTTAAATATATCAATGTTACCCTTTTCAAAAAAACGCTAGACGAAAAATAATACGTATAAAATAATTTTATTAAAAATTCAAATAGCTAAAAATATACTGTTTATTTTAATATAAATAAGAAATTTTTTAAATAAAACATGTTTTTTATGTTTGTAGATGTAACTAAATTTGATTTTCTTTATCAATTATATTTTCTTTTTTTATAATCTTGGTTCTTACAGTTTTTAAAATGAATTCTCTCACTGTATAGTTCCGGTAGGAAAAATGTTTATACAGTATTAGCATTGACCATTAATTTAATATTTTTCACATTATCATATGACATCGGTGTGGATTATGTACCAATTTTACTTACGATCGATTAAGAAAATTTATTGATCATTTTCAATGTGAACTTTTTTTTTACACAATTTAGGACATTAAGAAATCTGAACCTTTTTCCCTCATCATAATAACTTTGGTTATATCTAAATATGTGATACACGGTATTTAAAAATAACAAGAATAATTTTCAAATATTAAAATAGATTAAAATTTCAAAAAACTTAAATGAATAACCAAAAGTAAACTCCAGCGATGGGCACGTACAAAAAACATAGTCCAGTGATGGGCTTGCGAATTTGTAGGATAAACATATGGTGGTGAGAAAAGGAAATGCTTTATGAACCCCTCAAATTTCTTTCTGCACTCATAATTTACGTGAAATTCCAAACCTAACATTATGAATTATTTAACCGAATTTTTTATATCAATAAAAATAAAACATAACAAAAATATATAAAAAATATAGTAAAGACATAGTACACACAGCTGAGGAGAAATATAATACCAAAACAGGAATGTGGAATTCATACCGAGAAAACTTTCAAGAATATGTTCGGGAAGGATCTTTCTGAATTATACATTCCGGTTTGACCCACGTCGAGGAAGAGAGAAAACGGAGCACAAGGAAACCAGGTGCAAAAAATGACTACATGATTATCTTTCTCGGTTTCTTCCTTCAAATGTTTTTTATCCATAAAGTTACTAGTTACTTTACTATTTTACCCTTCTCCGTATTCGTCTTGATTGCGTATGAATTAATTTAGGTCTTTAATTTCCCTCTTCTCATCCCTGCAGTAAATTCCGGAATTATATATTAAGCATCTAGAAACAACACTGCGCAAATCAATTAACTTCCACCCTTATTCTGCATCATATTTTCCAGAATCCTATCCCGGATTTCAATTTCCGGAGACCTTAGCTTTACCATTTCACTATCTACTACGCACACCACAAAAATACAACCCATACCTCATTATACTTACCACAACTTGTCTTGAGTTTCACAATTCACCACCACATTCCAAGACCTCAGCAGCACATCCACCAAGCTTCTGAAGAAACCATGGAAATCTGATCAAGGCACTGATTGTCTCCAAGAAGGAGACAGCTTGAAATAAAACAAACAAGGGTAGAAATGGAATTAAAAAACTATGAAGTGCAGGATGAAATTGGTTAGGTGCAGAAAGCAATTTATGTTAAAAGAAATTTTGCCCAGCCGATCTGCATAGCTATCGGCTTCAAATAGAAGGTTTTGGGAAAGATAAAGCCCAAAATACTCAATCAAATTAAAGAGTGTTCACCTCTAAGGATTTCATCCTACACCTCCAAATATTTCTAAAATCCTTATTATATCACTAATTAAAATGTTATTAATTTATAAATAATTGAAAAGAATCTTTTGACCATTTGACCAAATTCTTAACAGCTTTCTCATTCTTCCACCCTCATTTCTCTTTCTCTCTCATATCCCACTTTCTCATTTATATTTTATGTATATTATTAATAAAATTTTAGTATTTACATTTATATTTATTTTAGTTAATTATATTTTGATTAAATTATTTTATTTTAAATTATTTAATGTTTTATTTGTTTTATAGTTTTTAATTTTTTTATAACTTTAAGATATTTAGTTATTTTTTTAATGAAATATTAAAATTTTATAATTACATAAATATTTGAATTAATTAAATTTATTTTGAATTAAATAATTTTTGTAATTATATAATATTTATTTTTATTAATGAATTAATTAATTTTATTAAACTTTTTTGAATTATTTAATGTTTTATTTGTTTTATAGTTTTTTAAATTTTTATAATTTTAAGATATTTTATTATTTTTTTAATAAAATTAAGATTTTATAATTATATAAATATTTTAATTATTTAACTTTATTATGAATTAAAATTATTTAATATTTATTTTAATAATATTTATAAATACTATAATAATACTTTGCAAAAAAAATGAGACTAAAATAATGAATTAAAGTAAAGTAAAGGAAACATAACTTGCAAATGAGTTCAATGTATCGGATATCAAGCTATATACATATCTCGGATATGGAAATCTGATATGCGGTTTTTGACTTAGATTTATTATTAATCGAAATTTGATTTTTTTTTATTGGATATCGAAATTTGATAAAGTATAAATCAAATTTCGATATCTGATTAAGTTTTTGTGGAATTTCGAAATCAATTAAGGTTTGAGATTTTTGTAATGGATTCATGCATATGCGAAAAGCTAAAATAAACTCACTTTCTAACTCCAATGATGAACACCAACACAGCAGTATCTTCAACCCACATCTCAATGAACAATCTTTCTCAAAAAGACCACCAAAAAAAGAGAAAATGAAAAGGGTGTAAAGAGATTCGAGAGAAATGACAAAGGACTGCATGAGAAGAAAATATATGCTCAACTCATGGTCAACCACTTAATTCAATAAAAACCATTTACTTCTTACCAATCTCATTAATCATGAGGGTAATTTTGAAAATTAGAGGTGAGGATGAAACTCTTGGAGGTGTAGGATGAAACACAACAAATTAAATTGGACTAACAATCCACTATCGCATAATAAGACTGTGAGGGTTTCTCACTGCACCTTTCCAATTTCTCCCTACACCTTCCCAAATTTTTCTATTTTACTAAAATGGCCTTTGGTAAAAATGATTTCACTTTTACCTTTTAACTTTTACTTCTTTTTCTTAAAAAAAAGGTTTAATATCCAATTTTGTCTCCAGTTTGTTTCGGAAATCTCAATTTAGTCCCTCTTTAGAAAAGTAATTGTAATGTATCCTTACTTGTAATTATGTGAGTCAAGTTAGTCCCTTCCGTTAAATATAAGCAAACGGAGTTAATGAGTTGATGATGTGTCAGTAGTTAGTGATTAGGTGTCAACATGCAATTTTGTACGTGCTTACGTGGTGTTAGGGCAGCTGATTTTAAAATTGGGTTTTAATTAGAAATTGGGTTTATTTAATTGGGGATAAATTGGCAGCAGTTAGGGTTTGTAATTAATTTTGTGCAATTGAATAGAAAGAAAGTTAGGGCAGCTGGAGTTCTTCACGTACATTGCCAACACGGAACAGTTGTGGGTGTTCTTGTTGTTCATGATCTTCACATTTGTGTTGTTGTTGTTTACGGGTTGTGCTTAAGTTAGTGGTTGCTGGTGGTTCGTGGTTGGCGAGTTGTTCTTCCTTCTTAGTGGTTGTCTCGCTTTGGGCTTCGCAATGTCTTTGAATCACGGTTGTTCGTCTTGCTCATGGGGGAGCTCTCGTGGTGGTTCATCCAGAGGATTGGTTGGAAGCCAAATATGCCATTGTGGGGAGGTTGCTGTGTTGAGAGTGGCAAAAACAGTTAAGAACGAGGGGAAACAATTCTGGGGCTGCTCTAACTACAAGGTTTGTAGTTTAATGTTTGTGATAAATTATTTTTATTTATTAATGAAATTTTTGTGGTTGTATACTTTGAACAGCGGACAAGAAATGAAGAACTTCAAGGATGCAATTTCTTTAAATGGCTTAATGAAGATTATGTAGATGATGCTGCTAGTACTATTGGTAGGCAAAGGATGAAGATTAATAGCCTGGAGAAATGTGTTAGGGATTGTCAGAAAAGGGAGAAGATGTTAATATCAATGATATGTTTTCTGGGATTCATTAACATCATTGTTGTATGTATTTTGTTTAAAAGTTCATGATGTGTTCTATTAGATAGTTTATGTGAAGAGCACTTTGGGCAAATTGTAATATGATGTTTTGAAATGAAGGTGAAATTTGAATTCAAGCATCTGAAATTATGGTTTCAATTTACATTTTGTTTGATATATACAACATAAAATGAGGAAGTGGTGTGTAACTGCCAATAAAATGAGGAAGTGGCTTCTGTAATCCAAAAAGAGAGTTCTGTATAAGAAGGGACTTTTTAGACAAGAAGAAGTATATGTGCATTCTTTTAATCCAAAAAGAGAGTTGTGTAACAGAGGTATTACACACTGTCAATGTTTGTAATATAATTGAAGAACAAATCCACTGTCAGTGTTTGTAATATACAGGACTCTGATGAACTTCATAATGCACATCCATTCATAATGACATCATAATCAAAAGAGAAGTTGTGATGACAATATAATGAGAAATTGGACTTGTGAAATGCACATCCAAAAGAAAATCTGTCATTGAAATTCATATTATAATCATCCAAACATCATTCATAATTACATCATAATGAAAAGAAAATCTTTCATTGAAATTACAAAGTGGACTTCAAATGCACGTCTGACAGTTTACAAAATACATGTCAAGGTTTACAAAATAACCATCACTTGAGCTAAACATACTTAACCTAAACATACTGTCAGTCCTAAATCACTTTTAAACTTGTGTTGTAGATGGCTGAGTTTGTTCCAAAACGCATTGAGTAAGCTGACTTGGTCCAATAGTTGGCTGACTTTGTTCAGCTTGGGTTTCAGGTTGCTTAGTTGATTGATATTGACTTTGGTTTGCTGGAGGAGCTTGTGGACAACTATTTCTTTTATGACCAAGCTGTCTACATATGGAACATCTCTTACGAGTTCCATTTTGCTTGAGTTGTGTGTCATCCTTCTTTAGCTCCCAAGCCTCTAGCCTTCTCCTCTTTTTTGGTCTACCAGGCAAGACTCTTTTAGTTGGAGGCAAAACATCAGGCTGAGAAGTCTTTTCCCATAGTTGAGGACCATTGACAGGGTAGATGATTGGAATGTATGTTTCTTGGTAGGTTGACTTTGTAAACCAATGTGGGACGTAGTCTTCTCCATTGATGTTGATAAATGTCATGGCAGCTAGTGCATGACAGCATGGGATGGCTGTTAAAGTCCACTTTCTGCAACTGCATTCCAGTTTATCTATGTCAACCACATACTTGTCACTCATCATTGAAATGTGTCTGACCTCAAAAATTTTTTGTCCTGACCAACTGCAATGATTAAAAGACAAATCAGAGTTTATAGTACCAAATTGAATACATAAAGAAGTCAAATGGTAATGTAGTGATGTCAACATACCTAGGTATCCAGTATTTAGTCAAGTGCAATTCCTTGTCAAATCTTTTTTTAATCTTTGGACAAAGACTACCTTCATATGTACTTATTTTGTTTCTATTTGTTGCCCATCTCTTCATGAGGTACACACGAATGTCTTCCATCATTGTGATGATGGGCTTACCTCTTGCATGTAATATTACACTATTAAATGCTTCGGACATATTATTCACTAAGGTGTCACAAATAGCATTACTTGTAAACCTTGACCGTGACCAAAATCTACTTACACAAATAAGAAGTGCAAAATATCAGCTATGAAAACAAAGAAAAAATTAGGTTTAAACCCTCCCTTGGTCCTCAAGTTTGTATGGAAATCTCATTTGGGTCCTCAAGTTTTTTTCTGTCTCAATTGGATCATATTTTTTGTAAAAGTGAGCACATTATACCATAACTGTTAAGTGGTGTGAGACGGCGTTAAATTGATGTGAGCTGGATTTTTTCATTTACTGATGTGGCATTGTGCACTAAAATTGACTGTTTGTTGTGTTTATCCACGTAGGCTACGAAGCCCTAACATTTAAACCTTATTTTAATGTTTTTCAAAATGTGATTGTTTGATTTTGTAAAATTCAAACTGAAGTTAGAGTATATCCATAGCCAGAGGAATGGAAAAGTAACAGAGATCTCAGAGTAAAATAATATGCAAGGGAAAACCAAATAAATTTGAAGACTCAATCCGTGTTGATGTAATTTTAGTGGCAGAAGAAAAATGGGATTGAGTTGAAAAAGGTGAAAAGTTGTGCTTCTGCGTCATCTACCTGCGGGCGGCTATGGAGGTACCAAGCGTGGAAGCCAAACGTATTACAGTTCCAACATTATTTTATTTTGGTTCAAGCACACCAACAGTCAAATCAAAAAACACAACTCATTATCTATTGGATAAAACATTATCTATATTTCCTATTGACAAACATGAACTGTGGCTTCCCAATCTCATTCTCTATATATAAATATAAACCCACCTTTCTATTCTTTCCCAGTAAACCAGTTTCGTGCTTTTCCATTTTTCATCAAACATTTCGACACACATTTTTCGCATTGGTTTATTGGGTTGAAGTTTAACTAAGATGAGGCCTGGTGCGGAGTTGTATTTCTTTAAAGAACAGCCAAGGAAGGTCATCAATGGTCCTCGTCCTTCTCCGCAATCCCCAATTCCAATTTCAAATCCCTAATTCTGATATACCTAATATGAATAAAGGGTACTTATGCCACATCAGCACTATTTTTTTAAACAAAACAGTCCACGTAAGAAACCCTAAACACATCACCACATTCTCTGTGCACCAGCTCACACCAATTTAACGCCGTCTCACACCACTTAACGGTTATGGTACAATGTGCTCACTTTTACAAAAAATATGACCCAATTGAGACAGAAAAAAACTTGAGGACCCAAATGAGATTTTCATACAAACTTGAGGACCAAGGGAGGGTTTAAACCAAAAAATTAAATGGAACAATGAATTTTAAAGGCATGTGGATTGACATACCTTGGTGGAATGGCTAATAAGTATTTAAAGGCATCTGGATTCACCTCTTTAACTTCTCTCATCACTACTTCCCATGTTTGAGGGTGTGTTGATACTGCTGCCTTCCATAGTAGACGTTTTAGAATCTGGCCAGGAAACCTCTTCCTGAAATTAGCATAGATGTGGCGCACACAAGACCTTTGCTCCACTCCAGGGAGAAGTTCTTGTAATGCTGGTAAAAGTCCCTATTGAAGTAAATACATAAGGGTATACAAGTTAAAATAAAAGACATGAAGGTTTAAAAGAAAAAAAAAGATGCCAATGGTAGTAAGTTACTCACTTTTTGTTGATCTGACATAAACGTGATGGTTGAAGAAATCTCCACACCACCAAGATCATCAATGAGCAAATGTAGAAACCAACTTCAACTGTCCTTATTCTCCACCTCCACAACAGCATATGCCAAAGGACACATTTGGTCATTCCCATCCCTTGCTACTGTAGTTAACAACTCACCTCCAAATTTTCCTTTTAAGAAACAGCCATCCAAACCTATAATAGGCCTACATGACACGAAGTTGTCCTTACAGGCCTTCAAACACACATATAGTCTCTTGAAAATTGGAGTGTCCTCATTAGGTTCAACATGAACTTTTACAGTTGAACCAGGATTTGACCGAAGCAACTCATTGGCATAGTCATACACTCTTCCATATTGTTCTTTAAAATCACCTTCTATTTGTTTAAAAGCCATTGCTTTTGCCCTACAGGTTGTGGACCGAGAAACACCAACGTTCCACTTCTTAGAGACTTTGTTATGGAGGTTATACAGATTAATATTCGGATTCTCTTTTATAGTCTTCTCTAACCTCCCACTCAACCATTTTGAAGTCATTAAACGGATGTTAATTTCTCTACTGCAAGTGTGGTTGTCTACAATTTTCCTTAGCTGCCATGTATTTTCAGCTGCCTTATATGCACAATATGCATTCCAAGGACATTTCCCTTTTGCCCCACAACATCTGACACGCACTCTTCTTTTGTCATTTTTATAAACTTTTAATTTTCTACCATTCTCTACTCCATACGATCTTATAGCTTCTGTAAAATATTTTTTGTCACTAAAGTACGTGCCCACTTCCCATTTATATTGTTCCATAGTTTTGGGCATTGAAAAAACACCAAAATCCCCATACTCATCCCTGTCATCATCTGTGTTATCACTTTCCACAACACTGTTCAAACTCTCGGATTCCCAATCACTATCAGATAAACCCCTAGGTCCACCAAATTCAACTTCATTAGTAGCTTCAAATATATCAAATCCCACTTCATCTCCATGGTCAATCAATACATCCTCTTCGGACCCATTCCAACTTCTAACATCATACTCATCAGCTTCTACTCCATTACCCTCTACCTCACCCTCTAGTTCTGCCTGCCCCTCCACATCAGCATTTGAATCACTCTCTGCCTCAACCTGTGCCTCCACACCATCATCCTGTACCTCAACCTGTGCCTCCACACCAACATCCTCCACTGGCTCTGATTGTAATTCTACGACATCCTCTACATCAGCCACTACATCAACCTCAACTTCAATCATTTCTGGGGCTACTTCTGATTCAGGTTCTACCTCAGGTTGTACATCAATCACTGCCTCTGTCTGAACTTCTACCATAGCCTCTACATCAGCCACTACATTGATAATGCTAAATTTTACCATTATTTAAGCATCATTTTAGTAGCAAAATCAACTCATTTCTAACTTATAACTTGTTAAATTCTCTTCTTTTGTCTTGTTTTCTAAATAATTGTGTTTTTGGCTACTTTGATGTACTTTCATGAATAATCCCTTATTTTGTAGCTAATAATGAGCTTGGAAGAGTCTCCAACAATGTATACAACTGAACCAAGAATTTAGCACGCAGAAACGCTCGTCGACCAGCGAAAGAACGCTCGCCTTGTGGACAATAGAGAAACGCTCGCACAGAGCTAAGAGGACGCTCGTCCAGGAGCTCATGGAGGACGTTCGTCCAGAGAGCTAAGAGGACGCTCGCCAGCGAGAAGAGGACGCTCGTCAAGCGAAGATGTCCAGCGAGACACGCAGTGCACGCTCGTCCAGCCAGGCAGAAGTGGACGCTCGTCCAGCCAGGCAAAAGAGGACGCTCGTCCAGCCAGGCAGAGGACGCTCGTTCGGCAAGGCAGAAGAGGACGCTCGTCCAGAGAGGACGATCAGTTGACGCTGGTCCAACGAGCTAAGAGGACGCTCGTCCAGGGAGGCGCTCAGTGGACGCTCGGCATCGAAAAGTGGACGCTCGTCCATTTTCAGAGGATGCTCGCCCATATCCAGATTGTCCGCGCCTGGGCGCGACAGAGAGGCGTCGGGCGCGATTTTCCAGAGAGTTTCACGCCCGGGCGCGAGACAGAGAGGGCGCTGGGCACGACTTTTGCTGATGTGTCTGACAGAGCTTATTTAACCCTAAAACGTGAAGGGGTTTGGGTCTTTGGTTTTTTTGGAGGTGCGATTTCACGGCTGGAGCTCATGGAGGGCGCGACGAGCTTGTGGGAACATCTCCTCCTCTTCCTTTGGGTCTCCTTCTTCTTCCATCTTCCATGGCCATTTTGTAAGCTTTAGGGTTCTCCATGGAAATGGAGAACCTGACCCATCTTGTTAGGGATTAGTTGTAGCCTTTGAATCTTGTGTAATTGTTGAATGATTTGAATATATATATGCATTTTCTATCAATTGCTAGTATTCTTGTTTCCGATCTTAAAGCTTGCATGTAATGGGGACGTTCATGACTTGATTTTGGGGTTTCATGGATTTTGGGGACGTAAGATGAAATCTTGAACTGAAATAGGAGTCCTTGTGGTCATTGATTCTAGGGATGGAAGATGATTCACATGTTGTCTTAAGATCCTAGCTCTTTAATGCGGGTTTGCTTGTTAGATTGTCCAAGGGATTGAAGTTTGATAAGGAAAACCTAGGCTCTTTCACCTAAGGGATTAGGGCTAGAGTGTTTTAGTGGATTGACTTTAGTAAATTGATAGAGAGGAGATGAAATTGGTCATACACAAGAGTGCATTGGTGAAAACTAACCTTAACAATGTCATTTCATACCATTTCTAGTCTTTTCCATTTCCAAGTGCCTTCAATACCAAAGTCCAACCTTGTAATTACTTGTCAATTTATATTTCTGCACTTGTTTGTAAATTGATGTTATGTTCTTTAGTCTATATGAGTTGTTAATCACACAATTCTTTAGTATTACGAGTCTCTTGGGAAAACGATACCCGGTCTTACCGGTTTATTACTTGAACGATTCGGTACGCTTGCCGAAATCGAGCCCAACAAGTTTTTGGCTAACAAGTTTTTGGCGCCGTTGCCGGGGATTTGGGGATTGAACCCGAGTCCTAGCAACGGCTAACAAGTTTTGGGTCAACATCAACCTCAACTTCCATCATTTCTGGCTCAACTTCTGATTCAGGTTCTACCTCAGGTGCTACTGTCTCAACCTCTGCTTCACCCACTGCCTCAACATCTGCTTCACCAACCTCTATCTCAACTTGCTTTTCAGCACACTCTCTCTCAACTTGTGTGTCACCATTAGGTCTATCAACTTGCAAATCACCACTCTCTCTCTCAACTTGTCCTTCACCACTAGGTCTATCAATTTGGGGTTCAGAAAAGTATTCCAATTGCAAAAGATACTCAGGTTCACACACCCTATGTATAACATAAAGGTGAGCTTCACCATTCAACATAGCAATATTGATCAGATGACAAGCACCCTTGTCATCTAATAAAGGTTCCAAACAATCTTCTAATACAGGACCACGACCCAATGAATACCATAAGTCCTTTACATTCCTATAACACATCTCCTTTAGAATGCTTAATATTTCAAAATAACTCCATCGATCAGGGTCTATTTTTAAAGTTGTGGTTTCACCATAGTGATATCCAAATGTCCCATTATTCTCAAATTTCCCTCCATGGTGAAACACGACTTCAATGTCTGAGTTGGCCATATTATCTAATATAAAAATTGCTCACAGTTAATCTATGCTTAACCCTTAACCCAAATGATATCTAAGCAAAAAACAAAGCATAAACATACCACTGTACAGACCATAAATAACTCAAACAAAGCAAAACCACATTTACCACAGTAAACAAAGCAAATGCCACAACACAGTACCACACACTATCAAGGGGGACCACAACCACAATGTCGCAACAGAAACAAAACAAATGCACTGACAATGGGGCACACAACACAGACAAACCATACAAAAATCAAAAGTTCTGGGGGGACCACACCGAAAGCAACCAAACACAAAACAAAACCTACCATAAACGCACCTTCGAATGTCGCTTTTCGTTATTTACCCCACCAACACGATCTCCACGAATGCTCGTCCACTGATAAATGCTTTGTCTTAAAGTTAATGGTTCCCGCAATCACTGCCTCTGTCTTCTTTCGCACAAACCAAAATGCCCTGATCTGCAACAAATCACCCCCAAATCAATTTATCCCCAATTTTTAATAAAACCCAATTTTAAAATCAATTGCCCTAACACCACGTAAGCACGCACACAATTGCGTTTTGACACCTAATCACTAACTACTGCCACATCATCAACCCATTAACTCCGTTTGCTTATATTTAACGGAAGGGACTAACTTGACTCACATAATTACAAGTAAGGATCCATTACAATTACTTTTCTAAAGAGGGACTAAATTGAGATTTCCGAACCAACCTGGGGACAAAATTGGGTATTAAACCTAAAAAAAAAAAAAACCTAATCCCATTTCCTTTTGTTGCAGCTGCAACACCCCACCCCCTACTCCTAGCTTCACATATTTCTTCTCATTCTCTCTTTCCCTTGTTCCATCTTTCACCCCCACACTTTTTAAAACTTTAATCCCCTTTCCTTCTTACTACAGTGCCACAGGACTCCACTCCCCCCACCCCCTAATTCCATATTAATTTCTTCTCCTTCTCTCTTTCTCTTTCCCCTTCTTCCACTCTCACACTTTTGAATTTTCTCTCCTCCTCTTTCTCTTGTATCTTTTCATCTCTTCTTCAAGTTCAAAGGCTCCCTTTCGGTGCTTTTATTTTTTAGTTTGGTTCTTCGTTGAATCTTCAATGAAAATGGAGAACCGTTGGATCTTCAACGGAAATGGAGATCCGTTGGATCTTCAACGCATGTCAATATCCGTCAACGGATCTTCCATTTCCGTTTAGGTCTTCAACATTTTTATTTTATTGTTTTTAACCTTTTACTGAGGGGCAAACATGGAATGAGGTGGTGGAGGAAAAAGCATGTGGTGGTGTAAGGAGAAACCCTCTAAGATTGTTGACTTCTAATTTTCTGTGGACAAACATTAACCCAAAGTCCATTATAACTGGTAAAGTGAAGGACAATGTTTCTTTATGCAACCCATAAAATTCTTGTACACCTCCTATTCATTTCCTTACCTTTCTCGAATATAGACGTACCCACTTGTTAATTGTTGTGATCCGACTAATTTTTCACAATACTCAACATTGTACACATCATTTCCATTTCCAATTTGAAAGTGTTCTATGCACAATTCTATAATACATACCAATTTGTGCTGGATTTATTCGATGTATCCCGAATCATAAGTCACTCATATATGAGAGATTTGATATTACATGTAACACAAAACAATAAAAATATAATTTTTTTACATATTGTTTATCTCACCATCTCCATCTAATATAGGACTTCTATCTTTACATTTAATGGTCAAATATATAGTTTTAGGATATAAAGCACATACATTGATGCACCATCATTTAATAGTTTAAATTTATCATCTTTATCTTATTGGGACTCCTTTCTTATTATACAAGTATAAGAAATTAAGGTCGACTACAAATTTATTAGGAAAGAAAATTGTACAAAAAAAAGCAATAAAAACATAATCAATCTTGACAATAAACAGTTTTGACATAAGGTCGTTGCTCCCTCCACTACTACCAAATGTTCTCTGCACCACCACATACCTAATTTGCCCTTCCAATCAAACGAATGTCAACATCCGTTTCACCTTCAACGATGTTAATATTTGTAAACGGATGTTGACATCTGTTACATATTTTAACTTCTTTTTTTTATATTTTAGTTTACTCTTTTTATTTTAGATTTTATTTTAATAATATTATTATTTACGTAATATATTATAAAAAAAATTAAATACTTTATAAATTAATTTAAAATATAACATTGTAGTAAACTAAAATAAAAACTTAATAGATGTGCCCACATCCGTTAACGGAGGTGGCATATCCGTTTAACTAATTAAATAAAAAATACTTAAATAATTAATTAAATAATAATCATAAATTAAATTAATAATAATTATTTTATTAAATAAAATAAAATTAATTTATATATAATTATGTAATAAATTTTAAAAAAATTTAAATAATATTTATATATTAGTTTAAAATACAATAAGTTAATAAATTAAAACTAAAAATAACAACATCCACGTCCGTTTAACTAATTATATAAAAAATATTTAAATAATTAATTAAATCATAATAATATATCAAATTAATAATAATAATTTTATTAAATAAAATAAAATTAATTTATATATAATTACGTAATAAATTTTAAAAAAAATTAAATAATATTTATATATTAATTTAAAATATAATAAATTAATAAACTAAAAACTAAAAACTATAAAAAGAAAGAAAAAAACCTTAACGAATGTGATCGCATCCGTTAACGGGCACATCCATTTAACTAATTATATAAAAGTTATTTAAATAATTAATTAAATAATAATACATACACTAAATTAATAATAATAATTTTATTAAATAAATAAAATTAATTTATATATAATATATTCACCACTACAATTCCTTTTACCCTTCACACTCAATAATTTTCCAAACTAAACCAAGTAAAACCAAGACACTATCAGAACCTCTCATTTTAGAGGAGTGATTAACACATGAAACCAGAACTTGGTTTGCATGTCCAAGAAAACGCACGACTAAATAAAGAGAAGAACTTACCAGTTCAGAACCCAAAACCGATCGGCTCAAACTGAAGCTCTTTGACACCGGAGAAGTAGAAACGGTGCCTAAATAGTGATCGGAGGCAGCAAATGTGAGAATTTCTTAGAGAGAAGCTGAAGGGAATGTAAAGAGAAGGAGGAGATTTTAGAATTATGGGGAAGAAGGATGCATGCAAAGAGTGGCGTGAAGTTTGAAAACTTAGAGTTTTTCTTCCAACGTCCAAATCGAACGGTCACTCAGCTGCTCACATCTGTCTTCCACCATCTGAGTGTCGGACCCCTTCTTCACACTTGTAATCCACTAAGACGAACCTTGAGTTGATTTTAATGATTCTGACACATGTGGATAAAGATATTTTTTTATTAAAGCATAAAAAAACCCTTTTACAATTTTTAACGTGTTAAAACATTAAGACAAATTTTACCAAATTGATATTTTTTTAAAAGGATAAACAACTTTTGTAATTAAACGAAATTAGAGACAAAATAAATAATTAAACATTTAGTTATTTTAGTAATAACAATTACAATAACACAATTTAATTTTTATCAGGATACATAATAATTTTATTACTTTATTATTTTTATATACAAAATAAAAAAATTATAGAAAAAAAATACAATAAAATAAATAACCCGTGGGTAGGAGCGGGTGGCACGGGCTGCACGGGTCACTCAACTAGTATCTATAAGAGAGTAAAGTATGTCATGGTTCAGAACTCGAAAGGAAACAGAAACCCTGCATAATGAGTAACCTCGCCGTTCGACGCATTTCAGAATGCTTCGTGAAGCCTCAATCCTCCAACCAAATCTGCAATTTAACTCCTTGGGATATTATGCTGTTTAAAACCTATATCTACCAGTGTCTTCTCTTCAAGAAACCTGCGACCCTTATAGATGAACATCATTTCATACAAAATCTGTTGGAGAAGCTCAAACACTCTCTTTCTCTTACCCTCTTCCATTTTTATCCTTTGTCTGGTCGCCTTGTCACTCACAAAACCCAAAACCCTCCCTCTTATACTGTTTCTATTGATTGCAACAACAGTGATGGAGCTAGATTCATTCATGCAACTCTGGATATGACTATAGCTGATATCCTCTCCCCCTTTGACGTCCCCCCCATTGTTCAATCGTTCTGTGACAACCCCAAAGCACTCAATCATGACCATCACACCATGCCGCTGTTGTCCATCCAAGTTACTGAACTAGTGGACGGTGTTATCATAGGTTGTTCCATTAGTCACGCTGTTGCTGATGGCACTTCGTATTGGAATTTCTTCAATACGTGGTCTCAGATCTTTCAAGCACAATCTCAATCTGAAAACCATGAATACGATGTTCTCATCTCACGCCAACCCATTCACAATCGTTGGTTTCCAAATAATTGTAGACCACCGATCTCTCTTCCTTACAAACAGCATGACGAGTTTATAGAGAGATCTGAAAGACCCCTCCTGAGGTTGAGATTTTTCCACTTTTCAGCAGAGTCTATTGCCAAACTGAAAACAAAGGCCAACTCAGAATCTAATACCACAGTAATCTCTTCCCTCCAGTCATTATCAGCACTTGTTTGGAGATCCATAACTCGTGCGCGCTCCCCACCTTCTGACCAGAAAACAACTTTCAGATTAGCCGCAGATTGTCGATCAAGAATGAAGCCGCCTTTGGCAGAAGAATACTTTGGAAACTGCGTTCATGCAGCGAGTGCAGAAGCGACAACAAGGGAATTACTTGAGAATGGTATGGGATGGGCAGCATGGAAGTTGCATCTGGCTGTTACAAACCTTAACGATAGAAGGGTGCTAGAATTTCTGGAATACTGGTTACATTCTCCATTCATAGTTCAAAGGGCTCGTTTACATGAACCATACAACTTGGTGCTGAGTGGTTCGCCCAGGTTCAATATTTATGGGTGTGAATTTGGAATGGGTAAAGCCGTGGCTGTTAGAAGTGGCTATGATGAATATTTTGATGGGACGATGTGGACATACCCAGGGCGTGAAGGAGGGAGCATTGATTTGGAACTTTGCCTTTTGCCACAGACAATGAGTGCTTTGGAATCAGACGAAGAGTTCATGAATGCAGTTACTGAGTTTGATCCCCTGTTGTTCTAGTTTCCTAATACGCCCATTATGTTCACCACCTTCACTTGTTTGTTTGAATTAGTAATCAAACAAACACCTATGGTGTTGATTTCACTTTGAGATTCATCTGGTTGATTACCTGCAATTATCTTATAATTGGGGAAATGTTTTTCTTGATCCCATTGATGCTGATAAAAACAGATGAACAGGGTAATTGAAAAAATTTGTTAATAACAACGTATGTGGACGAGATGCTCCTTAACATAATCCATTTTTTTTTCTGTCATAATCAAATAACATAATCGGGTATTGAATTAAAATAGGAATTAAATTATTTCACAAAGAATAATAAAATAAATTTAAGATGGTTATATAAAAATAGTTATAAAATATATGTATGTTTGAGAAGTTGGTTGACATTGGTGGTGAGATTTTCTATTGTTACTGTGAAGCAGTGATGCTGAGATCAAAGGCTCGTCTGACTCTGAGGTTACAGAGGATATTGTCGGCTCCAGGTGGACATCAAAATAATTTGGTAAAGTTGAGATCTCTTATTCAAAACATTCCAAGTTGTTAAATTGGCAGAAAACACTCTAACGGTCAATGTGACTTATCTTGTAATAAAGATTAGTAATTAGAGTTAAATTACTTGTTTTTTTATGAATTATTATAATGAGTTTGTCATTAACTCTGACTAATTAATCACTAATAAATGACATTATTTCTATTAATTGTCAATAAATGACTATTATTCTCATTAATTATCAATTAATGATTATTATTCTCATTAATTATCAATTAATGACTATTATTGTTTAGAATAATTTCCAGAGCAGTCATTTTCTTTCTCGACTCAGTCGTCTGGTATTTTGGCTGACCAGGTGGTCCTACAGTACAAGGGGTCCCTCAAGCCCAAACAAACTCTTTATCAGAAGAGGTGCACAAGAGTTATTGTGAGCTTGAGAGAGGTCGTTTACGTTATATTAAGAAGTCTTTTTTTGATGCATTTTAAGTGTTCATTTTTCTCTGTACCAAACGACGAACTCTAAAAATTCACTTAGAACGTTCCTTAAGTAGAGGAGACTCAGGTGAGAGTTACAAAAATATCCAAAAGATTAGCTTGATTTTGATATCCGCAGTTGTTTTGCTGCTATTTTGGTATATAATCAACAGAATTATGATTCAATGCAAAAACATCCAAAACAGAATTTCTTGTGTTAAAATTAATTAACAAAAATTATAACTTTTTCAACGATTTAATATCACCAATAAAAATAAACCGCTAACATAAAAATAGTCTATTTGATAGTGAATTACTCAAAAAAAATTCTGTTATCCAATTTTCATGTGCAGAACCTCTGAACAATTATACTTTTTTTATTCTCTTCGTTTAAAAACTTTTAAGATTTCTTTTTCTGATTGATATATCATTTTCTATAATAGAATAGAAAACTAAAAAGAAGCTATGATTTCAGACTTTCGTTCACACTTTGGACTGATTCTTATACACGACAGTTTCGTATTGCCAGAATGACATGTAAATGTATTAATGGATAGTACATTTTGAGAAACCTCCTTTTTATGTTATAAATTTGAAGAATAATTTGACTGACTATTGTTATGATTCCAAGCCTTCAGAAACTAAATCAATGATTAAGTGTACAATAAGACGTAATTAATGAAAAAGTCTCGTCATGTTATTTTTATGCAACTTGATTCAACTGTTAATTAACTTTTCTACATTTGATAAAACAATTGTGCAAGTGTAATTAATGAGTTTTGTTTTTTCTCCTTTAAAAAGGTGTGGTAGAATGGAGAGAACAATAATTAGAATTTTTACAGGAAAAGTTAATTTTATTGAGAAAACAAATATGTCACAAAATAAATAATATCTTATCAGAAAATAATTAGTAAGAAAATGTGACAATAAATTGCCATCGCAATTAGGAACGTCTCTAAGCATTTTATGAGATATGCTTTTTTATTCCAAGATTCACGATAACAGTCTAATTCGTCACAACAAATTTTTTCACCATAACTTATGATAAAAATAAGCAAATATAAATTTATTTCCTTTCACAAATAGTAACAAATATTTTTCTTATAAAAAATTTATGTATGCATTGAAAGTCTTGCATTAAATAAAATTGAAAATTTTGGACGGTTAGTATATAAAAAAAAATTAGAACCATATATTAAAGTTTTAAGATTTTATGTTGACAATGATGTCAAATTTTTTATATAATAAAAATCCTTTCGGTAATAAAAAGTTTAACATTTCGTTACAAAATCTTAACAATACATATTTCGGAAAATTTAATCTATGATGGATTTACAATTACTAAAATTGTGAAAAAAGAATTAAAAAATATAAAAATCTTAATTGAACAACTGCATATTATAAAAGAGATTGAGTTATTTTTAATGATACTAAAGCAATATGAATATTAATAAATTTTCAAAGTTTTTTATATTGACTTTTTCTTGTGTGTTAACGTGAAATAATTTGTAAAAGTAATAATTAAACTTAATTATGTGTTTAAGTTATGTATGAAATTGTTCTACTGGTTGTAAATTGTATGGAAGTTTGAGAATGAAAAGTGTAGATAAAATTGAACTTTCTTAGTATAAAACCTTAAGGATAGGTTAAAGAATGTGAATATCCGTTGAAGAATTTTTTTCTTTAACGGATGTAGCCACATTTGTAAGACCCATAAAAAAAAATAAATATATATATATATATATATATATATATATTTATAATAGTAAATTTTAGTATTTTATTAGTAATAATAATTTTAATGGATATAAAATTGTAAATTTTGGATATAAAATTATAGTAATTTTAGAAGGAGAGGTTCAAATTTTTGGTAACTTATTTAGTAAAATTTTTTTAATGGAATAGTAAAAAGTAAATAGTAAATAGTAAAAAGTAGATAGTAAAAATAAATTTTCAGCATTAAGATTCCTTAGCATGGAAGAAAGTAGTAGGTAGAAATTAGGATCAGATTTGGTGAGAAAATGATTGAAATATTATTTTTAAATAATATTAAAATAATAAATAATATTAAAATATTAATGAATAGTAAATTTTTTTTTACTATAAATAGCCATGGGAGGGAAGGGTATTTTGCACTAAGAAAAGAGGAATCAAGTGAGAGCTTGAGAAATAGAGAAGAAAGAGTTAGGGAGAAATTTTTAGTTGCAAGAAGAGTAGAGGTTCTGAAGGGTTTCGGGGAAACAAATTCGGAGCAGGAGATTAAGTCTGGAATAGAGGTAAGGGGAGCTAATCTTTCTTGTATATGATTTTTATCCATGTTATGATAATGAATATGAGTTATGAGTATGTTAAAATTTTGGTAATGGTAGTTATCTATTCACTTATATAAATTTAGTTTTCATGATTATAATTTTCTTATTTTCAAGTTAGTATGGTAAAAATTTTCTTTTAATTATTTTGACCGTTGGATTTAGCTAAAATTTTAATATATGAATCTTAAGACCTATTTCTTCACTTTGACCGTTGGGATTTGTAATTAGAAGTCTGTACTTAGAGAAATAAATCCTGCATGTTTGAGTAAATTAATTACCCCTGTAGATCTATTACTGAGTCATCTCGGTAAAATATATATTACGACTTATTTGACCGTTAGATCAACTTGAAAATTTTATATATGATTCCTAAGATATATTAATACACTTTGACCGATCGGATTATAAATTGAAAGTCTATGTTTGGAGAAAATAATTTTTAAGTTTTGAAAAATCTGATGAACACTATATTTCTGTTCTTAAGTTATTATGGTAAACATTTCATATATATTTTATTTACCGTTAGATTGAGCCCAAAATTTAGTATGTAATTCATAAGACATATTAAGTCATTTTGACCGTTCAGATTTGAAATTAAATGTCTGTGATTAGGGAAATTAGTTCCGCATTTTGAGTATAACCAAAAACCACTTAAAATTCTGCACCTGAATTACCTCGGTAAAACCTCAATATCTATCTAGTTAACCGTTGGATCAACCTGAAATTTTAATATGTAATTTATAACAAATAGTGAATTATTGTGACCATTCAGATTTGAAATCGGAGTTACAGATTTATAGATATTAATTTCGTATCTTCTCAGGGATCTCAATATTGCTTAATTTCTATTTTTTGATATCTATATTAACTTTCGGTGTTAATATTATATGCTATTGTTTTAAATCTGTAAATAAGAAATTTGTTAAAAACTAGTTGAGGAACGCTTTGGCTAAGGAAAGATTTGGTACTTAAGTTGTCCATTGTGACGCACCTCTCTTTCCTGGAAGTATACTCGACGAGTTTTTAACTTAAATCCTATTGAACAGATTATGTACTGTTAAATTATTGTGTAATATATCTTGTTGGAATATATTCAGTTTGTATGATTTCTGAAATAATTGGACTTTATTAGATTTGAATTTATGCATCTGAATATGATTGTGAATTATAATGATGTGATTTATGTGGAGAGTATGTGAATGTATGCGATATAGTCAATTTGTATGACTTTTGGGATGGATGGACGTGATGCATATTGGTGTATGCATTCTGATTTGGTGTTTGATGCATATTGGTGTATGCATGATGCATATTGGTGTATGCATGATGCATATTGGTGTATGCATGATGCATATTGGTGTATGCATTCTGATTTGGTGTTTGATATATATTGATGCATGCAATGTGGTTTAGTGTATAACTCATATTTGTTTATGTAATTTGATCTGGTAAAGTAAGCATAGTATGGTTTGGTATCGAGGTACGTTTATTGTATTGAATTGTTAGCTCACCCTTACATGTGTGTGCATGTGAATGCGATGATCGTATAATGCGTGATATTATACGGGAGCAGATGAAGGAATGTCGTCTGAAGCAATACCAATGAAGAAAGAGATCGAAGATAAGTTAGAAGGATTCAAGTTATACTTAGGAGATTATAGTTGAAATCTGAGTTTAAAATATGTATATCAACTGTGAATTTTTAAGTGTGAGATTACGGGATGTTACCGTAAATGTAATAATATGAATTATCCAATGTGAGATATTGGGATGTTACATTAATGGTATCAGAGCAGTTCGTCCTTAGGATGACCTCTGTGTTGTGGGTCTTCCGTGTCTTCTCTGTGAAGAATTGAGTCTAAATGGTATAATTTACCATTTCCTCCAAATCTAGGTAGTAGAGTATTGTGTCTAACTACTCATGACTTTTACCATAGATGATTTTCCTTTCTTAATTCTGAGGGTTTGAGGAAAGATATTAGAATTAGTTAAAGCCTTGATAGGGAAATATAATACTAGAGTTTAAGTTTCAAAGGATGAGTGAAGATGTTGGTGTTTAGAAGTAAAATTTTTAGAAGTTTCTAGAACAAAAATTAATAGATCAGATATCTTACGTTTCACAAAAAGGAGTTGAGTTCAAAGGCTAGATTTAGAGAAGCTTTGGATAAGCATGAATGTAGCAAGGTTTGAGAAATCAGTTTGGTTTAGTATATCAATAACGTTAAAAGTCAGAAGAGAAGGAAGTGTTGATGAGAAACGGAATGACATTGTGTGAGATTGGTAACATGGATTGATGTATCAGTGATGATTGGAATCTGAAGAAAGAAAATGGTGGAAGATTTGAAGAGAAAGTTTAAAAAAAAAAAAAAAAAAAAAGGATAGGAATACTGAAGTAGATTAAGAATAAATCAAATATTAGACGAAGAAGAGTAGATGAGAAGTTATATAAGGAATAAAGAGGATTGAGAGAAAGTTTAATAGGAGGAGAAATTTATAAGTTAAGAGGACACGAGATCTTTTATTGGAAGGATTTTAAGCTAAATGGATGATTAAAAGGAGATGGTTAGATTTTTTTAGTAAATGTATTAGAGATAAGATTTGAGAGTATGTGATTGTGGTATGAGGAGTAGTGGAGAAAATCCAGGTACGAAAATTTTGGCTTTCGACTTATGCAAATATTTGGTATTTTTATGATAGGATTAAAATGTCATGATTTATGGTTGTAAATTTTATTGATTTTGGAATATTAAAGTTAGTAGAGGTAGTGTAGGTTGAATTGATATTATTATGAACATGACAAGATAAGGAAGAAGAAGAGTTTGGAAATAGATAAAAAGGAGGGTTGCAATGTGATTAGGGAATTTGGAATAATTAAGAAGTTGTAGGTTGTGATTGGAGAAATTTCATCAGGTATAGTTATATGGTAGTATTCAAACCTCAATAGTGATGTAAAGGATGGGTAAAGATTTATATGTCGCACCTTGATCTCTATCCAGTGATGTGTATGAGTGAACTTGTTTATACTTACTTTTAGTTCGCATAAGATAAAAATTTGAGATTTGGTTAACACTAAATATCCTTGGGATATGGTTTTGATCTCGGGGAGCACATTATAATTGAGGTTGCGTTGTGGTTGATTGCCTGATAATCTCTATAGACGAGTGGTAGGAAGTAACATGGTGGTTAAATGGTTGGGAAGGTGTACTTGCCTGAAAAAGTTCTTGAATAGAGTGGTAGGAAGGGATACTTGGCACAATGGTTTTGTGCTATGACATCTTTTGATGACCCATTAATTCTTTATATCTATGGGAGTTATTTCAAGTATTAGAGGATTAATTAGTGTAACCATTAAGCTATATTTTAATGTTATAGGATGGATTTAACTTATATGGCATACGTAGTTTATTTAAATGGGTAGGTGCAGTACTGATAAGGAAGCTAGTTAGTTTTAAATTCGGCCTTATTGATATAAGTGGTTTCATAAATTATAACATTGTTGATTGAGTGATCTGTTGAGTCTTATCAAAGATACGCAGTTGTTAGGTACTGGGTTACGGATAACATTAAGTTTGTGGATTCATATTAGGTTAGGATGTGGGAAGGTATTTTGAGGACACAATTTATATTCCTAAGATTTAGAGTTTATAAGTTAATTCTTGAAGAATGTTTTAACTTAGGCTAGTAATGGTTGCTAGGAAAATAATTAAATAAAGGTTGAGGTAATTTGGAGTATAATCTTGAAAGAAGCTTGATTATTCTAGTTTTGTTAAGTATTTCAGAAGTGTTTATCAGGTGAAGAAAATAGTGGTTCAACATTTAGTGTGAGTTAAATAAAGGATGAGGACAAGTATTTTAGGGATGTCTGACCAATGCAAGTGAAGGATAGATATTGCAGTCTAGGGTATGATCGAAAGGATAGTTTGGTCATGTTACAATATGTTTTTAGAAGTTTATGGTCTTCAAGAATTGTGAGTTGATTGTTGAACATTAAGTGTAGTTAAGGGTGAATGCAATATTACCGAGAATCAGATAAGTTCATCAAGGACGAGTGAAGGAAATGATGCATAATCTTAAGTGTGGAAGAGTTTCTATGGATGTTATAAAGCATACTCAATATAAGTATTATTTTTGGACAAGTCCTTGTTAAATGGGTATAGAAAAGAAAACATAAGGATGAATTGTTTAGTAATAGTGTTTTGGACTCCGTGTAATCATCAGAGTAATTAGAAATTTTACGGAAAATAGAAGTATAGGGTAAGGTGGAGCAATCTAGTATAAAATTTTGGTAATCATAAGTGGCTTTTGGAGGCGTACGATTTCTAGGAGTAGAAACTGTATTAAATAATGGAAAGTTGTTACGGAAAAAGAATGATTCTTAGAGTTTAACAGGGTCATGGAAGTCTTAAATAGGGATCTATAAGGAGAATCACTTTCTTGTTATAGTAGGAATGAAAAGTTTTATGGAATCTTGTGATTAATAGTTTATGAGTGATGAGTTCTTTTAAAACATTAATGAATTATTTTGAGACTAGTGAGGTATGTTTAATGGTGGTTCTCATGGGGCTAAAAGAGTCAAGTAAAAGTGTTTTGAAGGTTTATGATTTTAATTTTTTTCGTGAATACATTTCAAATTTGACATGCTAGAAATTTGATGCACAAAATAAGTAGAGTAAATGAATTTACAAGGAAACTAGGAGATAAGGTGAAATAATCATAACTTTATTTCGAATTTTTGAATTTTCGAGGACGAAAATTTTTTTTGTGTTGGGGAGAATGTAAGACCCATAAAAAAAAATAAATAAATATATATATATATATATATATATATATATATATATATATATTTATAGTAGTAAATTTTAGTATTTTATTAGTAATAATAATTTTAATGGATATAAAATTGTAAATTTTGGATATAAAATTATAGTAATTTTAGAAGGAGAGGTTCAAATTTTTGGTAACTTATTTAGTAAAATTTTTTTAATGGAATAGTAAAAAGTAAATAGTAAATAGTAAAAAGTAGATAGTAAAAATAAATTTTCAGCATTAAGATTCCTTAGCATGGAAGAAAGTAGTAGGTAGAAATTAGGATCAGATTTGGTGAGAAAATGATTGAAATATTATTTTTAAATAATATTAAAATAATAAATAATATTAAAATATTAATGAATAGTAAATTTTTTTTTACTATAAATAGCCATGGGAGGGAAGGGTATTTTGCACTAAGAAAAGAGGAATCAAGTGAGAGCTTGAGAAATAGAGAAGAAAGAGTTAGGGAGAAATTTTTAGTTGCAAGAAGAGTAGAGGTTCTGAAGGGTTTCGGGGAAACAAATTCGGAGCAGGAGATTAAGTCTGGAATAGAGGTAAGGGGAGCTAATCTTTCTTGTATATGATTTTTATCCATGTTATGATAATGAATATGAGTTATGAGTATGTTAAAATTTTGGTAATGGTAGTTATCTATTCACTTATATAAATTTAGTTTTCATGATTATAATTTTCTTATTTTCAAGTTAGTATGGTAAAAATTTTCTTTTAATTATTTTGACCGTTGGATTTAGCTAAAATTTTAATATATGAATCTTAAGACCTATTTCTTCACTTTGACCGTTGGGATTTGTAATTAGAAGTCTGTACTTAGAGAAATAAATCCTGCATGTTTGAGTAAATTAATTACCCCTGTAGATCTATTACTGAGTCATCTCGGTAAAATATATATTACGACTTATTTGACCGTTAGATCAACTTGAAAATTTTATATATGATTCCTAAGATATATTAATACACTTTGACCGATCGGATTATAAATTGAAAGTCTATGTTTGGAGAAAATAATTTTTAAGTTTTGAAAAATCTGATGAACACTATATTTCTGTTCTTAAGTTATTATGGTAAACATTTCATATATATTTTATTTACCGTTAGATTGAGCCCAAAATTTAGTATGTAATTCATAAGACATATTAAGTCATTTTGACCGTTCAGATTTGAAATTAAATGTCTGTGATTAGGGAAATTAGTTCCGCATTTTGAGTATAACCAAAAACCACTTAAAATTCTGCACCTGAATTACCTCGGTAAAACCTCAATATCTATCTAGTTAACCGTTGGATCAACCTGAAATTTTAATATGTAATTTATAACAAATAGTGAATTATTGTGACCATTCAGATTTGAAATCGGAGTTACAGATTTATAGATATTAATTTCGTATCTTCTCAGGGATCTCAATATTGCTTAATTTCTATTTTTTGATATCTATATTAACTTTCGGTGTTAATATTATATGCTATTGTTTTAAATCTGTAAATAAGAAATTTGTTAAAAACTAGTTGAGGAACGCTTTGGCTAAGGAAAGATTTGGTACTTAAGTTGTCCATTGTGACGCACCTCTCTTTCCTGGAAGTATACTCGACGAGTTTTTAACTTAAATCCTATTGAACAGATTATGTACTGTTAAATTATTGTGTAATATATCTTGTTGGAATATATTCAGTTTGTATGATTTCTGAAATAATTGGACTTTATTAGATTTGAATTTATGCATCTGAATATGATTGTGAATTATAATGATGTGATTTATGTGGAGAGTATGTGAATGTATGCGATATAGTCAATTTGTATGACTTTTGGGATGGATGGACGTGATGCATATTGGTGTATGCATTCTGATTTGGTGTTTGATGCATATTGGTGTATGCATGATGCATATTGGTGTATGCATGATGCATATTGGTGTATGCATGATGCATATTGGTGTATGCATTCTGATTTGGTGTTTGATATATATTGATGCATGCAATGTGGTTTAGTGTATAACTCATATTTGTTTATGTAATTTGATCTGGTAAAGTAAGCATAGTATGGTTTGGTATCGAGGTACGTTTATTGTATTGAATTGTTAGCTCACCCTTACATGTGTGTGCATGTGAATGCGATGATCGTATAATGCGTGATATTATACGGGAGCAGATGAAGGAATGTCGTCTGAAGCAATACCAATGAAGAAAGAGATCGAAGATAAGTTAGAAGGATTCAAGTTATACTTAGGAGATTATAGTTGAAATCTGAGTTTAAAATATGTATATCAACTGTGAATTTTTAAGTGTGAGATTACGGGATGTTACCGTAAATGTAATAATATGAATTATCCAATGTGAGATATTGGGATGTTACAACATTCGTTAACGAATGTAGCATATCCGTTGAAGAAAAGAAATATGGTGGTGCAGGGAGTAACGTGGAGTGGTCTAGAAAGTAATCCTCTTGACATAAAGAGTGTGTAGTTTATTTTTCTCTTTTGACCGAAATCCAATGAATGAATTTTTAGAACTTATATTTAAGAGGTCGGATGAATAATAACTTATCATTGACAGGGGTCAAAGAAACAATTCGAATATAATATGGTGGGATATGAAATATAAGATTGGTTTAAAAGATTTAAAAGGAAAGGATGTGAATTTAATTCCTTCGATAATAAAAATTAACCATTAATATTTATTGATAAATAAATAAATAAATATTAGGGTCTTTTTGAATGTGAGATAATGGGTTTTTCACAAAAGGATTCCACCATCAAAGTAAAGCTTTAGGGATTGATGATGGTTCTTTCATAAGGATTCTAAGATAAAGCTAAGCTTTAGAGACTGCTTTATGGCCTGAAATCTGGTAGTTCCCTTTGCATGTGGAAAGTTGATGTTTCTGATGGATTATCAAATAGCATTGCATGTCATTGTCCCATGTCTCAGCATTGTTTCAACTTGGTAAGAGAAATGAATGTTGAATCTCTTGAAGCAGCATGAAGGGCTGGTGGTGTTGACACATGTTTGTGCGAGGCAAATTGACGTGCTGATCATTTTGCTAACTTTGAACACGCATGGAGGTTGCTTTTTTTCAAATGCTTCTTCATTCTCACCAACCCTTTCTACAAAGGAAAATCCATAGGGCCATTATCTTGTTTTTCTATTCTTTTGACCCTATTATCGATAGGGGTTAGCATCAATCAAGTTCTTATAACTTTTTTCACTTGACATTTAATATTTAGTATTACTACATTTACTCCATTAATTATAATTTTTGTATTGCATTGAGTTTTAGCAATACTTTATATAGTATTGGATTAATGGTTCACATTATAAAATTTAATGTATTGACTAAATATCTTTATTTTGACATCTATTTCTTTTATTCTTTTTCCTTATAAAATAAGTTTAGTTTTAGAGTATTTCATTCTACACCTCCAAGATCTCATCATGTACTTCCAAAAATTCCACTTTTAACCTTCTGACATCTCATCCTACACCTCCAACTTTTTCAAAACTTTATTTTTAACTTTAATAAATATTTTTCCATTTTCTTTTCTTTTTTATTAAAAACAATCTTCACTACCTTAATAATAATTTTTATTATTTTTATTTTTAATTATTTTATTTTTATATTTTTAATATAATTATTATTATAACATAAATCATATTTTTAATAATTATTAAAATATAAAATTATATTAAATAATATTTGAATTTTAAATTTAGTTATTATTAAGGTGGTATAGAGTCTTTTTAACAAGAAAAAGAAGAAAATAAAAATATATTTATTAAAATTAAAAATAAAATTTTCTATAAAGTTAAAGGTGTAGGATAATGATGAGATGTCAGAAGGTTAAAAGTGAAATTTTTTGAAGGTGCAGGATGAGATCTCTGAGGTGTAGAATGAAACACTCTTAGTTTTATATGATTTATGGACATGTTTTACGTGACTATATTTTCCTTTCAGTACCCAATGTTTTTTTATTCACGTAAAACATGTCCATAAATCACAAGACCAGTTACAAATACAAACTTCCGAGGGATTAAAAAGAAAAAAATATTAAAAAATAAAAAATTTATTGGGAAAACAATGATAAAAAATAAATCATATTCAGGCATTTATTCTCAATTAATAAATAGATAATCACTTCACGACTATCATTAAATAATAGATTTTTATTATTATTATTAAGGACCAAACAAGAAAAAAGACTATTAAAGACCACATACAGAATTCACTAATTTATGCAAATCAAAAAGTTATTGAAACCTTAAATTTTATTAGTTATATTACCTTATAGTGAATATTGCATATTTTTAAATTTGTTTGGCTGGCTTTTTAGTATAGGAAGGTATATATAAAATTATTTCCAATAAGCTAGAGAAGAAATTGAGTAGTAAGAAGGGGGTAATCTAAACTTATTTGTGAACTAGGATGTTATAGTATTTTTGGATTATAATATATATATATATATATATATATATATATATATATATATTATTTGTGTATTAGGATTATTATTTATTTAGTTAAAATTTTAAAGTGACACATGATTAAGGACATAATTATCATAATAGGTTATTATGTAGATACCATAAAATGATATTCTAACTTGATGAGAGATGAAATTGAAATTATTAAAATCGGAAAAGTAATTGACAAAAGTTACCAAATGGATTATGGTCTCATTTGGAAGGAAGGTAATATTACAAATTTTATTCTATATCTCTCTTCATCGCCGCTAAGAGAGAAAAATAAAAACTATTATAAGAATGAAGAATTGATTTGAAATATTATTATCACAATTCAATAAATGTACTTGACGTATGAGGATTTGGATATGTAATTTTGTTTTTCGCATATATGAATATTTACTGGACATTTGTGGATGTAAGTTAAAAAACTAAAAGCTTATATGTAGTGGTTTTATTTATTTTACTCTTGTACACGAGTGGGTTTAAGCCATGGAGTAGAAGTATATGTGATCTTTTATAGGAGTGTAGAAAAGTATATGGCATTGGTTCTTTGAAGTCCGACCAAGGGAAATCAATGATTGGAGAGGGACACTCCCGCACACTGCCATAGTTTATCCTACACGTCAAAGGTGCAGATCAGACCTAGAAATCACAAACTTTTTATTCAACAAAACACTGCTACTTGGTTACTTTTTAAAGAGGAAGGTAAACAACAAAATTTTTACTAATTTCCAAATTTAAGACCAAATAAGAAATTTCTCAGGCGTCAAAACAAATAACAGTTGTGTATTGGTGGTTAAATGATGAGTTATGAAATGGAAAAACTGATTAGAAAAAAAAATGATTGGACCACGTAATATAAGTTATTGATAGAAACATTTTGACAGTATGTGGAGCTTTGTTTTTTAAGGAAACGTGATGTGGAAGAGTGCGAAGGGAAAACAAAAGAAAGACGAAAGTATATTATTTAAAAAAACTAAAGAGAGATGAGAGGTGGGTGAGGCCCTACGCTTTGAATGTGTATCAAACGCAACTATCCTAAACTCAAACTTTCCCACCACTCTGACAACTGACTGCCTCACTTTCGGATAGACCCACACTGTTCTCCGCCTATCTCGCATATTCTTTTAACAAAATTCAAATATCAATTTTCTGTGGGCTGCTTTTCTGCTCGATTCTTCCTTATCTCCAGATCCACTTGTTACCACTCTTCTCTTCTGCTACTCCTCAACTCAAACATTACTCTTTCTTTCTTGGGCCACTGCTGTTCTCATCATTTCCTCTTTTTTTCACTTCTCATCCAGATAACACACGCAGGGTTCCAAACACTACATATGAATATCAAATTACCCAATTTATCACTACATACATATATGCATAAAGAAAATCTGCAACGACAATAATTTCATTTCGATTGTGACTAGTCCAACCATCAGATACATATCTCGTTACATATTACATGTTTACAACACACCACCGACCTAGAAAAGACCACATCCTATGCTACCAGTCTACGACTTCGGCATACACAATTGAAAAAAAAAAGAAAAAATCTGTTACACGATCTCATTCGATTGGTTAAGAGCTAAACTTTGTTCTTCTAGAAGTGAGCGATACGTGTATGAGTTACTCACTCACCTCATGAATAAGTTAGCCTCGTCTCCGGTGTGTGTGTGTGTGTGTATTTCTTCCTAGGTTCTAATTTAAAGTAAAGTGGAAGAAAATATGAAATATATACCCAGATATATGATATGAGAATAATTCTATATAAAGGTTTTGAAACATAAAGGATCGCTGGAAACTAATCTTCGGGTTTTGGATACTCGTTCAAGTCTGGTTTGGCATAGCTGACGTGGCTGGAATTAGCGGAGTGGGACGACGATGATTGAAGCGCGGTTTGGAGCGCGTCGACTCTCGCGCCGACTTGGGTCGCTTTCTTGCGTATACAATCAGCGGACATGTTGCCCTCTTGGGTTGAGACGTCGTCGTCTTGGAACAACAGTTCGGGGAAATTGAGGCGGGCGGAAGGGCCTCTGAGGTAGAAGACGGCGGTGTCGTAGGCGCGTGCGGCAGCGACAGGGGTGGCGTAAGAACCCAGCCAGATCCTGGACCTCTTGTTGGGTTCTCTAATCTCCGCCACCCACTTCCCCCACTTCCTCATCCTTATTCCTCTGTATGGTTTGTCTTGGTGTTGTTGCTGCTTCCGTTTCTGGGTTTTCCTGGTGGTGGTGGAGTTGGAGGAACAGCAGTCTCCTAAACCTTCTTCCATATCTGCTACGGAAATCCCCTTGACAGCTACCACACCTACCGGCTACCTATCGAAAACCATGTTTCTGAATATGATAATTTTTGTGTGCAGCTGGGAAGTGGAAGGAAACGGTTTTGATAGGGTCCGTGAAGAGAGTGAAACGATGTTGCTGTTCTATTGGTTCGTATTTATATGGAGGTTGGAAAATGGGAAATAGTTTGTGTGGAAAGGAATATTAATATTATATTATTGAAGGAATGATGAATGAATGGGGGAGAAGAGGGTGAAGAGAAGGGAATGAGTTTCCCACTTGGCTTCTAGTCTGTCGTCTGGTACGGCCGCCACGTTGAGCTTTCTTTAAGATAAATCCAAAGATGGCCGACACAATCCATCACACCTATCTCTCTCTCATTTCAAAGCCCCATTTTTTTGCTCCTATTTCATACATTCCACGTACCCTCTTCTGCCCAATGTCATCCGTTGCCGACGTGGACGGGTCACGCCTCTCTATACTCTCTACTCTCTCACTCTATCTCATCACTCATCTCTTTTCATATTTTACTTTACTTTTCTCTATACATTTTTTTCATATTCGATACTTAATATATTCTTTAACTATTTACTATTATCAAATTAACAACAGGTGTTACTTCACCACATCAATTTTAAGTTTTAATATTTTAATATAAATACTTAAATATTGTTTTTAGAAAATAAATTGTATTAATAAAATGTACTAAAAATTTAAAAGTGTTTATTTCATAAAAAAAATACAAATTTAATATGGTATTCTCGTTCTATTGTTTTTATTCACGTTATCTATCGGATGTGAGGTCAAGCAACTTCAATACCTACACAATTTTTTCTAGGAAGCGGTTGGTCTGTGTTTCTCATCTTCGTCTTGACTCCGTTATCCAGGGGTCTACTTGTCCAAGGTTCTTCGATGCTTAAGTCAGTTGGCTATCCAGACCGAAGTTCAATGTAGCAGTAGTAAATGTGAACACTTATCTCTTACGTTTGACCTGTATTTATAGTTTTCAACATTGACTTAAAATTAGTGAAATCTTAATCACGGTCCAATCTTAGCATATCCCAATATCTATAGTCATTTATTACCTTAATCTGTGTGGGAACCTGATCATTGATTCAGACTGACCGTTCAACCTAAGACTGGGTAGTCATATCTGCTGATTCTGTTGCACTCAGTTACTCTAGCACATTCATGTAGTGTAAAATCATCCTGACCAACTTAGTATTGTGGGGTCTTTGTGACCGTCCGGACCACACAATACACATATTTTATCATATAATAAAATTATTATGTTTAAAAAAATCGTAAAAAAAATCTATACATATTTTAATAATAAAAAATCATATAATAATAAAAGTAATAAAATATATTTTTAAATGACAAATATAAAATCTGGTAATATTTTAAAGACTGCATGTCAGAAAATTATTAAAAACAGAATGCAAAATTAAAAAAAAACATATTTTAGCTTTATTTCATTATATGTTTCTTTTCATTTGTCGCCAGAGTTCATCTTCTTTCTTGGTTTTTAAAAATATTACGGATATCTTTTCAAGAAGATTCATTTCTTTAATTGTCAAATAATTTTTAGGATGTCTTCACAAAGAAATATTGTGAATAATGTTCAAATTGCTTGGAAAGGGGTGGTAGCGTTGCTAAACAGTTGACTACGCAAAGAATTGAGAATTCACGAATACATCGTTCCCTAGAAGTTTTTTTTTTAATTGGTTACAATTTGAAAATATATATATTAAAAAGTATTGGAGCATTAAAATTTAGGTCAAATGCGAAATTTTAAAATTAAATCAAGAGTAAAACAAGAAAATTACTTTTGGTTCAAAGCGTTGTAATTATCATTTGGATAATCTTATACATTTTTAATTGATAGAAAAGAATAAATGCATATTATGTTTTAAAATCAAATATATCTTAAATATATGATGAAGATATAACATTTGTCTAGAGGTAAAAGTAGATGGAGGATGGATAAGTCTACGGGTTTGAATCCATCTTTTAGAAAAACTAATATATTAATTTGTTGATAAAAAAAATACTAAATATATAAATTTAATTTAAAATACACTTACAATATAAAAAGTAATCTTTCAATAAATTATAAACTATAAAGTGTTGTGTATGTTAAAACTGCTATTTTTGTATGATAATTAATTACTTCAAATTTTCATATATCTTTAACAATACTTAAGTAATTAATTACAGAGAAAGAAAACATATTTATTCAGTATTAGGAGCATCATCTATCAGTAAGATATTTAGAAGAATAGAATATTAGTGAATGATTAAATAAGGGATTAGTTAAGCGTTTGTTTGTCGGAATGATACAATATGATGTTGGTGGATGGGTTGACGCTTAACTTAATGGAGAATCGAACGGATGAAATGAAAAGTACGACAATAGTCGGTGGCAATGGACGGACGGATGGGTGCCAATAGAGGAAGACTTTCCGTCCACGCAATATTAAAAACACTCTGTTGCATAATTGCATTTCTTCAAATTTCTTGGTTGACAGCTATAATATGAGTTTTTCTTAGTTCAACAATTTAATTAATTAGCAAGAAATCGCATGCAATGATCACTCCAGGTTCAAGCTAACATAAAAATATTTAGTATCTGAAATTCTTAACATGCATCACAATATTTACTAATTTTTAATTATAATTTAATAATAACGTAAATTGTTTCTTACTTAATAACGATGGAAACAATATAAAAAGCAGCAATCAACAATCTTGAACTCTTTAATTTATTATCATTAGTCTCAGTTCTTCAATAATCCTTTCATGTTCTAATATTTTCAAATTAATGTTTCCAAAGCCAACTTGACTTTCCTTTTTTCTTATAATTAGTTATTTATAATTAGTTATTTATAATTTAATTTTTAGGTATATGACTGTTAAAATTTTTCAAACAATATTATTTTTTGCATTAAGATCCTTGTATTAATGAGTTTTGTTTTCTAAATTTGCATAGTAATTCCTCCAAACTTAAACGTTGTGAAATTCCAAAATTATTTTGGTGATCAAAGTCTACATTTTCTACTAGGAGTGTAAGTTACTTTATTGCCATACCAAATTTTTTAGCCATATTTAATTACACTAAAGTTTTGGTCGACCTTAGAAAAAAATAAAACACGCATCATCAGCCATCCAATACAAATACATCTTAACTAATCCTGTTATCAAGTTTTCGTTTCAAATTTTACTTTCTATGTTTTAAAAAATAGATTTCCATATTTTCAATTTGCTCCTGTTTTGGTTAATTGTGTACATAATTTAAATTGTTTTTTAACATATGTTTATAAATATATTTTACAGCTATAGAGAAAAGACAACCTAGAAGATGTTTACAAACTTTTAAAGGAGAAATGAAATACATATACAAGGCTTGAATGTTTGTTTCTGTAGATTTGGTCTCAAAAGATAGACAGCTTCTTAACTGATTAACGGCTTGTTGACATCAGCGCCATTAAATTTGGTAAGCATGGATTGCCGATGAACCACAATTTTCTCACCGACATACTGCTAAATATGTTGACTTCTGCATTTTATAAGCACTAAAACAGCCGCCACCTTAAAAGACTAAACTAAACACTGCATATACTTTGCGGCAAGGAACCACAAAAACCAGCGAAAAGAGCTTTAACTAAACTATTAAAAGACACGAAGATGGAACATGATAATTCCATTTAATAATTGGAATACATAATGATTTTAGGGACCTTAAATAATTTTAAGGGGATAACTTACATATTCTCATTTTTTTTTCTTTTTGCAATCCTTTTAATACTCGATTAATTTTGTTCATGTCTGTCATTAAATGAGGAAGAGTCAAGGAACTTATAACACAAAACAGGTTATTAATCAATTTTCTAAAAACCAATTAATCTTTCAATAAGGATTTTGTTTAAACGAACCAATGCATCATTTATTAGCCGTCTTAATTAGTTAAAAATATAAATAATGTATAGCTTTAATTTTTTTTAAATTAAATATTTAGTTTTTGTTTACAGTTTACTATGCGTTGTAAAGACCTGTGTTACTAAGAAATTTAAAACAGTTAATAAGTTTGATAAATAATTTTTTTTTTCTGAAAGACGTAGGATTGAAGCACATATTATCATTAAATAAAAATTTAATATATGTGTATAGTATTTTTGCAGTACAAATATATTATATATTTTTTAAGTAGATATTTAGGAGTAATATTATAATGGTTTCGTAAGAAATTTTTTCACAACTTATAAGGGTGTTTAGAAAGCAATTTTGGATAGTCTATGACTTTTCAAAATGTTTTTAATAATATAAACCCTAAACCGACCATAGACTTGGGGCTTTTTAATGCCGTGCAAATAATTAATCATCAAAACTGTGACTAAAATTACGCTGGTATTTTAAAACAAATCATAAAATCGAATATTGTAAAAATGATAATAATTGGGTGAAGAAACTTCCTTAAGAGTGATTGATCAGGTTTTAATTACCAATAATCAAAGATTAATAAATTCAGTAAACATTTTTCATTAGTATAATAATAAAATAGTCTATTTATGAATTTGAACATGTTCAATTCCACTGTTTGTTTTAAAAAAATTGGTTTGCAAGAAAAGATATTTACGGAGAAAATGTACTTCTAGAATATTATGCTATTTTATTAAGAATATAAACCATATTTAAATTTTTTTAAATCCTTCGTAAACTTGACAATTTTGTTAATAGTCATTAATAAAAAAATCATTTTGATCTTGAGATTGTATTTAACATCTGTCTTTAGTAGTATTTATTAAGTCATAAGCTTTTTATTAAGTGACTTGACATCAACTGAGTAGGACTACCGCTTGTAATTAATTTGATTGCCTTTGTTTCCTAGAAACTTTTTAGATTTTGTTTCTAGTCTTCAATAATTTTTTTACCTTTTTAGTTCTATAAAATTTTTGTTTTTGTTATTATTTATTGGCATCTTTTAAGTGGTAATTTGCTTGTTAAGTGAATATATATATATATATATATATATATATATATATATATATCAATCAGTGACTAATACGATTGATGCCTCTATTATTTATTTATTTTTTGTGTAAAGGAAGAGAATAAATAAATATGTGATGCAAAATATGTTATTTTTCTTCCACTAGAGTTTGCATCTCTTTTTCTTCCAAATTTTCCGATCTGACTATGAAATGGAAGATGAAAATTAAGAGGCATAAGACTTTATTCAAGATTTTCTATTTTTGTTACCGTCAATTGGGGAAACTATATAATAAGATACCCAAACTCTAAAAGAATGGAAACAAGACAGATTACATTATATTCGATATTTAAATACAATTTTATTTTACAAAAAATACAGGTATCAGTCTTATTTGATCACTAAGCAACTCATAATTTAAAAGATGTCAATAAATAACATAGATCAAAACAAAATAAAAATTCATCGATAATCAGAAAGAGAAGAAAAAATCAGAGGAGAAAAAATATAAAAATTATTGGAAATTAAAAGGAAAAAAATTGTGCTAGTCCTACTTTAGCTAGTGACATTGTCACTCAATAGATAATGGTACACAATTCATTACTTAATTAAATTATGTGAATAATGACTAAAACAGAAATAAATAAAAAATTATAGGATGACGAAAATGAAAAAAAAAATTATTGAGTGTTATAAGATGAAAGATTTACAAGTTTATTTGGACCGAAAATAAAAAAACATGCGTTAATATTAAAAAAATCAAGAATTAAATAGGATTAATCCTATTTAATTCTTGATTTTTTTTATCATCCCAGTTTAATTCTTGATGTGTTACTTAATTAGCAGATAACTCGTTACTTAATAGAACCATTAGAAATAATTTTACACTAAAACCCAAAACGAATTTCATTTTATTGAGAATCATAACCAAAATCTGCAAATAAACGGGATATCAGAAAATTATTTGGACCATTTTAAAATAATGTGATAAAAATTGAAACATGTTTTTTACATACGTGACATTGGATTAAATATGGATTTTTATTGGGTAAAAAAGGAAAAGTAAATTGAGTCAAGGTGATTATGTTAAGAAGAATGTTACTCTTTCGTGTAAAAGAATAAAAAAATATCAACAAGAAAGATTTTCAGCGCTACAGATAGATACATCAGTACGAGGATGAACTATCTTTATAAAATTCTATCTCAACTACATAGTCACAAACAACTATACTGTGCATATACTCAATGATTTTCTTGTACAAATACCAATAAAAGAATTCATCGTTCATTAAACCGACGACAATCCAAATACTATGGTTTGGAAAGGATATTTCTTTTCTCTCAAAGATGGTGGTTACTTTTCCTCCGACGGCATGCAATGATTAATGACCTCAAATTGATCCAACAGGATAAGGACGAGGAGATGATCGATTTAGAATTCAACGTTCCACTAACGACAATATCAAAATCCTGCAACTACATATCCATCAAGAGTTAGGTTAGGATCATACACAAATTTTCGGCTTGGTTAGAACAATTTCTGTAACAGTTAAAATAAATAACTTCATTAATAAAATGTATTTTGTTCTGATCCAAGAAGGAGAATCAGAATAGGACCTTGTAGACGTGAGTTCTGATGAATAATTAGAAGATTAATGTGGGGATAAATATCATAAATCGGCTGAATTGCTAGTGTGTAAGATGTTGTGTCCTTATCATGGAGATAAAGATTCACCAAAACGATCACTCCCAACAGCTGACATCCTTTTCTTGAACTCCATTTAGAAACAAGTGAATATATTATCTAGTTTGATTTTTTAATCTTTCTTTTTCTTTAGATTTTTAGCTTGTTCTATCGTTTAGAACCTGACAAAATACTTTGGAAGAAAAAGAAAAAGAAAAAGAAAAAGAAAAAGAATCAGAAACAACTTTTACGCTATGTTTGTCGAGCCTCACGAAAGAACTGAGGCCTTATGGAAAAATTGATAAAACCCTAGCGAGCTAGTTTGTATTTTTCCCTTGTAAGGATATTGACAGATTGAATTCAATGTATGATGTAATAGTAAGAAGAAGGAACGGTGGAAAATGAGCTGAAGCAGAAAAGGTGGGGTCCACCTAACTGTCGAAGATGGAGGAAGTTAACTAGTCGGCAGTCCAAGTTGTCCACTAATTAATGACATTATTATATTAAAATTCTGAAATTATTTAACCTAGAAAATGATGACGAATTTGACATTATCATCCAGTGTCTTTGTCCTTGGCTAAACACATCCAATCCAATAAAGGAAAACCAAACTTGGCTTCTTCCTAATTTGATACTCAGGATTTGCAGCAGCAGTATTAAAGAGAGATGCATGAATTGGAAATAATGTTCAAGTGTGCAAGTTGATGCAGTTGCTTCAGAAACTGAACATATTAACCACAATGGAACACTCCAACAGTCATAAATACATGAAAACGCATGTTTCGCGGCGACGAGACAATCAGAAAAATCCCATATTGCTATCAGGACAGAATTTGAACATGGCTAGTCCCCACCCAACTTCTTCATCAATTAATGTATAGTTAATACAGGGTGCATGTGAATACATACTTCCTTTGTTTTTACACTACTTTTAGAGTTAATTTCAGTGCCTATTTATTTCACTAATTTCCTTTTAAATGTAATTTATAAGATTATTTCTCAATAAAAAAAGATAAATATAAGAAAAATAAAAAGGGGTATTCTTTTAATTCACAAATTAATTTACCCAGGTTGTTTCCTGAATGTCGGTAAAATCAACTGAAAAATCAATTGTATCATTTTTTTTGTTTCATGTGTATGGAAGCAATTAAAAGAAGAACGAGATTAGATAAAACTGATAAAGTCAGCATTCGATTAATGGAAATTCAACTACAAGAGCAATGTTGTTGTAACATTGAAGGAAAAGAAACAAACACTATAGCCGATCAAATAATATAGGTTTGTAACTAAATTTATGAGATTTAAAAGTGAGCTTATGTTACACTTCACTCGAACTGCACGTGTACTATAATTTACTTGAATTAATCGGCATATGCAAGCCTAAAAAATACACTTAGAAATTGGAAAAGAAAACATTTTATTGTCCAAAATGAAAAAAACAATAATAATAATTAAAGTGGTATTGTTTTCTATTTCTAAAGTCACAGGAAGAATTGTCCAAAACATTTTCTCAAAGCCTAACTTGTCTATTCTTTTTAAAGTCACACAGGAAGAGTTATCAATAACATTTTCCTTTTCTTCCATCGATTTTTGCACCTGGTGTTTTTCCTTATTATTTTTCCTTTTATATAATATTTAAAGAAAATAAAGTAAATTATGATACTTATATATTGAATTAAAAATACATTTTTTGTTGAAGAAGTAACTAAATGTAATAATACATTATTGTTCTTATCGAAAAGCAGTGTGTGACATGATGGAAAAAGATTGACCATCGAAGGAACACCAAATCAATTTTTTTTATTAACTAAGACACCTTAAGAGATAAAAATAAAATAAAATAAAAATAAAATAAACTCACACATCTATTATGAAGCAATTCAGAAGGCTAACATTGATCAAACAATTTAATATTTAAAAAAGGAACTCTAAAGAACGACATATTAAGATTATATGTGGTCTAAAAACTCATAAATAAATAAATAGATAATATAATTACTAGTACTATAAAAGCACATATATTAGACAATTGAATATTAACAATATTTATAACAAATTAACTTTAGATATGTTATATATAATTGTTTATTAAATCTCACCAACTGTCCTCCCAAGAATGCACATCTTTCTACTATACTAATAAAGAGGCCTTTACAAATAGTACTACTAACACTTCTATGTTTTCAGTGGTTACCGAACAAAAACTATCATAAAAATCAAATGAAAATATAACTGTGGTTAAAAGACAGTTGTCTAGTTTTTTTATTAATATCTTAAAATTACTATAACTAACGGGTTAAAAAAAATTAAACATATGGATATGTTGTGTTTTAAAATTGAGATTGAATTATGCTTTCAATTTTTTAAATATTTTTTCTCATAACCTTTAAAAAAAACTAACCTTAATTATCATTTTTATTATAATAAAAGATAGATATGTATTTTCAGTAGTTGTTTATGATGAGTTTAATGTTCTTCTGGATTTCTTTTCTTAAAAGTAGTGGGCTAGTGGGATAGGCCCGAAGGGCTGCATTCGACTAGCGTAGTGTTTGTTTGGACATAAATTTATGCAATCTTTGTCCCTTGTGGGCCAATCTAAATAGTAATAACTACCCCAAAAGTGACAATTCATAATTTTTTTTTATACAAATCTCTAATTATTTTTAATTTTTATTTAATCAAATGTTATTTTTTTAAATGAAAACCTAAAGTTACGGATTTGGTAAAATGGTAGAATGAAAATTATACATTTTTTTTCTTTTATATTGAAGAAGTTAGTGTCTGAAATGAGAATTGGATAGAGTTGTTTGTAGACGCTCTCACTCGTTAACCTGTTTAAAATGTCGGGCCACCATTACCTTTCTATGGGCAGTTATTTTTTGCACCTCCATATCTTTCTTTCTTCACCTCATAAATTTTCGTATATTATATAACTAACCAGTGAAGGTTGGTCAAGTTTCGTATATTATATAAATGTAAGTTCAAAACTTCACGCTAATATAAGAACTTTATTGGCGGACTTGTAAGAGATTCTGAATTTGAAGACATATTTAATTTTAATTAATTTATCAAAATTTCAAAAACAAAACATATCTATGATATTTAAACAAAATAAAAGAAATAGTGGATAAGATAATGATCTAATAACACTTTTTGTGTGCACTCATTACAGATTGTTGGATGAAGTAGCTCAGATACACTGGTAGCCTGTACTGTATATAGTGCTGTTTGGTGTTCAAAACTCGCACTCTCGTTATACATATTTTATGCAGACAGAGAGTGCATCAGGTACTCATGCTCGTTAATTAACCCTTGTGCTGACGCATACGTGACATTGATTACCATGTCATATTCTTTTATTTTGTTGATTAATGTTTTTGAATCGAAAACCCATCCTTTCTGCAACCAACTTCAGCATTTTTGGTCTGCAAAAGAGGAAGACAAGGAGATTATGAGCTCTTAAAATGCTGTAACAAAAAGAAATTATCTATCTGCATTGCAAATTATGAACTTGTGCATTCTTACTACATCATCTCATAATTTAAGCAATCAGTTTATGAGTTACACCTACTACAGATGATATCTAACATTTTAATTCTGCTAGGAATAGCCCTTTTTCCATATGCTGCTCTGATCATTATTATCAGTTTCCCTTTTGCTTTATTCGAAAAAGAAGAGCCTTTTGTTTCATACTTTCATTTTCTTCCTTTGCATGTGACTGCGATTCATCTTTCTTTATACTTTTATTAGTCAGAATCTGGTCTTCAAATATTTGGGAGACTGCACCCTCTTATGATGTTCATTTCTTTTGGCAGTTATCCATAAGTTTGTAAAAAGAGTCTTTACATTTATATAACTAGATATTGTATCTTCCAATAAATAAAGATGCAAAAAGAACATTAAAAAGTGGGTAATAGTTATATTAGTATTTTTCTTTTTTTAGATTCGGCAATATGATGTATTGAAATAAGCAATTACGTTTCAGTCAAATGAAAAGCACGCTACAAATTAGTTAATATTTAACTTTGAGACCACCGATTAAACTAAAATAGTTATGTGCTAAACTATAGACTCCAAAATTAATACTTATTTCTAGAAAATCGTTGTAAACATACATAAATAAATCAAATGGAAGATACAATAAGTCAAAGGTAAAATAAGTATAAAATTAATGAATGAAAGATACAAAAATTTATGTAAGAAGTTACTTTAAGTATAATTCAATTAAAGTGAAATAATAAACTCAATAAATATTAAGTTTTTGTTAAAATATACTATAATTCATATTCTGATATCGAATTTTAAATTTAATTTTTACAAAATTAATTTATTAGATAATATTATTCACTTCTATATTGTGAATTAGTTTTATACGAAATTTTCAACATGTTTATGATTCATATCTACTAAAATTAATATTATATATATATATATATATATATATATATATATATATATATATATATAATTTGGATATACAATTTGAACTTTAAAATTAACCGATAGTTTTTATATTTTAAATTAAATCCCTTTATAAATAACAATACCCTAAAGAACGAATGTAACTACTCAAGGATTAAAATCCTATGTTTAACTGATATAAAGATGTTACCATAGTACATTTGAATGTTCTACTTGGGTATTTTCGAACCCTAAGAAATCTATACGTAAATCATTACCAAAAGATCATCTTTAATTATTTTTTCTAAAACTAATAAAAGTACGATATAATAGCACATACATGTAGAAAAATTAAACGTGAATGATATTATAAATTTATAAGTTAAAATACATGTGTGCATATATAAGTATAGTTTATAGATTATATTGAAGATTTTTCATACGGATTGGTACTTTATATTGAGTTTGATGTACTATAAGGTGGTGCGTTTTCATTGAATATTGAACACTATTTCTCAAAGTATTTCGTTCCACCAAATTTCAAAATTAAATACGAAATCTAATTCAGTTCAATAGTATTACATTCCACCAAATTTCAAAATTAAATATGAAATCTAATTCAGTTCAATAGTATTACATTCCACCAAATTTCAAAATTAAATATGAAATCTAATTCAGTTCAATAGTATTACATTCCACCAAATTTCAAAATTAAATATGAAATCTAATTCAGTTCAATAGGATTTTTTTTAATATTTAAATTATTTATTTTAATATTTTATCAAATTGAAAAGGATCATAAACAAATGTCAGGGTGATTGGCTTAAAGTATTCATAATGTAATTGCTCTCTTTAAACTTGACTAATTTATCAAAAGGGAAAGTAGGATATAAATATCTGCAACTACTATTTTTTTATTCAGAGTAATAAAAAGGAAAAAAATATTAAATATTGAATTAATAATAATTATTATTCTTAACCAGTATTTACTTATACTCTCATTAGGTTAACGCAGCATTCATTGACAGTGCACAATAAATAATTAACAATAGGTTGGTAGAATGTAGCGTTTTTCTTCCGGGAATGGGATAGTCCGAAGAAATTCTCATGCAAAAATTCTCACTTATATGCATAATGTTTCTATATGATTTTATTGGTGAAAAATACTAGTAATAACAACCATACTATAGATAATTTTTTTTTCTATTATTAAAAGATTGGGTGTTAAAAAAATTAAATTTTAGAAAAGTATTTAAACTAAACTAGTAAAATAAGTCCGTTGGTATAAAAGTGTTTTTATATTGATTATAAGTTAAAGTTATTGATCCTATGTATTTTAATTTTTTTATATGCTCCCATAACACGTGTGTATATGTATATCATGTGTTTTTAAATATTATACGAAAATTCAATAATTAAATATATTATTCATATTGCACTGAAGTTATGCTATATTAAAAAAATTAATTATATAAAATCATACATTATAAACTTTTACAATTCAATAGTTACTTTCTTTTTAATCTGAATTTATCCTTGTTAACAAATAGGTTTTTCTTTTCTGTTCCACTATATTTTAATGTTATTACATATTGTAATATTATTAAAAATTAAAATAGAAAAACAAGTAGTGTATATTAAATTGGAAAATCTCTTATACATATTGTTATAAATTTATTTTCTGAATTTATATATTGTAAGATAGTGAATACAAAATTAAGATTCATTAAATGCAATAATTAATTATAATAATGTTATTAAAGAATTTGCTGTCAGAATACTGATATCAGTTTAGGGAAGAAGAAAAAAAGGTTTAGTCACTTAAACTCTTGCGTTCCTTAGTAAGAATTTTTTTTATACACTTAATAGTATCTTATCCTTTAAGAATTAAGATAAAAATAATTTATAAACTTGGCTATGTCTTTGAATGACAATTTTACGATGAATTTTTAATGTGTGTAAGGTGAAAAGTTTACTTTTTTTTTTCTATTTGATACATAATTGTTTTTTATTTTGTGAAATCAACTTGTTTAAAGACAAAATGATATTATAATGATGATTTTACTTTTTAATAAAAAAATAAAATCTCAACTTTTAAATCTAATTGAGAAATTCCAACACCTAACCATTTATGACAACTACTTTTGGCTTAATGACTAGCCATTGGCATCTCAAAAGTTTACAAAGGCACAGTACCTGTATCTGCTGCCTCATAAAAGTTCTTCTTATCTTCACCTTCTTCATTTCATTCTTACTTTTCCTCTTTTCTCAAATGATTGCAACCCTACCTCCATTTGTCAATTCTTTCAGTTTTAGTTATAATTCTCGAATTTGTGAAAGGAAAATAAAATATATTATAGTATTTTTCATTTCAAATTTTAAAGTTTGATATAATATTAATTATTAATCACAGTTTTATCAATCATCATACCATCTACAAAATAGTTAAAAGTAAAAGTGAATTTTCGAAGATGAACTTGAATATTTATTATTAAAATAAAAGTTTATAAATAGAAAAACTGATTGCTCAATTTTCATTTTATAAAAAATTTCATTTATTTAAGACTTTTTTTTTCTTTTTTAAATTTATTTCTAGATGTCTAATATATTACTTCATTTATTTGAATATTAGAGATTACCATCAAGATTTTGGTGTAAAGTAGAATGATTTTGTTTTTATTAAATTTTCACCAAAGTAAGTCAATCTTTACCCTTTCTCTTGAGTAATTTAAAAAGTTTTGGATGTGTATGTTATAGAATGGTTGTATGTGGCTTAAAATGGTTAAGATGAGCCTTTGTTTGTTTGTGAATACTAAATCATGTTCGGATTGTTAGATTTAAGTTTTTATTATGTGTAATTATGGACTTTTAAAACTCAAATAAGACCAAAAGACTTAATTCAAATAAGGAAACTAATTTTTTTTTAATAGTACTTTATGTTTTTCTCAGCATTTATCACTTATGATACATTATCTTAGTCAACTAATTCTATCTTAAGTGGCTTTTTAACTAATTATAGAAATTTTAACATGAGAAAATATTATATTTTCTTAGACCAATTGAGTGATTACATATATTTGTTAAGTTTCTAAAATTATGCAAATTTTGTTAAGTGAATTAGTCATTTTCTAAGCAAAATTCTTCAATTTATGGAAATTCAAAGAGCTAAACTTACTTTACTTGCTAAACGAGCATTTGAGAAAAGTTCCAAAATGTTTGGCTTGCTAAGTGAATAAATCATCTGTTGAGAAAAAAATATTTTATATAAATTCAGAGAGCTTAGAGTGGTTGTTTGGTTGTTAAGCGAGCTAAGTGTTTGTTAGGTGTGTATACCTCTAGAAGTGTCTTACTAAGTAAGTAAGGATGTTCAATATGAGTGAGCCTTAGTTTTAAAATTCCAAACTCTATGTTGTTGGGCAATTTTATATGCTTGTTGAGTGAGAGGGAAAGATTTTGGACATAAAAATAATATTTTTGTAGTCTATTTAAAATAAAAATGTGTAGATGTCAAGGTATTATCCATAATCTACTATTTCGTGTGGGTGTGTGTGACCGAGTGGAGTCAAAGTGTTGACCATAATCTACTGTTGCCATTTGTTTGAGACTGAGTACTGCTAGCACATATGTTATAAGATATTGTAGATGTTGATGTGATGTAAATATAGTTATTTTTCAAGAAGAAAATTATACATTGTTGTAGTTTGTGTATTGAATGAAGATTCCAAGCATAAGGTTATCTTGACTTTACTAATATCTAACTCACAAAAAAAAATTAAATGATGAGATTTAACTTGCATTGTAAAAAATTGTGTCTAATAGATCATAAAGAATTTACTTTGTCATATGAGGAGAACATACTCTATGTGAGTGAATGTAATATGATGGGTACAAAACTTTTGAATCTAATTCAATACACTGATTTTTTAAAAGAATAGTCAAGTGTTTATAATGATGCATGAGTAAGTTAATTGCACTAATAGATAGACAAATTATTTTGATTATTTGTGATTGATAGTCTATAATACGTGAAATAATTAAATTAAATTGTATAATATTTTAAAAATAATTACGATGCCTTGTCTTATAATCTAATAACCTATGTTGATTTCCAGTGCAAAGATAATGTGAAATGAAGTAAATGATGTTTTATGTCGGAGTGTTATGTAGTAATTAACTGAGAAGAAGTAATATATATATATATATATATATATATATATATATATATATATATATATATATATATATATATATATATATATATATATATATATATATATATATATATATATATATATATATATATATATATATATATATATATATATAGGAGTTTGCTAACGCGCGTACGCCTGTTTTTCAGTTGGTACATTTTAGCAATGTGTACCGGATTTTAGTGGACAAAAATACCTTTATATATCATTCTCAAAACTTAAAAAAAAAAAAAAAGAAACCCCCCAAACCCTTACTCACCTCTCTCATTCCTCTCAATCCTTTCTCTTTCATCTCTCTCACTCCAACCTTTTCTCTGTCATCCCAATTGAAAAAATCAAAAATAGTTGCCTTTAAAAAATTTGCCTTTGTAAAGAGTTGAGTCATTGACATATTCACCTTCAGGCAAAGGTTCATTCAAGATCTCTTCAATTTCACCATCTTCACTAACCTCTCTAATTTCATCATCTGCATATCTGCATAGGTTGAATCATCATCTCTAAAAAAACCCTTCAGGCCAATTACCAATTCTTTCGGATGTCATTATGCTTGTGAAAATTAGATAAAATTATATACGACAAAAATTATAAAATGAAAACTCATTATAAAGTCATTTTTTTGTAAGAAATTGTTTAACAACGAGTTTTCTGATTTTTTTTTCAGGCCAATTACCAATTCCTTTGATGTCATTATGCTTGTGAAAATTAGATAAAATTAGATAAGACAAAAGTTATAAAATAAAAACTCATTATAAAATCATTTTTTGTAAGAAATTGTTTAACCGCGAGTATTTCTGATTTTTTCCAGGTCAATTACCAATTCCTTTATGCTTGTGAAAATTGGATAAAATTAGATAAGACAAAAATTATAAGATGAAAACTCATTATAAAATCACTTTTTTATAAGAGGACTACAGTAGGGATGACAGAGAAAAGATTGGAGTGAGAAAGAGGAAAGAGAAAGGGTTGAGAGGAATGAGAGAGGTAAGTAAGGGTTTGGGGGTTTCTTTTTTTTTTTTTTTAGTTTTGAGAATGAAAATTATTAAAATACCCTTAACCTTAAAACTTAGAATCCATGATAAATAAGGATATTCCCGGTACACATTGCTAAAATGTACCAACTGAAAAACAGGTGTACGCGCATTAGCAAACTCCATATATATATATATATATATATATATATATATATATATATATATATATATATATATATATATATATATATATATATTATTCTCATGAATGAATAATGAATTTTTATTTTAAAAATTTGTGCGTGTACATGTTTCGGAGATAAATAATGTAAGACGTTATAGTTATTTTTTTGTATTTCATATTTATGTAATTTACACATATTATTATGGTGTAAAAATGAAAAAAACATAAAATAAAAAATTCCGTATACGTATTTTTCAATTGAAAAATATATTACATTTTTTATTTTTATATAAAAACTTAAAAAAAAGAACGGTAGGAGTATGTATCACAAAAATTCTTCTATATCTGTAACAACGTGTAAAATTTTCTTTTAAACAACAATCACATGTAACGTGATTAATAGGAGAAGACAGAAAGTATTTTTCTTAAACTTATCTATGCATTGAAAAGTAAACATATTAACATGCAAATAACTCTTATTGGCCAAGCCTTTAAGATAGATCACTGTCTTAAGAAATATATAACACCATAAAGTTGTTAGCTATAATTTAAATAATACTTAAATGGGATTTTACTCTCAATAAATTAAAAAATGTATATTCATTTAGGTATTTACAATTCAATAATTAAAAATAAAAAATGGTTAATTTTAAGTTTTCTAAAATATATGAATTTTATTTTTACCTTCTCTATAATATTTTTTTCTTTTTTCTAAACCTAAATAATTGATTTCATGCCTGATGTCTATTCTAGAGTAACATATATATTTTATAAACTTTAATTCTTTTAGAAAAAGTATTATTTACCTAAGTTATATATTAGTTAAAACGATATTTTGACTCTTCATTCAATACACAAAAAAATTACCTAATATTAAAATTAAAACAATACTTTTTAATTTTAAAAAGATTAAAAGCATAAAAGTATTTAGCAAAAATTAAAATAAAAGAAATAAGAAAACGCTCAGGACTAACATATTTACGCCTATAATGATGCGCACTTTTCACGGCTGCATCAATCTGAAAAAAGAAATTAAATTATGTATCATCATCAGATTAATTGGCCATAGAATGATTATCAATTATTTGGTTCATTCCTCCTTCATGCTTTATATATATAGGAAAATCACACTTGAACAACCATTTTTGACAACATTTAGACACGCACACACGTGTCAAAATCTGAGTGGTCCAGTTGGAAAAATTAAATGAAAATGGACCACTCAGATTTTGACACGTGTGCGCGTGTCTAAATGTTGTCAAAAATGGTTGTTCAAGTATCATTTTCCATATATATATATATATATCTATATATATATATATATATATATATATATATATATATATATATATATATATATATATATATATATATATGAATAAAACCAATATAAAGCTATATTTTGAAAGTCAAATTCATTAAAATTGGAACACAGAATATGATTTATCAAACATAAATTACCGTTACCAGGATAATCCCTGTTACTGTTATACAGTGTCATAAAAGTATATGAAAAAAATAAGGCAACAAAAACCCTCCGGCAGGCACCCCATATTTCACATTCCAAAATTTTCAATAATCCCTTATTTGTTAGAGATTGGGGAAATGGAAATAAAAAATAATATCAGTAATTTGATTTAGAAAAATTAGAAGAAAAAAATATGTAATTCGGTTTATTATTTATCACCTGGTTTAAGAACATATTTTACTTTTTCTTTATTTAATAGCAAATTAATTAAATTATATGCTTTTATTTAAAAAAAAAATCTGTATTTTTCACCGACCACAGTAACCATACCTATCTGTCCAACCTTCGTAATACAGAAGTCGTATCTCTCTGTCGATCCTCCAGATAAATAGTTCATGTAAGACGACTGATATATTGACATAAAAAATGACTTTATAACAACCTTTTTTAATCGAGAAAAGTAATAGTGATAATTTTTCTTTACTCACAACCATAATTATATAATTTTATTATTAAAAAATTATCTGGATCAAAAAATGATTTTCCTTCATTAATAAAGTCTGTGTTATATTTATTCGGCTGCTTCAAATTTGGGCCCACCACGGTCCATGCATGGCCATAATTTAAGGACAGTCCCTCGCAATGAGTTTGCCATCTGGAAGAGAGAACCATTATTCATGGAATGAGACAAATTCTACATGTGAAAGTGTTTTTCTCTCAAACCTTAATTAGTTAGTATTAAACATATAACAATGAATTATGATGTCAGGTGCATCAGTGGCAGAGTGCATTCACTCGAAGAAAAAACCTCCACTGTATTCAAATGGAATGTTGTAAGTCTATTCCTTCTCGAATCATTACAGTTCAATTTTTTTCATAACTAAATTTTATATTCGATATTTATGTTGACTATATCTTTTAAATCAATTATCGTATTCAATAAGAGATTGATTAAACTACATGTTATCCTTCTTAATGACAATATACAAAACTATAATAATTGTTTTTTAATAATTAATGAGAAAAAACAGTTTTTTTAATACATATACATACACGTCTCCCTTGATTTTTGTTGCAAATTTTATTTAATAATAATAATATCTTAATACATATATATATATATATATATATATATATATATATATATATATATATATATAATTAAGCTAAAACACATGTTTATTTGATGAAGACAGAAAAGGAAAAAAAAAAAGAGAGAAAAAAAAAGTGTGTTGGATAAGTGTTTGCAATATGTGAATCATTGTCCTTTCATGTTATGGTGTCTTTCATGTACGTTCTTGTATTTTTTTTTTTTTCAGTTTCTATTAGCCTCGTTTTTCTGGCATCCTAGTGGACCACGAGTTCTATGTGAAAATCTGTTTTTTTTTTTCTTTTTATTCAAATTATTTTGGTAGTAGAAGACTATTGGACCAGTAGACCCAGAGAACAGAAGTATTTGATCAAAAATGGTAATACAAGATGGAGAGAACCCAACCAAAATGTCTCTGCCAGATGAATAAGAACTCAGAAAAAACAATCATTAACATTTCCAACTTTTTCTCTCTGAAAAGCCTACGTTCTCTTGCCATCCACAAGATAACAAGAAAATCGACATTTTCTTTCATAGATTTCGTTTTCTTTTTTAACAGGTAAAAACTGCTATCTCTGCTAATAATTATAATTATTTTCTTACATTCTATAGTTATACTCTTTTACTTCTTCATTATTAGACCTTTCTTCTTTAATCATCGCGTTTATTATTATGAAACTATTTTCCTATATCTCTCTTCTCTTCACATTAGTAATTTTATTCCTCAATTCTATTAGGATAGTCCTGCTGCTTATTTTAGTTCTTCCTCACATTCTAATTTTTACATTTATTTATTATATCTTTTATGTTTCCATTTTCATTTTTTCTTCTTCTTCTCTTTTTACTTGATTGGCCTTTTATTATTCAAGTCATATCAATCAATTTTTTAAATATTTAATAAAATATTAAATTATTAAAAGATATTTATAGAGAAACAAGATAAGGTGAATTTTTAATATGAATATAAATTTTATTTTATAAATTGATTTTATAAAATTAAGTTAAATTTAGACTCTGGATATAAGAATTTTTTTTGGTAAGAATTATATACAAGAAATGTATAGAACTCAGTTTACTGATTACTGAACCAAATGACCTCACTTTACAAACAATTTGTTAAATTTGTAATCTCTGTAGATCCTTAACTTCTTTAATTTAAATACGGGATTCGATCTCCAATTAGAGATAGAGTGGCAGCTGAAGATACGTGTATGTTAAATTTTTATTCTGTTTATGTTTTCAAGAAGAATAATGTATTAAATAAGGTTAAAAAAAAAACTTTTTATTTTACTGCCTGAGGTCATAATTTGAGTTTCTGGAAGTGCTTGCTAATGGAAAGCAGAAGCAACTCAACCACAGTTCTTATTAGTCTTCTTGCTTTGCTCTCTCTCCTTTGAAATGAGAAGACACAATAAATCGTCAAACGCGTTGTTTGCTTAACGAGGAGAGGTTGTCGGTTCCCACAGTATTAAATTATAGGGAACTGCCAAACAATTCTTAATCAAACAAAAACGCTACCTTACCCTTACCTCGTCGTGTGTCCTTCTAGTAGTAATGCTACATCTCTTCTATTCTCCCCTCTTCTCTTCTCCTCCTGCATGCTTTCTTTGATTGAACCGGTCTTAGTCCACGCCCGCCTCCACGCCACCCAACCCGTTTCATAATTTCAATTTCCCCTCTCTCACTCATTCCTTTCTCCCTTACCCATCACTCCACCTATTCTTTTATTTTTTATTTTTTATTTTCTCATCACACCAACAAACTATCTATGCATACAACCCCGCAAACCAAACAAACCCAATTCAAATCCAACACTAGAAGAAACAGATGAGCCAGTGGATACACGTCGCGGTGGCCGCAGCCGCCGTCGGATGCGTCTCCACCCTTACGTTGGTCTTTCTCTTCCGTTGGTGTCGCAAAAGAAATGGCACGAATTTCGTTGAACCGACTAGTTTGACCAGGGTGGAGAGTGTGCAGGGAGGGATTTCAGTTTCCAGGATCCATCAGCAACCTTTTCAGCTGGATCAGGGGAGCAAGAACGGCAACAAGGGTAATTACAATTACTATGTTTTTCGCGGCGGTGGGGTGTCGGGGAAAAGAAGCGTCTTCAATTGGGGTGATCATCCATCCATGGCTTCTGATGCTGTTGAAAATGGATGGTCACGATTTGCCTTCACGGGGTACAAGAGTTACACGCCGTCTCCTTCGAAAAGATCGGCACTTTTGGGAGCGTGTGCCGCACCGGGAGGGAGTGATTTTGGGAGAGAATCAGAGGCTGAGATAAGCTGGGAAGTGGCACGTGGATCTGCTGAGTTTATGCAGAAGGTCAGGTTGAATCCTGGTATAAAAAAGTTTCATCAAGGCAACAACAATAATGGTTCTCTGGGCGTTGCTTCTATCATTAGAGGGGCTTTGCCTTTGCCTGGCCCTCCCCTGGGGAATTGTGCGTTCCCACAAGAAGCATATTTTGAGATTACCATTTTGTATTCACGTGGCGATGAGTGTGAATCTGTTGGAAAGAGTGGGGAAGGTGAGAAGACCAAGCTTTTGGTTCAAGGGAACTCCAATGGCAAAGGGAATTCCGAAGCTTTGGTTCATGTTACCAGTGGGAATGGAAGTAATAAAATCAACAATGTTGAAGGAGAGAGTGGGAAAGGTGAATCTGTGATGTTCTCGTTGGGTTTAACAGCAGGGGGTTCTGTTCCTTTGAGAGTCCCCGGTAGCTATCCCGGTAGCATTGGCTTCAACTCCAACGGTTCTCTCTATCTTGATGGTAACCATTAACTCATAAATCATTAACCTGCTATTAGATTACTGATTCACCTTCGTTTGTTTGCTACCATTTGACCAAATTAGGTACAGTTTTGTAGACCAGATTAGGTGAAGTTGTAGTAGTTTGTAACAACCATGTCTTTTTTTTTTCGTTTCGTTATTTTGTTTTGTCTATTGGGGGTTAAAACAGCGAGTAGAAAACGATACATATACTCAGGGTGTCTTTCAAAAGCTGTCTGTGGTTTTCGGAATGCAATGATTAAAGAAGGCTGTTTACACAACTGATGGAGGGTGGTGTGAGCGATGGAGATGCAAGAACAAAACGGGCTGCTTTTGCTTTTTAGTTTTGAAAACTTATTTTAAATACAATTAAAAAATTAAGAACTTTTGGATGAGAAACTGGTTGTTAAATGGTGGCAGATTGTTTAGAAAATGGCTTTCAGAACAAAAAATCTGTGAAGGGAATCAAAGACGGTGTTACTTTTACTTACAACACGCAATTTATATTTCCAGTATGTATGTTTTGAGACATCTAAGTATGAAAATTGGTTACAGGAATGAAACTTGTACGTGAATCGGAGAAGGCAGAGTGGGTGGGAACTGATAAAGTGATCGGTTGTGGATTTGATCCAAGGCAGAAGAAGGTTTTCTTCACAATAGACTCTGATCTGATGCATGTAATCCACTGCCAGACAGAGGAGTTTGGCACACCACTTTTTCCGATCATGGCTGCAAATATAGACATTATGGTGTTAGTTAATTTTGGACAAAGTGCATTCAAATATGCACCTGCGAATGCCCAGAGAACACCAAATCCATGCTTCATAGCCCCACTCGTAAATTCCCCTGCAGCTACCTTGGGCTACGATGACAGCAAGGAGCTATTCTCAATGGGAAGGATCGATTCTCAATGGCTCAATCGCTCCACAACCAAAGGAAGCCACAATAATAATAATAACCATAACCATAATCGAACATTGGATTTTGACGAGGAGTCTGAGGCTGATCTGTTTGAAATCGTCATAGATGGTTCTGGAAAATATCCGAACACGACATCATAGATTACAGCAAAGAGTGCACATTGGTAACATCATCGTTCCTTGCTGATCCAAATGGAACATGGCTTTGCTGCACATGCATTGTGTAGAAGAATGTTTGATGTACCACATCTGAATGGGATCTTCGGCATGGGTTAGTTCTATACAAATATAGAGAACACACAAAGAGATATTGATACACATGAAACAGTACTTTATCTATCATCAGCAACGGTGGAGGCTTAACATTGACTAACTAGTCAGATACAGTTTCTTTCGTTTTCTTCTTCTTTCTGAGTTCCCAGGCATTTCATTTTTTACATTTGGAAGAGAACATCACATAAGCACTCCCCTGTAAATATTGTATTCTCATATAATAAAAAAAAATGTCCAGACTTCTACTGTCTGTGAAATTTAATATTATTTTGCCTTGTCCAGTGAATGGTTAATAAAATCAGTATCTAGAAATAAAAAGGAAGGGAATGGTTATAACTAAATTCAACAACTTTTTTAGCTTCTAGAAAGGACATGGTTCAATATTCGTTTTTGAGAAACATGTTTGACTTAATCCTGTCTTTAAAAAAATGTTCCATAATTAGAGATGGAAAAACTAGTTAGGATCTGTGGATTAGTCTTTTAAATTAGTGAGCCGTCAGCCTATTTTTTTAAAATAAAAATAATTTTTATATATTATTATTTAAAAGATATAAGTATAGAATAACATTATAATTTAAATGATTAATACTTAACAATGTTTAATTTTAATAGAATAATTTAATTTAATATATAAAGATAATAATTATTTTATTTTATTTTATTTAAGATATTAATTAATAATTAAAAATTAAAATTATATTTTTAGTATATATATATATATATATATATATATATATATATAGAAAGGGATTTTCTTCATGTTAATCTTTACTTTTAACTTTTACCATTTAAATAGTTTTTTAAATTAAAACAATTATTTTCTCAATTTTGTTTTTTAAGTAATTATTTCTTTAAGTTTAATCGATTTTTATAATTTTATTGTCTTTTGAACTTAACCATTTTTTAATTATACCTACAAATAAAAATAAAATACCATTTACAATAAACTATAAAAATTATTTATATTCAATTTTATAATTATAATAATAATACATTTATATTTTTTTATTATTTATCTATTATCTATTATTTTATAATATAAGAAAATAATATAATAAGAAAAATATACTTTAGAGCATACTTTAGATGATTCTGCTCATATATATATATATATATATATATATATATATATATATATATATATATATTAGATGAATTTATTAATATATATTAAACAACTTGATTTAAATTATTTTTGCAATATACATAATATTAATTAGACCAGTCTAACAATTTAGATTAGACGAGTCTAATAAAACACATTAGATAAATGTGTTCATATATTGATTAGATAAATTTAACAATATATATTAGACGAGTTTAACAATATATATTAGACAAGTTTGTGAGTACACTAATCAGATAAGTCTAACAATATATATTAGATCAGTCTTTTCATACATCGATTTGTATTTTTAGCGAGTTTTCTCTACATATTTATGTATATCTTTTATATTTTTAGAAGAGTTTTCTCTACATATTTATGTATATCTTTTATATTTTTAGAAGATATACTCTATTTTTGTGCATGTTTTATCCTTTATAGTTTTACTAAATCTACTATTTATATTTCTTAAAATATATTAACTTTTAAAATATATAAATTAACTTTTATGTTAATTCTATTCAAAATTTATTTATAAACTTAAAAATATTTATTATTTATTTTCTCAATCTCTAATTTTTTTTAATAAGCACTGAAACAAACACCAAACACCCACGTATGCATAGACAAAGTTTAAAACTAGTTATAAAAGAAAGTCATGCAGTAACTTTTATATTTTCACTAGTATATGTAACTACTTTCGAAATTAAAAAAGGTTCACAAGTCAATTCATCAACTTAATAGTTTATACTTTAACACATATTATCTCACTTCATTTTTAAGGATCAATAACAACTAAACCAAAATGTGATGGACTGACTATTTTTTTTATCTTTATCTAAAAACCGGTTAAAAAACTGACTTATAAGAATTATTAAAAGAAGATGTAAAAAGAAAGATGATAATATATAACTACTTTCAAAAATTTTTAAAAATAAAAATTAACAAATCAATCCCACATACTAGTTTATGTTTTGATATCGACTTGTCTCACTTTATTTTTAGTGAAACAATAGCAAGTAAAATAAAGGCTTAAATGTTTATTTGTCTTCATAAGATGAATTTATCTTTAGTATTCGGTTTTAAAAATGAAGCCAATATACTTGTTATTTAATTTAAAGCTTAAATGTTTACTTCGGCGTTAAGTCCATGGTGATGTGACCGTACTTTTTCTTTTCTCTCTTCTGCTGTCCAGTTTTTTTTTTCTCTTCTTCAGTGATTTGTTTAATTTGTTCTTTCTTTGTGAACCTTATTCATATATTTTTCATAACATAGGCACCCAATGTATTCATTTTTAAAACCGGATACTAAACAGAAAGACGAAGTAACTATTTAAGTTTAAAATAAATGAGATGAATTTACTACTATTTTTATCCCTATCAAAAACTGACTTATAATTAAAAAATTAATTAAAAGCTCAAAACTCCTAATTAAAATTATTAAAGAAGACGTGAAAAGGAAGATGATTTGAGGATGATATTTAGTTAATATTTTAATATACTAAATATTTTTTAAGAGTGATTAAATTATATCTTTTGTTATTTTTAACAAATTTTATACCATATATAATTTTATATTTAAAAATAATCGATCAGACTCTTAAGTTATATTTGTACCTTATTCGAACTATCTATGTTATTTTTTATTAAAATTAAAATTGACGATCAAATATATTTTAAATTTTTAAAAAAGTATATTAAGTCAATTTTGATATAAAGTTTAGTCTAATATAATTTAACGGTAAATTTTTATAAAACACAATTCAATAAAAAAAAGTATTAACATTTATTTAAAAAAAATGTCTGATGTAATTTATTTTCTCTCCAATTTTCTTCAGAGTTACCGTAAGTTACTAATAAAAAAATTGATTTAATTATATTTGTTGAGTTTCTGTGTCCTTAAAACACTGATTAACATTTGCTATTTTGTATTCTAAGAAACAGATAAACGGATTAAAACTGATAGGTGAGTCTTAATAATCGAACTTTTCAAAACAGTCATTTCAAACAAACAAAAACTGAAGAGAAACTTTAAATTAATACAGAACATTAAATTAGTAGTTTTCCAAAAAGAAGGATTTATGATTCTTTTCCTCTTTCTTCTTTTTCTCATTCTTCTTCAGCTGATAGAAATGTGGTGGTCGTGGATATTTGTGGCTATGACTTTCAATTGGTAGAACATTGAAGGAGAAGCTGAGGAAGCATGAGCACAGAAAAAGGCAAAGATATTCATAATTATAGCAAAAGGTATTGTTACTCAAATATATATTCTTTCTTTAGTGCCATTGTAATTAGGGCTGGGCAAAAATAACTTATCTGTACTGTACTATAGTTAACTGTACTATATTATACTTAAAAAAACTGATCCACTTTTACTAAAAGTTCAGTATACTATTTTATGGTTTAGTTTTTAAAAACTGAACTTATAACAGTTTCGGTTCAGTTAACTGTGAAAACTGTATCTACTCTTTTCTCTTCTCTAGTTTCTATTCAATTGGTCCGTCTTGCTAAGAAAACGTTATTTAATAATAAAATATTAATAAAAGAAACCGTTCAAATAAAAAACTTATAATGAATTTTTAAAGACAAAATTTTTTTATCACAAATTTTTATATTTTTTCATCAATAAACATATATTATTTTTTAAATAATATTATTTTAAGTAATAAAAGTAAAATATATTTTTTTAAATTTAATTTTATTAAATGATTAAGTAATATAAATCATAAAAAAAAAGACTATATAAAAAAAATTACTTTAAATATATTATATTCTTTAACATATTATTAAATATGTAAAAATATGTTAAAAAAACTTTTAATGATATTAAAATGTGTGTAAGCGCACACACTAAAATAACTATTTATTTTAAAAATCAACTTACTTTAAAATAAATATCAATATTATTATTTTTAAATGATAGTATTTTACATACTAAAACTAAAATATATTTTTTAACGTTAAATTTTATTAAATGAATATATAATGAAATATCATAAAAAAATAGTAATGTAGCAAAAATAATTAAGATTATAGAAATATCAAATGACAAAAAAATTAACAAACGTTTATTAAGAGTAATTTTTCTAGTATCATCTTTTATTATATTATAATAATTAATAAATATTAGTTTAATTTTTACATAATAAAATATAAATAATAAATAATTGATTAATAAAACAATTTTACAAGGGAACAAAAGAAATATAAATAAAAAATTATTTTAAAATAAAATAAGTAGATAAAAAGATAAAATAAATTATATACAAATATAAAACAAAAAGAATATAAATAAAAAATTAAAAAAATATATAAAAGTAAAATAATATTCATGAAAAAATAAATATAAATAAAAAAATAAAAAAATAAATATAAATAAAAAAATAAAAAAATAAAATAAATAAATAAATAATAAAATAATTTCCATACACATATAATAATAAAAGAAATATAAATAAAATAGAAAATAATAATATCAAATAATTAAAAAGTTAATTTGTAAGACACTTATGAATAAAATAAAATAAATATAAAAATAAATTTCAATTAAAAAGAACATGTATTGTTATACTATTCAGTTTAAAAACTAGTACAATTCAGTTTAAAATTAGTATAATTCAGTTTAAAATTAGTATAGTTAGTAGTTCAGTTTAGTTTATATTGTAGTTTAGTATAATTTAGTATAGTTCAGTTCAGTCCAGTTTGATAAAACAAAAAACAGTTCAGTTCAGTTTGTCTGAACTGTTTTACAGCTCAGTTCAGTTTATACAAATTAGTTTTTAGTTCAGTACAGATTTTAGCAGTACAGTGCAGTTCAGTTCAATTTGCCCACCCCTAATTGTAATGATTCATATGTTTGGTAAAAATCGTGTAACTTTGAATCCAAAACTAATAATTACAGTCTGAGTTAATGAAATTAAACTATATAAAATAGAGTTTTAAAATACTCAAAAAAATAAAACAAAAGTAGCGTAGCTGTAATATTTTGCGTGAGAAAACCTATCATGGAGAATTGATTCTTTCACGATTGATTATTCAATCGTTGAAATTTCTATTTTATTCGAATATTAGTATTTTCAAATTGGAGAAGTATTTTCAAGAAAGATAATTTCTTTTTTTTTTAAAGATTTTACCTTCCACAACACAATTAAAGGACAAATTTTAAAGTGAATTAACGAGATCTATTTTGATAAGCCAACCCAATTAATTTTAATTAATCTCTTCATTTAAACATATGTTCCATTTTCCTAAGGATGTTTGTAAGGGCTTGTTGGAATGAAAATTCTTCTTGAGTTTTGATGTTAGATTTAGGGTTTGACTTTGATGGCCACATAAGAAGAATTTCATAAATTCTACACCTGTGCCTTTCATGTTTGGCAACTGGGCATCTATTAACCTACACATTAAACAGGATCATATACCAAAGAAAAAAAAATAAATATAATTATAAAATTATCATAAGAGAAATCACGTGTCAAACTATCCATCCTTAGTTAAAATTCGTCAAAGGTCAGAATAAAGTTTTTCCTTTCTCAGTGGTCAAAAACAGAATAATAAAATAAAACCACTTTCTAATATTTTATTTTTACTATCAAAACCACTAACCTAATTGTTCTACTCTCTTGTCAATTTTTTCTCCAAAAAGTAAATAAAAAAATAAAGCAGTGATATATATATATATATATATATATATATATGTTTAATTTGGACCTTTATATATAAAAAGTTGTTGCATATTTATAGGTTTTTTTCAACGATGGAGGTATAAACTCCTGTTAAAGATGTTCTTAAGGTCTGCGTGTGCAGTGTAATGCACATTAGAGGGTTCAAAACTTCTGTTGCCTTATTAATGTGGTGTGTGGTTAAATTCTATAATTAAATAAATATGAAAGTAAAATATGGTTAAAAGTATATAAATAATATAAATATTATCACATCGTGTAAATAAAACAAGTAGTTAAAATAATAATAATAATAAATTCAAAATATCAAATATATGATCTATATGTAAGGAATACGCTGTTCTTTTTGCACCTTCCTTTAGTACTTTATATAGTGCGTAAAATAAATTTACACAGCTTGACAAATACATTGACATGACTTATCTATATGATTGCTAGAATTGTATTTAACTAAATATATTTTCATAATTTTCTTACAAACTCCAAATATTTTTTATTGAAGATAATTCAATTTAAGTTGAGTAGGACCATTATAGATGATAGAACTCTCACTGTCTCCCTCATAATTTTTAACTCATCTTCTTTCTCATGATCCAAAGACAATACTCTTAAATTAGAACAATCTGCCAGTTGGTTATAAGAAAAGGAAATCATTAAATAGAATGTGGGACTCACAAATGTTTATAATATTTAATAAATTCCAATAAATTATGTTCAAAAGAGTAAGTGATGAATTTCTAGTATTTTCCTTTTCATTAATAAGTACTTATTAATTTATAAATGTGTAAACATGTGACATGAGATGGATTATTAGTAATCTATATCTATCTATCTAAATATGTAAATTTCATGATTAGATTGAATTAAATGTTTTTTAAAATCATATTCAATGTTAATTATAATTGGATAAAAAAATGATTTTTGGTTTGTCCATTTTTTAATTTATGTGATTTAAAATTTTGTAAACATGGTAGAGTCGTTGGATAGTGTCATTTATGAGAAATATCAACCAAAAGAACATTTAAGGTCCTTTCATTTTGCTAGATGTGACATGGAGGCCTTTTTTGTTTTTAGCAATAATAGAGTTTTTCCTAATATATTTTGTAGATGGAATAGTTTGTATTGTTGGACTCTTGAGTACAAACAAAATCTCACATCGGATAAAATAAGAGATGGACATGGATTTATATACATATAAGATACCTCCATTGATAAAAGGCCTTTTTGAGTGGTACCAAAAGTAAATCCGTGAGGGCTTGGTCCAAAGCGGACAATATCTTACTAGCATGGAGATCTATGTGTATGTGTGTGTTATCCCTCCCTACATGGGCCACTAAAATACCCCAAAGCCTTGATAGATACAAAGTAGAAACCCACGATAGTTTGTTGAAGCAAGATTGATAACTTCTTTGCCTTTAATTATGGGCCACTAAAATACCCTAAAGCCTTGATAGATACAAAGTAGAAAAAAAGATATATGTTTCTTAAAAATCTATCACTGATATGAGTTTGAAGTCCCTCAACCCACGATAGTTTGCTGAAGCAAGATTGATGCCTTTAATTATGGTATGTGGTTTCGGGAGCGCGGTAGAAAACCTCTTATGACATTTATATGTTAACCACTTCTTAATATAGATGATCTTATTGTTTAATTTATGTGACATTTACATGTCCGGACTAAACATTTTTAAAATTAATATTATTTGTTTTGGATTGTGGAAAACTTATTTTTTCTATTTCAATATACTTGATTTTTTCTTTCATTTTAAAAACTTTGTCTAATTTTTATTTGGAAATGAAAAAAAAGTGTGAGGATAATTATAAATGACAAAAATATATTGGGAATATAATTTTAGAAAAAACGATGTAAGTTGAAGTTCATTTTGACCATGTACTAGAAAATGGAATTCTAACATGTTACCTTATATATCTTTGAAACATAAAGAGATTCATATTAGAAATCTTATTATAATTGTTTGGTTTTTTTCATAATATTGTGATTTAGTTTTTTATGCAATAAAAATAAATTTGCACTTAAGGTATTCATATTACAAATCTTATTAGAACTGCTCGGTTTTTATCAGAATCTTGTGATTTAGTTTTTGATGCAGCAAGTGGGGGAAAACAATTCTTAATTGTTGGCTAAAAAAAGTACCGTAATAAGAGTTCATTAGGAAGTAGGAATGCAATAAGAGTTCATTACAAAGTAGTAAGACCATGTATGTAGGTTAACGCATGTCTAGTGCTGCAAGGTCAAGGAAGTTAGTGACTTGATGACACTGACAATTTAGACACTGGAAAGAAACTCGATGACATAAAGCGCCTTGTAGGGTAGATGGAGGAATGAGTATTATTGAGTGTGGTAGGATGAATGTTTCATTATCAGTCCCACAGTGGGCATTGATGTTCTTATTCCAAGTTCACCCTACACTAGAGCTCCATCACGGTTTTGTTCTTAAAAGAAATGAGAGAGAGACTCTCTAAAATAGACATGTCTCTAAACAATTTTTCTTAGGATTGACTTTGGACTTTTCTTATGAAGAAATATTTAAATTGCCCTAAACCTCTATTTTTAGGCGATGTGAAACTATTGGTAAGAACACATAAGTTTCATTGAAAGACTTAAGAGATCGAATGTTTTATTAACGGTCTCACATTAGGTCAACTTTCCAATCCCAAGTCTACTATACATTTGAGATATTATCCTCTGGAACTCTCAAATGATCTATTATCGGTCTCACAATAAGGTCAATATTTCAATACTAAGTCTAGCATACATTCGAGATATTAAAACTCCATTCTAATTTTGTTTAAAAGACACCTCAAAATGAAAGGAGAAATAAATATTAAAATTGCCTTAAGCCTCAATTTTTAAACTATATAAAACTATTGGATGTGAAAGGAGTAATAACTAATTTTGAAAAACTAAATTTAAGAATAAAGAAACCTCTCTCTCTAACACGAGTGATTCATACTGCATTTCTTTTATCAGAGGTGGAATCAGGGTACTGGAACCCATTCACAGCATAGCTCATCTATTTCCTGAAAACTGAAGGCACAACTTTCTAAACACAAACACACCAGCTCGACGGATTTCAAATCGGTGGTGCAAGAACTACAACAAATAATAACAGTATATTCTGGGATTCAAGTTACAAGCATTAATATAATAGTACATGGTAAGTTATCAATTCACAGATGAAACGGCAATGAAAATAAATTTGAGAGGATGAAAAAGATGCGGCTAATGTGCAGGAAGAGCTTGGAATGCTAACGTAGGGTTCGTGAAATTGTAGAATGCAAAAGCCTTAAACCTGATAACCTTGAACTTAGAGTAAGTTCTTTTTACCACAAGAAAGACATGACAAAGGTATTTGTGTTGTTGAAGGTTGGTGCTTCTTATCCTTCCTATTTTTTTAATTTTAAATTATATATCTATAAAATTCATTGTTTTCGCTTTGGATTATATGATAAGACTAAAAATCGATTTTATTTATTTGCAGAGACTAATATATTAAACAAATTAGAAGTGAAAAACAAAATCTAAAATTCAGGAACTAGAGAAATGAATGATTCTAAAAAAATATTTAAATTCGAGGATATATGTTTAAATTTGTTATATATGAAGGAGCTTAATGTTTTTTGTAAGTATTTTTACCTTTTAAACACGTGTGGCACTGGCACACTGTTGGTTTTTTGTCTAACATTATACTGGGCCGGGTTGTAATAGTTACCCACGAATTGAAAAGTCGGTCCAGAATACAGAGTTGTTGGATCATGTCAATAAACCACAAAGCCAGACTCTAGATTAGTCTACGCCACTTTTTTTTTTCTCCACCCCCAGAATTTCTAACTGTTCTTAAAATTTAAAATGATAATTTTGTCTTCAGTAAAAGTTATTTATGGATTTCTCGTTATAAAATTTTTCAGAAATCGTGGAGCATGATTTTCACAACAAAATACCTAGAATAGGATTTCTTCAAACGCATTTTAGAATGAATTTCACGGAGTAGAATTTCAAAAACATATGTGATACTTTTCAGAATAAACTTTCTAAATCGAAATTTTCGAATTATTTAAAAGTGTTCCATAATGAGTTTTTTAATGCAGAATTTTCAAAATAAACTTTCTAAAACATAAACGATAGATTTTAGAACAAGTTTTCCAAAATAAGCTCTTTTCTGGAAGTAGTTGTTGCTTCTCATTTTCTTCCCCTCACAGAATGCAAAGGAGAACTTAGGTGTAATGGCTGTTATGACACAGCGACAGATATAATGGTTTTAACTTTTTTTATTAGTATAAAGGTGCATTTAATAATAAAGAGGTGCAAAAGAAAACAGCGTCATCTCGGACAATTCTTATAGCCCAAACAACTTCTTCAATGTCCAGTAACAAGGATTATCCTAACTCGAATTTTACTAGCCCAATATTACAAATTTAACAGACCTGGTTCTTAGAAAAAAAAATTAATTGACTATGTCACCCTACAATATTTTCCTTCAGTCGGTAGCTAAACATGCATGCTTTTAGACAAAATAAGTTTTTAGATTACAGCGTCTATTAAGAATGTTGATTGTTAGTGTATGATTTCTGAGTGTGCATGTAATTATGCTTTAATTTGTTAGAGAAAATTCATTTTGATGGTCCTTATTTTTTATTTTTTTTTTTATTTTACATTTCTAAAGGAATTCATGAAACATTTGAAAACTAGTTTGAGTTTAACAAAATTATTTATAACCTTCCCTTGAAGTAATTCTTAGATTTATGTTAACGAGTTCCACGTTAATAAGTTAAGCACTTGAGGTCATGAATAAACCAATATTTATTAAAAACTTATATACTGCAAGTACTTAAAAAACTTTAAATGCATTCCTAGTATGTTTGCGTATGGAGTTAGTTTCTGTATTAGATTTTTTACATAGAAAATCGCTAATGTTTTGTATGTAAATATATGTTCATTGTCACTAATTGTTCAGATATAACGTATAAAGTGTGCAGATACTCTATTACTTAATATAATATTTATAATCTATACTATACAATATTCATATTATTCTATAAAATATAATAATAATATAAATTATACTGTTAAGATAACTGACAATTAATGTTAGAGAGGGTATTATAGTTAATTTACCTGACTATGGTTGATGGAAAACCTATGCTATATTAATGCAGTTTTAAAAAGTTAGCCCTACATTAATTTTAATTACACACTTTGCCACGTGGACCCAGCCTGATAATGATTACTTCTTTTTTCTACCAATCTATGGTTTCTTTGCATTAATCCCATTAGTTTCAAAGTTACAGGTTTTTGGTTAGTTTATGATTGCAAACCCCCGTGTTTGTATTTCTATTGCAGCAACATTTCTTTCATTAATTGCTCACCATGCTGGGTGCTATTTAGGAATGAACATCATTACTAAGATTCTGTTTTCAAGTTCTTGTAAGTTTTTAGGTTTCGATTTTTAAGCATAAATTCAAAACAAAACCTGTTCTGTTAAAAGAGGAACTAAATGAACTTTAAAATATATTTTATATATATTGCAACTATAAATGTTTATAATAAAAATATCACAGTAAAATCGATTAATTTTAGTTATATAGAGTTATCTTGAAGATTATATTATATATTGGCGATTTGAGATTAAGTTGATGAAGTAAAATCTTTAATGATACAAATGTTTAATGAAACTCATTAGTATAACCAAATAAAAATATTTAATGAAGCAATTCATTCAGATAATCACAAATTGCTACTGACTAATGGATGGATAAATTGGAATATATATAGATTAATCCACGCACATCAAACGAACATGTAATGAGAAAAAGGTTAAAATTTTGATTATATTAACTACATAATAAATGGATGTAAATTTGTATTTATGAATTCTCAAAATTTCTACCCGATGATAGATTGCTTGATAAAATTACTAGATAAAAAAAAAATCATTTAGCAACGTAACTGTGAAGTTAGCGTCAGACGTTCTAATGATTTACTTGATCATTTTAATCCTTGATAATAAGGGTATACTAATTCCTCGAACTTCAGTAAGAGTCATCTTAATACATAACTTTGACAGGTATTAATTATTTTAATCATTGACATTATTACATACAAATTAATTTTACCAGGCACCGGAACAGGCAATAGAAGTTAAGTTTTGGAGACAAAATTTGACAGTAATAATTATCCAATACACGAACGAATTGAATTGATTTTGCAATGATAGGAACCGAATTAATTGGTATTAGCAATCTCAGAAGTTACGGTGATTAACAGACATGAAAGTTAAGAACTGTTGATGAAAATTGTCGGTAATGAATGGAGATAATTGTCTGATCCAATTGACAATGATTGTAGAAACTTATTTTGTTGAAGCAAGTTTGTATTGGAGTTATTAGGGGATAAAAATAGTTGATAATGAAACTGGTGCATAATAAGGTGGAGAATGAAATTAAGCAGTGCATACCGACGAGAGAGAGAGAGAGAGATAGACGTTTGGTTTGTTGTTTAGTGAGCATTGAGGACAAAAGAGATGGTTTGGTGAAGGTTTTGATGAGAAATGAATAAAGAGGTGTATGTTTTATGTTTTCAGCGGAATTCTGATTACAGTTGTGTAGATTTTCCATTTAGAATGAGATACCAAGAAGAAACAGTGTGAGAAAGTTGAGGTGATGTTACTTGCATGTGTGGATTTAACTAGAAGAGCTAAAAAGGACGTTGGAAGCTGAGATAAACAGTTAATGGGGACCACTCTCTGGTTGCTTTCTTAATTGCTTCTCAGATGCCAAAATCCAATGAATGAAGACTTAAGTTGGATTGCAGGGAAGCTTGAGGTTGGGGTTTTTACGCACCCACCCTTTCCTCTTCCTTGTAACAAAAATATTGATACTTTACCGATATATTTTTAACAACATTTTAACACGATGTGTCATTATATAATTGATTGTGTTTATAATTATTATTAAGACAATGATACTTTGACAATATTTTTTTGACAACATTTTAACACTGTCTACGTGTCATTCTGTGATTAGTCCAAAATTATTTCACAATCAATAATAATAATCATAAACACCAATATAGACCAATTACAGAATGACACGTAAACAATGTTAAAATGTTGTAAAAAAAATATTGTCAAAGTATCATTATCCTTATTATTATTGATTTTAGAATAATTTTGAATCAGTCATATAATAACACGTAAATAATATTAAAATATTGTGAAAAAAATACTATCAAAAGTATCGTTATCACTAAAAAAATACCTTTGCTTTCCTTGCAGTCCACCACCACACATGAACATAAAATTAAAGCCACAAACAGAGGAGACGTCATTTTCTCCCATTTCTCATTCAACAATAAAATAATCCAAAATCTTCTATCAACGACTAGGCTACAACTACATCTCTACTACCAGTATTCCACTAAAATTATTGCCCAATGTTTAGTTTTCAAAACTATCCATTTCAAGTAATTTCATTGTCTCTGCTAAAAAATGTAAGACACACTCACCAGCACAATCATGCGTTCATTGGAAACTTTGGTTAGACCTCTTCCTAATAAGAATCATTATTTTAGTCTCTGTCTACTCAAATTCACTACAACTTCATTGCTGAATAATTCAATGTATACTTACACCATCAAATTACCTTCAACCCTCTCATTATTAAAGCACCAACATTATATCAATAGTTCAACATGCATTTAAATCGTAAAAAAAAAAAAAAGTGAATATTCATGTATGGTGAATGAATCATACGTTACAAAGGTAAAGTAGTTATAAAAATGTAAATATCTTTTATATTTATAAAAAAAATAGTGAATTATATTATCATAAATTTGTTATTGGTCTCGCAGAAGGAAGTATCATTTGGGCGAGTTTGATTTACACATATTTAAGTATGGCATAAGTATTTTATATAGATATTTGATAAATTCAACTTATTATTAAGACTTCGTATTAATAAATAAGGTGAGATGGTAAAACAATTAAATTGTGTAAAAATAAGTTTCATATTAAGCATGTATTTATATCACAGAGTAAGCTGTGTGAATCTTCTATTTAAAGCACATGGTGTAGGCATCACATACATGTCAAATACTATTAAAATGAAAGTCACTGTTTATAAAAGACGAGATTTTCGTAGGTTTTTGGTTGTCTGCAGGTGATGGACCTGCAAATAAATGTAAAGAAAGTTGTTGGATCCACATGTCCATCATGCATATGCTCTCTAGAACTACGTAACTATTGTATTTGATCAAACTTAGCTCTGTTTATCGTGCAAAATGTTAATGTTGTATTATCATTAAATTTTGATATATTTGATTATGTTGCAGCACATAAATTTATTCTGTTTGAGTGAAGTGGTTCATGCACCCGAAAACAAAGTCAGAAAATTGTGTTAATTTGTGTGGATTAACACTTCTATATTTGACTAACATTGTGCTACAACCAAAGATAAAGAAATACACCTTAATTGATCAAAGTTATCTTAATGTTATACCATTAACATAACTAGAAAAACACCATTAATAAATATAGCTGCATTACAATATTTTCTATTTAAAAGCATTTAAGTTTAAGTTGATATGATATTTGGAGATGTTTTGAGTTTTTTTTTTTTTAATTTGTATCTTTCAAATTGAACATAGAAAATAATAATTTATAATATGAATTAACTACAATATTAGTGGATATTATTAAAGAGTATTTATTGAGAATTAATGTGAAATTTTGAGGATTTTATTTAATTTATCCTATAAAACGATATACTTGTAATACAATATAGACATATATAAATTTTAATAAAGAAATATTTTTTTTATTTATGAAGTGTTGTGGATTGAGTTATAAGAATTATAATTTTGATCTTATGGGATATCCTATCAATCCCATTACTTATCATTTATATTCTCATTTGGTATTAGATTTTTGGCTTTTGATATTAAGTGAGAGAAAAAGAAAGCATATAAGAGGGTGAGGAGAAAGAAAACAAAGAGAAGTTAAAAGAAAAAGAAATTAAAGAAGATGAGTTTAGAGAAAAATAAAAAATAAAGAAGAAGAGTTGAAAGAAAAAGAGATTATAGAAGAAAAGAAAAAAAAAGAATAAGTGGAAAAAAAAAGTGACCAGCAAAGAAAAAAAATAATTATACAAATATTGTTATTTTGTTCATTCAATAACACAAGAAAAAGTTATTTATTATGAGATGTCTCAACACCTAAAACACATCATTTAGTTTCAATCAATCAATTATCATATATTTTAATTTTGGAAGGAAAATCAATAAAAAATAAATATTTAATCTAAATGTTATGTTTCTTTCGAAGTAGTGTATCCATAACATTGGAACATTTACTTAAAAAGAAATATAACAAAGATCTTTTAAATTTGAAGGATTTTCTTTAATTCATCCCATAAAATGATATACTTATAATACAATATATACATATATCAATTTTGATTGAAAATTAAACTTTTCTTTTATGAGAGTTTTATAAAATTTATAATTATCAAAACTTTAATTTTGATAAATATCTAACCTTGAAATTCTTGGCATAAGTAAAAGAAAAAGAAAAAAAAACTATAACTACAGACAAAATTAACATGGACGCATTAATTATAATTTTTTTACAACACATCTATTATAAATTATATAACTCATGTTTTTTTTAATCTGTATTGAACAAATAAATTTTCCTTTTGTTATATCTAAGTTTGATGAAAGTATATACACCAATAGTAACAATAAACGATAATTCATCCCATAACTTTAATTATATGGAACTACATATAACTGGATTAAAATCATTTGTCTCTATTTTGTGTTTCCTTTTCTTCCTCCAATAAATTTTCTGCCAATTCAAATGATTGTTAAATTTCATTTGATATTATATATCAATTGATGTGGGAAGAATTTTCTCTCTCCCTCCAATAAATAAATTTGATATTAGAGTGGCTTTGATACCATATTTAAAATGGTTTTTAAGCCTAACTCAACTTTATAAAATTGACTTTTAAAGTAAGGTTTGTACCCATATATATATATCATAAATTGATTTTATTTCTAGTCAATGTGAGATTGACTTCCAACACACCATCTTCACGCCGAAATATAAACATCTCGAACGTAAGAGTAAAATTAATGGGTGGTCTGATAGCTCCGATAGCGAGTGGAACATAATGTCACATAGATCTCGCTAGCATAGACTCTAACCATGCTCTGATACCATATCAAAAGCTTTAAAGAATAATTCTGATGCATTATTTCAAAGAGCAGAGTACCATATATATATATATATATATATATATATATATATATATATATAAGATTCTATATTTCTTCCTCTATTAAAGACAGTGCACAAATTTACACAAATTATAATAATATCTAAATTATAATTAATGTAATATTTGATTGCCTGTTAATAAAATATTTGACATATCTTAAAATATAAAAGAGAGAAACAATTTTAATCCATATTAATTAATATATGTTTTATGTTATTAATTTCAATTTTAAAATGCTTAAACTAATTTATAATATGCCTAAACTAATTTCAATTTCAATCCATATTAGAGGCACATGTATGCATACTCCGACGTGCACGGTGAACTTTTAATTTAATGTGTTGCAAAAAATTGAATGGAAATATCAGATATATGTGATCTCGGAGACGAGATAATGGGATGAAGTGGACTCATTCAATCCAGATACATGTTTTATTCGATTTTCAACTCATCTTATATTACCAACTTATATCTAATTTGCTTATAATTATCAATTGAAAAAAAAGGTGAGAAAAAATAATGTTACACAATTTTTAAAGGTGAAATTAAAATAAAAAGTGAATATAAGACCAAAATACAGTTTTTTGTATTCAAGAATTAAAGTTTTGTTTGTGATCAGACCTCTTTATCTTCTATCACAAAAAATGGACATTTAAACTTTCCTACAGTGAAAATTAACTTTGAAAATATATAAACTAAACAAAAAAATTTACCAGACATCCACTTCTATACATGGGAAGTTGATTCCTACATGTATATAAATTTACTAGACATTCAACAACGTTACTTGCGTACGTGCCGAAATAATTTGTGTCACATAGCAATAGGCAAAGACAGTTGTATAATGAAAATGATATGTTTTTCCACTTGTGAGCATGTGATGTGTGAATATAAAGGGAATCACCAATGAGCAACAAAAATTGACTGAATTTTATGTTTTCTTTATACGTAGAAATAATAGCGACGTAGACGTTGTATGACTAAAGTTTTATATTGGTCGGTGTTGGAACAGAACCGTTGGGATTTTTATGTCTTGGGTGATTGTAAGTGTATTTTTTGGGTACGCTAATTGTTGTTGAATATTACGTGTGGAATAATAAAGGATGAGAAAATGAGCTGGTTTTACAGGTATACATAGAGGAGCGAGGGCTGAGGGTGACACCATGCTTAAAGTGGCACACTACAAAGATGAATTTATGAGCTGCCACTGCCACAGATTGTGGGGTCCATCACAGTGCCCCTAATGGGCCCCACCATATTATTGAGACTTAGCTTTGAGCCATGTGATGCAGGACACTAACCTAGCTGGATGTGCCCAATCTGTTATCCCAATCCAAACCTTTTACATCATACTCTTGCTTTACCTGAATCGGAAAAAAAAAAGTAATTAAGACCACATTTTCAAAATATAACATAACCCACCAACAATCTATTCCTAATATATTTTTACATTCTCTCTTATAATGTCATTTTAGATGTAACTTTATTCTTGATTTCTAAAGAGATATTCACTTTTTTATTTATTATAACGCATTATCATATTATCTCCATTTTTCACTTTTAACTTTTCAATATATATTTTTTCATATACAAGTAAGAATCTAAGTTTTTAAATAAAAAAAAGTTTTATTATAAGGAAAACTATTGAGCTTCTCATACCAGATCGTTTGGTGCAGTAAATGACTAAAATTTTGGGTCAAAATACCACGTTACATTTAATTAGTAAGAAAGTTGTATAAACATTTTTTTAAAAATATTTACCATCACACAATCCTAAAATTATAATTTATCTAATTTAATTGATTCATAATAATCACGATTTTAATATATATATGTATAAATTCTTCGCATTAAATACTAACTGCCTTGTTGTTTAAACATTAGAAATGCCTTTTTTCTTTAAATTGTCAAAGGAAAAAGAATAAGATGAGTTTGGTTCAGTCTTTTTTATGAAGTCACTTAATAAGGATAAATTAATTCAATCTTTTTTTAAATGGTCCATAAATTACAACCTTTTACTATCATAATATCTTTTTGTCCATATCGGTCTTGTACTGAAGTTTTTTTTTCTTTCTTTTTATTGTTTAAATTGGTATAAGATTGATTGGGAGTAAAAATATGTCATTAGATCCAATGAATGTGGTAAAATCGTATGTAAGACTATATCAGGATAAGTTAAAATCAAACACTAGAATCTTATAAATAATTTAGTGTCTCAAAATTTATTTGTAAAAAACGGTTAAAGTCTTGTGAATAGTACACACTTAAGATTAGGTACTTAAAAAAAAATAATTTTTTAATTTTATAATATAAACAAACCCATTTTAGATCAGACAACATAGGTTGTAATTTTTTAACTCAAATTAATTTACGTATTTTTAAGGTGAATATTTGACTAACCTTATTTTAACAATCTTATTATTTGGCAGTAGTTGACCCACAGAATTTAACTATAATATATAATTACATTAAATATATCTTTAATGGTAATCTTAGTAATAAAGTAAAACTGTATGTATCTCACAGAAGCTCCATATGTAAATTTATGAAGTAACCACTCTTTATTAAATTACAAAACAACAACGTCATGTTTATTTATTTTAATTGAACTTCTTTTTTTGTTTCTTTATTATTGTCTATCATGTCTGATTCGTGTAAATAATTGTTTTTAAAAATACTAAAAAAGTATAATTATAACATGTAAGATTTGATATTTGAAATATTAAATATAAAACATTATTTAAAATATTTTCAACTTAAATGTCAATCTTAATCCGTGCTATTGTTAATTTCACGTGAAACAATTCTTTGTCTTATTTTCCAGTATCCTCATTTTTAAATCTTTGTTATTATTTAACTGTTGGTTTTAAAGGTTCAAGAGATAATATTAGTCATTTTTCTTTATTTATATTCTTATTTATTACTTAACAATTACGTTATATATATATATATATATATATATATATATGTATTAAAGTAAAAAATTTATAGATATGTTATTAAAGTAAAAAAAATATTAAACGATAATGAAAAGAAGACAGATTATCTTTTCATAACAGGCAATCTTGTTTGAATGAAATAAAATATTATAAAAAATTTATAGATATGTTATTAAAGTAAAAAAAATATTCATTGTAAAAATAAATAGATATGTTATAGATATGTTATAGATATGTTATAGATATGTTCATTGTAAAAATAAAAAATAAAATAGAAAAATTTATAGATATGTTATTAAAGTAAAAAAAATATTAAACGATAATGAAAAGAAGACAGATTATCTTTTCATAACAGGCAATCTTGTTTGAATGAAATAAAATATTATAAAAAATAATTTTCTTTAAAAAATTTGGCACATTTGTAGAGTTACTCGTAACATAAAAATAAATTCATTAATGAGAGAAAGACAAATTAAAAATGTACCAGCATGTACATGTTAACGTGTACCCAGATTCTACGATAGAAAAATCTGGGGGCATATATAACATAAGTGCGTGGAAGTAGGATGAGAAGTTAAATGCATAAAATGTTTTTCACCAAGCAAAGACGGTGAGAGAAAAAAAAAGAAAAGAAAAGAAAATGAGAAGGATGTACATATATACTATGGCACCTGTGAAATGTGGACGTGAGTGACGATGACTGGGTACCGGCAAAGACGCAAACCTCCCTCCTTTCTCTCCATAATGGTGTCTGTATGTGGTTCCGCGTCACGTGGCTTTGTGCGTTGCGTTATTCCTTTTCCTACCTTTGTTCTCAAATCCACATCCCAACTAGATTACGTTAGCTTTCCTCCATTTTCTCTCCCTTCATCTTTTTCAAGCTCTGCCCCTTTCATTTACTTTTTCATTTTCTTCAATGTAAAAAAATGAGGTGAATTCATCTACCATTTTTCTAAAATTTGGACCACATCCAATATTCTTTTTCTTATAACTTTTTCAAAAGTAAAAGAATCACTATAAATATACCCCCCAGTTTGGTTTATTAATAACAAATCAAGAGTTTCTTTAGTTTGGTAATAACATAAAATGTTTACGCGTAACCATTTCTCTTAAATATATATACTGTTTGTGCATATAATGTGTAGGTTTGAGAGATGTATTTTTTTGTTCTGCTCGCTTGTATTCTTGATTATGGAAGTTATATGCAAAAGACACGTTTAAGTTAAGAACAATTTAATGAATTGTTTAATACAATTGAATATTTTGGGTTTAGTCGATTTTGGTCTTCATTTTATATTTATAAGTCATATCATGGATCTTAAACTAGCACAAATCTAATAAAATAAAAACAAACTTACATTTAGATTCGATTAGTTACTCATAAACGGCTTATCAATATCTTTAATCAGATATCTTTGATTATTTATCGTCTGCTCGATTATTGGTCCAATAATAATTTAAACGCTGATTCAATTATAACCTAATATGGTTGATGTAAGTCATGAATGTTAACCGATCTATATTATATACTATACATATACAATTAAGTATTTCATTGCTATATTATTTATTAAAAAAAATTAAGGTAAATTTGTCTAATGCATGTGTATATAAGAAACAGCATCTGTCAAAAGAGTTTAATCAGTTAACTATTTTGTATAATTAATGCCTAACTTTCTGTTAAGAAATAACTTTTTCGAATAAAAAAAACAGTTCTTTTTATTTTCTTGGCGTTTTCTTTCATTTTCCTTCTAGTTAAACAGGTAGATGAAATACATTATTATGTATATTTAAATTAATGACGTTAATATTTGAGATATCTATTTAATGGCTTTTTAGTTGGACGTACGTACTAATGGGACAATTAAATACGCTTTCATACACTAAAATGATTGTTTGGTCATTAAGAAAATGAAGGTGTGGGTAAAATGGTAAAAGCGGGAAGAGAAACTTTGATGCGGGAGTACAGTTGGAGAGGGTCGTTGTGGAGGGGTAAATTGGGAAAGAAGGTGAGAAAAGGTTGAAAGCACGCGACCACAATGCAGTGAAGGTGAAGGGAAAATGATGGTGGTTGTTGTTCTTACAGATGCCTGGCGCGGCTCGCTTATGAGACCCTTTCGTTTCCACAACTACCCTTTTTCCCACACGCCCTCTCTCTCCACTTCTAATTATATTGCTTTCTCTCTCTAACATTGTCGGAGAACACACTCTCTTTTTTTCTCTCTCTCTCAATCTCTCTCTCTCTTCTTCACACTTTCTTTCTCGAGCAACTGAATTCGTCTCCGATTCGCTCTCCTCTGCGTCTCTCTGTTACAACGCTGCTTCCCCATGGAAGCAGGGGAAGATTGCTGCGTTAAGGTCGCGGTCCATGTTCGGCCACTCATCGCCGATGAGAAGCTTCAAGGATGCAAAGATTGCGTCACCGTCGTTTCTGGGAAGCCGCAGGTTCACTTACTTACTCACTCTCAGCTCAATGCTGTCGTTTAAACTTCGCCATTGGCGAATGTGAAAATGAACAGAGCGCATTGTCGTTGACTGTTGACACTGTTTGAGTTCCGCTGTTAGCTACTATTAATTTCCTCTTACGCGAGAGATCTGGATCCGAAACTGCTTACGTTATAAAACATGTGTTACAGAGTTTGGAATTGGAATTACTTTTGTTTGTGATCTGACAAACTTACCTAATTTGGATATTTGACTTGTGTCTATTTCTGACTCCTGACATTCTAGCCTAGGCTTGATTCGTAAGTTTCTGAAACGTTATTTTGGGGAAATAGACAGGGTTTGTTTTTGGTAACTATATTTCGACTAGTGTTTTCAACGAGAGAAGGAGAAGAAGGCTTTTATCCAGTTTTACAGTTTCACCTTTTTTTCGTACGATCCATAACCCGTCAGTTACTAAGATACAGTGTTTTAAACAGTACACATATGTGTGTGTATTATGATAATAATTCGCCAATTCTTCTCAACTTTGGTAAGGCACACTAATTGAACATGATTCATTAGCAAGGGCAGGGAGATTTAGGAAATAAAAATAGCTCTACAGTTTCTCTGTGTCATCAGAACCTCGGTTCAATTGCTTGCTGCATTATTTTTTGCCTTTTTCTCGGTTTCCAATTTAAATTTGCACTGTATGCATCGTGTCTGATATTATCATCTTCATTTTTTTTTCTGTAATAGTAGGTCCTAATTTCGTCTTCTTATTAATAAAGCTATTACAGTGGAATATGTCAGTCATTCTCTTATTTTCAAAGAAATCTAGCAGCTAGCGTTCAGTATAATTTTCATGTAACTTACATATTTGCATAGACCCAAACTGCGTATGGTTTATTTTCAAGTCACTGGGACTCCATCATCGGAAAATGAACCCACTAATAATAATAATAATATATTTTTAAGTGGCTAAAAATTTGGCTGGGGATTCATATGCTAATAATTGTTACCACAATCCAGGTACAAATTGGTGCTCACTCCTTTACATTTGATCACGTTTATGGAAGCACTGGTTCTCCCTCAAGTGCCATGTTTGAAGAATGTGTTGCTCCCCTTGTTGATGGTTTGTTTCAAGGATATAACGCTACTGTTCTCGCTTATGGTCAGGTATACTTACTATGAAAGTGAACGGAAGTTACATGCCACTACAATGGTCTCTTTTTGCATTTTACAGTTTCAGTCTACTGCAGACAGGTTCTGGGAAAACGTACACCATGGGAACTGGCTTTAAAGATGGTTGCCAAACAGGAATAATACCTCAAGTTATGAACGTTTTGTTTAGCAAAATTGGGACCCTAAAGCACCAGATTGATTTTCAGTTGCATGTGTCTTTTATTGAGGTTTGTTGATCAGTTCATTATTTGCAGCATGAGTTTCATAATTTGATTGTTCTTTAGTTAATGAAGCTAATAAAAAATTTATATGTTAAAAAACATTTAGATTAAGTATTTGACAATAACCTTTAATTGTGAAAAGATTCTTAAAGAAGAAGTAAGAGACTTGTTGGACCCCTCGTCCATGAACAAACCAGAAACTGCAAATGGACATTCAGGAAAAATTACCTCTCCTGGGAAGCCACCAATACAAATTCGTGAGACATCAAATGGTGTCATCACCCTTGCAGGATCCACTGAAGTCAGTGTTACAACACTAAAGGAAATGGCTGCTTGCCTGGAACAGGGATCATTGAGCAGGGCAACTGGGAGCACAAATATGAACAACCAATCCAGGTAGACGATTCATTTTTCTTCTCTTCTTTGAACTACCTATAACTAAATGTTAAAATTGGATACACCTTTAAAGTGTACCGGCTGTTTTTAAGCATCTGACGGTAAGGCTGACTTTGTAATAAGCCATGTAGAAATGTTTTAACTTTTGGATCTCTGGTTACCGGTGAATAGCTGAATAGTTAAATTTCTATGCACTAAATACAAAAATCTGACACTGTCAATCGAACATAAATTATCGTTTTTATAACTTTAAAAACAGTTATTATAAAAGCCTATAAACTTATTATACACAACAGTATGTGATTGAATGATAGTGTGAAAGACTTTTACATCAGAGCATACAAATTTTACTTCGTGGTACTAGTCTATGATAAAAAAAAAATGCCTTAAACGGCTGTTCCTGTTTATTCTACTGGAGTTTTATTACTTATTCTTCTTTTTGTGTAGTCGATCTCATGCCATCTTCACCATCACCCTAGAACAAATGCGAAAGCTGAATAGTCCTGGTGAGAGTGGTTTAAATGATACCATGAATGAAGAGTATCTTTGTGCCAAGTTACACTTAGTAGATCTTGCTGGATCAGAACGAGCTAAAAGAACAGGGTCTGATGGTCTGCGTTTTAAGGAAGGTTAGTTTGGGACATTTTTTTCACCTTAAGTTAAGTATGTTTTTGAGAAAACATATTCACCGGTCATTTAATCTTTCAAACAGGAGTTCACATTAACAAAGGCCTTCTAGCCCTTGGCAATGTTATTAGTGCACTTGGTGATGAAAAGAAGCGAAAGGAAGGTGTTCATGTTCCTTATAGGGATAGTAAGCTTACTAGGCTTTTGCAGGTTTGATATCTTTATATACACACCTTTCAGTTTTCTGTACTCACTTTTCTTTATTATGAAGTATGTGGTACTTTTTTTGGATAATAATCATTGTGCCCTCTATTTGTCATTTCTCAAAAAACATCAACATATAATTTCATAGGAAGCTCTTTCACAGCATGAGCTTTAAACAAATACTGCAGAAACGAAATTCTGTAAGAATACAATATATCAAAGAAGGCTCCTCTGCCAACACCCCAAATCTTTCCCCAAAATATGAAGCCCCCTTCCCTTCCCCTAGCACTCCATTTTCATATTATCGTTCCCTTGCATGATCCAAAAGTCCTCCATCTCCAATGTCCTTATGACAGCGCCCATTTTGTTAGATCTCACCACTTCCTCTCTAACAGAATTGAGATTTTTTATTCCGAATTATGTCCCTTTTCCGTCCCTTGGTCAAATGGTATGTTGGGTGATTCTCAACTGAAATATTACAATTGCTTTTGTGAAAAGAAATAATTATTGCTAATAAAAGAAGACAATATAAAGTAAATATGTATGTAAAGTATTTTGTATTTGGTTTTCTTTGATATTACAATTGCTTTGCTGAAAAGAAATAATTATTGCTAATAAAAGAAGACAATATAAAGTAAATATGTATGTAAAGTATTTTGTATTTGGTTTTCATTCTTTGATCTTTAGTTTGATTATTTTATATTTAAAGATGAAAGTTAAATGATTCTGCAGGATTCACTAGGAGGTAACAGCAGAACTGTCATGATTGGTTAGTTGTTTCTCTTTCTTTCTTGTATTCCAATAACTTCTACATTTCTTGGGTATCTTAAGCGGCATTTGGCTCCAAAGAAACATTTCTAATCTTCAGGATGCCAATCTGTTTCTTAGCCTTTTTAAATTCTTTAATCTTAATATTCCAGGGTGGCTTGATATGTTATAAATTATTAACAAATTTCATGATAACACATAAACTATGATTTTATGTTTTTCATTCTCAAACTTTTCCCTACTCTGGAAATAATTATTTTTCAGCAGATTTGAACTTCTTGCATCTCCTCTTTGGTAATAAATGATTGAAGGCAAGAATAATGATGCTCTGTTCTGTTTTACCGATTTCGTCCAAACCTTTCGTGTTTCATCTAATATAAGCTGCTGTTAATTTGTTCTTCTTCTTCTTACGTAAAACAATATTTCTGTCAGCTTGTATAAGTCCTGCTGATATTAATGCTGAGGAAACCCTTAACACTTTGAAGTACGCAAATCGTGCACGCAATATCCAAAATAAGCCTGTTGTAAGTATCTGCAAAAAAAAAAAAAAAATCTGTTCTTTTCTTTTGGAAAAATTGAGATAATTTTATTTTGATTTATGTTTGCTTATTGATTCTTCTGTAGATCAATAGAGACCCCATGTCCAATGAGATGCTAAAAATGCGACAACAGCTAGAGTATTTGCAGGCAGAACTTTGTGCTCGAGCTGGTGGCTCTTCTGAGGAAGTTCAGGTAGTGGGATCCAGTTAACTTCAATCTTAAGAGATTGATGTCTTGATTACTTCAATATACTTCCTATAATGGGCTAGTAGTACCATGGATGATTTGCATTTATCATAAATATAATAATTTTATAACTTATTATATAGGTCCTTAAGGAAAGAATTGCTTGGCTTGAAGCTGCTAATGAAGATCTTTGCCGTGAACTTCATGAATACCGTAGTAGATGTTCTATTGCAGAACCAGGTGAAAGGGAAGCTTATGTATGTCTCTTACTTTGTCTTACTTTTCATATTCAACTAAGGATATTTTTCTCAGTTTCTGTTTTGATGCGTCTGTCCTTTCATCTCATCTTGGTATTTACAGTCCACTTAATGAAGTGAGTTCAGGATATTGGCTTGATAATGTATGCATGCGTGGTTTAAAACTATTTTCCAGGATGGTAACACATACATTGTGAAGACTGATGCAATTAAGAGGAGCTTACCTATCATAGAAGCTGAGTATCCAATGAGTGAAACAGTGGGTAAGCCTCTTCTTTGGCATTTCTAAAATATTGTTGCTGCTATTTAGTCAAATGTGGTTTGAACTGCAATGATTCAGGGTTTTATTTGCCCTTTTAGCAGGTGATTCTAGGGAAATAGAAGAAGTAGCAAAAGAGTGGGAGCACACACTTCTGCAGAATAGTATGGATAGAGAGTTACATGAATTGAATAAACGCTTGCAACAGAAAGAGGTTGTTGCAATGTCTACGTGAATGCATACCCGTGACACACTATGCATCAATCAGTAGTGTATTTTTATGTACCATGAGCAACTTCTTTTCTCTAATTTGGTGAACCTTATTATGAGAAACTTATTTCTGCTGCTTAATACTGTTCCCACTTGTGTTATACTTGAATCCATTTTTTTTGTAACTAAGTCACATATCTTCTTAAGGTTGTTATGCTACTAAAAATGATCAGAATATCTTATCATACGGGAACTTAATAATTTAACAAGAGAAACAAAAGCTAAAACATATCACTAAAGCTGTAAAATGTTTCTTTTACAAACCTTATAATTATGCTCTCTTAGAAATTTCTTCCATGTCTTCACCTGTCGCGTATTTTATTTTATTAATTTAATTTTTTTTTATTAATATCTGGGCAGTCCGAGATGAAGCTTTTTGGAATATCTGATGCCGAAGTACTCAAGCAGCATTTTGGTAGAAAGATAACGGAATTGGAAGATGAGAAGAGAGTAGTGCAGGTTCGATATAAGTTATGCAAATTTATTTTACGCTACTTAAAAATTATATTGATTTATGCACTTGATTTATGAATGCAGCGAGAGAGAGATTGTCTTTTGGCAGAAGTTGAAAATCTCGCTGCCAATTCTGATGGACAAACACAGAAATTAGAGGATATTCACGCCCAAAAATTGAAAGCACTTGAAGCACAGGTGCCTCCTTCTCAATTTTCGCATTAATATTTAAATTTATTTTCAGTTCCAGATTTAAATTGAAAGATATTCTAAATTACGAAAAAAATTTCAAAACCCTGCCCAAAAGATTATGGATCTGAAGAAGAAGCAAGAGAGTCAGGTCCAGCTTCTGAAGCAAAAGCAAAAAAGTGATGAAGCAGCAAAGAGACTGCAAGATGAAATACAGTGTATAAAGGCTCAAAAGGTTGACTGTTGTATTTCTTCAAATCAAGGTTATAAAAATCTCTTAATATATTATCTCTGTTATAACCTGAATAATATTGCAGGTTCAATTGCAGCAAAGGATAAAACAAGAATCAGAACAGTTTCGGCAGTGGAAGGCTTCAAGAGAGAAAGAGTTATTGCAAGTATGACAAGCTTTTTCTTTTTTTCAATTAACTGAATAAACATCTTAAAATGCTTTATTTTTTTTTTCCCAAATTGAAATATTTTCTTCATGACTAATTTGATGTTTCTTTGTAAAATAATAAACATCAATTCATGCATAATTTAAAGTTTCAAGACCTGACTGCTCAAAAGTTTGCAAATAACAAATAAAGAAGTTAGATGTAGAGGCCATGATCACTTCATATATTTACTGTAAACATGATAATTGATCACTTTTTCTTTGCAAAACAGTTAAAGAAGGAGGGAAGAAGAAATGAGTATGAAAGACACAAGCTGCAAGCTTTAAATCAGCGGCAGAAATTGGCAAGTATTTCTAAGTTGTTTCATTGCTACTATGTTTTAGATAATGGTTTTGCTTTTCATTATAAAATTAATCTAATATGCGATATGAAATTGAGTTTTTATATGTTTGGCAAATTAGAGTGGTTTTTAAGCGTTTATAGGCTGGCCTCCCCTAAGCGTTTACTCCTGCAAGTATTTAAAATGTATGCGTACTTTTTAGCAATAGATACACTTTGAACTTTGATATTGAGAAAATTGCTTACCTCAAATTATTAATAATTTTTAATCTTCAAGAATGATGATTTTGTTTACATTATGGATAAATATCACTGAGGAAACTGGTGGTACAGTTCCCCCCGGCCTACCCAGTGGCTTTATTTAGCAGGGAGTTGGGGAACTTTTTGCATGTGGCACGTGTTAATTACCAAGAGACTGTTAAAGTCTGCCTTTCTATTTTATGTTTGAGCTTTTTATTCAAACAAAGGTAATGAAAAGAAAAGAAAATATGCTATAATGCATCGAAGTCTTTATTCTGAACCGCAAGATGGAACGAATTGCCAAGGTAACCAAATTGCTGTTGCATGGTATCGTGTCAGTTAATTTAATCAATACTGCATAGTTATTTTCAAAATATTATTTCAAATAGGTTACATGTGAGAATGGTAACATAAGCAGATTTAGGAAACTGGTGCACTATCTTCGAAAACGTTTTCCCCAAAATAAATCATGTTTAAAAAAGAAGTTGAATGCATGCATTTCATAATGTTTACTCGATCTTAAAATTATATACAGAAATTCAGTTCTTGTTTTTAAGTTGAATAAAACATATTTCTATTTTTGTGATTTGAAATTGTAAATCGAATAGACATGTGGTAAATTCTTCCGTTTATCTTTTCCGCTAAAAAGTGCATAAATCTTTGTATAGGAAAAAGGAAAAGATTCACAGAACCACAAATTGATGTTATTGTTGATTTTTGTGATTGTCATGCAAAGTGTGTATATATTTCAGGTTCTTCAGAGAAAAACTGAAGAAGCTGCGATGGCTACCAAGAGGTTAAAGGAGTTGTTAGAAGCACGTAAAACTTCAGGCCGAGAGACTTCAGGTGTGATTTTTTTTTACGTGGACGGACGATGCTTATTTATTTATTTATTTTTATATATATTTTCATCCGTATGGGATATTAAAAGAATCAGGTGTGGCTTAAATGTGATGTGCTTTTGAAATGTCTAAATAGAAAAACAGTCCACTAATGAATTGCATGGTAGTATCATTGCATTTACTCTTTTGTTATTTTTCTAATTATTTTTCATCTTTCAGTTACAACGAATGGAAGTGGAACAAATGGTCAGGTAATGAGCTCTTCTTCTTTCTCTTAGATTTGCTTTAGTATCATGTGGTCTTAACAAAGTTTTTGAGCTTCATGTTTAGAGCAATGAGAAGTCTTTACAACGGTGGCTTGATCATGAGCTAGAAGTTATGGTAAAGGAGCACGAAGTCCGTTTTGAGTATGAGAAACAGAGCCAAGTGTATGTAACACACGTCCAGTACTTATTTTTTCTTCTGATTGATCTATATTGGATAGTCTATAATATTATGGTGCAATCTTCAGGCGAGCTGCCCTTGCAGATGAATTAGCCATGCTGAAGCAAGTAAATGAGTTTGCTGCAAAGGGTCTCAGTCCTCCAAGAAAGAATGGATTTGCCAGGTACTATTTCTTTTGAAAAAAAGTTAATTTAATTTGTCAAGTCTTCCTCTTAAGTTCTCAAAAATATTTGATCTTTGAGGTAGTGATGCATAGAATATATGATGGATAACGTGTTTTCCTGGCTGCTTTTAAAATTGTATTTCCCAGGGCATCCTCCATGTCACCAAATGCAAGAATGGCCAGAATAGCTTCCCTTGAGAACATGCTGAGTATATCATCTAATTCACTTGTTGCAATGGCTTCTCAACTTTCTGAGGCAGAAGAACGAGAAAGAGCCTTCTCTAATCGTGGACGCTGGAATCAATTGCGTTCAATGGGAGAAGCGAAGAATTTGCTTCAATATATGTTTAATTCTGTTGCAGATGCTAGGTCCTTTGACCTATACCTTTTCTCTCGATCATTAATTATATTTTTTTCTTTCAATTCTCTATAAATAAGATAACTAAACAATTTTCTAATTGAACAAGGCACAATTGTGATACTGTATACCGTTATGAATTTCTGTGTTGACAATAGGTGCCAACTCTGGGAGAAGGACATGGAGATCAGGGAAATGAAAGATCAAATAAAAGAACTCGTTGGTCTCTTACGGCAAAGTGAGATGAAGAGAAAAGAAATTGAGAAGGAACTAAAAGTGAGAGAACAAGCTAATGGAAGCACACTGGCTACACCACCTTCGGTAAGACTTGCTACTCGGTGAGGCATCATATGCCAATAAGAAGCCTGTGATTTTGGGAGACATTCTGGAGATATACTTCGGTGCCTAAATATGGAATGAGTGCTGCTCCCTCGATGTGAACAGTGCAAAATTAGATTTAGGATTGGATGGATTTTATAACAGATTCAAGCGAGAATCAAATATGGTTTAAAATAAATATATAACTAGTTGTTGAGTCGTCTGCTAACTAAGCCTATAATTAGGGAACAGAGGTACTTGAACTCTTACATTTTTGTGCTTAGTTATTGATTTTGAGTAGTGCTCCCGGCTGTAAGCAGTCGGCAAATTTTGGATTTAGGATTTGATGGGTTCTAGAGTAGATTCAAGCCAAAACCGACTGGGATTTAAAAGAATAATAATTGTAGTGTTGTCTGTCAAAGAGTCGGATCCAGGCAGCTGACTGAGTCGAAAAAAAAAATTAGGCTTATAGCAGTATTAACTCTGTTAGCGTACCTTAAGTTCTTCAGTTATTGGGTATCACATAAAAGGTCGTTAGTTCATCACACCTCTTGGTGACACGGAGAGACAATATTATTTGGCTGGATAGAGTCAAAGAAAAGTCGTATTCCACCATCAGCCACTCCCTATTTGTTGTTTTACAAGTGCAAAGCTTGACCAAAGTTTCCATCTTATTTTCAATTCCTCATTAACTCAACCGACTATGCCTCACGACTTGACCTTCTAAATCTTGACAAAATTATCAAAATACTTCTAAGGACTATAATATGAACAGAAGTAACAACTGGCTAATTCTAATCCTTGTACCTTCAAATATCAAGTCTAGTAATTTCTTGAACTAGTAGAATCAAGCCCAGAAATCGAAGTAAACCAAAATAGTGAGATTCTTTGATCTTTAGGCTTACACTTCATTGATGTTTCTGTTACCTGAATACAAGACCTTCGGTGCTTGATTAAAAACGAATTTAAGTTGAAGGTTAACATCTATTTAGTATAATTTTAAGGTTTATAGTAATTATTAGTAGCAAAGGACAATCATGTTACAGTGCTTAAACTATAATTGAGGATGTTCTGATAGCTTCATACTTTATCATGAGTCAGAACTGTCTCCTCCATTAGGATTCTGCTAATTATTGTCTTGATGAATTGCAGCTGATATTTTGTGATGGTTACAGCAAACTTTTGGTTGCGTTATTTTACTTTTGTATATCATAGCAGTGGTTATCAAGTTATTGCTTCCTTTGCAAGTAGTTAGCTACTTAATTTATCATCATTCAACTTCAACAGGGTGACTCCCCTAATCCATTGAAACAACAAGCTGAAGACATGAAAGGGCCTTTATCTCCAATGTCTATGCCAGTGCCTAAACAGCTAAAATACACGCCAGGGGTTGCCAATGGGTTGGTGAGGGAATCGGCAGCATTTGTAGATCAGGGTAGAAAGGTAAGTTAATCTTCATTCTTCACTTGAATCGGTTTACGGCTTTTATTGGGCACGGTTGTGAATTTACTGTTAATGTAGATGATACCCATCGGACACCTGTCAATGAAAAAACTAGCAATGGTAGGACAAGCTTCTGGAAAGTTATGGAGGTGGAAAAGAAGTCATCACCAGTGGCTGCTACAATTCAAGTGGAAATGGCAGAAACCATGGAGACTTTCAGAATGGATACGACATAGTGATGAGACGATCATGAGAACAAAACCACGCTCACAGGCTTTGCCACGTATCAGGTGATCTGTTTTAGGATCAGCCTATTCATGTGGCTCGGTATTTTTCGAACCACAAGAATTATCCTAGACACATGGCATTGGAAATAACAGAGCACTAGGTACAGGTAAATTAGTGATGACCATTCTTTTTTAAATTTGTCTTCAGTTAAAACTTCTTGCAAACCACTGCCAAACCTGTGGTCTCGAGAAAAATTGTATAGTCCAATATTCTTTAAACGAATAGATATCCGACCTTTCAACTTTTCATTTTTGCTATATTTTGTGCTAATTGTTAGTATATATAACTCGAACATTATTATCCAAAAAAGTTTAGTATGGTATTGATCTGACATTCATCGTTTCTTGCAACAGTGTAATATAATTGGTTGCTGAAGCAATGTATATACCTGCCAGTCTTGAATAATGCTGTCCAGATCTTGGAAATTTTGCCATAATTTTGTGCATATGGATGATCTTGGAGGTATGTTGCAATGTAATGTTTGGACAGCGCTACCCAAATAATGAAAAACGAAGATGTCGCTTGCTTGAAGACAATCGTAGATTCTGGACAGACAAACTATCTTGGAAAATAGTCTGTTCATACTAACAGTACAAGAAACAAAGGAAAGAATTTTTTGTCAAGTCTTGGGAAGCTTATTGTGTATGTTATTCTTTATTGCAAGCTCTTACGGTCCTATTGTGTTTAAGAAAATTGATTTTTGTTTATAGGTTCTATGTTGTAGCATTTGTCACATAACAGAAGGAAATTCCTGGGTAGTTTTTTAGTTCTCTAGTGCTTCGTGTGTGTAAAGAAAGTTAGCTGCTATATTGAAAGATATTTTACCATACAGATTGTATTATAATAACGTAAGCTACTGTTTCATCTTATCATCGTAAACCTCCTATTACGCGTACTGAATTGAATTGAGATATTAAAATATCAATTTACTAGTAAATTTTAAGGATTACATGTGTGAGAAATCTATTAAGTTTTCTTAAAAAAAAATTTGTGCATTTTAAACGGTGTGTAAGGGACTGATTACATGTTGGGCTGGGAAAAGTCAACGTGCTGTTGGACTACTGTAATCTAGTTTAAATATATTTTAAGAGTGTTTGTTTTTGTATCTCTACATTTTTAAAATAATCTTTTTTAATAAATTTTGAAATCAGTTGAAGTTTTCAAAAAAATTTATTGAAAGTTCTTTTTGAACGAATTTCAAAATTCATAAAGTGTAGGACTTTTTAAAATATAAGAATAGTTTTAGAATTTTTTAAAATGTAAGAATACAGGAAGAAATGTGGAGAAATACTCGTACTTTAACCCGTTGGAGAAACCCATGTCTTCTTACTACTATTAAGATGAGTTAATTAACAGAGGACAAAATCAAATTAAAAAGTTTAGTAATCATGGCATGAAGTGTTTACGGGATATATAAGCTTGAATATTGGTCAATCCAATCTTAGGATAAAAAATGTCTAATATATTTTGATTTCGAAAATTGAACTCAAGACCCACTTAAGAAAAGAAAATCTTAATTTTATTTATTCTTATTTCACATACCCACAACCTCTCTATTTTTATAATAAGAATGGATGGTAACTATTTCTAACTCTATAAACATAACTTCTCAGTTAACATTGTGAGGGGGAGAACATTTGAATATTTCTGGCTTAAACATTTTTCCAGTCTTAACAGGAACAAATACAAATAAGATGGTTGAGATTCTCGTATTAGAAGAAATTATTATTTTTAGAAGGCGTTAATTTGTTTTCCTTATAAACTTATAACTATGAAGTGACTTTTCATCAAGTTAAAAATTGGTATTTGTTGTGATGAGTATCTAAGGCAAACGTGAGATGTCACATCTTGCATATAAGATGTCAGTTCCTCTGCCATACTTGCCCACATCATCTAGGTTATCCGACACAAATGTTTCTCATTATGTTGACGATACGATCAACTAAGGCTCGTCGTCTTCTTTTGAACTTTTCACCAATTCATTACACATTCTGGTTTCCACATCATTCCAAAACATGTTGATCGTCATCTTCAATTTAGATGTATCACAACATTTAACCAATTTCAAGCAAATTCATGATATTTATAGGATCATTTTCGCAGCATGTAGATTAGGCAAGAGAAGTTGTTTTTTTTTTTTATTTGTATTGTTGATTTTTTTTTATATATTGTCCTACAATTTTAAAAAAATAATCATACCTGTGGTTTCATTATTAATTATACATGCGGTTTACTTTTTAATTTAATTTATTTAAATTCCAAACCGCACAATTTTTAAAGTACTAATAAAGTTTAATTTATTAAAATATAAAAATCAATAAACATGTAAATAAATAGTGGATTAAAATTATAATTTTAAGTATGAAACAAAAATACTAAAAGTGCATGTACTAAAATTGTGAATTAATAACTGAAAATTAATTTCATTTTAATGTAAAGAAACAAACCTTATTCTCAAGAGAGATTGAAATGAGCGATGAATTATCATTTTATAAAAAAAACCAAATTTCATAATTTCAAAGACATATTATAACAACCAATAATTTCATGATATAAATTGACCATTAACTGACTAAGTCATTTGAAAATGGCAGGTAGTGAATTCCCAGTCTTTTAGATAAATCATATCCCTTAATGGATAGCCTTTTAGGTAGAGTTTCATAATACGACTAAACAAAAACTCTGGAAAAGAAAGAAAAATGAAAAATATTTACTCTCCAGCAGCAATATACAAGCCCAAAATGGGACGTTATGAACCCTCCACAATCTACCAAGATGGTAAAGTCTATTTAAGTAGTACAACAAAGTATAATTTATGGATTTCTTTCTTAAATTTTTTACCCCAGTTTACTAATATTTTGTCCATCTATCCACAGTTTATCACATAATTAAACCGAAAATTTTTGGAAAAATAAAATAGAATAAGACTAAGGCATGTCATCACCACTGCGCAGTTCCAATTCACTGGTATCCTCCAATAGTACAATTTCTTTGATTTCCTGCAACATCTTCAAGACCTGCCACATAGTTGGCCTCTGCTCCGGTGAGGTCAAGCTACAAGTTGTAGCCACCTGAAGAAGCATGTCCATTCGGCTATCTTCGCCCCCATTGTCATCCCTTATGGACCTCACCCAACTTGACATGTCACCAGGAACCATAAATGGAAGCTCGGAGGGAAATTTCCCAGTCAGAAGCTCAAGCAACAAAATCCCGTAGGCATAAACATCGGATTTGTGGGTTGGCTGATGATTGGGGTTGCGAGTTTCTGGAGCTCTGTACGCTGCTGAATCGCCGTCTTCATCAAATGTGGATGGGTGTGTCAACACGGAGAGGCAGTAATCTGTGATGCATGCCTCGAAATCAGGTCCAAGAAGAACATTCGTGGACTTCAGATTGCCATGGACTAGTCTCCATGCCTGGTGGATGAAGGCCAGACCTTGTGCTACGTCCTCTGCTATTTTTAAGCATGATGTCCAGTGTAATGGCCTTGCCCTGCTTGATCTCGATCCTGCACAAAAAATTACCAATCATCAACAAACTATTTCTTCTATAATGTTATGTTTGTTCATTATGCGTCTGAGCATGAATCACACCATTAAAGTATGTATTGGATTACTCATTTTGACAGCATAATAGGAAATTAAAAGCAACAATCAAGCCTAATGCTAATAGAAAAGATAAAAAGAAATATGAAGTTAGGTATAAATATTGGTAGTTGATTCATCGCATTGTGGTTGCATCTAGGGAAATTCAATTCAACACCGAAGCCCCACAGAGATCAGTTTACGATCTCACAGTTTTCACCGAGGAAATACAGTACAAGCGATAGAAGCAGAAAAAAACAGAAGTAGATTGATTCAGTGATCAGATAAACGTCAGAAATTTAAAAATCAGACAGACAAACGTCAGAAATTTAAAATCTCCGACCACCTTGGGTTCCACCGCCTGCATACGGCCAAAAGGGTTCAGTGATTTTGAAACTCCTAAATCAAAAGGTCAGATCTTTTTCCAGTTCAACGGCTATAAAGACTTAATGGTTTATGAATGCACGTACCATCATCAGCCCCACACAGTGATGCCCATCTTTACCTTTCAATGGAATCTACCTGTCCTGAATTCAACAGGAATCTGCCAATACAATTAACAAGCTACCCGCCCCAACTGCCAAAGTCCAAATACCATTGCCATCTATTAGCTGGTGTTACAAAGAAAAAGCATTCTCCAGTAATACCATCTGTCCTCATCGCTTACAAAGGCATAGGACCGAAAAAAAAGAAAGGTGAAAACAGCTAGCTGGCTAAACGACACGGACCAGACACTTCAAAAAGACTATTCAGTAGCCAATAGACCCATGTTTTCATTAATTATAAATTAAAATTCCCCGTCCAATCTTAAAATAATCCACTGATCCACATATAACAAAACCAATTCCTATTCCCACGTAGTCACTAGTCAACAAGATTCTCGCTGCTGGATGAAAAGCTTAACCGCTATCAAATCCAAAAATGCAATCACATGCAAAAGAGAATTTCAAAAACTTTCCACGCACAAATACATTTAATAATTTTGTTATTATTATTAAAATTTAAAATGGGTGAAACGAGTCAGAGTGGCGAAGGTTCGCTCGCTAACTCAGTGAGTTTGAGAAGGGTACCATACCGTGTATGAGGGAGAAGAGACTGCCATTGGGCTGAAAGTCATAGATAATGAGCCTCTCTTGCTTGGCCTGGAAATACGCCCTAAGAGGAACCAAATTGGAGTGTCGAAGCCCACCCACGGATTCCATGTGTCGCTCGAACACTTCCTTCGTTGCATGGGCAGCCATTTTCCCCGCATCAAGGCGCTTCACCGTCACCATCAGACGGTTATCAAGAGCTGCCTTGTACGTGGTTCCCAAACACCCTCTCCCTAAAAGCTCCGCGGAACCCTTCATCAACTGGTCCAGCGTATACACCTGCGCCTCACCCGCACAGAATACCAAACTCCCACTCTTCGCCACCTCCGCTCTCTTCACCTTCTCTTCCAACTCTCTCTCCATCTCCATCCGCATCACTGCCGCGGCCTCCGCCGTCGCTGCCGCATCCGCCGCCATCATCCCGCACGGCCGGTCCTTATTGCACCGGCTCCTCTGCTTCCTCACCGCCGCCGCGAAGCACACCAGCGAGCAAACTAGAACGAACACGCCGGCGGAGAATCCGATTATCACAGCCCGTCGGTCGCGCCGCTTCTTCGCGTACGGCTGTCTGATTAAGCCACTGACGCCGTGCACCTGCGCGCTCTGACCGAGTGGCGCCTTAGGTGGCCCAGCGGACCCGAAGAAAGGCTGCGCAGGACGGCATTGCACGCGGATGATTTCACCGCAGAGGTTAGGGTTGAACGCAAAGGAAGACGGCGGAAAACGAAACAGCGTCGGCGTCACCGGAATCGCGCCGGAGAGGTTGTTGCGGGAGATTTCAAGTATTCTGAGAGAGGACTGGTTAAACGGAGGGACTGAACCGCTAAAAGCGTTATAACTAAGACGGAGTGTGTGAAGACGATCTAGGTTAGTGAAGGCAGCAGAGATAGGTCCAGAGAGATTGTTGTGAGAGAAATCCAAGTTTCGTAAACGGTGGAGAGAGAAGAGTGAAGGAGGGAGAGAACCGGTGAATCGGTTGTTGTCGAGGAAGAGGCTTTTGAGATTGGAGAGAGCGCTGAGGTCCGGGATGGTTCCCGTGAGTGAGTTGTTCTGTAAACTGAGAACTCGGAGCTGGTCGAGACGCGTGAGTGTGTTTGGAGCCCAAACGCCGCCGAGATCTAAGCCCTGGAGAATGAGACGCTCTACTTTGGGGCCGTTGCATATGACGCCCTGCCACGTGCAGAAGCGGAGGCCGCGCGTGAGGGGGGAGAAGTCAAGGTGGTCGTTTACGTCGGCTTTAAGTTTGAAGGCGAGGAGGGCGTGGGCGTCCGTGAAAACTAACGGCGGAATATGACGATGGAGTTGGGAGGAATGTGCGTAGCAAGAAGCGTGCAGTGGCAGGAGCAGAAGCAGTACCAGTAATGGGAATGGATGGTTTGTGTTCGGCATTGTCGGAGCAACCTCAGAACAGGGTGGCGAAGACTGAATGAAGTTTTTGGTGTGTTGATAAAGCAATTGGGGATTTGTCCATTCGATACGCTCCGCTTGGCTACTAGGAATGGAGTTTTTGCGTTTTACAAGAGAGAGAACAGGTGACAAGAAGAGGATGCAGATGTCTGACCACATAGGTCAGACATCACGTGAAAATAGGTACAGAGGGAGCAACATCTAAACTTACATCTATGGCGCTTTGCCTCCTCTCATCACAATATTAAGCTATGTTTCCATTCAAAAATATTTCTCCCCACTACTCACTATCCATTTTCAATAACAAAATTAGTATTTATTTATCTTTTTATTATTGGAAATTATAGTTTTATTAGAAAGTGTTCATTAATTACCTTGATTCCTAAACGAAAATTATATTATTTATACTAATTTTACTCATCTTTGAACTGTAATCGTAGTATAATGAAACATGAAAAAAAAACTTCATTTGACACGATTAAGTTTATTAGCACTCAGCCTTAACTTTATAGGTATATAAAAACCTATGCAAAAACCTAGTTTTGTCTTATTGTTAACTTAAACAAAACTTTAGCATCCACTCTAAAATGTGGCAATCGTATCACATGCATTCAGAAAAAAGATGTCGTGATAACCATTTTTTTCTACAGGAAAACGATAATTTTACAACCTTTTCTATATACAATTAATTGATAATTAATTTGTAATATGATGATAATAATAATATATAAATATTTGTTTTCCAATGATTTAATTCACGCTTTGGCAGACGGGCTTTTGTCAGTGAGCATTTGATCATGAGTAATCTGCCTAATAAGGAAAGAAGGCTAAGGAGGAACATGATACTGAAACTCATGGACAAAGTAAGATTGACATCATTGGCAGATGCCAAACAACCGTATCTTCCTGGTTCCAGATTATCATGTTCTCAATTCTCCGTTCAAACCTAGGTCAACGCTGTAATATACCAGCCGGAATGTTCCAGATATTATCATACCACATTACAGAAAGCATTCTACCCACGAAATAGGATGAAAATCCATGATAGTTGAGCACTCTCAAACTTTAGAAAGAGATCGATGACGTTCGAGTTCACACCAGGATGAAATGTTGATGAAAAAACTTAATAACATCATAGACATCTCTTCCGATGATATTCGTGATAAAACAAAGTACATGCGCAATCCAAACAGTAAAAATTAACTAAAGAGGGAATTGACGACAGTTTGACCAGTCCAGTCCAAAAGTCAAGGCAATCGTCGTTACACATGCCACTGTCAATCAATTATGGAAAATTATACTCTTTTTCCAAATCCTTTTGTTTTAGCAAAGTGGTTTTTGATCTTCAGATTAAAAAAATATTCTAACCCGTGGAACTAAAATAAGTATTTTCATATTGATCTTCTATTTTATAAATAAAAAATAATTATCCTTTTTATACATTTCACTTTTCAAAACCTGCTTATCTACTGTCATTCTATTTCTTTGCCAAATAGAGGCAGAGAAATAGCTTAAATTGACAATGTGATTGAAACGCGTGTTACGTGGTAAAGGAAAATAACATTTATCATCATAAATGTAATTTTGAAACTTGTAATTTAAAATTGCATTAAAATATTTTCAATTAAATTTTATTTTGTTAAGCTTATTCTTAATGGTTAATTGCTATAAACATGTCTAGAAAAAGTGATTTGTCATGTCCTTAAGCATCAAAACAAACACGGCGTAATTAGTGGCTTGGTGCTTTTGATTGTTGGGCGGTAGGGGCACGTGACTTTATGTGTGCCTTCATCTGTGCGCGGTGGAGCTCAACTAATTCAATGTTTCACTTCCAGAAAAACACCATTAAAAGTGCTTCTACTCTCATAATTCTCAATACAAAATTTTGTTTTTTTAATTATTTTGAATTAAATGTTTGAATAAAATTCCTTTTAAATTGATAAATCTAATGAAAATGTTATATATATATATATATATATATATATATATATGCAAATTTACCTCAATGAAATTCGTAGTGCAAAAAAAAGTGACACTGCGTGCTCAAGGTAAATTGATACCCGTGAGTGGTTTCTGTTCCAAGTGAGCGTGAGTTGCTTTTTATTCGAATGCTTTATAGAAATAGTAATTTGTATTATGTTAGGTACAAAAAACATATAATAAGGTACACATGGTTGGTCTCATAAACGGGACAGTGGTTGAACAGATATATATCTGATAGTTGGATAATCAATTGCTAAATCTTTGTTCTTTTCATATCTTTGTTCTATTTAATGTTAAAAGTCTCAGATTTGAGAAAAAACTAGATTTCTTTTCTGGATAATGGCAGAAGCAGGATATATAGAAAAGCAATTTCGATGGAAGAAATTCTAATACTAAAAAAAGATAAAACGTATAATCAGATATTTCAATATATCCTTATAATTTTTGTGTGTGATTTCAGGTTAAAATTAATGCTATCATTAGTTGGAGGGTTGATGGGAAAAAATAAGAGCAGTAAAATTAATGGAATTTGTTTGGTAGGTTGAAAATGAGGAGATAAATGGAAAGGAATGTAGTTATATTTTACTCGCATACATATTTTTATTCATTTTTTATTTTTATTTTATATTTTTTACTTAACATGTTTCATTTCTTTTTTGCTTTATCACTTATTGTTTGTACTCATTTTATATTATTTTTTTTATCAATTGAAAATGTTTTTCAGTCTTATTCGCAGTTTTAGTAGATAATTTTGTTATTAGCTTGTCGTATTTTTTTAAATATTAACTTTTACTTTTTTTTGTTATTTTTTATATTTATTATATTAAATAATATGTTTTTGGTCATCATATTAATTAGTATTACTTAAGTTTTAGGCTTATAATCAAGCTATGATTGCTCAAACATTAAATGAGAAATTAAGTAAGGGATATAAATTATCTCGAGTGATGTTGGATTGTTCAATTAAAGAAGTCTTCATAGATCCAATGAATAAGATTCCTAAATAGATATAAGGATGCTCAAATGATATACATTTATTCAAACAATATCTATATGATATTAATGACAATGTTTAATAATGAACATGTTATATATATACACTACAAAAACATTGCATTTTAGCGAACACCGTTTTCGGTAGCTAAAATATTAAAATGAGTCACTAGACCTTTTAGCGTTAAAAATTAAACAGAAAATATATAGTTAGAACAAATTATAGTGACAAAACCTTTAGTAATCGATTTTTAAATTAGTCACTAAATAATCATCAAATTTTTGGTAGTTAATTGAACATTAAAATATTAGTCTATTATAAATATATGTGACCAATTTGTGATCGAAACGTATTGGGTAGTTTCAACCACTAATTCGGTCACCAAAATAAAAAGTTTAACGGTTTTTTTTTTTCATACGCTTATGAGGGAAAATGGATTAAATTTTTCAAAAAGAATGACCACTAATTTGGTCTCTAAATAACAATGCAAATTTTGGTTAACTAATGACTGAGTTTTTTAATTTAATTTATATTTTCTTTAGTGGTTAAATCAGCCACAAAAAACAGAAATATGTAACGACTACCAACTTTTGATTACTAAATAACAAATTTAAATATTTTAGTGACCAAAAGTTCGGTAGCTATGTACAAGACTTTGATCTGATTTTAAATAATATTTGATTTATTTGTAAATAATTTCCTAACCTGCTTGTAAATACTAAATAATAATCAACTCTGTCAAATATAATAAAAGGTAATATAAAAATTATATATATATATATATTATAAGCTAATATACATCATAATAGTTCTAAATAAATATGTAATGATATAATAAAGGTTGATTTTTAACATCAGATTTATCAACATACATTATTAAACCAGATAAGCGTGGTTTACTTCTAGATCGTTAAATTTGAAGGTTTAGTCATCCTCACAAATTATTTGAAATGATATATTGAGATTGTCAAAATTTATTGAAAGGCTCAGACAAATTTTAATATCTCAATAATTGATATTTTCGTGCAATATTACTAATAAAATAATAATTCAAATTACACACAACATTCACACGACACGAATATAATGTTGATGTTGTAAACTTTTTTTTTTTCAAAACCAAAAGTAGTAAAATTAGAAGAAAAAACATCAAACTAAATAATGTAATAGAAAATAATTTGTTTTAAGTAATCTGGCAACAAAAAAGGTGAGGGTGAAAACATGAGTCTTAATTCGTTCTATACAAATAATCAAAAGTGGCAAAATATATACTTCGAGTTTTCTCTGGTAAGTGACCCAATCTAGTTGGAACTCAACACTAATAATAGCACTGCTGAATATTTCAAGTGATGCACCAAATCTAAGGTAGAGCGTATGATGACTAAGATTAAGATTTCAACATAAAGAAATTAATCTTTGATTTTGATATGAAATTAATAGAATTGGTTCTGCGCTTTATAATAACCATAATATAATCTTTATATTAGTCACAAAACTTAGCCTTTCTTAATCAGAAACAAGCAACCAAGATAACATATAATATAACAATCACATCGTTAATAAACTAATAAATAAAACAAACTTGATTAAAAAATATAAAAATTATAATAACTTAATATACATTTGGCCGAACGGTTAGCATCCAAGACCGATCGGTCTATCTACTGCAGCAGCGTTCATCGATAACAATGCTCGTCAGTACGGTCACAAACTGCAACAGCGCTCGTCAACCAGACAACGCTCGTCGGCCAGGTCAAACCGCGACAACGCTTGTCAATTATGTAGATACCGAACGGTCATACACTCAGCACCGTTCGGTCACCACTAACATTCAAAGATATCTGATTAAAAGATATTCATAAAGTTGTTTATGAGAAACCGCTCGAATTTTAAGGGAAATCTGTTTCCAGCCACCCGGATTTTAAGGTAAGTCTGTTTGGCTTGTGACAACTTATAAATACAAGGTCAGGGACATCAACCAGGTAGGCTCAATTCGCACTCCAAAACATTCCATTTACATTCTACTCATGCTCTACTGAGTTCATAATACTCAATTACCATAATATCCATTTGTGAGCAACATCTCCTTCAATAGACACCTAACTTGAGCGTCAGAGTGCCTTTTGCAGGTACCTTCCCCCTTGGCTCGGACTTGAAGAACTTGGAGCAGGAGATTCAGAGGTCAAGAGAAGGAAAGCCACATTAGAAAGGTAAGTGTCTCGGTGACCACGAGGAGCATGGATGAACAGCAGAATACCAAAGATTTAATAGCATAAATGCAAGCATAGATACAAGCCCAAGCAAGAACCATACAGGTACAGGCGCAAGCACAACAAGAGTTGCAGCGAAAGCGTGTAGAGGAGATTGCGGTGCTTAGAGCGGAACGAGCCCGTACCGAGCGCACTGCCTCAAACCAGGAGAATGAAAAAGAGAGAAGTCATAATTGGTAGCCATCCCAACACATTAACCCAATGGTCGAGGAAGGAGAGAACCATCGCCCCTCCAAACCGTTCGGCCTAACAGTTTACTCACTTTTACGGCAAAAATCATACAAACTCCAATGCCGGAGAAGAATCCTCCTACATTAGAGAAGTATGATGCTCGACAGATCGCGACAATCATCTCAGGATCTTCACCAACGCAATGGCGTTCTACACGGACAGTGATCCGGTCATATGCAGATTCTTTTCGTTATCACTCAAGGACGAGGTATTGGAGTGGTATAACACTCTTCCCCCAAACATAGTGGATTGCTTCGCCACCATAGAAACCCTATTCAGAAGGCAATACGCCTCCAATAAAAAACAAGAGATAACCCCGGCGAAATTGGTAAACACTAAATAGGAGAAAGGGGAAACTTTAAAGGCCTTCATGAAAAGGTACAACGAAACCGCACGGCGGGTTAAAGAGAACTCCAAGAAAGAGTAACTGAGTTCATCCGTATTGAGGACATGTGAATCTCACAAAGAAAGAAACAAGAAATCTCTACAAGTGGAAGCAAGAAAGAAGGCACGCAGTCATTCAACAGTAGTGACATGAATGGAGGTACATTTCACAAGGATTTCGTCCGAACACCCAGGTATAATCATTACACTCCCCTCAACACACCCAGGGTAAAAGTTCTTGAGGAAGCTCTAAATACTGAGCTTCTTACAATTCGGAAAAGGTCTTCACCAAAAGACGTTGACGAAAGGAAAAGTTGTCGATTTCATCTAAACCGAGGACATACTACAGAGGAATGTGATGCATTAAAGGATGAGATAGAAAGGCTCATCCGAGGGGGGCCTCTGCAGAGATTTGTAGAAGAAAGAACTCGAACAAAAAGTCCTACCAGAAAAAAGTCTCAGCATAGAGAAACTGAATGGTCATATCAAAGGACCAAACGAAGACACAGGTGAAGTCGTAGCCACAGTCATAGCCCTTACCGCTCAGTTCGGGACTGTATCGACTAAAATAGATGATAAAAATTCCTTCCTAACATGTGACGCGCAACAAGTCTCAAAGTTTACGTTACTATCATGCTTATTTCAATTTCTTAAGGCATAGACTTTTGTTGTTTAAATTCTTTTGTTGGAATAAAACGTTAATGACACTGCCATCATGCTTTATCAAATGCATTTGACCGTTCGGCCTTACATGTATTTAGCCATTCGGCATCCCATGCATTCGATTCTGTCGTTCGCCCATCAGGCCTCATAGGCGCTCGACCATCAGGCCTCACAGGCGTTCTGCCATATGGCCTCACAAGCGCTCAGCCATCAAGCCTCACAGGCGTTCTGCCATCCGGCCTAACAAGCGCTCGGCCATCCAACCTCACAAGCCCTCGGTCCCGTTGGCTTCACGGGTACTCGACCAATCGGCCTTATAGGATCTTCCACAAAACTTAGGGAACGTTCAAAACCGAACGGCAAAAACAGTCCCCCATGGACTATAAATCAAAGACACTCCCCCATGGACTATAAATAAAAAACAGTACCCCATAGACTATAAATCAAAGACACTCCCCCATGGACTATAAACCGAGCAGTAAAGACAATCCCCCATGAACTATAAATCAAAGACAGTCCCCCATGGACTATAAACCAAGCGGTAACGATAGTCCTCCCTGAATTATATAAACCAAGCGGTGAAGACAGTCTCTCATGGACTATCATCCGAATGATAAAGGCATTTCCCCGATGAACGCTCGCTCATACGCATTCACAAGTACACGGCCATTCGGCCTCAAAAGTGCTCAGCCATGCAGCCTCACAAGTACTAGACCGTTCGACTTCACAGACATTCGACCATTTGGTCCAAAAAGTATTCAGTCAGTCGAATTCATATTGTAGGTAAACAAAAAGGCTATCAAAGTCACTAGTCAACATAGGAAAAAAGTTCTAAGAAGAACTCCCATCACAAGCCGATCGACCAATAGAACACGGACGACCTTCCCCAAGCTCATATAAGTCCTATACTTAACCTTGGTTAAAGCCAAAGGGTTAACTCGGACTTGGGGGACATGTATAGTATGATATCTAGGCCGAACAGTTAGCATCCAAGACCGATCGGTCTATCTACTATAGCAGCACTCATCGCTAACAACGCTCGTCAGCACGACCACAAACCGCAACAGCGCTCGTCAACCAGACAACGCTCGTCGGCCAGGTCAAACCGCGACAACGCTCGTCAATTATGTAGATACCGAACGGTCATACACTCAGCACCGTTCGGTCACCACTAACAGTCAAAGATATATGATTAAAAGATATTTATAAAGCTGTTTATGAGCAACCGCTCGAATTTTAAGGAAAATCTGTTTTCAATCGTCCTGATTTTAAGGTAAGTCTGTTTGGCTTGTGACAACTTATAAATACAAGGTCAGGAACATTAACTAGGTAGGCTCAATTTACATTCCAAAACATTTCATTTACATTCTACTCATGCTCTAATGAGTTCATAATACTCAATTACCATAATATCCATTTGTGAGCAACAACTCCTTCAACAGACGCCTAACTTGAGCGTCGAACCTTTTGCAGATACCTCCCTCCTCGGCTCGGGCTTGAAGAACTTGGAGCAGAAGATTAGTCACATCAGAAATGTTAGTGTCTCGGTCTCACAAAAATAAACAAAATAAGAAACTCGTATAAAAATATCCAAATAAAACTTAATTAATTTTTTTATTATATAACATTCGGTAAGAATACCAGTTATTTATCTTAATCACAACATCAATCAAATGATCTAAACCCAATGCCATTTATTGAATTGTGTTTTAACTTCTATATTAACCTAAAAAGTGCATTTAAAAAAATATATATTATGAAGTTATATTTATAGACATAAGTTGTTTTAAAATACAAACAATATAGTTGATTCAGTCTGACTTTGTTGAAGTTTGGCTTGTATAGGCTCAATTAAATTTTATTAAATATCCAATTTATTTTATTGAATTTTAGATTGAAATTGGATGTTGAAAAAATCTACTCAAAGGACTATTACACTATTTTCCAAGCAAAATATTCAAATACATTTTGATTTTACAATTAAAAAGTTCACTTAAACAATAACTTTTCCACTGCAAAATACTTTTGCTTATTTAAAATGGACTTCTTTACTTATGAAGCAGAGTGAGAATGACAGACGTTTGATTTAGTTTTATATGCCCTCGCCATTCATGAGCGCTCAATCACCTTTATTTTATTCGTTTAATAGCAATAATCAAAGTTATCAACATTAATTATTATAAAATGATGACGTCTGACCTTATAAATGCCCATTTCCTCCCACTCCTGCAATCACCAAAAATATCGAAACAAAAAAAGAAAATGCAGACAAGTAGATCTTCCGCGCCTACGATCCTCATCGTGCTCTTCACGGTCTTCACAGTGTCTTCCGCGTTGGACCTGTCCATAATCTCATACGACAGAACCACCTACGCCGACAAGACAGCCCGGAGAAGCGACAAGGAGGTGAGAACCATATACGAGGAGTGGCTTGTGAAGAATGGCAAGCTGCATACCACCCTCGACCAGAAAGAGAAGAGGTTTCAGATTTTCAAAGACAACCTCAAGTTTATCGACGACCACAATGCTGAAAACCGGACATACAGGGTTGGACTGAACCGGTTCGCCGATCTTAGCAACGATGAATACCGGTCCAAGTACCTGACAACCAAGATTAACCCCCTGAGGATGATGGCAAAGCCAAGTAACCGTTACGCTGGGCGCGTGGATGACAACTTGCCGGAATCTGTTGATTGGAGGAAAGAAGGTGCTGTGGTGAGAGTCAAAGACCAAGCAGAGTGCGGTAAGTACTGTACTCTACTATTATATTAGTATTGCATACTTTCTTTTCTTCTTATTCTCTGTTCTCTTACACTCCTTTGACCAATAATTTATCTATTCTTCTCCCATGTTTTTCTTGAGAACATTATATTTTAAGTTTGGATAATATTTTATAGTTATGATAACTGGCTTATATTAAGTTAAAGCATTCCTTTAATTATTTGATGTTTTTAATATAATAGTAAAGTTAATTTAAAAATAAAGATGAAAATGATAAATTTAAGTGTAAGAAATTAAAATGTCAAGTATATTTATAAAGATGAAAGAAGACTGATTTAAATAGTCATTTTCTTAAACTAGTTGTTTCCTCAAATTAGATTTGAAATTAAAACAAAAGGGTATGTTTTTTAAATTAATACAAATTAAATGTAAGTACTTAATACATAAGATCGGTATAAAACGCATGTCTCCTTTCTCGTGATACGACATTTCACCTTCAAGTTATGTTCCTATTTACAGTTAAAATTACAGTGTATATATACTTTATTTGTTCCTACTCCAATGAAAAAATGAATTTAGTAATAATATTTTGTGTAGTTCTAATAAAGGCGTTTAAGACTAAATTAAACAAGACTCAAACTTATAAATCTAATTTTTATAGAATAGTCTTCAATCTCGCACCCAAGATTTCTTAGATATTAAAGTCCTCCATAACACTTTCCTTATATGATAAATTTATTTAATGTAGTCCATTTTCATTTTCTTATCCTAAAACTTTGGTAAGATTTTAAAAAAGATTTGGATTGTATTTCATGGTAGCTTTGTTTTCGATGTTATTGGAACCGTGTATAAACTTAAAAACTACTGTTTTTCTGATACAGATGGTTGCTGGGCATTCTCAGCAATTGCCGCAGTGGAAGGGATTAACAAGATAGTAACAGGCAATCTAACTGCATTATCAGAGCAAGAACTGTTGGACTGTGACAGAACAGTAAACGCAGGTTGTAGTGGCGGACTTGTGGACTATGCCTTCGAGTACATTATAAACAATGGTGGCATTGACACCGAAGATGATTACCCCTTTCAAGGCGCTGATGGTATATGCGATCAATATAAGGTTCGTTTTTAACTCTATTATTTGTTAATTTGGTTAATGTTTTCAATAGGTTGCAGCTATTGCTTATATACTTTTTTTCTCATCTTTAGCAAAATGCTAGAGCTGTTACAATTGATGGTTATGAACGTGTTCCTGCCTATGATGAGTTAGCCTTGAAAAAGGCAGTAGCAAATCAACCGGTGAGCGTTGCCATTGAAGCATATGGCAGAGAGTTTCAGTTATATGAATCTGTAAGTTTGTAATCAATTTTATCTGAAAAGTATAACCTACATTCTTCTGAGTAAACATTGCTTCTTGATTCCTGGAGTCATATTATGAATTTATTTGTCTGCATTTTACTAGGGTATATTCACAGGAACATGTGGTACTTTTATCGATCATGGTGTAGCAGCTGTTGGTTACGGCACAGAAAATGGAACTGACTATTGGATCGTGAAGAATTCATGGGGTGAGAAATGGGGAGAAGCAGGTTATGTAAGAATGGAACGCAATATAGCAGAAGACACTGCAGGGAAGTGCGGAATTGCGATTCTGTCACTCTATCCCATAAAGAGTGGCCAAAATCTCTCAAACCCTGTCAACCCACTGGGAATTTACATGTAGGAACAAGATGAACTTAAGCAAACGATGACCAACTTAGTTCTCATTTTCGATTTTTTTATCTTTCTGTGAAAAAAACAAACACCACAAAATGTTTTGGCATAGGAATACCGCACGGCGAATTAATGGTATGCCATTTCACTCTACTGTTGGATGATGCATCATTATATGTGATAGAAATCTGAATCAGCAAACATGCGTTGCTTATTATTAGTTTCATACTTGTTAGTTTCGAATTCTAGAGTAGTAAAGTTCGAATAAAGTTGGATATTTTACGATTTAAAGTATAACATGTCGGACATATTTGTAGCTGTTAAGATCATTGGATTTTTATTTTAAGTTTTAGATAGTATACATAGTGCTAAAGTTCGAATTAGATTGACGAGAGAATAAAAAAAAAGTTTAAGAATCTTAGAAGCGCAGACAATCATTAATAAAAGTTTAATTATAAAAACTCAAGGGCAGTTGGTTTTACTAATAATGATCACTGATTAACCTCCTTTATCAGAGTTTCGTTTCTTTCTTAGTATATGCCCAACAATTTTGAACCCTTTTTTCAAGTTTTAACCTCTAAAGAAATTCATTTTATAATATTAGAATAAGAGATATTGCATGATTTATTTTGTAATTTTTTTCTAGTAATTCTAATTTAGTTTCTTACTTTTCTCTTTGTTTATGCTTTTAGGAAATAGCAGAAATACTAAATAAAAGAGTTTTAGATTTCTGTCTTTAGAGGTGGAAGAGGCCCATGAAAAAATAAGTTGGATTTTTCCTCCTCTCTGTATCTAAGAATACGAGAAGAATATCAGGGTGTAAACTCAAATACCATTTATTTAGCTGAAAACGGCTATTCCAAACTAACAGACCTCGTAATTGAAGCAACTCCACAAGATATCATTCTAAACAGACACATATTAAAGAAGATATTTTCCAGGAAACATTGAGCCTCGAATGGAATGATAAGGAATTGTGTAAGAAGTAGTGAAGTTTAACGCAAGGCGCAGTATAAATGGGTCCAGATAGTAATTCCTGACAAGAATATCTAAGAAAGTGTGTCTGTGAGAGTTTGTGTACACATGAATTCACACACGTAACTTTCACACACTCGAGTTGTCAAGGAAACAGTACTGTGTTGGGGACCAGGGCTCAAATACCAATTGTCGCACAGAGCAGCTTGACGTTGAGTTGCTGACTTCAATTATCACTCCCTTCTTCACTCTCCTTTTCAACACAGCCCCACGAGATGGAACACCACACTTCAAACCATACCCTACCATCTCCATCATCTCCCCACCACGCTATTCTCATCTCTAGCCACACACCCTTCCTTTATTCATCTTAATACCATATTATTTCCCCTTTAATTTTCAATTATTGCGTCCTATTAACTTTCTAGCAGGGAGTTAGGCACCATCCATATCTTTTTGACATGATACAAAAAGTTCCACTGCTTAATCAAGTTCTGTTCTAGATAATGTCTGCTTTGCATTCATCATTACATAAATGCGCGCAGAAAGAAACACCAACAGTGATCGCTATGATTGATAGATTGTCGGCCACCAATAAACATACCACAATACATAGTGCCCACCACACAAAATAAATAGCTTACCGTTTTCTTAATCTATACTAACTACTCTGATTAAGTGTCATTACGGTCGAATCCATGCTACTCGTTCAAGGAAGGAACCTTTCCCTTGTGATCACCGTCATGGGTAGGATAAAATTCGCAGTCCTCGATCTTCACTCTCTCGATGGTGCTGCTCTGTGTCCCAGAATTAGGGACTTGATTATGCAGTGGGATTCCAGATGGTAACTTCGATAGCAAAGCTCCAAAACTGCAAGGCATGGTTGGTAATGGTAATGGTAATGGTAATGGTAATTGTAAAGGTGGAGAACCTGAACAAAGAGATGGGCCTGGTGCTCCGATTTGAGGGTTGTTCCAGGCCATGTCATATGGAGGCATTCCATTGCTTTCTATGAAACTGGGCTTCACAATGTATGGATGTTGAATCGGTAGGTATGATCTTTGAATACCAAACACACCCGGTATGCTTTGGAGGTAGCTGAATTGTCTTTGTATGCTGATCACCAGATTCAGGTCCTCTGCAATCTGAAGAACTTGTGGACTGATTAATAATATGGAGATATTGCAAAAATTGGGAAACACCAGGGGTGAGAAAGTGATGCACCTTGTTAAAAGAACCCAATTGCACAATGCCTTCTCTGACTGCTATTATGACTATACTCTACCAAAGTGAATTATAATTGTTAGAAGTCATTAGCTTTTTGTATTGTGTGGAGTTTGTGAACGAATTTTTACCAACCTGAATCCCTGAATTGAACTGAGACTCCCATGCCTTTGGTTGCTGTTAAGTATCATCAAGACAAATACAATGAATATTAAAAAAAGAAAGAAAAGGGTGAAGAGATGGGCGAAAGGTGGAGAAATATATTACACATTTCAATTATTTCTGTTTATAACAATGACTTCTTACAGGCTCTACCGAAGTGTTCCATGTAGCAATATAGCTAGCTTCACACTCGTTGTTGTGACTCTCGTTGTAAACCCATTTGTGACCATTATCTGCGGCAACTTTTCCCACTAGTCTGCAGATATATAGAGATCAAAATATAGATTATCTTGCCCCTCTTGCATCACTTGAAATTTGCAATGCTACTTTTGGAAAACAGAGGAAAAGATAATGAATCTTGTTATGGCAAGAAAATGTAAAGGTAATGTCAACGCTCACCCCTCTCCATAATTGTAAACCTCATGGGACATTTTGAAGAATACGTCAGCTCCAAATCTACCGTTCAAATAACCACTACCACTCTTCCTCTGTTCGCATTCGTTAAAATCGCAGAACCCATCTTCCCAGACAAGAATCCTAACCAAGGAAACCTTCTTTCTGTTGATAAAAGAAGAACTCTACAAAAACGAAACATTTGCAAAGTTGCATACAAAATTACCAGTTCCTTTTATTTCCTTTGGAGAGATCAAGCGCAGTTCCTCCAAATTCCCACCTATGGGAAACCAGACAAAGAAAACTCATCAGCAACAGAATAAGTTATTTATAATTTAAAAATAGAAGCCGTCAGTAAAATTTGAATGAGCGACTGATTTTTGTTTTGGTTATAGTGTTTGACATTGTTGTTGTACGTAGCACATGCATTAGTTATGACCTTGGTGGAGGAAAGTTTCGAGGCAGTATCCTCCAGAAGACAGCATAAACCCACTTAGAAGAATTGGAAGAATTGGAAGAAGTGCAAATGGTTCTGAGAGTCTGCTGCAAGAGACAGTTAAGCAAAGGTAATCCACTTTCCATCTTCTAAGGACAAGGAGTAAAGAGAGTGGGGAAATGAATGGGGGCAACAAGATTAAAATTTAAAAGGCAATATGCAAACAAACTGAGGATGGTACCCACTGGCCTCTTGCAAGCACCAACACTCACACACCCTTCTAAAAGACAATTCAACTTGTTCTAATTTTACAGTGGGACCTTAGCCTTCACATTTCCCTTTCCTCTTTCCATGATTGGTGAAGGCATTTATAACAAAATTTATATCCTCATACTCAATTGGTTACACTTTGATATTTCCACTGCAATAGCAGTATCATGCGTAGGAAACCCTTATTTATCATATGCTTCCTTCACTTGTCACTTTTTAACCCTTCGCATTTCTTCTCCTCCTTCATTTCTCTGTATTGATAAGATATTGTCATTGTATGTCAAACTTTCTAAATTTACTTTTGATACGTTGGAACAGGTAATTAGAGTTAAATGTAGTGATGGGGTTCCTGCTAGCGTTGTCTGTAGTGGAAATGGTCCTGTTGTTGGATGATAATTGATTTCAGCACTTGGTGTTCCACCCGTAGTAACAAAGTGGCTTTTCTTTTGGGGCATGATGGACCTTCTAAACATGGGGCCATAACCCCTTCTTCACTTAATATTACTACGACTTAAGTGTTGTACTTGGACAAAAACCACAAGTTTAAGCCTTCAATATATCAATGTCCCTTCAATCTAACTTCTTTCCGTCTCCTAATTATCTTTTTAGTCAAGATAATTATTCTTATCCTGCCTAATACAAGTTTATTTTAGTATAATCAGTTAATTAGATGAATTTACACACATGTTCATCTCCCCACTTTAAAACTCATTCTACCATATTCTATATTACACAAACTCATACTCTTCAATTATCACTTGTTGATAAAAATAGATTAGTATATATTTTGATTCTCTAGCAACCTTGAAAAACATTTCTTTCAACTTATAACTCTAAAGTAACCTATCGAGTAGTCGAGTGGTCAGACTAAATTGAAATTAATACTAAATTGAAATTAATACTGAATTGAAATTAATACTGAAAGTAATAATGTTAAATCTAAGCAAAATCATTATTAATTGGGTTATAATTTTAATTTGAAATCCATCTCGATGTTTATAAATATAGGTTTCTAGTATCGTAATAGGTTGGTTACACCTAAATATTATCAAACTCTTACTTTAACATCGAATGCTTCCTAGATTAACTCTTTCTTAGACCAAATAGTACAAAGCTTCTAATGAAAAAGAATTGTGGCCGTACTTAAAGTTGAAAAACTATATAAAAAAAGGTTTAATCTCAAAAAAAATACTTAGATTGACTTAAAAATTTAATATAAAAGGTGATAAACGAGAGTAAAAAAAAATAATCTGGAAGCAATCGTCCTTTCAAAAAGAAAAAAATCCAAATGTGTAACGAGATAGAATTTAAATTCTTATTGAGTGTTTTATATTTTTATGTTAACTTTTTTTTATCTTTTAAAATATATCTAGACACTAACTTACTGATTTTAATGTTCTAGAATATATTAAAAACTATTTTAGTACACCAACATTAATTGTATTTTAAAAATTCAGCATATGAATAACATAGAAAAAATCTAATAAAAATCCAAATTTCTTACCTAACTTTATACATTCCAATCGCTCCCGGTCCACTGCCTCAATAATTTCAGGGCACTTTTTTAAACAATCCCATATTTTCTTTTCACACCTGTAATACAAGAAATGACTTATATATTCTTCACATAAAAATTCATAATCAATTGAAACTATATTCTAAATCTAAATTACTTAATGTAATTAGAATAGACTTTAAGGTTATAAAATTTAAAATATTATTTTAAATTACATAATCTGTTATATAATTTTGTAATTATAACGTAACTCTGAATTATAAAATCTCAAATATGATTATACGATTATAGATTATACAATGTAAAATATAGTTTCATATTAAACAATAGGTGTTACTCCTACCACCACCACATTTTCTCCCTCCACCTCCCCAATTCTATTACATATTTTTTGAATTACAAAACTAACCTTTTATAATTATAAAAATAACTTTTTTACTTTTTAATCCTAATTATTTACTTTAACCCTAAAATCTATCTTTCTACCCCTTCTCACGACCTCCCAACTCTCTCATATTCTCACCCAAACTCCATCACATCCGTTTTTCATCTTTCATTTTTTTTTCATATCCGTTTTCTTCTTCCTTCAGCGGTTCGACGGTGTATACTAATAACAATAAAAATCCTCAAAAATACATTATTAAAATACATCAAAATATATTCAAAAATAATATATCAAAAAATATAAATTATATTATTTAAATATCTTCAAAATTAATATAAAAAAAACTGTAAAATATAACCGTATAATTTTTAAACTGATGTTGACATCCGTTGATTGATGCTCACATCCATTTAAAGATTATACAGTTTATATTTTAGGATTTTATTACGCACCTTCACGCCTCTGAACCAGCACCTTGAAGCACCACCGCACTGAATTGTTTTCCCCACTTTCAATCTTACTAAATACAAAGTCCACCACACTCTCACGTCACAATGGTGGAACATGAGAGACAACCTAAGGATAGTGGAACGTAAGAGACAATCCGGGAAAAATAATAAAGAAAAAGAGAGAAAAATGATAAAGAGAATGAATGTCCACGTAAAATTTTAAATAATATTAACCATAAAATTTTAATAAGTGTAAAATAGAAATAAAAAAATAAACATAAGGGTAAAAGAGAAATGGAATGGTGGAGGAAGTTGTGGTGGTGGAGGCCCTCTCTATAATTTGAAACCACAATTCAAAACTATACTATATATGGATCATTCAATCTGAACACAAATATACAACTCTGAATTGCTAAACCTGAATATAGATTTAAAAACCCAATTCAAGTTACCTGATTCGTAAATCATTATTAGAATAACAATTACAAATTTCTGAAAATAATAAATTCATAATGTATTTTCATATAAACTATTCCAAAACTTATTCATGTAACCCAGAAGATCTTTATTTTATCTAAAGAACACACCTAAATATTTTGGTAAATGGATTAATAGCGTGGGAAAAGGAAAAACGAAAACAGAGAAAAAAATGTCTTATGTAAAACATTAAACCGTAGTTTTCGTTCTTAAATATCAAATCAAATAAAAAATATTTTTTAGTATCATTTTAATTCCTAAAAATATTATAACATTATTATTCAAATTAAAATAATTATAGTTTTTCAATTTCAATTAAATTTCCAGATATATTTTTTAAATATGTCAATTCTAGATTCTAAAGTAACAATATCTCACATTTTTTTAACTAAGAAAATGGATATTCACTCGTGTTTCAACACGTGTTGTGTAAAATAATATAAGTTGATATGTGGAAAAACTTCATTTGTTTTATAACTAAATGTGTTTTTAGTTTCTTTTATTTCTTTAACCGTTGATACAAAATCATTTAGCTAATATATAAGTAAAAAAATTCAAACATTTATGTTATTTTTTTATTTCTCAAAATTAATTTTGACTAATAATAATCATCTGAATTATTATATAGTTAATTATTCTTGCTAAATTTTAGAGATTTTATTTTGCATACATTATCTTCATTTTTTTTTCCAATTTTTATTCGTTCATCCGATTCGTTAAAATGTTAATATGTGTCACAAAAATAATCAAAAATAAATAAACCGTAACGATATTTCGTTTTTTAAAATAAATCTTTTTAATATTTTTATATTTTATATTAGAGATTTCAAAATGCTAACACTTAGCCAATTTGATTTTTGGGGTTAGGTGGAAAAAAAAATGTGAGTTAAATTAATTCTGTCGTACTTAACTTCGATAGAAGCATAACTAACAACTGTTTATTATTTTTTTATCATTTTTCTAAAGTTTTCATTATAACTATTTAATAGGTACATTCCTTCCATTCGAAAAATAATATGAAATCAATATAATTATTTTCATGATATCCTGTATATATTATTTTTATAATAAACACAATTATAATATACACAAATCTCATTAAATGTAATATATATAGAAATAATAAATTAAATGAAATATAATTTATTCTTATTTTTAATTGTGTATATTGATATATTATTTTTATAAATATTAAAATAATGTTTAAATAAAATTTTTAATATAATTTAAATAATTTAAATATTTAATTTATTTGTTTGTTAAATTATATACGTAAATTCATACTTTAATTTGTAAATTTTATAATAATATTTAGTGAATCAGTGAAAACTTTTATTATAGTGTTATAAACAAAATGAGTTAAGTTAATTTAATTTAATTGTATGCAATAATTATATAAAATAAAAACCTGAGTGACAAGTGGTATTATATTATATTATATTATATCATATTATATTATATTATTTTATATATATATATATATATATATATATATATATATTCGTCATACATTATTAATTAACTAAAAAATAAATTGCGTTAAAATTGAGAAAAAATAACGATAAAATAGGAAAAAGAATTAAAAGATAAAATTTACAAAATAATAATAGTTGAATGTTAAATGTGGGCTTAACTCTTATGTATAGTGAAAGAAATAACTGAGAGTGTAAACAAGTTGTACAGTAGGTTAATGGAGAAGTTTTTTCTTATATATAATTCATAAGTCATAATAATAATAAAAGTAAAAATCGGTTTAACTAGAAATGCAAAACATGATTATCCTTTAGGTATTGTTAGGCGTGAAAGCATGAATGAATGAAAGAAAGTTGTGTCTGGGTGACCTCTTCAAATGGATCGGGTATAATAGGGCTGGGTATGTGCAAGTCACGGTGGCTGCAACATAGACGCACTGTTCGGTGCCCACATAGGACGTGCTGCTCATCCCTGTCTGTCACCCTTTCACACTTCCAAACCTTCACTATCTCCAACTTCGCACACCCACCACCCAACATCAACGCCGACACTCCCTCATCAGAAATAGGGCAACCCTCCATGTACACTTCTCTCAGCGCTCCACATTTCGCCGCCATGCATTTCATCTCACTGTCACCAACCGTTTCACTTCCACACACCGCCAATTGCTTCAAACCCTTGCAATTCGAAACCAACATTTCCAAACACTCTTTGCTCGGATTCACGCCAATCAGGACCAGTTGCTCAACATTAACGCAATACTCAGCGACACCCATCAAACCTCTGCTACCTATTTCCTCCATGTCCCACCCAACACGAAGTTTTCTTAAACTCCTGTTGCAACCCTTTGCAACTGCAACCAGTCCTTTGTCAGTGCACTTAGGTGTCCTTGTCAGATGGAGAACTTCTAAATTCGAACATTTTGCAATCGCTTCCAAACCAATATCGCTGATTTCGAGCATCACGAGGTGGAGTTCCACTATGCCAGTAACCTCATTCGTCAACACATGAAAAAGAGTATTCAAGTCCCCGTGGCACCGGACGAGCTTCAATACCCGCAGATTCTTGGCGCCGAGAAAAGGATAGAATAAAACGGTGTCCTTGAGAGAAATGGCTTTGAGTTTCAGCTTTGGCAGTGCAACACTCGACGCGTTTTCTGTTCCACGAAAACCGTCGAGGGAGAGGTCTTCCAGAGCCTTGCAATGATCCATAAATGCCTTCATTCCTCCGCCTCCCAAAAAGTTGGACCTTAACTGCAACTTCTTCAAAGCCTTGCAATTCCTGGCGAGGAGATTGAGGTCTTGGTCGGTGAGAAAGCAGGAGGCCAGGACTTGGAGGCTCGTGAGATTAGGGCAGAGTTGGGAGATACGGATGAGAGTTTCGGCGCTGATGGTCTCGTCTTCGTAGCCGAAATATCTGAGACTGACTTCGGTGACGGTATTGAAGCGAAGGAAAAGAGAGGGGATGAAGTCAGAGAGATGTGATTCGGCGGTGAGGGAGAGAGAGTGACGATTGTGTCCATCCACCTTCAACCACCGCCGACACACAAGCGAACAACTGTTGCGATCGACGGTGTCAAGTAACCGGAAAACGGAAGCCAAACAGTCATCGGCAAGGTCATCAATACTGGTAGGTAAGCGTTTAGCCTTTTTGGAAGGGTAATACATTCCGTTGAAACCCATTATTTGCCTTCATCAGAGAAAGAGAATCCGATATTTGAACAAATTTTTTGAAGATATATTACGTGTTACTGTTTTACAGTTTCGTATCTTTGAAACAGATAATCACAAATCACATTAATAGTTTTCAAAAAATTATCAAAAAAAATTGTTAAAAAAACATTTTTCTAATAAAATATATACATTTTCTAAAATCGGTTTTCATAATAAGTTATCATTTTTAGCCGATTTTTCTCTCATCTAAAAAATGTTATATTTTCCAACTTTCAGTTGCATATCCTTTTATATCAATACTTCCCGTTTGAGTTCGCTTTTGTTTCTCAATTATGCATCTAAAATTTGAATCCTTCTAAAAATATTAGTTCTACGTTTTTATTTCTTTTTAAAAAAAAAAATCAATAGTTAGTATATCATATATTTACTAAATAGGAATTTTTTAAAACACGTCTGTGATGTATATTAATGTCAACTATTTATTCATGCAAATCTTAGCAACTGATTTTATCATCACTGACCCATATTTCAGCATATTCAATTAGTAATTGAATATTATATATATATATATATATATATATATATATATATATATATATATATATATATATATATATATATATATATTAATGATTGATCAAAGTTGTTTAATTTGGAAAATTTGAATCTGTATGTGTAAATATGTGGTGATAGCAATTCATGGAGTGATTCGAGACTCGTTATTACTTTTAGATGAACTTTTTCTTCGTATGTATTCTTAAAAGTAAATAATTTGTATTTATTGATACATTAAAAAATTTAAATAGTGATAGAATTTTGTGATAGGAAAGAATCCCTCACGAATATTTTGTTATATGTATTATGCACTGTAAGGGCCTAGAAAATTATAAGGCCATTGGGCCCAGTTGGGGGCAGCCAGACCCAAACTAAGGGAACATGACCTTAGCAAGGGTCTTTCTCCAAAAGTCAGATTCTTCTTTCTGTTTTTCTTTCTCACTCTAAAAAGAAACTCTTGTCCTAAAAGTTTTCTCTGCCTTCTCTCTAGATACCCAGAACCTTGAACCATAGAAAGTTGACTCTGGTGCTGCCTAAGTGTCTGTGGAGTAGGGGGTTTCGTTTCCAGGGAACAATTTCCTGTTCCGACCGGTAAGTTTCCTTTTTCCCCTTCTTTTTCACTGTTCTAGAACCTAAGGCATGTGAATTTGCTGGGTTCATGTACCTTGTACGTTTTCCTTCCATTCTCTGTCTATTTGGGCTCTAAGAGTTATGTTTTATCACCTATATGGTGATTTGTAGGTTCTGTCAAGTTCCGCTCTGTGTGGAGGGTACTGTTAGGGAACTCCAGTAGGATATACTGCTCATCTTCAAGGTAAGGGGAGCTAGTTATAATTTTGGATGATGTATGATATGCTTGTTTGATTTCTTTGATTTTTACTGTTCTGCTTGTTTGGTTGGATGGTTTAATGTATCTCCGATTGATTTCATGTGTGTTGTGATTAATACATCTTTGTTAATTGTTGAGTTCGGTTAGGCTTTCTTTTGGTCTCGTTCAGTTTTCATTGGGTTATCTGAAGAATGTTTTGTGAGCCATATGATAGGGATGTTAAGCACTTATGATAATGGGTGTTGTCTTGTTCAGTATATTCATGGTTTTAATTCTCTTTGAAAATATTGGTTACGTATGTGCTTTGTCTTGGGTGCTTATGGCCATGAATCTGGTTTTTGTGACATTTGCGGGATCATATAATCTTTAGAGAATCCATGGGTCTTATAGATTGGGGGAAAGTAAGATTAAAATTAGAAGTAGTCTATCAAATAAAAACTCTGGAAATAGTTAAGGTGGGCAGTGAGTGGATACCTGGACTGTTTCAGGTTGATTACGGTGAGCTAAGGGGGGGGCTGGGTATGTTTATTTGATTTAAAATCATATATACTGCATCTGATGCAAATCTGAGAAGGAGAGGATGAAAAAAATGGGGTTTCTGGAAATCTGGTGTTTCTGCATAATTCTGCAAAATTCCGCAGAATTCTGCAGAACGCGCGTTCGTCCAATTGCTAGACCAATTTAGCGTTCGGCCAAAATGTCATGAGTGTTCGGTCTTGTGCCCTGCGAGCGAGAGTTAGCGTTCGTCCTTGGCATGTGTTATGATAGTTTAGCGTCCGTCCTTGAGCCAGTGTTAGTGATCAGTTAGCGTTCGTCCTAGTGATGTTAGCGTTCGGTCTTGATCATGTGTTAAGTGATAATAGCGTTCGGTTTTATACTCTCAGGTAGCAAGTGTTAGCGTTCGTCCTAGTGATAGTAGCGTTTTGTATTGGTGCATTAGTGACGATTAGCGTTCGTTCTCGATGAGGTTCGTCCCCAGGTACTTTTCATAGGTAGCGTTCGGTCATGATGAGGCTGGATATTTGAGCGTTCGTCCAAACAGTACGCGATCCATTATGATGTTCGGTTTTAGCGTTCGGCCAATTTTGTTCAGTTTAATATGGCGTTCGGTTTTAGCGTTCGGCCAATTGTGTTCAATCTAATGGTGTGGGGTTTGAGCGTTCGTCCTAGCATGTTGATCTCACAGAGTTCGTGTAAGTAGTGTTCGGTTCCAAGTTCCTTGCTCTTGGGTTGAGTTAAACGTGTAACATGTTTGGAATGTATACTGTAATTTGATTTATGTGACAGTATGTGAATGCATGAGATATGTTTAAATTATTGTGATAATATGCTTGTGAATGTAAATGTAGAATTTGATTATGAGTTGGACATCTCGGGGAGAGATGGATGAAAGTGATATGTGGGGTGTTGTTGATGTTCTGTATAACTGTTTGGAGCTTTGAACTGGTATGTCTATCCCTACACTCGAAGCATTGTTCATACTCAGATAGAGGAGAGCAGTGTAAGTGGTGAGAGTAGAGGGAGGTCCTCGTCTATAGTCTTAGAGTTTAGACATAGACAGATTTGGGGGATTTACCTTGCATAGTGTTGGGGAGTGCCAACTGAACTACGCAAGTGCAAAGACGACCAATAGTTCGACAGTTATACTAATCCGGATTGAGTCGTGTGAGTGTTGGAGTCATGGTTTAAAGTGTTATGTATTAACTGTTTTATATGTACTAAGCATGATGATTACTAAGTGATTGAATAGTATGATTATTGCTTGTTTATTTAGCTCACCCTTGCTTCTGTGTTGTGTGTTGCTTGTGTATGTTTTCTTTGCGATGATCATCCGCTTGGATGGGAGCAGATGTTGTTGAGGAGATACCTTTGGAGCAAGAGCTAGAGGAGAATGATGCTGCTGCACAGTCTACTTAGGATTTAGATATTTAGACCTTTGGATATTAAATACTCTAAATTGTTTAAGTTTAACTATGTATTATGTTTTAGATGACTGTAATTTCGTGTTCAAATTGCAAGTCATATTCTAACTGTTCTCTTTATTGGGGATGTTGACTCCTAAATTATATGATGTGGTTGTTATATTTTGGGGTGTCACATGCACAGTTTGTTTCTTAATAAGGCAAAATATGATGTAAAATAGTGATTTTATGTAAATATTATAATATGATTTTATGTTATCGTTTCTATAATACAATAGTTGATTGATTATATAATTAAAATTTATTTCATAAACATTTTTTTTAAACGTATAACATTTAATTTGTAATGGTTAGGAAAGTTCTTGTATAGTGATAGGTAAAATAATGGTTTCTGGATAGATTTGTCTGAGTTCATATATATGAATATAACATTTTACTAATGTTACCATTAAAATGTTGCGAAGATAAAAATAATTAAAGATAAATGTTTTATAAAAATATAAACCTAGGAAAAAAAAGGAGAATAAAAATTAAATGCTAAAACATTTTAATTTAAAACATATAGCTAATATTCCAAAGATCTTTCATATTAGCTTTCACGAAATCATATTTTTAACTTTATATGAAACTTATTTGAGGAACTCTCATATTTAAACCAACTCCCAAAAAAAATCCCCACAATTTCTCTCCTATTTAATTATATGACCTTTTGTTATTTTCATAATGTCAATAGCAATACTATTGTGGTTTAAAACACTGGACACTAATTTATTTAATACCTTCTAAAATAACGAAAGTCGAAATCTACTTTTAGACGAAAAGCATATTCAAACCGAGTTTCGTTATACGAAGAACCAAAAAACTAAGTAACAAAAACTCATCAACAATATTCTGTAAAAAATAATTTGCATGACTACTTATTATATATTAACCCAACACAACCAATTATGGATATATATGTTGAGACACATAATTTATCAAGCACAAGACTATAATCAGTCATTATACACCAACTTCTCATTATAGTCTATCATCTATATCATTACAATTATTTATGATTTTATAAATAGTGAACGGATATCCGATTTCGTTAACAAGTGAGCTGGCAACACACTGTGTCGGGTTGAGTTTATAATGAACTTGATTGAACCATTACAAGAAGATTCTTTCTGTAATTTATGTTTTCATCCTGAACCCATAATCCTAATGAAATGACTTAGTTATTCCTTATTAAAAGTTTTGCATCTTCTTTTAAATTTGCAGACTGTACAATGTAGTATGTGTTTTTTTATTTTACATTATCTTGTAAATTTGCTACATTTTAGATTATCCATTTATATTAAGGATTGTATAATCCAAAATGCAAATTTGTAATATAGATTTTACCATCCAAGATGTAATTTACATTTTGAATTGTCTTTTAAATTTTTATCATACAATTCAAAATGTATATTTGAATCACAATTTGTATAATCTATAAAACGTAATTTACGTTTTGAATTATCTTCCAAAATTACATTACAAATTATATAATTTTGAAATGTAAATTTGCATTAGAATTGTATGATTGTATAATCCGAAATATCTACAAATTTTAGAATCTCAAACTATAACTAAAACACAAAAAAAAAGTAGACACTATAACTTTTTATTAATTCATTTAATTATTTGGATGTCTTCATTTTCTAAAAAGTTTTAATTGCGTGATAACTTTTGAAAAAAATTATTCAATTAGGTTATTTTTAAAAAAGAAATTACTAATTTCATTAACCAAATGCCAAGTCAATATGTAATTTTTTAAATTTATTTTTTATTTTTTTTGTCAGTCCTTAGTGTGACATGACAGTGTCATTTGATAGTGTACGTGTTAAGTATGATCGTCTTTATTTTAATTTAGTTTTATATTTGTCTTTTGATTCAATTTGATAGTAATTTTTCTCATAATGAAATAATATTGTTCCTCCCAATAAGACAAAATTAATTAGTTGTATAAATGTTATAATTATATTTGTTAAAAATTTATTTTTAACACATCATAGTGTATATTATTCATTTATGTTTCAATTTCAATTTAATTTTTATATATGTTTTTTGTTTAAATGTAATCTCAAATTTTCTCAAGCAATATTATCAGTTATTTAAATTGAGACAAAATTTATTTGTTGTATAAATATTATATTGATATTTTTATTAAAAATATTTTTTTAACATATTACGTAATTATTATTATATATATATTATTAATTTATGTTTTTCTTAATTCATGTTTCTTTTATTAGATTAAAACTAATTAAGTATATATATTTTTTAAATAAAAGAATATTTAAAACTAATATATTATTAGCCAATGTGTTTTTTATAAAAATAAATAAATTAAAACTATTTATATAAATAATAAATTTCATTGGGCCAAATTTATTATCTGTATACTAATATATTATATAATAATTTAGTAGTTAAAAGACAAAAACTAAATTTAGAACTTTGTTTTTTAAAAGAATAAAAAATTTTGAGAAAAAATTAAAAAAAAACCACCATTAACATGTGACATGTCAAATGAAACTTTTTTTAAAAGTGGAAACAATTTGATATACACTCCCACTGATTGGAACCTATCATGCCTTATTAATTTCAGTGTGGGTACATTTGAAATTTTAGAAAGTATAGGATGGAGGGAGAAAATACGGGGTGCAGGAAGAAATTCTCATTACGAGATTATCAGCACTCACCACGCCACCATAAACCAAAACCCCATAACCCATGGCTGCTCCTCTTATTTTCAGACAGGCTCTCCTCCTTCGAGTTTGTTTCCATAACTACCAAAGCTTCACCACCGGAGCTGTCGCGGTGCGTCACAGGCCGTTGTGCAGCGCCACCGCCAACTTATCGTCGGACGAAGCCGGCGAGAAAACAAAATCTAGCGGCATTAGCAACAACTCCTTTGTGCGGAAAGCTCAGTTCCCGTCTAGTCAGTCGCGGTGGGAAGATGACCCTGACTACCGGAAGTGGAAGGACAAAAAAGAGGAGATTCTGAAGGACATCGAGCCTATCATTTTGCTCGCCAAGGACATTCTCCACTCCGGAAGGTCGCTTCCGAATTTCATTTCTACAAATATCTCAAGTTGATTTTACTTGTTTCTTAATATATTATGTGTCTCACACTTCAGGTACATGGACGGAGAGCGATTGAATATGGAGGACGAGAAAGCGGTTGTTGAGAAGCTTCTTGCGTACCATCCACAATCTGAAGATAAGGTTGGATGCGGCCTTGAATCCATTATGGTAAGCGCGCGGTCTGAATAATGTCTTCGTTGCGTACGTCGTCGTTTTGTAATAGAAATGCTGTTTTCTCTGTGATGTGAATGTGTCATTACTGTGGTGGCTTTACTATTTCTTATCTTATCAGTTTGCAACTTCTGACTGTAGTAGTTGTTCCAAGTGCTTGTTATTTCTGACTGGTTAAAAACTACTTAAAATATTCCAATCGTGCAATTTTTTGTGTTTTTATATCATAATATGACAAGATCGTATGTTTCTCACCCATTTCATATTTAAGTAAACGTCTTTTAACCTGAATTTTAATTTACATTTCTTTGATAAGCATTTCTAAGACTTTCATTTCAACATGTTTGGTGGCTTGTTTTCATCTACACCCCTTGGACTATTTTTTTTTCCCTTTTGGAGGGGGTGTATCTGTCACAAGTCATATGACATCACTTTAACAAGAATGTCCGAGCTTAGTTTGAGCACGGTGGTGGTTGCTCTGTGGGGGTTAGAACCTGTGTAAAACGGTAAAACTATGGTTCCTGAACGGGCAGGTAGACTTGTGGTTTACTTCTGTAAGATACTGAAATCCATTAAACGTTCTCCACAACTGCCAATAAGGTTTCACTCAACTGCCAAGATTGAACAATGTCCACAATCCACTAGAAGGTCCTGGGTTCATCCTTTCTGTTTTTCTTTCCTTGAAAGGTCGTTGTAAGTACTTCTGCAAGACTTTGCTTAGTCATCTTGCTTATCTTATCCTTAGAATAGGGCCTCTTCTCCCAAACTTTTTTTTCTGCCAAAAAAAATAAAACCTATATCTTGGCTCTTTTCATGTTGGTTTATGAACTTTGTTCCTTTAATTTGTCTGGCTGTTTTAGTTTTGGTGTAAATTTTGGTGGTGAGTGAAAGAGATGGGCAATTTGTCTTCTGGATTAGCAAGGGTAAGCTTTGTTAGCAAAGGAGGAGAGTGGAGAATCCAAATTTAATTTGTTTGGCTAGAATAGGTTGCCTACTCTGTTATTACCCACACCTAATTGAGCCAAGTATTATTCCCTTCAATTTACCCAATGTTACTGTTCATGGCATTTAAACAGCCACTAATCAGTTCTTTGAACCATCCCATGGCTTCTAAGTTCACCATATCCTCACATATATCTATCTAATGTTTTAGGTTTGAATTAGAGACGTTAAATCAAAATGATGAACCAAGTACTATAACCTTTACCCGTCTAAACTAAAGATGCGGGTTTCATTCTCACCACTTGATTATAATCTATATTTATTCTATTTAAATTTATCTTTTTCTGAAAGAATGAATTTAGAATTTTTAATAATCGATGTATTCTCGGCCATTGATCCACCTCTAATCCAGACTCATTAAATCCGAAGCCCTTTCCTTGATGTCAAATGTACTATGTAACACGAATACTGAAACGAACACTAGACGCAGGCACAAATACTTCGACTTAAAATGTAGAACATGAGACACGAATATGTATATTAGGTCATTATGGATTATTTAATTAGCAACCAATATTTATGTATTCAAAATCATATAAACAAGGTTTGTCAAATATAATACTCTGAACAAATTGTCAATACAAAAATGAATCTAATCCATCTATCTAACATCCAAAAAGTGAAAAGAGGATATAATTCATATAGGACATTTCATCCCCTTCTTGATCACCATCATTGAAAAAAACATTTTAGTCAAAATTCATTTAAGACGAATTAACAACTTAAAAAATTCCACATTACATGAAGATATGATAGGAGACTAAATAAAAAAATTATCAATAATAATATGTAGTCTAAATATTCGAAATCATATAAGATATTTTCCTTATTCTTACATTCACAATAGAAACTTATGCAATAAGTTTACAAGTTTATGGGTTTTTTTAGAAAATAATTGTATTTGTCCTTATTAACATTGTGTTGGAGTCATGTCAAAATTTTGGAAAAAAAAATGTCTTTTGAATTGGGCATTTCACATATACATGTCAGACATGGAGACAAACCTATTGAGAGGCATGTATGAGCTTCATAGGTTATTACAAATTGTTGAGCGGCTACTCACCTTAATCAAATAATTATAGATGAAGATTGTTGTTTCAATTACCACTCACTATCAAGCTATTGCGAGTTGAACTAACCGTGAAGATAGGCGTTGATCTAGATATTGGGAAACACACATTATGAAGTGAATAGTTAAGCAGTTAGGAATTAATTTTATCTAACTCGTTATTCTTTGATTACCACCAATTCTTTCATTCAAATGCATTAGAACAGGTAGGATCCAGTAGTTTCATGAAAACTTTTTCTTTTATTAGAATCATATTTCTTATATGAAACTCAAGTATAAGAAATATTAGATTTTAATCACAGATATCTGAAAGATATAGTTCCTAATCCAAATCTAGCATTTAATCCAATGACCAAATACCATTTGTAATTCAAAACGTAAGTATCAATTCAGTGGTGATCAATCAAAGGAAAACATTAACAGCAAACTTAGAAAGAAACATCGACCGAATAAAATTGATCTAAACTCTAGAAGAGTAAACTCTATTCAAGGTCAAGTAGAATTCATCCTTAATTAACCCAGGGAAAGTTAGAAATACATGATAAAATGAACAAAAACAAGGAAAATAGAGATGAGAAAAGAATCACCGTAGCTGTAGGAGTTAGTCCTAGGATGAGTCTGCACTTGAAGATGACATATTGTAATTTGGAGTACCCTCCCGTGCAAAAGTTCAAATTTCGGGTTTGAATTGTGTTTTGGTATTGTTATATTTAAGTATGATTGCTTAGCAAAGAAAATTCAGCATCGACTGATTTTTTGAAAAAAGATCAGACTGTTGTGGGCAAAAATGTTAGGCAACTATAAGAGAAACAGACCTGGCAATGACAAGCTTCAAACAGATTTTGCATGGTGAGCAGTCTTCACTAAGCAATAATGATGGAACATGGGATCTTAAAAAATAAAGGAAATTTAAGATAAAATTGTGATATCCCTATAAAAAGCCAAACAAACTTTTAGTAGAACTCTTAATACTAATATACATCCTCAAATACTCGTAACCTGTCTCCTGATAATTACTAATTGTGCAAAATGTACATTTAATTGCTAATAATATATTTAAGAAACTCTTTACATGACTGCTAGAGTTATATTTCCCATCTCTTTTCCTTTTTATAAATTTAGTTCGAGCCTTGATTAGATTACATGTCTAAAAGCTGAAATTATGAATAGAATTTTTAAATAATTGATATTTGCCCTCCCATTCATGTGGAACGATTTGGTGGCCCAATTTAAATGGCTGCTTTATTTCTTCTTCATCACTAGACCAAAACTATAATATGAAAAATGCTAGTTGATTATTTTTTTTTTATCAGCATGCTAGTTCGTTAGTAGTTTGTTGAATACTAGTTTCCATGAACCGATACTGTATATTTAAAGTTGTAAATGATTTCCTTTTGATAAATCTTCAAATTAATGTAGAAGTTATGTCAGAACCATGTTGACAAAAAGATTCGGCCCCTTTATCTACTCAAGTAAAATACTAGGTTTAATTGTACTTTTAAGCTCTTTAAACATTTTCCCAATTCAATTGCAAAGTTTTATCCTTTAAGTTTTCAGATTGTTTCGAGTAACTCCCTTTATCGCGCACCTTGTTATTAAAGAGATTCTCTTTTGATTATTGGTGGCATTGTGCAATACCATTTAATTGTAAGCAAAATCATTGAAAAAAGGAGTTCCTCAAAAGAATTTGATTTCTTTCCAGCGAAAAAAAATGTGTTTTTGTGGAGCTCATTGCAAAACTGACATAGGGAGTAATTTATAGTTAGTATAACTATGCGGACAATGTTGTAGAAATTAAACTAGAGTACAAATCAAATTGCAAAAGTTAAAATTGCAAAAGGATCTTTTATAGACTATGCATTTCTGTCAGTTTTGTGCTTGGTAAGGTGTTAAGATTTTTCATTCTTTCTTACTTTCCTTGCCTTTTGAAGGAGCTGTGATCTTCTATTACTAATTTACTATCTACGTTACCTCCTCAGTTAGATCAAATATACTTACTGATGCACCTCTCATAAATAATACATTATGTATATTTGTGTGGGTCTTTCTGAATTTTCAGATATTCTCATTTACATTTTAGCAAAATAGATATACTTTTGTTCTTTTATTGGCTTGTTATGTTAATTTTGATCAAATGATTTTGTGCTGATCGGTTCTTGTTTAAGTGATCCTAAAAGTCTGTCTTTCAAAACGCATTATTGTGGAATAAAGCACTTCTTCCTTTCTGGATTTCACTTCATCCTTTAAAAATGTGATTGATTTGATAATCATTTCTGAAGACCAAACTCCCTCCTTTCCAATTAAAATTTGGTAAATAAGGTCATTAATCTTGTAAGATGTCCATGTCCTTGTACTTTGCAAGGGTAAAATCCTTTATCTCATTTTATTTTTAAACTATCAACTCCTATGTATTTCCCGTACATTTTCCATTTTATTAAAATTTACATGATTCGAACATAAGATAAGACTGGAACTTCAGCCATTATTTTTTTTTGGATTTTCTTGTCAGTGTTCTGCTTTGGTTACTCCCCAAAGCGGAAAAATAGTGCAGGATATGGATATGTGACTTATTTTGTTGTAGGTCGACCGCCATCCCCAATATCGACAGTCAAGGTGTCTTTTTATTGTAAGAACTGATGGTGGCTGGGTTGATTTCTCCTATCAAAAGTGCCTTCGGGAATACATTAGAGATAAGTACCCTACTCATGCGGAAAGGTTTATTCGAAGACATTTTAAACGTGGCAGTGGTTGATGTATATATAATGGAATTTGGTTACTTTGGTGTGATCATAGCTTTTTACATATGCTTTTCCCTCTAAATGCTCTCTGGCCTACCTATACTGTCAATTGCAGTAGATACCCATTGATTGACTGGGATATCAAGCTTATTATGAAAGAAACAGAGAAAATTATTGAAGTGGGCTTCACTTTGTTGAATTATATGTTTTGTAAAACATTTTATTGGGCATGCAAATTGGTGGTTGGGTAACATTCTGGTTGGCAGTAAGGAATGGAATTTTGTTGTCTAATATTGTAAGAAATTTACTAAAATTCAATGTCATTCTATAGTCAGAGCATATTTTTATTGTTGCGTGGGCTTCAGCATTTGAATTTAACCCCGTAATTTTTGGAGGATGCTTTCAACCTGAATTTGGATTCATTCCCAGAGATTCACATAATCGTCACAACGAGGTTAGAAAGCACCCGGAACCCGTAAAAGTCTATAAAGTGATAGGGAAGCCTAGGGTTGTACTGCGTACCAACTCTGGATTATGGGTCTTGATTGAGGTGTCCTATATCCAGCTCTATTAGTCACGGGACATTTAGGAGTGGTTGAGATTCGACATGTACATGTCAATACTCGGCAAGGGTCAAGCTCAACTAGGTTCAGTAGGAACCTCTGCCAAAGTCAAAACAAAGAGAAACTATGTCTGGCTGCTGCTTTGAGATTTTTAACTGAATCATGTTAGTCTTGATGACAAGTCAAACATTCGAACAAATTTCCTCTCTATCAGTATTACCGTCAATAACATATTCCCCAGGCTAATATGGCTTATAACTTCACCAAGGGCTTAGAATCAATGCCTACAAACTCGAATGATTTTTTATTCTAAACCTTTAACAAAAATTTGAAACTTTAGCATCAATAATAGGAAATAACATAGCCCTACGGTCTCCAATTAAGCTACTAACTTCTTTTGTCTCATATTCCTCCCATACTCCAAATATTGATAGCAAGGATAGAAAATAACGTGATCGACTAACCTACTATGGTCAGAGTGGTGGGGTCCAGTGAAGATGTGACTCGGTCTTTTGGTAGATTTACAGTATTGGAGGCTAAGATGGTGGAGGGTCGGGGATTAGCCAGAAAAAGGATGTTCTTTCACTTTATAAAATAATTGACACATAATATAGCGGTGTTTCGCTTAGATTTTTTTTTTTACATTTTAATGAGCATTATTATGAGTGTGGATATTCTTTTTTTGCTTCAGGTTTGAAAGTTTGATTTGGTCGTGGGTGTTAACCAAGTGACTTCAACTCGAGGGGAGGTACGTTTGATTGTGAATAATCTTTAAAAATTTGCAAAACTTAGAAAGAATAATTTCAAGAACCAATATGAGATTAAGTTGGCAATACCTAGATGGATATAAAATCACTAACGCATTGATCAGATAGCAAAATAATGACTGAACTTTTATAATTCGATTCAGACCAAATGTGAAGGATACCTGTAAACTTACTATATCGTTGCAAAGGATGCCTGATAATGACAAACCATTAACAAAATTCACAACCCAAAGGCAAGTATTTTAAGAAGAGTAAACTCAATTTGCCTATCATTAAGAATGTATTTGGGCGAACTGACTTCTTAGGAAAAAAATTCTTTGTAAATTAAAATTGATATATGTATGAATTAAAAATAAAATTTTTAAACATTATATAAAAGGGCTTATAAAACTGTAACTTTTCTTTTTCATCTTCAAAATCTAAAATTAAAAATAAAATAAAAGATCAGCTAAATATCTCAATTTAGAAACCACGTGGTTCAGCATTTCTGCAGATATGATCGTATTTTATTTTCTCCCTTGGGTAAAAGGAGTTTCCCATAGTAATAGCATTTGTCAATCTTATGAGAATGAAAAATGATTTTTTTAAGCTCTTAAATTTTTTACCTTCATTTAACATTATTCTTATTTATTTTTTACTTTCTTCTTTCTTAAAAAATACAAAAATTTATATTTTTATATAACCGTTTTATTCTTATATTCTATGTCAAATAAATATAAAAATGTGTTATCATAATGTATTTATATGAAAATTAAACTTAGAAGATCACTCTCTTCGAGAGACTAGTATAAAACCACATTATTTAGAATAAAATAGTAATTTAATCAAATTAACTTAAATAATATTTAAATTTCAAAATGCATGTCACGAATATGGAATCGAGCTACAAGCACTACGTCAATGATTCACCAATAATATCATGAGAAGATACTTTTTTACTTAGCATTAAGTTTTGATTATTTTCTATATGCACATGCAAGAATGGCAAAATCTGTAGCAGGAAGAAAAAATCCATTGAAAGTTAAAAAAACTCTTAGAACTTAACAGAGTAACATGACATCGTTATAACTGATGTTATTTACCAAAACCCTTCACTTTCTAACCTGCTGCAGACTTATGTCAAGTCTTATGATTTGGGTGGTTCGCCACTTAAATCAAGCAGGTTGTGATTATGATAATCAGACGAAGTTCTTCTTTACTCATAACAAAGTCCTTTTTTAAAAAAAATAAATAAATCCTGTTTAACCTAATCAGTTAAAATTCCCCCTTTTAGTCAAAAGTCCTTATGCATGTCCACTCTGTGATATATTCTTTAGGTAAAACTGCAACTTAGCCTTTGATATATTTATTTGAGAAAGATCTTTATCCCCTTTAAAGCAGTTAAAATGGATTGTCAAGGAATCAATTATTTATTATATACAGTTAAATAACTATTTCTATACAAAAAAAAATAGTAGAAAAGTTAGAAATATAAAATTAATTTTTATGTAAACTAAACTTAATTTAAGTCCAAGCTGATCTATATTTACAAGAAACTAATTTATACACAAATTAATTTTAATTTATAAAAATATGACTCTTTTATTTAATTTTCTTATAAGTACTTGAACATGCCATAAACAATAATTGAGCGTCTGCAAGCATATGCTTGGGCAACTACTATTTGTGGATGGAGTGGCGAAGTTCTTCTACAATAATGCAACAATATGAATCCTCAGTGCAATTGACTTATGCCATGACTAAATAAAGAGCAAAATTTCCACACTTTTAACATGACCATTGACCACTATTACACGTCAATTTCAATCTATCTTAGTCGTTTGTTACCTTTTATTATTATATATTTTAACAGATGATCATGGACAAAGATTTACAATCTTCTACGTCAATAATAAACTTTTTTTATTTATTTTATAATGAAATTTGTGTTGGGTGAAAAAGTGAAAAAGAGAGGTAAAAAGCAAGAGGTGATGGAAGTGAACATTATTTGAGTTCATTCATGGTAGTTATGTTATGTTACCTGTGTAGCAATTATGTAGTGTTGTGGTATTTTATGATTACTGTGAAAACATTATGATTAAGCTCTGACTCTGTTGCGGACCCTTCTTCAGTCTTCAACCAGCTGGATGAAGATCTTTGTGGCCCATCGTCTTCCATAACTCACACACTCAAACACTGTTTTTTTCTTAGTACAACTTCCCAGGGAGGGATCCTCAGTTTTGGACAAATCAATAAATTCAAAGAATTATTGTACCTCAAAATAACCTTCTCATTTTCTCATCCCTTCTTTTCATTCCCACAACTTTAATATTATAATCATTTTTCTTTTCAACACCTCTCCTCCCCCTTACCATCATGCTTTAATTCATTATGGGCAAATTTATATCTTATATTTTAGGCGTTTGGTTAAATAAAATTAATGCACACAACTTTTATGAATTTTAAAATTTTGTGGAAAAAATCAAGATATATAACATTTACTTTGTTGAATTTACGAACGTGCAACTTAGCTCGTAATATAAATCGGTTATCGATAAATAAATACATAATTTTAAATCCTTTGCAATCGGTGAAAATTACTTGTATAGATAATTATTTTTGTTTGACGTTTATATCAAGTGCATGGGAGACAATGTAAATGTTCACAAAAGATAAACTATTTTTAAGTTAAATGATTTATTAGTTGAAATATTTATTAGAGTAAGAAATAATTGAATTTTTTAAAGCCAGGTAGAACATGGTTAAAAATAAATAAACTTTAGACTAACTCAAATTTATAAAATTGATTTGTAAAATGATTTTTTTTTAACTTGTATTTATGATTGTTAATGCACTTATATATATATATATATATATATATATATATATATATATATATATATATTACGTAACTAAACATTAATTAAATAAATTTTATTAAGATATTATCTATAACTCTGATAATATGTTAAGAAATAAAAACTTTAAACTTAATAAAATTAATTTTGTAAAACTAAAATAAACTTAAAATCAATTTTTTTATCATAATATCAAAACCTAATGCGTTCCTCAATAAAGTTTATCAGTTTAAAAAAAAGTTTATTCATGTGCTTAGTCATCCTATAGTGATAAGATATATAAACATATGGAATATGATAAACAAAATGCATGACAATCCATAAAATTTTGAAATTTATAAGAAACATACTCACAGACAATATCAGCGTGCAAAGTTTGAACAAAAGTTTCAAATGATTTTTAATTTCAATTTCATTGTTAGATGTTCAAAATACTGAAAACAACACAAAACCATTATTCATTAAAAACAATCTAATCCCTATTGAATTATCATCCATAAAAAAAGAAAAAATATTAAAATCTTAAATTTATCTTAACACCATTTGTTCTAAAATGTCAAAATGAGTTAGGTCAATAAGTTTTATTTCATTTTTATATTGCAATATAAATTACGTAAAAATTAAAGGTATAATTTATTAAAAAATCATTAATATTACTTTAACTTTTAAAATATTAAAAAATAGTTCAAAAATTCTTCAACGTGATAATAATTGACCGAGTACCTTTTAATAATTAAATGCATTATTCTGTCTGTTATTTTAATTATCATACAAGAGATTAAGTACCTAGAGAAAATGGTGAAATGATAACTTGCTATATAATATTATTAATTGTCCAGAGCAATAATTACCTTGTCGAGTATCAAAAACAAAATCGAAAAGGTTGACTTGACAAATAATTTACCTTTCTACGTACCTTTTTATCCTTTTTGTATGAAGGAAAAACAAAACAATTTAAGCTAGAGAAAAAATAAAAATATTTTAAGTTAGAGAAAAAAAAAGATAAATAACTGAAATTAGGGAAAATAAAAATAATTGAAGTTAAATAGGAATTAAAAAAATAAAGATAGGAAAAAAAAAGAAAAAAAAATGAGTTGGAGAAAAAATAAAATAGAAAATATTATCATTTTCGTGTTCTATTTCATTTTCGTTAGTTCCCATCAAATAAAATAAGATAAATTATTTTTTAAACTTTGTTTTTTTTTTCACTCATACATTCTCATTTTCTCCTATATTTTCCTCCAACAAAACAATGTGTTATTAACAAAGTATATATGATACCAGAAAGTTTCCTTTTCATAGTAATTTATTCATATGTTTTTAACCAAATGTTCATTTTAATAAATCCGTGAACAATTATTTTGTAGGTATTCTTATGGGACACACAAATGTGTATTTTTTTTTTAAAAAAGAAGAGTATAATTTTTGTTTTATCCACCATGCATAGATCATTTAGACTGGCAAGTGCACGTATAATTTATTCTTTGAGAGTAATTTCATATCATCCTACGAAATCTAAGTCCAGTTTTATGAGATGAGCGAGTCAACAATATAGTGTTTAGAAAGGTAACAGTTGATTAAATCAGTCTATAACCATATATATTATTCAATCAATCAATCTCCAATATTATAAACAAATAACAATAATAACATTAATAATAATAAATAAATAACATTAATAATAATAATAATAATAATAATAATAATAATAATTACACTGTATGATCGATCGGTCCGTCCTCAGTTGATCGCGTGATCAACGTTTTTATCTGTATTTATCTCATAAATCAGATGAATCTCACTAATGAGCAAGTAACTAATCAGTATAACATATGTTAGTTAATCATATTACAAATTGAACACCTTTATAGATAACATATATCTATCAGTTTTTGGGTTATGATTAAATAAACTTTAATTAAAAGTCGAATTTGAAACTTATAAATTAAGACTTTACTATGCTAACCGAACACTTGAGCGTTGGAATATCTTTAAGATGTACTTATCCATGCAGCATGATCAATGAGTGAGGAGAGTGAAAAACAACATAACTTGGCCAGGTTTGAATTTGAATGTGACATGTAAGGATGACAATCGGTCGGATTAGACATAGACAGTGTCTACCCGCTACCCGCATGAATACCGTTTAAAAAATATTCGTAAATATTTTAAAACACACAGTTATCTCAAAATATTTAAAATTTTATTTTATAAAATTTTAAAAAATATAAAATATAATATAAATTAAAATTTAATTTTAATTAAATGTAATACGATAAAATATAAATTAATTTTAATTTTAATTAAATTTAACTTAATAAAATATAAATTAATTCTTTTATTTTTTACAAATAACAAATATCTATAAATATGGATAATATAATACTCACATCAACTTCTTTATAAATAGATATTAAAATATTGGTTACATGTTTATAAAAAATAAATCCCCACAAATATTAATTATACATAACCGATTTTATCTAAAAAAATATCGACACAAATATTTTTCTGTCCTTAACTATTTGATTGTAAACTCCCCAAACAATGATTATTATGATAATAATTATAATAAAAATAATAATAACAATTAAAAAAATAATAATAGTGGTAGTGGTAGTAGGAGGTGTGGAAAGGGTTGATGAGTCCCAATAAAGGTTATGTTCCTTTATTTTCCTGCTCTGAGATTTAATTGGAAGAAGAAATCAAGATCTCTGATCGTGGAGGGAGTGGACATGTCTGAGTTTGACCAGTATAAAGTGCGTGTCGCTGTTTTTGTCTTAGAAAGAAACGGTACATACACTAGCACACTACTTTTGGGAGAAAGTTAGGAAGAAAAGAAAAGAAAACTGATAATCATGTTGTGATAAGAAAGGGTTGATTGCAAAAAATGGGCGAAATGAATGAATGAATGAATGAATGAATGAATGAATGAATGAATGAAAAGTGTTAATTAATTAAACACAGTGAAAGAGTGAGTAAGTGGTGAGATTTCGTACCATAGTTTGGTGCACAAGAGTAAAGGTTGCTTGTTGCGTTAGTGGTGTGCTGTAAACCACAAATTCACCTTTCACTCACTCATTCTGTCTCTTCTCACACCTTCCACTATCACACTAATCACTATGTTTACCTAGCTACTCCTCCTCTTTCCTCGAACATCGAGCCTACAAAACAACCATGTAAATTTCAAAAACAAAACAAAGAAAGCAACGTCTCATCACACCACCACATACTTAATTACACCTATAACCATGCCTCTAATTTTATTTACTTCTCTCTACCTCTGTTGTCTCACCATTTAAGACATGTTTTTAAGGCTTCATCAACTTTATAATCGTTAATAATTTTTACATGCATGGCATGGCTAAGCAGCTAGCTCTGAATCAGTCCTATTCCTACGGCTCGCTGCTCTGTTCCAACAATTTATTGTGATGGGGCAATTGCAGAGACATCTCTTTATCGTACGACGAAAAGAAGAACTGAGTTGTCCTTGTGTTGTGTTATATATTAGTAGTAAATTATGTTGGGAAGTGTATCCTTCCGTATTTGTCACATTGCGTTATAGTTTTGGGTATCTGAAGCACAGGGAATGATACTCACGAATCACGAATCCAAATCACAAATTTCACCCTTTCTATTTAACTCTCTTTCTAAAATCTCAAATACATCCACTCATGCAAACATCCTAAACGCCACGGGGATAACTCTTTTTCTTCCTCCATTCTTTTTACTTTTACAAATTATTAAATTATTAATTTCATTTCTATTTCTACAAATCCCATTTTATTTACTCTATATAAATTATTAAACAAATAGTTAATATCTTATAATCATTATTAGAGAATCATACTTATACACTATTTATTTATAAACTCAAATAGTATTATATTTATTTTTTAAGATTATTTTATCTTCTAAATATTTTCATAGATTTTTTTTTAAGTTTTAATTTGTTTATTTGAATACAATATTTGAATTACTATCCGATACAAAAATATCGTATAAATGACATAAAAAATAATATTGGTTTTCGACGATATATTTGTAACAACAATTAAATATCCTTTTATATTTATTTTTTATGATTTATAATTCTTTCTATTTTATTTTTTAACAATAAATAATAATATAATAATAAATAATTATATTAACAGAGGTCAAATCATCATCTTCTAAACCATATTATTACTAGTCTAACGGAAAATAACAAAACTAATCATTGAATGTCTTAACATTCATGGAAAAATAACATTACTCATGTTGATAAAGAAAATACTAACAAACATTAATATATAATAATTTCAATGAAAAAAAAACTAAGTATATTGTATATCTATGTCAAATTGAATGTCTGTTTTAAGAATATTTTGAATATCAAAACTACATTATTTTTAATACGTGGAAAAAGCTTTTGCTACGGGGAGATAGAGAATTTGCCGTGTGGAAACGATTATACAAATTGAATTTGATGTTCCCAAAATATATAGAATCCCTAAGTCTTCATCGTTGTCGTATCATCTTAATTTGCACTACATCCCTTCGCAAAGGTCAATAGACAAATTTGAGATTTTAAATTGGGAACACAAACCAAAGCTAACAAGGTCCATGACATGCATATTCATTTCATGAAACAAAATTAAACGTATTCATTTTCTTAGGCCAATGTATTATAAAATTGTATACATACTGATTAAAAATCTTGCTTAATTCACCATAATCTTTATCTATAATGGTAAAGTTTATACGAAAGACCACATCGCAAGCTATTGTTATTATAAATAGAACTGAATAAGTGTAACGAAATCACCATTAACACTAATTATTTTAAAGAAAAGTGTGATTATTAATAATTAAATCGTAATTATATTGTTATTAATCTAAAATTTATTCTAAAAACTATAAATACAAGTTTGAGATAGAAAGATTAGTGATTGTATTTAATATTTATTAATTATTCAAACCGCTAAATCTTTCTGATTTTGATATCATAATATTTTCTGGAGATAACTTGCCATGACTTAATATTCAAGAAAGACTTAAACTCTAAAAAGAAACATTAATCAATAATAATTAACCTCCACCTATAACCAGAATAATTTTACTTAAATCCTATTTGTTTTAAATTTTAGTATCAATACTAAAAAATAATTAAGACGATGTTATATTCTCACAATATAATTATGAGAAAATAATAAACTAAAAATTAAATTTAATGGATCAAATCTATATATTTATTAAAGATTTTATATATTTTCTTGCCATTCTTTACTGTTTTGTAAAGGGAGATATTATTATTATTATTGCAAGGTTTGGTATTTAGTTTAGAAATTATAAGTAGTTGGATAGAACCTATGAAAGTCAGAAAGAAAATATTTCGGTATAGACACTCTCTCTAGGTTAATTAGGTTTTATGTCTGAATAGCGTTATTATTGAAGTGATGAGCAAGTGAAAACTAACTGTTTATGCAATTATCAATTAATACGAAGATAATTATTACTAATTGATGTTCTATAATGATTTAATCACAATATACATAATATACACATGTTAAATCTATAATTGTTATTCTATGTTGTTTGTAAAATATTTTATAGGTTAATATTTCTTATACAATAACATATAGTTAAAACGACACTCGTACGGCAAATACATAAATCACTCAAAAGATAAGATATACGGACATTGAAATAACATGAATTTTAAGTTTAAGCAATATAATCTAAAATTGAAATGATAATTTGATGCTTGATCAAAAGATAGTTCTAAACAACCATCTCTCATTTTTATTTTTATGTACTCAAACATTAAATATTTGTGATGATATATAGATTGTTAGAAGATGAGAGACCAAATAATCACGTCAGTGCTCACAACGAATGTATTTTTTGTGATTTAACATTTAGTATTACTATAACTAAAATTTAAGATTGTGTGATACATGACAAAATATCTTACCGAATAAAAATGACGTTATTGAAAAATTCTAAAAAATCATTTTATAATTGTTTTTTTAATTGTAAGTAACCACGTTAACAAAAAAATTGATAATAATTTTTATGATAATGTTTTCGATTGATAAATGTTAGTTTCAAGCAGAATGAACTTTATATAACTTTTTCAGAAAATGTTAAGTGTAGAAAATTATACAGTTTCATTCACGTGTAATTAGAAATCTTATCAATTCAAAGTGATTGAATTGTTGTTTATTATTCTTGGTTTGTTAATATATACATATTTTTGTGTTTGATGTAGATGTTATTCCCTGTCATTATTTTTTTAAAATTAAATCATCCTATATGTCTTCGTGTATTGTTGTAATCCATAAAATTAAATATTTTTTCTTTAATTTTAACGTATTTGTTATTTTTCAAAATTTTGTATCACTTTTGAACTAATATAAGTTAGGAAAGACGAGACGATTAAATAATCAGAGTATATATAATTTATTATTGTTAGTTTTAAAAATTTTCTTCACCAGGTAATTTATTTTGAAAAAATATCGTTCAAATATGTAAAGAAAATTACTTTTGTTCTTAGAAAATATTGTGAAAATCAGAATAATATCAGTAATAATTGTAAAAATTATATTGGTATTTTTTAAATACGAAAACTCAAACTCAACAACAACAATAATGAAATTAATTACTTTATTAATGACAATATGTATGTGCAAAAATTTTATATACCAAATTTTAGATAATATATTATTATTGTTTAAGGAAATTAATTTTTTCGCTTATGATAAATTATTGTTACATGAAATAATTTTTTCATAATAAATGCATTATGAATTTAACTTAAATATAAACAAATTAAATATTTATAAGATAAAAGATCTATAAATATATTATTTAAACAACTTAAATAAAAATTAGCGTCAATCGCAAAGAGTTTTTATCATAAAATCAACAAATACAATATAAAATAAATAAAATTAAATAAGATAAAAATTATAAAATGAAAACTCATTATAAAATCATTTTTTGTAAGAATTTGTTTAACAACTGTTTATGATTTTTTGCAGGCCAATTACCAATTCTTTTATGTAATTATACTTGTGAAAATTAGATAAAATTATATAAGACAAAAATTATAAAATAAAAACTCATTATAAAATTATTTTTCGTAAGAATTTGTTTAACAACGAGTATTTCTGATTTTTTTTCACATTAATTACAAATTCCTTCGTATGTCATTATGCTTGTAAAAATTAGATAAAATCAAATAAGATAAAAATTATAAAATGAAAACTCATTATAAAATCACTTTTTTATTGTTTAACAACTAGGGTTTTTTTCAGTTGGGGCTACAATAGGATGACAGAAAAAATGTTTGAGTAATAGAGATCAAAGAGAAAGGATTGAGATAAATGAGGTAGGTGAGCAAGGGTTTGAGGTTTATTTTAGTTGAGAATGAAAATTATTCAAATATCCTTAACCTTAAAACTTAGAATCCATAGTATATGAGAGTATTTTTGTCTACTAAAACCTAATACACATTACTAAAATGTACCAACTAAAAAACAGACCTACACAAGTTAGCAAACCCATATATATATATATATATATCAAAGTCTTTAAATATTTTCAATAGTCTTTATCAACATCTTATAGTTTAAAATTTTAAGATCTCCCCAGTAGTATCTTAATTATACACATGTTCGATTAGAATATAATTATTAAATGTTAACAATAAAATTGATTACTTTTAAAGTGATCAAAGAAAAAAAATCATAAAAAAATATATGAAGAAACTAAACAACCAAACAATTTTACAACTCCAACCCATGTTTTTAATTTTATTTATGCTTCGACATTTAATAAATCATTTCAGATTCAAAAATGTTTTACAGTTCAATTTTTTTAATCATTTGTTCCAAATTGTTCAAAAGATATTTACGTAATATATTTTAATATTAAATTTAACTATTTAATAGTTCAAATATTAAAGATTCAATAATTTTTATCTCAAATTTATATTTTTAAATACTAATTATATTTTATATTTGAAGTTATTCAATATTAAAATTAATTATTTTAATAATTAACTAATCTTTAGATTTTTAAAATAACAATTTACTTATATGTCTCACTAATAGTCGTCCGACGGTTTTCATAATTCCAATGTGTTGTTTACATTTTATGACATCACAGACACATAATATATATAAATACAGCTAACCAAACCCATTTCTTTTGGAAGAGCAGCTAACTTTCTATCATTCTATTATTTCCTAAACCAAAGTACAGACATTAAAACTAATTACTTCAATCATAATAATAATTTATCTGTACATTTCATTAACAATGAGACAATCATATTATACATAACCTATCATTTTTCTAATGTCACCAGAGACATCACAGACACATAATATATATAAAGACAACCAAACCCATTTTTTTAGAAGAGCAGCTAACTTTCTTGCATTCTATTATTTCCTAAACCAAAGTACAGACATTAAATAAGAAGGTTAAAAGAGTGGGGTTACATAATTCAATCCCTTTACTATGTAACTGGGCAGTCAGTGACTGGTGATTAAGAATGCTTCAATGGAATTAGGTAAAGGTACTTTAACATCTTTCCATTAGGGTGATTGTTTTTTATGATTAGTTTATTACTAATTAAGATTTGCATGAGTGTGAGAACGAAGAGCATCTAACCCTAGCTTGTTCCCAACCGTCGCTTCACATCTGAAGCCATAAGCACATGAAGGAGTCGAGTTCCAGCCAATAAATACACCACAAAAACAGATAGATAAAATATTCTGCATCCTCATATGACAGCTCATTCTGTAAAGATACTTTAATGTCCAAAACTAATACAATTTGTATGTATATGTATACGTATATGTATGTATTGTGAAACGAAAGGATGCAGCAGGACTGGGATGACTTGTCAAACCTTGGTGGAGGCTTTGCCATTCTGTCTCAAATCAGATATCAGATATCAGATATCAGATATCAGATAGAGAGAGATATGTTTGAACATGTTCTTTTCACGTGTAGCCCACTGTGTTTCTTTTAATTCCCGCGCGCGCCACTTTCTTCATTTCTCTCTTTTACCACCTTCAAATAAAATCATATATTATTATTTCAATGTTATATTCAACTCAGTTAGTATCTTTTATATATAGGCATTATATAAATAAATATGTTTTAAGTCTTCAAGCCTATTTTTATTACGAAGAGTCTGATATTCAATTTACAAAAATTCTACGATAAATATTTAGTAAAATTCCAATGTCGTGGTAATTTGTAAGGAATTTGGTTAAATAAGTTTAAGTCTTCCATTTTTCTTTTTACAGAAAATTTATATATTGAGAGTTTTGGGTACAGGTGATAAGAATGTTTTTTAATATAATATTTTTAAATATATTTTTTAATAATTCATTTTTAATGTTGGGTACGGTTTAATTTACATAAATTTTGAGTTTATACCGGGTCGATCCCTTATAATTAAATCAAGTTACTTGTTATTCATATTAACTAATTTATCTATGGTCATTAATAAATACATTTTAAATGAGCTCCATAAGACTTTTGTGTCATTTATTTTAAGACTCTGTATACTGTTAATATATTTATAAAAAAATAGTGAAATATAATTTATCATCAAAAAATTATTAAAAAGATTGTTAACTTATCACCGTGCTTTGTTTTTGTAAGAGACTAATCGGGTTTTTAGAAGAGGTGTCAGGGATGGAGGGGGGCATTAGAAGTAAAAAAGTACCGTTAGTTGTGATGGGATTGTACAGTGTACCTTAACCAGGGTTTAAACATTCTATAAATAAATTGGTAACCAGTAATAGTAACACAGAACATAACATAACACGATGTTTAGGAGGAAGGGATGAAAGAGGGATCCATTAATTTGTAGGGTACATTTGTCACGTGTCGAGTAATTGTGGTGCATGGCCCATCTTTCATCCGCCTCTGGAGCTACCGCCAGAACCTCACAACAAATAAAATAATACTTCGTTTCGTTTGGGGAATAAATAACAATAACACGCTCTTTTTTTATCGTCACTGCTCACTGCCAGTGGTCACGCACACACACTCCTTCTCAATTCTCTCTTCTCTTCTCTTCTCTTAAAACACAATGGAGGACCTTCTTCTTTCTCTCTCTCTTCTCTCCATCGCATAGGACTTCCCTCATCCAACATGGCTAATCACCACCACCATCATCATGCGCACGACACCAACCTCAAATCCCTTCTCGACACCCTATACTGCTCCGAAGAGCATTGGGAGGAAAACGTCGGGGAAGATGAATTAGACCAGGCAGAGGATGATTACCCAACAGCTAACGATATTACTAATAATAACGCTACCAGTAGCACCACCCTAATTAACTCCCTTCACTCCCCTCATGCGTTGTTCGAAAGCGACATGTTTTGTGACGAACAGGAGTTGACATCGCTGCTGGGGAAAGAAAAACACAACCCTCTAACCACTTTCCTCCGAAGCAACCCTGCGCTCGAGTGTGCTCACAGGGAAGGCGTGGAATGGATGCTCAGAGTGAACGCTCACTACTCCTTCTCTGCTCTCACAGCTCTTCTTGCCGTCAACTACTTTGACCGCTTCCTCTCCACCTTCCGCTTTCAGGATGGCAAGCCGTGGATGACACATCTCGCTGCCGTCGCTTGCCTCTCCCTCGCTGCCAAAGTGGAGGAGACACAAGTTCCCCTTCTCCTAGACCTTCAGGTATCTTCCTTTCTCCACTCTCTCACATTACCAACAAACAAAACTCTTTACGTCTTAACTCAAAAAAATTACGAGAGGAGAACTTTTTACTTCTTCTCTAACATTTTCTATAATAAATGTGGGATTTCAGCTTTACAAGAGTTGTCTCCGTTTACTTCTTATGTTTTCTAACTATTTATACATGTCTTGATTCTGATTGTTCTCTGAATTGTGCAGGTGGAAGAGGGTAGATACTTGTTCGAAGCCAAAACGATTAAAAGGATGGAAATTTTGGTCCTTTCCACTCTTGGATGGAAGATGAACCCGCCTACCCCTCTCTCCTTTCTTGATTACATCACAAGAAGACTTGGATTGAAGGATAATCACTGCTGGGACTTCCTTAGGAAGTGCGAAGGCGTTCTTGTCTCTGTCCTCGGAGGTAATTTGGTTACACCTTCGTGGTTAGAAGAAACACCGAATCAGCAAACAAGCTGAAAGACAATTTTCGCTTCTGATAGTTCATTACAATTCGATGATTTCTCGTATCGTGAGTTCTCCCTCTTGATTATGTTTATATTTAAGTCTTATTTTCCAACATTGCAGATTGGAGATTAATGGGCTATCTACCGTCTGAACTGGCAAGTGCGACGATGATACACGTAGTGAAAAGCGTGGAGCCTTGTCTAGAAGGCGAATACCAGAGACAACTCTTGGGTATTCTAAGATTCGACAAGGTTGGTGGAGGTTTATTTTTAATTTGGTTTTTATGTTTGATTTGGAGGTTGGTAGGAATAAGAAATAAAAATGTGGAATGTATGCGTACAGGAGAAGGTGAATGAGTGTGGGAAAGTGTTGGAATTGTGGTCAGGATACGAGAAGCAGGGGAGACAATGCATGAAAAGGAAATTTGGAAGCGTTCCGGGAAGTCCAAACGGCGTGATGGAGATGTCGTTTAGCTGTGATAGCTCGAACGAGGAGGTGTGGAGAGTAGTTGCCGGTGGTTCGGTGTGTTGTTCGCCGAAGAAGAGTAGAAGTGAAGTAAAGCGATAAAGGAAAATGTTGTGGGCAGCCATTAATTTCAACTACCCTCTCACTCCTAATGGAAACATATATAGTCTTTCCCTGCTTTAATAACTGCGTATCTTTCTCTTTCTCTTTTTGACCACCAAGTTAAATTGCCAACCATCTCTGCCTCGCACTACTTCCATTCACCCCTCATTTACTGATCGGATTATAGATTTAGACCTTCCACGCAACCTCACATCCCTCTTCCTGTCTAGGACTGCAACCAGATATTGTTGGCATTTTATGAAGAACTATTTTATATAATTCATTACTATTAATAATATACTAATACTATATATTTATATCAACAAAAACACCACCTTAATGTATTTTTTCTATTCTCTTTTCCTTTCAAGCGATGAGATATTACAATCATTAATTTCATGTTCAATCCACCAATAATAAAAAAGCATTTGTGGAAAGATTTGGGTGAATGAAATTTTGTTTTGCTTGTGAAGAGAGAAACACAGTGTCGGCCAGCGGCAGATATGAGGGAGCGAGTGATTATTATTTATTTGTTGGGGGTGTTGTGTTGACCTCTTTGGGTTGAGCTCGGCTTCCGTTTGTATAGCAATTATGGTAAAAAGTAATCATACAATGAGCCATCCAGCTGTAAACCATCCTTTTATGTTTCTATCGCTTTCTTTTTAAGTTTTTTAATGCTTCTTCATTTATTCTCATTTTTCAAAATTTTCTCCTTTCCTTCTGTCTTTTTGTCATCGCAAAAAGCCAAAGCGGACCCTTGTCTTCCCCATCTTGCTGCTTCTTCTTCTGCTCCCCGATTCAAACCATAATAATGTCATTATTAAAAGAAAAACCATTTCTTCTATAGACGTGGATCTTCTTTATTTGTGTTCTAAACTAAAATCGAATCATCTTAACATTTTAAATAGGTTTTCGGTTACGTTAAACATCACGACATCGATTTCGAAGATACTATAGTCTGTCGGATATCCTTCCGAGATAGAGACGTTTGTGACATCCGCGGCAAGTGTTGCACTTAGCATGTATTATTTGTTTGTCTATTTTTCCTTTAACTGAAAAAAAAGGTCAATTACCATTGTGCATTTATTTTTTTAACGAGCAAAATAAAGCAGAGGAAAATAAAAGCGCGTGCCAATAATCTTTTACTTTCCCTACGTTAAAAGAAAGCGCTTGTTGGTAGGTATGGCAGTGGATTTTCGATTTTTGAAGCTCTCGAGTGCAAAATTCGTCTCCGATATCCATCCTTTCTCGGAAGCACCGCAAATCGAATAATAAAACAAGACCAAGTCAAAATGAGTGCAAAACAAACAGTTGTTTTCTCAGATCTCAACCAAGAATAAAAGTGTGATATTTTTACTGCATTAACTCCTCGTAATAACAACTTCTACAGAGCTTTTGCAGCATTCCTTTACAATTCAGTGGTAAAAGATAATGTTTCCTAATTGCAGCAGAACAGCATCTTGAATTAAAAAAAATTATAAACTGGCCGTCTATGAAACCTTGTTGGTTCACTTGGATCAGTCACAAAAAAAAAAGAGAGACAATAAGAAAAGATTTGAGTTTAAGAATTGGTTTGCTCGGCAGAACAATTTTCTTTTGTAGTGGATCTTGGTTCTGTCTTGTTCATAGCACGCAAAAGACAGCCATGAAAGCCCCTGCATATGCTTTCCCTACCTTATTAAAGGGGACCATTGCTTGACTTTATTCCCTTTCTCTATATACGTGCTGCTTTGAGTTTTTTTTTCAAGGGAGATTGAGTGTTGTTGTTGAAATGACATTGAGAAGAAACAAAAACTTTTCAATTCCACCAAATACTTCCACATTTCATATATTATGTTACCACTAACAAGACAACATCTTATTATTTTAATAATGAACTCATAATGTGTAGATACTGCATCATGATATGTGTTTCCAAAAACTAAAATGTTTTTTTTCCCTTTCAAGCACATTCTTCCACCCCAATCTGACTGAAAATTTTGTAGTATAGGTGATGAATATTTTTTTTATCTAACTCAATTCAATTCAATTAAAATTGACGTAAAGTAGAAGAATTTATAAATCTTCCATCGTATAAAAAAAATTGTATAAAATAATTTTTAATGATATAAAGCGTATATGAATTAAAAAGAAAAAGGAAGAAAAAGACAACCACGGAATAGTATAGACTATTGGCGAAAAGAGAAACATGTTGCTTCTTTCTCGGTATAATTTATTTAAGTACACTTTTTTTTACTCAATTGTTTTAGTATATTTCAATGTTTGAAATGGGCAAAGAGATGATAGGAGCAGTGTGGCACCCTTTGACCTGTTCAGTTATTTACTCCTATTGTGAATGGAGTGCTATTACAAGCCTTTTCTTTTTAGTGCTCAGAATAGTTTCAATAATTTATCAGTTTATGCCGATGGTTAATTCTTGGTAGATAACTGTAAATTTTTTTTTTTCACAAAGTATAATTATTTTTCTCAAACAAAGAACGTAAAAATAAAATTACAGTGGAAACTAAATTCTATATAAAATTTACTGTGGTCATAGGTCTAACACTGAAATTTAAAATAATTAAACATTGTTATTAATATTTTTGTTTTGTGTGTTTGAATTTGCTGTGGAAAGAGAAGGAGGGGTCCAGAGAATATGGAGCCCACCACACTTTTAATATGATTGTGCAGTCAAAAGTGTGGGTTTTGTGATTTCACCGCGTGAATGCATTAAAAGAGAGAATGTAAATTCGAATTGCACGCTATATGATTGAAGTGGGGAAATAATTGATCCTATCCGAGGAACTGTGGAAGATTGTGTGTGAAATATGATTATTATAAATGAGAATTGAAAGGGAGAGAGACAATTGGAATTGTGAAGTTAGGAGGAGATACACATTCCGTGCGTGAGTGTTATAATGGTGAAGGACCCCTCTAAGGGTCTTCACATGGGGCACGGGATGACATTGGAATGGGCTTCTGGGCTTGGGCCGCATGCTGCTGTCTGTTGGAAGCTGTCACTGTCCGAAGCAGGCTAATGCCAAACACTGCTGCTACTCAGTACACTTGTTCATTAACTGCATCTGCCATCTTCTCCTATTGTCTTTGCCTCCAAAGGGATCCACCTCTTCTACCATCATTTACCAAACTTTCATTCAATTTCATTTACCACATGCATTCCACTCACCTATTACTATACTCACACTCAATAATCTGTTCACTCTCCTTAGGAAATCTAATCCTTAAAACCTAATTAATAGGGCCTCAGAAAATCTTGTAATTTTTTCTTGAAATTGAGTTGAATTGAAGAAAGATGGATGGAGGAGTGAAGAGAGAGTGCTAGTTAAAGAGTTAACATCAAGGGCAGAGTTGGGTCAGTGGCATTGTCTATTTCCTAAACAAAGTTTTTGTCTTGTTGAAAAGGAAAGTGACATTAATAAACGTCACAGGTCACAGACCTAGCCATGGATTTGGCCACCGCCACCATAATCATCAACAACTAACTATACTCTATACATCTTTCAAAGATAAAAGATCAAGAATATGTGAACCAACATTCATTGCTCTTTGCCTCCATCTCACCTTTCCTTTTCAAAATCTCCATTTCGACACAATGCCAAATCACCCATTCAATACATGTTTTAAACACATTTCATTTATAAAAATCTATGATTGCTATATTTTATTTTATTTTATTTGTTGAAATTTCGTTTTCATCTTTGATTTCTTAAGGATTTATTTGTTACTCTTTGTTTAATTTGGATCGATGTTGTCTTTTGAAGCAGTGACCTCTTTTAAAGTGTAAAAGACTAAAATAAATCTTTTAAAGTTACAAGTTGAAAATTAATAAGTATATAAAATAAATATTTTAGTCCATTTTTTAAGAAAGGGACTACCGAGTAACAGAGATGAAACTGAGCCTTTTTGTGTTAATGTTAGCAATTCCTTGTGCAATTGGGTTGGACCGAGAACTCAAGCCCAATCAACATGGCCTGCTTTGGAGTGGAGTTGGGGAAAACAATTTCAGGCCTAGCGGTCATGTATTCTTTTAATGATTAACAGTGTTTTGGTCCACATTATTATAAAATGTTTTCATATAATTCAAATTGGTAAGATCTAAATGAGTTTAAATATTTAAATTATACGATAATTAAATTAATAATATATATTTTTAAATTATAAAATATAATCTATATATATATATATAATAAGAACTATTTATGTTAAACTCTAATAAACCAATTCAATTTGAGTTAAATTTTTTTAGAAAATACTATTTGTTTCCTTAGACTAACTTCTCTTAGAAACTAACAAATTAGTTTGAAAATTGACATATCAAATTAGTTTGAAAATATTTATTGACATAATATTCACCAGAACATTTCATAAACTTCAATTATTCTTTAAAAGAAATACTTTTTATAAAATCAACAAGCGTTAAATATGTTTCGAACATATTCTTAATATTTAATTAAATTTATAGATAACAATCGGGTATGACGAACCCACTAAATTTACCGGACTTATTTGCTATTTTTTGTTTTATTGGATTTATCAAATTGGTGGATTAGAGGTGGAGTGGAACAGTCTAATCCGTTAAGTTTTTTTAAAATAAAAAGTAATCTAAAAATTTGATATTTATATATCATATTATTTGAAGATTGTAAATATATAATAATATTATAATTTAAATTATTAATCTTTACAGATTACATTTTAATTATTAATTATAAATGTATATTTAATATGTAAAAGTAATAATTATTTTAATATAGATATTAATTAATTAAAACTTAAAATATATTTATGATGTACTTTTAATACATACACACACACACACACACACATATATATATATATATATATATATATATATATATATATATATATATATATATATATATATATATATATATATAAATAAAAAAGATAAAAAAATTAAAATAAAACATACTAGCGGGTCACATCACCTATCCTTCTTTAGGCAGAATGGGCCAGAATTTCTAAACTTTTTTTTCCTCAGAAACCTGACCTTGGATGTTTTTGGCGAATCAATAACAGACTAAGATTGTCCCCTTAGTTGAATTATGTTTAATCATGCAACATTTTTCAACAAGTTTGTAAAACATTTTTATGTAATAATTTATATGAACAGATACTATTATTATATTGGATATAATTATAGATTTGAAATAGAATTAAGACAGAGCAAAATATTGATAGAAATAAAACAATAGGTGATTTTTTAATAAGGAACATTTAAGACATTTTGAATGTTGCTTTATTTATCTAAAATAATGATAAAAAAAGGGAAATTCAAAGGAATACCAATAAGAGGAGGAAACAATACTTGGTTGTTATAAAATTAAAGCGATGCGACATTGAAACACGAAAAGAGATTTCAGCATACGCGGAAGATAGCCTCAGAATCAGTTTTATTGGCCATTAAACGGCAAAAACATTCTTAAGAAAATACACGATCGTATGGAAATTGCATTACCGTTCACGTTCTTTTCCATTCGTACATTGTCAACTTCAACGTAAAACATCTTCGTTTTCAATGGTTGCTTTCGTTGAAATGCATAACTCAATGTCAATGTGCCATCAATTGACACTGCCTAATTCTGTTAAGGTGCGAGTTTCACGTTACTAATTTATTCATATTATTTATTTCACTCCACACTATTCCTATTCAACCATTCTTCCTTCAAATTTAAAACTAACACCACAAAACATATTTTATTTTACAATCAATTTACAATAACCACACATCTCATAGTAAGCAATGTGGAGCTGGCAAACTTTGTACAATTTACGAGCTCCTAAAGTTAGAAATTGGTGCGCTAACACCAAGAAGAAGCAAATAAATGATGCTATATATAGTTGGAATAATCGATGCGTTAACACCAACAAGAAGAAAATAAATGATGCCATAGAATGAAGTCGACTTCCAATCATGTAGCCAATTAAGACTTGAATATGAGGAAGGAATGATAAATGCTATCTTCATTAAAATTGTTTTCAACTTAAGATACGTGTTGGGGAAAAAGAAAAGAAGAAGAAGGTTAGAACCATACCATAAACAGCAAGTGAAAACCTTCAACTTGGGGGTGTTTCACATGGGCTTCTTCACATAACGTGGAAAATGTGCAGTCAGAACTAAATTCTAAGGTCACATTCTCACAAAAGAAGCATCAAAACTGTAACCACGTAAATAGGTAGATGAAATAATATAACGGGGTTACATTATATTTTCTTTTTTATTTCCTAAAATTAGATTGGGATACTTCTAAGATGGGATTATGTCAAGAATTATGGGTTTATTTAATAATATGATATTTTTATTATTTTGTATTTTATTTTCATAGATTAGTTTATTAATCAAGGGTCATTTGAATTTTCACATGATCGATTAGTTTTACAATGACAGTAGCTCTGTAACTTTCCCAGTTTGTTTTCATGAGCTATTTCGACCAGCATGACATACCAACCAACTTTGGAAAGTAATTATGTTCAATCATTTTCCAGTTCTTTTACTGCGCTTTTAAATGATACCTACTCAAATATGAATTTTGTTATTTCTTATCTTAGACAAACCAACTTTACCTTCCTGACTATGACCACAACCAAACCTTCGTTCAACAGGAATTCTTCTGTCCACCACCACTGTCTCGTAACCGATCTAAGTTAATTTCTACAGAATTGACTTATAAAATGAAATTAATATTTATATATATTTTAAATTAGTTTTATTTTTGGTAGATATAACAAATTTAATATTATATAACAAATAATTTTATTATATTTGAGAAATTGTAAATCCTATGCTACATTTTGTACATAAAAATTCTCAATTTTCTGGATGACAGAAGAAATGTATTCTCGCTCTGTCTCTGTACATATATCTTCTACTTTTTAAAAACAAATAAAGTAGCAATTTTCCAAACCATTCAGGTACGAACTAGCTAGCACAGCACATGGGACCAGGAGAAACGTGGTGCAGTACATGAAGAAGAAGAATACAGTTTTTTTTTTTCATTAAAATGGTTCACTCTAATCTCAATTTAGATATTCTGACAGGTTTTTAAATTAAAATTTGGACGTACAATTTTATCATCAACTTGGTCACCTAAATAAGGATTTTGATTTTTTTTCTGGTTTATTTTATGAATAGTTAGATATTTAGAAATTAAGCCAATTTAGATGATAACTTTTGAATCCTTTTTTGTACTTAGACTTGCTCAATCGAGATTTCTTCATTAAAAGATGAAATAAACTATGGTATATAAAGATTTGGAGATCGGACATGATAGTATATTATTCAATAATGTGCCTCTGATATAATAGTTCAGCACATTCGTAACTTTTATATGATGCAAAGTTCATTGCGTTACTTCTTAAATCCTAGTTTTTGTTAAAGTTAAGCATCAAAGACTTCAAAATGTTGCATGATGATTATTCAAGTACCCATACTTTTCAAATAAAAAATATCAAGTTATTTTGCTATTGCACAAAATAGAGATCACAGGATCTTTCCATCAGTATTTATAATTGTTAAAGGTAAAATAAATGAGACACTTTGTTGAACTTTTGACAAGCGTACTGTACTATAATGATTTTTAAGTAAGAGTGTCGATCCCACGAGGAATAACTTCAATTAAATAGATAAATTTATCTCAAACAGCATATATACAAGGGTATTCAAACTGATTCATAATGAATTTTGATAATTTATACTACGTTGCGTAAAAGTGAAATATTAATGGCAGATAAGTTAAAGAAAGTTTAATACGAGAAGTTGGGATTGAATTCATCTATCTCACTCGTCTACAATCTAAATGAATATAAACATATAGCAACTGAAATTACCAATATTGATCCAACACACAAAAGTCATTTATACCGATTCCTCGGGTATAAAATTCATAAGATTAATTCCTTGAATATCAATTCCTCACATATCCAACAAATTGTCTAGCATTATATTCAAGTGTTAAAAGCAATTAATAAACTAAAATTTATCCCTAGCATCACAGGATATCAAGCATTCTTGTTCAGATCATATTTTAGAAATACTTTTCAGTCAAATCTAAAACCCATATTCATGAAATTATTGATCAGATAGAATCAAGCGCTAAGAGGAGAACAAAAATACCAATATTGAATAAAACAAAAATGCTATATATAAATATCACCAGATTACATCCGAGTTCGAATCAATTACATTCAATCCCAAGAGAGAAGATCAGCCACTCATCGTAGCCATTAGCATTCTAAGCGATGAAGAAGAAGATCCTACAACTAAAGTGGAAGAAAAACTCTTTGGGTAACTTCTTTCTCCGCAGCTCTCCGTCTCTTCCTATCTTTCTGACTCGTGAGTATATATATTGCCCAAGTTCTCGCTTAAGCTAGATGATTATCACTTAAGCAAGAAGAAACTTCTTGGAGAAGATAGTCATTTTCGCTTAAGCTAAATTATTTTCGCTTAAGCGAAAATGACTTTTAAATCGATGGCTTCCTGATGAATCTAGCTTAAGCGAGATCATTTTAATTTGAGTGAATTGTTGTAGGATTTGCTCTTCTTTCTTAATTTACCCGGAACATATACAAAATAGGAATCAAATGATTTCCTTTTAATCAACAACTCGGAAATATATGATTACATTTCATCTTTTTTATATTGGGGCGAATTGATACAAATGTACACAATTTAAAATATAAGTGTCAAAATTTCATATAAAAATTTACTATTTTTTGGACTTATCACACTTGTGTGTTCTTTTAACTTGGACAATAATATGTAGCACATCGGTAAAACTTATGCACTATGGAAACAATTAAATATACAACTGAACTCGTTCATTTAAACCCACACCCGCATAAATTTACATTAAAAAAAATTCTTAGTGTATAATCTGCATGAACTTCAATTTTATCACATACCTACTCTCACAAAAATTCTCATGTTATATAATATAATTGAAACTAATATTAATACATTTCAAAAATACTTTAAGCTTTATTAAATTAAAATTTAATACGAAGTACACTGAAAATTATATGACACAATAACATATAAAAAAAATCCAAAATTAAGACATAATAAAATAAACTTATATGCATCTATTATCTTTGATCTTATACATAAAAGAAATTGTGAAAAGACTTAGGTGCAAGGTGGTTGTAAGTATTGTGGAAAGGAATCAAGTGTCTGATGTTGGAATTCAAATTGTGTAACACGTGTTGAAAAGTGAGTTAAAACACTAAACTAAGAGAGAAATCGAAAATTTTTTCTTTTAAGACATAAATGTGACAATGAAAATTGGACATAAACAAAATTAAATAAAAAAAAATCATTACAATTCGGAATTATATATTAGTCATTAAATTTTTATCAACTTACATAAAATAAAACTTTTGAAAAAGTTTTGATTTTTAAAAAATTGAAATTATGACCTCTTAATAAAATATAAATTATTATGTGAGCCACGATTTCTTCGTGAATATATTCTTCATGATGAAATTTCATACACACGTATAAAAAACAAGTCCAAATCTTATAATTTGATATCAAAATTGCACTGTCTTAGTGGAAAAAATGAATACAAGGATATTAAAAGTTTGAAAAGTATTTTTATAAATTTAAAAAATGGAAAATTTCAGTGCTTTAAACGGAGAAAGAAATAAAATTTATTAATAAATATATTTTTTAAATTTCTTGGTACGAAATTGAATCATAAAAAAGATATCATTAATCGCTGTCACTCTTGTGTTAGTGGCCTACCCAAAAAAGTAGCCTACCCCAAAAGTTGGGAAGTGCTGGTCAATTTCCTATCAGCGTGGGCTATTTTTATATATTCAAGACAGTATCAGTTTTTTTTTTGGAATATTTTTATTTTATATTAATTTGATGTCATTAAATTTTTTCAATCAATCATGAAAAATATAACCTGTAATAAAAACCTTTAGAAGGAAAACACAATTATGAGTATTTTTCAAATTGACAAATATTGAAAGAAGAAATCCATTCAATTTAATTGAGATTTTGGAAACATTATTTACTTTTGAATGAACTTTAGATGATTATATAAATAAAGTGGAGTTAAACCATTATTTGATAATTTTATGGCATATATTAAGTATTTTTTATAATTGGAGATTAAAAAGTAAAGAAGATAAGATATCTTAGTTTGGGTTTGTATTGGTGAGAGCTACAATGGTTGGGTCCACACAAGTTCGTAGCATTATCTCTTAATATCTATGGCGATCATTAGTCATCTTAAACAGCCAATCACAACCTTATCTTTCCCTTAATCAATTATTATAATCATAAATTTTCTAAATAATTTCATAATCCAAATTGAGATTTGTTTATTAAGTTAAGGGTTGAGCCAGTTAATAAGTAAGCACGTGCATAACGCATCAGCTGTGACTTATCGTGTTAATTAGTCACCGATCTTACCCGATTTTCTATAGCCGCCTCAACTTTCTACTGGAATCCATCTCACCAGTATTCATTTAAATAAACAATAAACTCAAAACTTCTTATAAATAATGCTACCAATTTTATCTTTACTTTTCAACATAATTCATTTCAATTTTTATTTAAAACATAATTTAAGTAATATTTTATTATTATTTGTTTTCTTGTACCGGACCAATCAAATCATATTTGCTTTTATTTTGTCATATCTCTATGTTATTTTATTATTATATCATCTTTTATTATATTTAATTGTTAAACAAGATTTTATATTATAAAATTTAATAAGTAGCTAAAATTATTATTCGTGATTCAACGATTATATTGTTTATATTATTATCATTATTTTCATCTTATCTAACTTTTAATTAGTTTTTATATATAAAAAGTAAAAAAAAAAATTACGAACATGTTATTAAAATTATGAAAAAATATTACTATTTTTATTTTTCAAAATATATAAGTAAAACTTAAAAACGAAATAGGAAAATTGAAACACTTGAAAGTCAATAAGAGTTTTCAGGACCCTGCAGAAATATCACTGTGGCTTTTCTATTGTCTTTTCTAAAGTGTATTGGTTCTATAAATTCTTAATCCGCTATAATAATCTACATTAAGTTGTAGAAATTGAAATTTTTTGTCAAAGCATTTAGAAATGAAATTGTTATAACACGTAGTATCAAATTTGAAGGTGAAACTATATTATAATAATAATTTTATTGAGTTTTTTAATTCTGTTATCTTACCTTTTGATTAATATTAGTTAAAATGTATGGAAAAATAAACTAAATAATGATTCAGGTCACACTTCCCGGTGAACCAAAGGGATTCCAGATTCCCTCGTTTAAATAAAATTATCGGTACTGCAAGATTCTTCTGAAAAATACTGTATACGTGCAGTGACGTTAAAAAACAAAATAAAGAAGTTCAAATTGGACATTTTGCACCCTTACTGTAAAATGATTAATTAAACCGAGATATTATAAATCAATGTCCTATAATAATTCTTAGAATAAAAAACATGGTATGTTTTACGTAAAAAGTGGTTATGGTATTTTCATTTCAATTTTTTTAAGGAGGAAAACCATGTTTAAAACATGGTCAAACATAGATGTTGTAATAATATCCTTGCCAAAAGTCCATGTTAATTTTAAAATAAGTCCATGTAATAATATCCTTGCCTCGTCATGGGGATCATACTATCTATTTTGGCATTTTAATTTTTTTAAAATAATCAAAAAGTACTCCGTTTATTGTTAAGAACAGTCCATGACGACGGGAGACAATTTGCTGCGAACAGACATGTCTGCTTCAACTAACCATTTTTTAACATTTTTCGAGGACTCAATTTTCTCAAATAGACATTTTAAAGCAATAATTATTACCATAAAAAGATTTGTTTAATTTTACCGATCACTATACTTTAGAAAATATATATTCCTTTGGAATAAATACTCTCTATTCTGTTATCAATATTCATGAATATCACTTAAAGTCATCAATGTATTTCTCAAATTATTCATTGTCCAAACGAATATACATTTATTACAAGAGAAAATCATTTAGTACTTTCTAAAGTAATTAATTTTTTAATAATTATGTTTAATGTCTTAATTACTATATCTTAATAAATTTTGATAAAACATATTTATCTCTATTACGGATAACTGTCACAATAATATATTTGTTATTATAAAAAAAATAAAAATATTATTATCTGATTATCATAATTTGTTTTCTTTCATTTAATGTTTTATTCTTCTATTATTTACATAGTTTTGAGAAGTTATTTTTTGTTTTTTATTAGATTACACTTATGATAATGTCTAAGTGAAAATGAAGTGTAACAGATAAAATTTCTTTTAGTATAGGTTTCTTTTTTATTTCATAGATTTTTCTCATTTGTATTTTTTAAAAACTTTTACAGTAAAGGTTTATAATTTTAAAATATTTTAAAATTATATATTAATTTTTTATAATATATAAAAATTTAGGGTGACAAAGATCTGTCTTAGCTTCCACAATGAGGTTTTATATAAAAAAGAACATCGAAGTATACATATTTGACATAAATTATATATGATATATATTTAATATAATATTATTTTTTATATGTATGTATATATTTATTTAGTTAAGATAACCATATACTCTAATTTGGCAATATACAACAACAATATGTAATGTAATGTGCATATTATTTATTAAACTGAATAATCTTTACATTTTTGCATTATATGTATGTTATCTACTGAAAGGGGGTAAAATTAAATATGTACTTTTAACCAATGCAAACATAGGTTTAACCAATTTGTGTTTATATGTTTTTTATGATAATAAAAATTGAAAAGTAATGTTAGTCATTAATAATAATTATCAAAGTAAACTAAAAAAATAGAAACTGTCATTACAAATAATTTCTTACATATCATAACAAATTATGTTGACTTTGAAAACTATTTATAGTTTGGAGCATGATTTATTAAAAAAATTTCAAAAACTTTAGTTGAAGAATGATTTTTTTTAGTTTGTCATAATTTTTTGGATTAATGAATAGTTTTAAGAGTTTTAGAGAAAAATAATGTTAGTGTTTATATTTTTGTAAGTAAGTATAATTCAAAAATTTTCATTTTTTCTTTAGGAAAATCATTATCACGATAAATTAGTTAATTTAGTTTTGATTAATAGAGAATAATATTAATGATTTAGCGTTTTATCTTTATGTATTTATTTTATTTTTTTTATAGATATAATTTTCATATCTTTTATGAATATTTTGTTATAATAGATATATCTTTTTGTGTGTTTTAATTTGGTGTGATCTTTTCATGTTTTGTATTTTTTTTATCTTATTTTTTATTAAATTTTCGTATAATGGCAAATTGTTATTATGAGTGAGATGTTGAATGTTTGTTTGATACATATGAATAGTATTAAATATATTAAATTACATAATTTCATAAAAAATTACTTCATTGAGTTTCGAATAGAAGAAAAAATAAGTTTAGTGTTATTATCAAAATATAAATAATTATGAATTAGTTTGATTGATGAAATATATCTAAAATGTGATTTAGTTAATATAATAAAGGTAAATGTGTTAATTGAAGGGATTGTATTTAATGAATAATAATGATTAATTTAAAGCATGAAAAGAATAAGTTGAATCTTACCCCCTCCCATATCCAATAGTGAGAGGAAAACAGGGACAGAAGAGAGCAGCGTTGGACACCGAAGTCTGACTCATTCTGCACAAACTGGGGAAAGGGCAAGTTCGGAATACGCACCCTTCCTTCGTAGTTGATAAGGAATCCGAGTTGTCCAAGTCAGGGACAACAACTCTCATGCATCCGAAACGACCGCGTACCACTTTCCCTCCCTCAACCCTAACCCAGATTTAACTACACCAGATAATCACTTTCAAGTCCGAATTTCCCTATAAAACCACCAACCAACTTCTACCCCCAAACACAACACAAAACGATACACAACTGCGTACATAGAATAAAGAGAAATAATATCATGGGGGGCTGGGCAATAGCGGTGCATGGTGGCGCAGGCGTGGATCCTAATCTCCCATCGCACCGTCAGGAGCAAGCCAAACAACTCCTTACTCGCTGTCTTAATCTTGGCATCTCTGCCCTTCGTTCCAATGCTTCCGCCGTCGACGTTGTCGAACTTGTCGTACGTAATTCTTTCCTCTCTCTCTCTCTCCCTCCCTCTTGCATGTCCTTTCTTTGCCCTTACCATTTTCCAAACGAATGTATACCCATTCGTGCCATGGCGTTCTCTCGCGATTCTCGGACCAATTTTGCATTTAAATCTGTGGAAAACGCTGAAAGATTTTAATTTAACAGAAAATGTTTCCCGGCTGCTTCCTGCATGCCTAGTTCTCCATGCATGCATTCTTTAACCGAGTACAAGAAATACAGAACCCGTGGAATGAATAACAGTAATAATCAAACTCAAGAAATGTCGTAGCGGTCGCGGTCGCGGTTGCTGTCATAGTTGTGCAGTGTCCAAAATGTTAACGTTTCAATCAAAGTTGCTCTCCGGACCCTTTTATATCAAAACCTTCATGATGATAAATATATCTATTGCCTAAAATGTGATCGAGATTATTTATTTATTCTATGAATTGCTGTTTATTTAGTGGCGTCGGAGTGATTTGGTATTGTGGATGCAGGTACGGGAACTGGAAACGGATCCCCTGTTTAACTCGGGTCGAGGATCCGCCCTGACAGAAAAGGGAACAGTGGAAATGGAGGCAAGTATCATGGACGGTTCCAAGAGACGATGCGGGGCCGTTTCGGGCCTCACCACCGTCAAAAACCCCGTCTCACTCGCTCGCCTTGTCATGGACAAGTCTCCACATTCCTACCTCGCCTTTAACGGCGCTGAAGAATTCGCCAGACAACAGGTTCTTTCTTCTATTAACGGTTCCTTTTCTTCTGCATACAAGATAAGAAACTGTCACAGCCTCACTGGTGCGACATCATCATCACACCACCGTTTATCACACATGTTCATTTTATTTCAGAGCAAATTTATATATTGTAATATAATAACACAAACAATGTTGGCCGGTTAACAGGGTGTGGAGGTAGTGGAGAACGAATACTTCATTACTCCTGAAAATGTCGGAATGCTGAAACTGGCAAAGGAGGCAAACACAATCCTGGTACGAACACATTTTTTTTTTATTGAATAAAATAGAAAATAAATTAAGGAATGTTTTGTTTGGTTTACGATGCAGTTTGATTATCGGATTCCAACGGCTGGATACGATAGTTGCGGTGTGGGGGCCGAGAGTCCGTTGCAGATGAATGGACTGCCAATAAGCGTGTACGCGCCGGAGACGGTGGGGTGTGTGGTGGTGGACAAGGAGGGGAGGTGTGCGGCTGCGACGTCGACAGGAGGTTTGATGAACAAGAAGAGTGGAAGAATCGGTGACTCGCCTCTGATAGGTGCAGGGACTTACGCTTGTGGAGTGTGTGGGGTTTCGTGCACTGGGGAAGGTGAAGCTATCATACGAGGCACGCTGGCGCGTGAGGTGGCTGCAGTGATGGAATACAAAGGACTGCCACTGCAGCAGGCTGTGGACTTTGTGATCAAGCACCGCCTGGACGAAGGGAAAGCAGGGCTGATCGCCGTCTCAAATACCGGTGACGTCGCTTATGGCTTCAACTGTAACGCCATGTTCAGGGGCTGCGCCACCGAGGACGGATTCATGGAGGTCGGAATCTGGGACTAGAAAATATTAAGAAAATAAAACGTTTTTTTTTCTTCATTTTGGTTCTGCACTTTTTATTTTTAAATCAATGTTGGGGTTCTATTACCGGTAGAAATTAGCATTAGCTCTTTTGAATTTCGTTTGGGTGTGACACAGATGCCATGTTTCCATAAGTACGTCATTCATGTTTTGTTCACATATCCAACAACCGCTAATTTGCTGCAGTTCGTGTCAGCCAGTACAAACCAAGCAAACAAAATTTAATCTGACAACACGAGAAAGAAAAATGTTTTTTTAACTTTTGATAATTTATTTTACTGATTGTTCTATTTCAAACTAATAAAATAATGATACATAAAAAAATTATTAAAAACATGGTTAAGGTTTCTAAACAAAATTATTGAGTCATTGAAAATTAAGGATATTTATCATAAATGAAACCTCTAATAAACATTAATTTTTTTATATGTATTTTATTTGAAGGTTTAAATTATAATAATTATGCATTAAATTATATGTTTATCTTAACGTAGTAGTAATATTTAAAAGAACAAATCAGTTTTTTTTGTAAATAGTCTATCTAACAGTTTAATTCATTCTTTAAAACATATTTTCAATTTGTTCACCACATTGCTGCAAACATTCAAACTATATGGTGAATAAGTTTTTGTAGTTGTTTCCAAAGTTATCGGATATATATGAGGAATATTACAATCTAATTAAATTATCGAAATTAAATCATTAATGTAATTAGATTATCAAAATTTGGTCATACATTATTATTATATAAATATTTACATTAACAAATATATCTCAAAATATTTCTTTAATATTTTAGATTAACAAATTAAATAAGTCTTGTTAAATTATGTGACTTAATATACTTGTTAAACTGAATATATACAATAATACTTCAGTAAAAGTATATATACATCTAAATCGACATAAAATATATATAAAGGAATATAATTTTCATAAACACACAAATAAGTTAAATGACCATAATTTCTATAACAATATTTAAATCAACACCAAATGCATAAAGAAATAAACATTCCAATGAAAAGATAATTATGAAAACATATTGAGGTCATAATAGTTTTTTCTTTACTATAAATATTTTTCAAGTACTTTGTGAAATACAACAACAGAAGAAAATATATTATTGCAGTGGTCTCATTTTGTTAAGTAATACATTTTCTATAATACTATTGTACTGTAAAAAATAAGGTATATGAATGAAAGAAAACCAATTATATTCAAAGTTTAATTATATTCAAAGTTTAAATATATATGTTACTTATGACCCGACGGTCTCAGTTCACGATAAGGCTGTCTGGTCATAGAAGATATATGACCGGTATGGACTGGTGGACGTATTTACTGTGTATTAATTATTGCTATTGTTATATTAGATAATCGGACGGTTTAATCATTGACTTTGGCATCAGAGTATCTTTAACAGGTACACACCGACCGGATTAGCGAACCAGTAAGGAAAAGGACCGGATGACAAAGAAAGACAAATTACAAAGATGTTTAGCGACTGAGTCCTATAACCAAAACATATGTTAAAAAATTTCGTAAACACTACAATGCTCTTTTTGAATAAAAAATAAATGAGTCATTTTGTTTATTCACAACTTAAAGGAACACGAAATAAATTTCGGACGCAATTATTATAAATTATCTTTTATATTCTTAATTGTATATTCCCCACTCATCATGTGCAAGTGAATAGTTCTTAAAAAAATGCTTATATTGTTATTACTTAAATCATTTAATTTTATGTATACTTTTAAATTAATTGTAAATTTTTGAAGGAATTAACTAGGTAAATACAAACCAACTCTCAGTATACTAATTCAAAATTAAAAAATATTATTGATACATAATAATGCATTCTCCATAGTATCCGTGCCGTCCCCTAAATTTCTACAAACAAATATTATTAATTATTTGACCAGTACTCTTATCAGAAGACTCTCTTGATACAACTTACTGCATTAACTATTTCTTTTATATGGGTACAAGAATACTTTTGCTTGTAAACAAAATTATTCTTATCATTAATGTGTCTTTAGTGCAGAATGCTAACAACAATTTTAAAAGCAATATTACTTCTTTCTATTAATTTTTGTTCATCATAGTTTAAAATCATTAATGTTATGTTAATCTGTAAATTAACATTTACTTTAATCTAATGCTATGATAAATCATTAATGCTAACAACATCATAGTACGAATAATATTTTCAGGAGAAAACTGTGTTTTGTTAATTATGAGATTATGCGAGTATTTCCTTTTAAAAAAGGCTAAATTATGAATTCTAATAATATATTTTTTTATCTAAAATGAAGTTATATTGTTTATATACACACACGCCATTCTATTGTGGACTCGACCGAGTAATAAATTATCAAGTTTTGAAAACCACATTATTGAATTTCGTTGGTCTAATATTATGTTCTCTTAAAGATAATGTTTCAAACGTAGTTTTTACTAAAGAAAATTAATAAAATAAAATAAAGATAAGAAAAGATGGTGTTTATGATGATTTCATAAGGTCCAAAGCCAAACTTGGGTACTCCTCACAAATTACTTGTTTTTGTTAATAATGATTCGTGACATGCATTGTGTCCAGCTGTCTATATTTTATTTCACATAATTCCTAAAATTCAATTTCAAATTCAAAATGTATGAATATAGAATATCTCGGACCGTTGATGCCGTGTTGCTGTTTGCCCACTTTTTCCCCTTTATAGTTATCGCTTCAAAGCCAGTGGAGATTTCTTCTTCTTTCATCAACACTCAAATGCCACATATACTACCATTTTTTTTATATAAACTAATTCACTTAATTTAAATAAGTCTTCTTTATTCGTTTTCTAAATATAAATATAGGATAAATTATCATATTTTATTTTATCTTTAAATATTTTAATTCGTATTAACACCTTTCTACGTGACATTGTTTTGGTAATTTCTTTAAGGAGCAAGAGTTGCTATGTGATTTATTGCTTTTGTAACTTTAACTTATCATCTAATATATAATATACGAGTTTAAAAATAGGAGTAAATAGACTCAATATAAACCCTTAAGATTGAGTTTTGCGTTGGGATTATTGATATTAGATTAAGCTCGAATGAATTATATTAGATTTAAAACAAAAGCATAATGAAGGGTGTGGTCTACTTAAACAAAATATCAATGGATAAGAAGCAAACATGTCTCTTCCTTCGTTAGTTAAAGACAAAAGCATTTTTTTTTACAAACGAGTTATATGGTATTTGTACAAGATAACCTTAAGTCAAAGTCATTTCAATTTTTAACTTTAACATATAGTAATTAATGCTATAATTAATGAATATAATATACCATCATATCTAAAATATTTATTTATAGGTTTTGTTGTCAACTTTAAAGTTGAACTAATTATAATATAAAGGTGAATAATACTTTAACCTTTAGTTAATTAATTTTATGGTTCATTTGCATTGATATTGTTTAGTCTAATCGGTTTAATTTAAGACTAGACAATCTATTAGGTGACTATCCTGGTCTAATGGCTTGTTTACTAACTTGGTGGTTGACCATCCAAACTAATACATGATTGATCAACCTATTTGATAACCATTCAAGCTTAATGACCAGTTTTTCGAGCTAATGCTTGACTATCCAATGTAATGCATGGTCGACCTGTTTAATGACTTGTCGGGCTTCCTGCCTTGCAATTCTAGTTGGGGGGTTGACGATCGATCTAATGCATGGTTGACTAGTCTATTTGGTGACATGTTAGGCTTGTTGGCTCACTCTCTAGGCTTGAGGTTGACTATCTAGTCTGATTCATGGCTGACTGATTTGTTTGGTGACTTGTCGGGCTCATCAGCTTGCTCTTCGCATGGGGGTTGACCATTTGGTCTAATGCATGGTCGGTCAATCTCTTTGGTGACCTACTGAGCTTGTTGGCTTGCTCTTTGAATTAATAATTGATCATCTGATTTCTCTAGTAACCGTCTGGGTTCAATCCCACATCACGTGTGCAGTTTGATTATTCATATGAACTCGTGATTCGTAATCGATTTTATGATTGACTATCTGAGTTATTATTGACAATTCTGATTATGATTGATTGAATCATCATACAATAGAAGTGGTATCTTAGTTCTATAATTGTTAGCTTTTTTTTTGTAAAATTGATATTGTTCGAGTATACTTTGAATTGAGATTTTAGTAATTAATTGCGTTATATGATAGATGATTTATCATAATGGTAACGACGAGTAAACTAAGAACTCATACTTTAATTTGAATTTAAATGATTCGTACACTGCTCCAATTTTCTTGCGGAGTTGATGTCTAATTACATGATTGTGTTATAACTATTATGGGTGAAAATGGTAATCGCAAAAGAATGCTGCTATAGGACAGATTTGTGCAAAATTGAGAGAAGTGTCATGAACAAGGGAAGCTTGTAAACACAAAAGGTACAGTTGTAAAGCCTTATGGCCTCGTTACGAATTGGGCTGAGATTGTAATTTAAGTTTGAAGAGGGTACGAACTGAAGGAACGCATCAGCCATCATTTGTCCAAGATGAGCCTGGGCCGGAGTGGAGAGGTGTAGCCCATCGGGCTGAAGAGGCAAACCATGTGCGTCCACAGTCCTCAGGTTGAGGAGGTCAGTGCCCAGTTGGGCTTGTCTCACTATCTCTATGTAAGGGCCTGATCCAGATGCCAATGCTACCTACAAAATCACACAAAATTTGGACCAATCACATTCACGTGTCTCTTGAATTTGGACACAATATTATAAATAGAGACTGATACCTGTTTTGATAGAGCAGTAATTACATTTTGAATTCACAGGAATCTTCCTATACGAAACCATTTATTATATTGCAAACTCAACCTTACTCTGCTTCAACAGGATAATGGAATTTTAAATCTAGAAAAGCCATATACACATATATAGATTTTAATTTTAATGATGTATTGGCACAAAATTATTGAAACAATTTATAAGGTACATAAAATTTGTATATATGATAAAAATTATATATGAAATTAATTTCTTTTTGCTAAACATATATATAAAATATTTTATTTATATTAAATAATTTATAAACTAAAACCAAAATATAAATATAATAATAACAAATAAATTAAAATAAAAAAAATAAAATAATATATTTAACAAAATCAAAATTATGAAATTGTACGAAAATTGCGGATATTTTACTATTGTTCTTGAAAAGTGAAACATATCTCTCCCTCTATTAAACGGTGAACAAAGTCCAAGCAACGTGTTTACATGATTTTATTTTTCGAAGTAAAGTTCGTACTTTAAAAGATGTCTAAGAATTAAATTTATGACTCTATATATTAATTATTTCTTGAAATTTAAATTTTTAATTTCTCAATCAAGGGTTATTATTCATTTTCCAATTTTCTAAAGTGTAACCCATATAACATACGGCGTATATTAGCAAAATCAAGTGTGATTATTTTAAAAACGGGAAGAATTAATTTCTATAAGATTAACTTTAACTGTTAAACGTAATTAAAGCATATTTTAAATTAATTTTAGTTATATTTTTCACATTAAAAAAATGATTCTAAAGATTAAAAAAAAGAGACCTAAATTTTGGTTGGTGAATGGGTTAGTTGACTGGTCATCATGGTTGGAGTAAGTCCACATCATTGATACTGAATGCCTATGTTTTACCGTTACAATGACCACCAAGTCTACATTTTAAGTATACTTGCTTCACCAATGACCATAGGTTGCTACACCCAAAAATCATATTATTGATTCTTATTTGCTATGAAGCAGGTATTATAATGAAAATATATAATTAAAGAAAGTAATATGCTTAACAAATTATGATCCAAATTATTTGAGCTATTAAAGTATATGAAAAGGTTGGATTTCTAAATTTATACATTGCCAAAATATATGTTCAGCATAGATTACAACGAGTGGTTAAACCGTTTATAATGATAACATTAGATAAAAAAAATAAACATGAATATTTACAAAATATTTTAAAAAGAAGGAAGATAAAAATAAAAATCGGTGATATAATAAAAAATATATTAAAAAGATTTTATTATATATGGGATTTTCGAGATTTGAAATCTAACAGGGCATATAGTTGATATCCGAAGTTACCTAGAAAAGGGAGATTCCTCTGTCCCAATCACTAACGAAAAATATAATATTATCTAAGGCCGGCTCAGTCTTTTGTATTTGACCCGACATACGTAAATGGTGGCGGATATTACTTCACTCCGAATTAAAAGAGTTGAAGAAAAAGTTTATATGAGCAGCAACTACTTTGTCTTGAAAGCATGTATTCAACTAACAGAAGGCGAAACCAAACCAAATCTACCAAAATTTAATGAATAATGTAATGTAATGCTTTGAAGAAATAATCGAAAAAGAAAAAAACCTGGATAATAGGAAGCAATGGAGACTGCAGATCATCACGAACATCCAAGAAGAACTTGTGGAGTCGTCGTTGGTACAACTGTGCATCGTGTAGGTTCACCGTATCGGTTTCCCCTTGGTACCAAAGCAAGCCCCGAATGGTGCCACCGTCACGAACCGATGCCTTCGAACGCTTTATCGTCTCACTGTAAAGCTCTTTTCCACGTTCCCACTCGCTTATGGTGGTGCCTCCGATCGCGCAAGGGACCAAACCGATTACACCAAATTCTGGGTGTTTTCCCAACACCGAGTTTGCGAATGCCATTCCTGGACCCACTCCGTTGGTCTTCTTATAATCGATGTCCGCGTGGAGCGGCTCACGCGCTTCCACCCACACCAGGTGCGCGTCGAGCTTCAAAATGGAGGGGTTGGAACGGCACTGGGGTGGAACGACGCCGTCCCATGTTGTTACCCCGGTGGCCGTGTCGTTGATTACGCCGCCCCGACCCGCCATGTTGCTTTGACCCGCTAATATGAATATGTTCCTACCGTAGCCCTGTGGCTTCACTGGGCGGGGTTGAATCAGGAATAGCAACAGTAGCAACATTGGCAAGGAAGGCATGTTGTCTGATGGAGGACCTCTTTCTCCACCTGTAGAATAGTATATTTATAATGTTTCTCACTTGCTTTTCACACTTCATTTGTCAATGCTTATTCTTTAATAGTTTAAATTATTTCACTATTTAATTATACAGATAATTTCATTAGCGCATGAAACGCACCCCTTAAACATGGATTATGGGTTGGCAGACACAATAATGTAATCATCACTGTACGAGGTTAGCAAAATTCTTTTTTCAGGACCAAGGGACCAAGGTCCTGGTTGCGTTACCAAGTAGCAACATTAGACAAAAGAGTGAAACAGAGAAAAAAAAATCAATAAAAATAGAAATAATGTGATAAAAAATTAAATGTTTAATTAGTGAGGTGCTCCTTGTATTTATATTTTTTTATTCGTTTTTGGTTTTTATAGTAATTTTTTATTTAATTGAATCTAAAAGAGTCAATATAATTTATTTTGTTAAATTGGTTTTCATCTTGTTTGGATGAGAATTCCGTTTTAATAAAATACTTAATAATTTTGTTTTTATATTTTTATTCTTATTTTTTATTTAACTGAGTTCTTATATTGTTTAAATAAAAATAATACAATTGTTTTGGTAAAATTAATTTTAATATAGTCAAGAGTTAACTTGGATGTGTCAATTTTGTCAATGGCTTATGGATCAATTTTAACACATCTTTGAATAAGTCCAACTTTTGGAACTAACTTGGATGTGTCAATTTTGTCAGTGGCTCATGGGTCAATCGTAGCACATCCTTGAATAAGTATAACTTTTAGAAAAGAATGAAACAAGAGACTAAAAAACAATCTTAAATTTAAAGTCTCTTCTCAAATGAGTTAAAACTAAGGTGTCTTTGATACAATTAAAGATTTTAAATAATTCTCAAAAACAATATCTTGAGTTTTAATCAAAGATCAAGCTAAGTCATCTCAAACTGAAGATCGTCGAAAATTTGAAATAGATCATCGTAGAGATGAGTTGTCTTGTATTGAGGATCAAAGATCGAGATAGATCAAGTAAGACTAATTTGTCTAAATTTCACTAAGTCAACCATGATCAAAATTCAACCGAATTTGACTGAGTCGGAAAAATTCGATTGTGTGGGTCTAATCAAATTTTTTCAAATCCGATTAAGTCAGCTACCATTATAATTTGGTCAAAATTAGATGAGACAACCTTGATTGAAATTTGACCGATTCGACCACGACAAAAATTTGGCTATTTCGACCACGATTTAAATTCAGCCAAATTGGATCGAGTCAGCATCGACCATAATTTATTTGAATTTGAAGCAATCTACTCCTGTTGAAATTTGACCAAACTGGACAATTTTGACCCCGACTAAAATTTAACTGAATTAGATCAGGTCGGGCACGATCAAAATTTTATTGAATTCAGTAGAGTCGATCCTGACCCAAAATTCAGCCGAATTCAAACATCATACAATTCAAACCTAATGAATTTGAAGACAAATTTGAAGCTGCAAAGCATAGCATTAACAAAGCAGAAAATTAACATGTAATTCAAGAGTGGAAATATTGATTCTTCATATACTCTGATCATAAAAGGATATGGTTATTCTCATCATGGATCACTAGTAACATCATATAGTGTGATTACACATTGCAAACAAATTAAAGTGGCTATAAATTGGATTTTGTCATCACAACTACATTAGAATTAGGAAAAGGAAAATGTTGTTCAGAATTCCCACTTCCTAGAAAAGACTTAAAAATAAGGAATACGAGGTGTTTTTCATGGTTGAGGCTATTCGTAAATATGTTGTTCGTCAGCTTAAGGAATTTGAGCGACGGAAATTGGTCTCTGCTACACAGATTTAGCTCATTTAATTATTCAGGTTTTGCACAGTATGTACAAGTTTGTTCTGTTTTAACATAAAACTAAACAACTTCTACTTTTGTGGGAAGTTGTGTGGTTTTGCAGGGTAACAAACTTAATGATAGGATTAGTTTCTTCTTTTTGGTGTTTCCTAATGGGTGATATAAAAAATCATAAGAACTCAAAGGTAATACAAGCAATACAAGATGGCGTAAGAATGGTGTTTGATCGCAAGGAATATGTAGATGAGTTAGAAGTGCATCAATTAGTATACTTAAATTCATACTCAAAGAAATCCCGAGACAACACGCATCTATGCATTGCTAATTCCTACAGTAAAATTCCTCTACAACTTAATTATACATCTTGTTTGTTGATTTCTATCTTTTAAAAATCTTTTTTCTCATATTATCGCAAATCAAATTAAAATCATATTTAGAACCCTAACTAGTGAATGTTGTAATAAGTCAAATTTTGTAGGGTCCCATCGAAAGGATTTCTAACGCATTAAATGCTATTGCACCAGTTGTTATTTGTCAATGTCAATTATTACAAAATGTTGTTACACAAACCACAAATCATAAATTATATTCCAGTAACATTAAGCATAAAAGGGTTTAAAACATCTATTTGGTCAAAAACGGTCCTAACTCATTGTTTAAATTGATGTAAACTTCAACATCTATTTGGTAATAACCATGAAATTCTGACCTCAAGTACCTGTGTGGTTAGCAAGACCTCGAAGAAGTGATGCATCAAATTGAAGCCATTTGAAAAACCAATTTTTCAGCGAGAAAGAATAGTTGTTTCAGATCAGCAACTGCTTCCCCACTGCTCCCAAGTCTCTCTGAATACAACCAAATTTATATATTTTTTTAAAGTTGAATGACTTGATCTTACAAACTAAAAGATATAGTACATGCAATTCGTGGTTGATTTTACAAACTAATAGATAGTACATTCAATTGGCGGTGCCATCGACAACCTTCAAGAATGTAAAAGTAAATATCACAACAACAACGAGAATATTATATTTCTCTCATTATTTACAAGAAAAAGAAAGAGTAAAGATGTTGAGCAAGAAAAGGAATGAACTTTTTCATCATTTAAGAGCCATAACATAAGAAAATTACACATCTGGCACACAGCTACAACAGACTTGAATAATATGAGAAAAAAAAATACTTTGAGATTATCACGAAGACCTTTATCAATAATAGACAAAAGACAAAGACAAGAATATGAAATTTCAATCATTACATAGTCATGAAATAAAAATGGGGTAAAATCCAAAAGAAACAGAAAGGAGATAACCCACACACCATGACATGTGCCAAAGGAATGGATACCAGACGTGCCAAAGGCAGATACGTGGAAGAGTCTTGCCTAATCGGGAAGAGATGGCGAAATTGTAGAATTTCTCCGGCTTGAGATTCGCGTTGGAAGGTAACCATCAAGAAGTTTTCCAACGAGCACCAGAGCCAGCGACCTCGCCGCTGCCTCTTCGTTCGATGCGGCGTTTCTTGCATCTAAAATTTCCAAAAAAACAACTCAATCTTATCCACGCACTCAACGTCTTAAAGTGTCAACAAATGAATCAAAATACAAAAACCATCAAAATAGAAAATGGAATACAATTTAATAATCTTTGAACTCAGAATCAACTCACCTTTTAAGGCAACCAGAGCTTTAGTTTCACACCAGCCACAATTTGTTTCGTCTCCTCAAGACCCCATACTGCGTACACCTTCCTCAATGTGCATTCACTTTAAGTTGAGGGATTTTTACTAGGAACTGATTTCGAGCTTCATGGCTTCTCAATAATCAGCGATTTCAAGTTGTAGGGCTTCTAAAGCGTCCTTCGAACAGCTTTGAATAATTCACCTTCACGGACGACCTTCGAAATTTTAGATTGGGGATCCATGTTTCTTAGAGAAAATTCCTATTAGGGTTTTAACAAAAAAGGGAAAAATGTTGAGGCCTCGCGAACCTGTAAAGATGGGCGCGTAACATTAATAAAGTTTCAACATTATTAATAGGATTTTGTATTTCTAATTTCCTCATCTCAAATACCATTTACCTCATGGGTCGCACAACTTACACTTAATTTTGAAAATATTACTTTTTAGGATCGCAACACGTACAATGTACACTGCTTTATTTTATATTATAATTTTATACTTTTTATCTCGCGTCGGTTTCATCGGCACAAAAATATTATTATCTAATTCCGAATATGTATATAATATTTGTGTTGATTTAAGCGTCCAAATCGACATAATTAATAAATTTTATTATTTTTTGTTTTATTGACTCATTGCTCAATATTATATTTTCTTGTACTCTTGAGGTCCAATAATTTGAATAAAGTAGAATATAGAAGACTTCAGGATGACCGATTTAGAAGGATTCAGTTTGACGTATTTAGTCAACTTAGGCATGAAGTCAAATTCAAAATCTAATTTGTGGAGCTAAGTGAGCTATGGCCTTTTATTTGGGCCTACAGCCGACCTACGGGATCTCTTAAGATCAATGTTGGACTGAACCTGATAACAGAAGAGTGATAACGAACTCAAATTAGGTCTAGACACGTTTAGCAACGCTAACAAATATTGCTAAAAAATCGAGCTAATATCTAAAAGAATGGAATCCTGATCAATTAGGAAGGTCGAAACAACTTTGTAATTCATTATTGTTACAAGGGAAAAATGACTTTGGCCTTGTAATGACATTTTCTTATAATTAAAAAGAAACTCACACGATCAAGGAACAAGACTTTTTTTTACCTAAGTGTATTTTTCTCAAGTCAGGAAGTGTTCATCATAATTATTATTTTATTAGCTCATCGTGTCACCTTTTGATCGGCTAAACCCACTCTAATAACTTTAAATGTTTTCTGTCATGTTAGAGTCATCTAAACAGACTCTAAATATAAACATTCCTTTTCGGACCTGTGCTTCTATATGACAGCTAACATTGAGGCTACGGTAAACGTTGGAAGGTAAAGAAGCTTTGCACAATACTTAAAAGATAATGTTTCTTAATTTCTTATTCTGTCATCTATAACATGGAAAGATTATTTTGCCACTAAATTCATGTTATGATGCCTATATATTGGTTAAAGTGGATTTGAAGTAAATATAGTTTTGTTGTAAAACTAGTTTTATGATATTTATAGCTTTCTAATATTATTTAAAGATCAAAGTAGGAAAATGGCGTGAGAATACGATGACAATGAGGAAGACTTTATATTCAGGGGTTACGTAAAAATGAAAAACGTGTTTATACGAAACTTAAACTGCCAGGAGATATTAAGAGTATAACTGATAGAAGAAAAAGAAATTAATAATTTAATCAGTCATGTTTAAAAACAACATTTCATACTTATAAATCATATTTATTTGGGTTTGTTTCGGTAGATATATTTTGGGACCGACCTCTTCTGACGTGTCTTTCTCGTCTTCGAACGTTTGGATCGCTTGAGTCGCTCGCCTTTCTTCAGTCTTGACCGATCGGTGGACTTCAAGCCTTAACCGCTCACTCGCCTTCTTGGTGGATGAGGGAGTACCTGCAAAAGGCACTTCGACGCTCAAGTTAGGCATGTGATTTGAAGAGCATCAGCTCTTGGTTGAGTATTTAGTTAAGGATTATCGCTACTGAATGTTTGGGTGTTATGAAGTGTGAGCTGCTTATCAATGTCTTTAATTAGATATTCTTGATTATTCTATCATCCGCTGGATCACTTGGCCCAATAATAACTTAAGCGCTGGCCCAATTGCGGCCCAATCTTTGACCTGAGTGGATGGACCGAACGGTGCTGAATGTTAACAGTTCGGTCTCCATTAGGTACGATACATTATGTCCCCCAACTCCGAGTTAAGCGTTCTGCTTTAGCCGTAGTTAACTATAGGACTTATGAGTTTGAGGGAGGCTATTTTTAGTCGTTACACGCGGCTGGCGAAACAGTGGACTTTTGATCTTTTCAATAAGCCGAGCGGCCATTTTATAAGGCTGGAGTAGATTCCACAAAGAACGCTTGTAACAGTCTGGCATTAACGTAGGAGTTCTTACTATAGAACGGGCTTTACCATTCGACTTTGCACTAGGAGTTCTTGGAGAACATCCTAGTGAGGGGCTTTACCTCTTTGCTTTGACTTTAACCTAGGAGTTCCTCCTAGGGAATGGGTTTTACTGTTCGGTTTATAGTACACGGGGGACTATCTTCACCGTTCGGCTTATAACTTCAGTTTGTTGGCAAGAGGGATTTACCACTCAGTCTTTGACTTCAACTTTCGGGTGAGAGGGATTTACCTCTCGTTCTTCGACATCAACTCTTTTAGTTGACGAGAGGGATTTACCTCTCGGTCTTTGAGTTATGAGTGTTTCCTAGTGAACGGACTTTATCGTTCGACTTTACACTAGGAGTTCCTGAAGAACTTCCTAATGGGAGGACTTTACCTCTCTGTCGAGATGAATTTACCGCTCGGTCTTTGAGCTAGGAGTGCTTCCTAGTGAATGGGCTTTACCGTTCGGCTTTACACTAGGAGTTCCTGGAGAACTTCCTAATGGGAGGCCTTTACCTCTGGGTCTTTGAGCTAGAAGTGCTTCCTATTGAACGAGCTTTACTATTCGGCTTTACACTAGGAGTTCCTGAAGAACTTCTTAATGGGAGGACTTTACCTCTCTGCCGAGAGGGATTTACCTCTCGGCCGAGAGGAATTTACCTCTCGGTCTTCGACTTCAGGTTGTTAGCGAGAGGGATTTACCTCTCGGCCGAGAGAGATTTACCTCTCGACCGAGAGAGATTTACTTCTCGGTCTTTTAACTTCATCTTTCTGGCGAGAGGGATTTACCTCTCGATCTTTAACTTCAACTTTAAGGCGAGAAGGATTTATCTCTCGGCCGATAGGGGTTTACCTCTCGGCCGATAGGGGTTTACCTCTCGGCCGATAGGGGTTTACCTCTCGGTCTTTGACTTCAACTTTTGGCCGAGTGGTCTGCATGATCCTGTCACTTACGCTGTGAAGCCAAACGGTTGAATACTAATGAGGCCGGTTGCATGGTTGATACTTGATGTCAAATTTGACTAAGTGGTGAATGCATTATTGGACCATTAATAAATCTTGAACAATATTATAATATTGAATTAAGATATTTAAATTAAATTAAATAATAAAATGAATCTATATCAAAATAATTATCTGTAAAACCGTAGAAGCTTGTTTACGTTGATGGTAGGACTGCATCTTAGTCTGGTTCGTTGTGGTTATAAGGGATGTCCCGGCTCCACGGTGAGCGCCAAAATATTTCAGTAGATATTTTTTGGGGTCGGGTGTTATGAAGTGTCAGTTGAACTGGCTTGTAACCTAGCTTTCTATTTTAATCTGACATAAGCCCAATAAAATATAAACAGAATAAAATACAAACAGTCTTACTTAAAAATATGACTGATGTTTTATAAACTGCTTATGAATATCTTTAATTAAATATTCTTGATTATTAATCACTTGGTCCAATAATAATTTAAATAGTAATTTAATTTGGGATCCAATTTTTAACCGTGAATAAACCGAATGATACTGAACATTAATCATTCACTACCGTTAAACACTTAATCATTCAATCTCCACTAAGGAGGGGTTGACACATAGCAACGAGAGAGATGGGAGTGTTTGATTTGTAAATCTGTTTGTAGCAACGACAATTTCTCATTGAAGAGGTGTCAGGTTGACAGCTGTATGCTAGTAACTACCTCTTCAGGATAAACACATCGCTCCTAACTGCTGTAACGGGTTATCTCCACCGGTTACACAGTTCATCTCTATAACTTTCGCATTTTTTTCTTTTCCCGGTCTCTCTATATATATTCCCTTCCCATAGCTCTGCCAAACTCCCTTTTTCCTTCAAAATTTATCAACTTTTGAAAAACTGATGGAAACAAAAATCGATTTCTTCACAAAAAATAAAATTTCCTATGATGATTTGTATAATGATTCGCGCTATAGGAATGAAGAAAAAAGAAACAAATTGAGCAATGAATTTATAAATCGCACAAAACTGATAAAACTTATACATAAAAGTATCCTTTCTATGTTTGAAAATAAAATTCGATTTTGTAATGATGAAACTCAAAAAAAATATTTAACTAAAACAAAAAAATCCTTTATTAAACTTACAAAAAAATCTGAATACAACAAATAATATTTTGATAAATAAAATGGAGTACAGGACGAAGCTAATAAGCAAATCCATTCGGAGTGATGTGACAAATAGTGCCGATTGCGGTGGTGTAATCCGCTGTAGGCACACGCCAGGTTCGGAAACAAGTGGGCCACCATCGCTAGCCTCCTTAACGGCCGCACCGACAACGCCATCAACCAATTTGAGCTATTCGGGTTTACCTTCTATGTCTCCCATCGAGGCATGTGATGAAAGAGGAGCCCAAGGAATGGCAGTGGTTGAACAAAGAGTACTTGAAAGTGAGGAAGTATGATGTATGTATTGGAAGGTGGAATGTTTACTATCATTCCTATTTTTTACTTTTTTTTTTTTTTTTTTTAAGGTTTAATATCCTATTTTATTAATCTTGTTTATAAAAAATAAATATAAATTTGAAAACAAGTATAAAAAAATTTAAAGAACACATTATAAAAATCTAGAGTATGAATTTAACTTTGGGGAGCTCATATCTGGTTCGACGTGCTCAAAAGAATTGTCTACCGTACATGTTCTATTAATCAAACTTGACATCTATTAATCAAACTTGAGACATCAATATGAGGAGGCAACTTCTTGATGGTGACGGTGAACACACCATTCTGGTCCATGACAGATATGGCATCAGAGTTGGCATCGTCTGGAAGCGTAAACCTGCGCACGAACTTTCCGACTCTTCACCCCATACTCAAATACTCAATTCCTTCTCTCTCCTCCTTCCTCTTCCTATAGCCGTGATTAACACATTCTCCTCCTTCACCTGCACCTTAATGTCCCCAGCTTTCACGCCTAGCATGTCCAACACGTAACAGATAAACTTGCACCTTAAGCGGGTAACTCTTATAAATTTATAATGTTTTTGTTTTTAAATTTATCGTGCAATAACATATTTAATTTTATATTCTTTATAAAAATATATTAATTTATAAAATTTGTTTCATCCAAACAAATAATAATTTCCGTTTGCCATCCAAAATATGTTTGAAGTTTTGCATAATGATAGATAATAAACATGTCATTTACAAATTAATAACAACAATATTTTATTTATTAAAATAAACTCATTACATATGTTTTTATTTGTTGAAAACATAGATAAAACTCATTTTTAAAAATAAAAATTATTAAAACTGAGCATATAAGTTGATTACATTTTAAAAATTAAAATCGTAAATACCTAAGAAGGAGATAATTAATTTAGGTTCTTTTAAAGAATGATAATAATTTAGGTTTTAGTTAATGAAAACATTTCTTAATTTATTCGAAGTAATTTACCTGAGTGGTGTGTATATATATATATATATATATATATATATATATATATATATATATCATGATTATAGGGTTAATTATTTATCATGATTATAGTGTGTCTATCATTATCTTATTTATCATGATTATATTGTGTATAGGTTATCTTATTTATCATGATTATATTATGTCTAGATTACCCTATCATGATTATATTGTCTAAGGTCACCATAATTATCATGTACTTTTATATTAATTTATTTTTATAATAAAGAATTATTTTAGAGTTTCAATCTCAAGTATATATATATATATATATATATATATATATATATATATATATATATATATATATATATATATATATATATATATATATTAATATTAGAATATGCATCTTTATTTGTATTGATTTTGTAATCAAATTTAAAATATTAAATATATTGAAAGATGGTTCAATTATAATTATGTCATATTAAATGCAAAATATATATTTTTATAAACTAATTCAAATCTTTTCTTTTGTATTTTTTATTATCATCATAAAACTCATTAACATTACAAGAATAAAAAAGAAATTTAGACAAAATATATAAAATTAGTCCAGACTAACTCAATTAGGTGTGTTTGAATTTGAAAATAAATTTTGGGTAAGTGAATTTGAAAGAGAAATGAGGTGAAATTGTGGTTGTTTGGATTAGAGAAAATATGATATGATTTTAGGGAATTTGAAATGAAAGTTTAGAAAAATTTGTATTTAATAATGTTTTAATAGATACAAATTAGGTGATTATTACTATTGTTATTATTATTACTATTATTATTATTATTATTATTATTATTATTATTATTATTATTATTATTATTATTTTATTTACCATCACTTATTCTTCTTTAAAAATCAATTACATCTAAAAAAATCACACAATGAAGACACCTCCAACACTGTTCACATTCTCTCCCAACACAGTCATAACTTCAACTTCGCATAACCATCATGCATAAAAAAAACTAGTAGTAATTCATTTTCACTAAAATAGAATCGATTATTGAAAGTGAAAGTAAGTTCTATCTGACACATAAATCAATTCCAAAATTGTAAAAAAAAAAAAAAACAAACTGAAGAACGATTTGATAATTAAATTCTCCGTCTGCCTATATCTATCCACTCTAATAAAGATATAAAATCAACTATCTTTCTCAAATTTATGTTATCATTTTCTCGCAAATGAAGTTAACAAAATGAGACTCTCACTACCTTTCACTCTTTAAACCAGTTGAAACAAACACTACATAATATTTAATAAATGATTCAATACTTAGATCAACGATTTAATGATAAAAAACTATTATTAAAGTTTATAATTATTGATTGTAACACCATATAATAGATAATAGATAGTTTAATCGTTGATGCAAGTAATTATCTTTTTTAATATCAAGTAACCATAAAGAATTGTCTGTGATCACTATATCTACTTCAAATTTAGATGAAATTGAGGTAGACACATTGCATTATTTTCTAAATAATTTTTCATCAAAATTCATGATCAAGGCGACATGGTAGTAGTTTTCCATAATACTATGCTATTCTAAAATCAATAACACAAATTATCAGTTGTTACCAAGTTAAATTTTATTTACGAATTAAGATAAATAGTGAAATAAATTAAGTTAAATCTCATCTAGACTTCAATATTAAATATAAAATTCTGAAAAATGATACACGTTTTGCAAAATTTTGATTTTTTTTTAATTTCTAAAAATGCTTTAAAAATGAATAAAAAACAAAAGCAGCACATATTACATTTTCTAAAAGACACTAATCTAAGATAGCATTCATCCTAATTTCGGTCAAATTTTACCAATATAGCAAATCAAATAAAATCCAATTCAATCCTTGTTTATTTAAATATTTTTTATATTTATTTTATTTTTTCCTTTTTATCTCATCAAATTAACCAAATATAATAATAAACTAGAAAAAAAAACTATGTTAATTTTACACTATTAGTTAATAATGAATTATTATTATTATTATATATTAAATATAACTTTTTAACAATACTTACGTTGAAAACCTTAAATTTATTAACTTTTATAATAATGAACTTACATGTTATACAATATAATAAATTTCCAGGGATATTTCAGCCATGAATTTCACCTTCCTGTTCTCTTACGCTTTTTTTTCTATTAAAGTAAGATCAACCCTAATATAAAGTTTCCTTTTAGTTTTTTTTTTTATTAATCTGAGATTAATTCATTTGGACCGTATCGAGCTCAACTTTTACGTCTGGTTTTAGAGCATTTCTTCCTGCACCCTCCATAAAACCTTTGATTTCCAAAATACCATTAATTAAAATTAGGTTTAAACCCTTAACCTATTCCCACTGAGTTTCCCTTGTTTCCAATGCACCTTGTCTGGACAAGGTACTTGTGCAGATTTTTATTACATTATAAATTACACAGTCCCAAAATACATTTCGGAGTTTGTGTTATTATCATTATTATTTATAATAATATAAATATTTTTTTATGGTCTAAATTCATTTTATCTATTAGTAAAAATATTTCTATAGTATTATGAAGAGTAATTTAAATTTGTTAACAACGGTAACATCTCAAAAATACAGTCTAAAAATATATAATAGAATAATTACATTAAATAATAATCCAGATCAGTCTTACACTAAAGTAGAGCGTACGCTTATGGGCGAACGACCTTACCAAAAGAGTTACAAATTTAAACTGTACAGTGGTATAAATCTGACCGAACGGTTTACAAAATACTATATCGAACGGTCATACAAAACAAAAGAGGAAGGTGGTCGAACGATCAGGCTATCAGGCTATTGCTACTGACCGAACGGTTCTACGGTTCGGTCTTAACCTCTATCTCTACTAGGTTTTCTTCTTCCAGCGCCTCTTCCAACAGCTTGTCTCCTTCTGCTCACATCCACACGGATGATCATTGCAATGACAAAACGAACATACAAAACAGACAAGACAGGAAATACAGGGTAAGCTTATGTAATTTAATTCATGTATAAACATACATTTCACACAAACAAACACACAAGATAAATTTCATCATACGTTTCATGCAAAGCCTAATACTAGACTGAATGTTCGGACTGTATGAAATCTGTGTAGCTACGACATTCGTGCACCCGGGTGATGTAGTAACTGGGATGCCCTCAACAGCTGCCACCCGAGGTTAGTCCTATCTGTCCAAATTAACCATAAGGACTAAGACCTCTTGTCGTTCCCACACATGACCTACCCTCCTCTACGTGAGGACGAGTACTCACAGAAGATCAGGATGAACCGCCAGCTTAACATGACCACATTCATACTTTACCAATTCCAATATTCAATCATGAGTCGTTCTTCCCCGGAACGCTCGTCCATAATCCAACACATTTCATTCATATCATATTCTCTTCATCTTTCATTATTATTCACTTTTAAATAGACTGAACACTTAGAGTGTGACCGAGAGGTCTCTCGTTCCAGAACAGACTAAGGTCAAGAGGTTTACTATCAATTTGATAAAGAAACCGAGTGCAATAGATATCGTAAGAAATGAATGGAACGAACGTTAATTACAAGGTGGGCAATTAGACGAACTGACTCTTGAGAGCTCCGACTGAACACCGAAAAGACCATGTCAAGAAGTTCTAAGACTCTAGGCTGGAACCAATGAATGCATACACTTCAAAACATTCAAAAAATAATACTTAGAAGGAGTCACATGAAGAACCCGAACGTTTATAAATACTTAGCTTATTTGAATTTAGCCTGAAGAAAACCGAATGCCAGTTAATGATCGAACACGGTAGAGAGAGAGAACTCTATTAAAGTTGGACGAACGCTATTTCCTCAAGATGGATTATAAAAGAAACGAGTACGATCGCTTGGTGTAAGACCGAGCGCTACTCAGTACGAGCGCTTGGTGTGAGACCGAGCATTACTCAGTACGAGCGCTTAGGGTAAGACCGAGCACTACTAAACTTATAATAGAAGGCCTTGATAAATATAAGAAGATACTATTGGAGCAGTGTTTAAGAACAAACTAAAATATACAAATACATATATATAAATACTTAAGTTTATAAGCGAATACCAAGAAACAATTATGCTTGGTCGAACGCTCATGCACAGTATTACGAAACGAAGACGCTCGTCCTCAACTAGGATTCTTTCCAAATGACATAATCCAATTATAACCAAGTTCACTAGAAAAACCGAACGGTCAATAACCGTTCAGTAACGATCGTAAACTTTCATAGGGAATTTCATACTTCGAAATCATTTATCTCAATTAAATTTCTCAACATATCTCTTCATAATTTCGTATATTCATATCATAGCCAATTTTCATACTTCATACAATCCATATCATAGAAATTTCATACATCAGAACATAGCACATTCATATTTCATATCCAATCATCAAATCAACGAACGTTCATGCAGCACAGTAAATATACAAATTAAATTAAATAAGCTTCCCTTATCTCTGAGCGTGAACGAACGTTCCTAGAGACAAAATTAAGGCTCGCCTGACTATAATTCCTTCTACTCTCACGTTCAACAATTCTTCAAACTAAACCAAACAATAGAAGACCCACAATGGCTCAAACAAGATGACATCATGCAACCAGAACTTGGTTTTCATGTACCAGATAACGAACGACTAAAGACAAGGAGAACTTACCAGTTCAGAACTCGAAACCGATCGGTTCAAACTGAAGCCCTTGATGCCGAAAATGCTTCTACGGTGCTTGAACGGAGATCGAAGAAGAGAAAATGTGAGATTTCTTAGAGAGAAGGGAGAACTTTTAGAGAGAAGGAGGAGAAATGAGAATTTCAGAGATTAGAGGAGAGGTTGCATGCAGGGAATGACGTGGATTTCTGAAAACTCAAAGTTTTCCTTCCAACGTCAAGAACGAGCGTCCGCTCATCTGTCAACACCTGCCTTCCCCTATCTGATTTTCGGATCTCTTCGCTTGACATCTGACGTCCGTCATCTGAGTGTCGAACCCCCTCTTGACATGTGAACTCTACTAAAATTAGTCCTGAGTGCGTTTTAAATGGGTTCTGACACATTGTATTGTATTTATTATTAAAAATACTGTTTTGACATTATTAAAATTAATTAAAATATAATATATATATATATATATATATATATATATATATATATATATATATTTTAAATATATTTCGAATTGTAAAATTCAAATTTTATTTCCAATTTAAAAATACATTATGAATTATACTCTGAAAATAATCACTTATAATGAGGGACAATTTTGGATTATCATGTTTTATGGGTTACGTGAAGAAAACGGGGAAGCATGAAGAAATTGTCTTTTAATGTTTTATATGTTTGGGAAATTTGCTTATGTTTTCAAAGTTTGTTTGTTTCACATGGAAAGAGCACATGGTACCTTTACATGCAGGGCTCAGAACCATCTATGTGTGAATTTCTAGAAAGTTCACATAACGTTTCTTTGTTGATGAGTCATGTGAATCAAGTAACATTTACATCGTGGAATATCATGTAGTTGAATATTATTTTTGTTTTTGATAACCTATTCAAATTTTATATATGTTCGATGAGAAATAAACTTGTCTCTAATGAAAAAAATTCAACAAATATGAAACATGGTTTATCAGAATTTTGTAAAGAACTTTTGTTTAATATAACTAATACAAATACATTTAAGAACCGTTGAAGAAAAATAATTTGAAAAGAAAAAATAACGTTGAAGAAGAAGAATAATATATTAAAAAAAAAAAAGAACTGGTTGAAATAAAGCAGAGAGAAACATGTAGTTAAAAATGGTTTGTGAAAGTAATCTGGGGATCTAGGAGAAGAAGTAAATATAACAAGCCAACAATAAATATAGTGGAGAAGCAATAATTACTTCTTACTTAATTAATTTAATAATTTAAATATATACTTATTAGGATTATAAGGGAGCTCACAATGATATTTGGTGGTGCAGGAAGAAAATGTCGGGTGCAGGAGGAAAGCCTCGTATGTTATATCTGTAGTTGGGGTTTCGGCCATTTCATTTCACAGGCGGGTGTTACTCCCTCCACCACCACAACTTGCTTTCTCCATCACTCCATTCCCTTTTTACCATTTTTTTTATTTTTTCATTCCTATTTTACCCTTATTAAAATTTTATGGTTAATATTATTTAAAATCTGACGTGGACATTCATTCTCTTTATTATTCTTCCTTCTTTCTCTTTATTATTTTTTTCAGGTTGTCTCTTACGTTCCACTACTCTTGGGTTGTCTCTCATGTTCCACTTCTTCTCTTTTACAAAATTGTGACGTGAGAGTGTGGTGGACTTTGTGTTTAGTAAGATTGAAAGTGGGGAAAGCAATTCATCTTCAGCCGTGAGTGTGGTGGTGCTTCAAGGTGCTGGTTCAGAGGCGTGAGAGGTTCAGAGGTGTGAAGGTGCATAATAAAACCCTAAAATATAAACCGTATAATCTTTAAACGGATGTGAGCATCCGTCAACGGATGTCAACATCCGTTTAAAGATTATACGGTTTATATTTTACAGTTTTTTTTATATTAATTTTGAAGATATTTAAATAATATAATTTATATTTTTTGATATATTATTTTTGAATAAAGGATATGGAGGAAAGATGGAAGATGAGAAACGGATGTGATGGAGTTTGAGTGAGAATATGAGAGGGTTAGAAAATGGGTAAGAAAGGGTAGAAAAATAGATTTTAGGGTTAAAGTAAATAATTATGATTAAAAAGTAAAAAAGTTATTTTTGTAATTATAAAAAGTTAGTTTTGTAATTCAAAAAATATGTAATAAAATTGGGGAGGTGGAGGAAGAAAATGTGGTGGTGGAGAGAGTAACACCCTTCACAGGCTCGTTGTTTAATTGTTTTGGGCCAGTAGCCTTAAATAGGTGGTTGTTCCTGAACCTCCACCCTTTCATATGCACCTTCAATTTTCATAAATCCCTTTTAATTAATAGATATTAAAATTAATTTATTGAAAAATTCTCCGTGTACATTAAATAAAGCCTTTTTCGGCATTAAATATATTGTTTAAAAGACCTGCATCTCATTCACTTTTAAGGCCATGTTCTTTTGAGGGATTTGAGGAGATTTGAGAGGATTTGAAGATAAATTTTTTTGTTATTTATTTGAGTGAATTTAGAGGTAAATGAGAGTGAATTTGGAAATAAAATTTATGAAAATTAGTACAGAATTGTATTGACGTGACAAATTAAAAAAATTTATTTCCAAATTCACTCTCATTTACCTCCAAATTCACTCAAATAAACGACAAAAAAATTTATCTTCAAATTCTCTCAAATACCCTCAAATTTAGTCCCTCAAATCCACTCAAACTAAGTGTTTGCACCCTATGTATTCCATTTCCATTTCATTCATCTCTATTAAGTGTTTGCACCTATGTACCCTATTTCCTTCTTCTCTTGAGTGTTTTTCTACTCAAGCATTTGGTTGAATATTAAGGTGTTGGAGGTAGCTTGGAAGCTTGGAGAAGCAACTTACATGTGGAGGTTGGAGAAAACTGGAAATGGTAGCAGCTTGGACGCTGTTTTTTTTTAAATTCTCCTAATTATTAAATTTGTATATGTTACGGATGTCCATATTCAAATAAAAGTAAAACATAACGTCCGAAAGAATCAGAATGTCGATATTTGAAAAGACAATTTTCGGATCTCAATATCCGGTTTTGTCTGTATCGGATCCGATACATATTTTTTCTAAAATTTGTTTATCACATCTTGAAATGCGATGTATATATATGTTTTTTAAAATAATTGTTTCGTACATCAAAAACCGATGTGCTTTGGAAAGTTTTTTTTAATTTATTAGATTACTTTATAATATAAAAACTCACTACATTACTTTAAAATATTTAATTATATCATTTACAAATATTTAAGAGGTGATTTTAAAATTTGTTATATTATTTCAAAAGGTTTAATTATGTTATTTACAGTGTAAAAGTTTGTTTTTTTAAAATCTTTTCTTATATTTAAAATTTAAAAGTTTTTTATTTTGAATGTGAAAGTTTATTAGATTAATTTAAAATGTTTAATTATATTATTTATAAATATTTAAATAGATAATTTGTATGAATATTTTAATTTTATTAAAAATATAAATTTATTTAAAATTTATATAAAAAAATTATAAAACTATTAAGTAGTTTTAAGTACTATTATTATTTTGGTGTTTTAATTTTTAAGTTTATTAGATTATTTTTTTTGATTTTATAATTTAATTATAGATGCTTAATTTATTTTATTAGTTTTTAATTTGTTAAAAAATTGGTATAAAATAAATTGTATTGTGCTATGTGAGAAGCAAATGAAATGCGATGTAGAGAACGTAAAAGTTGAATTTGCCCTGTTCTGTGTGACAACCAAATGAAATGCAATGAAGAGAATAAAAATTAAAACCTTTAAAAATCTTTGATCAGATTCTTTTTAGTTTTTACAAAAATTAAAATAACTTTTAATTAGGGATAAAATAGTGATTTTGTTAAAATTTGGAGGTGCAGGTGAAAGGATTGGAAGTGCAGGGTGAACATCTAAATAGGTTAAGGGTTTGCAAATATAATTTTTTTACTTTATTTTAGTCATAGGAATTTCTATCGTTTTTAAATTTTTGACACTTTTCAGTGTTAATATCTAATTCATAGTTAGTTTAGAGCTGAAATTACTAACAAAATACTAAACACTTAATATAGACAACATAGTAATTAACATTTTAAATGGAGATAGTTATATTATTTTCAGTAAACAATTCAATTAAAATGTATTTATTATTTATCTAAATAAAAAAAAGTATTTTGTATGTATAATGAAAATCAAACTTAAAACCTTATAATATGTAAACAGGTAAAACTAAGATTAAATGTACAGAATTTAATCCTAGAATATGGCGATTTATATAAGCTAATTTATTCATAATTAAATTTGAAGATATTTAAATAAACTATGCATTGATTATAAAAATGAAACAATTAATTGTTAATAAACCTTACCATCACACAGTTTTAAATTAAACCGGTGCTTCTGGACTTCAAGCTACTTATTCTTATGTTAAAGTCAACTTCTAAGTCTATTTCATGTTGGTTACGTATACATTAACATCCAGAACCACTCTGTAATTATAATTATTTAATTAAAAAATCATTGAGGCACATTCTTTACAATTAGAACCCATTGTTATATATTTTCATTAGTCAGGAAAAGATCCATTTGTGTTTGTTTTGTCGTGTGGCCAACGTCCTTTCTCGGTTAAGCATCAACTGGGCCCCTTCCTCACATGCATTTTATGATTAATGTTTGAAATGTAGGATGTATAGGTAAAGAAATGGAAATATTATAATGTGTAGTTTGCTTAAGAACATTTATTAATTTGGGCAACTCGATGGTCGCTGCTACGTAATCAATCGGATTGATCTGCGTCCATAACAGCACTTAAATTAATATTGATAATATTGTATGATATTTTAATATAAAATAACATAACACCGTAGAGAAAGAGACATTAATACATTAGCATAAATGTTGTGGTAGTGCTAATTAAGATGATGGGATCGACAGGACCAATACTAATTTAGGATAAAGTGTTAATTGGTTGATCGATAAATGTTAGTATATTTGATAATAATAAAAGAGGTTAGAAACTAAACATTAAAGAATATTTGATTAGAGTAAACGAAGAGTTTGAGGCTGAGGAATTTGGAGGGTCTGAAAGAAGAGGATAAAAGATATTTTTGGAAGGAGAAAGAAAAGGCAAATCACATTTTTCAGTGTTTTTAGCTGGTATATGTATTTTTTGTTAGAACATTATGGCATCATGGTGGAATTTTTTGATCCGTATCTCGATGGCCAAAATTTTATTTTTCTAATGCATAGTATTATAGACAATATGAGTGTGGAATATTCACACCCTTTCTTTGCCATTTACCATTTTTGTTGGATTAAAGATCTTTAGAATTAGTATGATGATTCGATTAGTTGTGTATCATCTTGCATTGTGTTGAGATACTATGACTGGTTGGCAATAAAATTATCATTTTGATTGGCAACGACGTGGCATAATCTCATTTTTTATTTATTTATCATTTTTTTATTCTATTTGATTTATCAATATTTGTTCATCTTGATCACTCATTTGTTATTTATTTTTCAGTTGTGTTTGAAGTATATTTCATCATTTATCTCATTAAAAACAACGTTTCTTTGTTGTTCTAACCAAAAGATGAAAATTCGATTAACAACTAGTCTCCTAAAAGTTCAAAAAGAATAGTCTCCTAAAATCTAAAAGGAGCAACCATTCTTTTTAAAAATCCAAAATGAGCAACCATTTTTCTAAAAGTTCAAAACGAGTAACTAATCTACTAAAAATCTAAAAGGAATAATCAGTCTCCTAAAATTTGAAAGGAGCATCAAATCTCCTAAAATACGAAATGAACAATAGTTTCTTAAAAATATAAAAGGAGCAATCAGTCTCCTAAAACATGAAAGGAACAACCAATTTCCTAAAATATGAAAAGAGTAATTAGTCTCTTAAACGTCGAAAGAAACATTAGTATCCCACAAGAAAAGAGTATTAGTCTCCCAAAATGTGATCTTACAAGGCACCTAAAGGAATTTGGACAACCTGATAGCATTTTAGAATGATCTTTCAAGGTGTTCCACTAAGCTGACCTCTTAAGACATCAAGAAGAATTTGATAACCTCATGACACCCAAAAATTACATTTCAAGGTGTTCTAGTATGGTATCATGATATTATGAAGAATTTAAGTGACATAAAGCCATTCAAAACTGACTTTTCAAAAACATCTAAATTTAAGTATTTATTTTAAGGTAACCAAATGAGATGGATTGATAGTAGAAATTAAATGATTAAATTTGGTTTAAAGAACTTTTAGCCTTATATTGTGATATTAAGACTAAGGTTTTGTTCACTTGAATGGATTTGGGGAAGAGTGATTGAGGTGATTTGAAGGTAAATTTTGTTGTTGTTTATTTGAGTGGATTTAGAGGTAAGTGAGAGGGATTTGTAAGTAAATTTTTTTAATCTGTCACATCAATCAAATTCTAGACTAATTCTCACAAACTTTACTTTCAAATTCACTCTCACTTACCTCTAAATCCACTTAAATAAACAACAAAAAAATTTACCTTCAAATCCTCTCAAATCCTCCAATCACTCTTCTCCAAATCCATTCAAGTGAACAAAGCCTAAAGGAGTTGTGTGGTGTTAGGTCTAATATCAATTTAATTAATGTTAAAAATTATACTTTTAGTCTTATGCCTTTTTAGGTTAAGATTAATGCTAAGGAAGTTATGTAATGATATATCGAATGATTATAAAATTGATAAGACTAATAATGATCTAAGATAAAGTGTCACTTGTTTGATATATAAAAATATATTTGATAATAGTACAAGAGATTATAACTTCAGGGATTAAATAATAAAGAAATACTAAAGAACATTTGATTAAAGTAAATGAGGAGTTTTAAAATTAGAAAATTCACATGAATTTAAAAGATATAAAAGAAGTTGATAGAAGAGATATTTGGAGACAAGAAAAAAGTCGATCACATTTTTATGTGACATATTTTAGCTTATCGGTCTCAATAATTTTTTTTACTAAAAAACAATAATAATTTATGTTAGTTTTAATATTTTAATCTGCTTCATTATCTTATAGTATTTTTTATAACATTTTATTAAATATTTATTAAAAATACTTCTCTAATCTGTTTTTTCTCTTATTTTAACAGGTTTTCGACAACTTATGATAAGAGTAAATTATTTTTAAGGATGTTTTTCTTTTTCACTTAATGAAGTTATTAGCAACGTACTAGAGCAGGTGACATTTGACAGTATTTGGTCTTGGTGATTGGGGGTATGGATCCACTCATATTTATTGTGTGGAAATATTGGTTAATTCCAAATTTGAACATTTATTCATCTTACCACTTAGCGCATATCGTGTCATTTATTTAGCTATTCAAAGACACGTACTTGAAGGTGTATTGGTTAATTCCAAATTTGAACATTTCACTAACATTTATTCATCTTACCACTTAGCGCATATCGCGTCATTTATTTAGCTATTCAAAGACACGTAGTTGAAGGTGTAGAAAAAAAAAAAGGGTTAAATATATTTTTCGTCCCTTAACTATCACACGATTTTGGATTTAGTTCATACTAGAAACTTTAATGGTTTTTAGTTCTTATAGTTTTAAAACTCTTACTATTAGTTCTTAAAATTGGACGGCGTTAACTTTTAGTAGATGTGACACGTCTTATGTCAGCTTGCCTCTTCACTCTCTGCCACGTTGTTTTTCTTTTTATCTAGCCAATAAGAATTTGACACGTGTCAGCCCCCTTCCACCCCAAATTAGAGTTTGCCAGATTAGGGAAACTTGCCCCTGCACCTCTGCCACGATTTTGCTCTTCTATCTTACGCCGTAATGAGCCAAGAACGCGAGAAGGGAAGGGTTGCTCTCTTGCAGGTGGCGAATGGAGTTTTTGCTGTGTTTTTAGATTTGCAGGTCTATTGCAGGTGATGGTGATGACGCGAGGGAGGATGTCGCGGCTTGCAAGGATTTTGCGCGTTGAAGGTGGCGTTGATGGAGGATGGCGTCGCTACAGGGTAGCTTGCGAGATGAAGGCGCAATGGCAGAGAGACTTAGGCGATTTAGGGTTCGTCGCAGCACTCGCGATTTGGGATTTCGCTTGGCCGTGGTTCTCGATTGGTCGGAGCGAACTCGATGTGCATCTTCCGGCACGGTGCGATTTGCGATTGGAGTTGGTTGCGTTTTCTGGTTTTGTCTGAGTTTTAGGTGATTCTGGGAATGCCATGGATGCTCGTGTTTTCTAGAATGCCATGGAGCAGGTGTTGACGGCACGGAACAGTAGACGTTGGCGGCCATCTGCTTCGCCGAAATGGGGAAGATAACCCCTACTTTTGGGTCGGGCCGAATCAAAGGAAGGGGAGAAGGTCCGGCACGGCGGCTGGTCCGATGGAGGCTAGGCTCTGCCGGGGAAGACGAACGAAGTTCTCAAGCACAAGCAACGTGCGTGACAGAGAGTGAAGAGACAAGCTGGCATAAAACGTGGCCTCGCTGTTTGCCACATCTACTAAAAGTTAACGCCGTCCAATTTTAAGGACTAATAATAAGAGTTTTAAAACTATGAGGACTAAAAACCATCAAAGTTTCGAGTAGGGACTAAACTCAAAATCGTGTGATACTTAAGGGGCGAAAAATATATTTAATAAAAAAAAAAGACTATAGGCTACAGAGACCTAAATACTAAAATTAATTTAAAACTAATTTAAAACGTACACCCTTGAAATTGTAGAGAATGTTTGACGAACTAACAAGCTTGGAGTTCGGTTTGGAAAAGCGTGTTTATTAGAATATCAAACGAATATTAATATTTAGTTCGACGTTACTTTCTAAAATTCATTTTAAGTGTGCATTTATTTCTATTATTTTAATTATTCACATTTATATTTCATGCTGATTTAAATTGGGTTTTTCCTTTAAAAAAATTTCATTCAATACTACACAGACCCTGATAAAATATAGTATATTCTTGATTTGTATTTGTACAGAAAGAATATATTAAAAAAAATAGAAATTAGAAATGTAAGTGAAATGAAATATTTTTATTAATAAAATAAGCAAAAATCTCAATTTTCCACAAATATAAACCCACAAAATGTAAATTTACTGATAATAAATTAATAATATAAGACTATTTTTTAACTTCTACATAACTATTTTGTTTAATTTTTTAACCACAGCTTAACATCTTTGAAAATATTAAGCTTAAAAATAAAACTTAATATAATTATTATAATTCTCAGACATACTTTAGTCATGAGACTTTTAAAATAGGTTTAATACCCAATTTTGTCCCCACTTTGGTTCGGAAATCTCAAGTTAGTCCCTTTTTAGAAATGTAAGTGTAATGGATCCTTACTTGTAATTATATGAGTCTAATGAGTCCCTTCCGTTAAATAGAAGGAAACGGAGTTAGTGAACTGATGATGTGGCAGTAGTCATTGGTGAGGTGTCAAAACGCAATTAAAAATTTATAAAAATGAGAAAAGAAGAGTCCATGTCAGTGGGGGCAAAAGGGAAATGTCCTTGGACTGTGCTGCAAAGTCGAATGTGTAAAGTCGAATGCGTGTGTTTGAAGGTGAAGAAGACGATATACAGTGCTTCATCACAAATTTGAAGAAAACATATTCGGTTTCATAGCTGTAGTATTCGGTTCCAGAGCTTCAAACCATTCACACACGAGCTGTATCCAGTTCCAGGCGCAAATGTATTCGGTTCCCCATTCTCGCAGATCTCGCACAACACCATATTCGGTTCCAACAGCAGCTGTATTCGGTTCCGTGATGTTCCTTCCAGCATCACAGGGAAGGGAAGCTTGGCGTGGAGGTGGAGGCCGCCTGAAGTGTTTTGAACCCGGACAATGCAGAGAGCCTAACCTGGAGAAGCTCCAATCCACCATTGCAGGCATTGCAGAGAGCTCCATTCCATGGTTTAATCTTCTCCCAAATCCTTCCCAATAGAAAATGGGTTGTCACGACAGCAAGGAGAATAAATCAAAGGCAGAATTCAGCGTTGCTTATGGATCAGGCACTCGCAGTGACAGTGGTAGTCAAAACACTGTTCAATCACCACCTACCACCACTGTTGCTCAGGTTCAAACATCGTTGGTGGCCAGGTACTGAACACTTTCTTCGTTCAAACTACAATGCTTTCTAACTCTTTATTTCTTTCTGTTTTTCAAATTTGTTTTCTGGCGTATCAGAGTTCGGGAAAATCGTTGGTGCTTGAAAGCGTGGTCGGAAGAGATTTTCTGCCTCGTGGATCTGGTGATTCTTACTCTCTTTCTTGCCATCTTCTGCTCTCGTTCGCTACTTTACGAGATCTCTCTAGCAATGTTGTTCATAAAGCAGTTCTACTACTATATATTTATATATATTACAAGAAATGGTGCATTGCGGAGTACTGGTTACTAACTGTGAAATCAAAAACAATTGTGCAGATTATTTATAAAGCCAGAGAAAGCAGAAAATGAGAGAATTGCAGAGAAAGAAGTAACTCGCCAACTGCAAACCACCACTCCTCCGTCGTCTTCCCGCGATCACTGCCTCTGTTCTTTTCCACACACGAACATGCCCTAATTTAGAACAAATTACCCCCAAATCATTTTATCCCCAATTTCTAAGAAAATCCAATTTCAAAATCAGGTACCCTAACACCAGGTAAGCACGCACGCACACATTGCGTCTTGACACCTCACCAATGACTACTGCCACATCATCAGCCCACTAACTCCGTTTCCTTCTATTTAACGGAAGGGACTCATTAGACTCACATAACTATAAGTAAGGATCCATTACACTTACATTTCTAAAAAGGGACTAACTTGAGATTTCCGAACCAAAGTGGGGACAAAATTAGGTATTAAACCTTTAAAATAAAAGCATAAAGAATGAACAAAATCACAGACCTCCATGTATTTAGAAACACGCTGAGACCGGACAACTAAGGGTTTTGGGCAAATTAAAACAAAAATAGTTTAAAAATATAATAATCTACACATAAATTCAAATAAATATTATTTATAATCTAAAACTTATGGTAAAATTATGGAAAGATAAAAAAGTATAAAAAATTCTTAACAAAATGTATATAATTGAAAAATTAACTAACATGGGATAACACGTTCAAATATTTTAAATAATTCGAAGTATATGCAGAAAAACTATTTGAAAATTTATATCAAGATTATGTTACTCATCTCAAACTAATACAAATTTTTTAAGTTATTATGAATTTCTAATTTCTATAATATAGATGATATTTGATACATTCAATATGGATGGTAAGAATAATTGTGATTCGAATTATGGTTGTGAGTTGTCAGCTAAAGACTTATAAACAACTTGAAACCTAAAGGACAGAAGAACCCTACTTTGGCTTTTTTAACAACTTTTTGACAATAAGTCACATGTCATTATTTTATTGGTATGCTTAAATTTATTTTTAAATTTTTTTTGAAACGAACCAATCACAAATCACTATGTATAAATTATAAAAAAATTGTCAAAAAAATTTGTTAAAATAACATTTTCTTATTAAGATGTGTTGATAGGTTAAGAATTACTAATGGGTAAGGATACGTAAACAACTTATTTTTCAATCAACACCTTATATTTTATTTTAAAATGTAAAATAATTTGGAGAATCAACTAATAAAAATAAAATTTTTAATTTTATTAGAAGGGTAAAAAATTATATTAAAATACACACATGTAAAGTTTTCCATTGCTAATACATATTGCGAGCAGCATGCTTGTTTAGTTATAGCTAATATTTATTATCCTTCATTTTCATTTCATCAGCAACTCATTTTATAGGTGATGCTAGATATTTTTAATCAATTATCCTCTTAAATAAAAAGGTATAACTTTCTCAATTATATAACATCTTGTAGGGAAAATAATGCGCATGAATAATGTGAATTGTTTTTATATTTTGATATGATCACAAATTACATTGATATATAATAAGTCTTAAAAGTGATAATATACAATAAAACCCCTTAACTTTGTAATTAAAATATAAATTTTATCAAATCCTAGCATTCGCAGCCTTGTTCTTTAAGGGAATATTTGTTGTGCGCAATCATAGTTCTTCCTATTCTTGGCATGATAAATTGAATGCATATCAACATGTAATATAAAATGGATGGAAACAAAAGAAGGAAAGGGAAGAACTTTACTACCTACCTATAAACCTATAATGTTTCATATTTCATAAAATTTTTATGTGAATATTTCACAAGATTTATTAAATTTATAGAAAAATCTACAACCGACTTATCTTTTACAAGTTTTTATCGTAAAATATGAAAAATACAGTAATTTATGTACTTTCTTGTTGTTAATTTATCGATTTATGATTTCCTACATTATCGATCTTCTTTTTTATATGTACACACATGTAAAAAGAATCCAACTAAACAAATAGGCATCAAACATAATACCAATAACAATAGTTTTAAAAACAAAAACAATTGGATGTTATGACAAAGTCAACAAGAAAAAAAAGGAAACAGTAATTGTAGATTTATATAAAGATGTAGCAGGTTGGACTGAGGCATTGATGGTGTATCAACATCGATTAATTCATGTACTTTATGCTCCCAACAGCAATGGGTATCAAACCCTTTATCCTTCTCCTCTTCATCTCAACTTCATCTGCTGCAGCCACAGATACACTTCAAGAAGGTTCTTCACTTTCAGTAGAGAAACAAAGCGACATCCTCTTTTCATCCAATGGTGATTTTTCAGCTGGCTTCTTCCAAGTTGGTGAAAACGCCTTCTGCTTCTCCGTTTGCTTCACGCGCTCCGAACAACCCACCGTTGTGTGGATGGCCAACCGTGACGAACCTGTCAACGGCAAAGGCTCCTTCCTATCACTCTGGAAAAACGGCAACCTCGTTTTGACGGATGCCGGAGGAACCGTTATCTGGGAAACCGCCACTATCTCCTCCTCCCAACTTTATCTGAAGCTAAGAAACAACGGAAACCTCCTTCTCCTCAATTCCAAAGGCACCACCATTTGGCAAAGCTTCGCTTCCCCTACCGACACCCTTCTTCCAACGCAACCACTCACGGAACGAGGCGGTCTCGTTTCTTCGAGAAGTGCAACGAACCATTCATCGGGGTTCTACAAGCTTTACTTCGACAACGACAACGTTCTTCGCTTACTCTACAAAGGTCGCACGTTTTCCAGCGTGTACTGGCCACCATCGTGGAAGCTTGCAATTGACATAGGCAGATCCACCTACAATGTAACCAAAACTGCTTCTTTAGATTCTTTTGGACAATTCACTTCCTCTGACGGGTTTCAATTTCTCTCCACGGATTATCCCAAAAAAGTGTACAGGATACTCAAGTTGGATTCTGATGGTAATTTGCGTTTGTATAGCTTCAACGAGGAGCGTAAGACGTGGGAGGTGACGTGGCAAGTTATTCCAGAACCGTGCACCATTCATGGAATTTGTGGAGCGAACAGCATGTGCAATCATGATCCCGTTATTGGAAGGACTTGCTATTGCTTGAAAGGGTTTAAGGTTAAAGATCCCAATGACTGGACTCAGGGCTGTGAGCCTGAGTTTTCTCCTTCATCTTTTTCTTGCAACAGTCGCCAGTCATTTGGTTTTCTCCGTCTTCAAACCACGGAACTGTATGGCTACGACTGGAACGTGACACGCGTTTCGAGCTTAAAGGAATGTCTGAATATATGTCTGTCACTTTGCGATAAATGTGTAGCTGTTCAGTTAAAGTTTAACGAGTTTGCTAGCTATAATTGTTACCCGAAAACGATGGCATTCAATGGACGGGATATTCCTAGTTTCGATGGAGAGATTTATCTAAAGTTGCCGAATTCGATTCTGCGCTCGTCCACGAAGATTCTAAAGCATTCCCGGATGAATTGCCCCGTTGGTTTGTCTCAAAAGTTTAACAGGGTTTATCAGCCGCCAAAAAAGAACTCCACATTGAGTTTCTTGGTTTGGTTCGCTTGCGGGGTCGGAGTGTTTGAGTTTTCCACCATTTTCTTGGTGTGGTTCTTCTTGTTCAGAACAAGCAAGCACCCTCACAGGCTGGATCAACAACACCATCTTCTGTCTGCCACAGGGTTTCAGAGGTTCACCTACGCGGAGCTAAAAGCCGCGACAAAAGGGTTCAAAGAAGAGGTTGGGCGAGGAGCAGGTGGGGTTGTTTACAAAGGGACATTATATGATAACCGTGTTGCGGCTATTAAACGCTTAAACGAAGCTACTCAAGGGGAAGCTGAATTTTTGGCTGAAATAAGCACAATTGGCATGCTGAACCACATGAATTTGATTGACATGTGGGGGTATTGCGTTGAAGGGAAGCACAGGCTTTTGGTGTATGAGTACATGGAACATGGATCCTTAGCAGACAATCTCTTTGGCAACGGTCTTGATTGGAAGAAAAGGTTCAACGTTGCCGTGGGCACAGCCAAAGGTTTAGCTTACTTACACGAAGAGTGTTTGGAGTGGATTTTGCATTGCGACGTGAAGCCTCAAAACATTCTACTTGACTCAGAGTTCAAACCCAAGGTAGCAGATTTTGGGTTGTCAAAACTTTTAAACAGAGACGAGCGTGGAAACTCTAGTTTTTCACGAATAAGAGGGACTCGAGGGTACATGGCTCCGGAGTGGGTCTACAATCTGCGTATCACTTCTAAGGTGGATGTTTATAGCTATGGGATTGTGGTGTTGGAAATGGTGAGTGGAAGAAGCCCTGTGGCAATTCACAGTCTTGAGAACAGCAGGGACATGGACCACCATCGCCTGGTGACGTGGATAAGGGAGAAGATAAAACATGCACCCACTTGTGCCTTTTGGATGGAGGAGATCATTGATCCCAAGTTAGAAGGAAACTTCGACGTTTCAGAAGTAGAGGTTTTGGTTAAAGTGGCTTTACAGTGCGTCCAAGATGACATGAATGAAAGACCATCCATGAGCCAAGTTGCAGAAATGCTTCTGGCCAACGAAAATAAACTCATCTCTCCTTAGTTACATGTTTTTGCATTTTTGTCACCAGTGCTGCATCTTCTTTTGAAGGAAAGGATAAATTATAAACAATAAAGTTTTATTTATGCTGCATTGCTACTGTTCTTATACACAGTATTATTTCGGTTTAATTGTTGATCAAGTTCTTCAGTTATCACAAAATCAATATTTTCGTTATAATACCATCTTAAGATAGGTTAATAATATTAATTGTATGAATCTTAAGATTATTTTATATGACATGCAATAATTATAATTTGTCAAATAAATAATTATTTAATATTTTGTGCATCATATTACTAAAGATCAAATGTGACAATTTCTATTTTTAAAAAGATTAAAACAAAGTGTTTCTAGAGGAATTAAGATCAAAATTATCAAATTATACAAGAATTAAAAATATAGTTCAGTATTGTTTATCCTTTTTATTTTGGACTTTTGAACTTGTAAGAGTTTTATGTTTGAGTTGGAATAGCTCTTAAACTTTGCTTCTTATTAGAAAATTGTTCATGTAGAATAAGGATAAATAATTTAACTATGGTTGAACATTAAATGTGGTAGAGATATTATAAATAAGGATTAGAAATAAAGATGAAAACAGCCAACAGTAAACAGACAACATAAGCCAAAACTCTTGCCGTAAATCTGTAAATATCCTTAATCATACAATAAGAAAATGGATTTATTAGAAATTTCCTTGATAGTTGTATCAGAGGGAAACATTATTCTTGATTTTCTTACATTATTTTTTAACTTCCTTTTATAATTACCGTTTTATCGTGTTGTGTTTTAACAATTTTTCTTAACTCGACTTGTTTTTTCACAGATAATGTTTCTTAATACTTCGATCTGTTTCTCTCTTTTCCGTCAAATGTCACGTATTCTTTTGGTATCAATTTATCTGAGATAAGATTCATTATCTGTCATTTTCTTTCCTTTTCCCGTTTTCTTCTTATTAAATAATTTGATATCTTAAATAAGAATGTAAAGAAAAATAAGACAAAAATAACGTGAGCCAAACATTACTGCTATACTTGATGACAAATCCGAGTTCTGACTATTTTATGTCAAGTTGAGCTCCCACAAAAACTGTGTGAGGATTGCTCATGGAAACGAAGACCACTGAACTAAAAATCCACTGAAAAATTTGGGTCAATTTGAGACAACTTTGGGTTTATAATAATAATAATTGTGATAATTTACACATCAGCAATACAAACCTATTTCATTTTTCTTTCTGTCCTCGTATTTGTTTTTGAGTATTTTTTTCAGCCAAGTTCATAGTCTTCCATTTGGAGTCAAGCAACCAATAGATATATATATTGTTAATTTAATCAAATAATCCATACCGACCCAAATGGCATACCTAAACGTAGCAACTTGGCCAATGACGATTATCTATGCTTCAATTGGAGAGGTTGGTCAAGTTTTTTGGCTTTTGGCAAGCAACTCAATATAAGAAACATTAGTCACGGGGTTAATTTTAGTTCTATCCGAAGTCTGCGTTTTTCTTTTTCTGGAACATCATCGGAGTTTTGAGGACCTAGAAGTGGAAAAGTTATCCAGTTTTAAAGTTCCAATTAAATTTGTGCAGTTTTAAGATTTCCATAAATTTTCAAGATTTGGTAATTCATGGAATGTGTTTCGGTAGATGTTTTTGGTAAATTGAGAGACGAACTTTTGCTGACATGACTTTTCTTTTTCTGACTTCTAAACCTCTTACTTCAAGTTCTTAAAGAGAGAGTTTACGGAGAACGTTCCTTACCGCTCGGTTTTTTGACTTAGGAGTTCGTTTTGGAACTTCCTAGTGGACGAGAGTGTTAGTCCTTGGGGATGTGCAACACCGCTCGGTTTAGGACAAGAGTGAGAGTTCACGGAGAACGTTCTTTACTGCTCGGTTTTTCGACTTAGGAGTTCGTTTTGGAACTTCCTAGTGGATGAGAGGGATTTACCTCTCGGTTCTTGCACTCCTCTTGGCCGAGTTCTCTGCATGGTCCTATCACCTGTGAAGCCGAACGGCTGAATACCAGTGAGGCCGAATGATCGAACTGTTGTACAGTTGAACACTTGATGCCAAATTTGACTAAGTGGTGAGTGCGTCATTGGACCCTTAATAAATCTTTGAACAATATTATAATATTGAATTAAGATATTTAAATTAAACCATATAAATTAAATATTAAAATGAATCTATATCAAAATAATTATTTGTAAAGCCGTAGAAGCTTGTTGACGTTGATGGTGAGACTGCATCCTTGTACGGTTCCTTGTGGTTATAAGGGATGCACCCCGACCCCACGGTGGACGCCAAAATGTTTCGATAGATATTTTGTGGGACCGAGAGATGAGCCTTTATTGACGTGATTTTCTTTCTTTTGACCTTTAAATCTCTTGCTCCAAGTTCTTCAAGTCCGAGCCGAGGGGGAGGGTACCTGCAAAAGGCACTCCGATGCTCAAGTTAGGCGTGTGTTAGAAGAGCTTATGCTCACAATAGAATATTCAGTGAATTGTTATCACTGTTGAGTATTTGGACGTACTGAAGAGTGCATAGAACGTACCTGGCTTTTAGCCTTAGACCTGTATTTATAGGTTATCACAAACCTAATAAAATATAAACAGACTTGTCTTAAAATCCGAGCGGTTGCTCATAAACAACTTTATGAATATCTTTAATCAGATATCTTTGATTATTCTGGATTATTAGCCCAACAACTTAAATGTTGGTCCAATTGGCTTAACATCTTTTAACCTGGTTGATGAACGCTCTGACTCAACATCATTTAACTTGGTTTGACCTGGTTCACGAGCGTTATCCACATTTGACCTTGTTAACTAGCGCTGCTACAATAGATAGGTCGATCGGTCTTGAATGCTAACTGTTCGATTTAGATATCATACTATACCGTATTATTCAAGATTATGAAACCTCTTAATACAATTCTTTTTAATATTTAGTCATTCATTAATATTATATTTCATTTTTCTTTGCATCTATTTTAATTTATATATATATATATATATATATATATATATATATATATATATATATATTAGAATATCTCACATTTATATACATAAAACTAAATTATAATGTATAACTAATTTTCAAATTTTACTTTATAGACATTTTTGTAAAATTGATTTAGATAAAAACTTACTTATTAAAATAATATTGAAATCTATCTTAGTTAGATTAATTAATTATAATATAATTACTTTAATATATAATCATAATATCGCCTAAATTATAGATTATCTGATATAAGAGATGTTCTTCTTAATACTAAAGTCAATTGTCTATAGTCTTGTCAATGTTTGGCTGCTTGACAGCTATCTAAAAACATTAGAGTTATACTCTTATGAACTATATATCCACCACAAAGTTAGAGATTTAAAATAGTTTTCATTGCAAATAGAAGTACAATAAAGTTCTGCAAGCCTGAAAATAGAGATAGATCAACACTTAGATTATAGTCCCTTAATATTTTTCACTGTAGGTCTAATAGATAAATCTTAGTGTTTTTAATTAAGTCTTCAGTAATATTTTTTTTATTAAATTACAAAATTTTATATTTTTCAATTGCGTTCTCTTTGTTTGTAGTTAATACTATAGGTGATTTTTATTGTTAGATAAGGGTAAATGAAAACAATGAGAAAAGTAAAAAAAACAAAAACAAAATACAATGTTAGGAGATTGCAAAAATAAGTTTGGGGTTCAACAACAAAACAAAAGTGGGATGAAATTTTGTACATTATTTAAGATAATGTCATAAATTTTTCTTTTTCTGTTTCACACGATGTATGCGGTATCATTTTCATCTTATATGTGAATAAAGAATATAAAATGGATATAAAATAATTATATTTTAGATAATACCTGGATGGCTAAAAATAAAAGAATAGTCGTCATCAATGTTTATTAGAAAAATATTGGAAAAGTCGTTTAGAAAATATTGGTATGCAAAATTAGATGTTTGAATTCGATAGTCTGAAAATAAATAACTACTCATCAAACATTGAAGAAATAACATAACAAAAATCTTTGAACTAAATTTTAGAAAAAATTCAATTTACTTTTAAATAAAAATTTTAAATTTTTATAATAAAATTAATTAAATAAAACTAACTCATTTTTATTTAAATGATCAAAATGTTTTCATTTGTTTTTCTTTTAATATATAAAAAAAACAAAAAAAGGAAAACAATATATTTGAATTAGCATTATTATAAAGAAGATAAAAGTAAAATGAATAAAAGATTATTTAATTTAATGAAAAGATAAAATTCACAGTTACCAACAATATTAAGTCTTATCTTAATTCACTAAAAGAAAAAAAAATCTTAAAAGCAGTGGATTTGACTGTGAAATTTGAAGGAGAGAGTATACCCACATTTATCACTGATAGTTTCTAATCACACTTTTTTCTTTTTATATCCAATTTTACTATTTTATGGTTTAGTTTTTAAAAACTGAACATATAATAGTTTCGGTTCAGTTAACTGTGAGACCTGTATTTACTCTTTTCTCTTCTCTAGTTCCCGTTCAATTGCTTCGTATGGCTAAGAAAACGTTATTTAATAATAAAATATTAATAAAAGAAACCGTTCAAATAAAAAATTAATAATGATTTTTTTAAGACAAAATTTTTTATCACAAATTTTTATATTTTTTCATCAATAAACATATATTACTTTTTAAATAATATTATTTTAAGTAATAAAAGTAAAATATATTTTTTTAAAATTTAATTTTATTAAATGATTAAGTAATATAAATCATAAAAAAAGACTCTATAAAAAAATAATACTTTAAATATATTATATTCTTTAATATATTATTAAATATGTAAAAATATGTTAAAAAAAACTTTTAATGATATTAAAATGTGTGTAAGCGCACACACTAAAATAACTATTTATTTTAAAAATCAACTTACTTTAAAATAAATATCAATATTAATATTTTTAAATGATAGTATTTTACATACTAAAACTAAAATATATTTTTAAACGTTAAATTTTATTAAATGAATATATAATGAAATATCATAAAAAAATAATAATGTAGCAAAAATAATTAATATTATAGAAATATCAAATGACAAAAGAATTAACAAACGTTTATTAAGAGTAATTTTTCTAGTATCATCTTTTATTATATTATAATAATTAATAAATATTAGTTTAATTTTTACATAATAAAATATAAATAATAAATAATTAATTAAAAAAAAATTTACGAGGGAATAAAATAAATATAAATAAAAAATTATTTTAAAATAAAATAAGTAGATAAAAAGATAAAATAAATTATATACACATATAAAACAAAAAAAATATAAATAAAAAATTAAAAAAGTAAATATAAAAGTAAAATAATATTCATGACAAAATAAATATAAATAATAAATAAAAAATAAATTAAAATAAAATAAATAATAAAATAATCTTCATACACATATAATAATAAAAGAAATATAAATAAAATAGAAAATAATAATATCAAATAATTAAAAAGTTAATTTGTAAGACACTTATGAATAAAATAAAATAAATATTAAAAAAAAATTCAATTAAAAAGAACATGTATTATTATACTACTCAGTTTAAAAACTAGTACAATTCAGTTTAAAAACTAGTACAATTGAGTTTAAAATTAGTATAATTCAGTTTAAAATTAGTATAGTTAGTAGTTCAGTTTAGTTTATATTGTAGTTTAATATAATTTAGTATAGTTCAGTTCAGTCCAGTTTAATAAAACAAAAACCAGTTTAGTTCAGTTTGTTTGAACTGTTTTACAGCTTAGTTCAGTTTATACAAATTAGTTTTTAGTTAAGTACAGATTTTAATAGTACAGGGCAGGGTAAAAAGTGTTAATGAAGAGATATTATACTGAAGGTGAAAATTTATTATTTTTTCTATAAAAATAAAATATTAATAAATGGATATTCGAAGTAAATACAAATACATATTATATTAGTTGATTGACTATGGACAAGTATACGAAAGTAGAAGACAAAAATACGAAGACAAATAGAAAATGAAGCTGATTTTGAAAATGATTATTATAAGCATTAACAGCCGCCTTAAATTGACCCAAATTTTGCAGTGGAGGATGGTTTTAGTTGGATGCTCGTGGTCTTCACGAACCATCACACTCTGTTTTGTAGTTGGAACTCAGATTTTACCAATAATGGTGAAAACATACATTTGACGGATAAGAATGTTATATTCACATATTCTTGTCTTATTTTTCTTTATATATTTTTAGTTTAAATACTTTTTTTATTCCAATTTTCGTTAAAATATTTCAAATTATTCTTCAAATAAATTTGTTCCTAATTTTCGAAAAATTAACGTAATGGTACCTACTGTTTTAATTTCTATACTTTTACTCGTAGTAAAAGTATCGAATTCGTTTAAAGAAATAATTAGCCTTTTAAAAAGTAGAGTTTAAGAGGTGTTAGTTCTTATTTAAGATTGGTGAGTTGGTTGCTCGTGAGGGAAAGTTGAAACTGTTAACACAGAATTTCTTGTTTGCAGACGTAATAATTTATTTTCTATTATGCAACAGATAGTTTGATTTATTACGATCAATATTCGACTATATATTACTAATAGAATTTTTAAAGATTTATTGGAAAGACTTAACAATAATGAGACACTTAATTTATGTAAAAGATTAACATCATTTCAACTTAAAATTTTAAAATAATATACAGGAATCTTTTTATAAGTAACTTTCTGATATCTATTTAAAATTTAAAATGAAGTTTAGACTCACGTTTAAATTTTAAAAAATTATAATTAAAATATAAAAATCTTACACATTGTTTAGAAATCAATAAATAAAAACATGATTCACGATACATTAATGAGACAAAATGAATGTTAAATTCGCCCACCTATACCTCAAATCATGTCTATAATATAATCTTTATCAGAATTAAAAACACTATTAAAATTGTTTTTAAAAGAGTATACTAATGAAAACAAACTTTAAAAAGAGAGAGAATAAAATTAATCATTTTATAAAATCTAGATAAATTTGATAAAATGTATAAAAATCTTATATATTCATTTTTTCTCTCTTTAAAAAGTACACCAATTTTATCTGATTAATTATATACTAATGGCATACAAAATTTCTTCTCCACTTAATTACTATATATTTAAACAGATTTTTAAGAGTGGCAAAGAATATCTAAAGAAAATACACTAGTTTAGTTGGACGAGATATGAAACATGATCTTCTAGGTATGAAAGATATAAAGTCCTTAAATGAATAAGATCAAATTATAATAGACACTAATGTTGATATGCGGTTGGTTATATGAATGATGAGACGTGGAGAATTTCAATTGTATGACTCATCTGGTATGTACACAATACCTATGATAAAATAATATGTAATTCGTTTCTCTCGTTTTATTTAATAATGGGTCTTTTCTTCCTGCACACCCCATAAAATTTGATATCTCCATTTTACCCTCTATTTAAATTATAATAAAAACCCTAGATTATAATCTTCCGATACCTCCTTTATTGTCTTCCATGTGTACCACATAGTACCTCCATCTCCATCTCCATCTCCATCATCAAGGTTCTTCATGCACCAAAGACACTAAATGGTATGCGAGGGAGGTGGAGGTGGGAACGGAGCTTCCGATGGCGTAACAGAAGAAAGCCTCCTGCAGTGACATGAATGTTGAGCTTTTGGCCAGGGCCGAGAATGAAAGTTGCATGGAGTTCTTGAGGGACATGGAAGTAGTGATGTGGAATTTGGTGGTGGTCTCTTGGTCGGAGATCGCGAAGAAGGTTCTCTAGACGCAGGGCATGGAGTTTGGCTCGCTGGAGCTCGTTAGTGTTGTTGTTAAAGGTGGGCATTGAGCTGAGGAAATCGGTGCAAAAAGCCTGATCTAACGGAGGTACGTCGTCGTTCTGCATGGCTTTAATGCAAAGGGATGGTAGCAGATTGTGGAAGTGGATGCATGGCTGTCAGGTTAAGTGAAAAACAACTTTAAAAGCGCATGTGGAAGATAAAATCCTCCATTACTTTTTTTACTGATATTTTAACAACTTTTACAATAATATATCCATATTTATTACATTAAACTAAATCTTTTTCTAAAACTTAGTTATAATTATAGAAAGGAAATAGTTTCTATAAGCAAATTTTACTCTTTGTATGTTTGATAAACTTAACAAACTTTATTGATGTATGAAATTAGGCATGATGAAAAATTGGAATTGTTTCTATTATATAATTGTAGTTATAGAAAAACAGTGAAAACCTTATTTTTACAATAATTTTTATGATGATTAAGATTGAAACAAGTTATGGACAATTGTAATGATATATTAAGTATCTAATCAATTTATACAATCACATTCTTTTATTTTACTTTTCTTTTTGGAAAGAGATTGGCCTATTTATAGTTCTTAAAACATAATTTTCCTGTCCACGAACAAGCTTGATCACCTTGTTCAAATGACTTAGTTTCTGTGTAAACTGGCCATGGGATACCATAAGTTATGAGAGATGATGCAGATTATCATCTTCGCGTCTACATTTGAGAAGCATTTCTACTACTTGACTCATTGTGGGTCTCTTCTCCTTTTCTTCTTCAACGCATTGCAGAGCCGCTCTCACCAAAGCTTCGATCTTATCTTCCTCATAAACTCCTTTTACATTGGGTTTCAATATTTCACCAACCCAACTGCATCCATTTTTCTGTTTATCTTTAAGCCACGCCACCATGCTGAGATGCTCTTTCTCCACTTCATTATCAGTGTAATCAACATCCTTTGTTGCACTCTTTCCGGTCACCATTTCCAGAACAACAATTCCATAGCTATAAACGTCAACTTTGGACGTGATTCGTTGGTTCAAAACCCACTCAGGAGCCATGTAACCTCTTGTTCCTCGTATCCGTGAAAAACTAGAGTATGTACTACTAGTATCATTTCTGTTTCGCAGCTTTGACAGCCCAAAATCCGCTACCTTTGGATGATAGTTAGAATCTAGAAGAATGTTTTGGGGCTTTACATCACAGTGTAGAATCCACTCCAAGCACTCCTCGTGAACATAAGCCAACCCTCTTGCCGTACCTAGTGCTATGTTAAACCTTTTGGTCCAGTCCAGTTCATCTGACTCCATATTTTCTGCTAGAGACCCTTGCTCCATGTACTCATACACCAAGAGTCTGTGTTTTCCCTCAGCACAATACCCCCACATCTCAATCAAGTTCATATGGTTAAGCCTTCCAATGCTGCTTACTTCTGCCAGGAAATCTTCTTCTCCTTGATTCGCATCCTTCAGTCTCTTCACAGCTGCAACTCGTTGATCCAACAACACACCTTTGAATACAACCCCTCCTGCACCCCTTCCTATCTCCTCACGGAACCCTTTCGTGGCTTGTTTCAGTTCAGAATAACTGAACTTTCTGAAACCAGTCATGGCCAAATGATAGACTCGTCTATCCACACCAGAATATTTTCTCTCCCTTGTTCTCACCAGAAAAAAACAAATCACAAATATGCATAAAACTTCGAACGCCCCCAATCCTCCTACAAACCAAAGCAAGAACTTAACATATCTGCTCTCATGAATCATGTCATACGCTCTCTCAAGCTGCATCGTGCTCAAACTCGAAGAACAATCAAGACTCTGCTCATGTGTGGATCCTTCAAAAGAATATGAACTATTTGCTGGAAGTTTCAGGTACAAATCAGCGTTGAAATACGGTATCTGATACGCATTCCGTAGCTGCAACTTTGGGTAACAAGTATAAGTGCCACTGCCAAAGACATATGTATACTGAATGCCTTTACAGTCGCATAATTGAAGGCATAACTGCTGACACTGATGGAGAGTGTAATTTGTCAAAATCCCATAGTCATAGCCATATAACTCCACGCGGCTTATATGCAAAAACCGAGACTGTGTTTTGTTGCAAAGAGTAGAGAATTTCGGTTCACATCCAAAAGACCAATCGTTATCATTCTTCCACTTGTACCCGGGAAGGCAAGAGCACTTCATACTAGAATTTTGGTGGTAAGAGCACAAACTGTTAGGGCCACAAATACCATGAATACTACACGGTTTTGCTTTGGCTTGCCACGTAACAGACCATTTCTCTCCTCCATTTCTGCGACTATGAACACGAATGTTTCCATCATGATCAAGCACTAATCTTCTTTGGATCAGAGTGCCATAATCGGAAGTCAAAAAAGAGAAATCATCTGAAGAACTGAAATTGCCAAGTGTGTCCATCACCGCAACTCTACTGTTGTTGTAAGTGGATCGTCCAGCGTCCAAAGTGGCCAACCATGGATTTGGCCAGTAAAGGCCAGAAACTTCAGGACCATCGTAAAGAAGACGAAGAACGTTGTCGTTGTCGAAGAACAAGGAGTAGAAACCGGAGGACTTGTTGCTCTCGCTTCTAGAAGAGACCAGCTTCGCGTATCTCGTGAACACTTGTTGAGGCAAAAGCGTGTCCGTAGGGAAATCAAAGCTCTGCCACAATACGACACCGCCACCCTTCGTTTCAAGCAGAACGAGGTTGCCAGTGTTGTCGAGAAACAGTTGCACAGACAACAGTGAAACGGTGTTTGTTGACCAAACGTGGGATTCGTCGGCGTCCCTTAAGGCGAGGTTGCCGTTGGGAAGAAGGGAAAGCTTCGAGCCCTTGCCGTTAACGGGGTAGTCACGGTTAGCCATCCATACGACGGTTGCATCCTGGGTTTCGCCGTTGGTTTGGGAGTACCAAACAGCGAATGAATATGCGTTTTGGCCAACTGCATAGAAACCGGCACAGAAGATGGCATTTGGTGAGAGCATGAAATCGTTGGGGCCCTCCACTAAGAGGGATGAACCTTGATGCAGGATTTCTACTGCTGAAGATGAAAGTTGCATAGACATAACGAGAGAGAGAAGGATGAACCACATGGTAACAATTCAGTGAAAAGTATTCCACCGTTAACAATAATCTACCTTCATCACTCTCAACGCATATATATTTCTACTGCCTGTAATTGTGTCCACTAAGGTATACGCTTTCATTTTATATAGAGTTTCGAGTCCCTTCATCTCATCAGCTGACTATTGATTTAGCTTCATATTCAAATAGTTGCTTCGTGGTTTTGGCATTGGCTTCCTTCTGCTTCCTTGCGCAGACTCTTTGATAGTGATAATTATGTTGTCATCAAAAGAATCATAGGATGTATTGACAATATTTTTCTCTTACATGTCACTGTCGTCTTTTCAAGTCAACCATCGAGGAATTCAGTATTTTGGAATAGTTTAATACCAAGAAACACACTCGTAATCGATTACAACAATCTTGTAATCGCTTACCAGAATGAATCTTGCACCAAATACAACCTGGTAATCGATTACACAAGTGTTGTAATCGATTACCAGTGCGTTTTTGGCATACTAATTTGAAGTCGTGCAGCGTGGTCACGATTTCAACAATCTGTAATCGATTACCATTACGTTGTAATCGATTACCGTCATCATAGGTCGTTTTTCGGATACACGACTTCAACACTGTTCATATAAACAGTGTGAAATCGTGCAGGGGGGCACGACTTCTTCAGTAGAAGTCGTTTGGACCCCCACGACTTCCCCATTTTCGTAATATGGTTTGAATTTGCCCGTTTTAGTAATATTAGAGGCATATTTGCCTACTTTGGTGAAAAAATCCATAAATTAATTGCAACGGAATGTATAATCTTTAGAATAAATAGTCTTTATAAGAATTTTTACACTCTTGTTCAAATGATACACTAACAAATTTGTTGATTATGATAATAATAATTGTTTTAAAGATTATACCAACCACAATTTTTAGTTGACAAAACTTTTGATACCAATAAATTAGAGTATTCCATTGTTGTGAAAAAGACAAAGGGAAAAAGAGTACAATAGACAGTTTGAGGAAGATGACAAATTCTCCTTGTACATTGCTCAACAAGGTGTTTTGGTGTGTCATCATCCCACGATGTTGGTGAGTCCCACTTTAGATAAAAATATTTTGAATCATATATATTTTAAAAAATATATATAAACACGCAATTTAGGATAAAATATAGTAAAAGAATACATTTTTGTAATTTAAAAAAAAGTAAAAAAATAAGAAATTATAATAATAAATTGACTGTAAAAAAATTATATATGTCAATATATAAATTTTTTTCTAAAAATATAAAAATTCACTGTTCTATAACTATTTTATTCTAATAATATATGTTAAATAAATGTAAATATGTATCATTCTACCGTTACTCATTCTACCCTTACTCATGTTCTTATATATTGTATTATAGATAGAAAGTCCAATTAAATAAAAAAGTTTATTTAATGTAAAACATCACATTTTGAATTTATAAAAAAATGAATTTGGTCTGCTTAATAGAAGCTTCCAATTTAACTTATGGGATATTAATGTTAAATATAAAATTATTTTAATTTAATTTTTTGGATTATCAAAAATTAATGTAAATTGGATAAATAACTCAAAATGACTTCATTCCTATTCAAAAGATTTATAAATCAATCTAATTAGAACACTTTGATGTTTTTTTAAAAGATATATAAATCATTCCTATCGTAGACTTTGAACTCGTATAAGATGGTACTATTTTCTAAAATTTGTTTTATATTCAACGTTTTATGATTATTATTTGAATAGCATAAAAACATTTAATAATAACAATAATAATAGTAGTAGTCTACTTCATGACTATATTTAATAATAATCATAATGTTGTTAAGATTAAAATACATAATAGTTCAATAATGATAATAGCAGTCAGAAAAACTGGAAGGCAGCCGTCAGAAAAACTGGAAGGCATCTTAACCACATCAATGGAGATTTGTCATTCAATTATTATGATCACAATATAATTAAATAATATATTTAAAGAACATAAATAATATTTATATAATTAAATAAATATAAATATAAATAAATTTAGTTTTGTTAAAAATATTTTTAAAAAATAATAATTTTAATAAAAATATTTGTGTAACATTTATATATAAACTAAATTTCGTTTTAATTTAAGAAAAAATAAAATTGTTTAATTTAAAAATGAAATTTAAGATTATATTGAGACAAATATAAGAATATAGAACCAAATTAAGACTATTATAATTAAGACATCTATTTAACTATGTTAGCAGTTTATTAAAAGAATCTAATTATTTCAATTTTTAAAAAATAAGAAGTCAAAATTGAAAAACTATAACGATTAAACATTTTTCTTGAAAAAGAAACTAGGTTAACGATAGTTTAGTTTGAATTTGTTAGTTTTTTTTAATCTTGATTTATATACATATTCTCGTGTTTTTAAAATCGTTATTATTAGAATTCATTTAGGAGAAAAAAGGTGACTGGTAGCATAATTTAATTATTTTAGAAATAATAGTCTTGCTATGAATGTATTTATTAATATTTTAATAATTTACTAATATAACTTATGATTTAATTATATTTATAAAAAATATTTAATGGTTTAAAAAATTACAGATTGTTTTTATTTATTTTTGGTTTGCCCCTGCTATTCTGGTCCCGTATCCCTGGGTGGAAAGAAAATAAATGTGTTTGACTTACTAAACTTTCTCGTTTGGTGAGATCCCTGGAAGATATGGAATCACAATTTTGTTTATAACACTTCCTCACTTTTCTTATCTCAAAGAGGAGATTGCCTACCATTCACAATAACCTAATTTGCAAGCGTTGAAACGTGAAACCAAGGGCATTGTTTGGAAAACGTTAAAATCTGAAACAAAACTCAGAAAGATCAACTGGTATTTAAAATTAAGGATGAGTTAGGTAGTAATTTCCTTCCATAATTGGTACACTCTCCGTACCCTCTGAAAACGTCATTTCCAAAAACTAGGTTTACACTTAGCAAATCTAATTTCACATCATATTCATAAAAACGAAGGTAAAGTGCAACTGTGATAAACATTCTATACCAAGCAGCAGCTCTGTGAAACTATGTACAAAGCAAAATCAATTGTCGCCGACAAGCCTAGTCACCTTTTTTGTCGGAGCTGATCTCAATATCTTCAGCAACATGATAAGTAGAAAGGAAAAACGTGCTGTGGTTTTTTTGCAAGAACCTGCAACATAAAGTGGATAGTTATGCATTAAAAATTGTTAGTAAAATGTAAACTGTCAACAGAGGTATTTTCTCGTTTTAATCCATCACGAAAGAACATTGGAACCTTAGAAAGTCAAGTAATTGTGCCCGAAGCTCTGTCAACGTCTCCTCTTCAATGCTAGCATGGAACAATAGCTCGGGCAACTTAACTTCAAAATTCAAATTCAGAAAAAAAGAGGCACCAATAATTAGAATCTTTAAGCATTATAATAATGATAATAACCACAACAATAATAATAATAAACATAATAAAGATCTACAAGATGCAGATTTGACAGAAACATAAGCATTTTGCTGTCCACTCAGGGCAGAATAATCACACAACCGTCTGTATTGTTTCCATTACAACTTGATGCAACAATAAGCTAAACTTGAAACCCGTCATATAGTAAGTTTGTCTGGTGGCAGACAATCGAGCATACCAAAGAGGCGTAACAAATGTTCAGCACCATATATAGCAGAAGGAAACACATTGGCTGGACAAGCTTCTTGGTACTGTTGGCGCTCGGTCTTGTACAAGAGCATCACTGGCAGTGCTTTATCAAAGTAACGACACAATCCTTTCATAATTTCTTCAACTGAATCAGCCATCCTATTTCAAATAGTAGAGATAAGAACAATGCGTAAATACTATAAATACTGTGGTTGCACCAAAAACAGAGAGCCAGAGTAGTAATGAAATTCAAGAAGCTAAACAATTACAGAACTTAAGAAACAAATTGTCATCATACTAATCAAACTGAAAGTTTCCACTTGAATATGCATTGACCGGCCCAAAAAAATCAAAATTATATTCCAAAACAATACTTAAAAAGAAGCGTAAAAGATTAGTGAATAGGTTATTAGGCAGGGGGTTACTCTAAATAATAGTAACTTCAGTTAAAATAATTGCTGGCTCCAGGTTTTCGTTGTTTGAAATAATTTTACACACTTCACTTCCCAATATAGAAAAAAAACATTTCTACATCAAGCTTAAAAAATGGAGGGGTGTGTCAGCATAAACTTACGAGCCACATTTCTTCAATCTGTAATCAAAATAATTTTTCAATATGTCTTTCACATTAGGAGAACGAGGAAGTTTAACGAGCTGCATAGGAAAAAACATATATTCAACAATTTGAAAATGACTTCGCGAAAGTAAAACTGTGTTCAGTAACTATTCACAAACTATATATGCATATCCACTTGCTCCTAAAGAAATGAAGCACAGAGTAATCATCATAAATTATATTAAAATTTTCAATACGATATCACTACCTTGCCGAGATGGTTAATAAACTCACAATCATCAAGTAATTGTTTCTTCAGCGTTGGAGGAATTTGAATGGTGACAAGCTTGTCAGGGTCAAGAGCAGTTTTGGGCTGCAAATAATCAAGCAATAAAATCAACTATACTGATTCTTTTGGAAAAAAGGAATTGTGAAGAACCATCGCCTTACCTACTCACGGAACAAAACATCAGCGAAAAGGTTTGCAATTACTTACACAAGAATTGTCCAACTAATTTGACTAAGAATTTGTATTGATGTTGAAGAGTTACGTGAACTTTGAGTTGAGTGGATATATCACAAGTGCCTTATATAAACAGAAATTTACAAAGGAGACTACCTTGATGACAGGTTCATTCCGTCGCTTCCTGCCTCTTGAAACTGCATTTCACATTTCCAAACATCTCAGAAATATTAGGAACACAAACTAAGTAAAAGTTGATTTTTACATATTTGCATCAGGTCACAAAACCATAAAGCCCTTTTACTTTACAGCACAAACTACAATAATAACTATACTAAAACAAGCAATGCATTGAATATTAGATCAAATGAGAACCAATTTTTAAGTAAAGAGAATAACTTAGCACAGACACAGAGCATTGCACACGACCGGATCTATGTTGAGTTGAATGAGTGATGCTCCAACCAAGCACAGTGATTCGTCGTCATTGACAGCAATATTTGCTTAGAAATCACTCGTGGAATGCAATATTGTTAAGGATAAGACATTATACTTTAGCTAATTAGGCAAGTTATATATATTGTGTTATTTTGGAATTCATCCCACTAAATAAAGTGGCAGTGACTGCAAATCATAAAATCAGCTTTTTTCACCAGTATCTCTCGTGGCCTTCTTTGTGTGTGTCCAAACTACCTTAACGAATTTTCTATCATCTTTTCCTCAATTAATTACACTAATCTCTCCTTGTATACAATCATTTTGTATCCTGTTTTGTCTTTTGTGACTATAAGTCCATTTTACTATTGTTATTTCTTACACTCCGACATGTTTCTCTTGTCCTTTTAAGGCCCAACATTCACTACCGTAGAGTTTAGTCAATTCATAGCAATATGACAAAGATTCTTCAGAACTTGGTAGGTACATTGCAATCACATATAAGCCACAACGTCTTTCTACATTTTAATCATCCCACTTGTATCCTATGTTACATCTTTATCAATTTCTCCATCTTTTTGTAGAACTGATCACAAAAATTTAACCAGGAAAGTTGGGGTGTGACATCTTCCAATTTTACTTCCAAATCATATTCCTCTAGTCTCTTATTCCAATTAAGGCAAAAACATTCTGTTTTCAACATATATTAACAGAAAAAAATAACTCAAAGGGAAATCATATTTTCCTCATTGCAGAAATCTTTTTGGAACAACCACTGAACTAGGATACTATAAAAAGTTAAGTTAGAGATATAGAGCACGTAATATAATATATACGTGTGTGTGTAATTAGGTATATAGATTGCAAAAAGAAACAACCAGTCTGATGACAGCCCCCAACAGCTCATGTAACCTTCAAGTAATCCCCAATTCCCCATAGAGCCAAATATGAGAGGGAACATGATGACGTTCCTCAACAAAACTGTTTCTTACCATGCATATTGATTATTGCGAATAAAATGGCTCTGTAGAAACGAACTAGAGAGCATCATTCAAGAACTACTTTGCTTCTATAAAAAAATGCATTAAACTGAAAATAAAAATCCTCATCGCTAGCCTCATCCCAGTTAGAGAAATTAGTTGGTGGTTATAGACTACTAAAGTTGTCGTTAATCTTTAAATAACATACAATGAAGTGTTATTAATTCTTTCTCATAAATTATAAAAATTGAATACGTATACAGACATTAGTTGGGACCATGAACAAGTGGTGTTCCCAAACCACGAAATAAATTCTCCCTCGGCATGCACAAAAGACATTGAGTCATCAGCAACTTAATACTGCATCAAGAAAACTATGATGAACCTTTTGGTAGAATTCCTAAATGACAAGTCAGACAAAATCAACCTCTGCACTTTCCAGCCGAGACAGCACATGCATAATCTAATTCTAGTGTTATGCCTCAAATTAATTTGGCTTTCACACAGTCGCAAGCTCCACTATAGACAAGAAACACAGGAAGTCACTGGGATTGAATCAATAAAAGTGCAGAAGAGAACTATCTGACCGTTAGTACTCTTGGATTTAGCCAGAGGACCACGTGGGACTTTCGGATTCTTGTCAATGCCGTGCTTTTCATCAAGGGCACGTTTTTTGCGCATATTTTCCTCAGTGTTTTTCAGCAAACGATCTATTCCAACCCATTCATCCCAACTGCAGCAAAGATTGAACACTTGAGAACTAAGCCAGAACCTCTCAATATAACGTTGAACAAAACAACATATAACATACACGCTCACCTTTTCTTCCAACCCTGGAAATAGAAAAAACAAAAAACAAAAAACAAAAATACCATTTAAGAGAAGAAATAAGATTGAGAAAATGTTAAAGGAAGAGTAAAAGGAGAGAAACGTTGAGAAGGTTACGAGATAATGAACGAGGAATTGCCAGCCTTCAACGTTGTGGTACTCAACTTGCCTAACCTTTTAAACAAGGCAAATACTTGGGTTTCAAGAATGATTCTTTTGAAATTTGGGGTAAAGGAGAAGAAGAAGAAGAAGTAGGTAACCTTGGCTATGTAAAGACGATTAGAGTGTGTGGCCAATAGCTGTTCTCCTTCGGCGTAGGGAGCAGGAATGGAGATGTGGTTGTCAGTTTCAGTCTGAGTGCTGCTATTGCTATTGCTGCTATTGCTGTTGCTGCTATTGGAATTGGAATTGTCGGTAACCTCAGTGCTTGTCTTGGAAATCCCCATTTTCAATACTTCCTCTTTCGATCAGATTCAATGCTTATCTTTCTTTCTTCTTCCCTTCCCAAACAAAAAAAAAATCAATTTCTTACTCTTTTTTTCCTTCCTCTCCTTAAACCCAAACCCCAAAACCAACCAAGACGTCTTTTCTTTCTATTCAGTCAACTACGGCACACTTTATCTCAGTCGAAATAAATTCAATGTTTTACATGTTAACCTAAAACTAATCACAATTTACTTTAAACGAATTCATTCTCCCATTTATTTAAGCCACACATATTTTATGTTTAGTTGCCATCTATTCATGTATTCTCATTAGTAATTTATTAACAAAAACATTTTACCTTCCGTTGTTAACAACTTGCACACACATTAACTCATCGAATAAAACCTATATATTTAAGGCCTGCTCGGTTCAAATATGTTTTATAACCTTAAATTTAAGCTTTTTTTTTATTTTTTATTTTTCATTTCAATTTGAAAGGATACAACAAAAGCCTTTTTTATATATATATATATATAGAGGTTTACTAACTTCGCAGGTTTTTTTTTACATTTTAGCTATACGTATCGAATTTTAGTAAACAAAAATATCATCATATATTATCGATTCTAAGTTTTAAAGTCAAGGGTATTTAAATAATTTTCATTCTTAAAACTTAAAAAATATAAGAAACTCTCAGATCTTTACTCACCTCGCTCATTCCTTTCAGTCTTTTTTCTTTCATCTCTCTCACTCAAATATTTTATTTGTCATCTCTACGGTAGTCCAACTGAAAAAATCATAAACACTCACGTTTAAACAATTTTTTACAAAAAAATATTTTATAATGAGTTTTCATTTTATAATTTTTGTCTTATCTAATTTTCACAAACATAATGACATCGGAAAGAATTGGTAATTGGCCTGGAAAAAATCAGAAACACTCGTTTTAAACAGTTTCTTATAAAAAATGATTTTATAATGAGTTTTTATTTTATAATTTTTGTCTTATCTAATTTTCACAAACATGATGACATCCAAAGGAATTAGTAATTAGCTTGGAGGGTTTTTTAGAGATGATTCAACATTCGTAGATGATGAAATTAGAGAGGTTAGTGAAAATGATGAAATTGAAGAGATATTGAATGAACCTTTGTCTGAAGACAAATATGTCAATGACTCAATTCTTTACAAAGGCATGTTGTTTAACAGCGAGTGTTTCTGGTTTCTTGTTTTTTTTTAGTTTTGAGAATGAATATTATTCAAATATCCTTAACCTTAAAACCATAATATATGAGGATATTTTTGTCTACTAAAACCCGATACACATTGCTAAAATGTATCAACTGAAAAAAAGTGTACGAAAGTTGTTAGCAAACCTTTTATATATATATATATATATATGGTTGGTGCTATTATTCCATCAGAATTTAAAATTTCACTTTAATAATTTATATATCAATAAAATGTATTGCATATGGTCTCAAGTGGTTTGTACTTATGTGTTTGTTTCAAAAAATGACAATATCAAAGGGAATCTACAAAGATGGATTGGAGTATTTATTGTTATTCGTTTAAACAAATTCTGAAGATGAAAGGAAAAATATATGCGAGATGCAAGGATTGTTTGATCTTTGTTAAGGGAAAAGATTTGTAGTGACTTTTTGTGAAAAACCAATATTATTCCTCAACTATCATTCAAAACGAGGCAAAAAAAAGCATGCAATGTGGTGGAAATGGTGTAGAGGTTGGTTGGTGTGTGAGGGCACATGGTGTAACCATGGATGTGGATTGAAGCAATGGAAGTCTGTATTCGATTTCAAGGAAGGTTGAATCGATTCCACCTTATGTAGAAAACCTTGAAGAAGTCGTATGCGGTTATGAGCATGGCGTATTTGGTTCCAACAGAAGCATAACTGATTCCAAGTTTCGTTATTCGAATCCAATAGAAGGTGTAGTTCTCGTTTCGGTGTTTACTTAAATATAACTTTTTTTTATTTTAAAAAATATTTTTTTCTCCTTATAATAATTTTTACGATTATATATATTATTAATAATTATAATTTTATATTACTTTTACTAATAAGGACATTTTTGTCATTTTCAGTTTTTACAAATTAAACCATTTTTTTATTTGTCACAACAAATCTTTTTTGAAAAATATAAGAAGAATTGCATGAAGAGAAGAAAAACAAAAATTATTTTATTACAATATGTTTTTATGTTGCTTCTCTCTTTAAGCTCCGTGTCTTATAATTGTCTTTGAAAAGAAAATTTCTTTTACAAGTTTTCAGAATATCATTGTATTGATTTCAAATCCTCTCAAAGAGACTTATACATTTTGTTCTTGTAATATTTTAAAACACTTTGTCTGTTTTGTGAAGTGAAGTAAAACACTCAAATAGGTTAACTAAGTGGAGTTAGACAATCTAATTAGACAAACTAGTGATGTAGGAGTAGTTAAACTCGTCTAACCAGTGGATTAGTTGTATACCAAGAATGATTGAACTCATTTGTAATCATTCGTTATTAATGAAACCCCTTAGATGATGTAAGAAAGAACTTGATGTAGCTTATTTTGGAACCAACCAGTGTAAAAACAATTGTATTTTATTGTTTTTCTCTTTTGAAGGTTTTCAATTAAATAATGTTTTATAAACTTAAGTTAATAACTAATGCATGTTATTTAACTCCTACAAAAATCGAACACTAATTTACTACAAATTTAAAACTATTCAAACTCACCTTTATAAATTTTCCTTTGTTTTAACTTTTAAATAATTTAACACTTGACATCTTTTAAACTTTAAAACATGATACCTTTATATATGTTAATTTACTACAAAAAAAAAATCAAAATAATTCTATTTAAAAAATAAGAAATCATAGTCCCAAAAGGAAAGTTACTGGTTAAGTTAAAACAAAATTTTTAAAAAATCATATAAACGAGGATACTTGCACATATTATACAATTCAAACTTTTATTAGAAAATATTAAAGAAAAAATTGATAATTTTTTTCTTAAATTCGTTACAATGATTCAATATTTTTTATTTTATTTTTAACAGAGTGCTTTTTATATTTTTTAGGGAAAAAATCTATATTATCCTCCTCTTAGGTCAAAACTAACGACATTTCTCTCATTCTAACACACCCCCTTCACGCCGAGGTATAGACATCTCGTGCGTGATAGTAGAAATTGGGTGGTCCGATAAGTGGGTTTTAAGCCTAACTCAACCCCACAAAACCGGCTTGTAAGGTGAGGTTTGTACCTCACTTATATATTATAATTTGGCCTTATCTCTAGTCGATGTGGGACTTCCAACACAATAAACACAAAATGAATAATTATATTCATATATATCAGTTTATCCTATAAATAACCTTATATAAAAATACTATTAATCCTAAAAAAACATAAATATGTGGTTTAATTTTAGTTTGAAAAGTTTAAATCAAAATAATATTTTATTATTTGATTGGATCGCATATGTTATGTGTAATATGAAATGATCTTTTAAGTAATTACTATAAAAATATTAAATATTTTATAATAAAAAATTATTAAATGAAAATATTTATCACAAATTTTAATTTATTTTATATAAAATTCATTTATATTAATAAGGGTTAATATGTTTTTAATTCATGAATTTTAATGCAAAATGATGTATTTTGGTCATTAAACTTTAAAATGAATAAACATAATACATTTTGTTGACATGTTAAACACATATTTTAACTGTCATTGAAGTAAAAATATGTCAAATAGTGTAACCATAGTAAAGGCCAGTGTGAAACGTGTTTAACATTGAATTAAAAAGACTATCTCCATTAATTTATTAAAATTCAAAGATGAAAATGTATCAATGTTTTAGACATGAAAGAATTTGAATTTGATAACTTTTTGGCAACCATACCAAATCGTTCCAAGTAATACAGTGAATAAGTAAAAGTATAGTTGTCCCAAAGGAGTTGTGCAACACATGACAATTTTTCCTTTTATAACTCAATTAGGCATCAAAACAACACATGAAACTCTTTTTGGTATTTTATTAAACAGTTGGTGTGCAAGGAATTATATTTAAAAGAAACTTTGTTGGAATTGGGTTTCATGAATATAAAACTTTGTTCAATATTTCATTACTTCATTCAAACATTCACATCAAGACATACTAGTCATAATCCCTTAGCAACTAGTTCTAAATTAATATATTAAAATGATAATCCCTTAGTCAATTTAACATACAATTTGCATTAAGTCTGATGTTAAGAATGATCAAGTTATTGAGTCTATCCCTAGATCCCAAATCACTTAAGTGCTCTATCTACGTCATATTCAAAGTTACTTTCCAGTAATCAAAGACATTCAAATAACATTATATTTTCATACAATGATAATAAATTCAAGAAAGAGCATATGAACGAACAACGATATATTGATGAGGAAAATTACATCACAGTGAGTTCATTACATCTAATTCCAACAAAAGAAAAATTTACTTACTCCTAGACATCTAGAACGTACACATTTGAAGCAATCCCTTGCAACAATGGTGTCTTGATTCCTTGAAGTAGTCTCCGGAAGTTCCTGAGATGTTTTCGTTTCTTTCCTCTGTCCGGAACTTCTATCAGAAGAATGTTTCTGTCTTTCTGTCACGTCTTTTAAAGCCACTTAACTTCATTAATTCGCTCAGCGCACATGTACTGGTGCGCTATGCGAATTTTCTTAACTGCTGCACTTTAACCGATGTTATTCGCTCAGCGCACAGGTACTAGTGCACTATGCGAATTTCATTCTTCTGACAGTGTGAATTTTGGCTTTCGCTTTGCGAAAATTGGTTGACAGAGTGTAAATAATACACTCTTTCCTGTACAATATTTTACATAACAAATATTTAACTCTATTAATAATTTTAACTTCAATTTATTAATAAATTAAATAATATTGTTCTTAAATATTAAATGAAAATAAATGATTTTACTATAATGATTTTGAGTGAAAATAAATGATTTTACTATAATGATATTATAATATATTAAATGATTTTACAATTTTACTATAATGATTTAACGAAAATAAATAAACTATAAATACGTTACAATCAAATCTTAAAACAAAATAGTCCACAATCAAGTCCATAAATATTTGTTAATTGGGTTAAAGTACAATTTACGTTTTGGAGTATAGTTTTAATGAAACAGATAATCCAGAAAGTGTAATTTCTGATAATTAGATTTTTTTTAATTTAACAAGTATTTGTAACATCCCAAAAATATAGTAATAAACCATATAATAGAAATAATTACATTTAATAATATATCAGTTCAGTCTTACACTAAACAACGTACGCTTACAGCCGATCGGCCTTACATAGAGCTATAAACTTAACTGCACAAGATAAGCAATATTTGACCGAACGGTTTACAAAACCAACATCGAACGGTCATACAAAACGAAAGAAAAAGGTGATCAAACGACTACCTTATAAAATAACTAAACTACTAACCGGTCCTACTATTCGGTCTTCACTTCTACCTCTACCAAATTCTCTTCTTCCAGCGCCTCTTCCAGCAACGTGTCTCCTTCTGCTCACATCCACACGGATGATCATTGCAACGACAAGACAAACGTACAAGACGAGACAACACAAGGAAAACACAGGGTAAGCTTATGTAATTTAATTCAGTTACAAATCATACAATTCATACCATCAACACACAGATAAAGTTAACAATACGTTTCAAGCAAGGCCTACTACTAGACCGACCGTCCGGACTGTATGGAATCTGTGTAGCTACGACGTTCGTGCACCCGGGTGATGTAGTAATTGGAATACTCTCATCAGCTGCCACCCGAGGTTAGTCTTATCTGTCCAAAGTACCCCTAAGGACTAGGACCTTCTGTCGTTCCCACACATGACCTACTCTCCTCTACATGAGGACGAGTACTCAAGGAACATCAGGATGAATCGATAACTTAGCATTATCACAGTCATACTTTACAAATTTCAAATATTCACTCATGAGTCGTTCCTCCCCGGAACGCTCGTTCATATTCCACAACAGTTTATCCATCTCATATACTCTTCATCTCTTATTATCCATCATTCTAATTTCATCTTTAACACCAATTCGACTAACAACAAAAACTGAACGTTCAGTCCCCACTCAAAACGAGGACGAACACTAGGAACAAGACCGAGAAATCTCTCGTTCCATAATAGAATAAGACCGAAAGGGTTACTTTTAGATTTAAGAATAAATCGAGTACAATTATACAATATATGACGAACGTTACTTACAACATGAATCAGTTAAATGAACTGACTCTCATGAACTACAACCAACACTCAAAGAATACATCAGGTACGGGGACTCTAGGTCGGAGACTATGAATGTAGATGTGCCAAGACTTTAAAGAACCATACGTAGAATAATTCATATATATATATATATATATATATATATATATATATATATAGACTAAATGCCGGTTAATGACCTAACACGGTAAAGGAGATTCTACTGAAATTGGACGAACGCTGTTTTATCAAGGTTGACCACTTAGAAACGAGTACAAACGCTCGGTATAATACCGAACGCCACTCTTTACGAGAGCTTGGGGTGGGGCCTATCACTAATTAAACTTATAATAGAAACATTAATAATAATATAATAAGATACGATAGAGACAGTGTTTAAGAAATAACTAAATATACAAATACAAGTTTACGAGATTTTCAGTTCATCACATAACACTCAGCTGCATCTACGATTGGCCGAACGCTCAAACGTAGCACTATTACAAGAAGGCGCTCGTCCTCAACTAGAATTCTTCCCAAATGAAAGAATTCAATTTCAAAGAAGTTTACTAGAAACACCGAACGGTCAAGGACCGTTCAATGCCGAACGTTCAATATCATAGGGGAATTTCATATTCAGAATTCATTTACATTCAAATTCATTTCTCAGCATATAACTTCATAATTTCATACATTCATATCCTAGCACATTTCATATTACTCATACATCAGCTCATAATCATTATCATATATCAAATAATCAATTATCACAGAGTCATGCTTCATACAACTCACAGCACGTCCATGCAACACAGTAAAAACATACGAATTAAATTGAATAAGCTTCCCTTACCTCTTAAGATAGTCGAACGTTCACAAATACAGACTAGGGTTCTCCTTCTAACAGAGGCCTTAACGTTCTACAGCACGTTCTAAGAACTATAACCAACATAAAACCGGAAAGATACTCAGAATGATAGGATCAACTCATGCAACCAAGAATCTGGGTTTGCATGTTACAGAAAACACACGAATGGAGGAAAGATGAACTTACCAGTTCAGAATCCTAAATTGATCGGTTCAAACGATCGTTCTCTACGCCGGAAGAGTAGAACTGTTGCCTGAAGGGTGATCGGAGTACAGAAATGGTGAGTTTCGGTAGAGAGAAGGGAGAGCTTTTTAGAGAGAAGAAGGAGAAATGGAAGATCAGAGGTTTGGAGAAGAAGGTGCATGCAGCGAGAATGTGACGTAACTTTCAAAAACCCAGTTTTACTTAAAACGTACGTTCGCTCAGCTGCTGACACCTGCATTCCACGCGTTTTTAATGGTTCTGACAGTATTATACGCTTATATTGTGAAAGAGAGAATCTATAAAAATTGGTTAAATTAGTTTTTAACTGGTATATATTAATATATGTAATTGTTTAGTATATGTTAACATTTATATAAACATGTACCTACCTGTCTAAAAAGTCACAAGCGATGAGGTACTATCAAATGAGTTGCATAATATGAAAAGACGGGTATAGAGTAGTTACTATGTATTATCATTCTTAATTATGTGATTGTTTTATTATACGACTAGTTTTAATATTAGTTTGTTTAAGTATATATTAGATTAAAAGATATTTAAGTTATGAATTAGAAGCAAAAGAGTGAAACAATAAATGTTTTTAACAATAAATAAAGTAATTTAAATATTGAATAAATATATTTTAAATTATGGTTTGTTGTTTATATTTATATGTTTTGTTTATAAATGTTAATGTATTTAGATGAAATATAATTTTATTGTTTAGTAAAATTAATTGTGTATTACTATTTTGATATGGATCGTATTAAATTAAGCGTATAACTAGTAGTTTTGTTTTATTTTAAGTTGATTATTTAGTATATTATACTTTTTATTGTATGATTATAAATTTGAATTTATATAATGATCGTACTAAGGATTTGCTTTACAAAAAAATATCATAATCATCACCGTTAATATAAATGACATGTTTAACCTTTTGTTATCCCATATATTTTTAATTGAAGCAATAAAAATCATTTACGTTTTATATTAATTCCAAAATTATTTTATAACAACCATGAAGTCCCACATCTCTCAACATGTGAAGAGAACAACTTATAAAACAAAATAAGATAAAAATATTAAACATTTCATAATAAATAGTTATTAAATAAAAAGATTTATCATAATTTTTATTTCGATATACTCATTATTCAAATTCATAATTTCAAAGTTAGTTTATCAATAAATAACATAGTTTATACTTAAAAATTACAATACAATTTTACCATGATGATTTAATGAAAACAAATAAACTATAAATACACTACAATCAAATCTTAAAACAGCATTAAATAGTCACATCCATAAATATTTGTTAATTAGGTTACAGTAGAATTTATGGTTAAGAGGACAGTTTTATTGAAATATATGACTCAGAAAGTGTAATTTTTAGATAATTAGAAGAGCAAGTTTCAATGTTTGAATTCCACTGTCTTTCTTGATGACTCGGTGTAAAGCAAGTCCTGCACGCTGTGGGTGACTCTGCCTCTCCTTTCCCTTCACACAGTATTTATATTTTATCTATTATTCCCATTTCAATTTTAGTGCGTGCATCGGTTTTTCGCAACAAGAGAATCTAAACGATGTTTGACCCAACATTAAACAAAATTTCCTTTTAGTCTTTCACAGTTCTTCCCATCATATCATGTGTTATGCTTCTTTTTTTTTTTAATGACAACCAAACACAACCAACGCCTTAAGGTCATTATTACAGCTGGAAATTTTAGCCATAAGAAAAATAATTTCGTTAACCTGTATGGGACACGGATTGCTTCTGTTGCTAATGCCTAATGAGAAAGGAACATACATAGTTGTTCCTGTTAGTATTATTATCTAGTTGACCAAATTGTCTCATCGTACTTTTCAAACAAGAACCGATTTCATCACTCAGATTCCGAATCCTAATTCATTTGTTTACTGCCAGATTTTTTTTGTAAACAGAGTAACGTAAACGCTCTTGAAAACATGAAAGCGGAGGAAAAAACAATATATTCGTCCGAGAGTGTGTCTGTCTCTGTTCAGTTCTCTGATCTAATACTACAATATTGCTAAAGCATGAAAAAAATACGGTGGGGAAAACAAATAATAGGGATCCCCGTAGCGACAAATATCGTCCCTCAAGAAAAAATTTGGCTTTTGCAGAGGCAATAGAAGTGCAAACTCATTCGTGTGTCCTTTACCCATTGGGCCGAAGTAAGAGCCAGAAAACATAGGCAGTAGCAGACATTTATTACAGAACAAGAAGACCTCAGCCTCTGTCTCCTTGTGCCTATTCGGAAAAAACACCAGGACCGCCAATCACTCATCCTTCCACTCCTTTCGGCAATTCCCCCCACCACACCCAAATTCTTGCTCCGTACACTCCGAAATCCTCCCTTTTTTCCCTTCACATCCACACCCTAATCCATTCTTCCAACTCCCAAAACAAGAAATTTAACACACCATCGTAGTCATAAATCATGGAGATACAGATACATTCCAATACTCATTATATTATATTATTAATCAAATCAAAGTACATACATACAGGTTACAAAACACATCCAGCTTAGACTAATTGCCTGAATTAAAAGCCGATCTGGCAACTGAAATCTAAAAATCGCACCAAATAAAAAAGAAGGGTCGAAAGCCGAAATTAGGTTTAGAAAAGGTAACACATCGAATAGATTACAGATTATGGATAATGGATAGTAGAATAATAAGGAATCATCTGGTTCGGTTATTGAAATTCATCTTCTCGTAGTAACGAATGGAGAGAAGCGAAAGAGAGAGGTGAACCTCGTCCTTCCCCAAACGTAAGGGTTTCGATCGAGTGACTTGGGAGATGGTGGGACCCCAGGGAGAGGAGGAGGATGACGAAGAGGATGACGAAGAAGATGTATGAGGTTTGGAAAGAGGAAAGAGATAAAGCGCGTGGAGGCGACGGAAGCCACCGAGGGCGAGAACCACCGATCGTAGCTGTTGCTCTCCACATCCAGTGTTCGCCCACTGCTTCGTGCAGATCAGTTCCCACAGCCTCTCGTCCTGTGCCGTCTTGTGCCACTGCTTATTGACACACCCTGCCATAGCTAGGGTACGCGCGTTCACGTGCTTCAAAACCTCAAACAGCAGGTTGTCGTCGAAACGCCCTAATCCCTCCACCTCCACGGGTTCCATTTCCTCTTCTTCTCCATCCTCTATCATCACCGCCTTGGCCTTCTTCGTCTTGGTATCGTCATGATGGGCGGAGGTTGAGGGAAGTGAGCGCTTCATGGAGGAAGAGGGTTGAGTGGTTTGTGTGAGGGGGTGGCAGAAAGTGAGGCGCTTGATGGAGGAAGAGGAAAAGGTAGAAAGAGAAGGAGAATAAATAAATAAATGGGGGTGAGAAGATGACGGTAACGGAATTGAGAGAGTTGGGTTTGGGTGGGAAGAGAAGGGATGGGATAATGGGGCAGGTGAAGTAAAGGTTAAGGTTAGGGGGGTGCACCTGCTTTTGATGGTTTTCGAAGACGACAAAGGGAGAAATGAATGCGTTTGGATTCTTTTATGTGATGGACAATTTTGTCCTCATCCTTCTGGCCTTGTCCTTATGTTCCCATTCACCTTCTCACCGCCGGGGGGAATCGATGAATTAATGAAATGAAAGAAAGAAAAGTAAAGAAAAGAAAGTGGGTAGGTATGAACTCTGAATCTTAACGTGAATGTGAAAATGAAAGAACCATCATCTTCTTCTCTCTACCCTCTCCATTCACTGTTCCTAGCCAACCACCCCATGCCTCTTCTTTTAAATATCCTCTTTACTTGCACTTTCTTTTCTGTTTTATTTTCTCAACTTTAATTGTTTTTTCTCTTTCACCTTCCCGCATAATCAAAATTTAATTTTTCATCCAATGTTTTTTATATTATTTTTAATTTTATAATTAAATATATTTTTAATTTCTGTAAATAAAATTTGAAATTGTTTATAAAAATAATATTTTAAAATTTTAATATTAATAAATATAGTAATTTTAATTTAATTATGTAATTTTTTTTGACGTATGTGATTTAGTATCAGATAAAAATCGTATTTGACTTTTTTATGTAAAAATTTAACATAACTAAAATTGCATTAAATGATCGTATTTAATTATTTTTAAAATTTAAAATCTAAAATATATTAAAATTTTAAATAAAAGAAATTCAAACTAAAAACATATTTAATATAATATTTTCTTATCTTGTTACAGGGAATTTTTTTTAACATTCAGAAAATAAAAAGTACAAATCAATAACATTTCATATATTTCAAGAATTGATTTTATGATTTGAAAAATTATATATGTGTATATAAATTCAACTGTGCTTAGATCATGTATGAATTGATTGGAAAAAACAAAGTTAACACAAGAGATAATTACATTAATTCTAAACTAAATCATCATGGTTTGAGTAGTAATCAGTTTAATACTAATCAAAAACTCATCTTCAAAATTTATAAATTTTAGTATTTAAGTAATTAATTACATTAATTTTCTATAAATAATATTTAATTCAACAAAATAGATTGAAAATAAAATCTTAACTTAACCTTTTTGAAAATTTGAAACTCTTTGAAAAAACAAACTTAATCTCAACTTCATGAATCAAAACAATATAAAAATTATATTTTAATAATAGATGGCAAAAAAATTCTCAGATAAAATTCGCGATGAATAGTTACTATCCGCGGATATTTATTACCCACGGGTAACAAGTATTTTAATATTCGCTTTTAAACAAATCAGGTGCGGGTTTTAAACTATCCGCTCTGCGGATACCCGTGCAAAATATAATAAAAAAATATTAAATTTTATTTTTAAAAATTTAATTTAATTAAAAATTAAATTAATTTATATTTTATTAGGTTAAAGTTAATTAAAATTAAATTTTAATTTATATTTATTTTACTTTATATTATATCATATATATTTTTTGTAATTTTATTTAAAATGTATAAAATATATCTTTTTAATTATTTCGGATATCCGCGGTTTTAAAATATTTGCGAGTATTTTTTAAACGAGTACCCGTGCGGGTAGCGAACGAGTAATAGATTATTTTTTTTTTGCTGTTCGAGTTGCGTGTAAACATTATTCACGTCCGATCCGTTGTCATCCCTACAACCAATTCATTTAATGTTACAAAATATTGAACATTAAAATGAAAATAAAATGTTACTCGTGAACAGCGGATAGTACATGATATTTACTTTGATATATCACTCGACTTTAAAAAAAATGTGGCATAACATGTCACCAAAAATTGGCACTAAGAACCACTTAATTACGTTACATAGAAAACATTAAAGTTAAAAAATCAATATAAAATTAAATCAATGCATTATATGGCTTAAAAATTGGAGACTTGGTTTATTTAATCAATTGTGTATACCAAATTTAATGAATCTAAAGTGGCCTTCTTTTGTTAAAAAAGTTTTTGGTCTAACCCTTTTTATCTTATTGGTCGAATTAGGGCAATTTTGACACCCTTTCACTTCTTTCACTTTCAGCTTATTTTGGGCAGCAAATGCAAAGTATGTGGTTAGTACCAACTCCACGTTGGTAGGAACGTGCTTAGCCTCATGCAAATGTTTAACAATGGCTAGCCAATCCCTATAACACTTTCAACCAATATTTACATAATCGCTTCTGAAAATGACTTCTTTGGCGTTTTCTCAACCGCGTTCATTTCAATTTCATCTTCATTCGGTTCGCTCTTTCGGTTTAAATCTTTATATAGTAAGATACCCATGTCATTCATCAGTTTACTTTTTCTATTATTTTCTACATTTAATTATTATTATTTTGTTATAATAAATTCAGGAAACAGGTAACAACGTGAGTCAGAAAGCAAGACACGCTTTTGGACATTGATAATTATATAAGATATATATTTGTTTTATACAATTGAATATTATGATAAATAACAGTTTTTAAATTCATGATTTTTTTAATTTATAAAACGAGTAATTTATATTATTATGCATGACTGTTTTCAGTTATTGATGTTTTTAATAGAAATCATTGAAATTTAACGTAAAGTTATATAGTTTGAATTAATAAAATGATCAAAATGTTTAGATTAAGATAAAAACAGTGGTTTTACAAGGTTGATACGAAAATATTGTTAATGATGAGAGTGTGGTATAGAAAGCAAATAGAGAAATGTATCATTGAGAGAATTCTCACCGTTGATTATTCAAATATATTCAAACCGAGGGTTTATTTTTTGAGGTACACACACACACACATATATATATATATATATATATATATATATATATATATATATATATATATATATATATATATATATATATATATATATATATATATATATATGGGTTTGCTAACGCGCGTACGCCTGTTTTTCAGTTGGTACATTTTAGCAATGTGTACCGGATTTTAGTAGACAAAAATATCTTTATATATCATGAATTCTAAGTTTTAAGGTTAAGGGTATTTTAATACTTTTCATTCTCCAAACTTAAAAAAAAAAAAAAAAACCCCCCAAACCTTTACTCACCTCTCTCATTCCTCTCAATCCTTTCTCTTTCATCTCTCTCACTCCAATCTTTTCTCTGTCATCTACTGTAGTCCCAATTGAAAAAATCAGAAACACTTGCCTTTAAAAAATTGTCTTTGTAAAGAGTTCAGTCATTGACATATTCATTTTCAAGGCAAAGGTTCATTCAAGATCTCTTCAATTTCATCATCTTCACTAACCTCTCTAATTTCATCATCTGTATTTGTTGAATCATAATCTCTAAAAAAACCCTTCAGGCCAATTATCAATTCTTTCGGATGTCATTATATTTGTGAAAATTAGATAAAATTATATACGACAAAAATTATAAAATGAAAATTCATTATAAAGTCATTTTTTTTTGTAAGAAATTGTTTAACAATGGAGTGTTTTTTATTTTTTTCCAGGCTAATTACCAATTCCTTTGATGTCATTATGCTTGTAAAAATTAGATAAGACAAAAATTATAAAATAAAAACTCATTATAAAATCATTTTTTGTAAGAAATTGTTTAACAGTATTTCTGATTTTTTTCCAGGTCAATTACCAATTGCTTTATGCTTGTGAAAATTGGATAAAATTAGATAAAACAAAAATTATATAAGATGAAAACTCATTATAAAATCAGTTTTTTTAGTTTTGAGAATGAAAATTATTAAAATACCCTTAACCTTAAAACTTTGAATCCATAATATATAAGGGTATTTTTGTCTACTAAAATCCGGTACACATTGCTAAAATGTACCAACTGAAAAACAGACGTACGCGCGTTAGCAAACCCCATATATATATATATATATTGAATACACAATTGTGAAAATGAAAGACTTATAAGGTATTCAATTAAGGAAAGTTTGTATAAATTTAACATTTAGCACTTTTGTAACAACATTGTATAACGTGCTATGCTTATAAATTTAATCACTACATTATAACTTTCAATTATTTTTATTCTTTATAAATTTAGAGTGTAAAATAATCTGGTTATCCAATGCCAATATTTTATATCAAGAGAAATTGATTGACAAAAAAATTAAAATCTTATAACGTTATGCATCAAAATTCAAATGTTCTGCTGACCTTTTAGAGATAAAGTTATCGTTGTTTTTTTTAAATAAAAATCTGTTGCACTAAATGTATGTTTACTTTTACATATAATTAAGTTCAACGTAGATTGATATTTTTTATTTAAACTGATTTAAAAAAAAAAAATCACATCAAATGGATACGAATCATACGATACTCCAAATATCAACTGTGGGAGCTAAATAATCTTATTGGAATTTATCAAGGAACGTGTTGAAAAACTCTTGTCTTAAATGTCGAGTTAATGCTTTTCAATAAAAAAAAAAATTATGAAAGATCTACCTATAAAAGATATAGTTAAGTTAGGAAGAGAATAATGATTTGTAAGAGAAAATGAATAAATGAGAAATATGACGATGAAAGTTGAGTTTCATAATTGAGTTTCATAATTGAGTTTCTCCTCTGATGAGATTTATATAGACATTCTAAATTATGAGAAAACATATATATTACACAGATTTTTGTTATTTGAATAAAATTTTATAAATCAGATATATTAAATAATATATTATTATATAATGAAATATTATGTGATGTTATTAACTAAATATAAAATAATTCATAATATATTAGAGGTATTTACAAAGCTGTTTTTTTTTTCTTTTATAATTTTTCATAACATTAATACGAGACTTTAAATATCAAATTGAACGTATATTCAAACCATCTCTCAAAAATTTATTTCTCTATTTTTCAATTTAGATAATCGAGTTCATTATAAACAAAGAGAGCATCGAATGTGAATGTTGTCATTTTTTATTAAAAAAATTATTAGTCAGTTGAATAAAACAATTAATTTCATTGGAAGGTTTTAGAAATATAAAATGAATAAATATATTTGTTTCAATTTAAATTTTGTCCATTAAAGAATTAGGTTTTAGACTTAAGTTATTTTGATTAATCACATTATATTTTAATTATATTGTTTTTCAATTTTTTTTACTTATCAATCCATTCGGCCATCCCACCATAAATAAAGTGAAAGATGCAACATAATGTTGCATTAAATATAAAGTTAAGTATCTTTAAACTTTTATATCTTAAACTTTAATATATATTTTGATCTCAAAGTTAAAAAAAACAATAGATATAATTATTTTAACTTAATTATATTATTTAGGTTAATGTTTGAATTATTTACATCTATTAACATATTCTTATTTTAGTATCTATTAGAAAATAAATTTAATATGTCAAAAATAATTTAATATAATTAAATTAAAAAAATTATATACATTATTATGAGCTTATAGCTGACTGATCGGGTACCATGACAAACTGGATGGAGAAGATCGAACAGTTGACGTACCAGAAAGCATCTCATGACCGCTCAGTTCCAATAGCCGTTGGACAGAGTTAAGGCACAATTAATGTCACAACGACTGCTGTTAAGTGATTAAGGTTTGCATTAATGGTCATTAAAAAGTAAATTGGTAAACTCATTATTAAATTACTAAAGGCCTACATAGAAAAATTTTGACCTAAATATCGTAGTGTGTTCTGCAGGTCATCCCCATCTGCCGATCGGTAACCAGAACGCGGAATGGAGAAACATTCGGCACACGAAAGATCTATACAGACGGATAATCCTCGTCCCATTCTAGCATGAACAATATAAATTTACTTATAAAATTTGAAAACTGAAATATATCAAAATTCTGTCTAAATTTTTTTTTTAATTTTATATCAAAGTTAAAAAATGAAAACATAATTAATCTTTTAAGTAATTTTGTAGATCAGTATGAAACACAAAATGAATACTAGGTCCATTCGTTTAAGGTGGAATGCCCCCTAACTGTTTATGTGTGTTTCTTACTTGGGATGCCCGTAAATGTTTCATTTCGTATAAACATGGCCCAACTATTGGGTGTTGCTCCCTCCACCTCCACAGCCTTCTCCCTCCACCTCCCCAATTATCTTTAATTCCAATTATATCCTTAAAGTTAAAATTTTTTATTTTTATTATTTTATTATTTTAATATTTTAATATTTAAATATAAACTAATATAAATATACATTATTAAAATACATTAAAAAGATATTCAAAAATAATAAATCAAAATATTAAAATATCTAATAAAATAATAACAGAAACATAAAATTAAAACAAAGCTTAAACGGATGACATCCTTCAACGGATGTCAACATCCGTTTAAGGCGAAACGGATGTCGACATCCGTTTTGCCTTAAACGGATGTTGACATCCGTTGAAGGATGTCATCCGTTTAGGCTTCGTTTTCATTTTACGTTTTAGGGTTAAAGGATTATTGGAAAGATTATTGGAAGGATTATTGGAAGGGTTTAGGGTTTAGGGTTTAGGATTATTGGAAGGATTATGACTACGTACCTGGAGAGTAACCACGACAAGCACATTACACCACAAACGCACTGCACCACGTACTTGCACCGAAAGCAAGAGGAAGATTGCTTAATAATTCTTTTCACGATCACTGAGCTTTGCAGAAAAATATTTTACTCATACAAGGATCTACGTAGGTTATCAGTGAAATATGTTATAAATGAGTAAAATTAAAAAACAATAATTCTAAATAAAATTTTACTGAGGGACAAAATAGTAAAGGGGAGGTGGAAGGAGAAGGCTGTGGTGGTGGAGGGAGCAACACCCCCAACTATTTTAATCTTCCATGGCTTACGAAAAAAAACAATAATAGTCATATAAAGTGGTGTTTGTAATCATTATTATCACCTTGATAACTTTTTAATGATTATTGTTGTAATTATTATTTATTTGACTTTATATATATTTTTAAATATTTTTTGAAAAATATTTCTGAAATATCCTCCACATGGCCACATGCAGTATCCAAGTAAAAAGTTTGAACAGTTACAATTTTATGCAATGAATTGTCAGGGCCTGGGCCGTCCAAGATTCAAAAACAAACTAAAATGAGTGTTTCGTCCTACACCTCCAACATCTCATCCTGCACCTCCAAAAATTCCATTTTTAACCTTCTGACATCCTGCACCTCTAATTTTTAATTTTTTTCTCTTTCTTATTAAAGATATTTTAATAACTATCTTTTTATTTTCTTCTCTTTTTTTATTAAAGACACTCTACACCACCTTAAAATTAATTCTAATTTAATTTAAAATTTAAATATTATTTAATATAATTTTATATTTTAATAATTATTAAAATATGATTTATATTATAATAATAGCTATATTAAAAAATTAAAAATCAGTTTTGTTTTTTATTTAAAATTTAATCAATATTTAATTTAATTAAATTTATAGCATTATTTATTATATTTTTATATTTTAATAATTATTAAAATATGATTTATATTTTTATAATAGTTTTATTAAAAAATAAAAATAATAATAACTAAAATAAGAGTAAAAGTAATAAAAGTAAAAATTATATTAAAAATCACATTTAATATATTTAAATATATTAAATTATATCAAAATATTAAATTAAATTAAATAATTATTAAAATTTAAATAAAAAGCAAAATTTTAAAAACGTTATCGGATATTGACGTCCGATAAATTTATAATCGGATATGGATATCCGATAAATAAATTTTTCTAAAATTTTGATTTTTATTTCAATTTTAATAATTATTTAATTTAGTTTAATATTTTAATATAATGTATTTAAATATATTAAATGTGATTTTTAATATTATTTTTATTCTTATTTTAGTTATTATTATTTTTAATTTTTAATAAAACTATTATAAAAATATAAATTATATTTTAATAATTATTAAAATATAAAAATATAATAAATAATGCTATAATATTTAGTTAAAATAAATATTGATTAAATTTTAAATAAAAAGCAAAACTGTTTTTCGATAACAAGTTTTTAAAAATTTGTTTCTATTTACAATTTAATAATTGTTTAATTTATTTTAATATTTTAATATAATTTAATATATTTGAATATATTAAGTCAAATTTTATATTATTATTATTATTTTATTTTTATTTTTTATTATAGTTATTATTATAATATAAATCATATTTTAATAATTATTAAAATATAAAATTATATTAAATAATATTTAAATTTTAAATTAAATTAGAATTATTATTAAGGTGGTGTAGAGTGTCTTTAATAGAAAAAGAGAAGAAAATAAAATGTATTTAATTAGAAAGAAAAGAAAGTTAAAAATGAAATTTTTAAAAAGGTTGGAGGTGGAGGATGTCAGAAGGTTAAAAATGGAATTTTTGGAGGTGCAGGATGAGATGTTGGAGGTGTAGGATGAAACACTCAACTAAAATAGAGTGTTTCATCCAACATCTCATCCTACATCTTCAAAAATTCAATTTTTAATTTTCTAACATCTCAATATACACCTCCAACCTTTTCAAAAACTTTATTTTTTAACTTGAATAAAAATATTTTTATTTTATTTTCTTTTTTATTAAAGACACCTTAATAAATATCTTTCTATTTTTTTCTCTTCCTTATTAAAATTACTCTCCACCACCTTAATAATAATTTAATTTAATTTAAAATTTAAATATTATTTAATATAATTTTATATTTTAGTAATTATCAAAATATGATTTATATTATAATAATAGTTATATTTAAAAATATAAAAAAAATAATAAAAATAAAAATAAAAATAAAAATAAAAAATAAAAAATAAAAAAGTGAAATAATAATAATAATACAAAATTTGATTTGATATGTTAAAATATATTAAAATATTAAAACAAATTAAACAATTATTAAATTTTAAATAGAAACAAAAATTTTAAATATGCTAACGGTTTTGTTTTTTATTTAAAATTTAATAAATATTTAATAGAATTAAAAATAATAATTTAATTATATTTTTATATTTTAATAATTATTAAAATATGATTTATATTTTTATAATAATTTTATTAAAAAAGTAAAAATAAAAATAACAAAAATAAAAGTAATAATAATAATAAAAATGAAAATAGTGTTTAAAATAACATTAAAAATATTTAAATATATTATATTATATTAAAATATTAAATTAAAAAATTTTAAATATGCTAACGGCTTTGTTTTTTATTTAAAATTTAATAAATATTTAATAGAACTAAAAATAATAATTTAATTATATTTTTATATTTTAATAATTATTAAAATATGATTTATATTCTTATAATAATTTTATTAAAAAAGTAAAAATAAAAATAACTAAAATAAAAGTAATAATAATAATAAAAATGAAAATAGTGTTTAAAATAACATTAAAAATATTTAAATATATTATATTATATTAAAATATTAAATTAAATTAAATAATTATTAAAATTTAAATAAAAAAAATAAAATTTGTTAATCGGATAAGAAAATCCGATAATATATCATACGTATATGAATGTCCGATTAAAAATCTTCTTAAAATTTATTTTTTTTATTTAATTTTAATAATTATTTAATTTAATTTAATATTTTAATATAATTTAATATATTCAAATATATTAAATGTGATTTTAAATATTATTTTTATTTTCATTATTATTATTTGAATTATTTTTATTTTTATTTTTATTTTTTTAATAAAACTATTATAAAAATATAAATCATATTTTAATAATTATTAAAATATAAAAGTATAATAAAGAATATTATAATTTTCATTTAAATGAAATATTTATTAAATTTTAAATAAAAGAACAAAACCGTTAGCATATTAATTTTTTTATTCTATTTAAAATTTAATAATTGTTTAATTTATTTTAATATTTTAATATATTTTAACATATGAAATCAAATTTTATATTATTATTATTATTATTTCATTTTTAATTTTTTAATTTTAATTTTTTATTTTTTAATATAACTATTATTATAATATAAATCATATTTTGATAATTATTAAAATATAAATTTATATTAAATAATATTTAAATTTAAAATTAAATTAAATTATTATTAAGGTGGTGTAAAGTGGCTTTGGTAAGAAAGAGAAGAAAATAAAAGATATTTATTAAGGTGACTTTAATAAGAAAAAGAAGAAAACAAAAATATTTTTTTTAAAGTTGAAAAATAAATCTTTTAAAATGGTTGGAGGTGCATATTGAGATATCAAAAGGTTAAAAATAAAACTTTTGGAGGTGTAGAATGATATGTTGGAGGTGTAGGATGAAACACTCACTAAAATAACATGATATTTTTTATCGGTGTAACTTACCATGTTTAAATAATCAAATAAAAATATATATACATGACTATTTTAAGACAATGTAACATATGCACCCAATATTTTCTTACAAAATTATCAATTTGTTTAATTCTTTTTGAAACTATAGATTTTTTTTTAAAAAAATTTATCTTAAACATCCGATTATTGGAATAGAACATCAAAATTTAAAGGTTTTAAGCAAATGAAAAGTGAATCTCAATCATCAAATTAAAAGTGGCAGCGGGTCTACATTAACTATTAAAAAAACATTAAACACAATTTACATCTATTGATATGAAATTTAGGGTGTGTTCTTTTGGGTGTATTTGGGAAAGACGATTTGGGGGAGATGATTTGAATGAATTTGAGGGTAATTTTTTAGTTGTTTTTTTGAGTAGATTTGTGGTTAATTGAGAATGGATTTGGAAGTAAAGTTTGTGAGAATTAGTGTAGGATTTTGATTCATGTGATAGATTTTAAAAAATAGTTTAATTGGTAGAAAATAAAGATGACCAAAATGCCCCTAGTTATAAAAGTATTATAAAATGTTATTTTATAATCTTATATTTAATTGTATAGAGATGTTTATAAAGAGAAAAAATTATGAATAATTTATAAAATTAATGTTTAAAAATTATAAAAGTTATAATGTAGTAAAATGAATGTATTTTAAAATGTAGTATTAAGTTGTAATATAATTTAGTATGAATATGGAGAAGCCACTGTGCAACGCAATACGCATCTGGAATAAGCTAAGTTGTAACCGGTTACGTGAACCTGTAACCGAATACGTCATTAAGGCAAATTCTTCATGAAGTTGTAACCGGTTACGCCTCCGTGTAACCGAATACGTGCAGGGCATATCAGTCTTTCTATGCCATATCAGTCTTTCTATGCCATTTCATCGCAAATCTGTGCACCTAAGGCGAGATGACTTGAACAGTGTATTCTCGCAAATCAGCGCTTTTACATCCGACCAAATCCTTGCAAATCGGCCCAAAAGAACAACGCTGTCACTAGTAAAAAAATTGCATTTTTAACTCGTACATTATGCTTCGGTTTTTTCAGAATCGAAGCATATCAAACGCGGTGGCAGGGCTATAATTTTCAAATCATTATATGCCTCGGTTGCTAAACAACTGGTGTCTAAAAGGCATACTGACTCGGTTGGCAGAATGGACCGAGGTATATACCTCAGGTGAAAAAGTTACTGCCTCGGTTACCAGATGGACCGAGGCATATAAGGCTTGGGCTTTTGGACTGAAAATCTTCGAGAAAACCTAGCAGCTCTCTCATTTTCCTTTTATTGTTCTCGCTTCTCTCTCGTTTCCTAGAATCTCTCTCATTTTCCTTTTATTTTTCTCGCTTCTCTCTCGTTCCAATCTCGCTTCTGCGTGTTGTAAGTGTCGCTGCCGCTACCCCGCCACTGCCTCGCCACTGCCTCGCCACTGCCGGGAGCCACCACCACCTCGTCCTGGGCGACGGCTCGAGTGCAGGTTCCACCTCACTTGCCATTGCATCTCTGGAGCGAAGAGCAAGCGGCCCCGTTGCTACAAGGAGCCACCACCACCTTGCCTGTGCAAGCGGCCCCGTCTCTGGAGTGAAGAGCAAGCGACCCCGTCTCTGGAGTGAAGTCGTGGCTGTTGGCGGTGGCTGTTGGCGGTTGCTGTTGGCGGTTGCTTTTGGCGGTGAAAAATCTCAGATCTACAGATCTGAAGGCCCGACTTCCACCCCTAAAGACCCCTCCTCCATCCCCAACATCCACAACAAGATCCAAAAGCTCACCCGCAATGTCTCCAAAGCTGATGCCTCTTCGCATCTGGGGAAGTGTCGTTCGCAACCTCACGTTGGAGCCGAGGCCAGTCGTCGGACCGCCGTTGTTCAACAAAGTTGCCGTTGTTGGCTCCATTTTACGCAGGTGAAGAAGGAGCAGAGCACGGGCTTAAGGATCTTTTTCTTTTTTGTGTTGTATGATTTTGTTATCTTTATGAAAGAATCTGAATATGATTTTAGGCTCTCTGGATATTTTCCTCTCTTTTTCTGGTTGTGAGATTTTCCTCTCTTTTTCTGGTTGTGGTTTCATAGAGTTTGAGATTAAAAGATGCAACAGAGAAAATGATAATAAGTTAATGTGATGAAAGGTGATCTGTTAATGGAAGGTCATCGGTTAATGGAAGGCAACTTCCTGGAACATTTTCTGGAAAATCGAAAACCACTATACTGCCTCGGTTCAGGTCTCAAACGAGGCAGTAGAATCCGAGATATTGACTCGGTTCAGCAGAAACCGAGGCAAAATCCTATCGTTTTTCGACTCGGCTCACAACCAAGGCAAAAAGAGGTAAACTTTTTACCTCGTCTGTATATGCCTCGGTTATGAAACCGGTGTCTATAACAGAAAATAACTGAGGCCATATCCCTTGAGTGCACTAGTGTGTTCTTCTAAATCAATCCTCGCTAATGCACGTGAACATAGAAATCAGTCCAAACAAACACAGCCTTAAAGATATAAGAGAAGATTCATTTTCTTTTTCTTTAATGCCAAAATCACTGCCAAAAATCACTGAGAGAACATGTCGTACGGTAATTAACAACATCATACCACTACAAGATATCATTTATTCATTTGACTCTTAGCTCTATAGTTGTGGTTGCTCATAATTTAACTTTTGAGAGTTGATTTTGTAAAAAAAAAAAATTAAATGCAGATTGAGTTGTCTCAAATCTCAACAAATGTAAACAAGCCTGTACGGAGAATAAAGTTAGGTGCTGGAAGGATATGGAGACTGCAGAGGAAATGAACCATTTAATTACATCTTATTCTACTTTCTCTGCTTAATCAGATATTGATCGTTTCAAAAATATCAACGTGGAATATTGAAAACTATTTTCTAAGTAATATATTTTTGGCGTGTTTAGACTTTTTTTTGTGGTGTCAGTCCCACTGAGAGAATGAGAATGATAAACGTGAGAATACCGAGTCTAATGAATGGAAGCTCACGAGATTGCATGCATTGCAATTAGAAATATTTAACAGATTATTTTATAGGTAAGAATTTTAGGTAATTAGGTCTATGAATTGCGAAGCATATGTATTTGTTGACATGGTTTCCTTTCTGTTAGGCAACGAAATAAAACAAGACATTATGGGAACCTGTTTTGTCAACCTCACAAGGATCTCCAACTTATCTTCACTATAACAAATTACAATGTGTTTTATCATAATCCAAGAGATTCGTTCATGTGTTATTATGAATTGGAAGTGGTTGCAAAGTTTAAAAAACTCCAGTTTAAAATACCCATACGTATTATATTATATTTGCAAATTATAAAAGAAATACTGGATAGAGTTAAACCTTGAGTAGTCAATACATTTTAAAATATAGAAAAATATAGAAATCAGGAGAAAGTAATTTAAAAACAAACACAATTTCATCTATGAAATTAAAAATTAAGTTGAGCATTTAAAAGATATTTTCTGGCTTCGCCAACTAAACCCATCGTTACCTTTTTGTGTTGTGAAGGGTATATACTACTAAATTATGTTTTGGGGCCCTTTAAAAGTCATTCTAAGATTGGAACAAGTGTGCTAATTAGGAACGGAGTTAGGTTGGTGATTGCTCCTAACGACCCAATTATGATCTTGTGAGAATAAAGTTCGGCGCAGGATATGTATATATTTGCTAAATGATTGCATAAATAGCATTATTAATCAAAAACATTGAAGGTCTTTTGGGGTTTTAAATCTCTATTTTAATAAACTAAGCACCTAGAACAGGCAAGTGATTACACGCTTTTCTTTTAGGGTTAAAATTTTGTAGCATTTGTAATCATGCAGATATTATATGGGAAATGGATACTATTATTTTCACACCCAATTTTTTTTACACATATTTTATTTAAATGGTGGTGTAAGTAGTGTGAAAAAGACATTTTTTTTATAGGAAATATATGTAAAAGACATAGCCTTTTTCAGTTAAATTATGACGTCGATGTGAAATATCCCTATCTATCAGTAACCCTAAATCTTGTTATATAAAGGAATGGACATATATAGATGTAGATGACTTTTGTATGCGCATGGTTTTGATGGCATGGGCCACATACATACACCACCGTCTTCCACTTGAACTGAGAAAAGGCGACACACGCTCTTTTTCCGTACTCGACAGGTGGACGATAAATTTGAAAGGGCACGTTCTTAGTTGTGTGGAGCATGCAAAAAAGGTACATAAAATGTTTAAAAATTGAAATATGAATGAACTCAGCAAGACAACCACGAGTCAAAACCCAGTGTGAAACTAAATGGTCGAACGTGAACATGCAAAAGCATAACATAACCACGAAGGTAAACCTACTTTTCCTTATTTTGGGTTCTTTCGTTGTCACTGATTTTATTATTATTATCCTTCTCGAGCTGGGATGAGGACTGGTACGTTATTGGTGAAAACATAAAGTTGGTATTTATTAGAAGGTCAACATTTGGAAAAGTTGAACAACTTCGAAGGAACAATGCGCAAGTGAGAAAGCATAATCCCCACACGGGCGCCACCAGAAATCTTCAAGTGGAAAGAAATAGCACAGCATAAAATCAAAAGTCAAATCAGAATGCAACTCTTAAGGGCCCACGTGGAAAGCGCTTCACCGTCCTCACCAAAATCTTTTCTGTATATAAACCAAGTTTGGCTCTTCGTTTAGACCAAAACATACAATAGCTGGAAATATTCCAACAAAAAATAGCAAGAGGCCCTTCAAAATAAGGAATATTGTTATTTGTCAAAGGCTTTGTTTCGTGAACAAAGATGCCGATGAAGAAGAGTCTTTGCATTTCTTTGGTTACCATAATGCTCGTGTTTTCATCGCAGCAATGGTTGGTGCATAGCCGAGTTCTTCGATCGAAGGTGCTAGCAGAGGTAGCTGATGACTGTGTAGAGTTGAAAGGATCGGTTTCTTCTCTCTGGGGAGGGTTCTATGTTTCTTCCAACAATTCAACCACTCGTGTTTCCAAACGCAGCTTGGCTTTTAGACTAGCTTCTGGACCCAGCAAAAAAGGACCTGGACATTAACTAACTACATTAAATCAGCCATTACATTCTTTTTTCTTTCGATTTTGGATTTTACATTGTTTTTTCCCCATGTTGTTACTATGTTTTTTTTAGAAGAAAAAACTTCTCTCACAGACACTGATCTGATACGTTTATGCTATCTGTACTTTGTATAGAGTGTTTGCTCATTGTATAAACAAGGCGTGACATAATAGATGTTTGATGCTTTTAATGACTTATCTGCAAATCTTATCTTGAGTATTCGAGTTATTAGCATAAAAAGAGTATTTATTTTTCATTAATATTTGAGTGGTCTGTGTAGGAAAATTAATTATAACCCTACAAACGCTTCATACATCAACTTATTATTCATTGTAAACATGAGGGGAAGATGCGTTATAGTAAGCATTTTGAAATGCGGTTTTGATATATGAAAACCTTTTTGAGATTAGATACACAACTTGGGAATCCATATTTTATTTATTATAAAAGTTAACTTTTATATATATGAAAAATAAAATTAAAAGATAAAATAATGAATAATAAATATGAGTAAAACTTATTGAATAAAATTAAGATAAAATAACGAATATAAAATGTGTAAGAAAAATAATCTACCCATTACAGTGTACGTTTGATGCATTTTTGAAAAAGGAGGTATTTTTACGTGGAACTGTTTCCCAAATACAGACCATACCAAATCTCATGAATTAAAGTCAAAGAAACGATAACGTTTGAATGAGAGGCACTGCCTCAAAACTTGACCATGCTGTATATACAATATTAAACCGACCCATGCAGTATTTGGGTTTTCAACACACACCTTTTGAATACGAACATGCATTTTACAAAACGGGAAGAAGTATATCTATATATGTTTTAATTGAACAGCTGGGAAATTTCCCATTCTCCTTCTTTTGAAAGGAAAAATTATTATCAGGCAAATTTTACACCCCGTTTTTTTTTTATCATTTTATAGAAAAAAACATATAGTTTTTTAACAACTTTTTAAAATAGACACTTGTAGACAATTTCATTTTAATTATAATATACATCAATAATTTAATTTTTAAAATAAAAAATAATTGGAAGAATTAATATAACGAATTGTCATTGTTATCTTATACAAATAAACTGAGAATAATACCCTTGGGAACTTGCAATGTGTCAAACTGGCAAATTCAAATTCAGAATCAAAATAATAAGCACGTTCACGGTACATTTGGCTATAGTGGACGACGATTTTTTTATATTAATAAACCTTTTTTAACATTATTATAATTTATACCTATCTAGCTCCCAACAAAATTTAAATAGTCAAATATAAAGTATGCCTTTTACTGTTCATGCAATGAATTCGAGAGTCTTAAACTCGAATTCACAGCACACATTTGTTTCTTTTCTTTTAGAATTCCGGATTTCACCACCCTGAACATTCTTCTAAATTTTCATATTTGTGTTACTTTTTAGATAGGTATTTAGGAACATGTAAATTTTATTTGCAATATGTAGGATAATTAAAGATGCATTTTTTGTTTTTATTTTATTTTTATTTAATTATTATTTTGTGTAACATACATCTTTATTAATTATTATAAAAAAATTACGAATTGATACGTGAGATTGACATCTTAATACGGTTTGTAATTAAGTTAAATTCAAACATTAAAATTCAATTCAAATTAAAAACTAAAATTGGAATTCAATTAAAACAAAAAACTAACTAGAAACTGACTTAAAATTTTTCAACAAAACTTAAAACCAAACTAATAATTAAACTTTTATCTAAAATTCCACATAAAAGAAAATATTCGAAGTAAAGGAAAGCCATATTTGGAAGCTTATGCCATATTCATGGCCATATGGAACACAGATAACTGCTTTTAAGTATTTAACTGCATATCCACTTGCTTGCAAAACCAACCTCCCAATCAGCATTATTCAGTTAAGCAAGGTCTTATATTTTGGAAGGGAAGATTAGTTATTCCAGTGATCATTCCTTAGTCCAACAAGTATTACATGAGTTCATAGTTCTACCACATGTGGTCATTTGGGTTATTCCAGAACTTTGGGTAGAATTTCTTCTCAATTTTATTGGCAAGGGATGAATACTGCTATCAAGAATTTGTTCAAAATTGCTTGATTTGTCAGCAAGCAAAGACTTCTAATACTCTTCCCTTAGGGTTATTACAACCACTTCCATTTCCTGATATTGGGAAGACATAGCTATGGATTTAATTACCGGACTTCCACCATTTCATGGCTTTACAATGATCTTGGTAGTAGTAGATGGACTGTCTAAGTGTGACCATTTCTCTGCTTTGAAAACAGATTACACCAGTAAACAAGTGGTAGAGAATTTTGTGTCGACGGTGATTAAACTACATGGATTCCCAAAATCCATGGTCTCAGATAGGGACAGGGTTTTCACTAGCCAATTGTAGCAACATTTGTTCAGGTTGAGTGGTACCACACTTAGTATGTCAACTGCTAATCGCACGTAATCCTCCGATGGTCAATCCGAGGATGTGAACAAGTGTTTGGAAATGTATTTAAGGTGCACGTTTCAAAATCCTGAATAGTGGGTCAAATTCTTGCCTTGAGCTGAATTATGGTATAACACTTCCTATCACCACAACAAGGGCATGACTCGTTTCAAGGCAGAATATGGAAGAGACACCCGTAACTAGTGAAATATGTGCTTGACCCAGCAAATCTGATTTCAGTTCAAGAGTAGTTGTTGCAGAGAGACATCGTTCTCTCCCATCTTAAATATAATCTTCATCGAGCTCAACAAATAATGAAGAATAATACAGATAAAAATTGGATGGATGTGGAGTTTAAGGTTGGAGATAAAGTGTTGGTCAAATTGTAACCTTATAGACAACACTCTGTTGCTTTAAGGAAAAACCAGAAACTAAGTTTGAGGTACTTTGGTCCTTTCCCTATTATTGAAAGGATTGGCAAGGTTGCTTACAAGCTGTGGTTACCTGAGACTGCTGGAATTCATTCAGTTTTTCACGTTTGACAGCTTAAGCCTTGTAAGTAGAATCTTTCTCAATCTTATATTCCCTTACTCACATCTTTCGGGGATGCACAACCAGTTGTTATTCTTCAGTCTCGAGTGATTATCAAGGGCATGAAGCATGTTCAACGACACTTAGTCCAATGGAAGGGATTAGATAACACTCAAGCTACTTGGGAGGATCACACCACATTAGAATCTTCTTTTTCGGAATTCAACCTTAGGGACAAGGTAACCAATTTGAGAAAAGACAAATGAGGGGAATATGGCAACAACTAGTAGTAACCACGTTGACAGCTGATACAAATGATAAAATCATAAGAAAGAGTTCACGGTCCAAAATAACTATGGCTAAAAAATTATGTGTGGTGAGACAATTGGCATATAGGTCACGCTGATTGGAGAGAGAAGGGGAGAAGAAACTTATTGGGCCGAACCTTCCTCTCTTTGGGTTCATTATGTTTTCATCCTTGTTCATCTTTTACTTTGTAATTACTGCTATACTCTAGTAGTTGTCCTTCTTTTAATAAAGACATTTCCAGTACAATGATACAGTTACAGAGTATTTCTCTTGTGTGTATTCTGGTGACCACTATTACAACATTCCTCCACCACAAATCCCTGTTCATCTAAGAATATATAATGATTTTTTTTTAAACAAGAGAAGCCAATATAATAAAACATCATCCCCCCAAATGCTGCATTTTTCTCTTTTTGCTCATAACGATCCCAAACCTCCATTATACACAGTCGTGTTACATAAGACATCAAACAAGGATATCTGTGCCATGATATGTTCTAAGAATAAACACAGCAGGGTAAAACGCATGCGAACCAGCGAGCTGCTCCTTACGACAACTCGAAAACTATATTTCATATTAGAAAAATAATAACGAAACATTTATGATATGAAGCCCTCTCAATCGAAGACTTAAGAGTATTTAATTGTCATCCTTTCTTGTGGTAAAAACAATAATGAAGCAATAAGGATACATGATCGCTCCTTATACTAACTGATTATATAAATTCTACTATTCTAAGAGCGATCATTTTCTCCATAAAATAGTAAAATACACGTAGTATAATAATAAGAAAATAGCTCAGTTTGGGATATTCATCACAGTTATATCCTTTTTCAATCAAATATGATTTCATTTTGGTTTTGAATCTGAACTCTTATACTGCATAATTATTTAACTACTTTTTTCTTCATTTTTATTTTCTTCCATCACACCTTAACTCCACATGGTAAGTTTATATTTCTACGGAAAGTATAAGTTCAGAATGCAATGACTAGCAAGAGCACGCAGTTATTACAAAATCTGTTCATAACCAGCACACATCATAGATAATACAGATAATAGGCTCTCTCTACAACTCTCAGAGATTATTAAATATGAAATGCTTCTCTAGTTCAGACCACCCTAAGCTACAGGTGCATGATAACATACAAAACTCCTAATGAAATATTAACCAAGGTAAAGTGTTATGACCACAGAACAGAAACTATGCATGTTGTCCCAGCAAATTGCTCTGATCATTGAGCACACATAGAAATATATTAGCTCAATCGGTTGATCATCAAATTCATGAATCATAATTGCAACGTCATATGGTATAAACAACTCGAATATACAACAAATACACAGTCATCAAGCACACAATATAATACAGACGATACACTCTCTACAACTCCATAAAAGATTATCAAAATACGAGATGCCTTCTCTAGTTCAGAACCACCCAAAGCTACTGTTGCATGATAACATAAAAAGCTCCCAATGACATATTAACCAAGGTAAAGTGTTTAATCTGAATACACAGAATAGTACCATGTCCCAGCAAATTGTTCTGATCATTGAGCACAAATGGAAATATGTTAGCTAAATAGGTTCATCATCAACATCATTAATCATAATTGCAATCTCACAAGGTATAGACAACTTCAATATACAAGAAATAAACAGCATCAAAGCATATTTAAAAACTTTAAGCTGCTCAAATCACCACAAGATACATCGGTCACAACTTCAATATAGCTAAGCATGCATAGGTCACAACAAGATACATAGACTATGCGGAAAAAAGAGTAGAAAATTGATGCTCCAACTAATAACAAAGGAGAATTTGTTAGAGAAACTAATGGTAATTTAAAATTGGATCCAAATAAGCAGTAACAGTAGACTTAATCCAAAATTTGACGAATAGGACCATGAAATCAGAAATCAACAAGACCGTATGGTCACAGCACCTGAAAAAGATAACATAAATATAACTGCGTGTTGATGCACAGTGAGAAATATTTATTATACAAAAAGTCATTGAAGAGTCATTATTCTACGTGTAGAAAAGTTTAATCTCAAGATTGTGGTTTTAGTGTTCAATAAATTGTTGGAAATGATCATAGATTATGCATTTAGGAAATGCATTTAGTGTTTGGGGATCTGCACTAAAGTAATATTAGCCTATGAAATAATCTCTATTAAGCTACGTTGGTCCGAGTTATATTAAATGCAATCTCTTTAAACAATGTCTCAAGATTGAAGGACAGAATCCTCTAAAGGTGACTAGTCAAGTTCCCTTAAGAAAATTAGTAATCGCATTGACAGTAGATATTTCTTATGAAAATAAGAATCTATATATATGAACTACATTCTCTTGCATAATATACCATTATCATTCTCTAAATTCAAAAAAAGCAATTAAATTTAGTCATACGTCCAATCAGCTCTAGAACATTCCAATTTTTGGGGTCCTATAAATAGGTGTTTTTAAATATGTTTCAACTAACTAGTGAAGCCTTACCAATTAGGAGTTAAACATAATTATTCCTATAGAAGGGCTGAAGGGCACGCCCTTCCCTTCTGGAACTAGATAGAAATCCGAAGTCTTTTCAGATTTCGATCTAAGTTGACTCCTCACATCTTTCAAATAATACCACATTTCACTTTAAACCCCAGGTCTACTTCACACATGCTTTGATGTAAACTGTCACACAAAGATATAGAACTCGATTCAATGGTAAGTCTAACTTTCAAGAAATTTATTCTTTTATAAATAAAATATCAGTATTGATTACTCATTACTCAAAAGTCATAGATATCAACTCTGAACTACATTCTCTCGTTGTATATCTAATTCCAAATCAGTACTAGTATAAATACAACAATAAGCAAGCTAAAAGACAAAACACCATATATGCACAAGAGAGGAAAATACTGCAACAGTTAAGTAACCAAGTTTAACCAATCCATAAACAGTTTCACGACTTGCAGGCGTACCAAAACAATGTAAGACGTGAGTTTGCAACAAACAATAAATATGCACCGAAAACAACAACACACACAGTAATGTTTGGAGGAAACAAAGAAAAACCTAAGATGTTCAAGGGAATATATATAATGAAAATTGGTTGCACGACAAATAAACTTAGTTTTACAGATAGAACATCATCAGAGTATATAACATTAAAATATAAACCCCCAGCAAGGAAACCCTGAGATAATATACTATAATCCCGAATGGTCAGGTTTCGGACTCGGCAGCAGCGGCATGATCGCTCTCTGCGGCAGGGGTAGGAGCAACTTCGGAGGTAGGGTTCTCAGCAACACCGTTATCGACGGCGGGAGAGCCGGTGGTGGCTTTGGACTTGACGGTGTCGAGCATCCGTTTGCTGATCTCCTTGGAGTAAACCTGGAGGATCTCGATCCCGTCGCTATCAGAGGTGGAGAAGCCGCCAGCGACGGCGAAGGCCTCATCCTCGATCTGGCGGGCGGCAGCAGAGGCCTCCTCGGGAGGCATTGTCCCGTAGCGCTTGGAGAGGACGGATGTGGAGGACAGGTTTTCGATCAGGCGGTTGATGACGGCATCGCGCGTGCGCTGAGTGGGAGGCCAAATGGTGAAGGTGACGCTAGCGGGGCCGGACTTCGCGGCGGCGGCGGCAGCGGGTTGGTCTTGGGTAGGCAGCTTCGACGGCGGGACGGAGTCTTGCTCCGATTGGGGTTCGGGTGCGTTTTCCGGTTCGGACATTTTGAGAGGAGAGGAGAGGGAAACAGTGGAATTGGATTGAGGCAAGACCTCTCTGACAGACTAGTAAGGAAAGAAGTAGTTCGAAACCTTTGGCTTTCAAGAAAGGACTTCTATTAATTCACCAAGCAAAAAAAAAAATCATCACAAATTAATTAACCATAGAAAAACCTTTCCTAATCGTAGTTTTAAAATAGACAAAAGTAAAAATAAATCATTTTTAAGTATAGAAATCAAAAGTAACGTTTGCACAGCTAAGAAACTAGATGAGTAATTTTTTTTTAAAGTTTTGAATGTAATATACAAGTAATTGTTTCTTAAAATAAACTAAATTAGATATGTATTAAAGTCATGGTAAAGGGAATTTTAGGAAATGTAATTCAAAAAAATTACTGAACGCATTTTGAATTATGCCTTCTAAAATAATTATTATCTTGAGCAATATAATAGATATTATAAAATTATGCAAAATACGAGTATTAAAATATAAAAATAAAAATATATAGAAAAGGAAAACAATGGGATACCAGAAAAAGAAGCCCAAACTTTAATGGTAAGAAATGGAAAAGCCCAAATGTGATTGCGACCCGGTATCCGCCCAAACCCCAACCCACACCACCACCTCCACCTCACTTCAACACCTCTTCTTCGAGCATTTTCTCTGCAGTTAACACTTGAGCCACTCTATCTATTCCCTTTAACAAACTGATCAACAATCACAATGATCTCAATCACCTCCACTGAATTGAACTACTTAGTCTTCCGTTACCTTCACGAATCAGGCTCGTCCTTTTTGTAATCTTTTTTTTTTTTTTTAATTTTTCGCTTTTTTTCTTTCACAATACAAACTCTTAAATATCAATTTTATCACGGTACTTAGTTAGGAGGAACTCTTCCATTTTAGCTTCCATTATCTTTGCTTGACTTTTGCAAACCCAAAGGTTTTATCATTTGTCAACTAGTTTAAAAAAGAAGTTTTTAAGTTCTCATTTGATATAATTTATTACTCGAAACCGTGGTTTCTAGAAAGTTAGTAGATTCGGTCATCTTTGCGATATTAGGGTAATTATTATTTTAGTATCTTGTCATATCCGTAATGGCCTTGATTTCATAGTTACAAATCATATAATTTTTCCTGCAATATGATTTTTGTTAAAAGAGGAAAATATACCGAAGATAACGTGTCCCCCCCTGTTGAATTTCTTCTCATATTTTCTGATGGCTGCTTTGTTTCAGGTTTTACTCATTCTGCATTTGCATTCGGGTATGAAGCGGGGATTGATAGACGCAAAAATGATGATAATGTGGTTCCACCGGGTGCTCTTGTTACATTCATACAGAAAGGCATTCAATATCTTGAGCTGGAAGCTAACCTGAGTGGTGTAAGCAATTTTAATTTTTGTTGTTCATCTTCGTAATATGTTATCGAATAATCAAGTCATTAATACTAACATGCACATAATGAATGCATTGCTCGAGGACCTTAAGCTGATTGGTGTCTGTGTTAGGTCTCCAGAGTGATGCTGACATGGATGAGGATTTTTCGTTTCTACAACCTCTGGATCTTATCACAAAGGAGCCCAATGAGCTACACGATATAGTAAAAGCCAAAAAGGAAAATCTAAGTCAACATAAATCCGAATCGAATAAAATAGTGAATGGCTCGACTCACGACAACGCAAGGAGGGAACATGTTCAGGAAAGAGAGAAGGAGAGGAAAGAAAAGGAAAACGAACAGAGACTGGAAAAAATAAGGTTAGAAAAAGAGAAGGAGCAACCAAAGGATGAATATAAAGAAACACAACATACCGATCAAAACCATACAGAGAAACACGAAGATAAGACTACTGTTGAAAATCTAAACAATAGAGCGTATGGAGGTAAATATTAATGTATAATGTTTTATTTAGTTTTTTCCCCATTGGCTTTCAATCTTTATGAATATAGCATGTCATATAAGGGAAAAAGTAAAGCTGTTATGCACAGGGCCTGAGCCAATGGAGATTTCACAGAGCCCCATGTCGTCGCCTAATGATACTCCATGTCATGATGTAAAAATTTTGAAAGGCCATTCGTCGGAGGTTTGTGCTTATCTGTTTTCTTATTTTCCGTGTAGGTTTTCCTCCCATTGTGAGGCTTATTGAAAGTTATTTCATTCCTGTCAGGTTTTTGCCTGTGCTTGGAATCCATCAGCTCCACTTCTTGCGTCTGGGTGAGTGCAAGCCACTTTGTAAAGAAAACACATTTAGTTCTCAAAAGTATATTCTCCCTGTTATTCTATTTTGAAGACAATAGCTCTTCTTCTTTCTGTTCCTTTTATTGCCTTTCCTCTATTCTCCTATTCATGAATTGCTGGTTATTTCCAAATTTGAAATACTGTTTTATAAGTTCCTTATGACAGCCGTCGTAATATAGGACACATAGTAATACTGTCTACCTATGAAGAATTTAAAATTTAGTTTCTTAATGTATACAAGTCAAAGGAACTTGTTATGTATCAATATACAATAGGGCAGTATGCTTTTTATGACAAACATTCTCTTGATTTTTAAGTTTTGACCGTGGACTTGTACTTCAAATTGATTGAAATTCTCAAATCCTCAAAATTTAATACTTTGATCCAGTGTTGAATTATTTATATGTTCAATAATACTATAACTTAAAACCTACTTACAAAACATAGAGTATGACAGTATAATTTGCCTACAGCAACAATACAGGCTGTTTTCTATCATAAATTAATTGTGAAGTAAATATTTTATTTATTAAAATCACCTTAATGTTGAAGTAGCTCAGTTTCTGATAATAATTATGCAGGATGAACACTTAGCAAACAGTATGAACAGCTATCCTTTTGTTTCCTTGTATCAAATTTATGTTAAGATCAGCCAATATGTCAATTTTGTTTGATTAACTATTCCAGATCTGGAGATTCAACAGCTCGAATTTGGAAAATTGCTGATGGACCTTGTGACTCTGGTGTGCAAAATGAACCAGTAAATGTTGTTGTGCTGCAGCACTTTAAAGAAAACACCAATGAAAAAAGCAAGGATGTGACTACACTCGATTGGAACGTAAGTCTTTGTAGCATTACTATTAGGTACCTGGGTTTGAAACCTAACTAAAACAAACACTCTCGCACTAATGAACAAGAAATAACACTGTAAAACAATGGTTTCTGTATTGATACTGAAAGAAGGTGCATAGATAGCGCTAATGGAGGCCTAATCCCTCTCTTAGCCCTAGCGGAGGCCTAATCCCCCTCTCCTGGCCAAAGTCCAGATTTCACAAAAAAATATTCCAAAAAGCCCCCTCTCACAATATAAGAGAGTACTATTTATACAATTCCTCCACCTTCTATCCTAAACCCATTACCCATTATACCCTACCACCCTATATCCTAACAATTACTGTGGTTGCATACTTACTGTGAAAATCTTTGTACAATTAATTTTACCCTTTTTTGGGTCTTCCACTCTGCCTTAGTCGAACACTATGAATTTTGTCTTCCACTTGTTTTCAGTTTCATTCTTCAGCTTTTATCTATCGATATGCTTTTTATTACAAAGGGGGACGGAACACTATTGGCAATCGGTTTCTAAGATGGGCAATCAAGAATACTATGAATGTCCTCTTCCACTTGTGTTTCAATTTTGTTCCCCAGCTAATATGTTTTTCTATGGTTTTTTTATTACAAAGGGAGACGGAACACTATTGGCAACTGGTTCCTATGATGGCCAAGCAAGAATATGGAGTAGAGATGGTGAGTTGTTAGATATTTTATTTAATGAATATGCATTTCTTGGCATGATATGTGCATTATTTGTGACCCTGGTTCTTGTATCCTTTGCTGTTAGCTGACCTCTTCCTTTTTGAGGTTCATTAGGGGAGTTGAATAGTACACTAAACAAGCACAAAGGTCCAATATTTTCCTTGAAGTGGAACAAGAAAGGGGATTATCTTCTTAGTGGAAGTGTGGATAAGACTGCTATTGTGTGGAATATAAAGACTGGGGAATGGAAACAACTATTCGAATTTCACACTGGTAAGTTTGTTTTTTGCATATTTTCTGGTGAATAAAACTTCTGATTTTCTGTATGACTTTCCTTGTAGTCTTAGATATTAGCAAATTGTATCAGGTCCAACTCTTGATGTTGATTGGCGAAACAATGTTACGTTTGCTACATGCTCCACTGATAAAACGATTCATGTTTGCAAAATTGGGGAGAATAGACCACTCAAAACTTTCTCCGGGCATCAGGTATCTCGTCCTTTCAACCAGTCCTCTGATAGATTTATTTTGTTAAACTACTAACTTTTAAACTGAAAGGACAGGGTAATTGTCCATCAAAAAATAGAATAAAATGTTAATTGTATTAAGCTGTGAGCATATTCAAATATGGTTTTTAATCTTTCCTCAAACATTCTGTAATGCTATTGTTTCAGGATGAAGTTAATGCCATTAAATGGGATCCAACGGGTTCTTTACTGGCTTCATGCTCCGATGATCACACTGCAAAAGTAATCAACAGAAAACTGTCCCTTAGGTTTACTTGGTTGTTATATAAAACAGAGATACATCAGTGAAGTGCAGATATACATTTTATTTTAAAAGAATTATTATAATGTTGTAATATAATCGGTGAAGTGCAGATAAGGGTCGTGAGGAAAAAAAAAAGTGGGAGTGGAACTGAGAAAAAATATTTATTAAATTTAGTTCTTGATAAAAGTATATAACAAGCATCTGTATGAAATATGTCTCTTTTTTTAGCATTTTTGAACAAAAAGTGGATAGAAAACTGCTTGTGGAAGGGTAAACATCACTGTAACTAATTATTTATCATTGTCCAATTGACTGTTTCATGAAACTATGTTGCAGATATGGAGTTTAAAGCAGGATAACTTTTTGCATGATTTGAAGGAACATGTCAAGGTTTGGAGAGATGTTTGTCTGTGTTCTTTTTTTTCCTTCTGATTCCCTTTATTCTCTTTCTAATAAAGAAATGATCCTTTAGGGGATCTATACAATTCGATGGAGCCCTACAGGCCCCGGTACCAACAATCCCAATCAGCAGTTAGTGCTAGCAAGGTAAATATGCTTTCAACATCATGTAAAATCAGCAATAGTAGTAAGATATGAAACTGCATCTTCGTGAAAAAGTTTTTGTTTTGAAACAACGGTTTTGTTAACTTGTGTCCTGAGAGTGGAGGTTAAAAATTAAAAATATATACTATTAAATGAAAAGTACAAGCATTTAATATGTTAAAAATCTAAAAAAATCAATACTTTTCTTTTATCTTTAAGTCCTTAATGCACATAATAAATGTTACTTGTCCTTGAACTGTGTCCCTGAAGGCACACAATTAAATAAACCAAACTCATTATTATGTATTCCCCTAATACTTTTGCTTATTGTTCTCTCAAACAGTGCCTCATTTGACTCAACGATAAAGCTATGGGACGTGGAACTAGGGAGTGTACTCTACAGCTTAAGTGGTCACAGGTGAAGAAACTATAAACATGCTTCACAAGCATAATACACACAAACACTTATGCATATGCATTTGTAAGAATGGATGGATGTATTTTTTATCCAGGCTCATATATCATATACTATTAATCAGTAATGACACAAAACTGAAGAATTGGAGACGATTAATAGGCAGTTGCTAACAAATAGGAATGTTAAGCTTTAGAGAGAAACCAAGAGATCCATAAATTCAAATGTTTTGGCGGGTAATCAAGAACCATAGTTAACTGAAAATATTAATCGGAATCTGACTGTCACAAACTGTAATAAATGTTTTTATACTCCCCTAACATGGTTGGAGTGTGGAGGAAGATTTCAAGGAATCCTACATTGGACATAAGTGGCGTACACAAGTTTCTTACCAGAGCTTTTATGAGAATATCTGCTTATTGGTGTTGGGATTTTGTGTGAACTATTGGAATCTATAGTAAACATGTTTTCAGATGAAAGACAATTAATATCTCTGTTTTGAGCTCTGATTGTGGATATCATAGAAATCCATGACCGGATCCTTAACTAACTCAAACAACCTAAGTAGATCCTGTTGTGGGAACTAAAGCTTATGTAACATGGATATGTAGCTCTGCTGTAATTATTGTTGATGTTCTTTTGAGTCAGCTGTTTTTATAGGTCTTTTTATATGTCGCTTGATGTAATGGAGACGAATTTCAGAACCCAAGAAGCAAATATGTTATTTTTCCTTTCCATGCTTCATACTGAACATCACTTAGCTGGTTGAAAAATGGATCCATTCAAAGACTGAGCTTATTTTGGGCAATCAGTACCCTGCACATGGCTTTGTGTGTAGAGTCGTGGTTCTCACCTGATTGGTAGAGAAACAAGAATCAACCCAAAGCTGATTGATAGAGAAACAAGAATCAACCCCAGATTATCCGGTGGGTGAAGAAAAAACGGAGTTGAAACAGAAGCAACAGTAAGATACTGATATTGAGTCAGAGAGAGAAATGATGAACTGGATCTCATTACAAAGAGGTCTACGGATACATTTAGACAATAACTGAAGCGAATGGTAACAGAATAACTGGATTTCAACAGTGACAAACAAATACAAAAAAAAAATATAGAGGAATAGGTGTTTTTCTGTTTATTGGAATTTATAAATCATCAAGGTTCCTGCATATTACATTTTTAGCATTTTTAATTAATATACTGTTTTCTCTTATAACACTCAGGGATCCTGTATATTCCGTTGCATTCAGTCCTAATGGGGAGTATCTGGCCAGTGGCTCCATGGATAGATTCGTGCATATATGGTCAGTGAAGGAAGGCAAGATTGTAAAAACATACACTGGAAAAGGTGGGATATTTGAAGTTAATTGGAGCAAAGATGGTGATAAAGTTGCTGCTTGTTTTTCAAACAATATAGTTTGTGTTTTGGATTTCCGAATGTAAATTATAGAGGACATACCTCTTCTACTCTAATATCATTTCCTGTGCTACTTTAACAGCATTTTTGTACAGACTCATTAGGTACATTTCTCTACTTCCATGTTACCCAGCTTTACTTGGTGATAACCTTATTTATCTGATGGGTGTTTGTTTCAAAATGGTACAGGATTTGTAAACTAAAATTGTAAGGTTTTACAAAGTGTCAGAGAATTGTCCAGTCTTAGAAGAAATTTGATTACAGGAATTAAAAATATACCATTGCCAATGAAGTAATAAACAATTAAATGATGAAAAAGTTCCAGAAATGAAATTAAACTTGAAAGATAAATAACAGAAATATCAAGGAAAGCAATTAAATGGAAAACTTGTAAATGGACTAGTTGTTATATGCATATTTTCCCTTCATTTTAGTAAGTTTTTATCATTAAAATATAGTCCTATTTTAGTTTTGTTTTCTAAAATTTTATCTCACTCTTTTATTCATTTTAGATTACTCCTTTAAAAAAATACTTTGTATGTACTGCAACTAAACCAGCTATATATATTATAAGAATTTGAAAAGAAGTAGAAGAATTATACTAAAAGGAAAAAACTCAATTATATTTTTTTAAATTACTACAAAAATCTAAATATTAATAAAATATTGAATTAAGTTAATTAATTAAAATATTAATTAAATCAATATTAATTAAATCATTAAATAAAAATTTAATAAAAGTAATTATAGATGATAGCATATTTTTGAAGAGTTTCAAGAATATAAATTTTATGAAAATTATAAAAACTGAGTGAAAATTATAAAAACGAAATTAATGAATATTATAGAATATTAGTGAAAATTTTAAGTTCAATTTTTTTATAATAAAATATAAATAATGAAGTTTTGTAGGTTGTTTTTTTATTTTATTTTATAAATAATTTTTTTTATTGTAAATACTTATTCCAATTTTAAAAATAATTACATTTGAAAAATATAATTAAATTAAAAAATATTATTTGAAGAATAAAATTAATAAAATTAGTTTAAAAAAAATACTTGAAGAATAAATAAAAAATAAAATGTGAATGTATACAGACCATTATAAACCATTTGTTACTTTTTCAAATCATTCTACCAGAAGGCGGAAAAGAAGCGCCCTTCCCGCCATGTGAAAATTCTCTTATATTCCTACACAAACCCTAAACCACACTATACATTTGAATTTGGAACCAAAACGAAATCTCAAGATTCAGTCACGCCAAATCTCTAAATTTTCAGACACACTAATTCATTTTCGTTTTCATTTTCCAAACTCTCTTTCTCTTGTCTACCCATTATACATAAACATGGCACCAATCTCTCTTCTTCACCCAAAACTTCAAGCTCATCTTGTTCCATCTGTCTGTTCTCTCCCTCTCTTCCAAATTCACATCACAGAAGGAACAAGATGGAGACTCGTGCCGCCTCAAAGAGAAAGGCAAATGCAATGGTTTTGGTCCAAAAACAACATCCCAAAAGGCATAGGGTTGCTTTGGCTGAAGAATCCCAATCTTATCCTTCCAGGAACTCAAAATCCTTTGAAAGAGAAATCGCGAAATGTGAAGAATCCCAATGCCAAGAAGCCATCTCCCACAACCAATCACTCTTCTTCCCCTCACATTGATGAATCCCTTGTTTCCGATGTCTATGAGTATCTTCATGAGATGGAGGTAATTTTGATTTCTTCACATTATCAAAACTCTTACTTTTGTCCTTGAGAATTTTATGTATCTCAGTTTTAAATTTGATATTTTTTCTCAGATGCAGAAAAAGAGGAGACCAATGGTTGACTACATTGAGAAAGTTCAGAAGCTAGTTACACCAACCATGAGAGCAATTTTGGTGGATTGGTTAGTAGAAGTGGGTGAGGAGTACAAGCTTCTCCCAGACACTCTTCATCTCTCTGTTTCATACATTGATAGGTTTTTGTCTATTTATCCTGTGACTAAATCGAAGCTTCAGTTGCTTGGTGTTTCCTCCATGCTCATTTCATCGTAAGGATATCATTTTTTTTTATTTTTTAATATTTGTTCTCTTAAGCTGCTTAAAAATTACATTGTGTCTTTTTTTAATATGTAGAAAATATGAGGAAATGGATCCACCTTGTGTGAGTGATTTTTGCAGTATTACTGATTACACATATGACAAGGCAGAGGTAAAGATGCAGTGCTATTTTTGGGAGTATCAAATTGCTTTTCTTAGTGAATTGTCTTTTTTTTTAACTCTTTGGTTTTCATGGCTAATGATTATATATAATATCTATGTATATATAGGTTGTTAAGATGGAAGCTGACATACTGAAGTCACTAAACTTTGAAATGGAAAGTCCTACTGTGAACACCTTTCTCAGGTATGGGCCTAATATTGTGAATATGAATTTTCACCTCTTTTGACATGAAATTAATTGAGTGTTGTTATTATTTAGGAGGTTTGCCGATGTTGTTTCTGACAATAAAATGGTAAGTTAAACTGTTCCACCTATTCTTGGTCATGGTCTTAAAAGCTTCATTGAGCTTCACCTATTCTTATTCATTGTCTTAAAAGAGCTTCATTGTGTTGTTTATTAATTGCTTTTCTTTTATTTGTTATTTCAGACTCCAAATTCACATATTGAATTTTTGGGCCGTTATCTGGCTGAATTAAGCTTGTTGGACTATGATTGTTTGAGATTTTTGCCTTCTGTTGTGGCAGCATCAGCTGTATTTCTTTCCAGGTTTATTATCTCGCCTGAAGTGCATCCATGGGTTAGTATTTTCATGTTATGAATAGTTGTAAGTTGATTTTTGAAATAGTTGGAACTGTTAGCAATTGTTCAAGATACTCATAATTGAGAAACTATTGCAGACTCCTTCTTTGAATGAATGTGCGGGTTACAAACCAGCTGAGTTGAAAGAATGTGTCCGAACCTTGCATGATCTGTACTTGTTACGAAAGGCAGCATCCTTGAAAGCTGTCCGGGATAAGTACAAGCAACAAAAGGTGATTATTTTTGTATTTGTTTAGTTATTAAGTACCTATATTCCCCTTATAACAAATGGAGTGATCCGAAATCTTTTATTGAAACAGTTCAAATGTGTTGCGGACCTGCCTTCTCCTCATTATGTACCAAATTGTTACTTTGAAGACCAGTGATGCAGCAAATTTTGTGATGAATATATCTCCGTTGCTATCTCTTAAATCATGTTTGATAAAGCACATGTCAATAGTGTGGTTGGTTTGATCATTGTTTGAACAGATTTGGTGGGGTAGTTAAGATATCAATGTTCAATTGTCTTTTCTGTTGAACAATCATGGAGAAGACCTTTAAAGATGCATACGGCTCAATTAACATCTTAGATTGTACAGCTTCTTGGTCATCATTGAGGCCCTGAAGGAGACACAGCACTCAATCATGATGGTTACTGTTAAATAATTATGAGAGTCTTTCAATGACATGTATTGGGAGAACTATGGTGTAGGATGAGGTGTGAAAATTGCATAGTTCATTGCATAGAATTTTATATGAACAAAATCACCTTGTGAAAAATAGTCCTTGAGATCTTGCTGATGTCTTTGGCAGAGTCCAAGTGATGGTTGCAATCTTGGGAGAGTCTTTGTGCTTAACTGATAAAGAACGAGGGTTTTATTGTGTTTCTAGACAGCAAACCAGAGGTGTTGATGCTGGGATTTAGGGATGTTGTTTCTGGTTTGTTGGAAATGCCCTATTCTTTAGGGACATATTTGTTTTTTATCATTCATTTTTGTTACTATTAACATTTAGGCATAATACCCAATTTTGTCCCCACTTTAGTTCGGAAATCTCAAGTTAGTCCCTTTATAGAAAAGTGAGTTGAATGGATCCTTACTTGTAATTAATTGACTCTAATGAGTCCCTTCCGTTAAATAGAAGGAAACGGAGTTAGTGGACTGATGATGTGGCAGTTGTCGTCAATACGCAATTGTTTGCGTGCTTACGTGGTGTTAGGGTTCCCATTTTCAAATTGGGTTGTATTAAAAATTGGGGATAAAGAATTTGGGGCTGATTTGTTCGAGATTAGGGCATGTCCGAGAAAGAAGACTGCCTGCCTCTGTTGGTCCTGATTTCAATCTGGACCCTGATTATCACATGCTTCCATTGGCAGACCTGGATTTGGTTACAGAACCACTGCCTGAGTTTATAGATGTTATGGAATGGGAACCTGAAGTTGAGGTGTTTAGCGATGATGCAGATTCAGAATATAACGTCACTGAAGATTGCTCTTCTAAAGGGTGAGAAAGGATGTTCAACCTCCAATGCTTCTGGTGATTCAGGGTGCAGCACAGACAACAGCGAAGGGGAAGACAATCACATGGAAAGCATCCGTAGATCAAAGAGGAAAAAACAGAAGACTGAGGTACGTACAGGTTGAAAACTGTAAAGTGAACAATGGTTGTTAATTTTGTAACAACTTTAAATCATTCCGTTTTTTGTACAGACTGAGATTATGACTTATTCTGGGAGACGTGTGAAAAGGAGGAACTTGGATGAGTGTGATGACAATACCATTGGGAGTAGCCGACGTAGGAAGGGAAAAAGTGGCCAAAAAATATCAAGAAGGAAATTTTCAAAATCTAAATCTTCCCGGCCTCAAAGGGCTGCTGCACGCAATGCTCTTCATCTATTTTCTAAAATTAGTGGTACACCGACAGACGGAGATGGAGATGAAGATAGTTTGATTGGTGATTTTTCAGACAGTGAATCAACATTGCAAGAGTCTAATATTGACAGTGATGAATCTGATGGAACTTTACAGAAAGATCAATTGAATTATCCCCAAATCAGCCCCAAATCCTTTATCCCCAAATTTTAATACAACCCAATTTGAAAATGGAGAACCCTAACACCACGTAAGCACGCAAACAATTGCGTATTAACACCTCACCAAAGAAATTGCCACATCATCAGTCCACTAACTCCGTTTCCTTCTATTCAACGGAAGGGACTCATTAGAGTCAATTAATTACAAGTAAGGATCCATTCAACTCACTTTTCTATAAAGGGATTAACTTGAGATTTCCGAATCAAAGTGGAGACAAAATTGGGTATTATGTCTAACATTTATTTATCTAACAGACTCTAATAAAAGAAAAGTGTCATTCATTCTAGTTCTGTGTTCTTTTTTCTTAAGTTAATATTTGTTTGTGTGATTATTAAATGGGGATTGAGAAGTTGAAAAAATAAATAATAAATAGTTTTAGGTTTAATATTAAGTTTTAAATATAATTAATGTTTGAAAAATAATTTATAAATTTCGAAAGTTTACATATATAAAAGTATAAAAAGTAAACTTTGTAAAGGTAACAAAAATAAAATGGAAAGATGTAAAAGCAATAAAAATCTTCTCTTTTATTTTCTTATCTTTCTATTATTATTCTTCTATTTTTATGATATTTTTTGTTTTTTTATGAAGGGTTAAACATTAGGGTAATTTCCTAATGAAATTTTGAAGTTATATGAACAAAATTGTTTTTTTAAGATTTTTATTGTGTTTTATTTTTATTTGTTTTTTATTTTATAATGAAGTAAAATTATTGATTTTTATATTGTAATAAGTTAGTAAAATGTTAAATTTATATAACAATCATGAGTCAAGAGATTTTTAATTTTAATTGAAAAATTAATTTGATTAAAGTTATAAATTTTCATGTAATTAGATGAAATTTTGCTAATTATTAATAATTTATTTTAATTAAAGATGAAAACTTTAACATTAATTAATTAATTGGATAATTAATTTTTTACTTAATATAAATATAAAAAGTAAATGAATAAACATAATTATAGATGTTAATATTTAATTGAGAATTTATTTTAGTTAAATTTATTACAAAATAATAATAAAAAATTATTTTTTTTAATTGAAAAAATATTTTGGTTAATCTAAAGAATGTCAACATATTAATTGAAGTTTATATTGATTAATTTTAAAATTTAAAACAATCAATTTAGTAATAATCCTTTTAGAAAATCAATTACAAATCTCATTTTAAAAAAGTAGTAAAATTAATCTCTTTTTTTATTGTTTTAATTCATTTTTATTTTTTTTCAATTTTATTTCTTTTTTTTCATTTAATTTTTTATTTGACTAACTCTTTATATAGATTTTATAATAATTAATTTGATAGAAATAAATTTTTGTTAGGTGGGAGTTTAATTTATCTTATCCATTTCGATCTTTTTTATTATTTTTCTTAATGATACATGAGTTGTTACAAGTAATACTTATTTGAAAGGTTCAAACAACAGTTAATAGTTTGGTATGAGAGCCTTTACTTGGCTTAAAACATCAAAGCAAGTCGTTGAATTCTTGCAGTGGAATAGAAGATTACCACATAAGGTAGTTTTGATGGCCAACGTGACCATTAGAGCATGCTAATGGAAGACTTATAAGGAACATTAGGAACTATGTTAGTGAAACTGTACAAATGGAAAAGTAGAAGAAAATTGATGAGATGAAGTTGACAGGTCTAAAAGTGAATTATCTCTACCTAGATTGATCTAACCTTTCTGCACACCATATCAAGAAAAATGTTTTTAAAGAAATGAGATACTAGAAGTTTGAAAGAAATGCATGACTTAAGTCTCAGTTTCAATTTCAAGCTGTAATGGTTCCTGTACGAAACAACAACACATTATCTAAGTAATATTTTGCACTGTGAATGAGACAGAGAGAATACACTGGAGAAGGGAATTTGTTATAACCTACACAATTTCACCAATGTGGTTCTATATTCCGAAAACATGCAAAAACTTTACAAATGTGGCCTGCTCTTTCCAACAGAATCGTGCTCATCATCAAATTTTCCCAAATCACCATTTAAATGTCCTTTTGATGCCATTTTCTAGACATTTTTAACCATAATTTGATTAAAGATGTATGGTTCCATCATTTAGCTTGTGTTTGGATTAGGTGATAGATTTGGGGGAGTGGAAAAGAAAGGAAAAAGGGAAAAAGAATGAAAAGTGAGATAGTTTGGATTTAGTTTGTGTTTGTTTTTCATGATTTACTGCTATTGAAGATGGAGGAGCTAGTGTAGCCAATGTTTGCTTCAAGTGATTTGAACCAAAGATGAACAATTTCAATAGGATCTAAGAGAAAATATACCTAATGTACTTAGGTTATTATCTAGTGAATTGGTGAAAATAATATACCATATTGATATTCAGAGAAAATAAAACAAGGATCAACAACTTTGGACACTATCTAGAAAAATTAAACCATTAAGAATTTTTTTTTCCACTGTAAACTTGATGAGGATTAGTAGCCTCGTTATTTAGGGGAAGCTGATGTTCGAAAAGAATAAAATCTAACATCAGATTTTGGTGTTAAATGATACATCATTCATTTATATGAACTAAATGTCTGATATTAATAAACCATGAACAAACAATATTAAAAATTAAGACACAATATTCAAACTTTACCCTTTATATATTAGTTATCATATTCATCTCTACCACTCATTACACTTAAATTCGTAAGACTAAACCTAGATATAATCCCTGATAATACTTACAACACTAATCTAGTTCTGATTATCATGGTCATTGGCGGTACAAAAAGATCATTACATCAGTTATTGGGTAATCAACTTCAGCCTCCAAGAACCATACAATCTAAGATCCCTGCAATAATGAAATTGTTTGTTAAAGGTAAGACAAAACTTGAATAGAGTTCAGCATTTCCATTCAATCAAATTTAAAAGATCCAAAGAAATGTACCTATCAAAATAGGTTAATTGCTAAATGCAACTTTGGGAGAGATTCTACATTAATAGCCGTAAGAGTGCAATTCAAAAAGAGGTTTATGTTCAAAATCATTATTTGTCAAGGAATTGTCACTGCATCATCAGTCTTCAAAGTAATGACTTGGTACATGTGGAGGAGATGGCAGGTTTGCCACACACTTGAACTGTTCGAGCAGAAGATTTTTGGTCACTCAATTTGTCATAAAAAGAATTGAAGTATTTTTATAACAAAAGAAATGCAAAAGCTTTACCTTGCACTGTTTATATTTATCCCTAACAGATCGGAATGATGCTGCCTCTCTTGAAAAATATAAGTCATGCAAAGTGACAACACAGACTTTCAACTCAAATGGTTTGTAACCGGACCATTCACCCAGGGAAGAACTCTGCAATAGGTTGTGAAGTTTAAGTTTATCTAAACAAGAGTAGTACTTTTCCTCCTTTAATGAGAAACATGAAGCACTATGCATAAGATAAATACTCACCCAAGGATGCACTTTGGGAGAGGTAATAAACCTGGCAAGAAATAAAGCAGATGCAGCTATAATGGAAGGCAAGAATCTTATACAACTATAATCCAACAAACTTAGCTCAGCAAGATAGAAGCTCAGGAACTCAATCTTCAAATTTGGTGTCTGACAATAAAAAAATAAAATAAAATTACAAAACAACACAATAAAGTTTTTAAGATAATTAAGAAGGAGAACAGCAGATCCCCTTACTTTTTGGTTCGCAGAAGCAACACTCAAAAATCTCCTGGGACAATAACCATACCCAATTAGTCAAATTAATTTCATCTACAGAAAGTTAGATATTCACATTTCGGTATAAAGTTCATACTTTAGAAAAGTGATTGCAGTAGGATTGCCAATTTCAAAGTTTAGAGACTCAAGTATTTCAGCTTCCATCTTTACAACCTATGTCATCACCAGAGTGAATGAAAAAAGAAGCAAATGACATATGTTAATAGGAGCAACAGACAAGTATAACATTTACCTCTTTCTTTTCAAAAGTGTTATCGGTGATGCTGCAAAATTTGCGCACACTGGGTGGTTTAGTTTCCTCATACTTCCTGCAAATTTGAGAGGAATATAATAGTGAATCTACCATGTCTACATAATAGAATAAGGGTAAAAATCTTAACAAAACTGAAAACCAGACGCTTACGAGGCAAGAAGCATGGAAGAAACACCTACTAACTGAAGCTTGGACTTTGTCACAGGACTAACTGATAGAAACCTATCTATTAATGACACACAAAGATGAAGAGTTTCAGAGAGAAGCTTATACTCCACAGCAACATCTACTAGCCAATCCACCAATATTTGTCTCATGTTTGCTGTAAGTACCAACTGAACTTTGTCCATATAGTTAACTATTGGTCTTTTCTTCTTCTGCATACCATAAACAGTGAGAAAAGTAAGCTCCAGACAATATATAAAAGAAAAAAAAAACAACAACCTTGAAATTTCTGAATCACCTCCAATTCACGAAGATATTCATCGATGTCAGATACATAATGTTGGTCTATCTGAGGAGAAGGTAGTTTCTTGATGTTGGGATTTTTCCAACATGAAACTTTCTGTTTGGCCAGATTTTGATTAATAAGGTTTGGTAGATTGGGAAGTTCACCCAATACAACCCTATGCATCTTGGGGTGTTGTTTTTCCACCACCACAACAGCTTCCTTTCTCTTTCTCTTTGCCCCAGCACGGGTTTCCATCTTCTTTCTTGTGTGTTGTTAATTTGAAACAGATTGTGAAAGGGCAAGAAATTGAAGAGGAAGGAATAAGCTAATGTTTTATCATGTTTGTGTATTGAGTAGAATAGACAAAGAGCGGTTTTTTGAAATAAAAATGAAAATTTCAGGAATTGGGTTTGGTTCCAAATGCACATGTTTTATCATTAGAGTTGAAAGATTTGTTTTCCTATGGGCGGGTAAGCGGGCGGGTAAGGGCGCGCCACTTTTCATTCACGGCGTCAAATCAATTATTCAAATATATTAATTAATTTATTCATTTCATGTGTAAATATATATTTATATATTAAAGTAATTAAATTGAAAGACTTTAATTTATTAATTATTTATTTATTATAATAAAAAGATGAACAAAATCATGTGAATAATAATATTATTAAAATAAAAAAATTTAAATGATGTTAACAAGAGTTGTTTCATTACTTTAATATAATTTAAACTCACACATATAATAGTAAAAACTATAATAGGGTCATTTAACTACTTTTAAATAATTGATGAGAAAAATTTACAAATACATTATTATTAATCCTACCACTTTAACAAAAACAGGAGAAGGAGAATATAATGCATTTTACTACTGGTTCAAACATTTAAATTTAATTTGTATTAAGAAATTACAAAAGTATATCAAATTGTATGTACAAGTGTGCACATGAAAAAAAGTGTAGTGTGTTACAAAATTGTCATGAGTAAAGAGTTTCTTTCTTGACACTTCAAAAATATGATTAGAGTGTACAAAAATTTTTATATATTGTATAAAAATAGATATGATTAACATGTAAATAAAAATATGCGTAAGGTTTGAAATATTTATAATGTTAAATATTTTTGTAATTACTAGTAAATGTTCATTGACAACTTTTGAATTAAAAGAATAATTGTTAAGAACAAAAACTAGAATTGGATCATTCTTTTTACTTAAAGAGGAAAAGTCAACTTTTGGTTTAAAAAACAGTAGAGGAACTCTCTAAACACATGTATAAATAATTAGAAAGTATTAAGAACCCACTTCAATTCATTTAATAATGTTTTACAGATCTTATATATGTATATATTTTGCATTACTTAAAAAAAATAGGTTAGTACTTCAAAAGACTAAAAATACGAGCATACATAAACTTTATTTCTATATATTTTCATTTTATTATTTTTATCATTATTAAAAAAAATAAAGTGAAGGATAATTTTTCTTTTAATTTGAATGTGATAAAAGATAAAATAAAATTACACAAATTTAATATATTTATAATAACATCGAATCGTGTATGTATTATAAAATCTCATTTATAATCTTTTTATATGTTTATAATAGTATTTCATTCATTTTTATCCATAATAATTATGAAATGATGATACACATATTTTATTTAGGATTAAATATGTTTTAGTCCCTTAACTATCAGATAATTTTAATTTTTGTTCCTTTTCAAACTCTGGTACACTTTGATCTTTGTCCGGAACTATAATTTTTAGTCCTCCATAATTAACGGTGTTAATTTTTAGGTTTAATAGGTTATTTTGTTCCTAGTTTTGCTGAATAATATCAATTCAATTTTTATTTCTCTCTCGTGCTCTTCTAAACACAAGAGTTTTTTTATTTGTTAAATACATTTTAAATTTAAAAATCAAATTGTATTGTTTAAAAAAAATTCATTTCTTTCTTAACATTTAAGAATTCAAAATATATTTAACTTTTAAAAGTAACAAAATAAAAGAAACAAATGACAGTAAAATAATTAAAAATAAAAACTGGAAAAAAATTCTTCACTTTCATTTGTCCAGCTGCTGAATTGTTTCTACAATCGCATTTTTCTGAATTATCCATTTCATTCTTAGCATCTCCACAGCACCAACACAATCCAAATCCTTAATTCCCAATTTTTCACTGTTCCCCGTCCAAACACGATCACCCCCAACAAAGAATAGAAGCTTCTCCCAACACCTTTTGAATTTCATCCTTTTGTAATCACTGTTTTTCATTCACTCCTTTTATTACCAATTATTCCTACTGAAATTGTAGTATCATTGCTAGTTCAAAATGTGTAATACATTCATTGAAATTGTATCAAATTTTTCATGGGCTGTGTAAAAGTTTTGAACTCTTTACCAGCTTAGTTATTCACTTTTGTAACTACATAAAACTTATCATTGTTTATAATAAATGGAATTTGGAGAATAATTATACCTCATTGACATAATCTATAACTACACTTTTGGGTATTCTATTTTGTTTTTCCAATTTTATCTTTTTAATTATTATTTTGTTAATTTAAATAATTATTCATAATAAAACATTATTTTTCAGTCTTGTCATTTTAGTAATTTTTTTTAATTAAAATAATGATTCATTATGAAAAAATTATTTATTCTTTTATCATTTTAGTAACTATCTCTTAAAATTTAAATAATTACTCTTAATATTACTTATAATATTTTTTTTATTTCAATAATTAAATTTATTTTATTAGCTATATATCTACAATTATATATACTTTTTTAATTTTATTATTTTAGTTTTATCATTTTAATTTTATCATTTTAATTAGTATTTTTAAAATATATAAAATTTATAGATATTTAAAAAATACATACACGTACGTTATCGCAGCTTGTATTTATTCAATGACGATTATAAATTATTTAAAAAATAATAATTATGTTCAGTGTAACTCAAGAAAATATAGACAAAAACATTCATAAAAATCACACACATATTTTACCTTCAAATTTTAGCTTCTAATTAATTTATGCTAAGGGATAAGTAAAATTCAAGGCTGGCTGTAAAATATCTTCTTTTAAGAATATATTTACTTTAAAATTGTAGAAAAATTAAAGTAGAAAGAATCAAAATAAAAACGTCATTTCACTCTAAGTTTTGTTTTTGATTATTTTATCGTTCTTTTTTTTATTTTGTTATTTTTAAAGTTAAATGTATTTTTAATTCTTCAATTTTAAGAAATAAATGAAAGAAACAATACAAATTGATTTTTAATTTTAAAATGTGTTTAACAAATAGAAAAAAGTTGTTGTTCAAAGGAATTCAAAGGAGCATGGGAGAGAGAAAGAAAGAAAATAACGCCGTTTGTGCGTATTTATAGGAAGAGATGATGTTGGTGCAAAATTTACTAGATGAGGACCAATTTCACACACTTTTAAAACGAGGGATTGAATTGCCATTATTCAGCAAAACTAGGGACAAAATAGGTTATTATACCTAATTTTTATCTTAGGTGGCTAACGGTGTGCCACATTATTTTTCTTTTTTTCTAAAACGTGTCAGACCCTTATCACCTGTGAGGGCAGAACCTTATCACCTGAGGAAAATGCTGACCTTGAAACCAATTTTAACAATAACACGTGAAAGTTTGCGGGTGATACCCCTTTCGGTAGGAGTCGAACCCCTCATCGTCTTCTTCAGACCCAGATGAAGAAGAACATGACATCACCTCTGATCTATGAAAAAACTTCACCTTTATCCTTCAAAACAACACTCCTAAATGAATGATCCTTCTTCTTTCTCTGTCTAATCACACCCAAGTTTTGTTGTGTAATTCTCTTTCTTTTTAGATTTTAAATAAATCCCCTTTTCTTGAACTGAAAATTTGAAGCTTTTGTTTCGAAGATGGAAGGGTTTTGTGTGGCGTCCTCAAATCACGAGTCTCTCTCCCTCTTCAACAGGTCCTCCACTTTTTTTTCTCTGCTTTCTCTTTTGCTTCCTGCAATGTTCTCTAAAGATGTGTATTGTGTGGGTCTTGCATTTTTCATAGGTTCGTTTTTTCTTTTTTTCTCAAAGTAATTGTTTCTTGCTCCCTTCCTTTTATGCCCTTTGGCATCTGAATTTTGTATGAATAGTGGAAGGGCTTTTAGGGAAGATAAGTACTATGGATGTTATTTTAGGTGGGGAAGGAATAATCAGAGTCTTGAAAAAGAATTGTGAGTTGTTGCTCTTTCCTGTGTGTCACCCATCTGCTTCCTATCTTCGTACTTATACTTATATCCAATTTCACCCATTGCAGCTCTTACATAAGCTTCAGTCGTTGGTATAAAAACTGAATCTTTCTCAATAAAAGTCACCTTTGACACCATCTTCGTTGCAACGTATAGTGGTACCTTCTTCACTCATTAATATTCTTAACAATTAATTAACTAATCCTTCCTATTCATCATCATTCCTCTACTAACTTTACCCTAAAACCAACATTGCAATAACTTGTACCTGACATTGCGATAGATCCCTCTGGCAGATCCCTGCACGCGAAGTCCATCGCCACCACCTTCATGCGCGCGTTTGGATTCTTCGCCTTGATTTCTCGCGCAACGGCTTCCAGCTTCTGCAAGGTTATGCTGACGAGGATGAGGTTGAGCCCTCGCTTTACCAGCTAGCAAGAGAAGGCCTTTTCGATGTCGCCGATGGCTCCGGTGACCACAGCCCAGGAACTGATCTGTTTAGAGCTTGGTTTGAAGGTATAACATTTTCCTCAAGTGTAAGGGTCTACCTCACAGGTGATAAGGGTCTGACACGTTTTAGAAAAAAGAAAAATGATGTGACACACCGTTAGTTACCTAAGAAAAAAATTAACACCGTTAGACATGGAGAACTAAAAATTATAGTTTCCTCAAGGACAAGGATCAAAGTATACCAAAGTTTGAAAGATAGATGAAAACTAAAATTGCTTGATAGTTGAAGGACTAAAAACATATTTAACCCTTTTATTTATAAGAAGATTGTTTAAACAAGCAATAAAACTATCAATTATTAAAGCATTTTGTTTCTTGTTCAAAATCAAAATACATTTACACTAAATTCTTGAACATGTTTTTGATAAACTTAATACCAATTTTTACAATTGAGAATGTGATTACATTGGGAGGTAAGAGTATTTAAATATAATTCAACGTATTATTTATTAAAATGTTGGATTCATGCTTATCAAACTCGCGATTCAACTTGTAGAATTGTTTGAGTTTACATGTAATCGATTCAACTTGGTATTGAACTTGTTTTTGAAGCAAACTCGTTAGTCGTCGTGAACTCGACTAAACTCGCGATTCAACAAACGAGTTTGCGAGTTCGTGTGACTTTTCATCAAATCCAAAAAGACAACAGAGATTATAAGTTTCTGATGTCAATCAACTCGACGTTCTTCTCCTCTCTTGTGACTCGCGATAAGGGTTCCAAGCTCTCGACATTGTTACTCTTGCTACTCATCACGCGATCGTTGGTGGAGTATAGTTCTATCGTGGTTGTTCTAAGTTCTCTTGTTATAGCATGCTATCGCGGTTAATGTTGTGTTGTGATGTGCCGCTATCTTACTCATGCTGCTCAGATATGGATAGGATTAAAATTTGGTGAGACTTAGGATTTCTTGGGTGAGATTTAGGGTTTGCTTACTCTATTATGGGCTTTTAGGCTTAGTCTAGTATTATCTTGTTGTTTCATATAAAGTCTAATATGTGTTATATAAAATGTTGTAACTAATTAAATTTATTATAAAATAATAATTATATTAGAAAATCTAAAAAATATAATCTAATAGTACAATAATATTTTATTAAAATAATTTAAAAAGTTATTTATAAATCATATAATAATAAAATATTATATTATTTATAAATATTTTAATAATTTTTATATAAAGTAAACTCTTACGTATGATTCGAGTTTAACACTCCTGGTTGGATTGAAATCTATTATAAAAATAAATTCTTTTATGAATGATCGTGTAACTTAAATTTTGTAATATATGATGCTTTAAAGATAAATTTGTAATATATATAACATTGGATTTGCTAAATTTTAGTTCATACACTATAAGAGGTTACATAAGTTAACAAACCATATATATATATATATATATATATATATATATATGGGTTTGCTCATTCCAACCTTTTTATCTATTATCCCTACTGTAGTCCCAATTAAAAAAATCATAAACACTTACGTTAAACAATTTGCCTTTGTAAAGAGTTGAGTCATTGACATATTCACAAGATCTCTTCAATTTCATCATCTTTATACTAACCTCTCTAATTTCATCATCTGCATATGTTGAATCATCATCTCTAAAAAAAACCTTCTAGGCCAATTACCAATTCCTTCGAATGTCATTAAACTTGTGAAAATTAGATAAAATTATATACGACAAAAATTATAAAATGAAAACTCAATATAAAATCATTTTTTTGTAAGAAATTGTTTAACAAAATGTTTCTGATTTTTCCCAGGCTAATTACCAATTCCTTTGATGTCATTATGCTTGTGAAAATTAGATAAGACAAAAATTATAAAATGAAAACTCATTATAAAATCATTTTTTATAAGAAATTGTTTAACAACGAGTATTTTTTATTTTTTACAGGTTATGCTTGTAAAAATTGGATAAGACAAAATTATAAAATAAAAACTCATTATAAAATCATTTTTTGTAACATTGTTTAAGAGTCAATGTTTCTGATTTTTTTCAATTGGACTACCATAGGATGAGAGAAAATGTTGGAGTAAGAGAGATGAAAGAGAAATGGTTGAGAGGAACCAAGGGAGGTGAGTAAGGGTTTGAGATTTCTTTTTCTTTTTCTTTTTTTTGTTTTGAGAATGAAATTATTAAAATACCCTTAACCTTAAAACTTAGAATCCATGATATATAAGGGTATTTTTGTTTACTAAAATCCGATACACATCGCTAAAATATACCAACTGAAAAACATGCCGCGTTAGCAAACCCACAAATATATATATATATATATATATATATATATATATATATATATATATATATATATTTAAAGACATGATTTGAAATGATACAACAGACTTAAAATATGCTTTCAACATAATTTTTTTTTTACTTTCTATGTCACCCTTACAAAAAGTAACTTTCCATATAAAAAATTAGAAAAATTTATTATAAGATATACAAATCACAATCACCAAAACCAAAGAGACAATGGTAAATATCATGCATGCAGTCATTAATCCCTTATTGTAGTTCAGACAAAATAATCAAATAACCAGAGCCCAATAGTTTAAATCATGGATTCAAAAGTGAAAAAAAAAAACATGAACAAAACATTTCTGCATGCACTCCTATCCATTAAAGCTTTTGCTATCAAAAATAGAAATTCTCATTGATCCTAGAGGGTTGCAGATTTGCAAACTGTATCACCTCTCATTGCACAAACGCTGAATCCAGTAACTTCAAACAAACTGCAAACATCATGAGGAGGGAAACAAATTAAAATTATGCAGAAAATATGATTGTTTCAAAATACAAATTGATAAATGGTCTGAAAATATTTACCTCCCACAGTAATGGTGATGAATTTTCAAGAAAAATACACTAGACAAGGTTAAAATTTTCATCAAGTAGATTGTCAATCGTACATAACTTTTGCTGATCAGTCATATGCAACTGGTCTTCAAAGTAGTAACTTGGTACATATGAAGGAGAAGGTAGATTTGACACGTATTTGAACTGTTGAAGTGTACAAAAAATTGTCACTCAATTTGCCATGAAGAGAATGAAAATATATTATAACAAAAGAAATGCCAAAATAACCACTTTGTGCTGCTTGTATTTCTCCCTAACAGCTTCGAATGATTCTGCCTTCCTTGACAAATGCAAATCATGCAAGATGAGAACACACTCTTTCAACTCAACTGGTTTGTAACCCGAACATTCAAACAAGAAAGAAGTCTGCAAAATACTCTCAAAATTGAGTACTTGAAGAGCATTTATATTATTCTTTTTAAATTAAAATTCTATCACCATCTATAACATATACTTACCCAAGGATGCACTTTAGGATCAATAAAAAATCTCGCCAGAAATAAAGCGGAAGCTGCTACAACAGAGGGCAAGAATCTTATACAATCATCATCCAACAAACTTAGCTCAGCAAAATACCAGCCCAGAAATTCAATCTTCCAATTTGGAGTCTGAAATATAAAAAGAAAATGTAAACACAAAGCTTTTGTGACAATCAAAAGAATGAGAAAACCAATTCAACTTACTTTTTCATAATCAGAAGCAGCACCAGATAAAAACCTAAAACAATAATCACACTTGAGTTAATCAAATTACTTCTATTTTGTGGAGGTTAGATATTCATATTTGCATATAAAACTCCCACCTCAAAAAAGTGATTGCAGTAGGATTTCCCATCTCAAAATTTAAGGCCTTGAGTATTTCAGCTTCCATCTTTATAATCTTCACAACCATGGAAACCAAAGTAGGGAGAAATAACTAACAAATAGGAAACAAGGCTTATTCTGGTAGCATAAAAAAAAATGCAACAATGACATATTTACCTCTGTTTTGTCATAGGTGTTGTCAGTGATGTTGCAAAACTCATTCAAACTGGGTGGATTAATTTCTTCATATTTCCTAAAGGTATGGCGAGAAAGAAATTGTAATGCTTAAACAAATTAAGGAAAACAATCTTTGCAAAATTAAGAACGGGCATTGAAAGCTTACGAAGCAATGAACATGCAGGAAACACCCAACAATTGAAGCCTCGATCTGATCATGGGCTGGACTGATAAAAATCTATCAATGTATGACACACAGAGCAGAAGAGTATCGGAGAGAAGATTGTACTGCTCGGCAACTTCTACTAACCAATCCACCAGTACTGCTCTGTTGTTGGAGGTAATTGTTCTTTGAACTTTTTGAATATAGTTAACCACAGGTCTTCTTTTTCTCTGCATACCAAGAAACAAACAACTTAAAAATTCAGAGACCTCACAATATCAACAAACTGATAAGTTTAGACAAAATTAAGAATTTGCTAATGTTAAAAGAAACATAGTCACCTCCAAGACACGAAGATACTCATTGATGTCCCAAACATCAAGTTCATGAATTTGAGAGGAAAGAAGAAAGTTGTTTATGGAATTTGGTTTTTCAAGGTTGACGTTATTCCAGGAGATTGCAGATTCTCTTTGCAAAGACTCATTTTTTGAGAGAATGATGTTTGGTAAATTGGAAGGTTGAGTGAACCCAACCCGTTGCTTCTTGGGATGTTGTCTCTGAACCACAACGGAGGCAATGGCATTTGACTTTCCCTTTCCTGCAAGAGTTTCCATGTCTTTTTTCATTTCCTTGAGCGTTTTAATTTGGATTTAAGAGTTTTTGAATTTTGGGGTGATTGGAAGAGTGGTGGGGTTGATTATATAGAATGGATACAAGAAACAAAAGTGTTTTTCAATTGAAAATTTAGCTTGTGTTGAAAAATTCAGGTGTTGTGTGAAGTGAGATTTTCACGCGCTCTTTTTTTCTGCCTTACCCATCAAATTGAAGAAAGAAATATATATATATATATATATTACACATTAGTAGAATCTTACCATTTAATAAATAAATTATCAATTCTCATTACATTAAATTTTTTTTGCTTCTTTACCATATTTATATATTATTATTAAAACAAATTCAAAACTTATTTATTCATAAATATGTTTAATTATATTATTTTTCTTAAATAAATATAAAATTACACAAAAACTACGCATGGGTTAATAGTTTTTAGTAAAATTATTTAATTATTTTCTATATTTAATACACATTGTAATGAAATAACAATATGTTAAAACTTCAAAGTGACAAATATTTTACAGGTTCAAAGTTGTTTGAATTATTGGAAAATATGAATTTATTTTAGTTTTTTTTTAACTTTTCTTTTTTGTATTCTCTGATATTTTTTAATTTGTTTTAGTTTTAATCATTAATCACAAATTATTTAGTGTTACAAATGGAAAATATTAATGAAGATAATTCAGATAATAAATAAATATTTGATTATATTTTCAGGCACGTAAATCAATCAATTAATTTATATAAATAAGGTAATTAAATATAAAGAAAAGATAATTAGGAATACTATATATTACTGTATAATTTTCTTCACAATTTGTTTATTTAAAGGATAAAATAATTGAAGATATCAAGTAAAACAAAAATTATTGTAAACATACACAATAACTTTTTAAATACTATCAATTAAAACATACCACCAAGTAACATTTGATAGTAGTTTAAATAATTTACTAAAACAAAAATTTAAAACCATTCTTTCCAACAAAATATTTAAAAATAAAACCATTAAAATTTTATACATTTTTATTTCCTTCACTAGAGATTTCAACACCTTCTCCTTTGGTCTTCCTTAATTTCAGTGTTTACGTCTCAATCGAGTAGTTGACATTGTTGGATATGTCTAGTGGTCATAAAAGTTCACCTCACAATAGTCTTGGGAGGGTTCATTATGCATTAAATTGAAGTTCATCTCCCATGTAGAAGACTTCTAAATCAACACCAACAAAACTCAAGTCATGCTTTGCAGAAGGCGAATAGATGGAAATCTGTTGATGCTACCATCTCGAGACACAGAAATCAATATCCCTTGGCATTCTGTTTGGAAGTACTATAATAAGTTGTTGCTGCTTTCTTGGTTGAATTACTGTCTTCCTCGAGATTGCAATTATCAACATGTGGATCAATGATGTGAAGCAAGATCTCGAATTCCTCTTTCCACATAGAAAGAACTAAATCCTTCCAAATTCAGAAGAAATTCTCATTATGACAAACACATTTCCTACTTCACCCGAATGAAAGTTCTCTTGGAAGAACTAATGATTTTCAGTCCATCTTGAATCAAAACTATAACAATAATACTCAGCAACTGTTAATCGACCCATCACTTTTTTCCATGATGATTCACGGTAAAAGTGACAGAACAGTGGTACCTAACCTATCCTGTTGCTCTTTCAGATCAAATATACATTTAAAAGATACCAACTTCTATCTAAGTAAATCAGTGCACAAAAATGATATCTTTTCTGATTGAGGCGTTTTTATGAAGGATTCTCAGTGCATCACTGAGTTTCAAAGTAATGACTTGGTATATGTGGAGGAGAAGGCAATCTTGCTACGAACTTGAACTGTTCCAGCAAAAGATTTCATGTCACTCAATTTGTTCAAATCAAATTGAAGTATATATCATAACAAATGAAAAATACCTTGTGCTGCTTGTATTTCTCCCTGACAGCTTTGAAAGACGATGCCTTTCTTGAAAAATACAAGTCATGCAAAATCATGACACATTCTTTCAGTTCAACTGGTTTGTAACCAGAACACTCAGACAAGGAAGAAGTCTGCAATAGGTTCTCAATATTTAGTCCTTAAAATACAATTAACAGGTTATACTTCTAAAAGTATATTATAACATTAGACATTTACCCAAGGATGAACTTCAGGAGCAATAATAAATCTGGCAAGAAATACAGCTGAAGCTGCCACTATAGAAGGCAAAATTCTCAAGCAATCGTAGTCCAACAAACTTAGGTCAGCAAGATAGCAGCTTAGAAATTCAAACTGTAAATTTGAAGCCTGAAACAATATAACATAGTAACAATTAGTAAACAACACAATAGAGCTTTCAAGAAAATTAAAATAATAAGTAGATGAAGAAATATTTAACTTACCTTTTGGTTATCACAAGCAACATCAACAAACCTCCTGAAAAAATGAGAACACTCAATTTTATTTCAATAAAAGCTGAAATTCATATTAACATTTAAGGTATATATCCTCTTACCTTAGAAAGGTGTTCACAGTAGGATTTCCCATCTCAAACTTTAGAGACTTGAGTATGTCAGCTTCCATCTTTACAACCTATACATTACAAGCACCCATATAACCAATCTAAGGGGTAAATTAAAGATCATAAAAGTGAAAAACAATAATAATAAGAGATAAAAGAGAACAGTTAAGGATATTTACCTCTGCCTTCTTGTATGTGTTGTCAGTGATGTTGCAAAAAGCATCAACACGGGGTGGATCAACTTCGTCATACTTTCTGAATATAAAAGAGGAATGCAAATATGAAGTTTAAACACATCAAATCAAAGATAGCTAACTTCAAAAAGGAAATGAAGACTTACGCAGCAATGAGCATGGCCGAAACACCAAGTAATTGAAGTCTTGACTTACTAACAGGATTCACTGACAAAAATCTATCTATGTATGAAACAGAGAGATGAAGGGTATCCGAGTGAAGATTGTACTCTTCAGCTACCTCCACTAACCAATTCACCAATATTGTCCTCATGATTACAGTAACTTCTCCCTGAACTTTCTCGATGTAGTCAATCATTGGTCTCCTCTTCTTCTGCATCTGAAACCAGAAATTTAGAATTTGAAACAGACACTCAACATCACCGAAAATTGTCAGCTTGGACAAAATCAAAACTTTGTTGACATTAATGAATAAGAACTACCTCCATCCCATGAAGATACTCATAGATGTCGAAAACGTAAGGTTGGTCAAACTGTGATGAAGAGGAAATGAACTCTGTGGGAGATGGTTTCTTTAAATTTGGATTCTTCCGACATTGTAGTTTCTCTTTGCGTTTGTTTTGAGTTGCATTCGGAAAATTTGAAAGTTCACCCAGCACAACACGCTGCCTTTTGGGATGTTGTTTTTGGACCACCACCATGGGAGCAGCAGCAGCGGTTGCCTTTCTCTTTGCAGCTGCACGGGTCTCCATCTTGTTCCTCTGTGTTGTTATTTTGGAACAAATAAAGGATGGAAAAAAGAAACAAGATGCAGTTGAGATGTTGGGTAAGGAAGAGATTGTGCCATAATGTATATGTATATATAATGAGTAGACAAAACAAAGAGCGGGTTTTCAAATGAAAACTAGAATGATTTGGTGTGTCTGAAAAATTTTAGGATTTGGCTTTGGTTCTAAATTCAAAAATGTGGTTTTAGTGAGGCAAATGTTTTAGATTGAGAGTAAAAAATTCCATATGGCGCCCAACCGCCAAAGGCGGGCTTCTTTTCGATGAATAAAAAGTTCTGTATTTTTTATAGGCGGTAACCTAAATTATTTAATTCTTTCATTTAATATATATGGTGAGAGAATTTGACTGAATAACTTTGCTTTTATATTTAATTTTAAAATTGTTTTTCAATCTATATAACTTAGTTCTATTACTGTAGTCATTGCTGGCAATTGTTTAGGTAACTTTTTAATCTTATTATATGATATTTTGTGTTCATATTTTTTTATAATAACATTAAAGTTAGAATATATATATATATATAGAAGACTATGGATATATTATTTTCTTAATCAGAAATATAACAAAGTGATCAACAGTTATTATCTTTTTACTTTAATTATTTAAAAAGTTAAAAAAGTTTTCAAAATTTTAAATTTCACATGATGTAATTTATCTATAATTATAAAATTTCTTTCTATAACAACTTTTAATACATGCATTAGTTACAAAATTTATTTTTATTAATATATCTATTTTATTATTTTATATTTTAAAGGTTATAAGTATTGTTTTAAAGTTGATTAGCTGTATATAATCTGTAACTAAATTATAAAAAATATTTATTCATAATTATTTCATAAATTTAATAATATTTTTTATTTTAATAGTTACAATAAAAAATTATGTAATAAAAAATTAAATAAATTAAACATATAATAAAAATAAAACAGAGAAATCACTTTGTAAAATTAAGTGACTTAAGATAAAATTAAATAAACTAAAATGGTAAGGAAATCGAAAATCAGATTTCAAATAAAAAATAAAACATATTTTAAGTGAACAATATAAAAAATAAAATAAATTAAACAACTGAAAAAGGTAAATATATCATAAGTGAACAATATAAAAAAGAATAAAATAAAATAAACAACTGAAAAAGGTAAATAAATTTTTTAAATTTAAAGATACAAAATATTTTAAGGGAAGTTATTTATTTTAGCTTTCCATAAGAGTCTAGTCGAAAATCTCTATATCTTGCCCTCACTGAACTTTTTCTTCTTTCACAACAGCTACTGCCCAAGGGAGTCGCCGCTTGGGGATTTGCGGCTTATTGAACTGGACATCCATTCTATTCTTGGTTAGTCTCATCTACTCAATCACTCTCTATTCTATTTTGATTATTGTTTTTTTTAAGGGTTTCTATAGATTTTCTTTTGAATAACAGAGGCTGAACCTCTGAATAGAATTTTGTTATTAGCTATGTAAAATGAGTTATGACTTCTCTATTACGAATACAACTTTCTATTAAGAAGTTGAATGCTTGAATTTGTATCTTATGCTGTGACATTACAGTTGTGATTTTGTTTTTTTCATTTGTTTTAGAGTGATGTTTATGTTGCTTTGATGCATGAGTGTACAAGTATTTTAGAAGGAGAATTTAGGATCACAAGATCATCTTCAAATCAGGAGTTTTTATCACTCCTTATCCTATGTAGAATCCCCTGATGTCTTTATGCATGAGTCAGCTGAATTCCAAAAACACAATTCAAGAACCTAATTGTAATTTTTTTTTAATTTCAAAAGTTATGCATCTTTATAATAACTGTTTCACTGCATTGTATGTTATTTGTTGAGAGAGCCAAGATTGGAGAAAACTGGAGAGTGATGGTAAACTATAATGCCTTGTATTCATATCTGTAATTAGTATTTAATTATCATACTGGTGTGGAAGTTGGAAGATTAAATTTATGGAATGTTGTTAATTTGTAATTGTTGAAGTGTTTTACTATTTTTCTTGAATGGTCTAATGACGTCTTGGCACATGAAATGTTGTGACTGAGATGCTACGAGTTGAATATCATGGTAGTGTCATTGTGGCTTCTTTAATGGTTATATTTCTAAATTTTCTTTTAGGGATACATATAGATGCTCTTCCTTTAAATTCTAGTGCTAATCTCAATATGTTCAGTGTTAGGCTGCTGCTCTGCTCTGGAGTTTGGATAACTGAAAGTAATTGGTTTTGAAGGAAGAGAGAATGAGTGAACTTCTTTTTGATGATATTTTCATGGTTGAGACTCTAGATCCAGATGGCAAAAAGTATGACAAGGGTATGGGCACCTCTTATTTCTTTGTATCATTTCATTTTCATGCTTTTAAAGATCAAACTGCTGTATGATTTTGAACTTGAAAGTTGCCTCAACAAGAATCATTGGTTATTGGAAAGTATGGCTCTATTCTGTTTATTGTTAGCATTGCAGTAGTTTTGGCTAGAACATTATTGTTATTATTTTCCTAAATCATAATGAGTTTTCAGAGATATAAATAAAATGCTAGGTTCTATTTTTTTAGGAGTTTTAATTTATGAAACAAACCATATTGAGCTGAGGTCTTTTCAGAAAATTAAGGAGAATATAATTTTGCTTTGGCTCCAAGAGTAAATCTCACTTTTAGTGACAAATGACTATGAACCTAGGGTACAAGTGGAGAATTTAATTATGGAAACATTGGTATTCGGGTTCTGGTAGGTTGTGATAGAGATTTGCCACTTAATTGAATTTAGCAATGGCATGTTGTTCAATTTGCAATAATTTTATACTTTAGTTGTTACTTTAGGTCGATAGTAGACCTATGTTAGTTCCTAGTTTTATTAGTTGAAAAACTTATTTGATCTTATGAATAATGTTTGTTAGACAAAGTTCTTTGAGCATTTACAGGATCGTTGCTATGTTCTTGCAGTTTCTCGGATTGTGGCACGGAGTGAGAAGCGTGACATGTACATGCTTCTAGATGTAAATACAGAGATTTATCCTATGAAGGAAAAAGAAAGATTCTTGATGGCTTTGTCTCCTTCACTTGTTTTGAATACTAAGGTAAACTAATTCATTTACAGTTCCGTGCTTAAACCTCTTCTATAATCCAATTCTTATATACGCTTTGTTTTCTGCCTGATCATATTGTGGACTTAGCTAAAAATTGGCTCATTGTCTCTCGATCACATATATAATGGAAGGTTCTTTCTGATGGTGCTAACTAAACAACATGAACTGGTTAAGGTAGATTTAGAACGAAAAGGCGCTGAGTCAAATTAAATTAAATGCCTTCCATACTTTGAAATACAAGTCATGTTGTAGTTGACTGTGGAGAAAGGTCTCAGAATGTTACCCTAAGGTTATCTGCTTGCAAATGCACTTATTTAGAAACTGGAACAAGTAGTTGTAATGCCTGAATGGGATTAAACAAATTATAGATGGTTAAGGATTAGTGTCAGAATAAGTGAAGAGATATTTAGCAGGGTGTTTCAAGCTTTAACTACCATATGATGGTAATATATAAGTATGTGAAAGGTATCTGTTAAATTAAATTCTGATGGATTATGTTATAGAGGGGTTTATTAGGGAGAGGTTAGAAATGTGACACGAGTCTTAAATGACATAAGGCATTTGACACTACTTTTAACTTTTACTTAACTTGGATTATTCTCAACAATCTCTCCTCAAGGATAAGTTTCTTTCATATATTATATTTTCCCTCTGGTGTACTGATAGGATATAATATGATAGGTTATAATGGGTAATAGGTGTGCAGGAGAGAGAAAACAGTTGAAGAATTAATTGTTCAGTTTAGGAATTAATTGTTGTTGGGTAGTTAGAAGTGGGTTGCCTTTATAAGAAGGCAAGGGGGGTCTGGTAGAGGGGACAATTTTTGATATCAATTGTATAGACAGGAACCTTGATCCTCTGGAGGGGGATTATGCTCCCAGTTACTGCTTGTACATGACATTGGTTGATGTACATGACATTGGTTGATGTGAATACATATTTTCATTCTTTTCTTACCATTTGGGTGCTATTGTGTGAGTGTGTGCTGTGAGACAGTTATGTTTCATACCCAGAAACCTAACATGTACGATAAGCTATTTATACCCTGTTGTTATGGTTATGTTAGTGTTGTTGTTATAGCGGTCTAAGTGGTGATACTAATACCTTTTTGTTACGGTTATGGTCATACTAATACCTTTTTGTTATGGTTACGATGTTGTTGTTGTTATAGTGATATAAGTCAGTCATCTTGAACCAGGTTTTGATACCACTGAGTTATGTTATAGAGAGGTTTATTAGGAAGAGGTTATATATGTGACATAAGTCTTAACACACATAAAGCATTTAACACCACTTTTAGCCCATAATTTTAAGGCAATCAGTTCTTGAGTCTTTCATGCATGAATTATTTCCACTTGGAGTCATGGGTTCATGGGTTCACACTTGGATTATTCTCAACAAATTCAATGAATTATAATTGTCGCAAACGTAGTCAATACTGGCTTCACACTGAATTGATCTTTCTCCAGGAGGGCAAGGTGTCAATTCAAGACAAGTTTGAATACATCATGCATGGAAGGCTGTATAACATTGAGGGATGTTCAAAACCTGAGTTTGAAGTGTACGTACATTTTTTCCATATTGGTGTCTTACTTCATTTTGTTCTCGTTAAAAGTATCATCTGAGGATCTAGGATGTTCAATCAAATCGTGCTTTACATGCAAATTGTATTAGCAGAGAAATAGTTTAGTTGCATATTTGTAAGCTTTATGTTTGTCTACTTATTTCATGGAGTTTGATTAGAATGTTATTTACATTTTGCTTAATCGAGTCTCGTGTCTTTGCAATCACAGTATGACGGCGCATGTTTTTCTTTCATAGTTCTACCTCAGTTTATGCTTTTGTTCTTGAGATTGGTCAATTCTCCAACCGAGTTCTTTTTCTTGCACCAGGGAGGTATATGCATCATTTGGAGGGCTTCAGTTGATGCTGAGAGGACATGCTTCTCATTGTGTTAAGTTTGCAGTCGATCAGAACTTGTTCTTACTAATAAGGAAGATTGGAAGTTGAAACTGATGGTGGTGTGGCCTGAAAAAGAAAGGCACCCTAACATTATGTTTTTACTGTATTATTTTTTATATTGGATAAGTAATTTGCATGAACTATGTTTTTTTATGTTTCTCCGAAGTTATTTTTTTGGTATATCAAATGTGTGTTTGAGATCATTGCAAAATTATATTATTTTAACGATTAATTATTCTTATAATCGATCGTATTAGAGTAAGTTTTTATTTGTGTAAACATTTGATTAATATAGAATTTTGTGCATATAATTATATGAATGAACTTTCAGAAGTTTTGCATGGATGAATAGAAATAATCATATTTTTTCTAAAATTTCAAAATACACAAATGAAGATTAATTTTGATTTTTTAAAATATATTTAAAAAGTTAATATACTAATATTAATATATTTTAAAAATTCAATAGAAGGATAATAGACTCCTAAACAATCATAACTTCTTTATGTGCTAACGCTTTTAATGGATTTTTCTAACTTTTACTCTTAAATTATAAAATTGAAAAGATAAGAAATTTTTTTTTTACTAAATGACTAGTGCTTTATTTTATTTTTATTGATTTTGGTAGGAATGATTTTATTTAAATTATTATGAATATTTTTGTTATTATTATAAATCATTATTAGTACGGATTGTTTAGATAAATGTCATGTAGGCTGTTTTACATATATAAATTAGATTTTTTATTGGTAATTGTCAAGGTTATTTAGATATTGATGTAATTATCTTTTTATCATTACTAACAATGATAACTTTTGCTAACGATTTTTTTCCAATGTTATTTTGAAGAATTTCCAGACAATAATGACAAAAAAGTCGGCAAAAATATTCTCTAACCAATAGATATACTAACTTAAATAATTGTGATTAATATTGCTTAAAAACAATTTTAATTAATGTCATTTTAGGAAAAAAAAATTGTCAATACCAGTTAAAATAATCTTGATAAATTTTTTACTTAAAAAGTAGTATCAAGAAGATTGACTAAAAATAATTATTAATATCAATGTTTTCCAATATTTACAATTGATATTTCAGTTTTTTTATATTTTCTAAGATAATTAAAATAAAGAAAGAGATTTTTGCAAATTTTGCAACTGCTTCTCGTGACATATTAATGGGTAGGGTTGCTTTTTAAAGATAAAATTAAAGGGTGTCTTTGTTTTTCACTTCGAGATATTCGGTGCAGATAGAGAAACGAGGAGTGCAAAAGGTCATGGCCCAAGAGCTTACACCAATTTTTCTCTATATTTCTACACCATCACTCATTCATTCCATTTGGCAACAGTGAGAATTTTTAGACTCTCAATAATTCAAACTCAATACGTGTTTTCTTAAGAGAAGAATATACATAATTCAAATACAACGACAAACAAAGTCAACTAGGCCAGCAAGGGCACCATACCCTATTCTGGACGCCACAAAATACAATATCTGACCATGAAGTTATTCAATTTTTTGTGGGTCATTGACGACAGGGAGTGACCCATGTTGTCGTCTACAAATATAGTTGCACCTGTTTTTGTTCTTGAATAATGTTTGTCTTGTCTACTTTTACATATTTTTCAGACAGTCTTTTTACTTGCTTTTAAACCTTAAAACCCAAATATTATGTTTCTTGTACTATAATATATACTGTTGTTTCTTCAGCTTTTGACTTTTACATCATCTGTCAAACATATCTTAATTATAGGCATATCCGCCCTATCTGCATATCAGCGTGTGTATTCCTTGTAAAAGACATCTATTTTGATTTTTGTCACGCTTGCTGTCAGTATTTTGATATAAACGGTAAACCTTACCATGCTTTGCTATGCTTTCGTTCATTTTAATTTTGTTAGCATGCATATGTAGACACTGTTTACTTTTATGATTAAGTGCTGTAATATTTAATGTTAAAATTGTATCCATGTGCACAAGAAATTATAAGGTGATGATGTACTCTTAAGTCTGTCAGTCAGTGTTTAGCGTTTGATTGTGTTTACTCTTGAAGAAGTATATTAATGAAAAGAAATGCAGAATTGAACTAGTTGATGTGGAAAGTAATTAAACTTATAGTAAGTAGCACCTAACGTTCAACATACATGCCTGTACCAGCAATTCAAATACCCGCCAATCTCTCACACCACACCTAACGTTTAGTTTCATAAAAGAAGAGACAAACTCTTCAACTCTCAATGCTGCTATCTTGAATTGTATCAAATCAATAGCTCTGTTACATCCACCCATGCGCACTGCACAATCTCAGCCTCACCGGTGGCAACATGCTTGGATGCTGCCTCCTCTCGCCATTTGGATTTCTGGCATGTCATTTTTCATCTTCTGTGCTTCCCTCCCTCCTTTCATCACTCTTTCTAACGCATTGCCTTTTTCTTTTTTTCCTTTTTTTCTCTATGTTTCTATTTTGCAGTTTCAGCAACACTCCGTTATGGGTATTACAGGGATTCCTTTATCTTGCTTGGTCCTGCCTCATCCCGTTTGATTACAACCAGTTCTGTTTTTGTGAAGCAGCTTCAAGTGTCAAGCAAGGATAAAAATCAAGTCTTTGTTCACACTTTCAATAAGAAGCCCGAGTTGAGCTCCCAAACTAATTGGACGGCGTCGGATTTTTTCCTTGTTGAAGCGTATAAAAGCAAGGTAACATTGTTACAAGGTTTGGTTTGGTTTGGTTTGTTCTAAAGCAATCACCCAGAAGAATGTCTTTGAAGAAATTGACTTTTCAACTTCAGGGGATTTCTCTGTGGTTAAATCACGGCTCCACCATCCGTCTTAGGTGGGAAGAACATACTACTACTGGTTTGGATAAGCTACATGGATGGTGGTTAAAGGTCATGCCTGTCTCTCTTTTTTCATTTTTTTTAGTATGAATTTCAGGTTTGTCTCAAGAATCATTCTTATTTCGCAGGAGACGTGAAGTTTGAACAACTACAGGATTCACATACGACCTTCCTCAATTCAATTTCTCTTCGAGAGACTGTTAATGGTAATTGATTACAGAATTAGCTGTCTTAGCAAAAAATTGGGTCAAAAACGACTTTAGTGATATTAGTAATTAAGCATGGGCTGCAATTTTGAAACTAGAATTTGGATCACGAATTCCAAATTCTTTTGTACTTCTATACACTATTTCTCTCATTAATAATTGACGTGAGATTCTCAACCTACCCTATTCTTGACAAAGATTATTCATTTGAGTTGTTTGATAACACCCTGTTTGTTAAGTTTAACAATTATTAAGGTAAACTTTCATTTACATCATCTTAAAATTTAACTCAACATTAAAAACTAATTTAAAAGAAGAGGGTTGACTCTCATTTACTATACTATTTAGTCATATTACTAGTCAACAAGAATCAGTGATACTTATTGTTGTTCATTATAAGTTGCTTCTCGCTTGTCATGACTTTATTTTAAAGAAACAATCTTTTTTCAGAAAGCTTACGTCAGTCATTATTTCTTTCAATAAGAAATTCATACCAATTAAGGAGCAATATGTCCAATTCTATTCTCTAGTGTTACGCCCATTTATCTTTTATTTGCTAGCTAAATGGAAATTTTGAAAGAGGCAGGGCATTTTGATTTTTGTGGACATTACTAGGTAAAGAAGCTGAATACATGGTCGAGGAAGATGATAGATACCACATTGGAGTTCTAAACATGAATGCAAAGAACATAATCTTGACTATGGAAGTTAATGTTTCAGCAAAGGTATATGATACCACCAAAGCCAAGAAGATGTGCTCCACTGAAAATGGACCTTGTAAGCTCAGTTTTTTCTTCCCAGATACTCATTATGTTATTCTTACGGCAGCCAACAATGTAAGGCACAAGAAACCTTGTCTGACTCATTTAACTTTGGAGATCTTCACCGAAGTAACTCAACAATACATTGTTACATCGATTGGTTACAGGGAGATGGGGTAACGTATGTTGACATTTCTTTAGTGGCCCGTGTGTTTGTCTACGTATTACTTCTAGGTACAATGATTAAAGTTTCTGTTCTGAAGCCTTTGGTTGAATTATATATACTTTTTGTTGCTAAAGATGCCGCATTTTTGCGTGTAGGAGTTATTGCGATTGTTGTTTATCTGATTCTGAAAATTCTTGGAGTTTATGGTGATGCTGAGCAGCATAGTCAAGTTACAATCGATGTTACATACAGAACAAGTAATGTGGTTGCAACACGGGCCGAAACTGAGCCATTGATGCGAGGGGAGGAAAATCGAATGTCATATGGAACAAATGCAAAAGATGATAAACAAAATTCAGAAGCATGTAGTAGCTCTTCCTCAGAGGAGTTATATGATGAAAAATTATGTTGCATTTGTTATGATGAACAACGCAACAGCTTCTTTGTTCCTTGTGGACACTGTGCCACTTGCTATGACTGCGCACAGAGGTACTCACTACTGAATATTTTCACAGGCTTCAGTTTATACAAAGTTCAGAAGATTCACATTTGAGTGCATTTTGCAGGATTGTCGATGAGGAGAGCAGAGTATGTCCTATATGCCGAAGGCTTATTCACAAAGTACGAAGATTGTTTCCCATTTAGGCTCACAGACATGTGTCTTGTAGTGATGTGATTTGAGGGATCATGTAGATAGCTGGGAATTAGACTTTGGGTGTGGGTTTTGTGAAGAGATTGAATGATGTTATTTTCTATTTTTTGCATGAAGCTGCAGGGGAAATGGGTAACTATCGTTTCAGCATATACTTCGGCTAACTAAGCAACCAAAAAAAATAGACTTTTCTTATATATTCTTTTCATATTTTCATCACAAGTTCACACAGATAAATTTGTTCTTACCCGTAACTGACACTTGTATTGAACAATGCTTTTTAACTTTAAAAAGTCTGATTTTTTGTTTTCTTGATTCAACCATGAATAGCTCTTCCAATAGATGTAGTGATTTGAAAAAAAAAAAAAAAGACTTTTTACTACTTGTGTCTAATATTTGGTTTTAAAAAGGAGGTTTTTAAGTATATATAGAAGGTAACTTGATCTTTAGAAATTCATCATAAATGTAAGTTGTGTTTGTTTGTTTGTTACAATTATGAAAGAAAAGGTATACTTTTATTCCCTTAAAGTATTTAAAAGCATTTTTATAAAAGAAGTTGCTGAGAATAAAGGAACTCCAAGTCATTTGTAAGACAGATTTTTGTTCGGATTTGGCATCAGCTCAGTATTCCCCGCGAACTAATATCATGTTTAGTATGCAGCAATTCATCGGTGAGGGCACGAATTTATCTATATCGAGCATGATATAGCTTATTCCATCATAAAAAGCTTTTTTCAATTTCCCCAAACATCATTTTCTTTAAGTCTGTCACTTTGTATAGAAATATTCTACCCTCTGATATAGTCCTGGCCCTTGAAGTCATTTTGTGTTGAAAGTTGTATACTCACCCTTCCATGATGTCCTGATACTTTAACTAAAAGGAATTAACATATTCCTCTATAATAGGCTGTTAAGCTGAAATTTACCAAAACTATTGTTTGTCTGATTGCTGGAATCAGGAGCCACCATGGTACATAAACCACACCTAGTTTTGTAACTCGGGAACATAGTGGTTTGACCCAAAATCTATTAACCTTGTATCAGCTTGTAGCCACAGCCAAGAGATAGCTAGTGATAGGAAATGAGTGATTATAACACGTTTCGAATTAAGGATAGAAAGTTCAGACATATGTATGCGTGGAATTTTAATCTTCAATCTTGAAAGAAATATTCCCAATATAAAGAATGCCGAGTGGTTTGCCAAAAGGGTCAACAAAGGAGACTAGTTGTGTGGCTTCAAATGGTGCTGCAACTGTTCACATGAACTATTGCATGCCAATTTTTTCACTTCAGTCGTTCCTTCACCTTTCATTGACTCTCACATCAGAGTAACCCAATTCTGGTTAAGATTTTCTGAACTTGCAGGTGAATAAAAGCACGGGTACATAATAGAGAATCAGAAAAGGGAGCCAGTGAAAGTGTATGAGGATGGCCCCACTTGGCTTTTTTTCAACAAAATCTGATGGCTGTTGTTATGGCTGCAGATGCTACAATACAAGCTACAAACCGCCAAAATCAAAGCTTTATATGTAATTGCACCCTGCAGATCTTTATGGGTTGGAATTGGACTTACGATCTTCTTCCATAAAGAGCACCAATTCTATGGATTATTGTTGAGACACAAGTTTCAGATAACCATAAGATGCTCAGTATCAACTAGGTAAGGCTATGTTTTCAGTTCATCACACTGTTTACCTTTTGGAATTGTTTTAAACAGTATTGTTGCATGAGACAACACTACACTACAGTGCCAGCATATTTTGGCTCCCCCAATATTATATCTATCTATCTAAAATTACTCCAATAAATTTTTAAATTATAAATAGTTAGTGGTAATATATATATATATATATATATATATATATATATATATATGGGTTTGCTAACGCGCGTACGCTTGTTTTTCAGTTGGTACATTTTAGCAATGTGTACCGGTTTTAGTAGACAAAAATATCCTTATATATCATGGATTCTAAGTTTTAAGGTTAAGGGTATTTTAATAATTTTCATTCTCAAAACTAAAAAAAAGAAACCCCCAAACCCTTACTCACCTCTCTCATTCCTCTCAACCCTTTCTCTTTCCTCTTTCTCACTCCAATCTTTTCTCTGTCATCCCTACTGTAGTCTCAATTGAAAAAATCAAATCAGAAACACTTGTTGTTAAACAATCTTACAAAAAAATGATTTTATAATGAGTTTTCATCTTATAATTTTTGTCTTATCTAATTTTATCCAATTTTCACAAGCATAAAGGAATTGGTAATTGACTTGGAAAAAATTCAGAAATACTCGCTGTTAAACAATTTCTTACAAAAAAATGATTTTATAATGAGTTTTCATCTTATAATTTTTGTCTTATCTAATTTTATCCAATTTTCACAAGCATAAAGGAATTGGTAATTGACCTGGAAAAAAATTCAGAAATACTCGCTGTTAAACAATTTCTTACAAAAAATGATTTTATGAAGAGTTTTTATTTTATAATTTTTGTCTTATCTAATTTTATCTAATTTTCACAAGCATAATGACATCAAAGGAATTGGTAATTGACCTGGAAAAAAATCAGAAACACTTAGTTGTTAAACAATTTCTTACAAAAAAAATGACTTTATAATGAGTTTTCATTTTATAATTTTTGTCATATATAATTTTATCTAATTTTCACAAGCATAATGACATCAGAAAGAATTGGTAATTGGCCTGGAGGGTTTTTTTAGAGATGATGATTCGACAAATACAGATGATGAAATTAGAGAGGTTAGTGAAGATGGTGAAATTGAAGAGATCTTGAATGAACCTTTGCCTTGAAGGTGAATATGTCAATGACTCAACTCTTTACAAAGGAAATTTTTTTTAAAGGCATGTGTTTTTGATTTTTTTCAATTGGGGCTACAGTAGGGATGACAGAGAAAAGGTTGGAGTGAAAGAGATGAAAGAGAAAGGATTGAGAGGAATGAGAGAGGTGAGTAAGGGTTTGGGGGGTTTCTTTTTTTTTTTTTAAGTTTTGAAAATGAAAATTATTAAAATACCCTTAACCTTAAAACTTAGAATCCATAATGTATAAGGATATTTTTGTCTACTAAAACCCGGTACTAAAATGTACCAACTGAAAAACAGGCATATGCGCGTTAGCAAACCCCATATATATATATATATATATATATATATATATATATATATATATATATATATATATATATATATATATATATATATATATATATATATATATATATATATATGTATAATTTAGTCAATTTGTCGGCTACTGCTTTTTCTATCAATATTTTCTTTTAATTATTTTTTCTATTTATGAAATTAAAACGTGAGAACTTACTATAAAAAATTAGGTTTAATTAGTTTTTCTATATCATTTATTTGTTCCGTTCAATTTGTTGTACTTTCAATAAATGGTTCAAATTAATTATTCATTATTTAATTGGTTTCACTTTTTTTCCCAAAATTGACTTAAAATAGCGATATTAATTAATGATAACAGTTTTAAATTGTCATTACTAATTGGCCACGATATTCTTTCATTGACAATGTCATTAATTAAGACTATTAATTCAATTTACACGATAGGTACGGAATTGTATTGATTTTAAAAGATTATAAGACCAAATTTCATTTATTTGAAATTTAAAATCAATTTAAACCAATGAAGTAAAATAGAACAAAAATTATAAATAAGTAATGGAAAAAATTAGCTAATTAACTAACACAATTAATTAAGTATGATATTACGTTATCTAAATATAGTATGATTGTTTGGTTTTTCCTTTAAAGAAAAGGAAAAAGAGTGATTCTTCATACACTTCAGGTATCTCATCCTACATCTCAGGTATCTCGTCCTGCACTTTCCTCTTTTTTTACTTTTACAATAGTGCCTCTGTTAGAAGAGCAGAACCTTTGGCATAACCTTTAACTGCTTTATTTTTGTTTGAGTCATTTTAAAAAACTCATTTTCTCTTTTGCATTTCATACCAAACCCTGCACCCTTTTTTCCTCCTCCCCTTCTCTTCCTCCTCTCCTCCTCCCTTCATTCCCACAGAACTTTCGTCCTTCGAGTGTTGTGTGATTAAGAGGCATTTGTGGGATTGTATCGTGGATGAATAAAGGATTTGTGGTAGGGACAAAGATATGTGGCAGGGACAAAGTTGGAGACTAATGCAGTTATGGTCTCGTCGTAGTTGGAAGTGCGGTTTAGTGTGTGTCGCACTTGGAAGTGCGGTTCTACGGTTGCCGCAGTTGGAAATGCGAGTCTCGCCTAGAGTGTTCCACTTCCAGAACAAGCACGAAGTCAACGTCTCTATTGGATGCAAGTATTATGGTGAATAATATTTGAAGAGTAGAGGCAATGAGCGAATAACATGCCTCGGTGGAGACGACGACCAAAGCACAGTCGTTTTGTAGGAAAAGGGTGTGCTTTTAGGGTGTTGGCTTCGGATACTTCCATACATTGGTTTCAACTTGGAGGGGAAAATTAGGAAGAGGGCAAAGGGATTGTTTCGATTAGGTCCTGGCAACACAGAGAGAGTGTGAGAGATTAAATTTCATAATAAGCTTCCTTCGCTGATCTACCTAATTAAATTACTCCGGTCATCACAGAAAAATCAAATATTGGTTTTCAAATATATATATATATGTATATATATATATATATGTATGTATGTATATATATATATATATATATATATATATATATATGTATGTATGTATGTAAACAACTTTAATTAATAAAAACAATGTAACCAATATAATTTGTATGAAAAATAATTTAAGAATAGCAACGTTAAATAGGGTAAAATTAGTCATTTTGCTTATACTTTATTTTATTGATTAAAAGAGGAGAACTGAGATAGGGTGCATGCACAAGCTTATAATACATGTTAATTGCTATAATATAATAGTACATGATTAAGGGTTGTTGGTGATTGAAATATCATTAAACCATCATTACTTTTTTCATATTTTATTAAATGAGGTATATCTGTCAATTGGGAGGTGTAGGATGAAACAGGTGAGGTGCAGGGAGGAACACTCAAAGAATAAAGAAAAAGAAAGAATAAAGGAGTAAGTGGTTATGTGAAAAGAAAATAAAAGAGGAAGCTTAACTTTTGCTAACCTGAATTGGATAAAAGAGAGAACAATTTTATTATATGAATATGGTTAGTAAAATTGAATTAGATACTAACCTAATAAACAAAAAACATAAACAACCGCAACTCCTAAAACGCAACTCGTTAAGTGCAACTCCATGTGCAGCAACGAAAACCGTAGATCCAAGTGCGGTTCGCCTCAACCGCAGATCCAACTGCGGACCACCCACATCCGCACTTCCAAGTGCGCCAGCCATGCAACCCAACCGCAGGTCTAACTGCGGTTACCATCAGGCGTAGATCCCATTGTGGCGCCACCTCATCCGCACATCCAAGTGTGGCGGGCATTAATCGCAATTCTAAGTGCGGTTATGCCTACAACTCGTCTCGGTTCCAACGCCCATCCCAAATCAAGCACAAAAACCATGCTCAAGCGCATATCAACCAGAAATCAAGCACAAACATATATTCTATCATACAACAACACGAAACAGTGAAGGGAGGAGGGGGAAGGAAGAGCACAAAGGGTAGGAGGGGAGGAGGACCGGAGAGGAGGAAAAAGAAAGAGTCCAGCCTTTCAGAAAGGGGGTGTAGGTTTCAAATGTGAGATGCGACAGAAGCTTTGAAGATGGGTTAACTTTTTTATAAAATCAAAATATTCTCACTGACACGGGTACAGTTGGAATTACAAAAGAATTGGGAGGTGCAAGGTGAGTTTAGTGAGGTGCAGGGAGAAGCGCTCAAGAAAAATTCATGATTTATGATTTATTTAGGTAGTAATGTTTTAAGTCTTACTTTTAATGAGAAAATGATAAAACAAATAATTCCCTAACGTACATAATTTCTATATAGTTCGGTAAGAAATAATAGAAATAAAATTATTAAATTTTATATAAAAAGAAGTATACAAGTGGGAATTTCAAAATAGTAGACAATGAAAGTTTTTATATTAACTTTAATATATGACTTAGTGATAAAGTTAAAAGGTAGATGCAAAAGGACAGAGATTATGAATGGTTGTGGATTCAACTTCTCCTATTAACACTTAAAAGTTATAATATTTGGTAAGTTTAAAAGGAGTGAAAGGCATTGTATACAAAATAAAAATTTAAATTTTCAGATTACTTAAAAGTTAATTTTGTGAACATAGAGAAAAATAATTAATTAAAAGAAGAGAAAAAGGAAATTATATATATATATATATATATATATATATAAATAATATGTAGTGTTGTTAAAACGTATTAAACGGGTTCGAGCCATATTAAATTTAAAAAAAAATTACAAATTTCGATATGGATCAAAATTAAACTCGATCCACTAAGAACCCGATTCACCTAGATTGAACCTGTGGTGAGTCGAATTGACGAGAGTTACTCCCTCCACCACCACACATGACTTCCTGTACCTCTCCATTCCTCTTTTGCCCTTCAATAATATTTAAACGGATGTGAATATGCGTTGAATTTGTAAACGGACATAAACATTCGTTGAAGGACAAACAAATGCCGATATCCGTCCACAGATCTCGACATCCGTTTAAGAATCGAGGTGCACCTAAAAAATGAGTTCCTCAAAAGTGTGAGGGAGACCAACCAATTATCAAATTAACAGAGTTCAAAAGTAATCCATGCTGAAGAAAGAACTTCAATCCAGATTCCCATATCCAGATTACTATATTCTCAAAAATGTCATCATCTTAGGCAAAACGACACCAGTGAAATCGCAACTTTATCATCAAGAAAAAATGGCCTTCACAAAAAAACAAACACACCAATTACTCTAATCTCACGAATAGCTAACCCTTGAATATAAATAAATAAAAATAAAATGTAAAGAAATCAGGAAGAGATAAAAGAATGAAGAAGAAGAAACCTAAAAGAGAAAGAAAGTGAACGGGAGAATGAGAATGAACCAAAGTGAATTTATTTTCTTCTCTTTTGCGAATTTTTCTGAGAATCTTTTTTATAGGTTTCCTTTTTCTATTTTTTATTTTTTGTTTTTTGAATTTGATTATGATTTTTAATCAAAAGTGTGGTTTATAAATCAGACAAGTTGGGTGAAGAAGAGATGGAGAGAGAAAGCACGCACGATACCCGAACATTTGTAGCAGTGGAGGAACCAAGTCTACCTATTGCAGATGAAGATTCTTGTAAAATTTCTTCAAATGAAATTGGTATAAGTGAAGATTCATCTTCTAAGTGTGATGCCAACCCTGATAGAGCTAAAGCAAAGCGTTCCTGCAAGAAAAAGTAAGATGCCTCCGGTAAAGAATGAGGACTTGATTCCTGGGGCAAGTTTTACTGGGAAAGTGAAATATGTGCAGCCATCTGTGTGGAATAAGAGAAGAAAAAAAGGAGGGTGTAGGGAGGAGATTTAGGATTTTAGGTAAAATTTAAATTAAGGTAAGGTATTTTTGGAATAAAAAAAATAGTGGGAGGTGTAGGAAGGATTTGAGGTGGTGGAGCGAGCAACTCTCCAAATTGGCTCATCAACCCATCCATAAATTTTAATTATATTAAAAAAAATAAAAACCCTAAACCTAAACCTTATTATGTTATGAATTTATTCATTCAAGATTCTAATATTATAAACGAAAAGTGACAACAATAATTTGATATTTTATATTAATTTGTTTTGTATTTTTATGTTTCTGAACTGTATATTTGGATTTTAACATGATTTTAGATTGTATTGTCTTTTTTTAATTTTGGACTGTATAGAGTTTGACATCATGTTGGACTATATTTGAATTGAACTTTATTTAAATTTTAATTAGAAAAAAATTATTATTTATCTTTTAGATTGAAGAAAGAAAAAATTGTAATTAAGTGAGCTAATAAATCAATTTGTTTAACCCATAAATATGTGGTAGATTGGACGGAATTCAAAGTTTTCAGACATCCTAATAAATAAATTGGACTGGATTAACTCATTAAATAATTAATTCGTGATGAGTTGAGTTAAATTATACTAAGTAACGTATTTTAACATTAAATAAATATAAAATACTTTACTATACGAAGATGAATTCAAATAATATTCATAAAAACATTTCTTATTGTTCTTACTTTCAATTTTATAATATATGAACGTGATCATAATTAAAACAAAACTCACATAAAAAATTATTATGTAAAAAGAAACACTAAAAAAATAGAAGTGAATTTTTCTATATAATTAAATTAAATTATTCATAAATTAATTTGTACAAATTTGTTTATATATATAATTTTTTAAAATATTCATAAATTAGTCTTACTTATTATATTTTTATTATCTGTAAATAAATATTACGAATGTAAATGAGTTGTTAATTGAAAAGGTATTTAGATATAAAATAAGCTTTATGTTAAAATACGTTACTGATTTAGATATAAAATAAGCTTTATGTTTTGGGTCACCTCATGTTACTGTTACTTTGAGTAAAAAGTAAAAAAAAAAGAAAAGAAAAGTAAAAGTTCACAAAATTAATATCTATGGATTTTAATGTTGTCTTTATATATAAGTCTCTTTACCTTTTAAACCTTTTTTCTAATTAAAGTTAATTAAAAAGAAAATGCATAAGAATAAACTTAACAATTACATTAAACATTTTCATAAAACTACATCAAATGTTCCTTCATATATTTAGCGCCATGCTTCATAAAATAAAAGCAGAAGTTATTAAATAAACTGAATTCATCTTCTATAATATTTTTACTCGTTTATAATTCTTTATTTTGTTATTTGACATTCTGACAGAATATTTTATGTTGTTTTTTAAAATGTAAACTTATGAAATTATAAGTTTCAAAATAGAAAAAATTTTAAATGTGATTATTTATTCTAGCTTTAAACGAAAATGGTTCCAAACATGGTATTCTCCTTGAATCTTAACTGAAAATTTTATTCTAATACGTTCAATAATTTTACATAATTTAGAAATGGAGGTAAAAAGTTAAATTAAATATACGTAACTCTTTTAATCTTTCAACTACCTTAATAAACTTTCTTTTTAAACTCTGTTTAGGTAAATTTAAAATCAAAATATTTATTAAGTATATATTGTATGAACGTTTGTTTAGTCATGGATTGAAGAATCGATCATTTAGCAACGAAACAATTGGTAAATCGATCAATCAGATTCTAAATTAGATTATTCTAAATTAGATTATTAGGGTATGAACGATAATTGGATTAGCCTTAATCAAAAGTTTATTAAAAAAGTTTATAAATACTTTGATTACTTTTATTACGTATTTATTACGTATTTATTATGTATTTATTACGTATTTATTACGTATTTATCGTTAAATGATTGAAACAAACACACTTGAACATTTGAATATTTTTTTGCATGTGATATTTTGTACATAAAAGACTTGACTTCCAGCTACAAATCGAAATAAAGTATATTATATAATTTCTTTTAACACATATCGCCCACTATAGTTCTTTTTAAGATTTAACGTTATTAGATGTAAATGTTTATTTATTATGCACTAAAACTTTAAAAAGTCACGCTTCTTAATGTTTTTATGTAAATTTATGCATGCAGAAGTTATATTCACATGTGGAACGTGTGATGTTGATTATAATTTGTTCCTTAAACTCAACAATGAAAATAATGCGAATTTTCTAATTCAAAGTTAATAACTATTTTAAGCTAAAAAGTTTCTCTAGATTATGGAAGTACTTATTATAAACAAAATAGTTACGTATCATTTATTTTTTAAATAAGAAAATATTTCAGTTACAAAAAGGAAAATAATAACAAAATACAAAAATAATAATTAATATAAAATCCTTTTTTAGATTATAACATTTGTTAATAAAATCGTATCTAATCACATAATGGACTTAGGCGAAGTTTAATTTTTGGATTCATAATTTCAGATCCACCTTTGGACGTCTCATTTCTGATTTAGTATTGGGCTAGGTCCCGAATAACCGAAATGATATTATGCAAACACTGTAAAAATGATATTAATTAAAAAAACACTCATAAATTATAATGAAACAAAATAATAAATATTATATTTTATAATTGAATACATTAGACATTATCATTAATTTATAATTTTAAAAACAATTCAACCCTAAATTATAAAATATTTTATTATTAAGTAATAATATTAAAAGTCAATTTGTATTATTTACATCAATAACATACTAAATTGATTTTTCATTCATTCATAAGGTAAATTTATCATTTTCCCTTAAACAAAATAATTTTTCATTCCACGTGATGGCCACACGCCCTTTAGAGATCAACATGGGAAAAGAACCAAATGTCTTTATCTTTATGAAGATTGTGTGGGCTTAAAACACCCCATCCTTATTATGAAAAGTTCAAAAACACTTTAGTAGGTACAGGGGTTGAAAAATAGTCAAAAAATACCTTTCAATAATTTATATAAATGTTAAATATAGTCACATTTTCTTACACCTCAATGCATTAGGGAAGAAACACTTTTTTTCTAATATTAGATAAGATTAATTTTGTTGAAAATCTATTAAAAAAAGTTATATGTTTCTGACCAACAGAAAAAAAATAATTGAAAATTAAGCTCAAATTACAGTATAAGAAAAACTCAGCTTAGTGCGTAAATTCTGTTCTCAATATAACTTTATATTATAAAATGGACACATACTTTATGTAAAAAGAATAACAAAATAGAGTAAACGCAATAATATTAACAGTTTTACCAGTTTTAATTTTTATCATATAATTTGAAATATATGAATCTTCTGAGAATGTATAATAGAAGAAGGATTAATATTTCGGTAGGTACTTTTTTTCGTACAAAATCTCAAATATGTCACGTATTTATTTGTTGTCTCAGTTGATTTTTTATTTTTATAAAATTGAAACAAATATAGGTTTGTCGTCAAAATGGACAAATATAGTTTAGGAGGTCCTGACGTGGCATGCTGACAATATATTTTTAATTGACGTGACAGTAAAAGTCTGGTGATTAATCGGCTTGGTTGGTAGTCGGCCACTCGGTCTGGTAGTCAGTCAGCTTGGTAGGTGGTCAGCCCAGTGGTGCCTAAATGAAGGTCAATGTTTGTGCTTTATTGACTTCGTTTTATACAACTTGCTTTATACAATTTGACTTTGTTTCTGAATATCGTACGGTCTCCTGACACTACGAGGCTGATTGACCACCAACTGTGTGGCCGACCACCGGGTCGACAACCAGGTCGACCACTCTTCAGGCCGACCACCAGGTTATTACTGTCACGTCAATTAAAAGTATGAGACCTAAGAGATTGTGGACGAAAAAGAGACCTACCGAAACATTAAATAATAGAAAAATAATATAATATTTATTTCATTAAATATTAATTTAAGAATAAAATAAAAATATATGATTATAAAGGTCAAAACATATAATGGATTTTTTAATAAATTTATCAACCGATTCTAAAATTAATATTAGATATTTTTATGTTAGATGACGTGACAAATGTTTATGAACATGTCAAATATGAATGACAACAAAGTAATTCTATATTCTTTAATGTTTATGTTAGATATTTTTATTTTTTATGAAGAAATAATGTTCAATAAGTAAAAACTCCAAAATGCTACTATTAGTTTCTTTTTAATATTTACAGAACTATTTTAAAAATTGTTATTTATAATACTAATTTAAAATTAAACAACATAAATAATCATTAATAGAAATAATGTCAACTAAGAGACATGAAGTACACCATGTTTGGTGCGAAAAATAGAAGTCAGATACGATACGGGACTTGAAGTGTTGTATAAATTGTAGTAATAACCGCGCACCTGACAAGATAAACAAACAAGAATGATGGTGAAATAAATGATCGAACGGCCACAGACGCAGACGATGCAATAGTTTCTCTAAGGAAATGACGAAAATAAGCCCTGTAATTGTGACGTGTCGCTAGATGTTAGTTTAAACCGAGCGATTGCATCTAGAACGGAGTAGAGAGTAACTAGCTGCAGAACACATTGGCTAGGCCAGATGGTAGATAGATCCGTATAAATAGGTGCGTTGAGTTTGCACACGTAGCAGGTAGCAGGCCACCGCGAACTGGCTTCCTCCACCGTCCGCGCACGCCGGAAAGTTTGATCAGAAAATGAGTGCTCCGTCGCGAGAAGAGGGGTCGAAAGAAGAGGAGAAAGACGAGGAGGCGAACCGGCTTCTAGAGGAAGCAGGAGCGGTATCGTCATCGGAAGAAGATGTCGCATACGAAGCGGGGGAGAAGATCCTGGTGGCGGATTTCGATTTTGACACAGTGGACGATGCGACGGTTCCTCCTTTCTCATGGAAGAAGCTGTGGCTCTTCACTGGGCCTGGGTTCTTGATGAGCATAGCTTTTTTGGATCCGGGGAATCTCGAGGGGGATCTCCAGTCTGGGGCCATCGCGGGCTACTCGCTCCTCTGGCTCTTGATGTGGGCCACCATCATGGGCCTCTTGATCCAGCTTCTGTCCGCCAGAGTCGGGGTCGCCACGGGCCGCCACCTCGCTGAGCTCTGTCGGGATGAGTATCCCCATTGGGCCCGCCTTGTGCTCTGGTTCATGGCCGAGCTGGCCCTGATTGGCGCCGACATTCAAGAGGTCATTGGAAGTGCCATCGCCATCCAAATTCTTAGCCGAGGCGTCCTCCCTCTCTGGGTTGGAGTTCTAATCACTGCTTCCGACTGGTATCCTTCCTCGCTGTTGCTAACTCCTGTTTCCATTGGATTTTTATATACCGGAAATGCATTTACCTCAACTTTTGGAGAGAGCCTTGCATGCAAAACTAATTTTATTTGTTGGAAAAAGTTTGATTAATTTTACCCTTTTATCTCGTTTTTCTATCCACACTACTTTATCCAAATTCTTGTTCTTTGAATTCCACCTGTCATGTTTTGAGGTGGTTTTTATGTTGTTTGGTTTTGGTTTCATGTTTTTCAATTCTATTTTTCCTTTTCAAATTAGTTTCTCTACAACTTTATTTTTAATTTATGCATTCACAAGCTCATTTTAGTTCATGGAGGATTTTATTTTATTTTCTTATTACTTTTCTTACAAATTATATGTACCCTTGTTTGTAGTATATTGTTCCCTTTCATTAATTGCTTGCAAGCTTTCCATTTTCTCGTCTGAACGTGTTTTAACTGTGGTATATTCTCTGTTGTTGAACAGCTTTTTCTTTCTATTTCTTGAGAACTATGGTGTGAGGAAGTTGGAAGCTGCTTTTGCAGTTCTCATTTCTATTATGGGTCTTTCTTTTGCCTGGATGTTTGCTGATGCAAGACCTAATAGACAAGAGCTTTTAATGGGTAAATTTCATCTGATGTTGTGGTTGAAATATCACTTTTTTATATGACCCATGTGTTCTTTATTAGCTTGCCCTTCTCACTGGTGTTTCACAAATTAAAAGATATCTAGCCTTTCATAGTCCATGGATATAATATAACTGTGTTTGTTCCTTTTGATAGGTATTTTGGTTCCGAGACTAAGCTCAAAAACAATTCGTCAAGCTGTGGGTGTTGTGGGTTGTGTCATTATGCCTCACAATGTATTCCTGCATTCTGCTTTGGTTCAATCAAGGAAGGTTGATCCTAATAAGAAAGGTCGGGTACAGGAGGCTCTCAACTACTATTCAATCGAGTCATCAGCTGCACTTTCAGTCTCCTTCTTGATCAATCTATTTGTCACAACAGTTTTTGCTAAGGGTTTTTATGGAACAAAGCAGGCAAAAGACATAGGACTCGTCAATGCAGGGCAATATCTTGAAGAAAAGTATGGAGGAGGAGTTTTCCCTATTCTTTATATATGGGGAATTGGGTTATTGGCAGCTGGCCAGAGTAGCACCATCACTGGCACATACGCTGGGCAGTTCATAATGGGGGGTTTCCTCAACCTTCGTTTAAAGAAATGGATGAGAGCATTGATCACTCGAAGTTTTGCAATTGTGCCAACTATAATTGTAGCTATAGTTTTTAATACATCAGAAGCCTCCTTGGACATTTTGAATGAATGGCTCAATGTGCTTCAGTCCATGCAAATTCCCTTTGCTTTGATTCCCCTCCTCACATTGGTCTCCAAAGAGCAGCTCATGGGAACCTTTAGAGTTGGACCTGTTCTTGAGGTTAGTTAATCATCTAACTGTTCTTTCATTTTGTTGATTGTTAATTATAAGATCTACCTAAAGCAACTTCCCACATGGTTCAAAATTATGTTTCAGTAAGAGAACAAAGGTAAAGCTGTCCAATGTTTTTGCTGTGTCTGCAATACCTTTTTCTGTAGTTAAGGATGGTTGTCCGTCAGGCTTGACAGTCAGTGCCCAATCTGATTATCAAATCTGAAGTTATTTAAGATGTGTGTTGGTAATACAATAACAATCTATACCTGTTTGCTGGATAAAACAAGAAATAGATCTGCCAGTTATACTTAAGAGAGTGCAACGTGGTTGATGCCTGATGTTTTTCTATAGTTGCTTCTATCCCCTTTCTTTTCTTGTTTTTCTGCTTAGATGCATTTGGTTTGAATGATTTTTATATGAAGGTGAATTTAAAAAAAAAATGTTTTAATTCTCCAGTTGAATTTCTGCAACAGAAATGATCAACAAACATGAATTTAAGTTACTTCGAGATCTGTTTCTGTGCAGTGTAATGTGAAGATGTTTTAATTTCAGTTCATTTTTCTATAGGAAAAAAATAGAAAAATTATACAGTTCCTTGCTTGAGTTCATGGAGTCCTAAAGTTTTAAGGAATTCTCTCATAACTGTAAGGAAAAGTATTGCTACTCATTGACTTCCATTTACATAAGTATCATATAATGTACATTAAAATTCTTGCCAAGGATTTGTTCCTATACAAGATTCACGTGCTTGTGGGAATTGGGTTGATGTAGAAGTAATTTAAGGAAAAACGATGATCAAATACCATATTCATTAAGTATACTGATTTCAATATTACAAAATCTTCTCTCTTTTTTCCATACTAAAGTTAACTTATTTTGTACTTGTAGAGAGTAGCATGGACTGTTGCTGGACTGATAATAGTGATTAATGGGTATCTCTTGTTAGATTTCTTCATTTCTGAAGTGAATGGCGTCTTGCTTGGTCTTTTAGCCTGCTCCTGCACGACAGCCTATATTGCGTTCATAGTATATTTGGTTTCACGGAGCGGTATTCTTCCTTCTGCATGGGTTAATCGTCTTCCCAAGGGATTTTCTTCAACTGGGAATTAACTCAACAAAATTCATCCTTTGATGAAAAATCTGGAAATAGTACGGCAAACTTCTGCTAGACAATTTTGCATGAGTTTTGCTTCATAAACCATAGAGTTTATAGAGTTTCTCTAACCATGCAACCTGAATTAAATTGAATACAAGGTCAGGTAGGGGAAACCACCTAGTTTTAACTGCACTTCAATTTTGCAATAGCCTTACAAAGTTTACCTTCCATGTGCACCAAGATGGATATACCTTTCGGATGGAAGACATGGAGAGAGCATCATTACAACATGCAGGATAGATTATCGATTTACCGCTCGGCATACCTGCCATTCTATTTCTAACAAGTTGTGAATTGCTGCATTATTCTTTGATGTATACAGTTTGTATTTAACTTGGCACTGGCACATGTTCCGTTCATGAAGGAACACGAGATACATTCCACTTGCTGAGGGCAGAAAGGTAATTAAGACAGCAGACATAAGTTGTCGGGAATACCCAATAGTAAAATCTGGAGTACATTTATTTTATATTATCTTTATGTTTTCCAGCTAGTTATGATCTCACCTTACTTGAAGGTGCTACTCAGTTGCTGAGCAACACACTAGCAATAACAAACTGTTAGGGCCTGAATCTGATTAGGCTGTAGTTATTGGGTTACTTTTTTGTTGAAAAGTAAAAGGTGTCAAACCAATTTGATGAATTACTTGTTGAATTATATGTCAAAAAACTCATTTCTCTTATTTCTATCCATTTTCTCACTCAATTTCTAATATTACTTAAGGTAACCATTTCATCATTTTTTTTCAGTGGTTTCTTCTTTTACTAAATAACTAATTTCTTTGGTGGAATCTACCTCCGGATTTAATTTTAGAAAGACTAAAGTTTTCTAGAGTTACGAACAACACTTAAGCACGAAAGATACCTGAGAAGCTTTTAGCCATGGGATAAACTCTCATTGACGAAGATTTTAAAATAATGTGACACAAAATCTTGTGTCTTAATAATATAACAATTTTTTTTAATATCAATTAACATCAAATTAATTATACACTTAACGGAATGGGAAATGATGGAAATGAGAATAAAGAGAATGGAAAATCAAATTCTTTTGATCATGAGAAAAAGAAGGAATAGTTCCAAACAAGTTTATGAATATGAATGGTTTAATAGGTGTGATGGATAAAAAATGTTTTAATTGATGAAGATGTAAGATTATAATGTAGTTTTTGTGGTTAATATTATTTTAAAATAAAATTTGATTGGTTGAAATTAATTTAGAATAAAATATAAATGATTTATTGAAATAAAAAAATGTTTTAAATAATAAAGTTAATTTAAGTTAAATATGATCGACTAAAATTAATTTAAAATAAAATATAAATGAGAGTTGTTTTTACTTGCAAAACTGTTGCAATTTTTTTCAAGAGATAATTCTTTAGTTCTATACTTCATTTCTTACGAGATTTCAATGTGGGTAAAGTTTCTTTTATAAACCAATTACATATTCAAATCTTGAAGTCGAGATCAATTACGAAACTAAAACAAACAACCCCTTTATCTCTTGTTATATATTGGTCAATAGTTCCAAATATTTTCTGTCACAAAAGATTTCTACTTAACTCCACGTCACTTAGTGCATCGACCAATCACAGAGTCATTTTGTTAGAGTAAAACTTGCAAATATAAGTAAATTGAACAGACATAACAAAAAGTGAACAAATAAGAACCTCTAAAATATCAATGGAGCAAAAACCGTCCCTCTTGAGGCTTTTGGAGATGCAATAATCATCTTTAAACGTAAGCACATGTTAGAAAAAGTTAAAAGAAAGTGACACAAATATTATGATAAAAGAGGCCTTGGAGTTTCTTGTATCTTTTATTGTGCTTTATCCTCGCTATTTCCATCTCCAGGTTCACCACTCTCATCATCATGGTCGTGGACTGAAGTGATACTTGGTTGAACAATTAGCTTATAAGGATATATTTTATTTGCACTGAAGTGATAATTGCTTGAGAGTATAAAAAAAAGTAAAAGAGACCTATTGATCCAATTGCACATGCTAAATTGTTTTGTTTTCTTTGAATGGTGATATGGCATTAAGTGTTGAGTATATATCGTTAGACACCACTTTGAAATGGCCAAGTTAGTGAGCTCTAGTGGCCATAGGGTTGGGTGACACTTTGGGATTATCACTTGCTCACTTGACAATGACTCCAAGGGTAGTTAGCATTGAGTGCTGCTCAAGTACCATTAAAATTTAAATTCTAGAGAGTTCTAGGGCATGATGTGTTGGGCGTTGGTTTTACTGTTGGGCACAAGAGCTCATCGCTGAGTAAAAAACCTCAAACCGTTGGCCATGAATTTGATCTTTTTTTCTAGGGAGCTCTTTGATTGGGTATCACTCTCAAGGTAACATTAGGTGGTATGTATTGATTTATTCTTAGTGGTGAATTGTGGAATCTTATGATTTATTGAGAAAGGTTATAGATGAATGTACTCTCTATGATGATACAAAGGAATGTATAGATTAGAAAGTTGGTTTTAAAAAGATGGACAATTTATGATCATAATGTCTCCAATGAGGAAGTATGCTTTTATTAATTTGGTGTTATACAATGAATATAAATACATGTTTGTGAGAAGTCATCCTAAACTTTACAAAGCTTAGAGACTCGCATGAAGCAGTATAATATAGACGGTGAGATCTGAGGTGAGATTCATTTTCTCGTGAATTTATAAATAAACTTACCCTGTTGTTATGATAGGAGTGAGATCGTATAATTTGGTATGGCCAATATATTTCTTTTATGATCTCATGATAAACGTAAGACTTCTAATGTTTAATTCGATGCATAAATCAGGAATTGAGTCTAGAATTTTTATATCATGAGTATTGCTTTGAATTGTATTTATAAAGGAACGTTTCTTTTGATTCTAAGCTAATAGAAAGTATATTATTCTCCTATATTTGCTTGATATTTTAAAGTAGATTTACTCTATTTTTTTTGTTAGATTATTACAAAAGTACATTTATTTTTATAAGCCGTGGAGATAATTTAGGAATTTTACATAATAAAACCTAAGAAATAATATATATATTGTATTTATATATGCCAAATTTCAGAAAGAGGAAATGTTATTTTCCATATCCATTCTTCTCCCTTAAAGTTTTTCCCAAAAATGATACTTACATATTCCTGATCTAATCTTTTTCCCAAAAAAGAAAATATTGAGTCAACTGATTGACTCCGTGTATGTGAAGTTAATTCCATATAATACTTAGCTGCTCAAAATGTTCACCTTATGCAATTGGTTCAAAATGTATCTGAAACACAAACTAAATAGCTAGTGTTTCTTTTTGCCATTTCTGGACTACAAAGAGACCAACTTTATTGTGGAAGTTGGATACAATTTTGACCCAAACTAAAAAAATGGTAATTGTTGAAACACGCATTCATTTGGGTTCAAAAACAAAACAAAATAGTTGTGTATTCTTAGTTGGGCAGAGTTTGACCCAAATTAAAAAAATATATCAGAAAACAGTCAGCCATCTGGATTGGAATCGATAAATTATTGTGTATATATTTGAAATATACTAAAACAAAATAAAAACTAACTTTATATTATTAATATTTATTTACTTATTTATTTTATAATACTATTAATACTATTTTTAATATTAATTTTATTTAAAAACTTATTTTAATAAATTAATTTTTTTTTATAGATTTAAAGATTAAAAGAGACTGTGTACTTTTATATTGCTTTTTCAAGAGAAAGGGCGTTGTAAAAACAAAGTATATATACTTAGGCAAAGTGGAGAAAACATACTATTCAATAGTACATAGTATTTTTTTAAAAATTATTTTATAGTTTTTAATAAATGTTAAAAGCGATCACACATTTATTGTATCTTTACAAAATTCAAATTTGGTTACACAAGTGAAGAAGTTCACAGAAGAAACAATAAATCTTATTTATAGTAAGGAATGAAGTTAGTTTTAAAATGGTTTTAACAACTACAAAGTGAGAATGTTTGTTAGAGGATTAATTTCTATATTTTGATGAAGAAATTATGAGAATAGATCAAGTTAATTTGGGAGGATAAAAATATATTTAAATAATGAAATCTTATAATATGTGAAAGGAAAATTTGAAACATTTCTTGCTATCGTACACTGAAAATATGCAATTTCATATTATAAAACTAATAAGAGGTTATATTTGAAAAAAAAGTGAGGATATATAAGAGAAAGAAACTATGGTACACGAGTTCGCATCCAAAGCTGCCGAAGCAGTAGTTTCTTTTGGGTTTTCTCGCATGTAATTTTACTATATATTGCATGCAGAACGCTACCCATTGGAAGACTCTCTTTACTCAGCTAAACAACACTGCCTCCTCACCTCCCACACACACTCTTCTTCTTCCCTCTTTCTCACCCTAATTCCTTTTTCCTTTCACTTTTTCAGCAAATAATAAAAATCCTTAATTCCTTTTTCTAAAACCCCTTTCTTTAAATCCTTCTCATTCTTTCATCAATTCCTTTCGTTCCCAATGATGTCGCATGGATCATCATCGTCTGCATTTCAAAATGATCAGTCAGTCTCCTCGTCTTCTCAACAACCTGCGGGGCTGTCTCGGTTTTTCTCGCAATCCCATAACCCTTCCCAAACCCTAGAAGATGCTTTTTCTCGTCTTTGTGTTTCTGCCTCTCCTTTCAACTACTCACATTCCGCCTCTCCTTTCAACTACCCACATTCTGATTTTGTTGCCGACAGTCCTTATGGTATCAATGGTTCTTCAAAGATTCACCCTTACAACAGTTGGGCTGGTGGGATTCCCACTTCTCAGACCGCCAATCTTTGGCACCCCACATTCACTTTTAATAATTATTCTTGTCATGCTGATGGGTGTCTTGATTCCAAACCATTGACGAGACAAATAGAAAATCCCACATTCAGTGGTGTTTATCCTGTTGTACCATTCTCCTCCAATGGGATGATGTCGCAGAAGACCTCTGACAACGGTTTCTTGAATGGTGGTATTTTAGGTGGTAATGGTTTCAATATTCTGGGGTTTAGTTTTGATGAAAGGCGCCTCCAATGGTTCAACAATTTTCGGGGTTGCGTTTTGACGTTGGCTACGGATCAACTTATGTGTAGGACTTTGCAGGAGACTTTGAAAACATTGACGAGAGAAGAGTTTGATATCATTTTCTTGGAGCTTATTAATCACGTGACTGATTTGATGGTTGATCCCTTTGGGAACTATGTTGTTCAGAGGATGATGGAACTTTGCAGCGAAGAGCAACGGACTCAGATAGTGTTGAGAGTGACTCAGTGTAATTTTCAGTTGGTCAGAATTTGCCTGAGTCCCCATGGGTACGGCTGTTGACTTTTCCCTTTTCAAGAATTTTGTCTGGTTACTCTAGTTTCTTGCCTTGTTTCTTGTATTTGAACGCTGCTATATGTCCCTTTTTTATATTTATATTTATGTACAATAAAGCCATTGGTCTTTTGTTTTTCTAGAACCCGGGCTGTCGAGAAATTATTGGAGTATATAACCTCCCAGGAGCAACGAAATCGTATTATGTCAGCTCTTAGTCCCGGTGCTGCTGTATTGGCAAAGGATGTGAGTGGTCATAGGGTGATTCTGCATTGTCTAAAACAATTCCCTAGAGAAGACAATGAGGTAACTATTGTTCACGGTTTGTTTTCTAGTGTACTTTGCCTTATATTAAACTTTCATTTCCTCTGCAAGCAAGCAACTGAGGAAACTATATTGAGAAATTTTGTTTGATGTCAAGGCTAGACATTTGGTTCTTAGAATGAACTATATTTAAGTGATGTGAGTTTAGCTCCGTGTATTCTGGGATAGCATATTTTTCCACTCCTGTATAATTATTTCAGAGCATTTTGAATTTGACCTTTTATGCCATTTTACTTGAAAGTTGTTTTCTTGGTTACTGTTGATATGGTTATATACACTTTCAAGTAATAGTTACTGTAACTTATGATACCTGTTATGTTACTTTTACTCCTTTGGTAGGTCTTAATTATAAGTTTCTTACTAGAAATAAAGTCTATGTTTATCGAATTAGTCTGTATTAAGATCTTCATGCTACTTCATTTCAAATACTTTTAAGAAATTTTTGTTTTTCCTTAATTCATATCTTTTTGACTGAACAGCCCTGTTTGGATAAGTTCTACTGAAGTTATGGAAATGATGTAGCTGGTTTATAAGCCTCACTATTCGATTTGTTTACAGAAATTCAAAAGAAAAATAAATTTATTATGTATGAGGTACATTGATCTGGTATTCTTGGCTTCATGAAGTTTTGATTGTAGACTTTTTCCACAGAATCTTCTGAATGTGGTGGCAAACAAGTGCTTTGATATTGCAACAGATAAAACCGGATGTTGTGTGCTGCAGCCATGCATTAACCATGCTCAAGGAGAAATGAAAAAGAAGCTGATAGCTTCTGTCATGTTTTACGCTTCACACTTGGCTGAAGACTGTTACGGGTCTCTTGTTTTTGCCTTCTATATGATGTTTTCTCTTTTCTAGTCAATGAATTTTAATAAGCTTGACTGTTACTATTGTTTTTATGTTTCCTGGCAGCAACTATGTTGTGCAACATTTATTGTCTCTGGGAATACCAGGAGTTGCAGAATCTCTATGGAGACAGCTTGAAGGAAGATTCTTCTATCTGGCCTGTAACAAATATGGGAGTAATGTAGTGGAGAAGTTCTTTCAAGACTCGGTTGAACCGCATTCAACATATATTTCTCTGGAGTTGCTCCACAATCCAAATGTTGCAATGCTTCTGGTGGATCCATACGGGAATTATGTCATCAAATCAGCACTGTCAGCATCTAGGGTCAGCAAACTCAAAACACTTTGTGTTTTGTAATCTGCATGTTTGTGCATTAATTTTCCATATAATATAGTTTGGGCAATTTGCCCTTTTGCTAGTTACTGAAGTTTGACTTGCAGGGTCATGTCCGGAATGCCTTGGAGCAACTAATCAAACAAAATTCCTTGATGATGCAGAGCAACCTCTTTGGCAAAAAGTTACTTGCTTGGTTTAACAAGGGAAGAATATAAACATGCATTACTGTTACTTTGTTTGTATAGTTCCAAAGACAACTCATACCACAAGGGGTTGCACGTGTCTCCATTGTCTGTCTGTTCCATTACTGTCGTACCAAACATTGTTTATGTCTTCGATTGTGTTAGTTTTGTAGTTTATTTAGTTCTTTTCAATTTTGTCACCTTCCATGCGATAGTAGGACTTGCTACTGAAAGCCATTCAGATTGAATTACAGAGGGGACTATATTGGACAATTCTCTGCTGTATAGATTACTTCGACCCTGCATGAGGGCTGAAGCATGTGATGAAGCAAACTGATAATCTGAAACTGTACTAGTGTTGTTCCTCTGTATTACATGTTCAATAAATGGATCATGAGGATAATTTTGCTTAAGGGGCAATACTGCCGTAGCTCTTTCTACCAACCTCCAACAAAAATGACAAATGCTTGCAACATACTTTTTTATGCATATTTTTTCTCTCTCAATAATGTATTTTGTTATGATTAGATGTAATAGGTGAGATTTAATTCTTTATATCTCTTTGTTTGTCATTTAATATTGTAGTAGACTAATTAGTCTTTTTCTCTTGTATTAAGAAAATGGTTAAGTAGATTTTAAATCTAATTGAATCCCACCAAAACTGACTTGTAAGGTGAGGTTAATGAGTGATTAGATAACGACGAGTGGAACAATGTCCAACAAATAACAAATTTTGCTAGGATAGACTTTAATAATAACTTTGATAAGAAATGAACTTTAAATTTAATTTAGTCTCATAAAATTGGTTTGTAAAGTAAGATTTATTTATATACTCTAAATTGATCCTATTATTAGTTTATATGGGTCTCTTAGAGTCTTAAACATCTCATGGACTTTCTTAACCATTTGATACTCCTTTTTAGCTTCTTTAGATGCTTGAGCTTGTATCTCTTTCAACTTGTTGAGAGTCTCTTAGCATGACTTTAGAGTTGTGACTGCCATCAAAGTTCTTGCATTTTGTCTTTTATCATTGTCCCAACACCAAATTGATGAAATGTGAAGTATATTAAAACTGAGATTACCCTTTTGTGCTATGTCCTTATTAAGCGTGAGATTTTACTCAGCTCATAGTTATTTCCCTCTTAAGCTTAGTATAGTCTAGTTTAGAATATCTTTGTTTTAGTTTGCGTATTTCTTTTAGCAATTTTTGTTTTACAATTTCTAGCAAATAGTTTTATTTTTCCTTTTAATGAGTTAGTATAGTTAGTATAATTTCTAGCAAATCGGTTTGGCTTGGCTCGACTCAGTTTGATTCGGCTAGGCTCACTTCGGGTTTGGCTCGGATTGGCTTGGCTTTGTTCGGTTTGGATAAATTTAGTTTGATTTAGTTTGGTTCAGTTCGGCTCGGTTCGACTCGACTTGACTTGGTTCAGTTTAGCTCGGGTCGGGCGGTTCGGTTCGACTCGGTTCGGTTCGGTAAAGCTCGACTCAGCTTATTTCGGTTTGGTTTGGTTTGACTCGATTCAGTTCGGCTCGACTCGTGAGGAAAGGTTCACTTCAGTTCAACTCATTTCAGTTTGGTTTGGTTTAGTTCGGCTCAATTCGAGTTGGTTGGGCTCATTTCGGCCCCCTAGGCTTGACTCGGTTCACTTCAGTTTGACTTGTTTTGGCTCGGTTGGGTCGGATCGAGTTTGGTTGGGTTGGGTTTGATTGGGTTCGGGGTAGGTCGGGTCGGGTATGTTCTGGTTAGGTCTGGTGCGTTCGAGTGGGGTCAGGTTGGGTGGGGTGGGGTTGGGTTGGGATGACCTTGGTTGGATTCGGTTGGGTTGAGTTCGATTCAGTTTGGGTCGGTTCGGTTTTGATCGGTTCGAGTCGGGTCGGGTGGGGTTCGAGTTGGGTTGGGTTCGGTTGGGATGGGTTGGGTTGGGTTTGGTTGGGTTGGGTTGGGTTGGGTTCTATTGGGTTGGGTTGGGTTGAGTTGGGTTCAGTTCAGGTCAACTCAGTTCAGATCAGTTCGGTTCGATTTCGTTCGGGTAGGATCGGGTCGATTCTGTTTGGTTCGAGTAGGGCCGGGTCGGTTCTGTTCAGGTTGGGTTGTGTTGGGTTAAGTTGTGTTGGGTTCGGGTTGGCTCGGTTCGGTTCGGTTCAATTTGGTTTGGGTCTAGCCGGCTCAGCTCGGTTTGGGTTGACCCGACTCAGGTCGGGTCGACTCGTCTCGACTCGGCTCCACTAGGCTCATGTAAGCTCTGACTCGCTCGACTCAATTCGGCTCGACTAGGTTCGGCTCAGCTCGATTCAACTCGACCGGACTCGGTTCGGCTCAATTTGACTCGACTCAACTCAACTCGGCTCAGCTCGGCTCTACTAGGCTAGGCTTAGGTAAGCTCGATTTGCCTTGGCTCAATTCGATTGGCCTCGATTCGGTTCGCCTTGGTTCGACTCGGTTCGGTTAGGTTCGGCTCGGCTCGGCTCGACTCAACTCATCTCGGTTCGGGTCAGGTAAGCTCGGTTCGGTTCGCCTCGGCTTGGCTCGACTCGGTTCGGTTCGCCTCGGCTTGGCTCGACTCGGTTCGGTTCGCCTCGGCTCGGCTCGGTTCGATTCGATTAAAATAATGAATATAACTATTATTATTTGTATGTAATTCGTTTAGAGCAAAATAAATTGAGATAATGTAAAAGGGATATGTGGAAGTTTATTAGCAAGTCGTCCAAAATGGAGCTTTGTTGCTGCTTCCGCTCAAACCATTTCACGTAAGGAGTGCTAATTAAGCCTTTTTTTTCTCTCAATTTGATGGATCAAACTTATTTAAAAGTGGCAATCTTTAGTAGTGCTAATTAAGCCTGGTTGAGTTTGAAAAAAATGTAATTTTTTTATGCGGGCTAGTTTTCAATCTGGCTCACTTAGAACCCGGCTTATCGAGTTGAACCCGTGGTGAGCCGGATTGGCTCACCAACCCACCTAATTTAATTTAATTATTTATTATTTTGTGTTTCAATATTATTAGTTAACATTTTTTTATTATATTGTAGATGTTGATAAAGAAAAAGATATTTCAAGAGAGGAAATATTATAAATTTATTTATTCAAGACTCTAATATTATAAATGAAAAAGTGTTACAAAAATTATCAATATTATAAATACTTTTTTATTTATTTTGAATTGTCTATGAAGTTTAACAACATTTGTAACTTTTATTTAAATTTGAATTAAAAAAAAGGGTTAAATATGATTTTAGTCCCTTAACTATCACGCGAATTTTGGGTTTAGTCCCTGTTCGAAAGTTTTGTTCATTTTAGTCCTCATAGTTTTGAAAATATTATAAATAGTCCCTAATTTTAGATGGCGTTAACTTTTGTTTGACATGACTAACTGCGGCACACATCTTATCCCAGTTACAAGTTTATTCTCTGCCATCTTCAACCCTTCAACTAGCCGTGAACTCGTTCGCCGCCACGTGGGCCACCAAGCCGAGGCTCTCCACCTGTTCTGTGTAGTTCCCCAGCAGCCCCTCGTCCACGACTACCTTCTCTTCCATTACTCCGAGGTTGTTTCCACCAATGAGGTATTTTCCACTGATTTTTAGCGCACCTGTAGCTTGAATTACCTGTGGAAACAAGATGTAATATAGCAATAATGGTCATTCTTGTAACGGATCAATATTTTTATAAAAACAAACAAGGACCTCAGCAGCTGTTAGTCACAGGATTTGGTCATGAAGAGTGGCACTGCTTCAATGCCATTTTTAATGATGATGGTTAGAGGGAAAAGGAGAGAAAGGTATCTTAATAATTGGCATCTAATGAAAATATGACTTGTTATGTAATGAGGATGCAAAGAAGTACTACCCATTTGTTTTTAATAATTCAGAGTATAACTAGTATATATGCTGATTGCAGCTCCATAGAGATCATTAATATCATAAGATTCCCAAAACATTGAGATTTCTAATATTATAACATAGTTTGCTACTCAATCTTGGCTTTAATTATTTTTAAACTGACTATTCTTTAATTATGTGTTAACTGTCCACCAGTGGTTGAATAGATAGATAGTATCTGGCTAAAATATATTCCGTGCATAAATACACAAAAACATAGTACCTTATTAGTACTAATAAAGCTATCTAATATAAGACTTTAGTAATTCATTGAATAACAATCAGCTCCAAAATCACTACCAAGTTAAACTGGTTCAATAGTTGGTTCTTTAAACTCAACCTTTCTTGATGCTAGGGAGGTATAGGAAACAAAAATGTATGTATTTCTTATCAAATAGTCGTTATATTTGTAGTTGAATCAATAAAAAATATTATTGTAGTTAAAGCAATCATTGATAGAAATCCTTTAAACTAGAATATTCATTAGTCTGACATACAGGGCAAACACTAATAGCTGCAGCCAAAAACATCCCAGCACCGTTGATGAATTTGTGCATAGAATTGGAAGTTTCAAGTTATTGTGGTAGAGGTCAAGAATTGGTACGGAAGGATTTCTTTCTATAAATAACCCATTGGTTTCAAATCCAATCAGTTTCAAACATCATTCGAGTCTTCTTCCCTTGCAATCAAGTTGTACACTGCTCCCATCCTTGAAATTGAATTCAGCCACAGACCCGGCTTCCCATCTCCCGGCCACATTGCCCCCAAATTGTTCCCAGAAAACTCAAGCCGATCATTCCGGTTATCAAACAGCACATCCTGAAAACCAAATAACTGGTCACAGAAATCAGCCATGGTCATCATCACAAAAACAACCACTATCCTCCGAGAAACATGCACCCGTTCACCCGTTCGAATGTGCTTCACCTCAACCCCCTCCGCCGGAACAAGACCCTGCAGTTTCTTCCTCCATCCTTCTTCCCCGTCGAGGACACCCTTCTCTTTGGCGTTCCTGAGTGATACCTCTGACTTGGCAAGGTGTTGCACGAGTTCTTGATCGGAGTACTGGAAGAGAAGGTAGTCGTGGATGAGGGGCTGCCGGGTGACTACACAGAACAGGTGGATGAGAGCCTCGGCTTGGTGGCCCACGTGGCGGCGAACGACTTCATGGCCAGTTGAAGGATCGAAGATGGTAGAGAATAAATTCAGGCATAAGACCTATGCTCATCGTTAGTTACTTTAAACAAAATTTAACGCCATGTAAAATTAAAAATTATTTATAATATTTTCAAAACTAAGAGATCTAAAATGAACAAAACTTTTGAATATAAACTAAACTTAAAATCACGTGATAAAAGGATTAAAAACATATTTAATCCTAAAAAAAATTGTAATTTTTTTTTATTTAAAAAAAACTTATAACTAAATGACCGAGTGAGTTAACCCGTTTAACCCACCAATCCGTGGTGGATTGAGCTGGATTCAAATTTTTTTAGCTCGCTAATAAGTAAACCGGGTTGAGTTGTTCACTAAGTGACCAACCCGTGATAAACCGGGCCGGATCGAGTCGGATTACCCATTTTGACAGCTCTAATCTTTAGTTGCTGCGATACACTGAATAAACATTATTTAACTAATGTTCTAAAAGAAAAATATATAATTTCAAATACTGCTAACTCACCCCAATCCCTTTACTTAATATTTGAAATCTTTTTTTGTTTTCATAGTATTTGTTCTTTCGTAATTTTGTTACATGTCAACAACAACCTTCCATTCTTTATAATATGCTGATTTTGAGATTGATTATCAAATCTCTTATCCATTAAATATTAAAAATAAAAGCAATTTAGAATTTATATATAAATACGAGGGAATATGTTAAAAACCTGATAAAATATATATATATATATATATATATATATATATATATATATATTTATTATTACTATTCTATATGCTTATCGATCATAATCTATATTATTATTATTATTATTATTTTAAGATAATTAATTAAAATTATATTTAAATTAACATTATTTACTTATGTTACTCAATCTTCACCCCGTAATGCAGAATCTACCCGAAAAGTATAATGAATGATTGCAAATGTAGCCTCAGATAAATAGTATGATACACAATATACATAAAATAATATAATAATTGAAAGTAAAATTAATATATAATTAAAATAATTGGATTTTGAATAAAATATAAAAAAGTTTAAAAATAACATATCTATATATTTCATTTTATATTTATTAGTTACCTTAACAAAATCATCTGACAAATTACTTACGATATAATGAGTTAACGAACCAACTTTCCATTATAAGTAACTTTTAAGCTAATTTTAGGTAAAAGATACTTTAAAAAGGAATCAACAACATTGATTGTTCACAGAAGACTAAATTAATTAAAACTAGAACCTTTCGTGTATACAGAAGGACGACAAGGAAACCAATTAAATTACCCTTCTCGTCACACCCAATTAATAATAATGATGATATATGATTCATGAATCAGTAGATATAGGAACATGATTACAGTAATCATATATAGTAAGCTAATTAGCTAGCTAAGCCAATACATAAAGTAGAGGGGAATAGCTAGACAGATCCGTGGCACAGTATTATTATGAAGTTTGGTAGAGTGGAAATGAACATAGAAAATGGAAAGTGTTCTGCAATGAAAGGGATAACAAATTCAAGGGCATTTGCCCTTGCCCTTAGAGTTCTTCATGTCCCTGTAGCAAGGACACTCGTCCTTGTTTCCGTAAGTCCCAGATGGCACACAGTTGCACTTCTTGCAGCAGATTCCACAGAACTTCAAGCATCTGTGCTTAAGCTCAGCCTTCGCACACCTCCCTTTACACTTTGAGTCACAGAAAGCTAAATCCACCACACAACACATCAATTATAATCGATTTCACCATTTACAACAAATGCACTCCTATCATGTAGCAACCAACCAAGTGACATATAACACATACATGCAGTGACATATAACAAGTGATGGAGTCAATTACCTGAACCAGCCATTGAGATTTCCAAGAAAGAGGAGCTAAGGATGAGGAACACAAGGAGCACATTTGCATACACAATCTTCATCCTGTTCTTCGCAAAGCAGAATAGAGAACACAGTATTGATTGTGACGAAATGTGAAGGTTGTTCTTACTAGGTTGTGTTGTGTTGTGTTGTGTTGTGCGTTGTGGTGGAGTGAGCAACTAAAGGGTGTTATTTATACTAACAAGTGAAGGGTATGTAAGACTTGCTTCGACTTAGGAAGATCTTACGTGTGAAATTTATTACTACTTCTTAGTTCGATCAAAACTTGCAAGCAGGATACAGCTGGCCATTTCCTAGTACTTGTAACATCATTATGTACTACACAACACACGATTTTATTAGAGAGAAAAATATGCAACACAAGATGTTAAAAGAGGGTCAAATTCTTTACTAACGTTATTATTCAATATAAAGTTAAATGATATTTGAATTTAATTTTGATATATTACTATTCTTTTATGCTGTTAACTAATTACAAAGCATGCTAAGTATATAATTAACTTTAAAAGGATGTTAAAAAATTACAATTGTACCGCGCATAAGAATTATCATTAAATTTATTTCTAGATTTAGGTTGTCATTAGTCGCAGGTAAGAGAGCATGCCTGCCATTATTAAATTGATTTCCAGATACAGATGACGTTTGTCGTCACAAGTAAGAGGAAGAGCATGAAACATTTCTATTCTTGGATTATGTACCCAAACCAATCAATCAACAATACTCTATATGGGATATTTTATACATGCAAGAATGTATTTGGATTCACAAAATTGAAAACAATATAAATAAAAAAATATTTGATATAATTTTATAACACTTTAAATTTTTTTCTTTTGATCGGATGAAGAAAAAAAACTAAAAATAATATGTAAGTGTTTACAAACGAGTACTATAATCCTTGTTTATGTAATCTTTGTCCGTTATTTCCTTTAATTTTAATATTTTTAATTTGGTCAATCATCAAATTAAAATATCATTTTTTTGTCTCTATACAATTATATTTTATGGCACATATGTCTTGATTATAAATTTATCTTAATTAAATTACTTTAATAAATTGACTAATAAAATATAATTGTCTTAAAATATTTAATTATGTATATATATATATATATATATATATATATATATATATATAAAGTTTGCTAACTTATTTAAGTTTTTTTTCGTTAGGGTTTCTGATTTTTTTAATTAAAATTATTGTAGAAATGACAGAAATAATGTTGGAGTGAAAGAGAGAGGGTTTAGAGGAATAAGGGATGAGAGAGATATGAGAAAATGTACGAGATTTTTTATTCTTTTTAATTTTAATAATAAAAATTATTCAAATACTTTTAACCTTAAAACTTTTTTTAAGAATGGATAACATAGAATATTTTTATCTACTAACCAACTCAAAAAATAGCAAACCCATATATAATAAAATTGGTAACTTACGTGACGAAATCACGATGATAAAATGGTATGAGTTTTGCCCATGCGGTTGTTTGTACCAAAAAGTTTTGAACCTTTCCAGATCTCACTTTAACGCTCACATGCATCTTTATGCCTAGGATAGTTTGGTAACGGATTCTTGTGTATGGAAAATTAAATTCCGAAAATTGTCATATTTCACACGAATTAATAAGTATAATGTCAACAGGATTCAGTAATTGACGATCTTGAACAATAACATTTTCCTTAAATTATCAGCAACTACAAGCACAGTTTTAGTATATATATAAGATGAAAATGTTCATTTTCTGACGTGTTTTTTTCTTCTCTAAATTGGAAAGGAAAGAAAAATATACCAAGTTTGAGAGGACCCAGTTCACCCCACGAATCTGGGTTACAGCAACAGCATTTCCCAAATATCTCTCTCTCCTAGCTTATGATATAATATACTCACGTCATCTATATATATTATAAATCTTTTTCTTTAAAGATTTAAACCTAATTTAAGCTCACATTATGTTAACATAAAAAATAATTAGAAAAAATGTATAAAAAATATGTATAAATTTATTATTTTAAAATTGGTTTAACCTCTAATTCATTGATTTGGTTAATTTTGGTCTTTTTATTATTTTTAGGTTCAAGTTAGTTTTTTAATTTTTTTTAAAAAGTTTAATTGGATTATTTCTTGATGTTAACACCGTGTTTATACATGTGTCAAATTCGTAAAATTTTTATTTTATTTTATTTTATTTTACTTAAAAAAACATAAACAATCATGTGGGAAATCATAATCTTGCCACATAATACTGTTATTCTCTCATGACAGTAATGGTTTTTAATTTAATATCTATTTAAAATTTTGATTTAACATAATTTTTTTTAAACAATCAAATATTAAAATAATTTTATAATTTATATATTCAAATTATTTATTGTTTACAAGTGTAAAAAGTTACAATTGAAAAAAGTAAAAAATAAAATAATTTGAATGTTTAAGCGGAATGATTTGATATTTAATTCTAAAAAATCGCTTTAAAAGGTATATATAAATTTTGAAATATTTTAAAAAAGAATTAAAAAGATAAAAGTTATATATATATATATATATTGATTTTTTTGAAAAAATTAAATGACTAAATTAGACCCAAAAATACTAAAGAGATAAAAATGAACCAAAATAACAAATTTGAATAATAAACTAAGGTTTTATATTAAGAAGCTGATAATTTCTCATGCGAATTCTGACCATGTCTGTAAATTCTCTGTGAATTTTTGTTTGCCACTTCTGTATATCACTAATATCCTCACCAGCCTTGACATTTTATACTATTCTGTCTCCTAACAATTGCCATTTTTCAGAATAGTTTTATATATTAAGAGTAAAATTTTAGAGTTAATGGATTAGTTAATATTTAAATATAATAACTATTGACATGATTCTTTAAAATTCATAACTATAGACTATTGTAGTATATTTTTTAATTTTTGAAAATTCTACATAAGACTATTAAAATTATGTTACATAGTTTAGTTAATTAAATTTAAGTTTTATGAAAAGAATATTAAGCATAAAAAAATATATCTATATATCTATATATATATTTTCTGGCATTGTGATGCTTCCCGTTGAAAAACTTCATTTACCAAATAGGAGTTAAAAGGCAATTGTGTATTCATAGCTAGCAAAAATATTCGTGGTGCATTAATGGAAAAAGGCTAAGTTAGCAAAACACAAAATACAATTGCTTTCTGCATTTCTGTAATCGGATCATCTTCTTCAGTTAAACGTCTTTTCCCTCTCTTTATTTCATTCCTGGATTCTCGGCATCCACCAACAGTGTATTTGAATACCACACAGTAATTCATTTCATCTGATAAATTCACGGTAACATCATAAAAAGGTAAATGATGAAAACAACTTTTTTCTGTTTTTTATTCAAACGATGAAAATGAAGAGTTTTTTGTTCATTTAATCATGCTAATACTTCAAATTAAAGCAAAATAATAATTTTATAAATATCTATGAATATGAAATAAATAATTTTTCATATGCCAGCATAAAACAATTTTTGGCAGGTATATGAAATTGCCAGTTCATGTGTGCTAAGACCCAGAAAGGATGTTACCTTTTTTTGGGACCATTATCTTCTGCTTAACCCTTACAGCAAGCAAACAATTTCGACGTAATTCACAGTTAAAAATAGTTGCATTGCACTTCTATATGGGGAGGAAAGTTCTTCGTTATAACGGGCCCATATACCATAGTTCTATTTTCTTTTCTTACCTTCCATTGTTCATTGTTAGAACACTTACTTTTAGAATGTCCGGAAATGCAACATGTCATGGGAATATAAACGTGGGTTTAAGTCACATCGTAGAAATGAAAAAATTAATCGTCTTATAAGTTAAGTTTTAGGTTGGAATATGTTAATTCCTTATATGTTATGAATTTATATTCATTGATACCATGTTTTTTAGTTTATTGTTTTTCGAAAGACTTATAAATAATATCAGAGTCAATGATATATCTTAGTAATAAGTTTAAACAAGTGGAAAAGATTCGTTTTTAAAAGGTTTTGGATTAGAATTAGTCTCGATTTCTTACATAAATTGGACACATATATATTTGATATTGTATTTTTCGAGGGATTCCCCCATGGAAAGAACAATCAATTTCAGTATTATGCAAGTTGATTTTGGATATTTGCTAATATTTTCTGCACATAGCTGGAATTTCGTAGCACAATTCTCATCTGTCGTATGCTGCCATAATGTTGTTTGGCAACATGTCGAACAATTCGGTGGAGACGAATATCCCAAACTTTATATGGCTTGGATTCACATAGATCTACATGATGTAGTCATGGTGAATGTGATCACAGAGGATGCAGTGACATGTTGACATGCATGGTATGAACAGTTTTTGAAACATTTCAAATTCACAGTTGCCCCTTCAATGATCCCTTATTTGGCCTGGGATCAATGACTAAGGTTGCTCTTGATGCTCCGTAGGACACATGACATGCTGTAGTAAGAAAAAGGGTGAGACGTTATAGTTAACAAACTTTGACACTTCCGTGATAGATACCTAAATATACGGAACTGAATTATTGAATCTATACGGAATAATTTGTTAGAGGTACCAAACTTTCTCACACTACAACCTCTGCACTAGTTTAGTTATATAGAAAGAAATTAAGTCGATGAAACGAGGGGCCAAAGAAACACATAGAAAATAAGGTTTAAATTTATGTTGTTTGGTTTTGGAAAAAAAAATAGAGAAAACGTATTGCAACCTTCGTCGATTAAGTGGGAGGAAAGATAGAAACCGTAATTAGGTAAAGAAAATAAAGAATTCTCAATTAGTTTGTTATTCCAAACAAAAATTAGGTTAGACGTACTGTTTTCTTATTATTTGTTTGTTTTCACTCTATATACCCAAATTGATAATTTAATGAATTTGTATTAACTAAATACATTGGAGATCTCGTATCTTTGAGAATATTTTGTGTATATTTTAATAAGGTTTGGAAAGTCTGTGCATCATTCATTATTCTTATCAAACTATTTATAAATATATAATCTCACTAAATGGGGCAATGTTTCCTTTGGCAATATACAAATCAATTGTTCATGTATTGAAAACTCTCTTAAAATTTGGTTTTAAATATAATTTCATATTGTTTGTGTATGTCGTTTGTCTCATCATGTTTTCTTTTATTGTAATTTTAGAGCTTTTAAAACTCTTGTACGTTTCAAAATTATAAAATTATTATTCGCATTTTTTATTTTTTATTTTTTATTTTTTGTAAAATTTAAGCAATTAGAGGCTTGCCATCAAATTGTTCAAACGATCATTTAAGTTTGTATTACGTGGCTTGATCAGTGTATTATTTTAAATGATATGGCAATTTATACATGATTAACGTGTATTTTTAATTTTTAAATTAAAAAATTGAGAGCAAATTGCGAAAAAGAAATTAAAGGCAGTCACTTTCTCTCTGACGCGAAATTAGGGTTCTGAGAGGTTGTTGCGGAAGAGCGAGATGAAGGAGTTGTGCTTGGAGGCGAGGAGGGTGAGGCAAAAGGTCTTGAGGAGCGCGTGGGAGGGCTCGGTGGTGTCCTGGAAGGTGCAGACGCAGTAGCCGCCGGTGAAGGAGAGAAATAATAGAAAGATGAATGGTGAAGCGGTAAGGTTCAAAAAATCCACTGATGCTTATGGTTTCGGCCGAGAGTGCTAGTTTTAGAGTTTTGATTTATTTGAGATTTGGCGCTGACATGTGTGGCTAGAATCCTCGGATGTTAAGCTGATGAATTTGGAGTGCTTGAGCTTTGTGGAAATTGGAGGTAGCAATTAGTTGCATTTGAGGGAAAAGGGGTTAGCTTTTTTTTATCCCTGTGTTCGTTTCTTGGGCAGTGTTGGATGAATTGAAGTTAGAATTGCCTTGTTATGGAAAAGCTGTGGAACAGGGGCAAATCTTGGTGCTAGAAAAGGCCATGTTGTGAATTTGTTTTGGGTCATTTTTCATAGGTCGTAATGACGGTTCTATCCAATGGTTGTCTTTCTATTCTTTCTCTGCTTGTCTTTTCCTATTTCATGATTCATTAGTTGAATGATTTCAAGAGCTAATTTTTTTCTACAGAGACAACATCCAAAACGGTAATGAAACTCATGGAGATTTTAGGGCTTACTTTGTATTATCTGTAGAGCCATCTTCAGGTAAAAATCATTAGTTTTCTGATTAGGGTTTTTTTGGTTTTTGATTTGGAAATTTTCGTAGCGGTGAAAATGTTGGGCAAACTCGTGATTGGGTTCCTACAATTTGCAGTTCTGTCTACTGTGACTGCCATGGAAGTGTGATTTGGTTATTGGAGAAGATGAAAGATGACATTCCAGGAGCAAAAAAGCGTGATTTAATTATTTCCACTTTGCCCTTCAAAAAAGCTTATTACACCTCTATGCATTCAAATTTTTTAATACAAAATTTGATGGTAATGTCACATGTGATTAATGTATCACATGTGATTAATGTATACTCTGACCATGCCACGTAATCAACACTTAAACGGTCGTTAGTACAATTTGACGGCAGGCCTTTAATTGCTTCAATTTAAAAAAAAAAGGACTCAATTGAAACGCCAAAAAGAAAGAGAACTTATTTGAGATTCCATACCAAAATAGGAATTTACCGATACATTAAACCTATTTTTAATTATACTCTAGAAATCTAAAATTAATTATCAACCAAATTTTAAACCAAACAACCTGATGAATAACTTGAGAGGCCTTAAGTTGAATGTAATTTACGTACAGAAGTGAAAACACTCACTTTTGTGGGTTTTATTTGGTTTTCTGAAAATATCAATGAAATAGCAGGTATCGGCTTTCTTTCTGCACCTCTAATTTTCTTTCTGTGTACCTCCAAAATTTTCTAAATTCCTTAACTTTCTTACAGAGTAAAAACTGTAAAATATTGTTTTAAAATTTTAAAATTTTAATTTTTAACTTGTACATAATTTCATTTTAACTTATGATTAAATCAATTTTATTTTATTTTCTCTTAAATTTTCTAAATAGACCCGTTTAAATAGTCCCACATCTTAATGTCGTGTTTTATATTAAAAAAAAGACATTTTTTAGTGTTATAAGTCTCTTAAATAAAATTAGATTTTTTTTCTTATTTTTTTCCTATTTCTATCTTTAAAACATAGTTGTTGTATGAAAGGGGTATATATTACATGCTCTTTGGAGATAATAAAAAAATTCTATATTTAGTTTGCAAATGTGTGAGTGTTAATGAAAGCGCATACCTGGGTTTTGGATTAAATATGGGAGCTATGTATGGTAAATGTACGGTGGTGGAAAGTTGCTAGCCGAAGATAGAGAAGTGGAGAATGGAAAGGCAAAGTAAGAAGTCTGAGTCAGTGAAAGGGTACAAGAACATTGAGTGGTTGGAAACAAGTGAAAAATAAACATGTTTTTCTGGGATGGTCTGGACTGCTGTGTTTTGATGCAATACTTTTTATATTTGATTAGATACGAGCATGAATATTAATAGTATATAACTTTTTAAATTGAAATATAAAGATAGATATGATTATGTTTATATCTCCGACTTTGATCCTGTGTTAATACTTATTTATGTTCTCATATATATATATATATATATATATATATATATATATATATATATATATATATATAATCTTCTTTTTTTGGTTACATAATTTATTTTTTCCATTTTTTAATTGCTTTATTTATTCTATATTTATAATATTCACTCACATTTCATAATTATTTTTACTCTTATAACTATGATTGTGTTTAATTACATATTATCAATTATAGTCAATATTTTTATGTTTTTATTTATTGTTTATATTTTTCATTTACATAAAAGTATTTAACTTTCGATTTCAAGTATTCAATTGTATATATCTTTCTTTAGTAATAAAAGGTGATATTTTTTTATTCTTAATTTTGTTTTAATTAAAGAACTTTTATTATTACAATCATTTTTACTTTTTTTTAACAATTTGTTTAGTTTGATATTCAAAAGTTTTCTTAGATTAAAATTTTTTATCTTATCGTATAATGACACTCTTTCGTCTGTTTCGTTGTGATTCCTATTAACGAGACATAATAGTCACCAACTAAGATTTAGAAAGCATAATGGAGACTTTCGACTTTGGAAAGAAATGTTGTAGAAGAAGAATTCACTCATACTTTACAACTGTACAAAAAATTTATCGACGGCTTGGTTTCTTCCTGTATTTTGTAGCCTGAACATTCAACTTTACAACGTAGATTTTTGTAGTATTGATTTATGTACCGTTCGATCCTCCCGACACATACATCGAGCGAATGGTTAATCCAATGCCACCCACCCAGGTCACAATCAAGACCGAGCGTCCAAACTAACATTGTCCGAGCTTTCATCGTACGGTCCTCCAAGGCCGCCCACCCAGGTCACATTCAAGACCGCACGTCCGAGTTAAGACTGACTTATTGGCCAACCGTACATAGAACGAGCGGCCCTCCAAGGTCGTCCATCTAGGTCGACCGACAAGACCGAGTGTCCATCGTGACCGATCGGCAGAACCGAGTGGCTTCCCACCGAGGTTGACATTTTTGGCCGGTCACCCTGCTACCGGCCGTCACGACCGTCCCTCACTGTGTCGACTATGCGGTTAAATACTAATGACTCATTAAAGCCCTTAATGAAGATTAAGGTATGATTGGGTCGTTTTCAGGCCCACGAAAGGTAAAAGTCCATTACAATCAGTATAAATAAAAGTTCCAGGTATGAGTTCTGGACAGATTGCTTACAATGCAATATACACATGCATTACAGACCACTTGGTCATGTTGCTGACTTAAGCATCGGAGTGCCTTTGACAGGTGCACGACCGCCCGACTTGGAGAGCGAGGTGGGAGAGGACGAATACTACTACAACCAGGACTTGAAGATGAGAGCCCGTTCGGCCCTTCCCAGCGCATCCAGCCCTCAGCCAAGAGCTCGTGAGAAGGCGTCCGTCCGCCACCGAGTGTCCGTCCGATCCGTAGCGTAAGATATCATCCGTCCGCCTACCGTTCGTGAGTGTTTTAGCAGGGTCCCACCAGATCCGGTCGAAACAATTTAATATTAAGATGAGATTTAACAAAAAAAAATAACATAAATGGTTGAACTATAGTATCTTCAATCCACGTTATGTTTTTCACTGATTTGTAGTTTACGTGGGAAAAGAAAAGAGACAGGTAATAATGATAACATTTTTCATTTACATTTTTAAATATTGATGCGAGACAAAATACATTAGACATATAAAGTTCTTCTGTTCACTAATTTGTAGGATAAGATCACAACATAGTCCAACAAATAATACAATTAATCATACCTCTCCTCACCATATTTTTAGGATCAAACAGTTTTCTTTTATTACTTGATGTTGAAATATTATTCATTAACATCTTTGCGTGAAATTAAGTTAAAAGTAAGTTTTATTTGTTATATTTAAAACATGGGTTGATCAAGACTTCAAATACCACACCAACTATGCATTAAGCCTTTCCAAGATAGTTGCTTTTAGGAAATTGATCTAGTTTTCACTGCTACAATAGACACTGATAAGAGAAAACTAGTGAAACTTCTCTAGCATGACAGCATGTGGATTTGGATTTGAACAACTTAAAAACCGTTATATCCGAGCAAAACATGCTAAATTCCGCATAGTTTGATGTGTCCAGATTAAATCTAGTCCTTGCCATCATGAGCAAAGAACTGTTAATGGTACGAAGAAACAATTAATAATGTCCCCGCCTCAATTGTTTTGGCTTAGTTAAAGGAATCTTTGAAGCATGATCTGAAATAATATTCTTAAGAGAAAGATGAAATCTAAGAAACATCCTATTCATGCTTTCCACCTATGGCAGCCGCATATTCTTGAGACCACCACCACTGTACTTAAATCATGTTTTTAATCTATATTTCTGCTTTCTAAGAGATGCCCTGTGTATTTTTTTATCTCAAGGTGCAAATTTAGCAATGTGACGGGACCACAATCTGGAACTGATTTGAAGGACATTGTTTTGCCATTTGAAGATGTGGTCCCTCACAAGTTTCTCTTTGCCTATTACACTTTAGCTTGTCAAAATATTTAAATGGAGAAATCAGTGGGAATTGTGGGCTAATGTTAGTGAAATCCCACCATCTATTTTCAGTTTAACTTAGACTTTTTGTACTCATTTTTACTTAAAAAAGCTTTATAGGCATAGGTGTAACATTACAGCTCTTGACAAAAGAACTTATTAAGTTGACTGGATACGGGACAGAATGATGATGAACTTGCATAGAAAACTATAAAAGCATCACGAGTCTACACTGTGTGCAACATATCAAAGTCTTATAATTTTCTTGCTTACGTGATCCCCTTTGTCGCATAAGGACGATAAATTCTTGCATAAGAAAGGGTGTACAGAACGTAAGAAAAGTTAGATAAAAAAGAAGTAGAAAAAACTGAAGGTAAAAAAGCCTTCGTGAACAAGTGTTTGATTTAGAAAATATTGTCGGGTTATCGACCAAAGAAAAAGAAAGTGTTGTCGGGGACGTTTAGCTTCCAACAACAAACGTGGAATCGTAGATCATGAGGGAGAGCACCGCACCGAACCAAAGTGCTCGATTAAGAGAAACTTGTCAAAAAAAAAGTTTTTTTTTTAGTATTGTAGAACTGTGTTGAATTGTCCTAGTGCAGTGTAGATAACAACGACAGATAAAAGTTAAAATTCAAATATTATAAATTTCCAAGTTTTATTATCAGTAAACTTCATCGCAATTGAATAAGTTAATAGATGTTACTCATATTTAATGAAACTTTAATTTTAAAAAATAAATTAAGTTACAACTATTATCCAAATATATCTTAACACTTATTTTATTAATTTAAAGTTATGTATTAAATTTAGAAATATTAGTTATGTATTTTAAAAAAATCGTGTTATCAAATCAACGCATTGAAAATGTGTAGAATTGAACATAAAGAATGTGCAAAAAATAAATATATAACACAAATATTAGGTCATTTCAAGTAAGATCTTTGGAGGTATACGCGTGCGTGCGTGCGTTGGAAATGATATCATGCTGAAAAATAGTACAAAAGACTGCCAGAACTATGCAAAACTGGTGTTACGGTAAATTGATCCCTGAAGAAAAAGACTATATATTGCTCTACGAAACAAGAAAGTATTCGACATTTTAAAGTTCACCAGAAGAAGTAAATAACACTTAAGTCATATATAGAGATTAACCAGTTGCATACATTAGAGAGTGTAAAATTGTTCCCTTGGTTAGAACTTTTGAATTTGAATTTTGGAGATGCATCTATCATAAATAGTTGAAAGGGATGGTCTTGTCACTAGCAAGAGCATTACCCAATTGTAAGGATAATGAAACTGCTTTATTGGATAATGAAGGCGGCCAATAGGTGTGGATAAATTATTACATAATTTTTTTTCCCATCAATCTATTTCAACCCCTTTGGCCAAGGTTCCTCATATAATCTACCTTTCTACTCTCACAAATCAATCAACTGAGACAGCTATGAAGTCCCAAATGAACAAAGAGAGAGTAACCCCTATTCCCAATACTCCTTGCAACGCCGGCGATCATATTTGCATCGACCCGGGTTGCTTCTTCTGCAGCATGGGAGAAGCAGATGCATCTCTCAGAAGGGCTGGAATAACGACCTGCTTCAAAGAATTATTTCAGGGAGAGAATCATGAACAGCACGTGCTGGTGCTGAGTGGACTGTGGCACATTGCAATGACCCAACCCAGCGACCCAGAGTTCCCATCCTTCGGAATATTCAAATGCATGGCAAGTCTAATCCACAAAGGGATAAACGACAGCCACTGGCTTCTCACAAATCAAAACATATACATACCCTATTACGCTGCTCACATCATTGGCTCTTACACGATGAACAAGGAGGAGTTTGCACAACTGGCCGTGCAATCAGGTGTGATACCGCCATTGCTAGACCTGCTCAGGGGGAAGATCAGTTGGGTTGAGCAAAGAGTTGCTGTTAGAGCACTTGGTCACTTGGCCAGTTACAAAAGCACGTTTGAATCAGTAGTACTGCACGAGCAAGAGGTAGTGAAGTTGGCCTTGAACTTGGCTTCCACTTGTTTAGAAGTGGTCTATGTTGACTTCGTAGCTGTGAAGGAAAACAAAAGGCTGGAGTATCACAGAAACTTGCTCACTAGAGGGGTTGGGGATTTGGAGATGGAGAATCGCAAGGCAGAGGAATGGGCTAGCCAGCTTCAGTGTTGGTCTCTTTATCTTCTGAATTGCTTTGCTTGCAAAGATAGGGCTCTGGATCTCATATGCAAGAAGGGGTTTCTCAAGGACTTGTGTGATATGTGGGGAGGGATGATAAATCACACTTCACCAGCAGGGGTTGGACTGATACGAATCTTGTGTTATAGTAAAGAAGGAAGGAAAAACATTGCTCAGTTACCCAAAGTTGTGAATGCTCTAGGTAACCTTTCAAGATCTTCAGATGATTGGCAGTATATAGGTATCGATTGTCTCCTTCTCCTTCTCAAGGATCCAGATACGAGGTACAAAGTTCTTGATGTTGCCGTCCCTTACCTGACTGATTTGATTGAACTTAAAAACCTTGGAGATAAATCAAACGTGGGCGAGACCATCACAAAGGTTCTTCTGAATTTGAAACCTAACAGACAAAAGGTTGGAGCAGTATTGCAAGAAGTGATGGATTTGAAAGTGGATAGGAGGGACCAGGAGAAGGTACTCTCGGAGGAAAACTTGGAGGAAACAAAGGCTTTGGTGAGTTTGATAAAACAACAAGCGAATCACAAGTTCAGGTTGGGAAAGATTGAAGAAGCTTTGGTGAAATACTCCGAAGCGCTTGGTGTTTGTCCCTTGAGGTTTAGGAAAGAGAGAATGGTGATTTATAGTAACAAAGCTCAGTGTCATATTTTACTGAAGGACGCAGATTCAGCTATCAGTGACTCAACGCGCGCTCTTTGCCTATCCAGCCCTGCAAACAGCCATATGAAAAGCCTTTGGAGAAGATCACAGGCATATGACATGAAAGGAATGGCGAAAGAGTGTCTCATGGACTGCATAATGTTCATGAACAGTAGCATCAAGTCGGGTGGTGAGACCATGGGTGTCAAGATTCCATACCACCCTGCGCGCCTGATCTGCAAGCACATGGATGCCACGTGGCTCTTTGCCACTGCTCGCTCCAGGCTAGAAAAAACAATGCAAGAATTGAACCAAGTTGGCGGGCATGATCAGAACCAAAAGCAACCATGTGATCATAATAAGACCATGATGACGATGATAGAAAATACAAACAGTCATATGCACGGTAATTAATTCCTTGCCTTCCTCATTTAATTTGTTGCCTACATAATTACATAAATTTCTTGAAAAATATTCACAAAATTAATATTCCAGCAATGGCTTTTGACATAACTGTAGCACACAGTACACAACACTCATATATGCTTCTTTTTTTCATGTACAATAATATGCATCATATAAGCACTGATGATCATAATTCTCAGATCTTAGTAAGTTATTAAGTCATAATTAAACTAACCTAATTTAAATAAATTTCTTCATAAACATTTATTAAAAAAAAGTCAATTTAAACAACTTTTCTGTTAAAATTAGTTTGTGAATCCTTCACTACATGTTTGGATGTCCATCTAGGGTATTGAAAGTGAAATACTATCGTGGTAGTTTTTTTTGTCATTTCTAGCTTTTGACTTACGTCATGAATTTATAGCAGAAAAGAGTTGCTGATACTGAAATAAGCATGCTTCGGTGTAGTCAGAAACTACTTTAAAGGAACCATTGATGTGAAAAATAACATCTCAAATGAAGTCGATGAAATTATTGCTTCGATGCTGTGTTCTCTAATCATTTTCACACACACTATGAGTAATACCAAAATCGAGTATTTTTAACATAATTTTAAGTAAATATTATCATCTTTAATAGTATATTAAAGAAATTATTTTCAATAACATGCAAACTAACTTAAAAAATGGAATGTATACTGTAACTGACTTGAATTTAGAGTACAAACTCTGTTTATTTTAAACTTTACAGCAATTGCGTGCGTGAGGGTCAAAATCACTTTTGCTGTGAACTACTTTTTCAGGTCTGTCAACCATTATTGAAGAACCTTTTCACGCGAAAGAAGGTGGTGGTAGGAGAAAGATGGAAAGGGCGAGAAGAAGATTCAAGAAAGGTGCTGCGGCCGGAGCAACGTAGGTCAATTTTAATGGCTTGTTAGATGCGAAGGAAGAGATTCTTGTGCCACCCAGCTAGGCCCCATATTTTGGCCACTAGGTTAAACTTAGCCATATAAATACTTTCTTTTTTGTGTACTTTAATTTGTGAGGGCATTCATCTGTGAGTGGCAGGTTAGAAATGGAACCAAAATGGGTCTCTAATAATCTATATTTTACATATGACAATGGAAAATGGAGTAGTACGTAATGGAATGGGTAATTATAAAAGAATAGCGTGACCGATATAAACCAGCAGAACCCCGGGAAAATGGAGAGGACCACATCTCCATTCTTAATATAATAATGTAATTTACTACTCGAATTAAAAATACTTAGAAATGTTAATATAACCACACTCACATGATTTGGCTATGTGAATTGAGATTAGAAAAATATAAACTATAAATTTATTAATTTTTATACTATTTTTCTTAGAATATTATATAACAACTGTTATTTTTATTTATTAGAAATGTAAAGTATATATTATCAATAGATGAACATCAATCTCACCTCTAACTAAAACAATACTAACAATACTAGAATATATTTTTTTATTAATCTACATTACGAAATGCTACTGGTGCAATTAAATTTAAATTATACATTTCAAATATGTAAAAACATATATTCGAAGAAATTAAAATAACAATAACTCATTCATTGGTGTAAATAAAAGGTAGATATATGATTTTTATATGAATAATCATCAAAATACCCCTAGCCTTTCTAGAAAGCACGAATTTAATTCTCAGACTGGGATTTATTTTTAATTTTAAATATGAAAATCATCTATGAATGACTTTTGAAATTTTGAAGAATACTAATCACACTAAAGTAAATTGATGGTAGCCAAAAAAGTTCGCAGAAAATTACTTCTAATAGTGTATCCTTAAACTAAAGGTTCCTCGTAATTTATAATTTCTTTTACAATTAATAATTTTATAATTATATTCTGGTTAGAAGAACACCTAATTAATAAAAATTGTAAAATCATATAATATTTTTTTCACGAAGACTTGTTTTATTTTAAGTAAATTTACTATCTTATATTGTTTTTAAGGTTTTGTTCCACATTTTCATTCTCATCAAGACGAATAGTGGGAATTGGGTGAGTCCAATTTTATTTTCATCAAAATAGGAGCGTATTTTTTCTGCTATACTAAAGATGAAGATCGTGTGGTAAGGGAAAAAGTCACACTTTTACACTAAAAACAATAAAAATTGACATGGTTACTGATTTTTTTGTCATGAATCACAACAATGATAAGTTCACTTCAATAAGAAAAGTTAGATTTACATTTAACAAACTAAGTCAAATTAAGAAAATAAATGTTTTACCATATATATAATTTATTACAGATATGTATAATCTTAAATATTTAAATTATATTGTAGTGAGAAGAAAACTAGTACATAAACTTTTTAATTATAAATAATTTTAATTATTCTTATAAATTTTTTATTTTTTTAAAATTATGTACATAAATAAAATGTTTAATTATAAAATCAATTACATATATATCCAACGAATTACATAGTGTTTTTTATGATATTCCCTTGTTTATAGATAGTTATACCTATTTAAAAACACGAAAATAAGTTTTTAAATAGAATAATAAGCTTAATTTTATAAATTGACTAAATATTAATATAGAACATGGTAACGAATTTCGTTTTCAATTCTCTTAAATTAGCTTCATTTTTTTTATGCATGTATCTATTTTCATGATATGTCTTAATTGTTTTTATCCGAATGGAATATTAACAATTTTGTTGAAAAAGAATACAAACACTTAAAAATAAACACATAGCTATTGATTTATTATATATTTAAAACATAATTTATGTAATGTGAAATTTAGTATATGAAAAATACTATTGTTATAAACACCACTTAAAACTCTATATAATCCTAAAAGATATAACAAACTGTCCACTTTTATATTAAAAATTAGATTATACGACTTAATGACTGGTATTTAACTTTTTCGCTCTCTTATTCAATATTATTTTATTTATATTTTAAAACATGAGTTTTACAACTAATTTTTTTTTCTCATCTTCTAAAAATACTTACTTCTTTTTATCACTATATAAGTATTTGATCTACCGTCTTAAATAATACAATAATTTTATCACTTTTTTTTATCCTTAAACTTTATTTTAATAATTTTATATCATAAATAATTACTTACAAAAAAATAGCACAGATTAAATTATATATTATAACTACACAACATAATTACTTTATTTAAACACGTTTTATTTACCATAAAGTTTAAATATACAATAATATGTATTTATTATAAAATTAATTGCGTGCCGCTATATTTAACATCATACTAAATATTTAAATAAAGCAAGAAATATAGAACTCTCAATCTTGGGCTTATCCGATTAGAATTATCATCAGGACAGGTCATCTCATCATTACGATATTGTTACTATTATTATTATTAATTCTAATAAATCGATCTGTAAGTCCAAGAACTCAGACCATAAAGCCTCTGCATCTGCTAAATCCAACCATTCAGATTCACTTCTTCATTTATCCTAAACACTTCCCTCTATCAGATTCAAAATCAAACCAGAAAAACATGAGTTGGTGGTGGGCTGGAGCAATCGGCGCTGCCAAGGCAAGTTCATCAATTATTCATCATGTTTTTTCTTTCTTCAATTAAATTATTATTTCTTAATTTTTGTTCTTGTGCTGATGCAGAAGAAATTCGAGGAAGACGACACTCCGCGAAGCTTCGAGAGTGTGGGACTGGTGATCGGCGTAACGGGCATCGTCGGAAACAGCCTCGCCGAGATCCTGCCTCTCGCTGACACCCCAGGCGGTCCATGGAAAGTCTATGGCGTGGCACGGCGGCCGCGGCCGCCGTGGAACGCCGATCACCCCATCGAGTACGTTCAGTGCGACGTTTCCGATCCCGCCGACGCCGAAAGCAAACTCTCCGTCTTGACCGACGTCACGAACATTTTCTTCGTGTCGTGGACTAACCGTCCCACCGAGGCCGAGAACTGCGAAGTTAACGGCGCGATGTTACGGAACGTGCTGCGCGCCGTTATCCCCAATGCTCCCAATCTTCGTCACGTGTCCCTTCAGACAGGCACCAAACACTACCTCGGATCGTTCGAATCCATAGGCAAGATCCAATCCCACGAGCCCCCCTTCACGGAGGATCTCCCGCGATTGGACACGCCTAATTTTTACTACACTCAAGAGGACATTCTCTTTGAAGAAACCGCTAAGAAAGAGGGTTTGACTTGGTCCGTACACAGGCCCGGAACAATATTTGGCTTTTCTCCCTACAGTTTGATGAACCTGGTTGGGAGTCTTTGCGTTTACGCCGCAATTTGCAAGCACGAAGGGATTCCGTTGAGATTTCCCGGCACGAGAGGCGCCTGGGAGGGTTATTCCTTTTCTTCCGATGCGGATTTGATTGCGGAGCAGCATATTTGGGCCGCTGTTGACCCCTATGCGCGGAATGAAGCATTTAACTGTTCCAATGGTGATATATTCAAGTGGAAGCATCTTTGGAAGGTGTTAGCTGAACAGTTTGGGATTGAGGAGTATGGTTTTGAAGAAGGTTCGGGTTTGAGGCTGTCGGAAGCGATGAAGGATAAGGGTCCTGTTTGGGATGAGATTGTGAGCCAGAATCAGCTTCTGCCTACCAAGCTTGACGAGGTTGGTGATTGGTGGTTTGTGGATATTATGTTCTCCGGAGAGGGATTATTAGATAGCATGAACAAGGCCAAAGAACATGGGTTTTTGGGATTCAGGAACTCCAAGAATTCGTTCATAAGTTGGATAGACAAGAGCAAGGGTTATAAGATTGTACCTTGAAGAATTGAACTGTGGTTAATTTGTAATGGGTATCTGTTTCTGGTTTGATTTATTTGTCTCCACTGTAAGTTATCTGGAATAAATAAAACTCGCACATTAGTGAGATAACAGAAGAGACTGTGCATGAGGATTTGCGTTGTGTTCTGTTTCTGTCTTGTATAATAATGCCTCAATGAGAGATGAAACTGTGTTTGAAAAGGATTGAATTTCTAATTTTGTATCAAGAGCTAGATCTCCTGAAAGGGGTAGCAGTTTTGAATGAAACGCAAGTACCACTTCCTGGAGACGTGTTTAGTTGTTCTTCCATTTATAGCAGTGATTATTGTTATAAAAGGGATTGCAATTTGTTAATAAATATTAGGAGAAAATTGATTTGACTACTGAAACAAGTTAATTCAACTACTCGCTTGAATGAATAGAGTGAGTCCATTATTGCCCTTGAAGTAGTTGCGTTTCTCTGATATCTATATACATTTGACAAAAGTAATGGTTACCACGCACCAGTGAAGTCCAAAGAAAGACTAACGCTCAGTTCGCTTTGAGTTCATACATATATGGAGAATGGTTTGCGTGGATAGATTTGCGATTAATTTCGTTTTCATGGATTAAGATTTGGAAGATATAAAAAAATTCATTCCTAGCTGATAGAGGAGATTTAAAGGTGATTATAATAAAAAGTCATTTTTATTCCTGGTATGAAATAGCTTTTGCAGGATAGGTGCATGCACTGCTGTAATAAAAATATCCATTCTAATTATAAAACTTGAGTAGTTTTAATAATAATATATATTAATAATAAATATAATAATAAAAAAACTAATAATAATAATTATTATAATAATAATATTATTATTATTTTAATTTATTAAATTAAATTTTTTTTACATTTTAAAAAATAATTTTTATTTTTTTCTTCTTATAAATTTTTTTACAATTATATATAACATTAATAATTATCATCTTATATTATTTTTATTACTAAGGGTATTTTGATAATTTTTAATTTTGATCAACTAAACAAAATATTTTATCTGTCACATCAATCAAATCCTACATTAATTCTCACAAACTTTACTTACAAACTTTACTTTCAAATCCACTCAAATAAATAACAATTAATTCATTCTCAAATCCTCTCAAATTCATCCACTCATTCTCTCCCAATTTCTGTTTCCCAAGTCAACACACCCTAAGTTTTTAGAATGAGATGATAATGTTACTAGTTTGTTCCTAGAATCATTGAGCTTCTTGAAGATACGAACTAGGGATGGCAACGGATCGGGTCGGGCACGGATAGTGCCTACCCGCAACCCGACCCGACAAAAAAAAATCCACCCGCTACCCGACCCGCTACCCGCACGGATATCCGCTTAAAAAATATCCGCGGATATTTTAAAACCCGCGGATATCCGTGGATACCCGTGGATATCCCATAAATATTTAAAAAAATATATTTTTATAAAATATTATAATAAAATTTAAATAAAATTACAAAAAATATATAAAATATAATATATATTAAATTAAATATAAATTAAAATTTAATTTTAATTATATTTAACTTTATAAAATATAAATTAATGTTAATTTTAATTAAATTTAACTTAATAAAATATAAATTAAATTTTTATTTTTATTTTTTGCGGGTAGCGGATATCCGTGGATACGGATAGTATAATACCCGCACCCGACCCGTTTATAAGCGGGTATTAAAAAACCCGCTACCCGTAACCCGCGGATAATAAATATCCGCGGGTACCAACTATCCGTCGCGGATTTTATCCGCGGATATCCGCGGGCGCGGATTTTTTTGCCATCCCTAATACGAACGTTCTAAACTATGGCAGTAATTAATGTTGCGGCAACATGTAGGACTGAATTTATTTATTTTACTAAGAATTTCACTCCCCGATTCAAACTAATGAGAATTAAGATAAACAAATATACAGAAAAATAATTGTTTAGAAATACAAATCGAACTTAAAATATGAGAAGAATTCAAAATCAAATTAAAAAACGAGAAAAATTCAAATTCGAATTATAAGATATTGAATAGCGATGGATTGAGTGCACGTTTTTTCTTCAATCGTTTAAGACGTTTTTTTAAAGTTTTTTTAAAGTTAAAATTGATGGAGTAATGAAATTTATAGTGCAAAATACCTCATATAATCATTGATTTAGTGGTATTATCTTAACTGATTTGGGTGTCCTACGCTAACTAAAACTTTATAATTTTGAAAGTTTAATATTATCTTTTATAAAAATCACAGTTTTGGTCATTGACTTTTTTTCAAATTTTTTATTTAATTTTAATTATCTATCATTTTGTTTTTTGAATGCTTTTTTGACAAATTTTTATCCTTTAAATTATTTTTTTATCTCTAAATTTGTTCAATTTTCAAATTATAAAATATATTAAATCACTATGTTGAAAGTTTCACATCGACTAGAGATAAGGTCAGATTATAATATATAAATGGGGTGCAAACCTCACTTTACAAGCCGGTTTATGGGGATGAGTAGGGCTTAAACCAATTTTCTAATATGGTATTAGAGCGAAGTTAGAGTTTATCCTAGTAATATTTCTTGTTTCTTGGACATTTCTATTTCACCCTTTGTCATGTCACTATCGGACCACCCCATTAATTTATACTCTCATACACAAGATTTTTATACAGTGTAATTATATATAAGGACTAAAATTTGAAGAAATAAATATAGAAATACAAATTATAAATAAAATGGCATATGTGAATCTTTTAAATTGGATATTTATATATTGTTGTCGTGAGTGACAATTTTATGTTTGTAGATCAAATGAATCAAAAAATGTATGCTAGGTAGTTATGGTGGACTTGTTTTTGGGATCTTAGTCCGGGTGTTGCTCCCTCCACCATCCCAAGTCCATACACCTCCACATTAATTTTGTTTATTCCAGAAATACCCTATCTCTCCTCATATTGTAACCCTAGGTTTTGAAAGCTGATCATAAACAATGGTACAACGTCTCACCTACCGCAAGCGTCACAGCTATGCAACAAAATCCACAAAATCTAACCAGCACAGGATCGTTAAGACCTCCGGTGATAAGCTGGAAAACAAATCTGTTAGTGACAAGTTTAATTAGTTTAATTTATATTACAATATGACTCATTCGACGTATATACATATATACTAATGAGATTTGGATTGTTACAGTCGCAAATGCTAGTAGCTACCTAAAGTCTGATATTCATTTTACGTATGCTTTTAGACTTTATATTGAGTCATATTCATTTTACTTAGTTTGAATCTTCAGACATAGATGGATTTATTATCAGATTGACACATTGCGGTAGGGTATTTCTGCACCATTGTTTCTGATCAGCTTTCAAAACCTAGGGTTGCAACATGGAAATGTGTAAGGTATTTTTGAAATAAAAAAAACTAACGAGGAGGTGCAGGGACTTGGTGTGGTGGAGGGAGCTTAACACCCTCTTATTCCAAATGGCCTTTCATTTTGTACTGTCATATGGGTCCATGAAAAAACGTTTTTGCTTCCTGCACTCCATCATTACTACTCCACCCCATACTAACTGAAAATAATTAAAATGGCTTTCCTTACTGTACCACATTATCACTCCCGGTCACTGTCTTTCACTGACACTGTTGCAAAAGAAAAGCTCGTTCTGAAAAAACTCTTTTTGAAAGAGATTTCATGTATTTCAATTTGTTTTCGAAAATTTAGTTTGGAAGGTATTGTATTGTTTTGGAAATTCTGTTTTCAAAAACCTGTTTCAAAGTGTATTTCATATATTCTAAAAGTTTCATTATAAAATCCATATTAATTTCTACAAAAATCTGTTTAAGAAAAACTTTTAAAATGGTTAATCTAGAATTCACTTTTACAGAAAGTGAAATAGATATTCTGAAAACTATAGCGTACGCCTAGAAATTAAGGGGTACAGGAAGAAAAAGCCTGAAATAAAAAGGCTTCTCCACTGAGGAATAGTTAATTGCATTTTGCTCTGATTGGTTTGATTAGGCCCTCCATAATGCCTTTTCCCTTTACTCTGTATACTCACTGGTAAAGAAAATAAGAAATCAGAAATGGTTATCACAACCTTCAACGGAGCTGGCGTTGGATTTGGTACGCCGTTTGAGTTTCGCCATTTCTCCATATTTCGAATCTCAATTCCTTTATCTCACGCGATAGTATTTTTTTCAGGTTTCGGCATAGGTTGCGGTTTCGGTGTAGGATGGGGTTTCGGAGGTCGGTGGCAGCATGCTGCATTTATTTTTTCTGCTTTACTTTCATTTCCAAATCGTTTTAATCGAATCCTTTAAGAGGTTTCTCTACCTTTTGATATCGTTTTCCGGTGCCATGGGAATGCAATTTTTATAGTCCCCGCTGTTTACAAGGTCTTTTTAAGCTCTCAGAATCTTGTAAGAGTCCTTGTTCGTGAGACTATGCTGACAATTTAGATGTAATTTTAACATCCTTTTTTTTTCGTGTTAATCTTGTCGTTCCAGCTGACTGTGTTGGTATATGGTATTTTTTGAGTCTGGATAATGGAGAGGAGCGGGGAAATCGAGTGAGGTGGATAGGCTTTAATCTTAACTCAGTTTTTTGGCAGAGAAAAGAATGTGGATGGACAAAGAAATTTTAGTCTTATAATTTAGACCCGGTTTTGATTAGGTTTTTTCTAGCTATGTGAAGTACTATTTGATTTAAATGATAGAGCTTTTTAAAAAGATAAATAATGTAAGTTGATATTTTCCTTTTTGAGAAGTTTTGATTTATTTTTATCACCTTGATTCATATTTCATCTTGGAATTTATCCAAACTTGCTCTGAGTTCATTTTCATACCAAAGTTACTTATAATTGGCTAAATATGGTTGTGTGGAGTGGAGAATATTGGACTACATTTTCTATCATCCCTCCTCGGTTCTATGTTAATTTTCATTCCAAAATTTCACCGGATTTGCTTCAGCTAAACCAATCACACTCCTCCCAAATTCTGTCTATCTATTGTTACTTTCCCCTGTCAAGTCTTCTGCGAAGTATCTGTCCTAGTTTCCTACCACCCTTTTCTATTTAGCTGAGTGTATTGAATGAACTTTTGCCCTCTAGCTGTCTTAATCATTTCACTTATGAACAAACTACATTCTCCAAAATCTTGACACTCAATCTCCTGGATACAAAGGTGATTTAGACAGTTCAGTTGAGGATACAGAATCCTTCGTATCTGGAAACTGGGAACTGGAAGGAGCAAGGAACAGACTGTTGTGACTAGGGGCAGTTCAGAGGCAAAATATAGAGCAATCACTGAAGGTGTGCCGGACTGATCTAGATAAATAAATTACTTGAAGATTTATCTCTTCCAATTCATGAACCTGTGAAACTCTTTAGTGACACTGACAGCGATGCAGCCAAGGGCATAATCCTTCTACTCTCGAATATATGTAAAGAAATTGGCATGTATGTTAATATCAAATACATACAAATAACAACTACTTTCGTCTTATTTAATAACACTATCTTCAAAATATCGTTCATTTGATTGGATTTTTATGATCAATGACATTTTTTTTATTCTTGATATCAAATTCTAATAAAGGGTAGATCGGGGGGAAATTAATTGTTAAACTAGATTGATATAGTTAAATGATGTCTATTAACTTTCTTAATTACTATGAGTTTTTTATTTGTTTATTGTCGGTTAAGAAGGGTTTGTTCATAATCCAATTAAACCTGATAAGATGAAGCATGTGAGGATTGACAGAAACATAAATGCATCATATCCCAGGTACTGCATTGCAACCAAATTATAGGAAGTAGATATGCTCACAAAGGTCTTGTGCAAATACTGATCTAATGTTGGCTAGCTAGACCAACATCTATTTTATTCTAAGAGAATGAGAGCATCTCAATAATAGGAAGGATTTCACTCAAGTATTCTATTTTTATTTTTATTCCTGTAACTTGCTGATTCCTTGTTAATTCTGTAAATATTTATGGATTTTGTTTTTTTCTTTATATAGTGTATCTCTTCTTTTGAAATAGTACGAAGATGAAATCATTTTCTTCATACTCTGGTCATAATTTATGTATCTGATCTGTTGCACAGGTATGCCATTGAACTTATTGGGTCTTGGTGCAGGTACAATAAGCATGAATCTGCTTTCTTTACTATTTCTAAGTTTTAATTTTCAGTATTCAATGGTTATGAATATGACATGCTGCATGATGTGGGTAGCCTTTTTTTCTCCAAAACCTTCATCTTACAGGTTACATTTAATGACTTTTTCTTCGAAGGTGCTTTTGTTGGAAATTGTTTTCTAATTATTTACCCTTCTGGTTTGTTAGTTAGTGCTAATACCTACTAACCTTATGGGATAGGATTGCCATCATTGCTCTAACCCCCTCCTCCCTAATATATATGTGTGTGTGTGTGTGTGTGTGTAGAAAATTACTCTGTTTCTTGTTTCCTAACTCAAGTAATGTTGCCCTTTGCTATTTCTTGGTTTTAGTTCCACTTATGATTTTTATGATTTTAGTTCCACGTTATTTCAAGTACTTCTATACCCAATTGTCTTTGGATTTCATTTTTATGTTGAAATACAGTTACTTTTTTTTGTACGCGACAAATTGTTTACAATTTGTTTATACCCAAACAAAGTTGCCAACCAATCCGGAAATGGACCATTGTTTTCCTTTTGTCTGTTACAATACTGTGTATTGCTTTTATATTACAATAAAGCTTAGATCAAATTAAAATTCAGGTCATTTACAAAGACCATAGATATATGTAACAGTTATTTTCGTATTTGTTTCTTTATTGCATGCTGTTACCATGTCAATCTCACATTTTACAATGGTCATAGCCAATGAAATGACTGCACATAGAGTTTTTTTAGTGTCGCTAAATTGAAAACATGTATTATCTTCAAGGACCGAATTTTTTTAATCTTTTTTTTTGAATTTGACCTATCAATATCGAATTGGGTATGTTGGATTTAATTTTTAAGGTGGAGGCTGTGGCGTTGGAGTAGGACTTGGTTGGGGGTTTGGTACTGCCTTTGGTAGCAAGTATCGGTCCTCACGGGTCACATTTCAAGGAGTGGAATTTGATAGCAAGGAGAAAGTTAACAGCAAGGAGTTCTCAAAGCCCAGTACAGAAGCTGGAGGTGCACGGTAGTGTTTCTACTTTGTAAATTCCTGGTCGGCCTATGGAGATAAATTGAATTTGTAATAACAAGAACATGTGGAGATTGCGACTTCCTTTCAAATTGTAGCAGTTTTTGGATAATGGCTGCCCCTAATGGTAATGTGATATGTACGCATTTTTTATTTCAAGAAAACTAATGGTGTGTTTATAGTCATGGAGTGGATGTAGAGCTTTTGGTATTAGCACTAAATGTGTACGCATTAGATGAGTTTGTTTGGTGGCACGGAGATTGGAAGGAGAGAAGTAAAAAGTGAATCTGAATAGTATTTTTATACATTATTTTTTATTTGTTTCTACTCTTTTTGTCATTCTCTTTTCTGTTTTTTCTTCAATGAAAACTTATGGTGTTTACTTTATTTTTCTATAGTTTTTTTCATTTTCATCGAGTATATTGTTAAACCGTTAGCAATTTCTCCAACAAAAATTTTTTAGTAGGAAATATTGTACTATTAAAAAGACTTTTTTGCAGTGGTATATACTTTTGCAGCAAAAGTTCACATTATTAGAATACTACTAATCATGTAAAGTATATTAATAGGTAAACTTGTTCTTTTTTATTATACTTGAGAGGATTCATTTTCATGGATGGAAGAGAAGCATGTATCACCCGAATTCTATTAATAGGTAAACTTGTTCTGATTTTTAAAGTAATCACCCAAACGGTCTATTAAAGTCAAGCAGATTTGCGTGACAAGATCTATCATTGGAGCAAATGATTTCACGTTGACAAAATAAATGGTATTGCTTATTGTAAAACTCGTAAAATTAAATCAGTATTACTAATATTTAGGTGTTTGTGTGTGTGTGTATGTAGAGTGTTTAAATAAACAACTCATTTAAATAATCAACTTATGCTTAAGTTTTTCCAATTTATGCCTAAATTAAGTTTACCTTACTAGCACATTGATTTGATTTGATTTTTCTTTATTTAGTTTAATGATTTTATTTTATTTTTAATTTTAGGTGCAGTTACTTTTGTTTTCTCCCACCTACTGTTCATCGCAATTAATTATAAAACCACATTTAATGACAAGACAATGTACTGTGATTAGATATCAATATGTTTTATTTTCATCAGCTGTAAATTATTATTATTATTATTTAATGTGATCAAATAATTAAAACGTAGGATTCTCCCATTATTTACCTGATAATTAAGTATAACATTCTTTTAACGTTAAGCAACTCATAATTTATCAAGCGATTTAACCAAATTTACACTATATACGTTAATATATCTAAAATAAACTCTATCCTTTATAAATAACAATTAAAATGTATGGCAAGTAATAAATAAAATTGAAGTCTCGTTATTTATCTTGGAAATATTCTAGACGATGGTCTGAGATTAATCATAAAGAGTAGCAGTTATCATATAAGCCATAAATAGATTTGGCAGTTATTCCCATGCACATGATGAACTGGTAGTTGATAACCATAGAGGAAGAAAAGCACGTGGTGGTAGAAACGGAAAGTGCAACCTATCTACCACCGTTTCATTTATAAATTTGGGTATTATATGTACGTGTCTTATACTGTCACACTCATTTCTTACACGAACTTAACCAAAATCGTCAATCATTAGCAAGAATGGCCGAACCAAGGGTTTTCACTCTCTCACAGGTTGCTCAGCACAGATCCAACAAAGACTGTTGGGTGGTGATCAATGGAAGAGTAAGTACTACCTTATTACGTTGAACACTCTAACTGTCGATCATCACCAACAATATACCAAAAAGATTCACTCAGATGTTTGGTGTGATTTGATTTTTTAGGTTTTGGATGTGACAAAGTTTTTGGAGGAACACCCGGGAGGGGAAGAGGTGGTTCTAGAAGTTGCTGGGAAGGAGGCGACGAAGCAATTTGATGCCATTGGACACAGCAAAGCAGCACAAAACATGGTACTAAAGTACCAGGTTGGTGTTCTCGAAGGTGCCAAGGTTGAAGAGGTAGACATGAACGATGATGTTGTTGACATGGAATCCAACAGCAAAGAGATGAGTGCCTTCGTCATCAAAGATGGTGCAAACTATAAGTCAACCTCATTTTACGAGTTCTTTGTTCCTCTTCTTGTTGCTGCTCTCTACTTTGGCTATCGATGCCTCACCGTCCCTCAATATTAGCTCTTCTTATTCAAACTTGTTGATCATATGATCAATTGCTTTATGCTGCATGTCTTAGCTTTTAATTCAGATTGTTGCTTATTGATATCTATCTACTGGAAGATGTAATAATATGGGTTCAACGAGGAGAATAAGCTCTATTTTGTTTCATTCAGTTTCAAATTTTCTTCGGTTCATTTTCTATTCTTCAACCAAATATGTATTTTTCTTATACAATGTTAGGTTTTTTTATGATCAAATATTATGGGAAGATCTGAGATTATGAAGAATTTTTTTTTGCTATATATGTGTATATATATTATTCACACATGATTTTGTATTCGAAATTTTAGTTTTTCAGGATCAAACTATGCATTAAATAAGCATATTAATGTATCAGGCATGAGTCAAATAAAATTTTCAATGTGTTATATGTAAATTTTCTATTAAAAGTTATATATTCCTTCCACGTTTCACTCTCTTAATACATACATAGTTTTCCTAACAAGTTATTAAAGAGACTCCTGACACCTGGTTGAAGACTAAAAGAGAATTGCTTTGTAGGCTTAACCATTTCGTGATGTTATCTGTTAATTTATTATTTTACTTTTTCTATTTGACACAAACTATGACATGAGTTGTGTTTGGTAAAAGAAATTCTCTAAATGACCAAAAATAAATTAATTTTTAAAACAAAGTAAACAAAACACACAATTCTACATTCGGCACAGTAGACAATTTGTTTTATTTGTTTTTAACCTCTATAGTTGAATATTTTAATAGTCATATAAAGAGAAATTCAATACTGATAAATTATGAAAACCATAATATAAAACATTAAAACATTACTTCTGATTCAAAATATTAAAATAGAATATATTTAATGATTTTTAATATATGTTATTTATCTGATTATTTCTTATTTTAGTATTAAAATATAACTCAAACTTAAATTCTTAAAAAAAAACATGAGAAGTTGTGCCAACCATTATCCAAATCTCTATTCTTTATTCTAACTTATGAGCGACATCATTTGTTTTGGTGGATGACAGTCTTAAAGCACAAATACGAAGATGGATGTGTGAATTTCTGACATGTTTGTTTGAGGGTGATTTGGAAGCGCGGATTTGTTGGAGGAAGAATCATGGACGAAAAGAGGGTGAGATATGAAAGGAATGTACTAAGTTTAATTTGAAATAAGAATGTGTTGTGGAGGTGCTGCTGTTCTCGTCTCATGCTTGATGCTGCCTTGCTCTTCCTAATACTGTTGATGATAATTGTGGAAACCAATGAATGATGGGTTCAAATAAAAGGAGAAAGATAATATAACATAACTGGGAGAGAGAATTGATTCTTCTCTTTACATAATCGATTTCCCTTCCATTGTTATTATTAATAATAATATAATAGTATTAATAATAATGATAATAATAATATTATTATTATTAATAACATTAATAATAATAATATAATAATGTTTATTAAGAATAATAATATTACTACTAATACAACTTTTATACATATATAATTTTTATTTTTTTATTATATATTTTATTAATAATTATTACTATTATAGATATAATTATAATAATAATATTTTTGTAATTTTAAATAACGTAAGACTTTTTAATTATGAAATGAAATCTTGTTAACATGACTTGTTCAACCTCAAAACTTTTTTTAAAACTTGTAACATTTTGATAATTTCAAAATTAAATTACCGCATTGTGATTAAAAAAATGCCTTACAAATTTGTAGCGGGAGAAACACCCTTTGAAATAATTATTTTTTATATATACTAATTATACAAACTTATTCTCAAACTACACAATTTGAAAATTGTGATATAAGTCAATTTTTTTTATGCAAACGATTATTTACAAGCCAAAACACAAAATATGAGTAAATACACGGTTTATTCTTCCAAAAAAATCCGTTCTTATTTAGGTTTATTAAAATATTACAATTTAAAATTAAAAAAATATCACTAAATTATAAAATTCACAGGCCACTTTTTTCCTTAAAAAAACTTTCACATTGTAAAATCCAAAAGTTGAAAATAATTTCTGAATCATACGAAACCTTTTTTTTTAACCATCTCCAACTTCTCGAAGTATTTTTTTTTTAATGTCTTCTGAATTGTGAAATCCGAACTGACAAATTATTTTTATTTCTATCTTACACAATGAAAAAAAAAAGGTAAAATGAGACATTTTTTTATATAGGATAAAGGAAGAAACATAGAGGTAAAAAAAGAAACTTTTCTATAAAACACATAGCATGTATATATTTTTTCTTCAATAGACAATGCCTTGTCTGGGCAGGACAATGGAAACTTTCTTTTTATTACAGATGTACTCCGGTGAAAATTTAAGAGAAAAAACCATGAGAAACAGAAATGAAAGTTTAATCAAATAAAACTAATACAAAATAATTGAAATGACAGGCCGAGTCTTCCAAAGATTCGGTACAATTAATAAATCTTTATTTGTTGAGTCCTTGAACAATATATAATCTTTCCAAAGCTCTAGACTTAGTATAAAACAAGTCAGTTTCATTAGTTCTTAGCAATTGGCATGAATGAAGATGTTGGCCCCAAATTGTAAACGCAAAGCTAAAATCTTTGGTAGATAACACAGTTAAAGCATCCATGAGAAATTATATTGGTTACTGTTCATTCAATTAGTCCTGTACATCTGTATCTCCTGATATAGTACAAAAGCGAAGAGAGAATAAAACACTCTTCCTGAGACCATTCTAAAATAGGTGAAAAATGCCATGAAGAGAAAAACAGCTAGGAAGTGCTACACTGGGTGTAATGGAAGACTCTAAACAGTGATGTCAAAGCATTAAAATGTTACATCAGAACATGTATGCCAAAGAGAACCAGAAAAAGTAATTTATGAACTCGAATCAAGGCTCCGCTGATTCTGCCTGCCGCATTCCAGAAAGTGATAAATAATGGAACAAAATCTTCCTTTCTACATCGTGCAAAAAGCAATAAAAACTGCAGTGAAATCAAAATTGTAAGCAATATATATTATTTCTAGAATGGACGGCCAAAGTAAACAACAATTGAACAGAAACACCCTAAGACTAACAACAATTGCAGTCTAGAATTGACATAGCTTGTGAATATTCCTTCAGCCTGTGAGGCATTAGGACAAAGCTTCAAACAGTTACCAAGTACTATAGACCGAGATATAAGCACAATGATGCACACAGAACACCCTTTGGTAGGTGAAAACAGCGAAATATAAAATTTCTGAGTAAAATTTTAGAAGAGGTAATCTTGACTAATCTCTCTCATATGACATTTGGATGTACCCTCTCCCCACCCTCCCCAAGTATGCATGGAATATAAGCAATAAGCAATGCTAGAGGTCAGGTTACCGACCAAATTTAAAAAATAGTTAGAAGTGCAGTTGCTGATTACTAGCACTGTTTGGATAACCAATGTATGTGATCAGAATTTCAGAGTATACAGTGTAAACATAATAAATAGATTGAAGACTTGAGAAGAAGGGAAATGTAGGAATAATAAAGTTTTATAAGTTCAAAATAGCTTCATGTCCATGTGTGAAATCATGTACATAGAAAGGAACGAAGAGCACCAAGAAGTAGCCTTCTGGCTTTCAGAAACAAAGGAACCAGGAGTAAAAAGAGACGAAAATAGTTCCATGATCAGGGGAGAGCGGATGACCTAAATGGAAAGCATCATCAACACGGCAATACCAATTATTAGAATAAAAAGGAAGGAGGTGAAATTCCACCAATTAAGTAGTGTATGATAAAAGCTATAGAAATCTGAGAGAATGCAAATGCATACGTTTCTTTAAAACACCCAAACAAAGATCTAAAGCTTACCAATCAAGCAAAGGAGAATAACAGCCCAGATAGTTATTTGAACATGCCGATTGTATTGCATTTGGTATTGAGATCTTTGAAGCTGCCTTTGCAAAGCCCCGTACCACCCGTGGAGTTGCTTATCATAAGATTCGTCATAATTATCAAGGCAAGTCTTACTTTTTTCATAGTATGCATTGTTGCCCTGTATTTAGAAAAATAAACATGAAATATTAAGAATTAAGCAAAAGCATCGACATACACAAGCAAAACTCTGTTAAAAAACAGAAGCAGCTAAAGCACAAACCCCATTCAATCCAGCTGATGGTAGTAGTGCATTATCCGTTTCTTCACAATGATTCACTGGTTTCAGCTTTCTATAACCATTCTTCGGCCACTTCAACTTAGAGATAGTTTCCACGGAACCAAAAAATCCAGAGAGACTTGCTACCTTGTGTACAGGATTTAGACTGGAAGAACCATTGGAGGAATTTGATTCTTGCACACCATCAGAAACAGTGATTTGCCAAGAACCAATGTCAGGATCAGCACTAGCTGCCCTGCGATGCCCAAGTGACTTTTCTTGTGCTGCATCAGACGAAACCCACCCAGATGAAACATGTAAATTGCTTGAACAATTAGGGATAGAATCTTTGTCACTTAACTGCACATTTTCACCATCTCTGCTGGCACACTTCACAGGAATTTTGCAAACAGCAGCCGATGTTCCCGAAAGAAATGATGCGAGTTCATCACGCTCTCCTTCATCCAGACGTGGCCAAGGCAGAGATGCCTTGCTACCTGAATGAACAGGTTCTAGTAACAAATGTTCAACATTGCTGATCTTGTCACGGATGGCATCAACAAAATCTCGGTGTCTATTTCTCGCATCCTCAGTTGAAACTTTGCTATAACTTGACCGAGTAGCCCGTTCAAATTCCTCTAACTGCATAAGCCATACAAGTGCAACCACATGCTTTGTTATGATGATACAAAATTTGAAACTCTTTACTAAGAGAAATTACCTGCCATTTAGCAGTGCCAATGGCAGTTTGTAGATCTCGGCGGGCTTCATCGCAGTTCCACAGGCTGGATGCATCCTTCATTGCGTGAATCCATGTTCTATAGATAGATTCCATCCTAGATAACACAATCATACCATGTCAATAACTAGAAAATTAGATCCAATAGATATGTGGTTCAGTTGGAAACACACGCTGAGGAAGACTTAAAGTTCAATTCCAGCAAAAACACATCCAGGGACAGGAATGACGAATTTTAACTATGTTGTCCGTCCCTGACCCACAATTAGTTTCAAAGCCAACCCAGGGGTCGAAGCTTATGAGGAAACCTTGATCTTGTAGCAGAGCCAAAGCTCCCCGTTATATTGGTTAATAATAATAACAAGAAAATGGCATCAATTCAGGCTTCTTCTGTTAAGATTGTGCACAAAAAATGAACTTAAAAACCTTAAAGTCATTCAACATTGACTTCAATGCCAAATAATAGAATAAAAAGGTAGGTATTATTGGGAGGTGCATTTATTTCCCCCCAAAATGGAATTACATGGCAAGATTATATTCTATTATGCCTACATTCCTCGGAAAAACAAAATTAACCATTGGATTAAACATAAAAATCAAATGGAAAACCTAATTGGAAGAACAACAGATACCGGTCAGAAGATTCCTGAACTTCTTCGGCAGCACTAAAGAAAGGATCTTTTTCCCATCGATCAAAACTGGACGCCATGAATATTGAATGATAATATAAATGTATGATAACTGGAATATGGAAAAGAAAATAGTGGGTAATCTGTGTTGGGGATAGAGGGAAAGGTGGTGAATTAATTGGAAGGGATGTTCTTGTTATTCTGTTCTCTCTCAGAATAATGCCAGGAATTGCAATTTGCAATGAAACCAAAAAGTAAGAAGAATAATTAGATTATATATATCCCTCTTCTTCCCTCACCCATTTTATTCATCAAATTATAAGGTCCCTCGTGTTTCACTTATTAATATTAATACCACCAGAATCAGCACTATAATGACACTTTACTTAATTTTTTTTTAATAAAACTATTCTTTTTATTATTATGATTATAAAAATTAAATAGGTATAACTTTTATAATTTTATTGTAAGTAATTTTTATTTATTTTGTAAGTCATGTTTTAATTAAAATATAATTAAGTTTAAAACATGCTAAATAAAAAATATTTAAATTTAAATTAACAATCACCTAAAAATAATATTGATAAGATAATTATTTTAATTTTAAAAAACTATTTAAAAGATAAATACAAAAATTAACACAAAAAAAGAATTTTTACATATTGGCATAAAATTATTAAAAACCTATTTAATACCTCTTTAATATTATTAGTATAATACTAATAGAAAATCTCTGCATCAAATTTTTAAAATAAAGATTAGATTGAGATATAAAGAAAAAACCTATTTAATATTTTTTTTTTTTACAAAGATGGAACGAACCAAACGATATGATCTATAATTTAACATATTTTTTCACTCTTCAAATGCTAAAACAATTATTTTTTCCCTTCCTCTCTTTGTCATTAGTTTATAGTTTATCTATTTAACTAAATATGAAATAATAGTCAATGAAATATTTGTTATATTTTATGATAATTTTTATTAAACATTTTAATTATTAATCAGAGACTTGACTATTAATCCAACAAAATATATATTTCTAAATAATTTATAACTTCTAAAAAATGTGCTTTTTTTAAATGAATATATGGAATTAATTATTTATATTTTGTAAAGGTATTTTTTTCAATAATGCATACCAAATTTTGTTTTATTTTATAAAAAGTAAAAGTGACTTCAAAATTTTAAAAAATAATATTGTAATAAAAATTAAACTCATTCATCTTATAAAACTATAAGCACACTTAAAAAATAATTCCTAATATGTTGTAAAACCAAAAACTTTCTTTTTCATAATTTTTTATCCAATATTAATGTAGAAAATAGAAAATAAATACGAAAATTGTTATAATAAAGAAGAAATGAGAAAGGTTTTAGAGTGGAAGGTGAGGGTTTGAGGTTGGAAGCAAGAAGATGAAGGAAGCAGAGGAGCAACTGTGCGAGGCGGCCAGAAAGGGTGACACGGAGAGAGTGAAGGCTCTCATAGACTCCGGCACCGATGTCACCCACTTTGACGGCGAGGGCCTCAACCCTCTTATGCACGCCGCAAAGCAAGGCCATGCACCCGTCCTCACTCTCCTCCTTTCTGCCGGCGCTCCCTGGAACGGCCTCTCTCCCTCCGGCCTCTCTGCCGGCGACTACGCCATGCAGGAAGGTCACAGCGAAGCCTTCGACCTTCTTCTAAACGCCGGTACACATTCCTCTTTTCCATTCCGAGTAGTACTATTTGCCTATTGGGATCTGATTTCGTATCAATTTGCCAGGGATTCAGGCCGAACTGATCCTGGGAACAATTGCGAGGAAGGAAAACAAGAGCGAAGATTCTGGTGTCGATTATTTGGAAGATAGAGTGAGTTTTAGTGAAGACAAGCTCATGGACTCTGAAAGCAAAGCTGTGATGATGGCGTGGGAGAAGCCGTTGATGGAGGCTCATGCCAAAGCTGTTTGTTCGGGAGGGGGCCACGTGCTCAATGTTGGGTTCGGAATGGGGCTCGTGGATTCGGCCATTCAGCAGTATGCACCTGCATCACACACCATCGTTGAGGCTCATCCGGAGGTGTATCAACGCATGCTTCGCTCCGGTTGGGGTCAGAAGGAAAATGTGAAGATAGTTTTTGGCCGATGGCAGGATGTTCTGTCTCAGCTTGAAACATATGATGGTAATTTCTAATTCTTATCTCCATGGACGTTGATACTTAATTTAGCACTGCAATATATTCAATTTTCTTTTGTTTAAAACAGACGAATATTTTTTTTTTAATTATTTTTGGAGATCCTATATTGGCTATGGAGTCTGCTAAATTTCTTTATTTGAGTCACTTTTTTGGATTTATTTAAGCTTAATATCTAATTTTAAGCTGATAGCTCCCCCAAACGGACCGTCCACCTGTTACCAAATTATCTGCTGAGTTCATTTTTTAGTGTATCGAAGATTTCATATTGTAATGATATGGCTACTAAGGGTGTGACTGATAGAGAGGAGAGAAATAGGTTGGATGTAAATCAGTTGGTGGAGTGGAAATATTTGATAAATAAGATGAAAGTTAAAGGTGTTTAATTGAAGAGAAATAGAGAAGAGATGAGGATACAGATAGAGAGATGAGTATAAATAGGAAACAGTATTTTTCTTTTTTTTTTTAATTATCTTTTGTTCTTTCTATCCTACCAGACACCCTATCTTAATTGATCTTTATCCATTCTCACAACCAAAGTTTATAGTATATAGTGAGGGAAATCTTTAATTTTTTAGCTTTTGGAGTTGAGTTAGACCCAGTTTCGAATCTGGGAGTGTTATTTATTTGTATCAAATGTATCCAATTCTTTGGGAATTTGATCTTTAACTGTTTTCTATATTGTCATGCAATCAATGCACTGACCTCTCACCTAGTAGAAAATTAGGCTTTATTATCATTGTTGTTGAATATGTGTATTATGCGTGATGAGTTTTATCTGGGTTATGTCTGATTTGGATCAACGGCATGAATTGTGCTCAGGAATATTTTTTGACACCTATGGGGAGTACTACGATGATTTGAGGGAATTCCACCAACATCTCCCAACACTATTGAAGCCTGGTGGTATCTACTCATTCTTCAATGGCCTCTGCGGCAGTAATGCGTTTTTCCATGTTGTTTACTGCCATTTGGTATCACTTGAGCTTGAGAATTTGGGGTATTCCACGCAATTAATTCCATTACCTGTTAAGGATTGTTTAGGAGAACAAGTTTGGGAAGGTGTGAAACAAAGATATTGGCAGCTAGATACGTACTACCTTCCTGTCTGCCAGTCTGTAGAAGACCCTGAATGATGTAGGAAATTTATGTTCTGCAGTTTAGAAGAACTGCACCCTCTGCAGTTATTGATTTCACCATTGATGCTAGTTTTTGTCCCTTTTATATATTTAAATCAAAGGAATGACTGAAATCTCATGCAGTGTTTTTTCGAAACTGTTGAGGATATTAAATGGAGTGGTGTATGGTTTGATTTTAATCACAGTCAAAAGTGTTCTAACATTGTTGTTGCATTTGTAACTTAAAAATGATACTGTAAGAATACGGTTGGAATCATATTGAAATCCTCAACTTCATATGTTAATTTCGTTACGTGGTGTCGTTTAAATTCAGAAGTCTTTGGCCATAATCACCATGATTCAAGAAAGATCACCATAGTCAATAACGAAGGATTTCTTTTCAAACTATGGAATTCAGAAAAAACTATTGTTTTCAAGTCTAAGGCTACAGAGTGCTCATAACTAGATGAAGTTTAGGGTAAGTTGAGCTGTATCCCCCTTTTTTCTTTGTTAAGCTTTCTATATGAAGTTGAAGGTAACAATCTAATCAAGTCAGTGTGGTAATAGCTAGTGTAACCGTCTTCTCAATTCTTGACGCTAATAATAAGCTTATTCCTGGAACGACTTCTGAAAAAAAACAAAAAATTAGAAAAATTCACGAGAGAACTTTTATAAAATTAAACTAAATATAAATTAATTTTTCACTGGAAAAATATTTTGTTTTAATTATATTTCTCTTCAATAAATATTTTTAGAGAAATTTGTCCAAAGATATTTTAAGAGGATACAACTAAACTTCCGAGCAAATGCCTTAGCACTTCAGTTTTTGGTCTTCATATTTTTATTCCTTATTACATATCAGTACTACTAAATTACCTAAAGAAATCTAAATGTGCTGGTAAAGGGATTGGGATGCCTGCAGTGGATAAACCGTCTGATAGATAAACCTGTCATGTACGCGCCAACAAGACCAAAAAGCTTAGTAAATACGAATTACCATTCAGTGCCATTATTCATTAATTCAGACAAGCCATTAGTCCATTACCCTGTTTCTTTACTGTACAATCATTCTTTTATAATTTTCAGAGAACAGCAAGAGACACAAACATCATACCCCTTTGCTGGACCGAAAGCAAAACAAAACATAGATAAACGATTATTCTTGAACTCAGCCGCGTTTGCAACAGGTAATTCAGAGTTAGGGCCTTTAAAAATCAGTGTCAAGTCCAGCTGAAAGCAATGGGACTAGAAACCTTGTGTTTCCCATCAGACCATTCTAGATAAGCAAAACTGGTTGTCCCAGAAGGCTTTGAAGAAGACGTGAACGTAACTGTGTAGCTCTTCTTCTCATTTAGTTCACGGAAACTAAGTGTTTGTGGTTGAACCACAATCTTCACCGAGGGAGACTGCGTCACTGAAACTGTATACGTTGCTGGGGCACCCACGTTTGTTAAAGTCCTTGTGTACTGAACAGTGGTTGGTTTTTGAGAACCACCCTTTACTCCAAAAGCCGTGTTAAAAGGAACAGCAAAAGATGGGTAGTTGAGATCTTCCACTCTGTACTTCTTCCTTTTGCTGCAAGTAAAATCTCTCCTTGCAACAAGCTTTATCTGATAGGAACTGTATTTCAGGGCACAGAAGAAGCTCAAGTAGTCATCCACGGTGGCATCATAGACAAGGCCAGGATCAAAAGCAGCCACTGGATCTACATGTCCAGCCCCAAAATCAAACGGTGTAGCTGGTAGGCCATTGTCAACATCTTTTAAGGTTTGCCCATTTTTGTAGGTTCTGTAAGATGTGGTCATGAGGGCAGACCTTATAGCTGCAGGGCTCCATTCTGGGTGAGTGCCCTTAAGAAGGGCAGCTAACCCACTGACATGGGGGCAGGACATGGATGTGCCTGAGATGATGTTGAATTCCACATGCCTTGTGTCTTCAGTCATACCAGTTGGTCCAACTGCACCTGTCCATCCAGCTAGGATGTTAACTCCTGGAGCTATCAGGTCTGGTTTGAGCACCTTTGGTGTTAGCAAATTGGGCCCTCTTGAGCTGAAAGCTGCCACCACTGGGGATGGTTGAACCCCTAACTGGGTGCCACCAAACGAAAGTTTAGCTGTGGGATTGGGAGATGAGAAAACATACTTCTTTAGCTCATTGCTGGATTTCTGGCCCAAAGCTAGTGCGGGAAGGAGATAAGAGTCAGCTATTAACTCTTCCCCGTAATCTTCATTGTTTGCTAGTATCATCCCAATGCCTCCAGCACTCTTCACCACCAGACCCTTTTCCACCCTTGGATTCCCTCCTCTGTCACAAATCACGATTTTTCCTGCTACTTTTGCAGCAATCAAACTACCTTTGCCGCACTGACTTCCTTCTGAATCACCACTTACATTACCGGCATACACAATTGGAATTGGAGTCTTAGGTGGGAGTTTGCCATTGTAAAGGGACACCCCAGTGTATGCCTTCCCATTTCCAAGGGTGACATAGGCAGGGAAGTCACGGTCTATAGTTCCAGCACCAACTGTGGTTAACCATGGTGCCACATTAGACAAAGATGCTTGACTAGGCCCACCATTTCCTGCTGAAGTGGAAACCAGTATTCCGTGGGCAGTGGCAGCAAAGGTTCCAATCGCAATAGTGTCTCTGTAGTAATCCGCCAAACCTCCCCCAATTGACATGGAAAGGATGTTGACACCATCTGCAATGGCCTTGTCAATACCAGCAGCTATGTCTGATGAAAAGCATCCTCCAAGCCAACACACTTTGTATGTAGCAACTCTGGCTTGTGTGGCCATTCCTCTTGCCGTCCCATTAGCAAAGCCGAAGAGGCTAGCTCCTGCAACTACAGAGCCTGCTGCTGTTGTTGAGGTGTGAGTTCCATGGCCATCATCATCCCTTGGTGACTTTGATTCTGTACTTTCATTGATGGGTCCAAACGCCGCCTCATAGCCCTTGGCGAAAAACCTTGCACCAATCAACTTCTTGTTACAGTTTGATGGGTTGAAGTTCTTACCTCTCTCACACTCACCTTTCCAGCTACTTGGAACTGGCTCAAGACCCTTGTCATCGAAGCTTTTTAGCTCAGGCCACACACCAGTGTCTAGCACTCCAACAACCACATCGCTTTGTTTTCCAGAGGCCAGTGAAAAAGTGATGGCTTTCCCCAACCCCAGAAACTCTGGTGTTCGAGTTGTGTGAAGATCGTATCTAACTTCAGGGATGACAGAGAGAATTCCGGGTTGCTTTGAGAGTAACTCTGCTTCTTGGCTAGTTAGCCTTGTGGAGAAGCCATGAGCTACATGTTGGTATGTGTAGAGCATCTCTGCTGACTCTGACACTGATTTCAGTGACGAATCATACCAGAGGAGATGGTCATTGAAGCTTGATGGCATGTTGAATTTGTCCATGTGAATTATGTATGTGCTTTTAGAGTGGTGATTGGTTTTCTTTTCTGCTACGGTGTGTCTGCTACAGAAAACCAGCAACAAAGAAATCAGAAGGGACTTGAATATCACCATATTCATCTTGTCACCTTGCTCTCGCTCCACCATTTCAGGTTTTAGCAGAATTTAGTCTCAGCCTTCTCTCCAATTTGCTTCACAAACACAGGGAAAGTTGCTATATATTGTTGGCTGCGGGCCAAGCTAAGCTATCTTCCAATAATTGGAAGGGAATGATAATAAGGGATGAAAAAAACAGTGTAATGGAAACGCAATGTACACTTTCATCCATATAAAACTATGTTGATATCAAATTTTTAATAAGTATAGCAAAAGTTAACAAATTTATATATATTATAACTTTTTTCTCGTAAAAATGTAAAAAGAACAAAATAAAATCACCATTCTCTTGTTTAAAGATATTACACCCTATGAGAATTTATTTTAATTCTATTAAATATACAAAATGAATTCAAGCACTGAAGTTTTTGATAAAATGAAAGATTATGTAATTCTGTAATGATTTATAGGAAGATAAAAAAAAACCATGTTTATCTTCAAATTTGATCTAATATTGTTATTCAAAAAATACCTTTACCTTTAATTCTATAAATTTTCTCTAATAAAGATGACTAAAAGTAGTTTAGGAAATGTGTTCTATCAAATCAGGAATATTATTAACTATCATTTATAACATCTATAAAACTAGTTGTTTTTGCATTCATGGGCCATGGAGATTGCTTCATTTTATTTCATTTAATTAATTCAATAAACACAAGCAACGGTTGGCTTTAGATTTTCTGTTTATCCCACTAAATTCAATCACTTCCCACCAATCTAAACTTAACTAAGTTAATACGTCACAGCATTAATTTGAACCCATTCAACTTATTTGATTATATAATGAAATAATAACACATTAAAATAAAATGTAATAAACTGTAGTAGTTGGATGTATAATTGCACACGGTGAACTACATAGGATCCTGTTAAAATTATTTTTCACAAAAATGAAAAGGGTTAAATATGTTTTTAGTCCCTAAACTATTGGTCGTTTCTGGTTTTCGTCCCTCTTTCAAAGTGAGGTATAATTTGGTCCTCATTCTTTTCGAAAACGTTCGTTTTAGTCCTCGAAAATTAACACTATTTAAAAATTTGGTCCTAACCAAAGTTCCGGGGACTAAAACGAACAGTTTCGAAAAGAATGAGGACCAAATTGTATCTTACTTTAAAAGAGGGACAAAAACCAGAAACGACCAATAGTTTAGGGACTAAAAACATATTTAACCAAAATGAAAAAATACCTTTTATTTCAATGCTTCTATCAGAAAATTCGATAAGAGAAACATCAGACATATTTTTCAAGATAAAATCATGACACACTCAAACTAAAATATTAATGTCAAATCTTTCTTACTTGATTTCTCACCAAAGGAAAATATAATTACCTAATGAATAAAAATATTAATCTTATTAATGAAAAAAAAAAGAATTCTTTTAATCTTTTTTTTTTCATTTTTTTCGCTAAACTGTTGAATTTATTAGGCAAAGTAATTCTTTAATGTATCAGAATAGATAATATACAACCTCTTTCTTTTATTATGGATATTATTAAGAGAGAGAAAAAAATGGATTTACTGTCACTTTACTTAAACTTCTAACTATATATATATATATATATATAATTTTGTTCCACTGTTTACTTTACATGTCATATTTTCACCTTTAAAAAAGTTTGGAGTGTACTTATATACAAAGAAAAGTGGCATTGCTTGTGGAAATGTACTATCCCAACTAAGTGTGAGTGTGTAAGTTGCAAGAACATTATGGAAATAATAAATCAAACACAATCAATTCCTACAACATCTATACTGTTAAACTATATTTATAAAAAAACATACTTGGTGGATATGGTTCTTTTAATTATTTTATCTATCCACTATTTCTAAAAACTAGCTTGCAATCATTACATTTCTTCTGTAAATAAATAATTTTTGGTGATAGTTCTTTTTAAGTACTTCTCATCACATTGAAGGCACGTCAACCATTTTTTAAAATTAATTTAATATAAAAGAATTTAATTATACACTACAAAAGAAATATTAAAATATAATTAATTCTAGAGTTAATATAATATCATTTTATAATTATTGATAATAAAATAATATTATTATAAATAAATAATTATAATTAGTTTGAAAGTTAAGTCTAAATTGGTCTTTAATATTCTAGTTAGTAGCTAAAATATTGATAATTAATATTAGAAATTAATTTTAATTTTAATTCACAAATTAATAATATTTTTTTTTCATAGTAGAAATTGTTTTAGATACCAATAAATTTTAATTTATAAAATGATATTTAATTTAACTAATATAGTGATTAATTATTTTGATTGATTGCTAGTTAATAATATTTGTATAGTAATAAACAAGGTATGTACAACTAATTCAAGAGAACTTTAATTAAAATTACAAAAGAATAATAACATAGGTCAATTTGTAATAAAAGATATATTTACTTTTATAAAATTTACGAAATTAATTAGCTCTAATACATATTTTTTAGTTGATTGAAATAAATTTATTTGTATTAAATTTATAATATAAAATCTCATGTGATAAGTGTTTATACATAATTTAATAAGTATGCACACATTAGTTAGTATATAAGGATGAATTTGATAAAAAAGATGAAGTTGAAAGATAAGAGATATAGTAAGTATAATATCTGCATATACCTCATTTTAGACTCTTAGCTTTCAAACTAGGAATAAAAAAATTCAAAATTGAACATTATGATATTCTTAAAACTTGATAGGATCTTTTTCAATACATCCAATCACTTAGAAATCAAGGTTAATAACTATTTAATACTTTTATTTTTTATTTTTTATTTTTCTATTTATTTTTTAAAGAAAAAATACAACCGAGTATAAGATTAGAATTGTAAAAGAGTTAAATATATTTTGTCTTAAAACATGAAAATTGAAAATAATTTATGTCCAACACTTTAATATAATTTAATCTCCTAATTTAAAAAAAAACATATAATTAATTATTTTAACTAAATTTTGTTAAATTTATTTTCTAATGTTTTCTTAATTAACTTGAAGTAAAAATATTTTTAACGTTTCAGTATTAATCGAAAAAGTGTTAGAAATATTAAATAAACCTAACAAAATTTAATTAAAAAGATTAAATACACAATTATAAATATGAGGAACTTAAATTAATTCTAACTTTTACTTAAATTTAGGAAGTAAAACATATTTAAACCATTGTAAAATGAATAATATTTTTAATACCATAATTAATTATAAAAATGTTATTTCAATTAACTTAAATGAAAAACATTACCATTTATTTGTTGGAAGTAGAGCTGTCAAAATGGGTCATCTGATCTGCCCACCACGGGTTGGTCACTTAGAGAGTCAACCTAACCCGACTCATTTATTAGCGAGCCAAAAAAATTCAAACACAGCCCGACCCACCACGGATTGGTGGATAAAAGGGTTGGCTCACTGGCTCACTTAATTACAATTTTTTTAAAATAAAAAAAATTACAATCTTTCTATAACTCAAATCTAAACAAATTTCACTCCCAAATCTCACTCCCAAATCTCACTCCCAACATGGTGTTTAATTAATTTTGAAAATAAGAAACTTAAATAATATTTTCAAGAAAAACAAAATAATAAATATTTTTTTATAAAATTAAAATTAAATTTTAATAAAATAAAATTAGGTTGATGGGCCAACCCGGTCCACCACGGGTTCAACCCGCATGAGCCGGGTTTAAATGAACCGGGTTAAAATCTGACCCGCATAAAAAAATACAATTCTTTCAAACATAGCCCAGCTTTTTCAAACCCGTGATGGGCCAAGTTGGTCCACGAGTAGTGACCCATTTTGACAGCTCTAATTGTAAGAGTAAACAAAGGATTAGATAAATGATTATTGTTATATTAGTTTGTTTTTACCCTTTTCTAGTGTGTTTCTGTTTTGATGGTGGTCCAGTGGACAAAACATGATGAGCAGTTAAGAAGTAAGTATACATTAACATCTTGACCATAGGATTCTTCCATGCTGTGCAATTAAAAATAACCTAAATGCCAATAATTCCCTTGCTTTTCTCTCAATCATGGATGAGCATGTGGAAAATGAGGACTCTCACTCTACTTTAGTACACTACAAAATGATAAACAAGTTATATGAATTTAGTTAATGAATAGCGTAACATTAATTCATCTTTATATGTATATATGAATTTCTTTTGTTTTTAAAAGTATTATATAATTATATAAATTTATCATTTGGTTTAAAGCCACTTTTGATTCCAATAACTTTACCAATGTATAATTTTGATTCCCTCAAATTTATAATTGCAATTCTTTACTTAATTTTTGAAATTAATATCTTTTCCATCACTGATATAATATTATCTAATTATGAAAAAAAAACATTTGTCAAAATAAAATACATTAAAATTAATTGTTAAACGTAATATTAATAATCTTACTTAAATGAGTAAATAAAGTTATTATTAATTATTCAAATAATTATAAGACATATTAAAAAAAATCAAAAAGTACTTTATTTAAAAAAAACTGAATAATTAAACCTGCAATTAAAATTTTATAAGGAATAAGAGTGAATGTTATCATTATTATTTTGTACATAATTTTATGAATTTTTACACTAAATTGACATTATTTCTATTAATTAAATTTTTTAAAAAATATTTCATTTTAAATTGTCATCAAACATAACAAACGATATGCCAGTAATTAAATTATATTCTCAAAAGAAAAGCTTTTCCACTTATTTTTTTTATTAAATATGTATTGAGTATTTTTTTATTAATTAAAATCAGTTTCCTTTAACATATTTTAAAAAAAAAATATTTTGTCTTTTATTATTTTTTATGCACAAGTATGTGAGATACTAGATGCTTGATTTGTACCAAGAAACCCACTGAGATATTGGTTGATATAGTGGAAGAAGCACTTAGAGCTTAGGTTACTGCTACTTATACTATTCAATATTTTCAGATATTTATTCCACCATCGCCTCACAATTCTGCAGTATTATATAAAATGTAAAGATACTCTTTATGCATTATGCATTATGCATCATGCATTATTGTGGTTGTTGGCTCCACTCCACCTACACCACTCTTCAATGTTATCCATTAAGCTTAATGTTCCACTTAGATATTATCATTTGTTTCTGGATAAATTATCTGATTCAAAGGATTTATATAATATCAGTACTTATAACTTTTTTTATGAAATTTGTTTCGGTAGATACTTTTAGGGACCGAGAGACTAACCTGCTGACGCGTCTGGGTCGCTCGCTCGCTTCCAAACTCCTCCTATTGGCCGATCGGTGTTGGCGCAAACCGATCGGTCTCCTTCTTGACGAGGGGGATGTACCTGCAAAAGGTACTCCGACGCCCAAGTTAGGCGTGTGATTTGAAGAGTCTCGGCTCTTGGTTGAATATTTAGTGAATGGTTATCACTATTGAGTATTTGAGAGTCATGTAGAGTAAGTGGAACGTACCTGGCTTTTGGCCCTGGCTTTGTATTTATAATTTACCTCATGGATCCTGAGCTGATATAAGCCCAATAAAATATAAACAGAATAAGATATAAACAGATTACCAGAATATCCGGTTGGTTGTTTGTAACCACTCGGTTAATATTTTATACTATACATTATGCCCCCCAAGTCCGAGTTAAGCGGTTGGCTTTAGCCGTGGTTAACTATGGGACTTATGAGTTTGAGGGAGGGTGTGTTTGTTGTATTGGTGAGCTTCTGCCGCTCTTGTCGGTGGTTGAAGAGAGTTCTTTTTAGAACTTTTTCCATGTAACGACAAACTGATGGCGTTTTACCGCTCGTCCTTCAACATGAACCAAGAGGAATTTACCTCTCGCCCTTCAACAGGAATCGAGAGGAATTTACCTCTCGGTCTTTGACAATGAGCGAGCGGGTTTACCGCTCGACGATCGACGTTTGACGATCAACGATCGACACTAACCGAGCTGGATTTACAGCTCGTCCTTCAACAGGAACCGAGAGGAATTTACCTCTCGGTCTTTGACAATAAGCGAGCGGGTTTACCGCTCGACGATCGACGTTTGACGATCAACGATCGACACTAACCGAGCTGGATTTACAGCTCGTCCTTCAACAGGAACCGAGAGGAGTTTACCTCTCGGTCTTCGACATTAACCGAGAGGGCTTTACCTCTCAACCTTCTACTTTAACCGAGAGGGATTTACCTCTCGACCTTCGACTTTAATCCAGAGGGGTTTACCTCTCGACCTTCGACTTTAACCGAGAGGGGTTTACCTCTCGACCTTCGACTTTAACCGAGAGGGGTTTACCTCTCGACCTTCGACATTAACCGAGAGGGATTTACCTCTCGACCTTCCACATTAACCGAGAGGGATTTACCTCTCGACCTTCAACATCAACCGAGAGGGATTTACCTCTCGACCTTCGCCTTTAACTGAGAGGGGTTTACCTCTCGACTTTCGACTTTAACCGAGAGGGGTTTACCTCTCGACCTTCGACTTTAACCGAGAGGGGTTTACCTCTCGACCTTCGACATTAACCGAGAGGGATTTACCTCTCGACCTTCCACATTAACCGAGAGGGATTTACCTCTCGACCTTCAACATCAACCGAGAGGGATTTACCTCTCGACCTTCGCCTTTAACTGAGAGGGGTTTACCTCTCGACCTTCGACTTTAACCTAGAGGGGTTTACCTCTCGACCTTCGACTTTAACCGAGAGGGGTTTACCTCTCGACCTTCGACATTAACCGAGAGGGATTTACCTCTCGACCTTCAACATTAACCGAGAGGGATTTACCCCTCGACCTTCAACATTAACCGAGAGGGATTTACCTCTCGACCTTCGACTTTAACCGAGAGGGGTTTACCTCTCGACCTTCGACTTTAACCGAGAGGGGTTTACCTCTCGACCTTCGACATTAACCGAGAGGGATTTACCTCTCGACCTTCCACATTAACCGAGAGGGATTTACCTCTCGACCTTCAACATCAACCGAGAGGGATTTACCTCTCGACCTTCGACTTTAACCGAGAGGGGTTTACCTCTCGACCTTCGACATTAACCGAGAGGAATTTACCTCTCGACCTTCCACATTAACTAAGAGGGATTTACCTCTCGACCTTCAACATCAACCGAGAGGGATTTACCTCTCGACCTTCGCCTTTAACCGAGAGGGGTTTACCTCTCGACCTTCGACTTTAACCGAGAGGGGTTTACCTCTCGACCTTCGACTTTAACCGAGAGGGGTTTACCTCTCGACCTTCGACATTAACCGAGAGGGATTTACCTCTCGACCTTCAACATTAACCGAGAGGGATTTACCCCTCGACCTTCAACATTAACCGAGAGGGATTTACCGCTCGGTCTTCGACCTAGGAGTGCTCCCAAGGGAACGGGCTTTACCGTTCGGCTTTGAGAGGGTTTTACCTCTGTTTTGAGCTAGGATTGTTTCCTAGTGAACGGGATTTACCGTTCGTCTTTGAGAGGGCTTTACCTCTCTCCCGAGGGGGATTTACCGCTCGGTCTTCGACCTAGGAGTGCTTCCTAGGGAACGGGCTTTACCGTTCGGCTTTGAGAGGGTTTTACCTCTGTTTTGAGCTAGGATTGTTTCCTAGTGAACGGGATTTACCGTTCGTCTTTGAGAGGGCTTCACCTCTCTCCCGAGGGGGATTTACCGCTCGGTCTTCGACCTAGGAGTGCTTCCTAGGGAACGGGCTTTACCGTTCGGCTTTGAGAGGGTTTTACCTCTGTTTTGAGCTAGGATTGTTTCCTAGTGAACGGGATTTACCGTTTGTCTTTGAGAGGGTTTTACCTCTCTCCCGAGAGGGATTTACCGCTCGGTCTTGGACTTGATCGTTAATTATGAACTTTGCTGACAAAATTGGCAATCAGTGCTTGCAATAGGAGACTTCCCCTTCGTTAATTGAATTCCATGATACTTTAAGCATGAAGTTCGTTTATGACTAGATCTTAGTCTGCACTTGCATAGTTGATGGCGTGGATTTCGATATATATTTGTTCAAGATGTTCATTGCTGAAATTCTCATGATGATATATATCATGGTATATAACCGTATAATAAATGTTTCGGTTACCAGATATTATGAATTGCATCGAATAAATAACATAGATAATAAACAAGGTATCAAAACCGTTTCGAGATTTTATAATATTGTTGTTGATAGTTATCTCTAACACAATAATTTATTTGACTATTTGAATCATGCCAGAAAATGTTTCGGTTATAATAATTAGATAACTATATTTATAGTTATGTACTATATTATATATCATATATCATATAATATATTATGGATTATACTATATATTTAACATAAAAATAGTTGTTATAATATCTATTATCAATTAGATATTTTATGAAATATTCATATTTCAAAAAATACTTATCTTGTTGACGACGTCTCACGTGTAGTTTTTACTTTGTCGAAAGTTTCTCGTGTTGATCCGAAATAGTGATGTCGAGACCGAACGCTCGTCTTGGTTTCTTATGGTTTCTAATAATCTTTCTGGTGCTTTGTTGTTCCTCCATGCTCCTCCTGTTGGCCGATCGGTGTTGGCGCAAACCGATCGGTCTCCTTCTTGACGAGGGGATGTACCTGCAAAAGGTACTCCGACGCCCAAGTTAGACGTGTGATTTGAAGAGCCTCGGCTCTTGGTTGAATATTTAGTGAATGGTTATCACTATTGAGTATTTGAGAGTCATGTAGAGTAAGTGGAACGTACCTGGCTTTTGGCCCTGGCTTTGTATTTATAATTTACCTCATGGATCCTGAGCTGATATAAGCCCAATAAAATATAAACAGAATAAGATATAAACAGATTACCTGAATATCCGGTTGGTTGTTTGTAACCACTCGGTTAATATTTTATACTATACAAAATTTAATTTCAATTTTTGAGAATTAATAAAGTTGTGATATGTGGTGGGTGTCTGATCACCGTAGACATAGTCTAAACAGTGATAACTAATATTTCGACCTTCTTGAAAGTCTTTGGTCAAAATATAAATATTAGATCAATATGAAATATTTGTTTGACACAAGTTGTCGACATAATACAATAAAAGTTATAAATAGATAAAGAAGGAATGTTCGACATTTTATTTAATTTACAACAAGGACATTTTTCCTGTTCATTCTTTTAATAAGAGCCTCTCCTTACTTAGGACTCCGAAGTTGAAATAATATTCTCAATATTAATGTAAGAAGGAGAACTTATCTTATTATATATATGTTTCATTTATAGGTTAGTCTAAGTTTCAATAAAAGCTATATTTGTGTCGATACCCTTCTCTGCTGTTTTGTTTTTGTTTTTGTCTTTATTGTATTATATGGGATATTGTACAAAATTCAAAACTTCTGTTTGTGAATATTCCTAAGAGTATAATTAACTTGTTAACATATTTTTTCTTAAAAAAAAAGGTTGACATGATATTTCTTTTTTTCAAGGCACAATATATTTGATACAAATTTTAGAAAACATAAAAAAAAATTAATGAGCTAATTAATACTATTATATCAAAATATTAATTCTATTTAATAATTAATATAATTTATTAATATTTATTTACTTAATAAGTTGAATTAGATTATACATTTGTAATGAAATTTTAATAGGTTTAATTATATCAGATTTTGATTCATTTTTTTTCAATATTTGCTTTTTTTTAATCAAAATCGATTCAATTTGATAATTTTTATTAGAGTTATATAATTACTAAAAGAGTGTTAAATTGATTATTTAACTATTTAATGAACATGTATTAATATATTTCTATTTTTATATTTTTATATTTTTAATTTTATTTTTCTCTCTCTTCACCTTCTTCCTCTCCTGTTATATGGAGTTGTTCCCATGACTCACTTTTAACCTTATTTTATGGATAATGATACTTTGAATATATAAATAAGTAACTCTTCATGTAAATTCTAAAGAGATGTAACTCTTCATGTAAATCAAACATATATTGAATATATAAATAAGTAACATCATTGTTTAAATGTTAAATTTAACAATGAAAATTTAATAAACTAAAAGGCACTACAAAATATTATAGAAATATAAACTTAAAATATACAGTATATAAGAGAGAATTAAAGAGAAGAAATTAAACTGTGTTTCTTGTGCGTTTTGATCAAAGAGAAGTCTCCAACTTACGGTTACAAATGTAATACAATATTGGAAACAATTCAAAAGTTTATTTAAAACAATTAATATAAAAGAACTAATCAACAAAAAAATAATTATTCATAACAATTTTAATTCAATTAACAAAAATAAGGCAGATCTTTCCTCTGTATTAGATCCTAAAATTTGATAAATAAACGCTCCATTCATTGCAATACCTTTTGGATAAAGGTCCAGCTATGATTTCTAACTGTTACACCTGTTTTGCTAAGTTCACTGTCAACCTTCCATTGGTTTCTTTTATTATTTTCATTGTATATAATTTTGACATATTTATAAAATCATGTAATGTAATGAAATATGAGTTACTTCTATTTATAATATTAATTTATTTTAATTTCAATTATTAAAAAATTAAAGTTCTAACAAATATTTAAAAAAGGGTAATAATTAATCATTTTTATAAAATAAAAATAAATAAAATAGATACAATAAAAATAAAAATAATGAAAAAATATTTCGAAATATAAAGACTAATTACTTCTTATATTTTAAATGTGAAAAATATTTCTCATTATTATAATAATGAAAACAAGTAAATTAGTTAAAAACTCTAAACAAATTAAAGTAATTTATAACTTCTAAATTATAAACTTTTTTTAAATAATTTAATACAAATAAATGTTTTCGTATTAATCAAACTAGTTTATAAATTAGTTAACTAATTGAGAGTTGAAGTAACATAACCATAATATAATATTAAAACTTGTCAACGTATGATACTTTTCAACTATTAACATATCTTCCTCATTTAAACTCGCTTTGCAGGAAATGAAAACAACTTCATTTTAACGAAATCATTGTTTTAACGATACTTGTATGTGAAGCTTATATCATCATAACATCAACAATCAAATCACAATGGTTTGGTTGGATCAACTTTTTCAAAAAGCTTTTATATAAAAGAATCAACTTCTCTACGGCTTCGTTAGTTTGAATTATTCGTTTTGAAAGATAGATTTTCAAAAGACTAAATGGATGAACGTGAGAAGATTTAATAACAAATTGATTATTGTTTTTTTAAAGGATTTAGAAATGAATTTGAAAATAAAATTTATAAAAGTTAGTGTAATATTTGATTAATGTAACTAATTAAATAAAATAGTTTAATATGTAGATATCAAAGATTATTAAAATACTCTTTATAGTATAAAAAATATAAAATGATAATTTTTAATATTATATATAATTGTAAAAATATTGTAAAGAGAAAAAAAAGTTAATTTTTAACAGAAAAAAATGATATTATTATTAAACCCATTCATCTTCAACCTCTTGACGTTCACCTGAAACCTCCATCTTCAACCTCTGCAATGGAGAGTCATTCATCTTCAACCTATGTGTGAAGTAACTTGGCTTATATACGAGGGACATTTGGTCATTTTATTGTTAATAATCGCAAATCCAAGCTAAGATGCGAGGATTCACATATGCTACGATCTTTCAAATCTTATTGATTCTTCGCTTTTGAATCATCCAAAATGAATGTGATAAATCTCACAAATCGTTCATCGTCAATCAACATCAACAGTACATTTCATACAAACAAACACAACATACAGATTAAAATTGATCTACATACATACAAATTAAAAAACTTTAAGAAAGTTAAAAAAGAAAAGAAAGGAATTTTAGTTTGTTAGTATATAAACTAATTTTAATTTTTAGTCTTATTTTCGTTTCCTGAGTACCGTTAGTCGTACTAACTTCTCCATCATTTACTTCGAAATAAATAAATGATTGAAATGATTTTTATAAGCTAAAATTAATTTATGGAAATTCTCATATAGTTTGTTAAATATTTATTTCAACTCATACGTAAATTAATTTTAACTTAAATTATTGGTTCTCATTTCCAAACCCATTTCCATCTGTTAGGATTTTGATAGGTCTGCTTTTCTTTTCTTCACCATTAATCCCAAGCTCCCAACTCACACAGTCTCAATTATCCAATTCAATGGGACCTAGCCAGCCATCATTCTGGACGGCCATTACAATGTGAAGCACCGTGCTTGTGTTCGCAAACACTGTCTGCTAAGAAACTCAAATTATTGTTTTAAGTGATTCTTAAGCGAAGATGGTTTTAGCAGTAATTTGGTAAGAGATGTTTGGTTTTAACGAGTCATCAAGTTAATCATAAGTGGTCCTCCATCTTAACCAACACTCCCACTTGCATTCTTTCTTTCCCTTCTCCTGTTACCATCCTTTTCTTTTTATACGCTCAACCTTTCACTAAGTCACTTCACCAATTGAGTAAGTGCTTCGTCTCTTGGAGTGGATTTGTTTTGGGGTAAACTTATTTTTTCATTTTTCTAATTGCTTTCGTCTGTGAATGAATAATGTATATTTTTTCAAGTTCACTTTAACTTACAGAGAAAAGATCTTCAGTTATCTTCAGAAATCCTTCTCGTTCATATACAAGTGTTGGGTGAGATAGATAAATCAGAAAATATGTAGGTAAGGAAGAAGTTGGCGTCAGTTGGAAAAGCATGGGTTTGTCAGTTGGGAGGTGAAAGTGGCTTTAATCATATTATCTTGTCCTTGTCCAACCTCGACACATGATTAATGAGATATGCAGAAGCCAATGTCCCATTGTACCAATTAACCAAATTAACTACTGTGTTCCAGGACCCACCACAACTCAGTCAATCCACACTCCCAGATTAATATGCATTTAACTAACAAAATCATACTCATAAGCCTCGTTCACCTTTTTTTATTACTTATAATGCGACGGTTACACTCAAAAACCTGGGTTTCCGCATTCCACCGTAACGCTCAAAACATCCTTCCCATTTAGCATTTTCTTCATTTTCAATTCACTCTTTTTGTTCTTTGCTTTTCCCGTAGCCCAATTCAGAAACTCGTTCATGACACTATCCGGACAACAATGGTAGAAGCTGCAATCTCCACGCCCAAAAAACTCGCGCCTCGTTACACCTCATCGTCCTCGTCTCCTCGGTCGCCGTCGCCGTTCACGCCCAAACGATCACAGTCGGTGGAGCGAAGACGACCCGGCACTAGTGGCGCCACCCGCACGACGTCGTCTTCTGCCAAAATACTTCCAGCTTCCGCGATAACAAGAAGCCTATCCGTGTCGTTTCAGGGGGAGTCGTTCTGGATCACCGTCAACAAAGCCAAACCGACAACCAACGTCGTTTCCTCTCCCAAACTCGTCGCGCCGAGAAAATCGCCGTTGGACGGCGCATCGTCTCCGCGAGGAGTTATAAATAGCAGGGGCCAGGTTTCTTTTATTCGTCCTGCTTCACCGAACAAGGTTTCTAATGCAGTGCCAGCCTCTTCTTCTTCTTCCAGAGGTGTGAGCCCCCTGAGGCTCGGAAACGGAGCGTCCTGTAACGAGCCTTCTGTTTTGAGTTTTGCCGTTGATGTTAAGAGAGGGAGGGTGGGAGAGAACCGAATTGTGGAGGCGCATTCGCTGAGGCTTCTCCATAACCGCCTCTTGCAGTGGCGTTTTGTCAACGCCAGAGCAGATTCTGATCTCTCTGCACGGAAATCCAATGCTGAGGTATGGTTTTATTTCTACGGAATGATACTTGCAGTTTATTATTATATACTTTTTATATGATTTCTATAAGTGAATATATAAGTATAGCTTCCTTCCTTCTCAACGAGTTTGGCTTAGATAGATTAGAGTAAGTAATCTCTGTAGAAGTTCACTGGAGTTTCTTAAGTTTAAATTGAGATATAGGACTAAGAGGCTGACATTTAGGGTGCAATGGTAAAATAGGCAAGATCAGTGCAGGTCATGTAGAAGTTGACCAGTTCTTTTGTTGAATTCAATGCATTTTAGAAGCTCGCTAGAGTTGCTTGATTTTATATCTGAGTTTCAGGACTCTGGAGCAAGTTATAATTAGAGAACAGTAGCATTAACTAAGAATGATTAGTCCAGGTCACAACCTTGTAGAAGCTCACCAGAGTTACATTAGTACATCTTGAACATTTGGCATGAGCTATCTTAGTCAGTGATAAAATCATGCTTGTGATTTGTTATGGATGTACATGTAAAATTGACTGCTAATTTTATTTTTCTTTTATTAGAATTGTCTCTATGATGCTTGGGCATCTACCACTAAACTACGAGAATCTGTGAGTTCCAAAAGGAGAGAGCTACAATTGCTGAAGCATAAATTGAAGCTGGTTTTCATTCTCAAAAAGCAAGTAAGATCTTCGTTAGCCTGTGAATTGTTAGTATATTTTTAGCTTGATAAGATTTCAATTTTATTCTCTTCAACATGAACTTTCATATCCCAAATTCTAAAGTAAACTTTCACTGTAGATGGTTTATTTGGAAGATTGGGCTATTTTGGATCAAGTTTACATAAGTTCACTTGCCGGAGCTATTGAAGCATTAAAGGCCAGCACTCTCCGGCTCCCTGTTGTTGATGGGGCCAAGGTATTTACTTTTTGCTTTTTATTCATTCGTCTTTTCCTTCGATGATAGGTAGTGTCATAATGATTCAGTTGATATCACTGCATTAGCATGTTTTGGGAATAATATAAAAATCTTCTGTCAGGCAGATGTACATAAAGTGAAGGATGCTGTTTGTTCAGCTGTGGATATAATGAAGGCCATGGGATCCTCCGTATGCTTTTTGTTACCGAAGGTGCATATTCTTTTTACCATAGATAAGGATTTTATATATTAATTATTATTTGAATTTCTGGGTGAACATAATTTTTGTTTGATTTTCTATTTGTTAATAAATTAGTTTTTCTTGGATCACCTGGTCTCTGGATCCTGAATTTCCTATTATGTTATTGTAGTCAAGTAACTTTGCTTGTTTTACTTAAAACACTTCAAGTCTGAAAGGTTTCAAATTCAACCTTGGAAATGCAGTGACATTAAAAAAATTAAGAATAAGCTTTGTTGGTGATAATACCCGGTGTGACCTAAATTAGTCGGATGCTTAAAATATGTATTTCAGAAGAAAACGATAAGCCATGAGTCTAGCATTGCAAAGACAATTTCCCTTGCTTGTAATAACTAACACAAGCGGGGAACCAATTTCTGGGAAAATTGTTCAAATTGTTACCTAATGTCATTTGTTGTATGATGAACAAAGATGGGTTGAGTGCATAAGCTTAAACTGCGACCAATGAGGAGTGTATATACAGGCTTTGGAAAATTTACTGAAGTTTCTGTAATTCATTGAAATGGATAAATAAAATAAAATTATTGATATAAATAAGTCCTACTTGAAATTACTTCATAATAAAACTTATGTTTTAATATATGTTTATAATTTGTTTTCTTTTTTATTGAACTAAAATTATATTTATATTTATTGAATTCCATTTGCAAACACAAGTTTAATTTAAAATACTATTCTTCTATACAGATTCTCATTAAAAAAATTAAAATCATATTTACAGGAATAACTTAATTAACTAAAATCATGTATTAAAATACTATTTTTATTGCAATTTACTGGATAAATTATGAAAACTTTATCCATTTTGATAAATTTAAAAACTTTGTAATTTATACATTTTTATTATTATTTGTTGACTCGATGTTAAAACCTTTATTTCCTTCCCTCAAGTTTTCCTCTGATCATTCTTTTGTTTATGCATTTTTATTATTATTTGTTGACTTGATGTACCACCTTTATTTCCTTCCATCAAGTGTTCTCTTGATTGTTTTTTTGTTTATGCATTTCTATGATTATTTGTTGACTTAATGCCACCACCTTTCTTTCCCTCCATTCTCTAAATTGAATTTATTACACACTTATGTCCACTTTACATACCCCGCCATTCTACACAGCGACAGGTTCTTGTTTGTTTGACTGTGCAACCCTGTTTCTGCATTATTTAAAAATGAATGTAAAACTGTGTCATCTATCGTTACTCTATTTAAAAATAACTACGATTTCTTTAAAAATAAATACATTTCGGAGTGACTTGTGAGTTACAGAGTTTATTTTTTTGACTCGTGCAAATAGTTAGGATTAGTCTTAGTTTCTAAATCCGAGGCCATGCATTATCATGTTAAAGTCGAACGGTGATGCCTGGTGCCTTTAAGTAAGGTTCCATTGACGTGCTAAAATGTCTGAAAAGCATTTACAATTGATAGGTTGGATACTTAAATTCTTTGGTGGTCGAAGTTGCCAACTTGATTACAAAGGAGCATGTTTTGCTTGATGAGTGCAGACACCTTTTATCAATGGTAACAACCATGCAGGTAAATAGTGAAGCTAAATATTTTGCTGATTTTCATTGAACTCAAATGTATGGCTGCAAGCTTATTGACAAAATATTTACGCGTGCAGGTTAGAGAGTGTAGCCTTAGAACGCATATTTCACAACTAAAGTGCTTACCGGAAGCTCAACATCGAAAGTAACAAAGCACAAAACTGTATGTATGACCAAGCTCACATTCTTTGTAAGTTATGATTTTGCGTGCTACCAATTGCTGTGCTTATCTTGGCCTCGCATCAATGCATACCATACCTGTATGATGCTTTAAGATGCAGCTTTATTTATATACGCCTTTTTTTCTTTTTCCTATTGTTATTTTAAAAAGGTCAAAAAGATGTATATAACTCGTGTAGGATGTTATATTTTAGTTGAATCTTTTTATCTGTCGTGTAATTAGCTCATTAATGGTATAATTATGATGCCGTTAACAAGAAATCTGGTTTTTACCCTTGTTATTAAAAGGGCGTTTGGTATGTATTCCATGGGAACTATTTGAAACAGTTCATTTGTAATATATAAATATAATATATCATTGCTCCATTAATTTTTACTACGAAAGTTGACTTTCTCACGATAGCGTTAAGTGAAATACAATTGTGGATATTCTTTATAAAATTGTATTATTCCCTTTCTACATATTGGGGGGTTGAAATATAATTAAATGGAACTACATAGTTTTCTTTTTGTTTAGTGCGACTTTTTTTTATGTATTCATGGCGGAATGAGTTTTTCCTCGTAGAGAGTGACGTGTTTTCTGTTTGTTTTGGGCCATTGGCCCCTTTCACAAAAACACATCTTTCTGTTGGGTTACGGCTCGTTAGCAGGTCAGTTGGAATTTGAGAGGAAGATTATTTGTATTAATTTTTTGCTATTTCCAAATCCTTTTTTTTAAAATATCTCAACAAAAACTATTTTCTATAATATAACCTATGTTCTGAGATATTATAAAATTGATTTCAGTAACGTTTAAAAAATATATTATGAAAGCTAGTTTTGGTAATATATAAAAATTTATTATGCATAAACTATTTTTTGTAACATGTAATAGAAAGTTACACAAACTGGTTTTGATAAGGTTTGTGAAAAGAGATGAAAAAACATAAAAATAAATCAGGATGGCTAAAGATGGCAGGGTTGAAGGAGAGAGAAAAAAAAAGGGAGGGTGAAGATGGGGTGATTTTAATTTTGTATTCCACTTTTCTATATAACAATTATTTTGTATTGCAAAAAATAGTTGTCGAATGCTGGTGTGTAACTAAGGGAGGTGTGCCTAGAACAAGAAAAAACAAATACAAAAAGTAATCCCAATATAAATTAGCTCATATTGGTATAGTCACTAAGATCAGCTTGTATCATGCCACAAAAAGTATAAACATTCATTTTTTTTTCTTTTATTGATGGCCACAATCTCGTCTCTAGTTTTTTACGTGTCTAATAAATTATTATGCACAACAAGTTTGACTTAAATTTTAGGATTTAAGATTTAGCATTAAAAATTAAAATTTTCAGATTTCATGAGATTTATTTTGAAAATTAAACATAATATACTTTCTAATTATATAAAGTTTTTAATAATGTAAATTTTTTAAACTAATAATACGTATGATTTTGTATCAGTTATCCTTGACCTCACCTTTCATCCATTTCCTCTAGTTCTGCTAAATTAAACCATGCTAACTTAAACAGTAGAGTTTAAGGAGAAATTTACTGTTTCATTAAGAAATTTATGTCAGGTTCACACACACTAAAATATATCATCATGTTCTTTTTTTTCTTTTAATTTCCCACTATATATGTTTTTAATAGTGATTGATTTCAAATTTGAAAATGATACAAGAAAGTTTATCTAACTTTTTTGGTTCTTAAAAACAATCCAATTGCAAGTTGGTTGATTTTGCATCGTTTCAATAAAAAAAAAAACTAAGAAAGTATTCTGAATTTGAAATATGAAGTTGTCAAGGAGAGTAATATGTTTTTGTAAAATAAGTTAACGCATAATGTTGTCAAACATCTTCAACTTTGTTGTCAATCGTAATTAGTTAACTATAACATCGAACAATATAGACCAATATTTTGAATTTGGTATCCTTCAACGATCTTTATTCAACAAATCAGAGCCATACCTACAAACATACATACATATATATATATATATATATATATATATATATATATATATATATATATATATATATATATATATATATATATATATATATATATATCCTTGTTTAGATAATTTGCACTCAGCGTTAAATTTTAACATTGTGATAAAACAATTTCACCATCATTCAGTAATTTGTTATATATAATGTTTGAAATTTGAGATGAATTATTCTTTTAAATTTTTAAAAGATTATTTCAGTTCTTTAAAATAATATCCATGTGTAAGAATGAAAATTAAAAACAATGGCCACAGGTAATACTATATAACATTATCGGATATTTTCAAATGAGTTGTCAATTTTAATTTGTCAACTATAACATCCAACAACATAGACCACACTTTTAGATTTGATACTTGTCTATATTCATTAACAACTTTAACAACTCAGAATCGTATATAAATATGTACACATTTTGAACTGTAGCCTTGAATGAATACCTAATTTACTCTATATAAACTTATTCCCAAAATAAAAGTTAACAATAATAATTAAAGTTTAATTTTAATATTATGATAGATATTTATTTCTCAAGACAAAAACAATTCATTTAGACTAAATTTAATTTTTATATAAATGTTATAATGATATTTTTAATAAATGTTTATAATAATATTAAGTTATTTAAAATTATATTTTACATTAAACTTTATTTAAATTTTGTTTCAAACATTAAATTCAGAGAAAAGTGGAATCCAGGTTTATGCAGTTGGTTGGACGGAACGGTTTTTGACGATAGTATATAAGTAAACTTTTCAAAACTTTGAGCCACTTCGTGCACCTCTTCTCTCCAAATTTTTGAGTTTTATTTCTTCTCCTTCTCTCTACAAATTCTCACATTTTCCTTCTTCTGATCATCAATCAGGTTGTGCCTGAGTTTTTCCTGGTGGCAAGAGTCTCTATTTTCACCAATCAAGTTGATGTTTGGAGTTGGTAAGTTAAATTCACTCGTTCTTTGAAGTTTCTGCATTTTCTGATACATGCAAGCACTGTTCAGCTTGCATGTGTTCGTCATCTATTTCTTTGAATTTGTTTTCTGTCTTTGATCCTCTGGTCGGCTCCTTTTCACCGATTAGAAATTAGTAGCTTGCCTTAAAATTTGCTTGTTGGTTAGTCAACATTGTGGAAGCGTAGGAAGTGTTTGGTTTATTCGAGGTAAGGGAAGCTAGTAATTTAATTATGTTTGTTTATGTTTGAAATGATTGGTTGAGCGTGTGCATGTGTGAATAATTCGATATTGGCTTGATTTTTGTGTGTTGCCGAGACCTGTGAACTGGTTGAGAAGTTTTGTAGAATTATGTAGATAGCAGAGCGCTCGTTGTTGAACGCTTGGTTAGGTCATGTAATCGGATTTAGTGGTATTCAGTTTTGTAGTGATATTTTAACTTAGTGTTGTTCGGTTTAGTATTAACGTTCAGTTTTAAAAGTATTTGTTTTCGATATCGGCAGTCTTCGAGTTGATATTAATGTTCGTTCTTAGTCGTACTACGTTCAGCGTTTAGTTTTACTAATATTCGATTGGATTATAGCGTTCGGTCATACACTAGTACTCGGTAATCATAACGATCGACCCGCTTGGTCATATGTTGATTGGCCGCTTGGCCATATTCAGGTACTTGGTCACTAACTGGGTTTGGTCTCTTTAGTCTTATCTGTTCCTGATCGTTCGGCCATAGGTGTGTGGATGGTTTCTTGTTAAGCGCTCGGTCTTATACTGGCAGTAATGCTAGTCTTAACGCTCGTTCTCGATAATGTTCAGTCTTGTACTAGCGCTCGTTCTTGGTAGTGCTCGGTCTCATACTAATGCTCGGTCTGAGCTATACACATTCTGTTTAAGTTTTTAAGCGTTCGTTTTAAACTCTTAAGGTTGGGCTAAACTCCTAGTGGTCGGTTTTTCTCTAGTGATCAGCCAGTATACGATTAAGGAATTTCTTCAGTTATATCTGTTATGAATCGTTTGATCCTATCTTTTGGGTAGTGTGAAGGTGTTCGGTTTCCAACGTTCACAGGTTCTCTTTGTCTTATGAGTGAAAATATAACTGATGAATGACTATTTATGTTAATTTATGAGAATTATGTTTTCAAAACTGTGGAAGAGAATTCCAAGGAGGAATATCTCATGGATGGTTATGGAATTGTAAAGTATGAATAGGGATATTGCTAAGCTGGTGTTCATCCTGAAATTCTATGAGTATCATTCTCACATAGAGAAAGATATTTCATTTGTGAGAATAACAGGAGGTCCTACCACCTTAGGGTGCCGAGGTAGGTATTATGGGATTAACCTTGGGTAGTAGCTTGATTGGTGTCAGTTGTTACACTATCACAAGTGCAAGGACGACTGTAGCAACATATTCATACAAAATCCGGATAGTCAGGTCAGGTGTTCGGTCTATGCATGATTTGTGGTGTTAGGCTTGTATATGATTGCTTGTATTCGGTGTTTGCATGATGTAGCATTCGGTTTCGTACGGTTTGAACTTGCATGAAATGTATGAATGTGTTTATAATTAAATTACATTAGCTTATCCTACTTTCTTGTTTTGTCTTGTATTGTCCGTCCGATTACCTTTCATTTGCAATGATCATCCTGTGGATGTGAGCAGAAGGCGATGAGTGTTTGGTGGAGCAAGCGTTGGAAGACGAGGATCATGTTGCTTAGGTTAGGACCGCTTAGTCATCAATTGTACATAGTTTTAGATTGGATCTTTCGTTCAATAGGCTTAACTTATCTTTTTTAAACCGATCGGTTTATACAGGGTGTTGTATAACCGTTTGGTTTATGTCTATGTTTTGTATCAAACTTATGGTACTTTGTAAAGTGTTTTTTTTTTGTTTTATGGCTATTTTTGGATGACTGTAATGTTAAATATTTTACTAACTCTTGGAGAACTGATATATCATATTGTTATATGTGATTAATCTATGATATAGTATTATGCTATATTTTTGGGATGCTACATTATACATCAATAATTTTATTATAAATTTAAATGTAAAATTTTAAAATATTTTTAAACAAAATTTAAATATAGTTCAATGTAAAATTTTATTAGAAATATAATAAAAATTCAATTTTAATAAAAATATCTATATAAAAATTATAATATTTATATAAAAGTTAAATTTTGTCTCATGAAATTATTCGAGTTTAAACAAAACTGAGAATGAATTGAAAAAGAATTTAAATAGAAGAATTAAATTAAAATTTTTACGTTACACTTTTCTCAATAGTTATTTATGACACTATCACCTTTATATCATGCTATCTTTGTGATTAGATCTTTATTTGATACGTTAGAATTTTTTTAAAAAGTTAAAAATAACACACGATATATAACACATGAATTAATTATCATACTAACAAAAATGATTAAATTGTATCTTATTTTTTTATAGAATAAATAAAAACATAATTGAAATAAATTAAAAATTGGTGACATAATTGAGATTTTTTTTTAGCAAATACGATAACCATCAAAATAATGATCAACGGTCACTCTCTTCACGCTCTCTTTCTTTGAGTAAGATAAAGATATATAATTCCATAAAGAAAGATATGAATTTTAGTAAACAGAGGAGTTTGGAATAATTTGTTATTGAAAAAAGTAAAAATAATAGAATGAGGAGTGAAAGGTGGGTAATGTATGAAGTAAAGTTGTCAAAATAGGTCACAATCCGCGGGTCAATTCGACCCACCACGGGTTCGAGCCGGGTTGGGTTTGAAAAAAAGAGTTAAATATGTTTTTGGTTCCTTAACTTTCAGTGAAAATTGGAATTATTCCCTCTTCAAAACTTTGGCCTAATTTAGTTGTGAATTTAGTTTTTTTACCTCAATTTTGTTAGGTTTATTTGATGTTTCAAGTGCGTTTTATGATAGCATTTGAGTTGTTTACACCGTTTCACACATTTTTGCTTCAATGTTAACTGAAAAATGCGTTTGAAACATCAAATAAAGTTAACAAAATTTGGTTAAAAGAAATAAATTCATGTCGTACTAAAGATGGAGGACTAAATTGGTCCAAAGTTTCAAAGAGGAACTAATTCCAATTTTGACTGAAAGTTAAGGGACCAAAAACATATTTAACCCTTGAAAAAATTGTATTTTTATGCGGGTCAAATTTCAACCCGGCTCATGCGGGTTGAACCCGTGATGGGCCAACCCGGTCCACCAATCCACCTACCTAATTTTATTTTATTAAAATTTAATTTTAATTTTATAAAAATATTTATTATTTTTTTTGCTTGAAAAAAATATTTAAATTTCTTATTTTCAAAATTAATTAAACACCATGTTGGGAGTGAAATTTGAGAATCAAATTTGTTTAGATTTGAATTATAGAAATTTTGTAAATTTTTTATTTAAAAGAAATTGTAATTAAATGAGCGAGTAAACCAACTCAATTATCTACCAATCCGTAATGGATCGAATTAGGTTTGAATTTTTCTGACTTGTTAATATATAAATCAGATTGGATTGATTAATTAAATGATCAATCTGTGATAGATGGGTCGAGTGGATGAGATGACCCGTTTTGACCGGTATGAAGTGAGGCATAACTGGAAAAGCTGTAAATTATGCGTTATGCAGTTGATTGGAAAAAAAGAAGTATATTACACATTGGCGGTGCGAACACTTTTAATGGTTCTCTCGGTGGACTTTTTCCCACTGATTAATTTGTACGCGCAAAGCCAAAGGGTACACAATAGATACACATACACACAGTTCAAACTTGAAAACCAAGAATCAATGTGTTGGTTTCATTTAACGCGAATATTCCACACCATCAGAGTTTGGCATCAAATTGGGCACCTCCTTCCCCAACCAAATCACCTTTTCTTTTACTAATTTTAAATTTTAGATACCGCGTCTGACTAATTTCTCTTCTTCCCACCGTGAAACGTATCAGACCAATTTTGGTCTTCACCGATCCTAGATACGACCATTCAATAACGTGTCACAAGACAACACAACGCTAGAATGCTGCTAATTCAAACCGCTACGTTGCTTTCTTTCTCCAATCCTCCATTAAACCAATTATTACAACGTAAGGATAAGTAACCCACGTGTCGTTATCATCACAGCGTTTAAAAGGCCAAACCCAAACCCTTGTTCTTATCCACACTGCCAAGTTCCTCCTTACATCACTCTTAATCATCGACATTAAACAGAAATTAAATAAGTCTAATATTTTCGTAAAACAAAATAACGAGGGATTTATAATATTCGGGGACCACACCAACAGTGAAAAACCGTTACACACCCAAAAACCGAATGAAACACGCGCAAGTGAGCTCACCACATTTGCCCCACCGTTCACGCGGTTCCACGGCGTATTCTAGATCAACTATCAATCATCTACTACTATTATTACAGAGGAACTGGTAAAAAATAATGAATTGAATTTAATGGAATCACCACTGTAGAATTACAATCTAAATTCTAAAGCCAGAAAATAATAAGGTCCAAGTACTATGTATGTACAAGAACGGATTAATCCAGATAACTTAGAAAAGACTGAATATTTTTGGATCGATCGATTGATCAGGACCGAGGGATTTCAATCTTGGGGATGGTCAGATGGAGACGGGGCTTCTTCGATGGGTGGGGGCTGGAAACCTCCTCATCGGTCGAGAACCTCGTTGGAAAGTCCGGAAAAGCCGGCAGGTTCAGATCGAAATCGCGGTGGCTTCCTGTGTGAGTGGACCCCACACCTTCGGAGGCGGTTACGGCGCTGTTACCACCGCCGCCGCCTTCGTAGTGACAACGTTTGTGTCCTCCCAAGGCCTGTCCCGTCGGGAACGTTTTGTGGCATATGGAGCACTCGTGGGTCCTACCTCCGCCGTTGGAGGCAGAAGTCGTGGTGACGCTGGAGGAGGTGGGCTGGTCTTCGCCGGCGCCAGATAACTTACGGTGGCTGGCCTTGTGCCCGCCGAGGGCTTGGTAAGAGGAGAAGGCCTTGTTGCAGACGGAGCATTTATAGGAGACTTTGGCGGGGAGAGGCGCGGAGTTGTTGTCGGAGAGAGAAGGCTTGGCGGCGGTGGGGATGGGAGCGGGAGCACGAGAGCCGCCGCGAGCGAGCATGATGAGACAGAGAGCGAGATACTCCTCCTCGGTGCATGAAGGGTGTTGGTCCATCCGGGGACGCTTAGAACGCTTTCCCTTAGCCCAAGGCGTGTCTAAGTAAGTGAGAGTGTCTTCTTCGAAGGGAGTGAACGATGGGTTGGCAGCGGTGGGTGATTGAAGAGCTTGGAGAGCCATTTGAAGAAGAGAGAGTGTTGTTGTTGTTGTTGTGGTTGATTTTGAGTTTGGAGGTGAAGTGTGAGAGTGGAGAATGGGGTGGGGGATTTATAAGGAGGTCATGAGGATTTGAGGGAAGTTGCGTGACAAGTGCAGGGAAAAGTAGGCGCAAGGAAAGGAAGTGCCCATCTCAAAAGAGTATAGCACGTGTTTAAGCAAATAGTTTTCTTGGTGGCTAGTGGACCTTTAAGTCGGTCAAATAAATTGTTAGTTCTAACTGCGAGTTTTTCTTTAAAAGAAAGTGCAAGTGAACTAATTAGAAGACCGGTTCAAGTTTCAAAAGTCAAAATCCAGAAAGAGTAAAGAAAGATGTCAAATTTTATAAGTTAAGAGAATGTGGCTTAAATTAAGGTTTCGTCCACAGCAGCCGGTAGGCAAGTGTATGTAGCTAGCCACCAACGACTTTTCTAGTCAATATCATGGGTGCGACTTCAGATTGAATAATCAAGTAGAAGAAAGTGAGTGATTGATGCATCGTTGATTTAATAGCGTGTGTGTGCATGTATCTGTGTAATGCAGATTCCATTGCAAAATTCCATTGAAGTGGCACGTCACATGTTGTGATTGGGAAAACATGTGAAGAAGAGATGAGTGTGGAGTATACTTGGTGTGTGAGATTTCACCACTATTTTCTGTTCTGGTTTTTATGTATAATTAGGACAAGTTGAAGAAGGTTCAAGAATATATGCAGAATTGTTCGGCAAAATGCTATTTCCCTTTCCAACAAGAATGAAGCATGGCATTTTGGCTAACCCGTCTGAACAAACCAAACCCGATCCTGATTCATCCAATTCCATCTACACAATTCAAAAGTAGTTCAGCTAACTCTACTCACTGCTTCCTTCGTTCATAACTTTAAAAGCCTCTTTCACATTTCAACTGTTGTAAATAAATTACAACGTATTAATAAATTCTGCTTTATGTTACTATTTTTCAATATTTTTTTAATTAAAAATTATAATGCAGCATTTATTTTAGTATCAACAAAAATTAACTTTACAAAGTCAAGCTTTTGAAAAAACATCTAACAATTCGCAACTTTAAAGTATAAACCGGTTTTACAAAATTATTTTTCCAATAAAAAGAATAGCTACCGTGGTCGGAATAATGTTGCAAAGCAATGCTTATGTAACCCACAATTTTCTCCTTTATTTTCTTTGATTTTTTTTAATTTAACACACGATGCCTGAAGTTGAATTAATAATATAGATCCTAATTTTTTAGACATGTTAGTGAGATTTTCTTAAGTACAATCAATTTACTTTCAACCAATAACCTTTTTTATACCAACAATATAATTATGGTGGGCTATTTTAATACATGGCTTTTATATTAAGCCTTCTATTTATAAGAACTTTATTTCTTACTATTTAGTTGTCAAAAGTGATTTTTAGTATTTTGTTTTTCTGGTGATTAAAGGATTGAGGAGTTTTAGAGAGAATATTAAAGTAAAAAAGATATCTCATAATTTATTTACAATAGGGAACTGCATTTACTTCTTTGAGATTATCCTTCAAGTTTCAAAACACACAAATATACTGTGTTTTTTATAAAATAACACTCATAACTCCCAAGGTTTTAATAAGCATTCACCTTTTTTGTGTTTTCAATAAATAACTCTCACATGTGTGAATAAAATTACAGTTATCTCTCTTGTTCTCTTTTATGATATTCTTAAAACAATGTAATGTTAGTTTTTAAGTAGATGAGTGGTAGGTAATACATGAGTGTTTGGGCAGCAAGAAACAGCGACTACTGCTTTTGAAGTCTTTTGTTTAGAAAATACTAAAAATCTAGAAACTGTTAGAATGAGAAGTTGGAAAAAAGCTACGCGAAGCATCCAAATTCACACGTGCACTTGTCAAACTATTTTTCCACGGTTTCTAGATTTGCCCTACCCTTCCTCAACGACAAATAAAATTGGTTCACCCAAAACAAATCATGTTCATGTATCAAAAAACAAACATTGAACATTTGAGTAATTAATAATTTGCAGGTACTCTCTACTTTCTTTCTCTTCAGTACTTACAGAGAGTGTATTGTAATAAATTAATTTAAATTATACCAAGTTTTATTACTGGTGTTTATTTTAAGAAACTTCACAGGATGAAGATTTTTCTTTAATGATTATGAAAGTAAACGGTCGGTGATCAGTTCGGACAATTAATTTTAATATTGATTAATTTAAAAATAACTCGTGATTATTTATAATTCAGTATTAATTAATTTGATATTAGTTAAAAGTTTCTTTTAAAAGTTATAAATGGAAATTTGAGATAAATAATTGGATGATTTGTATTTATTGTATTATTAATATCTGAACTATAAACGTTAAGATTCTTTGATTCATTTGAACGAACCGTTTTGATAGGAAAATTTTTAGATTCTAAAGAACTCACTAAACTTTGGATGATTGACTTCCATCCTACGTTCTAACACATTAGTATTATTTTTCTTTAATTTATAATAATATTAGAAATATCTTATTTATCATTATTATATTACCTAAAACACATGTCTCCAGCAATCACACGTTTTATTATAATTAGTTTGATAGTAGAAAATGAGTAAATGAATTAAAATAAACAACAATAATATAATATGAAAATTATAAAATAATTAGATTAATATAATTAGTAATAACATGAGATCAAAGAAACACTTAAAAATGCAATGAAATGAAACCTCAAAATATGACACATTAAAAATAGTATAATGTTTTAAGTTTTATTTAATACATGTTTATTACAACACGTTTTTTTTTTGTTATGGAGAGTCTTGACTAAACTTTCGAAATAAAATAGTATAGTGAGCAGACATTAATAGATAATCCTTCAAATTATTTGTTGAGATTCCTACTATGGTTTTTCATATTTTTATTAATTAATGTTTAATATAAATTATGCAAATTAAAATTTTATAAATAATTAAAATTAAGGCGGACATTCTTAAATTCTGATTTTGAAAATTATCATTACGCTACTCTTGCTAGTAATTTTCCTATACAAATTAAAGTTAAATATATTGTTTGAAATTAAATTAACAGAAATCAAGCTTGAACTATTAATTATATTACTCTCACCTACACATAAGATATTCTGAAAAACAATTTAAATATACTCATGCTCATAAATTAGTAAAGATTCATTTGCTCCCAAAAACTTAAAAAAGAAAAATTGAAATCTTAGCCATGCATCCTTTCCCACAAAACCAACTCAAACAAAGAAAATGACAAAGAAAAAATTTTCTGAAAAATAACTTATGATCATGTAGAAGTGTTTTAATCTCCATGTAAGACAACTAAGATATATTTAGATATATGAAAAATCGAACAATTATTTCATAAATTTATTGAAAAAAGAAAAAAAAAAGTGTTATAGGGAAATAATAATTTTTGTAAAATAAATTTTGGGTAAGTAATTTGATTATTTATACATTTTTAATTTAAATAATAATATATTCAAAAGTAATTTACTTTTTCAAATTTCACTCTTAAACAAATTAACTCAGTTTTTGACAACTAATCAATTTCAACACCTCTAAAAGAAAAAAAAGTGTTAATTTTTTTTACCCATTATTTTCTATTTTATGTTATTGGAAAGGTTATACAGTATCTATAATATATCAATCCCTATAAATATGAGGTTTCTTGAGGCTTCTCTGGTTGTGCGTGCTATTAAGGGTTTAGTTCTGAACTCTTTTCAACTCTCAAATACATATTTTTTGAAGATTTTATTATCAATTATAACAAATAAATATATATGTTTACTGTTGTTAGTTAATATATACATTAAGGATATAAAGATAAAATGGTTTTAAAAGAGTAAATTTTTGTAGTTTTTCGAAAAGAAAAAAAATTAAAAATAAAGAAAGATAGTATCAAATAAATGTAAAAGAATTAGGTGTGTACACACACTGAGGTTTACTAATTTGCGTACGCCTGTTTTTCAGTTGGTACATTTTAGTAACCGTGTACCGGGTTTTAGTAGACAAAAATACACATGGATTCTAAGCTTTAAGGTTAAAAGGTATTTTAATAATTTTTATTCTAAAAAAAAAAAACCTTAAACTCTTGCTTACCTTCCTCATTCCTCTCAACCCTTTCTCTTTCATCTTTCTCACTCCAACATTTTCTCTGTCATCCCTAGGCTAGTCCCAATTGAAAAAAAAACAAAAATACTTGCCTAACCCTAATCTACCTCCCTCACTTATCCAATTTATTTATGTGATTTTGTGAAGCTAAAGGTTTTATTTACCATTACATTCTTCTGGCTTTATTTTTAATTGGCTAAGCTTAGTTTGATTTTGATATTTGTTTATTGATGATGGTGTGCCTGTAGGGGGAGTTTGTAACACAACAAAATTCTAAAATTTAAAAACGAAGTTTAATAATAATCAGAAGGAAACATATATAACACAACTTTCCAATCAAAAATCAACATCAACAAGGTCAATTATTTTTTTATGCAAAAGCAACAAATTGTGGCGTCGTAAGTTGTTGTGTGTGATTTTTTCAATTGTGACTAGCGTAAGGATGATAGAAAAAATGTTAGAGTGAGAAAGATGAAAGATAAATGGTTGAGAGGAATGAGGGAGATGAACAAGGATTTTGGGTTTTTTTTAGTTTTGAGAATATGAAAATTATTAAAATATCCTTAACCTTAAACTTATAATCCATGATATATTAGAATACACGTTGTTAAAATATAAAACAAATATACACTAACAAATTCATATATATATATATATATATATATATATATATATATATATATGTGTGTGTGTGTACGTGTGAGATAGCTCTATGAATTATGTTAATATTATCACACCTCAACAATGATGTCTGCCCTAATATTCTAACTTATAGTTTTGAGTGTGTTGGTACAAACATGAAATTTCACTTCCTTCATGTTTACAGACATGGTGGTACAGTAATATATTAATTGCTAGTTTTTGTCCTTTTTAGTTCTCAATCTAGATATATTAATGTTTAAATTTTGTCCTCAAAATCTAATTTAGATTAAATTATTTTTATATTCTGGTTTATTTAACCAAAATTGTTAATTCTAATTAATGTTATGATTTTTTTTATCTCTACATGTTCTTTTATTTATTTTTGGCAATCCAATTGGTTCACTTACCACAACTTTTAACACACAGTATATAAGTAGGAGTATTTTTTTATTCAAATAAAAAACTTTTTTAGTTCAGTACTAACTAGTGGAGTACGTCCTTCTTTTTAAGAAACAACCTTCGATGAATTTTTTAATCTGTATACAACATCAACCAAATTTTAGTACGAAAAAAAAGTACAAATTTCAACATAATTATTTATTTTTAAAAATAATGATAAGACGATACATTTTTATATTTATTTAACACAATATAAAATAAAATAGCTAGTAAAAAATAAACTTTTGTATTTTTATAAAAAAGATAAGAGTGAAAAATAAAAAAGTAGTGTTAAAATGAATATAAAAATAATATCTGTATCGAAGTATTATTTTTTAATTTTTAAATTCTGGACATTTATCTACCCCAGATCTTAGTTTGATCACTAGCTTAGAAAATCTTAATTGATCATGTATAAGAGTACAAAAATTATTATGGAAAACAAATTTAGTTAAAAAGCTTAAACATGTTAATAATTCAGCCTAATTTTATTTAATGTAAATATTCCGAGAAATTGACTTTATGAATAAAGTGATAGATATATTTTTTTATAACATTAAAATGTTTAAAAATGACTTACTAAAAAATAAAAAAATTTAAGAATATTATTTCTGATTGAATGGAACCTCACTTCACCTACCGCATCAACTGGCAAATGGGAGGAGGCACACTATCTTTGGTTGGACCAAAATACCCTCTCACCGACCATTTTAATTTCTTTATCATTATTATTATTTATTTTGGGTGTTATTATTAGCCAACTGACCCGCGTTCCAATAAAGCAGAATTTAAGAGGTGGGAGTATAGAGTGGTGTGCCAAATCTGGGCACTTAGAAGAAATATATGTTTTTATTTTAATTATTTTTTGTGGGTTATTTTTAATTTTATGGAAATCGAAAAGTGACAAGTGAGGAGCCCAGAAGAGAATGCGGGTTGTAAATTGCTCCATTTCGTGGTCGTTTCGGTCAGCCGTCACTGCCGCTCTCCCCTCTTTCCCTTCTTCTAGATTCCCTCCGCTCCTCCCTTTCTCACTCCCTTCTTCCAACCCTCCGTCCACTGTCCTCCGCCGTTCCACTTCTTCCGGTACGGAACTTTCTATCAATTCCCTTCTCTCTCTCTCTCTCTAATTGTTACTGTTTTTGTCGTTCTCCCAATACACAATAAAACATTCCTTTGTCTTTGTTTGGTTGGGCAGCTAGACGAGTGACCAGAATGGCTCTGAAAAACGCTAAAGAGGAACAAGACCCGCGTTTGGAGAGAATCTCCTCTGCAATCCGAGTCATCCCTGATTTTCCCAAGCCAGGTCTCCCTCTCTCTTCTTCTCCTCTCACACAACCATCTCTTTTCCTTCCTTTCGTTTAATAATTTCTTTTACCCTGCATTTGTTGTCTGTCTCAGGAATTTTGTTTCAGGACATAACCACGCTGCTTCTTGATCCCAAGGCTTTCAAAGACACCATCGATCTTTTTGTTGAGAGGTACAGAGATCAGAATATCAATGTTGTCGCAGGTACTCATTGTTCCTGATTTATTCTTTTCGTGGTTTCGAATTATTTTGCTTTACCCCTTTTTGTTTCTGTTTTCGCTTCTAATTTTGTCGCACTTCCTCAACCCGGGGCCAGGGGAGACTTAGATTTTGTCACTCGGAGAGTTATGTAAAAAACACTTTATTATATGTATCAACTTGCGATCTTTCATTCGCAGTGTCCTTTTTGCTCTTGCAGCCAACTTATTTATTGCGAATTTGGGTAGAGGGAGGGTGTGATAGTGGTTTAAAGGGATCCTTAAATGTTAGTAAGGAACGTGATCTGTCATCTTACATAATGGACCCTATGTAAGTCTTTCTATTTGCCTCAAGCCCAAGGGTCAAATCATTATAGGTATTCATGCATTATTGGTGTTGTTAACTTTGACCTTCGTGTGAGCTTCACTGTTTTGTCTCTAAAAGATGCTTAGTTGGTTAAACAACAAAGATGTTCACAAATTATCACTTGCTTCATTTCTAAGCAACGTCGAACTTTTTTTTTGTGCGTGTACTGGAACAGTGAATCCCAATTGAGGCTAAGGAGATATAAGGCCTTGTGTCCCGCATGTGTGGCCTGTTCTAGCTCTACACCTTTCTTTCTCTTAAGATGACATTCTTTATTAGCCTGAGATAATCCTAATCCATGAGTTTTGTACTAGATAAATTAGAGTTTGCTGTTGTGTTCTTAAGCGTTTTGGTGTTGCAAGATTTTTTTTCAATTCTAGTCTGCAATTTGTGATGGGTGGCAGCATTGCTTCCTTTCCTGTGGGTACAAGTCAAAATTTTATATTTGTTTTGATGTGTTTCAAATACTTCGTTGATAATATTTACTGGAATGATCTCTTGACGACTAATTGCCAACGTGAGATCTTTGTTTTATTCAAACTCAGATACCAATTAGAATCTGTGTTGCTACAAATCTGGATTGTGCATTTTCTCTTACTTCTGCTAAAAATAAGTGACTAATTTTTTCTGATAGCTGTACTTATGTCCCAATGCAGGTGTTGAAGCAAGAGGTTTTATATTTGGTCCACCCATTGCATTAGCTATTGGAGCCAAATTTGTCCCCATGAGGAAACCCAATAAATTGCCAGGCATATTTTCTGTACCTTTCTTTTCAAATCCCTACTTAACAGATAATTGTGGTTCGAGGCCTTTGAATATCTGTGTTGTGTATGGTCCTCAATTCTAACTTTTGCACTTCTTCATTGTGCTTATTTTTAGTTGTTGAATGGTCATGTTTTGATTATACTTACAGGGGAGGTTATATCAGAAGAGTATTCTTTGGAGTATGGAAAAGACAAAATGGAGATGCATGTAGGGGCTGTACAACCTGGAGAACGGGCCTTAGTCATAGATGATCTTATTGCCACTGGGGGAACGTTAGATGCTGCAATTAAGCTACTAGGTAAACTTGTCAATATTACTGCATTTTGGGCTAGTCAAGGAAAACCCATTTTGGGTAAACGTTAGTTTCTGTCTTCCTAAAGCTATCCACGAGTGGTTCTTGCATCCCAACCTAGTTACTCTTGTCTGGTTCATATGATTTGTGTGTTAGAAAGACCTTGTGTTTTTTCTTTTGTGAATTAAAAATGTATTTAGAATTGTGCCAATGGCCAAACATGGACTTCGGTCCATCATTGAACCACATAAGAGACCATACTATCAGTGTTTCAGCATTCATTGTTTTCTTCTTTCTGTTTATTTATACATTCAGACAAGTAATGCCTGTATTATGTACTTTTAATGAGAAGACAAAAGCTTGTTTCTGGGTAATGAACCTAATAGCACCCTCTTAGTCTACCACTAAAATTGTTTTTTCCAGTGAAGTACCTGTTTGACTTGGAAGTGTATTCTATAATGTTTAATTTTATAGTGTTTAATGCTCAACACAAGCATTTCAATACATTCTTAGTTGTTTTGTTTGTTACTCCCTTTATTGCAGAACGTGTTGGGGTTCATATTGTGGAGTGTGCTTGTCTGATTGAATTACCAGAGCTGAAGGTACAGCCCTAACATATATTTATCCTCTCCTTGTCTAATTGTTGGCTGGATTTATTTTTTAAATATGTGGGACATGTCAACTTCAAATATCAATTAAATAAACAAACACTGAAATCTGGATGGCTATTATCTTGCCAAGTTACAGGTGGAATTTTAGGATCTCAAGCGACATTAGCAAAACTAAAAAATGACGGTAAAGTTGAATTGTATCTTTGAAAATTGTGGGAGCCATTAATCTAAAAAATTATTGTGTAGGCAACTAGTGCAAAGTAAATTGTGCACTGACCCAATGGAGAATGATGTGATTTGACATTTTCAGATTTAAGTACTAGGTAATAGGACCTGTCAAACTAATTGGATTTACTAGGTTCAATGTGATAATGTTTTTTTTTTAATATAAAATAAAAATAAATCTAAAATATTTGTCATATTATTTTTATTCTACACATAAACTTATTGTTAATAATAAATATTGATAAATGTTATTCAAATTTTTAAGTGTGATAACATGACGTATTTTATTTTTTATATGTATTTAAAAGCAACTTAATTATAAATTCATGTTTTATTTTAGTTTTTAACATTATAGAATTATGATATTACATTTTTTTAATTTTTAATTTTATATTATTTAATTATTATAATGATTTATTAATACTAGTTCGACCATGATGAACAATGGAGCCTTGAACTGGTGCCTAGACTGATTCAGTTACTGGTTTTAAAAATATAGGTATTTATACAAATGAGTCATGAACAAAGAAAATTCTTAATCCTAACTGATCCTAGAATCTGGGATCAAATAATTTGTCTCATTTGCAATAATTAGGAAAGCTAATAAGAAAAATAGAATCTGATGATGGTCAATACTCTCCTTTCTTAACATTTGGGTTTAACTCTTACTAAATTCTACAAAATTTGTTTATAAAGGGATAATTACCTTTCATCTATAGATTTTGATTTGGTTATATCACTAACTGATGCAAGACTAAATCACTACACTTAAGATTGCAAGGCGACCCCAACGTGACCGCAACTTGGGCAGGCTAGTGGTGACTGCAAAATGACTTTCTAACACAATCCTTTATACCTAGGACATCCAACCTACAAGATGGTAAATACATGTGATCCAACATTGGGTATAGGATAGTATCTGATTCTGTCTTACGATTCAGTTTAAGTCTAACTCAACTATACAATTGTCTTTTAAAGTGAGGACTGACTTGCACTTACATATATTAACTTAACAATATTACTAGTTAATGTGAGACTAAACCAACTCTTGAGATTGCAATTTTAAGCAACCTCCAAAGAAGTCACAGCTGGGGCGGGTTAGGAGTGTCTGTAATTAAGGAGACTTCTCAGCATACATGTTAGCTGTGTCCAACTTGTTCAATATAGAAGCTTTTCTAGGGTTGTAAGAACTTCGCCAACATGTCAATAGGTTGTTCCATAGAGCCCACAAAACTTATATATGTTTAGACTTCTATTAGTTGATTGGTTATACAACAAAGTGTCGTGGGATATATCTTACAAAGCTTCAAGTTTTGAAGTAAATGCTTTAACCATAAGGGTTCACAGTCGCATTAGCTATTACCCAATACTTGTACTTTATCTTCTGGCTAAAGTCTACCTTTTACTTTTCCTCAAGTTAAAGTTTCCACCAACGAGAACATAATAGCCTATTCTGGATCTTCCCAATATTCATTTGTATATACAATGATGTTAGCATTACTCTTGTCCGTATCAACGAGCCCTTGGCTAGGTAATCCTTTGATGCACCCAAGGATCTGAGCAACTACATTCCAGTGTCTATGACATGGTGAATTGAGATAGTGACTGACAACAGTAATAGGAAAGGAAACGTTTGTAGTCTTTGTTAGATAATTTAATTTCACAACTAATCTATATTTGCCTAGATCATTATAGGAATCTCCCTGACTTGGTAGAAACCTCACATTTGGGTCCATAGGAATATCAACAAGCTTACAAATAAGAATTCCCGTTTCTTCCAAAATATTGATAGTATGTTTCCATCTTTGATATTTAGTTCCGAAGAAGTATCACAATCGACTAAGACATCGTTTCAAAACCTTTGAATTCTGAACTAATGTTGCGTCAACTGCCTGATGTTGTCTTGATCATTACTTGTCAACACAATACTATACACCACAAGTTATCTTATTAAATTGTGAGCATTTAAAGAACACAGAGTGATCTATGTTACCAAACGGTTGGATAGCTACTAAATTTACCAAACCAACCTCAAGGTGATTATTTTAAATCATAGTAACACTTCGGTAGCTTGCAAGCAAGATCAGACTCCCTCTCCCTCTGAGCAACAAAATTAGATGGTTGTTCCATGTAGATTTCTTCCTCAAAATTACATGCAAGATATTTTTAATATCTAGCTAGTACTAGGTATATTGTCTCATGTCAGCCATAAACAAGAATAAAAATCATCAAGGTAACAAGGGAGAAATTATCACCATAATCCAAATCATAAATTTTAGCATATCATTTCGCGACCAGACCAACTAAGACGATAAGAAAATATGAGTGAGGTTTACAATTCTCTTATAACCTTTTCTGCAATATCACATAGATAAAGTGGAATACAACTCGCCTTAGAGAAACGTGAAGAACAAAGTCGAAAACAAAGCACACACGTTTCTTAATAATAGGTTGACTCAAGCTAAGTTGTGTCCTGTCTTTCAACATGAAAGATTTTCTTAACTAAAGTTGGTTACAATAAGTCTTCTCTAAGTCACTTTTTTAACTATACAATCGGTGGTCATTTTAGGTGGAGAACCCGGGTTTCATACCTTACAATTAAATCCTAAAAATATGTAGCATGTCCTGCCTGCCCAAGATTCTCTTCCATTCCTTCATTCTGGAGTAAAAAGAGGCAATAAATGGAGAAATTATATGGACTTTGTCGGTCACCGTTTGTGATCCTGCCTTGATCTAATATGTTTGGTTTAAAAATAATAGTACTGCTAATCTTGCTGGAGGAGGGTCATTGAAGTTATGTCACCTCTTGAATTCCTCTCAACTGATTACGGTGCATGGTTAATCTATAACTTCTGGTCCTGCATAGGTGTTTTCTATTCTCTATATAGAAAGAAAGGCCATAACTTCCGGATTCTTTTGATCTGGCTATTGCGCATTACACTGACTTTTTTCCTTCTGCCTTGTTTCAGGGGCGAGATAGGCTGGGAAACAAGCCGCTATTTGTCTTAGTGAAAGTGGCTGCATGATATTTTTCCTGGTGATTGTGTTTAGTTATGACGATTTGATCTGGCTCTTGTTAGGAGCTTTATTGATGACTGCTTAGATTTTCTTAAGATATATTTTGATGGGATATGCAGCAGAAACCTTCGATGTTTCTGCGAGTAGTTCTTCTCTATTATCATTATCATTATTTATTATTATTATTATTATTATTATTATTATTTTCCGTGTCTCCTGATTGGTTTAAAATTCGTAATTTATATTTATAGTAAATAATCAACAGAAAAAACCATTAGAGTCGGTCTAGTGGTTATAAATTTGGGTAATATGCACAGATGAAAATATGTTGTTCTTTTAAAATATTATTATATTGTACTTTATCTTATTTTATAATATCTTATCATGATTTTCCGTTAGTTTTTTAAACATCATTCAGTTTTGACTCTGGAAGATTAAATGAATTTTTTATATAAATATTTTAAGATGACGGTTGTGATGAACACACTATACCTTTTAATATGCTGAAATCAATAATAACATGTTTTTAATTAGTTGAGAGTGATACTAAAATTGTAAATAAATAAATAAATTAGAAAAATGTTTTATATGTATTTCCTCATGACATGAAGACTTTAAAATAATATATATTTTATAAATGTGTTTATTTTATACGGTTCAAATCTCTCCACTTAAAACTGAGGTTCAACGAAAAAATAATGAATGATAATTTGCATGCATAAAAAAATCATCAAAAAGTACAAGTTGAAGGTCAAATGTGTCATTAAATTAACAGAACCTTTAACACCATTAGTTCGTCTGCATTTTAACAGAAAAATAATTGCATGTGAAGATTACGAATATTTTTGTTGACAACTTCATTTTTCTTTCTATAAGAGAGAACTTTTTATTTATAAAAAGTCGAGTATCACTATCCATTTGAATATAAAATCTTAAAATTGATTTAAACGACTTAAATAAAATGCATATATTATGAACTAAAATCGTAAATTTTAAAACAAAAAATTAGTTGATTGATACGTATAAAATTTTCACATTCAATGGAAAGATAGATTATTGTAATATATATATATATATATATATATATATATAAAGAAGCTGAAATATGTTTTTAATTGCCTTTTCGTTTGGTTTTATTTATTTTTTAAAGTTTTGGGAATAGAGTATTGTAATGACAATTATAAAGTCGAAAAATTGTAGTTTACTCAACATTTGTCATGTTAATTTGATTCAGTGAAATGATTTTTAAAATTTTTTTATTAAAGATTTGAATAAGTTTTTAGTTTTCTAAATTAGCACACTTTTTTTTTTGTTATGTGATTAGTTTTTAGGATTGAAGAGTGTTATTACTATTGGTGATGCCACAAATGATGATATAGTCTATTACATGAATTTAACTAAGTCGTATGGTTTTTAATTTTTTTTTGAATTTTTGCGCATTTTGGATTACAATATTTTGCTCATCTTATACATGTGATATATCAATAGCATATTTAACTATCTAGAAACAAAATATTTAAAAGATACTATTTCATAAAAATAAAAACTAATGAGATACTCTAAGTCATTTTTTTTAGTGAATTTCTTTTTATGGTAATATAACTGATAATTGCAACTTTACCATTACACAAAATATATAAATATAAAAATGACGATAAGATAATAAAAAACAAAAAGAAAATATATAACAGATGGATTATGCAAATTATGATTGTGGCAGTTCCAACAAAACCTGAGAATTACATGTATTACACAAAGAAAACCCAGGCTCTGAATGAACTGAACCCAACCCAACACTGAGTTAACTTTTGGTATTTGAAAGGACGAGTTCAGTTTTATTTCCAACACTTTAGCAACTCCGCACCATCGCCGCCCTTCTCTTACGGCACTTGGCTGGATTCTTTCCGATTGAAATGTCGAATAGATCCGGTCAGGGTAGACAAGACAACAATAACAAAGGTTTCACCAAAACCCATAACCACAACAACTTTCTCCCCAAAAATCCCAATCCAACCCTCTCAACTTCTCTCAGACAAACCCAACCATCCATCCCCGCCACCACTAGCGGAGTCCCAAACAGAGGCCAGAATGGTAATTTCGTTAAATACTTACCACAAGACGAGGCCGTGGCGGCGGGTCTTGGCGCCGAAGATGGAGCATTGGATCCCCTCGAATCTCAGAGAGTCGTAGATCTTTTGAACACACACTTGTCACGCTTGCTCAAGTGCAAACCTAAGCAATTCTGGACGCAAGGTACTTCACTCAATTATTCTTCATTCATTCTCTAAAAAAATAATATTTTTTTTCTTCATTCGTCCTCAATCTAATCTTACCAAACCGTGTACACTGATAGTACTCAACTTGTCATTGAATTGTGTGCTGTGATGTTTTTACGTTGGGAATTTTTGTGTGAAGTTGGTGTCAATGTTTTTAATTGTATTTGCAGTGGCTGCTGACGCCTCCCTACATGAGTTTTTGGACAGCTTCTTGCAATTTAGAAACAGGTGGTATGATTTCCCTCATCGCGGGGTGAAAGGGATTGTAGCAGGTGTTATTGTTGGCGAGAGGGATTTGAGTCGCCGCGTTTTCATGGTATTGTATCGCATGTAAGTTTCTCTTGAGTTGGAGTGATGCTCTGTTTTGGACTCTGTATTCTTTATGTGTGATTTTTCGTAATGTGTGTGCATTGCAGTTCTTCGAATAAAGACCCTGGTGCTCGACCGGCCGATGCCCTCAGTTTGAGAGACCATGGAGGTGGGATCTCATTTGACCTTTTTTAGGCTGTGTGGGCTTCATTAGTATATCTTGGCCCAGGCAGAGGTTGAACACGCATTGGAACAACGTTTTTGTACATGTTCTATAAATGTTATGTGTATACAATAAATAGGGAGTGTCTGGTACTGTGCCGGAACTCGTGTTTCTGTGCTCTTTGGACATGGTTCCAAACACCCATATTTGACTAATAGTTGATAAAATTGGTCAGTCCCTAGAAAAGGTGGCATTTGATTCTCTAAAAATATGTATGGCCATTTATGGTATAATAATAAAACATCATTGCATTTATTGGAAAATAATTTCCACTGCGGATTCTTGTCGGGCAATTACCTTATATTTGATCTTTTTTGTATAGTGATTCACCAATGTTCACTAATTTTGCCTGTAGTTCTTTTGCAGGAGAAAAAGCTGCTTGAATTGCCAAAGTTATTGGATATATGTGCCATATACTATCATGAAAATGAAGAATTAACAAGATCACTGGTGAGAATTTCTTTTTAATAGTATATTAAGTGGTATAAGGAAATAGCTTCTTTGAATGTGAAACAGAAAGGCTGTGTACAATTACCCTTCCCCATACAATTAGGCACCTGTATACATGATTTATATCTTTGATACTCTTTTTTGGTTTATTAAATGATTTGAATAAAATAATAGATGAAGTTCATTAAGACGTTCTCCCTTATTGCTTGTGAAATAGAATGCATGACAATGTTTGGTTTTCTCTTTTCCTCTCTCCTAAAGTAAACCAGTATGATTTATTCTTTAGCTCTCTCTGCCTTATTTTACTCTTCATCTTTCTGAGTTTTTTTTTGGTTTACTTGAGTTATACCTTCTCTGGAAGGTCCTATTACTTAATTGTTATGAAAAATATTGAAGGATACTAATCCAACCTTTTTATTTTGTCTGCATTACACCCGTACACATTTTATGTTCTTTAGACATCTCAATCTAAGGGGTAATTCTATGTAAAATTTGTTGTGGAATTTAAGTAATTCCTTTTTTGTGCATTTAACTTTACTTGCTAACTTTTCTCTTTTTTGTCTCAGGTCAGAAATGCCTTCAGTGCTCAACCTTGGCTCCATAATAATCTGACTGCAGTAATATCCCATTTTCTAGGAATTGTCAGCACAATGCATGAACGTTGCAGTTCATCATTGGAGGTATTCTTGTAATTTGACCAGTTAAACTGAATATTCATCATCATGTTAATTACTTTCTTTTCTGCTTTGAGTTTTTATACTGTATTTTGGTTAACTAGATAAGTTTTCTTTTTTTGTTGGTGAGAATATTAATCTAGTTTGTTCTTGTTATCGAAAGTATGTGTTACGTCTTGAATCATATTATTTGCTAAATTGATAAGTTTACTTTTGACGTCCAACAAGCTGTTTTGTTTCATAAGACTTAAAAAAAAAGGGTAATCTTATTTATATTATGCCATAGAGTTTCTTGATTGTTTTATTAGAATTTATACTTTCAACACAACAAAAGGATAATCTAGCTCAGGCGCATGCCTCCAAACATTTCCGAAGAAAAGGTGGGGAGAGGAAATGGCCTTTACCTACATAATTAACAATAATTTGTTGGATGATATGTGTTGAGAGAACTGGTTTGTACCAGGTGCACACATCACTGTTTCTATATTATTTGGATAAATGCACAGAACATGCATATTTGATCTTACAAATTTAAGTTATTAATTCATCATTTTTAGGTTAGAAGATACAGTATTTAAGTATGACTCCATACTTTTCTTCTTGAGTTCCCTTTGAACATCCTGTTGTCCAATAATGTGCCCGAGGATGACCTTTTTTCTCTTCCTTCTATAAGTTATTTGACTTATGTAGAATGCATTAACGGATAAAAATGTTTTTCAGAAAACTATTTATAAGTGACTGGATGTCTAAATCTTGATGGAAAGTTTGTGTATAATTATGGTATATAGGAGAAAATTACAATGCAAATTAAAACTTTCGTTTGGGGATTATGTTCAGGTTTTATTTTCTTCTGGAAATCTCGATGACCACAATGCTGCTTTTCTTCAAGCTGATCTGCTGGAGGTGAGTCACTTTATTCTGTTACTGAGTTGTAGACCAAATACCCAATGTTCTTTTACGGGGTGATAAAGCAGATATGAGAATACTCAAATTCTGTATCTATAAGTTTGTAATTTTCTACATCGGGATAACTGATTGGCCTAGTCCCACTAAGAAAGTTGAGTGGATTTTTGTTACCCATTTTTAATGATCCTTATTGGAAAAGAACCAAGAGGAAAATACAACTAAGGAATGACAGTATACAAGTGCAACTGGATAGAATTTGAAAAATGGAGTGAAAACAGTTGAATATATAGCATTTTAAACTGCGGTATGGAAACACCAGAGAGAATGGTCAGCTCATGAGCTCTTAAGCATTTGAGTAGAGCAGCTTCTATCTAGATTCTGGAATGACCAACTTTCTTTTCCAAGTTACTCTCCCCTTTATATGTGAAGTTACCTGTTGCTGCATCCAATACCAGAAACCTTCTTGGGCATAATCCAGCTAACCCTGGACATTTTTACACGGTAGCAAAATAAAACTTTGAATTTATGGCATTGACCACATCAAATCAATTGTAAATAATATTTTCCCTGTATCACAGTGTCAGATATTTCACAGACAATAATTACTTCCATATTTGAACTAGAATTTTGCTGTGGAAAATGATATGCCAGGGAATTGTGTATTGTCCTTGCCATAATTTCTTAAAACTATATAGCATTTAGATTGAGGTCGAGTGTTGGTGTGATGCTAAAGTTGCACCCTGGTGACCGACTAGTCATGAGCTTCAACACAAAAACAGTCTCTCAGCCCATGTAAAGGGAAAATTGAGTACAATTACTTCCCCCTCCATACCTTTGTTAATATAGGATTTAGTTTATCCACAATTTATGTACTTGTTCAAAATATGCTGCAATATAATTATGCCATTCGATTTTTTTATAGGTGATGGACTTTATAAATGATGCAATTGTATCAATGGATTCTTTTGTTAGTGCATACGAACCAGCAGCTGTATTCTTTTCTTGTCCAGTTGAAATGAGGTATCCTTTACCTCTGAAAGTTGAATTTTATGATAACTGAAGATTGAATGTCATAAATTTCAATAGAAATGACTTATCAAACATTGCATTTGGTGTATCATGCGTAGAATATTTGTGTTGGTTAATTTATCTAAATAGAATAAATGATTAATATTTGCCATTTAAAATTTTCCTTCAAGACTTTGATTATTTTTTTATGTTCTGTGTAATTTATTAGTTATGGGAATGAGGAACTGCTGAGCCTCCTTGCCAGATTGCATGATTCACTAATTCCGTCATTACAAAAGGGGTTCCGTTTGATTTTTTCTGACAAACATGATGGCACAACATCTAATATCTTGGTGAGTCTGAAGATGTTAAAAATAAGACTGGTAAAGTTTGGTTGGCAACTATTGCACTTGTGCTATCTAAGTGATGAAGTGTTCAGAGATGGCATCCCTCTTCCAGCTGCCACTAAGATGTTTCCTGCCAATGTAGAGGACCCAGTCATCAGAGCAGATATTCTTGTTCAAACAATTCGAGATATCAATACAGTATCATCACATTCTCGGGAAAGCCATCAGAAGGAAACATTTCTTCAAGATGTTGAAAGAAATTTTAATATACTGAGTGGGATTGAGAGATTAAAGGATAGTGGTAATGATCGTTGCATTTTAAATCGTTGCATTTTTCCATTCATGTTTGCAATATGCTTGGCCCTTTTCCTTTTCTAACTCAGTTACTATGATGCAGGTTGGATATTCATTGATAATGAACAGTTTCAATATCTATCCGGGATGATGAGTTCTGTGAAACAGATTTATAAGGACCCATATTCTGCAACGGCCCCTGTGCCAAACCAATCATTACTGACGGATGAAGATGCTGCAATTGCAGAGTCGAACATCAGTCAAATTAGGGATCTGTTTCCTGATTACGGTAAAGGTTTTTTAGCTGCGTGTCTTGAGGTTTATGACCAGAATCCAGAAGAGGTTATTCAAAGAATTTTAGAGGGAACCCTTCATCAAGATCTGCAGAGCCTGGACACCTCGCTAGAGACATTACCACCAGCCAAGCCTACCACTGTGAGTGGGAATGATAAAGGAAAAGGTAAATTAATTGATTCTACGTCAGCATTCTCAAATCCAGAAGTTGTAAGGGGGAAGCAACAGACAGAGGGGTCACTGATGTCATCCTCTGCTTCACTAGGAAAATTTATAAGGAAATCTAGAGCTGATTTGCCTGATCTCAGTATTCTGGATAAAAAGGACGAGAAAGATACATCAAAAACTGCTGCTATGATTTTACAATATGAATATGAAGATGAGTATGACGACTCTTTTGATGACTTGGGTTTAAGTGTAGCAGACTCTGGATTAGAAGAAAATGAGATACTTGGTGACCAAATAAATGCAAAATCAGGGAAGTCGTGGGCAACAGAGAGTGGAAACTCGGTAAAAGATGTCCCTGATTCAAAATGGGGTTCCAGGAGAAAGCCACAGTACTATGTCAAGGATGGTAAGAATTACAGCTACAAAGTGGCTGGTGCGGTAGCAGTTGCAAATTCTGGTGAAGCTTCACTAGTAACGCAAGCTCAGAAAGAGTTAATACATGGCCTTGGACGAGGCGGAAACCTTCCTCTTGGAGCGGTAAAGAAGTTGACGGATTCCTACAAGGAGGATGATAACCAATCCCAGGTTTCTGAAATGGAAGGCAATGGGATTCCGGGCAAATCTTTTGGTAGGGGTAGTAGGAAGGAAGGTGGAAGACAGATTGCATCTCATCAGCAGCAGCAGCAGCAGCAGCAGCAGCCTGTGCAACAATCTGGTGATTCTGAGGTGGATGGGAATAACCAAAGGGGTAGAGGAAGAGGTAGAGGGAGGGGCAGAGGAGGAGGAAGAAACAATCACCACCAGAAGGATCGATCCATGAAGAAGCATTTCTCTGGAATGAGCGGATTTTAAGCGCTTAAGTTAGTCATTCCATTTTTCTTGCTTGCCAAGATACCATATTTATGCATCTGCTCGGTAACCTTTTGGCTTTTGTCTACATGTGAAACCTTATATGTTGCAGGGTTAAAGTTCCACTAGGTACATAGATATGTTCTACATGGTTCATACATAGTGGCATTATCGAATGTGCAATTGGCAATCTTGATGCCAACATCCTCTGAAATATACACAATAGTATAATGTCTGTAAAGGTTAATTTAACTCAACCCCGGAATTGAATTTTGTTTAGAAGGATTCGGGTTTATTTTAGTCAATATTTCCTTTCAGCTAGGGCATATGAATAAAACTTTGACAGTTATACAATAATTGTGTAATGGCAGTACTCGAGCTGCTGCACTTCAAAATTTAACGTTGGAAGCAACACGCCCTACTGGTGAACTGTGCCTTGTTTATAAAGGACTTACCCTTTCACAACGCCATGACACTAATTATTATCAGTTAATTTACTTCGAGCAACGAGCAATTAATTCTTTTACGTATTCCTCTTAGTGAACTTGTAACGATTTGTTCAAGGATTTGCAATTTATTTTTTATTTTATTTTCCTTTAGAAGGTAACAATTATACAGTTTCCTTTAGCCACCATACGAGCTATGATTTTCGGAAAGGTAAATTAGTTATTAGTTTTCCCTGATTGGTGTCATTAATAGTATATTAATCATCTGTAGATAATTTTGAAAGTAAAATTGTGTCAATTTGGTTTTGGAATATAATTTTACAAATATTATTCAAGTTTATTGTAACAAAATTACTCCAATATCTTCAAATAGTGATAGATTTCTCGTTATCCGAATACTATAAGTTTTCGCATCAAGGCTTTGTTCACTTGAATAAATTTGGGAGAGAGTAATTGAGGAGATTTGAAAATAAATTTTTTTGTTATTTATTTGAGCAGATTTGAAGGTAAGTGAGTGTGGATTTGGAAGTAAAATTTGTGAGAATTAGTGTAGAATTTGATTGATATGACAGATTAAAAAAATTTACTTCTAAATTCAGTCTCACTTACCTCCAAATCCACTATGAAAACATAAGTCCACGCACTTAATTGCTTGTCTCTTCTTTTTTTTATCCTTGATTCCTTTTTTCTTTGTAACAATAGTAATTGTAATATTGGACTCTTCCATCAGATATCCAGCTATTCTTACAAATTTCAATCATTGAAATCAATTATAAAACTTCATTTTAGTCGTAACCATAATTATAATTAAAAATTATTGTTTCTCCAAAAGAAATGTATTTTATGAAAGCAAACCTTGATTTTCCCTAAAAACTTAATATACGTTGCAATCTAAGCCATTCTTGTAGACTTCTTACGTATCGTTACTGCATATCAACACTTTAAGTGATCGCCCGTAATTATTTCCTACTTTAAATAACTTAAAATGTCTTCAGCTGTGTCATAAGCAAGTAACAATTGTCAACAATACATTTCTATTTCAATAAAAAAAATGATTTTTTAAATAAATTGTTTGACTGTAATTAAAAATTAATATACCGTCTAATGACATACACCAGTGGGGGCTAATAATCCAATTAAAAGTAAAAAATATAAAGATGGTCCTACCTCAAGCTTTTGTTTTTGTTTTAGTCAACTCATCATGGCAGCCGCATCACACGACGGGGGCACCCTTCTTCTCTTTATATTACAGCAGACAGACACAACCTTCATTCGGAAACTCCGATGAAATGAAAAACATAACAACCTTCACTTCGACGACGACAACAATGGACCCCAGAATCTGGAGCAAACTACCTCCTGATGTTGTGGAACACATACTTCTGTTACTCCCTCTCAAGACTCTCTTGAATCTCAGACCCACTTGCAAGGCTTTCTCCTCTCTTCTCTTCTCTCCTTCCTTTGTCTCCAAACATTCCCCATCATCATCATCTTCTTCTTCTTCACCCTTCTCTTCCTTTCTCTTACTCTCACACCCTCAGTGCCCTCTCTACTTCCGTCTCTACGATTCCAACCTTTCTTCTTGGCGCACTGTCTCTCCCTCTCTCCCTTTCTCTTCATCCTTCTCTCTTGCATCCTCCTCCGGTGGCCTCTTCTGTCTCCTCAACCCCTCTTCCTCTTCCTTTCTCGTATGCAACCTCTTTGCCAAATCCTCCAGAACCATCCAATCCCCAATTCACTCTCTTCACTTCACCCACCTTTCTTTTCTCGCCACCTCTCTTACCTACTACTTAGTCCTCCTTTCTTCAAACTCAGCCTCCAACGCCGCCTTTGTCTACAACTCCAACCAACACTCCTGGAGGCGCTTCCAGGGGTTCCAGGCTGTCCTCGGCGACAGTTGCCTCCAGCAGGGTACTTTCTTCCACGGCGGCTTGTACTTCACCACCCCGGAACCCTTCTCCGTCGTGCGTTTCGATTTGGAGAGTGGCAAGTGGGAGAGACACGTGGCTGAGTTGCCCCCACAACTCACCTTCGTGAGGCTTGTCAGTGATGACGATGGAGAGGGAAAATTGTATTTGGTCGGTGGGATTGGAGCCGATGGGATCTGCAGAAGTATGAAGGTGTGGGAATTAACGAGTGACGGGGTTTGGGTGGAAGTTGTGGCGTTGCCTGAGATTATGTGCAGAAAATTTGTGTCTGTCTGTTACCATAACTATGAACATGTTTATTGCTTCTGGCATGAGGGTATGATCTGTGTTTGCTGTTACATGTGGCCGGAGATATTGTACTACAGTGTTTCCAGAAGGAGTTGGGATTGGCTTCCGAAATGCCCCTATTTGCCTCTCAAGTGTAGTTGCGGTTTCAAGTGGTTTTCTTTTGTTCCAAAGCTCTATGCTTCCGTCTGAGTCATATTCAGTAGCCATAGTTGTTGGATTCGATGCTTTGTTTATCTGTGAATGTGTGATAATGATGATGAGGATGATGATGATGATGCATTCAAGTTTTCTGTGATAACTTTGGGAATTGAAAGTATGAGGTGCACAGCTTTTGATTTTGCAGATTTCATCTTCTTCACTGCAAACAATATTACAGAAAAATCAAGCAAGCATTTTCCTTTCTATTCATGATTCTCCAAATGCATGGCTTTGAATTTCGTTAGTCTGAGATATCTTTTACTTGATACTGTTAATCACTAATTTTCTTTTGATAGTTACCTTCGTTGAAAATTTTCTTTTTAATCAATTAATTAAACTCATTTTACTCAAACAAACCGATCATATACATGTAGTCAGCCATGTTTTAGTTTTTAATTAATAGAAGATATTTTTTTAAGAGCTTTCATGGCGTGTTTTTTTATCTAATGTCTTTCTTTTTCAAATCTTGTTATTAAGTTATCTGATTATTATTAATCACTGGAATAATTTTTGTAATTCTTTCGACAATTTTCTAAATTTCTATTTGCTACTAGACTCCACAACTTTAACCTTTTATCTTATATGTCATCTAAACTATTTATAGAAAATGTCAACGGATATGTTAACGACTCCGACATTTATTATTATTGTTGTTGTTTTATACAAATGCAAACATCAAAACTTTTGAAGAACCACGCCATGCTTGACTGAAATTTATCAAACACTTTTTCAATTATAAAACATCAAGACTTTAAAGCACCCAATGTGCTGTCATAAAACTAACAACAGTTTTCTTTTTTCAAATAAATTAAATTAAACATCTTTTAATTATATTTTTCCTCAAGAGAATTTGAGTGAATTTGGAAATAAAATTTGTGAGAATTAGTATAGAATTGTATTGACGTGACAAATTAAAAAAATTTATTTCCAAATTCACTCTCATTTACCTCCAAATTTACTCAAATAAACGACAAAAAAATTTATCTTCAAATCCCCTCAAATTCACTCCCTTAAATCCACTCAAAAAAACAAGGCGTAAAAGATACAGTGGGTGGAAACAATGAAAAGAAAAAGAATTACAAAAATAGTAAAAATAAAAGTGTCAAGTATAAGGAAATAAAAAATAATTAAAAGTAGTAAAATGTAAATATAAGTTAAATAATCTCTAAAAAAATTAAAGATCGACTCGTAATTTTTTTATAATTAATTGATTATGACTTGCAAAATAACGAAATTATACATAAAAATCACTAATAAATGAATAAGTCTTCTTACTCAATGTCTTGCATACCTATTGTAAAGAAACTGAAACTATATATTTTTTTTTATTGAATGTTATTGTAAATTTTGTTATCCTATATCTCATTTCTCTCTATATTAAAAATATAATAAAATATATATTACTTAAAAGACAAACGAAGCGAGAGAATTATTTATTACAAAAATGACAAATAAAAAGTAATAATGGGGTGCATTTTCTTAGAGATTTAAAGTGTGTCAAAATAAATAATTAAAAATTAACTCTGATGCCATTAAGGGTGTCAAATTGATACGGTTGATTTGAATTAAAAGTGAGTTAAATTAAACTGATTCAATTTTAATTTAAAGAATTGGTAGATCGAGTAAATTGTTTTGAGTGTATTTGTTTTATGGTAAATGTGGGAAAGTGAATTTGAAAAGATTTAAATGGAAAGAAAGGTGAAAATTTATTTGAATTAGAGAAGATGATGAGAAATCAAGGAACATAAAATAAAAGGTTATGAAAATTAATGAATGATGAAATAAATTTGATAGATTAAAAATTTATTTTAGTTGATACGTGAATTGTTGTTATTATTATTATACTTATTAAGTATCGACATAGTCCAATTCAATAAACATCATATTTTTGTTAGATTAATATTTTATATGCAAAAAAAATTAATTTTTATAATTAAAAAATATTATATGTTTATTACGATAATTAGTCACTTTGATGCTGAAATCGACCTATTATGTAGAATTCTACACTTTCTTTTTTTTATAATAAATGTAGAGCAATTCGTGATAAAAAAAAAATAGGAAGAAAGCAAAAAAAAAAGTATAAAGAAAAAATCTGGAATGAAAATAGAAACCAAAGCAATTGATTTATCAACATGACCCTTAAAAATTAATAAAAATCATAAAGGTCAATAGCGCCTAATATTTTCTACCACGAAGAGTTTATTAATTTATAGTAACAATTATTGTTATTCCTATTAGGATTATATTGGATATTATAATCTGTGAGAAATAACCACTAAATATTATACTTATCAAATTGGTCCAATTTACAGGATTTAGTTTTGACTCAATATGTTACGTGTAAAAGAAAATGACATAATTAAAAAAAGTTCACGATAAAAAAATTTAAAAAAACTTGTAGATCAAAGTGAGTATATGAATTTCTTTTTAAACATGAAAAATATTTTCTAACTGCGAGTTGATGTAAAATCATCATAAATGTTATAAATAAACTACGCAAATTGGGTGCTGCTTGGATTTCTTTATATGCCAGTTCCGTAATCTTCATTCATGTCATAAAATCCTTTTTCAAAACAACTCTTGATTCCACGAATTTGAGCATAATTCCATCTCTCCTGATCTTTTAAATTCTCGGTGAAACCTTGCATGTTTGTCCACATACAACAAGATGGCGGATTATCATAAAGCAGAGGAGCACAAATTATCATGTTGACGACGGAGGTTGAGATTAAGGGCACAGTAAGCGAGTAGGAATTTGTGTACGTGGTGGAAGCACAATGCTCCATTCACCATTTTCTTTTCAAACGGAATTTGAGCTCTGAAAAGATGGATACCCAAAAGTTGTACTTTCTCACCCCTTTGGTGGCAGGTTTGAACAAGTTGGGGAAAGGACAGCCGCAAAGAAAAATTTAAAATATTACCATTCATTCCTTAAGTTTGATAGAGAGAAAAGGCTAAGATATCTGGACAGCACGGAGAGAAAAGAAAAAGTACGTGATATTAGTATATAATTAATGATAACATCTTATTCATACATTTTTTTTTATAATAGAGTGACTCAATATCTTTATTTTTAAAATTAAGTATTAAATAAAAATTTACGTTTTATCATGAAGACGAAATAAATATTTAAGCCTAAACGATAATGTTTTTTAAATTAAATATGTTTTTCGTCCTTTAAGTATTACACGAATTTAGGTTTGAGGTCACGTCTTATGCCAGCTTACCTTTTCACTCTTTATCACATTGCTTAAAAGGAAAAGCAACGTGACAGAGAATGAAGAGGCAAGCTGGTATAAGACGTGGTCTCGCTGTTTTGGTCTCGTTGTTTATCACATCTACTAAAAGTTAAGGTCGTCCAATTTTAAAAATTAATAATAAGAGTTTAAAACTATGAGAATTAAAAATCATAAAAGTTTCAAAATAAGAACTAAACCCAAATTTGTGTGATACTTAATAACGAAAAACATATTTCACCTATGTTTTTTTTACACGGCTGCATCTCACAAAAGCCTTGACTAAAAAAATCATATAGCTGTTGTATTATGAGGCTGAGTATTATTGATAATTCTTTTCCTATATAGATATTGATACCAATTGTCAGTTTAAATTTGTTTGGTTTTCAATTTTCTAAAATTATTGTGATTTCTTGGTTCGTCATTCGTGATGGGTATGTAATGGGTCAATTCATTAATATCATTATCGAGACAGCAGTCTATTTGCCTCACATTATTCTCTCACTAAACTAATACCAATTATCGTTTAATCATCAAACCACGCATTCTTTACTTTGACCATACTGCCATCAAAAACTACAAAATCATAAATAAATTCCATCAAACAAATTAATTTACTATAATTGTAGAGGATTATCTTAAATATTGTTTTTTATTAACTTCCTTGAAATTAGCATGATATCAATACATGTATGCTTTATAAATTAATAAATATATATAATTTGCTAATTATTTTATCAGCTTATTATTATGAAATAACACATAAACATATAAAGGTTGGCTAATTATTTAAACTGATATTGCATTTTAATATATAGATATGATTCTGTCACATTGCAGATTGTTCAAAAGACTCATTAAAGATTATTATTATCAGATATCAACATTAACATATAAATTATGAATAGTGTATTACAAATTTCATTCTCAACTTTTTCATTGTATACTTATTTTGTAAATGCACAAACTTTTTGTGTCTATTTGTTTTTGTTTTTTTAATGTCAAATCTTAATATTTCTAAACTTTAAGTGGATATTAAAATACTGATAGTTTCATTGTTAATAAGCCCTTTTTATAACTTGTTTATCAAATTTTCATTTTTATTTATTTGAAATTTACATTTAATAATACTTGAGTTCGTACATTTCTATATGCAGTATTTTGATATATTTCTTAATGCATGTTGATATAATTGAAAATACTTTGCGAAGCGATAAGTTTTTTTATTTATTCTCCTAATTAAGTTTTTTTTTGCATATATAATTGATATAATATTTTTTGCATATATAAGAATATACCAAAACCTTCACGATTATATCTCAAAACTTTAAATCAAAATTAAAAACAGGATAGTGAAATAACCGAAATAAGGAGTGAAGAAAGAAGCATGTAAATGCAATTTTTCATTACATTCTTAACATATGTTTGGAGAAGTTCTTCTAAAGAATTTTAAGACAAAATAAAATAAAATAATAAAAAAAACAGAAATTAACTTATACTAAAATTTTAAATAATAGATTAGATTAGAAGAATTATAACATAGATTTAACTAAAATAAACGGATGACACGCATCCTCTCCTGTTATTAATTTAGTTGGAGAATTACTTCATATATCTATTTACAATGTCTTTTTAATAATTATGTAATCTTTTAAAGAATAAAATATAAAGCATAAAGGCTATTCAGTATTTATTCACTTAATATTGAAGGAAAATATTAAAAGAACTATTATAGGATAATTTAAAATATTCTTACTTGAAAATCTTACGGTATATAGTGCTTGTAATTTGTTAGTACGCATAGATATTTTTGTCAGATCAGCAAATATATAATGATAAAACTAAATCGGAGAAAACAAAGTAAATGAATTTATCAGATTTAGTTTCATCCGAGATAGTTCGTTTTGTTATTATGATTTTATTTAAACGATAATAATTTATGAAAATTCAACACTTCAAATGACATGGAATTAAAATAATAAGTGAAGTTTATTTAATTCGATGTTAAATTAATATAATTTTGAGTTAAAATAAATCACATTTTTCTTTTTTGAGTTTTTACTCTAAGATTGTTAAGCTGTATTAAAACACTTTGAAAACTATACATTCTTATCAGAAAGGCAAGTTACGTTATAGTTAATGTCTGTGATCAATCATGACATAAGTTTATTTTTTTATAATATTCATTTTGTTAAAAAAATATTAAACATACTTTTGAATAAATTATTGAAAAAATTAAATATACAAGTTAATGGAAGATAAGGGGAGAGGATGAAAGAAAAAAATAAGACAAATAATATAAATATAGACGGGTATACTAAAAAACTGATGTTTTATTGCTTTTAAAGTTGTGGATGAACCCTCCAATAGTTCATAATGCCTATTATCTTGTACTCAATCTCAATCATAAGAGTTCTCCACCGACCATACAAACATCGGAAGCATGTTCATGTTGTTCTCAGAGTAATGAGTTTGCGAAAGCTCGAAGGCATGAAATGGAATGATTTCTAAGAAATGCATGTGATACAACATTATAACTAACCAAAACTTCCCTGCAATCGATTTTCCATAGTAGTAGTCTTCAATTTTAACCTTTACATCTTCGATTAACATATGAAACTTTTTGTGTAAAGAGATTAATTCATTTTTGTTTGATTTAAATAGATGTTGGGAATGATGGATTGGATAATGATATATTATCACATATTTTTTTATAATATTTTGATATAGTATACGTATTGTTATTTTTATTCAATTTAAAATACATCAATATAATAATAAATAAATAATAAATTAGTAAAAAAAAGTTTTAAAATAAATTGTATCAAAATATTATTTCCAGATAAATTTTGTATTCACATGTTGAAGTTCATCCTATCCAATTATCATCAGTTGCCATCATGGAGACATACTTCAGAAGGCTTCCATCTAAGTGGTCAGCTCAGTTGCTTTTCGTGAAAATAAACCTTCCCAAAGTCCTTTCCTTCATCAAAACTTCTTTTCTTTATCTTCGACTCAAAAATTAAAGAAAAAAGGAGAAGGAAAAAGAAAAAGTGACCAATCTCAGTCTGTTATAGTTAATCTCGTTATTATAGTTACCAAGTGTTTCGTAAAATTAGTAAACACGCTAAATGAAAAATGTATTAATTTTTTAACTTTGAGATTGTATAGTATAAAATATTAACCGAGTGGTTACAAACAACCAACCGGATATTCAGGTAATCTGTTTATATCTTATTCTGTTTATATTTTATTGGGCTTATATCAGCTCAGGATCCATGAGATAAATTATAAATACAAAGTCAGGGCCAAAAGCCAGGTACGTTCCACTTACGCATTATTCACTCTACGCTACTCTCAAATACTCAATAGTGATAATCATTCACTAAATATTCAACCAAGAGCCGAGGCTCTTCAAATCACACGCCTAACTTGGGCGTCGGAGTACCTTTTGCAGGTACATCCTCCCTCGTCAAGAAGGAGACCGATCGGTTTGTGCCAACACCGATCGGCCAATAGCAGGAGTTTGGAAGCGAACGAGCGGCCCAGACACGTCAGCAGGTTAGTCTCTCGGTCCCCAAAAGTATCCACCGAAACATTTTGGCGCCCACCGTGGGGCCGAGCGTCAAACCCAATGATGACCACGAGGAGCATGGAGGAACAACAAAGCACCAGAAAGATTATTAGAAACCACAAGAAACCAAGACGAGCGTTCGGTCTCGACATCACTATTTCGGATCAACACGAGAAACTTTCGACAAAGTAAAAACTACAGTAGATGAATCATCATCTCTACGTGAGACGTCGTCAACAAGATAAGTATTTTTTGAAATATGAATATTTCATAAAATATCTAATTGATAATAGATATTATAACAACTATTTTTATGTTAAATATATAGTATAATCCATAATATATTATATGATATATGATATATTTTATATAATATAGCATATAACTATAAATATAGTTATCTAATTATTATAACCGAAATATTTTCTAGCATGATTAAAATAGTCAAAGAAATTGTTGTGTGAGAGATAAGTATCAATAGCAATATTATAAAATCTCAAGACGGTTTTGATACCTTGTTTATTATCTATGTGATTTATTCGGTGCAATTCATAATATCTGGTAACCGAATCATTTATTATACGGTCATATACCATAATATATATCATCGTGAGAATTTCAGCAATGAACATCTTGAAGAAATATATATCAAAATCCACGCCATCAATTATGCAAGTGCATACTAAGATCTAGTCATAAACGGACTTCATGGAATTCAATTAACGAAGGGGAAGTCTCCTATTACAAACACTGATTGCCAATTTCGTCAGCAAAGTTCATAATTAACGATCAAGTCAGGGACCGAGCGGTAAATCCCTCTCGGGAGAGAGGTAAAGCCCTCTCAAAGACGAACGGTAAATCCCGTTCACTAGGAAACACTCCTAGATCAAAGCAGAGGTAAAACCCTCTCAAAGCCGAACGGTAAAGCCCGTTCCCTAGGAAGCACTCCTAGGTCGAAGACCGAGCGGTAAATCCCCCTCGGGAGAGAGGTAAAGCCCTCTCAAAGACGAACGGTAAATCCCGTTCACTAGGAAACAATCCTAGCTCAAAACAGAGGTAAAACCCTCTCAAAGCCGAACGGTAAAGCCCGTTCCCTAGGAAGCACTCCTAGGTCGAAGACCGAGCGGTAAATCCCCCTCGGGAGAGAGGTAAAGCCCTCTCAAAGACGAACGGTAAATCCCGTTCACTAGGAAACAATCCTAGCTCAAAACAGAGGTAAAACCCTCTCAAAGCCGAATGGTAAAGCCCGCTCCCTAGGAAGCACTCCTAGGTCGAAGACCGAGCGAACGGTAAAGCCCGTTCCCTAGGAAGCACTCCTAGGTCGAAGACCGAGCGATAAATCCCCCTCGGGAGAGAGGTAAAGCCCTCTCGGTACATGTTGAAGAACGAGCGGTAAATTCCTCTCGCTTAATGTCTAAGGACGAGCGGTAAAGCCCGCTCGGTTAAAGTCGAAGGCCGAGAGGTAAATCCCTCTCGGTTCATGTTGAAGGACGAGCGGTAAATCCCGCTCGGTTAAAGTCAAAGGCCGAGAGGTAAATCCCTCTCGGTTCATGTTGAAGGACGAGCGGTAAATCCCGCTCGGTTAATATCGAAGGCCGAGAGGTAAATCCCTCTCGGTTCATGTTGAAGAACGAGCGGTAAATTCCTCTCGCTTAATGTCTAAGGACGAGCGGTAAATCCCGCTCGGTCAAAGTCGAAGGCCGAGAGGTAAATCCCTCTCGGTTCATGTTGAAGGACGAGCGGTAAATCCCGCTCGGTTAAAGTCGAAGGCCGAGAGGTAAATCCCTCTCGGTTCATGTTGAAGGACGAGCGGTAAATCCCGCTCGGTTAATGTCGAAGGCCGAGAGGTAAATCCCTCTCGGTTCATGTTGAAAGACGAGCGGTAAATCCCGCTCGGTTAATGTTGAAGGTCGAGAGGTAAAACCCTCTCGATTAATGTTGAAGACCGAGAGGTAAATTCCTCTCGGTTCATGTTGAAGGACGAGCGGTAAATCCCGCTCGGTTAATGTCGAAGGCCGAGAGGTAAATCCCTCTCGGTTCATGTTGAAGGACGAGCGGTAAATCCCGCTCGGTTAATGTTGAAGGTCGAGAGGTAAAACCCTCTCGATTAATGTTGAAGACCGAGAGGTAAATTCCTCTCGGTTCATGTTGAAGGACGAGCGGTAAATCCCGCTCGGTTAAAGTCGAAGGCCGAGAGGTAAATTCCTCTCGGTTCATGTTGAAGGACGAGCGGTAAATCCCGCTCGGTTAAAGTCGAAGGCCGAGAGGTAAATCCCTCTCGGTTCATGTTGAAGGACGAGCGGTAAATCCCGCTCGGTTAATGTCGAGGGTCGAGAGGTAAAGCCCTCTCGGTTAACGTAGAAGACCGAGAGGTAAATTCCTCTCGGTTCCTATTGAAGGACGAGCGGTAAATCCCGCTCGGTTAATGTTGAAAGTCGAGCGGTAAAACGCTTTCAATTTCGCCAACACAGCCTCCCTCAAACTCATCAGTCCTATAGTTAACCACGGCTAAAGCCAACCGCTTAACTCGGACTTGGGGGGCATAATGTATAGTATAAAATATTAACCGAGTGGTTACAAACAACCAACCGGATATTCAGGTAATCTGTTTATATCTTATTCTGTTTATATTTTATTGGGCTTATATCAGCTCAGGATCCATGAGATAAATTATAAATACAAAGTCAGGGCCAAAAGCCAGGTACGTTCCACTTACGCATTATTCACTCTACGCTACTCTCAAATACTCAATAGTGATAATCATTCACTAAATATTCAACCAAGAGCCGAGGCTCTTCAAATCACACGCCTAACTTGGGCGTCGGAGTACCTTTTGCAGGTACATCCTCCCTCGTCAAGAAGGAGACCGATCGGTTTGTGCCAACACCGATCGGCCAATAGCAGGAGTTTGGAAGCGAACGAGCGGCCCAGACACGTCAGCAGGTTAGTCTCTCGGTCCCCAAAAGTATCCACCGAAACAGAGATATTACTCGAATATACTAAAAAAATCGTTGAAATAACTTGTAAGTGTAAACTGATGCAAAATGCATCCGCCTGTTATAGATATATTATCCAAACTTTCTCACTATTAAGCTTATTCTGGTGCTAAAAAGAAAAGTTTATTTTTGTAGTTCTTGGTTAGTATTTAGAATAATATGCTATAACTTATTTGATATAAAATATAAAAATATTTGGTGAATTTTAATACTGTACTTTTTTATATCTCAACTCAACCTCAGGAAAATAAAAGTTTATCCCTCCATTGAACATGTCAGTAGTCCACACGAGGGTGTTCAATAGGGCAGGTGGTCCTAAAATTACGTGCGAGATCTTTCGAAGAGCGTGAAACGTGAACAGTCAGACCAATTTTAGCAATATTCTTTTAAAACTACAAAAGAAGGGGTGAAATAACTTAGTTGCCGACTCACTGTCAAAATAAATAAATAATAGGAAGACAAACTAAAATTCAGACATAAAATTTTATTTCTGATGGTCATAGTAGTGAGATAAGCAAACATTAGATCCTCTTGTAGAAGGACTGACACGTATGCATACATATATATATATATATATAATTTCATTTAATTTAAAGTGTCTCTTAACGAATTTAACAATGACAATTAATATTGTAGGAACCTTTTAAAAATTATAAGACTAAATTAAACTAATATTTCAATAACTTAGACTAAATTTAACTTATAGCACGGAGAATGATTTTACGGCATGGACTTTTTTATTATCAAGTATTATGATTATGAATTCATTTACAACGCCTTATAATGTTGCATATTGATAATGTGGACATTTGTTTTGTGATAATGAACTTGGCATATTTTGTCGGCAAACTTGTAAAGCTATAATTATCAGGAAAGTTATCTTAATTATTATATATATTATGTTTAAACTTGAATTTGACTACACGTAGACGTTCAGAGGGGAAACCTCAAATTTAAAAACTTGCAGTGCTTGGATTTAGGCAATAATTAGGAGCGTATTAGCCAAAACACCCTAATAGGGGAAATGAGCTATTTTTCGCACACGGTTCGTTAAAGTCTAAAAGTAAGAAAACTGCTGCGTTTGAAACTGGGAATGATTTGTTTAAAATGTGTAGTTTAATTTAAAGTGGAAGTAAATAGTTGAATTCCGTTTAGAAAATAATGTGGTTTGGACTGAAATAATTCTGTTAATTAAAAGTAGAGATATAGTTGAATTGATTTCGTTAGTTAAATTAAATTGTGCTTTTATTATACAAGGAGAAGCGTGAAATTATAGTCCATGAAAAGGGAAACATGTGGAGACATGAAAGCTTAAACATGATTATGGTAATAGATTTGCCATCATTTGGGAAAAGGAGAAGAAAGTGGAGCAATGAAGATTAAAAAACAATAAATGTTGGTTAGGAAGTACATATCATTATGAATGAATAAACAAGAAAGGAAGTTCAAATATAAAAAAAAGGGGAAATTGGATTAAGAAGCATGGCGTAGTATTAATTAAAAAATGTTAAAGATGAAGGTTCTGGAAATGGCGTGGGTGAGCTGTGGTGTTGGGAATGATTGGTGTGAAAGCATGTGCAGAGGGGGAAGCAGGAGGAAAACATTTAATCTATTTCAAGTATTGAAACAAAATGGTAACAGTGGAAACAAAAATGAAAGAAGAAACAAACAGAAAGGGGTCAACATTGAGTTCAATACGTGCACGTGTCCCTCAACAGCACTTCCCATATATTTGCCACCGCTTTCCTTCTTTTTCCTTTTCTTTTCTCAAACTCCGCTTCCTTCACATTCTCACTGTACGGGGAGGGCCATGTTAACCACCGTCAACAACGACAACTCCTTCTCCGCTTTCAGCGACTGCAACAGCGACAGATCCGCCGAATTCTCCACACCGTCTTCCGAGAGCCGCCGCCTCCTCATCGCATGCGCCGCCGACAATTCCGACGAATTCATTCGCCACCTCGTTCTCAACCTCCATTCCTGTTCCATTGAGGACCAGAAACAGGCCACCATGGAAATCAGGCTACTCGCCAAGAACAAGGAAGAGAACCGCGTCAGGATCGCAAAAGCCGGCGCGATTAAACCCTTGGTTTCGCTTCTATCGTCCTCGTCGGACCTTCAGCTTCAGGAGTACGTGGTGACCGCGATTCTCAATCTCTCGCTCTGCGACGAGAACAAAGACCTGATCAATTCCTCGGGAGCGACGAAGCCTCTTGTGGGAGCGCTGGAGACGGGGACGCCTACGGCGAAGGAGAACGCGGCGTGCGCGCTGCTCCGGCTCTCGCGGAGAGAGGAGGACAAGATTGCGATAGGGAGGGCGGGGGCGATTCCTCCTCTGGTGAAGCTTCTAGAAGGTGGGGGTTTGCGCGGGAAGAAGGACGCGGCGACGGCGCTGTACGCGGTGTGTTCGGTGAAGGAGAACAAGGTGAGGGCGGTGAGGGCGGGGGTTATGAGGGCGCTGGTGGAGCTGATGGCGGATTTGGGGTCGAGCATGGTGGACAAGGCGGTGTACGTGGTGAGCGTGGTTGTTGGGGTGGTGGAGGGGAGGGCGGCGTTGGTGGATGAAGGGGGGATTCCGGTGCTGGTGGAGATAGTGGAGGTGGGGACGCAGAGGCAGAAGGAGATCGCCGTCGGGGTTCTGTTGCAGATTTGCGAGGAGAGTTGGGTGTACCGTACTATGGTGGCCCGCGAAGGAGCCATTCCACCCCTCGTCGCTTTCTCACAATCACAGTCACACTCACACTCCCATCGCCCCAGACACAAGGTAAACCTGACAACCACCATCCATCACTTTTATATTTTCTATATTAATTTAAAAAACTACTTTTACAGTTTTCTAATTTCCAACCATTATTATATTTTGTTCCAAAGTGATATGATATCACGTTCTTTCTTTGTATAAAAAAAAGTGTGGTCGTAAACTGAAGTTGTTGTTTATTTGTTATTGTTGGTGTACGTGGGAACAGGCTGAGAAACTCATAGAGCTTCTACGGCAACCGAGATCCGGCAATGGCGCTGGTCGTTCCTAGGAAATGTCAGCATAAACCCTACCACACCTCCGACAAACAAAAATATAGATTGGGGGACACAACTTGTAAATAAATACCTCTGTAACCACCTTTCTCATTCTGTTTTTTTCTTCTTACTTTTGCTCCACATATTTTCCTTTTCCTTTTCAAATTTTATACAACCATAATTAATTAAAGGGGCATAATCAACCGGTTTATAACCTCTTTACATATATAAAAACCGATTTTTTTTTAAAATAGCATTATGTCTGGATAAATAATGCTAAACAAAATAAGTACATTTTATATGAAAAGAAAAATTATCTCAAAAATCATTTGGTATAAGAAGCTTTACCTTCCTAGACATTCATTATTGTTAGGAATAGTTTTAACGTACATGTATATAAAAATATAAATTGAAAAATTCAGGGGCCAAGCCAAGACCCCTAACTCCATGTGCTACGGGTCTACTAACTTACCATAAGTCATTGCAACTTTAAATATATGACGATGGTCAATTTAATCCCTACATTATTGGAATAAATTATGAAAGACTCGCTATAAATCACTCTTAAAAGCATATACGAAACATTCATCATTTTTTAAAGTTTAGCCTTGTTTATTTTTGCATTATGTTTAATTATTTCATAATTTTTCATAAGCTTTTTGTGTGTGTCTACATTTCCAACAATAGTTTGTTGTAGTATTAGTTTACAGTATATGAAAACTGATCTCGTGTTTGGAAACATAATTAAGGTGGTGAAGTAATCAATAGGATTAGTAAAAAATTAGATAAATATAAAATGTAAAATGTTAGATAATTGTATTTATAAATTGAAGTAAGAACACTTTGCAATTCTCTACAAAGGTGTTTTTATCTTAAAAAGTATAATTCGTATAAAAAAATGTATAAATACATTTTTTGTTACGTTGAATGTCTCAGTAACTAATTTTAACTTAGCTTTGCAAATACGACTTATAAATTTGTAGTAAGCGTTAACTTCAAGTTAATTTATGAATTTTTTTTAAAATATAACCTTATTTAATTATATTTGTATGTTGAGCTAGGAGATGATCAATATTTGTCTGAAAATGTTGAGTGATTTTGGGTGTGAAAGAAATTTAATGATGATTTGAACTTGGGACTTTGAATCAGTATAAGCAGAGAAGTTAAAATTTCTTTTGGATACATTGGAGAAGTTAAAAAAGGGACAAGAAGGGAGAGAAAACAACACGAGTGGCCAATTTCAAGTTTAACATGAACAAGTCAAGATTCTCGTGGAAATTTTAAAAGACGAAAATCAAAAGGCAAGTGGGTCTTGTTTTGCCGATGGATAATTTTTTTAATAGCAAAATGAGTCGATAACAATTTGTTTTTAATTTAAGACACACTGAATTTGTTTTTTTTTTTTTGGAAAACTATATGCTGTGTAAAATTTAACATTCAATTAATGTTATATGACTGGGAAATTAATTATATGTACGTTTTTTGAGTTTTATTATTTGGATATTAAATTCTTAAATCGCATCTAACAGTGATATAATGTATAGTTATTTTTTCTTTAATTCAATTTTTATTTTTCTTATACACACTTTTAAAATAATCTTTGTATGAAATTGAATTGAGGTTAAACAGTAAAATTTATGTTGAGTATTTTACTCTTAATACAAAATTATAATAACCATAAACAAGAAAATAACGTATTTTTCTGTTTTTGACTTTTTCTTGAGAAGACGTCAAAAGATGAAACAAAAGACATCCATAGAACGCGTTGAAGTGTAATTGTTTAATGCATATGTTTGACATTATTGTACTTCTGCTGCAAATTTTTAATGCTCTAAAGTTCACTCAACTTTTGCATCTTTAATAATTGTGAGAAACCATCAGCGAGGGACCTTCGTGTTTTTGTCAAAGGATTTGTATGGATATACGAAGACAGCTTTGAAAGAGAAAGTCTTTTTCATTGTATAAGTGACGAGATTTGTGTGGATACAGTGTTTATTTATAAAATGGTTTTTTTCTTTTATTATTTTGTCCCTGACACACTGATTATGTTGAAACAAGTAGATGAAATTCGTTCTGCGTCGTAAGAAAATTGATTTTCTGTGATGAAGATAAAGCTTATTGTGCTGAGATGGGAACGTTTATGGGTTGGAAGGGAACGTTGAAGATGTAAAATCATATATAATAAATAATAATAATATATTATTTTTAATTACAAGTGTATAATACAGTAATTTTATATTTTTAATTTATCAATTTTTTTTATCACATATCAATTAAACAATTTATAAACTTTTCAGAAACTTTATTTTCAAAATCACTTATTTTTATTTTAAATTCTTAAAAGAACAATTAAAATTCATTCACTCAAATTTATCATATCTTTCTTCCTCAAATCTATCTTATAAAATAAATATACAGCAAATGATTGTATTTAAGATAATGCAAACATTATTAGATGCTATTAATAAATAAGGTTTTCGTTTTAAAATCACTTTATTATACTTAATTTGTAAGGTTAATGACTTATTTCACCTCCATAGTTTATTTATTTTTAGTTTAGCTTCTTTATTATTGAAAATTCTAATTTAGTTCCGCTTTTTTAAAAATATATCTTAATGTTTTTCTTCCATTGAATTAATAGAAACAACGTGTATAAATTGAAAACTAATTTAGGAATAAATTTTAGCATTTAAAGTCTTAGGATTCCAGGAAATTTTGAGTGATGAGAAGAATATCATACTTTCATTGTCCTTTAGATTGCATCATGTGTTCAACTTCCTATGAAATCAACTAGGGTGTTGCTACCTCCACCACCATCACACCTTTCTCCCTCCATCTTCTCTTTATTATTTTGTCCCTCACTAAAATTTTATTTAGGGTTATTTTTTTTTATTTTTACTCATTCACAACCTATTTCACTAATAACCTATTCTAGTCCCATACATGAGTAAAATACTTTTCTTTCATTTTAACATTATATTTCTTCCTCTTTTTCTTTCGTCGTTGTGAGATACTACAAGTTGCAAAGGTTGGTGGTTGTGGAAAGAATTATCAAGCAATCTCCCTCTCGTGGTGCAGTGTCACTCTCGTGGTGCAGTGCGTGTCGTGCTTCCTCGTATTTGAATAAACCTTGAAATAAAACCCTAAAATAAAAAATAAATGGAGGTGACATCCTTCAACGGATGTCAACATCCGTTGAAGATGTCACTTCCGTTTAAAGGTTACGTTTTTTATTTTAGAGCTTGTTTTATTAGGGGACATCCATTGATGCTCTGGACGCTCCTCGATGTTCCTCCACTCCACGGCGGCGACGCTCCTTCACACCATGGCGGCAATGGAAGCTTTCAAACCAAAAAAAAACTGGGAAGAAAAAGGAATGGAAGTGCGGGAGGTGGGGAGGTGAAACGCAAATGGGGAAAGGGGAAGAGAGTTTCGTGGGTGGGTGCTGGAAAAGTAAAATTAGGGTTTCAAGTTATTTAAAATAGGGTAAAAGTAAAAATATTTTTAACTTAAGGATATAATTGTATTTAAAATAATGTAGGAAGGTGGAGGAAGTATAAGGTGGTGGTGGAGGGAGCAACACCCAATCAACCAATACAAGATTTGGTGTTTGATCCACTTTAGATGAATTGGATTTACATTAAAATACTACTTAGCTTGATTTTGATAAATGTTTGACTATTTAATTTTCTGTTCAGCATCCAAAATATTAATTTAAAGAAAGATATTGTTCCCTCATCACCACAGTTTACTTCCTCCACCACTCCATTCCTTTTTTACCCTTCTATTTATTTTTCCATTCTTATTTTATCCTTAATAAAATTTTAGGGTTAATATCTTTTAACCTCTAACCACTCTAATCTTTTTTAACCTCTACACACTCTAATCCTCCACGCAGTGGGAACTCTTCTTCCTCCTCTTTTTGTTTCATGTTCTTCTTCTTCTTTTTCACACTTCTTCTTCTCATTCTAATTGTGGTATGAGAGTATGGTGGACTTTCATTAGTTAGTGTGCGAGATTGTAAGTGGTGGTGGAAGCAATTGATCAATATACAAGATCGATGTGGTGGGTGCGATGGTGTGGGAAGATTTGTCGTGAAGGAGGTGTGTAATAAACCCTAAAATGTAATCGTATAATCTTTAAACGGATGTGAACATCTGTCAACGGATGTCAACATCCGTTTAAGGGAAAACAGATGTCGATATCCGTTTTGCTTTAAACGGATGTTGACATCCGTTGACGGATGGTCACATCCGTTGACGGATGGTCACATCCGTTGACGGATGGTCACATCCGTTTAAAGATTATACGTTTATTTTCCAATTATTTTTATTAGTTTATCTTTTATATTAATTTTAAAGATATTTTAATAATGTAATTTATATATTTTGATGTATTATTTTTTAGAAGACAGATGTGCTGGAGTTGGGGGTGGGAATCTAAAAGAAAGAGAAGGAAAGTTGGTGGTGGGGCTGAGTGAAAAGTGAGTGGGTAGAAAAATAGGGTTTGAATTCAAAGTAAATAAATATGATTAAAAATAAAATAAAGGTTATTTTTGTAATTAATAAAAGGTTATTTTTATAATTAAAATTTTTTTAGAGAAGGTTGGGGAGGTGGAGGGAGAAGTGGTGGTGGTGGAGGAAGTAACACCCAAGATACAGATGTAAAAGTAGCTGGCCCAAAATAGGCCCAAATTATAGTAAATAAGATATTCGGTTTAAAAAACTTGTAGATATTCAAAATCGAATGCAAGGGTTTGATTTTTATGGCCTTTCGATTGAATAAAAAGAAATATTTATTAAAAAGAATATATCATTCATGTTATTCTGCATTTTGAAATGAAAAGCAAATAAAAATATCTTTTTTGATAAATACATAAAATTATAACATAAACTACCTATATCTCCGAAGAAAATACAAGGTTAATCCTAAATTTAAGAGATAAAACTTCAATGCAATAAGTAAGTTTGCATGTAGAAAGTTCCATTAACATAAAACGGCTTCATATAATAAATAATATTGATTAATAATCAATCTCTAACGCATACTAAATTATCATTCGTAATGAAATTTAACACAACTTTTATGCCAAATTAAACTTTCATGCAATGAAAGCTAACTACAACCCTTCAAAGACTAGCTGTGCACGTTACAACTAACTACATTATTCTTGGTTTGGCTTTTTAATTATATTTTATTGCCTCCATTTCTATCGAAAATGACTTAAAGGACTATGGTCCATTGAGGAAAAAATAAAGTAGATGAAAATAAAATTAAAATGTGTGGTCGAAGAAAAATAAGAACATAAATAAGGAAAAAAATGAAAAGAAAATGTATCTCCTACTAATTTCATTCCTCAAGATAGAAAATACTTTCTTTTGTACGAGAAATGTGAAACAATGTATTCTGTGGATTACGCAGTAAGTAACCCATGTAATACGTATATACATCACCGCATTTTGTAACCAATGAATGTGTCTCAAAAGTTGTGATACTGTTCTCGTGTATAAAGTATTGGTTTTTCGTTTATCGATATAAATGATACGTATAAAAAAGTTAATTTGACACGCGTATCTATACCCATAAAATATCGTAACTAACCGTATAAATAACCATATTATACTTGTAGGCGTGTGTTGCACGGTCACTGTGTACGGTACGTAACTATGCATATACTTTTCTTGATGGAAGAAAAAGAAAAGAGTAACAGCTTTCTTTTATACTTTGGCTTTTTTGTAGTTCACTTTCTAATTTTTAGTTATTTATCCACACATTTCTATATATAATTTTTGTGCTTTTATTTACGACAAATGTTAAAAGAGTTTCGCTTTATCTCTGTAATTTATTTGCTATCTTTTTTTCAGATATTCTTTTTTTCAGATAAACAAAAAAGAAAAGAGATTATTGATTATACCGTATTCTTTTGTTTACATGTGTTGCAGTTTTGTCAGCATCTGTGTGGCCATAATAATATAATGATAAATAAGAAAATTTGAAGCGAGGGTCCCACGTATGACATGGAATGCGCTGTCTGAAAGCTTCTTCTAACGTGCAGACATCAACAGCGTTTAAGCAGAAGTCCGTTCCCGTAACCAACACATCCGCCGGAAACTGTTTCCGTCCGAAGAAACAGGGCCCATTAGCCCACAACACCAGACATTTTCGTTTCATTCAATATCACAAGTCACCTTCAGTTTTAACATCAATTAATCTAAAATAATATTCAAGAAAAACTAAAAATTAACTAAAACTGACCTTCTTTCCAATATATATATATATTTTATTTATTTATGATTTTATTAGTAATTTTTCAATTGATTTAATCATAGTATTATAAATTTAAAATTTGCTAATAAGTAGTAAACTTATAAATCGGTGTCCCTTGAATATTACAATTTCACTGAATCGTAGTTATTCAAATAGACTCGATAATTCTGTATTGTTTAATTGTTTAAAAGTCTACGACAGTTTATACATTTGACATACTTATTTTAAGGATAACAAAATTCTGAATTACATTATAGATAATATTTAAGATATTATTTCGATAAATTTAAACTTTGAATAATAATATTGTTTCGATTGTAATGATATGAAGGTAAGTCGTTCTTGCTTTGCTCTGCTTCGATCATTTAATCTTCTTTAAGAACTCAATCTATTTTGATGGATTTTGACACGCAAAAGACACTCTAACGCTTAAGTCAGATATATTTCGTATAGATGTTTCTATTTTATTAGGATAAATAAAAATGTCTGTACATTAACCACATATTTGATATGACAATCAAACTATTAATGCGATATATTCATATTGCATACCGACAGTCAAATCATTAATGTCGTCAATCAAACAATTAATGTCTACTAATATACTTGCTAACTACTCATAAATCACCGTTGCATTTTTGATTAAATTTTAATTACCTAAAGCGGCTGCTTCGATCCACTGGTCAGTTGATTCTCATTATAACGACGAGCCATATATTTTATACAATACAAATATATTTATATTTTTTCAAATTATCATAATAAGTTTTCGTGGTATTACAAATTGTATTTTTGTATTTTATTTATCATTTGTGTTTATCAAATCACAATAATAAATCTATAAATAACGTTTAGAATTATAAATATGATAATAATAATGAATAAAACATTTACACATTTTCTTATTGAATATTTTTATAATTTTATTATAATAATATCTATATTGAGATTGTTGAAAATTAAAGTGGAAATCTAATTTTTACACTAAATAAAAATGAAAAGATTTAACTTGACAAACCAATCATCTTAAAGTTTTAAAAATGATGTAATTAATTTTTTATTGATGTGATATTTTATAATAAATCTCCCCAAAAAGATTCGTCAAAATTAAAAATGTTGATTTTATTTTATTTAAATTTTAGATAAAATAAAATTGTATTTGATCTTTAATATTTAATTTTGGTTACTTTCTAATACAACAGTTACATTTTTAAAAATGTTTATTCCATAAACTAAAGACATATATGGATGTCATATAATAATTCATAATAGAATTTCGTTTCTCACATGAAAATACTGAAGAAGGATATTTAATACATCTACCGAATATATATATTATTTAGAAAAAAATGTTCGAAGACAAAAATTAATTTAACCTAAAGACAAACTAGATTGGGTTTCAAATATTGTTAATTGTAATATATGAAACACCTTTTAATCGTGAATAGTGTTTACCTTCATTTTTTAAAGTAAGATAAAGGAAAATATTTTATAATATACTTTATCAGTTTTTTCATTACATGATAATATCAAGAGATATAAACTATAAATAAGTGATTAAATTTATAATTTTATTTGATATCTAAAAAATTATTTTAATGTTAAGAACTGTTTTATACTATAAGAAAGTAATAAAAAGTAATAAAAGGATGCTTTTTCTTATTTTATCCGGCTATCGATTAAAAGAACCAACAACTTAGGTTCAATTTGATTGGCAGTGTCAGACTGTTAGGTTTCGCTTTCTTGCGCAATTAATAACTACTTTTACTATAATTATTAGCAAATGTTAACGTCAATTTTAAATTTGAAGTATTTTGCAACCGTCCTCGAAAAACAAATCATTTTTTATTGAAAAAGAAAACATTCATGATGTAAACGCGAAAAACTGTTTTTGATAAAATTTAATTGGTAATTATCTGGTAAAAAATAATCAAGAAACTAAACATAGACAGTAGATGCAGATCTGGCTATAAAATATTATAATAAAGTTATTTTTAATTTGGTTTAATTTTACATGGGTCACACTATTTGTGTTGGAGGAGAGTAAAGGGTGGGTTAGTGAAGTTGACGATTGCTTTGTTCTGTTTGGTCTTGTCTCTGATTCTTCTGTTTCAAGTCCATAGAATAGAATACGAGATTTCCTCACTCAGAAGCTTTTTTGTGTTGTGTCTTTCACAAAAGTAGCTTACTGTCTCCGCAGATTTTTTTTTCTGCTATTCTCCTACTTTTACATCAACAGTACAAATTGCTTCGTTACAAAAACGTTGCTGTAGTTGTGGTTATTGTTGAATGAGCTAGGAGCAAGGTTTTGTGGGAAGGAAGAGAGTAGATAGATGGAGAGTTACCTGAATGAGAATTTTGGGGATGTGAAGGCCAAAAACTCGTCGGAAGAAGCGCTTCAGAGATGGAGGAAAGCTTGTTGGCTCGTTAAGAACCACAAGAGGAGGTTTCGTTTCACTGCTAACCTCTCCAAGCGATTTGAGGCTGAAGCTATCAGACGCTCTAATCAGGTTTCTTAATTGTTTTTGTTTTTTTTTTTATTACCTCATTTTGCTTTACGTTTTTTCCTGCCAGATCAAGACAAGTCAGAACTAAAATACACTTTTACTTCTTCGTTTGGCGTTTTGTGTCCGCGAATCTGGATATGTTTACTTTTTTAAGAAAAAAATTAACGGTAATTGTTTATTGTTAATCTGTAAAGATGAAATCTGATATGGTTTGAGTTGAGCCAGGCATTTTTTGGTAAGTGGAATGGTCGGAGATTAATGATTCTCCTTAAATTAATTTTACTTCAACACCAGTAGAGAGAGCACTGATTACTTTTATCCAGAAATTAGTAGTTGATGTTTGATGCTTGTGGTAGTTCTAATGCAATGGTCGTGAATATTATCTTCTTTGCCACGCACTTGTGACATTCACTATGTTTGGCTGTTCTGCTTGGTTGGACTGAGATATAGAACCCTTTTAACTGGGATGTGAATTACTTGAAAACTTCCGACTTATTTTCTCCTCATCCTTTTTGTTTGCAAAACTGGGAAATGGAATCAATATTAGTTGTAGGTCTAAACATTATATTTACATTGGTCCACTTTATTGCTAATTTTCACAACTTTCCTTTTCTTTCTGTCTACGGTTTTAAGACTGGCCTATGCTGCATATCGTTTTGGTTTTGGGACTGGGTCATTACTTTTAATTTTAGGGTAATAAGTTTGATCAAATGACAATGAATAACTATAAAGTACAATCTCAAGAATACCTATCCTTGATGCTCTGTGGGGATTTGTGTTTTAGGGGATAAATTGCCAATTTTCTCAACTTGCATAGCCATTTATTCTCAACATACTTCAGCATTCATACTTAAGTTTGAGCATGTAACACTTTGAATTCCAAGACATTAATTTTGAATAAGAAAACAAGTCTTGGAAGGATTGGAATGAATATATGTCCCCTCGCTGCCTTGTGCATCCCAAGATTACTCTAATAGCTTAATTCCATGATCTCTTGATTTCCCTTTCACCACTATACATCACAGGAAAAGTTCAGAGTTGCAGTGTTGGTTTCGCAAGCTGCTCTTCAGTTTATTCATGGTAAGGAATTCAACTCGAACGCACTTCAATTTTTTTTTTGAAAGTTTCATTTTAAGACAATAAACAAGTCTGTACTTCTTCAGGTCTAAATTTGTCAACTGAGTACACTGTACCAGAAGAAGTTAAAACCGCGGGCTTTGAAATTTGTGCTGATGAGTTGGGATCGATTGTTGAGGGACGTGATGTGAAAAAGTTGAAAATTCATGGTGGCGTTGAGGGTATCACAAACAAACTAAATACCTCGGTTGATGATGGGATATCAACATCTGAGCACTTGCTCAATCAGAGAAAAGAAATTTATGGAGTTAATAAATTTACTGAAAGTCCAGCTCGTGGATTCTGGGTTTTTGTATGGGAAGCCCTTCAGGATACAACCCTCATGATACTTGCTGTCTGTGCCTTGGTCTCTTTAGTGGTTGGTATAGTAATGGAAGGGTGGCCCAAAGGTGCACAGGATGGAATTGGTATTGTTGCTAGCATATTGCTTGTAGTGTTTGTCACTGCCACAAGTGATTACCGACAATCACTGCAGTTTAAGGATCTAGATAAAGAGAAGAAGAAAATTACAGTTCAGGTAACGAGAAATGGCTGTAGGCAGAAGCTTTCAATATATGATCTGCTTCCTGGTGATATTGTCCATCTAAATATTGGAGATCAGGTACCTGCTGATGGGCTTTTCGTGTGTGGTTTCTCTGTGTTAATAAATGAATCAAGCTTGACGGGGGAAAGTGAACCAGTCAATGTCAATGAACTTAATCCCTTTCTGCTGTCTGGAACCAAAGTCCAAGATGGATCATGCAAGATGCTTGTGACCACTGTTGGAATGAGGACCCAGTGGGGTAAACTAATGGCTACTCTTAGTGAAGGGGGAGATGATGAAACACCTTTACAGGTAAAACTGAATGGTGTTGCTACCATTATTGGGAAAATAGGCCTCTTTTTTGCAGTTGTGACCTTTTCTGTGTTGGTCCAAGGGCTATTTAGCCGCAAGCTGCGAGAAGGATCCCAGTGGACATGGTCTGGTGATGATGCTATGGAAATTGTGGAATTCTTTGCTATTGCTGTTACTATTGTTGTTGTTGCAGTTCCTGAAGGTTTACCTTTAGCAGTAACATTAAGCCTTGCTTTTGCAATGAAAAAGATGATGAATGATAAGGCACTTGTTCGTCACTTGGCTGCTTGTGAGACAATGGGATCTGCAACTACCATCTGCAGTGACAAGACTGGCACACTAACTACTAACCATATGACTGTTGTAAAAGCTTATATATGTGGGAAGATTAAAGAAGTAAACAGTTCTAAGGTCTCTTCTGATTTCTCATCTGATATTCACGATTCTTCTGTAGCAATTCTACTTGAATCAATATTTAACAACACGGGAGGAGAGGTTGTCAAAAACAAAGATGAGAAGATTGAAATTCTGGGGTCGCCAACTGAGACTGCACTTTTAGAATTTGGACTGTCACTTGGTGGTGATTTCCTAAAGGAACGACAAAGGTCAAAACTTGTGAAAGTTGAGCCGTTTAATTCTATAAAGAAGCGCATGGGGGTAGTTTTACAGCTTCCTGATGGTGGTTTCAGAGCACATTGTAAAGGTGCCTCTGAAATAGTTCTAGCTGCATGTGACAAAGTTGTGGACTCAAGGGGCGAGGTTGTTCCACTCAATGAAGACTCCATCAATCACATGAATAATATCATTGAGACATTCGCTGGTGAAGCTCTCCGAACACTTTGCCTTGCTTACAAGGATATTCATGATGAATTTTCTGTTGGAACTCCTATTCCTACTAGTGGTTACACCTGTATAGGAATTGTGGGTATCAAAGATCCAGTTCGTCCTGGTGTTCGAGAGTCTGTTGCCATTTGTAGGTCAGCTGGTATTGTTGTTAGAATGGTTACTGGAGATAACATAAATACAGCAAAGGCAATTGCTAGAGAATGTGGAATTTTAACGGATGGTATTGCAATTGAAGGCCCTGAGTTTCGTGAGAAGACTGAGGAGGAATTGCTTGACATCATTCCGAAGATTCAGGTGTGTACATGTCATTTAATCGATTTTTCAAAAATCTAGATAGAGGTTTTGCTTGAACATGCCAATATCATAAAAGAACAATTCATAAAAAAATCCCATTTGAAGTTTGAAATTTCTTTTACTGCCTATGCAAAATTATTGTTGTGTTTTATATGTGCTGTAAATTACAGTATAATTATTTAAATATGTCATCCACCAAGGGGTCGTATTAAATTGGGATTTTAAAAAACATTGTAAAAATAGTCTTGTAGAATTTAAAAGATTTTGTAAGAATGTAATGGTTTTTTAAAGATATTTTAAAAGACTTTTAGGAATAGGATTTTATAATTTGGATTCTGAAGGATTTATAAAATATAAAATCATAAGATTTTATGGTACCATGTATCTTTGCCTTTTTATGTTGAAGTCCACTTTTACCTATTATCTTATCTTGAAAAATTAGGATAATCAAAGTGCAATTTAGTTGTAGCCAATACAAACAACACTTGATATCAGGCTACTAGGTAGAGGTGACAAAAAGTGCGTCTTGGTCCATCTTGACGGACCACCTAACAAATTTGTGCTAGCCTACACTGTATTCTAAATGGTCTGCAATTTTCAGACCCAATCTGACCCTATGTCATCAAATCATTTTGGTCCACTTTTAAAAAATAAAAATAAAAATTAAAAAAGTGTACTTTTAAAATTCATATTAATAAAATTAATTTTAATTTTAGATATAATCATTTGATATATAAATTCTAATACGTATAGTTGTTTTAATAAAATACTACTCTTCATAGTTGTTTTATTTTTTTAATATAGTTACTATTTTATAAACAAGATTAGCTAGTAAGCCAAGAGTCGTTTGGTTGAGGCCGGGGCTAATCAGGTTGGGCTAAAAATGGTACGATTCAGTTTAGGCCACAATATTAAATTACCTGACATGGATTACTTTTCGGGCTCCTTCAATCAGTCCTTCAAGCTAAGTTCATTTTGATATTTCTACTACTAAGCCGTTAATGAGAATAGTTTGCCAAAAGCTAATTCTTTTGGTAACAAATGGATACCAGTGATGGACCATGAGAATACACTGGGTGAATGTTGAGCGTTGAATGTAACAGTTTGGGGTTACATTGAATGTAACAGTTTGGGGTCCTACATTACTCTTCTCCAAGAAGAAATTCTTCTACAATTACGTGATGTCTATATCTGCAGGTAATGGCCCGATCTTCACCAATGGATAAACATACCCTGGTGAAACACTTAAGGACAACATTTCAAGAGGTAGTTTCAGTTACTGGTGATGGAACAAATGATGCTCCAGCACTTCATGAAGCAGATATTGGACTTGCAATGGGCATTGCTGGAACTGAGGTATGCCAAAACAACTCTCTCTTGATCTTGTCTTAGTTAATGTCTTTCTTTAATTTGAAAGCATGAATGGTTTTTTTTGAGTCAGATGTTCTTTTTGCTTCTACTTTTCATGGGGAATTAGGTAATTGGATTTAGCGGCTATGTTTCATCGTCTTTATTTCCAAATGCAGCTTGAATGTTTTGGGAGAAATGTTGTTTGAGTTCTCTAATATGTATGCCTAGATGTAAAGTGCTTATTACTTCCATGTTCGTTTTAGCCTAATTTTCGGAAATAATGATTTTTTTAAATCTAGTTCAGCGAGTTGATAAAGAAGCTGTTAGTAGTTCCTTAAAAAAAGATGAACTTTTGCTCTGTATTTTTTATACTTATTATCCGTATTCCTGAACGATTCATTGGTTGCTAGTGGAGGGTTTTGATCCTTGAAATCATTATGCTGAATTGTACTTGATAACATATTTCGTAAACTTCTTTATTTTATCAATTTCAGGTGGCAAAAGAAAGTGCTGACGTAATAATTCTAGATGATAATTTTTCCACTATTGTGACCGTAGCCAAATGGGGCCGCTCGGTCTACATAAACATTCAGAAATTTGTGCAGTTTCAGCTAACTGTTAATGTAGTTGCTTTGATCGTCAATTTCTCTTCTGCCTGTTTGACTGGTAATCATGATGCTGCCCGTTTTTAACTTTCTGATCAAAATTTTCTTTTTATTTTTAGATGCAATTTATTACTTTTGTCTCATTTTCCCCCTTCATATATGAATTACTAGGAAATGCTCCTCTCACTGCTGTTCAACTTCTTTGGGTCAACATGATTATGGACACTCTTGGAGCACTTGCACTTGCCACTGAACCTCCTAACGATGAGTTGATGAAAAGACCACCTGTTGGTAGGAAAGGAAACTTCATCAGTAATGTGATGTGGAGGAATATCTTGGGACAGTCTATATATCAATTTGTCGTAATATGGTTCCTACAGACCAGAGGAAAAGCAGCATTTCATCTTCATGGCCCAGATTCTGATATGACATTGAATACACTTATTTTCAACTCATTCGTATTCTGTCAGGTAAGTTTAAAAGCATTGGACTATTTCAGTGTCTGTCTTTCTTTGCTCTGATATGGTCCTGAAGTTGAATGGCAGAAATTATATTAATTGAAAATTCTGACTGGCTTTGGAGACTTCTTTTTGTAGTTACTGATTTCTTTTTCTGTTTTCATTTTTTTTTCTTGTTAAATTTAGAGGACCAAATTTAAACTATGTACCATCTTTGAATGCTTGTTATCTGGATATAATTTCATGTTCAGACTTTGCTTTTTCCTTTTTCACCTTTGTAGTTTATACGAATAGAAGTATGTTTTCCTATTGTCAATCATAAAATATTCACAATATTTTTTCAAAACTAGTTTCCTGAATTCTTTCTTCAGTCAAATATTTTTCTAAATCTTCAATTGAGTGTACGAGGAGTGAAATTCATTAATAGAATGTTCTGACTGTAACTCCTTCTGATTATTATACTTTATATGATGATCATTGTTATTCAAATATATTGGTAGGTTTTCAATGAGATTAGCTCCAGAGATATGGAGAGGATAAATGTGTTTGAAGGTATATTGAAGAATTATGTGTTCGTAGCTGTGCTCACTTGCACTGTGGTCTTCCAAATTATTATTGTTGAATTTTTGGGCACCTATGCAAACACATCTCCACTTAGTTTGAAGCAGTGGTTCGGTAGCGTTCTCTTTGGAGTCTTTGGCATGCCAATTGCGGCAGCTCTAAAGATGATCCCCGTGGGATCTGTCTAAAATCAATGCAGACAAATTAGGTACCGTCTCTGCTCTCACTCGTAAATCAATGCTCTTTTTTTATCCTAGTATCTTGAACGACACCTATCAAACAAACAGTTTTATATGCATGAAATTTCCATAAGCTGACAAAATAAGAAGCTAGATTTGGTATTTGTTCCTGGTTTCAAAATAAAAAATGTATACATTTTTCATGATTCTCAAGTTAAACTGACTTGTTTTAAGTAAATTGAAACTTTTTATATAACAAGGTGAGTTTGCAGTATAGAGATTCTAATTTCTGTTTGCTTCCAGTATGTTATTATTTTTATTATTATGACAACAGCAGTAGCAGGGATGTCCTCCCACAAGTTCTTTCTATTTAGTATCTAAGTCATAGAATTGACGAGTTTGCAAGAGGCTTGTGCATTTTCTCGATGCGTCTTTGTTAGATAATTGATTGCTTCTTATGTTTGAATTGCGTTTTCTCGGCTAGACCAAGGTAATAATATTAGTTTAAGCTTTTAGTTATCGTGACCATCGGCAGATCAAACTCAGGAGCTTACCCTGGTTGGATTCTTCTAGGTAATGAGATTGGAGATCAAAGCTTCTGATATTTCCAATTATGATTTTCAGTCGCACTGAACTCAGCGTGAATGACTATGTATCAAGTTAAAATGCAAAAGAAAATTTATGCAATACCTTTCTCCTCTTAGCTCGTAGTAATTGTGAAAGAAACTTGTATTTCTACGAGTTTTAGACTCCAGTTTACTGAATCATTTGTTGGTGTAATCAGTAGAGTTACTTTTGGGAAATTAAACTAGGGAAGTTCTCTAGGTTCGAAGCAGGCAAGGTAGCTTCAGTTATGAGTATACAGGATACTGCTTGGTGTCTGTCCTAATGAGAAGGAAAACAATCACCAACCTAGATGATTTTGAGAATATTTTCATTGGCCTGGATCAATAAAGAAAACTTGGCTTTTGCATATGGTGGGAAGAGGGGGTTGAATTATGTTTAGTGTACACGTATGTCTGTACAAATTATCTCTGGCAGGTTGGTTCCCCCGTCTGATCAAAGTTAATTTTGATTATGCAGTTAGCCAGGAAAATTTGTGGATGCCCATTATTTTTTGAAGACCAGAAGGGCAATGCCCAGGAGTAAAAAGTGCTTCCATTCAATCCTAAAGAAGCAGTGATGGCTGCACACAAACTTTGGCTTCTCAGAGTTTTCAGGTACTCGATGGATCGGAGTTCAGTAGGTCTGTTATAAGAGAATTGCATTTGCTCTAGTTCTGCACAATGTACATTGTTCTGTGAATTGGGCAGCTCCCTCTGTAGTTCCTAAAGAAGGTTTGATGTCTTTTCTTCGGTACTCATAATTTAGTGTTGAGGCCGTTGGAACAAAATTATTTTATTGTTTGAAACTAGTACCTGGTCAAGATTTTAATCTTAAACTAACTAAAATACAAAGCCGTTAAAGAATTTCAACACAGCTCATTACAACATCTACCTTGACTGGGTGCTTTCACCTGGCTACTCGCAGGGTGCCTTAAAAAAGTTACCTTTAAATGCAAATTTAAATATGTCTACCCTTTCTTTCTTCCTACAGAAACTTCATTCTGAGTCCAAACTAGGGTTAATGATTATCTCTTGCAATCAACAAAGTAATTTTATTTATTAAATAAGCGAATAAACCTCGATGATTGTCAAAGAGTTAATCAAGACCAAAAATTATGAACATATGATTGTCAAAGACCCATAATAAGAAAAAAAAATATAGTAAATAGGACAAGAGCAGCTTGTTTTTGGTTACCACATATTTTGTCTTGGACGCTGAATATTAAACATTATATTTTTATTGTTTTAAAGTTTGTGATATTTTGGCGGTTAATTTGATGTGGTACTTACAGTCATATCATACTGAAGCCGTATTACACGGATTTTTGTATATGGTGAGTCATCTGAAATCAGACTCTGTTTGAGTTAGTAAAAGAAGACATAAATAGTATATCTTGGCTCAACCATGAACTATCTGCATCGAAGATACTTCTCCTATGTATAGTTTATTGAGTACAAGTACTACTTTGACCGCTGACACCAATCATTTCTCACGGACTTCATATTGACCCTTCAACTCTTCTACATTCATCATTCTTTCTTGTTCTAAAATTGTGGAGAAGGGACGGAGCATCACCAACATCTCTCATCCTACACTTTAGGCTTATCAAAATCTTAGGAGAGTCAGTTTCAATTATTATAAAGATATGTTCAGATAATTTTTTTTAAGTAGTTTAAAAATGAGTAAATAAGTTTCAACAGTGACTGTTAATTTATCACAAGTTAAATTTAAAACTTATAATAATTTTTCTAGAAATTAGTTTATAGGTTTTGTAATAAAACTTTTCAAAGAACTTAATGTAGAGAAAAATAAAATAATGAAATAAACATTTTTATAAGCCAAATCCAACAAGTGGTTTATCAAAACATTTTAAATTTTTTTATAAAAATTTACTTATCTCAATTATAAATTAATTGTAACTTACAGAAAAGAAAAAACACCTTTACTTTTTTTTATATATAAATATTTATGGAGAAGTTTGTCCAAATATATTTTATAAATAAATTAGTTTAATTTATAGGAGAAAAAGTTCCCCTAAAAGTGTTAAGAAAAAGTTTGCTCTAACAGTCTTCCCACTAATAATCAAATAAATGAGATAAAAGAAAGAAACTTTGCATGCAAGCATCTTTTTTTTTTTCCAAAAAAAAGTGGTTGAATTTACAAATATTCTTCTCTATCTCAACCAAGTAAGAGAAGAGCTTGTTCTGGACAAAAACGGTTTGAGGCACCAATTTGTTTCGTTTCAGCATTTATCTTTTCTTTTACACTCTGTAAATGATGTCGTGTAAACAAGAGTACAGCAAGTTAGAATGTTTGTTAGAGTAATCCTGGGAGGGTACAAAAGTCCGTTGCTGCATTCAAAGCATAATGAACATAGAAATCCTTTTGATTCCACAAACACTAACTGAGGTTTGATGACCCATGAACACAACGAAGCCATGTAAAAATTTGCAGGCAAAAGGGTAGGTCCCGCCTTAAAAGCAGTCAGACATTCAAACAAATCCAATCACATTCATCCTTACAAAACTTTTATGATGGCCATTATGCAACATAGACCATGCACCCAAACAAACCAACACAGTTTTCCCTTCCCGCTTTCACCCTTTTTCAAGACACTACCAAGCATCCCAAGCATCCATCAAAACTTAGGTTGCAAGAGATATTATGACAAAACAAAATCCGCTATGAAGAAGCAATGAAGGTTAAAATGATTAACCGAAACAAAAAAAAAAAGAAAAAAATGATAATAACAGTAAGAATGGAGAAAAATCACAATAAATTATAAGGGTAAAAGAGGACAAACAATGTCCTAAGTCCTAACTGGCTGCTTCTGATTCTGCAGCTTTCTAGATCAGCATCTGGCCTTTTGTGTTTACCTGGTGATTTGATTTGAACACTTCAACTAAAATATGTATCCCAAACCCTGAATTTTTATTCTTGCTTCCTCCTTTTTCTTCTTTGCCTTGCTGGTTACTCAGGAAGACACCAAATCAATACTAAAAAACTTTTCTTGCACCAACAATCAATACCTTTCACATGTGGGTTTAACTTTCACCCCCTCTATCTCTGGGTGAGATTAATGCTAGAACTAATCAAGAATGCCAAAACATAATCTTCACAATTAAATAATTAGACCTTAAAAAATATTGAAAAAATTTGGATTTTTCTAGCCCTGTCCCTTCTTCCCATGACTACTTCCTTCATCACTGAATGTGAGTCTTCTTCTCTTTGCCATTGCTGCGGAAGAAGTAACTCTGGAGCTGTCAGTCACGTCGATTGGCGTGTGCGTGTCCCTTTTGGTCTCCTCCTCCTGTAATCTTTGAATTAGATTGTAGTACTCCAATACATCTTTCTGCGAAGAAAACAAACCAAAAGGGGCATAAATTAATTCGGAGTATCCATTAACTTATATGTTTATGTTTTAGTTTTAAAAAACAACACAAAACTTACAGGTTCTAGAAGCCTATGTTGAGGAATTGAACTCATCTTCAACTCCACCTCCTCCATCGTCATTTTTTGATCCATTGCCACTAATGTAGCAGCCGCTGCAATAACTGATGGTTTTTGATCCATTAAATTTACCTCTGCACAAGAGAACAAATATCTGCTAAATGCCTATGGAATGTGACTCATTGAATGTTTTTGTCAAAAAGTTAACTTAAAAGCCATAAGATAGAAAGGAAAGGCCGGTGCTCGTGATTCACCTTTCATAGTGGTAAAGATGAGTTGCATGGTCTTGGAAAAAGTAGGACTTGGTGGAGATTCTTTACAGAACTTTGTGATGAAATAGGAAAGAAAATCAAAGGGAGTGATGATACCCATTTCCCACTCCAATGTGGTGAGCACCAAGAGCTCCATTTTCTGAATCACTTTTCCCTCAAAGGAATAGTCTTCCGATTTGAACTCTGATAGCTCTGGCACATTGCACTCCTCCATCTTTGCAGCCAAAGAGAGACATGCAATTGAAAGCAACCGAATTGCCCACCACTTTTCACTCTGCACAAAAATGAAGCATTCGACCAAAAGGGTAAGTAAGGAATAATTAAGATCAATGAAGAAGAGCGATGAAAGATTGAATGCTGTCATTAATTGGAAGAGTAACATAACGTTTTAGCTTACATACATCAATGGACCGTCTAGAAAGAAATCGATCGAAGTATGTGACTGACAAATAAGCCGTTTCGAAGCGAAAACCCAATGTTGCTCTTGTCTAATGAACAACAAAATTAAAAAGGAACAAACAAAAGAAAATCAAGATCGAGTTTCCTAATGCAGTTTCATTAATGAAGCTCAATGGAAAGTACAAGTAAAATGGGTCGTTGGACTAACTTTGAGAATCCAATTGATTGCCTCCAAGCGTGCACGCTTCATCCAGTCCCCAAACACCAAACTTTCGTCCCTTCTGAACCCAAGAACGATCTCTCTCTCAACCAAAATCCCCACATACTCATCCTCCGAAACCCCACAATCATGCCGTGATCCAACCAATTGGCATTCTAATTCATCACCTCCTTCTTCCAAACACGTATCGTTTTCTTGGCACAGAAGGCTGGACGAAAGATCATCCATTTGGGGGAAAAAGAGTTTTCTGAAAAGAGATTCGACGACCCAATTGAACAACAATGCAGAAAAAGTCGTCTCTGAAATGTTTTATATGATATATGATTGAGTAATTAAGCCACTTCACCAAAGAGTTTAGAATTAAGGACGAAAGATGAGGCTATGATTTAGGTGGAAATCTTAGAGCTGTTGTAGCGGTTACAGTTTGGGAACATTGATTATGTTGTCTTGGGCAATGAGGCTTAGTAAGAAAGGCGAGATTTTAGTTCCGAGGGAGTGATAGAGTGAGTGAATGACCGTGTCGTTGTTGTTGTTGTTATGTTTCGGTGTTCAAGGTGTGATGTTGGGTTGGGTGAGTGTTGAGGATGATGAGGTTTTGATTTCAGTTTGACCCATAAAGTCTTTGCGTTTTGAGTGCCACTGTCGACTCACTTGCGCTTCCGCAGCGCGTGGTGAGCAAAAACCCACAGGGCCTGTGTCCGGGTCGGGTCGGGTTGCTTGAACCCTGAGTGGGCCCTGCCCTAAACCTGAGGTCTAAGAAGCGGGCCGGGCTTTTAATAGAAAGCATGACGGAGGGTCCGGAAGAAGAAACAATCCTTAGGGTAATAGTTTGACCGGTCAAACATGGCCATTTCTCTTTCAACAAAAAAAAATTGAAAAAACTTGTTCAGTGATCAGAAGTTCCGATGTTCCAGCATATCCATCAATGGCATACACCATTCATAAGTGCCGATTTTCGTACAATAAATCCATCATGTACTTTATCATTCACCCATATTTTTAATATATATACACACATAATCTTAAGAACAACCATGTGTTTGTCAGAGAATATGGAAAATAAATAACGAAATACAAATAAAAAGTTATTTATTTAATAAGAAAGATAGATTGAATATTCTCTTTTTTTAAGGGGAGCGCGGGAGAGAGAAACTAAACCTAATCCTCAGCAAAAAAATGGCATGGATAAGCATAAATGATTCATGCGACACTCTTGAAAGATGACAGTGTAATTCATAGCTGTTTGAATCTTTACGTTTACTGTTTTTTAACTGTTTTTTAATTTCCGGTAAATAACATTTTGTTTCTGTTTATATAATTGTCGATTTATGGCGTTTTTTTAGCGGATAAAATCATTCTAAAGTCTCCTTGTCAACTCTTTTTTTAAAAGAAAAATAAAATATTATTTTAAAAAGAAATAGTCATTTATTGTAACGTGCCATTTAACTTAATATAGGCACATGTAATATATATACATATACATATATTGAATAATTGAAATAAACAATGAATTAACTTTTAAAAAATATTAAGTCAACCTTACTTGTATTTAAATAATTAATAATTGTTATTTTCTTTCCTTATTCTTGCTTAACGAGAAAAAAAAATATCGAACTTTTTGTTTTATTATGTTTGAGTTATAATATATTATTTCCGCAAAAATATAGTAAAATATAGTTCTTTTAACAATTCAGAGCATTTTTAAATTTTTTTAAAAAAAATTATTCTATTTATTTCAACGTTCAAATAAGATTAAAAGCACTCAATTACAAGTATTTATGGTTAAAACCTCATGTTGCAATCATTTGATCATTTTAACCATGATCATTCAAAATTCTAAATGTTATTCAATTTATTAAAAGTGCACTTCATTAATATTAAATCTAACAATTGTATATCAAACTTGATTAAAATTTGACTTTTTTTATTCAACAAACACTATTTTTTAGTCAAACCAACTATAGTTATCCAATATTACATAGTTATTCACAAAATTATCATTAACTTCTTAGTTTTATACATGCATAACTTAATTATCTAATTTCACATTTAACTCAAGCATGACTAAATTACAATAGATAACTTTTCTTAAAAGTAACTTCTAATCCAATCAATAATTGAGGAGCCATAGAAAAACACCAAAATATAAAATAACACACACACACACAAAAAGAAAATGAACCAAAAGCTAAATTAGTTTACATACTCACTTTTTAAACTTACTAAATAAATATTAAACTCAAACATTAAACAAAATAAAAAATATGTTTTTGAAAGAAAAATGTATTTACTCCAAAAATAAATCTAATGGGACAAATCGCTTCTTTAACTTCTTATTTTATTTTATAAACTCTCAAATAACAATGGTAAAATAAATAGTATAAAATGATAAAATTCAGTGATCACGTGATTTTTTTTCATTTACTTTATTTTCTACTCTGAATTTTTTCCTTATACGCCATCGAATTGTCATGTGCTGGATTTTAATGTTGGTTTTAAATATAAGAAATATTAAGTTATATTAACACATAACACTACATTTCAATGATGATTTTAGATTATGAATAGATTTTTTAATTAGTAAATTCATGTTTAACTATTTTAGCACATTTCTAATATATATTGTACTTGTAATTTAGTTTTTTTTTTGCCTTGTAAAAAAAAATATTTATTTTGTTTGATTGAATTTTTTATTTAATAAAAAACATTTTTAAATTTATAATATAGATTTTTGGGCATATAAATCATATGTTATTAGATTTATAATCGATAAGTTTTATAATGTTTTCTTAACTATTGACTACTTTTTAGTAAACGTTGGAATTTAATTTTTGCTAAAATATTAAAAACACATAATTTTCTTCTTTGTCTTGTCTAATTGGAGAACTCATGAAATTAGAGTTGACTCCATTTATTGCTTCTCTTCTTTCCTTTGTCTTGTTACACAAAATAAATGAAGAACTAAAAATTGAGTTTTTCCCTTCTCTTCATAATCTGTTCTACCAATTTTCCATCAATATAAACGTATTGTTAGATGAATTAATTACAAAATAGAGTTGAGTTGATTAATTTTATAAAACTATTCAATTAATAAATTAATGAAATTGATTAATATAGTTATTTAAACACAATATATTAATTTTTAAAACTACTCCTAAAGATTGAAACTTTTCATTCTTTATCCATATAATTAATCTATGTTTATCACCTTTAATCTCATAGGTTGTTTTTATTTTATCATATCTCTTTAAATCATAATATTTTGACTTTTATTGACTTCAAATCTTCGAAAATCATTAAAAGTGCTGATAAAGAAAACAGTTAAAAAACAATTTAAAGAACCTCTTACAGATGGATAAATAAACTTCCTACAAATTAAGTTTTACTAATAATTTAAGTTCTTTTAAAAAATTATTTAATACTAACATGCATATAAATTTTAAACGTAATTAGGTTTTAAATTTGTCGTAAATTTAACTATATTTTTAATTTTAAAATTTGATATTATTAAAAACAAAATAGCTTAGATATTTATATGTCTTAACTATTTAAATTTTACGGTAAATTAAAACGATTAAACTTAATATTTATTAACTCTGTTGTCTTTATTCGTTTAAAAAAATTACATTATTTTTATATTCTAAAGTAATTATTTTTTAAGTCTATAAATAATAAAAAACATGTTTTAAAAAATGCTTAATCGAAAACTTTTATTACATCGTCTTGGTAAATTTTAACTTTAGTGTTAAGCTAATTACAACTAACAATAAAGATTAAAATTACAAAAAATTATGAATAATCTAAAAAAAAAAAATCTTACAAAACCCGAAAGCATGCAGCCAATATAGTTTCTTTGCTTAGTAAAAGGAGAATTAAAGTTTACAGAAAAATGGTTATAAAGAGAACGTTTTAGTTTATTACTAAATAAAGATTAATCCCACTCCAAAACTTCCTAACAATTTCTTTAGTTAAAGCGTGTTTGAAATTATTTCTCTAGTTTCGTGTTAAAATGCTACTGCAATGAACCACGTTGACGAATATTGGGATTATGAATTTAACACGTGTCCATGTTATCATCCATGTTTATCTGCAAAGTTCGAGGTGGCATCACCAAAATATTTCATATTTAATTGGATAATTACTTTCAAAATATTTTTTAGACAACATTTTAACATCATTTACGAATCATTTCGTGATTGGTTTATGTTGATATTTATAATAATTATTATTGATTGTGTAGTAATTTTGGACTAAGAATGACACGTAAATAATATTAAAATATTGTTAAAAAGATGTTTTCAAATTATGGTTATTTTATTTAATTTGGTTGGTGTTCAAGAAAGCTTATAAATAAATGCATACATATGCATTTGCACCCACCCAAAGGGTCCTAATAAAGATTAATTGACATAGTTAATATATGTTGAAAACATGGTTAATATAAAGTTAAGTGTTAAATGAATGGTTTGGACATAGTTTAGGAGGATAATTAAGTGGTAAGAAGTAGGAGGGGGAATGGTCCATGGGTGGGGCATTGTTCACTTAACTACAAAACTTAATTATGCAAGTCTTCCCCTCTGCACAAAACGTACTCATGCTATGTAATGTTGCTATCTTCTTCGTCTCTTTCCCACAAAAACCCATATTATCAACATCCACATGCATTTTGTTCCCACCCCGGAAGCACTGCAAAGAAAACGATAAATTCAAACTATGCCTTTTTATTATTATTTTTTTTTCAAACATACCCAGCTATACATCATAACCTTTTTTTGCAGTTAATGACAATAAAGTCTATCTGCAACATTTAACGTCCTCTTTCTTCTTTTTTCAAATTCACAGCTGGAAAAACTAGATAAGTCCAAAATGGAGGCATATATCTATATGCGTGCCACAATAATTACTTTTACATTAATTCAACCTCTCTCTTTGCCAACTCAAGCCTTACCATTTTCTTCTACGAAGAAGAAAAAAACACACAGATACTCTTTGCGGATACCTTCCGCTCAACGTGGATTCATCACTAGCAAACGTTGGAGTTACTAACCATGCGGACAATATTTCTCAGTTATTATTGCAACTCTTGTAAGAATTTTTTTTTTAAGAGTGAATTTTAAGTTTAACTCAATTCTATAAAATTAGGTTATAAGGTGAAGTCTGCATTCACTTATATATTATAAATTGATTTTATCTTTAGTTGGTGTGAAAAACATAATGGATGGTCCGATACGGATGGAACAATATGTTTACATAAATCTTACTATGATAGGTTCTAACCTGACTATGATACCATGTTAAAAAGTAGACTTTAATCCAAATTCAATATCACAAAATCGGTCTGTAAAATGAGTTATACATCCATTTATATACTATAAATTTGTCTTATCTTTAGTCGATATAAAATAAGAGGTGAAATAGTGCTATGATATTAACTTACAGTTGTTGACAAATCTCTCACAGGTGGAATAATTTCCTCTTTAGTCAACAATGAACGTAGACAGTGTCGAATATTGGACTACAAGAATTTATGTTGAAGTGAAGACTACTTAACAAAAGCAAGTGATGGGTGTGAAGAAACTTATGAAAATAAAAGAATAGCTTGAAAGAGCAGAGAAGGGGACAGACAGTTAAGTTATATTATATGTCACGCACTGCATTATGAATAATAACTTAGCATTATTGTCGTATAGTGTGTGTTTTTATAGGTACTTTATTCCCCAACCCTTTTCTAAATTCACCTTTTCATTCATAAAAATTACAGTGCTTTCATTCTCCTCAGTACGTAATTAATGTTTCTTCACTCTTTGGATACGTCTAAAGTTTAAACTGTTTTGTTTACATTACATTTTGCCAATTCACGGAAGTTTTAATTCTTTAACTTGTATTTGTTCTCCATATGTATATTAGATGAAGAATGGTTATTTATAAGGGAAAGTCTAAAAAGTCCACATAGTACGTTTTTATTCAATACTCAACAAGAATAATTAAAATCCTTAATGATGGTCACCTGCCCATAGATCTAGATACATATTTTTGGACAGGTTTTGCTATATATGTACATTATCATGTTTCCATTGTTCTGTAGAATGTTGTAATACGTAAGTAGACATCTGCCACTGTCCTACCTGAACAATTTTTTTACACAAATTACTAATTAATGATATATTGTCTCCTTGTGCCATTTTTATCTCTCTCATTTTAATTGAACACTTTTAGGTTCGATTTTTGGTACAAATTTCTCGATGTCGACGTAGACCTATTTGTACTCATTTTTTTTTTAAATATGATCACTCAACTCTTTCAAGAAAACTTGAATTTGAATTTCTTAAGTTGTTAAAAACTAATCTCACAAAGACTATTCGCTCCTTGCTTGATTTTAAGTATCTACTACTTATATTAGTATGTATTGAATACTTGTCTGCATACTTGTTCTTTTTGGGTATTTAATTTTTTATTGATTTATATAGTCAAAATTGAGATCTGAAGAATCATGATTAAGTCGCGTAACTACAATACGAGAGCAACTCATTTAAGGTTTTCGAACGGGACACCATTTTTTCTTATATAAAAAATGGTCATCTTTTATGTGCTTAATTTAAAGTGTTCTCCTATGATTAAAACTACTTTTTATGTCCCTAATCGTGTCATCTTGTATTTGGTCAAATTTTGTTACCGTTAATGAATGTCATCAATTTAGAATAGACAAGAAAAAAAAATCCTATTTATATAATATTATAATGATATAAATTAAGCAATAGCAGAATTAAAGGCTTATTGCGTAGCATGTTATCTAGTTGACGATGAGGGCAGAATATCACACCGCTGGAATAAATTAAAAAAAAAAACATTTTTTATGAAGTGACTAAATCTGTGGCAGTCTTGGACATGTTTTATTCCAATAGGTACGTGCAATAAAAGAATCGTTCTGTTTTTATTAGGATTATCTTGCAGAAGCATGGTTGGAATCGGAGCGGATATTCAGGTATATCTATCAGCCTGCTGAAAAAGACGATCGAAAGCCCACAAAAACAACTCAATTTGGAGCTACTATCCTGATGAAAGCTGCGTCACATAATAAATCTGTCACACTGCAGAAAATACACATTAATTAGTTTACGCTCATTGTGTGGTCAATGACACTGCTTTGTACGAAAAAAGAAGAAGAAATGAAGACACAGCATTGATGCAGCATATTATTATGTGAGATTGAGAAAGCATGCAGTAAGTGAGCAATGACTTTATAATTTGTATGACTTTGTAGATTACAGAGGTACGTAGTATCGTGAAAAAGCATGGTGTATTTAATAAGTTGAAGTTGTAGGCATTTGTAGATTATAGATGGATAGATAGAGAAGAAGGGTGAAAGGTGGGGTGTTTTGAAAAAGAAGTAGGTAGAAGATGAAAGAAAAATAATAGAGGTTGGTGAATGTGGGATGTAGAAATGAAGGTGGAAAGAGCTGGCAGGCAGGGGGTAAATGACCCAAAAAACTGAATGATGTGTACGTATAATGTGTTTCGGGGTGCGAGGGAGACGGGGAGTGTGGAGTGTGGAGTGTGGGTTATAAATAATCTGACAGAGAAAGGGAAGGTTATACCCCACACCCACTAACTCCCATGCCATTTCTTTCAACAAAACTTCCTGTGTCATCTTACCTTGTATTTCACACTGTAGGAGTTTGCTATTCCCAAATCCCAATGCTTTGACTGTCCCTATCTCTTCCCCTTCTCCGCCCACTCTCCTCACATGCCATCTCTTCACCTTTTTCCATCTTTTCTACCACCACTTCCATTTCTTTTTTATTCTTTTAACCAACACATCATCTTATTTCTTATACCACTATAATAATAATCACTATCTTTTCTTCACTCACACAAAAAATACATGTTCTATAAGTTAAGATCACCTACGCAAGTATTTCTGCTCCACCGGACTGCCAGAGCTTTAACTTTTTATTTGCTCCAAAATTCTATCAAGCAGAATATTTTGGGAAAGCCCAATAACGTCCCAATAGGGCGCCCATTTATCAAGGAGGCCCATTCTTTGAAAGCATGCTGTCAATTGTTTGATGTTCTTGCAGGAATAAAAGGTAACCACGTTCCCTCAAAAACAAACAAATCTGATCCAAAACAAAAATGTTAATAGATGCATAATTAAGAGTTACTTGTAAATTTTTTTAAAAAAATCTTCTACTTCATGATTTTTCTTATCAATAATAAATACTTGTTTTAAAAATCCTAAATACATTTTGTACTGTATAGCTGATCGATCAATTATATAAAAAATTAATTTCAAAAAAAATCAAAACTAAATAGATTAAACTGTCAATATATTCGACTATGTGACCATTCTGTCTAAATATCTTATCTATAGATTAACAAAGTAAAAATATGATTAAACGATATTGGACCACAATCGGGACAGTCCTATTCAAAGACCTATTACGAAACCTATAAATACAAAGGCAAGGTGAGAAGGTAAGTGATTACATTTATTAGATATTTAAAACTTAATCTTAATAATTGATCGATAATTAATAATTAACTTGAGCATTGAAGTGCCTTTAACACGTATTTATCTCTTAGATTTAAACCTTGTAGGTAAAAAGTAGAGAAACTCGAAAAAGAGAAAGACAATAGACAAAATTAAATTGTGAAAATATGATTCTCGACCTTACCTACTAAAACACATCTGTTTATTTTTGTTTATATTTGAATATGCTGATCTCTTATTTGAAGTATTATTAATTTTAAAAACTCTACCTGTTTATCTATCACGTCCTGGCGATGGTAGAGAGTGGTACAAGTAACCTGTACAAGCCCGAAGAAACAATCAACCTTACTTAATTTTACACACTTCCTTTTTTCAACTTAAATATTAAAGTCACACGATTTCTTGTTGGAACTTGACTCGTAGGAAACTATAAAAGATTTACAACTGTACAGAATATTCCTTGCCAACGTAATAATAATAATAATAATAATAATAATAATAATAATAATTATTATTATTATTATTATTATTATTATTATTATTATTATTATTATTAGTATTGTCTTGAATGTTTACAAACAAAGGTCATACTTAAAATGGTGCTGAAAAAAATCATATGTTCAAGTAGTTTATTGACGTATAATGCACCGAGTATCTTTATAAATTTATGATTGAATTTAATGCAAAAGCCTGAGAAACACATTCAGAATTATAAATGTGAACTAAAAACAACTTAGACAAAATGAATTAAATTAGTTAAGAATTGTAATAATGTAAAAATATTTCATCGTGACTGGTGTTGGTAATTTGAATTGATTATACTTTTTAGGTAAAATAGTATTAACCCGACTTTAATATAGCAAGTACATGCGGACAAAAATATAACTAAAGTTGTGAGAAAAAAAAAAACATGAGCAACTTTTCCCCACTAAATAAGTAGTTTGTTTTTTCTTTTTAATTTTGTTGTAGTATATTCCACAATGTTCTTAAAACCTTCTAATGGTGTTTCCTTACAGAAACGTTGTTCCTAGAAAGTTGGTGGAAACTGGGGAAGCATGTGCCACATCGTCATCAAAATCAAATCAGGGACGAAACGGCAAGGCAATCCAGGTAGACAACCTTGTTACGTCACGTGTTACACGCCACTCAATAGATCAGAGCCACGTGTCCAACTCCCAAAGGGCAAAATCCGAACATTGACGGTTCAAAACGCGCCACGCAACCGTACGCCTACCGAATATTCACATTTCACACCACCCACCGTTTAGAATAATTCCTTCATCTCATCACAATTAATTTATAATAAATAATAAATAAGAATTAGTATTTCCTAATAATCAAAACCCTGTTTCGTTTATGTTCAAAGAAAAGAAGCCGTGTTTTATTTTTTTAGGGTTCCATCTACCTATTTAGATAAAACACGAAAACCCAATCGTATTCGGAAACAATTCCTCTCTCTGAGAGAAGCTCTCGAATTCCAACTGATTGTCGTAGAATTTTAATGGCTTGTTCATCATCCGATTCAAAACCAGTGACGTCGCTGTTGTTCTTTTCTTTCCTAATTCCGATACCTTTCGATTCTGTTTCCGCCCTACGCATACTCGATACTTGTTCATCTCTTTCTTTCTCAAATTCCGATTCCTTTTTGTAACACACATACCTTAGTAACCCAACGAACGAACCAAAGAAACCGTTGTCATGGGAAAGCGTAAGCTCATAATTCCTAGGGTTTCTGTGTTTATCGATCCGACTCTATTTGATTTTCTATTTTTTTAATTAATCAACTAATTATTTGTTTTTGTGCTCTGTGTAGGTAATTCTCAACGTAAAAGTGCTGCGATGTTTGATAGTGATGATGATAGTAGCGTGACCTCGTCGTCAACTGCTCGCTCTGATCTCATGTCGGTGTCCGGAGCGGAAGATGTGCAGTTTGTTCAAGATTCCTTGCTCGACCAAGCTCTCGATGCACTAGATGAGAAAAGGTACTTTGCTTAACGATATCGAAATAAATTGATATTGTGGATGGAACTGGAGGAATTTTTAACATTTTTTTGTTGATTTATTAAGGGGTTCCACGAGAGAGAAAGCTTTTCAATCGATAATTGACGCTTTCAATAGCAGCATGCAGCATCAGTTTGTGGAAAAGAAGTAGGTTTTGTTGGTTATTTAATTTAATGTGTGCTGTTGTGTTATTGTTTTTAGAATTTAATTCAAGTGCACTTACTCTTCATCCAATCACCACTTCGCAGTAAGCTTGTTGAATTATAAAGTAGTAACTCCCGTATAAGTCATTTATAGATGATTTTAATTGGTTGACATTGTTAAAAAGTATGGCAATTTAATTCTTGTTTTTATTGCAAATGAAACACAAAGATAATTTATATAAATGTGCTTTAATAAGCAAGATCATATATTTTGAAAATATGCGATATATGTGTTCCAATGATGATCCTTTGTTTTAAGGTTTTGTTGGTGGTTCTATTTATAAATTAACTTCGCAATCTGTACATAAGCACATGGATATTCATTTTTCAATATAAAGTTATTATTGTCATAACCTCGAGGTGCTTTCTCTAATCAGATTTGCTACGTTGTTACATCAATGCCTTTCTTCAATTAAAAAGGGATCTAAAAAGACATCTGCTAAAGAGATAACTTTGGCATCTCACGCGATTGGTAAGAATTTGAGTAACTTAAGCATGCTTAGTTTTGACTTCGTTTAATTGAATATTTAATGTCATTCATTTTTAAGGTTGTCTGGCCTTGACTGTTGGATGTGGTGATAATGCCCGTGAAATATTTGACGAATCCATTCGTCCTTTGGATGAATCTCTCACATCTAGGATAGATGTTTCCAAGATACCATCAGTAAGTAGGAGTTTGGAAATATTTCAAATTCTTGTATTTGGACTTCTCCTTGTGATTCTCTATCTATGATGCTTAATTTTATCTGCTTAATGATGTTTATAGCTGTTGGAGTGTTTGGCTATAATTACCTTTATTGGAGGGAATGATCAAGAAGAAACAGAACGATCAATGGACATAATGTGGCGAGTTATTAATCCCAAATTAGGTTCCAATGTAGGTATCTGTTTCAAACATACTAATTTGTTTTATTCACTAATCACCCGTTTTAAGATTGACTCATATTTCTAATAGTAGTTGGGTTAAATTAACTAAAATGACAATCTTTTTACCGTGTTTAGGTAGTTGCTGTCAAACCTTCTGCTTCATTAATAGCTAATGTGGTGTCTGCGTGGTCTTTTCTTCTCTCCACAGTAAGCAATTTGAAGTTAAATTCGAAAAATTGGCAAAAGTAAGAATGCTGTCCTTTTCCATCCATTTTTATTTAATTCTACACTATGCATATATAGGTAACATGCTAATAGGCTTCTGTTGGCAAAATCATTTAAATGCATGTATGATGTGGAATCAATTTAACCCAGTGTGTTAATATCCCATCCCAGAGTATTCTATTTTGTTTGTGTAGTTCACGTAGTGTATACTATTGAACCATGTGGTCACCGGTTGAAACTAAAGCTGGGACAAAATTTGAAAAATTATGTACGAGATTAATCTCCCTTGAGTAACTTTATTTATAATAAAGAAAATATGGATTAAGTCTAAAATAAAAATAAAGAATAATAACAAAGTAACAGAAGATAAAGATAAGATATCTAATAATTTAATATATTTAACATATACTATATACAAATAAATTCTCCAAAATGAAAAAATAAATTAATTAATGTTCACTAATTCATAATCAACTATAAAAATTCATAGATGTCTGGAAAAACATACAAGTACCACTGAGAGCCGAATGTGAGCTTGCTACATGTTGACATGACTTATAACAAGAGGCAGCAATCTCTAACAGACCCTGTTGCTGGAAGAAGCCAGTTTCCTGAGAAATTAGAAACCAGTTGCCAGAGGAACATGTCTGTCAGCTAAAAAAGAGAAAAAATAGGTAGAGAAAGTTAGAAACTAGTCACCAGAAAAGAGAAAGCAGTCACTGAAGAGGAGAAATCAATTGCTAGAGTGCCGAGTTGAGAGATAAAGGAGGTGTTGAGAGACATTATACTCAGAAATGAGGGTGTTGGGTTGTGACAGAAAGTGAGAAATAACAGCTTTTTGATTGGTTTTGTAAGCAAAACGTTGTTCTAGAGATTGGAATTTTTATAATTAGTCCCCTCCCAAAAAAGACCTAATTTTAGTGTTCAGAGAGGCCATTTCTAGAATCAGGAGATAGCATGACTAACCATTTTTCTGATGCCACCATTTTGTCTGCATCAGTTTTTACCCTGAACTGCTCCACTGCCCTCAGTGCCTCTATTTATAACCAGATCTTAACTGTTTCGTAGACCCCCAACTTGTTGACGCATTTGTTGCTTGTTATTAAGAAAAGGAGCCCATATAAGAGGAATAGCCTGCACCCAATTTTTGCGAGATTGAAAGGCAACATTGACTGCACAAAACGTAATATATTTCAATTAAGAACAATGGGGTTATCGGTTGAGTTTAAATATTTTATAGCCACCCTGGGTTTAAACTTTGAGATAAAGCAGTTATTTATTTTGACACATGATGTCTATAAGGTGTAACAACTTAAAAATTTGATATTTAAATTTTCAAACCCTGGGTATTTTTTATTCTATCTCTCTTTTTTCATGAATTGTTTTTAGGTATTTCCTTTTCTTATTTTCAGCAAGGTAGTTATAATGTGGGTATAATTGGAGTCCCAGAAAGATAGTATTATGAGTTTGTTTGAACGAACTTTTGTAGAAGGATTTATGGGAGAGAGACATGTGAAGAACAAAATGAAATTAACTTCTCCATAAGTTAAATTAGTTTATGTGTAAGTTGCAAAAATTTGGAGAAACTATATGAGAGGTCCTCTATAAATTAGTTTATGCATAAAGTAATGTTAACTTATGAAGAAGTCTATTTCATATTTTAGATTTATCTTTCATCTGTTTTATTTGTTGTTACAAAAAATATCCATGGAGAATTGCATTCTATGTAACCATTCCTGGGATCCAACTTATTGTTTTGTTGTTCATGCAGTACAATATCTTATTTATCTGGTCTTCTAGACAAGGAAGACAGATCTGTACGAATTGCTGCTGGTGAAGCACTTGCTCTGATTTTTGAAATTGGAGTTATAGATAAATTTTCTGCCCAGTCAGACAATGCAAGTGATGCAACGCAAGAAGGGAGTAAACCACTCGAAAGCTACATATTTTTACAGGGACTGAAAGGAAAGGTGTTGAATCAATGCAAAAAACTTTCCATAGAGGCGGGTGGAAAAGGTTCTGCAAAGAAAGATCTTAATAGTCAAAGGAACTTGTTCCGAGATATATTGGATTTTTTTGAGGTATGTTAGTTACTACTATGGTTATTATTTGAAAACAATAGATGATTTGCTAATGAAGGTGGGGATTCTGTACTGATCTTACCTTGTCATCCTAGTATGGTTACTCCCCGGATATTTCAATGAAGATTGGGGGTGATTCCCTGCAGACATCATCATGGTCTGAAATGATACAGGTATTTCTTGTGTCCTGTCTTTCCATACTTCTTGAAATCTCTTTTCTTGTAGCATTTTTGACATTCAAATTCTTGCAGTTGAATTTTATCAAGCATTTTCTTGGAGGAGGATTCGTTAAGCATATGCAGGTAGACTTTCTCAACCTTTTTCTTTGGCAAGCTTCTGGTTATTGTGTAATCTGGAGCTCATGTTTACACCCTTTTTTCCCTCTTCTCCCTTGGCAAACAGGAAAATGAGTTCCTACATGATGTATTTGGTTTTTCGCCGAAGAAAAAATATCTTAATAGCGGCGAACACAAAATGTCTGGTGGTGAAAAGGTAAGTTTGTTCGTGATTGTGCTCAATTATCTTGATTTTTCGTGTATGTTCCCCCACTCCCCACCGCACTTGTTTTCATGCGCTAACCTGCCCCATTCCCTTTAACCGCAGAGAATGTTTAAATCTCCAAATTCGGTTTTGAACAAGGCTAGGACGCAATTACTTAATAAGCAGCGGGTATTATCTGAGGTTAGCATTCTTACCGTATATGAGAACGTTCACTTTTATCTTCCCGTGGAAGTACTTAAAATGATAATATGGCAGCTGAACGTAATTTGAAATATGATAACTTTCTTCTGCAAAAGAATGTGCTGTGTGGATTGTATATCAATGCTTATTTTTTTCCTTTGATTTCTTTCGATAAATTTACAGGGCAGAAACTTCGGCCACTACGCTGTCGGTATGGCTGACGAAGATGCATGAATTTGATTGGGAACAACGATAATTATTTGTCATTTAGAGATTCGATCCTTCATTTGTGTAACGATATTTCTTACATTTCATAAGTGCACTTTGTCCAATCCTGTACTCCTATCGATTTCATCTGATGATGTGAGACTTATGATGTTGTAATATGAATAACAAACAGATATTAAGAACGGATTTCAAATGCCTATTTGTTTTAAGGATATGTACAAGTGGAAAGAAATTAAATTAATTTGGAAAAGTATTATATTTGATTCAATTGCTTTATAAATTAATTACTTCAATTTAATATTCCCTCTTTAGTTATTTTTTGCAAGCTAAAGTAATTTCTAAAGGATGACATTTTTTATGAATGTTGTATTACTTTAATGACTATTAAATATTTCAATGAAATTTAAATAACACTTTTTGCAAATAAATTTAATATATATATATATATATATATAACTCTTTTATAACAAAAAGCTTAAAGTTTAACTATTTTCTTTTGTGTAATATTTTTAATCAGAAAAAGAAAAAAAGAAGCAAGAGTAAGGAAAAGGGAGAGGATCATGAAACTATATATAAAATCATTAAATATGTACCCAATGTATATTAATTATATTTAAAATCATTGAATATGTTCAGTATATATTAATGTTATGTTTGTATTTACAGAAATTATGTGTTCACACGGATTTCAGGTTCGATTTTACAATAATATTTTTATTAATATGTATCATTATAAAAAAATTTATATAATAGGGTAAGGTACAAATATTATAAATTCTTAATAATTATATTATTAATATACTTTTATATTGTAATAATATTAATATATTATATTAAATAAAATAATTTAATAATATAAATTTATTAATTAAAACATTTTTTATTTATCAAATCTATTAAATTATTCACATTTCATCTATGAAAAAAAATTCATTCTCTTACTTTTTTTATTCTTTTTTGTGGAGATTTGTAAAGAGAATATATTGTCTGTGCAAGTTTGTTATTTGGAAATTTATTATAGAATTGAATGATTTGTAAAAGATTTGAACTCTAGATATTTTTATATTTTTAGAAGTATATTATATTTTGGCACATTTTTATTTTTTATATTCTTAAAAATATTTTTATAAATATATTATTTTTTTCTAAACTTATGAATTATTTTCAAGTTTATTATATTAAAAATTTAATTCTAAATTTAATAATATTTATTGTTATTTTTATCTCTAATTCTTTTTTAACAAATACATAAATAAACATTAACGCGCGTATGTAAGAGTTTAAAATTAATTTAGCTTAGAAAATAACTTGTAATTAAATGTTCTGTTAAGAAAATAAATAAAAAAATCAATTTAAGGACAAGAGTTATTAAAAGGATATGTATTATTCAGGATTTAAAAAGTATCTTAAAAGTTTTTTTTATGATGTTCAATCAATTATTAATTATTTAAAGAAAAAAAGAAATGATATATAATTGAGATTTAAAAAAATTAAAAATTATTTAAAATAATACAGTTATTAATGTTTTAAATTTTATGTGATTTTTTTATAGGTCTAAATATCATGAAATAGTAGGTGTTTACAGCCTAACCTCTGTGAAGGTCGTTTTGAAATTTTGAGAATTTTAGCAGCCTTCTCTATTTTTTATTCATGTTTTAAATTAAATGAATTACCGTAAATAAAACTCTTAATTAATAAAAGAAAATTAATATTAAATTTGAAATTAAACATGTATTCATGAGAATGTGGACTGGATCTTGAAATTTAAATACTTGATAAAAGATCTGAACAATCATTTCGATAAATTTTTTAGAAAGAAAATCGAGTATGTTAAGGTACGTTCTGCCTGTATATATTTACATGAATCTAAATTCATTTCATGATTTATTCACATATGTATAGAAATCAATACAATAAATTTATTTTTTAAATATACTAAAATATAAATTATTAATTATCTTTTATTATTGTTAATTTAATCATAAAATTTTACACATGGGCAGTGAAGCAAAATATATTTATAATTCCACTGTGTTATAATCAATTCTACAGAGTTATGAATTGGTCTAATTACACTGGTTTCATTTGATATTCTCTTTATACAACATTTCAAAATAAAACTGGCTAAAATTTTTCTATTCTAATCTGATAATCTCGGTAAGTTTTGGAACGCCATAATTCTGGGTATACTTCCACATATATTAGGTAATTATGAAAGAACAACATTATTGTGAAATAATGATAAACCTAATTATTTATGTAAAGTACCTTCATTTAGTCAGTTTATATTTTCAACATCTTTTAAATCGAATAAATATAAAAAATATTTTTAAAAATTGCTTTTATTATAACTTTTAGTTATACCATTTATTAACGATTTAAATTATTAACAAAAATATGTAAAAATACGAACTCACAATGCGGTGACGACTGTTCCTTCACTAGTTTTAATTGTAATTTCCATTTTCTAAAAACCCTGTTATTAGGATTGATTTAAAAGTTAGCAAACACACATAACGAATTAACAGAAAAGTGAAGCATGCAATATCAACTATATATATAGAGGTTTTAGATGAAATTATTTTTAAAATAAAATGTTTTCATTTACAATAAAATTACTTAAGTTAAAGTAAACAATGATACCATATAAAGTTATCCCGTTTCAAAATTGAATAACAATAAAGGAGTATTAGATAAAACATTACATCATAAAAAATGACCCTAATTTGTATAATTTGATGTCAGATAATTTTTTAACATTCTTTTCTAAATGGTGATTATTATTTTAATTATTATTTTTATTTAAAACCTAATGAAGTGTTGGAAATAACAATCTTAATTAGTAAAAGCATGTAATCAATAGCCATAAAGAAGAAAAAGAAATATTCTATACAGCCTAGCTAATTAAGGCAAATTAATGTTAAATTAAAATTAAATCTAATATTCTGTCTGGGAAATATGGACTAATCTTAAAATTTAAAATTTAAAATGTAAAGAGTTAATGAAATATTTCTGAAAGCATCTTAATATTTGAAAAGAAAACAAAACATTAGTCCCTTTGGTATCCGAACCACCAAACAAAGTAAGGTTTTTTAAATTACATGAATACAAAGAGGATACAGAATCGATTCCTTGTCTTCCATGGTGGTGATCTATGGCTCCTACGCCTGAGCCTCCACGAATCAACATTGAACCTGAATATTGTCCTCAGGCGGTGACGCAATGGTACCATCTCGCATCACTGCCAAGTAACAGGAGAGAATGTTCATTACGCAGGGACCTTTCCTTAAAAGCCAAGAAACATCTTCGTTATCTGGGTTGGAAATTTTGGTATGTTGAGAAGAAAGATAAGTGGGAGATGCGTTACACATCACCCATCACTGGCAAGAATTACATTTCTCTCGCCAGGGCTTGTAAAGCTTGCATAGAAGAGGGAGGCTGCATTGAAAACCCTCAAGATTTTCAAGAAAACAACGTTGTTCTCGAATATCCTACTTCTTCTTCTCAACCAAATAAGGAGACAAGAGAATCCAAAAAGAGAACTAGGGTGTGCAAGAAAAGGGAAAAGGACGATCACGATGATGAGTTGGTAGAAGGCTCTAGTTCTACGAATGGTAGAAGAGGTAAGGCTGCGCCGTCAATCAAAACAACGACGCAAGAGGGTGAGGCACCGGTTTCCAAGTCTTCACAACAACACCGTGGAACTCTTATCCCTTGGTTGATAGAAAACGGTGCTGTGGGTTTAGATTCCGTGGTATCCTGCCGTGGTTCAAACGGCGTGGTCAAGAAAGGGAAGCTGTTGTACGGTGGCATATGTTGTGATTGCTGTGACAAGTTTTTTTCTCCCACTCGCTTTGAGGCTCATGCCAGGTGTCAAAGGCACAGACCAAATTCTAGCATTTTCTTGGAAGATGGAAGGTCATTGTTAGATTGTAAAAACGAGGCCCTAAGTTCTCAGCAAAACGGGTTTGTGAAAGAAGATGAAATCGATGAGTGTGGTTATCCAAATGATAGCACTTGTGCTGTTTGTCGTTACGGGGGTGAACTGGTGTTGTGTGATGGATGCCCGTCTTCGTTCCACCTCAAGTGTTTAGGTTTAAGCGTTGTTCCTGATGGTGATTGGTTCTGCCCAGTTTGTTGTTGCAAAATATGCAGGCGACCCAGATGCAGAGATGACCGTGCTCGTAATGTGGGGGTTAACAGTATTTTAGTTTGTCCTCAGTGTGAGAGGAAATTCCATTTTGGATGCTTAAAGGCTCCAGCCTCGTCACATACCAAGTTGGAAAAGGAAGAAGACCGTGTTGGTGATAGGAATTGGTTTTGCAGTAGAGACTGCGAGAAAATATTTTTCGGTCTGCAGGAGCTTTTGGGAAAAACCATTAATGTTGATGGAGATGATGTTACTTGGACGCTGTTGAAGGCAGTGAAAAGGGATAGCAGTGGAGAAGATTATCTTAATTTGGATGGAGACGAAGGTTTGAGTGAAAACGAAAGGAAGCTGAGTGTAGCTCTTGATGTATTGCGTGGGAGTTTTGACCCAATTATTGACGCTTTTTCTGGTAGAGATGTGATAGCTGACGTTGTTTTCAGCAGAGGGTCAGAACTGGGTCGGTTGAACTTTCGTGGGTTTTATACTGTGGTTCTGGAGAGGGAGAAGGAGGTGATTTCTGCTGCTACTGTGAGGATTTTGGGGAAGAGGGTTGCGGAAATTCCCTTTGTGGCAACAAGGATGCAATGTAGAAGACAAGGAATGTGTAGCATGTTGATGAATGAGATTGAAAAACAGTTAAGTTACTTGGGAGTGGAGAGGTTGGTTCTGCCTTCGTCGTGCAGTGCGATAAACACATGGACAAAATCATTTGATTTTGTAAAGATGAAACCTTCAGATAAGTCTGAGCTACTTGATTTTGTTTTTCTGTCCTTCGAGGGTACCATCATGTGCCATAAACCTTTGTTGCAAGAAACTTATGTATGATCTAAACCTTTTGTCTATTGGTTATGTGAATGTTCTTTTATACGTTAATGGCGATTTATGCTTGCATATATTCTAGGACAATTTGCTGAACTTCAAATAATCGTTGCTTGGTTATTTATAATATGCAGTATTGTTGAAATACTGGGGAAATGGTCTTCACAGTGTTGAATTAAAAGTAGTGATGTTAATTCGCATTTCTAAGTAAAACAGTGACAATCATTATTAGACATCTACATCTTGATAGATGTTTGAGACAAGTGAGACAAGACAAGTGATTGATGTGTTCGTGTGATGATGAGATGTGTTTGTAATTTCTGCATATCCATAGCATTCATCTTTCGAATATATATATATATATATATATATATATATATATATATATATATATATATATATATGTATGTATGTATATATATATGTATGTATATATATTAATAATAAACATATTTGAAAAACAAATTATACTTAAAGTTCAATCTTTTAATTATTATGATAATTTGATTATAATTTGGGACAAAATATATTATTCAATTATTATTTTACTATTTTAGTGATTTTGATTACTGATTTAGTGAATTTTTATTAAGGAAATAAGGATTTATTTGATGATCATTATATGAAAGACTAACATAAGATATAAGGATGTTATAAAAAAAGTATAGAATAAAAAGAAAACAATGGTAGTAATTGTGGTAATGATAGTAAAAATAGTTGTAGCGACAACAATGATACTAACAAAGATGATAATATATAATGATGATAAAAATGGTGGTGATAAGGATAATAATGATATGATAATGAATAACAATAATACTAGTAATCATATTATAAGAGACTTTTGATAAAGGTGAGCTTAAATGTTTTCCTCCTTTCTTCGTACCAATGACAAAGCAATCACCCAATTAAAACAGCATTGTGCATCCACAATTAGACCAAAGATTTTTGGATGTGTCAAACACTTTATAAACATTGAAGTGACTCGGATAAAGGAAGCTATGTGATTTTTCAAAGAAAAATTGCATTAAATATGTTGAAAGAAACATGAATGATTGATTCTAGATCCATGAATAGTTCTATGAAGACTTCTTGTATATATTGTTTGTCATTCCTCAAATAAACGTCATGATAACGTTTACTATACGAAGAGTAAAAAAATATTTAAATATTGAAATCATATAATGTTTAGATGGCAAGATCCATAGACAATATTGTGTTTTCATGAGAAAGAATATTATTTTTTACGAAATCAAGAAACAAAATATGGTTGTTTGATCAAGTGTTGAAACTCAATATAAAGTGACATGACTCTTTTTATAATTTGTGTGAATAAAACAATTCTATAAAAATTTGAAATTTAGTGAAATCTAATAAATAAGGATGAATTGTGATAATAGATGAATATTCTTCATACTGTATCAATTCCACATTTCATGAAAAGACAAAAACATATAAGCATTCTCTGCCATTTTATTAAAAAAAAAATTTGTGCTTAATTTATAACATTCAATTATCAACTTGCAAATATTTTAACAAAGATAACCTCAAATTTTTAATTTATATTATATAATGTTACATCCTTTTCATCGAGAATGCTAAACTAGTTTATATTACTTTCTAAACAATTTATAAAAAAACGTTTTCATTTTTACAATATATAAAAATTAATTTAATTATGATACGATTGATAAATATTTTTTTTATTCTTAAAATCCAATATCTTAAATTTAAGACCTTTTCCCATGCCATATTAATATATTTTTAATAAGACTACTATATTAAATTTAATTTAAGACCTCTGACTATGACATATGGCATCTTGTAATATAATACTCTTATATATCATGAAATGTTGCATTATTGCTCATCAGTAACTTCAAAATATAGACATGACACTACTAGAACATGCATTTGCTGTTAATATCTGTCGTCAATTTACACCTCCACCCTGTACTATAACTCTTGGGAACCTTATACATAATCTGTAATCTAGGTAACATACTCTGAAATCCTTAAAATGAAATACCAAGAAGCTTATCAGACGAAATTATCAATAATTTAGACATTTACGTTGATCTATTGTAATTGGTATTACTGTGAAACCTTTACACCAAATGATCACTTGGATGAAATTGTTGCCTTTGTTAACTATAATCGCATTAAGTCTTCTTTGGGCACCTTTCCAAAATTATTGGAAAATGTTTGATGGCCACCTAAAATTTCTCCTTTTAGCCATGCTCACTTGAATCAAATCATAATTCTTACACTAACAGAGTTACAACCCAGATTCTCTGAGCGCAAATATTCCAAGAGGCGTCTTCATAAAGAACCATCACATATCATAAAACTATCAGATATATATTAAACAACCATATGCTTATTGACATGCACTTTTTGAACGGCTTAATTGATGAAACTTTTTTTTCCTTCTAGTAAAGATACCATAAGCTGCAACAATATAAAGATTTGAGTCTGCATATATGTACACAACTTTTTATTAGCAAAAATATTAAGAAAAATGTGTTTATGCTGCAACTTACAACAAGGAGACAATTCAATATACACAACACAAAAAAAGTTATATTCTACACAAATAATGGCTACTAGTATACAGTTTGGTGCTTCAAAACGTTTGACATATGCTGCAAAACCAGAACAAGCCTACTCTACAAATCCCACAAGCATCTATCAGAAGGGGGCAGAAGATGAACAAGAAAAAGTAGTTACACGAACGGAGGCAAGACTCAACTACTCCAGTTATCCTGATCCTCAGCAGGACCTTCACCCTGCAATTTATTTCAATGAGGTCAGACAACGACAAAATGGAAGTCTCTCTCACTTAGCCTATACGCATGATAATCACAACATCAACAACATTGATTCAAAATGTGTACCATTTCATCATCCATTGATCTTGCAGGTGACCAGACAAGAATTTGTCTATCATTTCCACCAGTGTAAAGTTCCTGTGACAACAAAGAAAATTTGGGTTATTTTGGATGTACCAACTAATATGAGAGTTTTGTTGTTTCATGGGTTCACTGTTTTCCTGCTACAATTAATTAACTTTATAAGAAATTAATAAATATTTTCCTCTTGGGATTCATGCAATTTTTGCCAACAGAAACTAACTTCAGTCTGTACAGTGTATAGCCAGTTGTCTTCTAGTTCATTTATGTCATGTAAATGTTATCCTTTTCACCCCTCACCTTTATCTTTATTTCATCCACAAACACGAACAAAGATTTATCACATTTTAATTAACTATTCTTTCAAAAAGCTACTTTTATCAAAGAGGGAATAGGACTGAATATTACAGTAGTACATGTATATACAATTTACACCTATTCTGTAGATACATCACTTTACCTTTTTGGCCTTTTCCATAAAAGAGTGAAATTAGGAGATAAAATGAAAAAGAAAGAGGGAAAATAACCATAATTTGTATAAATTGATGATTAGAAGTATGCCTATGTGTGCATGAACAGGAACTATAAGGTTGACTTAGTGTAAAGTTGGAAGGGAGGGTGGGAAAGGTTGTGGGTTCCACTCCTCTTACTAACATTTGGAAACTATAAGGCTGGTTTGAAGGGTTTGGAAGGGAGGGGAGGGGGGGGGGGGGGGGGGGGGGAGAGGTTGTGTGGGTTCAACTCCTCCCATTACCAAAATACTAACAACTAACATTTGCCAATAAAAGAAAAAGATATAAATAATGAACTAATGATAAATTTCAATGAATTTAGTTTTGCATGTTGGCATGACTAAACAAAAACAAAAATATATGTACTCCGTTTAACAGGAAACTCAACATGTTGAAATGACTAAACAAAATCACATGTGTGTACTCAGTTTTGCATTTCCTTCATTTGATTTATAACCACAGAAAAATAATTTAATTTGAAACTGCACATGTTGGCCCAGCTAGCATAACAGATTTCACTTATGACATCAGAAGTTGATGAACCACTGATAAAAAAAGAATAGGGAAAGAAAACGGACCGCCACCCCTTGAACATGAACTGACCTGATTTTGTTGATTAAACCAGCAAGAGTTCACACATTCATAGTGGCCACGTAATACTGTGTAGGTGTACCCAGACCACATGTCAAATGCCTGAATAATTCGAAACATAGATCAGTGTTCCTCATTGCATTTGTAAATCTAAATAATACACAGTAGAGACGTACTTTCACAGATCTCATGCATGGAACAAAAACAAGGGCTGAATCTTGAGTGGTGGCTAATTGAAGAGGTTTATTTATTTGCAGACGAACTGTTTCAAAGTTTACAAGTGTGTTGCAGCCAGATTGAACATCCCACAACCTTAATCTTGAATCAGATCCTGTCATGCAGCAGCACATCAATACGGTGAGAAAGATTTTACATACGAAAAGAATTTTTACAAATTGTGAGAATCAAGTTTAATATGGAAGCCCATACCAAATTATTATTGCATGGATAATTCCTATAAATCTACTATCAAATAACTAATTAACAACCTGCACTTAGTAGATACATGCCATCCTCTGTTGCCTTTAACCCTGTCACAGCACCATAATGAGCAGTCGCCCGATCCTGAGTAGACAGCATTCCTGGATGTAACCTCTGCTTCATTGGTCCCTTGGATGGAACTCTGCCAATTGGTTGTTGTTTGTAACCACTTCCATTAGCATGTTTCTTTTGGGCACCACGCAATTTTGCACTCGAATCCTGTGAGTGATAAGGCTTTGGGATTATAAAAAAACCATAAATACTGAAATAACAACACTAGATGACTTTTTGCTACAATATTAAAACATTCACGGCCTTCGATAACCACTATTTTGATTCACTATCTGAAGACAAGGAAATGCTAAACTTAGAAGAAGAAAACAGAAAGAGTAAAACCTTTGTTATCATGGACCGTTTGAGTATAGGTGGGCGTCTTCCAAGCTGAGTCTGAGATTGATCTAAAACTTGGAAACAGCCAGCACGCCTGATGTCCCAAAATCGTATTGCACCATCACATCCCCCGGTAATTAATACCCATTCACTTGAATTAGACCATTCAACAGTCATTACACCATCTGTCATCACGGAAAACGTTTGACACAGAACCTTCTTTTAATAAGCACTCAGAAATCTATCTCACTTTCTTGTATTTTACACAACATTAGATCTCGATTAAGAAATCATTTGGCCAAAAGTACATGTTAATACTTCCCTTAAGAAGCACGCAACAGATCCATACCATACAAAGATGTCAGTTTACACAAGTGATAACCAAATAATCCACTAAACTGACTGAACGTAAGTGTAATAAATTCTAACCGGAAAGCCAACAAGCCATGCGTAAATAACTAAACAAAGCAGTAGGAATAATAAAGTATTGACATACCGCGGTGACCGGACAAAGTATGAGCGAAAGCCCCGGAAGCAATATCACAAAGGCGAACTTGAACATCCTCAGTGCCAGCAGCGATAAGCATGTGAGACGTTGACAAATTAGACATTGCAATCCTATGCACCTTTCCTGGCATTTTGAAGTTCACCACCACCTGCACATAATTCAAAGAACAAACTAATTTAAATTAAGAAATTAATCTCCATACATACACTGTGATCCTATTAAATATCAACTATCAATGAAATTATCACAAAATTACGAGTAGTAGTAGTAGCAGCAGCAGCAGTGCTGATACCCAATTTGCAGTTTAAATAAGTGCATTGCAATTAAATTGATTAAAGGAAAAAATATGACAGTGACCTGGGTGGTATTGGTATCCCAAACATTAATGTGATGATCGTATGAGCCAGTGACGAACAAACCGGTGTCAATGGGATACCATATGGCTGTGGAGACGGCATATTTGTGGGCCTGTTGGTGGTGCTTGTCAACGACAAATAAGCACCTGTGTTTGCAGAAGGCGGAGGAAGCTTCGGAAGTGGAGGGTCGTTGAACGTCGTAGACGGCTACAGAGGCATCGGAGGCGGCGGAGAGCAGATACCTTCCCTCTGTCGAATCAATCTGATTTGACGGTGAAATTGGAAAGCGTGGAAAGAAGGTGGGGATTTGAATTGACGGAAGAAGGAGAGTGAGTGAGAGTATGTACCTGAAGGGAGTTGACGGCGCCCTTGTGAGGGGACACGATGTCTTTGTGATTCGCCAATTGGAGTTGCGAAATGCGATAGGATTTTATGCTATTGACGAAATGGTTGGCGCGCACTTTCCCACCTTCTCTGTCTCTGATCTGCTTCCACACATGCGAATGCATGTTCGGAGCATCTTTGATTGATTTCAACTCGATCACAATTTTCACTCTCTCTGTCTCTCCTCTCCCTTCTCTTCTCTTCTCTTCTCTTCTCACACTTCTATTTCTATTTTCTGCCTAATTTTCACCAAATAATCTTTCTCACCTCCAACAAATATGCCTAAACTCGACTCCACTATTCGGCCCACTTTGTTCAAATAGTTGGGCTTAGTTGTAGTTTATAATTACTATCTACACTCCCCATTTTACTACTACACTCGAATAATCAACCTTATTTCGTACGTCTCTGCTTTCCTCATTTATTAAGACGCTACAAGCAAATGAAACCTGTAAATGTTTTTGGTTTCTACAAAATTTTATATAACATCCATCAAAGCATTACTTGTATAAAATTTTAAAAAGAAGATGAAAGTGAAAAGAGGAGACAAGGAAAAAGTGCGATGAGGAATGTCAGATTTCAAAAATGGTTTTGGGGGTAAGGACAAAAATCGGCCATTCCGGTTCCCTCTCCTTCCAGCTTTTCAGCCTCCACTACTCTTCCCATGCATAGTAATAAAGTGTTCACTAGAGACAACTGCACCATAGGTTTAACTTTAGAAACATATGTTTTTTTAAAGTTAAATAATATATAAAAGTTTGGTATGCAAAATTCCTTTTTATTACAAATATTAATCTAATTGTACAAATATTAATTTTGATAAAAAAACATACTTTTATAATATTTTAAAATTAAAAAAAATTATTTATAAGACATATTAAAATAAACATGAGATTAGTCCGGAGATAAAGAAAGTAAATCTACGGTGTAGTTTTTTAGAAATTTTTGTAAGTTATTCAAATAGATAAATCGTGTTTGGAATTGTATGTTTCAAAGAAATAAAGTATAGTATAATGTACAACTTTCTATTGCAAAGATTTCTTTTCTTTAATAAAGATGTTGTCATTTTTGTTTGATTGACAATGAAAGTGTGTATTTGTAGGGGTGATTTTTCGAACTTGTTGTATGAAAAGCTGTGAAAGGGAAAATTCGTCATTGACAAGACTTGGTGGGTATCATTACCTTGCATCTTGTCAATTTAACTATTAGTTTGGTTGAGGAGAATAATGTTGGTAATGTTGCATCAAGTCTCGTGACTTGACTTCCTTAAGCAAAGGTGTTAAAGTTTGTTTCTTTCTTTTGTTTTATCTTAATATACAGTGTCATTGTGTGGATTCCATATTTTTATCTTAATAGATTTCTTTTTCTCCTTTTTACTTTATAGTTTCATTTCTCACAGGTGTGGTTTGTAATGTTTGACTTATTAAGATATGGATTTGATGATAAAGTTTTTATATATTTTTTTAAGATATTTGAAAATGAAGTTTGTAAAAGGTTATAAAAAAGATTGATGGATGTGATATAATAAAAGAATACTTTAATAAATTAAAATATAAGATTTTTTTAGTCTTTATTATTATTATTTAATAATAGTACTATTATTTCTTATATAATGAAAATCAGTTTTCTTAAAGTCGATTTTTCTCGCGTAAGATTGTTTTGTTTTCGGTTGGTATATTTTAGCAATGTGTATTGGGTTTTAGTAGACAAAAATACTTTTATATATTAAGGTTAAAGGTATTTGAATAATTTTATTCTCAAAACAAAAAAAAAATAAGAAACCCCCAAAATCCTTACTCAACTCCCTCATTTCTCTCAACCATTTCTCTTTCATCTCTGACATTTTTACTATCATCCTTACTATAACCCCAAGTGAAAAAATCAGAAACGTTCACCGTTAAACAATTTGACTTTGTAAAGAGTTGAGTCATTGACATATTCACCTTAAGGCAAAGGTTCATTCAATATCTCTTCAATTTCATCATCTTCACTAACCTCTCTAATTTCATCATCTACTGAATCATGGTCTCTAAAAAAACCCTTAAGGCCAATTACGAATTCCTACAGATGTCATTATGCTCGTGAAAATTAGATAAAATTATATAAGATAAAAATTATAAAATGAAAACTCATTATAAAATATTTTTTTGTAAGAAATTGTTTAATAACAAGTGTTTCTGATTTTTTTCAAACCAATTACCAATTCCTTGTGAAAATTACATAAAACTAGATAAGACAAAAATTATAAAATGAAAACTCATTATAAAATCATTTTTCAGGTCTATTACCAATTTCTTTGATGTCATTATATTTGTAAAAATTAGATAAGACATAAATTATAAAACGAAAATTCATTATAAAATCAATTAAACTTAGGTATTGGGTAGTGTAAGTTGAATATTGAAGTAATTTGAACTCCCAACGTGGGTTCGGGTAATGCGCACTTTCTACACCATATTAACTCCATCTGTGGGTCAAAATTCGCACTTTCTACACCATATTTAGCTCCATCTGTGGGTCAAAATTGGAATGCTGTAGTCAATATGTTTAGAGATATGCAGATTGGTGAATCCTTATGCTCTTCACCAATGCACCTCGTGCACACTTACAACATTTTATTAATTTTTTCCATCAAACTAATAACTCTATGTTATCGAGAAGTTACTAAACAATTTAAAACATTGTCTCTTTATATTATATAAAATTCATATTTTCTATAATTATCTCATTAATTAAAACACTAATACTTGATAACTATTATTCACTTTTAAAGATAAGATTTTAATAACACTTATAATACAAATTTCGTATACTTTCTTGTCACTGTTAATATATATATATATATATATATATATATATATATATATATATATATATATATAAAATTTATTTCATGAATTTTATAGACAGTTTATGAATTTTGTTTACCACAAAGTAATGCTCTAATAACTTAAAATTTTCAGATGTAAAAGATACACAACTTTGGAGTTGGGTTTGCTCCTTATTGGTGTCTTGAAGAAAGGTTCTTAATTGGCCAGAGATAGTCAACTTTAAGGTTTGATCTTTCTTGTGATTGTGTGTTGTTTCTGATGTGATTCAAATCTACAAGAAAGGTTTTTGTTCTGTATGTAGTATTTCTTGTATGATTTAAGAAACTTGGTTTATTTATTTTCTTTGAAAGAATTCAATTACAAATGAACTTGCAAATTTTGTATTGGTGAAAAGTCAAGTTCATGTTATCTTGACTAACTGGATGTAGTTCTATAAACATTTTGTATGTATTCTTTTAAGTTTTTTGCATTTCATTGTTGTAAGTTTAAATTATAAAGAAAACTAATTTGTTTTATCTTTAATAATCATTTTGGTTTATTTGTAAATTAGTACATTTATTACCATTATAATTGATCTTGGTTAACAAATAAGTAAAATTTAAAATTTGTTTGTTGAGTGATATTTCTGTAAATTATTGTCAGCATTTTAATATGTTGATTCCATAATTTAATAAGTTAAAATGTGAAATATATTTGAGATCACACATAAAGAAATAAATAATCTGAAGAATATAAAAAAACATGCATTGATCCAAATATAGTCGTACCATTCCAATTTGTCCTTTGCCAACAAAAAAAAAAACATTTTCGTGAATTCAAAATTGATTTTAAAAATGCCACGTAGAGAATATTAAAAGTTTGTAAAAAAAATAGTTTCAAAATAAGTTTTGTTTCCCAATATGGTGGTCCTAGCCGAACCCTCCTTTACAAATATTTTGAAGCTCTATATTCCCCGCATTTGTTGCCTTCTCCTTTTAAAAACTCAAACATAAAAAATTTTGAACGCCAAAGCTCCAATTCTGAAATGCTGAACTAACAAACTTCAAAGTTGAAAGATGAAAGACAAAAGGGTCCAGTAGCAACATTGGTTCGCATTGCTGTGTCTATTATTTTCTAGTCAGAGAATAAACAGAAAACATAAAGTTGAATTTTCAGATCTCGAAATAGGATTTGCACAAGAAGCTGGGGATTGGTCCCGTTGATGAATGGGTAAAGAAAGTTAGTTGAAATCATCGGAATCCGAGCAAGCAGTGGTGAGTCCAATGCTCTGTTTTCGTTGTATGTCTCGCCCTTTTCACAACCTTTTGTCCTCTTCACTTTTTCTTACCATCCTCTGCTCTCCTGTCTCCATCTCGATTACTGTAATGTAAAGCACGTTACGGCATCTGTCCTGCTGTTCTTCCTTTCATTTGCTTTGCCAATTGCCTCTGCACTAACGGAAACGCGTTTCTTAAAAGCTGTGCGCTGAGGGCGGAGTGATCGGAGAAGATGTTGTGCGCCTGTTCTTCCGGTGGGCAGTTCAAATTCGAAGAGCCGCCGCAGTCGCCGGACTCCCTCGCCACCAGGGATTTCTCCGCCAGCGGACTCTCTTCCAGGAACACCGGGGAATGGGAGCCTAAATTCGATGAAACGCAAGTAGAACAAGCTGAATCTACTCTTAAAGAAGCTCTTTCCTTAAACTATGAGGTTGGTGGTGCCAGATACCCATGCATTTCCATTATTTTTTTTGTCAGTGTTTTTTAGGATACCTCGTGCATGTTTTATTATGCAAATTATTGCATGGTCCGCAACTAACTATGATGATTCAACTATTCTTCTACTTGAGAAGAAGTATTCAACTATTCTTCTACTTGATTCAACTACTTTTTTTGTTTTAGTAAATTGAACAACTCTGGTTCAGATAATGTAGAAATTAATTGAGACCATATACAGATGATAGTCCTGAATTATCTAATAATTTGTTCTTATATGGCTAATCGTTTTCGAGTTGATTAAGATTACTATAGGTGGTAAAATTCTCTTTGACTATTTAATGCAACTGTATACTATCGAGTGTTGTTTAAAATAGAACAATCATCTTCAAGTTGATCCACAAGATTTTCTGTTTGTGTGTCCGTGTGAATTTATTTTTGGTTTATATGTGTCATGTGTGTTTTGAATGGATTCCAGGAGGCCAGGGCTTTATTGGGGAGACTTGAATACCAAAGAGGGAATTTCGATGCTGCACTTCAAGTGTTTCAGGGTATAGACATCAAGGGTTTGACCCCGAGAATGATCAAGGCTATTGCTGAAAGAATCAAGCAAAGGAAACCACGTTCTAAGGCAGATATCGTGGGTTCAAATGTGATGTCATTGCACTCTGTTAGCCTGCTTCTTGAGGCAATTTTGCTTAAAGCAAGGTCACTGGAGGAACTTGGGGAATGCATTGGTTGGTAACTAATTTTATATTATATTAGCTTTTTCTTAAGAGTACTTCCAATACCTTCTTTGTTAAATTGTGCAATTTAATTTTGCATATGAGATCATGAGCGTTGCTCTATTTGAATTAACTTCATTATTAAGGATGAGAGGTTTGGGGTGTCAAATCCGTTGAGTTTAGTGCTTTATTAATTTGGCAGAGGCTGCAAAGGAGTGCAGAATAATTCTTGATACAGTTGAATCTGCCCTTCCGAATGGAATGCCTGAGGGTATTGGAGAAGATTGTAAGTTGCAAGAGATGTTTCATAAAGCATTGGAATTACTTCCAAGGCTTTGGATCAAAGCAGGATTTCTGGATGAAGCTGTAGCTGCATATCGTCGTGCTCTGGTCAAGCCATGGAGTTTGGATCCACAAAGGTTGGCTTCTGTAGAAAAGGATTTAGCTACGATACTACTCTATGGAGGTGTAGAAGTTAGCTTATCCTCTCAGCAGCAGGTGTGGGGTAAAACAACTCCTACCAACAGTGTTGAAGAAGCGATACATTTGCTAGTAATACTCATGAGCAAGGTGGCAATTGGGGAAATAGACTGGGATGCTGAAATAATGGATCATCTTACTTTTGCACTTTCAGTCACTGGCATGTTTGAGTTACTTGCGGATCATGTAGAGCAGATCCTTCCAGGTATCTATAGTCGGGCTGAGAGGTGGTACTTTCTTGCTCTGTGTTTTAGTGCAGCAGGACATGATGAGGTGGCATTGAACCTTTTAAGGAAGGCTTGCGGCAGTTCTGAAGCAAACCATAGACCCCATTTTCCTTCATTTTTGCTTGGAGCAAAACTCTGTTCCCTAGATCCTCGCCATGCTCATGAAGGCATTAACTTCTCACGTAAAGTTATTGAGCTAGCTAAGCATCAAAATAAGCATTTTCTGAGTCAAGGCCATAAATTTCTTGGAATCTGCTATGGTGCTGCAGCTAGAATTTCTGTACTCGATTCTGAAAGAAGTATATTTCAAAGAGAGTCTTTGGACTCTCTAAACTGTGCTGCCGTAAATGGAAATGATGACTTGGAAGCAATATTCAACCTTGGATTGGAAAATGCAATTCAAAGGAATCTGGATGCAGCTTACAACAACATAATGACGTTCTCAGACATGAGTGCTGGCAGTTCGAGAGGTTGGCAGCTGTTAGCACTTATAGTATCTGCACTGCAGCGGTTTAAGGATGCAGAAACTATAGTTGATTTTGCTTTAGATGAGGCTGGGGGGATGGATCAACTTGATCTTCTGAGATTGAAAGCTGTACTTCAAATTTCTCAACAGCAACCCAGGCAAGCAATAGAGACATTTCGAATCTTGCTTGCGTTAATTCAAGCAAAAAAGGAGTTTTGGCTTCAAGAAAACAACATTGATCGAGAACAAGCATTCAGGCATGAGGTGTGTACTAGTATATTCAAAGGAAGAACTCTAACATACCTTGTACAGGCTGGTGTTAAAGTTGATTCAAAAGAAAAAATACCTTGTCTACTGAAAACTGCTAGAACAACTATGGTTATTCCTAGACTTTGTTTAACACTAATTCTCTTAATGGCCTAGGTTGTCTGTTAAAGAAACTCCTCCCATCCTTCACCCTTCCTAAAACTATATGCTAGATGTCCAAATATTATCTATGCCTAGATTGGAACAACGGGAATTAAACTATTAGGTGCAAAAATATTAGTTTCATCTCTGAAATCTTGAGAAGAATTCCCCTTCTAACTTTTTCATTCCTCTCAACAGGCATTAACAGAAAAGAAGTTGGAAATGGAAGCCTGGCAGGATTTGGCTACAATTTATACAGATATCGGTTGCTTGCTTGATGCAAAAACTTGTGTTGACAAGGCCCAATTGATAGAGTTTTTTTCTCCAAGAAGTTGGCATATAGCAGGTAAGGAACCTGTCTATTCAAGTTTTTATGGTTGAACTCATGTCTGCATTGAGTGTTTGTGCTCATGGTAACCTAATATGAAATTCCCGGTGTATAATTGCAGGGGTGGTGCTTGAAGCTCAATCATTATACAGAGAAGCATTTGTTTCCTTTTCAATATCATTGGCAGTAGAACCAGATTACATTCCCAGTATCATTTCTACCGCAGAATTATTGATGAAACTTGGTATGCAATCACTTCCAATTGCAAGAAGTTTTTTAATGAATGCTTTACGATTAGAACCTACAAACCACGATGTTTGGTTCAACCTTGGCTTGGTTTCAAAAATGGAAGGTTCATTACAGCAAGCAGCAGAGTTCTTTCAAGCTGCTTATGAGCTGAAGCTTTCTGCTCCAGTGCAAAAATTTAAGTAATCAAGGGAAAGTGAGCTTGCATAAGAATGACAGAAAACATGCGAGCAGCAACTAACTGAGAAAAATACTCATCCCACATTTATCATTGCTTGGATGTTGATTTGTTGAAAATGTATAGCTAAATCTAGCTACTTATCAATAAATTTTCTTTCTGTTAAAATCTGTCTTTGTTTCGTAAGTAGAATTAACCGTGGGTAGAAATGGTGAAACGTCATATAGTCCTGTCAAATAATGACATGAACTAGATAGTCAAGGCTCTCGTAATAATTTTTGTCCTTTTGGCCCACAGTTTCTGTACTGTGGAAGAAAATGACCTATTTACATGGAATCCTGTCAAATAGTGACACGAACTAGATAGTCAAGGTTTTTATAATTGTGTGCTCGATTCTTACTTTTGTCTTTTCTCGTACATAGATTCTGTACCGTGAAAGAAAATTACCTATTGTTCGTCACTATTTCTAACTGTTATTGTGAAGCAAAAAAAGAAAATGAACAAAAAAGACAAGCAAGCTTCACGTTACGACTTCAACCATCGATCTAACATCCCATCATTAATTTTATGTCAGCAGCCAACATTTTCAATAAAACGTTCCTTTCTTCAATTCTCCCATAAATGAAACACCAAGAATTGGGAAATGAGTATTGAGCTGTTCTACGCATCAATAATCAAATTGATCCATGCATTTGATAGAAAGGCTTCATCGCAAAGTCATCTTAAACCCAAAATGTAGTCCCCTGCTTACACGGTTGACTGCAAGATGAGATGCTCAAATTTCTCACTTTTTCTTCCTACAATTTATAATACGTGCCAGGGTGGCCGGACCTGGGATGGCTTGTACTGAATGTATTGTTATTACAAATCTTTCTCTGTATACAGAAGCCACTGAAGAGCATTTTTATATTGAGAAATAGGAGGAGAGTTATAAGGCACAGAAGGAGATGTGACTGAAGTAAGCAGAGAAGGATATTGGACAGAAGGAGTTGAAATAGAATTGGCTGTATGAGGGATATTCGGTGTAGTGGTTTAGGATCAAAAGCAGAGTCGGAAGAAACAAGAATAGAGAGTTGTTAGATTATCATATTAAAAACTTTAGTAATGTCTGGTAAGGGTTCAAGCAACAATATGAGATCTCACTTAATTAAGCCTTTAAGAAAAAAATCATATGATCTTATTTCTTATGTTTTTAAGCATAGGCAACAACACTATAAGAACATGTAAGGTCAGAGTACCTTGGTACAACTTGTACAACTCTTCTTGTAAATCCACAATTCTGAAAATATCTCTATGATGGAATCGGTGAAGATCTTCCTAAATATTGAAAGCACTCTCGATCCAGATAATAGATTTAAGAATAGATTCATCATGCATTGATTATTGAGTCATGTGAGAATCATCTTATTGCACGGTCTCATGACTCACGAAGGGGGGGTTATTTGGCAGAGGTTCTTGCAATGTTCCATCGATCAATTTCAACTTGTTTTTGGATTTAAGCGCCAGTTTCATAGTCCAAGTCCAATTCTTGCCATCTAATGGAGGAGAAACAAGAACAAGGGCCGGATTTTCATTGAAATGAAGAAAGAAATGGTTTGAAGGATTTGTGTGGAAATCAATATATGCTTTGATCAACATATCATTTGAAGAAAGAATTAAGAAAGAGAAAGAAGAATCGAACCATATGATACCATCTTAGTTCTTAGATTTTGAAAGAACTCTCATTGTATTGAAGCTGAGATAAGCGTCTTGCAGAAAGAGAAAAGAAAACAGAGCTTATATAAAACTCTGTATAACATAAAAAACCGATAAAAGAAAACAATGTGTAACTGCTATAACTATAACATTAAGAAAAACTATCTAGTAATAATATTAATGACATATATGGCACGTATTTCACCAACTGTAGAATCACGAAACAAGTTCAAGTTCTTCTTAGCACCCCTTCCCAAAATAAAAGCAAATACAGAATAGCAGATAACATAAAGTGGTTGATGCGTTCAATTTTTGCGGAAGGAAAATGGAGTTTTTTCAATACCAACAAATGGAATAAAATCACCAAGCTACATCCTTGTTTCCTTTACATCACGAATTCTTTCCAATCAAACATAATATTTCCTGATCTGGGAAACAACAAATTTGACCGATGGTACAGTTGTGTAGTAAAGACCGGTTCTTCATCTCCGGAACAAGGAAAGCTGACAGTGCAGAGGATTCGTCTGGACCTATACTTATTAATACTGCAAAATAAGAAAAGGAAAGCCAACGAGACAAGTCATTTCCAAATTCTGAATTGGAAGAAGATACTTTCATTTTCCACAGAAAATAATAAATTTCTACTGCTAACTGATAATTCATTCAGCTTGCAACATAGTAGGAAAAACATCTTTTTGTTACGCCCTCGTTTGGATTTTGTTAACTTTATTTCATGTAGTGCAGACACGCAGCATTTTGATGATACCGTATATGCTTCTCTAGACATAATTCATGAAAGATCTTTAATTTGGCTACCATTTTATCCAATGCAAACTTGATCATACACTAAACTTGGTTTATGCAAATCTTGTTTACAACAGAAACAAAAGTTATAAAAAGGGAAACCTAGAGCTAAACTTCATCATATAGATGCTTCACCTTACATTTAATAAACAGTTGGCCTATCCCTCAACCCATCTGCCACTGCGTCAACGGATGAAAAGCCAAAACATATATATTATCAGTGCCATAAAAATATTGATAGCCAAACGGCAAGAGCAACAAGGCAGCAAATCAAGGGAAGATAAGTTATTGATGAAAAAATTCACCAAAAATCAAGTGGCCTCTCTAATCCTTTACTTCGCCATTGTTGGAGTTTTCAGCTTCCTTTTCCGTCTCCGCCGCTTCTTCCACTTCCGCTTCCGCCGCTTCCTTTGCCTCTCCCGGTTGTTCTTGCCTGCAATGACAATCAACACCTAAAAATCAGTCCACATGAATATACCCATACATCATCGTCATGACAATGAAGGTTCCATACATTCATTTTAATCCAAGATCGTTTTCATCAAATATTACAAAACACGCACGCATGTGTATGTTTATGAGACACAAGCAATTAACGTAAAGCAGAAGTTGCAGGAATAAGCAGCAAAGAAGACATAGATTGAAGATGCATGGATGCATGGATGCATGCATGCATGATGATGAGGAAGAAGAAGAAGATATACTTTTTCTGGGCAGCTTCAGCAGCTCTTGCACGTGCTTCTTCCGAGGCCAACCTTTCTTCTTCCTTGGTCATCCGCTTGTTGCCCCCATCGAAGCAACCAAAGCACAAGCCCATGGTTTCGTGCCTCTCCCCCTCCCCTCTCCTACCCTATTATGCTTTTTTTTTCCTCTCTTTTTCTTCCTTTCTCTTCCTTCCCTTCTTCCCTATACGCCTCCACAATCTCTATTTCTCTTTCCTTCATCATCACTAACATATTCTATATTAATATTTCTATTAACAATTTTTTACAACTGAATGCCTACCAATTCCGTTACACCCTTCCACCTTTAATCATTACTTTACTCTATAAAACATTATTTCATATCACATTTCTTTTAATATCTATTTTTTCTACATTTTAATACAATTATTCTTCTTAGGATAACCATATATAACAGCCTGTTCTTCAACACTCTTCACTAAAAATAATAAAACAAAAAAACAAAATTTAGGTCTAACAACACTCACTTTCAAACCTATTTCAATTTGTTAATTTAAGTTTGTCTAAAAATAACTTATCGTATAGATCCGTGGATGTACAAAAATTACTCATCAATTACATGGATCAAATCGTATCGTCGAGTTGTATTAATCCAGATTTTCAATATTTTTTTTCCTGAAATACAGACGAAATACTTTATGAAACTTTATAATTTGGTGTTCATACCTAACTTATCGTGGATGTGTGGATTTTTTTTTATACTCTACTTAATTTTCTCTTTTCTATTTAATGTAGTTAAATCTCTTATATGATTCGTTGACCCCAATCTATTTCTTAAAAGAAATTCGAACATTGCTAATTATATTATATGATGTGATGTTAGGGTTTCACAAAGCTTCTAGATTCATGGAAGAGAGAGTTGTTGAATTGGGGATATTAAAAGTAAGTAAACACTATTTTGTTGAATTCTCTTAATTAGTATATAAGATCATTTAAGTTGCAAATATATGTTTAACTTTATATTTATAAATATATAATTTAAATGAATACTTCCTTATATTTACTAAAATAATGCAATAAAATATTTATTATTAACTCTTAAATCATATAATTATTTAGGAAAGTTAAATTAAATAGTCCATTTGATTGATAAATGTTACTCTTAAAATAATAAAAATGGGTTTAATATTTGACATTTAGTAAAGTAATCTTTTTAATCCATTACACATAACAAATACAATACGGTATATTTAGTAAAGGACTTAAAAAAATATATCATAAATGCTCTAAAAGAATAATAAATACACACTTTAGTTGGAACTGCATTGGTTCTAAATTTTCTTGCAATTTTTTCTTTTTATTTCTTATTTATCTTATGAGATAAATACAAAATATTTTTAATATTTTTAAAGCATTAATTGTATTTATTTTATTTAACTTTTCTTATAAAGATGACTCAAAATATAACATTTTTTTCAAACTATTTTCACAACTAACTTGGTTGATAAGAAGTTAGTTGACAGTTAAGAAAAAGAAAGGTGCTCGCTCGTGGTGACCACACTGCCTCAACTATGCACGACATATAAAGGTCGTGTTTTCATTCAATCTTAAATATTCTACTCCATTTTTTTATTGCTTATAAAATTTTCAGTATTGGCTATAAATTCCTATTATTAAGTAATTTATCAGAAAAAAAATTATGATATGAACAAATATTTCAATAAAAAAATAATTAACTGAACCAAGTTTATTGAATTTTTAAAATAATTCAACATAATAAATGTACTGTTATTATTAATAACTTTTTAAAGTCTCTTCTTATTGTTTCTTTATTAAAAAAAAATACACATATTCATAATATTTGATAGGAATAAAGCATGAAAATAAAGTTAAGGTTTGACAGAAAAATACTTATTCCTTTTTAACTATCTTTAAGGTTCTTTTACATAAATCAATAAATACAACATTTTCTTAATTTCAATAAAATTCTATTGTATAGTTTTATTGTTAATTAATTAATTAAAGATGATGTAAATGATAAAATAATAATTAATGTTGTTTTGATTCATTAAAACATTTATATAAAAGGATACTAAGGAACATAATGAATATAGTATACCTTATACAAAATTTATAAAAAAACTCATGCCTTATATTTAAGACTTAAGGAATAATTTAGTTCATAATAGTAATTAATTAAAACACTTTGTGGATTAAAATGATTATAATTTTTTTTACACATTAAAATTAACAATAAATATGTTTTTTTTAAATAACCATACACTCTTAATAAACCTGACTGAAAGTAATTAGTTTAAGGTACAATTTAGAAGAAAAAAAAACCGTGAAAGGTCATACATAATTCATTTAAAAGTCTTCAAGAAATAGTAATGAAAGAATAACTTGAAAACGCTGTTCACTTGTACCTATTCTCTTTTAGTAACGTTTAGTCATTATAATTTTTTATTCAATTATAAAATATCCAGTGTAAAAATAACTAATACAAAATACATTCTAAAACCGGTCTTATGATGAAGAATAAATAAACTTTTAATTTATGTTTTAAATAATAAGTGGTGTATTTTTGTAAACTTTTTGTTTCATTTTATTCTTTCCTTAATTTTTTTAATATTTATCACCATACAAAATATAAAATATCAGTACTATTTGTATGGATATTCTTACATGTATTTTGTTATCAATATATTATGTATATATATCACCTAAATTACTTAAATATATCAACAAACATTTAACTTATTTTAAAAGGTTTGTGAAAACATTACTTTATCACAATAATTTATGTGATTAATAAATCTGAAAAGATAAATAACAATATGAGACTAATTAAATACATTTATAAAATTAGGTTATATGAGTCCTTAGTAGATAATTTAGGGAGAAAGGGAAGTATATCGGAAAAAAATTATTCATTTTATTGTGCTTTTAGAAACGCATCAGAAAGAAAATATATAAAGTGATGATTAAGTTATCAAATGAAACACTTGGCCATATATAAACAACATCCATGTGGGATAAATAGAAGCATTTAATGAAATGTATTTATAGTTATCCAAAACAATGTCTTATAATTAACAGAATACTTAATTAAAAAGACCCATAAACTCGTATAATTAGTAAAAATAACACTAATAATCACGGTAGAGTTCCCCCTATAACAATATTTTTCATGAGTAGTAAATGCAAATTTTTTTAAAAAATTCTGACAATTGGAAACATTCTTAAGATAATTTTTTCTTTTTGTAAAATTACCGTGATTCTATTGATACTAGAATGATTAATTTTATAAAAATATTTTTTGACACACCTAAATTTTTTACATTCATTTGATATTATCCTTTCTTACTTTTTACTCTCTTCTTTCTTGAAAAAATATAAAAATTTACATTTTTATAACTATTTTACTCTTGTACTCTATGTCAAATGAAAGTAAAAATATGTCATAACACCACTAGTCTTAATTTTATATACGGCTTTCTTGTGAGAGTTATTCAAAGTTTCCAAATATTTTTCAATGAAGCATGGCACATGGACAAATCATATGGAAAAAAAAATCCACACATTCACATGCAATACCCAAGAATAATTCATTTACAAGAATAGCATAAGAGACTGAAGGTTCCAGAAATTTAATTCAAATTGAAATCGTTTAAAATATGAACACCCAGATTAAGTCAACCTATTAAAACAATAATATTTTGACCATGTCCATCGTATAAAACAAAATCTAGAATCAGTCACTGGAAATACAATTGTTTTGGAAATTTTAATTCTTTAGCAAAACCATATTAACAATGTACATGGATCAGTCGAGATTTAATTACAGTGGAAAAACGTGAACAAGAGAAGGATTGAAATTTGAACCTGTCTCAAGAACGTCACCAACAAAAACTACACATATTTACAGAAGGAAAAAAGTTATATCAGATAATCAATCTTCACCAGCTTTTCTGGTGGCCATGTTTCCCTGAATTCTTGCCATTGGAATAAGCCTTGAAATCACCATTTCTTGGAGAAGCTAACTCCTCAGGATTCACCATCTTCGTGTCATTCAACCATCCCCAAACATAATCTCTCTTCTTCCAGTTCATCACCGATTTCCTTGCCTTTGAACTATCATAGTAACATTCACTCAACGTGGGAACCACATACCACACAACACAAGTGCAGAGTGTTGCAACAGATCTCCCAAACACAGTCAGAAAAACCAAAATCAAAATAACAACCGCTGGCACATAGAAAGAAGGCCACTTCAACATGTTCCATGAAAAGCTAAAATCTTTCTTCTTATGAGATTCCAACTTTTTCTTCTGTTCCTTACTTTCTTCCACGATTGCTTCTTCATGATCAGCTGATTTCTCCAATTGCTCCGAGAAAGATGTCAAGTGTGTTGTTTTGAGTTCTTCACTCTTGTGTTTCTTGTTCTGATCCTTGTTTTTCAGTTTGACTACTATGGGAACGAAATCATCGTTGCTTGAATAGGCAAAGCGGACCAAAGATATCTCCTGAGGACTGGTTTGAGAGTACACCTTTTGCCTTCTCTCGTCAAGATCAGCCAAAAGGGCTGAAAATTTGTCTAAGCCTCGATCGGAGTATGGGTTGTTATTTCTACTTTCTTTTTTTCTCTTGGACTTCATGGGGCTTGAACATGGTGCAACATCTTCTTCTTGCTGCTGGAAACTGCCACAGACAAAATGGTTCAACATGTGCGGAAAGAACAACAAAGCTGTTTTTTTTTTTCTGAGAGTTTAAGATTATTGTGAAAGAAAGAGAAAACTGAGAATTATATATAGATCGTTGTTAAGACTATGACTTGACTAGATCCAATCAAATAATGATGAAGCTCAACACGCATTACGGGTCAAATCAAACTTTTTTTTGAAATTTAATCAGGCAAGAGTTTCCAACGTGGCTATCTTAATCTTTGACTTATTAGAGAGAGAAAGAGAAGTTGCGCCGATAGCTTAGGCTATTCTTTCAAACACTGTAATATTTTAAAATTGAGTAGATGATGACAATGGCTTAGAGAACATATTCGTGGGTCACAAACTACAGACAAATTGTTATTTCTTTTAATTTAAAAAGAGATACTTGGGGAAGAGGGTGTTGATTAATTGAAGAAGTCTTTGTCACTCATTAATGATACCAAATTGGACAACCTTGCCTTCAATATTTTTTGCTTTAATTGTCAATTTACATATCTATTATTAAGAATATTTTAAATAAATTTCTATAAATAGTATTATAAAATTGAAAAAAGTATTAACTTTCTCATAAATTTAAAATAATTTTTGTATAACTTAATAAGGGTTATATTTTTATATCACTTCTCCTAAATCTTTATTTTGAATTTATATATAAAGTAATTTTAGTTCACAAAAAAAATGTACATTTCTTTTAATTCTTTAAAACGTTTATGGATTCATTTTTCAAATATGTGTAGGTTGAATTTTTAGAAGGAAATTAAGTTGAATGAGATGGGATGTGAAAGGTTTAGCGGCAGCAAAGAAAAAAACAAGAATGCAAACGTTATTTCCAATGTTTTGTTTTGTTGGTTATAGGAAGTTTCCAAATTAATCAACATATGATTGCGATAAAATTTATAAATACACAGCACTGTTATTTATGTCTTATTTAATTTTAATTGATACACAAAAGTATATTCAAAGATTTCCTAGATAAAAAAAGTGTACTCCTAATATAACAAGATTTAAACTAGATCCTTTGTATAGAATTTTATAAAAATTAAATGTTACTTTTCGTTAAACATAACGTTATCGCATTTTTATATTATAATTTCATAAATAACTTCAACAGACACTCTAGAGCCAAATTTTCATGTTCAAAAAATTAAACAAACTGCTGATTTCCTTTTATTATAAATTATGTACAGTTTGTGTTATTCACCCACATAGGAGCAGTATGCTTAGTTAAGTACAAAGAATCGGGATTTTGTAATTTGTACGACAAAGAAATGAAAAAGGTATATAAATAATTAGGTGGTTATTAGATTAATCGATCGTAACCAGCATTCAAACCCATTTTAATCCCCGAGATATGTTCATTAAAAAAATTTAAAATATCAAAATTTGATTTTTGATTTCATAAATTAATTTCTACAAGTTTATGTTTGAATTTCGATTCAATTTCTGAAAATTTACACTACCACAACTGCCATTTATGAGACTAAGTATTTTTGTTTTGTAGTTTTTAAACTTTATTGAAGATACCTGTTATTTTATGTTTCCTCTATTCTCTATTAAAATTTATTTTGAATATAAGTAAATGGTGGAGCAGATAGAATAGAACCATTCTCAAACATGTAGAAATTAACTGAAATTCAAGGTTTTTTTACGGGCAAATCTGTTTCCATATTATGTATATAGGCAAATTTTAAAAAAATTACGTAAATGGATAAATAGTGTAATCTTCACACAACTTCGTATAAAGAAATTTATGTAAATGGACAAATCTGAATCGTACGGTCCTCACACAGCTATTTATAAATACACCCCCAAGATGATTTCAGTAGAAAAGTTGAAGTCGTGCATTTGACATGTTCAAGGTCAAAACTCCATATTTTCTTATTTTTTACATCCTTCAAGAAATGCGTGGCTCTCAAGCATCCTCATCACGCATTTTCGTCAACCACATTAATTTAACATGTTCATGGAAACTATCCATGACTTCTGGTGGAAGAAGGATGCCTCTGACCACATAATAGCATAATAAACTCTCGCAGCATTTCTACTATTGATGTCATTTAAAAAGAAAGACATTTTAATTATTATAAACAATTCCCAACTAAAATTGTAATTTATTTTAGTCCTTTGTGGTATAAATAGATATCAATTCCCAACTAAAAATTGTACGCTTGATGGGATAATTAAGATGAGATGACTTCAAAAACAAACAAAATTCATTCAGAACTACAGGATTATAATTATAATAATATATAAAGCCAAATCTGAAACATTCTTTTATGCACAAGCGGTAGAGTGCACCATGGTGTCACAAGTACGCAAAACAACAGCCAAAGCAACGTAACAGCGAATGGAGAAAGTAAAATTTACTCACCAAAGTGCCATTCTCTTTCAATTATTCACCTTTCCCATCATTCATTATCATCATTATTTTCATCATCCTTCATGTACTTCTCTTGCACTGCTGCAACTGTAGATTTTGAGTTAAGGGAAGCTCAGAATTAAAAGAGTCTGACCAGGAAAGAGGTAAAAGAAGAATAGGCAACAGAACTGATGCATCCATTGATTAGCAGAACACTGGTTAAGACAACAGCATTAGCAATCTCAAAAATAACTTAGAGTATTGTTCAATTCGCTGGGAAGCTTTCTCAAAAGCATAAATGATATCACAAGTGATTGTCTAAAAAAATCTACAATTGGCATCAATAATGCAAGATTATGTTCTAATGGAATTGAGAGCAATGTCATGATTTCTACATATCAAATACAAATGTCATAAATCCTCAAAGGAATAATGGCGAGACCTGGCCACTTATCTGCACTGAGTTACAGAGCTCATCATGATGTTCAAATCCTCTAAAAGGTTGGGCCACGTAATGCTGCTCAGCAGCTGATTTAAAAAATTGGGCAATTTTTACTCCAACCGGAGCATTTTCCAGAGAGGTTTTACAGGAATCTTCCATGTTTCGACCAGTCATTTCTTCCTACTTAATGCATTGAATCTATATTCCAAAATAATTTAGTTAAAATGTTCCCAAAAGGAAAGACGACTATTGTGTTTATAATGTATATGATACCACTCACGATCACTGTTACTACAGGCTGCCAAGAATCAGTTAAAAACAGTATATGCATTGGAAAGCAATGAGTAAGGGTAGTTCTGGCATGCAATAGTGAAAGTTATGGTACATTGTAAAATAAATCATCTCAAGATGTCAGAATTCAGAATAGATGACGAAAAAAAGGATATCTATAATAATCCCAATCAACAGGACCAACTGCAAGCTTGCTAAATTCAACTGCACTTGCTTCTATACCGGTAAATATGTACCCATTGCATTTGTCTATCAGCTTCACCAAATTCCCTACACTCTCTTTGTCCTGAAAATACAAATTCCGACTTAGGATTCCAAACATTTGATGAAAACAGATGAAAATTCTGGGCATACTTAGTTTACCTGAATATCTAAGGTTGTAAAACTCACAAGACTGAAGTTCTCAATAACTTCACATAGTTCCTTTGTGAGTTTTCTGCAAATATCATTAAGATTAATGCTACTCAGAATAACAATAAATGTCAATCTTAAGGATGCATTCGAGAACAAAAAAAGGTCATCAACAAGAATGCGTTAACTATGATGTATACTCATAAAATAATATCTATCTAACACATTTAAACCTTCCTTGACAACCATTTCCAACATTTTATTCACTTTGTAAGGCTAACATTCATACGTACTCGAAATAATGAAATATAGACCCCAAACTTCAACCGAGGAATTTGATTAATCCACCCACGTTGGCATATTTCAACATCACGGCAGATTGGATCCTAGTCTATTATAAACATAGCAAGTAAGGCAAATGAATGAATGATTCAATTGATGCATATTTCTTCTTGTTTTTAAATAAAATTGCAGCGCATTTGTCATTATAAGTTGCTACGACCAATGGAGCACCCTAATGAGAAACTATATATTCAACGTTGGTGCATGATTATTATTTTAGACCAGTATCTCTCAATCAAAAGAGGGAGTTGCTGACAGAAACACTAAAATTTAAAATCTGTCTTTATTCCTTTTCGTCTAATGGGAATATACATAAACAATTTAAAACAAATGTAGCTTTGCAACAGTTCAGTGTGGTCTTAACGGCCAGGGTAGACAAGATATAGAAAGATGCAACAGGTCGCTTTGGGTAAATTTTTCTCCATAAACATTTCTAGAAGAAGAAACTAAGAAGAAGAAAAAAATGAGCTGCCATAAACTAAATTTTACACTGATAATCCAGACAGAAGTGGTGTTAAATTCTACATCTTAAGAAAGAAAACAGTTAAAAATTATCAACAGAACTGCAAAACATCAAAATACTATTAGAAAAAAAAACTGGTTAGCAGTCAAAGAATCACCATAGCACACCACACCTGTACTTAGCAGAGCGAGGATCTTGATCAAGGTGGTGTTGTAAATATGACAAGTCTTGCACGTCTGTATAGAAATCAAGGTTAAAGGCTGCAACAATAAAATATAAAGTCAGCATGTAAATCTCTCACTGTAAATCAAGGTTAAAGGCTGACATCTGAAAACGAGTAATGACTGCACCTAGCTTTCCGTAGCTCTCAATTAAATCAATTTTAGACAAGACATTTATGTGAGGGAGTTCTAGATGTAGCATCGTGGACAAGGATAAAAGCAATGCACTAATATATTTCCCAGGGTCACTGCAAAGATGGGCATCAATCAAATGCATTGCAGTTAACTGCATAGAATAAACACATAAATCAGTTCTTAAAACATCATACAGTTTGACACCAGCAAGACGTAAAGGACAGTGCTATACCCTTAGGTTCAATTTCTTTATGAGCTTCATGATGACATTCTTGGCACTTGAATGAAGGAAAAAGAGTTCCACTTGGCCAGGAAAATCAAAGAGTAGGTAGTGATCTGAAATGTAAATACTGTCAGGTTACCAAAGTGTGTTGTTAACTGATCAATTAGGGTCTATATAAGAAGAATGTTAGAATTTACAGTTTGATTATTTAGCCTGTACATCTACAAATTATGGCACAATAATGCACTGACCTTTCAAAAGAGGTTCCAATTTTGCTTCCAACCAGTCGATATTTTTCTCAAGATAATCCATGCAGTACACAAGACCTGTTTGTACAAGATAAGAGAAACTTCTGAATACGTATACACAGTACATTAGAAAAGCTGGTGTGACACATTCAAAGTTCCTTTTACAAGAACCATTGCACTCAGAGTAACTTGTTTAACTTCTTGTCATAAATTTACACAGTATAATCTAAAAAACCATCAGTTCATGTCTATACTTTCAGTAGTCCAATACCCGCAGTACCGTGGTTCCATGGCTTTAAAAAGGAAAATTTCTTAAAATAAAAAAATGTAAATAAATATAAATAAATAATTTAAACAAGAAAAGGAAGTGGCTTACCCCCATTTGGACCAAGTGAATGTTCCACCATTACATCACTTAATTTCACAAGATCCTCAATGTTCACAGCACATTCATAGCTATATTCTTCATTAAAGGAAACCATAACGATTGAACTATGCATCTAAAAAGGGATGCATCAATTGAACTATAAGATTTTACTTTTCAGAACAAAAAGTGAAAAGGATACGGTAATGAATCATTAGCGGGATCCAAATTGATAACAGCAACCTTCCTACATTCCAAAGCAACGTAAGGCAAATATAATACCCCATATTAATAAAAAAAACTACCATCAACATTAATAATAAAAACACAAAGTAAGGCTTACCTTCCAATGAGACTTAGAAACTGAGACATGCCATTGCAATAAGTTGTTTTGCCAGAGCCAGGAGGCCCAACTACTACTTGCCCAAACACCATTTTCCTTCCTTGTTACCAAATGCTATCTCCCTACTTAATAATAATAAGTCGAATTAAACCTTGTAAAAGGGAAAAACAGAATCTTAATAACTAATTTAAGTTAAATCAGTTGTCAAGCTGGAGGATAGGAAGACGATAAGAGATGGTAACTCAAGGATTCCAACCATAAGAGTTAGGAAGATTTATGGAAAACTATATTTATGTACATGAAAATAAATTATAAACTAATAGTAATAATGCGACCAAAAATAACTCAAATTATAAATGTTTACATCCAATACTAGTTTCATAACATAAAATAACTCATAACAACTAATAAATTCATAATGGATTAGTGAAAATTACGAACTTTGCATAACACTCCAAATCTAAGTGGCAGCAAGACCAGAAAAAACAAATTTTAGATCAGAAAACTGAGAAGAAATATGTTTTAAATTGTCACATTTTACTAAAATAATAAAATAAGAAGTATCTCTGAGAAGAAAAACTCACAACAGCCAAAACAAAGATCGACGCACCCCAACAGTTGGTGTCACTGTCGGCGAAGACCGGCGAAGATGAAGGCAAAGCCGGTGGTGATGAAGGCAACGCCGGTGATGGTGATGCAAGAGTAAGAGATAGTGACGCGAACCCTATCGACGGTGATGCAAGCGTCGGCAATAACACGCGAGTGCTGTGATGGCTGATACCTACGACGCCAGCGTTATAATGGGTACGCTGTGATGGTCGGGGACACAGTCGACCAGAGCAGGATGCTGTTTGGTTCTGATCTGCGATGGAGAACCCTAGGAAAAAAACAGGTCTCTTTTATTATTTTTTTTAAAATTGGGTCATTATAAACCCTATCCGGAAAGCCCAACTACATGTGTTGGCATCCGAACTGGACAAAGCTCGAGCCCGCACAAATGCTTTCACGAGCAAAATACCGATACTGCAATCCGCGACCTTCCCGTCTTGCACGATCCTCCCATACTCGCGATCTTGACAACAAATCACTTAACCAAACAGCCATGCATTTCATCAAACAACATACACTCAATCCAGAAACTCTAAAAACAAATCAACACGACTCAGCATTACACCATACAAGCAGAAGCAGAAATCATAAGCACTGATTATCTCTATCCGAAAACCGCCCACATACAACAGATGTAAAACCCAAAAAAAAAAAAAACTTTATTTGCAAAATAATTAGGGGCATTCCGAGAATCGAACTCGGGACCTCTCGCACCCAAAGCGAGAATCATACCACTAGACCAAATGCCCTCCTTGTCAGATTCTGACAGATTAATTAAATCTAAAGCTAGAGTTGGCGACACTTCACTTACCTAGATACAGACTTTGAAGTTGCATGGTGTGGGACAAAAACATATTAAATGCAAGCTGTCATCATAATTGGAGTGTTACTGAAGATTGCAGACACACCAAACCCATCATTTTAGGTACTTTGTGCTAAATTATACACCCTGACGTTGATCCCCCATCTTTTCCATAAACAAGTAAAATCCCCAACCCAATATATCATAACATATTTGACTCCAAATGGTAAACGTAAAACTAGTGCAACTTAAGAAAATGCAGGAGCCTATACAGTTATTATAACTTAAGAATGCAATTCATCCCTTCTAACTCAAGAAAAATCTGTCATACTGTTTAAAAAGTGGGATTCGACAATGAAAGCAAGCCAGATGGAACCCCACGTTACAAATGTAATCATCTTGTACCTGTTTTTTAGTTAATTATATCATTAATAAATAATTATATTTGTAACTATTTTCTTACATTTTTTTTACAATGTTATTCTTTATATCTTGATAACTGTTTTTGGTTCATAATAATTTAACTTTTTTAATTATATTGACTGTATTTCATAACCATAATAATGATAGCTGTATTCTTACTAGTTTGTTATAATGTTAATTAATCAAATAAGGACTCAGTTGGAGACTTTGGCTATTCTATAATTTAATTGAATGATACAATAATAAACAGAAAGGACTTTGCAAAAGATTTAGGTCAAACGCCAGTGAGTTATGATAGGTAGGGTCATGGTCTCCACCTATCTTACATTATATATGAAATAATGATTCTGCATCTTCCAAACTTGATAAAGTAGTAAAAAAACAAATGTAATGGTGATGGTAGAAAAGAAAAAATGCCCATAACACTTGGCTCAAAAGTTAAACTTCATCTTCTTTGTTGCGTACAAATTATGTTATTGTGGTTGTTTCTTGTTTTTTAGTGTGACGCATTTAACTTAACAGTTGAAGACATTAAAAATGTGTAAGAGAAAATGTGAGTTAGGTGGTTAAAATATTAGACAAAATGATTGTCAATGACAGTATATTTGTTGGGGTGTCTGCTTTTGTCTCCTGCCTCCCACATTTCACCACCCCCCCTTTTGCCTTATCTCCTCTTTTTCATCGTTTTGCTCTTCCTCTTACCAAGAAAAATCTACTTAAGGCGCTACAGAGGGATCATATAGCTCTGTTGCACCTTGCTAAGGGAAGAGAATTCGGAAATATGGCATTTGCAGGAACAACTCAGAAATGCATGGCTTGTGACAAAACAGTTTATCTGGTTGATAAGTTAACTGCGGATAATCGAGTGTTCCACAAGGCTTGCTTCAGATGCCACCACTGCAAAGGAACACTCAAGGTCTGTCTCTTCTGACTAACCTCTTTGGATTTGTATCTACAGATATATCATTTCATAATTCTTCTTGGTTTTCTAGTGTTTGACTCTAGTTCAGATCTTTCTGTCCCTGGATCTGGTGTCTCTTGTTTCTTGATAATTCGAACAAACCAGAGGCATCAATTTCAGCACTTGCTTTGACTGATAATTCTGTGTTTACAAAAGTATTAGCCAGGTTGTGAAATTAACCAGTGGAAAAAAAGTATCAAACCTCAACAAGAATCCATCCAAAGATGTATTGCTAAATCTCTCTATTACTATTTGTTTTATTTTTCTTTTTCTAGTTCGTTGAGATAAGTGGATCTAACTCTGCCTTCTACCCTTCACTTGTTTTTCATCAAAAACGAAAATTGATTTGTAAATGTTAAGTTTTTGTATGATTCCCCAGATGTTCTGCTAATTTTTCTGGCAATGTGTACTAATTTTTGAAGTTTACTGATTTAAGGCGTGTAACTAGATTTAATTTTTACGAACTATATTGATTTAGTAATGTATTTGCAGCTTAGCAACTATAACTCTTTTGAGGGAGTTCTTTACTGCAAGCCACACTTCGATCAACTGTTCAAAAGAACTGGTAGTCTTGACAAAAGCTTCGAAGGTAACACAGGATCCAAAATCCAATTATTCAAAGCCTCGCTATTTTTTCCTTCTGGGGTCACTTATCTTTATTTCCTTTTGGCTGATCAGGGACACCAAAAATTGCTAAACCAGACAAAACTGGCGAAGAGGTAATCATTTTTAAATCTTCATGCCTACTAATGCACAATAAAACAGGTTAACACACTCTGTTAAACATAAATTTTATTATTGATCAAAAGTTATATAATTTTGTACATTGAATTCTTAATGAATCTAATGTTTAATAAATTTAAATCAATAATAACAAATGTATTAGAAAATGAGTTATCTGCGCTCATGAACATGTCAGTTACCTAGCCTTCATCTAATTTTGTGTTGTTTCTGATCAGAAACCTGCAGCAACCAAGGTCTTGAATATGTTTGGTGGAACCAGAGACAAATGTGCTGGTTGTCAGAAAACAGTGTATCCCACTGAAAAGGTAACAACACAACCTTAAATTTCATCAGTGAGACATTTTAGTGGCACCATTCAGAAGTGCAAAGAATCCATCGCAGCTCCTTTTCTAATTTAAACCACGATGCCAACCCAAGTGATAAAATTTCCATTCTATTTGAGAAAGGGATATTAAGTTTTATATATTTTGAAATGGTGTAGGTGACGGTGAATGGAACTCCTTATCACAAGAGTTGTTTCAAATGCACTCATGGAGGCTGTGTTATTAGTCCCTCTAATTACATTGCACACGATGGAAAACTCTACTGCAAACACCATCACATTCAACTGATCAAGGAGAAGGGAAATTTAAGCCAGCTTGAAGGTGACAATGAGAAGAGTACAATTCAAGAGAAAACCAACGGGGAAGTAGTTGCAGCTGAGACATGAAATGAAATGCTGGACTTATGAGAAAGTCTAAGAATGAATATTCCCTTCAAGTTCCATATTTATGTATATCATGTGTTTTCTGCTATATCTCTCTCATGCTTTACCATCAGTACCGAGTCCAGAATACTCTTGAAAAATATGATATTCCCTTTATTGTGGGTGGGGTGTGTGGAAATCCATCATTTTGTTTCTGTTGTGAGTTGTGGATACAAAAATGAGACATTAATGGCATTTGATTCTGAATGTTGTTCAGAACCCAATGCTACTGAATTTCTTTAAACTTTCCCTATGCATTCATATTGATTCAGAAGCCACTCCTACTCATTTTTTTCATTTTTTTTCCACCTCTCAAGACCTTCCTCCACATTTAAGAAACAAAGAAATTGAAACTCTAGTTTATCGTTGAGTGTAGTTAAGAAAACAAAATTAAGATTTTAAATTTTTTCATCTTGCTCTATCTTCCTCTATCATGCTCTTTTGAGAACTTTTGTTTTGGAATTGCATAAAAGATTAACCAAATTTTGACAGTGACTAAGTGATATTATTATCAATTTAACGAAAGAAATCAAATTAACTTTATTTAACAAATATTATAACTCAATTGATTGAAAATATATATATATATATATATATATATATATATATATATATATATATATATGTATATATAATAGTAAATTATCAATTAAACTTATTATTATCTTTTTTAATTCTTTACATGTAGGTGTTATTTGGACGAGAATGAGTTTAGGTATCTCATATCATCTTCATCTCGTTGATGTTTTTATATTTAATTAATATGAAATTTTTGTCTCATCATTTTTATGAAAAAAAAAAGAAAAACCATAATCGCTTCCATACTTTTTCTAGTAAGCTTACCACATTATCATCTCTACTCGTGTTTTTCATCATTTCATATTCTAAGCTAATTTTTTAGTATTGCTATTGAGCTCTCATAATATACTATAGTGACATATTGAAAAGAGATTTTAACATAACTTAAATTATAAAAATCAATATTAATAAATATATTTTGAAGATTCAAGAAAAAAAAACAAGTCAAAAAAGAATTCAAATTTGAGTTAATGCACGTGTTAAGATGATTGATGATATTTAATATTTTATTTTAAAAGAGTAAAGAGATTTTAATTTTGAAATAAATCATACCGTTATAGATAAATTGAAAAATAATTTAAAATATTGAAGACAAGTAATATAACTTTATAATAATTGTTTTTGTTTTTATTTTGTTAAAAAAGTCAGTATTTTCAATTCATTTCTATTTAACATATAATTTATTTAGTTATGAATGTGTTTATATGAAAGTATATGACGTGTTACAGGTTGGAATACTCAATAACGAGTAAGAAAATGTTAAGTACGTATGTCAATATTATACATACATACATACATATATATATATATATATATATATATATATATATATATATATATAACCTCTTAAAGAAAAATGTATGAAATTTTAATTCAAAAAAATTTCTATTCATAACAAAAATATACTTTAAAGACTAGATATTTTAATAATTTTTATTTTAAATTTAAAATAGAAAAATAAAAAGAAATTAGAAATTATTCATATATCATTAACCTTAAAATTTATATTCATAGAATATTTTTGTCAACTAATTTAAAATGTTATATAAGTTAACAAACACGTATATATACATATAATTAATAAAAACATTACTAGTATTGTAATTTTAAATCAAAATCATTACAATTTACAAACATATATAGTATGTTAGTGAATAGTAAAAAACTTAAAAAAAAAGATAAATGGGTTAAAGTATGATATATAATAAACATATAAAAAACAATAGTATTATTTGAAGAAAAAAATAATATTAATAATGATAATAAGTTGAATAACATAAAAATAAAGTAATAAAATTAGAGTTAAATACATTATCCTTATCCAAATTTGACTGGAAAATTGGAATTAATTATGTTTAAAATTTTTATACATTTTGTTCCCAAAATTTTTAAAAAAATAATGAATACAATATTTTTAACCCAATGTTAATCTTTTATGTGTTAATAGTCGGTCTTTCATGTTGTGGTTTGAGTTCTAATGTGTCAAATAGTGTACACAACTCAAATATCAACTTGAGGTCCTACTAGATATATAAAAAAATTAACAAAATTGGATTAGAGAAATTATATTTAATTAATTTTAAACTTTGAAATCAAATTATATCAAAATTTCTAATAAAAACGAATTTTGATTTTACTTTAAAATTTATGTACTAAAAATATATTTAATCATAAAAAATAATATGTAATAAAAACAAATTAAATTATAGAAATATAAAATATAAATAAATGAATTATTAAAAATAAAAATAAAAATGAAAACAAAAATAATGTACTATTATAAATAAATTAAATAATAGAAATATACAAAAACAATACATTATTTAACACAAAAAGAAAATAACATTACTAAGTTCATTAAAATTAATATAAAAGTGTTGGCCTTCCCTCTCTTTAGCTTTACTTTTAATAATGAAATTCAAGGGGATACATGTTGAAGGAGAGTATAATGTTATTTTATAACATTTAATGATAATTAGTAGAACACTTATGTATAAGAATAATAATGTGAGTCGTTTCGTCTCCACTCATCTCACATTTGATCCATAAAAGATAGGCTGAGTTAGTCTGTCTCGCATAAAAGATACAGTCGCATAACATTTGTTTGTAGGTTTGTGAGTCAGTTCGTGAGCTGCATAAAAATTTTATAAAATTTTTATTTAATTAAATTAGTAGAAATCATATTTTCTATAAACACACTTCTTAAAATAAATTATATTCATAAAATAAAAATAAACTAAAACGTGAATTAAGGAGTTACTTTAATGGACACAAATAAATAAACTACTTTTAAATTTAAATAGACTGAGATTGAATAAACAAGTTACTCAGAATAAACACACATTATGTGTTGTGTTAATTAAATTAAATATTAGAAATTTAAGCAAATAAAAAAAATATGTGGGTCAATCACGTTATTAATCCATGCAAACTACGCCTCAGATGAACCTAAACGAGTAATTTGCTACTGAGCCTTCAGAATATGCTATAGTGATAAATTAGAAAGAGATTTTAAAATAACTTAAAGTATAAATATATTTGGAAGATTCAAGAAAAAAATACTAAGACAAAAAAAATTCAAATTTGATTTTAATGCATTATTTAAGATGATTGATGATATTTAATATTTTATTTTAAAAGAGTAATGAGATTTTAATTCTGAAATAAATCATACCGTTATAGATAAATTGAAAAATAATTAAAAAGGTTGCTGACAGTGAGTGCTGATAAAAATAAAGCAAAATTCACTTAAATGGTAACGCGCTCTCAATTAATTACCTTCCTTGTAATGGTGTATAAAGACACTTGGGTTGTTTATTCAATATGCATGCATCATATGAAAAATTTGTCAATTCTGGTAACGAAAATTTGTATCAAATACAAATGCAAAAATTGTTTTACCTTCTCCATATGTACTATAATCTTAGAGCAATGAAAATTATCATTGACATTTGCAGTCAATGCAGTACGTGAGCACTTATTTTCATATTGAATTATATGACGATTGGTAAATTGAAAGCAGGAAATTACCATCAACATGTGATTAATGCAAAGTGCGAGTGGTCAAACTAAAAGTGAAGAAGAAAATTAAAAGTTGCAAACCACAACTTTTTTATACTGAATTCTATTCTAAAAGGAGAGAAGAACACCAAATTCAAAGTTCCACATATAAGCTAAAAGAGAAAAAAAAAAGAAAAAAAAAGAAGGAAATGTTTAAGGATTGATTGCAGGATTTCTGATGAAGATCAACAACACGCGTCCAAGCACTCCATGCAGCAGCACAATTCTAGACAACAAAGGCATCCCAACGCGCCAAGGCTAAAAAGATAAACAAATTAAACATAATGACATATATCTCTTTTCTAATGTGTTTGATAAAGAAAAAAAAAACAGAGTAGAAATAAATTAAAATAGAGAAAATTTAGCAGTCACGTGATTTCATTAATTTGGTAAATTTAACGAATATAAATAAAAAAGTTACATATATTTTTATTTTCGCATTATTTTTAAAAAATATGTTTTATTTTTAAACTATATATATATATATATATATATATATATATATATATTATGTTTATTTTCTACAAAATATTGTAAAATACCTTTCTCAGTGAACATCATACATGACTTCTATAAAGTTTAAAAAACTAAATACATATTAATTTAGTTCAAAAATAAAATATGATTTTTAAAAATAATTTGAAGAAAAACATTTAATTCTAAATAAAATTATTGTATACATAATTTTATTTTCAAAAGTTATAAAAAGTTCTGCAAACAAGTAGGTGTACACAGTGGTACTTATTATTTTTTAATAAAGTATATTTTGACACTATTATTATTATTATTAAAAATACTTATTTGTTTAATCAAATATTATATTACAATAAAATAATAATTCATATAATTATAAGCTGAATGTAAAAAAATAAATATTAATGAATCATGATCCTTATACTGCTAATAAAGCTATTGTTTAGTATGAATTAATTTCTCGTCTTCATTTATAAAGAGATTCATTTAATATTAAACAGCTCATACCTGTGAAAGTCAAATTAATATAATATTTTAATTTGAAATAACTTTCGTAAGAAAATTTTGTTGAAAATTTTCAACATTTACAATTTTAAAAGATTCTTATATATAAATATTTTTTCCGACTAATATTAACAATGCAAATAACTCTTATTAAACAGCTCTAAATAAAATTAATTATTTTTATTTATCTAAAATCAAACTGTCATTTTTTTTTATTCGTTGTTTTTTCTTTACCAACAAAGTCTTCAATTTTTCTGTACATCCATGAAAATAAGAACGATCTTCTAACAAAAACCAGAGTACATGTGTGTATGATGAAAGTAGTTATGAAAGAACGTACCATCCCGCCATTGCACCAGTAGCAGCTCCTGAGCTCTGTCCTTGCGCCGGCGGAGCCTGGGTGGCAAAAACTTGAGGTTGCGGAGGAGGAGGTCCTTGATAACCTGGTGGAGGATACCCTACACGATTCCATTAATTTCATCGTCAATCATCACAAATCATGATTAAAAGAGATAATTAACTGGATTAATGAGTAAACAAATAACAATTAAGAAGGTTTTGTGGAGGAACTAACCCATGGGAGGAGGAGGAGGCCCAGACATAGGAGGATTTTGACCGTAGTAAGCCATCAGCCTTTGGAACTGTTAATCACTTCGGAAGTGGATGTGTGCATGCTCTTCTTTCTCTCTGTATGTATATATATATATATATTTGTTGGTGATGGGTGAATCGTGATAAGAATAAAACTAAAATTCACATTAATGGAAACGCGCTTTCATTCAATTACTTTCCTGTAATGGTGCATAAAGACGCTTTGGTTGTTTTAACATGCATGCGTCACATGGAAAGTTTTTCAAATCAGACTGTGTGGTCCTGGGAAGGAAGAAGAAACTGAAAATGGAAATGAATTTTTTTGGATGTTTATAACTCATGAATTTATTGTGAAGAGGGATTTTCGTGTTTTGGTATGATTCAAGTTTTTTATTAAATAGTTATTTGACTTAATTATACAACATAAATGTTTTTCTTTCCGTTGAATTTTAATTTATTATAAAATTTGACTAAATTAAAGTGTGTGATTCAATTGGTATTTTATTGTTTACCATAAAATTGTTAAGTATTTTTAAAAATTATATAATATTCTTTTAAAATGTTAATATTTTATAATTTTATAATAAAAGTTGTCACAAAAAATTGCTATAATTATTTATGATTATTATTATATTTGTTATTTTAATTTGATAAAAATTGATAAATTAAATACATAATTATATAATTAAAATCTATTGTAAAAAGTTATTATTATGTTTTCATAATTAAAGATACATTATAAGTAAAATATAATCATATCATAAAACAACGTTGAAGAAATATACTTATATATTGGATGGATTTGTTTTATAATCCATATATATGCAAAAAGAAATTAAATTATAAAAGAAAATAATTTTTTTGATAAATTTAAATTATTAACGAATTTTATCAATAAATTTATTATTGACAGAAAAATTTATTAGTAATATATATTTTATTTATGGACAAATATTTGTATCGATAAAATTCATAAATACGTATAAATCTTAAAATCTATCAATAATTTAAACTATTTATTATTCGTTGTTAAATTTGTTTATAAAAAGAACAACAAAGTTTTCGTCCAATATAATTTACTAGATGTGTAAGTGGTATAAATGAGGTGTAGAAATGTAAATGGTTGCTTATTCGATATTCCTTTTCAAAGCAAGAGAGTTTCTTCTTTCATCACATTTGTGGCTACCATAGAACGTTACAACGCCTACCGCAAGTGTGATTAGTGATCACACTAACTTGTCAGAGTCCATATATCATTGTGTTGGTAGCGTTGTGTTTCTACTTTTATGTATGTGGGTTTCGCTCTTCTCCTTCTTCTTTGCCATTGTGATACCAAGACAGTCACTATCACACCTCTTCACACGTAATGCGACTCATTGACACACCTTTCAGTTCGTAAAATTCAATGCAAAATTTTCCCTTTTCATGTGTTTATGCAGTGATTTATTACGTGTATGGATATTGAATATGTTTTAATCAGAAGAAAATGATGATAATGATGAAGAATGGTGAACATGATTTGATTCTATCAGCCATTTGTGTTAGTTGAGACCGTGAGAATTAGGTTAATGAAAAATGAAGATAAAATTGAAAAACAGCGGAATAAGAAACAAAAAAAATGAAGAAAAAGATGAATCATGTCAAAGTGTTTATAGATGAATTTTATCGATAAATTTTTTCATTGGTAATTACGAAACAAAAATTTTGTTAATAAAAACGACTAATAAAATTTTTTTCGAACACACTTTTTATGGTTAATAAGTCGACAATAATTTTAATTTATTGGCAAATTTTAAACATGGTTTTTGATAGTTGATAATATTGATTTTTTATAATATTTTAATGAGTTTGATTATAGATATTTTTGTAAATATGTATCAATTACTAATTTTGTTTTCTTTTTAAATTATTTGTGCACACATTTCTTCTTTTGTAGCTCCTATCTTTATTTTGTATACTTAACTTGAAAAATTCAAATACTCCTATTATGTGATAATAAAAATTAATATAAAAGTTTTTTCATCACATTTCTCTCTCTCTCTCACACACACACACACACATATATATATATATATATATATGGATTTTGTTAATTTAGATAACTTATTGAGATGTATTAAATTTTAGTTGATAAAAATATCTAGATTATAAGTTTTAAGATTAAAAATATTTAAATATTTTTTAATTTTTTATTTTAAATCGAAAATAAAAATTATTAAAATATTCATATATTTAAAATATGTTTTTTTATGAATAAAAACTTTTTTTATCGATTAAAATTTAATACACTGTTAAATAAGTTATCAAATATATATATATATATATATATATAATAACTTTAACATAAACTTTAATAATATTTTTAATTTTATAACTAATTTTTAATTATAACTTTTATTTTTTGTTAACAAGACGCGTAGCTTCTACGCGTATTTGTTTTCCTATTTTTATCTCCCGACCAATTGTTTTAATCTTATTATATGAAGTCGTTTTTGTTTTATTTTCTATTTGAAACGGGTTTTACACTTTGTCCTGAGTAACTGAAAAATTACTTTAATGAATTTGATGTTTTCTAAAAACAAATAATTGATATCTGACGTATTTTTACCAACGGTTAGTAACGTATACTTTAATATTTTTTATATACATGATGTAAAAGAATAGTTAACTAATAATTTCATTTATCATCATATATTACAGAACCAAAATAATTTTTTAATAAAATATGAGCACAAAAATCCTTTATAATGAAAATATTATTAAAATAATAATAATAATAATAACGTGGATTAAATTAACGTATAAAAAATATATGCCATTTTTTTTTAAAAGAAACTGAACAGATTTAAATATATTATAAAAAAAATAAAACCAATGCTATGATATCACATAATTTATAATGAAATTTATTTTTTAATTATAAAATTCAATTTATCCAAAGTGATTTTTATTCCTAAAAGTATGAGAATATTTAATTTTCATTCTTTTGTCTATCTTTGAGATTTTTTTCCATCTTCTTCTAAAAGCCAAAAAAAAAGAAATTTTCTAACCAAACACGTTTAAAATCAAAATTTTGAAAATGTTTAATAAAAATGTGACTCTCATAATTTTAGCATATAAGAAATTCACACCAAAGAAAGAATAAAAAATAATAATATATTTATCCATATTATCTCTTAAAAAAATTCAACATAGGCTACAATATTTCATAATATTTATTCATTTTAACCAACTTTCGGAAAATACCAAAAAAATTATATATGAAAAATAATTTTTTTCTAATAATTATATCAAAAGATTTTAGAAAGAAAAAATAACACATAAGTTTTCTTATACTTCATAAAAGAATTACTTAAATTTATTCAAAACTTTAATTACAAACATAAAATTAGTTTCTAACCAGATAAACGATATTTGTTATCAGAATTAGATATTTAAACATCTCATTACCAATATATATATATATATATATATATATATATATATATATATATATATATATATATATATATATATATATAAAATAGTTTATTTGAGTACTTTATATTATTTTATTAATATCTTTATGTTTTAATATTTTTTATTGTTCTTAATCTTATTTAGCTATTATACCTTTTTTATTTTCATAAAAAATAATTAATTATTGTAATATCTTTAATATTTTTATGTGACCACTTTTAAATATTTTGATGTAATTTAGATTAAAAAAAATTAAAAGTAAAAATTGAATTTATTAGACCAACTTATTTAAATAAAATAGTCTGTCTAAATAATATATATATTTTAAAAAATAAATAAAAATATAAAAAAAATTAATAAAAATTTACTTATTATAAGATTTGAAATTATCAATTCATAATAATATACCTGAAAAACGTAAATCTTCTAAATTTATATTCAAAACCTCTTGCCATCTCACTAAATCAAATTTGAATATGAATTAAGGAAATGAACAGGTAAAAAAAAAAAGTAAAAATAAATGGGTGTTGCTTCTTGCACTCTATTATGCCATCAATTTATTTAATTTTCGCTTTTACTCTTATTTGAAAGTTATTTCTGAAAAATGTAATCCAGAAACAGGAAATATATTCTGGAATTTTGTTTCCAAAAAAGAAAAATATTTCGAAACAAATTTTTGATTTTTTTTCAGAAATTTGTCTCACAGAATTTTTTGTGGAAATTTTATTTTGGAAATATTTCCTTTAAAAAAAAACTGACTTTCAGATTATTTTTCGGATGACTTCTTTTCGAAAAACCTCTTTTCACCTTCCGGAATTCATTTTCCGGTCAGTATTTTTTCCTTTCCGGAATCCACTTTTGGATCAGCCACTTACCTTTCTGGATCCCATTATCCGGATCACACTACTGCACCTTCCCAAGTACTTTAAAACTCTCAAAGACGAAATGGAATTAAATAAAATGATAGGTTGCAGCAATTGCTAAAGTAAAATTAAAGGATTTTCCTGATTGAAATCATTTCTGAATTTCTTATTTGTCAATTATAATATATTTTGTGATAAACGAAATTAAAAACTATTATGTGACTAAATTTCAGTTGGAACATGATTTCAATGGCCTTAACACTAGCATATAGAAACTGTCCGAAACATGTTTTTGTTTTCGTATGTTCGAATCACGTGTTATACTTAAACCACTTAATCCAAAGGTTTGATCATTGGGATCGTTTTCAAGTGAATAGAATTTTAACCAAATTTGAAAATAATGTTTTTACAATTATATTAATTTTATTTTAATGTTATAAGATTGCTTTAATTAAAAAACTAATAAATTTTTATGCAATGTTCTAGTTAATTTACGTACATTTTAACTAATTCACTACTGGAACAGATTTTGACTAATTAATCAAATTAATTTTGTTTTCTTCATCAGAAGAACTGAAATCATACATAATTAATATTTATATTTCTGTAAGGTTATGTTATCTTAATGTTCGGATTAATCTTTTTGTGTTATTCATGATTACATTTTTATTTATTTCTATTATATACAATCTATTACAATTAACTATTTCTTACCAAAATATAACGTTGAATGACGGTTTAATTTGTTGAAATCGCATAATAATTTGTATTATTTGGCTATCAAGACAATATAACTGTTATGTGTAGTAATTTAATAGGTGAAATTGCATCCAAACAGAAAATATTACTTTAAATAAGTGATTAAGTTCACTTGTACAGTATCCTTCTCCGCTTTTACAAACATGACTGAGGGCGGTGACAGTGGTGGTTGCGGTGGCAATGGCGGTAATAAAAAGACACAACCTGAAGTGGCGTTAGCTCTACCACATCCAGTGAAAGAACAATTACCTGATGTTCAGTATTGCATTAAGAGTCCTCCTCCCTGGCGTCAGTATATTCTGTTCATCGCTTATTTTCTTTCTTTTTATGCTAAAACATATTGGAAATTAACACACTAACACGCTTCTTACGAAACTCACACACACACACACAAACATATATATATATATATATAAATATAAATATTCAATGCAAAGTGTGTTTACTCAGAATATTGTGAGTTTTCCTTCTGAACATCTAAGCTGAAGAACAATATTATAATTTTCATGAACCAAAATATTCATCAATTTTATCTTCTTGAGCTTTAAACTTTGTATATGGATTTGAGCAGAACAAGCAGTGTTATTGGGATTTCAGCATTATATTCTGACTCTTGGTGTGACAGTTCTGATTCCAACTACGATCGTTACTGAAATGGGTGGGGGCCATGTAAGCTTCTTTCCATTTGTTTTTTTTAGCTTTTTTTGTCTTTTCTCTTTCAAATTTTACAAGGGTATAAATTGAAATCCTTAATCAACGTAGGCTGAGAAGGCCAAGGTGATACAGAATCTACTGTTTGTTTCTGGAGCAAGCACGCTTCTGCAATCTTGGTTTGGAACACGATTGCCAACCGTAGTTGTTGGTTCATACAGTTTCCTAATACCCACAATGTCAATTGTCCATGCCAAGAGATACAGTTCATATACAGATCCTTACGAGGTCAAGGAGATTATCTTCTATGCTTGTATAAGTTCTTGTGAATTGTAGGACTTCTCCGTGAACACTTGTAATACAAAAAAAATGAAATAAAACTTCTCCATAAAGTTGATATTACACAAGATTGTAAGAAAAACCTATCCAAATTAAGAAAGCCTATTGACTTTGGTTCCACTTGATGATATTCAATTCTTGCTATTATGTTGCTGATGAACAGAGGTTCACTCATACAATTAGAGGGATACAAGGCGCCTTGATTGTGAGTGCATGTTTCCAAATAGTTGTGGGATTCTTGGGCCTTTGGAGGGGTGCTGTCAGGTTAGTAAGTGCATGCTTACAGTTTTTTTGGCCAGTTAGAGTCTATAAAATCCTTTAATCACTTCCAGCGTGTTATATCTACCTAATTAACTGCTTTCTCTTGTGCTGCTTTAGGTTCCTTAGCCCACTTTCTGTTGTCTCTTACGTAACTTTCACTGGACTCGGTCTCTACCATCTTGGATTCCCAATGGTAAAATTTTTCTCCTCTGGTATAGATGTTTCAGTCAAATAGGTTGAGCGCTTGAATCTTAAGTCACAAGTTTTATGCAATTTAGCACTTTACAAGTCTAGGAATTGATGGTAGGATTATTTGACTGACTTTCCCTCTATTTTGGCTGATCACTCTTGCAGCTGGCAGAATGTGTTGAAGTGGGGCTTCCTGCACTGATTATTTTGGTTTTCATCTCACAGGCAAGTAGTTAATCTTACTCGTGTCAAGTAAAATGTGATAATTTCTTTTAGCATGGAGAGTTAAACCCACAGCCTCTCACACCCCTCATTCTAACTTTTATCACTAAACTTTAACATGAATTGTGAACAGACTTGGAATAAGTAGGCTGTAATGTGTGAGATGTGACGTAGCTAAATTCAAAATTCACTACTTCTATTCTTAAATTTCGGTCATGATGTATTCGTTATCTTCTATGCTTTTTGCAGTATCTTAATAGATTTATTAGCCCCAACAAGCTTATCAACGGCAGATTTGTGGTGTTGTTTTCCATTGCAAGTGCATGGTTAATTGCACAGATTCTGACTGCAAGCACTATATACAACAACAAGCCAGAAGATACCAAGAATAGTTGCCGCACTGATCGTTCTGGTCTTGTGAATTCTTCTAGTTGGTAAGATTGTGGACAGATTATGTTTTTCCAGTTAATCATAAATAACTTGCATTCTTTCAGAGTCAAGGTTTGCTTTATCCACCAAGTTTCAGTCTTTGAATGAGATGTTGATAAAATTGTCTGCATTAATACAGGGTATATCTCCCTTTTATTCCCTTCCAATGGGGGGTTCCTACCTTCAACTTCGGAGAAGCTTTGGCTATGACAGCAGCTTCTTTTGTTTCTCTTTTTGAGGTAAGCACACCCTTAACACAGACACCCATGCTTTAATCATTACGATAGTGTGCAATAAAGCAACTTCAATAGCCTTTCGTAACAAAAAGTACCCAAATCTGAATAAACACTTCAAAATGAAGCCAGATTCCATCTTATGTTTGTTTCGAATTTCAACATTTTTCATCTTTACATTCAGTCTACCGGTGCATTTTACGCCGCGGCAAGGTATGGAAGTGCAACACCCGTGCCACCACATGTTATTGGCCGCGGAGCTGGCTGGGTGGTAAGATCCACATGCACTTATTTTTAATTACATGCACTTATTTTTAATTCTTTCTGAAATCACAATCGGGAAACTTAATATTGATTGTTTGTGTCATTCTTAATGTTGTTTTAGGGAGTAGCTTCTTTTTTCAGTGGCGTTTTGGGTTCTGTAACTGGATGTACGGCATCAGTGTAAGTCCATCTCAACATTAAAACCCCCTTAAATGTACGGCATCAGTGAGCCTTAACCTATCACTCATGATTTCAAGCTCAACCGATTTAAGGACATTCTTGTTTGGTTTGAAGAAACTCTTTTTCTTTATTAAATGTGTGTAGGAAAGAGTGGAACGATGTTTCATTTTAAACATTCCCTATACAATTCTTTAAGTAGAAAAATATTATGGTGGTAAAAATACCAAAACTATAGAGTTTTCTTTGCCTTCCTAGTTCCTGTTAGTGCATGGTTCTGCCCAGAAAACTTCGTAGTGGTTGCGAGTCTGTAACCATATGCATCTTTTTCGCGTTTGCATTGCTCTGCTTTCAGGGAGAATGCTGGATTATTGGCACTGACTAGAGTGGGAAGCCGAAGGGTCATCCAAATATCAGCTGGCTTTATGATTTTCTTCTCCATATTTGGTATGATAGACTAACATCTTTGGTAAACTATGAAGCTTAATGTTCTTCCCTTCACAAATATGGAATTTCCTAACGGGGAAAAAGTTAAATACAATTAAGTATGGTTGGCATTGTTCTCGTCAGAATTGAAGTTTTACTTTAATAATTTGCATAATACCAAGATGACACTTCAATACTAATTTGAGAAAACACGATCAACACTGAAGGAGTTGTGTCCAGGTTTTGTTCGTTCATGATGTTGTCCATGCAGTGTTATTATTCTCTTCAATTAGTGATATCTCATATTGCACACGTTCTCTTCAACCAGGAAAAGTGGGAGCAATTTTTGCTTCTATACCTTTGCCAATCATAGCAGCATTAAACTGTGTGCTCTTGGGCTATGTCTGTAAGTTCTCTCTAACCAACTGTCTTTGTAGAGCTTTGCGAATCATGAACTTGACAAGAGTTTGCAATTTGGGATATGCAGCTTCTGCAGGTCTTGGTTTTCTCCAGTTCTGTAACCTGAACAGTTTCAGAACCAAATTCGTGCTGGGCTCTTCATTCTTCCTCGGCCTCTCCATACCACAATATTTCATAGAAATTTTTCACGTGAAGCATCAACACGGCTGGGTGAGAGACCTGAACCGAAACCAATAATTGAAATTTAATTCACAATGACACAGTTCCCTGGATACTTAAGTTCAAATTATAGTTTCCAAAGCACGTAGATTCTGATCAAGTTTAGATGTGATTTAGATGATTCTGTCATTTCAATGAATTTGCAGTTCAATGATATGGTTAGCGTGATCTTTATGTCCCACACAACAGTGGCGGGGTTGATTGCATTCGTTTTGGACACCACACTCACATGCGAAAATGATGCAGCCCATAGGGACAGTGGTTTGCAGTGGTGGGAGAAGTTCAGTGTATATAATGCTGATGGTCGGAACGATGATTTCTATAGATTACCATGCAGACTCAACGACCTCTTTCCCGCTATTTAAGCCAATTCCACTCTTTTTTTCAAAACATTTTGTCTCTAGTTGCGAATAGCGTTGTTTGAATTGGAATAATGTTGTTGATAATGGGAATAATTTATTTACTATATTATTTCCTTGAATCGGTATTGTACTTGTTGAAGAGAAGAAATTTAATAAAAGAAGAAAAGAAAGTGGTCACATTGTATGGATCACAGGGAAGTGCTGATTTTAGATCATAGAAAATTAAAATGGGACAGAAATCCGAATAGACGATTCCAAGAGAGAGAAAAAGGATTGACCTTTTCTGCCAGAGAATATATGGGATCACACATGCCATGAATGGCAAATAAAAGTTCTGAGTTGTCTCAATTTGAGGTTGCAACATGGCGAAACTAAGAAATAGGGTATTAGGTGTCATACTGGGTTTATGCAATGTCATTCTTAATACGTTGGGATGGTGTAATGTCCTTTGCCGGGACTAGGATACCATCCTCCGGCACCACCTTATCATCTTTCTTACAGTATTGTCTCTTCCCTTTCCCGGGCACATCAGTATTCATCTGCATACTTCTGTCCCCCTGAAAATTTCAGGCAAGTCAAATTTTCATACAATTTTGACACTCTACGTTTACATTAGATGCACCGTGCCACTGTGTGCGTTGTAAATTTATTTTAATTACATGGGAGAACTGTGATCAATGTCAGCAATGTCTAAATCAATGCGCCTCTGTCAGATGTTTTCCCGAATAGATGAAACGGCGACAATATCCGATTACGTTCAGGTGTTTGAACTTGAATTGTAAGGTGGAAATTTGGGTGGAGTCGTGGGTGATTGTGAATTTGATATTTAATTTTAGTAATGAATAGAAGCATAGGCTTCGATTTTCTTGTTGGCCAACTCATTCACAAGGTTCCATTGCTGCTTTTAGACTCAAATTCTCCAAAAAAACTTGACAGGACTAGGTAGTATACTGTTTTAGCTTTAGCCTTGGTAGCAATATTCACGTTAATCCTTTTCATGTTTGAGTGTAAAATTCACGTTATTATTTTTAATTTGTTCATTGAGGCTGCTTAGTGTTTCTTCTTGAAATCTGCATGGAAGATTATATTCCTCAAAGATCACATGAGCGAAGTTAATTCATTGATTCTACGGAACCTTATAGCATGACCATGTACCTTGTTCTCATTGTTTCATCCTCTGCTGTCTGCTTCTGCAGTTTGTCTTTTGGGCTTTCTTTTCTCCCCCATCCCTTTTGGTTAGAGACTATTATGTTGTCTTGATTCACTTCAGAAGGTGAATAATTTCTAGATGGGTGTTAATCATTGGCCTTTTGGGTTTTCTTTTCTTCATAAACCGACTTAACCAGGTCAAGAGAGAAAAGTTGTTGAGGGCTATTATCATCTGGGGTCTTTGATCATTGCCCAGTGGCTTCAATATCAACTAGTTTCTTGATTTGAAAGTGTTCCTTTGTACATTGCAGAGATGATACGTGGTGCATCGGATGGCTTTATAGCTACACACGAAAAATTTAATGATTTACATGATGGCGAAGATGAAAGAACAAGTTCAAAATTACGGAAGGGAGTAAGACAATGGAGAAAATTAAAATACCAGCTTGTAGAATACAATTCACTACCAGCCTACATGAGGGACAATGAATTCATATTGGGTTATTATCGATCAGAGTGGCCACTGAAACATATCTTCCTTAGCATTTTCTCAATTCATAATGAAACATTCAATGTCTGGACGTAAGTACTTTGACTTTCAAGTACAAATATCTTTCATTATATATCTGCTAAACTTGGTGCCTTTTTATGTTGTATTTTTTTTTTTCATTTGAGGTGCATTTTTTAGTTTTAAAAATTTATTGCATTGTAAAAGTGTGGCTTAACTTAGTGCTACTTCTATTTTATATTTGTTGCGCATAGTTTAGCTTCTTTCAAACATGTCCTATTAAAGTGTATATATATACAAGATAATGTATTTTAAGATTTTTTGTTATCACAGAATTAATTAACCAAAGGTGGGGGCAATAAAAGAGGAGTTTGTACTTAAGTTCAAGAGTGTTCTTATGTTGGGAACACTGTTCAATAACAAATAATGAAAAGATCTACTTTATGTGGTTGTGGCGTTTGTTTTCTCATCACTATTGAAATTTCATTTTGGTAATTTGCGCATTAATCAGCCTTAAAGGACAACGTAGGCTAGTGAGATGCAATTCCATTCTTAATTGACAAACAGTACCACAATCTGAGGTACATCTTGAAGATTATCTCTAGATATACGATACGACTTATTGTTGTGCTTTAAGTATGTCTCTTTTAAGAAACGACATTAAAGGTGCGTAGTTAACTTGTCTAAATTACAATCCTTCACTTAACGACAGTGACATTGTTTCAGGCATTTGATAGGGTTCTTCCTTTTTCTCTTTCTCACCATATACACAGCTGCAAAATCTCCAATGGTTGCGGATTTCAATTCCGTTCAACATCTGTCTGAACTGATAGGGAAAGCTGATCTGAACAAGATTCGTTTAGAGCTCTTGAAATGCCTGCCTTCACTGCCCAACATGCATGAGACTCTCAAGCTAAATGACTTGAGTACATCTCTTTATTCTTTAGACTTTTCCTCAGTATCAGGTTGGACCGTTGTGGAACTTCTCAGAAGGTGCTTGCCTGAGCAGTTTTCCCTTGTAAGTTCCTCTTCCTCTTTGTGAAGTGTCTCCTTTAAGATTATGTTCACCTATTAGCTGATGCATTCAAAACATTGATTTCTTTTTGTATAAACCGCGATGAATGATGTTATTTTAGCAAAAGAAGCATGTGTGAATACATTGTATTTAAGTAATTGTTACAGTACACTACTAACGTTGGTTTATATATGAGAATTATACTTTGTTACAGGATGGTCTGAAAGGTGACATGAACATGGTATCCCCCTTAGTGGTAGAACCGATTACGAGGTGGCCTTTCTATGCCTTCTTAGGTGGGGCGATGTTCTGTTTGCTGGCCAGCAGCACATGCCACCTCTTTGCTTGCCATTCACAGCGCCTTTCCTACATCATGCTGAGAATTGACTATGCCGGGATTTCTGCATTGATTGCAACTTCATTTTACCCTCCTGTGTATTACACATTCATGTGCAACCCTTTTTCCTGCTACTTCTACTTAGGCTTAATAACACTGATGGGGATAGCCTCCATGATCTTCTCTCTTCTCCCATTTTTCCAAAAATCTGAGTTCAGGAAGTACCGTGCTACTATCTTCTTTTTAATGGGATTTTCAGGTGTGGCACCCATTATACATAAACTCATACTGCACAAGCATCAACCTGAGGCCTTGCAAACAACAGGGTATGAGATACTAATGGGAGTTCTTTATGGTTTGGGAGCAGTAATATATGTGGCAAGGATACCAGAGAGGTGGATGCCAGGGAAGTTTGATATTGCTGGCCACAGTCACCAACTGTTTCATGTCTTGGTTGTGGCAGGGGCATACACACACTATGTTGATGGATTAATCTACCTAAGATGGAGAGATTCTCAAGGTTGTTATTAGGTACATATATATATATAGAGTGAACCTTTTGTCTTTCTTTATATGGCCATCAATATTAACTAGAGCAAAACTACATTCCCTTCTACCATTCTCCTTTTCCCTAAATTTAAAACCTCCCTTTCTTAACATACATTCAAAACTTTCTATCAAAATTCCTTTAACTTTCATAAATTTTGATATAAGTTATTTTGTAAGGGAAGAGAATGGAACTTACTTTGACAGTAGAAATAGAAAAGAGAAAGAATAACATGTTTTAGTTAAAATGTTTTTAAGTTGTTAACTGGTGGCACTAGTGAGTTATTAGATTGAAAAGATGGGAAGTACAATAATATGGAAGTTGAGAAATAGGGTGATCACATGGCGAGCATTGAAGTGTGTGGATAAAATACTAACAAATACTATCGCTATCTATCATCCGGAAAACATGGTCAGCTGTAATTGGATCGCCGCTTCTCTTCTTTTTCATCTTCTCCTTCTAACTTCTCACCATTATAAACCCAAACAATTATTGCACAAAAAGACAATTTCGAATATTTTTTCTTTGGTTTCCCCTTTGCCTACCATCTCACTATTCTCAAATCTTCATCTCTTTCAAACTTCAAACTTAGATTCCACTATTTTTTTATCCACAAACTATCACAGATTCAATCTTTCCAATAGTTTAACCATCTAACAATTTTGTCCTCTTTCAATTCTTATCAAACCTTCTTTTGTAATGTCTTCATATCACTTATAACATGTTTTTTTTTTAAAATAAAATAAAATTCAAGCATAATTTTAAATTGAATAAAAACGAAAAACTTTAACATTTTATAATAAATTAAGGTTTTGAGTGAAAGCAGGAACCTTTTAGGTTGTAGATGGCTCTGGCTTTCCAAATATTTTTTAATACATATAAAAATTTTAGTATATTTTGTGTATGTCGCACTCAAAAATTATATATATATATATATATATATATATATATATATATATATATATATATGTATGGTATTTCAAAATATTTATTAAAGACTCATTATGTCTTTAATGGGTGGAATTAATATAATTTTCTTACATAGATTTAACTTATTTTCCTAATATTTTTTTAGAAGACTTATTAAACATAAACAAAAATAAGAAATATAATATATAATATAAAAGGAAAAGTCAAATAAACATATTATTATATCAATTTTAAAATATTTTAGACTTAAATAAATTATAAAACTGATTTTTTATATAATTATGTGCTGCTAAAATTGATTTATGAAGTAATAATTTAAAGTTATATTTAGAATAGGTTGATGCCATTGCTAGAAATATTGATTATCGTAACATGAATGATATGAGTTTGTAGCTTGTACTGAAAGATACCGGTGACAAACAAATAAAATAGTAGCATAAGAGTTCACTAAAAAGGACAATAGATTGAGAATGTGCAAAGTAAAAAAAAATAGATAGAGAGGTGATGAGTAGACGAATAAAACGAAAAGCATGAGACTTAAAATCACGTGCTGGATTAGGGTTGTAGGGTAGTTGGGAATTTGTCATTTTTGGCTTGATTCTCGTCTCTGAAGAGGGTGAAGAAGCAGTGTTTGTTTCTGTCACATTTCGCAGATGCGCATGCCATTGCCATTCACCAATGTCCGTTGAAGTCATCAACTCGTGGACAACATCACTCTAACTACATTTCTTCCATCGTTAACGTCCGTCTGCATAATAATTCACAAAACCATCATCTGCATCTTTTTATTTTATTTTTTAATTTATTTTAATTTGACACGCTTCGACATACACTAACACTGATCTTCATCTTGGGTGTGAAAGGTAAAGAAAGTTGGTGCTGCTAGGGAATGGAATCTTGAAACACTTCAATTTCGCAATCGGCAATCTTTGACTTTGCAATTAAAAAAATGACAATAATAGCAAAGCTCGTGCGGTTGGAAACGCGAAATTAATAAAGGTGCGCAAATCGAAACAGGAATGTAGAAGAGAGAAAAGCAAAGGTACATTCAACAACTCATAAGAATGTAAATTGAGGTCAGAAATACATTTACTTACGATATCGAAAAAAGAAAATGATTACCAGGCATACCAAACCGAAAGAGAGGAAGCTTGAAAAAGAGGATTCGATATAAAGCAATTATGTCTCTTTGTCTGGTTCCGATTGTATAAACGTTGGAGTCCCAAATTCTAAAAGTGAATTTGCATGCTGGTGTTGTTTTTTTAAAACGGTTTAGCCCTTAGTTGACTGGTTTAGTTGTATATATTTCAGGTTGATAATCCCGGTGCTTAACAGAGCAGATATGCATCACAAATTGCAAAAGGACATAATCTATTAAAAGAGGGACATCTTTGCATAAAGTCACACTTCGTTGTCCACAGACTAAATATTTTCTTGAATAAATGAATAGAGATTCCCATTCATCACTAGCTTCTTGCGTTGAGGAAGGGCCACTCGGTGACTACTCTCAATTGATTATTCACAAATAAGTCCAAAACAAATATAGAAAAGCAAAATTTATTGTCACTGCCACGTTTCCAACGTCAATCACGAATTGGTTTTTCTCACTTTTTACTGTTATCCGTACATGACATAAGAGCATTTTCCTTTCAAGAGTGCAAGAGCATCTGTTGTTATATTTTTATTTCAATTAAGTTTTGTCTTCATCACATTAATTTGAGAATATCTTTATAAGTTTTGCTTTTAATGTAAACTATTATGTTGAAATTAAAATAATATTTTTGTACCACGTTTCTTGTAATTTTTTTTTTTTGCAGAAGCATCTCTTAAATTTAATAAAACTGTGAGCTATGGAATGATCCAATGTGGCAAGCTAGGCATATATGTGCCAAAGTGTCAGATCCCAAGCACAGTGTTCCTCAAATATGACATTATTTCCGTGTACAAAATCACACATAGAGTAAGAGCTACCCTATTACGCTGGGCCCTTCATGTGTTGTAAGTACCATATGGATTTTCTACCATTTGGGAAGGGTAAGTTTTTGTCTCAAAAAGCAAGTTGTACACATGCGGGGTATATCTTAATGTACAGTACCCCCATCTTTTGGATCTTCATCATCATGCTTCATATATTTTCTACTGTGTCCTTTTTCACTTTCTGCATTTAATTTGACGCCGCAGATGCATATTTATTAAGCGAATTAAGTGTTTGTTACTCATGGGCTAGTAGCGTTTTGCATATGAAAAAGAAAGTCCAAAACGTGAAAATGTGAGTCATGTTTCTGTCTGGTAAAATCCTTTCCGTGTTGATGCCTGCAGGGTATTTAAGCATTGAAAAGAATATTCCACGTAAATAAGCAGCAGTCTTTTTTTCGGTAAGCATGCATAATTGCTTTTTCTTGTTGGCATCACACTCAAGTCGGTGCTTACCACTGCTTGTTCTTTATGAAACATGACTCTGTCTAACTCCAAGAGTGGTGTTTAATCCTCTACTTACATATCAACTAAAAAAGTGGAAGAAAACAAAACCACCCTTAAATGCCCAGAAATTAATTTACCAAGCTATGTGGTGCACGAGTGCATGGTTGGTGATTGTGACAAATGCCTGTTCAGTGAAAAATTTAAGAAAATGGAGACAGAGCTGAAGAAATTAGTTTGTTGGTGGTTGAAAAACACGCACTCTGAACGATTAACGGGAACAAAAGACTAATCATTAAGGCATCATTAGCCGTGACTACACCATATTAAAATTAACTTTTAACTTGAAAGGACACCACTTACTATGTTTGCAGCATGGTAATTGGTAATGCTGCCACCATCTCTCTCTCTCTCTTTCACTCTCGCGTTCTACAGTCTACACTGATGGACACTTTAGTACACACACGCACACAAAGCCAACTGGCAGTGTTGATTCATTCGCATAAAGATAAAATAAGAAGGCGAAAGGAGTGAGCAAAGGGACAAGCAGTTTAGAATTCTTGTGTGATTCGTTTGTTTCTCTTTCTCTCTCTCTTTTTGTTTGTCAATGAATTATTTTTTTCTCCACCCTCTAGTGTTCCTCCTCCTCTACTTAAACTGAGAGCAACCACCTTCACAACCACAAAAAGGAGAGCCAAGAAAGAGAGAAAACAGATCCTTTATCTACCACTCTACTACGCTCTTTCACCTGATCACAACATTAAAGGGCCAATCGCTCAAACAAACAAGAGTTAAATGGATATATCAAGTTCGCAATACAATAGTGCTGATGAATCTGGTTGGACACATTACTTGGACCAATCCTCTCTCTCTGAAAGTTATTTCCAGAGGAGAGGTGGGATAGTACACTATGAAGGAAAGGGGGCTACAATGGAGGAGGAGGAGGAGGAGGAAGATTTATCCATGATCTCTGATGCTTCTTCTGGTCCTCCTCATTACCATGAAGATGATGATCAACACAATTGTGTAAATTGGTATTCTTCTTCTTCTCACCACACCAAAGAATCAGAAAAAAAGAAGAAGAACAAGGTCAAAGAATATGGTAACAATCAGCATCCTTCAACCCTCGATGACACTGCCAGTTCCCCTGTTCTTAACTGTGCTAAGGCAAGTCACAAGGAAAATGTAATTGTTGTTATAATTGTTATATAATGTTATGGCATAATTATTTTATGTGTAAAAATTTCATCGGTAGCAATTCGTTTTAGGAGGTTAATGGGACTTCTTTTTTTTTATATATATATTTGAATAGAAGAAAGCCAGTTTCTCAGGGAATGGAGCAGTGGAGAATGCAGTGGATTTCCCTCCATGCTTCTCGGGAACAAAAGTAAAGGTAATCTGAAGTTTTATCATTTATATTGCTTTCTAACACATTCTGTTTATTTCCGGGTTTCACATTTTGTTAATTTTGAGAGCTAAACTTGTCGATCACCGCAGAGAAAATCTAAATTCCAAAAGCACTTCAGTTTCTTTGAGCGTTCTGGAAAACAAACTTCAGAGGAACCAGGTGATCCATTCTTTTGCACATTATGTTTTTATGTTTGTGTCCTTCCTATAAGCTAGCACGTGCTCGTAGTCAATTGTTTCATCATTTTTCTCCTGATGTTAGATGGTTTCAATGAAGGAAGGAAATGACAATTTTACCTGTGGCTTTTGCTTCTACTGTGGAAAGAAAGACTGGGGGATATCAAAGTAGATGCTGTTCAATGACAAATAGAACTCCTTTTTTTAAAAAGAAGAAAAAGGAATGTCTCTTATGTTGTAATGTTACTGTTTTTTGTAATTTTACTGTTCTTTTTAGTGGGTGCTGTGTTATACTGCCAATGCAGTTTGGAACAACATAAAAGAATATAAGAAACTCTAAGAGGTTTCTGATTCCATTTTCTTTGCTGCCATCAGTCTCATGCCTGTCTGATAAATATGGTCACATTTTTTTTTATTTCTCTGGTCTCCAGAACACAAGCATTAAGTTGCTAAATTCGAATATAAAGTAGCAGAAAACTAACCAACAGTTCACACATCACAGCGGAAAATATGATCCTTGATTTTTATTTCCATAACCAACGTCCAACCATGTTTCTATCATCCAAAATTACATAAAAACACTATATCCTTCTTCATCATGGTTTGAATCTTGCTAACATCGTATCTTATGTTCAGTGTAGCTTATTTTTGTCGGTATCAATTAAGATTTGTGACGCTAACATTTCTAGTTTTTGACGATGTGTTTGGTTACACACCTCCAATTCAGACACATCATTAATAAAAAGACTGAAATAGAAGCACATTTTTGAATTGACCTAGAAATACAATAAATAGAAATTGTGTCCCACAAATGCAGTAATAATTTGAAAACCGATCTCACGTGAATCACATAATTTGAAAAATGAATCTGATTAAAAATGACCCAAATACACAGTCAAAGGATTTGTACCAATGAAAGGGGTTAGAAGCAGAAGGCAGAAGAGAGAGAGGGTAGTTTAAGTGACTGGTGATAACTAGGAAGGAAGCAGATATGAAAGCAAAAGGGTTGTAGGGAGTGGTGACCCACTTGATTAAGTTGAGCTAGTGCCAGGCTAGCTCTCAACCACTTTGGGTGGGTTAATATGGTAACCTAAGCTGCTTGACACCAAAAATAGACAAGTATCCAAATGCAACCAACAGTCAAGGTGCCAAAGTAGGCACCCCCACCACCACCTGATAGCTACCCACATAAACTGTGATCCATATACAACAACACTCGCTGGTACAATTATTGAATTTGTTTTCATAGAATATCCAGCACAATCTTTTATTCCAAGTGTTTTACATCCTCCTCACACTCAAACCAACGTATGGATCTATCGGAAAAGAACTCAGATGTTGGGAAACAGACAACACTCCTGCTTTCACTACTCATCCCTCTTCTCATGCCCATTCTAATTTGGCGTTACCCACTTACAGTTAACTAATAATTGAACCTTTCTTGTTTTTCGCCCTTATCCACACCAATATAAACACGTAGAATCAATGAAAACAACAAAACCTTGCATTGCACTCTCATACACCCATTACACAACAAAACCTTTTAAAGTACATTTTCCTCTTACTATTTTCACCTTCTATATTTCTATCTACCATCTTCCTAACCAACCAATACCCTTCAAATCTACTCTACAAACTTTATGACTATTTCTTTTTACTATTTTTTAAACATCAAATTCTAACATAAATTCTATATCAAACGATAACTCTAGATGCAGAAATTCAACATACTTTTCTAATTTTTACGACATTGAAATACTTTCATCTCTTTTAAAAATTATGCTAAAATTTAAAAAAAAATTAAGTTTTTTCATATACTTTGTTATTAATTTACATTCTAATCATTATCAAACATATTTTAAAGTTATTTCTTTTAAAAATTTCTACAATGTACTTATTGTAATATCTTTATTACTTTCACCGACAATTATTTCTAAGTATGTATGCAATTTTTTTTAGTAAATTTTAATGTATTTTAAAAAAATAAATTATGTCACCATACAATAGTGTTTTTCAATTCTTTTTAGCTTTTTACATTTTATTATAATTTTTTCACTTCAACTTTTTATCATTATCAACTTGCTTATACAAATAGAAAGTTCTATATCATAGCGTAATGAAAACTATATTCCTTACAATTAAAAAAAAGAGAGGAGTTGTTGAACAAAATAAACCACAATTAATGTAACGTGGTAAGAGTATATGAAGACGTCAGGACCACATTTTCTAACACACTATGCGTAACTTTCATTTTTTTTATTAAAAATTATCCTTAAGTTATTAAATTAGGATATAAATTCATTCAATGTTATATATATTTCACAAATTTAATGATTTTTAATAAAATTCATAATCCGATATATATAAATCAAAAACATGCTATTAGCCATTTTTTTAAAGTATGTATAAAGAAAAAGGGATGGAAGGGGAAGGTTGGTGGTGTTTAACTGAAAAACTGCTATTTTCTACATTCCAATTTTTTCCCCTAATCTTTTAAATGTTCATTTTATTTTTTTGAGTAAATAATATAAGTTGAATTTATTCGATTCTCCTTCTTCTCTAATTTGAAATTTCATCTTCCCACTCTTTGCTATTTTCCTTCGCATTACCTCCCCATGCTCCATGTCTCCTATTGTTCTTTGAGGCAAGTCAACATATTATGACACGAGTCTAACATCACGATTTTAAATAAAGAAGAAGACATTGAAAATAGATGCATGCATTTTAGATTTTTCATTTTGGGAACGTATTTTTTTTTCTATTACTAAATTTTCTCCAATACATGTATGCACATCCACCCCAAATTGGTAAAAGAGAGGAGTAAGACTCTTGAGTTGCACATGAATAAAGAAAAAAATAGGAAAAATACTATCAGAAGGGTGTTTCAAAAATTATTTTCAAGGTATTTCTAAATGCGGAAATGCATTAAAATACATTATGGATTGGGAAATACATTTCAAAATACATTTTTTTTTTTCAGAATAGGTATTTCAAAAGTTATTTATGAATTTTAAAATACATTAAACACTTATTTCAATTTTTTTTTTTGTATTCCATAATTATTATTTTGCAAAAAATATATTTGAATCCGAAAATATTTATTTTGGAAATTGTTTTGGTACATTTCGTATTAAATTTTTCGGAAGTTATTTTTTGGATTTGGAATACATTTGGAAATATTCAATCCAAAAAATACTTAAAGTAAAGAAGTGTATAAATATTTATTATATTTTTAATGAGGGAAAATTTGGGAAGTATAATTTTTATGGGGGTGCAGGAAGAAGCAGCCTGCCTGTAAACGAGGCCGGATAATGTCAAAACCAATGGGCGGAAACCGGCCCAATACGACGTTTGGTTTATCCTAACGACTTTGCTGTCCCACATGACACCGGGAGTTGCTGAATTGGGATTATCTCGACACGAGCCAGGTTGCCGAAAACGAACTAGAGTATCAGAATTAGTTATAGGGGAGCACTCCGAGTCACTGTGACTGTGTGTGTGCCATGACATGAAACTCACGTGCTCCCTTTCTCTTTCTCTCTAAATCTTCAAGTAAAGTCTAACGCAAACCCGAGCCTCGAAGCTCTCGTTTCCGATCCAATTCTTCGTTCCTCAATGGAGGACGCGTTTGCCAGATCTATTCCCGAGGTAATTTCGTTCTGCTTTCTCCATTTTCCTTGCCGCTGCAACAAACACCAAATCTCATTGTGACTTCACAATTCTCATTTAACAAATCTCGAACCATACATTCTTTATTTTTAATCTAAAATTGTAGAAGACATCGCAATGTGAATTATCTATGTTTTGTGTTTTGCGACCTTCGGTAATAGAGATATTGTGTTTTCATGATCACGCAACGTAATAATGTTGAAAATCTATGATCACACATGCTTGCATTCTTGCCTCTGGCAGCAGTATTATTGAACTCTGCATCGACATATCTCTTCACGCAGCGATTGCTATAGCTCAGTTATATATTTGAATGTTCCGCTGGAAAGCAATAATTATTGTTGTTAATTTTGTCAGGTCCTCGATTTCTTCGGAGTGAACCCGACTAAGGGTTTATCTGATGCTGAGGTGCTCCAATTTCCTTTCATTTCTTTGTCGTCTTGGTTCTCATGTTTTTTTAAAGCCCGATTATGGTGTTAATAGTTTCAAATGATTAAATCGCCCTTATTTTCCAGGTAGTACAACATGCTAGACTTTATGGGAATAACGGTATGTCTTCTGTAGGGCCGTGTATATTTTAATCCGTTTCTTACTTGGACAAGAGAAGAGATATCAAGGAATGTGGTTTTATCTTGAAATGAATTTGCATTTGTATAGAGTGTCAGATGGCAGTCAGGATAATAAGATTACACGACTGATCTTAGCATTTGAGAAATTTACCTATTGCATCTTTTTTACTAGTTTTGTTTAAGTATCTTTTTTGTTTGCCTACTAATATTTCTTTCCTTTTCTCTTACGGCATGGTGACCGCTACACAGTGCTGCCTGAAGATCAAAGTAAGTATATGGAGTTTGTACCTGCCTTATACTTTTGTTTGATTATGTTATTTAGGAAACTTAGTGCTTTTCATTTGCTCTTCCTGAATGGCAATGTCAGTGCTTGGTACTTAATTTTGGCTAGTTATAGAAAAATATTTTTTTATTCACTGAATTATATTGGATGCTAAGTAATTTGCAGATCATTCATAAAATCCTATTAATGATAGTGTAAATGGTTTGAAACTCATCTCATATATTATTGCCAATTGAGGTTTTCATGATTCTATCACACTAGATTCCGTAGTTCTTGTTGTTACTAAATCTCATCAATTTAATATGCAGGAGCTCCTTTTTGGAAATTGGTTTTGAAGCAATTTGATGATTTGCTTGTAAAGATACTAATTGCAGCTGCTCTTATATCTTTTATTCTGGCTTTAGTTAATGGAGAAACAGGCTTGATGGCATTTCTGGAGCCTTCTGTAAGATATATTTGCACTCATGTTGTGTTTGATATTTTTAGCCTCAGTTTTATTTGGTAAAGAATTAATTTTTCTGGTAGTTCTTATACATAATGATGCAGAACTGAAAAAAGGCTGTATCCTTCCTATAGAAGCTGTAGATTATGAGCTAAATGACCTCTTTTTGCTACTTATTGAGTACACTTGTACAATACTGCATGCCCTCTTGCATAACTGGTAAACTCATGAAGAGTGGATTTTTACAGAGAATGTACTGAATTTTTTCTGGACTAGAGAATATAACAAAATTTTCTATTTGATTACACTATTTGTTAAGCTGGGTTATCAAATAACATTATTGCAAAATGTGAATTGATTTGGTTTTTGGTATTGGGTTTTTTGATTGAAAATAAATTGTTGTATGCATAGGTTATTCTCATGATATTGGCAGCAAATGCAGCAGTTGGAGTGATTACAGAATCAAATGCTGAAAAAGCTCTGGAGGTAAAATTGAAACACCAATAAATTTAGAGCTCCAAATGATGTTTGTCGATAATGATTTTATTTTCATAACAACAATTTTGATAAACTTAAGACTAAAGCTCAATTTGTTTCTAATTTGTGCTTTAAATTCTCCATTTGCTTAATGAAAACTTGTTAAATTAAAATAACTTTATTATGGAATTCTCTTGTTCTGGCTCTGTCAAGTTGAGCTCACTTTTTATCTATTGCTTTCTCTTTTGTACTATCTTAGGAGCTGCGTGCCTATCAAGCTGATGTGGCAACTGTCTTGCGCAATGGTAACAAACTTTTGTACCTGTCTAATTTTTTGTAGCATGGTTAGTACTATAGTGGCTTTGTGGCGCTTTATTAAATGATGACATATGGTGTTAATGGGTGGTGTTTTTGTAAAAGATAATTATTCATATTTTCTATTTCAATTTTTTTTTTTTTAATTTCAAAATTTTCTTTAGCATTCCTAGCTAATTGTGTTAGTTTTGCAAAAAGTTTACTAAACTCAATGATATGCTCTTAACTCTAAAGGAACTATGTCGTAATTTTCCTTACTTTTTTCTCATGGTCTTGTCTTTTCTCTGCTTCTACTTTTGGGGTGTGTGGCCAAATAGGGGGAGGTGAGTTATCCTCATGAAACTATGTTTGTTTTGTATAATAGCATTGGGTATTCACAGAGCCATTATTTAAATAAAGGGTCAAATAGTTTCAAGGGTAATTTATTGTTGTTTCCTCTTATATAGGACGAAGTGTTCATCTTGGCTTTTTTCGCTTTGTTGATTCCAACTTTTGTGGGATTTACTAAAGATATATCCTGGGACTAGCAAGCTTTACTTTCTTGAATTTCTTAGGGCGTGTTTCTTGTTGTTGGAGAATGTCTTTTGTTCTTTTGTTTCTTTAGTTTGATTTGGAATGACTTTTGTCTTTGATAATCAATCAATAAATAAATAAACAAAGATGTTATGACAAATAATGAAGAAAATAAGATTTTAAAGCTTGCTAAAATAGAGAAGTGAAGCCAAGAGAGTTGGATCAAGTAAAATATATTAAGAATAAACAAGGCAAAGTTTTGGTCATGATCAAGATATGAAAGAGAGATGAGAGAATTCTTTTTATAAGAATTTCAACGATGAAAAGGGAGTAGAAACCAAGAGGATAAACAAATTTTTGCTCACTATCATAGAATTGGAATTAGAGCAGTAAAAGAGGCTCATAAGAGGAAATGGATAATTTACAAAATTGTTGGTTCTTGTGAAGGTTTTAAGTGTGTGGGAGAACAAGGTATAATTTTGTTCCTTGACTATTGAACGAGATTTTGAAATCTAAGAAAATATCATGAGTAGAGGAAGAACACTTTGGTTCCTATACGTTGGAAAGTTACCTTAATTATTGTCACCCCTAGTTTACTTTGTTGGAAGTTCCATATCGACTAGATATAAGGTCAGTTTAGAGTATATAAGTGGGTGCAAACCTCACTTTACAAACTGATTTTGTGCGGTTCAGTTAGGCTTAAAGTCCACTTCTTAACATGGTATCAGAGTCATGGTTTAGAGCTTATCCTAGCAAAATTTGTTGTTCGTGGGACATATTGTTCCACCCGCTATTGGACTGTTATTGGATCACCCATTAATGTCTAGTCCCACGTTCGAGATGTATATACCTTGGCATGAGGGGATTGTGTTGGAAGTCTCACATCCCCTAGAGAGAGTATATAAGTTGAGTGCAAACCTCACCTTACAAGCCAGTTTTGTGGAGTTGAATTGGACTTAAAGTTCACTTCTTAACAACTTTAGTTGCAACACTTTTGGGGGTTTCTTGATTGTTGCTTCAAGGGTGGTGATTTGTTTCAACATCTCAAGTAGTTCTCACCTTACAAACCAATTTTGTGGAGTTTGATTACGTCTTAAGTCCAAATTCTAAGATGATATTATAGTCTATTCTTGTTTCTATACTAGGTCACCTACCGTATTATCCATCCATCAATCCCAATAGTATTGGGCGTGCGGGTGACATGGAGAAAACCAAAATCCCAAATTGATTAGATATAAGGTTGAGGTAGCGTATATGGATAAGGGGTTAAGGCCTAAGTCAATTCTACAAACTTGGCTTATAAGATAAGGATTGTTTAAGCTTTATAAGCTCTATTTAAGCCATATTTTTTGTCAATGTGAGACTAAACCACCACCTTTGAAGTTACAATAAAGACAATTCCCCTTAAGAGGTTGCAACTAAAGGTGGGCTAGGTGCTTTTTGCAATTAACGGAACTTTCCAATACTGCCCTTCATGCCCCTGATGACCTATCCAGAGTGTGACAAATGTAGGTGATCAAACAGTCGGTCTAGGATAAACTCTAATGTCATCTTAGAATTCAGGGTTAGAACATCTTAACTCAGCCCTAATAAATTTTCTTATGAGGTGAGACGTATCCTTCACTTTATGTGCTACCTTAACCGTATCTATGGCCAATGTGAGACTTGCATTTTTCCAATATGATAAAAGGGAAATATTCAAAGTTGTGTAAAATTCAAGTGTCAAGAAGGACATTGGAGGAAGTTATAAAGAAAGATCCCATGATGAACAATATCTCTCTATATTTGGTCTTTAATTGAGCCAAATTGCTTCATGTAATTCTTGTAGTTGACTTTTTCTAATGGGAAATAAGTTTTTGTTGTTGTATAATAAATAAATAAATAACTTCGTAATGTCAAGTGCCTTCTGCATTAACAATTTAAATTAGATCCGGTTTGCTTTTCTTTTCCTTTGGAAAGAAATTACAAAGACAGGTTTTCTCTCTAAGGTTGTAAATATGATTAGTTAACCATTTATTGTCGACATATATTTTTCTAAACCATTCTCCATATTTTGAGTAGACCTCCTAATGCTTTATGGAAAAACGAGAAAATAATGGTAACCAGAAACATAAAAAACTCAAGTGTTGTTTAAATGTTCCCTTTGGATAGCTCTACTGGAAGAGTTTGGGGTAAACAAGGATAGTGCGAGTTCAAACCCTTGCACTGGGGCACATTCTACATCCCCCTAATAGTTAACAATCTTGTGTTCGAATTGTTTTCTTTCCTCTGTCTGCCTTGATGGTTCAGTTGTCTTTTTTTTGTTTTTATTGAATTGGTTAAAGCTTATCATCTTGAAGTTCTAGAACAATTTTTTACTTTCTATTTCTTTCAGGTTGTTTTTCCATACTTCCTGCATCTGAACTTGTTCCTGGGGATATTGTGGAGGTTTCTGGTAAGCTGATAAGCAAACTGTCTCTGTTGAGTATTTAATCCTGGAAAGTTGAAAGTTGAATCTGTTTTGATTGTGAATTAAATAGTGGGCTGCAAAATTCCTGCTGATATGAGAATGATTGAGATGCTAAGCAATCAAGTGCGTGTTGATCAAGCCATTCTTACAGGTATTCTTACTGCTCGTATATGCTGTGAATAGAACTATTGAATTCTTCTACCTAGGAATCACTTCATTTGTGTGGTTGTGTCTGAAAAGAGTGAAAATGTACTACGTACCCTCACATGTTGACAATTTAGGTAAGTGTTTGTGAATTACTGATGTTCTGATTTTTAAGTAATACTTAACATTAACCTTGTTGATCAATCAATAATTTTAGCTTGTTAGTTTTGATAAATTGACTACTAGAGTAATACCCTTGAAAAAACTGATTTTCTTTTATAGAAACCCATGTTTTAAAAAAATTGAAAATACTTCTCTGTCTAGTATATGCTTTTGCCTGGTTATTTTTTTGTACTGCTACATGTGTGAGCAAGTGGTAACAGATTAGTAAGTTTATTGGGGTCTAGGCTGACTCCTTTTATGCTCGGTTACTTTAACTGTCCAACTAGCAAATTTGGCTGACACATTTTTTAAATCCTTTTGGCTTAACAAATTTTGCTGATGTTTCTATTGCTACTCATTAGAGTACTTAAAGGTTCCTTTTGGCCTAATTAATGGCCCTGTTGCAAAGTTTTCCTTTAAATTATGCTTTCAGGATGCTAGACAATACTTTTGAAAAGGAAAAGGTGGTTAGATAAATATGTCAATCTCACTCCCTACACCTTGTGTGTGGGAAATATGCCATGTCTGTTTAAGGCAAAAACTACGTGTATGAATAATTGTTTATTGAACATAGTTATATGTATCTTCTGACATCTCACTGGATTAATGTGATCAAGATTCTCTTTGCTGATTGTAGGTGAGAGCAGCTCGGTGGAGAAAGAGCTGAAAATAACCACAACTTCAAATGCTGTATACCAAGACAAAACAAATATTCTGTTTTCGGTATGAAGCTTGCTTTCTTTGTTCAACCAGCATGTGGCTAATAAGGTTTAAAATTGTTCTTTAGAATATTAATCTTTTGGATTTCTAAGTCCAATTTGTAATTATGTTTGAGGTAATGAAACTTATCTAAACTCTACTTTGGAAGATTTTCTTGTTGGTGCAGGAAATTTGGGTTGGTGTTACTTGTTAATAACTTTTTTGTAGTTGTAAAAAATTTAAAGCTGTTTAATTGAACCAATCTAGCTTTTAATTAAACATTTCAGCTGCTAGTTTTGGTTGGTTGAGGCTTGATGGTCACATGGAAAAGATGAGTTTATTTTAAGTTACTGAAATAATTATATATGCAAATTTGATTATTGAGAGGAGTTTGACCTGCAATTTTCTGTAGCATTTTCTCACTTGTGCTAATTGAATCAGTTCAATGTTTGTGATGTTTAAGATCAATTGTTGTTGCTTAAAATTGATACACGTACCTACAAACACGCAGGTCTATGTATGCTCACAATAAGTGAAATTTATATACCTGTACTGATCATTATATTTATATATTGTTCATTGAAATTTATTTGCAATTGAACAATGTTAGTCAATATTTAAAAGTAATTACTTTGTGATCTTTAAATTTTGTAAAAAATTAACATGATGATTTTGTTTTTAAGGCTATGTAAAAAAACATTAGTAAATTGAGAATTCATCATCATTTATTCTGGAAAAGAACTTATGAGCTGTTATAGCAGTATAAAAATTATTTAATTTAAATTTAAATTGATGAAATTCGACATATGATATAAACATACAATCTTAAAGTTTATTTATAAAATTGTTAAAAGGAATTATTGTTAATAAAAAAGATAGAACCATGATGCATAGCATTAGTCCAAAATATTTTATTATTTGTAATTTCTACTTAAAAATAAAATTGAAATGACTATTGGACATTGAACATGATGGATAGCTACGTTGATAGTTGTCTTCAGAAATTTCAAAGCTCCATGAATCACAGTAATATAAAATTGTGTTTGCATTAGCGTTCTTCTGTTTGTATTTTCTGTGCATCCAAGTTTCAAATATTTAAATAAGCACGAGTTCAAGGCACTTTTTCTTGTAGTCTGGTAGCCTTGTGTCATTTGAAATTGTTCACGTTAACTCTTATCTTTTTCCCCCTATGTAAGAGTTTGTTTTCACTGCCAGGGTACGGTTGTGGTTGCTGGTAGGGCAAGAGCTGTTGTGGTGGGAGTTGGTCCTAATACGGCCATGGGCAGCATACGAGATTCAATGTTGCGAACAGAGGATGTAAGCATTGAATTTTACTTACATTGGTCCTTTTACTCCTTGTATCTTTATTCAATTTTTTGTGCATTTGTGTTCTGTCTTGACACATGTATAGGAAAAGTTGCTTTTTACTTTTAGACACACAATAGAGGTGGTTACATCTTTTATGATTGGTCGCAGGAGGCAACACCATTGAAAAAGAAGCTGGACGAGTTTGGTACCTTTTTGGCCAAGGTGATTGCTAGTTCTCTGATTTCACTGTATTTCAAACTACTGGGGAACACCAAGCTCACATCAATAATAGTGTATATAAGTAGGGTCAGTCCTCACCTTAGAAACTGGTTTTATAAGATTAAGTAAGGTCTAAACTACTTTTTAAGATGGTATAAAAATCTATCTTATGTCCATTATAAGGGTTACTCCCATGTTATACCTGTACCAAGCCTGTATTGGATGTGCAGGAGTATATTGGAAAAACCCAAGACCTACATCCAATAGAGATAGTGTCAAAATAAAGTGGGGGGAATTTTCATCTAATAAACCAATTTTGTAGGGTTTAGTTAGACCTACAAATTATGATTCAAAAATTAACTCGGTGATTTAGGATTGAGTTATAATGTCTTTAATAAAACCACTTTACCTTTTCTCACCTGTTTTGGCATTCAATGAGAAAGCTCATTTGATGCATGGCAAAGAATTTGAATTATAAGAAGTAAAACCCTTTTATTTGGGAGCCGAAGTATTATCAGCTTCAAAAAGTAAAATATATCAAAGGAATATTTTTGTGTAAGAAATCATTTTTATTATTCAAGTTTTAACTTTGAAGCCCACTTATTATTCTGTTTCCAAATTGTGAGGGTGGTGGTTCCTTTATTTCTTTTTTACAGGTTATAGCAGGGATTTGTGTTTTGGTGTGGATTGTAAATATTGGTCACTTCCGTGACCCTTCTCACGGTGGTTTCTTGAGAGGTGCAATTCATTATTTTAAGGTTTGTTCACCAATGAACTTTGTATTATCTTTATCAATGTTTCCATTTGCTCTTGTATTCTGTTTTTACAGGCATCATGTAGTCTTCTGTTGTTTTTATTTGCATGTACTGCTAAGTTGTTTTATGTTTAGTATCTTTTTGTGTTTGGTGTATAGTTGGTTATATTCGCTCTTTCTTTGGAAGAAGATATCATGTTGTCCTGTGAACATGAAAATCTTTTAACTTCTAATCATATTCCTGCTAGATTGCAGTTGCTCTGGCAGTTGCGGCAATTCCAGAAGGGCTCCCTGCAGTTGTGACAACGTGAGTTTAGGAACCTATTTTTGTTTTTTCTCTGGAAGCCATCTTGTATTTAAAATATCTTTATTTTGATTATATAAAATAATATATAGATGTTTTGGCTTGTGTGTTCATATAGAATCTACAATTTGTTATATATATATATATATATATATATATATATATATATATATTAAAATGTTTTTAATTTTGGGAGTTAATGTCCTTCTTCAAATATGATTTATTGCTCATTTTTTTGTATAAGAAATATATATGTTAAGAATGAAACAAACCATAAGGCAGCATTTCTTAAGGCCCTTTTATGAGTGATGTCCTTGAGGTATTAATATTTCTTTTTCTGAGCTGAAAGGGAGAATTCCAGTTCCTATTAAACTCAAATTTCAATCACTATTGTTTACTTAGATTTTTAATAATCACATTTGTGTATTAAGTATCTTAAAACTCATAATCTCACTTGTCTAAGTTGTTTCTTTGTCCTTTTGTGTACCTAATGCATGTTATCGAATTTGATTATTACTAAATTATTTTGTAGTCTATACAAAATATTGGTATTCTGGGCAATATTGCTATTGTTTTTACACTAGAAACTTTTTTGATAAGGAGGAAAGGCATTATGATGTTTTTGTAAGTTTGGGAAATAGACCAAGGCTGCTTACTATATGGGAAAAGACTAAAAACATTAATAGACAAAAGCTACTAAATTCTTCAACACTGTGCTGAGAAAAATCCCTCAGAATGGTTTTGTGCTTTGCCCTAGATATTATACCACCAAGTAGAAGCCAAATGCCTAATAATCTTGGCAAACCAGCTATTGTGCTATAGAAACTTGCTTACAGAATTACTCGTTCCCTCCCTACTGACTGGAGACTTCCCATGATATGCTGAGATGCTATGTTTGAATTAATTTTCTGGTTAGAAAACAGCATATATTCAATGTGATGGAAAGTTAATCTAGGATTTTTTTTCTTTTTCCTATTTTGTTTTGATTTATTTTCTTTATAATAGGTGTTTGGCTCTTGGAACAAAGCGTATGGCTAGGTTGAATGCCATTGTTCGCTCCTTGCCATCGGTCGAGACGTTGGGCTGCACAACTGTTATTTGCAGTGACAAAACTGGGACGCTAACTACTAACATGATGTCAGTTGCGAAGGTGAGTTCGGCTTGACACTGAAATAGTAAAATTAAAATTTATTCATTTGTCTTTTTTGTGCGTTTTCATGTTGCCACAAGTTTCGCATTGGATTGTGCCATCCTCATTGAACTCTGTCCCGATTAACTGATGCTTATTTTTTGGTTTTGTTTTAGATGAAACATTTTGAATCAATAATAACCTCATTGCTATTATGTTTTAACCTTCTTTCTCTTTATTCAGGAATTTTAGATGTGGTATTAATAGAGTTTGTGATAAAATCTGCTTCTAGATGTTGAAAGTCTGAGTAGTATTCAGTTTATGAACTATTAAGCGTTTCTCTTTCCTCCTTCCCCATTTTTCATTTATAGAGTGCTTTTGATGTTCATCTTTCAGTCCTGTCATGTTTTAATCAAGCCTGATACCAACTACTGCCTGCATATAGTGCATGCACGCATATTATTGTTGTTAGGTTTAGGATGATACAAAATTGTTATGCACGTTGCTTTTCAATGTGTGTTTCATCGTGCAAATTATTTTTATGTATTTTGTTACATGTTGAAATTTTTACCTGGATGCTTATGGATGACTTTTAGCAATTTCCTTGACCAAATCCTATGGTTATGTGGGTACAGGTATGTGTTGTTGAATCTGCAAATCGTGGCCCTGTTGTTTCTGAATACAGTGTCAGTGGAACAACATATGCACCTGAAGGCATAATATTTGACAGTACAGGGATGCAGGTATGATTATGTTAATTCTTTGTGCTTTTTCATTTACACACTAGCAAAAAACACGCATCACATTTATGGCTAAGTATATTACTAATTAATAAAAGGAAGGAACCTTAGCTAGCTGCACAAAACAAAATTCATGGATAGTTTGCCAAGTCAGTGTATGCTTTGTGGTGGATATCCATGCTGTTTTAATTTGCAAAGATTGACACAAGAAATATTGCATTGAGTCAAGCCCTTCCTTGAAGCACAACTTTGCCCTATACTAGAACTCTTATGGCTGCAATGGTTTAGCAGCACAGATGGTTTTCTTTGTTTATCTTCAAAACATAAACTCATTGTAATCGTGTATGCAGCTTTGTTTTAGCTAAAACAATGTTTCATTTTCTTGATTTTGCAGCTTGACTTTCCTGCTGAATTGTCTTGTCTTCTTCACATGGCAATGTGTTCTGCTCTTTGCAATGAATCAACCCTGCAGTATAATCCTGATAAAGGGAATTATGAAAAAATTGGTGAGTCAACTGAAGTGGCACTACGTGTCCTGGCAGAAAAGGTGTGTATTGTTTCCTCTCCTCGTGTCTCTTATGTTAGAAGCTCCATCATTACTTCAGTATACTTTGATCATTTGTTATTTGTAGGTTGGTCTCCCTGGTTTCGATTCCTTGCCATCAGCCTTGAATATGTTGACTAAGCATGAACGTGCTTCTTACTGTAACCATTATTGGGAGGAACAATTTAGAAAGGTGAGATTTAGAAAGTTTCTCATTCCTATTTTGTATTTATCTTCGTCCATTAACATATTTTAGGAAACTTGAATGTTAAAAATTGCAGGTTTTTTGAAAACAATTTTCATGCCTATTGATCAGAAAACACTATTATACAACAGATGTTTTCATTTAAAGAAAAGGGAATAGATAAATGTTAGTAAAGGACTGTGTTATAAACAATGAGTTCAGACTTTACAATTAATCTTGACAAAAAAGATAACAAACTTAGCTATATTAGGTTAATGCATCCATAAACCAGGGGTGAGACGGCCGCTTCATCCAACATAAGAAATTTAATGAATATATCTACTGTTGGATATTTTTTGGGTATTGAGCTATGTGTATTTATTTTCACACTTGATGCTTTGCAGATACATGTTTTGGAGTTTTCTCGAGATCGGAAAATGATGAGTGTGCTTTGCAGCCGGAACCAGATGCATATTTTGTTCTCAAAAGGTGCCCCAGAAAGTATAATACCTAGATGTTCAACCATTCTGTGCAACAGTGATGGTTCCATTGTGCCACTTACAGCTGATATTCGAGCAGAGTTGGACTCAAGGTTCAACAGGTTGATTTTTATTGTTTATAATTTTATCTGTATATGCATATTACATAGTTTGTTTTCTAGATTTTTGCTTGTTTTCTGTTTCTTATTCAAAATAGGCAAAAACATTAGAAAAATTCAAACCATGACTGATTGCCTTGCAAGGGCATAATTCCATGTCTGTTAGCGCTAGCACTGCATGGGACGGGTGAAATATAACCTACATACCTGCCTAATGCCATGCCTTCTTGCTGCTAGGCTTTGAGAAGTAATGATAGAAAAGACAATTATGTAAAGAATTTTCACTGATGATGGCCCACCAGATGCCAACCATACAGCCTCTGGCCTTCTGCTACCCTTGGCTTGAGAGCAATTTGTTCACCCTGCCTTTCCTGAAAATGCTAAATTGATGGGTCAATATTTGATTTAAAAATAAATAAGTTTAACCCTGTTTATTTGTTTGCTCTCACTAGATACACTACACCACTATATTAACAATCCTATATAAAGCTAAATTGTTTTTTAATTATTAGGAAATAAATTAAATTTCATAGTTGTTGTGACAATCTGATTTGACGGTCTGATGTCTGATCTAACCAGGTAATGGTCAAGTTTAGGTTGCCGCTGTCACTTTTTTTCAGTTAACTCACATCTTTGACCCAGAATTTTCCAGTAGAGACTCCTTCAGTTGTAAGGGGAAAACAGCTTCAGTTTTGGTAAATGAAAAAAGTAGTGAGATGAATTTCTTACCGTTGTAACAAATGGGATACTAATTTAGTCGGTTCAGTTTTTTATTCTTCACATACAGGAAACATTTAATACTAATCAGACCTTTTGTCAGTTGTTAAGGGTTCATGTAATTGCAGTAATTCAATTATCCTTGTTATGTCAGCGTTACTTGGCCATTTAAATTCTTAATGAAATGTTTGACTATGTTGAAAGAGAGAAAACTAGATGGAAGATATGCTGAAAATCGTTTATATGGACTACACAACATAGTCCATTTTGTACAAGTTAGTAATAATAAATATAATATGATATGGCTGCGAATCATTTTTTAATAAATTGGAAATAATTTAATATGATATTTTTTTAATTATAGAGGTCTTAATTTGATAGGGAAACGGATGAACATATAAAAGAATAATAAACACTAAAATCCATCCAAAATACTCTACAATATTCTAAGATAGATATTTTTAGATATTTTTTATATTTCTAACACTGTCAAGTTGAAATGGACTAAGCTTTACCTTGTTACAAGAAAATAATTCATTTCCCTGCAAATTAAAAATAAAAATGCATAAAAATTTATATAAAGTCGAGACCAATGCATCACGGAAGAAGTCCGGGCCAGTGCAACTGGGAAAAGTTGAGGTCAATACATCTCGGATCTTAGAATTGTAAAAAATATCTTAAGATATTATCTTAGAATATTCTAGACTATCTTAGAAGATCTTTTAGGCTTAGTTCTTCTTTTATATTTGTTAATTTATTTCCTTATTTAATTAGTATCTTTATAATTATTGGAATATTTGATTAGAATAAGATTTATTAGAATATAATTTATAGGCATATAGAAATATAATATCTTATTACTATTTATATTTATTGTCATCAATCTATATAAAATGAACTTTGTTGTGTAGTCTGTACATACATACAGATTTTACCACCGCTTTGGTCTATTTTTTCTCTCTTTTAACATGATATTAAAGCATTATCATCCTTCATAACCCGGTTTGTCACTACTACGTTGTTGGCTTCCCTAAAACAAAGGAAAAGAAGTGGAACTGCAATTAATCACATCCTTTGTGGTCTCTTATTTTCAACATGCTTGTCACTTTTCCACTGTTTACAAATTTGGTTTGCCACTTTGATTGACGCACCCTGTTTTAGCCACCTACCCTATGCACTTGGCCTCAACTCTTTCTAGGCTTATTGGCCCTGGCTTTTCCAGGCACAATAGCCCCAGCTTTTTTCAAATGCATTAACCTTAACTTTTCTAAGATATACTTTCCATATGCAATGACCCTAGAATTTTCTAGATGATGACGCTAATAGCACCTGAAAAAAGTCAAGGCCAACGCACCTAGAAAAAGCTGGTGAATGACAACTAAGAAATTGGTGAGTGAATGGATTCCACCTTAGAATAGGATAGGGTCAGAATGCCGTTAATATCACATATCTAGTCAATTTGGGATCTACAACCATTTATATGCTATAATTTGATCACATATCTGGTCAATTTGGGATCTCCAACAAGTATTTCTAGCATATTACATATCTGAAAATTCTATTGTAACTTATGGACATTAATAATGGGTACTTAGTTGTTTCTCTTCTGTCCATTTCCAGTTTTAGACTGCCTTTTGAGCTCCTGGTTTTTTCTGTTATTAACACTTAACAAAATTTGTTGGCCAGTTTTGCAGGAAAAGAAACATTAAGATGCCTTGCTTTGGCCCTGAAATGGATGCCCTCAGTTCAACAGTCATTGTCCTTTGATGATGAGAAGGATCTTACATTTATTGGGTTGGTATGCTTTCTTTTCAATGCACAATATATAGTTTAATAGTTAAATTAATGAAAGTTGTTTACTTCATCTGTTCAATAAACTATTGGTATCAAGTTCCAATGAAAGAAGGTATAGGAAGAAGCTTTGTTTTTAAAATGAGAATAGTAGAATGAAATGGTATGGACTTTCTTAAGTACCGCAAAATTTAGTTAATTTTGCTTATATTTGAGTTTTGAGGGAGTACTTTTTTGGTTTTGTTATGCTTTTCCAATATTTTCATTCTTCCTCTATTAAGTAATAATCTTTTTCCTTCTCTCCCCTTGTGTAGGTTGGGATGCTGGATCCTCCACGAGATGAAGTAAAAAATGCAATGCTTTCCTGTATGACTGCTGGCATCCGTGTTATAGTCGTCACTGGGGATAACAAGGTTTCAAACTCCAGCCAACTTTTTTTCCCTTCAACGTTCCATACATCTTGTCTAAAATTACTTTATAATGAATGAATCAGTCCACTGCTGAGTCACTTTGCCGCAAGATAGGTGCTTTTGACCAGTTGATTGATTTTTCTGAACATTCTTACACTGCTTCTGAGTTTGAAGAACTTGCACCTCTGCAGCAAACAATAGCATTGCAACGTATGGCACTTTTTACTAGGTATATTGTTTTATATCTTTTCTCTAATATTTGATTTTGTTAGACGATTGCAGAATAAAAAGGCAATTTCTTTTTTTGTTCAACCCTTTTGACATAAAAAATTCATAGTAAAAGTTGTGTTATGTTAGGGTTGAACCTTCTCATAAAAGGATCCTGGTAGAAGCATTGCAGCACCAGAATGAAGTGGTATGGTTGCTTCCTTTATCAGAATATTATTTGTAATTACTAACTAGTAATGTGTTATCCCTTTGACTAGTTACACAAAATACACTTGATACCCTCTACAGAGTTACAAGAGCTTTATTTATAGCAGCTCTGACCCGCTCTCCCTTTTACAACCGACCACCCCATACCCTTAACTTCTAAACTCAATCTATCCTATCATCCTATATCCTAACACACATTATCTATAATTACTAACTAGTAATGTTTTATTTTTGTGATTATTTTTTTTAGTTTCTTATCTCCCAAGGTCACTTTAATTCTCTAGTTCTTGTCATAATTACATAACTTTTGTGTTTATCTGCGTATAGATAGGTGTACGGCACATTATTCAGTAGCTGGATTGTGAGGATTATTTTAGGTGAATGCTCCTCATTGTTATTTTACACTTGTAGTTTTGATTGTGGATACTGGTGAGTGGAATTCAAAAGTTGAATAGCTGACCTTAAATGAAGTTCTGTACCGAAGATAGCATATACGGTACAAATAATTTATAATATCTGCGTAAATGCCCAAAACTAAAATGAAGCATAAGTCACATCTTAAAGACACATGCATCTAATATGATACATAACTAAAAAGTCAGTGACAAGAGTAACAGCAAATAAATAATTCAGTGCCAAATCACTGCTTAAGGCATGAACTGGTGCCAGAAACACTGCATGAGGCTGGAACAAGGCAGGGCCAGGCTAGGAAATGCAAGTGAGGCTGTGAAGTGAAGTGCAATGAAATGATAACAAAGGCATGTCAAGTGTTTCCAGTGGAGGGATGGAAGTGAAGTGCTGACTGGAGAGGGTGTAGAGAAGTGAAGTATAAAACACTATGAAAACAAGTGTGCTTACTTCAAAACCTCTTAAGCTGCTGTAAAGTAGTTGTATTTTATTGCAAAAATAAGTGAGGCTGCGGGAATTTTGAAGGGCTTTATGCCTGAAGTTGAAAAAAACAGCTGGGGCTTCTGGTACAAAACGGATGGGAAATCACACTAATATCTATAGAATGAAGGGTGAGATAACTCAAGGTAGGTAAATATGGATCTTTGACTCTTCTTTTTTGGATCAGCAGATCTTTGACCCTGTACCCACGGCCCGTACCTGATGTCACAATTAGGATATGTGATACACAAAAGAATATGATGGAACATCATGATACTCCTGCTTGAGGTGTAAGATTGTAATACATGCTACCAACACCTCTTTACATCTGTTTTATACATAGAAACACTTAACACCTGGAGTCCTCTTAAAAGTAATTGTCAGCTTGGACACATCTCAAATACTGAGCCAACTCTTCTGCACGGCTGGTCACTAGTACTGGTATTATAAGATAAAATTTAGTTTTTTAAGCATTCATAAAGTTGGCTTAAAGTATAATATATTTAAAATATCAGTTTTAAGAGAAAAAAATACGAAAAAACTTAAAATAAATTTTTCCATTATATAATTTGTGAAAACTCTCATATAGCTTGCAAAAGATGATTTTTAACTCAATACTAGCCCTGTTCTTTAATGATAGTCATTTAAGGTTTTTTCACCCATAGAAAGGAAAGCATTTAATTTTCTATTTTTAATGCAATTTTAAGTGAATTGCCTATTATACTCCTTTCAGTTTTCTTATTCCATTGAACATTTATGTATCGTTACATTTTTTTTTTCTTTGTTATTATAACAAATTTTTATCTCTGCATATTAATGATTTTAAGGGTATAAGTGGAAAATAATTGTTATCTTGAAATTTAAAAATAATAGATAAAATAAACCTAAAAAGGAACGGAGGGAGTGTAAGCTAATTTTTGCTTATGGAAAAATTTACTTCATCTTTTCTTGTTTTTCCTAGAAGTCCTTATGGAGAAAGTACCTTATCGGAATGACTTTGTTGATGTTTGTGTGTGTTCCATATCATTAGTGCTATGCAGCTCTACTAGTTTCCTGATAAAGCTCTGTTTAACATCACTAAGTCCTCTATTTTGTAATTTATTGTAACCTTCTAATCATGGATGTTATTGTTTATGCAATCATTCCAATAAATTCTTTCAAATTTTTCGAAATTTACAAAGTCAGTAATTTAGGTTGCAATGACGGGTGATGGAGTTAATGATGCACCAGCACTTAAGAAGGCGGATATAGGAATTGCTATGGGTTCAGGAACAGCTGTTGCCAAGGTGTCATCATCTGTCTATACTTTTCTCCTATATTTTTTTTCTTGTCTAGTCAATAATCAACAATCCTAAACAACTTGCTATTTTTCTTCCCTCTTTGATTATAGAGTGCTTCAGACATGGTGCTGGCTGATGACAACTTTGCCTCTATTGTTGCGGTATAATAGCATATATCAATTTCTACTCAATTTTTTGTCTTATTATTACTTTCCTTCCCTCTTGAATAGAAAACAATTTTCCCCGTTTAATTTCTTATTTGTTTCTCTTTAGGCTGTGGCAGAGGGAAGGGCTATATACAATAATACAAAACAGTTTATTCGATACATGATTTCTTCCAATATTGGCGAAGTAGTTTGTATATTTGTGGCTGCAGTGCTTGGAATACCGGATACCCTTGCCCCTGTGAGTGATACAATATTTGTGTTGATGATCTCAAAATGCTCATTTTATGTTAGTAATTAAGATTGTAAATGCACTGATGCAGAGAAAATTGACTCACTTATTATTAATGGTAAATGTAGCTTTAAATAGCCAAATGACAGTTTCTAAACAATTAAAAACCACCCACCGAAAATAAAGCTAGTAGTGGTTACAGGAATGAGAAAAATTAGCAAATATCCCTAAAGACTTGGTAAACCAAGATATTATTCAAAACAGAAAAACTGCTGCAAACTCCTTCATTTCCTCCCTTAAACTAAATGTTATAAAACAATTAGTTTATATCAGAAATTATATCAGACAGATCACACACTCCCAGCAACCTCCGAAGCTTCTGAAAAACTTCCATCTTCAATGGCTTGGTCATTATATCAACCAATTGATCTTGACTCTTGCAATGAACTAATTCAATTGCACCTTCCTTAGTAAGATTTCTCAAGAAATGGAACCTTACATCAATGTGCTTGCTGCGGCCGTGCATAACAGGATTCTTTGACAATTTAATGGTTGAGTTGTTATCACACATCATAGTTATACAATTTTCATAAGAATGACCCAACTCCTTTAAGATTCTTCTCATCCAAACTCCTTGACAAGCACAAACAGCAACAGCTACAAATTCTGCTTCCGTGGTTGATAAAGTTACAATAGGTTGTTTTTTGGAACACCATGAGACAGCACCTGACCCCATTAAAAATACATACCCAGATGTACTCTTCCTATCTTCCATATCCCCTGCATAGTCATTGTCTGTGAAAGCTAATAGCTCACCACTTTCTGCTGTCTTATAAAAAATCCCATAATTTACAGTTCCTTTCAAGTATCGTAAGGCTCTTTTAGCTGCTTGCAGGTGAATATCTAGTGGTTTTGCCATATATCTACTTATGAGACATGTCACAAACATCATATCAGGTCTTGTGGCAGTGAGATACAACAAACTTCCAACCGACTGCTTATAATAAGTTTCATCAACAAAATTCTTGGTTCCATCTTTGCTCATTTTGAAACCTGGGACAATTGGCGTGCCTACATGATTACTTTCCAACATACCAAACCTGCTCAAAACTTCTAATGCATATTTTCTTTGACATATATAAATACCATCAGGTCTTTGTAGCACCTCAATCCCAAGGAAAAATCTCATCTTTCCCAAGTCAGACATATCAAATTCTCTTAACATAGAGCTTTTAAACTCAGACATCATGACTTCATCATTACCAGTAAAAATTAAATCATCAACGTAAATACTTACAATGATAATTTTTCCTTCTTTGTTTCTCTTGGTGAATAATGTTTGTTCGCTGTCACACCGCTGAAATCCTTCACTAATGAAATGAGCTTCAATTCGACTGAACCAAGCCCGCGGGGCTTGTTTTAAGCCATACAAAGCTTTATGCAACTTATAAACCAAATGCTCACTACCCTTTATTTCATACCCTTTTGGTTGCTCCACATAAACATCCTCATTAAGGTCACCATGAAGGAAAGCCGACTTAACATCTAGCTGGAAAATTTGCCAATAATTTTTATGTGCAGCTAGAGCAATAATCATTCTTACTGTATCAATCCTTGCCACTGGTGCATAAACTTCTGTGTAGTCAATTCCATGTTTTTGAGAATACCCCTTGGCCACTAATCTAGCCTTGTACTTATCAATCTTGCCATGTTCATTGTATTTGATTTTGTAGACCCATCTCACTCCAATTATTTTAGCTCCAATAGGTAGTGTAGTGAGTGTCCATGTTTGATTCCTTTTTATGGATTTGATTTCTTCATCCATAGCCCATCGCCAATTTGGATTTTTCACAGCTTCCTCAAAACATGTGGGGTCATTTGACACCATTAATGCCATATGGGTCTCATCCTCCGATAGACCTTCTCCAGGAACATAATCATCCATCCATGTAGGAGGTTGCCTATTTCTTGATACTCGTACTCGATCTTCAGTATTGTTTTCTGCATTTATTTCTGTAACATCATTTCTTGCATTCTCACCTGCATCTAATTCTGCATCATCTACTTCTGCATCATCTACTTCTGCATCATCTATTTCTGCATCATCATTCCATTCTAAATCTGGTACAGGTTGTGTTCCATCCCAATCCCATTGTTTGTCTTCCTCAAAAATCACATCTTTACTTATGAGAATTCTTTTAGCTATGGGATCAAATAACCTATAGCCTTTAGATTCCTCACTGATTCCCAACAGCACACAAGTGATGCTTCTATTATCGAGTTTCGTTCTTCTTGCTTCTGGAACGTGCATATGGGCTACACATCCAAAGACCCGAAAGTGAGCAACCGAGGGTTTCATTCCACTCCATGATTCTTGCGGTGTAACATCTTTCACAACTAATGTAGGAGATCTATTTAGGACATAAATGGTCCAGTTCACTGCCTCTGGCCAAAAAGACTTGGGAATATTTTTATCAGATAGCATGGAACGAACCATGTTCATCACTGTTCTGTTTTTCCTTTCGGCGGCTCCGTTCTGTTGTGGAGTATAAGTAGTGGTCAATTGCCTTTTGATCCCATTTTGTTTGCAGAAATCATGGAACTTTGTTGAATGAAATTCTCCCCCCCTGTCTGTGCGTAAACACTTAATAGACATGTCAATCTCTTTCTCAACCATAATCTTAAAACATTTGAAGGAATGTAACGCTTCTGATTTTTCTGCCAAAAAATATACCCATGCTTTTCTACTATAATCATCAATGAATAGTAGAAGATACCTTTTATTACTATTAGATGTTGGAGAGATGGGACCACATATATCTGCATGGATAAGTTCTAGCTTTTGACTTGCTCTCCAATTACTTTGTTTTGGAATGGAGTCACGATGTTGCTTTCCATTAAGACAGTCACTGCAGATTACTGTTGACATAGAGAGTTGAGGAAGTCCTTGTACCATGTTCTTGCTCAATAATGTCCGTAAGCCACTATAGCTTAAATGCCCATACCTTCGGTGCCAAAGATGAGATAGATTTTGAGTGTGTGTATGAAGGCACTGGTCAGAATTTGTTTGATGGAAAGTACAAGATTGGGGCAGCAAGAAAAACATCCTGTTGGCACTCATGTTGGTCTGAATTATCAAGCCTTTCTCTGGATGAAATATTTTGCACATTCCTCCCTTGATCAAAATGGTCAAGCCTTTCTCTTGTAATTGCCCTATGCTTAAGAGATTATTTCGCAATTCTGGAATATAGTAAACTTCACTGACAACAAAGTTTACTCCATCTACCAGTAACTTGATGCTTCCTTTTCCCATCACTGTCATCTTCGTGTTGTTTCCCAATTTTACCGAGTGTCGAAAGTTTGCATCAAACTCATGGAACATAGCAGAATCACCACACATGTGATTAGAACATCCAGAATCAAGAAACCAAACATCTTTTCCTTTAGTCTCAGGAAACTCCACATAAGACATCAAAAGTAGCTCTTCTTCTTCATCATAAACCTCTGCATAATTTGCTTCTTTGTTCCGAGGACATTCATAACGAAAATGTCCAAGTTGATGGCATTGGTAGCACTCTACAGTTGCCTTGTTGAAGGTTGTTCTACCTCTTCCTCTTCCCCGTCCTCTTCCTCTTCCTTTGTAGCCACCTCGACTATGACTTCTTTCCTCTTCAAAGGTCACTTTTAAGGCTTGTTCCTCATCTTTGTGTCTACGAAACTTCTGTTCATGTACTATTAGTGAGCTTTGTAACTCATCAACAGAAAGATTATCTATGTCTTTGGACTCCTCAATGGAACATACAATGTAATCAAACTTCTCAGTTAAAGAACGGAGAATTTTTTCAACCACTTTAACGTCTGACATAACTTCACCATAAGTTCGCATTTTGTTGGCCACTGTCATGACCCTAGAGAAATACTCTGTCACTACTTCACCAGATTTCATCTCAAGAACTTCAAATTCTCTGCGGAGAGCTTGAAGATGAGATCTTTTTACCCTTGCATTGCCTGCAAACTTTTTCTTCATAGCATCCCATATCTCTTTAGAAGTGTCTTTCTTGAGTATGGTGTCGAGAACAGTTCGGTCAATAGCTTGAAAGAGATAGTTTTTGACTTTCAAATCTTTCAGTCCCATCTCATCTTGCTTCTTTTGTTGTGCTTCAGTTTGTATGGTTCTGCTTGCTGGAATTACATAACCAGGTTCGATGAGATCCCAATACTCTTTAGATCGGAGGAAATTTTCCATTAACATGCTCCAATGGTCATAATGACCATCAAAACGTGGGATGGCTGGCTGGACAAAGCTCCCTTCGGTAGTCATTTTTTTTTTGTGCTAGTGCAAAACTTCAAAGACTGCTGCTTTGATGTATCAGGCCCAGTGGGGGCTCTGATACCAGATGTTAGTAATTAAGATTGTAAATGCACTGATGCAGAGAAAATTGACTCACTTATTATTAATGGTAAATGTAGCTTTAAATAGCCAAATGACAGTTTTTAAACAATTAAAAACCACCCACCGAAAATAAAGCTAGTAGTGGTTACAGGAATGAGAAAAATTAGCAAATATCCCTAAAGACTTGGTAAACCAAGATATTATTCAAAACAGAAATAAAAACTGCTGCAAACTCCTTCATTTTATTCTATGCTGCGTTTTATACATACTTTATACCTGTGGAAATTCTAGATTTTTTATTGATCGTGTCTTCTGTGCCCCTTGGTAGTGGTTTGTAGCCACAATGTGCTTTTATATGATTACAGTGTCTCTTCAGTGGTAATTGCACAAAAATAATATTTTCATTTTTGTTCCAGTGAAGAGAATAACTTGAAATTTTTCTTTTGTTCGCTTAACTTCTTCCAGGTCCAATTGCTTTGGGTCAATTTGGTTACTGATGGATTACCTGCCACTGCTATTGGCTTCAATAAACAAGATTCTGATGTGATGAGGGCTAAGCCTCGAAAGGTGTCATACCAATAATTCATTGGTCGACCTTCTATGTGATTTAAATAAATAAACAGATAACCTTCCCAATTATTATTTTATTTTTATTTCACTTTGAATGTGTAGGTGAATGAAGCCGTTGTTTCTGGTTGGCTCTTCTTTCGCTATTTGGTAATAGGAGGTAACTATAAATATCAACCCCATCTTTATTTCTGGACTGAGTATCATTTATTATACCCATCGGCATTGCTTCATTTAATTTTGCCAGCAAGATTTCTTCTTTATTGAGGAATAGCATTGCTTTTTATGTTTTTATATAGTTACATATCGTAGTTAGATATAGACAAGAGATGGGTAATGCCAATCCCTTGTGATTGTTTGTAGGTAAATAACCAAATTGGGAAAATTGGTACAGAAGGTTCTTGTTACCATTAACAAAGATGTAATTGGATGCAGCAGAATAAAGGACACGTGGATCTTAGGAGGACAATTCAAAAAGACCAATAAAAGAACTATCAAGAGTTCAATATGCACAATGGATCAATGGAACTACAGGGACTGGTGTTCAGACCACTTTAGAAAGTCTACATAGTTTCTACATAAATCTTGGTCTTAATTAGAGGACTCGGATTGCTCAAACCATTCTAGAGGATTTCCGTGGGTTAATAGAGATGTAGGTTTATCAGCTATGATCATTGGAAAAGTCTGGGTAACAGTGGTTAGCCTTGAAAAACCATATAAAGTCTAATACTTGTCAATTTTAAAGCCTAATGCTAAAACTGTCTACAGAGGAGAAAAGTTCTCAAGAGGATATGTGAGAACATTGATTGATAAACTAACTAAATCTAATACTAAACGCAAACCATGCATAATATAGTTATACACTTATTATCCAGAGGTAAAAGTCTTTTGCAGAGCATATTCTGATAGGAGAATGTCTTGTTTGAAGTAGGAGTCAATTTAATAATGGAACTTATGGAAATGCAGATGGAAAGAAAGGGCAATAAGCTCCCAGCTCTTCAGCGTATCTCTCCAAGCTCAGGTATAAACTTAGGAAAAATACCAAAACCAAGGAATGACCCTGAGCTATACTACCCCTACAATTCAAACCCTCCCCATCATACACTCCCCCTTTCTTGCTTTCTCTGTAAAGATGGCAATGGATAGGGTACTACAATACTTTCATTTTAAAAAATGAATCTGTAGCCTGCCCATACTCACACCGGTAGCAATTTTAATTTTTCTACCAATCTGAATGGGTTGGACTGGTTTGTTTGAAAGCTCTGCCTACGGATCCTTCCTTAACCACTGGGTCTCAATAATTATCATTACCACCTACAGAATCATTAATAGAACATATACCTTTATTAATAACAGCTACCAATCCAGTAGTGGCAATTTTTATCCCTTTTGGATCTCAGTTCCAGTAAAAGGAGCAAAAATGCATGTTTGCTTGCAAAAAATCTAGAGAAAATTGGGCAATGAGAGAACTCAATGTGATCGTGGTTGGTAGAATACTCTGAAGGTTTACAGTTTGGGGCAAAATACACTGCGGCTAGTACACCTAATTGCAAAGGTGGTGAAGGGTTTAGGGTCCTAGGTATCTTGCCTCAGGGATTAATTAGTGAATTTTGGATTCATTAAAAGTTTTTACTTTCTGAACAATCCAAAGGAAACGGCTACATAAGAATTGAAAGAAAAACAAGCAATTTGTCGATGAAATAAAAGATGTCTCGGTCGAAATCAACAAAAAATTGTCTTAACCAAACATTTATTTTGAATTTCTTAAAATCCAAAAATATTGGATTGGGTTGGATTTGAATTAAATATATTAAAGTGGACTTCAATTTAGTTGGATCAGAATGAATTTGGATTAAATTTTAATATAATGAATGTTTTGCGCACCTGTACTTTTAGAGGAAACCCTGTCTTCAAATCTTAAAGAAGCATTTTTTTTAGTCAACTGGCTACGCAAATCAGAAACTATGATTCCTCAAGCTTATTCTAGGAAACTGTGGAGTTTAAAATCTGTCGATTGAGGCTGAAAGTCACAGAGGATTCTTTCTTAGGTCAAAGAAGAGAGTATAAACTGAGCTGAAATAACAAAATTTGAGAAAAATGCCCAACCGATCCAAATGGGTCTTAAGCATATTTGTCACTAAAAGGTGGTTTTGAGGGAGTTTTTACCTTGCTATTTCAGATGGGATGGAACTCAGATGTAGTTGGAGAATCCAGTCTCGGAATTCCTGGGAATCATCTTTACTCTTTTTTGTTATTAGAAGTCTTTTTTTCCATAATTTTGAACCAGTTTTTGCAATAAAGAGTGGGAAACGAAATGAAAGGATATATTGGAAATCGTGTATCTCAACTACTCCAAGGACTCTACTAATATAATGAATTGATAAATATAGTATTATATTTTCCTAGTGATAATATGTTCACGTAATAATATAAGTTTCAAACATGTATTTCAACTAGTCATTTACTCTTCAATTGATTTTTGGAAAGTAGATGCGTGGTCCTGATGTTGTTTATTTTGTGTATGATGCAGCTTATGTTGGCCTTGCTACTGTTGCTGGTTTTATTTGGTGGTTTGTTTATTCTGATGGTGGCCCTAAACTTCCATACACAGAATTGGTAAGATATTATCATTTCCTCTCCTGTGGTCTCTGTACCTTTGTTTGAGCATCTTATACACACAGCATGATAACACGTGAGGAAATGTGATGTGAGGCTATAAGCAGTTGATGTATGGAAATAACTTTAAAAAAATTCCAAATTTCCATGACTGCAGAATAATTATAGCAAAAAGCAATGGAAAATAGATATAAGCAAAATGGATATTTCAACTTCAATCTGGCTTTTATATCTTTCAATATGTAATATTTTTTTTGTAGAGAAAGAAAATTTAGAGATAAGAGGGAAAGCACAACTGCATGAAGGATAAGATATCCTCCAAGACAGAAATACACAAACATGATAGAAAAATAAAATAAAAATAAGTAACAATCAGCGAGGCTGCTGAGTCCCTTTCCTTATCAGAATTGAAAACTCCCTTCAAACAGCCATAAGATCAATGAGAAACCATTAACATGATTATCTCGAAAGTAGCAAGACGCCCTTGAAATTGAAAATCACTTGTTTCAATAATAGAAAGAGTTAAAAATCATTGTTGACACGCAACTACAATACTTGCTATAAAAAAACACATACATTGTGAACATGAGATTGTTTGATAATTTTTCTGCTTCAGTCCTGGAAAATACATTTTGTTGTAGGTACTACTAATAAGGCTTTATTTAAAAAAAAAATTGGCTGTGCTTATTCTGGTATGAATGTTTCTTTTTGTTTATAATTAATAAATCTATTTCGGATATTCTTAGATTAAGTTCTTCTCTTCTTCCAGATGAATTTTGATAGCTGCCCAACCAGGGAGACAACTTATCCATGCAGTATATTTGATGATCGACATCCATCTACTGTATCAATGACTGTGCTTGTCGTTGTTGAGATGTTCAATGCTTTGAACAATCTCAGTGAAAATCAATCTCTTCTGTAAGTAATTTTATACAATTTAATTTGACTTAATTATATGATTTTGGTCCTTCATGGTTCCTTTCCTTCATATTAATAGGATGAGATCAGGATGACGACAAATATAAAATCTTTCACGTGCTTTCACCCATCAGCTTAAGTTTATGGGGTCAGTAGGTTCATCAGGGTCACTAAACCTGAAGGAAGAATATATTATGAGTGAAATTAGTAAAATGATGTAATCGACATTATACCCCCTTCACTGGACCACATTGAGAGAGATGGTGGAAATTCTGTTAATTGTTAGCGACCTCAGGAAGCAATAACTCCAATATAGTTATCAGACAAGACACGGACATTGAAAAACGATGAATTTTCAGAATATAGGACATAGGCAAACCACTTATATATGATTAACAAGGCAAAAATCTCAATTGAGAACTAAATTTGTAAATTCACGGTATAAAAATAAATTTACTAAGTTCTATCATTTTCATATAATAGGGGTTCTCACAATAAAATCCTAAGGAACTTGTCTCTTATCGTATCATTTTTTTTTTTTGGAATTTATTTTTACTTTCTTATGATAACAGTGCCAACGACGTGTTTTGTTAATATCAATCTTCTTTAGGAACGAAGCTTTGTATTTGGTTATTCTACTTTACTCTGTTTTTATCGAGGACTGGAGGACTACAAAGTTTGAACATTGTATTCATATATGCCCTGTGATTGTGGAGGAATAAGTTGAAATCCTTAGAGAAGCATCAGTTGCTAGTCAATCTGGGAAATCAAATTCATACTAAGAACCTTCCCTTTGTTTTTAATGGGAATATGTATACTACAAACAATAGGAATTGTGTCTCTTATTGTTGAATTATATTTGGGAAATAAAAGAACAGATATTGCTGTAACAGTTTTTTAATTGGTGTGAAAAATATCTGTTTGTCTGTTTCAGGGTTATCCCTCCTTGGAGTAACATGTGGCTTGTTGCTTCTATAATCATAACTATGCTTCTTCACATACTAATCTTATATGTTCACCCACTATCGATTCTTTTCTCTGTAAGTATTTTTAAAGCAGTGATGCACATTTGATTTTCTGAAGTGACAACCTGCCTGTTTATCCTGTTCATAATGTTATTACAGGTAACACCGTTATCTTTGGCTGACTGGACAGTTGTCCTGTATCTTTCGTTACCTGTATGTAGTTTTCTTTAACTTTCCCAATTCCATTACTTTGTCATTTTTATCGTTGGGGATTTTTCCCGAGAAGGTGAGTCGTGCTACTTATTCATGTCAACTATCCTTTGTTTCCTTATGCAGGTTATAGTCATTGATGAGGTGTTGAAGTTCTTCTCCAGAAATCCCATTGGTAATCTTTATTCCATTTTATTAAATTTTCATATCAATCTGTACCTTGTTTGTGTGAGAGGGTAGCTAGTGTTCAACATGGCCAGTAGTAGGATTGGTAGTCTCATTTTCAGTTGGAAGTTAACTGTCATCATAGAAAAATGTAGTTGGTGCGTTACTTTTGTGATGCTTTTGTTATGGGATCTATAATTAAATGATGTAACCAACAGGCATACGCACAAACACCCCCACACAAAATTTCCATATAGCTGATGTTGATTACTTTTCCTTTGGTTTTAGGATTTAGATTCAGGTTATGGTTCAGGAGGTCCGATTTACTTCCAAAAAAAGATTTACATGAAAAGTAAGCTGTGGAGTAACATTTAGCACTTTTGGAATCATAAAGCTTCAATGGTATCCTTGATTGAATCTAAATCATCAATCTCCATTTGCGTGGCAATCGAGGAGTTAAACAAGGTAACTGAAGATATTGTATAATATTTGTGTTATCTGTAATATTTATCTCCGTAAAATCTCGGTGATGTAAAACAGTAAAATGTAGGAGCCTGTAGAGTTGTCGTTATCTTCAATTATTCATTTTTCTTCACATTCTGTATTTAATCAATTTTGGTAGCATAAATACCTCAATAGCACCAATTATGCCCTTCTGACAAAGTTGTACATTGTCATTGTGTATCGTTAAAAAAACGATGAAGAGATTTATGCCAACATGTTACGGATATAAGTATAGGAAATAAACAAACGTTTTTTCGGTTCTCGTTCATCACTTGTTTGCTTAAACGCATCGTATTCATGTATAAATTAAGGTATCTAATTAAATTATTTGTTAATAGTGGAATTAAACAAAATAAATAAGATTCAAAAAGTAATGAAGTTTACCAAAAATGTTAACATATAATTTGAAAAAAAAAGTCCTACAAATGGTGCAAATCGTGTGCGGGTTGGCTTTTTCGTACATACCACAATTTTATTGCAACGTCTCATTTATTTTACGTTTTTATATTTCATTTTGGAACGTAGTGGATTTCTTTAAGCATCTCCTAATTTCTTTCTACATTTTAGAAATATGAAAATTCTCACTTTGTCCTTATAGTTTATGAACTTTTGTATTATACAATTCAATAATCACTTTTGATTTCAAATACAATCAAGTAATTTTTATACTTTTGAATTGTGTAACTTGGAAGCTTATTTACTTTTGGGTGTAATTGAAAATTCCTTTTTATGAAAAAAAGCTATTGGATCATGAAAAGGTTATTACAAATGAAAGTTATTTAACTGTTGGATTTTTAATTTAAAAGTTTCTTTGACTTAATTTGAAAGTCATTTTTTGCCTCAAAAAAAGTTGTATTACATAAATTTGGAATTTTTTGAATTATACAATCTGAATCTTTTTTTTTTCTATGAAAAATTTTAGATTTTATGATCCAAAATACTTTTTTACTTTTATTCATTCATGGCGTAACACATAGACGTTAAGGGGATATCAGCTAATTCACCACGTGACGGCAAGGGAGAAAAATTGATTTTTTTTAACTACCACGATGGTAGTGCATATGGAGACTGTGGATGGCCTGGAATGTGAAAGTTACCCTGAGAAAAGTCCAATCCCATAAGAATTAGAAGTGACATAATAAAATTGCGGGTTTTTCTTCCAACACCTTTACAATATAACAAATTATTAATACGTGTATGTGTCATCATACTTTATAGTGGAATTGAAACTATATTTCAGAGTATGAAAACTGAGATATTTTTAGGTCATGGATCATAATATAATATATTTTGGATTTTCAAGACGGAACGAAGGTTGAGATGTACTGTCTAAAATTATATCATATATGTCTAACAATTTAATAAATTGAAATTTAATTTAATTTTTCACAATAAAATATTAATATATGAAAGAAGAAACAAAAATATAAGTTTCAATTTTTAAAATAAGCAACTATCATTCAAAATAAAACTTCTGATAACATAAACCATAAAAGAAAATTAAACAGTACAATCCAATTCATTTTTAGTTTAAGAAATATATGTATAACATCGTAAATTTACCATTTATTCCTCTGGTTGTTCTTTTGGCATGCCCTAGGCTCAGAGTGGCTTATTAGATATCCATCTCATGAACATGGCTAAACATTCCTCAGGTTTGAACTCCGGAGCTGTGTGCCCTCCACCCTGCAAGTAAACCCCTCAACAACACAGCTTATTATTCTATACACAATTGTGTTATTCTTACAATATAATTAATTACTTAGAATATTGTTGCCTAAGCTGGAATTGTGCCTACCTTCACAGTCGCAAATGTCATCTGATTTGAGTAAGTTCTCGTGTATCTATCAGTAATTTAGTCAACAAAATGGGGTTAGTCTAGTTTTTCATATAAATCAATGACATGGTTGGATAATTTTTTTGGCAAGAAAATACAAATATGTATTGAACTTTATAACAGACTAAAATCAACTCAAGCACTTTATAGAACTGTTACTTTAGTTTCGTTTTTAAAATGTTTAATTTACTCTATCTTTTTCAATAATTTTTTGTAAGAACACGAGAAGATGTTTATCCCAACAGAACATTGTCTTGTATCACTTTCCAGAGTTAGGGCATACCCTGCGACTTGGCCATTGTAATACCACTGCCTCCAGTCAGAGACGATGGAATAGTTTAAAGCTCTTATCCACGCTTGTGTAGACAGGAATGGAACTACCATGTCATGATCCCCACTATTAACAAACAAACAATATTTGAACGCTCAAAAAATGCTACCTAGTTTATGTTAAAAGAAAGAAAAGTAAATGTATAATAAGCCGTATATGATTCAGAAAAAATAATATCAGTTGTCTATTAGATGTTTATGATTGGATTGAAATTTCACTCTGGTTATATGCCCTATAATTATTTCATTGAATGTCAATATATCTTAACAGTAATTGTAATCGAAAAATAACACAAATAATACATATGTAGGAAAAACAATGAATCAGATACATTTAGCAAGAAAAGAAAGTGTATATATAGAAAGTAATGTTGACCTGTATATCAATGAACGGTAGCCTTTTCTGCTGAGATTGACGTGATATTGGAAGCTGTTAGAGATATCAGTCTTAAAAGGTATATCATAGTTACAGCGCTTCCATTTCCCTTTAGTTCCCTGCAGCATAAATGTATATATAAAATTGTATGAGACATAGTTTCTGTTCTGCTGACACTTTAAACAAAGGTAGGCACATTTAATATTTATCTACCTTCCGAATATGCAGTGCTTTGCGGACATCATCATCATTGGCCCAATAGCTAGAAAGGACATATGCATGAGCCTGCGCATGGAAACTCAATAAAATAAAATGTTTTTAAAGTGATTTGGGTTACCAAATGCATGATCAATTTTGAGACCTAATGCATAGGATATTTATCAAAATTTCTAACGTGTGTTTAAATTAAAATGTAATTTTCTTAAAAATGGTCACTAGTCTAAACATATGTTTGTATCTATAGGGATTGACTTTATATTCTAAAAATATTGAACTGGGTATTCATTATTTGTGAGAATGACATTTTTTTTATATATAATATTTAATTGGAAAAAGGTTCTTTATCACCATTTGATAATCATTATAGAGATAAAATGGTTTTAACAAAAATTAAATTTTGTATTTCTTAAAAAAAGAGTGAAAGATATATATATAGATATGTATATATATACACATGTGTATATATATGTATATATATGTACATATATATATCTATACATATATATGTATATGTGTACTATTTTTCATTTTAATATTGTACTTCAATCAAGCTTGTTTGTAGTTACGTTGTTATATGGAGTCATTTTATCTAAAATTTATTGATAAGTGTAAATTTTAAAAAGATTACTCAAATAGAGAAGTGGCCTTATTAGATGTAAAATTTCAAAGTGAAATATGTTAAAAGCACGCGTTTATTTTGACTTGGTTTATTTTATGCAATAAAGTTGTGCTTCTTATAATGACCACATTTTTTTTTTGTAGTGAAGTCGGAATCTCTATCACCACTTCAGGGTTTTTTTTTTTCAGAATAGTATTTTTTAAAAAAAATAATAATTTTAAATAAAAGTATCTCATTGCTAACCACACCTGGCAGTTGTCTAAACTAGTTCAGAAAGATGTAACTTTATGGGTATGAAAATATACCCTACAATTTAAAGGTGGCATTGTGAGAGGATAGGATTCATGAGCAAGAGACCTCCTGCAGCTCCAAGTATCTTGAATTGGATTACGCAGAGCAGACTCCTCACAATCGGGTTCCAAAACATGCCCAATTGCAATTCCTGAAATAGACTGACCAAAACCAACAATTTATTACCAGCTTCCTCCTTCTCCTTATGGTCCCAATCCACATTTAATACAACTCCATTTTCTTTCAAGAACCAAAGAAAAAGATTTAATAATTACTTGTCCTTGTAAGTATGACTAACCTCCTCGTAGGACTGCATGTCCCTTGCACAAAATGCGTTTGTTGGGTCTATGTTTTGATACTCTCCTCTGCAATTCCTTTGCAGTGACTGTTCACTCAGTAAATTATAAAATTTGTTAGCATTTCACCTTTTGGACTCTACCAAATAAACAAAGAACAAACAAAATCACCTGGTAGAGTTCATCAGAAATGAGTGCCATGCCATGATTAAACGGAATTTCGTAGTTTTTTTCAGTGGATGTTGTTATGGGATTTCCCAGAATGTATCCCTGAAAAAAAAAAAAAGGTTCCTGTTAATCAACATGCTAAATTAATAAAAATATAATTTGGTTCTATCCTGGTTCCTTTATACTCTATAAAGGAAATCATTATGGAAGCTGTTCAAATTTGTCTGCAGATAGATAACTTGTCCCATATAATAACAAGAAAAATAATAATAATAATAAAGGTGACGTGTTATATAACAATAAGAGAAATTGAGAGAAATATATAGAACTTTTTTATTTACAAATCATAGTTGTAATTAATTGTACAAACCTGGAGATTTATCCATGGTTGGATACCACCTTTGTTTCCTGATAGTAATGAGATATGGAGAAAAAGTAGTGCTACTTGTCAGTTGTCAATGTCACAATTAAGTGCTTCTTAATCTTAGTTTCAATTTTGGTATTCGATTTATTTGACTCTTAAGTGAGTGTGATACCGTATGAAATTTCTTGAACAATAACTGGTATAGGAAGGCCACAGAATGAGTCGCCAGCAATGTACACCTTATTTGAGAGAAATTCCGGATGATCAATTAGCCACTACACACAATTTCAACATAACTGTCACAAACTATTCCACTTGTCATCACATTCATTTTTCTAAGCTGGAACAGTAGAAAATTTATGCTATATATTCTCAGTCAATTATGTTTCTTCATTTCTAAAATTAGTAAATTTAGTCTTCATTTTACTTTTTTTCCTGAACACTTAATTCTTTTAAGTACAGAGAAATGTAGCCGAAAGAATATCAAATTTGATAGACTTTATATGAAATACTTGATTTGTTAAATTTCCAAAGACAACTAAAACCACTGACACTTTAAGCCAATGAAAATTTAAGCAATGTACCTTCCTAAGAAATTGATGAGCATGGCGAACAAGCTTGGAGGTACTTTGATTAACAGCAAGTTCTGTTTTGGGATAAGAGAAGCCTGTACCCGCTGGCAGATCCACAAATATAATGCTACTTACCTGACCAACAAAAACATAAACAGTATAATCAAGCAAAAATTTAAACAGTGTAGTTAAGCTTATGTTTATTTGGATAAAATAATTATACTCATCATAACAAAGAAAGTTGTAGAAGGATGATTAAGTACATAGCAAATGAAATCAGTGTTATCAATTAATATATCTAATTCAGGCAACAAGTGTCTAGACATGCATGCATACTCAACCTTTGTCCATGATTGTGGCTTCAATGTCAAATTAGGTAAGCTCCCATTGTATTCCTGGTTTTCAAAGGACAGTGGACCTGCAAAACCACCCAGATGACAGTAATAATAATACGTAATTAGAATTTAATCAAGCAATCTAGCTATTTTTAATCGAAAAACTTCCCCGTTTATCACGTTAACAGAATCACTGGCTGCAGAAATTACATATTTTTCCCATACAGAATTTCCAGATCATAATATTTAAGGTTTTCACTGTTCTTTATGCCATTATTTAACTGTGCATCAATTAATTAGAAAGATGATAACCATATTGCAATTTCCTTTCATGCAAGATTCCAAAAAATTATGACATATCTTTTTGCATTAAAAAATCAATAATGAAGAATATAAAGAGTTATAGAAAATAATATAATATAACAGGCGATCTAATTGATAAAACAAATTTGACATAAAAATAATCTTGATCCGGTTAGTCAAGTTAAATTTAGAAAACTCATTTGGAAAATATTATAGCTATGTTTTCCGATAATAATATTTTTTTATTATAACTTGTTAAAATAGATTAGAAAAATAGTTGATGAAATATAGAGACTGTAAAAATATTGGAAGTGGAATTAACAAGTAATAATTATGAGGAGAAAATGATCACCTATTTCAAAAACTAACCCAGAAAAAGCGGAGCAACCGGGTCCCCCAGTTAGCCAAAGAAGAAGAGGGTCCCCTTTGGGGTCATTCTCCGACTCAATAAAATAGTAGAACAGTTCTGCATTCTCCTCTGCTTCACTTTCACCCACTTCCACATACCTGATTCCAATTCCATCACATCTATCTATTCTAAATTTTCATTGAATAATTGAAAAGCATGAATGACCTAAATGGAGAATCTTGGTTAGCTTACCCAGTTTGAAGTAGAAAAGGAAGGGGTCCATGGAAGCCAGGAAGGAAGCGCACTATGGAGTGAGACGTTGCAAAGTTTGATGAAGGAAGAAAGAGAATAAGGAGAAGCAGAAGGCCTCTGTAATCCATAACCGCCATAGAGATACTGCGAAATCGGGCTTGCACTCAAGAATCAGAGCTTGTTTCTTGTCCCACATTGCTTTTCTACTCCCTTATCATTTCCGTATGGATTTTGATCTTCGTAACAGGGACGGATTCAACAATGCTATTTATGAAGGTGACCTCTTTTATTTACTTGCAGAATTAATATTTAATTTTAATTACTCTTCTTTTTTTATCATTTTAATAAAGTTTTGTTTCTCTTTTATATTCCTTATTACAAGAATAATTATATTTATTTTATACTTTTCTCTTTCTAAAAAAATTAAATATAATTCACTTTTAATTTTATTTTTCTTTTGTCATTTGTCTCAAAATTTATAAAAAAAAAAACTATATTTGCAAAGCTTTTATTAAATTTTATTTTATATTTTGATAAAAAAAATATATCCCATTTATTATGACAACTGCGTGATGGTTTTTGCTTTCTTGTGGGGATAAGAGGAAAAATAATTTTAGAGGAAGACCGCTTAAAATTATACAGTAAAGAAAATTGGACTAGATAGTCTAAAATTGTGGAGGATAATTATCCGTTATTTTTGGCCTACTAAATTTTTTATTTTTTTAATTTAGATTTAAATAATAACAAAAATGTAAATTTTAATAAATATAATATTTAAATAAAAGTTAAATTTAATTCAAATTTAAAAATAAATAAAAGTAGCGAATATAAGGACACTCACATATAAAACTATACTGACATATAATATCATATTAGATTGACACAGATAATTTTGTAAATTAAAAACAAACACAAAAGGTTTGAATTGATATGTAATATAAAATATTCACTATCTATTAATCATTTAAATATTATTAGAAAAACAACTAAAATAAACAAAATCTACCAAAATTAAAATTAAATTTTAAAAAAAATATTAAATCTGAAGTAAACAAAGTTATCTAAAATAGAAATTAAATAAGTATTTAAATTTTAAATCTATACAATTTTGATCCAAATTTTAAGAAAGAAAAAAGAGTTTAATCAAACAGGTTCAATCATTTGTGGAACTTTTCATGGAACCACCTTATTTTGTCATGACAAATAAACACTATTTTTCTTTTAAGAGAATTTTGACAAATTTATAATACGAAGTGATATCACAAAAGGGTGACCATGACATAGAAACAGAGAATCTTTCATTTAATAATAAAATAACACTTTTATTTTAAAATATAATATAATTTAAAATGAATTATTAAAAATATATAAATTCTATACCAACTAAAAATAAAATAAAATTTTAGTATATAATTACATATTTTATCTTATAAAGAATAATATTGAATTAAATTTAAAATTCATTTTTTAATTTAATCTCATTCATAAATTAAAACATGTAATATTTGCTTTTGACTTTTAGTTTACTTTTTATGATATATTGAAAAGAGGCAAAGAAATAAAGAGATATATATGTAAAAATTTTGTTACGAAATTAATTTACTTAATAGGCGTGTCTACAATTAGGTTTATGGGTTAACATACAAGCTTTTAGTGTGTTTTAGGTTTAACTGGGTTACACAGGTTTTATTATTATTACCGAATGTTATTTGGTAAACCTATATTATGTCAATAGCTAACACTTACGTCGTGTTTGCATGAACGGATAACATTGTTCATGCGAAATTGCGAGGGATGATTTCAGTATGGTGTGTTGTTCGTTTGAGAGGATTAGGATGGATCAGCGACGATGAATTTAGAGAATTCATCGAATTTTCGTCACCCGCGTATGGGAAGAGATTTGCATGGATTGTAAGCGAAAAGTCATGAGTGCCCTCGATCTATTTGCTAAATTTCATCCTTGTATATCAATTTACCATTTACAACTGATTCCCTAGCATAGTGCAGTAACCAGAACCGATTCGAAGGAGTTAATATTAAAAAATTTGATAACATCGGGCTTTTACTTTTACTACTGTACATGCACGAGAGTACTTGGGTTGGCGTGGTGGCGTGGTTACAGAAATATTCTTGAGCTTTCCTCAGCTGATGTTACCTTACTTCATACAGCCATTCAACAGCAAAGATTCCTGCAGCCAGACATAGTGAAAGTGCAGTATGGATATGAAAGCGCCATTGACCAGAAGACGGACTTCATATATGTGGTTGCTAGTGGGTAGGTCATTTTATTTATTGAGTGATCAAAAGCATAATATATTGGTTGCTAGTGTTGAAAGTTGTGTGCAAAGGGAGACTTGTTGGTTGTTTTGCTGAGACAAAGAAAACAAAGTGGTGAGGTTAGTAAGATAGTGTGATGTATGTCCAAGCACACGTTGTTGGTTTTCATTTGCAGGGTTGTAGACGGGGAGGAAGAAGGACGTTGTGCGTGTTGATGGCATGAAGAAGCTGTGGGTTGAAGATGAAGATGAATTCGCGTGTTTGAGAGGCGAAGAAGACATGAACAGTAGGAAGAGGGTGGCGTAATCGGTCACAGCAAAGACGTATGCGGTTACAGTAGTATTCGATTCCCTCAAAGGGGTATCCGGTTACACGGCCAGGAAAATTTTTGAAAATTTGGTTACGGGGAGGGGTGAGTGGTTGTGTGTGCTAAACAGAAGCACTGGAATCGGTCTTCTTCGTAGGCAATGAGAAGGTTTCGGTAGAGGCTGTTATGGAGGACGTGGTGAAGGTGGCGGAGGCCATCTGAGAGATAAGAAGGTGGAGAATGAAGCAACAATCTGATGAGAAACGAAGGTGGAGAAGGAAGCAAGAGAATGCGAATGAGGAGTGAAACATGTGTAGTCCATGCAGAGGAGTGGCTGGTGGTGGCTGAATAATGATGAGTTCTGACAGTGCGTTTGTGATGCAGGTGTTGACTGGTTGGACGTATCGTGACGTGGTGGACGTACGTGCGTGAAGGTGGTGGAAATTGGCAACGTCGTGGAGCGGTGTGAGCTACGAAAGGTGGTGGAGGTTCATCAACACCATCATTGTGTGTACTTGGTATTGTATTGGTGTTTTGTTTTTGTTTGTTGAAAATGAAAGCAAATGCTCATGACTTGGATAGTTTAAGTATGAGTTCTTAACCACTTTTTATACACTTTTTATATAGTTGCATTGGTAGGAAAGACATGGTTGTGTGGTTGGTTGTGAAAGTGGGGGACTGTGGTGCATCAGGGGAGCAAAGTGGTACATTTGAAAATGTAACATTCAAACTTATTTTCAATCTTGTGCAAGAATTGAAAAATGGGGTTCTTATATAATCAACTGATATAATTATGTTTGCATGTTAGGTTTGTTTAAGAGTGATTTTGTAAATTGAGAATTGAACGTAGCATCTACATAAGGACAAATTGGTTACGTGATTGGACGAAAAATCTTAGTGCCCGTCATTTGTGGAAATTTTTTGCTTAATCCAGCTTGAAGTGTGCATACGTGTTGAAGGTCTTCAAGAGATAAGTGTTTTAAAGTTAAGTTGGATATAATATATATATGAATCATTGAATCAGTGGTGGTTATTTGTAGCTTGACGGGGTTCAATATATGAATGGAATGTATTATGTTGATTTATATTTCTATGTTATTTAATATATGAATGTATAATTATTTTAAATAAGAATTTGATTTGTTATATGCATATGTATGTTTAAATCGTGTCACTTTTTTTTTATGTCATGTAATATTATAACTTTGTTTAATTATTTGTTTGTTTAAAATGAATCAATCTCACTTTCGTAATAAATTGATTTATACTACTTAGTAGTAAATTATATTACAAACAAATATAACATTTAAAAATAAATTCATTTTACTACATTATAATTTTTAAAATTTTTATAAATTAATTTTAAAAATTATTTATAATTTTTGTCTCTTTATAAACATTTTTACAATTAAATATAACAATAATAAATAACATTTTATATTACTTTAATAACTAAGGGCATTTTGGTAATCTTAAATTTCTATCAATTAAACTAATTTTTAAAATTTGTCACATCAATCAAATCCTACACTAATTCTCAGATACTTTACTTCCAAATCCACTCTCAATTACCCACAAATCCACTCAAAAAAACAACAAAAATAATTACCCTCAAATCCATTCAAATCATCTCTCCTAAATATTCTTCCTCAAATCCCTATAAAAGAACAAAGCCTTGATAAAATAAAATAAGTCGAACCCTCTTATAGATTAATATACGATGAAATTAATTGAAATAGTTGTATAGAAGTTCTGAATTAAACTAAGTTCAGTTTATACAAGTGTCTAAATTAATTTTATAAAAACATAAACAATGTTAGGTTTTGAATTTTACATGATAAAAATATTTAAAAAAAAAAATAAGTGAAGGCGGTATAAATAATTTGATTTGATGAAATTAAGATTGCATTTTCTTGAAATGCAATATATTATTTAAACGAAATTGTACAAAGACACAAACTGTGCAATCAAGACTGACGATAGCAAAATGTTGAAAAAAAAAATTGGTGAAATAAGTTTTCCAAATGAAACCAAGTAGGACACTTTTATATAAAAGAAATAATAATATTTAAAAATTAGTAAAAATAATTAAATGTGTATATTGTAAACTATTTTATTTAATGAAATTGAGGATTTTATTTCTTAAAATGCAATAAACCATTTGAATGAGACCACATAAAGAAAAAACATGTGTAATAAAAATTGTAATTGAATAAAAAACACTTATGAGAGATCTAAATAATTTTTGTGAATATTCAATAATTAAATAGTTGTGAATACTGAAAAAAATTATAACAAAAGAATAAAATATCAAATGAAAGAAAAATAAGAACCAAATAGAATACTAATATTAAACACTTTATGTTACATAATAAATTATTACTATTTTAATAACTTAAAAATTATTTTGATATATATATATATATATATATATATATATGTGTGTGTGTGTGTGTGTGACATCCCAAATATATAGCAGATATATAAGCAAAGACATCACCAAATTATAATATTAGAAAGCAGTTAAGAGATGTACTTAAAATATTATAGGATTACAGTAATCCGGAATTTACTAAGAAATTAAAACTTCAAGCACTAGAGTATTCCAAAATATGCCCAGAATTTGAAACTTAAAATATAACAAGGTATACTAAAGTACTTCAAAATACAAGAACTGGAATTGTTTAGAAACATGGAAAGCTATGGAATTCCTAGAGAGACTAAGCTGCAGCATCATCTTCATTCCTCTCCAATGTTACCTCCAAAGAAACCTCATCTTCCTCTGCTCACATCCAAGTGGATGATCATTGCAAAAGAAAAAGCATGCAACAAACACAACCACAAACAAGCAAGGGTGAACTAATTATATAAAAGCATGCCTCATATCAAGCACATAACATACAAGAGTTAATTTAAATCAAAGCAGTTTAAGGCATACATCCTAACATGTTATCTTCTAGACTTGACTCGTCCGGACTTCAGAATGATAGTCGAGCTATGGCGGGTCCTGCACTCGTGGTGACTTATGAAACTTGGGTTCCCCACCCTACCACACTCACGAGGTTAGCCTGTTCCGGGCCTTGAGGCATACTGGAAGCCCCCAAGACTAAGACCTCCTGCTACTCCTCACCACATGGATTAATCCCTCTACTCGAGTATGATTAGCCATTGGAGTTTCAGAATGACCCCCAAGACTGAGCTCCTACTTTCATTCTAAAACACTAAGGATCTCACCAAGAGATCCTACACTGATGGAACTTGATTTACAACTTGGATCATACTTTCATCACTTTATAATCATATACTTTCTACCAAAATCAACATATACACAATCTCAACAATATACATCATTCACCACTTACAAATTATAAAAATAACATCTCCACAATTAAACCTAAGTTAATCAATACCAAGAACCAAACAACTCCAACTAACCCATAATAGCTCATAAAATGCATCAATTTATACATACCAACAAGTAATATAATTATTGATTAACACTCACGTTTTTAATATAAAAAAACAACTATCCTTACTTTATTTTATATATATATATATATATATATATATATATATATATTATATTAACATAATATATATCATACGTACTTACTAATTATATATAAAACTATATTATATTAATATTCCTATAATATATTAATACCCATACCTACCGTAGCTCTTTTTTCTTTTCTTCTAACTCCCTCTTCTTCTTTCATTTTATAAAACCTTATATCTTCCTTCCCACGTAAATTCTATGCAAAATTCTATCCCTGGATAAGCAACCCATGCATACCCAACCTCCCGTTCCTTTCATCATCATTGCTCACAGACCCAACTACTCAAGTTTTCTTTATTTCTCTTCACAGTAACCACAATCTATCACTTCCTCCTCATGAAAGGTCACGTAATATAGACCTTTCACCACCTCCTTTTTTTTTTTCCTTAGGCTCATCTGAAGCTCTTCCCTTCACCACCAATGCTTAACCAGTAACTCCTACCCCACACCTTTCCCTTTCTCTACTAATAACACCATTAAACCCCTCAAGACTTCATCCTCTTTTTCTTCTGCTGCAACACAGTAACCCATTTTTCTTCCTCTAGTTCAACTCCACCCTACAATTGTACCACTCAATCTTCCCACCTAAATTTATGTAACCTCTACGTAGGAGAAAGGAAACCCATTTTTCTTTCTATATTATCTAACCCGAGACCCTCCCTACTCTCTCTTTCTTAATCCATTTTCACATAACTTCCTACTCTCTACTGCATCTCCTTATCCACATAAAACACTAACCACTTCTATCATAAAATACATTTTCTCCCCTTTTCCCCTCAGGTTAATACTTCCACTAAACAAAATCCAAGTATATATTTTCTTACTAAAATTTGGTCTAACAGTCTCCACACGTGTAACTACTTCAAAGAGTGAATTATTTCAGTCAATCAATACACCCAACAGAACATACAACACATCACATTATAGTTCATCCAACTCAGTATCCAAACACCTTCAATTTAAGTTACAGGAATCCAACTCAAGCATAAGGACATACTTACTTCAAAAATTTATCCATCATACACGTCATACAAATAATATACAGAAACATAATTAGCTCCCCTTACCTGGTGGGTTGCTCAACACAGTTTACAGATGCTTTAACAGTACCCCCTACACCGTGCGAAACTGTACAAAACCCGCTGGAACGCAAAACCAATCGGATGGTCTCGTAGCTCTTGACTCCAGGAACAAGAAAACACCACCAAATTAGGATTCAATCGGTTGGAAACCTAGAGAGAAGTCAGAGCATTTGAGTTAGGGCAAGGTTTCTGTTCTAGAGAGAGAGGAATATGTGAAATGAAATCTGACTTGCAAGGAAAGAGCTCATCCCAAGGTTCAAGTGTCCTTGGGTTAATAGGTCTGGCTTGTCAAATTAGGGTCCAATGGCTTTATAAAATCTTCAGACTATTACAATGTGTGTGTGGTTATATAATCAAAACTTTAAATAAAATTTAAACGTATTTTTATTGAAATTGTTTTATTTGCCGATTTTTTTCTATAAAACTATTTAAAAATTTACTGAATTTTGTTATTTTTATTTATATTTAATATTTTAATTATTATTGAATATACAAACATTTTAATATTAACAAATATTTAACAATTTAAAAATATGACTCGGAAAGTTTTCCGTCAATATTCATTGTAGCGAAATTGCGCCCAACTCTTTAAACCTTCAGTCAATTAAATTATTTCTATCAATTAAAATAAACCTAAAATGTTTCAGGTCAAATGAGCATTTGAAAAATTTAAATAAAATATTCAAAGAAATCAAACGAATGTTTATTTTAAAAATAAAAAGTATAGTTAATTATCCATAATTTGAACGAATAAAACTAAATCAAATTGAAAAAACAACAAAGATATGACTATTAAACTACCAACGTCCATCCAAAGTTGGTTTGGACTAATAGGCTGATACAGCCATATTCATATTAAAAGGTCGGTTGAAATCTTGAAATATATTATTAATTGGACTCACCAACTTTCTTTTGTTTAATTTTTTCCCTTATTTAGAAAGCTCTTGAAAAAAATTGATTCTTGTTTGTTTCATCATTTGGAATATGGAAGTAAACATAATGTTTTGGAACTTTAAATTTAAACACGTAACATTTTATTTATTTAATGGTGTAATATTATTAAATAAAACTTCATAAACTAATAATTCGTATAGAAATAAATACATAATTAGATTGTTATAGTTATTCAAAATAATTATACTAATAATATATAATAGGGTTTCAATCAATTTACTTTTGAATAACTAAAAACTAACTATATAATTATAATTATTTTCATAGAAACTGTGTTTAACTCTTATACATCAACGTCTTTGTTATGAGATAAATCTACACATATTTTTCTCATTTACTCGTTAATAAATATGATCATTGTAGAAAAAAAAACAAACATAAAAGCAAAAACAAAAAAGAAGATAAGTTGGTTTATAAAATAAATAATCATATAAAAATTAATCTCATTACATATTAAAATAGTATATTTTAAACATTCATAAAAGGAATCAAACGTATAGTTATAAAATCTCTAGACTCAATTATTCGGATAGATATTGTCAATGGATTTCACCCTATTACATTCTCATATCCATTAACAAACTCATCGTCATCAGTCATTATAATTTCATACATCATTATATACATGCATATTTATCAACGAATTCATCAACAATTCTATAAATAATCATATATATTCTCTTATTCTAAGATCAAATCAAAACCATAAATAAAAAATGTTTCTCACAAAAGAGAAACCACTTAAAACATGAAAAACATAAAAAGTTAACTTTTCTAATTACATACCTCTATTAAAATATTCAACCATTCAAAGTAAAAATTTATATGTCTAAGACTTATTTTCAAATTTTTAACTCGATCAAATAGTTAATGAAACAAAAATTATATTTTTTTTCCAATATGACTCGGACCAAACAACCATAGTGACGTCCAAAGCTTAAAAAGTGGCGCTCAACACTACAAGTCCATGGAACCCACTTATTTGAATGCGTTCGGTGGTTTAAAAGTAGCGCCTAGTGCCCCTAAGTCAGTGGCCACTGTCTAAGTGGCACTCGACGACACTACGACAGTGTTTGACTTAAGTAATTTGACACTCTTTAAGTCACTTCTCAGTATTTAAACATTTCAATGATCATAAATTTCGTGTTTCTTAGCTCAACTAGTGGCATATTACCCAATTGGAATCTTACAAAGATATTATCAAGAGCTCATCAATTAATTTCAAGTTATTCATAAACTCAATACATGTTAACCATGATTATACACACATTCACATATAATTTAAGTGAAAACAAATTTCAATCAATTCAACCTAATTTAATATATTTCACATTCGACCTAATTTAAGTGAAAATCAATCATTCAAGTAAACTAAGAATGCAATTTCACAATTCAGAATACGACTCATTATTTATTTTAACATGTCAAAACCAAATTCCACAATAAATTATTAGTTTTTTTTCACATTAAGAATAACCTCAAAACATATCTACGACACTTATAGGCCTTTTGACTCATAAAAAGTTGGTTATCTTTTTATCTTTTGTATTTTAATGGTTCACTTAATAATTAATTATTTTATATATAATTATTTACTGCAATTAAAAAAACTAGGAAATCTTATAAATATTTTATTAAAGTTAAAAATTTCTTATATTTATAATTATTTTCAAAAAATATTTATTCAGAATTTTATGTAAGAATGAAATTTACAATTAAAGGTTGCAGTAAACAGAAGTTTATAAAATTTGAAAATATAGTTTCTTTTAAGTTAAAAGTAAGAATTTGGGCAAAACTCCATCAATTATGAGATTTAATGTGCATTTTACTCCATTTATAGTAAAAACACAGTTCTATATTTTAATTCAGAAAAAAAAAGGAGTTAAAATTGACTCGTGAGTTGTCCTCGGCAATGAATTAGGTAGATTTAATAATTAATTTAGTATGATCGACCACTAAAATAAATCAAATCGAATTAATTCATATTAAAACCTAGTTCGAGTAACTTATTGACCCCAATTATTTGACCCTTCAGAACATCATTGCCAAAAATCAATGCCGTGAAAGGATGCATTTGTCTTTAATGATTACACAGTGCTTCCTCTCTCCACCAACTTTAATTACTCTTATTCCATTTGTTATTTTCTCCTTCTTACAATTATTTTAGTTTTAATCATTTGAAAATTTTAATCCACTCATACTCTTGAAACTCTTTCTTCTAATTTATTGTTAAAATATTAAATAAATATAAAGTATCTTAGCTTAATTTAAATTATTTTTTTCAAAATGAATGATGGTTAAATTTCTTTATTAATATTTGTATTTTTTTTACCGATATAAAAGTTATGTCTTTTATAATTATTAATATTATACTTTTTTTAATGCATTTTAAAATTTAAATTAATTAGTAATATTTTAAATATAACACACAAAATATTGGATTAAAATTCATTGGAAGAGTTAGAAAAACTATTTAAAGTCTCAAAATGAAATTTACAATTAAAACAAAAATTAAATAAGATATTCTATCTACCTCATATATAAGGCCTCTGATATAGGAATTATGGCACTAAATATGCTTTTAAATATCAATCAGAATCTGAAAGACAGCAATTCTTAAGTTGCAGTTGAAATAATGAAAATAAATAATTCTAAGAGGGTTAATGGTTTGGAGGACACAATCCCTGATTATTTTATTTAAAATAATATATTATTAACAGTAGATTGTTTTTAATCAATTTAGAATATAAAAGGAACGCAAATTTTATTTTAAAAATCGGTTTTATAAGATTGAATTAGATTTAAAATATATGTTAAAGTAATATTATAATGTCCAACCATAACATACTTTTTAACCCATATTTAAAAATTATAATATAACAATTGTTGTTTATAAATGTGTAAAAGAAATTTAAACTAGATACTATATGTGACGAAGTGAGGAGAATTTACGTCAGGTACAGTTTTTCATTTCGTAACTCTTCTTTTGTTTCATTCTAACTAAATTGACTCCTTCCTCGGAGTACCATCCTTCATTAAAGACGCACATTAATTACAAAAGTTCTCTTATGCCGTCTGCATGCCAGATATATCATAGTTTTAAAATTACTACCGCATCAACTATTTTTTTGTCAAGTAAAAATATACAAAAGTGCTTCATTTTTAAAGAAATATCTATGTAATATGTTTATTAAACCTTAAATAATAATTATAAGAATATATTCAACCATAAATTTGGTGAGAATATAAACTTTTTTTACCATGTATTAAAAAAACTATGTACCAATTACCAAAAAGATATTGAAGATAATAAAGTAAAAAGCGACTTTACATGAAACCGTCCCCTTCAAAGCAGTCCCTACCACCCACAACGAAAAACCAAACCACAACAAATTCCGATCAAACCTAATCTCAATCGAATTACCAGAATGTATTAATCAATTATGTTTTTCTCTGGAGAAGAATCCAAAGAAATCAAAACCTACTTTAATTTCAGATCCAAAAGTGTGTACAAACTTCACAGTACAGCACTCGTCTTTCCAACAGCGTAGCTTCTGCTTCTGGGATACGCTTTGGGAAGGGTGCCAACGTCTCCTTCAGACAAATCATAAGGCGTGTCCTCGTCGATCCGGCCCATGCCGACGCTCGTGGACTTCGGAAGCCCATTAGAGGAAATGGGCGGCCGGGACTGGGCCTGCTGTTTCAGAACTAAATCCACGTCGATTCTGTTGCCCAGGGTCCTGGCAGAAGCCGCTCTCAGAAGCTCGGCGAAATCCTCGTTGTCGGAGCGTGACGTGGCAACACTGTAGCTTCTGGGGAGAGCCTCGAATCTGCCAGCAGCATCAACGGGGTTGCTATAGTTCATGTTGTGACCACACTGCGTTATGCTTCTGACGTAAGCATCCCTCGCTTTTCCCAAGACTCTGAAAGGCGTGGTTATGATCCACACCAACTTGTTCTGCTTCTGCTCCTTGCCCTTTCTCATGCTTTTCAAAGTCACTCACACGATCTTTAAGCTATTTGCGATGAAGGTCTTCTTCGGTTCTGGGGTGTAAGAGGGGAATTATGGTTTTGTAGAGGTGATTGAGAGACGGAGGATGTTAAAGAGAGAACGAAAGGAAGGTGGGTGTGAAACTGTGAATGGCGCACGGACTTTTTCAGAGCACACCGTATCAGAAAACAAAAGAGATAAGAACAAAGGCGTGGAAGTTGGAACGTGTTAGCCTAAATTCTCATTTTTATAATCATAATGAAGTTGTTCAATTATTACGGAATTTTATTTTATTTTCATAATAGTAAAAGGTGGCTTGGCTCCCATTTGAAGGACAGATATCATTTTCAATTCTCGGCACCATATTTTGACTCGTTTTATTATACTATGAGAACAAGACGCGTAAAACGTAAAGTTTGTACATATATTTGGCTCGTTTCGTGAAAATGGAGAAAATCTAAACACAGATGTAATGAATACGTGAAATAATATAAAAAAATCGAAAAAGAGAGAAAGTATACATATAATCGTATATAAAACATATTTCTCTTGCAAGCTTGGTTGAACTTATAATTGGTTTGATTACTATGATGTTGTTATGTAAACTTTGGTAATAACTACCTTGAATTAATATAATGATATGAATTCATCACACGTGTCGGTACACGGTGTATACTTTTCTTTAAGGTGAAAAAAACAGAACACTAGTAGTCATATGAGAGCGTCAAGGCTCGGTCAAGAAATGTAATCAATCAAATAAAGTAGCACTTATTTTAAATAATAGTTAAAAAATGTTGGTTCAATAAATAAATAGGGCATTTTGTACTTACATTCTGTTAGGAATATTGACGATGTTAATGACAAAAAATAATAATGTTGAAAATTATAAGTTAGACACGTATATAGTAGACCAGGTCTGATGGGGGATGAGAAGAAAAGTATTTGCAAGTGTGAATTGGTGATTTTAATAATATATATATATATATATATATATATATATATATATATATATAGAGAGAGAGAGAGAGAGAGAGAGAGAGAGAGAGAGAGAGAGAGAGAGAGAGAGCAGTTTTAACATTAATGGTGTGAGAAAGTGCAGTAAAAAGGAAAAGATTGAGAAAATGAGAGTGAAAGTGAAGAGAAAAAAAGATGGGGTAATAGAGGGACACGTGGCGGAAGGTGAGCATTATTAATAGTGTTGACTATTTTAGTATTTATGGCTACAGGTTGGGAAATTAAGACAAATCCAAACAGACGATCCGTGTGCTTTAAATCAATGAGAAGGAGTGCACTGCTAGACAACACTCACAACTTAAATGTTTAATCGTTGAAGTTCAATTAATTTGTAATATAAATCAATTTATTATTATTTTATATATATATATATATATATATATATATATATATATATATACATTTTGTCTTGATTTAAAAACAATTTACAAAATATTTTAAATTAATTAGAGATAAAATTAATTTACAAAATATTTAAATTTATTTTATAAATTATTTGAATAAAATTAAGTTAAACTTAGAATAACTTTAGGATAGAATATAGTGTCATGAATTAATATTTAAATAATAGTATTGTAAATTAGTTTATCAATCATGCCTCTAATTTCACTTTTGAAGAATTAAAAAGATTTTGAGTTTAATTGTAATTCAAGAACTCTTGGAATATACACAATAAACATGTCCACAATTAAACCCCGTTAAAAAATTAATCATGAATTACAGAACTCTATTACATAAAAATGAAAAAAATATAAATAAAACAATATTTATTAGTTTTATTTGAATGTAATCAATCTCCTCAATTTATATAAGTGAAAGAATTCTAACAAAGATTAGTGAATTTCAAACTTCTATTATAGATATACTTATAATAAATTTTGATTGATTTTTATAAGTGAAAGAATTCTAAGAAAGATCAGTGAATTTCAAACTTCTTTTATAGATATACTTGTGATAAATTTAGATTGATTTTTACAAGGATGAAATTTATACACCAAAATATTCATAATAAATCTTTTAAAAGTTATTTATATGTTTTTCTTATATCAATATAACTAAAATTTTATAATTAAATAATGTCTTTCTTAATTATTTAAAACGTTAATATATTTTCATAACTTTATTCTAAAAAAATATTATAAGAAAAAATAATATTGTTAATGGCTAAAATTTGTTGACAATGTTTAGAATCAGTTGATAAATCAAAATTATCGATAAAACGACGATAAAAAATTATAGATAAAATTTTCAACTATAAATTTTATTGACAAAATTTTTAGTATGTTAGTAATTACCAATGAAAAAATACTTATTATTCGTGTTTATTAGAATTTATTATCTATCTTCATTCATGTATTTTGTGTTATTTTAATGAAAAGATGTAGGACTTTTATGTTTTTCCTTGAGATAAATATAATTATCTTTTCGTGGAATTATTTTGTAGGAAAATGGAAGATTGAAGAATAATAGAAAATTATTTGCCAGAATCATCTTGTCCAGTTACTTAATCACTTATCAAGCGAGAATATCAAACACCAGCTTACAGTGAAAGTTGTCTCGTTCAGCAATGCAAAACAATTAAATGTAAAACAAAATTTAACTCTAGTCTAATAAGAATGTATATAAACACAATTCCATATAACAAGTCACAAAAATTCAATGGAAACCTATTCTATCAAATTCAACAAAACCACTCATAATTTTAACTAAATGATCACGTAACACTCAATCTAATATTTAATATCAAATTAAATTTATATCTATCTCACTTTAAAAAAAATTAACTTACTTAATTTGATACTTGATTCAAAACTTAAGTTTTAAACATGCAGTAATTATTTCATCCAACCACAATCTAACTACAACCATACAATATTATATAAACAAACATTCACAAAATGATAATTCACTTTCTAAGATTGTTTACACGTAAATCAGCAGAATAAAATTCAGATTCACTTGCCTAAATGTGACTTACGCTTAAAACAAAATAAAATGGAAAGGTATAACTCACTGTAGCTATAAAGACCTAAGATAACATAACAAGCAATAGCAAAATTTAATGAAAGGCAGGCTAAACTTATTACGAGCATATAATAGTAAGGTATAACTCACTGTAGCTATAATTTACAATACAATTTGCATATAATGTAAGTTTTTACCGAAAGGCCTTTTTAATTATGTTATAAAAAAGTACAATGAAAAAAATAATACTCATAAGCACTTGCAATTCTACAAAATAGGGAAAAGCTCACCTAACATCCACGAAGTCATCATCATGCAACATTTCTTCACCCACCATTTACTTCACCAACTTCGTCCATACAGACTTCAAAAATAAAACACTTTGACAACATTTCTTATAACACACAATTTTTGTTGCTATTTCCTATAATAAAATATTTGATGTCTTCCACAAAAAACAAAGTACATTTCTAAAATATTTCAACTCCAATGATATATTATCAAAGCAATCATTGTATAATCATTTAATAGTCTCTTGCTAAAGGGTAAGTAAATCACACAAAAGAAAAAGAAGCATCATTGATATTTACGAAAATAGTAACAATAAAACTAGATAACATTTAAAAACTTAAATATTTATTTCGTTCCATTAAATGAATTTTTGTTTAGTATCTGATTTTAAAAATATATCTAGTGAATCTTAAAGTTATAAAAATTGTTTAAGGTTTAAGTTATAAAATCTGACTTTTTTTTTTCTTTCTTCTCTCTGGTATTTTTCTTCCGTAACGTGACTTTTTCTCTTTATGCAACGTTTCCGCATTTAAGCCTTTTTTTTTAATATTTAATTTCTTATATTTTTAGAATTTTTTAATTTGTAAATATGATTGCAAATTAATTTCAAAAAAATAATCCGAGTACTATTATATGATTTGTGTCACGCCCCATTTAATACCTCTGTGTTTCATTAATGCACCCACGCCCCTCCACGTACTGTGCCATTAATGTGCACTTTCATTCTCTGAATATCTCTGACATGTGTCACATCGGAAGGTTCTGCACTCAATTCTGGAATCCAGGTGTCAGCACAGGAAGGAACGTCCGTATGAATGGGTAAGAGAATTAAATTTCTCTGAACAACTCTTCCCCCCTCTGCGTACACCTTCTTCTTCCCCAGGAATTTAAAATCTCCATTTTTCTCCTTCTTCTCTCTAGAACCTCCACCTTCTCTCTACCATAACTCACTTTCTTCTCCTCCGATTACGTTTCAGAGACCACAGAAACGTTCCCTGCACCAAGAGCTTCAGACTGAACCGAACAACTTACGGTTCTGGTAAGTTTATTTGGACGTTCGTTTCTAGAAGTTCCTGCAAACCCTATTCCGTTGCATGCAAAGGCGTGGATTAAGTCCTTTCTTTTTCTTTGGTTAGTTTAGTTGGAAAGCGTAAGTGAAACGTTGAGGGAGTCTCGGTTAGACGAATCAAGGTCCACTCAGTTTAGGACGTTCACTACAATCCGGGTAAGGGAAGCTTTAGTAATTTAATTTAATACTTGTTTGATGTGTATGAAAGCAATGAAGTGTACTGGATGTCTGAAATGCATGAAATATTTGATGTTTAAGTATGCATGAACGAGCATGGTTGCACTGGATGTATATGATGAATATTGTTTGAACTGTATGCTGAGAATGAAACGTATGATTCGGAGTATGATTAAATTTCTGTATGGTTTGGTATGATAATATGAATTTTGTAATGTATGAGATTCATGGTGGAGAGAAATTATAAGTTATAAATCGTATGAAAACTGTAAAGTTATTGTAAAATGAAAAATCTGGAAATTTTCATATTCTCTGCTTGATAATGTACGCTCGTCATCGAAAGGTCTTATACCGTTCGGTTTCCCTTGAAAAGGACTTAGAATAAGAATTCTTTCATTCGGAAAGGATCCTGATGAAGAGCGAGCGTCCTTTGAGTGAAGGGTTAGGTTGAGCGTTCGGCTCAGCCTAGCGTGTCCAACGGTTGAAATAAATTGAAGTGTAATTAGTAACGCTCGGTTTTATATTCCAGCGTTCGTCATAGGTAGCGCTTAGTCTTATACTGAGCGTTCGTCCAAATGAGCTCTCGGTCTTAGATTGAGCGTTCGTCCTAGTTAGCGTTCGGTCTAATACCGAATGTTCGTTCTAAATAGTGTTCGTTCTAATTAGTGCTCGGTCATTTACCTAGCGTTCGTCCAAAGCAGAGTTCGGTTTTATAACTGAACGCTCGTCCAAATGAGTATGTGGTAAAGGAACGCTCGGTCCTATACCGAACGTTCGTTCATTTCTAAATTATCAACGAGCGGTAATAGCGTTCGTCCCAAATTTGAAATAGCGTTCGTCCTTACTATCTAAATAGAGTTCGTCCAATAGTTCTATTGACGTTCGTCCAAGTCCTCAGTGACGTTCGTCCAAGATTTATTAAAAGCTTATTTTCGCGCTCGGTCATTGACTGACAGTTGTCTCCTGGATTAAAATCTTGTCTAGTTTATTTATCTAAACAACTTGAAATTTCACCTATCCATTGGATTCGTTCAAGTGTTACTGAACTTAGATTTTTCTAAGTATTATTTGGATCGTACTGGAATCAGTTCATTTAACTGATTCGATGGAGTCTTTCTTGGTATAGCTCTTAACGTTCATCCTCGTTATGAAGGGGAGTGAACGTTCGTCTTTTTATGCAAGTGGAACATAGAATGAAAATGTATTTAAGAGGAAGAATTAAGATGTGCGAATACTATAAGAGTTGAAATTATGATTATGGATTTTGAACGAGCGTTCCAGGGAGGAACGACTCTTGGTTGAAAATTGAGATTTGTAAGTATGCTTAGATGGTGGTTCATCCTGATATTCCGTGAGTGCTCGTTCTCAAGTAGAGAGGAGTATGTCATACGTGGGAATGGCAGGAGGTCTAGTCCATAACTGTAACTTGGACAGAACAGACTAACCTCAGGTGGCTACTGATGAGCATTCCAGTTACCCCACCTGAGTGCACGGACGCCTTAGCTACACAGGTTTCATACAGTCCGGACGGTCGGTCTAGCATCAGGGTTTGGATGGAATTATTGTATGAATTGTATGTACATGTTTGTGAATTTACTTGCTGTATTTGATAAGTATGAAATATATGTTTTACTTAAATTAAATTCAATAAGCTTACCCTTGCACTTTCCTTGCGTTGTCGGTATATGTGTATCCGTCTTGTCCTTGCCATGATCATCCGTGTGGATGTGAGCAGAAGGTGATGCTTCTCTGGAGCAAGCGCTTGAAGAAGAAGTCCTAGCTGGGGAGAATCTCGTTGAAGTGGAAGTGAAGGCCGAGCGGTAAAGACGTTCGGTTTTCAGTTAGTATATTTGGGTAGCGAGCGGCTGTGAGCGAGCGCTCTTTTGGGGATTGTAAATAGTTGAACGTTCGGCCAATATTTTGTAAACCGTTCGTTCTAATTCTTTTGTGAACGCTCGTTATTTTTGTGTGTATATGTAAGGCCGTTCGGCCATTTTTGCACACTGCTCTCTTTAATTGTAAAACTGCTATATAATATTAATACATGTTAATATTCTATTATATAGTTGCTGACTGTATAATTTTGGGATGTTACAATTTGCAATGTAATTTGGTATTATGTAATCTGTTTGAAAGATATATTTTTATCTGGATTTAAATGTTTTTTTTAGTACAACATTAACCCCTCTTATATCTCCACATTTATTTCCTAGCTTTGCAAAGTACGAAGCTAATAGTTTTATGTTTCTTGATTTTAATAAAAAATCATTATATAAATTCTAATTTATTTGAAAACTTAAATTAAATTATATTTGTTTTAAGAAATAAAATTATGGAGTTTATGAGAGAAAATACGGGAGACATCATAAAATATCTAGGTAGTATTCTAAGGCGAACCGTAAAATAAATATAATAAGAAAAAAAAGTTGAACATAATATCATAAATTAAACTATTTAGTTTCATTTTACAGTATACAATATTTGCATAGCTATGAATTTAAATATATAAAGAGTCACTTTTGAATTTTCTATATATTTAATGATAGGTAAAGTGTCAAACATATTCAGTTTGAAATCTGATTTCATATATTATTTTATCATAGATAAATATTAAATCTAACAGCCAATAATATTAACCAAATTAAAGATTAAGTTCCATGTTATAGTTTTACAAAACAAATTCTATCTAAATCCGTTTGACAAGAAAACCCAAGTAAAAGACCTAAGCTCGTAAGAAAACACACCAATTCAACACAACCTCGCAAAACTGTCAACAATGACATCCAAACACTGCTTTACCAATCCCACACCCACCATCGTTTTCTTCCTTCTCTTCGCCCTCCAAATTTCAACCATTCTCGCCGCCAGTTCCCACGTCATCAATTTCCGCTCTCCGAATCTCTTCCCGGAAGGGCTAGCGTGGGATCCCACAGGGCAACACTTCCTGGTCGGATCCCTCCGCCACCGCACCATCTCCGCGATCTCCGACGCCGGGGTGGTCGAAACCCTAGTCTCCGACCCCTCCCTCCCGGAAAACGTCACCATCTTGGGCCTCGCCGTGGACTCCCGCAACAACCGCGTCTTGGCGGCGCTTCACGCACTGCCCCCCCTACCTCCGTTCAACGCGCTCGCCGCCTACGACCTCCGCTCCGGCAGCCGCCTCTTCCTTTCTGCCCTCCCCTCCGCGGAAGAAGGCGACGAGAAACGCGCCGTCGCGAACGACGTGGCAGTGGACTTCAAAGGTAACGCGTATGTGACCAACTCGGGGGGAAACTACATCTGGAAGGTCAGCGAAAAGGGAGAAGCCTGGATCCTTTCAAATTCCGCGAGATTCACCGAACACCCAATGATCATCGGCGAGAAGTTCAGCTCCTGCGGCATAAACGGTTTGGTTTATAACGGTAAGGGTTATCTCTTGGTGGTTCAAAGCAACACGGGGAAGATGTTCAAGGTGGACGCGGATGACGGCGTGGCGAAACTGGTGCTCCTGAACGAGGATCTCGTGGGTGCGGACGGCGTGGTTTTGAGGAACGACGGCGTGGTTTTGGTGGTGTCGTCGAAGAGGGTGTGGTTGGTGAAGAGTAACGACGGGTGGAGCCAGGGTGTGGTGTTTGACAAAATTGACCTTGATGACGAGGGTTTTCCCACTTCGATTGTGGTGCGGGAGAGAGAGAGGGCTTACGTGCTGCACGGGCACGTGCTGGAGGGCATTTCGGGGAATTCGTGTGAAAGTTTTAAGATTGAAGAGGTGAGGTCTGCCAGAGAAAGTGAGGGAGAGAATGTTTGGATGTATGTGATGGTTGGAATAGGCTTGGCTTATTTCTTGTTTTGGAGGTTTCAGATGAAGCAGCTTGTCAACAACATGAACAAGAAGATAAATTGAAATAAGTATTTTTTTTTATTCACTTTTTATTTTGTATTAAAAAACCATATTTCTCTTTCACACGGTATCGTTGTAAGAACATATGTAATTTTAAGAATAAATTTCTAAGTTTCTTTTTTTAAAAGATAAAGAAGCAAGAAAGAAGTTTTTAGCATATTAGATTATGAAATCTTGATACTATAAAATTTATTAAAAGTTATAAATGTTTTAAATTTATATCTATACAATTTGTCAAAATTCTAGATATGTTTTTAAGTAACCTAAACTATGTAGAAATACAAGGATTTTTAAGCTAGTGATTTTGCATACTCATACTTAGTTCATCGTCAATGAAATAGTAAAATATGAAGGAGAAACGTTGTTAAGACTTTTTCAACTGTTTATAATTGATGGCTGCAATTATGGCAATCTTGTCAAAAAGGTAAAGTCATTTTTGAGTTTAGATTATTATCCGCTGAATTTCTGCTGCTGCTGTTCCTCTCACTTTCAAGATATACTGATTTTGTACAGAATTTAAATTCATCTTTTTTGTTTTGGTTTATTGGTTTATTAGGTCATCATACATTGTTGGTGGAATGAGAACTATTATTTTTTCAGTATTTTTTCTTTTTAATTTGGAAAGGTCCCACGAAAGTTGTGGAAGTATACACAGGCCCAGTAGACCAAAAGCATTGAACTTAGGTTCAACCTTTGCTCTTGTTTGTTTCACATTAGCAACTTTTAACAATTCCTTCCTGCACCCCAATCAAATATGTGAAATATCAAAGTGTAGTATTTCCAACTTCCCACAGCTTGTCTGGCTTTGCAAAGCACTAGCACTCACCACTGCCTCCATCCCACCAAAGCTTCCCAAAAAATCCCTAAAAACCAGTTCACCACTGTCTCACAACTTTCAAATAAAACAAACCAATGATAAAAATGATTTTCAAAAACAGATACGGTGCGTGTAGAAATTGATGGGGTGCATGAAGCAATTATCACAACTTCTTTGGGCCGTGCAACTTACTCTTCAGGCCTTATGAGTTTCGTTTCACAATGACCCAAAACAATCCTAGCCCATCAAATCGAATATAATGCATTTCCACGCCAGCTCACGGTCATTCATTCATAGTTTTAAAATAAGCGATTAAAGATGTGAAAACGTGGCACCTTAGCTGCCCCATTTCTTGTACATAATATTCAAAGCGAAAATAAAACAGAAATATCCACCACATGCTTTCCTTTTTACTTCTCACCCGATTCTCTTCCTCCATCATTACTCATCTATAAAGAACACTTAAAAAAACAAAGCCCCAGAAAGGGGTATGGTAGGTATTTGGATAAGTTATCATCCATATTATAATGAAGAAACAGGGTGTGGTCAGGATTGGGTTTGCGACACTCACAGAGGTTGTTGTTGTGATGTTGTCAGTGGTATGCACGTGCGGGGCCAGCACAAGCGGGAACCTGCACCCATTGATTCTAGTACCTGGTAACGGAGGGAACCAGCTAGAAGCCAAGTTGAGCAGAGAGTACAAGCCATCCAGTTTCATCTGCGAATCCTGGTACCCTCTTGGGAAGAAAAACAAAGGCTGGTTCAGACTCTGGTTTGATTCCAGTGTCATTCTTGCACCTTTCACTCAATGCTTTGCTCAACGCATGACCCTTCACTACCATCCACAACTCGATGATTACTTCAACACCCCCGGAGTTCTCACTCGGGTCCCTCAATTCGGTTCCATCAATTCCCTTCTTTATCTCAATCCTCGTCTCAAGTAAGTGCCTCCCTTTCTTCTTCAATTTTTCTCAAGACTTTTAGGCACAACACAGCACAATACAACTTTGTGTTTATTAAGAATGTTTCACCAATTAATGAACACATATTGTACCCCTAATAGGCATATTACCGAATACATGGCATCCCTGGTGGATTCATTGCAAGAGCTTGGTTATGCTGATGGTGAGACTCTATTTGGTGCCCCCTATGACTTTCGATATGGTTTAGCTGCTGAAGGTCATCCCTCACAAGTGGGTTCCAAGTTCCTAAAAGACCTGACGAAATTGATAGAAGAAGCAAGCGCTTCCAACGGTGGGAAGCCAGTGATACTGGTATCCCACAGTTTAGGAGGTTTATTTGTCCTACAACTCCTAATTCGAAACCCTCCTTCTTGGCGTGAAAAATTCATCAAACACTTCATTGCTCTTTCAGCTCCATGGGGTGGTGCTGTAGACGAAATGTTCACCTTTGCATCTGGCAACACTCTAGGAGTGCCCCTGGTGGACCCTTTGTTAGTGAGGGGTGAACAAAGAAGCTCCGAGAGTAACCTTTGGCTTTTGCCTAACCCCAAAATATTCGGTCCTCAAAAACCAATTGTGATCACTCCAAATAAGACCTATTCCGCACATGACATGGTTGATTTTCTCAAAGACATTGGTTTTCCCGAAGGGGTTTACCCTTACGAAACACGCATTGTACCCTTGATAGGGAACATTCCAGCGCCACACGTGCCTATAACTTGTATTATGGGAACAGGAGTGAGAACCTTGGAAAGTTTGTTTTATGAGAAAGGGGATTTTGATGAGCGGCCAGAAATTTCATATGGGGATGGTGATGGAACGGTGAACTTGGTGAGCTTGCTGGCGCTTCAATCACTATGGAAAGAGGAGAAAAATCAATACCTTAAAGTGGTTAAGATAGATGGTGTGTCGCATACTTCAATACTCAAAGACGAAGTTGCGCTTAATGAAATTGTTCATGAGATTACTGCAATTAACTCTCATGCTGACCTTCGTTTGTCCAATGTGTTTTCGGGGTAAATGATGTTTGAACCACGACTAAAATATCCGCTCTCTGCCAATTAAACTTTTGCATGGGATTCATAAAATGCATTTTTTTTTTTGTTGATACTAAGGTAAAATTCGTAGGATACTACACTGGGACTTGCTTGATTTTAGTTCTCAAAATTTATATAGTTTTTGAAAGTAAAATAGAGTGTGTTTTTTGGATAATTGTTTCCTGCATAAATAGGTTTAGAATTGTTTTCAAAATTACAGTTTTGGAACCAAGAAAGCACAGACAGCTTAAAAGTTGTTTGGTATCTTTACCATCATCAAATTCGTTGATATCTATAGAAAGCACATTAAGTAACATGACGCATTCTAACACCAAAAAAAACTTAAAAGTAATTTTATTTTTTTACCACATTAAGTAACCTTCTTACATGTTTAATTTTTTTCAAATTAAAAATAAATTCTTTCATTTTCCTTCGAAATCAGCTTTCCTGTTTTAAAACTCTAAGGCCGTGTTCGTTTGGGTAGATTTGGGAGAGATGATTTGGGGGAGATGATTTGGGGAAGATGATTTGAATGGATTTGAGGGTAATTTTTTAGTTGTTTTTTTGAGTGGATTTGTGGATAATTGAGAGTGGATTTGGAAGTAAAGTTTGTGAGAATTAGTGTATGATTTGATTGATGTGATAGATTTTAAAAATTAGTTTAATTGGTAGAAATTAAAGATTACCAAAATGTCCCTAGTTATAAAAGTAATATAAAATGTTATATTTAATTGTAAAAATGTTTATTAAAAAAATTATGAATAATTTATAAAATTAATGTTTAAAAATTATAAAAATTAAATAATCAACTTATTTTTAATAAATTAGAAAATATAATATACCTAATTTTATTAAAATGTATATCTTTTTAAATTATAATATTAAAATAATTATAAAAAAAACTGAAAAATATATATTGTGTAACCGGTTACACGTTCGCGTAACCGGTTACGCGTTCGCGTAACCTATTCGCGTAACAGTTCGCGTAACCGGTTACGAGTTTGCCAGCATCTCTGTGAAGTTAACAAAATCACGAGGGCACACACGTAATTTGTGAAGAAATCAGCGCAAATCTCCTCGTTTCAGCGGGATGAAAAAAACAACCCCATCTCGCAAATCACATCAATTCGTCGCTCGCAAATCTGCACAAACGAACACCTTCTCACTCTCAATTCATCGCTCACATTCGCCTCTGAACAGTAAAATCTGTTCAAGCGAACACTGCCTAAATTATGATTTTTTTCACTTCAACACACCCTCCTAACTTTTCTCACACAGTCACTTTCTTAAATATGAACAAATTTCTTTTTAAACATGTTTTTGTCTCTTAATTATAAATGAAAATTAAAACTACTCTTCTCTTCAAAACATTAAAATAATTTAGTTATTCACCATTTAATATTTTAAACACGTTTTTTAGCTAATATTAAAAAAAATGTTAAATAATATAAATAATTCAAGTGATATATAAAATCAATTTGAGAATATTAAATAAATTTAATAAAATTTGATTGAAAGAATTAAATTTATACATTTTTAAAATTGAGAGATTAAATTGAATTGAATTAAAATCTGAGAGATAGACTAATTTTAATTTTTATTAAAGGATAAAAATATATTTAACTATTTCTCTTTCTTGGCTCTTACATTTTTTTCTCAATCTCTTTCTTCTTTCTGTTATCTTTTTCCTGTTAAACCATCTGAAACTTTTTCTCTCATACCTAGCCCTCTCTTCCACTTTTTCTCCTCACCGTTGATTTTGGTTTCTTTTATGGTGTTTTAAGATTTGGTTATAACTTCGCTTTGTCTCTTTATCTCTCAGTTTCAAAGGTTAATTCATTTTTTTTCTTCCACTTTTTTTATGATATTTCATAGTTAGATATTTGAATTTTTTTTTTCAGACTCTGATCTAACTTTAATTATATGGATTTAGGGTTTTTGTTATTGTTCTTCTTCTATGGTTGTTTTTTCTTTCCCTCTCCATTTCACTCAGGCTCTATTCTATCTTTGTTCCAATGGTTTATGCTTTTTTCTTCTTCACTTTTTTCTTATATTTTTTAGTTATACATTTGAATTGTTTTTGTTTTTGTATGTTTTAATGTTTTTTTTTTTTGGATTTTGATATGAATTTTGTGATATGAATTTAGGATTTTCTCTCTTACTTTTCTTCTATGGTGTTTTAGGGTTTGGTTCTGCCTTTTGCTCTGACTCCTTTGGTTTCGAAGATTTTTTCATTTTTTTCTTTTACTTTTTTATGAGCTTTCGTAGTTATATATTTCAATTATTTTTTGTTTTTTTATACTTTTTTCAGATTTTGATCTGACTTTAGTTTTATGGATTTGGAGTTTTGGTTCTTACTTTTCTTTTATAGTTGTTTTTTCATTCTATTTGTATGTTCTTAACTTTTTTTTAAGAGTATTAAATCGGTATAAGTAGGAAAATGAAAGTCCAAGTATTATTTTTTTTAAAGAAATTTGTGCTCGTTTGTTTAATTATAATTATTTACTAATTACAACTTTGATAAAAAGTTATGATTTGATTCTCAGTAAGAAAAACCTATTTTAAACAATCAAATTATAAGATTTATAAAGTGATTCCGTAAAAGTTTCATCAAGTTTGATTTCATGAATCAAAATAATGTAATAATATTTACAATATACATCTTTATCTTACTTCAAACATTTACATCAAAAGTAAACTAATCCTAATTTCGGAGCAAGTTCTTAATTTATATGTTAAATTATTAATTTTTTAGTCAAATTAACGTACAAATAAAAAGAATTAAGATTAGATAATTAGAATGAGTAAATTATTAAATCTATTCCTAGATCCAAACCATTTTAATGTTCTATCTATGTTCAAATTTCAATTAATTTCTCAATGATTAAATACTTGCAAATTGAATGATATTTCAACCTAAACATGAATAATCTAAATATAACGTATAAACAAGAAAGAAATTATACTCCATAAGAATATCTACCATGAGAATATCTACATCAAGTATGGGTTCTCTGCATCCAATCCTAATGTGGGCATCTAAAATATATAAGTTGAATGAAATTGGTGGATTAAACGGAGAATGGTTTACCTTAGATTCGCCGACTAAAACCCAAAAATCCACGTAAGCGAATATTGACCATATATTAACAGTAAGAAAACATACGTTTATGAAATATCACATCCCTTTTCATCCGCAGACTATTCCAACCACACAACAAAAGAAAATCAACAAAGTGAACAGTATTATAAACATAAAGTTGGGATGTGGAAGGCTTGACTAGAATTAACTGCATCCACATAATTCCATCCTAAAATGCTGCAATTCAAAATTTTATTTTTTCAAACGATTTCTTCATTTTTCAATTTAAACATGAACTGATTTTAATAAACATTTAAATGAAGTGTGGAAAAGAGAGCAGAAGTGAACAGAAGATAGTATTTAATATTAGTTAGTGTGTTAACGTTTGAAATTTGAAAAGGAGAGAAAATAAAAAAAGAAGTGAAATTTGCCCCGGTGGAGGTTCACTCAATTTGTTTAGATTTAAATAGCAAACACAGAGTGGGTGAGTGAGGAAACAGGAGTCCGAAATTCGAAGCGGAAGCTTGGAAAGTTGAATTCTCCCTCCGTGAGGTTGAGTTGAGTTCACACATGGCAACATTTTAAGAAGGAAAAAAGAAAAGTTCGTACGATACACGAGACACACCCTTTGGCCTCGGTTAAGTGCCAGCTAAATATTTGACTAGATTTACTTTTTTGTTTAGAATTCATTCTTTGTTTGCAGGCACAGGCAATGCCAATGGCATCCCCTTTGGCCTTTCTGACATTGGTTTTGACCACTTTTGGTGGAAAGAGAAAGAGGAACATGCCCTCGTGCACTTGCTTATTCCTTTTCTTTTCTTTCCCTCACCCAATTTCTCCTCTTATTTTCAGCTTCACCATCCATACTATTACATTATTCACCACAAATCTTATCCACCTGTCAGTAAATTTCATTCACATACAAAAATCGAATATGTCTTGTAAAAGATTCCTACCCACTATTAAAAAACAATCACATTTGTTTAATCGATGTTGTTCTATCAAGGAATAGTGGGAAATAGGAAAGAGAGTGAAAAAAATAAATAAAGTTGGAAGGCAAGTGTCTTGAGAGTTTGAACCAATTGAGTTGAGTGACAGAAACGACGTCGGTTAGCACACTCTTCAATAATTCTCGGTTGGTGGCATCTGGTTACCTTTTTGACTATCTGTCCGGGTCCCAGGTTGCGTCTTCAAGCTCAAGATTGTCCCTTATCTGCTCCACAACTCATGCATTGCATACCATACACACACTTTCTCTCTCTCTACCACTACAGTGCCAGTATCAGATATTAATTAATAAAAAGGAGTTCAAAAGAAACACACACCACCACACTCTGTCACTGACCTCAAAGTTAAAATTTCATATCACTCTATGCACTCGTGTGCTGCGCCCTCGTTTAATAAAGCCCCCTCAACCTCACCCCTACCCAATCACTACTTCAAAAAAACGTCTAACCCTCATTATTTTAACACATTTTTTACTTCTCTCACAGAATGCATTTGTAAAAAAATATCAGAATCATATTAAAACAAAAGAAAGTCTCACTCTTTATCTATCTTGATTTCATGTATTTTTTATAAATTACAGCTGTTAATAGAATGTGCCATAAAATTTTGTAAAAGGGTAAATTGCTTATGGTGAATAATTTTAGAGTAGTTAGGTGGCATGACAGTCTCGTAGAGGGAAAGGAGAAATACAGAAAACAGCTTTTTCTTCCTTGGTGGTTCTATTCCACGGTTTTTTTATGCCTGTCTCTGTTGCTTCGACTATATATTTTGTAGCATTGGGTACACTGAGGCGCAGTTATGTTCTTGAAGCCCTGTACTGTTTTGTAGACTTCATTTTGTTCTTATCAAGCGCTATTTTTCCTTGTCCTCTCTCTCTGTTTTTTTTTATTATTGTCTGGGGTGGGTGATTTCCTACACTTTTTCGAAGCTTGAGGAGGAAGAGTGCCTCGGTATTGGCGATGAAAATTAAGACTCAATCATGTCGTTCATGATGAATAAGCGGAGCACTACTTTTTTGACCAAAGAAAGGCAGCACAGTTAAAGAAAGAAAGGCATAAAAAAATAAAATAGAAAAGCAAAGGGTGGAAAATAAAGTTGTCCCTTTGACAAGCACTTCTTAGCTCTCTCTCCACCTTTCTTTATTGCTCCCTCCCTCCTTTCCCCTCTCCCACACGCTTCTTCTTATCCTCATTCACCATTTTCCCTTTCCCCAACTCCAACTCGCACCTCACACCCTTCGACTTCCACTTATAGAAAAATCAAGTGCACGTATGCAACAATGCCTCAGTACCAAGAAGACCTAGTGGCAACACAAACAACAACGACCACAGCAACCATGAAGGATGCCAATGGTGCTAACGTTTTGGATCTGAAAACGTTGATTGAGGAGCTTGAGTCATCGATTGAGGTCCCTTCCGTTTTTATCTGCCCAATCTCGCTCGAGCCAATGCAAGACCCCGTCACCCTTTGCACGGGACAAACCTACGACCGTTCCAACATCCTCAAATGGTTCTCCCTCGGCCACAACACCTGCCCCACCACAATGCAAGACCTCTGGGACGATTCCGTCACGCCCAACACCACTCTCCACCACTTCATCCTCTCCTGGTTCTCGCAGAAGTACTTGGCCATGAAGAAGAAGCTCGAGGATGTTCAAGGCACCGCCTTGGAGCTCCTCGACACGCTCAAAAAGGTCAAGGGTCAAAACAGAGTTCGCGCCCTCAAACAGCTTCGCAAACTCGTCGATTCCCATCTCTCCACCAGGAAAACCGTCGAGGAAAACAACGGGCTTGCTTTGATTTCTTCCCTGTTGGGTCCTTTCACCTCGCACGCGGTTGGGTCGGAAGCGATTGGGATTCTTGTCAATTTGGATTTGGGTTCGGAGCTGAAGAGGAATCTCATGCAACCCGCGAAGGTTTCTTTGTTGGTGGACATCATGAACGAGGGAACCATCCAGACGAAGATGAATTGCGCCAAGTTGATTCAAATGTTGTTGGTGGAAGGTAACCCCTCGGAGACCGTTGTCTTATCAAGTTTGAGTCTTTTGGTCGGGGTTTTAAGGTTAGTGAGAGATAAAAAGCACCCAACAAGCGTTTTAACCGGACTCATATTACTAAAAATTGTGTGTTCGCGGGAATCGGTTAGAAGCACAATTGTAAGCATAGGAGCAGTGCCTCAGCTGATTCAGCTTTTGCCCACTTTGAACAACGAGTGTTTAGAGATAGCCCTCAACATTCTCGAAGTCTTGTCAACACTTCCTGAGGGAAGATTGGCTTTGAAAGAGTGTCCCAATATTATTCCCAGTGTGGTGAAGTTGTTGATGAGAGTCTCGGAAAGTTGCACACAATTCGCATTGTCGATTTTGTGGGCTATTTACAAGCTTGCCCCTGAAGAATGTGCTTCGAAAGCTGTTGAAGCAGGGTTGGCGGCGAAGCTACTTCTAGTGATTCAGAGTGGTTGCAACCCAGTACTAAAGCAGAAATCTGCGGAGTTTTTGAAAATGTGCAGTTTAGATTACTCTTCTAGCATCTTGATTTCTAAGTGTATGCTTACTGCCACAATACAATGAAAATGAAGAAACATTTGTTCATAGCTAACTTCGTATACGTATACTTGTTTGTGGCAATTGCAAATTGACGGTTGGAACATAACAACTAGTTGGTGGTACTACTAATTAGGTTAGAGTTGGTTGGAAATTCAAATCAGCACGTATCGGATAACGCTGTGTGCTTTTGAAATAATTGTGGGAAGCTGAGTTGTAAGATCATAGAAAACGATAATGTAATAGTAGTCCAATTTATACCGAAGCCCCACTTTATTGTTCCTGTGTGTTGGGATTAGCTGGAGGACGAGGACTGATTAATTACTCCTCTGTTTTTGTTTCATGAAAAGAAATTGAGGAAATAAGAGAAAGTTTCAAATTTGAATGAAGATCGAGACGGAGATTTTAATTTTTGGTTTTGAAATTGAATGATATTTTTTCCCTTTTTATTTGTGTTTAATTGAATAAAAAAATGTGTGCACTTGGTCTGGTCCAAACAGATAATTGATTTGCTTTGTGTTATTGTGGGAAGAGGGTAGTGTTGATGACAGGACAGAAAGTGTCATTTTTGGGAGAAAAAAGATGAAGGGTCAACAAGGAAGAATCTGGATTAGGTGCGGTCAAGATCGGGTGACTATAGAGTATTAAATAAAAAGTGAAGTAATTTTAAATGTCGAGGAAGACAACGAGACATAATTTATAGCATGCTTTTTCGTATTTAAATTTTCACAAATCCCGTTTTCCATTCCATGGCGCGGCCTCGTTTAATTTGAACAGTCCTGGGAGTAATGGGTCAATCAGATATTGATATGTATTATATTGATAAAATAGTTATAAAAGTGAATTTTTTATTATAAAAATAAGTTTAATACTTATTTTATTCTTTAGGTTTGGTAGGTTTTAAAATCGAAATCAATCAAAAAGAAAAATAAACTCAGTTCGTAAACAGAGAAAAAAAACTCAAAATATAAAATCAATCCTATTCAAAATTACATCGGAAAACTTTAAAACTTTTAAGATTTCAAACACAAGAAAAGAAAACCCATAATGTTATAATCACCAAAATCATCCTCTTCACAGTTCAATCCTCGTGAATTGTGAGCCAAATAACGAGAAAATGAGGCAGAATAGAGACTTTCGTTGTTGCAGAGACGCTAGAGAAAGAAGCCTTCACATCGACGCAGAGACGTTGCTACTCACGCCTACAATACCGCAGAGTCACGTCTTCACTGAAACTCGTCTTCTCTCTTTGCGAAACACTCTCGAACCAAAACGAAAAAAAGACTTAAAAAAAATGATTAACTTGAATATTTTTTACAAAATACGGGACAACTGTGAACATATGAAAAAAAATAAAATAACTTTAAAACAACCTACCAAACTTGACTAAAATAGGTATTAAATCATAAAAAAAATTATTTTAAATTTATTTAACCAATTCTCGCTCTAAATTGACTTGTTTTTTGTTTGGCTAAATTCTCAATTAAAGGGCTTGGCAAACAAAAATTGATGGCAGTATACTATTTGATGGAAGCTGGGAGTGAATTGGTAATTGCTTCCAGCTATGTTTAATATCTCATGTGTTTAGGTTTTTTATTCAAAAGTTATAAATGTAATACTATTTGTAATACCTACATTATTGATGTTTTGTATATTTGAAGTCTGTAACACAGCTTTTCTTTAAGGCGACAAGCACTTTTTGTAGAGAGAAAATTCAGTTAGTGAGTTCACACGCACATAATCATGGAGAGTAGTTGAATCAGATATTTTTTTAAAAGTGGATTCTGCCATGGATTACCTTTAAAAGTGATTCTTGCATGAGTAGTGAGATTCCAGATCAATAATCTGATGCAGTGCGAGGTTGTGTTCTTTAATAATCTCATTCATCGCAATACTCTGATGGATTAAAGGAAGACTTTGAAACACAAATTCATTTCGTCTCAGCCTGAAATTGTTTTGTATATAAATCATAAATTAAAAATTATACAACTTTTTACACGAGTTAACTTAGGTATAATTTATTTTTTAATTTGCTAATTTTTTTTTCTTCTAAACACGCCTTATATAGTCATAGAAGTCCTTATTTTTCTCCGCTAACTACTTATTGTAGTTCACTTTTGATTTTTATCACCGCTTCGTTTGCTTCTATTTTTATCACAACATATTTTCGAGCAGAGAAAACAAAATAATTACGATATTGCATTTTTTGTTAATTTTAAATTAAAAATAATTCTATAATTTGATTATATGGTGTATTTTTTAGATTTTAAAATTATTTTTTAAATATAATGGATAAATAAAAATACTAATACTGTATGAGTAATAAGATCAAATAAAACAACATTATAATAAAGATAGTTTTTCTAGTATTTTTATTTATTCTATTCCAAAAACAATTTCATTTTTACTCACTTGTGAGCTATATGCCTTTCTTTTTTCTTTTTTAACTTCTCAATTTTTATCATGTAATTAAAATAAATTTGTACTTGTAAGTAGAGTTAAATGGACTGTTTTTGTAGACTAGTCCATCTGTCTTTTCAAATTGGATGACCTTGGTTGAAATTTTCAATATATCAGACTTGGACGGATCTAATCGGCCAAAATGGTTTTTCTTGATTATGTTGTTTTCTATTTTTTAAAATGTTTAATTATTTAGATAGTTCATTTTTCGTGACTTTTTTAAATAAATTTTTACTTTTTTTTTCTCAATTAAGTTTTTATTTTTAAAAAATTAAAACAACTAGGTTCTTAACGTTATTTCCATTCTAATACCCTTAAAAAATTGTCACGTGTGACCTTGTCATTTTTTTGAATTTTTAATCTTCTTTTAATTTCTTTTTTATTTTTACTTTTCATTTTTTAAAAAATAAATAAATTTGTCATATGTAAAGTTAACTACGCGAAATTGACACTGTTACGTATCATTGTTATATCATTACTTTACATATATTTCAATTTATTTTTATGTTTTTATTTTATCTCAATTTAATTTTTATATTTTTATTTTATCTCAATTTAAAAAAAAAACTTAATCAAATTGAAATCAAAATAAACTTTTATTCGTGTGAAAAATCATTTATTTTATTCTAGTGAAAGGTGCTTAATAATGTAGATATTGATATTTTGTAGTTACACGTGAGTTTCAGTTTATCTACACCATTAATACCATATATATATATATATATATATATATATATCTTAATTATGAAATAAATTAAAATATTATAAATTTTATCATGTATATTTATAAAATCATTAATATAATTATTCATAAATATATTTTAAAAAATATTAAAGAATAAATATTATTAGCATAAATTTTGAGAAGTTCAAAATAATGCAAGTTACTAAATTAACTAAATATTGTTAATGGCCATTATGAAATATAAATTTTCATCAATATCAGAATACATACATGTATATACCTATTAAATATCATATTATTTAATATCTTTTATTTGATTGAAAATTTCTTTCTCATATATTATATTTACAAAATTTTATGTTAATTCAAAGTTATTTAACGTCTTTTATATATAAATCAAAATTGACATAATATTTACTTTTAAAAAGTATTTAAATACGAATCACTTAGTTTTTTGTTTAATCTTAACAAAATTCCAAATAGATTATCATGCTGATATAATTTATATTTTTTATGATGTAATAGAAAATCAATTTTATATAAAATTATTAATGACATAACATTTAACAAGAATTATGAGATAATAATAGTTTTCTATGGGATAACAATCGCTTTAATTCTTATAGGTTTAATAGCATATATTTTGTTCTTATTAATTTAGTTACTGTTTTGAAAGTATATGAAATTGATCTCATTTGTTCCTTTCTTTAAGTATGCATATGGTGGTGTTGATTTTTTCTTTCTTTCTCTTCTACTTTTATGTATAATGCAATATTTTGTCAGTTGTAACATAAATTAATTACTTTCAAATGAACAGTTTTAAATTTATTTTAATAATTAAATTCAATCAGAATAACATAAGTGCAAAGAATCGCGGATGCCATGGAGAAGAACAAGGATAAGGCTCAAGAAACCCTCCAGAAGAAGGAAAAAGTTGCGGCCAACAAGGAGACGGCGCGGCGAGTGGGTGATAGTGGTGCCGATGCACTTGGAAAAACAAAGGAAAGCGTGCATGATAAAGCCCGTGATGTGAACGAATACACGCCGGACACTGTAGAAACAGCGAAGGAGCATGTGGCTCATAACATCTCAAAGGCCAAGGATTCTTTGCGCCGCCTCAAACACGCATTAAAAAGCAGTTTTGGATCGTTGGAGAGCCTAAATTCGATGACGGGGTGACCAACTTGCTGGGGTTTGCCACTGCTTATGGGATGTGTGTGTGAGTTACGTTTATCTCCAGCTATGTGCAGTCGAGGGCCATGGCGAGGCACCAGTTTGCAAGAGTTAAACATTATTTAATTGACAGTGCATCTTAAATACATCAAACCATTTTCTTTGTAGACAAATAGCCAAGTATTCACAAGCTTGTAGGACAGTTTCTATATTTTAAATAAATTACCTATGCCATCCCCAACATATCCGTATGCATCTTTTAATTTATCAAGCGATATTAAAAAAATATAATTAGCACCTCCTGATGCAGATTTTCCCATACACAGACTCCCAAGAGAAAAATTTCCATTCTCTGTTACGAATTTGGATTATTTAGTTGCAGACAGTGGAAAAATCTGAATCTTAAGCTGAGATCCAAAAACAACCATTATGGGGCTGTTTGTTTCGGACCGGGTTCTTGAAACATGAGAAAGGCTTGTTGTCAAGTATGGAAGTAGGGCTCATCATGGTTTCGGTTTCATGGAAACCTTTCGGAGTGAAATTGGTGAACAACCTCCAAGAACTGAAGAAAGAAGACGAAACGAATTTATACACGTGGACATATTTTATTTATAAATTTATGATAACATGTGTTATTATGATTGGATTTAATTATTAAAATAAATTTTAAATTATTTATTTGAAAAGTAATTAATTTATGTTACGGATAAAAGACTGTGTTATACAGAAGAAGCAGAAAAGAGAAATATGTTTAATGAAAGCACGTTGACGCAAAATTTATTATAAAAATTAATTTTACTTGAAATAAGTGGATGAATTGACATTATTCATTAAAATTGGAGATAAAATAGGTTATTAAATTATTCTTATAAAAATAAAGTTTTAGTACGTAACAATACTAAGTTTCGGTTATGTGACAAACTCAAACCAAAACTCGTTTCTGCGTGTATTTGAGTCTCTAAGACGACGAAAACAAGCTTCTATAATGGGAGATTAAACTTTAGTTAAAATATTCCTTATATATTATCATAAAGCTAATACAAGTAATGGACTGTTAATAATTATTTTAATAATGTTATTTGGTGATGGGTATATACAACTTCAACTCAACTTCCGTTTCCCTCCGTTTTACTGTTAAACACGTGTCTGGGTCGTTTTCGTCTTTGTCTCATATGCAATGAAGTTCTATTTGTTTCGTTTCAAATTTTGTAGTGGCGACAAGTTAGAGCGACGTGTCGAATTAAAGTGCACGCCCACCGTAGTACACGAAGCACCCGATCCACGCTCTCTATCCTTCCCTTCACCCTCTTGCGATCAAAAAATTCGAAACCATAAACCTTTTTCACAGGTCACAATCTCCGATTCACCATTTTTTTTTTTCATATTTTTGAAAAATAGAAAATGGCATGGTTGGCTCGCTCCTTCGGAAATTCTCTCCGACTCGATGGCGACGGAGATCACGAAAACGACACCGTACTCGATCCACCTACCACGTCATTGAGAGACCCCCTGCAGCCGCAAGCACGAGAAAATGAATTCGGATCAGAATCAGAAGAAGAAGAAGACGAAGAAACGGAAGGGCGTGGAGTCAAAGAAGACCTCGACGAAATCAAGCAAACCCTGACTCGCCAATTTTGGGGAATGGCATCCTTCCTCACTCCGCCGTCAACGGATTCTCATTCTCATTCTCTTTCTCTTGCTCATACTCAATCCGATCCCTCTTCGTGTATCTCCAATCAATTCAAACATCGCTCTTTTTCTCCGAACGAAGAACCGCAATTGGACGAGGCTGCCGTTTCCAATCGCTCTAATTCAGTTTCGTTGGGATCCGATTCGGAAGGGGATTGCGGTCCAGAACAAGGCGCTGTTGGAATCACGGAGGAGGTCTTGGCCTTCGCGATGAACATCGCTATGCATCCCGAGACGTGGTTGGATTTTCCTATTGATGAAGAAGACGACACCGACGGTAAATTCATGCAGACACTCACTAGAGATAAACGCTGTTTTTAATTGGATCAGATCACAGCACGATTAATGGACATTGAAATTTTAACTGGCTCTTGTAGTTGTAGTTGTAGATAGATCGGTAGCTCGTGACCGTTAGTTACACCGTATGATACATGTTAAATGTCTTCGTAATTCAGATAATAATGTCATGACAGTATGAGATTTAATTGGATTCTTTTACTCATTCCTTTCATGTTGTTGAGATTTTGACGAGGTGAATTCTACTTGTAGATTTTGATATGTCTGATGCACAAAAAGAGCATGCAGCGGTTGTTGAAAGATTAACTCCTAGATTAGCTGCGCTCAGAATTGAACTATGCCCTTGCCATATGAGTGAAAGCTATTTCTGGAAAGTGTATTTTGTACTATTGCATTCAAGGCTTAACAAAGAAGATGCAGGGGTTTTGTCTACAACCCAGGTCAGTTACATGGGCTTTTGCTTTAAACTTTCATGTCCATGGTTTTCAAAGTTACCTAGTGGGCTTATACTTTGGAATTAAATTACCAGATAAAAATGGCCAATCATCCATTGTGATTAACTGGGGAATGTTTTGGCGTGTGAATAGTTGTAAAATATAAGTAATCAATGGAAGTAATAAATCAGGTTAATGATATGGAGTCCAAAAGCTACCGGACTGTTGCATTTATTTCCTTCCTTCATGCTGCTCAGTTCCCAACTTTATACGTGTGGAATTGGTAGAGTCTGTGCTTTCTGATTTTGAAATTTTTTTATCAAGATGAAACTATCACACTCGCAATGATTTTTCCTTTGAATTCTGGCTTGTCAATGATAATGTACAGGATATTTAAATCCTTGTCACTTACGAACTTTGCAGACGATTTCTTTATAATAACTTCTAGGAGAGATAAATAATTCAACGAACTTCTCCATAAGTTAAAATTAGCTTATGCACAAGTTAAATATTAAAATTTAGAAAACTAGGTGAGAGAACTTTTATAAATTAGTCTATGGAAAAGATAATTTCAATTATTTTTTTCTCTTATAAGTCCTTATGAAGAAGTTCATCCAATCAAAACTTGTAGGAGATTTCTTTGGGTTTCAAAATATATTCTCCTTACCTGTCCATTTGTCTTTCCGTTTTCTCTTTGGACATTAATAAGCCAAAATCTATTTGTTATGCGCTCGATGTTGTAAAATCTATTTATTCTGAGTTTTATTCTCATTTTGTAGAAGATATTTAGCAATCTTTGATTCTTTAGGCAAGGAAGATTACTAAATTCTAATGCACTTTTCTTTCACTAGTGCTTCTCTATTATGCCAAATATATTATTATTTATGTTGTAAATGTGTAATCCTTTTGTCTGTACTAAATCTTAATGACGCGTACTATTGATATTGACATTGTTTACGATAAATAAGTTCTTATAATCAGCATTCTTCAAATATTATATCTCATTTAAAAAATAGACAAACAGTAAGTCTTGAGAAGAAAAGCATACCTTTTTATATATAAGGCGAGCATAAATTTTATAGTTTTGCATTATGATTGGATGGTTAATAATTTAATTTGCGAAGCCGTTTCTTCTTTCAGCTTTAAATGTCTATAACTATTTTGAAATAATGTAGTTTGAAATTGGAGTAAGTTGGATCTATCACTGTTCCCTATGAAGAAAATTTTGTTTATTTATTTAAGTGTGCCTTTGCTTTGGTTGGTTTAGTTATCATCAGAAGATTGGTTTCTAATGTTTATATCTAATGTTTACGTGCACTTCTAGATTCACCTAGTATCATATCTACCTTAATAGGTACATGAACTTTTCCGATGTCTTAGTTTTAACACTTGCAGATCACGGCAGCCAGAGCATTGTGGATGCAGGAATTGCATAAACAAACAAAGCCTGACTTTGAAATTTTTGGAAGAAGTGCTTCCTACCCAAAAGACAACGCACGGTACAATGAATTAACTCCCAGCCTATTAGATGATGCTTATTCTGATGACATGCCTAATCAGACATATGGATATAGAACAACCTCTTTTTCCGTGAGGACAGATTATGAGACTGATAAATACATGGTTGAAACATCTGGAACGCATCTCACTGATAAGTCTGTTATTGAGGAAAAGTCAATTATTAAAACTGATAACAAGGATCCGAAATGTGGTCGACCCTCTCAAATTATTATTAAGGATTATGATGAAGATGACGATGAGTGGCCAGAGGAAGATTCTGATTTAGGTGAATATGGTGGAACAACTCACCCCATAGTAAATGAAGAAGACATATCCTTCAGCGATCTCGAAGATGATGATTATGGCATTAAACCTGTTACTTTAAGTACAGGTGGTTTGAAATTGGTTTGAAACTTCAGTTCAGACACGACCGTGGTCATTTTAGGTTCTGTAGATCCTCACTCAGCACTAAGAACAGTTTAGAAAGTTGTCTAATGTTTGGAAGCAAGAGTGCTGGTGTCTGGAACATTCTTTTTTATATAAAGAATGGTGAACGAAGTTGATAAAATGCCGTGATGCTATGTGAAGCCGTAAAAAGAACTTGTTAATCCTTTTTTCCCTACATCTTTTTTGCCGCAAGGCTAGGTTTGGATTCTAAGTTGCAGGCCGTGTTTTGAAACAACTAATGAAAATGAAAGAGTGGAACTAAGACTGTGATTTCTGTTAATCCCTGTTCTTTTGAGATTCAAAATGAGAATGGGGGATGAAATATATGCTACAATTCGAAGGACAGCTCTCTTTCTGAAGGTACATCATATAGGTGGAAAAAGTGTATATAAAATCTCTCTTATTTGTCCTCAAAAATAGATATTGGATTTTCTCGTGTATTTTTGGCGGTTGTAGTGGGGTTTGGGATGCTCTTTCGTTCCTTTCCATTTTGGGGTGTTGTCCTCCTGATTTGCCTTGCTGTAACTGTGTCTGAAAACAATGACGTGATTATTTGAACAACTTTGAATGATCGGATGGCATGATATGAAGGAGAAACAGAAGGTTGTAAATTTGGAAGGGAGAATTTTAGTTTGTACATTGACCTCAGTTCCGTTGTGCATTAACGTTTTGCAGATATACAAACGATTTCACTAATCCTTATTTTAAAGGTGATGAATGATTGATATTTGAAGTTTTTACAGGAAATTACACATTGCATATACTTTTAACATTTTAAAACAATTTTTTTCACCCTGAAGGGAGTGTTTGATTGGGAGAGCTTTTCAGGCATCTTAAGCTGCGAATTAGAATCTTATATTTAGTATGAATTAGAAACATAATTATAAAACAAATATATTTCACTTCGTGGAATCATATTTAGGAATAAAAAAATATATACCAAATATTGTCTCAAATAATGCAAAGTGAATTTGTTATAGATTAGCCTATATGGCTAGTTGATTTCACTTGACGTTTCCTGGTTGACTCTTAAATGATGATGGAAGCCTTGCCGAGCGCCAATTCACGGCTAATCTTCACTCGTGCTGATATTCTAAAAAGGTGAATTTGTTTGAATACTTTTGGAATGTTGGAATTTCAAAGGATTGATAACGCAGAATTAAAATAGATAAGAAATTAGTTCTGATTAGTCATTTTACTCACCAAGGTCACCCCAACAACAAAAAGCTATTAAACCTCTTCCGATTTTAGCTACAGATTCGAGTTGGAGGTAAGTTAGGAGGCTGACTACTTTATACTCTTTGAAATTACGGGAGAAAAAAAAAGCATTTATTTTCTTTTAGCCCTTCTGCTTTTCTTCTGCGTGTACAGCTCCTTTAACATCCACTTACAAATTGCTTCCTCATCTCCAAAATCTCAATATATCCATTGACAAGAGTGACGAAGTTGCTTTGTATTTTTTCTGTTAGGTCGCTTCAATTTGAATTGTCAAAAGTGTTTGGGAAAAAAGTTTTCTTTAACCAAATCCTAAAGTTATTTCACATAAAGCAGTGTAAGAAGAAACCAACAATTTTGGTAGTTAGAGAAAGAGGCAAACGTTTTGTGGTTGGCGGAAATTATTCGATGACATTGATTTTGATTTTTTAACTGTGGAATTGTCAAATTGTATGGATTACTTGAGTATACTTATTTTTTATGGAAGCCATCAAATGGATTGAATAATACAACGTGATAAAAGAAAAAACTTGCGTGAATTTTGAACTCTTAACAAGCAATTAATTAATAAATTAAAAAGTCCCCATGTACTTTTACATTGACATTTTAAAGTATTAATAAAACATTGGCGTTATGCATATATAGTTAAAAAGTGAATTGCGTTGCATTGCATATAGGGGTATGTTCAACAACCGTTTGTTTGGCGCGTACATGATGATGAGTGTGCACCACTGGTATTTTAATTACTGAGGCAAAGCAAAGTTAGTAGTTGGAGGAGTGTGGTGTAATGCCAGAGAGGTGTGTTATTTTCCCTCCAACCATTCAGATTTCAATAACTAACTGCATTTATTTCATTTCCATCTTCCTTTGTTTTCGCTGCCTGCATCTTCCCCTCTTATTTTTGGGGTCAATTATATATCCGCTATCAACTGCTGCATTACCCAACAAACCAATCTCACTTGGATACAATCCACAGGGTTTTCACTCTCATGGACCTTCCGCTTCTCAGGAACTCTCCCCAATTTTCTTCAAGAAAAAGAAAATACCTTCTCCTATTTGCCTTCTTCGGTGCCTCCGGTTACGCCGCCTATAGGGCTTACAATTCACCCTATGTCGCTCAAAAACGCCACCGTATTGCCAAGCTCCTCAGAACCTTCGTTACCGTCGCCGAGTTAATTTCCGATTCTGCACACTCCCTCACCGTTATCTCTAACGACGTGCACCAATTCCTCGCTTCTGATTCCGACGAGATCCCCACCAGTTTGAAGCAATTAGCGAAAATCGCCAAATCGAAGGAATTCTCAACGTCGCTGGCTAGGGTTTCCGAGGCTGTGACGATTGGAATTTTGTTAGGGTATAACTCACGTGCGGGTAATGATAATAACGGTATTGCTCCCTTGGAAATCACCGCGGAAGCTTCTAAATTCTCTGATAGGGTGTTAGAGAAGCTATTCTCGAAGGCTGGGACGGGTTTTGCGTCCGTTGTGGTCGGGAGCTTTGCGAGGAACTTGGTTTTGGGTTTCTATGGTGCCGAATCAACGGGGGAGAGGTCTCAATCGGGGGTTCCTAGATGGGTGAATGCCATTTATGATGAGAGGTGTGGCAAGTTTATTGGGGATTGTGTGCAGATTTTTGTGAGCACTGCGGTTGCTGTTTTTCTTGATAAGACGATGAATGTCAATACCTATGATGAAATGTTTGCGGGGTTGTCGAATCCCAGGCATCAGGAGAAGGTGAAGGAGATTTTAGTTTCCATGGTTAATGGGGCTGTTGAGACCTTTGTCAGAACTTCGCACCATGTTTTGTCTAACCGGAGTGAGAGGTTGAATTCGGGTTTATCTATGTCTTCTGTTGTTGTTCCAGCAAGTGAAGACGGGTGCCTGAAACAGGAGGTTTTTCTGCGGCAGGTCAGGATTGGAAGCTCGGTTGGGGGGGCTCAGGATGTTGGGTGGCTTGAACAGATTAAGTCAACGCTAGCGGTGCCGGCTAACCGAAGGTTTGTGCTTGATGTCACGGGGAGGGTAACGCTTGAAACGGTGAGGTCATTTGTGGCGTTTTTGATGTGGAGAATAACGGATGGATTCAAAAGTAGTGTTTGTAAGGTTCATGATGAGGTAGTGAACAAAGGACTAGAAGTGGTTAGATATATTGCAGCCAAGTCATCGGTTATTTTTACCTTGTGCCTTGCTTTGTATTTGCATATTGTGGGTGGTAGTAGGATTGTTTTTCCTGCTTAGTATGATGTTTCAGCCTACCTCTTAATTGTAATGCAGTTGGAATATAATGCAGAAAAATCGGATCTTTCAGTTAGGCAGCATATATATGTTTCCAGGTATTAAATTTTAGTTAATATTACAGTAGGTGAACAAGAAAAAAATTCTGGTTGTAATGTTCGAGTTACTGCTTCTAGTCTATTCTCCATGCCCAAAAGGAGAGGCAGTGGTTTGAGCCATTTTACTCGAATTTACTTTGCTTCAATGCTGGATGCATATAAACACAACACCTCAGAAAACTTGGATGATTGTTTTATACTTCTTTCTTGAATGGAAAACAAAGTTGTTCAATCATTGTAATAGTTAAAGCGTATTCATCTACAGCAGTATATGAATAACGGTTTTGTTGGCACTGGCTGGTACTAGATTAGGTAATGTTCTTCCATCTATCTTTTGTAATTTGTAAATAATAGTCTTCTAATTAGCCTTCAATCCTTGGTACTCTTAATCTTAGTCATAAAACCTAGTTTTAGTGCATTTATTTTTTTGTTTTTTATATGGCAAATCGACATTCATATTTGTTTGAATATGCAGCTTTCCTTTCTCTATAAAGTTTAGATTTAGCAGATTTGACTCTCTGCAACTGCCATTGGAAGTGGCTGTCGGGTTTGTATCTGACTAATTTTCAGATTGCTGATGTTGTCAGGTGAGTTTAGCCTTCTCTTATCCTCGAGCAGCAAACTTGGTTTTGTCACTTACTGGATGATCGACTAACTGCGTGCTTAATGTACCCTAATACATTTTTCTCTAAAAGGAACATCTCATGCACAAGCTTGCTTTACATCCTTTACATTGTTGTTAATATTATTAATCATTACTGTTCAGTTTCCTGCATTCTATTTCTTGCAATGGTTTCTTTAGGATTAGATTAAGAAGTCATATCATGAGAGAACTCTTACATTTAATTACTTCTGCTGAATGGTTTCTTTTTTATTTGATTAAGAAGTCCTATCATTAAAGAACTCTTAATTTAATTAGTTCTGTTGAATCAGCGATACTCTCTACGAGTCACGAGCAGTATACTATCACTGTTTTGTCTAGGTATGGCAATTAAATCTTAACCCATGACCATTCATATATGATCCTGCCCTGATTTTGATGGAGAAAATATGCTTTGACTGAGTATGTTCATGTTTTTTCCAATTTGCAATAGTGGCATGGGTATGTTTATGTATCTATCTGCACCTGAACCCACCTTAAAGTCACACATGTGGATGGTGTACTGCGTGAGAGATGAGAAGTACGAAGGTGCGGTGTCGATTTACTATTCTCGCCTTTGATTCTTTCTCACTATTTCTGAGACACTACACATGCATATGATCTCTCAATCTTATTTCTTATCATGGTTGAAAAGCATTATAATTATTAAATCTCTTAAATTATAATAATATATAATTATTCAAATCATATGTTCAGCTCTTAGGTTTCTATTTTCATAATTCATGTATATATCATTTGAATTAAAATGTACTTGGCCCTGATGAAGACCGGTTGGGTTTAAATTTTACATAACCCGCTCCTCCTAACCTGTAACTGAAGCTGGAGAGGCAAAATCTAGAATAGACTCATTCCAAATCCATACCTAGTTTTCTTAACTCTACTCAGCATTTTTGTCCGTTATATGTCTAAATGGGCCAGTTGCCTTTTATTATTCATGTCACCCTGTCAGGGATTCAGCTGTGATCAATAGGGTACGAGGTTATCTTTCAATGCTCTTACTCTATCCTGTCGAATATATATATGATGTTTTTGTTCTTAGAACATGACAATGCAACTCTATGTGGCTGATTAAAGTATTATAATATAGTTTGTATCCTTTTTTCTCTAAATTTGACTAAACTGTAGATTTGTGTCCTCTTCTGTTTTCTCTTTTGCCATGAATGAGATGTGGTTTAAGAGTTGAACACTGAAACTTTATAAACCGGTGGGACTGAGAGGCTATCCTTTCGTAGAATTAGAATTTGTTTGCTTCTCTGGCTGTCCCGTTTTCTTTAAACCAGAGGACCACTACCAGATTCTATACGCAGCCGGGTTAAATGTCCTTGCTAGTGTGCACAACAAAACTTAATTTGGCCGTCCACAACGAGACTTTTTTTCGCCATTTGAGAACCAATTACGTTAGAGACAAAAAAAGGAACCAATTACATAATACTGAATGTCACTGCAGATCTGGATTTTTCCCGGCAAACAATGTCTTGGTAACCCTTGGGGCTAGTAGGCAGTTAAAACTATTTTTATACACTACACCTCTGTCAATGAAGATGATGCATTCTGCGTCTCTGCTTCATTAATGTCCTTTATTTGCCTCCATATTGGTTTGTGCATTTACTTTATGTTCTTTATTTGCTAGACAATCTGTTTATATCGCAATTAATTATGGACGTTAGATAAAAAAAAAAACGTTATTCTTATATTTCTAAAGTACTCATGCACTATTTTAATAATATTGTACCAATTAAAAAAAGAAGTTAATTTTAAAAATTATATTTTTCATGATTAGTTAATTTTAGTTTTTTTCTTTTCACTAAACAATCTCATGGGGTTAACGTTTTCTACTTTTGTTAACAAAAACACATGTGCTCTCGCATGTGTGTCTACATTCTTTAAGTTTTAAGAAAAAGAGATTGAGAGTAACATAAGAAGTATCTGATTGAGAGTAACGTAAGTGTAGAAATTACAAATACGTTGAAGAGAAAAAAGAAAAAAATGAAATTTATGATAGTTTTATTAAAAAATTTAAAATAACGATTATATTATAAAAAGAGAATAATTTTTTTATATACAGGTATAGATATCATTTAGTAACTTTGTTTATTATATTAAGTTAATGAATCAAATCATAAAATTAAAAGTCCATGTAAACTATGGATCAAATTATTTAAATAGAAAAATATTGTTATTTTCACAGATAACGTTAATTACAATATAAGTAAATAATCAATGTGAAATTTAAGATACGTGATTAATTATGGACGTTTACATGTATTCATGATCTTAAATATTTTGGATTCCGAGTGTTTCAGTCAAATTAAAATTGAGTATAAGATTTTTATTCAAACCGACCCCATTAACACGATTTGAGGAAGCTTTGGCGTTTCAAAATTTTTAATATAATATAATTTATTTTAATTTTAATATATTTTATGTATGACATTCCAAAAAAATTATATATTTATTTTGATATTCTTAAAATATTTATTGAAACTAAGTCTGTGTATGTTTTATAAAAGAAAAATTGAAAAATTTATATATATTAAATATAATTTGTCCTCTTTTCTTATTTTATCTTATGGAAAATCCATTTATGAATTCTTAAACTACCTTATTACATATTACATATGTGAAACTTTCATTTATATTTAAGAAAGTTGTCTATTTTTATTAATAATAATGTCACTGTAAATTCAAAATTTCCTCTAATTCCTTAGCTTTGGAAAACATACTTTTTTTTTTTAAATAATAATACTTTTATTGTTATCATAAAAAAATAAACACAGTAGTACATATATTTTCACTGTGTATTAATCCAACACTAGTTACCACTAATCCAAAACAAAAATTATCCTAAGCAGTTTATTAAACAAATAATTAGTTTATCGTATTTGGAACATTACAATTCATTTAGGCAGACGTCATCATAATTATTTTTAAAATGGAAAAATAAAATGAAATACTACATAAATATATATATATATATATATATATATATATATATATATATATATATATATATATATATATATATATATATATATATGCGAAATAAACTGTTCAAATTAACTTATATTTAAACTAATTTAAAAGAAAAAAAGTGAATTACTTCCAAAACCGCCTTTGCAGTCCAATTGTACAGTGTTTGTCTACAAAATCTAATTGCCAAAAAATAGCGTAAAAGTAGAGCCTCATTTTACAGAGTAGGTGATGGGTTACAAAATGTAACACTCATGATATGATGAGTATCCATTACCAGTGGCTGGCGAAAGTTTACCCACGATTCTCGAAAAAGAAAAGGTAACCCATGAATCATGATTTATTACCTCATTAGATACACATCAACGATAATATACAACAGTATTGTTTTCGAAAAAGTGCAAATTATATTTTTTGTATGTTTGGTTCGATTTTTAAAATAAATGGTTATTTCTATTGATTTAAATACTTTAAAAAGGACTTTTAAATAATTATTGTGAAATGTTCTAGAGCTATGGACAATGATTACACAAAATTTTGTATAAAAAAATTGTGAATGTAAACTGTGATTTCTGTCTTCTTGCAATGCTGCTAATAAAAGGATGTCCAAGGTGTGATTCATGTTCGATGTGAGAGAGATATATAATCTAACAGAAAAATCTTAATCTATAAGTTGAGAATGTATTGAAGAACGTTATTGAGCAATAATTGTGAACGTAGCTTATGATCAAATTCATGAAATATTTAATATATAGCTGTCTCTGCCGTGTATTTTGTGTCAGATGCAACGTAACTACAATAGAGTACGCATCGTTTATTCTCGACTGCCATTCCATTTTCAATGTGTGGGGGCGCCTGCTACGTACATAACAATTTAGCTTAGGATAAAAGATAATTACAATTAACAATCAATTACAATACATAGCTTTAACTACTCTTTTTGTATATATTTCAACAGAAACTACTCATTTGTATATCCACTGTTTTGAAGCTTACACTTATATTTAAAACAACTTCATTATTTGACGTGGACAAAATGACACCTAGACAGTATTTGAGACAGTCATAAGTGAGTACATAAGAAAATAATGCCATGTTTTTTTTTTCATCTTAAAGGGGTTAACTAAATGGTGGGAAGAATATTTCTAATTATTATTTAATTAATGGTAACTGTTTACATTTTATAAAAAATAAGTATAAGTATTATCAATATTATTTTAAAAATACATGAAATTAACTATAATATAAACATTAATTTTGTAACTTAACAACATAAAATATAAAAACATCATTAAAATTAGGATAACAAAACTAACTAACCAGTCCGACTCAATTAGATATGCTTTGCTTTCTATTCCATCAAGGAAAAACACGCTTATCAACCTTATTATGGAGTAGGTCAATAGGACAATTTATTGTCCCACAAAAGTTAACATTTTGTAAATTATATATAAATATAAATATAAATATATATATTAAAACACACTTAATTACGAATATATTGTCTAAAACTTGATTGTTATAGTTGATTAAGCTTTGTAGAGTCCGTTAACTACGAAAAGCTGAAGCTTCTTAAGCTCTGGCTTCTGTTCTCGCTGTGCTCCTTTCAAATTATTGCCCAAAACTAATTCTATGGCTGCCACTACTTCTTCTTCCACCTGCACCGGCTTCTTCAGTCTCCGATCACCCAACTCCGTCGAGTCCAGGGTCTCCTCCACGCAAGCCTCCTCCGGTTGCGGAAAGTTTGATGGCGTGGCCATGTGGTTCATCAACGGCGTCACAACGGCTTTCTTCGCCTCCTTGAACCGTTGTTCTTGCATTCGCATCGCCACCCAGGAAGACGGCGAAGACGCCAACGACTTGCCGTTGATGCTCAACGACGGAAACCTCCGCCACGACGGTGTCGTTTCAGCCGCCGGCAGCAGGAGAAGGACCGGGAAAGGGAAGAAGAGTGAAGCCCTGATAGCCGTCGACGAGGACTGAAGTCAAGCGAACACAATCAAAATCAACGTCTCTGAATCTTCTCGGTATATGTGATCTAATGTTGCATCTATGGGTTATTAATATTGTGCCTTCACACCTTAATTATGTTTTGGAGTGATTTTGGAGAGCCAAAATGAAATTAAGAATTTATCTTTTATATTATTATACATAATGAAGAATGATTAACGTGTAATGAAATAAACTAAACGGAGTTTGGAGATTCCCCTTACCTTTTTGTGCAATTTTCTCATGTTTCATACAGCTTGACAACATTTCCATTCACCAACGTTTCAAGGAAATATTTGTGAATCGACAAAATTATGAAGTGCTTATTTGTACCCAGTTTTTAATTCTGATTGTATATTCATTTTTATCTTCAGCAGCCACCGACTCACGAGAGACTTTATGGATTAACATTATTGAGAAAATGTTCATTTTTAGTGTGATATTTAATTAATAAGTCGCATCGTAGTAACAGAAGTTTTATTGAATAAAATTTGCTATAAAAGTGTACACATTAATTTAGTAGATTAAAATTAAGTTATTTAATTAGTTTCATCATCCTAGAAAAACCTATGGTGAAGTTTGTCTATTTAGACTCAAAGTTGTCAGTAGAAATTTTGGTTTACATTGCAAAAACTGAAGTTTAATTTTTTATGAATCAAAAAAGGGAAAATGGGAAAGGAAGAAAACAATTAAAGTGATGGGCAGGGCAAGAAGATATTGAGTTGGGAACATGATTATTGGGATCGGAAAGAAGATGATGATACATTGTTAGATTTTGATATGTGTAGCAATTAATTTAAAAGTAACAAGTTGCAGAAAAATTGGTTTACAAATGTAGATTGGGCATGTTCTGTGGACTAAAGCTGCATTAAAAAAATGAACATGTACTCACACTCTGTCACTGAATTGTTTCATATTTGATGATGTTGTCGTTTGGATCGTGATGATTGCGTTGTTTCGGTGGACAAAGTTTCTTTTACTTTAAAAATGTTGTCCCTTGACTTAACATCAGTAACAAGGAATCCAAGAAATAGTAGAAGACGCGTTTGCGAGATAATTAAATTAAGGGAAACGGCAACAATTTTATTAGTGAGATTTTGATTTGCCTAATTATCTTTTAATTTTTTTACATCACTTTTGGTGCAATGGTGTGGACAAAAACACATGATTAATTCTGAGTTTCTCGTTTATGTTCAACTTTCTTTAACAAGTCTTGATGAATTACACGTGAATCAAGTAATGTTGTTTGTTTAGAATTTTAGTTTCATATTTATATGATATGTTTTTAAATTGAATTAATTAGAGTATTTTAATTTAAGATTTTACAATTAATAATGTGCAATCTATTTATATTATGAATCAATTTTACAAAGATGTTTAATTCAATGTGTTACTACAAGCTCACTGGCTACCGATCGGTCAGACTCATTGGCTACCGATCGGTCTCAATCAGCTTTTCCTCCGTTCGGTCTCGACAATTATGGAGCAGAGTTAATGCACAATGAATGTGATAACGGCTACCGTTAAATAATTAAGGTTTGTATTATTGACCATTAAGAGGTAAATTAATGTGTCAGATTCCTTTAGAACTCTATAAATAAGGGTTTAGGTTTAAGGTAAAGACAGATTCAACTCATACTACAATACTTCCTATTTACATCTTATTAGGATGTCAATATTTTAACTGTAGCAAACAGTTCATAAACCGCTCCTAACTTGAGCGTCGGAGTGCCTTTTGCAGGTACCTCCCCTCCTTCCACAACCGAGCGGGCAAGATTGAAAGTGACCGATCGGTCCAAATTGGAAGCAGGCAGGCGGATCGCGTTAGTCAGAGGCACCCTCTCCCGCGGCTCGGACAAGGAAAAGAGTGAAGACAGCACAACTGTACATCGGAGCAGACAACTTGGAATGTTTTGGATTAGGGTTCTAAATCCCGCCGAAACACAGTAAATTTCTCTTTTAAAGTGAATATCAATTAGGTATTGATACATTTCTTTCTAATAATAATAATTTAGTATTTTTCAATAGAAATTGAATGGTGGGAATAGAAATAAAATGTTGTAAACAAAAACGAAAAATATAAAGATAGATTGAGGTAAAAGCGTTTGAGAAACTAAAAACGTAAAATATATATATTTATATTTTGTTGGAAGGATTAATTGTGTCATTTATAAACGTACACTTACATTTGTAATGAAAATAAATAAAATTTGTCTCTAAAGTCAAAATGACATGTGAATATACATTGAACCCATTATGAATGATTCTGACGTGCCATCAACTGTGGAAGCGCATCGTTCAAACCGATGCGTAGTTACACACACATTTCACGTTACTCATTTTCTCCTTATTTACCCTTTTATTTCTTCTTTTTTCTACCTCTCTCTATATTTCACATATTTTACGTTCTACAGAAATATTACTTCAACATTTTACTTAATGTTTATCCCTTCTTTCTTTCACTCGCTACAACTATTTTACTTAATGTTTATCCCCGAAACTTCTACCTACGTAATTATTTTTTAATTTAATTAGTTTTAGTTTAACATAGAAAATTGAAATATAGAAAAAATATCCATTCCGGTAGTTTTGTTCTGTATACATCAAATACAAATCATATTAGTATGCAAAATGAAAAATTCACAAAATTAAATAATTTTAACATGAAAATATTAAATATATAGAGTGTTTGATCAATTTTTATATAGTATAAAAGGACACCACAAAAAATTTCATATTTTTATAACGAATATATATATATATATAAACTAAATGCCTTAAATTAACAAGTGTCAAAAATACTATAAAAAATTTGCAGTAAATGGACAAATTTTGGATATCTTGGTCCCTCTTTGGGTATTACTCACGAATGTATAAAGTTTCTAATTACCAAAATTTTGTATTTCAAAATACATTTCTATAATATTAAATATAAGCTAAAAGAAATTACTAAAAAAATTGTTAAAAGTAAATTTCTAACTATCTTTATGATCTTTATAAAATCGAAGAACAGTAAAACACAAAAAGATAATCTAGATACAACACAGTCAAGATACAAAAAGTAAATATCCAAAGAAGGCAAACAAATAAACAAAATCAAAAGAAATTAATATTTATGTACAGTTGAGAACCAAACAACTATGTTGTGGAATTTAATAATAGAACGATTATATAGAATATCTAGGACTTAGACATACAAAAAATCCAACTTAATCCGTGGAAAATGTTTCCTAACTGATTCAGACTAACAAAATGACTTCCAACACATATAAAAATACATATACAACGTCACTAGAAAGAAAATAAGAAGAGGAAAAATCACACTGAAATTACTTGGAAAAATAATCTTATGAGTCTTGATTTAAAAACTTTCACATTAAATACCAAATAATTTAATGTAAAACAATTTCACTTATTCACAAAAATATCACTACTTTTTTTTTCTCATTTTCCTTTGAAAATCCAATGTAAATAGTGTGACGTGAAGGATTAGTTTTAAACTAATATAATATAACTTTAGGATTTCCCATGTTTTTTTCATTATCGTTATTTATAAGAATCTTTTAAATGAAGAAATGTAGGTGACAACAGAATCACAAAATGTCATTTTGAACGAAAAAGCAATTAAAGAAATTCCACCATTGCTGAGGATTTGTCACTCGAATGACAAGCGAAAATAGTTATCACCACTATTACAAGGACAAAAACAAAATAATAATTAAACAACTGTTAACGAAAGTTAAAAATCGCCGTTGCCGGGGATCGAACCCGGGTCACCCGCGTGACAGGCGGGAATACTTACCACTATACTACAACGACCAAGTGATAGATTCGTTTATAATAAATTATATATATTATTTAATGATTTCCATTGGTGTGTTGAAGTGTAGATATTTCACGATCTTTCTTCTTCTCGAGCACTGTAGATATTTGGAAACTCACCATCACCTACGATTCTTTGCCATAAACCCTAAACTGGATTTGTTTCTCGAACATTGATAACCGAAAGCAATTGAGATGATGCTGAGCGATGGAGACGAAACCCCCTCAAGGTACTTGTAATTTCACGATCACATTTTTGTTCTTCTGCGCTCTCTTTTTTGTGGCTTCACTCGTGTCAAATTTTATGATTATGATTGGGTAATGGAAGGATAATGCAATCTCACATGGTGTTGCATCGTGCATTATTATTTTTCCTGACTTTCTTCTTTTGATGTTTTGGATGCGCTAATAATACTGTCCTGCATCATTTTTTTTTCTCTTTTTGGTAAATTGTAATTATTAGTTTTTTTTATTTGTGTTCCTAAGGTATGAATTGTTGAGCATGGTGAAGAAAAACTCCAAGTTAATTGGGCAAACGGTAGTTGAGGATCAAGATCAAGATACTTCTGATGTTGAAATGGATATGAGGTTTTGGCACGATGTTTTTGATCTGTATTTCGTCCGTGGCATGGAGTCAAGGGGACGTCAAGACGATGATCTTGTTTTCTTTGTCAGAAAATTGGTATGTCTTTTTCAACTTTAAAATGTCTCGATTCATTTAATGTTAATCTTTGTTCAAACGGGTTGTTCGTGACATATAATTACTATCTTCTTGCTATGTTCTTTGGTTTGAAAGTTGGATTGGAAGCAATATTTGATCCGTTTAGAAGTCTTGTTTTCCTTCAGGGTTCCCATGGTTCTGGTTCCAACAATAAAACAGAGATCGTCGAGCCTTATTTTGTACGCAGGTGGGCACCTAAGGTAAATTCAAATTTAAAATATATTCAAAGTCTCGTACACTTGTGCACACACAATATAAGGGTCAGCAGAAGTTCAAACTCCGAAAGTGCTTGTTGTCGATGTTCTTCACGCTAAACGATATACGATAAATCGTTTTCCTGTGTGCTTCATACATATGATGATAATATTCTAACTTGTGTCTTTTTCCCCTGAATCATTTACCTAGTCAAAGAAGACGAAAAACATGTAAAAGATGTTTCTTACTGATTTATCTTTTACCCGTCAATTGAAGTTGAAAACTATTGTCATAGGTGTTTGAGACTTTTAATTGTCATTGGCATTCATGGATATGTAGTTGTTAAAACAATTCAAAATTTATTCTAACAAATTAACATGTTAATGCAATCTCATTTTTTAAACTTGTTCCTCTTTTATTTGGTTTGGGCCTTAAAATTAGCTTGTGCTTACGTATGTGTGCTATTTTGGTCTTATAGCTGGTCAGTATATGATCTTTGACTCACACTCCTCACATTTGGGATTGCACGTCTCAATTAGATTTTTTAAGACTAGACATCTACCATCCAGGTGATCCTACAATGACCCATTTACAAGAGATCCAATTGGTTTAATAACAACCATTAGGATAAACTTTGATGCTGTGTATGTATTAGAATTTTGGTTTAGGCATTACTCAAAATCTAAGATATAGCCTAATTAGAATATAGGATTGCCTTAAAAAAGCAGAATTTTAGGTGAGTTTGTGTTAATTTGAGGTTAAAAAGTTGGAGAGCTCAAAAACATTTTTTAAAGCAACAATTTCTCTGTTCTTTATTTGGTGCATCAGAATTTCTCTGTTCTTTATCCAAACATGACAGTTAAAGTTGGTCTGGGCTTAGTATGAGTTGAATTATGTCAGGTATTGAGTGCATGAAAGTGTTTATGTATCATGTGGCTTGGCATTAATTTCCTTGTGAACCAATTATATTTTTTAATTGCTAAAATCCATGTGGTTTATTTGATAACGCTTTTTGACGTAGGATTTGGTAGTTCAACCCTTGTGATGCCAAATAATTTTGTTCACTTTTTCTCAACCAGTTGCAAGACTTAGTTGATGAAACTTCTATAGATGTGGACTGGAGGCGATCATTTTACTTGAATTTAATTGCCCATACATCATTCAGTGTAACTGTTGCAATTTGCAGGTAATGATCCTATTTCCTTAATTTTGTTTCCACCATTGTGTTTCACCATGGCTAATCTTTTAGATGATTTCACAACCATTCAGGTTGCCTCTTAATTTTATCTACTTTGTACCATGGTCATATGCATGCATCAGTTGATTTTTTTTTGTAGAATCTCCAAAGAACCGATCTCTTATTTCCTTAAATATTACGAAGATAGATGAGTTGTATTATTGCATTGTCATTTGGTCATTTATCACCTGCAAGATTTCTTTTATGCCAAATACCAAAGCTCATTTCAGTTTCAACAGTTTTCTTTTTTCCATATATTTTGTTTCATCATTTTCATTGTACTTGGAGTAACTTACAAATTCCGATTGAAACATTCTGCAACTTTAAAGAAGAATCATATGTATGTTTTTAGGCCAAGAAAGTGTTTGAATAAACTTTATAAATCCTTACAATTTAGGGTTATTGTCCATAGGTTCCCCACAAGCATTTATGTAGGCAATCTGATTTGAGTTATCTATTTCTCTAGTCGCCAGGATCTTCTTAATCATCGAACTGGGGAGGATACACCTTTATCCCCTATATACAAGGTATGTGTATAATGAATCTCTCCCATTTGCATTGTCCATACTTCCTCTACTTGTAGTTTTTTGTAAAAGATAATGTTCATTTTTTTTTATTTGTTTTCCTCTCTCCTATTTTATTATCTAATATTCATAGGTCAAAAATGAATTTTCAAATCTTGTCATATATCTCAATATAAGGTTCAGAGAAAACGGAAGATTTATGAACCCTAAGTCCTGTTTTGATGGGATGGTAATGAATAATTTCCATCTTCAAGCTACTGGTTTGGCATGTCTTGGATCCGTAGTTTCTTTTATGAAGGTCTAGTTCTTCTGGGCTTATTCAGGCTCACCCCAACCCACACCAAATATTTTAGTCCTAACTTTCTAGCTGATTCAATTTGTTCATTGTTATATTGTGTTGATTAATTGCCATAAGAAGATCTATTGAGAATGTCACAAATACCTTTGCACAATTCCGGGTTGTACTGTTATTCTATTATGATGAATTTCAGTTTTCATGGCTTCAAATACAGAAGTGTGGTACTGTGAGTGCTTTCTAGATTTCTGTTACTTCGAGGTTAATATATCCCCCTTTTATGTCTGTCTAAAGTCTTGATTTAGACTTTCTTGACATTTTGATCAAGGGCTGCCTGGAACCGTAGTCTTCAACCATTCCCATATGTCATAAACTGTAAATGTAATTCAATTCCTTCCCAGTTGTTGGTAATATTCCCTTCTATGTTTTACATCATTATATATTTTTATCTCATTCAACTTCTACATTAAACTATTTTTGTCCCTTTGAAATGGTGATTGTTTTGTTCTTTTCCATGGTCAACCTATTGTTGGTGTTGGTGTTGTTTAAATTTATTTATCAAGAAGGATTTTTTGAAATTTTGGACTGGAGGATCCCTTTCTGTGAAACTTTAAGCCAATGAAGTTTTTTTCTCAGTATTATATGCTTAATATTGGTGAGTTGGAAGTTTAAAATGTCTAAAACTCTAAATGTAAATACACATCATATCCTCTGATTTGGCAGTGACGCCCTTTGTACTTACTCAGATTGTGAAGACAGTTTATGCATCCCCAAGTCGTGTAAATTTTCAATTGGACTCTAAAAAGGCAAGTATACTAATCTTTTTTCTTTTGTATATTCATATGTAAAAGAATGAGTACTATTGTTTTTGGATACTTAGTACTTTTATTGACAATTACACTGACATTGATGTGTGTAGGAAGTGGAAACGACTCCTGCTTATCCAGATATATGTTTTGCAATTGATGATTTTGACTCTACTTTTGATGCTGTGGTAATAAATCACTTTAGTAAGTTTTACGTTTTTAATTACACTTTCATGTATGGAATGTTTATACTTACTCAACATATTTTGTGGTTTACATTTTCTAGTTAAGTTAGGTGATATTTTGTAAATATGCCCTGCTTTATATTGTTTGTTTCATGTTGCAAAATTGGTTTCAAGGTTACCTTGAAATGCTCCACTCTTTTATTTACTTGTGAAATTTCCACATCAATTTACAAAAATGTATACTAGTCACAGATTAATGGCTGATCTTGTTAATTGTTTAATGCTTATGTGTTTCAGTCAAGAGCTGAATTTTGATTGATATTAATTCTAAATTCTTAATTCACATTGTCATGTATTTATTTATTGTATGAATGCTTACTCTTGGTTGATTGGTCTTGACTTGCTCCATATCAAGAGTAGACAATATTGAATGCATTATGCATTCTCATTCTGATGACTTCATGAAATCTTGGTGATTTTGTTTCCGTTCAGGTTTTGACCGAAAAAGATCATTGCTATTGTGTAGTTCTAAACGCACATGATGGGGCAGCATTTCCAAGTGAGAAGGTGTCAAATGATTGTAATAATAGCTCCAATTTAGAAGTCCATACTAGATCCGCAAAGAAAAAGGATACAAAGGTTTAATTACTTCTTCGTTACTATATCTGAAATTTATTTTCCGTCCAGATTTTGATAATCTGCTCAGTTCATTCTATTAATAATTTTTTTTTGTTTTATTTAAATGCTGCATAATATGGACTGTATATTCCTTCTACATGCTTTGGTGTTAATGATGAAATATGCAGCTGGAACATTTGTCACTTTTTGCAGATGCCAGGGCAAAAGATAGTGCTTGTAATTTATTTAATTGAAATGTGAATAACTGTCTTTACACTTCTCTGATTATAGCATGAACATTATAAGATGAGACATTCATACCACTTTCCTATGTTTATAAGATGCAGCAAATTGTCTGTAAAGAATTTGTTTGCAGGACTCACTTTGAGAAAACATCTAAGTTCAACATAAGAAGGCCATACCTGAAATGCATGCTAGAATATTAACTCCTAATGAGCTTTCATATATGAGTGTGATTTCTTCAGATATGCTCTCTATATTTAACCTATAAATAGGAAAGTATATAGAAATTACAATTTTATCTAACAATGTGCCTTTTTTTTTATTGATGAACCAAGTTTTATTTTCAACATTCTCTGCCTAATTCGTCAAGTATCTACTTAAATTATTCAATGGGTATGTCAACAAACAAAACTTATGCAGAACTTCTTAATTTACTAACTTCAACATTCTGATGTTCTGATATCTCTCCGATTTGCAGCTTACCCTTTTCTCAGGATTTGTAAGCTATCAAATGGTTCGAGATGCTTATGATGGTAATCTTTGGGGATGTAATTTTTAATATTTTGCATATTGTCACCATAGTATTTTACCAGATATGTGGATGTGGATAAATTCCTTTCCTTCACTTGATGTGTCAATGTTATTTTGAATATCTTGATCTTTGACAAATCCATTAACCATGGTTGGGTAATTTTATTCATCCTTGCTAAAATTAAGTGCCCAACCATATTATGGTATTTCATAAATTCTATTTACAGAAATTTTCATATGTAGAGCAGTTTAATAGATTAATCTTTAGTAGCATTTTCCCTCTTACTTGCTAAAGGAACACTTTACTTCCTTCATACCGGAAATTCCACAAGCTCTTTATGTTGTACGTAGCTAATAGATGCCACATACCATATATCTGTTGTCTCTTTGGTCAGATACAATCTATTCCCTCTTGCTTCACAGCAGGTGGCAGGTCCCGATTTGGGAGCCTTTTATCAGTGGGCCATTCTTCTGGCAAAACAGATAGGATTTACATGAAAGGTCCTGGAGGCCGAGGAGAAGTTGAAGTAGCTGTTTCTGGTGTTGCAGGTAACAAACCACTTTATGCCTGGTGTTTCGGTATAAAAGTTGAGGCTGAGATATGAACCTGATGAGTCACGTCCTTTCCTCCTAGAATGTTGTTATCTTCACGTCTTCTTTCTGTTCAGAATACTCCGGGGAGAAGAGAGTGGGTACCTGCGATGGCACTCCGACGCTTAAGTCAGAAAAAAGGGAACTGGAGAACTCTTTTAGTTCAATAATCGAAGAAAATGATAATTTTCTCTTTCTCTAATTCAGAAAAACGTACCTTTCCTCCTCCTTGTTTTTCATATTTAACCTAACGATAAAATAAACCGTTTATCTAAAAATCCGGTTGGTTAAAGAACTTGACCATTTGGAAAACACAACCGTTAGGTCGTGCTTGATACTGGGTCAGTTGATCCCGTGATTTGTGGCACTATGTAGATATTTCTAACTGTTTAGTTTATTAGGATTAATATATCCATATTGAATAAAATTGACCGGACGTCTCTCCTTTGACATTTGATTGGATTGTCGTGACTTCGCGGGCTAATCCTCAACTGTTCAGTGCAATCGACATAATCATTAAACAATCGCTATAATACGATCGTTTAATGATTAATGCCAAGAGGGTGACTTGCGGGCAAATCGCCAACCGCTTAGTGCAATCGACACGCACATACGATCGCTACACTACGATCGTAAGATGGCTCGCCATTGTGTGCTTTATTTTATCCTTAATGGTCGCCTGGGTTACCAGTCGACAGTCGATTAACTCAGATATCCTACTATACATAATGCCCCCCAAGTCCGAGTAAACGAGCGCGGTTTTCGCTTGCGAGTTTACTATAGGACGTTGAGTGTACAGTTATTGGGTAAGTGCGACGCATCATTTTGGCAAAAAGGCTTTAGGGTTTCCAGCTTTTGGGGTATATGAAAAGACATGAAAATGGAGCCGTTGGATTAAGTTGATCTTACGTCGCATGATGTTCTGGCACCCTTGGCTTCTTTAATACGAAAGGGAATGTGAAAAGGTGTGTTACTTTTACCAAAATCAAAAAGCATCCTTTTCCTTCTGGTGACGGTTCTCCTGCTTTGCAAAAAGTTGACTCTGCTTCCATACGAACCCGCCAGGTAAATCTTTAATCCTTTCTCCGTTCTACTGTGCTTATTGCCGATAATGGAAGAAAAGGGGCAGAATGCCCAGGTTGACACATCGAGATCGTCATCGATGGCGGAGCGTCACGAAATCACCACCATTCTGAGCGGTGAAAGTGCTTTCTTGTACGGAAGCGTGTTGAGTGAAGGTCCAGAAGATTGTGCTGAGCCCACGACTAGTGGTGGTGGCTATGACTGGGCTTTGCGGGAAGTAGGTGAATTCCGTAGCTTGTTTAGAAGTAGAGTAGTGTTAGCGGATTGGGTAGAAAACAGTTGTATCTTGAGAACCCTACATTATAGGTCTTGCTTTAAGTTGGTGGCCTGTCGTGAGGATGAGAGAGTTTTTCACGGAAGAGAAAACGCCACCAATGATTTTTTCTACTGTAATTCCTCGCCGTTTTATGATCTGTATGTGAAATTGCCCTTGACCAATTTTTAAATGAAGTATTAAGAACCCTAAATGTGGCACCTACCCAACTGCATCCCAATAGTTGGGGGTATATGCAGGCGTTCGCTGTCATTTGTCAAGCCTTGGCTATCAGGCTTACTGTGGCATTGTTTTTGCGTTTCTTTAGATGTCGACCGGTTGCTAAGAAGGGTTGGTTATCCTTAATTTCTGAACATGGTGATGCTCTCCTGGAGCTTTATTTGCAGTCGTACAGAGGCTTTAAGGAAATTTTTTTTTAAAGTGTCGATTCTCGACTCAGGGCGACCGTACTTTTTTGACGAAGATGGAAGTCCGAAGTTTCCTCTGTACTGGACACAGGATCCGTTGAGATTCACCTCATGAGCTGAGGATAAGATGAGGATCGAAGAATTAGAGACTTTGAATGTGTTGACGGCATTGCCACGCCCCTTTTCTTCCTGTCAGCTCATAAATTGTCTCGAGCATGATGATTTCGACTCGAGGGTAATCATGCTCGAGACAATTTATGAGCCGACGGGAAGAAAAGGGGCGTGGCAATGCCGTCAACACATTCAAAGCCTCTAATTCTTCGATCGTCATCTTATCCTCAGCCCATGAGGTGAAGCTCAACGGATCCTGTGTCCAGTACAGAGGAAACTTCGGACTTCCATCTTCGTCAAAAAAGTACGGTCGCCCTGAGTCGAGAATCGACACTTTAAAAAAATTTTCCTTAAAGCCTCTGTACGACTGCAAATAAAGCTCCAGGAGAGCATCACCCGGCTCAAAAATTAAGGATACCCAACCCTTCTTAGCAATCGGTCGACATCTAAAGAAACGCAAAAATAATGCCACAGTAGGCCTGATAGCCAAGGCTTGACAAATGACAGCGAACGCCTGCATATACCCCCAACTATTGGGATGCAGTTGGGTAGGTGCCACATTTAGGGTTCTTAATACTTCCATTTGAAAATTGGTCAAGGGCAATCTCACATACAGATCATAAAACGGCGGGGAATAGCAATAGAAAAAATCATTGGTGGCGTTTTCTCTTCCGTGAAAAACTCTCTCATCCTCACGATAGGCCACCAACTTAAAGCAAGACCTATAATATAGGGTTCTCAAGATACAACTGTTTTCTACCCAATCCGCTAACACTATTCTACTTAAACAAGCTACGGAACTCACTTACTTCCCCCGAAGCCCAGTCATAGCCACCACCACTAGTCGTGGGCTCAGCACAATCTTCTGGACCTTCACTCAACACGCTTCCGTACAAGAAAGCACTTTCACCGCTCAAAATGGTGGTGATTTCGTGACGCTCCGCCATCGATGACGATCCCGGTGTGTCAACCTGGGCATTCTGCCCCTTTTCTTCCATTATCGGCAATAAGCATAGTAGAACGGAGAAAGGATTAAAGATTTACCTGGCGGGTTTGTATGGAAGTAGAGTCAACTTTTCGCAAAGCAGGAGAACTGGAAGGAAGAGGATGCTTTTTGATTTTGGTAAAAGTAACACACCTTTTCACATTCCCTTTCGTATTAAAGAAGCCAAGGGTGCCAGAACATCATGCGCCGTAAGATCAACTTAATCCAACGGCTCCATTTTCATGTCTTTTCATATAACCCAAAAGCGGGAAACCCTAAAGCCTTTTCGCCAAAACGGTGCGTCGCACTTACCCAATAACTGTACACTCAACGTCCTATAGTAAGCTCGCAAGCGGAAACCGCGCTCGTTTACTCGGACTTGGGGGCATTATGTATAGTAGGATATCTGAGTTAATCGACTGGTAACCCAGGCGACCATTAAGGATAAAATAAAGCACACAGTGGCGAGCCATCTTACGATCGTAGTGTAGCGATCGTATGTGTGTGTCGATTGCACTAAGCGGTTGGCGAGCAAGTCACCCTCTTGGCATTAATCATTAAACGATCATATTATAGCGATTGTTTAATGATCATGTCGATTGCACTGAACAGTTGATGATTAGCCCGCGAAGTCACGACAATCCAATCAAATGTCAGAGGAGAGACGTCCGGTCAATTTTATTCAATATGGATATATTAATCCTAATAAATTAAACAGTTAGAAATATCTGCATAGTGCCACAAATCCCGGGATCAACTGACCCAGTATCAAGCACGACCTAACGGTTTTCCAAATGGTCAAGTTCTTTAACCAACCGGATTTTTAGGTAAACGGATTATTTTATCGTTAGGTTAAATATGAAAAACAAGGAGGAGAAAAGGTACGTTTTTCTGCATTAGAGGAAGAGAAAATTATCATTTTCTTTGATTATTGAACTAAAAGAGTTCTACAGTTCCCTTTTTTCTGACTTGAGCGTCGGAGTGCCTTCGCAGGTACCCACTCTCTTCTCCCCGGAGTATTCTGAACAGAAAAAAGACGTGAAGATAACAACATTCTAGGAGGAAAGGACGTGACTCATCAGGCTCAGATATCCTACTATACACCTGGGATTTCCAAAATTTTCGTTGGCATTTGACATGCTATGATTTTTTACCTTACAGGATTTCTGTAGTACAAGACTTAAAAGAAAATAAGATATTATAAAGTTTGAATAATATTCTTCGTCGGATTGAAACATGTTAACATATTATTGTTTGTTTTACTTTATGTGATTTTGTATTAAATTTGTTTCAATCAGGATAGCAAGTGCTTCTACGGTGTTTATAGGGTTAAAAGAACAAAGCCTCACGGCAATACCGTTTCTTTCTTTGACTATTCTAACCAAACATGTTGTGAAGCTTGTGTATGTTCCAATCTTATCAATTTAAAGATAGATATAAGGATGGCTGAAATGGAATCTCTCTGTTGCAATGTCAGATCAAAGCCACGAGGACTCAGGCCCATTTTCTCCAGTTATATCAAAGAAAGGGTTCGGGCTTGGCGTAATTGTCCGCAGAGCAGCTTCCGCCGCATCAGTAGCAGCAAGGCATGCTTATGCAGCGGCCTCTACCTCTAGCTCAAATTTTGATGATTTGATACCTTTGAAGTGCAGCTTAATGTCCATATCATTGCCCTGGGAATGTATTGCCTATGATCTTCTGTTTAAGGTGTGTTGATCACTAAGGGTTAAAATGAATTGCATGTTTTTGTTCTCATTGCTACCCTTCGATTTTGTTTCACTGATTAGAACCTGATCATAGTAAGTTTGATTGTGAAATTAGGGAGCTCCTGCGGTTAACATGTGATCATTAATTGTGTCTGTGGGCGCAAAGAAAATCCAAAAGGAGATATATGCAGGCACACTATTTTTTTAGACATGAAGTTCGTTTATCTTCTGACAGAGTTGTCTTTGGTGCATGTCGTGCAGGCGCATACTCAGAAATGTGCATATTTGGGGTTGGGTTGAGCATCTCTTGGTAATTTGTTGCATCTGGTTATACATCTATGTTAGTTGGTGTATGTTGGATTATTGTAATTTTTATATTTTCAATTACTAGGGTAGGTTCTTCTCGACTAATGCATTCTTTTAATTATTTTAAAAGTTACTTATATCTCTTAACAGATTCCCCTAGAGATAAAAGGTGAAAGAAAATGATCTCCAGTCAAAGCTGCACTCAGGCAGCGATTGCCACTAAAAATGGGACTTTTAATGTATGGGTTTATTTATGAAAAAGTATGCATTCTTCTTTGGTTAATCTTCATAAATAACTTCATGAGTGTAAGTGCTAACGTGATTAAAACTTAAAATACCCTACTTGTCTCTATTTTTCTTTGACAGCTACATAAATAATCCATCAGCTCATTTTTGCGAATTCATACATTTTAAATTTATTATTATTAATAATATATTATCTTTTCGACAAGTTCACTGCATTACCTAATTTTTAACTGATAGAGAATTTGAAAGTTTTTCGTATTATGGCAATATTAAACAACACAAAAAGACACGAAAGTCATTTGTTTACTTCAACAGATAGTTCATAATGGATGTCCTTATGTTTGTTTTTCTAATCTATGTTTCTAATCTATAAAGCATTGAGTTATTCAAGTTGTTGTACTATATGTTCATTTAGAGTTGCCGACAAATTGTCTGAAACTGTTGTTTAGTTTCTTTTTTTTATCAAATATTTTCAAGGGGATGAAAGTTACGGTTTGAAGGGGATCAAATATTATCAATATTAAAAAATTAATAATAGTAATTTGTCATAATCTATTTACTGCTTTGACAGATTATTGCTTTTGTTATTTTTTATAGCACATGATTGTGAGAATTGTGTCCTAAATTAATCTACTTTTGAGAACTCTATTATCACTCATAGGCTTGCTACCTAAATTATTAATTTTTATTGTTATGAATATCATGCTTTGAAAATTTTAATATATATAAATATATCTGGATGGAAACCCAAGTTTTTTCTATGAAAAAATAAAAAATAATTTGAAAATAAATATCAAATATGGGTCATTATGGGCTTAACAAGAAATAAATGTTTTTTGAAAAAATTCTCACGAAATCATATAAGAATATCATCTTAAACTCACTCATAATACTCGTCAGTTGGAGTGCGTAGACGATTGACTTGGTAACCATAATTTCATCAATCATTTGATCAATCATTCAATATTGTTGTATCACAAACTTCACGTGTATAATCTTCAAGTTAAAATTGATTTTCAAGTCAATTTAATAGTGCTATTTTTTATCTTGAGCATTTCATGCAAATGATGGAATGCATTGCTCGTGACTAAGTTCATTGTAATTGCATTCCTTTCGTCATCATACACCACGCGTTTCACTCACTTCTCTTAGTGTTATGAATAATTGTACTTTTATTGACCGCATAATGCCGCACCCTTCAACAAATATATGTAATTAATTTCTCTCCAATTACGAAAACATTTAATCATCGTCAAAGACTCCAAAACTATACGTATTTTTTTCATTAATATTTCTCTAAACTCAGAAATGCCAACAAATTAAAAATAATAACAATTGGGTGGCAAATTATACAACGAAACTTTACACGAGGGATGAAATTAGCCTTCTCCTTTGGCCATTCCCTGTGTGTTGGAGAATTGTTCCCTATTGTCTAAAGAAGCAAAAGCCAAGTGATTAACTACATGAAATGCAGTCTGTTTATTGTAATGTCATTGCGGCCACAAGGTTAAGCGAAAAAGAAACAATTAATTGCCACAGATAAAGGAGAAGCACCTAAATTGTACTATTCTTCTTTCCATTACATTTACTTGCATTGATGCACATGCAAGCTACTTTAGCAAGCTAAAAAAAGCGATTGCTTCATTATCTTTTCCCTTCATTTAATTAATCAAGATTAACCAAAATGGCAACCCAAGTGATTGCATGTTATCCCCCACTCAACACTGGTGCTTTAATATTGCTAATAGTCCAAGGGAACCAACTACCAACCACTACAAAATTGCCCCATATACTCAACTAAGAAAACTACCCAAGAATATTCCTCTCTATTGTCTATCAAATAACTTCAAACTCTCACATCAACTTACACATATATACAGCATTCTCCATCACGGTTTTAGGCCTCATCATATTACTTTGGAAACCCTAATGCCAAAACTACTTAAATTTTACATACACTAATGGCAAAACATAAATAGTGATTTTTGCTTTCCCTTTTTATTATATCTACTTTTTTATTTTCACCCCCACACACTTTCTTTTGTGTATTTTTGTTTACGTCCCTGTCATTTCCACAATACTGTTACTTTTTTTTCTAGAGATTCCATTGGTCGTTTACACTATATCTCGGGAACCCTTTTCCAAATTATTCAATACGGAAATGTCATGTTATCATGATAACTAAAGCTTTCAAGCTGTTAACTTTTAAAATGGTGCCACAATGTGCTTTGTGTATTCATGGTATAAAATTATTTCCACAGTCAATCGACCAAAATCAAATGGTTTTACTATCATAAAGTAAGATTGGTTCCGTTTCTTCCTTCTCCACTTTTTGCACTTTTCATCTCCACTTTTACATGTGTTTATCACACTTTACACAAATTTATATGTCATAAATGTATAACATTTCTCAATTTAAGTTTTGTTAGTGTAAACTCAAAGTGATTGTAGCCTGTAACTAACGAATAAATACGTAGGTTTGGCATGAAAAAAAAAAATTAAAACTACGTAGACCAATACCGTCTTTCTTTTCTCAAAAATAGTGAATTTACTCCACATTCGAATATTAATTTTTATTACATGGTTTCGTTTTTTTTTTCTTTGTGGACAGAAGTTAGATATATGTTATTTAAAAAACACTTTCACCACTGCTTTCTAATTAAAATTAACGTGTAATTTTGGTGTTGGGCAGCTTTCTAATCAAGTTTGTTGTTTATATGTTTTTGTTTGATCCTTCGTCATTAAGATAAAGCTAATCTCTTCAAAGAACATCATCTTCATTTTGTTACCTTAGCAAAAAGGTTACCCAATCTGAATCTCTCCACCTCCCACTCCCACACACTAAACTTTACTTCAATCCCTTCTCTCCACAGTTTTTATTTTTTCAAGTAAAAAAAAAAAACTTAGCATAAAAAACCCTAATTATATTGATCAATCACTTTTTTATGAAAGGTTAGCATCAAAACCTACTTACGTCCATTAAAAAATTATTAATATTTTCTGTGAAATTAGTTTTCCAGAATCTTTTGCACTGATGGGCCCCACATTTTCCTTTTCCACTCCTTCAAATACCCCTCTCCTATCCTTCCATTCCTCCCTTTTCCCCTTCCTTCCTCCCTTCGGTTCACTCTTTTGAATTTCCCGGTTTCTCTTCTCTCTTTCTTATTTTCTTCTTCTAACCCATGTTGCTCCACGAAGCGGTTCAGTTCCCGTCTTCTCCGGTTCACCAAACCATGCTGACGCAAAGTGATATAGAAGACCTGTTTTCTCTCATAAACAAATCCATAGACCGGCCCAGCCCGGGCTCCGGTTCGCAGGGATCGAACCGGACGGTTTACACGTCCGAGGAAAGAAAGCTGAGACGCATGCAATCGAACCGGGAATCGGCCCGAAGGTCCCGCTACAGAAAGAAGAAGCATCTTGAGAACCTGACGAGCCAACTGAAGCGGTTGAGAATCCAAAACCGGTTTCTCAAAAACCGACTCGCCTCGACCATGCACCAACACCTCCTTCTATCCCTACATAACGATCATCTTAAATCCGAAGCTATTGCCCATATGGCCACTCTTTCGGATCTGTGTGGGATTTTGTTTTAGACTCCATGCTTTCACATTAATAATATATTACAAAACGCTTCGTCGTAAAAACCAAGTAACAAAGCATTCACACTTCATATATAATTTTCATATTAAACTTTTCTATGTTACTAGCTACGTATATAGTCATAGAATAAAGTTCTCAACCCTCGAAAATTGTTGGTTGGTGAACCGAGGTAGGGAAAAACAGTAATGAATGCCCTAGAAAGTGGTATTCTTTATGTTCTTTTGGCTCAATTTCTAGCTCTAGGAAGAGGAAAACACGTTTACGTACGTGCAGTGTGGTGGGTTAAAGAAGCCCCAGGTTGTTGGAAGTACGATGTAGGTTTTTTATCATGTTGTTTCCTTTTTATCTTTTGTTTTGTAAATCTGTGTAGCATTATCGAGTGACGAAAATCATGAATAGGGTTTGTCATCTTGGTGGAATATGTAAATATTTCTAGCTATTGGAAAATGGAAGGAATCCATGCATCTTGTTTCTTAGTATTAGTTTTTGAGTCTTTCTGCGTAATCTTCTTCATTCCTTCGTGTAACAGAGAAACAAGTGGCATAAAACTTGAGGTTGTGAGGTCATACATAGGACCTACACGTGAACGATTATTTCTAATCATGTGACGAAAAGTACTTTTTGTAGCAGCGATGTGACATGAGTTAACAAAATAAACAATAATAGTGTCTTTTTTTTATGGTATATTCGCCCAAGTGAGAGAAGAAAGAAAGTAACAGATGACACCTGTGATGTAATGGAAAGAGAACAAAGGTATATGAGCATTTGCTTAATAAAATAATTTACAGGAATCTTAAAATAAAAAGTAATTCGAATATTAGATCATTAGAATAAAAAGTAATCTTTTAATATTAACAATATAGCGTGATAGTACCTATCTAAACTAAAATAAAATCCCGTAAGAATTTCTTACAAATATTTTGTACTTCAATCTAAAAGTAGGGATTATGTGTTTGCATTTCATTTTGTTGTTAAAACTTAAATATTACATTTCTGCATTATAAATATTTATAGTTTCATCGTACTTGGATGTATTGTTAAACATTTTAATTCACTTATACATCATGTGTTAGGATTATTATTGATTTACTTAAAATTATAAAATAATATATTAATATTTGAATATATAATTAAGAATATAATTGTCATGAAAGAGTAATTCATTTTAAAACACTATAATATTATTTGTCAGTTTTTTCAATTTTACAAATTTATGTTTATTTTCTTTGTCTCATATGTCTCGTATGCATATTATGATATCAAATTTAATAAAATTTATTTTTAGACAACTTTTTTAAGTAATTTTTTAGTAAATGTCATTTTTAAGTAAAAGTCGTGTGATACTTCTCATGAATGGTTTAGATGGCTTCCTCTACTAAAATGGTGGTACAATATCAATTATCATATTGTCATAAAGTGCAGTCCGATTATATTTGCCTCCAATAAACCATCCTTGAGATTTGAAGTTCTTCGAATAACTCTCTATTTCTAGAACTTCTTTCACTACTAAGACTCTTATTTCATAAATATATAATAGAGTAGAGATATCGCAAGAGGGATGCGACATTGGATTGACTAGGTTTGTGTATATATAGGTAATGAATAATTGATATTTTGAGAATTATTTGATAATTATAACATTATTTTTAAGTTTTACTTAAAACATAAAACATTTCAAAATGATTGAGGATTTTATGAATAAAATTAAAAACTACTCTTATAAACACCTGTAATAATAGCTTGAATGTGTGGCCTTTTCCCATGCTCCCTTATGCCCAAAACAAATTTGATGTCATGAGAAGGAATGTTATGGAATATCCATTGAATTACAATCTTCATGGTTTGGTGAAGAGTTTGACTTCCAATCATCATTTTTGGGTGAAGAGCAACGGTGAACAAGGTGAAAAAAGTGTTTTTTTTTCTTTGTTAGTTCTCTCCATTCTTCCATTGTTCTTTTTTTCTTTCTCGTCTCCATGTATACAGAAATAGTTCTTCACTCCAAAACGCTCTTTTTCATTTGAAATCTTGCTACATGTCTCATGTCTCATGTCTCGTATACATATTCATCTATTTATTAATATACGATGTTAAGTTTAATAAAATTTATTTTTGGACAACTTTTTTAAGTAAATTTTGAGTAAAAGTCATTATTAGAATAATTTTTATTAATGATTTTAATGTGTATTTAATTAGCAATATATATAAACTACTTAAGAAGACTCTGATGATTATTGACACGATCTAATATGTTCTCTCATCACATATTCTAAATTGTTATGTTCTTTTATCACACATTCTAAATTGTTATATTCTTTCATCATACATTCGAAATCGTTATCTATTTCAGTACTGATGCAGTTATATATTTTGGTATTATGTTTGGTGTCAGGTAAAAGAAATGTATATTTTGGTATACAGTACCTTCCGCTATGAATAAAAAAACTTTATTTAATTGCACTTTGAAACTAAATGCACCACTATTAAGTTTCTCACTCTCTCCATATACACCAATACAATTTCTTTTAATATAATAAGTAAGGAATCTAAAATGGTTCTAAAAAAATAATCATTTAATTAGTGACATCTTTTATAAGAAAACTTATAACATTAAAAAATTTCCAGAGGTTTGAAAGAAACAATATATATATTGAAAAAAGTTATTAGGTGGTCTTGATAATCCTTAATCTGGTCCTATTTGATTACTTTAACCTTTCATTTGATTCGTGCACTTGTACGTGTTTTATTGTTTTGCATTCGATAGGTATCAAAAATGATTTTACGACTTCGTAATAAGCTCAATCAAGCACTGAAAAATAGTATAAATAGTGAATTTATGAATACAAATATCTTACATCAGTTAAAGACTTTTTGATGATGTGAAGGATAGATTCATTCAAGAAAAAACACATATATACTCATGCTCATGGAAAACATATGTTTGACTATACATGTGTTAAGAATAAACAATTTAATTAAGTAATATATATATATATATATATATATATATATATATATATATTATATTACTTGAAATATTAAGTAAAAATATTTCTTTTTTACTTTTTAATATTTAAAAAAAATTATAGTGTTTTTCTTTACTAAATAGACACTATTATATATCATCGTGTCTCTTTGCATAAACTACTAATAACTTATTGGTGGAAAATATATAAATAGAACTGTTAATAACACATATTTCAACATACTCGTTCTAAAATATTCCTTGTTATTGTTTAAAAATTTATTACAACATACAAAAACGCGAAAGGAACTTGTTAAATATGAAGTAAAATGAATAAAATTATTAATCTTTTTTTATTTAAAACAAAATTTTTATTTTCTTAATATGGTATTATTAATAACTTTTCTTTCATTCACCACAAATGCATTAGATATTAATAATAAAAATTTAGTAACTGCTATTGTCTTAAACTTTTAAACAAAAATCTTCATTGAGATGATAATTCATCCATTGGTTAGAGAGACTTATATAATATATATTCACATTAACATTTCAAATCTCTCATTAAAAAATCTATAAAGATGTGAGTTAGAATAACGCATTATTAGTAGACAATATAAAAAAAAGTTTAGAGGCTTATGCATTTAACTAGGATGATCTTCATGAAACCAATGAAGTATTAGATAGTGATAGATGAAGGAGTTTCCATTAGGTTAAAAGTTCTAACCAACAGGTTGCTTTTTTTGTCCAAGTGCAAAGGAACCAACTTCAATTTCGGATTTGTAGCCCCCATCAAATCCTCAAAGAATCATCATACAAAGTTTCTTCAAACAAAATAAATAAATAATAAAAAATATTATTAGAAATCCAATTGGCCATAACAAGATCAACAAGTGTTATTGTATTGGTGCTTTCTTTTCCTCGTTGACCATGCTTAGTGCCACACGATCCTTCTATAATTGCTTCCATGATTTTTTATGCTCACATATTTAATAACTTTTTATTTTGTCCACATAAAATTTAGCCTTTCTTTGTCAGACAATTTTTTGACTTGATCTAAGAAAGTTATAAAAGATGAAGGAAAAAATAATTAATATTATTTTTTTTTTACTTTCTCTTTCTAATATTTTGTAGTATTGATAGTAAAGGTTTTTAATATTTTGAAAATATATTAATGATTTTGTAAAACCACAGGTATTTGTATTTTTAATAAAAACATATCAAAGCAAAATAAAATTATGGATTTGCCGCTAATTGCCTTGTGTTTATTCCACTTTCTTCAAAGGCAAGTTCTTAGAGATAACCAGACACTTGTTTAGTCGAAAGGTTTAGATAAAAAGCAATGCTATCTTTTGACCTAATAACGCGGATTAGAGACATTGACAATGATTTGTAAGATAGCTTTGATCTTATAAAAGCTTCATTAAGACATTTTATTCTTTATTAAATAACCAATCCATGATTGCGTATTAACTCTGTGCTCTCATGAAAGAAAAACCCCTCCGGGTCAAATTACAATACAAAGTCACGGTTTAAATAAGTATAAATAACTTAAAAGTAATAGAATATGGTTTTAATAGTGATGCGTAGATAGATATATCATTATATTCTTAATGTTTGAAAATTTTAAATATAGATTAAAATTATAAAAAATATTTAAAAATTTTGTTTGATATTTTGTTAAGGTTAAAACATTATCGTTTAATTTAATATAAAAATTAACTCATATTCCAAAAAAAAAAGGACAAAAGGACATATCATAAAGAAAAAAAAATGTATAAAGATTATTATTTTTTAAAGAATTATGAAAGCCATAATATAGGTATAAATAAAAATCCTTCTAATATTTCTAATCCATTTTTTTCCTATGGGTTACAGTGGGCTTAATTTACGCGTGCATACTTTCCGAAAGTGAAAGCGCGCATGCGTTTAATTTGCCAGTTTTACACTTTTAAACTCATCATAAAGTTCAAATTGGAACCTTCTCATTATATTGCACTATATTGAACTATAAATTAAGTCAGTTATTTGCATGCACTGATATTTAGAACAAGGAAGTTAACTTGTAACGCCTAAGCAAAACAAAAACAAATAAATATTAGTTGTATAATATCTGCATAAAACACTTTTAAAATGTTAGCCATATAAAAATTAATTATGATACGTGCTTTTAAAATCATCACCATAAAGAAATTACTATTATAATTCATGATTGAATGTGAATGTAAAATTGTTTTTGTGCGTAGATCATTTTCTAAAATAAATAAAAAATGTAAATAAGTCTAATTAAAAAAAATTATGGACCGCAATACACCTTATGTTATTATATAAATTAATTTATGTAATAACTCTAATATTTTTTCATTCTGTGATAAGTCAATTACATTCATCAATGTTACATCCTTAAAAATGAATAAATGGGGAGATAGCACCAAAATTCAAACGAGAACCCATACTTTTATGTTTCTGTTGAGGGAGGTCAATTTCTTGCTGCACTTAATACACCAAAATTCAACAAAAGCCCATACTTTTATGTTTTGGTTGAGGGTTGACAATTGCTTCCTGCACCCATTTTTCCTTCCTGCACCCAATAAAATTTGATAATATGAAATTGCCCCTCATTAATCATGAAGTGATTCTTTCGGGATTGCAAGTATAAAATGTATTTCCACAAAAAATAAATTTTAGATTGTGTAATTTGTAATGAATTTTAAAAAATACTTTATATTTAAATTTGTTTTAATAATATTAAAGAAATATCTTTACTAAGAAATACAATTCATTTTTTAGACAATAAATACAAAATATTTATATCAGAATAATTCTTAAATATTAGGTGAAATTGTTTTTATTGGTGATTGATCAGTTTATTTATCTGACATTAATGTATATTTAAGGAAAAAATATGATATTATGATTAAGATATTTGAATTACTCGTAATAATAATAAAGAAATATTTTTACTAGCAAGTACAATAAATACGAAATACATTATTATAATAAATAATAATAATAATAATATAAATAATAATAATAGTAATAGTAATAATAATATCAAATTATGAAATCCAAAATACAATAAAAACATACAAAAATACATTATGAAATCTAAAATACAATAAAAACATACAAAATCTCCTATCCTATCTATGTCTATGAATTTCTCTATCAATTCCATTACTTTATCCTTACCCATGAGGTTACAACATTTGATCCTTAATTGAGCTAGGAGTGGATCCCGGGCATCCTCAACAGAAAGGTTCTTATCAAAACCAACTCTATATCTGGGAAAGAAAAAGGTAGCACCGAAGAAAGGAAAGAGCGAGATGGTTGTTTTTGTTGTTCCCGCGAAGCGAAGATCATTCGCCAAGCGAATGAAGTGGGTCAACCTCTTTTTGGCTTCGGCCAAACACTTTTTCTCACTGGTCGAGCTTTCTACAAAACAAGCGATGCGAGAACGTATTCTCTTATCTAAGCCTCTTCCCTGTTTCGCTCCCCCCATCGTTGATGGTTCAGCCACGCCCGGTGCCACGAAATGATTGAGAACTACGACGGGCTCGAAATGCATTTGGTTCTTTCTATTCAATAAGAATTGCATGACCGAATAATTAAAAGAGGCGCGCACTGCAGGGAGGGTCCTTTTAAATAGATGACTCGTCGGGCCGTCGGAGCGGGACTTCTTGGGAAAAAAGAACTGAAATAACTTCCTTTTTCTGAAGGAGTCGTCATTTTCTATTAGGAACGCTATGTCATTTACAACCCCGGCGTATTTCGGATGCTTGAAGGCCCCGCTGACCCGAAGTGATTTAGAAAGATTCTTCTTGATCGATGGTGATCGGTGATGGTACCCATACCATTGCTTTTTTTCGGCCAAATCCGAATTTCGTTTTGCTTCTCTTGGTCTTCGAGCCTGATCGACTCGACTCTTTTCCCTGCCCTCCGGCCTCTCACTTCGTTTCGTTATTCTTCTGTATTGTCGCTGGAATGAAGACACCCGATCGGCCCGACTTTACCAAATGCCCACAACCGGCCCTTCTCCTTTCCGGGTCTACATTTTTGGCGTCGTTTAAGTCGTCGTGGTCGACGGGGAAGAAAGCTCGACCAGTGAGAAAAAGTGTTTGGCCGAAGCCAAAAAAGAGGTTGACCCACTTCATTCGCCTGGCGAATGATCTTCGCTTCGCGGGAACAACAAAAACAACCATCTCGCTCTTTCCTTTCTTCGGTGCTGCCTTTTTCTTTCCAAGGGATAGAGTTGATTTTGATAAGAACCTTTCTGTTGAGATGCCCGGGAACCACTCCTAGGTCAATTAAGGATCAAATGTTGTAACCTCATGGGTAAGGATAAGGTAATGGAATTGATAGAGAAATTCATAGACATAGGTAGGATAGGAAATAGAGATGATTATAGACATACGTAGGAATGCATAGCTCTCCTATCCTACCTATGTCTATGAATTTCTCTATCAATTCCAATACTTTATCCTTACCCATGAGGTTACAACATTTGATCCTTAATTGACCTACGAGTGGTTCCCGGGCATCCTCAACAGAAAGGTTCTTATCAAAACCAACTCTATCCCTTGGAAAGAAAAAGGGAGCACCGAAGAAAGGAAAGAGCGAGATGGTTGTTTTTGTTGTTCCCGCGAAGCGAAGATCATTCGCCAAGCGAATGAAGTGGGTCAACCTCTTCTTGGCTTCGGCCAAACACTTTTTCTCGCTGGTCGAGCTTTCTACAAAACAAGCGATGCGAGAACGTATTCTCTTATCTAAGCCTCTTCCCTGTTTCGCTCCCCCCATCGTTGATGGTTCAGCCACGCCCGGTGCCACGAAATGATTGAGAAGGGTCGAAATGCATTTGGTTCTTTCTATTCAATAAGTATTGCATGACCGAATAATTAAAAGAGGGGCGCACTGCAGGGAGAGTCCTTTTAAATAGATGACTCGTCGGGCCGTCGGAGCGGGACTTCTTCGGGAAAAAGAACTGAAATAATTTCCTTTTTCTGAAGGAGTCGTCATTTTCTATCAGGAACGCTATGTCATTTACAACCCCGGCGTATTTCGAATGCTTGAAGGCCCCGCTGACCCGAAGTGATTTAGAAAGATTCTTCTTGATCGATGGTGATCGGTGATGGTATCCATAGCGTTGCTTCTTTTTCGGCCAAATCCGAATTTCGTTTTGCTTCTCCCGGTCGTCGAGCCTGATCGACTCGACTCTTTTCCCTGCCCTCCGGCCTCTCACTTCGTTTCCTTCTTCTTCTGTATTGTCGCTGGAATGAAGACACCCGATCGGCCTGACTTTACCAAATGCCCACCACCGGCCCTTCTCCTTTCCAGGTCTACATTTTTGGCGTCGTTTCAGTCGTCGTGGTCGACGGGGAAGAAAGCTCGACTAGTGAGAAAAAGTGTTTGGCCGAAGCCAAAAAAGAGGTTGACCCACTTCATTCGCCGAATGATCTTCGCTTCGCGGGAACAACAAAAACAACCATCTCGCTCTTTCCTTTTTTCGGTGCTACCTTTTTCTTTCTAAGGGATAGAGTTGGTTTTGATAAGAACCTTTCTGTTGAGATGCCCGGGAACCACTCCTAGGTCAATTAAGGATCAAATGTTGTAACCTCATGGGTAAGGATAAGGTAATGGAATTGATAGAAAAATTCATAGACATAGGTAGGATAGGGAATAGAGATGATTATAAACATAGGTAGGAATGCATAGCTCTCCGATCCTACCTTTTGTCTATGAATTTCTCTATCAATTCCACTACTTTATCCTTACCCATGAGGTTACAACATTTGATCCTTAATTGACCTACGAGTGGTTCCCGGGCATCCTCAACAGAAAGGTTCTTATCAAAACCAACTCTATCCCTGGGAAAGAAAAAGGGAGCACCAAAGAAAGGAAAGAGCGAGATGGTTGTTTTTGTTGTTCCCGCGAAGCGAAGATCATTCGCCAAGCGAATGAAGTGGGTCAACCTCTTTTTGGCTTCGGCCAAACACTTTTTCTCGCTGGTCGAGCTTTCTACAAAACAAGCGATGCGAGAACGTATTCTCTTATCTAAACCTCTTCCCTGTTTCGCTCCCCCCATCGTTGATGGTTCAGCCACGCCCGGTGCCACGAAATGATTGAGAACTACGACGGGGTCGAAATGAATTTGGTTCTTTCTATTCAATAAGTATTGCATGACCGAATAATTAAAAGAGGGGCGCACTGCAGAGAGGGTCCTTTTAAATAAATGACTCGTCGGGCCGTCGGAGCGGGACTTCTTCGGGAAAAAGAACTGAAATAACTTCCTTTTTCTGAAGGAGTCGTCATTTTCTATCAGGAACGCTATGTCATTTACAACCCCGGCGTATTTCGAATGCTTGAAGGCCCCGCTGACCCGAAGTGATTTAGAAAGATTCTTCTTGATCGATGGTGATCGGTGATGGTATCCATAGCGTTGCTTCTTTTTCGGCCAAATCCGAATTTCGTTTTGCTTCTCCCGGTCGTCGAGCCTGATCGACTCGACTCTTTTCCCTGCCCTCCGGCCTCTCACTTCGTTTCCTTCTTCTTCTGTATTGTCGCTGGAATGAAGACACCCGATCGGCCTGACTTTACCAAATGCCCACCACCGGCCCTTCTCCTTTCCAGGTCTACATTTTTTGGCGTCGTTTCAGTCGTCGTGGTCGACGGGGAAGAAAGCTCGACTAGTGAGAAAAAGTGTTTGGCCGAAGCCAAAAAAGAGGTTGACCCACTTCATTCGCCGAATGATCTTCGCTTCGCGGGAACAACAAAAACAACCATCTCGCTCTTTCCTTTCTTTGGTGCTCCCTTTTTCTTTCCCAGGGATAGAGTTGGTTTTGATAAGAACCTTTCTGTTGAGGATGCCCGGGAACCACTCGTAGGTCAATTAAGGATCAAATGTTGTAACCTCATGGGTACGGATAAAGTAGTGGAATTGATAGAGAAATTCATAGACAAAGGTAGGATTGGAGAGCTATGCATTCCTACCTATGTTTATAATCATCTCTATTCCCTATCCTACCTATGTCTATGAATTTTTCTATCAATTCCATTACCTTATCCTTACCCATGAGGTTACAACATTTGATCCTTAATTGACCTAGGAGTGGTTCCCGGGCATCTCAACAGAAAGGTTCTTATCAAAACCAACTCTATCCCTTGGAAAGAAAAAGGTAGCACCGAAAAAAGGAAAGAGCGAGATGGTTGTTTTTGTTGTTCCCGCGAAGCGAAGATCATTCGCCAAGCGAATGAAGTGGGTCAACCTCTTTTTGGCTTCGGCCAAACACTTTTTCTCGCTGGTCGAGCTTTCTACAAAACAAGCGATGCGAGAACGTATTCTCTTATCTAAACCTCTTCCCTGTTTCGCTCCCCCCATCGTTGATGGTTCAGCCACGCCCGGTGCCACGAAATGATTGAGAACTACGACGGGGTCGAAATGAATTTGGTTCTTTCTATTCAATAAGTATTGCATGACCGAATAATTAAAAGAGGGGCGCACTGCAGAGAGGGTCCTTTTAAATAAATGACTCGTCGGGCCGTCGGAGCGGGACTTCTTCGGGAAAAAGAACTGAAATAACTTCCTTTTTCTGAAGGAGTCGTCATTTTCTATCAGGAACGCTATGTCATTTACAACCCCGGCGTATTTCGGATGCTTGAAGGCCCCGCTGACCCGAAGTGATTTAGAAAGATTCTTCTTGATCGATGGTGATCGGTCATGGTATCCATAGCGTTGCTTCTTTTTCGGCCAAATCCGAATTTCGTTTTGCTTCTCCCGGTCGTCGAGCCTGATCGACTCGACTCTTTTCCCTGCCCTCCGGCCTCTCACTTCGTTTCATTCTTCTTCTGTATTGTCGCTGGAATGAAGACACCCGATCGGCCTGACTTTACCAAATGCCCACCACCGGCCCTTCTCCTTTCCAGGTCTACATTTTTGGCGTCGTTTCAGTCGTCGTGGTCGACGGGGAAGAAAGCTCGACTAGTGAGAAAAAGTGTTTGGCCGAAGCCAAAAAAGAGGTTGACCCACTTCATTCGCCGAATGATCTTCGCTTCGCGGGAACAACAAAAACAACCATCTCGCTCTTTCCTTTTTTCGGTGCTACCTTTTTCTTTCCAAGGGATAGAGTTGGTTTTGATAAGAACCTTTCTGTTGAGATGCCCGGGAACCACTCCTAGGTCAATTAAGGATCAAATGTTGTAACCTCATGGGTAAGGATAAGGTAATGGAATTGATAGAAAAATTCATAGACATAGGTAGGATAGGGAATAGAGATGATTATAAACATAGGTAGGAATGCATAGCTCTCCAATCCTACCTTTGTCTATGAATTTCTCTATCAATTCCACTACTTTATCCGTACCCATGAGGTTACAACATTTGATCCTTAATTGACCTACGAGTGGTTCCCGGGCATCCTCAACAGAAAGGTTCTTATCAAAACCAACTCTATCCCCTTGTAAAGAAAAAGGTAGCACCGAAGAAAGGAAAGAGCGAGATGGTTGTTTTTGTTGTTCCCGCGAAACCAAGATCATTCGCCAAGCGAATGAAGTGGGTCAACCTCTTTTCGGCTTCGGCCAAACACTTTTTCTCGCTGGTCGAGCTTTCTACAAAAAAAGCGATGCGAGAACGTATTCTCTTATCTAAGCCTCTTCCCTTTTTCGCTTCCCCCATCGTTGATGGTTGAGCCATGCCCGGTGCCACGAAATGATTGAGAACTACGACGGGGTCGAAATGCATTTGGTTCTTTCTATTCAATAAGTATTGCATGACCGAATAATTAAAAGATGGGCGCACTGCAGAGAGGGTCCTTTTAAATAGATGACTCGTCGGGCCGTCGGAGCGGGACTTCTTGGGGAAAAAGAACTGAAATAACTTCCTTTTTCTGAAGGAGTCGTCATTTTCTTTCAGGAGCGCTATGTCATTTACAACCCCGGCGTATTTCGGATGCTTGAAGGCCCCGCTGACCCGAAGTGATTTAGAAAGATTCTTCTTGATCGGTGACGGTATCCATAGCGTTGCTTCTTTTTCGGCCAAATCCGAATTTCGTTTTGCTTCTCCCGGTCGTCGAGCCTGATCGACTCGACTCTTTTCCCTGCCCTCCGGCCTCTCACTTCGTTTCGTTCTTCTTCTGTATTGTCGCTGGAATGAAGACACCTGATCGGGCCGACTTTACCAAATGCCTACCACCGGCCCTTCTCCTTTCCGGGTCTACATTTGTGGCGTCGTTTCAGTCATCGTGGTCGACGGGGTAGAAAGGTCGACCAGTGAGAAAAAGTGTTTGGCCGAAGCCAAAAAAGAGGTTGACCCACTTCATTCGCCTGGCGAATGATCTTCGCTTCGCGGGAACAACAAAAACAACCATCTCGCTCTTTCCTTTCTTCGGTGCTACCTTTTTCTTTCCAAGGGATAGAGTTGGTTTTGATAAGAACCTTTCTGTTGAGATGCCCGGGAACCACTCCTAGGTCAATTAAGGATCAAATGTTGTAACCTCATGGGTAAGGATAAGGTAATGGAATTGATAGAGAAATTCATAGACATAGGTAGGATAGGGAATAGAGATGATTATAGACATAGGTAGGAATGCATAGCTCTCCGATCCTACCTATGTCTATTAATTTCTATATCAATTCCATTACTTTATCCTTACCCATGAGGTTACAACATTTGATCCTTAATTGACCTACGAGTGGTTCCCGGGCATCCTCAACAGAAAGGTTCTTATCAAAACCAACTCTATCCCTTGGAAAGAAAAAGGTATCACCGAAGAAAGGAGAGAGCGAGATGGTTGTTTTTGTTGTTCCCGCGAAGCGAAGATCATTCGCCAAGCGAATGAAGTGGGTCAACCTCTTTTTGGCTTCGGCCAAACACTTTTTCTCGCTGGTCGAGCTTTCTAGAAAAAAAGCGATGCGAGAACGTATTCTCTTATCTAAGCATCTTCCCTGTTTCGCTCCGCCCATCGTTGATGGTTCATCCACGCCCGACGACGGGGTCGAAATGCATTTGGTTCTTTCTATTCAATAAGTATTGCATGACGGAATAATTAAAAGATGGGCGCACTGCAGACAGGGTCCTTTTAAATAGATGACTCGTCGGGCCGTCGGAGCGGGACTTCTTGGGGAAAAAGATCTGAAATAACTTCCTTTTTCTGAAGGAGTCGTCATTTTCTATCAGGAACGCTATGTCATTTACAACCCCGGCGTATTTCGGATGCTTGAAGGCCCCGCTGACCCGAAGTTATTTGGAAAGATTCTTCTTGATCGGTGACGGTATCCATAGCGTTGCTTCTTTTTCGGCCAAATCCGAATTTCGTTTTGCTTCTCCCGATCGTCGAGCCTGATCGACTCGACTCTTTTCCCTGCTCTCCGGCCTCTCACTTCGTTTCGTTCTTCTTCTATATTGTCGCTGAAATGAAGACACCTGATCGGCCCGACTTTACCAAATCCCCACCACCGGCCCTTCTCCTTTCCGGGTCTACATTTGTGGCGTCGTTTCAGTCGTCGTGGTCGACGGGGTAGAAAGGTCGACCAGTGAGAAAAAGTGTTTGGCCGAAGCCAAAAAAGAGGTTGACCCACTTCATTCGCCTGGCGAATGATCTTCGCTTCGCGGGAACAACAAAAACAACCAACTCGCTCTTTCCTTTCTTTGGTGCTACCTTTTTCCTTCCAAGGGATAGAGTTGGTTTTGATAAGAACCTCTCTGTTGAGATGCCCGGGAACCACTCCTAGGTCAATTAAGGATCAAATGTTGTAACCTCATGGGTAAGGATAAGGTAATGGAATTGATAGAGAAATTCATAGACATAGGTAGGATAGGGAATAGAGATGATTATAGACATAGGTAGGAATGCATAGCTCTCCGATCCTACCTATGTCAATGAATTTCTCTATCAATTCCACTACTTTATCCTTACCCATGAGGTTACAACATTTGATCCTTAATTGACCTACGAGTGGTTCCCGGACATCCTCAACAGAAAGGTTCTTATCAAAACCAACTCTATTCCTTGGAAAGAAAAAGGTAGCACCGAAGAAAGGAAAGAGCGAGATGGTTGTTTTTGTTGTTCTCGCGAAGCGAAGATCATTCGCCACGCGAATGAAGTGGGTCGACCTCTTTTTGGCTTCGGCCAAACACTTTTTCTCGCTGGTCGAGCTTTCTACAAAAAAAGCGATGCGAGAACGTATTCTCTTATCTAAGCCTCTTCCCTGTTTCGCTCCCCCCATCGTTGATGGTTCAGCCACGCCCGGTGCCACGAAATGATTGAGAACTACGACGGGGTCGAAATGCATTTGGTTCTTTCTATTCAATAAGTATTGCATGACCGAATAATTAAAAGAGGGGCGCACTGCAGGGAGGGTCCTTTTAAATAGATGACTCGTCGGGCCGTCGGAGCGGGACTTCTTGGGGAAAAAGATCTGAAATAACTTCCTTTTTCTGAAGGAGTCGTCATTTTCTATCAGGAACGCTATGTCATTTACAACCCGGCGTATTTCGGATGCTTGAAGGCCCCGCTGACCCGAAGTGATTTAGAAAGATTCTTCTTGATCGATTTTGATCGGTGATGGTATCCATAGCGTTGCTTCTTTTTCGACCAAATCCGAATTTCGTTTTGCTTCTCCTGGTCGTCGAGCCTGATCGACTCGACTCTTTTCCGTGCCCTCCGGCCTCTCACTTCGTTTCGTTCTTCTTTTGTATTGTCGCTAGAATGAAGACACCCGATCGGCCCTTCTCCTTTTCCGGTCTGGATTTTTGGCGTCGTTTCAGTCGTCGTGGTCGACGGGGATGAAAGAAATGAATGAATGTTCTTTTGGGAAAGTGTATTTATATCAGAATAATTCTTAAATATTAGGTGAAATTGTTTTTATTTGTTATTGATCAGTTTATTTATCTGACATTAATGCATATTTAAGGAAAAATATGATATTATGATTAAGATATTTGAATTACTCGTAATAATAATAAGGAAATATTTTTACTAGCAAGTACAATAAATACAAAATACATTATTATAATAAATAATGATAATAATAGTAATAGTAATAATAATACCAAATTATGAAATCCAAAATACAATAAAAACATACAAAAATACATTATGAAATCTAAAATACAATAAAAACATACAAAATCTGCCCCAATCGCAGAACAACCAATCCATCATCCAATACATGAAAGGATGACAAATGGGGACGTTAGGAAGTGTGAAAGGTGAACGAGCTTGAACATGAAGGTGTGTCGAGAACAATGGAAACTCTGTGTGAGGGGATAGGGTTAAGGGTTTAAACCTAATTTTAATGAAGGGTATTTTGAGAATGAAAAATTTTATAAGTCTGCAGAAAGAAAAAAAGGGAGGTGCAGAAAGATATAACCTTGAGGGAAAACTTACTTTTCCATGACGGTATTTCGGCCCACGGACCAAATTTTATAAACAATGCCAAACAAAGTTATCTACCTAATTTGTAAGCGACATTATAAACTTATCTTCGATCAGAACTTATTAGTACTCAACAATAGAGACTATGACAAATATAATTCTTATATAAAATTTAATGTTGCTCTATTTGGTTTCGGGTTCAAGCGGTGTTAAAAATAAACCTTGAATTAAATATATCACTAATTAACCAGTAATAAATAACGTGTCATAATTTTATATCTAATTAAATTGATTGTCCTTTTTCTATGTTAACACTTACACACACTTATACGATACGTGAGTTGATGCAATGAAGAATCGTAGCTAATGTTATTTATATTCTTAATGAAAACCGTAAATGCACTTGAAAAGGAAGCCTATTTGAAACAACTACCACTCATACACATTGGTTTAATAAGAGAACTCACAATTAATCCATCCAATTTTTTTTTTTTTTCTAACTATCACACATGTTAATAAACGTTGTTAGAAAATATATTTTTATCTTTAAATAACATTTGCACAATAAACTGGGTTATTATAATAAATAAAGATAAAACTTATTCTTAAAAGCAATTTAATAACATATGTGTTAGTTGGGGTAAAAATTCTGAATATCTATTAAGTAATATATATTTTTCTTATTCTTTTTCTTGAAGTTTATTACATATTGATTTGTTTTTGCATATGACGTTATAATATTTTTTTAGCTTAATCATAAACTAGTTTCATTTAGAGTAATAATGGTATCATGACATACATTTACATTTATTTGACACAAAGTTTTGAAAGTTTCACATCCACTAAGATATATATATAAATGGGTGCAAACTTCAACTTTTAAACCAGTTTTAAGGAGTTAAATTAGACTTAAAGCCTACTTTTTATCATGATATCAGAGTTATGATTAGAATCTATTCTAACAGTATCTGCGCAGACATGCTAGTAGAAAAAGAAAATGTCAAATTAATAAAAAAGTTTAGATACGTTAAAAATAATTTTTTTTCTTTCACGGTGTCACAACATGCTCATTAGTTGTAGTCTGTGTTGGTTTCTGGAAAATTAAAATAGCACATAACTCAATGACTTTTTTTTTATAATATTGAAATAAACATGATTTTTAATGTGGAAAAATATTTCAATAATTAGACATTGAAAGATAAACAGATGTTGCATAGACAGCCTCAATCAAAATGTTGTATTGCTTCTAGAAAATGCGCCATTAATCATAATTGTGTTGCCTTTAATCATGGTGTCGTGTATAATCATACCTAATTCGCATATAAGTGAGAGTTGTTTTATTAAGCAAAAATGTCATTTCGATTGCATTTGTCATCTAACTTTTTTATGTTCCCACTACTACTTTACCTTTTTTGGATCTTTTCGCATAGAATATTTTGGTTAGTACCATTTGTCTTTTTTCACAATATTATTCTCAAATTACATAAGTGTTAGAAAGGTAAGTAATACCTATCGATAATTAAACTAATCCCTTTGTTTCCTCACATTCAATCATTAAGAATATTGTGTGACATTAGCGATCATATGAAAATATATAATGTATCACAAATATGATTGATAATTTTGGTTAGGTTGCATCTTGTGTCTCTTCAATCACCATATTAGTAATTAAATCCTTCGTAGTCGTGAAATATTATGTGGAAATCATGTCCCTAAAATCCAAGTCGAAAATACCCGATTATTTGAGTTTCTGGTCAATCGAAAACTTGAAACATTTAGAATTGATTTTGAATTGCACAGCGTTTAAATTTGGCTTTGGAATTACACTACACTATGCTGAAATTTTGATACCCGGTAAAATACATATTTAATTTGTTGTAAAATTTCCCAGGACATAGATAATTTTTTATTTTCATTGAATTAAGTTTAGAAGCACTAAAAAGAATGCATTAGATAGAACTGATTTATATAATTGACTTGCAAAATCTCATTTATATTTTATGTATTGGTAAAAAAAGTATTCTCGGTTCACCTTTAAAATGTTGTATTTAAACATAAATGGAATTTTAAATCAATCCTGTGAAGTAATTTTTTTTTAACTTAACTTTATCAAAACTAATTCATAGAACTTAATAATATAGACCATCTAATATTAAATCACTTTGGAAGGATTGCCACCGACAATTTATACTTTTATTTTAAAATTGACTTTTGCTTATAAAATTATTGTTTTTTTTAAAGGTTGATAAATGAGTTGGACTATATAGACTTAATTTGTCTCAAGCTTTTTTTATTTTTATTTTTATTTTGTTGTTGTTTGTAACTTGCTAGCTGACCCGGTCATAGGTGTTTAAAGAGAAATTGATCAGGTTTATGGTGAATTAATTCCACGATATACCTAACTTTTTTATTTTATTTCATGGTATTGGTCAATATCATTTACTAGCTTCAAATTTTTTAATTAGTTTTAATTTTAATTTACTATTTAATTTGTATAAAATGTATTCTATAACAGTTTTACTGCATTTTTAAAAATATATAATATGCAAACTTTCATTAATGATTTTGGGTTTTTACGGGCAAATTTATCAACTCATAGTTGACACACAAAACCTAATAATAAAAACGGTATGAGTCAGGTTGACCCATGGAATTAGATTGTAGGTGGCCAAGACAGGTTAGCATTATTTTATCTAGAAAAAGAAAATTGTATTAAGGTATTCAAGACTAAAAAATGTACTTTTCATATGTTCTTTGGCTATTGTCTTTCTTTAATTTTTCCTCTTCGTTCTTTCAACTTGGAGCTCGAAGTTTGTATGCTTTATAACCTATGATTAGTCCTCTCTTGAAATTAAATTGAGCCTAGATCGAATTTTGGACATTTTGCTTTAGACTCATATTGGATAAATCTTAAAACAATCTCCATTGATCAACTCAATTGTTATGACAAAACATGACAAGATGTAAAATTCTCCTGTTTTATGAAAAATAATAGTATACAACAGAAATTTGACTCATTTTTCATAGAAAAAATTTATTATAAATTTTTCGATTATGATGAGGAAAGTTTATTGTATATATACATACGAGGTCTTATTTCCCTCCGTAATTATAGTGAAATTTCCATTGAGGTGGCTGAAAATTTTCAGATACATAATTACAAAGGGTCCAACTTAATCTTGAAATTCAATGTAAAAGATAAATTCGTTGTGGTCATTTCTTACACACATTGATCATTATCAATATAATTCATTTTTAGTTTTTTGCTGAACTCACATGTCTGTCGGTCTTCTTAACAATTGATTTTAGCTCTTATAATTGGAGTTATTTAAATTTAGTTTGACGAGTTTTCCGTACAGACTAAATACCAGTGTCCCTCCGTGGTGAGTCTTTGCCAGAGATATAAAAAATATTAGAGAAAACTTTTTTGAAGAAAAAAGAATTAAACTTTAGTGTCACTTTACCAAAAGTTTTTATACCAAAATAAAATTAGATGCAAAATTAAATTCTAACAAGTATGATGATCCGGCTTGAGATTACAGAAACAAAAAACAGGTGATATGAGACGACAAGTAGTTAAATATATAAAGTAGAAAGTTTTAATCTGATGATGTATTCGAAATTCAAAGTTTAAAGTATGGGCATTAATGAAAGAAAAGGAAAGGATGGCAGAAGGCATTGGAGGCTATTTATGAGGAATTCACGTTGATTATTTAAATTGGTTAGAATTGATACGAGTTCAAAATGTGTAGCAGAGGCAGTAGGGAATTTGGGGATTTGCAGGTTGATTTTGAAGTTGAAAGAAGCAGGTGACAGAAGAAGAGGTAGGTAAAATACATCCATAGAGATTGGGATCACGTAACTCCCAAACTCCTTACATCTCTGCTACCACACTGTCCTAAACTCTGTCAGATATGCTGTCTATTCAAATTTATTGCTCTGCCCCTTATCACGCACCCATTTAATATCCGCATCTTCTTATATCCCCACCCAACTCCACCATTCCAATTCCCATCCCTTTCTATGGCTTCACCAAAACCCAAATCAGGGAAAATACTCGCAGAATTTCTAAAGGAACAACAAGACCCTTTCATCCTTGACCTTTACCTTCTAGAAAAAGGCTACTCAACCAAGAACAAAAAGAGAGAGCCTCTATTCCAATTTTCCAAACTTCTTACTACTCTACACAAGAAGCTTGTTTTCCACAACCCTAGCTGCATTCTTATCAGGGAATCTCACATCATAAACCAACACGTTCTTCATACCGTCCCTCGTCAACCCGAAAGCAGTGATCAAACAATCGAAGACACGGATCGGTTCTCATCCTCAACCGCCACCAACTCAACCGTCTACCTCTCGTGCTCGGACTCCGATGAGGACGGAACCGCGGTGTCGCCACAGAAAAACAAAGCTTTGTTTTTTCCAAACAATTGCCACGCTTCGAATACGGGAATTCCGCAGAGGTATGAACTCAGATTCTGATGTACCCTTTTCATACTACTACATTATTATTCAATCATTTAACTTCTGTAATTTACGATAATCTTTAGTGCATATTTTTATCACTCGATTTTTGAGTAAAATTGTAATTTATTTTTTTAAAAAAAGTGTATTGATTAGTTTTGTTACTCTTACGAACAAAGCCAACAGACTACCGACAATGAAAAGCACGAGCAGAGATGCTTAGAAGGAGACCCTGTTCCAGAGTGTGGGAGTAGAAGTAAGTTTTGTGGGCTGTTATAAAGTGTGTTTAAAATTAGTTTATTAGAAGTAACAGTTTTATAATGATGTAGTGATAATGTAGCAGTTTCTGTAACGGAGGAGGCGACGTTGAAGCAGGATGTTTCGGGAATGGAAGAGAGAAGGAGCAGTTGCTGTGTGTTTGTACCGAAGAAAATGACGGAGGATTCGGTGTTATCGGTGGCTCTGTGGAGTTCGCTCATTCAGTCGGCGAAGAGAGAAAAGTGTAGCAAGGAATTGGGAGAGCTCCTTGGGGCAAACGCAAACGTTTGCCACGTCTTGAAGTCTAAAACTCTTTTGCATAAGCTAAAGCAGGTGGTGTTTTATTGCGTGAGAGAAATCAGTGTAAATGTTTGGAGAAAAGAGTGTAGGGAACACCAATGTTTGAAAGAATCAAGGGGACGTGAGGAGTTGGGGAAGATCATATGTGTGAGGACAAGGGAATTGGGTGGAAACGAGAGAAACAGAATAGCCAGCTTGCTGAGTTTGGATGAATGGAGTGAGTTTAAGCCTCAAGTGAGACATATTTGCGTTGAGATTGCGGACGCTCTTTTGGAACGCTTGACCATGGACATTGTAGCAGAGATGGTTTAACTTTACTCTGCTCCAAAACTTCAATTCATTTCGATTGCAAATGTAACTCCTTCTCAAACGTTGCCGTTTTCCACAATTGAAAAATTAAACGTGCAATCATCCCTTCCCTCCTCCCACGATGGTATATGCTCACTTTTTTTTATTAATCCTGCATAGTCATGTGTCTTAGTACAATGCAATTTCACTGCATCGATGCGGTTACTTTAGGATGACAATGCTAGAATATTCTTTTGGTTCCACAATCATACTTTAAAATATTAAATAAATTGTGCATGTAGAGTTTTAAAAGTATGATCCTAAAAACTGTAACAATTGGAGAATGGAGGGAAGGGAAAAAAGAATTATACAGGCTGATTTTTCACCCAACATGAAAGTGACTATTAAAGTTTGTTTTGTGGGGGCCAAGATGATGATCTCTTCACCCACTATGGCCACTGTCATCGAGCCATTCTCCTTTCCATTAAAGAAGTGGTTTCGCTTCGTTGTGGGCTCAACGCCGCATTTACAATACGAGGCAAGCCTACGAGTATGCAGTACTCTTATAGGTACGTGATTGCGATGTAGTACTCACTCTCTTTAACTCACTATATTTTCCTTTCAGTTTTACTTCAATCTAATTTCAAATGAAAATTCCACCAAAACAAAAATACTTTTGAACCCACTTTTTCTCTCTCACCATTCCATAAATATATATTAAATCATGTCATTTAATTATAACAAAATTATTAAAAAGATAAAATGGTCAACATATCCTAATCCAAACATTCCAACCAGTGAACTTTCTATAAAGTAATTATTTCACTCTCACAAGAAAAAAAAAACATTGGGCGGAGAGATCGAACTTTCAAACCCTCCTCTGTTTTGCACTCAGCCCCGAGCCTACCAATTTTCCCAGTCCAAGATAAATATCGTGCTTTATAGAAAAGAGAGTAAAATATATATATATATATATTAACTATTTTTTGGTACTAGTTTTTTTCTCATATCAACTAGGTTAAGCCGTTAGTGATTCAACCATAAAGATGTAGAAGTGATCCATTTTTCTTTCCATTGTTCTCCTGCCCTATATTGCAGGAAAAGTTTTTTTACCACATAACTATATGTTGATGGAAAAGCAGATCAAATAACAAGTCACTTTCAGTCCTCATTCTGTAAATACAAGATTGTTAAGGATATAAATTTTTATTTCATTTCAGAACGAAAACGAGATTGTTTAGGATTCAAAACTTTAGCTTGAGATGTTAGCAATGTACATAGAAGTGTTTCTATGATATAATATTTGGTAACAACATTATGGCAAGTCTAGTGACTATATGAGTGATGAATTGTTGAAAAAAAAAACATTTCACCAAGTAATGATAGATTTTTACTTTATACAATACATTTACGATATTGAAAAAATATATAATTTGGTTTCTAAAATATTTATATAATATTATTTTATAAATTCTTGAATAATTTTAAGATTAATTATGATTTTAGTTTCTAAATTATAACACAATTTTTATTTTTTCTTTTTATCTCAATTTCGTTAAATGACATTAACTAGTTTTTGATGTAACAAATAATAAATCATGTCAACACGGTTGGAAAAAAAAAAGGATTGTATCTATAAATCTTTTAAATATGAAAATATAATGGGATTAAAATTTAAAATAAAGACGAAAATTAAAATTATATTATAATTTGAGAATAAAAACATAATTAACTCTGTGTGATGCAAATGAGTCCTCGAAAGATTTTTCATTTTGCATCATCTTGTTATTTGTTAACAGACTCTTCGCAAAAGTTTACATAAATGTCTTTATTCCTTGTGTAAGTATTGTATAACTCATAATGCAAATGCATCCTTAAATATTATTTTACCAATATGTAATGAATCAAAATCAATCCAATCCGTTATTTTTTTTCATAGTTAATTCTTATTTAACTGTATTCTGTGTTGAATTTTCGTCTATGAAAATTATAATTTTTTGGGTTAAATATGTTTTTAGTCCCTAAACTATTGGCCGTTTCTGGTTTTCGTCCCTCTTTCAAAGTAAGGTACAATTTGGTTCTCATTCTTTACGAAACGTTCGTTTTAGTCCTCGGAATTTTGGTACGGTGTTAGTTTTCGAGGACTAAAACGAACGTTTTCGAAAAGAATAAGGACCAAATTGTACCTTACTTTCAAAGAGGGACGAAAACCATAAACGGCCAATAGTTTAGGGACTAAAAACATATTTAACCCTAATTTTTTTATAAAATAATCAAATCTTTAATTAAATTTTAATAATTTAAAATAGACCAATTTGTTTTTTCATTTAAATATTATATTCGAAATAAAATTTATCCACTCTTTAGTCTGTTACTGTTATTTTAAGCAATTCTTAATAAGTAACTCGATTTTTTTTTTTGTAAAAAGAGTACAAAGAAAAACATTTCAAGAAGTTGTTAAAAAAAGTATCCGTAGTAAAGAGTAATTACCCTCCTGTTATTCAAAGTTGACGAAATATGAACATTTTTTATTGCGGTCACTATCAGTCCAGCTACTATTTTTTTTTTTTTTTACAGTTATCAATCAAGAACAAATTTAAAGAATTTAGATGTTAGAATTTCTACACGTTAGCTCATTAATAAATCAAACTGATCATTCAAGGAGAAGTTCATTTTTTTTTCTTGGAAAAAAATTGTTCAAACAATATATCAATTTATAGAATTTTGTTGATATAATTTCCCTACATTTTAGTCCCGAATTGTATAGGAGTAAATTTAACTTTAGAATTTGAGTAATTTTGTTCTGGCCTGTAGTAAATTTATTGATTGATTATGATACATGGTGGGTTTGGACGGAAGAGAATATCCCAACACAACGTGGATTATACTTAAATTAAAAAAGGTTGTAGACACATCAATATTTATGTACATTATTTGGCTGCAATTAAGAGATTCTGACCAAATGACAGTCACGAACAACGCAGGATTGCTTGCAAGAGATAAACGACATGCTATTCCTTAACCTCGTCTCGATGCTAGCTTTAATCTGTAGTTTTTTGTTCCTCTCCACACTTTTCCTACTCTTGCTGCACTTTTTATAAGCTTCAAGAAATGGATCATGGTCTTGCATGCGATAATGAGGCTGAAAAGTGCAAGGAGGAAGTGGAATTTGCAAATCATGATCATAATTTCTTTGGAAACTTGTGTATGGAGGGGGTTGTAACTTCTTCACAAACTTGCGTTCTCTTTGAAGACTTTCAGCAACTGATACTTTCGGTATACCTGGTTTTCTTTCCCACGAAAATGGTACTTTCCCCGGAGAATGAGTTACTGGTTGATCCATGTTGTGTAATTTGGAGGAAAGAGGAAGAACGTTACACATTAATTTATGTATGTGGTTTGTATTTATTCCATTATATATGTAATAGCTCGTAGCAAACATTGTCACAATGAGGCAAGTGCATTAAACGTGTAGAGTTAGAAAACGAAATTTACGAGTCAAAAAAGGTAACGCTAATATAAAACAAATAGTAGATGGTTAACTTGTACAAAGGGAGTCTAACATATATTCTCATCTAAAAAAATTAAATGTCTGAGTGTCTGGATGGAAATTTCTATACCTTATAATATATAGGAGATTCTAAGTGTATCTTATATTACTTAATACTTTATTGATTGTAGAATAATATAAAATACAGAATTACAATGCTGACTAATTTAAACAAAGATGTTGGTTTATGTTTCACATTAAATGTATAAGAATATGAACTCCTACAGTGACCGCATCATAACACATTTTCCAGATAGGACAAGAAAGAAATGTCAAATAAAAAATATTTTTTTTTTCACCACTATGAATATTGAATAAATTTTATTATTTTCCTCGTTGTTTGAAAAAAAAAAACGTTGAATCAATTGGTATTTGTCAATTTTAATTTCAAAATTCTTAATCGACGATTAGTTTGTCCATTGATATGTTTTAAGTTATCATAGTTATCAAAATCATTATTGCAACCACTTTTTTTTTTTTGCTTCAGACCATGACTTATATAAGTTAATTTAAGAAACTTATGTACTTTGAAGCTTTATGAATATACTATTCTAAACATATAGATCTGGATTGGTTTTACGTCTTGTTCGGTCAATTTTAATGGTAAAACATACAGCTGGGTGACAATAAAAAATCCTATTTATATTATTTGTCCTTTTTCAAATTTCAAAAGTATATTTTAAATGGGTGACCATAAAAAATCTTTAAAATATTTATCATTAATACTTTCAAATTTTATTTCATTTTCTAGTATCAAAGTATTTTCTGTGACACGTATTTTTTTAGGGGTAATTATGACAAAAACATTGTTGAGTTAGGATTCAAATCTTTGTTACGGTGAAACAACGTTTTCTACTTTTCTAACTTTTTTTTTTGTATATTTTAAATACAACATAAGAATTATTTTCACAGAAAGTTTCAATTAATAATTAAAAGATAACAGAACTATAAATGAATCAAACATTTAAAGCCCAATTTATATTTGTTAACCAACACAAACTCAAGTTTACAACCTTTTCTCCATATAAGTTATAATAAAATAAGTTACATTTAAAGGGTGTAGCCTTTATCACTATGCTAACTTCAGTAAATAATGACATATTTATATAACTCAGCTTAAACATAAATAATAAAGCCATGAAAATAAATGTCCCAGTAATTTAGAATATTTATTAATACAAAAACAAAGCATATATACTTTAAATCTCTTAATTACTCTCAAAGCCTTTGCAATGAAATTAAACAGTGCTAATAACATCACTGGAAAACTTACAAGAAAAAATATCCATATACTTAATTATGTTAGGTCGAGATGCATTGCTTTTAGTGTGTTTGCAAGGTTGTTTAGGCATGAATGAGAGCTCAGGGGTTTGTGTGCATTTTTTGTAAGCTTGAAGAAAAGGATCTTCCGTTTGACTCTGCAATCGGAACAATCTATTTCTCATGGAAGAAGATTGAAGTGCACAAAAAGTAAAATTAGGAGCATCAACTGGAATTTGTTTATTATGTGCAGTCCTAGATGATGAAGATGGAGGAGGTTGCAACACTATGTTACTGCACCTTAACTCATTCTTCTGATATGTGACTTTAGAGAGACCAGGCTTGGATTCCCATGAAAATGGTATGCTTACCCTTTTTTTTAATGTAAACATCATTATGAAGGGTATATTTGTTTCTAGTGCTGTACCTGCTGTGCTCCATGGTGTGGATGAGATATTGCCATTGCTGTTTCTGTTATATATATGCAAGTCTTTTCGATCATCTTTTGAAAGGGAATTATGCTTTATTTATGTCACGAGTTTCTCGATTTATCAATTTACAAGTACCGATTCTGTTGTAAACAGAGATAACTTGTAGATTATTAATTAATTCATAAACAAAGAAACAAGCAAGAAACACTATGGGTTCACGCTATATTTGACACAAACGTTTATCTATACTTGCAACCGTAGAAAATAATAATAAACAAAATGATAATAAATAAAAAAACTTTTTGAAAATGTTTGAAATGCTGTATTAACGTATTTTGAAGTGTTATTTCTGAGAAAACGGTATTTAGAACGGTAAAAATAAGTTAGCATCTTTATTAGGTTTAGTGAATAAATTTTGAGTGAATATTAAAAAAAATTGAATTATATGAATACTTTCTCTCCAAATACCCCTTGATAACATGGAATAATTATGTAGTTAATACCAATCCTCATTAAAATAAAAAAAAAACGAAAAATATGACTTCATAAAAGGGAGTAATCGATTTTATGAGATCGTATTTTTTATCTTTTAGATTTGCATAATTTGGATTGATATAATTTCTATAACAATATATAATATCTCTAATTTTCAAACATACAATGCAAAGAGATTCAATAAAGACATATCAAACATTAACAATACAATACTTTTTAAATTAGTACAATATCTATAAAATATTGGTTTTTGCCTTAACATTTAAGGTAGATTATTTTCTTTGTTTTTATTGAACCAACAATTCACATAATTAATTTTAAGTTATAAGTATTCGATTTATCTATAGTCGTCGTCCAACTAATCTTCAAATTAAATATATAAATATTTTACTTCATTGAAATAACATTACCTGTTGATCGAGCTGTTGACTTAGGTAAAATTGAAATAAATCAAGGTGTTTATATATATTTAATAATAGTATGACAATTAAATCACGAAAAGAAAAAGCTCACTTACAATACACAATAAAACGTTACTCAATACTTCATCATATAAATATTTCAAGCTTTATATTATATATTACATTATATTAATTGTAATAATTTTTATGTCTCGTCTTTTCTAGTTTTGAGCTCCATTTTTCGTAAATGAATGTAAATGACCGTGAAAATATACAGAATACAAACTTAGCAAAATATATATATATATATATATATATATATAGAGAGAGAGAGATAGAGAAAGAGTGAGGTATTTTAACACCCGCAAATATTAAAAAAAAATATATTTTATACACTTTCAAAATAAAATTACAAAAAATATATATAATACAATATAAATTAAAATAATATAAATTAAAATTTAATTTTAATTAAATTTAATCTAATAAAATATTATTATATTTTATTTTTAATTAAATTTAATTAAAAATATATATAAATTAATTTATTATTATTCTTTGTTGTGGATAACGGATCGTGGATGATTAGTACCGATCCGTTTAAAAACATATATTACCTACTATCTATTATCTGTAGATAATAACTACATGCATACCTTGTATTTGCGAATTTGTTTGTTTAACCCAAATGTTATAATATTCTTGGACAAAGTTTACCGATCTTTTGATATTTTCATTTTTTTTTAAATATATTACCTGTTGCAAAAATTATTTTGTAAAACTAACTTTCAAATATAAGATATATTCAGAAGAAAAAAAATCTAACGTCCATATCCGGTCTAAAAGTTTGTTTATCGTGTTATGAAAAGTAATTTTCGGAAGTATAGGGTACTGGAAGAAATTGATGGGTGGAGAAAGTAATAGCCATAGTTAAAGGCCTGTTTTTTATTGGGCTTCGGTCATATCAAGTCCGAAAATATAGCCGGTTCGTTATGGTTTAGGGTTTTGAGCGGCGTGTCAATATCAGCTTTAAATACCCATCCCTCACTTCTCTGGTTACCGATAAAGAGTTATCTCAAACTTCGATCTCATCTCGGCGATCGAATACGTAGCTTTTGCATCTCCAGTTTCGTTGTTTTTTCTTGTGATTTCAGTTCATGTGTTCTTGTTCACTTCGTGTAGCGATGCTTCCGCGAACTTGATTTTTCAATTCTTTGCAGTGTTTTGTTCATTAGAAGATTCGTGTTTCTTTCCTGTAGTATAGTTCTTTTTTTCGTCTATCTGTCAGAAGTGTTAAGGGGTTGACTGCGGTGATTATAAACAATTCCTCGTTCTGAATGCTATCGCCATGGCATGACAGACACGATTACACCCATAGAATATGAGCTTTGCCCCTTATATATTTCTCAATTGAGGTTTGATTTTGTTTAAATGTTATCTGTTTTTCTTAATTTGTGTTTGTTGATAGTTACTTTTTGAGGAGTTAGGTTAATGATTTGCAAAGCATTTTTTTGATAATATAGGTGCTTTGTGTTTGTCCAACTCCTTATATTGATTGAGTGGTGTTTAAAGCTCTGACCTTAAATAATTGAGGTATGGGTTACGCACACCGCAATAGTACAATAAAAACTCAAATTTGATTAGGTTTTGAAGTGCAATCCTATGATATGTTGTTTTAATTAAGTTTAGATGAAATTTTTTAATTCAATACATAATCCTTCTTTGTTACTGTGCATATCATCAGTAGATTACGCCTAATTCATTATATATATTAGCTTAAGTTTTTTAATTGAGTTTATTGAAATAGGTATGTTTTTTATGCAGGTAGTTTGTTTCTTTTTGATTGTGATGATCTGTAGCCTTATTTTTTTTTATTGTTTTATTGAAATATCTTTTGGAAACGTAGAAATTTTACACTATATGTTTCAAATCTTTTAAAACAATATCAGTTGTATCAGTCAATGTTTGCTAAACTGTTTAATTATAAATTATTTTTGGAAGTATTAAATTATTAATTTTTTAGAAACATAAAAATATATACAGTTATGAGCATTATTAAAATTTGATATTTTGATTATATTATTTGAAACCAAATTGTTTTTAGGTAAATAATTTGTTAGATTTTTTTTAAAATTACAGTGGACAGTTAGATGATTCATTTTATAAATAAAATTGTGTACAAATTTCAGTTTTTTTATTCTGTTGTATATGTGTGTTTTACTTTTTTATACAGTGGACAGTTAGATGATTCAAGTTATAAAAGAAACATTAAATCTTTGGTTTAAAATTCTATAGTAGAAAAAATGCCCTTAAAATAAAATTGTGCTGAGTGTTTTATCACTCAGCATATTTTACTTTTAATTATTGGATAAGATTGAAGTAAATTTAATTTTAAAGATTATTTCCCTAAAATAATCAGAAGAGTAAAGATAAAAGGGCTTCAAAAGAGTAAAGAAAAAAGTTTGACTAATATTATAGGAAATATGATATTATAAAAGAAATGAGGTAAGCAAATAAAAATATATAAATTGAGGAGATTTTAACTTATATAAAAAACATTACCTCATTTTCATTGGATTTATTATTTTCTAATATAGATATAAGAATACAAGGAAAATAAGATTTTTTCCTGCTTAATATACAAATCTGACAATTGGGATAGATAAATGCCTAATGTTAAATGCTAATGAACCCAACTTTATTTTTTGAGGTAAGTTTTATGATAACAGTATTTTGAATATATAAGTTACATTTTAAAATTTTATAAATAATTATAGAGATAAAATAATATTTTAAAATTTTTTGACGTTTTGTGGGTAATCAATAAGAATACGAAATGTATAAAAGAGAAACAGTTAAAGAAAGTGAACAATACGGATAAAGATAACAGGAAAATTATTTGAGATAGTAAATATTTAAGAAAATTGAAATTAGGTGAAAAATATATTTAAACAACTTAAATTATATTAAGTTTAGATATATGTCCATGTCAAAGTGATTACAGCTCTAAAAGATTTTGGTTTGAAAAACTTTTCATTGAATAATAATTTGTAGAATATGGTTTTACGATAACTGTTTCAATTTACAAAATTAGAAAAAGGAAATACGTTGTCTTCGCTCATAAATTTTTATATATCAAAATGAAACTATATTTCAATTTGAATTTAGTAAATAAAAATTTAGTAGAAAATGAGATTAAGCAGGGTAATTCATGTATTCTTGGTGATTAAAACTTGCGAATAAAAAAAATCATAAATGACAGAGGGCTTTACAGTATTTATGTCTTAGCTGTTATTTAAGATCAGATGGAGAAAATTTAGGAATATCTCTCATATCATATATGTTTATTTTTAAAAAATATGTAATTTAATTCCGATATATTATATATTAAATTTATCTTCTATTTATTCATCCTTACTGTCATACTTTAAAAGATATTGAAATTCAAATCAGAAATAAAGATATTAAAATTGATTAATTAAAGAAATAAAATGTTAAGTCCAATTATTCGGTTGATTTTATAAATCTAAAAGAGAATATAGAATTTCGAATGTAAATACATATTTAAAATGACGTTTTGATATTTGGTTACACTTCATCGAATATTAAATATGTATAGGCTTAAATGTTTATCTGGTTTTAAAAATGAAGACATTTATGAAAAGTGTATTAATAAGGTCATGTCTGTTAAGTTGACAGCAACAACGATAAGTCTATTAAGTTGACAGTAACGACGTTAAGTCTGTTAAGTTGACAGCAACGACGTTAAGTCTGCGTGGCCACTTTTTCTTTTCTCTCTTCTGGTGTCCAAATTTTTTTATCTTTTATTCAGTTTTTTCTTTGATGATTTGTTGAATTTGTTCTTTCTTTGTATCTCTTATTCATATATTTTTTATAACATAAGGATCCAATGTCTTTATTTTTAAAATCGAGTACTAAACAAAAAATTTATCTCATGGGAACTAAGTAAACATTTATGCCATATGTATATGTGGAAAATATTGAAAGTTTAAAGATAGAATATATTTGAAATTAGTTTAGAATATTCCTTTAGAGTTTGGGCTTGGGCCAGTAATTTGAGATAGACGGGTTATAAATGGAAAAGGGCTTTTGGGCCCACAAAGGAAATCAATTTTACGGACAATGACGTAAGGGGATTTAGTTAGTGTCCGGTTGTTGGGAGCGAGAAAAGGAATCAGAGAAAGGGGTTTTTGTGATTGAATTGGGGATTTAGGGATTGGGTACAGTAGAGTAGAATGAATTTGAAGATGGATTCCGATAGAGCGAAGCTGTTCGTAGGGGGCATTTCTCGTGAAACCACCGAAGATGTTCTCAAATTCCACTTCGCCAAGTACGGTACCGTTTTGGACTCCACTATCTCCGTAGACCACAGCACCCGATGCCCTAGAGGTTTCGGCTTCGTCACCTTCTCTGACCTCTCCGCCGCCGATCAAGCCCTGCAAGACACGCATGTCATTCTCGGAAGAACGGTTGGTCCTTTTCCCTGTCTTTCCAGAAACTCTCGTTTATTCAAGCTTCAAGAAACTGAAACCGTCGGTCGGTTGAATTTCGTTTGTTAATATGTGGTAAATGTGTTTGATTTGACCAGTTCTGTTTTGTTGTCGTGTATAGGTAGAAGTAAAGAAAGCAATTCCAAGGAGTGAACAGCAACACCAAAACCAGTTACACAATAGAGGCGGAGGTAACTATAGTAGTAGTTGTGACTGTAGCAGTGACACCAACGTTAGGACTAAAAAGATTTTCGTGGGGGGTTTACCTGCTGGAATATCTGAGGAGGAGTTTAAGCAATACTTTGAGAGGTTTGGTCGGATAACTGACGTTGTGGTGATGCAGGACAGTGTTACTCACCGGCCCAGGGGGTTTGGGTTCATCACCTTTGATTCCGAGGAATCGGTTCAAAGCGTTATGGTGAAGAGTTTTCATGACCTGAATGGTAGACAGGTGGAGGTCAAGAGGGCTGTTCCTAAAGAGGGGAACCATGGGTATGATGGTTTTAGTAAATTGAGAAGTAAGAGTGAAAGAGGAGTTCCTAAAAGTTTTCCTCCTTACAGTCCTAGGAATATGCTTCCGGGTCTTGCTCCTTTGCCGTGGTATGGTAGTGATGGAGTATATGCATATGGTTCTAATGCTTACGGTTGTTGGTACCCTATGGGTGGGTATGGGGGGAACGGATATGCGATTCCGTCTGAAGCTTCTAGGAACTTCTGGTACGGGCCAATGATGGCTGGTCCTCAGGCATGTCAGGTGCCTTATGCTAGTGCTATTCCAAACTTGGCGTGGGGTAGGATTGGAATAGTAGGTAGTGGTCTAGGATCTTGGGGGTATGGTGGCATTCTTGGGTCTGCAACAAATTTGAAATTTGATCAACCTTTTATTGGCAACGGATTTGTTCCAGGCAACACGACATTGCATCATGGTGTAAAGCAGAATGTTGTGGACTCTTCCAGTTTGAAAGGGAGCAATGGTGAAATATCTAGCTGACTGACTAAAAGGTTCCTTTTGCCCTAATTCATGTAGGTAAATACTCACTGACTGCTTAGGGGCTGTGAAAGATGGCATATTCTTTCGCAAGATGTTGTAAGAGTTAGTCACTCGACCTTATTACTTTTAATTTGTGAAGATACCTTTTTATGTGTCATAAACATGTAGTTTAGCAGCTCATCATGTTTAGTTATGGAGTTTTATTAGTAGAGGTTTCATGCATCTGTAAAATTTTCTTGCAAATCCTTATCTCTTATTTCTCTTTTAATATTTTTACACAGTGCGTGCTATTTGGTTTGTTTGGCTTAATTTTTTTGTTCCCCTTTGTTGAAATGCGTATTTTTTTCATTATTTGATTGACTTTTTAGTTGCCGTTTTTCGTTCATATATTTGTGTTAATCAGCATGGTGTTATTTTTCCTTCATAGATAGCGCTAGTTATTACACCATTCAAGGTAGGATATATATATATATATATATATATATATATATATATATATATAACTAGGCTTTCTAGGTTATTGTGTGTGTGTGTGTGTATATGTGTTAATGCTTATTTTACATGCATATAACTGGGCTTTCTAGGTTATCGGCTTCTTCTGTGTGCCTTTATTTTGTTGAGTTCATGTTCATGTTAGTCTATTTTTGCATAGAATGCTGATGACCGGTTGTTTGAAAACAGATGGTTTAATATTTAGTCTCCACAATATTTTATATGAATGCTTCAAGGGATGCTCCTATTTATTTGGAAAATTGAGTACCACTGTACTTTTTTTAAAAATATTGATATTTGTCAGTTAGGCAAAAATCCGTTTTTCCTCCAGGGTAAAAAATGTGTAATTCTCTAATTCTATAATTTTTTTTTTATTTGGATCTCAAACATAACTATGACCTATGGCGTTATATGATTTGAAAAGATTGAGCTGAATTAGGCCTTTGGAAACCCTGGACCGGCTGGGAAAGAAGCAGTTGCAGACCTCTTAACTGTTTTCGCCACTCGGTTACACAGCCGTGGACTGCATTTTATTATGTAAATCTTTTCGAGGTAATAATCGGGAAAAGAAAAGTGAAATGGGCACCTAAGGATGTCCCGGTACAGGTCAAAATTTATTTCTTTTAAAATTTAATATAATCTCTATTTATTGTAGAATTGCTAGTAGTAATAATGTGTCCAGTAGAAGTAAACTGTTATGCATATTCTACTTACAATTGTATGCTATAATATTTAATTTCCCTCAACAATGCCTCTATTTGTAATCTAAAACTGTTAAAATTGGTTATTGAGGCTAGTTAAGGTGAGGTTTATATAAAACTTCGGCGTAAACAAAGCCTTTGAATTTTGATGTTCAATGAGACTGAACTATTTTGAGTTAGATTAGGTTGTTTGTGATAGGATGGCAGTGCTAGGAGAGAATTTACCATCCTTTCATGCATTGTCCACATGATGTTTATATGCTTTTTAGCTTTAATGCAGTCTGCTCAAATAGTTCTTGTTAGGAAAACTCACAAAGGACTTCTACACAAGGTGACGAGAAAAGAAAAACATATGGAAGATATGTGCTTCATTATAATTTTAGGGTTTCGTTTAACGCAAGGAAGGAAAATGTAGAGTGAATACTGTATTTGATCTTTTCAGAAATTTATATGAAAAATGAAGAAAAAAAATGTATTCTTAAAGTTAAAAAGGAAAAAATTAAAATTGACTGGATGGTTAAAAAAGTTAGATATATATTTATATATATTTAAAATCAATTTTTTGACGAAATAATTATTTATGGTTGCAAATTCAACTAAAAATTTCAAAGGTCTAATTTTTTAATAATTTTAGTGATACAAATTATTGGGAAAATGATCATATAAGACTTGTATTTAAAATATATATTTTGGTAACGATAAGACAATTTTTTTATACGACGCGATATTTAATAAATCTCGTATTCATTTTTTAAGGTAGGGTTTAATATCCAGGGCCTTAGCTGTATTATATATTGGGAGTGAGATATTGCAAGTCTTTGATTATAAAGTTTTAATAAATTACTCCACAGATTAAAATGGTTAGAACAAAAGTCTATGATCTGTATTAACATAATTCCTATTTTAAATTTTACAAAAGATGAATCGTTATTAGATAGGACAAGTGCATGAAAAACAAATTTTTGGGTCAATCTATGTAGTAAAGAGGAATGAATATTTAACTTTGATAAGTAGAAAAGATAATATTTTTAATTTGTTGTATTTGATATCAAAAGGGAAGTGATAATTGCACAAAGAGTCTCCTCCGCTTGTTATGGTCAGATAGTATGTGTCAAGCTCTAAGGTCAAGATGACTGAAAAAGTTGTAACATTTTATCTTCTTGCACTTTTTTTTTATTGCATCACCAAAAACTTATAAAACCCAAATTATCCTTTTTTAAAATTATATAAAAAGCGTAAAATTTTCCTCTACGCCTCGTTTTTTAATGAAATTCCAAATTATGTAATTTGAATAGTATTTCTGTTCTAAAAATATATTTAAAAATACATATTCTCAAATGTATTTAAAACATATATACTGGAATGTATATTTCAGTACATATTTTCATATCCAAAAATATGAAAATACATTCTAAAATGTATTCAAAAAATATATTCTGGAAACGTTTCTAAATCTAAAAATACTTTTGACATTACATAATCCAGAATTTACTTTTTTTGAAACGTACATTCTAAAATATATTTCCTGATTTAAAAATATGTTCCAAAGTGCATTTAGAAAAAAAAGGTTAAGAAATATATTCTCAATGATGTATTTCACAAAAAAAAAAAAAAAAACAGGGATATCGCTCAAGTTTTATTCTCTTTCAAGTTTCTAAATTCAGGGCAAATGTAAGAAGAAAAACAAGGAGGTGCGAGAAGAAGCATTGGGTCACTTTCTCAGCCATTATATCAATGCTAATTACTTCCTGCACCCATCATTTACCAATGTAAAGTTCTCTTGCTCACTCTCCATCCTAAAACAAGACTCTAGATTACTATACAATTCTGAAGAAGTTCATATGCTTTTATAATGTACTCCTCAAATCATCACACGTATTTTCAGAAGGCATACATATACATATTGCTTTCGGATGATAACTTTATTATATTGAGTCTAAGAAAATTAAAATCCATTTGAATTCAAAACCGTTAGGATTATCATTATATCTGAACGAAAAATAGAAAAAAAAAAACGTATAATTCTTTTAAAGAAAAATATAATGAAAAAAATGAAAGTAAATTTTGATATGAAATTTTCACGTGCCGGTTTTTTAATATACTAATAAACTTTTGTAAAGTCAATTTTCTGAGAGTTTGTAAACTGGTTTAACTAGCTTATTGGTGGTATACGATTTGTGTTATTTTTTAACTGTCCACACTGGTATATAATCTCTTAGAAAACAAGTGTGTTAGAATATTATTTTTAATAAAAAGTGGAAAAAAGCCATTGGCGTTGCACACGCAACGTAACATAACAGAAGTAATTAATATGAGTAACGTTAAAGAGAAAAATATTAAATGCATGAAATGAGGTCTGGCATTAGCCGTCGCCAAAAAGAGGTTTGTGTTGCGGTGTCAATTGTCAAATCACACGGCTAAAAAACCCACGCCACAGTTGACCTTCACCACACACTTTTCTATGCTTCTACTTCTATTCTATTCATTTTATGTAAATCTTATTTTATCATTATGGATAATCTTATACTATATTAAATTTAAATAATTCATAGCCAATTCAATTAATTTCTTACCCTATGTTCGGTGGGGTTTGATTTACTGTAGTCGCCGATTTGCAAGAAAGATTTTGCGAGGATGGAAAAGTAGAGATCATAAATGATTTGCGCGTATTATTGTTTTTTTTATCTCCCAGTTTTGAAAAGATTTGAGACGATTTGGGATGAAAACTCGTCTATGTCCCTCTAATAATTTTATAATTTCAGAAGCATTGAATAAAATATGTATTAACGTATTGGGTTTCATTTAAATAGTACTCAGCAAATGCATTGTGCTTTTATAATTTTTCACCATTAGTTTTATAAAATATTCATAATTTTTTTCTCTTCATAAACATTTTTACGATTAAATATAACATTACAAAATAATATTTTATAATACTTTTATACCTAGGGGCATTTTAGTAATCATTATTTTTTACCAATTAAACTAATTTCAAAAATCTATTACATCAATCAAATCCTACATTAATTCTCACAAACTTTACTTCCAAATCCACTATCGATTAACTACAAATCCACTAAAAAATTACTCTCAAATTTACTCAAATTCATTCAAATCATCTCTTCCAAATATACCCAAAAAAACGCACTCTTAAAGTTTACTATATTTTCTTTTTAGTTAAATATATTTTTGGTTTATGTAAAATTAAACCAAATTGCTGTGAGCAAATATTGTAGCAGAGGCTGCACTTAGATTGCTACCCATCACTGATATCATAATCCAATTTTTGTCTTTTTTTTTCTCTTCTGTTATATTACACGTAGTCTCTCCTTAGCTTCTGTTCTGCCACGATGCTTTGGATTTTCTGATCTCACGTGATTCTCATTTACTCTTCTTCATAAATGATTTTACATGCAATCCTTTGGGCTGGGCCTCTCAACGTTATTTGTATTTTCATAGATATTCAGTATCTCTTTTTTTTTAAAGTCAATTTTATTGATTAAATACTAAATATAAAAACACTTTTTAATAATATAGATCTGATTTCTATTCAGTAATGTCATAGGATATTATATTAGTTTGATCGACTAACGCAATCCTGGATTGAAAAGTTAAAATGCAGTTTTGTCCTTTTAAAATCATATTTTTATATAAAATTAATCAATTGCATTATATATATTTATTATGTGTAGTGCCTGTGAGTGAGAGTGGCGGTGTCAGTCTCCTTGGTGAAGAAAAGATGTGCAGTAGGTAACGAAGTAAAGTTGGTCGTAAATTTGATATCTAACTTGGAATTTGAATATTGAATTGAAAGTTATGATGTGGTTTATTTATCAAATAATGTTGTTGATCAATGACATGGGAATATCTGTCCTTTGAATTCTTCATTATTGTGACTGCAACATTTTCCGTATGCATGCTTCGCCTGTTCTGTGCATCTGAACAGTGTTTTCAATTTTGTCTTGTTAACTTTTACTCCTTCTATAAATCTTGTGACAGGGAAAGCATGAAAATTTCACAAATCCTCACACATACTTCAAAAATATATCTTTGTCACCATCATTAGCATTAAACACGCATACCACTTTTGGGGTTATCTTTGTTCTGGGTTCGGAGGGTTCAAAAGGAAAATTGCATTATAACACATACTTAAAATTTATTTATTTCACCCAGAAAACCAGAAAAAAAAAAAAGAGAGTCGGCATCTTTTTGTCCTTGCATTTTGTTAATCTTTTTGGTTTTTTGACGAAGACAAGGAAAGGACGAAAGTGTAAAAGGGTATGAATGAAATTACAGGAATGCACCGGTGTGGCACAACCTACCAAGTCTACCACATTTGCTGCAAATTGAAAAGGTTGGTGAAAGTGAAAGAAGAGAAATGAATTGGGATAGCAGCACGTAAAGCGTTTTGCAAAAGGGGTTTTGGCAAAAGTGAGAGAAAGAGAATGTGTGTGTGAATTTATTTCTGATGGATTTCGTGATGATTTCGTTATAATAGCACAAAGAATGATTCCCACATCTGTGCTCACGCACATACCCTAATCTTTTTCTTTTCTTTTCTTTCCCTCGCAAATTGGGACTTACCTTTCAAACCCAAATCATTCCCCTTTGAAAAATTGTCTCCACGACCATGAAACGAAAACTTGCATGCAACACAATGTGAGCAAAAAACATTGTACCAGCATGGGAAATATGCGGTGCATACAACAAACACACCATCATTTCCTCATTCCTGGCAATAAAGCTTAACCCTAAATAAAAGGTGCAAAAGAGATGCTTTGACCAACCAAAATAACAATACATAGAAAACAAGAAAAAATCGATCAATTATCAAGTGTCCTGCAAGATTGCTGCCTGTTTCGGAATAGCAGGAAGAGTAACGCAAAATTATGTATATTATTTGAATCAAATAGGTTACTCTACTGTTTATTACATAATAAAAATCAAATACTAATTCCACGGACTAATCAATCTTATAAAATAAACTATTAATGTAAAGTTTTCACTATAAAGTAGATTTTCAAAAATATTTGATAGGTGCACAAATTTTATTGATAGAAGTATAAAAATTAAAGAGGTCAAAGACTCCATCAAAGAGAATTAAGCTCTTACACTATATTTATATACTATAAATAAATTTGTGTATGTTTATATATTTATAAATTTTTTTTATTTTTAATGGATGTAGATTTTTCAAAAATTTAATTTTATGAAAATTTCCAAAATTTACCATCTATGTACCTAAGATAAAAAAAAATAGCACTAAAATACACTCTACAAAATCATTTAAACCTTGATTTAGAAGTTTCTTTTAATATCAAGTTAAATATAAATTTCAATGCTTTAAATAATATCAGAGACTATTTTTAGTTGAATTTAGTGTTACTCCTATTGCTATTATGTTATGAGATTACATACCAATTTAATTTCAACATTTTATTTTGAATAACTTGTTTAAAGAAGATAAAATCAAAATAATATCTTTGTGATAAATTATAGATTTTAAAAATATAATTGGATGTAATATCACTATATAATGTTTTAAAACTTTAAAAGATTATAGAATATAATTTAAATTTAACAAAAGATTGAAGAAGTTTCATGTTATAACATAAAAACAAGGAGTTTAGTTATGCTTATGTAGCACTTTCAATGAAATATAATTACATTCACTTATAAAAAAATAACAACATACATGAAATCTTAAAAAAGTTTCCAACTATATACCCTGGTTTTTTTTTAAGTCGTTAATATATAGTACCATGTGGAGTGTTGCATATGGTGTGACGAACTTAATGAGACCCAAAAGGCTTAATTGTAGGTTCTAAATTAAGGTTCCAGAGCAATTATATTATATTTTTTCCAGTGGACATGTTAAAAACACGAGTTTTCATGCGGGTGGAACTGATATTGTATTCATGCATAAGTTAATGTTATTGTTCTGATCAAACACTGGGTTTAAGACAGATGTGAAAAAAAAAGTTTAAGCTTACGTGTATCAATCATGTGTTCAGAGTCACCCGATAACGTCACCAATTCTTACACAAGTCTTTTAAGAAAAAAATTCATCTAGAAATATAATATTAATAAGATATGTTTGATATAATCTCCAGTAAAAAAATTAACACAATAAGTTTTTATGTTTTTTTTTTACATGATGTTCAATTTGTTTATTTGTATTCCTCGTGTGATTTAAATTTATTTGGATTTTCCAATTTCTGAAAGATACAATCAATAAGACATGAGATTATTCGCAATACAAAATTTGGAAATAATTGGTTTATGAATTTTTTTTTAATGTTGAATTTTATATTTTTATTTAATATGTAATTTAGTCATATGCTTAAATTTTTTAACACTTAATTTGTGAGATTTCGATGATTTATGACATGTGCTGTCTTTTACTTACAACTTTGTGTTCGTGTTGTTATAAGGATTTCTTTGTGTAGAAAAAAAGTTCAGTGTTAGTTTGTTGCTATTAATTTGGGCATTTACCTACTTTGTGTGAATAATGGCATACTTTTCCTTTTGGTTTCATAGAAAACAAACCAAAGACATGTAATTGAAATGCAATTTTAAAATTAAAATATTTTGCAGCTAAAGCTTCTGGTCATCATTCCTGGAATATTTGGGAGTTTATCAGAGGCCTACTTTTCCACTTTTTGTCTAAAGTAGGTGTCGACTACACACACAGAGACAAACGGCAAAAGTAAAGAATTTCCCTGTTAATTTAGCGTTTTCACATATGATCATAGCCGTCTATTTGAAGAACATCACTACTCTGTAACTACCTCACGAAAACCAAACTTTTATCTTAAAAAATGTTGGCCAAATTCTTATCCACAAAATTATAATTCTTAAAAGATTTTTATACAATTACACGAAATCATCTACGCTCCTTTTCCTTTCATCAAATACCTTACAAGATTTTTCTTTTCGCTCTTTTATTTTAAAACAAATATATTCTAAACGTACTGGCAAAACATTTTAGCTGTTTTAAAAATCATATAACTAAAGCAAACCATGTATGTTCTAATTTGTTAAGTTTCCACACTTTGTTAAGTTTCCACATTTTCTGTTCTTTGAGTGGGTCGTACTTTTGTTTATTAGTCTATTCAAACTTTTAAGATAATGAATTGATGAGTTTTTCATCTTTGTATATTGTTTTATTTTTTTATTTTTATCTAAGTTCACGATTGTATTCTATTTTTTTATCTTAAACTTGCTCGATGAAACATGCATACGTTTGCGAAAATTTAATAATTTTGTTTAAATAAAAAACAGTTGACATGTAATAGAGAAGCAAAAGATAATCGCTTTCTACTTTTAAATTTGTCTTTAAGAAAAATGTAAAACAAAGTAGGCGGATTCCTGACTAGTTTGTGATAAATTTTGACATATGCAATTTTTTTTATTCATTAAATACATTCACTTTATAAAAATGGACATTCAAAAATTGAGACATTGAATGAGAATCGAGGTAAGAAACAAATAGAATAATATGATGTAACACACATATATATCTAGATGTAATCGACGAGTAAAACTGAAAGAAATAATGTTCAAGTTAACAAAAGATAATAAAAAGATCAAAGCACCGCAAGATAGCATTGAAAGAAGCTTGTTTGTTCTGGAAGTCAATAAAGAATTAAAATTGGATTGAAAGAGTTGTTTATGTGATAACACAGAAAATTGGACACAACTCGCTGTATGGACAATTTTAAAACAGTTATTACAATTTATTTAATTTTTCTTTAATTTTATTTTATATTTAATTATTACAAAAAGGGAAAAATATTAATCATTCAAATATACAGCATGAGTGATAAATTGTGGTTATAACTTAAATTTGATAATGTCACGAATATGAAAAATAACAAATCTATGATCTATACCATAATTCCGTTTATTTTCTTTCTCAATTTTCGTTTTATTCTGTATGATTCTTTCATTGCAATTTATGTTTTTACAATCGCTTCAATCAATTTTCATCTTCTCTATTTTTCTTTTCACCGTGTGCAACTCTGTCTTCATATACAAACCAAAAATAAAACACAAAGATATGTCTTTTGGAAATAAATTAGTGAATTAAATGTACTTGTGAAATTAATTAACAATATTAGTGAATTACTGTTGAAAAAAACATATCGTTTTTACTTTCAAAAATCACTATACCAACATATATATACATAAACACAATAATACACAAATAATATAACATAAAAACTTCAAATCCGAAAAATAAAATAAAAATTATTGTTTAAAGAAAAAAAAAATAAATGTGAAAATTTATATAACAAATCCTTGCATTGGGTGATCCGACAACGGATGAAATAAAAATGTTCAAAAAATAAGAAATATCGCTAGGATAGACTCTAATCATGACTCTAATACCATCTTAGAAAGTGGGTTTAAGTCTAAATCAATCCCACAAAACCGATTTGCATGATGAGGTTTGCACCTCACTTATATATTATAATTTGGTCTTATATCTAGCCGATGTAAGACTTCCAATATTAACTACACATTAACATTTTATTACACCTCACAAGATTTTACTATAAAAGTATTAAGAAAAGTTAAACAGTATTTTAGATATAAGACAAAAAATACCAATCCATTATTTAGTCATCAATATTCATTTTCTTGCTTATTCTAAGATATATGAGACCTAAGTGTATATTTTTATCATATTCAACCCTGATGAATTTGTCTTAATTATACATTAATTTAGATTGAAAAGGTTTATTTTGATAGTTTAATGAACAAAAAATTCACGTCGAGTTAAACACATTAAACCAATATCCTAAAAACAAAAACATATTTATCTTAAAAATATTCTTTTATTGTTCCAAAATTTCACAACTAAATAATAAAATAAATACAACCAATATGATTATTATTATTATACAATAAAATATTTCAAGACTGTTTATATGTAAATATTTATCTTTTAAATTTATCTGTAGATATTTCATAGGATTTGAGCATATTTTGTAATCCAAATTTTTTAGAAATATTGAACGAGAGACATATAAATAGTTAAATATTTAGAAAAAATCATATTAATTAATCAATAAAAAAACAACTAAATTGACATTAAGTACTTTGCTAAAAATAAATATTTTTAAAACGTATAGTTATGATTTTGCAAAATTAACCTTAAAAATGAGTAATATGATTCAAATGATTAAAAATGACAATGACACAAGGGCTTGGATGGGTATCTTTATCATATTTTCACATGCGAAGTAAAAATTTATATCCAAATCTATTTTCATACCCAACAGGTATTAAAAGAAAATTTTATCCTCCTTCTCAAATGATAATTGTATATGTGCACATGCTTTCTTACTATTTTAATATAAATTAAATAATTTTTACAAATAATCACAACAAAAATTTATAAATCTTAAATCACAATTCCAAATAATAATTGAATAAAAGTAATATAATTATATAAAAATACGGATTATACATAAATAAAATTTCATAAAAACTAAAATATTTATTAATTTTGGAAATAAAACAAAGTTGATAAAGTTAACCGAAATCTCACATAAAACAATATTAAATAACAAAAGTTCAAATTGAGATATATTTAAATTTTATGTTAATTATATTAAATTATCATTTTACTTAGAAAAAATATTAAATTAAAAATTGTTCAAATTAAAATATATATATATAAACATTATAACAATTATATTAAATTATTATTTTATAACAAGTGAAACGTCTTTACACAATTATAATATTAAAATTACTATTATCAAGAATGAATTAGAAAATAAACTTAATAATATAAAAATTATTAAAACAATATTCTATATCATTAAAAAACAACAAACAACCATGTTAAAAAATATGAATAATTAAATGTGCATCTTACAAATAATTTAATATATTATTGAATAAAACTGTACAAAAAAATATATAAATAAAAATATTAGAAAATATAAAATACCTTGAAGATATTAAAACTAGTCAAAACTTTAATAAATAATGAAAATTAATTGAGTAAAAAAAAATCTTGAAAGAAAACAAATTAATGAATAAAGGATATAGTACCTAATTTTTTTAACGTGTTTTTGTTTAAATTACCTTATTTTTAATTCAAAATATTATTATTATAATAAAACTCTTTGGAAATTGTAAAATTTGAGCATTGTTCTTAATATATGTATAATATTCTTATACTATACACAATGAGAAAAAATATGTTAAAAACACTAATAACAAGGACACATTTTTTTCTTCTAGAAATTTGTTTTATATAATCAAACAAGAATTTTGTTTACATATAAAAAAGAAAGAAAATTTTTATTCTTTCAGAATACATAAGTACGATACTTTCTACGGGTATTCATTTTCTTTATTTTTATTTCTACATTAGATATACCCTAGTTATAATTTTTATAAGTAGCGTATAATTTATCTTGTAAAAATGTCGTGGCTAATTTAAAACGTAAATAATTTTAAAAAGGGTTAAATATGTTTTTCGTCCCTTAAGTATCACACGATTTTGGTTTTAGTCCCTACTCGAAACTTTGATGGTTTTTAATCCTCGTAGTTTTGAAACTATTAGTATTACTCCTTAAAAATGGACGGCGTTAAGTTTTAGTAGACGTGACAAACGACGATGCCCAGCTGTGCTCTGCACTCTCTGCCACGTTGCTGGCCAATAAGAATTTGACACTCACGTGGCCATTCTCGTTCTTCCTCCCTCACCTGACGACGGCAAAGATCTAGGTTTTCACGGCGTCATTCTCGTTCTCGCTCTGCACTCTCTGTGATGTTGATGCATCTCGCGCGGTGGTGGGACGAACTCGACGGAGGTCGAGCCATGACAGCGGTGCGACGCGCCACCACACAATTTCAGCTTTGGAGCTATCACGGCCAGCGCGGATCGAAGAAAGGGGGGTTGCGATGAAGATGACGATTCGGATTGACGGTGAAGACGCGAGGGACGCGACAATTCACGGCGGTGCGGTGTGGCTGAGGAAGTGGAGACAAGGTCGCGATTGTGTTGCAGTGGTGCGATTTATATGAACAGAGATGGCGTGAACAGAGATGGCGTGAAATCAACAAATAAACCTTTTACAACCTCGAATTCCGACTAGTAAAAATACAACCTCTGAAAAGAATAGGAAAATTTTGCTGTGATAAAAGACATCATCCGCCTTACTAACAGTTGATCATTCTCAAGAAACAATACAACAGAAAAGAAAAAGGCGAAGCAACAATTTCAACAACCGAAGTTATTAAACAGAGGTAGGCATACCTCTGCAGCCTCCACCAGGCGACCATCGTCCTTATACAAAATGTCGCAATGTGTGAGAGCATGAGCATTTTGAGGATCCAGCTTGATAGCCTCAAAAAATCTCTCAAACGCAAGCCTTCCCTTATTTTGCATCTGAAGGCATATCCCTTTCCCAATGAGCGCCTCCACATTTGCACCATCGCTCTCTAAGACACGCTCGTAGATAGCAAGAGCGTCAGCAAATTTGTTCCTCGAACGCAAGACGTTCGCATAAGAAACACTGTCGTTCCCTTCACTACCAGCAGAACCACTACACTCCAAAAACCCATTGTTACCATTTCCCGCTAATTCTCGTTCACTCCCGCTCCCATCGCTATTCTCCGCCCCTGCCATCTGCAGAAACAAAACAAGTAACGGAATTTGAAATTGCAGCGACTGCGTCAACAAATTGCACAATCACCATTGTGAGTCTATAGAAAAATACTCAGAATTCATCAACACAAAATCGATCGCAACTGAAGGTGAAAGGACGAACCCTAAACATGGAGGATGGATTCAGATCTACATGGTGTTGTAGAAGCTGACAATAATAGAATAAATCGAGAGTGATGAGTTGATGGGAACTAATCCAGATCGTCTACGGTGGGAAAGATGGGAACTTTTTTCATAAGGATTAGTTTAGATTTGGCGTCCAGTTTTATGGTTTTAGTTATTTAGATTTCGAGGAGAGTGGTGAGTTGATGCCTATCAAGAGGTTGTCGTGGACGGCGACGCTAGCGCATTCCTGGCCACGGTGCTGCTGGAGGACGAGGGGGCAGAGACAAGAAGCTTCTGGTTGGCCGCAGATGACGAAGTTAGATTCAACCTGAAAAACGAAACCATCAACGTGGCACGACAGCTGACATATGACGTGGCTTCGCCGTTTGCCACGTCTACTAAAACTTAACGCCGTCCATTTTGAAGGAGTAATACTAATAGTTTCAAAACTACGAGGATTAAAAACCATCAAAGTTTCGAGTAGGGACTAAAACCAAAATCGTGTGATACTTAAGGGACGAAAAACATATTTAACCCTCTTAAAAATAATATATATCCTCACATTTGATAGATTCTTTTTAAGTATATAAGTAAATTTTTATTCAGAGGAAGGAATGAGAAAGATAGTATTCTTTTAAAAATGCTATAGTACATCTTTTAAATATTTATTTTCTGTAGAATAATATATTAATGGTAACATTTTTTTCTCCAATATTTTCTACAAAAGTAATAATTAAATATTTATCGTCCTTTGTTTTTTTTTTCTTTATCACAAAACAAGTCTGGTTTTTAAATTTTAAACTTTATCGTGAGAGGAATGATTAAGTTAATAAACAAGGATAGTAATTAAATATTTTGCAATCTGTTTGGATAAATTTGAAACATCAAAAGGGAAAGTAAGGTATAGTAAGGCATGGAGTTGTGAAATATATTTAATCTGGTTTTGTGAAGTAAGAGAGTTAAAGAGAAGTTGATGTAAAGATTGTATGTATAGTAAAGTAAGAATGGAAATGTGTTTGTTTGTGAGTAGTTGTGGGAATTTTGACATTGAGAAGTGTGGAAGGAAGAAAGCAGCTAAGGATAATTTAGATTGGGTGGCATAGTGAGCAGAAAGAGGTCAGATGAAATGACCCACCAAATAAACCTCTCTTTGTCCATATCCACAGTGGGCGATGGGTTGTTACCCATTCACCCTCTCACTCAAACACTGCATCACTAATCTGTCCTTTTTCTTTCATTATTATTTATTCAAAGCTTTCCACCCAACCAAAAAGAAAAAAAAAAAAATTAAAACCAAACTGCTGCAGTTTTTCTTTACTAAAATAAAACAATTTTTGAGATTAGAGTTATTGTACTGTGTGAAGTGACTGCATGGGCAGATAGGTCCTTCCTGTCAAATCTATCTCTAGCTACGTTGTCTGTCACAGTAAAAGTTAAATTGGTAAATAAAAGGGTTTTGCTGTGAGTTTTTGGTTATCCATGTTCTGAATCCTCAATTCTGAATCCTTTCCCATTTCACACTTCCCAGCCCACTCTACTGCCCATTTCATGTCATGCTCACTAGATTCAGCTACATAGCTACCTCCTTACACGCTTTCAAGTTTCCAACGCTCTTACACACAGACACGCTCAGAACCTCACCAAAATAGTTATATCTTCCTCACATTTACATTTCCACCTCTTTCCTTTTTCCCTTCACTATTCTCGAGAATCTCCCTGTTGCATTATCTTCCGCCCTCGTTCTGGGTTTAAGATAGGGTTTAACCAGGAAGTAATATAGTAACTCGTAGAAACTAGAAAGAGTTTTTAAGAAATTACGAAAAGAGAAAAAAGAAGAGAGAGATAGAGTTCTTGTGTGGAGGCAAACCAAAAACTCGGTCTTTCTCATTGATATTTACACAGATCCCTATGGAATGAAGTGGGTGCTCCCCAATCTTCGCTTGCCGAGAATTCATTCCTTTTGCTTAGTTTAAAGAGACCAGTTTTGTTCCCTTCGTGAGAGAGACATATTTTTGGTGAGCTCGCATACAAGGATGAGTTCGGTTGGTAGAGGAGAAAATTACTTTGCATAGTTGTAGCAAAACAACTAAACAACAGCCAAGTTTTCTTATTCAGCAGAGGAAGCAAGAGTGTTTCTTCGTTCAACACCATCATTATTTTATTTGCCAAGCAATGATTGCCTTGCATTCCTTCTTCACAGTGTAGCGACTCCAAACCTTTTCGGGTGACTAAAAAGAAAGAAAACAAAAGCAGGAAGATGAAGGGCATGGACGAGAGTAACACCGATGATGGAAGCAATCATAACTGGTTGGGGTTCTCTCTCTCACCCCACATGAACATGGAGGTTACTTCAGCTGCCACTATTCCCAACCCCACTGTTCCGACAACGTTCTACATGTCCTCCCCTCACATTTCCAGCTCAGGAATCTGTTACGGTGTCGGGGGAAATGGTAACTTCCATTCTCCTCTTACCGTTATGCCTATCAAGTCAGATGGGTCACTTTGTATCTTGGAAGCTCTCAATAGATCACAATCGCAAGGTTGGCTTTCGTTTTCATTTTTATTTGTTTTTTTATTTCTCCATAAGATAGTATTCTGTGAAGTTATTTTATTTTTGTCATGTATGTTTCTTTTATAACTACTACCCTGTGACTTTGGTTGCATTATTGAAGTGATGGCACCGAATTCTACGCCTAAATTGGAGGACTTTCTTGGTGGTGCAACTATGGGAACTCACGAATATGGGAGCCACGAGAGAGGGGCAAATGCAATGGCTCTGAGTCTAGACAGCATCTACTATAGCACCCAAAATGCTCAGGCACAACCCAACAGAGTCACTCTCTCAGAATCCTTCAGGCAACAGGGGCATATGAACGTCCAAACGCACCCTTATTACTCAGGACTTGGTTGCCACGGGATGTATCAAGCACAGATGGAGGATGAAGCAACGAAGGAAGCTCGCGCATCAGTTTGCAGCTCCCTAATGCCTCAAATGACAGAAGATAGTTTGAAAAACTGGATGGCTTCAAGGGAATATTCAACTCATCAGCAGGTTTTGGAGCAGGAAATGAACTGTGGAATGGGGAATGAAGGAAGTGGCATGTCTCTTGGAACTGTGGGGTGTGGCGAGTTACAGTCACTGAGTTTATCGATGAGTCCTGGTTCTCAGTCTAGTTGTGTCACTGCACCTTCTGGGCCTGATTCTGTGGCTGTGGATGCAAAGAAGAGAGGGCATGTAAAGTTGGGTCAAAAGCAACCAGTGCACAGGAAATCTATTGACACATTTGGGCAGAGAACCTCTCAGTATAGAGGTGTCACAAGGTCAGTTTTGAATCTTTCTTCATTTGTGTAATTTCTTACTGAAGTTGTTTTCTTTGTCTAGTCTATTATTATTGTTTATAATAAATATTGTTTATTGAATCCCTTTGGTTGTTTTCCAATAGGCATAGATGGACTGGTAGGTATGAAGCGCATTTGTGGGATAATAGTTGCAAGAAGGAAGGGCAGACTAGGAAAGGAAGACAAGGTTAGTGAGAAATAAAGAATGGTAGTGGTTGACATTTTTATTATTTTTTTGGAAGTATTCTTCTCCATTAAAGATTTTTGGTCCCTAATCTGACATGTGCCCACTAACTTGTGCAATGTTTTGATCTTTGTCTCTCCTGACGATTAAATCGAATTTTGCATGTTGCAGTATATTTGGGTAACTCCTCATCCTCACTTAAATTTTTTCCTTTTTAACACTCTTGCTACTGTTTCTAATTTTTACGTGGTCAAATTTGGTTTTGATCTTAGGGGGTTACGATATGGAAGAGAAAGCTGCAAGAGCCTATGATCTCGCGGCTCTTAAGTACTGGGGACCTTCCACGCATATAAATTTTTCGGTATATTTCGTTTTTTGAAACTGTTCTTGCTTCATTCGAATCTTTTGTTCCTTCGAATCACACTCTCTTTTGGTTCGCTTTGGCAGATTGAAAATTACCATGTTCAACTCGAAGAAATGAAGAGCATGAGCAGGCAGGAATACGTTGCACATTTACGAAGGTACACATCGAATAATTAACAATTATGTGGGCAAAAGCTACCAATTATTATGTGATAATCATGATGACAGAATATTTATTTGCTTTGCAGAAAAAGCAGTGGATTTTCAAGGGGTGCTTCAATATACCGAGGGGTCACAAGGTTCGTGTGGTTCTCTTGAACCCCACCCTCCTTTTTATTATTTCTGTTTGGAAAAATCAAGTTAAGTTTTCATCTTTTTTGTGTTACGCAGGCACCACCAACACGGAAGATGGCAAGCAAGGATAGGTAGAGTTGCTGGGAACAAGGACCTATACCTTGGGACATTCAGTAAGTCCTAAATTACTGTCAATTCCTAATTAAAATGGGTGTGTGAGATTAACATTTGTATTAGATACAATTAATGCTAAATTACTGTCAGTAAGTCTTTTATTTGATATATATTGCAATCTCTCTTTTCCCAAACACCAGTGACTATTAGTGCTTTTATAAGGCTGACCATACCGCAACTTTGAATGCAACGTGCCACCTTTTTTTTAAGGCTGTTACTCTCGGTGATAAAATATGATAGAGAGGATAAAGGGTATCTTCACAAGAATACGTTTTAAGGAAAGCTGAAATTTTTGAAGTGCCCTTTTCATTTAAAAAGTTTTTAATTAAATGGGTGTTTATTTTTTCCTTCAGGCACACAGGAGGAAGCAGCAGAAGCATACGATGTAGCCGCAATCAAATTTCGCGGCGCAAATGCAGTCACGAACTTTGACATTTCAAGATACGATGTGGAGAGAATCATGGCGAGTATTAATCTTCTCGCAGGTGAGCTAGCAAGGAGAAATAAAGATAATGATCCAAGAAACGAGGCGAGGGAGTGCACTATGAAAAACAATAACAAGAGTGTGATGACAAGTGAGAGCCAGGAGGAAATAGTCGAAGGTAGAAACAGCAATGAAAACAATCCAGAGTGGAAAATGGTTTTGTTTAATCAAGCTTCACAGCAGCAACAGTCAAATGGCAGTGAGGAAAAAATAATGAACTGCGGAAATTATAGAAACAGTGCATTCTCTGGGGCCCTACAAGATCTCATTGGGATTGATTCGGTGGAGGAGTGTAGCAAAATTGGGACTCATTTTTCAAACGCGTCCTCGCTGGTGACCAGTTTAAGCAGCTCAAGAGAGGCTAGTCCTGAGAAAACGGGTCCCTCGCTTCTGTTTCCAAAGCCCTCCATGGAAACAAAGTTATTGAACCCCATTAGTACTAGTGTTACATCTTGGTTACCCTCACCAACGGTTCAAATGAGACCACCTCCTGCTATTTCTTTGTCTCACTTGCCAGTTTTTGCTGCTTGGACTGATACTTAAGAAAGATAGATCCTTTTCAGTTTTCACATTATGCCCTGTTGCTGGCTAAATCGCACTCTTTCTTTTATCTCATTTTCTCTTTGTTTTATTTGATCATCTAAATTCAGAGTCTTTTTTTTAGACCAAACTGGTTATTTTGTCGGTTTTCTTACACTCCCATGTGTGGTTAATGTCCATCTAGCATTAAAGTAACATATGGGTGGAAAAATCAATTATAATTTAGCACGAATGTAAGGCATTAAAGTGGTAAGATTATATTTATCAAAAGTAAGAGAAATGAAGGAGAAAAAAAACATACTTTAGCCATGTTACATCATGCATGCAGCAGTAATAGGGTGGGCTGTTGTATTTTGAAGGAATGACAATGGATGATGAAAGGAAGAGTGGGTTTTGAGGTAACATTTGGCGTTTCCACTGTGCGAAGACGTGAGTGGAGGAATTTGGGGAATTAATGGAAGGCATGTTGGGGCCACCTATCTGTCATCTTTATGTAACAAGTTTAGCATGGGCTTTGCATACATAACCTTTTGGCTATATGTTGGAATAGAAATATTGATATTTGAGAGAAAGAATTAATTGAAGGGGGAACTAATGATTAAATTCCGTGAAATGATGTTTGGCAAAATGGAAGTGGCGTTGCATTATTGAACTTTCTTTTTGGAGTTACATCTTTTCTTTTCTAGGTCCTCCTAAGTACAAAATGAGCTCAATGCTTCCCAATAATGCAATGAGACCACTACTTTGACCAAATTATCTTGTTTTGTTGCTAATGTGTTCCTCATTCTGGATAATACTATCATTGCACGAACCGTTCTTATCTCACCTTTCTTCAGAGCCACCTAATATTTCTCCATTTTTCCATTCAAAAAGAAAAGGTGATCATCGACTAGATTCTTGCATGAAAAGTTCTTGTTGGTTACATTCTCATAATTACATGGGCACCCCACTAATTTTTTTTATTATTATTATAAATAAAAGGTTATAGCTTTTTTTCTCATTCCAATTGCCGAAATCCAGAAGGATATTGGAACTGAAAGGGGATTCCATGTCTTGATGTGATGCTTTGGAGCCTTAATACAAGTTGAGTCCATCTTGTTATGGAGTGTTTTCCCACGTGTGTGATTGTGTGTTAGTCTCCCTCGTGTGTGTAAGTATTTGTGCTTGATTGCAATACTGTTCTTGATTCTTGACCATAACATTGAACGACAGCGAGGAATCAGTGCCGGGAAAGCTGGAAGTAGTTCAATCCTGAAGTTGGTAATAGCTGTTCCTTTGCATGGTCTTAGGTGATGAGTTTAATTATAATCCTAATTATTTTATAATCCGTCTTTAACAATAGAAAACGACAGGTTCTAGTGATTGATCTAAGATATCAGTTTAAGGAATCTGGTAGTGATTTGCTGTAATAATAGCTCTGTAGATAAAATTAATTTCAGACATGGCATGTGACTTAAAGTGTATGTCATATAGTAAAAAAATATTATTTTTTGTCATCGGATAGCTTAAACAAAATTCACTCAAGTCATCTATCATATGGGTTTAAAAAATGATAAAAAAAAAGCCCGTAAAAAGTAGTTAAATAGTTAACAAGGGAGAATAAAGAAGAAAAAAACATAGTATCAAACTATTTAAAGGACATAAGAATTTTAATTAAATTTTATTAAATCAATTTTCACAATTCTTTTTGTTAAACATAAATAATTATACGTTAGGAATTAGTTACAGTAATCTCAAATCATTTGTTGGTTTTACTATCCACTAAATGATTTGTTTGAAAAATGGTGGAGCATGTCAAATAGTGGATTAGGTAAACAAAGTACTCTGTTCTCATACCTTTGGACAGAGTAAATAATAGGTAATTAAAACACAAAATAGTAAAGATGGCATGTTTCACATATTGTTAGTCAAGCAATTCCTACAGTTTCAAATAATACTTCTTTCAGTCTCGTAATTGCATCCAGCAAATGTACAAGGACCATCATTAAATAATAATTTATGGTAGGGTGTCGTCCATCAACATCACTAAATAATATTTATCATTTCAAATTTGAAAAATTTAAAAAGAAGGAGGAAATTATTTATAATTTTTAGATTATGTTGATTAGAATTTTGCAAGACTTTTTTATTCACTTGTATTTATTTACAGTGTGATATATAATAGTATATTATCTTTTTTTATATATATATATATTTTCTTAGGAACTACAAAAGTGAGTTTTTTCTTTACCTGAAAAAACCAAACAAATTTTCCTTCCCCCCTTTATTAAATTTCCTCCGCACCATTCCCTCGATCGAACCAAAGGTATTGAGAAATTTTAGTCATACCTTGTTTTACTTGGCATTTTAGTATGCCCAAACTCTGAATTTCTTTTACCAAATAAGCATAAATGATTTTATTTTAAAATTAACTTTACACCACTTTCATCAATTTAACGAATCTAACTAATTTTAAATATAATTAAGGTCCAAATTTTTTTTTTTGCCACAGAGAGAAGAATAGTGTACGTGTACCTCTTCTCATTAATGAACTATTTCAATGATTTAAAATTTGGGGTGTTTGTCGATTTGAGGTGTATAAAGATGTGTGGTAAAAAAAGGTATAATTAATTTCATCTTATCTTTTCTGTACCGAAATTAATGTGTGCGGAATAGAAAAGAGATCTTTGCTGTGAGAAAGGAAAAGCAAGAATGTCTAAAACTGATGCACAGGAAGAAGTAGATTGCACTAAAAGCAAAAGGCTAAACTAGAATAAGAATATTGATGGTCAAAAAGCTGGCTAGTGTTGTGTAAAAGAATGGAAAGTAAAAGATGTACCTCACTCTCCACACAGGAAAAAAAAGTAAAGATCCACTTCAGTTTTATTGTTTTTCTTTCTATCCATAGAAATTAGTCAACAAATATGATTACAGATCTAATTGTTGTGGACAGCTTAAGCAAACAAACACGAAAAAAAGGAAAAAAAACCTTCACGTAGGACAACTTTCGAAAAGTAATTGCGCATGAGCTTGATTATGGTGCCAGTTTATCAGAATTTGAAGAAAAACTCAGGATTATGTACGTCCATTGTTGCATTGAAGACATTGATAGGACTTGACGATAGGATATGAAATTAAAGAACATGAATGCGGTAGGTATGAATTCAAAATGAGTATAATTAAAGTTGAATAACAAGGCACACAGAAAAGAAAGATGAAGCTAGTTAGCACGTAGCATGTTTCATTTGAGACAAGCTGTGAAGGCATAGGTCAAAACCAACGGTTCATCGGCTTCCCTTTGAGTTTAAGGTATTCCTTATCATTTTCTAATTTATCCTATAGTCAAAAACATTTGCATGATTTAAGGCTGGTAGTTGTTCTGTGACATCCTTTGAATAAGGCTGCACAATGTTCCTTCATTCTCATGTTTCAAAGTTTATATCTATTTATATATTATAAATTAATCATAGTTTATTTTAGTTTTTTAATTAATTTTTTCAATTCGAGACATATATATTTTAAGAATGAAATTCATTATTAATGAATGATTCAATAAAAAAAATAGATTTAATAGATAATAAATTTTTTTAACATAAGTTTTAATCTATAACTTTAATATTATATTGTAAAATAGATTTTAAATTTAAATTAATCTCATTAAATTAATTTATAAGCTGAAATTTATAGTCAGTTATATTCATATTGCGAATTCCACCACTTTTTATACTTAACCCAAAAGCTTTATTTTTATTTGTTTAAATTTATTTTATGCCCCTAAATTTTTTCAGTTATGGTTGGTTACTGCAGATACATGTATCGATAAACATAAATGTTTACCAGGTGTAAGGTCCCCCCAAAAATATAGATACAGAGATACAAAACAGGTGCATGCATTCTAACAGAGATGGTCCCCCAAACATGGTGTAGCCTTATCTTTTATTACAACTTGATTGAAACACGAAATTAGATGTCGTATTCTTCAATAATAGGACTGTAGGGGGACCAAAATATAACGTTGTGAATGTTTTGTGGCATTACTGAAAGAGAGAGTATAATGTGTGTCTCCTGTGGACAAGCCATGTTTCTTCCAGGGAGGCCTATAATAATACTATAACACTGTTAGACTCACTGGCTCATTCTTCGAAACCTCTCATCTCGTCTCAATTTGGTCTCTTCTTTCTCATGTTTTACCCATGGCTCCTCTGGAAACGGCAGCACACCATGAAATACCTACGCTTAACACTGTTAGACTCACTGGCTCATTCTTCGAAACCTCTCATCTCGTCTCAATTTGGTCTCTTCTTTCTCATGTTTTACCCATGGCTCCTCTGGAAACGGCAGCACACCATGAAATACCTACGCTTTTTTCCATACATTGTGGTGCTGTTTCTTTTCACTATGTTTTTCTTGTACCATGTTTTGTCCAACAGGAGAATTCGGATCCTTGTGTTTTTTTGAAATTAAATAACACATACCAAATAAGAACATAAGTACGCAAACAAAAGTGGAAAATCGAAAAAACAAAAACTGTCAAGTTAGATAGATATAGGGAATGACAGTAACAATTCCTTTTTAAGTCAAAACACCTTTTATTCTCCTTTAATATCTGTTTAAAATGAAAGCTCAATGGAAAAATATTATGGTGGCAGTTATATTTTAAGGGTATTTAAAAAAAAATGTGAGTAAGTGATATTTTTGTTAAATAATTTTCTATAAAAAAACCCCCACACTACTTTACATTTTAAGAAAAATTAAACATATTTTAAAAAATAATTAATTTTAGTTATTTCTTTATTTGTTCTATTACGAATACATTATTACTATATATATCCTACTGTAAATTTAATTTGTTTTACTTTATATCGTATATTTTTTTAATTATACACTTAATATTATCAAAATTAATTTTTATAGCAATAGCTAATTTTTTAATTATATTGATTTTTTTATTACCATAACAAAATACTCACTTAAACCAGTATTAATAATTAAAGTGATCAAGAAGAGAAAACAAAAACGCGGGAAACAATATATAGATGTCAGCGTCAAGGATCTAAGTAAGAATCTTGTGCTACTGACACAGTTGCCTCGTGATCTCGTTATTGTTTGGGCATGGTTGTTGTTCCTTGTACTATTTTTTAAAGAGTATATTTTTATATTAGTGAAAAAGTATATCAATTTTATACCCATTAAACATGTTTTATTGTCTGTGCACCCAATTTTCTTCAGTAAGTGCTTTGAAAATAATATTTTCTTCTCAAGGTTTTACGTGGTTGCTAATTATTTATGCTAAACATGCATATGATTTAAAAAATTAATAAAAAGTTAGTTAAGAAGTTACTGTCTATAATTTATGTGCCTAATGAGAATTGGAGTAATAATTGGTGATATTATTTAATATTTTCAAAATGCTCAATATTTTTCAAATTCAATGGGTGTAGGTCACACCAATTAAGTTTATGTACCTAAAAAAATGTTGCGATTTGGAGATAAACTTTTCATTATGAATATGGTTGAAGATTTATTTATTTATTTGGTGCTGGAAGAAATTCTCAGATAACAAATAATCGTAAAATTTTTAAACTAATAGTGGGCCGACAAATGCGAAGCCCATAACTGTGTTAAACTCGATAAGTTAAGCAATTGAAATGGAGTCCACTTAGAAATGGTCCCAAAACCCAAATGTAAGCTTTTTTGTAAAGCTTGGATTGACAAACCCCAAACATAGAGATGGCAATCGGGTAGAATCCACAAGTTTGTGTAAAGCTATAGTGTGGATTTGATTATTAAGTAACTATTAAAACAAGGGATTTTAAAAGTTTGTCTCTAATTTACAGTATTGAAAAATATTTAATTATCTTTTACTGAGTATTCAAATACCTGACATAGGTACACATGTATAAGATTTTTTTGTAGTAATTGAAAATTTGCCTGGGTATCTGCTGAAAGTATTCTAAAATGATGCATGCCAAATTTCATATTTCTTTATCTTTATCTTTAGTTCAGTATCACTTTGTCTTGTTTGTAATAATTTACAAAAAAAAGTGGATTACGGTGTTATCCTGGATGTTTACGCACCTGATCACACAGTCAGATACCTGGCAAAGGCTACTGAACACAATCATGACCTTTCACAACTCATTGATGGATTGTCAAGGATTTCATGATTTGGTCGTTTTCTCAGAAATAACCGCAAGAGTTTGTTTCTTTTATGTGATTTAGAAACAATTCTGACGGGTTTATCTTTACAGAAGAACAAGTTCTCATCCTCATATCCAATTTACTCTTCTAACAATGGGAGACAAATATCTCTAGCTTTGAGAACACATGTAAGAACGACCTAAATATGGTCGTCCGATCATATCACAAATCTCCAAAGGTCTATTCCTATATTAACTATTTTTGTGATAGTAATACTAAAAAACTCGATGGAATGATCAGCCCACACAAAAATTAGTGTTAATTTTTAATAATTTAAAATAAATTGTAATTATTATTGATTGGATTGTAATTAATTTATTATTTATAGAAATTTATTCTAAAATCTATAAATATAAATAAGAAAAAAATTATTGTATTTAATATCTTTGCTATCTTCGTATTGAATTATCTTTTACAAGTAACATTCGCATTCTATGAACAAAACAATAACTTAAAAAGACTTGAAATTGATCATTACATTGACCTGAAACAAAATGAAATTAATTTTGGTTTGGTTAGGCCGTAAGAGTGAGCTATGAGTTTATCACGTTCCTTATCCGTGTCCAGTTTTTTATGGTCTGGAAGATTCGCTTTCTTCACTTTTTTTTCCTGCACATTATACTGTTAGACCTGATCCTACTCTTTGAAGGAAGAAAAGTAACTAGCTTGTGTCTGACCAAAAGATTTTTATTCCTTTTGCTTTCTGTCAATGCCACAATACTATCCTTCTATCGCTTCTATAAAGCTGCCTAATTTTGTTCCTTGCCACAATATGAGTCTCTTCTTTTACTCTATCGTTCTCTGGGTCCTATAAAGCTGCCAAAATTTCTTCATGTTTAGTTGTGCAAGATATCTCTCTTGTCTTTGTAGTTGTCAAAATTCACCTAGATACATTCTTAGTTACTTTCTTAGATCTAGGTGTTTGGTGGTCTTGAAAATGCACTGGTGTATCCAAGTGTTTCAGAAATGATAGTTAGTCCTACAGTGTTATGGATATGCCTTCAGGCATTGCTGATCCTTTTCTTGCTTCTTCTTCTTGGATCCATTTGTTCCATTCACGTGAGAGCCCAAAGAAGTGAAGCTACAAAAGTCGTGGCCTTGCAGAAAGGGTATCAACATCTTAACATAAATGCTTATTACTAGAAACTTAATTCGAGATGATTGTGTTTGTCATGATTTCTAATATTGGAATGATGATTTCTGATATGTTAATTATATGCTGTTATTCTACTTCAGATAACGGGTAAAGCTTAATGCTGGATGAGATTGTAAACCATGTGCAGTCATTGCAATGCTTTAACGTCTATGATATGTAAGTGAAGTTATAGTCTTACAAATAGCAGCTTTTCTATATTTCGACCAAATGTAAGTGAAGTTCTTAACAGATTAAGCTTTTTAGCTTCACTGAAATTTTAGTATAAAGTTGGTATTTAACTACATTTATTTCTTTATCACTGTACCCGAATCTAACAAAGAGGCTTCACAGCATGACCGTTGGATTCTAATCACTTCCTCACAAGATAACTATTGGACGTCATTGGGTTTACAAAATAAAACGTCATGCTGGTGATTCTGTGAAACCCTACAAAATAAAACATTGTGTTTAAAAGAAAAAAAAAAGTTTCGTTATGACTGATATCTATTAAGGAAAGTATATTTTCAATTGTCAATGATAGATCTACTAGTTGAAGGAACAGCAAAATCTAAGATAGCCCAAGCTTCGATCTCCATTGTACTAGTTGTCTCCTTTTACAAAAACATTTTTTTCTATTTAAATTTGTTATGTTATGCTAATGTATAATAATATAGAAAAAAATTACTAGGATCTTTATTTTATTATTTATTTATTTTATCGATAAATGTTTCAAAAATTAACCTTTTTAGTGATTTGATATATTTTTTTTCATTTATATTTATTTTAAGAAGATATTTTACAGTTTAGTATAAATTAAAATTGATATTTCAAAATTTATATTTGACAAATTTATTGAGTTAGTTGGATACTAGTTTTTCGGATTAGGTTAATTTGGACAGATTATTCAAATATTAAATTATTTTAGAAAAAAAGATAATAAATCTTTAATGTTAAAAGAATAGCACGTGAGATTTTAATAATTATTATTGTAATAAACTATAACTTTATATAATTTACTATTAAATTTTAATAAAAAATATCATATCAAAAAGAAAATTTAAAATTTAAAATATATCTAAGAATTCATAAATATTAAAACATTATTTTTAGATTGGGTCATATTTTCACAAAATTATAATCTATTATCCAAACTCAACTATAATTATTCATTTTACTTAATTTTATTTAATTAACATCACCTCTTGATTCAACACGATGTGGATTTTTTTCTCAGGCCTAATTTATATCGACCCAACCTCTTTCGTTGGCTAACGATGGGCTACTTGTATTCACTAGTTTCAAATTACTTCATTATTTTTCGTGTTACCTGAATAAAGTAAGAAAAGCCTGGATCAAACTGCTTCTGTAACAAAATACGTACCAGCAGCTATCATCTACACATCTCCTACTCTTTCTGAATGACATCTAACCTCTGCAACCATTTAATTCATAAATGACTCAGTCGGTGCAAACACGTCATTGAAATTTAAATTTCCCCTTATTTTTAATTTATTTTCCCTCAAAATTGAAATAAAAAAAGGAGTGAAAAATATTTCACATTGAAAATTCGATTCTCTGAGGATAAACAGGCATGGTCAAAAAATTAAAATAGGAATAACTTTCTTGGAAGAAAAATGTTTGAAATGAGTATACTTTTGGAAAAAAAAATCCCAAAAAGACAATATATGTTCATCTTTATGAGTAAGGAGCAAACCCATTGAAATTATAGTCAACGCGAGGTCTGAGAAGGTTCACGAGTTCACGCAAGGTGTAAGTGAGAAATGGTCCAACATGATCGATGGAAAGAATAAATTACTTGTTTCACAAATAGCATTTCCTTTATAAAGCAGAAGTTGCACGTAAATTTTGAAACAAAATGACAACTCATTAATTGGGTGGGTGCTCTATGCATATGCTGCATCAATCATTCATTTAATTAGAGAGGAGACAGCAATAAGATATATAGTAAGTAACTCATTCACCCTTTTTCTTTGCTACAATCTCCAAACCCAAACCAATTAACAATGATAAAGTGATAACTACAAAAAGTAGTAGCAGCTTTTGGGTTAATTTGTATGATGAGAGCGACCATAAAGAGCACCTGAAGCCATCAAAGAATCAGAGGCAAATCATTCTAACACGCCTTTCATAATTTGGATTTCATAAATTAGTACTATTGAAATGGGAAGGTTCATTTTTATGCCATCCGTTTCAAGTTATTTTAGACACGAGATTAAAAGTTATTATTACAAAGGTTGATCATTAATGAAATTAATTAAAAATCTAGTTTCGTGTCAATAAAATCTGTCAAATATTACAAAACGTTAATGGAAAACAGGTGTGATTCTTGAAGATTCTATTTTATAGAAAAGAAACTTTAAAATCTACCAAAATCAGCTACGATGATAAAAACGATTAAAAATGCAATTAAAGCATATCCCGTTATTAGACGACGGTGTGATGAGTGTATTAAGTTTGTAAAAGAAAAGGCTGAATAGTAGAACTGCATCAAACACGACGAAAATGAATTGTCGGATGACAAAAGCGTCCAATTCTGAGTCCCGGTTTTAAGAAGCAAAAAGCAAAAGCAAACAAGAAAAAGCACAACTAATCCTTGTTCATTGTTATTATTTCTATGCAACAAGTACAACTGATTCCTTAATGAGCTTGTAAAAAAAAATACGATATATGATATTAGGGAAAAGTTTGAATTTTTTTTCCTGGTGTGGGAGGAAAAGTTCGGATATTTAGCTGGCACAATGCTGTCAAATAAGTACGAATAGAGTGGGGCCTCCAAACGCGCCACAGCTACCAACTTGATGCAGCCCACAAAGCCGTTTGCCACCGCTACTTCGCTTTCCATCAAATTCCCAGGTCAAAAACACCTTTGATTCGAACCAATGCTTTCAAATTTCATTCCAACGTTATCCGCAACTGTAACTGTAAAAGCCCTATAAATTACCCTCACAAACAAAATATTGCTCCAACAAGCATGGAATGAGTAAACGATAGCCAAGTTAAGGAGCCAAAAGTTCTGTCAAATTGTAACTGCCAGTGCTGATGAACGGTTATGTTTATGATTAACTTGTAATAGTTGAGCTAAAAGACTTTGAGGAATCAAATAGAAGTTTTTAAACTAGACTAATTTTAATTTTTATGCTAGTTTTTATTTTTATTGAAAACATTTACAGATAACTTTATCTAAGATGGTTTTAGTGTAAAAGATACTGAACATCCAGCTGGAGGGTCAATCGAACTTCGACTGCACTGACATTTTTGCTTGTCATATTAAGCAACTATTTAAATTGATGAATAGAAAAGACATGAAAGTAAATTGGAACTATCAGATATCTATGAAGTAACCATTGGTAATTGGTTTATACCGAAAAAAAGAAAAACTAGAGGTTATTAATGATAGTGGAAAAAAGCTGGTTTGGTCTCCAGAGTTGACACAGGACACGACAGAAGCGAATTCTATTGAGCCAAATTCTTGAAGAAACTTGAATAGCGGAGCCATATTGGAGAAGAACCTAACCATTATAATGAACCGAACGAAGCATCCACGTGCCGCTGTACTAAGCTACCTGTTTTTCTAAGTACATGTTCGGGTTTTATTTCGGATTGCATTTATCGAACAGTGTTTCGGGCCGAAAAGGGCATTATCCCTTTGTAGCGGCACAGTTGTAATAAAAGTTGGAATCTTCAATTTAGGACAGAGCAGTGGGCAGCAGCGCTCACCAAACACAAAATGGGACAGACAGACTCTTCACCAAAGCAGTGTGGTGCACATCTAGTAATTTTTCCAGCTCAATGTTCAAAAGCGGTGAGAATAACAAACTATAGGCAAATTTTAAAGCGAGGGAGGAGGACCACCTTCAATTGCTACGAGCATCACATTCCAAGGGCCCCAGAAATCAAAACCCACTTGCTCTCTATCATCATGAAAGTTGACAAAAACGAAATTTAAATATTAAATTTGCATTCCCGCATTGCAAGCGGTGGAGGAAGTCGCTGGAGACGTGACCAGGACGACTATGGCTGTGGATTTTCTTTTTTTTTTTTTATGGAAAAAATAGAAAAGGTCCCAAATGGATGTTTAAAGTTTGAAGTTTGAACCACAGACTTTCTTACAAAAGAATCCACATAAAATTACAAAAAAAGAATCAAATAACAAAAGAAACAAGGCTAAACTTACACATTGAATTGGCCTCAACAGCAGCACCCATTTCCAAATTAAACCCTTTTCGGTCCATAATATAACACAATTATATCGTATTGGGTGGATTTGATTTACGAGCCCGGAGGGAGGAGCATGAGCAAGAAAAAGCAGCACTATGGGTCCTCTACACTCTCCGGTTGCCCCCAAATACATGCCTTCGGTAATTTCATAAGGCCTTGGCTTCTTTCCCACCTTTTTGCTTTTCCGTCCATACAATTCGTGCATGTAAAAAAGTACACAGTCGTGTCAATTTTTTCGTTTTTTTTTTCAGTCCACCTGTTCACCAATCAAGTCAAGACCAACCAAGAGGAATGATATTCCCTGGAATAACAAAAAGTAGAAATGGATCCCTTGAGCTGAGAGGAGACTCCTTGCTGAGGCTGTTAGGAGTAGAAAGGCCAAAGCAAGCTCCTTCATATATATTCTGTTATGCTTTTTCTTCTTCTTAGAGGTCTTCTCCTCCTGCCTTTTAAGTTCCTCTTTTATTTCCTCAAGATCAGGTGCCGAGGACCCTCTTTGAAGCTTTGGTCCTTTCTCAATCAATGAAGCCAAATCACCTTCAGAAGAACGACCAGATTTCTTAGTGACCACCCACTCGTATGCACTACCTAGCTGGAACAGGCCTGAGATCATGGCATTGAACTTGGTAACTGACATGGTGTTCTCAAATAGGAGATAAGGGACAATGAAGGGAAACGCCTTCGGAGCCGGAAGAATGTTGAGAAAGGACATGGCAGCAGGGATGTAACACACTACCCACGCAGGAAGCTCAGCCTCCGGCACGAACATTGTCATAGGTAGAATTATACAAAACAAGGTGAACGAATAGAATGGTAAGATCAGCTTTCTGAGAAGGAAGAAGAGAAATATCATGTTGAATTTCTTCCACACACTTATCTGCAAAAACATAATCGCAACAACACTACATAAGAACCACAACAACAGAAAGATTTGCCAAAGTATTACAACACACATACACACATACATATGCATACCCTGGACCGAATGATATCAGGCAAACAAAGGCGGAACAACTGCATTGGCCCAGAATGCCATCTGTGCTGCTGTTTCCTGTAAGCTTCGTAAGATTCCGGTAGCTCACATTGGCACTACAAACGTTAACAAGAAGCAACATGGAATGATTTTGAGAATGAATTATTAGCAAAGACAAACTATTGAACCAACAATACTTAAAATGATACAATGTGAATGGCAACTGACAAACCTCAACATCATTGAGGAAAATGAATTTCCAGCCATGAAGATGAGCTCGAACGGCAATGTCCATGTCCTCAACAGTAGTTCTCTCCAACCAACCACCAGATTCCTCCAAAGCCTTTATCCTCCAAACTCCAGCAGTTCCATTGAACCCAAAGAAATTAATGAAAACCCCATTCACTTGCTGCTCTACTTCAAAATGAAAAGACAGGTTAATGTTCTGCAACCTCGTTAGGAGGTTCTCATCCTTGTTCACAAAGGACCATCTTGCTTGAACAAGCCCCAATTCATCATTGTCCTGCACCACCCATACCAATCATGTCAAACAAATACATTTACCGTTTCATTGCCCTTCGAGCAACAGGACAATCACATTAAAAGCAAATATCAGTTTTATATCTATATTTTATAACTCAACACTACAAAATAACAAACGACAATGAACAAATAACTAATTACCGACCTTAAAGTGAATAACTGTTTTTTTCAGAAAATCTGGAGTAGGCTGAAAATCTGCATCAAAGATTGCAACAAACTCATAGTCGTTAATGTAGCTACAATTCATAGCGGATTTCAAATTCCCGGCCTTGTACCCATCTCTAATCACGCGATGCCGGTACAAAATGTTGGCACCCTCTTGTTGCCACTTCTGAACCTCCTCTTTTATTAGCAACTGCGTCGTTGGGTCATCGGAATCATCCAAAACCTGAATCAACAACTTCCCCTTCGGCCAATCCAAATTACACACCGCACCAATCGATTGCTGATAAACCTAAACAAATGCACACAGACAAGAGAAAAAAAAACATAAACTAGATTGAAATAACGAATCTTAAATAATACTTAATGACAAGAAAATGCAACGATAATTTTTCCCACAATTTCCCATTCAAGCTTTATATTACCTCCTTCTCGTTGCACATGGGGATCTGCACAAGAACCATTGGGAAAAAAGAAAAACCCTTGCTTTCTCCAGATTCAAGATCTACAATTGCATCCCCACTTTTGGGGACAGGCTTGATCTTCTTAAACCGGATCCAGAAACACCCCAAGCACAGAACAAGCCTATCCACACTCTGAATAAGGAAAAGCACGATGCACGCATTGGTTAGAAACTGCAGAGGAGGAGCGAGATACTCCACGCGAAAAAAAACCCATCTCGTGTAGAGCCAAACGAAGAAATCCTTGACTCCAAAAGCGGGTGCCCACAGAAAGTGCTCTAACTGAATCCCCGCCGCAACGAAATGCCACCCTTTGAAGTACGCAGCAACCTCGAAAAACAAGAGAAACACGGAAAGCCACAGAAAGACCTTGATGCAAGAATAGAAACGCGTCTTCACGGTGGGGTTCTCCAGCTCTCTGCCGCCGTCGGTGTCGGCATCAGTTTTTCCGGCGGCGACGCGGCGTTTAACGGCGGAGACGAGCCCCCACAATGCCGGCGCCAGGGAGGTCAGGCAGCCGGCGGCGCGGTGTGCTTTGAGGAGAAGAACCCATGTGAGTTGTTTCGCATTTTTGCCTCTTCCTTTTCCTTTGTCTCGTGAAACACCCGTAGGAGAAGCCGGTGTCATTAAGTCATCTTCTTCGGGACCTTCCAGTTCCACCATCGACCAATTTGGGTTCTCCATCTTCACCACCACAGGGGTTCCCCTGTGGGTGTCCTTCACCCCCCAATTGAACAACGGTGGTGCCATTTTCTTATCTGATCTCACCAACCGATAACCAGAAATTATGTTAAATATAACAATGCCCCTTTCTCTATTTTCCCCTTTTTTTCCTTTTTTTTTTCTAATAATGATAAATCTAAAGGAGGAGAAAAAGAGTAGCAGTTGTACACTCCTACGAGTTTGATCTCATTGTCAAGAACCGAAATGGGAGTGAGAAATCTTAACGGTGACAGACGCGTGGAGGAAGAAAGCAGAGCGAGGCGTCGCTAGGCCATTGTGACATTCGGAGAAAGTTTATACGGTGAATGTTTTAGAGAGAGAAAAAAAACTGTGACTTGGTTGGATGAGTAGTACAGAAGAGGCCCCTTTCAACAAAAATCAGAACAAACGGTGTCTTAAAAGAAAACTACGAGGGAGGAGGCGAGATTTTGGAAAATGGAAATTTGAAAATGGAAAGTGGGATTAGAAAGGGTAACAGCTCAACACGTTTTTCTGTTTGATTCCGGGAATATTTCTTTTTTCAATGAAAAAGAAATACCCATTCAACAAAAATATTACCCAGAAAGCACCTTCGCCCCTCAAAGTCTTCAACCAGGGCAAACATGCTTCTTTCCACAGTAAAAAAAAACAAAACTTCAACTATCCATTTAAATATAGCAAGAGAGCAATCATCCTGCGTTATAATCTCTTACAGGTGATGCTTATGGAGACAATTGATAAAAGTGGAACAATTTTTCCAACACCTGCTTATTTTACTTCATTAAACCACCCACTCCTTTTAATTTTCAATAAACATTCACAACAACCACACAACTAAAACCTTCCCATGCAATCTCTTTCAGAAAATATGCAATTTTAGAAACAAAAAATATATATATATATTTTACAGAGGTAGGTAAAGATTTAAAGTTACGGAGTTATCCTTTGCATGACCAAATTGAAAGCTTCATCTCTTCCTCTCTCTCTCTCTTACTACTCCCTAGCGCGTGAGGATTTTCTGAAGTGGTGATTAATCATTTAATTTTGTCTCTTACCGGTAAATTTTTTTAACTGAAATATTATTATTATTATTATTTTAAGTCAAGCGAGATGCCGATAAGCTGAATTATTAACCGCCAAGCGCAAACCAACGCGTCAAAAAAGCCAAAAGGTGTCTTTGGTTTTATTTTTTTACAATTAATAATTAATTATGGTGGGTTAATATAATGTTTTTTCTTTGAAAGTATGTTGATTTTTATATTCCAGTGATGATTTCAGGTTTTCAGAGAATAATTTTTAGGTTTTGGTTGGTGGTAGAGAGATCGTAGCCGTCCCGTTCATTTGTAGAGCTGACCAGGTCCTGATTTTCCTCTGGAACACAAATCCCAAACACCAAAATGAGACATTTGTAACTATGAGTTGGGGGCAGTGTTCCACACGTCCTCACCAAGACGCGTGGCCATTTGATACACATCACATTTCCTATGTTTGTTGCATAAATTTAAAAACTAAATCCACTGGCTCCTTGGTCATGCCACCAGCTTTCATGAGCTTTGATAGGATATATCTTTCAAAAAATATTACTCATCCCCCGTATTATGATAAATATTATATTTTTTCAATAAAATCATACTTTTTACAAATTTTATACGAACTAAAGTTTAGTAAAATTTCTAAAATGTAAAAAATCAATATTTTAAAAAATAGTTGTTATGAATAAAATAAAAGAAATAAGTTTCACTACATAAGAAATGTAAATAATATGTAGATAATATATATTAATAGACAATGAAAGAAAATGCTTCTTTATTTATAAATAATAGGAAGTGGGAATGTTTTTCATTAAAATATGGAGATAAATATTTATTTTAAAAACTAAAAAGGTTTAGCATTATGTATAACTTTGAGAAAATAATTATAATTTATAATATCTTAGAGAAAACATGATTTTTTTTATTGAGTTAAAATTTGATTATTATAATAATTTTATTATTCTACATATTAATGCTTATACTAATATAAAATTTAATATATTATTTTTATGTTATTAGTAAAAAATTGAGATATTACTTAAAAATTTGACATTATTTAAAAATTTTAAATTTAAGATAACAAAATTGGAAATTATAAAAGAAACAAATGAAACTAAAAGAATAATTCTTTTACGAATAATTATAGACGAAATGCTTAAAATCCGTATTATTATTGTCTCTCTGAGTTTAGAAAAGTATCAAGTTATCAATGAATGCCATTTGTTCCTCTTCGTATTAATACAAATATATTAAATAATTTTTTTTCTATAACAAATGTATAATTTACTCTTTTGTTTATTTTCAAGGTTTAAGATTTACTGTCTGAAAAATACTGTTTTTTTATTTTAGTAAAATATTTCTAATTTCTGTACTTTGTAATAAATATTAAAAAGACAAGACTAATTAAAAATTAAAAAAATAATTTGTTTCGTCTCAAACATTAAAATAATGTTAAATAAAATAATGAAAATGTAACCCTTAAAAATAATATATGATGATTATAAATTTCGTTGTTGTGTAATATATTTTACTTATAAATGAATAATGTTGCCAAAATCTCCTCTCATAATATGCAACATGCATTAAAGTGTTGAAATAGAAGATGAGGTTTGTACATTAAATGGTAACTCAATTACTTTTTTTTTGGATATCTGTTCTTGGTTATTATTGTATAATTATTTTATTATATCTCAAATATTGGATTAACATGTAACGGAATATTTTTAACACATTCAATCACAATTAAATATTATATTATATTATTAAATATTCCACATATCCTATAAATAACGTAAATATATAAATTTATGATAAATTGGATTGACTCGTTAACTTATTTTTAAATTTAAAATTATTTTATGTTATAAATTTATTTATTTAAAATTTTAATATTATAGATAAATAAATAAAATTAATAATTTAATGCTACATAGTAGATTGTTTTATAATTTTTTATTTTTGAATTATATTTGAAGTTTAATTTTTAAATTGTATTTAGAGTGAATTTTATTTAAATTTAAATTGAAAATTTTATTATACTTTATTAAAAAATTGTAATTAATTAAATCTTTAATCTAGTGGTGAATCGAATTAAATTTAATTTTTTCACTGATCAAATTTTCTTTCCATTTATTTAAAAATTGAAAATCTTTTCATCCAGTTTCATTTATTTCTCAAATTAAAATCTCAATGTTTTTTTCTATCCATTTTATTTTCAATTTTAGTTTTTCAAACAAGTACACAGCAATTTTATTTAAATTATAACTCTTTTAAAATTTCTTTTTAATTCATTTTAAATATTTGTTAAAAATTTATTTTTAAATTGAATATCTCTTCACAGTAATTTTTTAACAATCAAATCTTGGATTTTATTTTTTAAATTCAAGATCTCTTCAAAATAAATTTTACAATCAAAAGGTTATTTTTGACATCTTGTTTCTCTTTTACAGTTTCTTGATGCTCAAAATCTTCTTTTAACATTTTTACGTAAATTGATGTAAATGATTCATTGAATATTGTAATTTTGTTAACTTAGTGAAAACCATGAATGTAGTGAGCTTTCAATATCTCTTGTTTGAAGTTCAAAATGGGTTACTTTTACAGCAACAAAAAACTACTTTGGTACTTACTGGTTTCTCTACTTTTACATTCTATTTTAGTGTATCAACGCTGTTTGGATAATGATTGAGAAATATTGTGCATAGTTCCAATCCAATCGCAATGTCCACTGCAATTGTTCTACTAAAATGAATTTCAAATTTTAAACATGAAACGAATTATAATTAATAAATTATAGGTCACAAATGTAATCAGTAAAATTAATTAAGAGATTAAATAAAATAAAATTAAGAATGATAAATAAATCATAGGCCATAATTAAAAATTAATATACTATACTCATCTTGTGAGGCCTTGCGCGCTATTTTGTTTTGGATTTTTATCATAAATAACATATATAATAGTTCCATAAGAATTTGAAAAAAGAGACAAATACTGTTTTAGTAGATTATTCACTATAAGCGTGTATTAAATTTTATAAATTGAATGTGATTATTAAAAAGAAAAATATTTATAAAAGAAGATGATTAAAATTTATCACAAAAGATAGTGAACTAAATAGAAAGAAAGCATAAATTTGATGATAAATACAAGAAATTAATATAGAAGAAAATGAAAAAATATACTAAATTGTTGAAAAATAATAATTAAAAATGTTATGGTATGTAAGGATCTAGGAAAACAGAATTTAGTGAGTTGATAACTTGTTTTAAATAATGATATCTTGTTATTTTAATATTAAGAATCAAAGGTTTAAATAAAAAGTTTATAAAGGAGTCTTGTTACTTAAGATATTTATTATCTCTCTAAATTTTATCTCTTACGTCTCATCTATCTTTTCTCTAAGTTTTCTTCTTATTAAGTTATTTATTTGACGATTATAGAGTATTTAAACGATCACGACAGCAAGACTTCCATTTCTAACCGATCAATTCTTATAAAAGAGTAAGTAAATTTTTACTCATTTTCCTTCGTTTGGTTGTTTTGAGTCACGTGCAATTTTAGTTTATTCACATGTGTTATTCAACCTTTCTTTTCAGATCATTGTTGATTAATGGTTCTTTTAGGAACCTTGATCATGATTCGTTGTTTTGTAGGAGTCGATAAAATCGTTTGGCCTGTAAGACGGTTGTTTTATCCTTTAGAAGTTGTGTGAGATCTTAAAAGGTAAAGGAAGCTAACCAATATCTTTTAAATTATTTTTAGAGAATATAAGTTTGTGTTCATGTTTAAAATGTAATAAAATTGATGTTTAATTAATGAATTATTAATTATGCGCACTAGTTACTACAAATGGAAATTTGGTAATTGATATGATAATATGCTTGCTGATTTATGTTTCTTGGTGAATTTTAGGTGATAAGTGTTGTCTAGTGGATTAATTGGTTCCTGAATTGTACTATGATGTAAGGAAAAACTTAAGTTGTAGGTTTATAGGTTTTTGGTTGAGTTTTGATGAATTTTTATTCATGAGTAGCTATTTTAATAAAGTTATTAGTTGATTGAGTTTTTGGTCTGGTAATAGATTAGTGAAGTGGTCAGTTTTAGCCAAGAAAATAGGATTTTGATAGGTGAAAGTTTAGAAGAATGGTTAGACTTTTAAATCAAATTTTTGGTGTTTGCTTTGAGGTCATTTTGGACTTAGTTGGCTACTTGGTGCACTAGGAATCTGGTTGAAAGCATGAGAAAACTCATACATGAGTTTTGAGTTGTAAGTTAATCAGTTGAATCTTGTTTCATGACCAAATAACCAAACTGATATCCAATTTAAGTTATAAACTTGTTTTTGAATCAATTCTACAGCTTATGATGTCATTTTGGTCTTAGGTGCAACCAAATAAAAAAAATTCAGGTTGTTGTAAAAGATTGACAAGAATAATCTATTATCTCACTTGATAATTGATTATTCTAGTCAGAATTTCATCATTTCTTCAAAACTCTCTGAAATAATCGATTATCTTATTTGGTAGTCGATTATTTCAGTCAAAATGTCATTTTTGCATAAAATTTAAGTAGAATAATTGATTATCAAATGCAATAATCAATTATCCAAAAAATAAATCAACGAAAGGGGTGTTGGCTAGGTGTTTTATGTGCTGTCTTGGTTTTTGTTTTCTTTTAATCCTTATTGAATTTAAGTAGTCTTAATACTTTAATGCTTTCCTGAAGTATTAATTGATTTATAACATGAATTATAAGCAAGGTTATGTATATGGTTATGTAGGTGTGAAGAGAATTCCAATGTGAAGTTCTTGTTAGTTGTTTCAAGTAGTGTATGTATTGATATAGAGTCTCTGTTTTAAGGGTTATCCTAATGCTCTAATAACTATCCAATCTTAAGCAGAGAACAATGAGTTATATGGTGAAGAGTAGCAGAAGGTCATAGTCTATGGTTTGATATTCTTTTGATCAAAGGTGGTGGACAGACTAACCTTATGTAGTAACTTGGGTGGACAAGTTGTTTCACCACTACAAGGGCATGACCCGCTATAGTATAATATATCAATACATGTATCCGGATTGTCAAGTCTAGATCTTATTGATATGTTTAAATTTTGCTTAATACGAGATTAAATTGTGATGTTCTAACTTGTTTGGCGGCATGATTAATTCTTTGATAAGTTAATTTATCCTTTTGTATTGTTTGTATGTTGCTAATCTATCCTTTTAAATGATACTTGATTGGTGTGAACAGAGGATAAGGTTTATGTGAAGCATGTGCTTAATAGTGAAAGTCCTGATATATAAATAGTTTAGTTATTGTTCACTTTAGTTATCATTTAAAAAACTTATAATTCAATTGTACATATTGTTAGTCCAATGTATGTAGTGTATAAATTTTAAGTTATAATTATATTTTTGGATAATTGTAATGATAATTTATAAACTTCTTTATATTAACTATTCTTGATTATTAATAATCTTCCATATATATATATATATATATATATATATATATATATATATATAAATAAAAGCATTCTTATTAAAAATATTAAATGAAGAAAGCAAATTATGTTCACATAAATGAATCATAATTAAATTAATTAATTCAGTTTTTGTTATCTTTAAAGTACTCTTATATTTAAATTTAGACAATACTTAAAAATAATTTATATATATATATATATATATATATATATATATATATATATATATATATGTGTGTGTGTGTATTATTTTATGAAATCAATAACTTTTAAGTCAATTTAACTAATTTTATAAATTAAGTAATTTTGTTTAAACTAGATTATTAAATATATACCAGTCATTATTAATTATTTCTTTAGAAAAAAAATTAAAACTATGATTGAGTCTCGTAACACATAAAAGTACGAATCAATTTTTAAATTTTACAATTTAATGTAAAAATTATCATAAAATTAATTTTTAATTATAGCTTATAGAGAAAATGAATTGGTTAGATTAAATTCACCACACTTCACATATATTGAGTGAACTGATAATTTATCCTAATTTTTTATATGCTATATAGAAAATTGAAAATTTAAAAAGCAGAAAAAGGAAAAAAAACAGTGGTGGTAAGACTTGCGTGTGCTATGTCCCGTGCTAATACCAAAGGGATGCAAATTAATGTGAAAACATGTTTTTTTCGAATTTTCTTCTTCAGTTACAGCTAGAGGATCCATGCCATGGCCACCACCCTGTCTACGTATGAAAGTCTCGTTCCTTCCTGAAACTTCTCTCGCTTCTCTTAAGTAACGCACGCAAACAAGTTTTTTCTCGAAATCCTCGTTACGGCCAGCGAGTTACAGAGAGAAGCTAGAGCGAGAACACCGCACCCGTCGTCTCTGTGAGGTTCCTCCAAATGTTGGACACCTACGTGTTTGGATGGATCATATGCGTCGCGCTGAGCGCGTTTTCGATTCGCGATTTCGTTTTCGCGGGGAAGAAATGTTGCGCTTAGTTGGAGACCGATGCCGCTATGTGCGCCGAAAACATTACCACTGTCGTCGGAGAATGCAGATCGTCGAAGCGCGACGGCGAAGTTGATGTCGTAATTGTTGGAGCTGGTGTCGCCGGCTCCGCTCTGGCTTACACTCTCGGCAAGGTATTTTGAATTTGATGTCTCCTTTAATGTATTTCTATTTCGATACCCGTTTCTTCTTTGTTTGTCTTACTCTTGTGTTTTGTCCAAAACCGGACGAAAAATGCGTTGTTGTTTCTTTAATAATGATTGTTCGATTGGTTGTTGGCAGTAAGGATGCGCATTAGAGTAAGCTTCGCTTGCATGTAGTTATAGCGCTATAGAGACAGAGATTATTAGAGGAAGGAATAGTGATTGTAGGAAGTTGCTCTAGAGTACTTTTTTCTTGTGAGATTTCAGAAAAAAAAAATGTTACGAATATTGCTTTCCTAATTGCTTGGGCGATTTGAAGTATCTGATTTTATCGATCACACGTGTGTTGAAGAAACACTACGCTAATCCGTTGGTAGGGGATCGATCTGCACCTGATGACTTTGAAAGTCGAACACTCTCGACTTCGATTTTGTTTTTTCTTCTAAGCAGCTGAAGATGTGATAGTCTGATTTCGGATGAACAAGACTTTAGGTACTTAATTTTTTTTAATCTATTTATTTTAAATAAAATATCCAAGGACAAGCAGTGAGGTACATGTTTTGAAGATTTTGTTGGTTTTTAACTTTAAGACCACGGTACAGCATAATTTTACAATACCTCCATGAATAAACAGTTCGATTTTAGAGATATTTACAGACAGAAAAAACGGATTATTTAGTATTAATTTATCCTGCGTCCAATTTAAACGTATGGCCAGAAATTTTCACTTTTATTGACAGAGATTCTTTATTTATGCTTGGTGATGTTGTTTATATTGGTTGATTGTAGTTTTTAAATGGTATAGCAATATGTAATTCAGGACTAGGAGTTATGCGGTCCAGCTGGTTCTATCCTTCTCCGTGTCCTTTTTCATGGGTTTTTTTGGCTTGGTATTAAAGAAAAAGATGCCAAAGAGAGAGAGCTGGTAAATACGATAAATAATTTGATAAAAAATGAAGAGGAAGATAAGAAGGAACCTATAATGGAAGAGAGACTGAATGTATGAACATAATACCTTTTTCTAGTAATTTTTGCGCTGTGGCGTTTGATCAGTATGAATGCAGAATTTTTTTTGGGCCTTTTTAAGTACTGTTTTCTCAAACAGATTCACAATTAACTTTTGATAGCATAATTATCATAGGATGGGCGTCAAGTACTTGTCATTGAAAGAGATTTGAGTGCACCAGACAGAATTGTTGGAGAGTTGCTATAGCCTGAAGGTTATCTCAAGTTAATTGAGCTAGGACTTGAAGGTAATGCTAACTGAACTTTATGGACATTCGGCATATAATAGTCCTACTGTGACTAATCGCGAGTGCTAGAAATAATACACATTTGTTTGGTCATTTTAACTATGGTTTGTGCAAAGTGTAGAATGACCACTGATTCCCTATCACTGCAGATTGTGTGGAATTGATGCTCAACAAGTGTTTGGTTATGCTCTTTTCAAGGATGGGAAACACATAAGACTCTCTTATCCGTTGGAAAAGTTTCACTCAGATGTTGCCGGCAGAAGCTTTCACAATGGACGTTTTATTCAGAGGATGAGAAAAAAAGGCTGTCTCTCTTCTCAAGTATTTGGTTTCTTCCTTTACTTTGCAGTTCTTGGTTTTCTTATAAAAATTGAGTTGCTACGGTGCCGCACCTGCCTACTACACAGGATTTAGTTTTTGAGTAGCACATCATTTTACCTGATTTTTCAAACTCTCTCATCAATGCCATTTGATCTGACTTGGCTTGATATTCTAATCATGTTACTTAGGTTTGAAGTTATGTATGCAATCAGGTTATCTCCCTATGTTCCAATTATCCAGACAGCTATATAGCTATAAGTGGTCACTATTATAAGCTAATATAATTCAAATATTATATTTAACGATTGAAAATAGACCTACCATTCTATACTTGAACTGAAGGTACTTTCTTGTTCGCACACACGTACATACATATTTATTTATTCACTTAATTATTTTTTCATTTAACAGTGTAAGACTGGAGCAAGGAACAGTTACTTCCCTACTCGAAGAGAAGGGGGTAATTAAAGGCGTGCAGTACAAAACCAAGGATAGTCAAGAATTATCAGTTTGTGCACCCTTTACCATTGTTTGTGATGGCTGTTTTTCAAACTGCGTCGTTCTCTTTGTAATCCTAAGGTGATAATACAACTTATTAAGCTTAAACACATGATTTAGTTTCCAGAGTTAAATAAAATTTGGTTTATCTCTTGGTACCTATATATAAGAAGTATCAGCCTTTCATACCAGGAATTAACATTTTGATATTATTCATTTCGAGAGTTTCACCTTCTCTCGGTTAAATGTTAACGTTTGCTTAGTGTATTCCTGATTACGATGCTTTGTTTATAGGTAGATGTGCCCTCTTGTTTCGTAGGCCTAGTTTTGGAGAATTGCGAACTTCCTTGTGCAAATCATGGCCATGTCATACTGGGAGAACCTTCGCCAGTTCTGTTCTATCCAATAAGTAGTACAAAAATCCGCTGTCTAGTTGATGTTCCTGGTCAGAAAGTTCCGTCTATTTCCAATGGTGAAATGGCTAAGTATTTGAGGACGATGATCGCTCCACAGGTACCTATATATAGAGGTTCTACAAATTCAACGGGAGCAGGAATTTATTTCGCATTCTCAGTTCATAGTGTTGGATAATGATAAGGGAAAATTGAATGCAGGTTCCTCATGAACTTCATGACGCATTCATAGCTGCAGTGGACAAAGGCAGCATCAAGCATCCTAGCAGCTCCCCATCCTACTCCCGGAGCCCTACTGATGGGAGATGCATTCAACATGCGCCATCCTCTAACAGGGGGTGGCATGACTGTTCCATTATCTGATATAGTAGTGCTTTGAAATCTTCTTAGGGCTTTGCATGATCTGAATGACGCATCCAGCCTTTGCAAATACCTTGAATCCTTTTATACCTTGCGAAAAGTAATGTGGTTTATTACATCGATTCACTGAATTGAGGCAACCACCTATTTTTTTTCCCACACAAAAATCACGAATATGTTATTCTAACTATCTTCATCTTTTAATTTGCAGCCTGTGGCGTCCACTATAAATACGCTTGCAGGAACTCTTTATAAGGTTTTTTGCGCATCACCTGATCCAGCGAGGAAGGAAATGCGCCAAGCCTGCTTCGATTATCTTAGTCTTGGAGGTCAATTCTCGGAATGACCAATCTCTCTGCTTTCGGGTTAAATCCTCGGCCCTTGACCCTGGTTCTCCATTTCTTTGCTGTTGCAATATATGGTGTCGGCCGATTACTGCTACCATTTCGGTCACCTAAACAGATATGGATTGGACTTCGATTAATTTCTGTAAGTAGCAAAATTTGTGTATTCTTTGTTCTTTCATCTGGAAAATTAGTCGGAAAACTCCTTTTAATCTAACTGCAAAAACCTATTTTATCTACTGTCAGAGTGCATCCGGAATCATCATGCCAATAATTAAGGCAGAAGGAGTCCGTCAGATGTTCTTCCCCAAAACCGTTCCAGCTTATTACCGAAATCCCCCTGCTACTTAAACTCGAATTCAACGACGTCTTCACGAATCAATCAATATGAGCTACCGATATTTTTATTCTTTAGAAATCTACCGTATTCAATTGGGACATTTGAAAGCAATCCAGATTTAACGTGAGTTCTCTATAAAATCGATTTAGAATTAATAGGTGATCTTTTTAATATTTGTTAACTAGTTACAACTTATATTTTAAAGCGCCTCAATATAATTTAAAACTTCACACATAATTTCGCTGAAGTTGCAAAAGCTGAAACTGCAGCAGCGTAACAATTGCAGTTCTGACATGCATGATCAACATACTGTTAAACCCAAGGACCAACCTGACAAAATGTAAGCTAAAGAAAAAGTAGGTACTGAATAAGAAACCACTGTTTAGCTAATTCACTTTGCAAATCACCTCAAATTTAGCTCATCTGGTACATAATTGATGCAGATTTTGAAGTATATATATATATATATATATATATATATATATATATATATATATATATATATATATATATATATAATAGTGATGACCAAAATAAGATTTCAACACGTGTCAAGTATATAAAGGGACGCTATCAAACATTTTAAATAATGGAGGAAATAGTATGCCCAACACTTCATGGGACAATATTTAAACTTCAAAAGCATTTGGATCGAGGGTCCCTGGGTTCGGCACTTGGCAAAAACATTGCCGCTCAATCAAGGCTTGGCGAGGACATTGCTACTCAATCAAGTCACGCTACCACTGATTCAATACTTTGTACAAGACAGACTGTTAAACAAGCGTTACACTCTATTTGTTAAAAGGAGGAAAACATAATTGAATATCATCAGTACAATGCACATAATGCGGAGCTAAAATTCTAAGATATTTTTCTGCAATTACCAAATGTAATCTCTAATCACGAAGCTAACAGGGATCAGTTTTTTAACTAGCAAACCACTTTTTAAGTTGCTACGAGGTAATCAGCCTAATAAATAATTAGTTTACAAAAAACTACAAAGTCAGCACTTAAAATCAAGATTCCAAAACGGTAAAACTTGGCCTTGTTAAAATAGGATGATGAATGGGTCGTCAAACCAAGTGTTAGTGATGTGACTAAACATTAAATGCAGCATCAGTGATTGACAGGGATACTGCATGGAACGTGTGCTATGCATAGTAGTAATAATAATGCACTTACAGTTTGGTTACTTTGAAGGTCTCCAATTGCGTACATGAAGTGAATTAATGGCCTAGCAGAACCCCCTCGAATCTAATGAGACCACATTACAGGGGCACTATATGTGGTTGGAATGCTAAATATTCAATACATAACCTTATATTTGATTTTGAAAAAAATAAATAAAAACACCATTATCTAATTCTCTAGTCATTGCAGAAAATTTAATCACGTAGCAACTATATTTTAGCCGGATGATATATCAATGAAGTAATGAGGAACTTTAGTAATCCTTTTCGAATACCTCGCATCCTTTCGGGTCCCAGGATAGTTGAACAGATCTAGTTTCTTCTTTCGTTTTTTATGGCCTCGTATGAAGTCAACACTTCCTTGAACTTCGCCTCAGCAGCCTCTGTGACATTTCCATACACACGGATATGTTATTTAATAATAATAATATTATTATTATGGCTTGAGGCAACAAGATCGTATGCTCTGATAAATCAATACTTACGAATATTATCCTGGTTTTGATCAGGATGATACTCCTTTGCCTTAGTTCTAAATGCTGTCTGCAAAGATAAGAGGATATAAATGAAACGAAGACAGAATATCAAGAGACTGTAGATAATACAGGGCAATGCCAACAATGGCAACATATTTGGCAAAAATTAAAACACGCTATAGGAAATCAACTGAGGACTAACTTATGACAATTTCGTAACTAAATATAGAATACTATGGTTTCATGGCAGGGCAATTGTTGGTAAACTGGAAGGAAGTCATGGCAGGGTTTTTAATTTTTTGAAGCAATAAGCACAAATCATAGATGATTTCTATGTTCTAGTCACATGTTACATACCATAGAATCTGAAAGTAAAATAAGACAAGCACGTTTTTCTATAAAATCATAGTAAACCAGTAAAAGTCATATGCAAGGTATTGCGACAAAAAAGAATAGTTACCTTAATCTCAGCATCTGAATACGGTGTTTTTCTAAACCTGAGGTTCATGAAAACAGTAATTCAATGACTAATCATGAATTTAAAACAAGCACGCTAAATTGTTATGTAAATATTCACACACTTGTACATGATCTTTTAATATTTACAAAGTTGCACATTTACATTTAAAGCAAAAATATGGAAACAACATTGCAACTAGTTGGGGAATTAGAAATTAATAACAGAGGTGGCTTTGTTGAATAATAAGAAGAATACGGTCAAATGGCAGAATCATTATAGAAACACCATTCCTTCTCCCAGTGCATGACGCACCTCAAAAGATTCACTCTGTTGCAGAATGATTCGGAACTCCTACTCTAGAATACCTGATTCACCACCCCAAAATCTCTCTCAGAACTACCTATGCAACTATTCAGTTAACAACCTCTCCTTCACATGGAACAGTCCCTTCCTCCTTTAGTAAACTCTCCATCTGTGGGTTTCTTGTCAGGTCTGGAAAATTATCCAATTGGGCCTGCTCCTCCTGATCTACCAGTATGACCAGCGGCATCACAAGTTGCTTGCATGTTGCAATTGTTAGTATGTGTCAAAATCATAAACTTGATTCTTGTTTAGCTTTGTAATTAAATGCTGGTAAACATTGTTGTCAAAATCAATATCTTAAAGATAGGGAGGGGTTGAAAGATAGAATATCTTAACCACAATGCAAAAATAAACTTAAGCAACATGTACATATGCATTAAATAGCATAAATAAAGAAAATAACCTATAAATCCAATCACAGCATGTGAATTAAACTTAAAACTAAAAGTTCAAAAGCTTAAAGATCCGATTTAATTCATAATTAGGCATAAGTTATAAACTCAATTTTATCATAGAAGATAGATTCAAACCATGTTCTCTTGAAATAGAGCAGAGCAATGATCAAAGAGACAAAAAGAAGGACAAAAGAAAGGCACAAAAAAGACAAATCACGCAACAGGGGTGTGCACAAGTTGCTCAGAAGGGCAAACCCAACATCAGGGTACACAACAAAGTAAACTGAAGTCACAGGCACCCAACAACAAAGGCCAAAAGATTTGAACTATAAATCACTGAGCAATTAGGGTTTTGAGTCAAAGAAGGGGAACGAGAAAATTAGGGCACTGGTCATGTGACTAGGAAGGAACTTTGAAATATACAAAATGGAGTGAAAATTGGATGAAAAGGTGCATTTTTCAAATCAGGTCCCAAAATCTGGCCTGGAATTCCACTAGAAATAGGGCTGGCCATCACACAATTGTACAGACAAGTTTGTGATCCTCACTGTTATCTCGCGGAGTCACAATCCAGTGACCAATTCACCTTGTATCTGGCTCCAAAGATCACAGGATCATTTTTGCAATCTTAATTGTGATGTTAACAAAAATGTTTCTTAAAGAGAGACTGTTTGTTGAATTCTGTGGTTGTATTTTATAAGGGACCCGTATAATATTTCTTCTTATCAGACATTTTCTTCCCCTCAAATCAATTCTCACTTGTTTCTTTTTTGTTATTTCTATAGTACGAATAGCTATATTACATCCACAAGTGATGCAAGCAAAACCAGTTATATTTATCCCGAAACCAGATATTAAATTGACCAGTTATTCAACATTTTGTGAGTACCTGTCAAGACCCAAAATTGAGTAGTGATGTGATAATGCATAGTTTCCGGTCTCTCTTGGAGTTTCTCGATAATTGGTCCTCCGATCTCTAAAGGATGTATCAGTCTTCCAGTACCAATCATCTCTCTGGTAATGCTGATGATATGCACCATGACCGTTTTCCCTCCAGCTCTCGTAGCTTCTTTTATACTTGTTCCTTTCTCTGTTAAACACACTTTGCATACGCCTTATTCGCTCCTTCAAAAGTGCATATGGACAATCATCAAGTGCTACAACTTAAAAAAACATTTTATAAGAATTAAAGTGTAATAGTGGGATTATCATGTCATTTATAGGGACTCGATCTTTAATAATAAGTTATATGTTTCTCAGGAAAATACTCTTTAATATTTGATTTGATTCAATTATGTCTCATGTTAGAATTTCATATTCGATTAGGATTTTTTTATTTCAGTAAGATTTATGTAGTATTTTTTTATCATCTTTGACTTAAACACGTTATCAGTGCCTTATACCATTTAGACTGTTGATCATAGTTATAACAATGAGATTATTTTTTCCTCAAAAACTCATTAAATGTGAGTTCTTTGCCCTACAGAATTACTCCAGTCAGCCTTTGTTGAATCCCATTAGCTTAGGTTTATTGTTGTACATTACTTTGGCTTAAGCTAAGGTGCCTACAACCATCCAATCAAGCATTCATGCAATCTAAGCTTTGCATTTCTTTCTGGCTCATTATGAAGCATTAAAAATGATTTTTTTTCCAAAATATTGTGATTCAGCCTTCTGAAAAAAATATAGCACAACACACCATTCCATCTCAAATTTGAAAAATGCAATGCAAGGTTCATATAAAAACAATAAGAACAAAAGTATACAAGTAGCGAGCATAGCAACAAAAACTCACCACTCTTTCCATCTCCTCCTCGTACTCCTCTTGCAGTCGCTTATTGTGCCTCCTCCAAGCCTCTTCTTGAAATGATGTTCGGAACGACCCACTTCTGTGTCCTTTATGTGACTGTGTCCTCGTTAGCTACAACAAGAATTAACATGTTCAAAACACTACACCGCCAGTTTCACCGAGAATTGAATCACCAAATTACAAGATACTTACCATAAACTGTGAAATAATACTAGTTGACAGAAAAGGGATAAATACAAGGTCTCGCCTATCGAATGCATGTACAGGTCAAAAGACTAACAAAATTGTTTACAGACTCATTTGTCTCTAACTGATTGATACACGATAATAATCAAGAAGAGAAAAACCAACGCCGTCCAGGTTTCAGACATGCAAATCATTCGAATAACATACAAAGAAAAACATATCCTAACAATTTTCGTACATCATACAAAAAAGTAAAACCGTCAATTACAAATACGATCGCTCTAACAGAATTCTATGCGTTTAGCTCGTAACAATTTTTAATTCACTTTCCATACCTGAACGTAGCACCAATCAACACTCCTCCGCAGCGGACCGACCTACAAATTCGAAAGCAATTCTAATATTCGAAAGCTAAATTAAATAAAATCCGTATCTGTAATCCTCTTGAGCAAAACCTAAGATCGATTGAGAAAAACAAATTGAAGAAAAAGAATCACCGCAAAGGTAGTGAAGGTGGCGCCAATTAAGCCGAAGAGTAAAGCTCCCCAAATCCTCGCGTCTTTGTCTTTATCGTTCTCCGGGTCCTCCTTCATTGCAACACAGATAGCATTCGACGATTTCTATCACCACCGATTCCACGATTAAATGAACACACACCACATCCTTTGCAGCACTTTTCCTATCTTCGCTTTATTCGCAACTCCCCATTCGAAGTCGTTGCCAATTCACAAACACTCTCAGGTAAGATTTTTATTTGTTAATTAATAGTAATAAAATTGCGGTTAGTTATTACTATTACCGAGCCATAGGAAATTAAACATTTCTTATATTGGGCCGGTTTGAATAATAAAGAAAGTGGGCCAGTAGGAAGCCCATTATGAACCCATACCGTTGGATATTGTTTTCAGACCAACCGACCGACACTTGGTAAAACATAGCAACAGGAAATATTAGTTACATTCCCACGAACCCAGTCTCTGTTTTTGTCCTTTTTTTCTTTCTTTCTTAATCCATGCGCGTTGTGGAGGACAGACAGAATGCACGAAGTTCAGATCTAAGCTCTAATACCAATTTCATAGAGAAGGTTCAGTAACGCTGTTTTTGCTGGTAAGCACTAAGCAGAGAACATTGTTCGGATCCGTGTCCATCAATTATCTGAATAACCTTTAATATTTTTCTATTTTTGTTTTGATATATCTGCTTCTTTTCCTTGCTTCCAACGGTCTAGTTCTTAGAATTATAGTCCTGGATGCGTTGGAGAAACGAAATGTTCAAACTAAAGTAAATTACTCATATTAGCTTTTGATGTTTAGATGGTGCGAATTATATGATATTGTGTCGTTATTTAACTCAGTGATCCATTTATTGAGATGTTCCTGCTGATTAATCTTGCAGAGTACTATATAACATTAACATCGTCGTGGTCATAACATAAACAATTGAATGATGTCGCGGAGACCTGTGAATCTGTCTCGGCGATTTGGAGACAGCGGAGGTGGATTGTTTTCATCGTCGAAATCAAAGACTTCGCCAGCTTTGTCGGTTGGGCTCATAATTTTGGTAGTGTATAGATTCAGATTATGATAAACACGTGGAGCTTACTTGTGCAGTTTTATTATATGGTGGAGATTTCTGATCACTTTTATGTTGGTAACTTCTGTAGGGAGGCTTGTTTCTCATTGGCTATGTTTACAAGGGCTCAGGTTTAATTCCAATTGTTTCTTACTTAAATTCAGATGCTATGATTTTATTACTGTTTTACGTGCGTGCATTTATTTATTTTTCCTCCCTGTTGCTTTTTATAGGTGGATTTGGCAGCCGTTTGGAGTCTTTCAGCAGGCTTCAAGGTACCTCTTTCTTCCCTGACTCTTAAATGGTATTTGCTTTACTTTCTATTTTCTTAAGACATTATACATATGAAGGTGGTATTTTGTTGGTATTGCATTAATTGTGCCTTGTTTGATTTTATTTTTTTCATTGGCGATTCTCCTTGTGGTTACTTCTTGATTGTGAGAAGTTTTATAACTCTTTTGTTTAGGAAAAATCCATGTCTCACTTACCTTGATGGAAAAATTCGACTAGGGCATTATAAAGGTCACTAGTGAAGTGAGGAGAATAGATTAAATGAGTTTTATTCTTGTGAAAAGGGTGAGAAGGAAGAACATTGGAAGATGTTGTTAAGACAGATATGATGTATATTGTTTTTGAGAATTTGCTCTTTAGGAGAGTTTAATGATGGTGTCATTTGATTCATATAGCCAACTAATGAGATTAGGCTTTTGTTGTCATTGTTTTATTAGCCTTTTGTAAGCTCAAAAACACAAGTAGCCGTTGTGCAGTTACTTGGTTTTATCTTTTCTTGCTTCAGGAAAGCAATATCCTGCCACTGGTTATGTACCCCTTATTATCTTTTTGATTGTAACTAAAACAATCTAGTTGGTTTTGTACTGGCCGTGCATTATGGCTATCTTCTGACTTGCGTAAATAGGATAAATGATATTGCACAAAATGAATGGACCGTTATATGTTTTTCCTACTGTGCCATTCACCGTGTTACTTCAGTGTTTTGCATCTTGTTAAGGAGCCTGGTTTTAAACTAATGGTGCTGTTGTGTGAGGAAAGACCAGTTTTTTGGTACTTCTGCAGTTCATAGACTAGTTCAGTAACATTCACTACACTGATTTCACGTGTATGGGAAATATCCATAAATCATGATAAAGGTTTCTGGAAAAAGAGTTCAGTTTTTGGAGTTGTTTAATAAATTGTGGTGTTGCTCTTAACTAAGAGCCATAACTTAGTTGCATCTCTATGAAAAATGTTTTTAATCATTTGAACATACAGATACTTACTTGGAATTTGTTTAACTTCCAAATGTACTGTAATAACATGCAGATCTTCAAATGCAGGTGACTCTTTGTGTACTGGAGAGGTCCCACGAGCAATTCCCATTTTGAAGAAAGCATATGGTGATAGCTTACACAAAGTTTTGCATGTTGGCCCTGATACGTGCTATGTGGTCTCTAAATTGCTAAAAGAGGAGGAAACTGAAGCCTGGGGTATAGAACCTTATGATATAGAGGATGCTGATGCTAATTGCAAAGCACTTATTCGCAAAGGCATTGTGCGTATGGCTGATATCAAGTTTCCTCTTCCATACAGGCCAAAAGCTTTCTCTCTTGTAATCATTTCCGATGCCCTTGATTTCTTATCTCCCAGATACCTTAACAAAACTCTTCCGGATTTGGCAAGGGTATCAACTGATGGAATAGTGATATTTACTGGTAAGTGCACTCAAAATTAGTGCCTAATCCCGTCTATATAAAAAAAAAAGATCATTGAAAGGAGAGTCATGTAATCTAGCAATAATTCATGTAGTTTTATTATAGTAGCAAAATCACTAGAAGGAAATGAAAGTTGGGTAACGTTTCCAGGATTGCTATAGTTCGTAAGCTATATAGGAATTAACTTTTTGGTGTGTTGTATACAATGGCGTCAAGTATGACATTTGTGTATTGAGAGGAATTGTGTTTTAACCATACCCTTAAATTCTCTCACTGGATTTAAAATGAATCTGAGGCATTCTTTGGTTGAAAATTTAATATGGTAGTAAGATTTGAAGCTTTTTCTTGTGTTGGTTCTGATAGGTTGAAAGGTTATCCTAAGCTGCAATCAATAATCTTTTGAACCTCTGTCTGGCGTATTAGCATCTGATGATTTTGTGTGTAAATGTAGGTTTTCCAGATAATAAAAAGGCTAAGGGTGCAGACGTTTCTAAATATGGAAAAACGGTGAGTACATTTTACCTGGAGTAATCATATTTTTATTATCATTGCTTCATTATTATTGTGTGTAACACATATATAGATAATAAGGAGGCAATGATAGTGTGTGTGTGTGTGTATATATATATATATACACATATATACAAACAACATGAAAGAAAAAGAATTTACGGATTTGTTTTGCTTCAGGCTAAGATGAGGAGTTCATCCTGGTGGGTCCGGTATTTCCTTCAGATTAACCTAGAGGAGAATGATGCTGCTTCCAAGAAGTTTGCACAGGCTTCAACTAAGAGTTCATATATTCCAAATTGCCAGATATTCCACCTGAAGTCTCTCAATTGACTTTCACGATGATTACATTTGAATTATTGAAGCTCCCAATGGTTGTTACCCGTGAGTTTCATCTAAAACGTTTTTTTTTTTCTATAAAAGGTAATTTACTTTATCAAATTTTAATTAATTTCTTAGTTGAATAGGTGATCTTAAATGCAATGGAATTGACTATTGTACTTTAAAGGAACGTAACTATTTCATTGAGATATAGATTGAATCTCGTTACATACTTCGCTTTTTCTCTAGCTATATTATTTATAAACTATTCCTCGTATGAAATTAGGTATAGTCAAACCACTAGCTAATTTCTATATATTAGACCAGAAAACCAAAATGAAGTTATTTCTCTTTCTTGTTCTCCACTCCTGTTGTGAGCATATAGATTATGTATTCTAGTAATGAAAAGAGGTCATATCCTGTACTGTATTCCGTAACGTGTTATTTTCCTAATATCTGCGTATCAGTTACTGTTACAATTTTACTAAATCCAAATATTTAAATTGCTCTTATCATTTTCATGAGCAACAATTGTATGACTAAATGTGATGAATGTTGAATTATTGGATTATTTATCCAGTGGTATCGATTCTATCATATCGTCATGCATAAAAGATTTTCTTTTTTGTGCCTTTTTTTGCAACTGGAAAAGTAATTATTTGCAAATATACAAGGTGAATATAAACTTTTATATATTATATTCATTTAATGAATAAACAACATATGTATTGTATATGTTCACATGTCTTTTAATAATGAGAATATATAATGTGATCTAATTGAATACATTTAATAATGAGAATATAGAATGTGATCTAATTGAATACATGTTACTTTACTAGGTTGATCCTACTTTATCAGAACGAGATCATACCAATTATACTTTTAGTTACATTAATATATAAATTAAACCAAAAAATTTACAATTAATAATACATTTTATGATATACATTAATAACGTTCTATTATTAACATATTGATTATCTTCTAAGATACTCAACTAACTGTCATAGTGTTTTTTACAAAGATAATCTCTGTTCAAATTGGAAAGAATGGTTATCTTAGATAACACTATTACCTAGTGTTTGAAGTTAAAAATGTTTAGAATTAAAAGTGATTGGAATTGAGAGTATAATTAACTCAAATAATATACAAATCCACAAATGTATTTTAAGCTCAAAATTGTAGACAGTTTATTTTTTTCAACCTTAAAAAACGAGGAATAATTATTTTCAGAATAAATCAAGTTTCAGAATATGACACAGTTTAATGACTTTATTAATCAAGAAATATAATACTCATTGTAAAAACTATCTTTTATTGTAAAAATGATTTATATTTTATAGTTTAATTATTAATTTATTATAAATAAGTAACGCATTTATTTACACTACTACAATATAATATACTTGTCGTTTACTTTATTTCTAAATTAGACACTCTTTCTGTCAATTATAATACATTTCTGTATTAATGTCTCACTGATGACGTGTATATTAAAGTTTTTCCTCCCCATAAAGTAACATACGTTGACATCCATGAGCAGTTATAGTTTAGTCTAACATGTTCGAATGGAGTGGATCATTACAAAGGATGGAGTGAAGGCCATCATCCATAAGAACAACTATTTGTTAAAAAGTTAGTGAGTGGGAAATGGAGTACAAGTGGCAAGATGAGCGACGCTGCAGAAGAGGGTCAGAAGAAGGTGCATTCCATGTCTGCCAATTGCAAATCATTACTAATTTTTTCCCCCAAACACCAAAACCAGTAATCCCTGTTGCCTTCAAAAGTTGTTGCGACTGCTCAACTTCAGAATCTGCAGTGCCCTCTTATCTTACCATGTCGGGAATCTTGGTTCCTCCATGTCACTTTAAGTCCATATTTATAAAATATAAAACATTTAAATGAAAGTCAACGTTACTAATTTGGTAATCAATTAATAGATAAATGATGTATATTTTGAAATTAAAATGATAAAATTTGTATAAGTGTAAAAATTTAGTGGTAAGAGATGCTACTAAACCTAAATACTATATAATTTAAATATATGCTTATACTATAAATCGGAATTGACAATTTTCAAAAGAAACAACCAATTAATAATTTTCTCAATTTAAATCAAAATTATTAATCTTCTTAATATAAATATAACAAAAAGAAAAGTATCTTTTGGCTTTATGCTAAAGTTGGGTAATCTAACTTTCCAAAACTCATCGATCATGATGATACATCTTTGATGACAAGTAAAATAGTTTCATAAATAATTAACTTTAAAATTTGATGCAGCAATTTCCATTTTATAATTCAATTATTCAGTTTCTTTGCTTCAATTTGTCTTCCACCTGCATTCACCCAAACCTCTTTACACAATAGTGAAGGAAAAAGGTGACATACAAATCATGAGCACAGTAGACAATCTTGCAACAACTACCACAAACAAACTTCAATAGCTTTACACATATTATGAACAAGCATTCAACTACAAAACTAGTCTAATTCAGGTGCAGATGACATAATTCTGCACAATATTATTAAATTTTATCATTAAAATCATCAAATTCTTACTACTTTTAAATAAAATTTAAATTTGTTAAGACAAAATTGTCTAGAAGCATTTTATTTTGAAGTTTAACAAAAACATCTAACAAAATAGTGTCTATAAAAATACCTCTCTAGAATAACGAACTAAACGCAATATATAATGTTAAACAATATCCTGAACACAATGTCTATCACAAACACTAAAGAGAATAGTCTAACATAAAAGCAATAGGTTGCTCTAAACGTAATGATTTGATAAACATACTACACTAAATGCTATAATACAAGGACTAAGCTAAACGCTACAATGTAACAGTTTAAATCCAAATGTATGATTGGTACTTATTTGTCTGTGTTGTTTCTCTTTATCTGTGCAAATCATATAAGAACAAATGTTATTCAAATGTTCTACGCTAGTTTAGAAGAACATTCTAGAAATGTTTTTTCAATGTTGTGTCTGTCCAATCCATACAAGTAGCACAATTGTCTTGATCTAACCTTTTATTTGTCTATTGTGTTGTTTATCTTTATATGTGCAAATCATATAAGGACAAATGCTATTCAAATGTTCTACACCAGTTTAGAAGAACATTTTAGAAATGTTTCTTCGATTCTATGTCTGTCCAATCCATACAAGCAGCACAATTGTCTTGATCTAACCTCATACAAAAGGCTACACTACCTACGTCAAAGTCAATGTTTCTAAGTAACTAATCTTTTTTTAAGCTACCTATATCAAGAAGACCGCATGAATAGAAGACCAACAACTATACAAGCTTTCATATAAACTTTTTATTGACTTAAACTCTCTAAGAGAGCTTCTCAATCTGGACTTGTTTTTAAAAACACTTTGCTGTTTTTGAATAATCAAAAGTGATTTAAAACACCTGGTTGTGTAAAAACGACTACCATATCTTTTTTATTGGTTTTGATGAATTAATTAATTATTTTTAAATAAAAACAAAAAATAATGTTAAATTATTTAGAGTCACTGGATCAAGATAAGTCTAAAATAATATTAGTGTTATAATGATGCTAGTAGAAAACTACAATGATGGAATACAAGGAGTAAAGACACTGATGCATCTTAAACTAAGAAACAGCTGGCTTTCCTTTTTCTCCTCTGTCATCAGGTAAGGTAATGCAAAGTAATCTAAATATTTAAACAGGCTCACATATTGAAGATTACACACCTTTATCAATCATTAGGGACATGATAAATAATGAGTTATGGAAAGGGGCGTCTTAAATATCATTTACATGAAGCTATTCAAAGCAAGATAAGGAGATAAAACCTCTATGTGCTAGGTTTATCTGGCAAACGTTTCAGATCCATTTCAACTTGGTGGATTGTCCATTGCATGTTCTCCAATTTCTGCACAATGTCACCAACATATGAAACTTGAAAATAAATAAATAAAAAAACAGACGTAGGAAATTGAAATGATGAGTTTTTTATATCATCATATTTCTTCGTTTTTGTCATCACAAACAAGGAAAGTTTCAGGGACAAACCGAATATAAATACTCTAGAGAATTGAATAGAAGTTGGTTGACATATCTATTTGTTAATAAATATTTGATAGAAAACTAGAAGCCGTTGACAGAAGCAGTCAACAAGTCTTTTAAACAAAGTTTGGGGTTCGATCTTCAGTTACAATACAATATTTAGTCACAACTTAGAAATGGACAGGCTTGGTGGGAAAGGATAGTTGGATGTCAACCAGAAGCCCCAAGTAACTCTCTTAGTTACAACAACAAATATATTTTGGTAGAAATGAGGTAAATATTTGAGCTAAACTGGTATTACCTGCACAATGTCATGGTACTGCCTTGCAATATTATCAAAGTGAGGATCAACACCCTGGTACTCGCGCAGCCGGGTAACCTGGTTTAAAGGTAAGAATATAACTAGCAGACATGATGAACTATTGGAGTAGAGGAGTAAAAGACAATCACAATGAGACCAAAAATAAATTGAAAATCTGCTGTGATAAACTTATCTATAAGTACCAATAAGAAAGATAACAAAAATGTAAAATAAATTAAATTTCTCTTTTAATTTATAATCAATTTTTACACTTCAACTTTTACAAAAGCTCTCTAATCTCTCACATTTAATACGATTAAGGTGCATAAATTGATTTTAAGTTGTAAAAGTTTGGTTTATGAAAAAAAGAATATCTAAACAAGGTCTTGATACTAGAAGGAAAACTACTGAGTAGTACAAACCACTAACCGAAACTATGTTATATAACTATTTCACAGATGAAACAAAAATTAGATCCGGGGTACTGGTTAAGATACTGACAGTCAACCCTTGGCACAGACTCCACATTTCAAAATTCCACAGTAACAACACTACTATAATTTTCTTATGTTTCTGTAACAAAGAATTCACACTTTTATGATGTAGATGATAGTATTACTTCACAATTTGCTCCTTCAAGTACATGTTTCAATCTCCTTCAAATGCATGTTTCAATTCCTCATTCCCTTATTCTGTTCTGGAGTTGCAACATCCATCAAAATACTTTAATCTCATTCACATTATAATAAGTAACAAATATTTCTTGTTCAATTAAAACAGTCACAGCAATGAGGAGACTTGAGAATATTGTATAAAAAATGATAAGGTATTTAAGATTTGAATTTGAACAGATGTGCTATAATTTGCCCGTTAAAAGTTCTCTGATCCCACAACACTAGAAAAGAAAATAACTAGACTGAAAAGGCGTCAATACATTATTTTCAATGCATAAGAAATCACAAGATGCTCTCAACACGGATGGCATTTTCCGAGCTAATTTGACAAATTTACCTAACTTCATCACATTAACATTTTTTTTTCCTGGTGAAGAACTCAATTCATGGTAAGAAATTACATAGAACTAAGTCGATGCCTACTAAATTAGGTTAGTTCTAACTAAAATATGCACGAGGACACAGGCACATACCGCTTTGTTATATGCAATAGAAGCTTCTTCTGTTGCCTCAACAAGATATTTCCTAACATTGAAAAACAAAAAATGGTGTATTTAAAATAAAGAGTGCTCATAGACTTGTAAAGATTTTATTCATACCTTATCTTATGAAGGGCAGGTATGGATTCCTTAGTGTAAGTTTCAAGCAGGAGAACGTGTTCCAGAACCCTGACAAGAAATTGGTAATATCAGAATTATAACGAGCCAGACAGAATTAACATATCGTTGCTAAGATCTGGACTTAAATCAGACTACCATTATGAACAAACTTAGACAAATCATGTTTCTCTCTGACTTAGGGTGGAGGTAGAAAAATGTTACAAATAACATATGAAAATAGAAATACTATTATCTCAATTTAAAACGAATTAATTTCAAGAATTATGCCTTGAGTTTCAGACTCAACATCCTATCGTTTAGTCTCAACTGCCTCCAATTCTTTTTGCACTTTTTTCCCTTTATCCTCACTAAAATATAACCATTGTACATTCAACAAATCTACTGTGATGTATTTTTGCAACCAACCATCCTGCTAACAGAAAAATTATATACTATAGAAGACATTCTCTAGATGAACCCATCTATCTTACATTGTCTAGATGTTAATATATATATATATATATATATATATATATATATATATATATATATATATATATATATATATATATATATATATATATATAAAGTTTAATTTCTTTTTTTTAATTACCGTGACCCATAAATAGAAGCAAAGTTTTGCATCTAACTGGTGTACAAGAAACACCCTCTTTGGAATTTAAAACACGGTCTATTACACAAAAGCAAAATTATTTTTACCAAATCATCTCATACGAGACTTTCTATTATCAATTATTTAGATTTATCATCTCATTTCTAGTTACCTCAAATTTCAGTATATTTCTGGTGAAGAACAATGAAAATACATAGGTATCAGATAAGAAACTAACCTCAATTTAGCACTCATGGTCTCACATCTTTTATAGAGCCAAGTCTTTTGCAGGTCATCCTACAAGTACAGAGGATTAGTCAAGATATGTGTTTAGCAATCAATACAGTGGAATTCATTAAATGAATACTGACGTATTTGTGTTGATGCTCCAACTTCAAATCTTTGACAAGTTTAATAAGCACTGCAAGTATCTGCTCCAAGACCTATTTAAGCATAATGACATTCAGAATCTACATGCCACCATAAACATGTTACCAAAAATGAAATACAACTTGTAATGCATAATACACCACACACGTAAATTCTTTATCTCTCTGACAGGCACACAGATTTAATATGGGAGTTTCAGAGAATGTTTGCGTCCACAAAAAGATGGTTCTTGTACTAAATGTTTGTGCACGTACATTGTAATATTCAGCAAACTTTCTATCTGCAGAATATAGGTCATCACGCAGTGCTGTTTCCCCTCTTTCGATTTCGTCAATCAACAATTTCACCCTGGTAAAGTAACGGGAAAAATAAAAGCAAGAAACTTTAGTTTACAGTTATTTTTCTAGGACGGGACTCACAATACCATTTCAAATATTTGCTGTTTGCACAGCATATACATGCAACAGCAAATGAGATAGATCCTTCACCTAGAATTCAAAATAAAATGATATTTTTTGAAAGAAAAGAAAAAAAAAGAAACCAAAATCAAATAAACCTTTGTTGTTACAATCACTAAAATTAAAGCAAATTCTTATCAGGCTCTTTCATCATTATACTAATCTAAAATTGGATGAATACAGATCTGACCTCATCCAACAACTTTAACATAAATACTGACGTGATTTTGTGGGTCAGTAAATTATTGTTGACTATATGTCATAAAACTTACAAGTCTCATCTTGTGAGAGTTGAGACAAGACTAAAACTGGATAGCCATATAGGCCATAACTTCTCATGTAAGTGAATACGTTGCCAAAAAAAGAAAAGAATTAGACTACTCAAATGAACATAAACCTTTCCGGAAGCCGAGAACTTGAACTTTGACTTGCAGACGATGAAGAATCTGAAACAATAAATGAGGAAATGAGGAATCAGCCAGCACATAAAATCAAAATGGTAACCAAGGAAAATCAGCAATTCTACAACCACAACTCCATATATAAGTAATAAGCAGATCACAGTTACCATTATCATCCAATACAAAGGCGTCTGATAATTTTTCACATTTCATTTGCAAGCGAGCATCTACCTCCCGTGAAACAGGCAAGCGATATTCAGTCATATCCTAAGGATATTGTTAACGTGTCAATAATGAAAAGCATAACACTTAATCACAAAATAAAAACATAATCTACCACAGAAAGAGCATTCTTAGCTGACTTTCATATGCAATTACATAATATACCACAGACAACGGTGTTTTCTGGCACTGAGTTTGCCACAAATAAGCAGGCGTAATTCCCAAAAACCGATTTGGAACACCACCAACAGCAGGCTCCACTGGATCCGAAGCAACAAGAGCTGAATTAGTCCCACTAACAGAGCTGTTTGGTGTGTTATAATTAGAAGAGTTGACCCCACTAACAGTACTGTCAAGGGAGCTTCGAGACACTACACTTAGCTTTTCAATGTCCTCATCATGAACTTCCCATCTTTGGAGATAAGAGGTAGTCTCAATCGTTGAGCTACTTCAGCAACAACCATTTGATGCTCTAGAGTCTGATAAACCTGACAACATATACATACACATGTAAAGTTTGTTTAAATCAATAAAGACCAATGTGCCAAAAAATTAAAAACATATAAACAAAAAATGCCAAGACTAGAGTATCCAAGACCAAAAATCAACAACATTCTCACATACTTGTTCATGAATCAAACATACTTTTCAGAAACAACAATTCAAAACCTGAAGAGTGTTCCTCAACCCAAGCTGTGGATAAAGGTTGCCTACAGAAACGGCTTGCTGATACTCTTCCACCATTGCAATAGCCTCAGAATATATCGCCTGCAACCAGATCCCCATATGAGAAATACAAATCACAAAGTACAAAGGTCATTAAAAATATTAGTAAGGAGAGTAGATCGCATGATTTTCAGTCCTTCAAAGAGTGCGAAGACCAAGAAATAAATTGGAAGTTGATAGGAAGTATCTTATGGCAAATAATATTTTTGAAGTTTTGGTCTTTAACCAAACTGAATAACATCATGTCATACATACAAGTAGCAAATCTCACCAAGCGTGATAAAATAAAATTGTTATTGTTGTAGCAAGAAAACAATCACACTATAACTAACCAACACGTTCCAGTGATACCGAAAACTGCAATCTTACCCCCAAAATATCACAATTCTTAGTTCAAATATTACATACCATTTTAGCAAATCTCTATTTTAAACTTAGATGCAGTACCTTGGTTGGCGTTTTCAATGTTATACAACCAGAATTGAAGTTTCATCTCAGTAGTCCGCGTAATCTTTTAAACAAGCCATATTCCACTGATTACCGAAGTACAATCCTAATTCTGATTAAATAACAACACAAGCAGCACCTAAAAAGTATTGTATATAAGTTTTATCCTTTCAACAAACACATACTATACACTCATTATATAAATAAAGCTTTACCATGGCTTCCAGGTAACGCAGTCTTTCCCTGCACATCTCCTCTCTGGCCTGCAAAATAACACAAAAGGATCAATATCCAATTAAATTTTATTCAACTTCTGAGAAATTTGACAAAACGGGTAAAAAAGTACAAATTTTGAAAAGAAGAACGGAGGAGTCATATGGCAACTGTAGTGGGACATTTTACAAACACAGAGAGATCAGAATGGGGTGAGAGAGATACGAGTTGGAGATCGTTGAAGAGAGGCTTGGAGATGAGAGATCCATCGGGAGCGAAGCAGTGGCGCTCCAGCTGATCAACCACCTGCGCCACGTCGCCAGGGAGGTTCTGGCCGTGCAAACCCTTCATGATGGCCGTGCAAATCCTAGAATGGAGAATGAACCCTAATCTGGACCGTTTAATCGGTGGAAACGAAAGATTGATCGGTGGAAATGCGTTTAATCGGTGCAAAAGTAGGTTTAATCGATTGAAAATGAAGAAAATGGTGAAATACGAAGGAAATCCTAGAGGAATAGGTTGTAAGGTTCGGTGAGGTAGGAAAATGGAGAAGAAGATGTTTGAATGTCGAGAAAAATGGAAGATATGGATCTAAAATGATGATAGCGAAACCTGAAATGGAGTTGTGGCTGCTGCTCTCTCGAGAAGATGACGACTCGAAGAAGACGAAGCCCCATCTTCAAATCATGCTAATTAAAACCTACAATCCCTCTAATTACTTCATTAAGGCCAAAGAAACTCTAAAACAAACTGAACAACTATACCTGCACCACTTTTTAGGGTTAAAAATTCTGATGAAATACTAAAATATGTTATTTAACTTAACGTTTGATCATAGTCAGAGAAAAACGATATTTGTATTATGTTAGTGAAGAAAAAATAATTTATTTGATTAAATAAAAAGTCATGAAGGAGTATATTCTAAATTAGGATTTAATACATTTTAATTTTTTCCTTTTAAAAATAATAATTTATTGATTTATATTGATACTACCATAAAATCTTTAAATAATTAATTTTTAGAAATAAAAAATAATTAACTATATTGACTAACTTATATATTAATTTATCACCTTAAATTTATTAGTCTCCAAAATAGTTACTATTATTGTTAATAATAATTAATTTAGACATTAATTTCCTTTTTTTATAGTTAAAATATTAATGATTAATTGAAAATACGATTAATCATTAATTATATTATTTTATTTATATTAGTGACTATTTAGAGATTAGTGAGTAATTATTTTTTGTGTCTAAAATTAATTATTTAAATATATTTTTTACTCTAATCAAATGATACACTCTTCTTTTCATATTTTTAAAAAATGATAGTGATTATGACAACAAATAACGGGTTGTTTGCGGTGTACTGCTGTAAACAGTGGGTTAATAATACATAAATAAATAAAGCACCTAATTTTTCTCTTTATATAATTTTAATAAAATTTCAAGATTTTAGATTTTTTATTGATTGATTTTATCATCGATAATTTTATTGTATTTGATTTGTTTTTTCTTTAGTAAAGGAAACAAGTTAATGAATTTCTACCAAAAAAATAATTTAAATGGCCACTGAGCAATGATACGTAGTAGTCTCAAAATGTAAAGGAATGATGCTCATAAGTCATGTTGCAAGTCGTGTCCGTCCCTAACAAGTGGCTGTAATATATATATTAAAAGCTTAATTAGTCACCTTTTAATGATATAAATATGCCATCTAAATAGTTGAAGAAGGTTACGTGTATTATCTATCTCTGATATCTCTTCATTATGAAAACACTTGGTTTGAACGTGATTATAGATAGATTTAGTGTATTTTGGATAAGTTTTGACAACATTAATTTTCAACGAAACTGGTTTTTGGATGAGTTTTGATGACGATAAATATGAGTATGATGAATGTATAAGTAGAAAGGTTAGAGTTAAATAAAGTTCAAGGTAAAAATAGTATAAGGAATATATAAATAGAGAGAGATGGTTAGGAATCAATGTACGTGGAAAGTCTCGCATAGATGATAATAATGATAAAAATTATTAATACATAAGTAAAAAATTCATAAACCTATTAATTGAGAGATTGTTAGTATTTAGTATGAGTTTAAAGCGTGTATCTATTCTTGAAGAATAATAAATGAATAAAGAATTTATCACATTATAATTGGAGGTATGATTTTAAGAATATGGTAAAACTCATTTATTATGAGTAATTTTTATAAAACTAATTTAAATCTTTCTAATATAAAATAAAATTAATGAGTTGATTTAAACGAGTATATACTATAATACGATAAATTTTACATTATAATTATTTTCATCTTCCTACTTCTACATAAAAAATAAATTTAAAAATATTACTCTAAATAAATGGAACGCTAAATTACTTAAATCGGTCCGATAGGATCTAGCCATAACTTTTATATGGTATTAGAAGTGGACTTTAAACCTAACTCAACCCCACAAAATCAATTTGTAAGATAAGGTTTGCACCCACTTATAAATTAAGAATTGACCTTATTTCTAATCGATGTGGGACTTCCAATAACAACAGAAATATCTTCTTCTATACAACTTTAAAAAAATATCGTGTATTGAAATATCTATCGCTGTTTTTCTCCTTTCCATAGTCATCTTGATCATGTTTCTGTACACTTTCTCCATCTAGATTGACTTTAATTATTTTAGTAACCATGATTTTGTAATGAATGATTCAAAATGCAACCATAAGTATATTTCACAATTTAATTAGTGATATCAATCGATTATTTTACCTTTACTCTAACAATGTATTTTGAGTGTTATTGACTACTTTAGACAGTCCATACTTGTACTTTTGAGATTGTGTAAATAATACGGTTTTTTAAAGTATAAAAGTAATTTAATATAATGCTATGGTATAAAAAAATTATTATACAGTGTCACTTTTTACTGAATTGTTTAATTTAATTTTATGTAAGTTTTGAGGACAGGGATGAATTTCTTTTATTCAAATCTATAAAGTATTTGGATTTGTAAAAGCATTCTTAATGGGTTAGTAGTTTCTGTACCTTTTTCATGTATGCATATATTAATAACTTTGTTGTTATAATACATTAAATTCTAAAACATTAAATATAGTAAGTTAATCTGTGTTGTTGAATAAAAACTTTAATCTTTTATATACATAAATGATTATAACAATCTAATTTTATTACTCATAACTAATTTTATTGTCTTAACACCTTTTTATTTAGTTCATTGTAGAGAATTTTTGTAGGGATGATAGGGATTATGTATGACCCTAGGGCTGCAAGGACAACAGCCAAACACGTGATTTAGGGAAAAAGTCACGTGGGAATTGCATGGCACAGCACTACATCATATAACTGTTTCCACAGACTCAACAAACTTTTTCTTTTATCATCCCCGTCCCCCACCCCTTGCCTCCTGTAGTGGAGACATTTTCAAGTACATATATATAGTTCATCCAAGTTGCTTCTGACATCTATTTCTCACTTCTTTATTTTACTTATGCTGCAAAGTGTCAAGGTTTATTGTGGAATCTTCAATTTTTGTTCTTCTACAAAATTATTCCTATGAGTATATTATAACCTACTTTACTATAAAGTAAATTAATGTCTATACGATATTTAACGTATTCTAAGTTATAAGAAAAATAATTTCTTCAGTGTATGAGATGAAAATGGAACACTTGTTTGATTATCTCATTTCTACCGTCAGAATCAAAATTTATTTCTATTTTCATTTTTACATTTAATACGTATAAAATTTTAGTTTCATTTTCCACTCTTATCACGCTCACATCCACATCCATTACAACTAATTTATTGTTTCAAATATGTTTTTTTATATAAAAAAAATCAAATAAACAAAAAATATATTATCAAATATTTAATGTCAAAATATTCCATATATTCTTTTATTCAAGACCAAATATTTAAGTTGTTTTAGTATTTTAAAATTGACAGACATAAGGATGAGAATAAGTATTGTGACATATTCATATGTAACCAAAACAGGAGTTACTGATTAAAAGAAATACTGAATTAAACAATACTCATGAGAACACGTTCATTTACTATACCTAAGTGTTTTTTGTAAAAAAAATGTTTTTTAATAATTATTTGTTTAAAAATAATGTGTGGTTAATTTTTAAGATAGAATCTATATACATATAATTTTTTGTTTTTTAAAAGGTAAACCGCATACACTTTTATATATATTATATTCTTTTAATGAATAAATAATATATGTAATACGTAATTGCATAGAACTTTGATCTAACCAAATACATATAGTCTACTAATTTAATATGTACTCATTCATATCTATTTAGGAAAAAGTCGTATTATTAGTTATATTAATCTATAAATTAAACCATATGATCCATGATTAATTACGATAATTCAATTAATGTAGCCGGTATCTAATCATGTAAGGGTACGTGCACCTCTGATAAAAAAACGATTACCTCTAATAAAAAACGATTACCTCTAATAAAAAAACGATTACCTGATATTTAAAATTAAAAATGCTTAAAGTTAAGAGTCTTTATATTATAGTTAGTTGACTATGTAAGAATAGCATATAAATACACAAACGTTTTTTTAAGCTCAAAATTGCAAATATTTTATTGTTTTCAACCTTACAAAATGAAAAATAATTATTTTCGAAATAATTCAAGTATGAACAAACGTGTTTCATAGTCTTACTCTAATCCAACTCAATTTAATACGACTATATTAATCAAGAAATATGACATCATTGTAAAACTATCTTTTATTGTAAAAATTATTTATATTTTATGTTTTGGAAGTAGAGTTGAGATCTTCGTAAACACTCCTCCATAATTTAATTCAAGTTAGCTCAGATCATCCTGAGCACTCTTAGTTACAATTCTCTTTCGTCCAAACTTCAAACTGTCTAAGTATAATTGTCAAAGACATTATAATGCTCAAATTAGTAATTAATCTGATTAGAGTATAAAATCTTTAATTCACAATAAATACAATTACCTATCTTCTTACCTTTAACCTTTATTTATAAGTTCCAATATATAAATTTGTGATTGATGTAATCCTAACACGGTCTAATCACAACTCTATTTAGTAACTCTTACTAATAATCTTGATTATAAACAATGTTTAGGAATTATCATTTGTCGAGTCCGACCTCTCGGTCTCCTAGCCCTATGATATTGTGGCCAGTTGATAAACAAACATTTATTAACAATTAGTTATGTGGTACCGAATGATGTTGATAGTTGCCTATTTAGAACTATAGTCCCTTCTCATAGTTTTATTCGACCATCTATTCGATACGTCCATATGGCTATATAGTATATTTTATAATTTTATTATAAATAAGTAACGCATTTATTTACTTGTCGTTTAATTTCTTTCTAAATTAGACACTCTTTCTGTCAATTATAATACATTTCTGTATTGATAAAAGAAACGTCTCATTGTGATGACGTGTATATTAAAGTTTTTGCTCCCCATAAAGTAACATAGTTGACATCCATGATAATTTAGATTAACATGTTGTTCGAACGGAGTGGCATCATTACAAAGGGTGGAGTGAAGACCATCATCCATAAGAACAACTATTTGTTAAAAAGTTAGTGAGTGGGAAATGGAGTACAAGTGGCAAGATGAGCGACGCTGCAGAAGAGGGTCAGAAGAAGGTGCATTCCATGTCTGCCAATTGCAAATCATTACTAATTTTTTCCCCCAAACACCAAAACCAGTAATCCCTGTTGCCTTCAAAAGTTGTTGCGACTGCTCACTTCAGAATCTGCAGTGCCTTCCTATCTTATCATGTCGGGAATCTTGGTTCCTCCATGTCACTAAGCTCCATCTTCAAATCATGCTAATTAAAACCTACAATCCCTCTAATTACTTCATTAAGGCCCACTAAACAACTATACCTTCACCACATTTTAGGGTAAAAAACTCTGATGAGATACTAAAATCTATTATCTAACTCAACGCCTGATCATAGTCAGAGAAAAAAAGAGATTCGTATTATGTTAGTGAAGAAAAAATAATTTATTTGATTAAATAAAAAATCATAAAGGAGTATATTCTAAACTATAGGATTTAATACATTTTAATTTCTTTTCCTTTTAAAAATAATAATTTATTGATTTATATTGATATTATCATAAAATCCTTAAATAACAATCAATTTTAAGGAAAAAAATATAATTAATATATTGGCTAACTTATATATTAATTTATCGTCTAAAAATTATTAATCTCCAAAATAGTTACTATTATTATCATTAATAATTAATTTATACATTACTTTTATTGATAGTTAAAATATTAATAATTAATATTAATGATTAATTTAAAATATAATTAATAATTAATTATAGTATTTTATTTATATTATATTTTAGAGATTAGTGAGTAATTATTCCTTGTGTCTACAATTAATTATTATTTAAATATATTTTTTACTCTAACAAAATGATACACTCTTCTTTTTCATATTTTAAGAAAAATATGATAATGATTATGACAAATAACGAGTTGTTGGCGGTGTACTGCTCTATTGAAGAATGTAAACAATAGGTGAATAAAATGGTTAGAGAAAAAAAAAATACTTACATAAATAAAAAATTAAAGCACCTAATATTTTTCTTTATATAAGTTTAAATAAAATTTCAAGATTTAGAATTTGTATTGATTGATTTTATCATTGAGAATTTTATTGAATTTGATTTTTCTTTTTTTAGTAAAGGAAAACAAGTTAATGAATTTCTACCAAAAAAAGATTTAAATGGTCACTGAGCAATGGTACATAGTAGTCTTAAAATGTAAAGGAATGATGCACATAAGTCATGGTGCAAGTCGTGTCCGTCCCTAACAATGGCTGTAATATATATATATATATAATTTCAAATTAGGGATTTATTTCTTAATTTCTTACTTTAATTATATTCCTTCAGTTCTTAAATTTTTGTCACTATTAACTTTTAAAGAACAGCGATCCATTTAAATAATATTTGAAATGACTAAATATGTAAAATTTATTTTATTAAATTCACTTGCATAAATTGTAAAACAAAATTAATATATAAACAAGAAATAATAATCATACTTATTAGAAATCTAAGTATTAATTGAAAGTTTTTGTATAAAGTATAAATAAGATAATTAAGTATCGTATAACAAAAACAAAATATACAAAATTTAAATTTGAAGATTATATATAGAAGGTAATGTTATATTATCATATGTGGACAACTAATACTTTCTGAACCTCTTTAGTCTATTCCAATTAAAAACATCCTAATAATACTAAAAATAATGGGAAAATTGAGATTAAAATATGTTTTTAAAATAAAAATAATATTATATAATGATGATATATTTGGGTTAATTGAAATTATTTAATTGAATTTAAAAATAAAATTAAAAACATTTCATGCAAATAAAATAATACTTCATTATTAGAGAGAGAAAAATAATTATAAATGAATTAGTTTCAACCTTTTCAATCTAACACTATATAATTATTAATATATAAGTTTTTCTCACTTCATATTATTAGAGAATCTTCTAAGAAGAGATGATACATGAAGACTCAAGACAAATTTTTACTTAATGTTATTTTATGTTTTGCATCAAGTCTTATGCATGATGCATATAAAATTTGTCAGATCCAAAATTTATTATTAAGTCAAAAATTATAAGATGTAAATATTTTGTATGCCTCCAATGGACCTTCATTATGAAATAATTAATGTTACTTGTAATAAATGTATGGTTAACAACAACATTTAAACTCAAAAAAAATTATGTATTTTAAGGATCATGACTACCCATATTTTTTTTCTTATTAATAAGTTATATTTTTTTTTATTGATGTTGTGGATTGTTCTGGTTAAAATATAGATTTTATTGTTTGTGTGGACTCAACATTCTTATATGTGAACATGAATTTAAAGACTCAACATCCTTACAAGTTGATTAATGTTTATAGTTTTTACTTTTTCAATTAACACTAATAAGTATTTAAAGTGACATGATATTTTGAACACAAAGTTTTGAAACACTCTTATACAAAAAGTCATAAAACTAAATTAGAAATTAATTTTTTTATAATCGATGAGATCATGAATTAAATACAGTTTACTAAAAAGATGTTAATGATTTTAAAGGAGATGCTCGTAAGAAATATGAAAGAAAAGAGAAGAAGAATAAATAATAAAAAAAAAGCCTACAAAAGGAGGAATGATTGAAGAAAAACTTAGAGAGTTTGATTTGGAAAAATATGAAGCATAACAATTATTGTAAAGGAAATTGATTTTTTTTGGTTTGAATGTGTTTGAAATATTAATTTAGAAATTAAAAAAATTATCTAGGTTATTCTATAATGATGTAGAAAAATAAATGAGCTAACTTAACTATTTGACGGTGAAACTAGTTCATCAACCTACTCACTTCATTAACGAGGGAGATACAAATTTCTCCATAATTCACGTGTGGATAGTTAAGTATTGACTACTTTGAAACTTATCAACCATGATAAGTATGGTTATTGATTAAAAAGGTTTCATGATATGTCATAACAAGTAGGTATAAGAGTAGTATTTATATTAGATTGACGTAATCAATTGCTTCTACTCAGTAAAAGAATAAATATATTTCTGACTCAAGAAAATTATTTATTAAATCCCCATAAAATATATTGTAAAAAATAATAAAAAATAATTATAACTATATTTTGAATTAAGTCAACTTAACGTGTTAGTTTGTGGGAGTTTAACAACTCTACCTATGTCACATTAAAAAATTCACCATGGACGTTCTCAATATTGTAGTATATAGAGTTCACCACGGAATTAATTTGTTCTCTAAAAATTCAACCCTAATTAAACCCTATAAATGAACTTATCACAAGTGATTAAGATATATCTAAGTGACTTTTCCCAAGTCAACTGAAATTCTTTTTCTTAAAAAAGGAGCTACATGCAACCGATTAACCCATAAACTAAAAGTAGACTTTATATAATATAACTTATAAGTAGCACAAAATAAGACAAAAACTCTAAATTGAAGTGTAACTCACCGAGGATATGCTATAAGCTGAATTCATCAAGAAGATTAAATACAAAAGTTAAACATCTAATATAATACTTGTCAAAAAAGACGATAGAAAAAAAATACATGTATGTACGTGGATTGCAAGAATTAGAAAAAAAAAAACGAGACTTGAAAGGGTCATTTATTTTCTAATACGTCAAATAATAATTTGATAAATTCTCTGACTTCTACCTCCTCACCTTATAAAGTTAATGGTAAAAATAGAACTTCTAAATAAGAAATTAGAACACTATTTTTAACTTAAAACTCAAATATAATGAGTTTAAACTTTATATATTATTTATTTTACTGATTTAGAATAAATGTGAGGCATTTAAACAAGAGAAAGTTTAAACAAGTAATAGCCACCTCAATTAATAATGTTTCAAGAATAAAACAATTAATATTGTTTCAAAAATGAACCAGACAATCTGAGATCCAATATAGATACACAAGGCCAGACACTTACAATTCAAATTAAGTGTTGTAATACGAAATTTGTTGAGACGTCCTGCATTATCCCTTAATCGATGACATCATAGTTGGCATTTATGGAGGAAATTTGAGCATGTCTGCAGCAATTTTGGTAATGTTATGAATTATTGTAGCTCATCATTCCTTCAAATGCGGTGGGGTTGAAGAAGAAGGCAAGCTCAGATAAGCCAATATGCACTGAGACATGGTCATTGTAATTGTGATGCAACTAGAGACAGAATGAATGGCCGACATTGATTTTAGGAAGCTCAAGAGTACAAATGCATTTTTGTAGTTACCAATTAATCCTTCGCTTCCAACTACCACTTGCCATCAGTGTGTTTGTCTCCCTGGGTGGTCCTCTGTTATATCCAGGACATTTGGCAAATACCAATTAGCTAACTGTTGCAACTCTTGTAGCAAAAGCTAAGGGCCCCAACAATTGGAGTCACTATATATGTGCACTCTTCTCTGATTTTCTTACTTTCATTTTAATTCAATATTTCATCATGTCATTTATAATAAAAAGTGGTCAAATTCCAAACAAAAGAAATTATTATTACAATTATATTTAGTATAAAAAATGTAAAAAGTTTAATTTAAGATGAATATTGATAGTGTAAATAGGTATATTGTACGGTCGAATTCCTAAAGGATTTGCACCACCAAGTCCACTATCAAGTAAATCAAGTCGATAAGATTGACCAAGCCTATTACTAGGTTGATAGACTGACTAGGTCAACCAGGTCGATCAAGTTGACCATCAGGTATGACTTTAGACATTATACACACAATATATATCTTTAGTCATTCGAACAATCATCTATTGACTTAAGCATCGAAATGTCTTTTCCAGACATTCTCCCACATATTTTGGATAAACAGAATAAAATATAGTCGAACTTCCCAACAGTTCAGTCAACCTCTTTAATAGTCTATCCAGTTTGTTATAATGTTTGTCAGTCTCTTGTACATCCTACTAAGCCTATTAAAGTTTCTTACATGTCTTGTTTAGTCTATTATAATGCTCTTCAATCATCTACAACCTCAAATTCTGTTTAAGTTCTCTACACTCCGAAACAATAGGGTTATTCTGATTTAATTACATATATTTGTATTTTTAGAGGAAACCAGAGTAATGTATGATTTAATTACATTGTTAATGAAAACATGCGGATGAGAAAAGTGATTTCCTGATTTGTGGAAGAAAGGCAAGATAAATATTGGAGAGAGGTTTGTGAGAGAAGTACTGAAACTGGAAAAGTGAAAAGGGGGACTTTTATTGGAATAGTCTTTCTATGGCTTCATGATTAGCTTAGAGAATTGATGGAAAATATAGGGCAGAAGTCAAAAAACTGAAAAGAAAGATGGAAAACTGGTTGATAATTAGGAATATTGAAGAGGGATATAAGAGATGACAAAAGTGGAAGAGACTGCTGCACTAGAGCACACGCCTTTACGTTAGTCTAATTATGTACAGTCCGACCATCTCGTCATGTTTACTTTTGGTTTAAAGATATGGGACAGGGACAGGGACAGGGACAGGGACAGGGACAGGGACAGGGATAAGGATAAGTACCATGGCTAACATTATCAAACGTACAGGAATTTCATTTTAATTCTATTTCATTAAACTGCTTTTAAAATCTATAACCTGTTTTATTTTTTATTATTTATTGCAAATAAATATATTAAAAGTTTCACATCGATAATAAGTAAATAAGTTAGACAAATTTTATTTTATTAAAAATTAATTGTTACATTTGTTGGCGTAAAATAATATTTACTTTGTTAAGTTCGTATCTTTATTTGAAAATTAAAAGAGAAGTCTTTGCAAAATTTCCTATTAACCTTAAAATATATTTCAATTGTTTATCATGTTTAAATTTAAAAATACTAAAACAATTTACATTTGGTGATTAAGATAATCACAACTTTGAATTATGAACATCTTTTTTTATTGAAATCAACATCATTTCGTTATTTAACACATATGGCTACAACTTTTTTAAATATTGTTTTTATTAATTTATTGCATGTGTTAAATATAATTGTAGTCTTTTAAGTGAAATAATATTTTTAATGTTATTCACATGCATTTAAACATAATTAGAAAGAATTCTAAGGTGATAATTTGGAGTAAGCTTTGTAGATCGATTCACGATCTTGAAAAAACTTCGAAATAGATTAAGTTTTTAAATTTGTTAACTTGTTTTGTCTCGAATAACTTGCAGTTCACATAAACTAACGACTCGGTGGGACGAGTCGACTCACATAATTAACATAACTTTAAATTGAAAAAAAACAATTATAGGCTTTTAGTATTAAATGAAAAAACAAACACTCCATAATACATCAAAAGATATTTGTAATAATTAGGTGTGTATAAATATATAAGTTATTAAATTAAGCACTTAGACCTTAACCTAACAATTATGATTGATCATATTCATAATTTTAATAAAAAATGTTAATAGTCAAACTGAAAAAATCAACATAAAAAAATGTATAAATATTTTATTGGTTATTTTTAAATTACGTTTTTTCTTCTTTTCATACGATGTATTATATTTGTTAATTCATTGTGTACAAAAATAAAAATTAAGTAACTTTTATGTGGATTTGTAAGATCCATGAAAAATAGTTACCAATAGTAACAATTTTATTACTAGTAATAATAAATTTCTTTGTGAATGGAAAATATGATAAGTTTATGTAAAAAAAAATGTGGAAAGCTAAATAAGAAATTTTGGTAGGTTAATTGGTAGAAAATTGTGGTGATTTCAAGAACATGAGTTCAAACCAGAAATGACCAATAGTTTAGGGACTAAAAATATATTTAACCCAAAAAAATAAAATATTGATAGTGGACAAAGCACTCCATAGGCATTATTGAGAAATCCATTATGTAAGTAGTGATTAACATATTAATATAATAAAATAATAAATAATATTAAAAAATTGTTGAATAGTAAAATTTTTGGACTATAAATAGCCATGAGATGGGAGACTATTTTGCACAAAGAGAGGAAGAATCAAGTGAGAAACCTTGAGAAATAGAGAAGAAAGAGTTAGGAAGAAATTTTTAGTTGCAAAAAGAGTAGAGGCTCTTGAGAGTTTTTGGAGAAACAAATTCGGAACAAGAGAAGTCTGGAATAGAGGTAGGGGAGCTAACCTTTCTAAGCTTTTATATTATGATTTAGTATTGTTTTATTAGTATTCATGTCTTGAAATTTTGTGTGAATACTATTAATAAAAAACATAGGTGCTTATTGTATATCTACCAATAGTGAATTTTTATGCTAATATTATATGTTATTGTTTTGAATCTGTAAATAATAAATTTGTTAAAATTAGTTGAGGAACACTTTGGCTAAGGAAAGACTTGGTACTTAAGTTGTCCATTGTGACACACCTCTCTTTCTTGGAAGTCTACTCGACAAGTTTTTAACTTAAATCTTGTTGAACATATTATGTACTGTTAAATTATTGTGCAATATATCTCGTTGGAATGAAAATGTCTGATGAATTCATGTTATTGTGGTAGATATGAAATTATGAATTATAATTGTGATGGTAGGATAGAGGAATCTTAAAAACCGGAGTTGGTACATCCCTGATCATAGAGCAGCCCGGGTCAAATCCAGTAAGTTGTGACTAGTCATATGTACTGGCGTTTATGGTGAGTTTGATTCGTCAAACATTTGATTCTTCTCCGGTGACCATTTATGGTGATATTTTAGTATTGTTAATTTATTTTGTGATATATTCATTTTGTATGATTTCTGCGATGATTGGATTTTATTGGATTTGAATTTATGCATCTGAATATTATATGAGTATTATGGAGAGATTTTGTAAGGGTATAATATGAGTTGAGGAATATGAGCATGGTATGAGTCTCGTGGAGAGATTCAGTAATGATGTGGTATTTGTGTATATGTTGATGTTGAGGGTCCTGTAGTTGGAGGTTATCCTGATACTCTAATAATCATCCAGTCTCAAGTAGAGAAGGATGAATTATGTGGTGAGAGGGGCAGGAGGTCCTGGTTTATGTGCCGGTTTTGGACATAGTGTTGAGGACTAACCTTGTGAATGATATGGAGTATTTTGGAAATGTATTTGTAAGATGAAGTAGAAGTCATCACAAGTGCATAACCTCCCGTGACCGCTCATCAACGTATCATCCGGATGAGTGTCTATTGGGTATTGTGGAATGAGTGTCCATTGGGTATTGTGGAACGAGTGTCTATTGAGTATCGTGGAACGAGTGTCTATTAAGTATTGTGGGACGGATGTCTATTAGTAATTGTGGTATTGTGGGATGAGTATCTATGATGTGATTGTTGTATGATGGTATGAGGGTGTCTGACATAATTATTATGTGATGTTTGTTGAGTGTATCAAATTAATTATGCATGTTTTTATAAATGATTGGTTGCATGTTAGCTCACCCTAATTGTTTTTGTGTTTGTGTATGTGCGATGATCGTATAATTCGTTATACGGGAGCAGATGGAGGAAGGTCGTCTGATCCAGTGCCAATGAAGAAAGAGATAGAAGAATAAATTAGAAGAATTCAAGTTATATTTATGAATTTGTAGTTGAAATCTGAGTTTAAAATATATATATATGTCAACTATGAATTTTCAAGTATGAGATTAAAGGATGTTTACCTTAAATGTAATGCTATAATATACAAATTATGAATTATCAAGTATAAGATTACGAGATGTTACAAAATTGACCCGTAGCTATGCGGGTTAGATATTATGTAAAACAAATTAAAAAGATTAGTCTATATAAGAAATATTATGCAAAACAAATTAAAAGGATTAGTTTATATTTCTTATATCGATCACGTCAATCCAGTTTGGTTTTTATCGACCAAATACAAAATAAAACAAACAAATAAAGATAATAATGAAAACTAACTAATTGTTGTATATTAAAATATTTATTCATAAAAGACACACTATGGAACATACTCACAATTAAAACTACACATTTTTAAATTTATTTCAACTGGGTTTAATTCTTACATGTATTTCAAGTTCAAAATCCTAATTTCTTAAAAAAAAACATAATTTACATACTTGTTTATTGAACGATAGATATTGTGATATTTCAGTCACGAAAAAGATCTTTGATCAATTCTTGATATCATAGGACATATCACAATTCACAAGTTAAAAAGTTCATTAATAAATGAACAAAACAACTGATAATAATCCACTGAAATAACTAATTAGAGTATTTAAAAAATCTTCAAATCACATCACAAAGTACTAATAACATAACGAAATAATTAAGTACAAAAATAAAACATGATCTCTATTTATATAACAATGATTATCTATAATCAAGATTGCCAATACTAAGTTCAACTCATTTTCAACTTTTGTTTTTACCCTTTTTAATAACTCGCTTTTTATTAAATACTTTTATTTTATATTTTAATTCCAATTAAATAACTATAATGTATTATTTTTATGCAAAAATTATAATTGATAGGTGATATTTTTACATCTCAATTAAAATTTATATTATTTTAGAGTACAAAGTTTGCTCATTTTAGAAAAGTAAAAAAGTTGAAAGGTGAGAGTCCATGCAATTATGTACACAATAATTGTTGAACACGGAAATAATCTCTCTTTCAAGGTTAACATAACAAAAATATTGAAGTTTCTTCCTTAGCTCTGTTCTTTTGAGTGGATTTGAGAGGATGGATTTGAGGGGATTTGAGAGGATTTGAAGATAATTTTTTTTTGTTGTTTATTTGAGTGAATTTGAAGGTAAATGAGAGTGAATTTGGAAATAATTTTTTTTAATTTGTCATGTCAATACAATTCTATACTAATTCTCACAAATTTTATTTTCAAATTCACTCTCATTTACCTCCAAATTCATTCAAATAAACGACAAAAAAAATTATCTTCAAATCCTCTCAAATCCCCTCAAATCCATCCTCTCAAATCCACTCAAAAGAACAGGGCCTAAAGGTTTGACTCTTCATTTCTTCAACCTTTTCAAATTCTCCATCTCTTTTCTTAAAGAATATTTGAAAACTTAATTTCAATATTTTCTCTATCTAGAATGAAGAATAAAATATACATGAAATTTTTGCTAACCCAAATACGAGTTCATAATTGTGAAAAAGTTACAAGTTCAATCTAAATCATGGTAATGATATAGTATGCCTACTCTAAGGTTACATTTTTTATATAAAAAATATTAAAACTAACCACTTTATAAACACAATTTGGTTCCATCAAACCTATTATATAAAACGGTTTGGAAAGTCGTATTTCAAACAAAAAAAATAGTTGGTTTGGACAGGGTGAAACAAATGGTTAAATTGAATGCAACAAACATAATTCAAATTAAATAACTTTGTAATCTGTCTTAACTGATTTTTTTTTTTAAAAATACTCAGCTCTAAATTTAAGTAAATAAATTCTGCATTTCACTGAAATAATTAAGTACAGTTCCTTAAAAAAATTATTTTAAAATCAACCGTAACATTTTCATCCTTCGACTCCACTAAAGTATCTCAAACATTACGTTTAAAAAAATACACACATAATTATCATATTATATTCGTAAAGTCATCTCAAATTCAATTACATATACAATATTTTCTCATTTACTTATACAAAATACATATTGTACATGTGAATGTTTAAATATATTAAATATATTTTAATATTCTTTTGTATCATTTCTGTTTTTTAAAATTTAAATATATATAATGTTTGGGCATTCTTAATGTAGATTGAAAGCTAATGTGATGACGGTTTTAGCATGTGAATTTTATAATTAAAATTGATTTTAGTTTCATGTATAATTAATATTTTGGTTTACCATGTTGTATCTGGTCTACCAAAAATAAGTAACGGATAGAGACGGACCAGCTTGCAGAAAACTTATGAACTATATGGTCTCCCTCATCTTATACAACTGTGACTCACAAGAAGTAAGTAGCTAGATTTTTTAAAAAAAATAACAATGTCATTAACAATTTATTTTGGATCCTTTTCTTAAAAATATAATAAAATTACTACCAATAGAATGATGTTAAATAGTTAAAGAAAAATCTTAAAATCAAGGATTATATATTTATTGCAAATAAATAAGTATAAACACTAATTTAGAATTAATAAGAGTCATAACTAATATTAGACATTTATTTATACTCTAATTTATAAACTAATTATAATTTTTTATTAATAATAAAAATTATTTTAAATATTGATAATTTTTAATTTATAAAATAGTATCTAAACTAGTCAATGATTAATTATTTATTTATCTTTAAATTAAATTTTATTTAATATTTTTCTTATAATGTTAGGTTATAGTGGACAAAACTTTTTTTTAGCTAATATATAGTTGTGAAAAACTTTTAATCTTAGAATATCTCCAATATAGAAGTGTTAATCATGATCTTTTTAAATTTAAGAATAAGATTTTATGAGAAATTTATTGAAACATGTTAATCCATATTTTTTTTTTTAGTTTTTGATGTTGTATTTTAAAAATACATAATTTTTTTATATATTATTTTCTTTAACACATTTTAAAATATTAAAATTAGTGTATTTTGAAATACACAACAAACAAATAATACCGAAAATATAAATTCAATAATATGATATGATGAAAGTCTTGAGAATAAAAAAAATATATATTTAGTTATATATAATTAAATTAGCTCTTTAAATTGTAAAAAAAAATACAAATAAAAATATAATGCGATTCTTATTAAAAGTCATCATTGGAATATAAGTCTATAACAACCTAAAAAGACATAACAATTGTACTAATATAACAATAGTTTAAAGTTTTACCCAATATAGTTGTATTCTTAACCAAAATTTCATTTAACTAAAATATATACATACATAAATAAATTAACACTACCACAAAATAATCCCTTACATTTAAGATTTCCATCGAAACATCGAATCATCTTCTACAATTGTATCAATTATAATCACACTAAAATATCATGACATATAAATTAACAAATACGTAAATACAATGAGCAATATAATAAGATTAAAAAAATACATATGTTCCCAAAGATTTATATTACCCTGTAATGACATATAAATTAACAAAGAATACATAAATACAATGAGCAATATAATAAGATTAAAAGAAAAATACATGTATTCCAAAAGATTTATATTATCCTGTAAAGAATTTTTCATTGACTATTAAAACAACCCTCCAACAATAATTTTTGACCGCTGATGTTAATGTCATTAAAAATCTGATAATAATTTTTTATCGTTATAGATGTCAATGTCATTAAAATTCTGACAAAAATAACGAAGGTAAAAATAATTATTATTAAAAAATTCAAACGACGATAATGGTTCTTGTTGTTAAAAATCATATAAAAAAATAAACGAAAATAACGTCTAAATTTGCAATACTTAAATATTTGACTTAATCCAATACTTAAATCAATAATAAATCTAATAAACCTAAGAGTCAACAGTTCAATACAACAATCAAAGGTTTTGCAAATATTAAAATGTTTAAGAATTTTTCGGTTTCTCATATTTAATACTCTGTATAACTTAAACAAATGAAGTGATGAAGTAAGATGATATATGTTGTAAGTTGAACTAATTCACTATATATATATATATATATATATATATATATATATATATATATATATATATATATATATATATATATATATATATTCCTCATCAAGAACTCATGAGATAAACAAATAGTGTATAATAGTTTTTTTTTCTAGATTGTTTGACTTTAACAGATTTAAAAAAAAAACATAATGTTTACTTAAAAAAATACTTATTAATTGATATGACTTTAACAAATGTATAAAAGAACCTATATAAAATTATTAGTTTCACGAAAACTAGTGTTTTTTTTCCTAAAGATGACAAATGAATATATATAGTAGATATTGTCTAGATATGTTATTTTTTTATGAAAAACTTTCTTATTGAATAAATATGAGTAAAGATAATATCTATTTTTTAAAATCGAATATGAAAACAGAAATAAATGTGATATAATGTTATTTATCAATATTTTTGTATCTATTTTAAAAAAGTATTTATTGAAAAAAATTTAATATAATAATTAGTTAATAGAAGTAATGTTTCCATGCTTGGTTTGATGATGTCAATGGAAGAGGTCATTCCCATTGTCGGGCTCATGTCTTTAAGATTTCGTCCTTATAAATACACAACCCTAGCAGATCATTATTTCACCACATCACACGTTAAAAAATCTTTCACCATTCAGTTGTGTTTTGATTCTGGAGTCAGTTTTGCTCACGCACACTGATTTAGGGTTAAAAGACATGCTGTCTAGGAAGACTACTGAGGACTCTCATGGCCAAGACTCTTCTTACTTTCTAGGATGGCAAGAGTACGACAAAAATCCTTATCACCACATTCGAAACCCAACCGGAATCATTCAGATGGGACTCGCAGAGAATCAGGTTAACTTAATTACCTCATTAAATTACATCTTAATTAACACACATTAATTTGCTTCCTATGAACTAGGCTCCTTGCTCTACTAACAACTATTACTTACTGTTAATTATATCTGTTAAACATGTGAATAAAAGTTCGATTATCAAATATAGACCTTCTTCATGTTGATAAGAGACATCTTAAAAAGAAGAAAATGTGTCTTAAAGAGAAAAGTAAACAAAAAGTCCCGACAGAAAGACACGAGAATGTTTGAAACAAGCATGCTTGACCAGTTGACCTTGCAACAAGGGGTTGGGATATGTCAACACAATGTTTTCTGAGTGCGGTGCACATGTAAATTTCCTTGGTGTGCGACTATTAATTAATATATATATATATATATATATATATATATATATATATATATAAACATATTATTCATTCTGTAGGTATAGCTATTCAACAATTTTTTGCTGAAATCTCTTAATTTGCAGCTTTCATTTGACCTTCTTGAATCATGGCTTGAGAGAAATCCTGAAATTGTGGGGATGAAGCAAGATGGAGTATCTGTATTTAGAGAGCTTGCTCTGTTCCAAGATTATCATGGATTACCTGCTTTAAAAAAGGTAACACACAAGTATTTTCCTTAATAAGGAAATGGGGGTGGTAATTTTTGTTTCCTTTTATAATTAGGTTTTTATGTGTTTTTTTAGTATACGTTTGTAAGGAAAATAGAATTAGTGAGAATTTAAAATAGTTATATTAAAATAGTAACATATTTAATATTATTGATTAAATTTACTGTTATTTTTTTGGCATTGAATGTGTGAGTGAGACTTAACTTTTACTTAAACACAAAAATATAGGGAAATGATTTTTTTCCAATATTTTTTTTTTAATTTTATCCTTTAGTAACTATCTTCTTAAATTCAAATCATTATTCATAATGCAAAATATTTTCTAATTTCATCATTTTAATGACTACTTTTTTATATTCAAATAATTATTTATAATAAAAATTTATTTACATAAAAAGATTATATAAATTATTTATTTTTATAATTATTTTATAATTTATTATATTTTTACCACGGCGCATATTTTTCACTGATTGTCATAATTGCAATAACCAACCTTTTTATATCTATTATATTAGTTCAATTCTAATGGGTATATTTTCTATTTTTACTTAAAAAAACATAACCTTATGGTTTTATCTATATTATGTTTAAAAAAGTTTAAGAGAATCAGTATGAAATATAATAAACAAATTTGATATTTTATGTGAGCTTTTTCAAATATATATATTAAACTTTCCTTGATAATTTCAAGTGAAAAGTAATGTTATATTGTTTCAAAAGTTAAAATTGTAACATGTGTATAATTTACACCATTTTTATTCTTTGAATTTGAAAGATGTGAAATTATGTCTGAAAAGGAAAAAGAAGTTTTTAAGTAACTTAATGATATAATCGATTATATAATTGATTATGTTTTTCATAATATAATTGATTATTACTTAGTTTAATTTATCATCAGTGGATGTGATGCGAAATTTTTTTAAAAGAAACAAAACCTAACATAATTAATTATTGTTAGAAATAATTCATTATTTTTGAAAGGTCAAGTTTTTTCAAAACAATATGAAACACTTGATTATCTACTGTATGAATTATATGTGGAAGTGAGTAAAATCCAAGCTTGGTCTAACATGATATAATCAATTATAAACACACCATAATTATTATTACATTAAGAAAAATGAAAAGTTTTAAATGATTTTTTTTAATATTATTGATTAATAATTTATATTTTGATCAAGATAATAAGTTATGAATAGTGAAACGAAGAGAAAATGTTACAAACATTGTGAAATCAACACATAGTGTTTTGTGTTGCTGTATTCTCTGTTCATTAGTTTGAAGTATGCCTAGAAAAATTGAACTGAATAAATACAAAAACCGAGGTACAACACTCTATAAGTATTTTTAGAGTTATTGTCTTAATAAAATTAGAAATAACTTGACAACTTTTTCTTTTAACATCATTACAATAAAACTCTATTTTTAACTCTTATTTACCTCCAAATTCGCTAAAAATAACGACAAAAAAAATTATCTTCAAATCGTCTCATATTCACTTTCTCAAATCCACTCAAAATAAAAAGGAAAAAGCGTAATATTGTATCTAAATTTTTTTCTTTAAAACTATGTCCTATAGAAGTGCACCGTTTTCTTACATATAATCATGCGAAGACTTTTCTCGCGTACAACGTAGCATGTTTGCGCTGCTTTGGTTATTTGTACTTGATCATGGAGTCATCAGCGTAAGAAAAACAGTCAACAAAAAAATAAAAAAGAGAGAGACATAAATCTTTGGTACAAATGGTGTGACTACACTTTAGAGTCGTTTAATTAAAAGATAATTAGAAACAACTCTATTTTTTTTTTAATATTGAAAACAGTATGAACATATTTATATAACACAGGTCGAGTTAAAATTAATATGAAACTGTTATTTAAAAATACATAAAAGCAAAATGAAAAGTTATTTAGCATTTTTCAAATAGCTAAATATTTGTATGTACAGAGAAAGTTTGTATCACAAGATCTATCACTAATATAAAAAAAATCTGATTTTAAAAATTAAATTACTAGTTTCTAAAAAAATTAAATTAGTTACTAGTTTAATTAAAACTAATTTAAAATCTAATTACGATAAATAATTAAATTTTTTATAACAAATATTAGAGATTGATCTTAATCACAAATCATTTAATTATTATTATATAAAAATTCATTTAATATCAATTATATAAAAATCAATTTAATTACCATGTTATACTGAAACCAAATTAGTGATTTAGAAGTTGTTTATATATCCTGTTATTTTGGTTGTGATAAAGAAGCTTATTTAAAATTAAAAACGCATTTAAAATAATGGGGTTGACAATTGAAGTAAAACTGTAATTTGATAGGAAAAATTACTTAAAATACTTAATAAAATTTTGTAAATATATTATTTAATTTGTAAAGTTTGTGAGTTTATATTTGAAATTATAAGATAGAAGATTAGTTTGTAAACTTGTTTTGGTCCCTTGAAGGAACTGGTGGAATTTATGTCCAAAATAAGAGGAAATAGAATAAAATTTGCTCCGGAGAAGCTGGTCCTTACCGCTGGTGCCACTCTTGCTAATGAGATTATGATGTTTTGCCTTGCTCATCCAGGAGAGGCTTTCATTCTTCCCACACCCTACTATCCCGGGTATAAATTCTCTTCTCAATTAATCATATATTCTAATAATCTTAATTAATAATTTGGGTCATTTATATTTAAGTTTTTTATTTTATTTTGATTTTTATATTTGTATTTTTTGTTTTTGTTTTCTAAAAAGACTTAATATATAACATTAAATTAATATTAACACCATTTAAATTTTTTGATAAATGACAATTTTAAATTTTAAGACGTAATGGAAAAGATCTCATTAAGTGTTTATTTTTTTCTAAAACTAAGAATTCAATTAAATTAAAAAATATAAAAATCAAACCGAATAAAAAACTTAAATATAAAAAAAAATGATTAAACCATTGAAATATATTTGACCGTTAGTCTAAAATGTGTAAAATAATTTTATATTGCTATTGGATAGGTTTGATAGAGATCTGAAATGGAGAACAGGGGTTGAGATTGTTCCATTGCATTGCTCAAGTTCAAACGGTTTCAGAATCACGTCCTCTGCTTTAAAACAAGCTTATCAAAAGGCACAAAAGTTGAATCTCAAAGTGAAAGGGGTCTTAGTAACAAACCCCTCGAACCCACTAGGAACAACCATGACCAAAGCGGAACTTAACCTTCTAATTGATTTCGCAATCGAGAAGAACATTCACATAATCAGCGACGAAATCTACTCGGGCACGGTCTTCGACCCACCCGAATTCGTGAGCATAATGGAAGTTGTGAACGAGAGAACAAGTAGCATCAACAACATTCGGAATCGTACTCACATAATATACAGTCTCTCCAAAGATCTCGGAGTACCAGGATTTAGGGTGGGGATGATTTACTCTGAAAACGAAACGGTGGTGGCCGCCGCAACAAAAATGTCAAGCTTTGGATTGGTTTCATCACAGACTCAACATTTGGTGGGCAACGTGCTGAAGGACAAGAAGTTCGCTTTTAATTACATTGAAGAGAATCAGAGGAGAGTGAAGAGGCGCATGGAGATGCTAGTTTGTGGTCTGAGAAACGCAGGGATTCAGTGCTTGAAAAGCAATGCAGGGTTGTTCTGTTGGGTGGACATGAGACATTTGTTAAGCTCTGCGAGTTTTGAGGCAGAGAAGGAGCTTTGGATGATGATTCTTTGCCATGTTGGGTTGAACATATCTCCTGGCTCTTCTTGCCACTGCTCTGAACCTGGGTGGTTTAGGGTATGTTTTGCCAACATGTCCGAAGCCACGTTAAAAGTTGCAATGCGGCGAATGAAGGCTTTTATAGATTCAACCGTCTCTGTTGTCAACGACAACGGTTGTACTTGTGAGCAATCTGTCAGGGTCAATTGCTGAGTGGGGAAACTCGTATGCTTCGTTAACCTTCTATTCTCTCCATTTCCAGATTATTGCAGGGGTGATGAACAGTGATGATTTCCTAAAATATTATACTGCAACAAATCATGTTCAGGAGGAGTTTCTTTCCACTTATGATTTTATATTCTTTCAAATGCAATTTATGGAAATGTTATTACTAGAAAATTATTTAATCTACGTCTGAAATTGCGTTTGATTAATTTCTATGTTCCTAAGAATACTCCACAAATTCTAAATTAATTGAAAAAAATTTAAAAAATATAATGGGTTATAATAAAGTATGAAAATAGGGAGACGGAATAAATAATAGTGCGTATACTTAATGCTAATAAACAAAAATAATGAATTTAGGTCATATAGTTCAACATAGATGTGAAAACTTAGAGCAACTTCAACCAAGGCCAATAAAAAAAAATTAAAAATCAAATTTAGTTATCATCACCAAAAACAACGAAGTTACCGGATGAACAGTTAATGGTGAGAAAATGGAAGACAAATAACATGGTTACCGATATTTGAAATTAGATGAAGTACACTAAAAAAAACAGTAATTCTTAGGACGATTTCAACATTTGTAGAGCAAAATTTGCCGTTGAATAATGAGATGATTTCGCGATCACCTTTGAAGACTCTATTTTCTTAGTCAACCTTTTTCTCCGATGGTGGTGATATTTTGAGACCACAAGCGCAAAATTACATCCATTTGACATTAAAAAGTAATAGTATTTTAATCATATGTATACTATTTTTTATTTTAAAAGTGTAATATATATTATTATATTATTAAAAACGAGTCTTAAATGAATGTAATTTTAGAACTACTCAATTTATTGGTCTCCATAACATCAACGAGATCAGTCAACTTATACTATTATAATTTTTTCCTCTGATTCAGTATCAAAATTAAAGATTCATTTTTAATGATCATTTAAACGAGTTATTGTATTTAAAGTTTTTTTAACTAAAGATAAGACAAACATGTTTTATTGAGATCAATTACTATATAAGTAAGATATTCATAGTTAGTGTAACATTTTAAAATTAATGTTATTTTATGTATGTTATTTGGGGTAAAAAAAATTATTATGAGGATTATTATTTTCTTCTCTCTATTGATTTCAAACCCCCTCTCACTAGTTTTACATTTTTATTCCCCTTCTAATGCACCAACTAATCCAATGTTTTTTGTTTTCACTTCCAAATTTTTGACAAACTCAACTTACTTCAACCATTTTATTATTTTTATCCAATTACTCCACCCATAATTTTTTATTATTTTTATCTAATTATTTCACTAATGTTTTATCATTTTCCACCTTCATCATCTGTACCCACATCACTCTATAAATATCCAACTATTTTCTCTATAAGACATCACTCATTATTTACCTAAATTCTTCATCACAAGTTCCAAATTTTTTTTTCCTATTTACCTTATTCGTCATCCATAGCTTACAAGTTTTAAAAAAATTATAAGATAAAGGAAACAAAACATTTATATATTATGTATTTCATTTATCTGTATTTGTTAATTTATTTATTTATTTTGGTATCCTTATTTTAAATTTTATTTATTTATTTTTATTATTTTTATTTTATTAGTGTAGGGTTTATAACCCTATTTTTATTTATTTATTGCACCAATCGTATTTACAACCATCTTATAATATATGATCCATCACAAATTCATAATAAACATACATAACTTTAGAAATCTTTATATCATTGTTTGTGATGCAATGATACAAAGTTATTAGAGATCTTTGTATGATGAGTGAATATAAATCAATTCAAGAAAATAATTTCACGTGAATGAAAATTTATGAATAGTTGTATCATTTTATATATTTAATTAAGGATATTTTTAAAATAATTATTATTAATATACCATTCAATTTACAAGGGATCATTGTTAGAAAAGAAGAGAAGAGTGTTTTGAAAGAGAGATTACCTTGATCGAGTGGTTCTGAACGTGCAGTGATCGTGACCGAACAACTATAACCGAACGGTGTGAAAGTGAGCACGAAATGACCGAGCGACGTAATGGAAGCACTACGTGACCAAACGATGTAAATGTAACGAGAGTAAAAGAATGAAAGTGAATTGTATTGAGTGCATTAAAAAAAGTACAAGCGGTGCAGTGTGTATTTATACACTGTATATGACAGTAATAGAAATAACAAAAAAACTAACTAATTGGAGGCTTGAGTTATAATCTCGTAACACTCTCCCTTAATTCAAGCCTTAAGAGATATAACCTCGATCTCCTTTCTCAACTGCTCAAATGTGTCAATTTTTAGCGGTTTTGTGAAAAGCTCCGCCCCCTGTCGTTCGGTCTTGCAGTAGACTAACTCAATCTCCCCTTTGTTTACCATGTCCCTCAGAAAGTGATACTTGACTTCGATGTGTTTGCTCCTGCAATGACTTACAGGGTTTCTTGCTAAGTTTATGGCAGATGTATTATCCATTCTCAGTTGCACTGGCCTCTCCCTGAGTAACTTTAGTTCCCTTAATAGTTCCATAAGCCATATTCCTTAGCATGCGGCATAACATCCTGCTATGTACTCGGCTTCACAGCTTGATAAGGCAACGACCGACTGCTTTTTGGAGCACCATGAGATGGGTGCTTCATTGATGAAGAAAATGTACCCGAACATACTCTTCCTTTCCACTGGATCTCCTCCATAGTCTGAGTCAGCGTAACCCATGAGCTTCAATTCATCTTTATATCTCTCGGCTCGAAACAGAATTCCACGATCAGTTGTTCCTTTGATATACCTCAAAATTTGTTTGACAGCAAGCATGTGGCTCTTCTTTGGTTGACTCATGAACCTGCTGATTATCCCAATGCTGAACATCAAATCCGGTCGGCTGTTGCATAGAAAATGCAGTGATCCCACTATCCCTTTTGCCACCAGTCTCGTTTTGTGTTTTGAGATTGTGTCATCCGGATTCAACTTCCTCTTAAAAATCCACTTTACCCCAATGTAGTGTTTTCCAGCTTGAAGATCAACCAGTTTCCACGTTTCATTCTTTTCAATGGATCTGAGTTATTTTATCATAGCATTCTTCCAAACCGGTTGCTGTAGAGCCTCATCCTCATTCACTAGTTCTGCCTCGGCCATCAACGCAATGTGAACAAGATCTCCCTCATCATTAATACCTGCATCAAAATATATCTCATAATCTGAAAACCTTGGAGGTATACCTGTTTGTCTACGTGGCCTTTGAGTTGTTGCTGAATCGACATTGCCCTATTGGTATATATGATTTCATCATCAGAATTCTCGAGTGCTTCTGCTGTTCGGTGAATAGGATCTCGACCGTTCGGTTCACAACACCTCTGCCATTCGGTTGACAAGTCTCCTTTGTTCGGTTCAGAATGCCTCTGTCGTTCGGTCAACAATTCTCCTATCAATTTTTTCAGGCTGGTTCGTTTGTGATCCCAGTCCCATGTTCATCTTCAAGCACGATCACATCTCTGCTCAGCACCATCTTTTCTATGATCGGGTTGTAGAGCTTATATGCGCCAGTTGAGTGATATCCAACAAAAATCATAGCTTCGCCTTTATCTTGTAGTTTCGATCGTTTTTGATCTGCAACATGACTAAATGCAAGATAACCAAACACTTTAAAATAATGAACCGAGGGTTTATTATCTGATCATGCCTCTAGTGGTACCTTGCCTTGAAGCCTTCTAGTAGGACATCTATTGAGAATGTGAACAGTTGTCGAGACGGCCCCTGCCCAGAAAGCTTTGTGGCAATCTCTTCTCCTTTATGAGACACTTGACCATGTTCATTACCGTTCGGTTTCTTCTTTCCGCTAGTCCATTATGTTTAGGGGTGTACGACGCTGTCACCTCATGTGCAATTATGTGATTTTGGCAGTACTCCTCGAATGCATGTGAAATGTATTCTCCTCCTCCACCAATTATGAGGATCTTTATCTGCTTTCCACTTTCTCTTTCTACACAGGTCTTAAATTTCTTGAACACTTTTAAAGCTTCATTCTTCATCTTGATGATGTATACACATAGCATCCTACTGTATTCATCAACAAATGTGAGAAAGTACTTGTTTCTGGCTAATGAGGGCACACCGAACGGTCCACAGATGTCCGAATGCACCACTTCTAGGCATCCTTTTAATCTCATCTGCACCTGTGACTGAAATGGTCTTCGGGTATGTTTTCCTGTTAAACATGATTTCACAAGCATTGTCAGGAATAGAGACGCTCGGTATACCTATCACCAAATCCTTCTCCCCAAGTTGCTGAAGATCCTTGAAGTTCAGGTGACTGAACCGCAGGTGCCACTTCCAGCTTTCTTCATCCTTCACGGTAGTCAGACATCGAAGATTTGGTACTGCATCTAGGCTGACTTGGAACGTTCGGTTCTTAGAGATCTTGCTTGTCAAGATCAACCTCTTATTTATGTCCAGCAGTTCCACTCGGTCGTGATTCCCCATGATTATACCCTTTCTCTACCAATTGTCCAATACTAAGTAGATTGCACTTCATTTACAAATTTCTTTTATTTAAAAAAAAAATAAAAAACACATCAGAATCACATACATTAAATATGTTACTCCACGTCATTTAAAAATAAAGATGAGCATGCCACGTCAACCATACACTAACGCCGTTATACCCAATTTAACAGTAGGAGTCTAATTGTTGCAATTTTTATAAAATAAAAACTCAATTGAGACGTCGAAAAAGAAAGAGACCTGTTTGAGATTCTAGTAAAAAAATATTAGACCTACAAACATTAAACTTACTTTATATATTTATTATAGGGTTGGGCTAGTAGTATATGTGTTGATTGTGTATCCATGACTTGATGGACGCATCTTCGAACCTCATGAGAACAAAAGTGGGTTATTTCTACATACATATTTTCTTTTTGATTTTTTTTATGCGTAAAATATATATATATATATAATAATTAAATAAAGGGGGTCTGCGGTAAGAAAAAGGGGTCGGGGGAGCGTTTTCAAAGAGGGAGGGGAGAAGATCAGAGAAGCAAAAAAAAAAAAAAAACTCACCCATCCTCATTCTTCTTCTTCAATTATTTTCCTCTCTTTTCTTCTTTTAGAATCAAAAGCTCTTTTTGACCCAGTTCTTTCTCTTCTTCAAATTTGGTTTTTCCTCTTCCTCGGACCAAACCCTAGAACCGTGAGCAATGAAGATTGGAGGCTGCTAAGGGTAGAGATTTATTGCATAAATGGGTGAGTTGAGAGGTTGCCGTAAGAATTTCGGATCAAGGTATGAGGAGCTAAACTGATTATGTTTGGATTCTATTATTGTCTTTATTCTTATCTCATTAATGAAATGATGTATCAAGATTATGGTTTGGGTTGATAAGAACTTGTACGTCGCGGAAATTTTAGTTGGGTTTGATGCTGGTTGGAAAATTTGGAATTTTTGTATCTTATGGTGGTTTAATTATATGGTGGTGATATGCTTGATTGTATGAATTCTTTTTGGGTCCAGTGATATTGAAATTGAGTATTCTTAATCGGGAAACTCGTATATGTTCTTTCTATTGAATTGAATTGGGGATTTGTTATAAGTTGAAATAATGGGTATATGAACTAATTTAAAAGGGATAAAGTGGGATATTTATGTTTGAATTAAAACTGTGTTTGTGGTCTGCAAAAGATAAGGTGTGAATTAGAGGGGGACATGGGAGTATGCTTTCTTTTTGAATAATTGTTATTGAACTGGAAATAATCTTGTCATAATTTGGAAAAGGGAAAACGTGTATGATATTACATTCGAATGAAAACAGGGGAGTAAGTTTGATGCAGTTGGAATTTGGGTAGTAATGAATAATTGAGTGGGAAAGAAAAATATAGGGATAATCTAGGTGTAGTGTAAATGGGTACTGTTTGAACTACGTGGAATCAAGACCTAAAAATAAATATAAAAACAAAAATCAGAAAATGGGTTAAGGTAAAGAATGATTGATATTTGATTGGTGAAGAGTGTTTCATTTTAATCTGTGAAAAACATCAGGAAAGAAAATAAGTAATATTGGGACGAGAATTTAAAAGTTGTGAATGAATTGTCTTTATTTTATAAATTAAATTTGTATAAGTTAAGGAATAGAAATGTTATGTTTTCACGTACTGTTCGGTTAAAAATTATAAAGATCAATATATGGATTTAAAATTATTAGTAAAGAGCCAAGTATGACAAATTAGTTTGGAAGAAAAGAACTTGGATTGCTAGAATATTATATTAGTTAATGTAGCTTTGATTAAATGAGAACAGTGAATTGAACTCTGGATATGTTAGATAATTGATGAACCGTAATTTTTTTTAATGATTAAATAATTGGATATAGTATGAACCGGTAGAGCAAGGGGTTGTATAGATGAAGCTTTGGCATATAAACCTTATTGTTTGCTGTCACGAAGACTTCCTGTTAGCTGCTATAGATTTTGTTTATATATTGTTTTCTTTGCTGTATGCATAAATCTTGAAATTTTTCTGGTTGTGGTTTACTATGTATGTTGTTTCAAAATTCTGCTTAGACTGTTGTTTCAGAATAAAACTTTGCTGAAAACTATTGTTGTTTGGGTATAAAAATGTTACAGAAAATTAATTGCTGTTTGGACTAAAGTATGGTTGAAAATTAGAAATAGGTTGGCTGGAAGTGATTACAAATCTGATTTGTAGTATGTTGATTAGAATGACTAATTATATTATCTGATACATGCTTATTGAACTAGATTAGGTTATTTTAATTTATTAAATCTAAGAGTAACAGTAATTATTTATCTACAATCTGTTTGATAACCTGAACCCAATGTGTTTTGATATGTGTTAATTAATTTAGATTTCATAAGTTATTTATCATAAGTTACATAATTATGTTTTAGTCTTGTTATCATTAATTTTGTTAAATCAAGATGCTAAAATATACGTACATGGCTATTTGAAAGTAACTTCTAATATAGAAAATTAACGGTTTTATGTACATGGCTAATTTAATACAATCTTGTTCTAAGTATTTTATATCATAATAAATAATTACTTTAACATCTATGTATAACCAATTATGCTAAGTGTTACACACATATATAACGGCTGCTTCGGTAGAAAATAAACCATTCACTATTTGTTATGTTATTATTTTTATGAATAGTTGTCAAAGAAATAAAATCATTTAACTCTTGAATATATATATATATATATATATATATATATATATATATATATATATATATATATATATATATATTAGATAACTTGTAATAAACTTTTTCCTGTGGGGTTTATTAGTATGTTATATTAAGTATTAGATAATGGTTGGGGAATTAGAAGTATTAACTAGATTGTTGCAATAATTTAATTATATTTAGATGTATGAATATGTGAATGTACCACGAGATTTGAACTAATATTATGCACAATAATACCTTTTGATTTTAGTATCATAACTTTACGAGAGTAAATTGGAAATTTGGAATGGACGATAATTTGATTAAACCTTGGGTTGTAAAATATATTTTTAAGTTTGATTAGTTAGTTGTTTGAAATAATGAATCATCGTTGTTTGAATGGATTACAAGTTATCAAATTGTTTGATATTAGTTAACTATTTAATTTAGTAATTTTACTAAGTGATTATAAATTAGTAAATTTGAATTGCATATTAATTGAATTTCTTAGCTCACCCATACTTGTGTGTTTGCTTGTCAGTGTATGTACCTGTGCAATGATTGTACAACGTATGTTATATGGAAGCCTAGATAGGAACACAGACATTGCAGGAGTAATAAGATTGACGAGAGAGATATTTGAGAATCGGAGTTTATTTAAAGTTTATCCATTTTATGTAAAGAATCGTATTAAACTTTTTACGTTGGTGATAGATTATATATTGAAATTGTAAAAGTTTTATTTCTTTGGAAAATTTATTAGAGACATGTGTATTTAACATGATTTTGAAGCGTTTTGTAGTCGTATACTTTCATATTTAATCTGAGTTATAAATATTGAATAACCATGATGAGGAGTTTTGTAGTCGTATACTTTCATATTTAATCTTTGATTTATAAGTATTGAATAACCATGATGAGGAATATGAAAGAAATTTCCTTTACAGACCTTAATCGATTAAAATAAAATGATTCTATTCATGAATGTGAAAATTTTAAATTTTTACACATTTTTGTGAAATCTAAATTAGCGGTATTACATTGGTTCCATAACAAAGTTAGTCTATTTGGTCATATGTTATACATATATATGAAATATCTGTTTTCAATTGGTGCCTAAGTTTATTCAGTTTCACTATTTAGTGTTTATTTGAAACATGTTCAGTTGAACTTAATGGCAACCCATCCTTCCCTTTCCTTATATGTTAGTAATTTACTGCACAAGTTTTTTAAACCCTTTTTATATTTTCCTGTTTCCTTATCTTACCTTTTAGTTGCGTACACTATCAGCTTTAACTGCGATTTCATGAAAACAAAGTAGAACAGTCACATTATCATATTTATGAAATATAGTCTCTCTGGTATTCCTTGGTAAATTGCGTGAGGGTATTAGTTATTATGATGAAAGGTTTATAATACTTGATCCCATGTTGCTTTTGCATTTAAACTTTACGTCTTTTGATTGGTCTTGGTGTGTGCAAGTTTCAGATGAATGATCATTCTTTTTTATTTGAAAAATCTTTGCTTCTCGGTATATTCTACTACTGCTTTTGAGGTTAAATTCACACAGGTTAAGGTGCAACTTAACCAAATAATTAAAGGGAACAACATATGCTGCATTCCTGAACTTGTCCTAAGAAATCCATATTTATCGGGCTATTAATTGGAATATTATTCATTCAGGTGATGAATTTGATTTGGATGTCTTGTGTCTTTCTGCTTGGGTAATGAGATCAGTCAAGTTTGCCTCAGTAGGCAGAGATGGACATTGCTGCTCTTTTAACCTCTGCTGGAATTAATATTGCCGTGTGCGTGGTGCTCTTTTCACTCTATTCAATATTAAGAAAACAGCCCAGCAATGTCAATGTGTACTTTGGAAAAAGGTTAGCTTCCAGGTGTTCAAAAAGCCGGGATCTTTGTTTGGATAGATTTGTTCCCTCTCCTACTTGGGTAATGAAAGCATGGGAAACAACTCAAGAGGAAATGTTGACTACCTGTGGCTTGGATGCTGTGGTTTTTAGCAGGATGGTTGTGTTCAGGTTGCTCAATCATTTTAAAATTGAAACTTTTCAAGCTGCATGTCTTATACTAAGGCAGACTAAATAAAGAAATGCTTAAATTATAGTTTTAATCTGAAATCCACAAGATGCCCTCACCTACCTACAGAGTGAAGATGTCTTAGTCTTAAATAAGTAGAATTGAATAGATGTTACATTGTTAGGCTCAACCATTATGATATTAGGCCTGGCATTATGCACCACAAAACTCTTTGATCAATATTTGTTAAAATGCCGAATGTGAGAACAACACTTTTATGATTTGTTTGTCTTTGAAATAAATGAAGATAAACACTTTGTGCAATAATAACTGTGATGGATACCAAAAATATAGATATAGAACATAGCACAATAGATGATGGAAAGGTATATGATATTATTGAAAAGATAGGAGAAACAAAAGGAATGAGACTTCCATTCCTAGAGCATAGCTTCTATACAAAGAAATCAAGATGATTCTCTATACCCTGAACCTTCTTCTCTCCCTCTTCTTTCTCTTTCTCAACATCCCCTTATGAAGGAATTCTTCTTTCTCTCACCATAACAACCCCTAACAGCCTTAAGGGATTGACCCTACTACTCCTGCCAGTTTAGCATCCTTGAATTATGCCTTTCTTCCTTCTTCTCACGTACACTTTCCACTTAGTAGGATCTGTATTCTCTCACTAAGAATGGACCAATGGTTCTTTGGGCTTCATCTCTATACGGGTCTCATCATTGCCTTCACCTGCAACAACAGTCTTGTCCTCAAGACTAAAAGTGGGAAATGGGCTCCTCAACACAATCTCATCTTCCCAAGTGGCCTCATCAACCGACCTTCCACGAGCCATTCATTGACTCTATCTCGAGCTTTCCAAATGCTACGAATAGCCAATATCGCTATGGTTCCCAGTGCATTTCATTGTCTCCCTCCAATCGTGTTGGTAATTTAGGTTGCATAGAATAATTGGCCACTGCCTTCTTCAATAAAGAAACACGAAAAACAGGATGAATTCTTGAAGTTTGTGGAAGCTTTAGTCTATAAGCCACAACCCTAATTTGCTCCAAGATTTCAAAAGGTCCATAATATCTTGCAGACAGTTTAGGACAAATTCTTGTCATCACTGAATGTTGACGGCGAGGTTTCAGCTTCAAAAATACCCATTCCTCCACCTTGAAACTTCTTTCCTTCCAGTGTTCATTCGCTTGAGCTTTCATCCTAACTTGAGCATGTGTAGATGATTTTTTAATTGTCTCAAAGCCTCATCATAGTTCAACAATTCCCTCTGGACTGATTCTAATTGAACTTCACCTTGGACACAACAAAACCAAAATAGAAGGTTTGCGACTATATACAATTTCAAAAGGTGATGTGGTTATGGAACATGGTATGTAGCATTGTACCATTACTCTGGCCATGGAATCCAGTGCACCGACTCTTTTGGTTCATCATAAATGAAACAACATATGTAGGTCTCAACACAACGATTTACAACCTCCGTCTGTCCATCTGTTTGCGGATAGTAAGCAATACTCATTTTTAAAGTAGTCCTCTGTATTCTAAAGAATTCCTTCCATAATTGGGTCATAAACAAAGGATCATGGTCGCTTATCACTGAGTTGGGAACACCGTGCAAACAAACTATCTCCTTCACAAACACATTTGCAATTAATTTGGCTGTGTAAGGGTGTTTTCGAGGAGTAAAATGACCACACTTACTCAAATCGTCAATCACCACAATGATTGCTTCAAAACCTCTTGATTTTGGAAGTCTTCTAATAAAATCCAGCGAAATATCTTCCCAAACACGGTCTGGAATGGGTAAGGGCTGTTGTAAACCCCAGGGACAATAGTTAAGTATTTCTGCCTTTGACAAATATCACAAGTCTTCACAAATTGTTGAACTTTTGCTTTCATCCTTTCTAGTACATATTTTCTAGTGATCACCTTAGGGTGTGGAATGATACTCCTGCAACAAAACTGAAATCCAAGTAGATTTTTCAGAAAGCACCAATCTACCATTATAAATAAAAACTCCTTGTTGATAACTTTATCCAGGGTGAACTTGAGGATCCACTTTCACTTCCTCAATAATTTTCTTCAACTTCTCATCTCAATGAACCTCAACAATTAATGATTGTGAGTCTACCCACATTGGAAAATACACCATTGAACACAATTCACCTTCTTCCATGCTCCTTGATAGAGCATCTGCACCACGATTCTCATAACCTGGTTGATAAATTATGTCAAAGCTATATCACAATAGCTTTGCTAACCAATTTTGTGGCTTCCAGTCGTCACATGTTGCAAAGTTGCTTTAGACTCTTCTGGTCAGTGTACACACGAAACCTCCATCCTAACAAATATGGATGCCAATGCTGTATAGATAAAGCAAGGGCCATTAATTTCTTCTCATACACAGACTTGGCCCAATTCCTACTTCCCAAAGCCTTGCTGAAAAAAGCTATTAGGCGTTCCTGTTGCATTAAGATAGCTCCACCCCTAACACCGGAGGCATCACACTCTATTTCAAACGGTTGATTGAAATCAGGAAGTGCCAACACTATGGTTGTCGTAAAGGCTTGTTGAGCACGTTAATTCCAGCAAAATGCATCTTTCTTCGTCAAATCCGTGAGGTGCTTGGCCACTTTCCCATATTCCTTAATGAACTTTCGATAACAACCTGTTAACCCAAGAAGCCACGCATACCTTTTACACTTATTTTGAATTGGCCACTCCTATACACTCAGAACCTTTACTAGGTCCACTCCTACGCCTTCTTGGGAAATAATTTGTCTTAAGTCTTCCACACTTTTTTGACCAAATAAGCATTTCTTTTTATTAGTCTAGAGATTCCACCAATTTATGAGAAATAAAGTTGTGGGTTACCCCATTATCAACCAAAATCAGAATAGGAATTTCTTTAATTTTATCTTTCAATTTCAGAGTGCGGGCATGAGTGGGCTTATCCTTCACTAAACTTTGGAGGCTTAAAATGCTTCAGTTTCCTTCAATTACGTCATCGTCAGTCTAGTCACCCTCAAGTGTTGATATGTCAACCTCCGCTTCGTTTTGCGTATTGCCATCCTCCAATATCATTATTTTTATCTGCTTATCTGGACACGTGTGGGAAGGATGGTAGGGCCCATCACACTTAAAACATACGCCTTTCTGCCTTCTATCAATTAGCTTTTGATAGGGTAAATGTCTTATGCCCTTATCACGTGGCCCATGTCTTCCTTTGTCTACCATCTCATTCTTTGGGTCTGGCCAATTAGATGTACCCCCTCCAAGGTTTCTCTTAGCATCCCTCCACTCGTAAATTACTTTTCCCTCCAAGGCTTCTCCCCAGCCTCCATATCTCTCCAATAGAGCTTCCTTCAATTGTTCCCAAGACAAATCTTCATTGTCATTCACCAAAGAATTGAAGAAATAATTGGTGCCAAATTGACCTTCACCTCCTCACTAGTTTCCTGGATTTTGAAATAAATTTCAGCTCTAGTATCCAGCTAGCAGGATCATCACCGTTAAACAAGGGCCACTTGATCTTCTTGGCTAATTGTCAGAATTCCTCCATTGCATCCCGCTGAAGGGGCACAGTCCAGACCCTAAAACACTCTTGTTTTCGTTCTTCTTCTTTGAGCTCATTGACTTGCCTTCTTCCTTCATTCTTTTTTGCGATAGGCTAAGGGAGATTGCCTCCATCAACTTCGTTTGTACCTCTGCCTGAGCCTTAAGCTCCTCAACCGACACTCTTATTTGTGACACTTCAGCCTCCAACAAGTTCACTTGTGACTCGATGTTATCCTCGTGTGCTAATTCCTCGATCTGTGCGATGGTTTTCTTCTTCCTCCCTTTTGGCATCCACCACTAGCACAAATCCGACAGTTGAGACCAAATTGATGGATACAAAAAATACAGTAATAGAACAGAGCACAATAGGTGATAGAAAGGTATATGATATTATTGAAAAGATAGGAAAAACAAAAGGAGTGAGACTCCAACTCCCAGAGCAAAGCTTCTATATAGAGAAATCAAGATCTCTATACCGAAAACCTTCTCTTCCCCTTCTCTCTCTCTCAACATCCCCCTATAACGAAATTTCTCTTTCTCTCACCGTAATAACCCTGACAATAAGAGGGATAAAAGAATTTTATTAATAATTTTATTTAAATTTTATTTTATTAATTTTTGAGTTAAGTAATATTTAATTTCATTTGAAGGGATAGAATAGAGAGATTTTTATTTATGTAAGTATATATTATTTTATAATAAATTAAGCAGATTTTATTTTTAAGATAATTGATATTTTATTTTTATTTTTTATAACATTATAAATATTATGATTATTTAAAGTCAATGTTGAATGATAAATAATAAGATTCAATTTAAAAAAAATATTTGAGTGTTTGTGAGATTTTCCCAACAGGGATTGACCCTACTGCCCTTGCCAGCTCAACATCCTTGCATTACGCCTTTCTTCATTCTCACTTACACTTTCCACTTGGTAGGGTCCGTATTCTCCCAATAAGAATGGACCAATGGTTCTTTGGGCTTTATCTCTATATTGGCCTCATCAAAATGGAACTGAGACTTGTGCTCACAGAAGAGATACTATGTTGACTATAAAATATGCTTAATTGATATAGGTGATTCAATTTGAGTTATCCAGTCACCAAAGTACCTTTTGGTAATTATGGTCCTTCTTGGAGTTTTACTGTCTTTATTAGTTTCAGTTTTGTAAATTTACTTGTTTGAGTTTGATGCCCTCTATGGAATTTTACCGTTTTTATTATTTTCTGTATGGTAAATTTACTTGTTTGGGTTTGATGAGTTTGCTTTCTGCACTATTTTATGTTACTGAATTTAAAACCATGGGCTAATATCCACTTAAAAGTACATAAAAATGAAGTGGAAACTAATTTTGTTGTCCATTTTTGTGGCTCTAGTGCTTTACTAACTCTTGGTATCAATTTTCCTCTTTCAGTATTAGAGTATTTTCTGTTGCTGCTGTCATCTGCACTATTCTAGTGCTTCCAGTGAATTATTATGGTCGGGACAGAAAACATAAGAATATACCTTTTGAGTCACTGGAAGTATTTACTATTGAGAATGTTAAAGAAGGATCCGAGTGGTATGAAGCAGTTACTTTTATTCTAAATGGGATTTTCCATCATGTCGATAGTCAATATTGTGTTGAAGCTGAGAAACAACGAATAAACAACAGAAAAAAGAAAGTGATTTCTTGATCTGATCACTTCTGTCAAGGCTGTGATTATGTTATTTCAAGTTATTTTTAATAACTAATGATGTCTCTCATAATTGAAGCAAATTAAGTTTTGTTATTAAGAAAAAAAGAGAGTTCAAGTCTAACTCAAAATCGACTTCCTAACATGAAATTTATTCTCACTTATATGTCAGGTTATACTTTGTTGTGAGTTCTAAAACCACTTTAAAATAATTTTTTTCTATTTAGAATCTTTCTTTGTATATGACAAAATTGTTTTAAATCTTCTTTTGGGCATGACTAATTAACATAATGTTAAATCTTAATGAAAATATGAAAGATGTTAAAAAAATTTCCCCGTAAGACCTTAATTTCACATCTTATAAAATCTTTCAAACTTTAATCAAGCTTAAATATTTTTTTTTTACGTGATAGTTTTTCAAACACTGGGTAACAAATAAAGAGTAGATAAAAGAAAATTGGCAATAGGAGTGAATTTACTTAACTTCAGAAAAAATTTTGTTGCCTCAAAATCTAAAATATACATTTTAAATTAAAATGATTAGTAAAATTAGATCTTATTTATTATTTGATAGCTTTACCTTTTTCTCCTAACAGCAACAGGAAAGGTAGAATCATGCTTATTATTTATTTTCACTTCAAGTTTTAGATGATATTGTGTGAATAGTTAATGATTTCAATCAGGAATATTCCTACAAACTGCTTACTTATTGATTGCATTTATTCTTTTGCTTGATGTCAGGCTTTGGGCTCATTGTCTCGCATTATACATCATAACATTAACAGCTTGTACTCTTCTTTACATTGTAAGGAGTTGTGACTAGCGACATTAAATCGCAAGATTAATTTCTTTATCTGTTTTCAGAGTGAACTATGCTTTACTTTTCAAATATTTAAATATTGACTAATGAAGTGGAAATAATATTCAGGAATACAAAAGCATTACTAATTTGCGGCTACTACATATTACCTCATCGCAGCCAAATCCTAGTCATTTTGCAATTCTTGTCAGAGGAATACCTTGGTCTTCAGATCAATCATACTGCGAAACAGTGAAAAAGTTTTTTTCATTCTATCACCCCTCAACATATTTGTCGCACCAAATTGTGTATAAGTCTGGTTCAGTCCAGAAACTGAAGGTTTGTCTCTTTTTTAATTTTTGCTATTTTTATGGTGTTTACAAAATCTACATTAATATTTCTGGAGTTTTGTGAGAATGCCATTTTAGTAGTAAAGGGAAAGTTTGATTAAGGGAAAATGGGAGAAAAAAGTACTTATAAGTTGATCACTTCTAGTTCTATTGGCTTAATACTAGTGCTCCTCGTAAACTTACGATTAGGATTGTTTTCCCGCACATAATTGAATGAATACAAGTGTTTTTCTAGAACTTCACCACAAATAGTAGTCTACTTATATATTTTAGATCCTTCTAGGTACTACTCTAGGCTTACATTATAAAGAGATATTTTTAGAATATGTCTTTTGAATATTCTAAACATATATAGAAATTGGGCTTTTTATTATGAAAACTAAGGTCCAAAATCAAGTTCATATTCCAAAATCATGGGTTGTCACATATTCTAGTAATGTGTCCTTTCTCGCAATGCACTCTAATGTTGTAGCAGTGCGTATCAATGTTCTTACATCATGGTAAACTGAAATGAGTTTTGTGACAAAAGATACAGTTGACTTGTTGTCCATCAAAATATTGGTTTACTCTTCTTGTGATGAACTCAACTCCTTTACGAGATTTTGCATCTAAATTGCATGACAAACACACGAGGTAGCAACCACATACTACAATTCACATGTGGTAAGAGTAATGATGATCGATTACTTCTTTTGACATCCATGTGAAGATAATGTCTCCCATGTAAAGCACAAAGCCAATTTTCCTCTTGTGATCATCCATATCTCTTCTCCAATAACTGATCAGTGCATAAAAGAAGCCTGTAATCATTAGAGAATAGTACAAGCCAGAATTTATTGTTCCTTTATCCTCTTTTGTCGTGTTATAGTTGGTTGTTCGATCCTTTATGTAACGTAAGGTTCAACTTAAGTTCTTGAAAAGTGTGGGATCCACTCTATTATGTATCTTTAGCTTCATTTCACATTCTGTTGGTGTATCGACCAAACTACTGTCATCTATCTTGTGCTTTTTAATCGTCTCCTTGCATAGCTTTTATGAGTAATGAAAATGTCTTTGTTTTTTTGTTGCTTTACTTCAAACTCTTTTGTCACTTTTGCATAGCTTTCTTGAGTGATACATACAGATGTCTCTGTTTTCTTACTTTACTTCAAACTCTTCTGCATCTCTTTCTTAAATTTATTGAATGTGTTTGGATTGCTACGTTTAAAGATAAAATTATCTACATTGAACCACACAATTAAAACATCATTATTTTGATCTTATATAAATTGCTTCAAATATCTTCTCAAAATATAGTCATCTAATCCTTGTTAGACTGAAAAAAAGAACCTTGTCTCTCTGTCTGGGGTCTTTCAACCTATATCCCTTTGAGTTTGAGAGAGATTATCCTCATTTTTGGTTCAATGTGGTCTCTCATAACTATCTCCTGAACATCTTATGCACCAAGAAGAGTCTTCATCTTATAACGACCCAATCGTCAATAGTTGTTCTTGTTGAGAATTGGGACTAGGAATGGAACCATGATGCTACATGTCATCTCTTTAGATAGGGTCTTCAAGCTCTAATGTCAATTTGTTGAAATGATATTTTAGTAATGAAGGGAATATTTGAAGAATGTGAAGACTAGAATTTTGGATAGAATATTTTAGTCATATTTGATCACTTCAAGGTTTTGTGGACTTGACACAAACTCTAGGACAACCACCCTATTTATACTAGTGGTTCCTGATAAACCTGTAGTCAGGATTTTGCCAACACGTACTTAATCTAACAAGTGCCTTTCTAGACGTTCTCCACAAGTACTAGCATATCTACATACTACCCTAAAATGATATCCTAAAGAGATCCTTTGTAGAACATGCTTCTAAAATGTCTCTCTAGAACATGTTAAGCATTCTTAGGATTTTAGGCTTTTTGTTAAGACAACTAAGGCCCAAAATCAAGTTTATATTTCAACAGTTTTTTTTCTCTATTTTAATGTCATACATAAATATATTCATAACAGTCAATGCTAGTCAAGAATTCCATTATTTTGTTCAAGGTGAATTAACCTGCATCAAGGCTTATGGAAATAAGTTTCTGTTTTTCTTTAATTTTGGAATTCATGCTTTGCAATTTATCTGCTTATTTGGTTGAACTTTTTCCTGTACTTCTTTTTCTTAATGTTTCAAATCCTAGGAACTTTTAGTTGAGACGGGTTTGCTTTCTTTTCAATATTTTGATATACGCCTCTTTTTGCATTTTGATGTCCATTTTGAGATGATAAAAATATCATCAAAGCCTTTCAAGGCTATCCAATACAGAAGTCGTTATAAATTTATGCATAGAATTATCAGGAATAAACTCTTTCAAGAGTTTAAGCTATTGGATTAAGACTTATGAATGATCTTATATTTAAGGTGCCCCCATCAAACCAAGAGTCCTGGAAGTGGAACTACTAAAATTCTATTTTTGTTTTGAAGAATTGAAGAAGCAATTGTGGACACATGGTCATTGTTTCTATAGTATTATGACCAATGCTCTAAAAAACTCAAGTTATTAAATGAAGGCTTATAAATAGTTTTCGTGGTCCGAATTATTGAATGCTTTTCATGGTCATATTTACCTGTGGCATGCTTGAGTTCCTGAATTTTATCATGGTCATAATTATTGAATTTCATTTTTACGAAGTTAGTGGGATTTCTTAATATCTATGACATCTTTCCCTATTTCCCTATTTGACGGGGTAATTAGGCATTTATTTATGATTCAAGAAGTACAAGTGCGAAATATATATCACTTGTGGCCATGGCTTGTTATATATCACTTGTGGTCTTAAGAATCTTTCAAAAATAATATAAGCTTTTCAAACATTCTTATCTCTGTTGACATTACCGTTGTTTAAACTTTTGTTTTTTTTAATCTTTTTCTGCTAGGATGATGCAGAATATATGTGTAAAATGCTCAGTTCTGGTTGTGGTTCAATGGAACAGACGTGTAAGCCAAGTTTTGCGCAATGTTACTTTTGTGGAGGATCCACTAATTCTTTTAAGATTATTTCTAATGAAACTGATAGTATACACGGAAGAACAGGCTACTCTGACGTGCATTTAAATGCAAGAAAAAAGGTCAATTTCTGGCTGATTTGATTTATATAATTACAATATTAATGTGTTAAGGCGTTTCATTTTTGTGATCTAGTGAACTCCCTTGATAAGAATTTTCTTGATCTAATATGAACATGTGAAACCTCTTTAAACTCTATTTGATTTTTAATGATTCACTTATTATTTTCTCTTCTGCGGCACTGTCCAATTTAAACCTCTGAAACAATTATGAACTATTTCTAGTAGACGTTTGTCTAGGTCTCCCAACATCATTTGTCCAATTTAAACCTTAGAAACAAGTATAAACTATTTCTAGTGAACATGACAATGAAGGCATCGTCAAAGACGCTTCACTCTTTTTTAGTTGGTGGAACAAAAATCGTTCTTGGACCAGTCCCAAACCAATATGGCTGATTAGGATGGATTGGTTCTTTATTTAAACAGTATGATAGGTTTGACATTGTTTATTGTGGTGGGGGGTTATGTTGTTGTATCTCAGAAGATCGTTGTGTATTAGATCGATAGATGTGTCATTACCGGGATATTTGTTTTGCCACTGTAATTATAAAAGTACACATATACTCGCTCTGCTTTGGTCCTAGAATCACAATTTTATGTCATTTCAAATTTGTGCTCATTTAACAAACAAAATAAGAACATGTTTGGACTTTAATACAGGAATGTGCAGCTGCTTTTGTGTTCTTTAAAAGCCGTTATGCTGCTCTTACGGTTGCTCAAAGTCTTCAAACATCAAATCCTATGCTATGGGTCACAGACCTAGCTCCTGAACCACAGGATGTTTACTGGTCCAACCTTTGCATACCATACAAGCAACTTTGGATCCGTAAGATAACTACATTTGCGGCTTCTGTCACCTTTGTCCTTGTATTCCTTATCCCTGTCACATTCGCCCAAGGATTGACGCAACTGGACAAGCTTGAGAAAATGTTCCCTTTTCTCACAGGAATGCTTCAAAAGTAAGTTGTATTTACACATCAGACAACATTTTCACAATATTTATGGATTAGAATTTGGTAACAAATAATTATGCATGAAAAGTTAAATGTTGAACTTCATTTAAGAAACCTTCTCTCTGAGCAACAAAGGTGCATTATATAAGAATCCATATATGATCAAAGGCCTGCCTCAAGTATTAGAATCCATGTATGATCAAAGGCCTACCTCAATTACTGAATTATCATATGCTCGATTACTCTACAAATTACAGTGTGAAGCCACTGATTCGCAATATGCATCAATAAATTATGATGTAGAAGAATTTGTTCAAAGCTAGTAGATCTTCAACAAAAGCCTTTAAGAAGAAATACAAAGCTGAATTCTTGGTAGAAATGTTTTCATTTAGAATGATCAACTCAACTGGTTCACTATCTTGAAGAGTGGTTAATGAGTAACCCCACTTATTGGCTTAACTATTTAATAGTCAAATCTTTAAGTAAAAACTTTTTTACCAAACGAAGAATTCATTTTTGTAAGTTCTCCTAGATTTTATGTCTTTCTATTGAGCTTATTAGTTAGTACCATCTGCTCTGTTTGTTTTCTGACCTGGTGTTTGTGTATTTGAATACTTGTTCAAGTTGCTTATTATTTGTCCTTCTACTTCACCTAATTTCCGTTTATAACTTCACACGTATACCCTTTTATTGCTGATAAAAGATTAATTCTTTAAGTCAGAAAATAATTACAACGAGAAGGGTGGATGGATGAAAGGATACTCACTGGCATAAAAACAAAACATTAAACAACAGTAAAATTTGTAAACTAACGCAGCAAAGGTACCCAATCTCTCCTGTATCTGCTACGGAAATCTCATTCAAAGACCCAATTTCTTTACAGCAAATAAAAGCCAAGTATGTAATCTTATTGAAAATCGACAGACACAGTGCCATATGTATCTCATTTCAAATACACGAGTTACACATAAAGAATGTCAGAACATTGTTTTTCCGTAACGGGGATTATTATAAATTGTAGTTGATGATTATTTGTGCGTAGGATGTGAAGGTTAGCTTGGTAATTTAATTCTTAAGCCGTTTTAAAAATTATTATATATTGAGCAAGTATTTGTTTTGCAGGAAATTTGTGATTCAGCTGGTGACTGGTTACTTACCAAGTGTGATTTTGGTTTTATTTTTATATGTTGTTCCACCAGTGGTGATGCTATTTTCAACAATGGAGGGATGTGTTTCTCGTAGTGAAAGGAAGAAAAGCGCATGCTCCCAAGTTTTGTACTTCACAATTTGGAATGTTTTTTTTGTAAATGTTTTTGCCGGGTCTGTTATCAGCCAACTCGCAGTATTTAGTAGTCTAACAGAATTACCTGCCCAACTTGCCAAGGCTGTTCCTGCGCAGGTGATATGCCCATACTTACTTGGCAAATGCCTATTTAAAATTGCGTATCCCTTGTGTGGACTTCACTTGCATAATTTTTTTTTGGCATCGCTAAACTAAGTGTTTTTTTCCCTTCAGTTTTTTGGAACAATGAATTAGTAATTCTTCCATGATTAGTTCTTCACTTTAATGTGACATTTTCATGTCATACAGGCTACCTACTTCACAACATATGTTTTATCATCTGGTTGGGCAAGTTTGGCATTTGAAATTATGCAACTCTTTCCGCTTTTTTGCAATCTGTTCCAAAGATTCATACTTGGGTATAATGAGGATACAATGAATGGCTTCCTAACTTTTCCATACCATACAGAAGTTCCAAGGATCTTGCTGTTTGGATTCCTTGGGTTCACCTGTTCTATTCTGGCACCCCTAATATTGCCCTTCTTGTTGTTCTACTTTGTACTGGCATACGTCGTTTACCGAAACCAGGTTAGTACTTCTTTCATGTTTGTTCCTTTTAATTTGATTCATCGTGAAGTTAAATTGCGTTGATGCTTTTATATATGTATACACATTTACCTTTACGGGCATTGTATATTTGTTTTAAGGTGGCTTAGTGGTAAAGTTGTAAGGGAGGGCAAGTTTGGCATTTGAAATTATGCAACACTTGAGAGTTATAAGATTGGTTTGATGGGTTTGGGAGGGAGGGTGAATGAAGTTGTCGATTCAACTCCTTTTACCAATAAAATACTAACAAATTTTGGACATTTGATAGATTTGAATCCGTTCCCAACTTGACATTTTCATGTGGTGACAATTTTCGAGCAATTTTATATTGTGAGATTTATGCAATTAAATATTATGGGATAATACGAGTTCAGGGGTCAGAAATCCACAATTTTGGTGTCGCCTTGTTTATCGAGTAAAATTTATAAGGTTGAATGCGTTTTCGTTTACCATGGTTTAGTGCGATATCAATGCATCACTCGAGGTTTTATTCTGACATTTTGTAGTTTACCTTTTGGAAGCAGCAGCTATTTCCCCGTCCATGTTTTCACGGTATAAGGTTTAGCAGGGGTATGAATGGATTAAACCACCTCTTTTTGTGATGAAATGCCTCAAAATAGCATTGTTGCACGAGGTATAATGAAAGGAATATATATTGTGGTTACGAGGCTGAAACAAACCATAGGACAGCTGACATAGTTCAAACCAAGGTTCGCGAAATTGAATCGGGCTACAAGGTGGAAATAGGAATATAATTTGAAGGGATTGTTGGCATAAGAGAAGATCTGGAACTCAAGTGAATGCTTATGGCTTGTATGTAGATCTGATTCCCTTTGGACTATGAGAACAGATAGACTAGTCGCCCGAAGACATCAGTCGGATTGAGAATACAATCGTAGAATACAATCGTAGATCATGTCCGCAACTTTAGAAATAAGAAACTTTTTTGAGTATGGTTTGATTAATTGATTGGAAAGATGGATTTAGAATTTGATTATCTTGTTTACTGTGTGTGGCAGTTTCTTCACTTTAATCCACCTTTAGCAGTTTCGTAGTTAAAAATTTTCACTCTACCTTGTGTGACATCATGACATGCGTGAACTTTTAATGTTTAGTAGTAAATTTTTATGATGATAGAGAAAAAGGTTGGACTTAACACTAGCATTTTCAGATTCTGAATGTATATATTAAAAAATATGATAGCGGGGGACAGTTATGGCCCATTGCTCACAACACAACGGTCCTTTCGTTGCTGGTCGCTCAAGTTATTGCACTTGGGGTGTTTGGAATAAAACAGTCACCAGTTGCATCAGGGTTTACCTTTCCATTACTGATCTGCACTGTACTATTTCACCAATATTGTAGGCAACGATTTCTGCCAATATTTAAGAACAATGCAACACAGGTGCTTTCACTTAATTACCCTTACAATTCCTCTCCCACTCTATTCATTCCTTTGTAAGACCACTTCACTTCTTGTTTGTTTTAGGTTCTTATCGACATGGATAGGAGAGATGAGCGTTGTGGGAGAATGGAACAGATTTATGAACAGCTGAGTTCAGCGTATTGCCAGTTTTCTAGTTCTGATCAATCCGACTGTTTCAGCACTCATCAAGGGGAAAGAGAAGATGTTCGAACGCCGCAAGATATGGAGAAAGGTTTGCTTCCATATCCAGTGGAGGTTTTTCAATTTCTATCTGAATTTAAGGATATGATTTGATATATATTTTTCTTGTTTTTATTTTTCAGCCAACGAAATGAGAGAAGATATATCATGGCCACCAGTTATTCATAGTTTCGATAAGCCGGTAAAAGGGGGGAAGTAATTTTAGTTTTTACACCCGCAGATGTTGTAAGAATCGTGGTGTCCCCTAAAAGGGATGGAGCATCATGAATCAACAATTTTGATACCTGCATAGAAAACAGGATTTGGATTATCCCTGAAAAGTTCAGTTGTGCAACACACACTCTCAATTCTGACTGAAAAATACAAAAGCTATATTTTGTTTAGTCATAAATGTGCACTTCATCTCTTTCCTCCTTACTATTCTGGTTTAGGGTTTAGCTTCACATATGAAATTTTATTTTTAAATCAAGAAAAATTAAAATTAAAATTAAAAGTAAAATAAAAAAATTATAAATTAACGTATGACATACAATGTTTATTATTCTTTAGTTATTTAAACAATGTTAGAAAAATAATTAAATTGATGAAAATTGGGATTTTGTGGAATAAAAAACAATATTAGTACTAAATTCACAAAACAGGGATTAAATTAATATTTTAACCAGTATTTTAATTTTGAGAATAAATTCAAACTAACAATGATTTACGAATAAGATTTTTATTTTATTTTACTCATCTTTTTTATATGCTGTAACACTTAAGGCTAACTATCACTTTTTAACATCCATATGTAATTTTGGTAATATCTAATAGAATTTTTTCATGTTGATGTTTTCCTTATATAGGAATAAGAAAAACAGTTGAAAGTTGCAAGCTTTAAAGTCATCATTTGTCAAAACTTTACGAGAGTACCATAACTTTTTATTGACATTCTCTAACTTGTGATATGTAGAGAGTATTGTGTCTTTACAAATATCCTTATATCACACTACCAAGGCTAAAAGGAACTTCTGCATGTCTATAATTGCTATTTGTACCAATATCTCCTTAACATAGTCACTGTAGACTAATTGCAACATAAAAAGATATTACGAAGAGTATCAGAAAACTCCTTTTTTTTTTCACTAAACATTTTCCAAATTAACTCTTAACACTCACGACACATTTAAATTGAGACCTTGTACTCTCCAAACGCTAACAGCTACAAACCAAAGAAAAACAATAAATCTTCACCATTGTTATAAAAGAGAAGGAGTTAATGTTATCATTTGGAAGCTTTGAGAGTAAAAGAACCAAAAAGCCCAACAACAATTATCAGAGTAGGAAAATCAATGCTTTCCAACAACAATTATCACACTTCGTGGAGAGAGTACTGTATAAAATTGTGCACTGGTATGAAATTTGCAGAAAAGAAGAAAGAGAATAACATGTTATCCAATCATATGATGTTTTTGATTTAAAAAGTTTCATCATATCTAGTGATCGAGTCATGTCATAAAAATATTTTTACACAGATAATATACGTTACATAAACTAAAAGAAAAAAAGAAAGAAAGAACTAAATATCAACACATGACTCAAGGTGGAAAAGAATGAATGGGGATTCTAAGATAAGATATATTATTTTTGGCTCATTTGACACACAAATACAGTGGGCCAATGTCGGCTATGATTTTCTCGGAAACGGTATTAAAAAATGTCTGCAGCGATTCTGATGCAACGTTGTAAGAAATGCAATTAACGAACAAAACATGTTTGTCTGGTCGAAGGGCGGGACTGAAATTTGAGAAGTATACATGTTAGTGAGTGTCATTATCAGAGAATAAAGAAAGAAGGGTATTCCAAATTCGAATTGATTATATGATAGGATTTAAATTTGCTTAGGATTCAGAATCCAGATAGAAGGGGACTTGTTATTATAAAAACGATGACAGATGAATTATGATATAAGAGAAGTCGTCGTTTGGCTCTTGTCAGGGTTAGGGCATGCCCTTCCTATATGGCCTCAATCACGGATCTTTGCTAATTACTTTTGTTTTCTTCTTCAATTCTTAATTATTATATTTCTGTAAAGTATCAGCTAACTCAATACTCAAGTTTTTAATTCCTTGTTTTTATGTTCTGGGATTGTTCTTTCCTGTTTCTTCTGCCTTTGGGATATTCCTTTTTACTTTACAGAGCATAATTATTCATATTTATGAACTTTCTTTAAATAATTATTACTCATTTCATATAATATAGCTATTAAAAGCATGTGTTTTTTGTACCTTATTTCTAGAATCACCATAACTACTTTCGTTAAACTTTGTTGCATAGATAATGATGATTTTTCGAAATTTAGAAATATTACGTGATTATTGAAGGAATCTATATTAATGGATAAGTAAATGGGACCTAAGTTTGAAATGGTTGACAAAATCATTTGGTAGCCAGTTTCATGTCAACCAATTCTAACAAATGATGACCATTACTTAGCAGACAGTATCCATAGTCATTACAACTGTAAACAACTACATATTTATGCACACGCAGTGGCCAAGACAAATATGAGCTACTACATGACAATGACTGCTTTGAACTTTTGAGTAAAAAATGGTATAGCGGTTGGTCCATACACTAAATATTTTGTATTGGATGTGATGATAACCACTATCATCTCTATGTTTCATCTTTTCTTTGTTTTTCACACTTAGCTCAAAAGATTGTGAGTAGCCAGAATATATGTGAAAGTCACCTACAGGAGGTCTACAATATTCTGCGTCAAGATCGATGCTGTGATCAAAACAAACGACTTTTTTCAATCTTTTGGAAGAATGTCAAAATCCCACATCGGTTGAATATTTATATAAAGGTTTTTCTTAGATATGAATTCTCCCTTCTTAAAATAACTTTTGAAATTTAGTAATAAGAACTCAAAAGCATTAAAATTAAAACAGTATATTGGTAGAACATAATAATAAGTCACACATTAATATATTATTCTAAGATGTTATTTTAGTTTTGTTTTTTCACCTGTTTTGTACAACATGTAATAACTATTTTGATTTTGGCATATACATGCATTTCAATCTTTCAAACTATGATTATTTGACTAATCTTCTGAAACTTGCTGCATTCTTCTACATCCACATATAATTATACAACGCCACTTCTTGGTGAAAATATAAGATATTGAAACTTATTATATATGTTTTTGTGGTTAACAACCATATCAAATGTCCAAATCTTGACTATAACTCACTTTTTATTGTTTATAATAAAACCAGTATATATATATATATATAAATAAGTATTTGTTGTTTTAAACTAGTATGGAGTATTAGAAAATACTTATTTGAACAAATCTTTCTTATAAGTTTTTAGAAAAGTAAGAAAAAAAAATGAAATAAAATTTTCAAAAAATTAAAATCAAATTCTGAATTATTTGATAAGAACTCTTTCAAACAGTTTTTTACATTTTTTTTAACTTGTAACTTAAGTTAATTTCTTTATCTTTTCTTCTAAAATTATGGATGTTAAGAAACTTATCCAAAATATTAATTAGAAGATATTTTGGTAAACTTTGCCTTGTTACATGATAGGCTGAACTTTTTGCTGCTAGATAGGTATTCATTTCGAAAAGAATATTATTACTGATAGAAGCAGAATGACGATAATAGGTTAACTTCTATGCACAACCAATTAATTATTTGTTCAGTGACACAAAGATTCAAGTTACAGCAACAGCAACAGCTTGAGACTACTCACCAAAGTTTCACTCACACAAGCATAGTTATCAATCTTTCAACAATTTATTTCTATAAAATGGCATGAAGTAAACTCACAGGTTCTGCTAGAGTCAGCGAGTAAGCTTTTGATTGGATTTTTATAATCAAAATGACAGCACCAAAGTCATGTTTGGGTTATGATTATACAGAGAAAGGGAATTCTAGAAAGCAAATAGGGTTTGACATAGCCTTCCTATTTTGCTTCCATCTTCTTCCTCTTGTCACAAGGACCTTCCGACCACCTTCGACCTTGTCTTTCACCTTCTTCGTTCAATTTCCTTGCTGACTATGACTTGAGTATATGTTGAAGTTGGATGTTTGAAGACTGACTAATTTTCTTGCAGCTCTCCCTGATTCTTTTTCTTCATTTCTTCCTTCTTTTTACACGCTTTTAACTTCTGCCTTTTGTTCAAGGTGTTAGCTTCATCCCTTCCCTTTAATCTCCATGCTTTTGTTTATAAGTTGAAACAATTTTAATTTCCAAAGTAATAGCTTCTCGTTCAGTCCTTTAGTCTACATAATCCTTACTATTTATGATTGGAGTATGTTGTGCATTTTAATTATCATTTTGATGATGGTCTAACACATTATTTTCACAGCAACAACACCAATAACTCACGTATATATTCTGCTTAAATTCAAATTTACATGAGTGAAATTAACAATTAACTTTCTACACTTCTTGTACAACCCTACTTAATTACTTATTTTTTTAGGTTTAGCATTTTATTTTATTAGACATTCTGAATTTGACAACATTGTCCATAGGAAAAAGATTCTTTAGTATTATTTTACTATCATTTGATAATTTTTATAAAAGTAAAATGATTTTAACAAAAGATAATTTTGTATTTTTAAAGAAAATGAAAATGAAGAGTAATAAAAAATAAATTCTAATATGACCTTGCACATAACTATTATGTTTATATAGAATCTAAGTTTAACTATACAAAAAATTCACATCACTCTTAATCTAAAATTTTAAAATAATAAATTAACGATTCAAAGAATCTTCAACTTTATATAGTTGTTTTACATTTCTCTTAATATATAGTGAAATTCTAATACAGTGAAATTCTAACAATAACATAGATAATATAACATGTGAAATTCTAACATAAACATAGATAATAGAACATGTGAGTTAGTATGTGTATAAGTTACTTATCCATAGCACAATATATTATGCTAAACAGAAATGAACTTTTCAGCATGAGTCGTTTGACCAAAGAACACCTTGCATTTAAGAGTCACATATGTCTTCACCTACCATGTTATCATGGGATGCTGCAACCGTCCCTAGTGCTCCTTCGAATTTAATTTTATCTTCTGCAGGCATGCCTACGAATAAATAAGTAAATAAATAAAGAAAAATGTAAAAATAAAGCATTACGTTCATGCCAGTAATAGTAAAGTTTTTCTGACAAAATGCTTATCTTCTGCTGCAATCGCAGTAACTGAAAAGGAAATGATTCCTTTGTTTGTCAGCTTAAGAATTGCATTCAGTACTGCAAAATATGTAGTTAGAGCATATATTCAAACGACTCTTAAAATTACAACCAAATAATACAAACAAATGAGATAAACTGAACTGCCACTGATTGATCAGCACATGAGAAAGTCTGAGATCTAGCCGATTTTATTATCTATATGGGAGCACTAGCTTCCCTTTTGCTAACTTCAATTGATACATATAATTCCAACTTTCCATCAATAGAAATAACAAATAATGTACACGATATGATGCTATGGGTAGCTCAACTCTTGAAAAGCATTTTCTCGTGGCATCTCTTCCCTCACACCCTCGAAACTCGAAGCAACAAGAGGAGGATAAATCAAAGAACTTGTCTCGCCCCAATTAGTACTTTGCCCACAACATGAAGATGCACAACCACCCATTATCTTATCGCTAATCATTTCCTCTCCATACAAGAACTCCAACCCTCCTAATAACCTTTGAGAATAATCATTAGTAGAAACCATTTCCCCAATAGCTGCGGAACTGAAACTCACTTCTCCTTGCACCAACTCAGAACAGTACTCATTACTCTGACCAAATTGTAATTGGCCGTTGCCAATAGAGTTCATGCACCCAGAAGAGCTAACATGGACTTGCTCCTCTTGAATTTGTTGTGTTGATGTGAGAGAACCCTGTGGAAACTGAACATTCACCCCTATGGGTTGATAATCATCGGAGAATCTCCCTCCAAGCTTGATTAGAAGTTTTCTAATAGAGTCTTGGTCGTTGAAACTTGGATTTTGACTTGTGTACGGCGAAAGTGGCGGCGCCGGAATCTGTGGCCAACAAGGCTGTTGTTGAACAATGTTTTCCTGAAGCAAGAGTGAAGAATTGTTCTCCTGCTTAACGACACCGTTTTCTTTGCTACGTGCCTGCAGTTCCTTGCGGTGCTTCCCTAAAAGCTTCTTCTTCAGCCTCGTGTTCCAGTAGTTCTTTATGTCGTTATCAGTTCTTCCTGGCAATTGTGCCGCAATCACCGACCACCTGCGTTACATCACACAAAACGATTCATTAATCGTTCAACGGAAAATGAAACTCCCATGTTTATTTAAGAAAAATAAGACTGTATCCTGTTTCAGAAACAATAGTAGTTACCTGCTTCCAATGCTAACGTAGAGGCTGCAAATGATGTTATCTTCTTCTTCAGAGAAGCCACCGTGCTTGATGTTAGGGCGGAGGTAGTTTAGCCACCTGAGACGGCAACTCTTGCCACATCGTTTGAGGCCTGACTCAGAAATGAAGAGAAATAATAAGAAAGAAAGAGAAGTTGATGGAAAAGTGTAGCTAGGGTTATATATCTGAGTATATAGTATGTGTATGATACCAATCTTCTGTGGCAAAGCGATCCAGTTGCCTCCGGTTCCGTGCTGTTCGATGTAGGATTTGAGTTTGGCATCTTCTTCTGGCGACCAAGGACCTTTCTTCACGTTTGCTTTGTCACAGCAAGGTGCTCTTCCCATGGTGATGTTGTTGCTCTGAGAAAACTTTCATTGATTATTGGGACAAGGGTTCTATTTAGGGTGTGAATAATTGAGAGAGAGAAAGTTATTTAATTATAAAAGTAGGAGCGGATAAACATGATTCCAATTGAACATCCAATCGTACAAATTTTATATAAGAGTGTGGCAGAAAAGAAAGATGTTTATGTAGAAAATTCCAGCTATTTAGTATTGGTAGAATACGAGAACGAGGGTGGTTCTTCTTGTCTTTCTTAAACTGGAATCAAATTTTCTTCCAACTTTTTAAAGTCCACTCCACTCTGACCCTCGCTGTCCAACTATATACTACCATACCTCTTCCTTTTGCTCACTGTTTCCCTCTTTTTATACAAAATTAATACAATGCACTACCATAGTTTATGTCATTAATAATTATTGAAACTACATCGTTCAGTAAAAAACAATTAATTTATTATATATAAACAATGCAAACTTAATTTTGTAAATAAATTTTGTAGGATAAAATTCTTTTTTTACCATAATATCAAAGTTATAAATTAGAACTTATCGTGTATCTTAAGTCTATTGTTTAATTTATTATTGGATTTAATTTTACATTCAAAATATAGATATGTCACGACACAAATATATCACGAAAAAATAATTTTATAAAATTGAATTAAACATAAAATTTATTTTTTAACCACAACTAAAATATTCTTATAACATGTTATCATCTTTTTATTTCAACAAGAATACATATTTTCTTTTTCTAAAATTTAGGTATTTGGTCTAGATTATATAGAATTTAATGGAAACATAGCTAACATGTTTTAGAAGATTTTTCACATTTTTTATGGGAAAATTGAATTTGAGTCTAGCATAGTTGAGTTGAAATAATTTTAGTTATCTTTTTTAGGACCTAATATTTATAAATAGTGTTAACTAATTTTGAAGTGAAAGTGCTTGTAAAAGGATACTGTTTTGGAGGGTAAAGGGGAGTGATATTATTAGATAATCAATACCCAAGACTATCATATGCTTAGGACTATGACTAATTTCTATGACATGATTTATATTTTAATTTATAAGAAAATAATCAAGATCATTATAGTTATAAATCATATAAGTGTTCTATTAAACTTCTTAGCTTTTTTTTAATTATTTTTATTTCATGTTTAGTAGCAAATATTCTGAAAAGAACCCTGATTTTAAAAAATAACTCTATATAAAAATGTTATGTGCACATGTATATTAGCTAAATATTTAACTAAATGAATACAATTTTAGTTAAATAATTGTATTATATATGTTTATTCTAACAAATGAGAATGAAAACTAAGTGTAATTACAAAGCAAATTTATTTAGAAAATAAGTGAGAGAGTAACATGTACTTATCAAAAATTAAATATTTATACAGAAATAAGGAAGGACAAGTTCAACATTTAGTAAAAGTAGAGAAAGTTAAGTAATATGTATGAAATAAGATTTATAAATTTATTCTTTAAAAATTTTGAGTTAAAGAAGGTATAAGTCTCTTATATATTTTGTTCAAGTCTCATTATTACTCAATCCCACTTAAAAAATTATAAATACTATAAAATTGAGAAAGAGAAATAAGATCATATTATAAGAAAGAGAGTAAAAAAAATCATTAATCAACTTTGGACCAATAGTAAAAATAGAGTTATAGTATAAACTTTTATATATATATATATATATATATATATATATATATATATATATATATATATAAATCACACTTAATTCATCTTACATTTGTAATTTTTTTTCACTTATTAGTTGATTATATGTACTATACGGAACTTTAGGTTCACATTCACCAATAGTAATAAATTTTTGTAGGGTCTTTAATCCACTAAACTTCTCCCAAAGGAGAAAAAGAAAACCAAAAAGTTGAAAATTATGATGAAGTATCAAATCCATGTGCATTTTATAATTGAAAGGTTATAGTTTCTAGAAGGAAATAAATGAGGCCTTATAACAGCATTGAAAATGTATGGAGAAATTGTAGGATTTTGTTGGTTTTGGTTGGTGAACAAATGACCAACAAAGCAACAAGAGAAGACCAACACAGCGTCCCCACTTCACGGTTAAACATGCAACGATTAAACTAAAAAATATAGAACTTTTTCTAATTTCTTACCTTGTGAATAAATTATAATTTTAAGTTTAAAAAAGAAACTATTTTTTTTTTCATTTTTGGTATTATTTTTTTCTTTTAAAAGTATTGTGAGAAAATTTAACTAAACATACATTATGGTAGGATTGAAATTTAACAGTTTAATGTAAGTCATTTATCCTAATATAAGACTTGGCATAAATCATTTTTTACCACATCTAAAAAGGTTTGTATCACCTGAGAGAAGGATTGACTTATAAAAACAGTTAAAGAAAAAATCAATTTTTAATTCAAAATATAAAGTCTCTTTCTTATTTCATTTTCTATATAAAATTTAGCAAGGGTTATGTTTGTTAAGAGGAAAAGTGTGAAAAAAATAAATGAAAAAATAACACAAATATTATTATTTATATTGTTTGGTACGAGAAATTTTTTTGAAAATGTATTTATATATAAAATTATGTAAATATTTTTTAAATATAAATTAGTTAATTAACAAAAAAAAATCATTTCTTCACATCTTTTTGATTTTGAACAAATAAAATATAAGGACAGATTCAACATTTTGTTTCTTTACTTCATATCTCTTGCTATTTTTTCTATCACATTACTTATCATATAGTTTTATCCTTTTTTCCTCAGCATTGCTAAAGATTTTAACAATAAATCTTGTTTATTTTCAACCGAAAGTTTGATTAATGAATTCCATCAGGACTCATTGTATTTAAGTCTGAGAAGTTACAGCAACAGCCATGACTGACATTCATTGGATTGTTTATTTTCAAATGAAACTTTAACTAACCTGCCCACGAATTACAGAGTCAACGAAGACCATAGAAAATAATTAAGATATAGTTACATATAAGGATAGACCTAAAACATGTTTTGAAACATAAAACAAAAATGTTGAAGGGCAAACATAGTTTAGTTTTGGGGAAAGTAGAAGAAAGCTGTAATGTATAATGGTAAAGAAACAATTGAAGTGTAACGACAGAGGTCTCAGTTGCTGAGTTGGATCATATAATGTTGTAATAATTTCCATGCTTGATTTGACATGCAAGTTTGAAAAATCAAACATTGTTTTGACAATCTCGTTCTTTAGTGGTAAGTAGTACAGCTGAAGCCAACTTTAGTTATAGTTTGTAATATTTCGATAAAACAAAAGTAATCTTATTGGTTTAATTAATGTATTATGATGAAGAAAAAGAGATGACCACTTACCTCAAGGTTACTTTACATCTGAAGTGGACTTTCTGTCTTGTTTCATACAAAAGAGAAAAATAGAAAGAATGGAATAATAAAAATTACGAAAAGCTCAAGTAAAAATTTATAAATATTTTATAGAGGAAATATAAAATATGAGAAAATAAAGCAAGAGGTTGGTGAAAATACGTGAAAAATAAGTATAATGAATTCTATTAATTTTAATTTTATTTTATTTTTGTCTTCTAAATACTCCAACTTACTTTTATTTATTATTTTCTTCTTTAATTCTCTCTTACCAAACACGTGGTGAATAAGTAAAACTTTCAATGACAATCTTTCGTGTTTACATGGGAAAATGAAAATATATCCAAGAAGATTGTTCCACAAGTCAATATGAATCAAAGTCTATGAAATTTAGATATGAGATTAGGATATTATATTTTCGAATCAGGATAAGCTTATAATTTTTAAATTTAATTATTTTTATTTTAAATATATATATTATAGATTTATTTAAGTTTAAAATTTTTGAATATTTTTAATCGAGTGCTTTTTAAATTTCTTTATCTATTGATGACTGAAATTTTTTGTTTCTCAATGTACTTGCAAGTTATTTTTTTCATTAAGTATTTTATGTCATTGTTTAGTGTCAAGTTCTATAAATAAAAGAATATTGTAAACGATAAAGTGATTTGTATTGTTTTTAAAAACAATAAAAACCACTTATCATTTTATATTAATCATAGTATTATTTTATGTTAATTAGAACTTAACAGGAAGACAAATATCAAAAGGATACACTAAAATAATAGTTATGTCTTTCAATTAAAAAAATTAATAAAAAAAGTAAACGTTAGAAATTCAATTGAAAAATATAAAAGATTTAAATACTTAGATAAATATATTAATAAAAAGTAAATTGAAAACATTCAAATTTAGTGATAACTATAAATTTAATAAGCCTTTATTAAAATAATGAGAATTATTTTAAAGATATAAAAATTAATTTTCTCTCTTTTCATTCCATTAAAAATATAATAGTTGTTTAATAAATAATTCAAAATTTAAATTATTAAAATAAAAGATTTAATAGTTAAGGAGTTATCCGAATGCAACTATTTTCCTTTTTACTAGAAAAATAATTTCATGTCACCAAAAAATGTTATCAAAGGAAATAAGAGAAGAAGAAAAAAGTAATTGTTGTTAAAAGAAACATTCATAATAAAATAATGGGTTCGAGCAACTTATATAATAAGGTTAGAGATAAAAAGAAATACACCGAAAAGTATATTATCAAAATTTCATGATATAAATTTTTTTATTTTAAAACTAAAATATTACATATAAGAATAATTTATTTATCTTACATTAAGGCCATAAAATATTCCAGAATAGAAAGTACTCTAAAATAGTAACAAAAGGTACATAGACAATCATATGTGCATAGTTTTTTCTTACCGTGTATGTGAAGTTTAAATGCACAGGTCAGTTCACGTGAAATTGTTTTAGGTTAATTAGTGATATTATTATCAAATTTGAATTTTGAGTATATACTTATATTAAATATTGAAAATTTTATTACTGTAATCATCCTAGATCAAATAAAATTGTATCCTGAATTTGTTTGGGTATTCAAATAGTTTAATAGCTTAAAAAGTTGAAATTATTAATAGTTTACATGTTTTTTTTTTTAAGATAAAACTATGATTAAAATTTTAGTTTTAAAGCAAACAATATATTAAGTGCATGTTCTTTTAAGAAACTTAAGGTCGAAATATTAGTATTATACGTGAAATAAAAAACTTTCTTTATCTTTATTTGAAAGGTTTGTTTTAATATTTAAATAATCTTGTATCATTTCAAAATTAAAATAAAAGAAGTTTAAGTAATCGTAAAGATATGATAGATATTATTTTTCAATTTTGACATTATAGTTAGCTTTTCTTTTTTAGCTTTTTAAGCTATGTATATAAATATTGTTCTGCTAAAACCTTTGTATTAATCCTTTCTCATTCGATGATAATTAGAATTTTTATCATGAAGATTTTATCAAAAACTTATAATTATAATTTCTTATATTCAAATTTCTAAAACGTTTTCTAAAATCAAAACCATAAAAGAAGTTTAAACTCTAAAACGAAAAATATTTATAATATAATGGTTGATTGTAGTAATATATTTTATGGGAGTTGAAATAAAAACATTGATTTTAAAAAAATTATGGTAATTATAATTTTCTGAATAAATCACAAGACATAGGGATTACACTATATAACGAAAAACAAAGAATTGAAGTTAAATAAAGAAGATAGGTTTGGTTGATAGGGTCATATTGAACATTGTTGGAAGTTCCACATCGACTATAAATAAAACCAAAACATATATATATATATATATATATATATATATATATATATATATATATATATATATATATATATATATATATATATATATATATATAAGTGAAGTATAAATCTCACTTTAGAAATCGGTTTTGTAAGGGTTGAATTAAACTTAAATCCACATTAAAGCTTATTCTAATAAATTTTAAGTCAACATTCTATTCAGTAAAGGAAAATGACACTTGAACAACCATTTTTGACAACATTTAGACACGCGCACACGTGTCTAAATTTGAGTGGTCCATTTTCATTTAATTTTTCCAACTGGACCACTCAAATTTAGACACGTGTGCGTGTGTCTAAATGTTATCAAAAATGATTGTTCAGTATCATTTTCCTTCAGTAAAGTATAAACTTCACGTAAGTTTTACTCGTTGAAAACTTGTTTCCAGTGAAAAACGAAAACGAAGGGTTTCAATAGTCCTACAACTTGACTTTTTCATTATATTATTGGATTGGTGCATTGAACACCTACTACTATGCTACGTGACGGCTTTGAATATAGATCTGCATCTAGGTCCTGTTTGGCTTATTAGCTTCTTCACTCGTCCCACCTAAATATCTATTCATTACCATTTATTTACGCGAAGGATATCTACTATTTTTGTTAGTACAAGTGGATATCTATAGGCATTCGTGTATACCTTTTCATATAAAAAATAAAATTATTTAATAATTCCTTAAACTATCTTCTTTTTTATATAACAGAGTATACCTCTAATAAACAATTTATATTTAAACTCTATTTCTCTCTTAATCTTCTTTTTTTCCCTCTCTTCCGACTTAAATATGGGCGGTGGAATATATTAACTTTAACTTAACATAAGTTTCTTACGGTAAATATCAACTCTTAATTACTTCTAGTCTTTCTAAAAATTCTTTTGTATATGATCTGTGTAAATGTTTAAATATTCCGTTTTATTATTATTATTATTATTATTATTATATATATATATATATATATATATATATATATAATGTAATTGATATTAAGAAGAAACACCAAAAACAAAAAGTTAAAAACTTATCAAATATTGTTTATTTTGTATTCTTCTTAATTTTTCTTCACCTTTTAGCTAGAAGCTAAATAGATTTTCAAAATTTTATTTTGTATCGTAAAAAAATATAAAAAGAAAGCTCTTCCTTTTAAGACAAAAAAAAAATTAAAAAGAAAAAACAAAAAAACTCTTCCTTTTAAGACACACAAATATAATTAACATGTTCGCTTTCAAAGATTTAATGCATGTTTTTGGCTAGAACTACATTTGAATTTTTTGTTTAATTTAAAAAAAGTGATAAAAATATGTTATTATTTATAAAATAAAGTAAATCAAGAGCGCCATTCATATGTTTAAAATTGATAACGACTTTCTTAGCAAAAAGACAATGATATAAGTTTTTATGAATACAGGAATATACAATATTGGATAATGCGCATATACATATATAATATCCTTTTATAAAAGGAACGTCATTATTTCTGTCATTTTTCACAGAATTAAAAGAAAACAATTGTGAAAGGTCTTGCTTAATCTACTTCAATGATCCATCCCTTCTTATCTTGAATAGTACCAGTTTGAATTCCTGAAATGGTATCGTTCAACTCTTGACAAATGGTTCCAGAGCCCGTTATATATTCCATCCTGCATGTATTCAACTTAATTAATGTTTCATCCAATCTAAAAGGAATAATGAACTTTTTTTAGTATTAATAATTATTATTTTATTAATTTAAAACAATAGTATCTTTTAAACTTTACGGAAAACTTTAGTAAATTATTAAAATTAAGATGTATAATTTTTATATATCCGGTATGCCAACATTCAAACTGTAAAATAAAATTTAAATTCGAATTTATTGAGGTTGCAAAATAGTTTTAGAACTTAATTTATCCAAAATACTGCATCCAAAAAATTGAAATAAAAATAATTTCAAGAAATAGTATTTGAAATGAGTAAAAAATATTTCAATTCTAATAAGATAAATCATATATAACTTATAATGAAGATTGAAATAACTATTAACCATGAAAATATCCACTTAATATGTAGAATGATTTTTTTTTTTAAATAAGAAACTTATTTTGTTTTCTTAAGAAAATAAGACTCATACTTAATTTATTTTTTAAATAGACATTAACGCTTCGTATATTTTGAATAAATAACATTTGTCTTCCTTATATTTTTAGCAAAGCAGCATTCATCTTTCTTATATTTTAATATAGTATAACAATAATTTTTCTTACATGTTTAATAAATTAATGATGATTTTTTTTCATTTCTAATAAAATTAAATCCACCTCCCGTATTTTTTTTAAATATTAACTAAAACATAAATAAAATTACAAAATTCAAAATTAATATTTTAAATATAAAAATTAGAGAGATATGAGATAGTTGAATGTCATTTACTTTCACATGAATATGTATTTAAAGTTTTTATAAATATTATTTTATTAAAAATACAAGAAAGTTATATTTTTATTTTAAAAATAAAAGAAAATAAATATTATTTAATATTGTTTGAATAGATAAATATAATTTTCCCATGTTTAAATTAAGAATAATTAAGAAAAAAAATATCATTCCTTTTTTTTATCTATAATTATTATAAATACTTTGACGCTATAAACACTCTCTCACTACCCTGTATTTATATTTTTTTTCTTAGTTAATGGCTTGGTGTTACGAATAAGGCCATTATTTTACCTTTTATCCTGATATGTGATACTCCCTACAGGGGCAACACCTACAGCAGTTCCTGTGCAGAAAACTTCATCAGCTTCAATCAATTCATCCACACCAACAGCACGCTCTTCTACCTGAACCAAATTGGTCAATGTAACAACGTACTTCAAACAGAAAGTGACAAAAACAACATATATGTAGTTATATAAGACCTGATAGCCAAGATCACCCGCAATTTCAATGACACTTTTTCGGGTAATTCCGGAAAGAATAGTTCCATTGGTAGCAGGAGTAGCTATGCATTTTCCCTGTGAAGTGGAAGCAACTAGTTAAATCAGCCTGTTATAAACGAATATGGCTGAAGATTTGTCTTTAGAGTAATCTTTTAAAATGTGCACAACTGAGAAAGTAACACTTTACATTGAAGGGGAAGAAAAACAGTTCGAAGAATACCTTGGCAATAAAAATGTTACAAGAAGAGACCTCCTCCAGATTTTTCTTGGTGGCTGAATCAAGGTACAACACGTCTGAAAATCCTCTTTTCTTAGCTGTAGTTTGTGCCATCAAAACCTACACGAAATGCAAGATTGAGCACTCTATTACAAGATCTGAACTCCTTGAAGGTCACGTATGATCCATTTAGTTTGTGACGCGTTTCCTAGTTAAATTAATCAGGATCTACTGCTAGAGAAAAATTAAGCCTCTGTGATATACACGAATTGATTGAGTTTTTTTAGTGAAAGACGTGAAAGACATACCGGTGCATAATTGGAAATGGTTTTAACGTTTCCAGTGCCGCGGCGAGAAGCACGGTCAAAGTTCTCCTCTACGTGCAAGTTGAGCGGCGCCGAACCCTCCTGTGGTGGGAATAAAGCACTCCAAATGTTTAAGCAAAAAAATTGAAGTAATTGTTATGCGTAGCACAGATAAAGAAAATGAAATTTGAGAGACCTTGAAATAGTTGCGAACAGGGGAAGCGTATATGAGGAATGTGTATTCTGGTGCGGGAGCCAAACCCAAAACTGGACCCGTTCCCAAGAGCAGAGGCCTAAGATACAAGGACCCTTTTCCCGGTGGAGGAATCTGTTTAGCTTTTACAATTATCAGTTCAATTACACATTGCATGCCATCTATTTGTAGAATTGAAAGTCGAAGCAATTAATAGTTGAATAATTAGTTGTCGTACCCAACGTTTATTAGCCAAGACAGTTTGTTTCAAAGCATGAACGAAATGTTCTATGGAAGGGGATGCCATGCACATTCTTTCTGCACCAATCTTCATTCTAATGGCATTTTGTTCCGGACGGAAGAGTAGCACGCGCCCATTTTCTTTTCTGTATGCTTTTGTGCCTTCGAATAATCCCTGTTTTCGTATTTCAACAACAATTCCACCATTCCAACATAATCAAATATTAAATTCATACTCCTTTTTATCAACTTCTTATTGCATCTTATCACTTTTCATTTATCAAATATCGTTTTTCTTTCAAGGTTACGCTAAAAACATGATTCTCCTGCTATTACATAACTTTTTTATTTTGTTATCATTGTGTGTTTCTAAGTATGAAAATTACTTCATAATTACAAAGAAATAACAAACAAATTTAACTTCAAGAAAGAGTATATGCTCTCCAAAGTCCGTCCTCCTTATTTTATGACATTCTGCAAGGAAGTGATGTTTTTCTTCTTGTAAGTCTTCTCATGAATCTTAATAAAGGAACTACTAAATGAAACATACATATGCAATAGGAATCATAAAGATATTCAATATATTTTATAATTAATAAAAAAAACAATAAAAGAAACTAAGGATTATGACAAGTATGGTTGATTATCTCATCCAATTTCTAAGTAAAAAATGCATCTTTTTTCTATAAAATGCTAAAATTTCTTCTTGTTTCATTAGCGAATAGATATGTTTGTACCTTATGCTCGTACTGACATATTTATTATTCTAAATATTCATCAAATAATTATTTTACAGAAAAAAAAGTCACAATAAATAAAATAATTACATATTTTATTTTCTCAATATCAAATATATAAAAATATATATAAATATTAAATAATCAAATAACAGTTAAATAAAAATTATATAATTATGAAAAAATATAAAATATTATCTTAAATTTTTTTATATAAGATAACTAAAAATTAAAAAAAGAATTTTTATAAATTTTTATATTTTTAAAAAAATTAAAGGTATTTTATTAATTTAAAATAAAACAAAAATGTATATTAATATAGATATATACATATTTATCTACATTCTCATGCCTAATTTAAAAAATCACATATTCATATTTATACTTGTGTTTTGTAAAAACAATATTTATCAACATATTCATTTCTTATCTTTAAAAGAGAATAACGTAAGAAAATTTAAAACAATTTATTAGACACTTGTTCATAATTCATTATAAAATTTGTTGAAATTCAAATGTGATAATTCATAATATCGCCCAGGCTGTAGATTGGTTACAGATAAGAAGGCTATGGTACACGTGTTTGTGGCCCAACTTGAGGTCTATGACCAAACTTAAAGTTTGGTGAAACCTTTATTTCAGGTGTATTTAATAAAGGAAAGATAATTACAGAGTCTTTAAAGTTTAACAAGCTATCTTATTTAAATAAATATAAAATTTACTTTTAAAATACTATTGTTATATTAAATTGTTCACCCACATATAAAACATGTTAAAACACTTATTGAGAGATACCTATATTATTTAAAATTTTACTGCAAGTAGACTCATAAATAACAGTTAAATTACAACCTAAGTGAATGTTTATATTTTAGTAATAAATTATATTTAACTCTAATAAATGTAGCCTACTTAGTTTTAGTTTGTTTTATGTTTTTGAGTAATATATACTTATTTTATATTTCATGATTTTTTTAATATATAATTTTTTTTCATTGACTTATTACCTCATAATTTTATTTAGAGATATATTAATTCTATCTCAAAAACTTTAATATTCAATTAATCTTTAAAAAAATGAAGCTTGACCTAAAAACAAACCAAATAACGTACTAAACTTACTCTTCAGATTTCTCGTACAAACAAAAATCACTTATTTTTATTCCTACTTTTCTTATTTTTGTTCCTAGGCTTTTTTTCCCTTGAATTTTTCAAAATTTTTTATTTTTGACTAAATATTAAACTTAGACACAATTAAAATTCACTCCTATTTTAAATTAATTTTGATACAATTTTATCATCAAACTTTAAAAATAAATAAATATAATTTTTTTAGATAAATTTAATTCTGCGTTAGGCTAAAATTGTATTTAATTTTTTCAGTACTTTGTAATTTCTTTTTAAATAACTAAATATGATCGTTTATCTAATTTTATATGTATCAGTCAATTTGAAAACTAATTACACCACATACTTGTAAATCATAGCTTGGTTTACAAACAGCTGGAACTGAGCTATAAACTTTAAGAATGAGATTATGAAAGACAGGAAGGTTTTATGAGGTAGACATATATAAAGTTAAAACGTAAAGTTAAAACGTAAGTTTCCTAAGAAGAGAATTTGAAATGACACAGACCTGACCATAATTTAGGACTCCGGCAGCTGGACTGAGTTTAATGTTCCCATATCGACTGAGTTGGCCTTCTTCAAAATGTTGGCCCTCACAACATTTAGTAATGTACATATAATCAGTAGCCATCAATCCAAATCCAAGGCTGTCCCAATCCACAACAGCATACTCCTCATCACTGTGTTTGTTTTGTTTTTAAAAATAACAACAAACACTTACTTAATAAACATTAAAATAGGTATAAATACGTAGGATAACGATATTTTAACAATATTTTAATATTATTTATATATTATATATTATTACGTGATTGGTGATTGGTTCATAATAATATTTATGATTATTATTATTGATTATAGAATAATTTTAGATAAATCACATAATTACTGTTAAATATTGTCAAAATATCGAGTAATAGATGATATATCCATTGTACCTGTAAGTAGGGTTGGGGCTCTCAAGAGGGTACGGCTGAGAAGTAAACCAATTGTGCATTCCGATCTGTTACAGCATAAGTCTGTGTTCAGATAACAATTCAAATAAAATGTTCTACCAATACTCTTCATTTTTTTTCTTATTTAGGTTGCGAGAGTACAACGTTGCTGTCCAATTTTCCATTTTTAAACAAAATTTCCACGTTTTTCTTATTTAATTGCACTTCTATTTATTATTTTTTTAACTTGATTTCGTGTAATTTTAATTTTCTTCGTTGTTATTGTTCAGTTCTCCTGATTTTTATATATTTGCTGTTATATTAAATTTTGTTCAATAATGAATAAAAATATAGTAAAGGTTTTTGCATACCATTCATTTGTATGGATATGAAAAGTAAAGTACATAAAATAATAAAATATTAAGACAAAAAAATATTATTAAAATGGTTGAAAATAACGTAACACAGTAATATTTTATTCTTTAAAATTGGGTATCTATATAAAACAAGCACAAACTTGTATCATAGGATTAAAAATTAAACAGTAAAATATAATAAGCTAATTTAATGGATAGATTTAGTATATAACTTTTTACTTCAACTGCGAATGGAATAACTCGGATGGGTATAAAATTAGATATCAACTATTCTTTTATTAATAGAGAAAGTTAAATCTAAATATGAACTAACTAAGTTTGTATATAATAAACAGATTTAGATTTTAAATAAAATTAGTTAGGTAAAGCAATTAAAAAAAAAAACTAATAGATTACTTAAATTATCAATTTAGAATGCGGATGAATTCAATTTGATGAACACTCCAATTTGTTGAATATAAAAATAGAAAACGTGGCAGAAACGTATAATTTGAGGACACTAAAAAGTGAGAAAAGAAAACCACGAGAAACATCTTCTCCGAAGATGAGGATAAGGAAGGTGGAAACACGTCCTCATGGGCATCGCAATGTTAAGGAGCCTACTAGAATTAACAACATTATCTTCAATTTCATTTGTTCATGATAATAATAAACTTTCATTTAATATTTTTATATTGTTAACTAGATTAATCATCTCGACAGAAATTAAAACGAATAATTGAACTATGATCCTTTTTTCTTTTTTAAATTCTTGTATAGAAATTTTAGTGAAACACAAATTAACTCAATACAAAAAATACTTAGGTTTCGTTAAATAAAAAACCGCATAGGCTTTGGAGACAAAGTTTTTAGAATAATGATTTAAATAAAACAAATCAAAGTTCAAAAACTATATATATATATATATATATATATATATATATATATATATATATATATATATATATTATATCAAACTTTAATTATTAATGTTAAATTATCTAGTGAAACTTATTGCATGAGAAATATAAATCATAAATATTTATTATACAAATTTTACAGTATTAACCAAACATTATCTTTAAAATGACTTTTAAATAATTATTATAAAAATTAAAAGTAAAATCTTAGTGTATATAATAATTTATAAATACATGGAGTAATACAAAAATTTCTTAATATATTATTTATTGTACATGAGCCATCATCTAAGTTGGAAATTAAAAGAAAATTAAATAAATTATTAAATTAATAATAAAAGATAAAATTATAATTAAATGAATAAGAAAAAATAGTTATTATTAGATATAATAAATAAACTTGTTTCCATAAATGTTACATGAACTTGTTTCGGTGAAAAATGTAGTCCTACAATCCCTAATTGTTATTATAATAAAAGAGATGAGTTTTTTTCATTTATGCTTCTATATCTTTTATTTATCAAGTAAGAAAGAGCTGGAAAAAAATAAGTAAAAGAAAGTGAAATGTTAATTATCGTTTGATTGAATCTCTAAAGCACCCAAAATTAAATAAAGAATATTAAATTATAGTTTATTTAACTGAATTTTCATAACATAAAAAAAACAACATATTATCTTTTTAATGTAAATAAGAATAACATAATTATTAAATCTTTATATTATTTAATTTTTAATTCTTATTTTCCAGGCTAAATGGGGTTTTTATCCTATAAGATTCATTCAAAATATAAAAACAAAATTCAAACCTAGAGTTCAAAACGACAACGAGTTTTTAGGTGCACATGAAGATGATACACAGTAGTTATCTGTCTTTGTCACATGAGCATCCTCGAGAATTTGTACTCTCGTGGCTGCAGAGGGCATAATGGTCCATCAAATAGTAGTTCTGTACTATAAGAAAATTTGATCTCTTCTTTACTACTCAGATACACTAAGGTGGATTTGAGTTCAAATGTTTATTTTGATTTATTATTAACTTAAGTGATACTTTAGATCATTACGCATACATTTTATGTTATCTTGGAAAAAAATGCCAAAAATATATGAAATATTTATCGCGAACATGATAGTTAATATTCTTTCAGACATTTTGATTTCCCTAAATTACACAAGTTAATAGTGTAAATATTTTAAATAGAAGGTGTTGAACATTTTCTTTTCATAAGAATTATCTGAAAAGATTATATGAACTACACATATACATTAATTTTAGTGCCATTATCTGAAACAGTGTACGATGAAGCGCATTCATAAGAAGAGGATGGAAAAGAAAACGTAGGAAAGTAAGACAGACCTTGGAGGACGCAGAAGGCGAAACATTCTGAAGAAGCAATCTCCTGAAACTGGGAAAGGAGCTTCGAATCATTGTGCTGGCTGCAATGGTGAGGGAATTAGGATCCGAAACGCAAAATGCTTGAGAAGGAAAAATTGGAGGAGGAAGAGGGAAGAGAGATAAGAGATACAGCCTGCTCTATACCATGAATACCATTATTTATATTTATATACTCTGTTTTTGGTTAACATTGCACGTGGAAAACATATTTAAACGTTAAATTTGAGCATAATTATTTTTCAACTGTAATTTACTCCCTTAATTATTTCCTATATATTATATAAAAAGTTAATATCTTTATGCAGTAGTTAAAATAATTGAAAATTTGAAGATAAGGATAATGAAAAGTTTACCATCTGATCTTCTGGTGTAAAAGTTAAAAGGATGAATCCTGGAAGGCCAGCACCGATCGAGGTGGCTGTACATATCCAAAATCCATTGCCCATTACCCACTACACATATCCACGTATATCCATATCCTCTCTCATCCATCGTGCAAATTAATTATTCAGAAATATCTGGTAAAGTGGAGAAAAAAAATCTAATACTCTTCAATCTTATGTTTGATTTTAAAAGCTTTAATTAATAATTTTTTTATATTATTAGTTATTATATTCTTTTTACCTAATTGAATTCATATTTCTTTGAAATACTGCACATGTCAAAATTTATGTGATATGTTCTATTTTAGAAATGATGATGTATCAAAATTATAGAAATGACACATGGACCTTTTGAAACTGTTATAAAAATATATAAAAACCAAAATAAATATAAAAATAAATTACTAATTAATTATTGAAAAAATGCAAACAATCTTTTTATCTAAACAATTTAATTAGAAAAACTTTTTCAAGTTTAAATTACTTCTTTACTTTATCAAATTACTGTTTCATATGTTTATACATATATTTTATAGAAATATGAAATTAATATGCACTATATACCCTTCAAACATTTATTATTTCATTTATATTGGTCAATAAATATAAATTAAATTAATAATTTCTATACAATTGAAATTGTGATTTAATTCAATGTTTTTAACAACATTCTATATAATTTCGTAGTATTTAAGAAAATAGTTTATTAATCGTCAATTTAAATATAGAAACTAGACAAACTCAATGTGAGATAATTTACAGTGAATGTCACTTTGTATAGGAACTACATTTATATTGAGGTGCCTAGTGCTATGTGGTTGACACTAGGCACTTTTTTTGTTGATGAGATTTTTTTTTTTAATTTTGAAGAGACATCACATGTGGAAGACTTTTAGGATTGTTAGAGTTTTTTGGAAGATCTTCATCATGGTTATTTTAATTATACACATATATCTTTCTATTCAATGTTAGTATTTTATTTCTATATTTAATGCGTTTTGTAGTTTTATCATCCATAGTTTAATATTTGATTCATTAGATAATGAAAAATATTTTTTTTGTGATTTAAAACTAAAACAAAATATTTAATTAAACTTGTATTTAAGAATATAGTTTGACTCGTTAGTTATCTTAAATATTTGTTATGAGAGTAGATTTGCTTATTAAGTACTCAAGAAATAAAATCTTAATAAAGACATTTAAGTTCATTTTTCTAATAAATTATGTTTTGAGTAAATATGTAAGTTGACATTAACTTTAAATTGACATTAACTTTAAATTGGAAAGAAAGTAATTAATTATATAAATGAGACTGGAGTTCAATAAAGTCTAACCAGAAGTAACATATCATATCATTTCTAATCTTTTACAAAATTTAAATGTTTGATAAAATCTATAAAAAAAATGTTATTTGCTTTGCATAGTCTTAATTCCTTAAACATGAACACAATTATTCTTTTGTTTAAACTCAAAAATGTTAACTTAGTCACAAAATGTTAGCAATGAAAAAAAATTCGACAATTAAACATATTTTATTGACAAATTTAATAATTTTAATTATTAATAGATATCTTTGTTAGCAATTGGTAAATTAGATTTTTATTATGGACAAAAATATTCATTAGTAATGAATCTATAAGTAAAATTTATAAAGTAATTTAAAAGTTTTACCTTAATCAAAGTCAAAAGGTTAGTAGTGACATTTTGAAAATATTAGAGCTGCAGAAAGAAAAATATGGGATGCAATAAGAAACCCCCTTAATTATAAAAGGTTAGACTTGTGAGCCCATGTAAACTCAGACTCTTACTTCCTGCACTCCTCCAATTTCTTTGTCCACTACTCAAATTGTACTTCTGATTACACATTTTGAAAACTTTTCAGAATAAGTTTTTCAGAATTTAAAAAAAAAATCCAAAATGATATTTTTAGAATAAATCTACAAAGCATGAAATACATTTCAAAAATTTTTTTTTGCGGAATAAGATTTCTTAAATAAACTCTTCCAAACACATATAATGCTTTTAAAAAAAATGAGTTTTCTATAACATTATTACATGAAATGTTGTTCAGAGAGAATTTTCTGAAATACATAAAATACATTTCGAAATAAAACTGATGGCTCATAGGAGCTGTATACTGCAATATACCCAAAACGACATAAACTACCGTTGCAGAACTGAAAGAGAAGATAAAAAATACTCCTATGTTTCTTCGTCAATTCTGTACATGTTTAGATTGGAGTATCATCATCAAGACAAATAAAGAAAAAAAAAAGTGGAATATTACCAGGAGGACACGTGTTCCAATTAGGTCACCACCAAAAGTGTATTTTTGATTCACTTCAAGCTTTTCTATTAAATTGCTTAACGCATAAGATATAGAATCCTATTACCTCCTTCTCCACTACACAAAAGCGAATGTACCAATATGTATGGCATAATTTTCAAATATGTAAAACAAACATTTTTCAAATAATTAAGAATTAAATCAATCACTTTTGAAGGAAAAAAATTAAAATAGTCAACTTATAATTTTATAAGCTCGAAATTTGTTATTATCTTCACAGCTTTACACCCAATATTTTCATCCAAACGATAGTGTTAGAGGCTTATGACATCTCTGATGAATTACATTTTTATTTATAACTATTTTTATCCAAATTGTTTAATTTTTTAACTTAGCATACATATTAAGAGTTTATAAGATTTACTAGTTTAACTCTTCCCTAACCAAATACTAACACCTAAAATTATTTATTAAAAAAACTTAACATACACATTAAATATTTAATGCAGTCATCCAAAAATATTTGTCAAACAAAAGTGAAAAGAATTTATAATGTTTTCAATAAAATAACAGTAGGAGTACTTAAAAAAGCTCACATTTGGTTACTACAACTACATATGTTTATATAATTGGTCCAATCATAGTTTAATCACGCTTATCACACACTTATCACTGATTATCTTATAATGACTCTACTAATATTCTTTTATTATTCTAGTATCATTTCTATACTAGTGCAGGCCTTTAACGTTACACGTATAACGTCGAAAATTCAACGTAAAAATTGATCGGTTACATTTTTATAAATAAAACTTCATTATAGAAGTCGGTTCCTCGAGGGTCAGACGTCAAATCCTCCTTTAGACGTCGGGTCCAAGATCAGACGTAAAAAAGATTCGAAAATATCTCATTTTAATCACTTTTCGAACCGTTATTGTGCGCGTTTTTCTCCTGATCCTCACAGCGGTACCTATATACTCCCTCACCTTAACGGCGACAATTTTTTTTTAAAAAAAACCCATAAATTGACATATGTTGTTCTTACAACATACGTCAATTAACGTCTGTTATAAATGCAACAGACGTGAATTGATGTCTGTTCAAAGACAACAGACGTCAATTTACGTCTCCTGCTATGACGTCAGACATTTAACAGACGTTAAAAGCCTAAAATAACATACTTTAAAAGTCAATTTTGTGTTAATGCTAATTAGATTATTTAGGCTGATTGGTTCAGTTAATTATAAAAATTCTTAATTAGCTTTATATATGATTTTTAACTATTATTTACATAAGTTTCATTTATGAAAAATAATGGAGAAAACAAGATTGGCCAGGAAGAAAAAAAGACAAAGAGTTGTGGTTAGAGTTGAAAGATGCTACGCACCCATCAAGGAAGCAAGTAATGACAAGTGAAAAACGAAAGCAACATCCACTATCAAACATGTTTCTCAAGCTTTCATATAACATTTTAATTACTCGTTTTTTTTTTCTCACTCTTAATCTTTGAATCCTATTGTTCGGAACCATCATCAAGATTTCATTATTTTGGAGGAGCCTTATTTTAACTCTAGTTTAACTAATTTTCTGATTCATGAAAATCAAATACAATTTTTTTTAATTTATGTTTTCTTACCAAAATCGCTTCTCTATATGCATTTCCTACCAAGGCTAAGTTGCTTGTGAGTGAGATTAAAGTCAACTTTGGATTAGTGATTTGTTTTCATAGGATTGGAAAATGACTGCCATTACAGGAAATTTTGAGATCATCAGAACTTCACATCTAATAATGGGTTATTTGGTAAGTCTCAATGTCACGGACCAAAATTATATATATAGAAAAGAGACGTGAAGGGGTGTTAAAAGTATTTTGTTTCCTAGTGGTGTGAATCAGAATTTGAAGTAAAAAATCAGCAAAGACTGAGCCATCAAACCTGTTCGTGTTTATGGTTCGTGAATATATGAAACAAATTATAATTATTCAATGTGAAGAAATGGTTTATGATCAGTATACGAATATTATTGAGATGAAAATATTTTATTAACTAAGCATGTTATCCTTATAAAACCACCTACAAAATATATGGTACATTATATATGAGTATAGTATATTATATATGAGATATATAATATTAGAAATTTTATAATTTAAAATAAAATCAATTTATAATAAACCTATAGTTAGTTTTCTTTCTATTTCATTGATGTAGGATATCATTTAGAAGCATAAATGAGATCAATGTAAATTATAATTTAAAGATTGTTACTAGCATATTTAATAGTCATAGAAATTAAAACCAAAGAAAATTTAAATATATTTTTTTTTCAGAATATTTTTAAAAATAAAACTGTGATAAACAAAAATTCGAAATGGATAATATGTTAGATGTATGATGATGAAATTTAACCATGTCACTCGATAGAGGGATTTTTCCTCACTTTTCAACCTTCACCCATTAGAGATGACCAATTCCCATAGTTTGAAACACCTTTTACAAATAAAATCGTGACAGACACTATCTTAAATGCATGATGTCCTAATTTTGAATAAAATCGATGTTTAATGTCATGATAAAAACATTTTGTTTTGCAATGTCACTTAAAGGAGACGAATTATATTTTTACTTTTTTTTACATATTAATTTATTATAGGTTAAGATAATTCAATTATCTATATTTCATATATTAATTTTTGTTGATAAAAAATAGATGTTAATAACAACATTTAATGCTTAATAAAAGGGAGCTGAAATGATGATTTAACGAGAAGTAATGTACATATATTTTAGTTGAAATAAGACAATAGGGGTTAAAAAAATATGATTGGAAGGTGATGATTGATATGAATCACCGACGAATCAATTAATTCAAGGGATGATGATAGAGAGATTGAAATGGAAAAGATGAGTTTAGCCTTAATTATTTGAATTTTCTTCACCTTTAATAGTTGTGTATGGAATTAAAATTTTATAAATAAGTTTTGTAGACTTTTAAGAAAAAAAAATAGTACTATTCGCATCATCCATATATTAATAGTCCCTAAAACAAGAGGGGTGTGGTGAAATTAGATAGATATTGATGACTTAACCAGAGTGGGGAGAATGAAAATGATGAATTAAAGCAAAGGAAGAAAAAGCAGTTTGATAGTAAAAATGTACTAGAATAGAGACGAAAGAGAGAAAAGAAAAAGATAGATAGCTTAAAAATGAAGGATAGATGGAAATGAAATAGCGGTGCAAAGGATGGAGTGGGTGGACCAACCAATAATTTCACATGATTGGGTATTTGATTCTAAAGTAGGATTATGATGATGAATTGATGATGCCTATCAGGCGTACAAATATTAAGATGGACAGTTAGTAACTATGCCAAGAAACTTGAAGAATGTTTTATAAGTTTGATTTTTGCAAGGAAGATGGGATGTTGGAGATAAGGTTTGAGATATGTTCCGGGCTTTAAGGCCCATCAACCACTGAGATATGGGATTTGTGCTTGTAGTTTCTTTTCTTTTCTTTTTTTCTTTTCTTCCTTACCAATGATTCATGTCAGCAAAGCCATCACCTTTGTCTGCACTATCGATACAGTTCTGGTTTTGATTGCAATCTACGTAATCATTTCGGTACTCTTTCTGCGTTATTGTCGTTCATCACCTAGCATCTGCTTCTTTCTCTTTCGATCCATTACCCCACTATTCATTCACTGAAAAAGATTGGAACATCAAATACACAAAAAATCATGTTCAAAAGGTTTTGCTGTAACTAAGGTTGGTAGTGTTTTGCTTCATTAATCATTGGCATATGACACTAGGATTTGAAAATCCAAGTGTGAATCTAAGTCCAATAGTAGATAAAAATAAAAAAATAAAGAACTATATAAAGATGAAAAATCCATTAATTTATTGTTTTAAGGTTTTCGATAAATAATAATATTAAAGGTTATAGTTAGAATAATATGTTATTTGTGTTTGTGTTTTTTTAGTAAAGGGTATTTAGATAAACAAGTTGTCCCGTTAAAATGAATGAGGATCGGAAATGATGTGGTTGTGGTGTTAGATGTCTTAAATGTTTACATAATTTAATGAAAATAATTATTAATTTTAAGTTATGTTTATTTTCTTCAAATTTCTTTTATCCCAAACCGTATAAGTTCTCTTTTTATGCCATTTATTTGATGGCTTTTGCTTCATTTAAAAAATAAGAGACTTGACAAATTTTCATAGACTTTATAGGACATAAAATTAGGCTTAATGTCCTATTTTGTCTCCAGTTTCGCTCGAAAATGTCAAATTAGCCCATTCTTTCAAAAATGCGTCAATTACGTCCTCACTTAATAAAATTTGCATCAATGAAATCCCTTCCGTTAAATCCGTACAAACGGCGTTAATTATTTTTCTCTTTCTTCTACTTAGATAATTAATGCCGTTTGTACGGATTTAACGGAAGGGATTTCATTGATGCAAATTTTATTAAGTGAGGACGTAATTGACGCATTTTTGAAAGGATGGACTAATTTGACATTTTTGAGTGAAACTGGGGACAAAGTAGGATATTAAACCCATAAAATTATAATGAAATTTTGATTTTTGTTTGTCGAATTCACTGTTTTTATGGAAGTCCATATTGATTTTAATCGTCTAGAAAATTAGAACACCAAAATAATATATAATTTAGATTAGAGACTTGGGATCAATTCTTATGATTTGGATTGGGTATACTAGAACAGATATATTTATGGGTGTGTTTTTATAAATTTGGTATATAAACTAAACTCTAAGGTTGGATGCTGATAACTTAAAGTTAATGGATTATTTAATTGAATTGAAAGTTTTTTTTTATAAAAATAAAATAAAATTGACTGGTCCTTTTTGATAAGTTTTTTTAATTATAGTTTTTTTTTAAGTTTAAAGATGAGATATTAATAATTAAACTGATAGGAGATAAATTTTCATACTTGTTAAATACTCTTTATAATAAAATATTTAAAATACATGTAATTGAATTATTCAAGTTAATTGGCTTTATTAGATTTGTGATATTGAATTATTTCAATATTTTTTTTGCATAAATTATCTTGATTATTATAATTGTGCAAGTTTTTTTCTCAAATAAATCTATTTTCATAAAAAATTACACAAATAAAGCTGTTTAAACGTATTTACATATAATTAAACCTGTTTACCAATCACATGTCGCAATTAGGTGTCCGGAACTCAAATTTTGACATATAAAATCGAAAAATTTAAATTACTGACCGTGGTTCCTAAAACATTAATTAATATTCATTTGTACATATTTTATTTTTAAAAAATTGTTTCAGGAGAACAATGGGTAGAGTATTTCAATAAATTTTATTTTTATTTTTTTACTTCTGAAGTTTTTTCAGTTAGTTATATAATTCAAACTTTCCCTCGTCGGGTAATTAATTATTTGATCTTTTGATTTTATTAATCTCTAATTTTTAACATAAGACTGTGTGTAAGAGATTTTGAAAATATTTTTCATCAGATATTTTATAATTTTTACAAAAATATTCCATTTTCTACTCTTTCTGGAAGAGTGCTTTAAAGAATAATGATCTCATAAATTCAACTTAAACAAAAGTCTACAATAATAAGAAAATTGAAAAATTGTTGATATATTCACTTCAACTTCCTTTAAAACATCATCAATACATGTAATTGAACTAGGATAATTCATATTTATACCGTTAATATTCACCTTAAACTAATTAAAAGATGGAAACTGCTTTGTAATATCCATAAATAAAATGAAACTATATTCTATCATCACAAGTTTTAATATTGAAAATTTTCAACACAAAAAAATAACAAACAATATTATTCATATACTTAATATATTTATTCTCAATTATATGTACCAACTTTATAACTTAAGAAAACAACAAAAATAAAAACAATTGAAACCTTAAATATATTTTAGTTTTCTATCCACTAAATCATCTTTATAATTATAATAATAACAATCATTTTAGTTAACGAACTAAAAAACACTACATAAATGAAACAATCAAACTCATATATTGAAAAATTGAAGCTTTTGAAACACTCACTTCAATAATTCCCACAACCACAATTAAATAGTATGAAAATTTAGTTTCATATAAGAATTTGTTCAAATTTGATTTCTCTTCTTTTCTTTTCAATTTTCCGTCACTTTTACTCTATGCTCTCAAACTCTCTCAATATTATTCTTTTTATTTGTAAAAAGTCAACACATTAAAGTTTACGATAATTCACCCATATTCTTCAATCAACCGATTGAGATGACCCGTTAAATTTATAATATTCCTTTTACTTACAAGAAGATAAAAAAAGACTATATTCCATTCAATGAATTAATAAAAGCACCATACTTAACAGAAATCGAAAAGAAAAACCTTCACAATTCTAACCTTTTAAATATTCTAAATTAACTATTATAATATATTATGTTCAGTAAAATGACGATTTAGTGTTTCGTGAAAAAAACAAACTTGATTATAATTATTTAAATTAAAAGAACGTAATGAAAGAAAAATCATGGATGCTAATCATTATTTCCTTAACATAATACAATTAAACTGCAAAAGGGTGAAATATCATGTGCATGATGGAGTTTTTCTATTGTGGCGACTACTTTCCACGTATACTATATACCACATACAATGACACAGCCGCATAGCTTTTGTAGGATTTGTCCGCTTACCAGAGACTTAAAATAAATTACCTAATAATTATATTCTCATTATTAATGAATATCGTTTAATAGATTTAATAAACTTGTTATTCAATCCATAAAAGATTAAGTTGGAGTTTAGATAGATTTAACTTGACTGAAAAAAACTCAATTCAATATACTTAGATTAGATTAAATCGTGGAGTTTTTTTAATATTTACTATAAATACTTTACGTTTTCAAAAATAATAATAATAATAATTTAAACGTTTCTGTATTTTAATAATTAATGTGTCAATTTATTTAAATGATAAAAAAGTTAAAAAATATTTATATAATTTTTTTTATCTGTAGTTAATTATGTTTTTGCAGTAAATTATTAATTCCATATTTATAATTAAAAATAATAAAATATTTTTTTGTAAGGAATATTATTTTATAGAAGATAAAAATTCAATAAAAATTTTAATATCAAGTAGATTTCTTCTATTAAAGAAAATGACGATATACATCATAAAAATATAGTTACAATAAAAATGCACTTAAACATTTCGATTTCAGCAAATAGAAAAGCATATGATCCTTATGACACGGCTTTGCAATTTATTATAAACTGCCTATGGAAATAACAAAATTTTTAAATACAGACAGCTCAAAATATATTTTTATTAAAAATATCTCTTAAACATAATTTTAAAAGAAATCCTTTTACAAAAGATAAAAATAAGCTTAGTAAAAAATAAGTATACTTTAGTTTGTTTTGGATGCTTTTTTATTACTGCTTTCCATAAAAACTTTCTATCATAGCAATATTAGTAATTTAAGACTTTGTTGTATTTTCCTTTAATGCATTAATTATTTCATTTGTTTCTTGATGAACAATAATAAAAGGGTCCCCACCAAAAACCCTCTCCACTATAAATTGTTCTCTTTGGACCATTCCACATCTCTCTCGCTCTCTCCATTCGTTCATCTTCTACCTCTCACTCCTCTTTGCGCATTGCTGTAGACTGTTCATAAGATTACTGCATCAATTGAACTCTGTTCATTAGATCTATCTCAGAATATCATGGTCTTAGGTACCTCTAACCTTCACCTAGGTCTTGGTCTTGGCCTCCAAGATCAGTCACAAGAAACATGCATGAAGAGCCATGAACGAAGGCAAAGACAAAGACAAAGCCAGAAAAAGAAGGATTCCGATGAATGTTTTGATTTTCACCGTCGTGCTTCTCCTCCAAGTGCAGTGTCTTCGTTTCTCAACTCATCAAGCATCATCAAGAGAGAGCGAGATGAGTTGGCCGGAGAAGAAATTGAGTTAGAGGTAGAGAAGTTTCCCTCAAACTTAAGAGTTGTGGATCTCGATGAATATGGTTACTCCAAGAAGAAGCTGAGGCTCAGCAAAGAACAATCTGCAGTCTTGGAAGATAGCTTCAAAGAGCATTCTACTCTCACTCTGGTATATTTATTTTTACTACTTTTTCATTTTATCAAACTTCTCTTCCTCCCTTATTACAGATCCTTAAATAGTAAATCTTTTAAAGTTCTTAGACTTTTCTGAATGCACTTATCTCACAATTATTATCAGTTCTCAGTCATTTCTAGTGGATGTACTATTTCATCCATTTCACTTTAGGTGTAGTTTAAGTTTTTCTATGAATTTTTAAATTACTTCTTTTCTAATACAAGAATATTAATCTTATTCCAAATAAATATTAAGACTAATTTCATGAATCAAATAAACCAGAGAGAAACTATGGTTCAGTAACTATTGTTACATTACAAATTATAACCTAAGTGGGAGAAAAATATATATAGTATTTTAAGTTTTATTGAAAAGAATATAAGAATATTTTAGTAAAAGTTTTCAGAATTGGTAAAAGTGTCGTAATAATAATAATAATAATAATAATAATAATAATAATAAGGTGAATTTAGAATATATGAATGAGTATATAATCTTATCTTACACTAATTTTATACATGATTATTTTGATTCTTAATATATATCTTGATGTTTTAATTCAGACACAGAAGCAAGGATTGGCAAAGAAACTGAATCTGCGGGCGAGACAAGTGGAAGTATGGTTTCAGAATAGGAGAGCAAGGTGAGTTATAATTTCTCTGATATTTGAACTGCATATTCCCCCAAATACAAATCCACGTTCAGTCTGTATTTCACTCCCTTTTTATAATTTTTAATAAATTTTTAGTAAAACTATCAATGAAGTACTCGTCTATTATAAATAATCATTAAAAAAAATTGTAGATTGATTTATAACAGCCAAATTTTTTCACTTCATAACCTTTAACAAATTATCCACATAAGAATTACCATGATAAAATATAATAAGCACTGTAATTATAATAATTAATAAAAAAAATTATGCTTCTAACTATTTTCTTTATCTTTACATTATTCCATAATTTTAACATAAGTTTTAACAATTTTTTATTTTTATAAAGGTTATAATAATGGTTTTTATTTCCACTTGTTATATTTATGTCTATATATATATATATATATATATATATATATATATATATATATATATATATATATATATATATAAAGGGAATTATCATTTTTGTTGTTCATAATTTTTTTATTTTTATTCTTCAAGTTATCATTTTAACATATATATATATATATATATATATATATATATATATATATATAAATAAAATATAATTAATCAACATATATATTCTATTTTATTTTTTAACTATAAAAAATCATTAGTTCTTTTTCACAATCGTATTTTATTTAATAACTTATATAACTCACCATATAAATCTTTCACTTTTTATTATTTAACCAAGATAATTTATTTCTTTTCATAGATTAGCTGAAGCATGTGACGAGATGTTTCTTATTCAATTACTATTGTTTATATAAACAATGTTGTGTAAGTATGTAAATCAATAAAAATACAGTTTTTTAGGTCAAGAAACAGAAGAAGAACTAAAACAGAACAAAAAAGGCACTTTAATAGTTTTAGTATTAGAAGTATACATTTTTTAAATGATAGTAAGAAGCTCTTAAGATTTAAAAGAAAGCATTGAATGAAGTTATAATGATACATCATAGGTATAGTAATGATATCGAGTGTGTGGAAATATCAGTGGCTGGTGGCAATGATATTATATATATATATATATATACATGTGTGGTGTGGTAGGACAAAACTGAAGCAAACGGAAGTGAACTGTGAGATACTGAAGAAGTGCTGTGAAAGTCTAACAGAAGAGAACAAGATGCTGCAAAAAGAGTTGGAAGAGCTTAAATCGATGAAAACAGCATTGCAGGGACCCCTTTTTATGCAGCTTCCAGTGCCAAACCTTACAATATGCCCTTCCTGTCAGAGAATTTCCGGTGGCAGCGCCGCCACCACCAACAGTGCCTCCCCTCCTACCACCACCACCACCTTGCTTGTGGGACCAAAGCCCCGTCACGATCACCACTTCTATAAAAATAACTATACATTCACACAATCATCAGCAGCTTGCTAGCCAAACAATACAACTTAGTTAAAATAAATTCAACTTTTTTTACTGTTAAAAATCATTTAAAATTATGATGAAGACTTTCTTCTTTTTATCATTTTTTCTAATTTTAGTTTCTTGTTTAGTGCCTTATGTATATCACCTCTACCAATGATATACACAGTATATATAATCTTCCTGCAATTATTTTTATGGGAATTTATCCTGATATTGTAAACTAGTAATGATCGATCAACAGATGTTAGATTTGTTTTGGCTTCACCCATCAAACTTGTCAATTATTTTTAAATTACAAATTAAAATAAAAAATAGTTTAAAAATTTAACTTATTTATATAATTTCTTTTAAGGACATATATATATAATAATATTGTAACTTAAATCATTAACATTTACACATTAAATTAGAATTATTAGTTGTAATAAAATAATTTAAAATATAAATATAATAATAATTTTAAATTAATTAATTAAAAGCATAACAATATTTATATAATTAATTTTTTTAATATATATATATATATATATATATATATATATATATATATATATATATATATAATTTACTAACTTATGTAACTTTTTCAAGTATACAAAATTTTAGTTGACAAAAATATTCTTATTCATAAAATAACATGTTTTAAACATAGAAATATTTTAATAATTTTTATTTTTAATTTAAAATAAAAAATAAAAAAATTAGGAATTATTTAAATACTCTTAACCTTAAAATTTAGTATTCATGATAAAATTTGATAAGAAGTTAACAAACCTCTATTTTATATATATATATATATATATATATATATATATATAATTAAAAAAATTTAAAAAAATGCAAGTCAATCCATCCATTAGTAAAATAGATTATAAATTCTAGACCGTTTTATTATAGCGGGTCATCTGGCCCAATCCTTTTTGGTAAGTCAATGACAAACCGAATATTTCTATTTTTTTTTTTGTTTTACTCTTATGTATCATATGAAATAGTAGTATGGTTCATTTGGATCCCTAGTCATAAGTTTAAAAATAATTTTTTAAAACATAAAGTGTAGAACTAAGAGAGTTTATCAAGACCCATATTTCATTTTTTTAAAATATTTTCATTATTTTTTCAATTAATAAATGAAATTATTTGTGTTAAACTATTTTTAGAAAACATAAATCATTCAGTATTTTATAAGTTGATGGATATTTTAAACATAATAATTCAAATTTAAGAACTAATGTTACATTACAACTAGCTTTTAAACAATTTTTCAAATAAATGTTCAAAATTAATAGAAGGCATTAAACAATTTTGGCCCTATGTAAAAAGTAAGCCTTAAGTACGTATAAATAGATTTTAACTTTTAACCATTAACAATATAAATATTTTTGGTCCCCTTAGTTAAAAACCATATATTTTAAATTAACTAATAATGTGTACGCATGTACAGTCCATTAACATAAAAGCTCTTTAAGTTGTGAATATATTTTACCATGAAGATAATATAGTGTTGATTTAAAAAATAAATAAATAAGTGTGGGTGAGCATGTATATAAATTGAATTAGTGTAAACTCTTGTAACAAATGTTATTTTATTACATTATAATATTACAATTAAATTGGTTATGCTTCTATATGAAAACACAATTATTAAATGATTTTAAATCACTATTTATATTGATTTCATATAACATGTAATTAAGTGTTATGAATGATTTTAAAAATAGAAAACATAGATACGCCACGCATGGTATAAATTCTGAGACCAGAAACAAAAGATCCTTAATCATCTAATAATGTATTCGAATAGTGGACTTTTCTTAATTCTATATTCATTTTATCTTTCTTTTTTATTCTTCACATCCCTACTATCCCATTATTAAACATCTCCTTCCAAGTTAATCTTAGAGACGGAAGAATGAAGCTGAAAAAGAAAGCCAAAATAGCAGCAGAAGAAGAAGAATAGTAGCAGCTATGATGTATTGAAATCTAGTAGAGACATAAATGAAACAACTTAGTTGAAATAAAGATGGTTCAATGTTTAGTTGCGACATAACACAAACAAAGGTTTACATCAGTAAATCGTATTTTTTTTCGACGATGGCAGTTTCAACAATCAAACATAAACATTGCATAACCAAGTTGGTATTCAGCGAATCGCACAAAGAGTTAAAAAAATGTTGAAAATCAGAATACTAGATAAGACAACCAGGAAATACAAATTCCATGGTGAAGAAGACGCTTATAAATCGATTGATACCAGCACTGAGGAGTCACCCTTGTCAACAACGAATGTCTTAGAAACTTTCTTTGCTAAGGTGACAACTTCGACGTTGTATGTTCCACTGAAGCCTCTGAAGCTGAATTGCCCTTGCGCATCAGCATAACCATGGCTGTGAGATAACCACTCTTGTTTGAGAGAAAGGAATCTTTTCCCAGCTTCGTTGAGTTCTCCTTCGGCATTCACCAGGTGTGAATTTTCCCGGCTCATAAACAACTCCCAAAAACCCCAGAGCATTACACCATCTATGGCAGGGTGTGCCATAGCTTCCCGCAGCATAACTTCAAGATCATCAGCTCTGACATATTCATTGGTGGAAGACACATCAAGCTCAGTAAACCAGATTGGTATACCAAGAGTGCCCAATTTATCAAGGGCAGAACTGACAATAGGTCCCACAGGACTATCTATGTGACCTTGAATTCCTATTCCCCCAACTGGGGCACCTTGCTGTTGCAAATCAAGAATATGTTGAATGTACTTTTCTGGGGATGATCTGGTGTCACATCCATCTTCAACATGATAGTCATTCACAAAAAGAGTAGCAGATGGATCCAGTTGGTGTGCTGTCTTGAACATGTTTGCCCTTATATCCTTACCTAGTTTGTCCTGATAAAACGAACCGTGCAACATTTCGTTGTTGACATCATAGTGTCTGAATTTACCCTTGTAGCGAGTCAATAAGCCATTCAGGCGATTTTGGACAGCTTTCATCAAATCAGTTTTATTCAGTGATTTGACCCATTGCTGAACAGTGCCGTCTACTTCCCAGAAGATACAATGGCCCCGAGTGTCTATCTTGTTTTTCTGGCATAAGTCTAGCATTTCATCGGCATCCTTGTAATTCAGATTCCCTTGTTGTGGCTCAGTCCAGTACCACTTCAACTCATTACCAAAAACTGCCCAGTTAAAATGTTTCACAAAAAAGTCCACAAAATCTTCATTGTCAATATTGCTTCTACTAATGCACGTTCCCATGGGAAAATCATTTTGTATTTGTCTGACTCTCACCAAGGTTCCAAGATTTCCAATTGAATCCAGCCCAGAGAATTTTAGAGTAATATCACGCTTACGGATCTGCATATGGTAGCAAGTGCAAAATAAATGAAATGAGAAACGGGGGGAAACGCAAAGAATGTAAATTATCACTTATTCTATAATGCATATAATGGAAAAGGATTAAGTATTACAGTCTGATATCTATAAAAGAAAAAGCAACATTTTATTTTGTCATAAAAAGGAATGATTTATGTCACTTGACAGATCATACAACGCACTGGGGTAAAAAAGAGGAAGTAGATAATCCTATCACCATTTACTAATGGCCTGAGACATTAATCTAAACAAGTCACGTAACCAACTGCTTCAGAATGATCTCTAACATATAATGTTTAGATGTATATCATGTCACTGTTAAAATATGGGGAACTATTCTTAAAAAACTAAAATCAATGATTTTATTAGAATTATAACAAAATTTAATCATATTTTCATTATTAGAAACATATTTAAGTCTGATAAGATATAAAATGCACATATATTTGACCTTTTCTGTCTGCCTCCTCAGATACTTAAACCTTGCTTGTCTATCAACAGCAAAAATTTGAAGTCCAGCAATCATTAAATCAACACCAGAAGAAGGTCCTTGAATATAAACCATAACCTTAGATGCCTGCTTTTCAATTCTAAAAGACCCACCAATTTCGTGCCACCTGCCATCAGCAATCTCAATTTGACCTCCATTGACCCACTGATCATCAACGCTAAGGGCAACATTAACATTCTGAGGCCCAGTTGATCCGGAACCAACCCTGACCCAAGCAGATACTTGATAAGTTAGAAAGAGTTTCAATTTCTCAGTGATCATCTGAGCAGGACCCATCCATGTTTGTGTGCGATTGGTTATAAGAAGGTAGCGGCCGCTCAAGGATTCATGAGGCCCAAGAGAGTCTCTTGCCATTGATGGAATTATACGCGGCGAACCACTCTCAATACTCAAAGTACAACTCCCAAGTGGAAACCATCCATTGGTGCCATCACCCAGATTACTGTTTTCAATTATGTTAACACCAAAAGCAGCAATCTGCAAAAGCAAAATTAATCTCAAGTACTTAAAACATACATGGTTCATCATTCAACAAAACTGTACAAATATACGTAGAAACTATAGTGTCACTTTTTATTTAAACAAGGAATGAGCGCTAAGAAATTTCGGCAATTGGTAATTTGATATATGAAAGTAATTTAGAGTTAATAATTTCAAAGCCCAACCTCACAATCTGGTGGTGTTGAAGGTGGTGTTTTAGCTGCATGTTTTATAACCAAAGTATTGACAAGAATGTCAGTGCCCGCAGGAGGACCTTCTAAATAAACTACTACTTTTGATGGGGAACCATTTAGGAGGAATTTTCCTTGCATTTGGACCCAATCTTTATCTGTTGCCTGCACACTTTAAATACACAGAACTTTTAATCCAATTAAAGAAGCATTCTGATATTGATAAAATAATATTGCACCAAATTCTTTTCTCATATTTGTAATAAGAAGAATAATAAACCAGAAAAGTCATATCATTTAGAGTCTATGCGAAACGATGCAATAAAGCATTAAGATGGAACTAACTTGGCAATGCCTATATACTGCTCGCGAAGATCCGGTGCTTGAACCCACAAAGTAGCCCTTACATCAGAAGTGGTGACACTGTTCCCAAATATCCGAACTAATGCAGTAACCTCATAGGCAAGCTTGCGCTGCACTCTTCCTGTGATCTCCTGCTGAATTCCGTTCCAGCTTTGGGTACGTTCTGTTGCAGATGCAAAGAATTTACCAGACTTCGGAAGAATCTTCCCATCTCCCATGGAGTCATGTAAGGCAATCTTGCAGCCTCTTCCAGTCCAATTATTCAGGCCATCATCAAACTGGGGATTTATTATGATGTTTTCATCATCGAACTTGTGAAATAAGGAAAAACGCATCACATGTTAGTGTTTGTGAAAATATAAAGATTTCATGGAACCAAAAAGAAATGAAATGGCACATCACACTTATTGTAATTTTAATCTAGCATTTGAAAGGCGGAAGCACAGCAAGCATGAGCAATGTTAAATACATTAGATTTTAGCAAGAGTAGAATTCACAAACATCTAACAGTATTAAATGCATTATTACTTTAAGTTCTTGGATGTTCACTGATTTTATAAGCAGATCAACTCCGGGAGAAGGTCCTTTCAAATAAAATATAACTCGATCAGGCATAGTTGAAGGTCCTTTCAAATAAAATATAAGCTATTATTTGCTATAATTTCCTATTCACACACCTTAACATTTCAATGTGGTAAATACATGGCTCTTCTTTTTAGCAAACGAAAAAGAAAAAGCAACAGAACAATTTGAAAACATGCTGAATATAGAGAAGTAAAAATGCATGCCTCAGAGTGGTTTCCTTCATTGATCATTGGTAAGTCTCCCATAGCTTTTTCAGACTTCTAACCCAATAAAAATCAACCAGAAGACCTTCAACTAGGAAAAAGAAAAAGAATAACAAAATCAATTCATCATCAAACAATTTTGAGTCACTATGAACAGTGATGGTGAAGACATTTTTCTTACAGTAAGAGCGAAAGTTGGAGAATCTCTGGTTCTGAAGGCAAAGTGTCATAACATCTTCCATATATATACACAACAGAGTGACTCAGAAAAATTTGTGAGTGAAGGCTAAGAAAAGTGTGGGGCCAAGCAGCGAAACTCATCAACAAGAACCCCATTGTGGGAATGGCGATAGATTTTCGTCTTGAATGAAATACAAAACTGATTGTCATTAAATATCCTCTGAAGTAATCCCAAAAGAAGGGAGAGAAATGAAAACAGAGTAAAAGAGTTAGCTTTCTGATTTTGCTTATATTTTTCTTTCCCTGTTGCTTTGTCGTTCAGACAAGCAATGCTTGAATTGGAATGGAAGCCTAAGGCGCCCAGATCGAGGAACAACGCTGTAGTTCCTTAATTTAACATTACCACATTCATTCGCACCAGACTTCAAGGATTTCCCACAGTTTGGTGGACATGGCTGTTGCATCGGTTTATTATATTCCAATACACTGTCAAATTTCCTAGTACTATAGGACTAACATATATGCCTTTTGTTATTTTATAATACTTTTTTTACAGAAAGTTTTTGTTTTTCCTATTTTTAATGTAATTTTAGATAGTTTATTTATTACGCTGTTAATATAATATTTAACATAATTATTATCTTAATGTATGTGATAATATATATTTTTTGTTTGTTAAAAGGTAGATGATATCTCCATATTTCTCATGAAATCTGTATAGAAGAGAAAAAACATAACCTAATTTGTAATAGAAAAACTTATTCAAACATATTCATATTAATTATGACGAATTTGTTAATTTTGAAAAATTGAATGATGTATTCATCAAAATATTTATGGGAAACAAAAGTATATGCATTCGTGAAATTATGAGATCGAAAGTAAATTTAAATCTATTAATATAAAGTTAATAAAAAATATGCATAACTTTTTTAATTATTTATGTGTCTTTTATAAATATTTTGTATATGAAAAAGATGTGATATTTAAATATATTTAATTAAACTTTTAAGTTCTTCTTAAATTTTAATATTCTTATTTGAATGTTTATTAAAAATGAAAATATAGAATTAAAAATATAAAAGTTTTAAATATTCAATTGAATTTTTTTTGATAAATATTCAATTAAAAATATATAAATTTATTATACACTGAAAACTTAAATAAACTTTTCAAAAGATAAACATTTTAAAAAAAATATTTTAAAATGGGAAATAATAAATAAATGTACGCAAAATTCTTGTGGAAGGGAAACCTATCAAATTATCATTCTGTTTTAAACTTGCAATCAACAACAATATCCAATTGAGATAAACGAAAATGAAATGTTGAATTTGAGTGTTATGTTTATCTACACTGATCCAATGTGAAATGTGAGAAAAGATTCCTTGTAGGGTTCTTCCTTCTTTGAAAATTGCAGTAATTAGCTACTAATTGATTATCTGTGTAATTGGTTATTAGCAACAAATTCTATCACTTATTCAGTTTCATCTCATCGTATTTTAGTCATCTTAAATTATAATATTATTATTAAGATATTTAAATCATAAATATACAGGAATAATGATAAAAACACACACTAAATGTCTGATTTTGTTTTTGATTCAACAATATAGATATTAGAGTGGAAGAAGTAGAAAGAAATAAAATCAAAACTGACATCATTGAGGAGGAGAAAGAATAATGAAGTGATTTTTCTTTTGATGTAAACATGGTTTCTGGCAACGAATATGATAAACCATGCGTTCTCGTTTTCTGAACTTTGTTAGGAGGGATATGGGCCAATCATCCACATTAAGGGCCTTTCTTTCTTCCTGCACTCCCCCTTTCTCTTCCTGCACTTCATCGCTGACATCAATCAATCCACAGTTTATCTATATTGATATTGTATTTGCATTTATTTAAGAAAATATTATCCTGAAAAACATATTTAAAAAAGGCTTAAACTCAGTGTGAAACCGATATGATATGATAACATTTTATGCTCACAGTTATGCCATTTTATGTTGCCACGATTGCCACATTTTATTTATATACATATATATGAAGAATAAGGATACATTTCATAATTGTATTTACATTTTTTTATATAAATATACAATAAATATTAAAAATAAAATATACTTATAGTTGAAGGATGAAATTAATCGTTTTATTGCGTGGACATGGAAGTAAACTAGAAAAAATATATATTAAACTAATGATAACAAACAAAAAAAAACTTACAAGTCACGATTCTACAATATAAATTAAGAAATTTTTTCATAACGTAGATGCCAAAATATAGTATAACAAGATATTAAGTAACTAGTCGACAATTAAAACCAGAACAGCCTTCATAATTTAAAGACCGCAGCTCTTAACATTCAACTTATCTTGTTCTATATAAGCAAAAAAAATCAATAAATTTATTATCTTTAGAATCAATAAATATATATTTTAAGTAAAAAATGACATAATTTTGTATATATTATTTCTATATAATTGATATTCTATCTTAAGTAAGTTTTCATAGAAAGAAGACCAATAATATACAATGATATAAAAATAATTATAAAGAAAAGGGTAGCATTAAAAAATATATAATTTTTTTAAGAGTTATTTTTAGTATTACTATCGGTTTTAATCTTTGGAAAATATGTTATCTGCGGTTGCAAAAATCGTTGGAAAAAATAGCGTCGTTAAGTATTACTGACGGTTTTTGGCTAAAACCACCGTAATTTTCCGGAATTTTGACAAACCACCAGTATTTGTGGGGTTTCGATAAAACCGTCGGAACTAACGAGGGTTTTATAGAAATCGTCGGAAATAATCGTGGTTTGGTAGAAACCACCGGAAATGACTATTGAGTATGGCCAGGTTCCTAATCTCCACATCCGTGCTGGCTTTGATGTTACTGTTTGATAATTTTAGAAGAATATTATTACTTATGATTCTTAATGATATTATGTTGTGTACCTAGTTAATTGTACATTTTTTTCTTCATTTTTCTTATTACTTATCTCTTCTTCTTTTTCTCCCTATCATTTTCTATTCATGCATTGAAACTAATATCTATATTTTCATCTCTTCCTTGTGTGAGTTTATTCCTCGATATTTGAAACATTGTTTTATTTTGATGAGAACAGGGATTTGAAAGAAATTAAGTTGTGAAAGGTGATTCGAAAAGGATGTAAACAATAGAGAGTGGGAGGTCCCTCCTCTTCCCAATAAAGTGAAAATGACACTCTCATCTTTCTTTTAACACATTTTTGCTTTCCAACCTTAAAATACAATCTCTCTGTGCCTCTTAAACATACCACCACTTCATCATCTAACCTTTCATCTTCCTTTACATACTAAAATGTCATACCTAACCACAACATTTATCAGTCTGATAAAGTTCATCTTATTATGTAGGGTATGTGCATGCAATACATGTATCATGTAAGAGAGAGTTTAGAAAGAAAGAATTAACAATGTTAAACCTATCACATGTTTAGGGGTGTGTGTAGGTTAATTTCTTTCACAAAAACATTATGTCTGCAACCAATAAACAATGTATGGATCCTTAATAATAATAATAATAATAGTTATTCCTCTCCAACAAACTAAGATACAGTAAAGTGCTGCATATTAAAAATTAGAGTACTCTTATAATAGGTTCATTCTGGTCAAGATATTTGAAACATAATTAATTGATCTCTACTTAACGTTTTATTCATTCACCTTCCAGACAACAATTCATAACTTCTACTTAGTTTTATAACTAATTAGAATAAGTAAGACTATTTCAGTCTTCAAATTTATAACTAATTTGGTATAAGACTTAGTTTTATAACCAGTTTAGTAAATTTATCTTATGTAATGTTTCGTTGAATATCGTCACTTATTCTAACATTTCAATCCTCTTGACATGAACAGAAGTCGTTTTAATGGACCAATCATGGATAGACATGCCTAGAAATACAAGTCAATATACGAGAGAATTGAATATCTTCTTGGACTTTGCGTTCACTAATAGTGATGTTAGGGGAAAGATAATCAAAAGGATATTCAGTGTGGCTTTTACACGGGGAAAGAAGAATAAATGACGAAGATCCTCAAGTAATGTCGAAGCTCCTCAAGTATCGCCGAAGAAGATGGTGGCAGAGTTGAAATTAATGATAATATCTTTCGATTATAAATTGAAATTATATGGTAGAATGAAACAAACACAACAGCTAACTTGTTCACCAATCTTTCGATTGAATTGACTATTTTTTAATCATTGCAATGGAGGAACAAAATCAACGTCCATATAATTATAACCACAGGGAATGGGACAAATTATCCACCATCTTCTGTTCACTGACATCTTTTGTTCTCAGAGCATGCTTAGACATTACTTTTCAAACGAATGGGAAGATAACGACAAAAATGGCATTACCAAAACTCTACCTCAAAATCAATATGCATTCTTAATTCTTTGGGTTTATTGGTCTTGAGTGGCAACCCTATCAGTAACTTTCCCTCCAGGAGTTTCTACATTACTTTCCTTAAAACCTAGTTCAGTCAAGTCTTGTTTTGCCATCAAGTTCCTGTAAGAAGCCAATTACATAGTTCATGGTAATTAGTTATAAAAACATCTAGTCAAAACAAAGGTAGGAACCATATATACCAAAAGTAATATCTACAACATAATATAACTATTTTACAATGAAAAGAACAAGACAGATCAAAGATATCCACTAAAATCACTAACTTCTATACTTAATATTTCATCATGAGAATAATTTGGATTAAGATTATATTCCATGATTTCGTTGCAAAATTGGTACAAATTTTGATAGAATAGCATTCTACTTGTGACTACGATCTTGTCAAGCTCATATGGTGTCATTAAATACACATCTATAGAAAAATCATTGACAAAACTTCTGCCTGAGAAATGATTAATAACGGATGCCAGTTGAATAACAAGAATTAATCCTAAATATAGAGACTTTATCTCTTAAAATGCTATTACTGTTTCCTGTCTCCAGTAATCTTGTTCTCTTTCTTGATTATTCAAAGAGGCATTTTGTTCCTATAATTAGGTAATTTGTAAAAGTATGGTTGCATGTATATTTTCTATTGTGTTTAGTTCCATACTCAAGATCACAATTAGGTTTAAATGAATAATGCTCACTTTTTCCTCACCAAAACTTGCATTGCTCAATTAAACATATCATAGTCAAAAATTCAGAATGACTAATTCAAATCCACGAAAGATAATTAACACTTTATAAAGCTGCTTAGTCATCATGTCAAACTACAAAATTGAGCTCAACAGAGAAGCCTAACCTATTTAATTAGACTAGCATGTGCATTGAAAACTTATATGCAATGCATTGAAAGCAAATCACCTCTCCATACGACACTGTAAGTATTTTTTTGAGAATTGCCTGCATTTTTCAGACTGGTGGCCAGCAGTCTTCAAACAATTTAAATATTCCACCTTCTCCTGTAACGAGGGCGATACAAGAATGAATCAAAATGGAGCTGAGAAACCAAAAATGAATAAACAAGTGAAAAAGAAACATACATACTAGGTCACACAAATGCAAATGGTCCAATGGGAATATTCCCTTTTCGGGAGGCACTGGACGGAGCCCCCTGTTGCCACCAAACGCACCACCTATACTACACAAAACCGTTAAAGACAATATTAATAATCAGAAACCGGTAAAGAATAAAGCATAGTGAAACATACTCTACAACATAGGAATAACAAAGGGTATTTGTTTTAGAAACAACAGAAAGAAGCATAAAGATTTCAAACAACCATAGAGCATAGCATTTTCACTACAAAATTTGGAAACAATTCATTTATCAAACAGAGGATGAAAGGTGAAAGGGAAACAAATACCTGCAACACTCATTTCTAGGATTTCATGCGGAAGCTTTGATACAGAATCTGAAAAACAATTTCAATTTCAACTGGATTAAATTAAAAAAAGAAAAAAAAACACGCTGTAAGTTGGATCCTTTGCACTTGAGATGAACAAACCAGGAGTCAAGTTTCTTCTGGGTAAAATGTTTAGAACTTTATTTTATCTTTAAGCAAACTTTTTAATTAGAGTTATTAAACTCTTTAAGAGTTTAATAAATTTGAATATATGTATATATTATTATATTATATTATGTATGAAAAGTAACCAGGGAGTGGTGAGTTTACGAAATTAACCTTGGGTGATTGATCTAGATTCAAGGGTGGGAGAGGCTGGAATCTATGTAGACAGATTTTTTAGCGTAGTAAAAGGGGTGGTTTTTGGCTCGTTGCGGGGCTTTGTATTTGTATTTTAGTTTGAAGGAGAGTTGGGTAGTTAATTTTTTTTTGTTGAAGAGAAGAGAATTGGATATTTGAGTCGAGCCTCGAGGGGCCTAGCCTAAGAGAGAAAGTGTGTGTGATTCCCTATAACGGGCACAGCTGGTTCCACGGCTTCTTTGGAGCCTTTGGATTTAGAGAGCTTTATTATTGGGCAATGAAGATGAAGATTGCTACGCGGTGGAATGAGGAAGGAGACGGGACGGATCTGCGACCTGGTCCCTTCGATCCGACGGCCAAAATGGAAAAGGACGTTTCGTTAACACGTGGAAGGAAACCCTCCGCTCCATGGTTCCATGTGAATAATCAACTCCTGCTTCAGCCTCCTACATAGATCCAGAACCTGCAAATCCCCCTCTCCTCTAATCTAATCCTAATCCTATACATCGCACAAACCTTTTTCATTACTTTTCTTTCTATGACATGAATTCAAAATTTCTTCTTTTTTATATAATTTCCATAACAGTAGTAAACAGTAACAAAACTCGGAATCAACCACACCAACCTAAACCTCCCAAGAAATCTCAAACCCCCTGTCAGACGTCAGAAGCATAGCAGCAAGGCTTGGATTATTAACCTGATTTTCATTATAAGACTCGCCCGACGCTACCAATGATTCCAAGTTAAAATGTAAAGAAACAGACACAAACTATTTTGATTAAAAAACGAAACATCCAAATTAATAATGCAATGCCCGAAAGGATTCCCTAAGTTTCAAACCGATTACGCAAGAATCCGCTCCAACTATATGTGTTGTTTTTGTGTGCCTAAATATCATGGCGTTAATCCAAATTCAGAACCAGATATTATTAATATACCCTATCATCTAATTGTGAGGCAGACATCAGAGAAAGTGAGGTTAGCTTCTGGAAACAAAATTTGACGGAAGTAAAGAAGGGGATCTCACGCACTTACTCACCGTGAGTTCCTCTTCATTGTTTAATTTGGATGAGACTGCAAGGACCTGACCAACTGGAGAGTCGACAGAATATAAGCCTTTGTGTATTCAGCCGAGATGAATTAAAATATAATAATAATTTTAGTAGTGGCCCAAATTTTTAATTTTAAACTTATTTACGGTAATATTTGAAGCTTAAGATTCTTTGGGTGAGAAATGTGATTTACAAGTTGCACATCATCGCATATAGCCGGCCCAACGAAATTTCGTGGCAGACATCCCACTAAACAATTTCAAAACCACTCTCTGCCCCCACTACTCCTCACTACACTTTCAACTCATTCCCATGCTCACGCTGTGCTTTTTCTCTGCCACTTTTGTTTCCAGTTCCCTTCTAACCAGTTCCTCAGATAGGTATTTATTTCACTCGTACCCATGTGCTGCTTCCTTTCAAACTATACACATATCTTTCGCTAAAAACACCTTCACAGTACACGTACACCACCACAAACCCTAGCTTATTTATTTTATTTAATCAACAAAACAAAACAGATCAAAACAAAACACTGGCCCACGCGCCACTGCGCCACCAACACCATCCTTGCCCACAAGATAAGTATGGATGGATACACACTCAACCAGAGAAAAGCAAAATAAAAACAATTATCAAGATATGTAATTTTAAGCAACGATTTTTAACTTTATGAATCACAACACACAAATCTTGAGTTTTCCCTCTTTTCGGTATAAAATCCCGAATTTTGTCAAATTGACCTATTCTCAGATCTTATTTCAGTCTCGCTCAATCATATTTTTTTTTTAAAAATAAAGATTAAATCATATTTATGGGGAAAGATAAAGTAACAAAGTGAATGACAAATTGCGTTACCTGAGAATTCGTTGCTGCGGAGAAGAAGGACGTTGACGGAGATTTGGATACCCTTTACTCTGATTATGATGATGATTGTTATTGTTATTATTATGAGTGTGTCCAACTCCAAGGGTGTTATTATTGACACCGAAGGTGGGCTTATTTAAAGAATCCTTATCGGTTCCAACGACCCGGCGATCCACCCGTACCGTTGTCCTCTGAACCGGGCCTGAAGAATCGTCCTTAACCTGCACCTTCATGCACCTTAACCGCTTCCGATTCCCCCACTGCAACACCAAATCCGACGTCGTTCCCTGTCTAGCGCCATCGGAACTCGCCCTCAACAGCAACGACCCTTCCCCTCCGCTTTTATCTCTACCACCAGACACCGTGTTATTGCTTCGAATACTTGAATCTTTCTCCATTTCTTCCACCTTTCCACGCCATCATCATCGTCACCATACTAGGTTAATTTAACTGCTAGCTACGATCAAAATAATTAAAATTAAGATTTAGTCCTTCACATGGTTACATTTTTAAATTGAAATTGGATTTGTGTTCCTTCACAAACAAAGACAGCGTCTCTCTCGTCCACATCCCAATTAAGAGATTACTACACTGTTGAACCGACGTTCTTTCGGACCAGAGTCTAAATCTGGCGCCTTATACCACTCGGCCAAACTGTCTTTTCTTTAAGTGATCACAACTTTTTCTAATAGCAAGTTTGACTGTTAACAAAATCATTTAACAAAATTTGAACTAGATAATCCAATAGCAAACCAATATCATCTTATTATAATTTTAAAACCCAAACCATTTCAAATCAATTTGGTTCGAAAAATTGAGTCAGTTCCTCCTGTGTTCAAGACACAGGAAAAGAGAGAGACCCCCTGACAATTGGAATGGCGTGCATGGCTCCATGAGAAGAAAATGGTCTCAAAGTTATCACATGCAAATCGAGTAACATTTCCACTGGCTGATCCATTAAACGAAAAAAATCAAGTAGATTAACAAGTAATATTTCTATGACAATTACCAGTTTCAAGAATGCAATATAAGGGTAAAAAACCTCCTCCGAAACAGAGAAGAAGAACAGCACTTATGTGTAGAACTAACATGTATGGAAACAAGATACGATAAATATTACATTTTGACCAGTTCTGAAATACCACATGTATCTACATACCAATGCTGTAACAAGGTCAAAACTACGATAAAAAAGTATGAAACAAAACAGCTTGTTTCATGACATAATACTCAAGAAAGAACAGGAACTAGACAAACTTCTTGAACCATCGCTAGACTGAGTCATACTATTTTCTCTCTTCCTGAATTGATTGAAAAATTCTAGCTGCTGAAACAGTTGCTGATATTCGGTTGTGCGGCACGACTTTGATTACTCGAGTTGGTTGTCCGGTTTCAAGAGAGCGAGGAATAGACTCAGGTTCTGCCGGAACCATAGGGAAAAGAGGAAGAACATCCCTTCCTTCTGCAACTTGCCCTGTGCTTAATCCCTGTGCCATTACACCAGGACTACTTGCTGTACTCCCCTGCAATTCAAAATCCTTAGGTGTCTGATATTTCAGGACATGTGATAATGCTCCATTTCTCGGAGTTGGTAAATTACAAGAGCTTTGATTGTTTGTGATATGATCAGCTTCCCCTCCAGGTAAATGATCATTATACCTGTGAGAACCTAGTGAAGAGAACCGGTTCACCTGATCAACAGCTGACTCTGACATTGTTGCATTCATAACTGTCATCCCATATGGAGGGAAGTAAGCAAGACTTCCTGGAGGTGTTTGAGGTGAAACCCCAACACCTTGATGAGAAGTTGGGATTCCATAGGCTGGATTCATAAAATTACCACCAAAAGGAGCAGGCCCACATCCTCCACCATCTGTTCCTGTGAATCCAGGCCTAGGATATGGCTTGTAGGCAAGCCCTTCGTAAGGAGTCATAACAGGAACTAACCATTGGTGCCCAGCTGACTGATGGAAACACCAAGGGCCCGTTCCACTGTCAGCAACCACATTTGCCCGTTGAGGATTTCTTGGAAAAGGGGCTTAGTTTGACAGGTGGCTATCGTTTTTGACTGATGAGAGAGACGTCTTGCCAACTGCATTCTCCGCAGAACATTCCATTTTATGATTTAACTTTTCAGAATCATCTGTGCGCTTAAGGTTTTGTTGCCAAGGTTTTACAACATATTCCAGTGAAAGTTTCTTCCGAGTAGACCCCTTTGGAGTAGACTTTCCCAGAAAAGTGCCATCTTCAAGCAAAACCTCTGGTGATCCAGCAATTAGTTGTTGGACCTGCTTAAACATAAAAAATACTTCATTAGTATGAAAAAACTTCAGGAGTGTGCGTGAAAGAGAAGCTAATAAGCTTCCCATTCTGGACCAACACATGATGCTGAACAGTAGCAGAGATAATTTAACTTAATCAATCTGTGAAGCTCAAACACTTGGACAGTAAACACTCTCTGTTGACTGTAGAGAGGAACAAGAGTTGGATCAAGAAAATTGCACAATACTCATCCAATAAGGATTTGAGACAGAGAATTGAAATAACATAGAAAATGAAGCTAATGAAGTATATGATCATGTCGGAACTAGGATGCACTGGCATAGACCTAACTACAAAATCAAAGGATCTCCAATCAAATTAGGTAACTGGTTAAGTAAAATAACTTCAGTCAACAATTTATGTGTGTGTGTGGGTTGTGGGGGGCGGTGGTGGGATATGCACCATGTACATCAAAATCATATAAAAAATATCTATATGATATATTCATACAAGTCTCAGCGTGGTTCTTGGGGAGGACTAAACATATTATTAACAAGACATAAATATGATAACCATACCCGGTTCACAAATTTAACATGCCTATCGTAGTGTCATGAAAAAGCTTTCACATGGTTTAAGACAGTAATGACTTGTATCTAAGGCCATTTAAAATTACCACAGAAAAAACATTATATAATTCAAAATAAATATTTGAACAATTTCTTTGTCTCTATTCGGAATAAAGACTGGATAACAAGGAGCATTGGAGCATACAACAAACTGTGGGAACATTAGCATTCAACAGTCACAATCAATCAATCACTCTAGAAAAAATGTAAAACTTCACAGTAAACTTCTTTTCTGGGGCTGGGGATAAGCACATATACATCAAATTCATGCAAAAAATATCTGTGATATGAAATTTATCCAAGCTCTAGATGGCAAGACGACCTGACTAACAAAAGTGTGTATAAGTCCCAACCCAAAATTCTCGAAAGTAGAAAAAGAAGACACTGGATAAGTTACAGAAAAAGGGCAAAAATCCCCTTATTATCAAAATCTCAGTCATGAACTCTCCAAGTGTCCCTACCATACATCCAGGGCCATCCTGCCTTACTTGGTCCCCCTTCTTAGTTCAAGTCCTTCAGTGTAGTGTAAGGAAACTTGCCCCAGTGGTGACATGGAGAACCAAGCAAGAGGAAACGTGGACAGAAACATATCCAAAATCCAGTGGCTAGAAGACAGTGAATTATGAGATGATATGCTGTCACACGGGTGCCCTCCAACATAGTATAATATTAAGACTGCTCACTGCCCTGTTGTAACCAGTATCCACCATTAAAACACTATCAAGGACTTTGATTTTACAGCAACAACAATAACAATAGTCATGTCCCACTAAAGACTTTGAATCTATACAAAAAATTCAAATAGAAAGTGCCCCAGGACTAGCAAATTTCCTTTCTTGAAAACAACATTTATAACTCCTTAACTGAAATGAAAATATCCAGCCAACATGCATAGAGTATATATAACTAAGGATGCATAATAGAAGAAAACAACAATCAGCGGTGAACAGTTTCCTAAAATCAGTGGACATATCAAGCTTCCACCAAAAACATGGCTTTTGGGTTTTGTAATCTAAATCTAGATATGGTTGTCCTTGTCCACAATAGTCAACAATTAAGATATTGTCAGGTCCAATCAATTAAAAGAGTTTACTATTTACATGACAAAAAAATATTTCACAAGGAAAATAGACTTCATTAAGACCATTAGGAACTGCCAATGCAACCGACAGGGAACATGACTTACAGGGCAATTGCTCTTCTAGCTTTCCAGAATTGCTTATGACCAATTATTCCAACAACATCATCTGGAGAAATTTTCAATGGTGACAGATTGTCTACCGAGGAGATCTTCGAAGCATTGTCACTTCCATTTAATTCCCCCCTACTGTATCAGACTGCCCGTCCCCGGTATCATGATGTCCAGTGTCATTGATTGCCTCAGCTGGATTGGTTTGGTTTGCTGTAGCGGCATTTCCATTACCAAGCTTCCTTGAAGACTGAACAAGAGAACCACTGTGTCCAATGTCATTGGATTGGGACCCCACTCCACAGTCCTGCTGTAAGCAGTCCTGCTGTAAGCAACCATCATCCTGTCTAAATCTGTTCCTTATTGATACATGACAATCTTGAAACTCTTGATTCGGAGTCACCTTGGCTTGCCTTACTAAGGTGTCAATATTTTCTCTCGTTGATATGTTTCGGACAGACGTTACTGGCTGGTCTTTACTTGTACTTACTTGAGGAAGACCATCAGTCTCACATCGCGCATCTTTCCTGACATGTGAGGACCCAAATTGTTTGGGAACCCTTTCACAATCACTTTGCCCTGCAACTGAACAACCGAAATACCTAGTGCCTGTATGAGTGATCTTTTTCCTGTCGAAACTCTCAACACTTTTATCATTACACTGACCAACCCTTGAATGAACGTATACAGGAACCCTAAAGTCTTCTTCATATACCTTCTTTCTCTGTTCAAGAGAACAAGTCAAATTTGCCACTTCCGATTGGCGAGAGTGACATTTTTCTACGGGACGAATAGGTTTCTGCGATGGCATATGAGCAGGAAAGACATGATTTCTCTCAGCAAAGACACGATTTTATTACATCTTAGATTGTTTGATTGTGATTGTTATGGGAATGTTTTCTACTCTCCACAACAATAAAAACAAATATTATTAACAAAAACAGCCTCTAAAATATAATTTTTCTTTTAGAATAGTTTTCCAACAATTATTTAAAGAAACCGATTATGTTCGCACCTTCATTTTTTCATCTAATTCCTTAAATATTTAAGCCTTAGTTTCCTTTTCATGGAAGACTTTGTTTACCGGAGATGATTTGAAAAAATAATTTAATGAATTTGAAAATAAATTTTTTATTGTTTATTTAGGTGAATCTGAAGTAATTGATAGTAGATTTAGGTGGATTTGAGAGTAAATTTAAGTGAATTTGAAGGTAATTGAGAATGGATTTGAAAATAAAGTTGATAAGAGTTAATGTAAGATTTGATTCATGTAACAGATTTAAAAAATTTGTTTAATTTTTAAAAACTAAAGATTATCAAAATATCTGTAATTTTTAATGTAATATAAAATAATAATTGTTAATCTTATATTTAATTGTAAAAGGAGTTTATAAAGAGTAAAAAATTAACATTAATTTTTAAAATTAATTTTAATATTGTAAAAAAATTATTTTAGTAAAATAAATTTATTTTTAATTTTAATATTTTTATTAGGAAAAAAAAATCAAGGAATCAGATTGTGTTGATATATATATATATATATATATATATATATATATATATATATATATATATATATATATATATATATATATGTGTGTGTGTTATATATTATGATACTGAACATGTAATACTAAAATGGATATCTTTTTATGGTGAAATAGTTTTAAAGTATCTAAATTTTGATTCTACAGGAAATCAATCATGTTGGTGCTGGTGGATTGTGGGCAGAGCCTGTGAATAACAGATGTCATTACTTTCTTTTTTTTCTCGTCTGTCACCACCGCTAAATCGCACCGTTTCATGCAAAGCATTCCTCCTTCCTCTTAAGGCCCAATTGAGACATTTTCCAAAAATAAAAACCTAATCTTGATAATTGAAAACACGAGGATTTACTTAAAAATTTTCAACAAATATAAGTAGGGTTTAAACCTAATAAATTATACATTTTCGCTCAAAAAAATATTTTATTACAGTTCACCTAAAATTTTATTTGCGGGAGATTAAATTTAACAAAAGCTTCATATTTTGAATTAATACCTAATATTAATTATCACCACATCAATTTATTATATCTATAAATAATTATCCAGATATTAATTTGTATATAACTTTCATTTTAAAATATTTTATATCAATTTAAAACATATTTTGTAATTTCTTTTTAGATTTAGTTTTACTTATTGCAAGTAAAATGAATAATACTTAGTTTTTCTCTATCCCAACAATTTAATACTTAAAATGATTATAACATTATTTGAATACTTTTTTATAAATTTTATTAACAAGATATTTATTTAAACATTATTAAATCATTTTAATTCATACAAAATTTATTCATTAAAGTATTATTGTCATCTAACTTAGTTGATCCCGATGGGTAAAATACTATTTTATAATTGATATTTCAATATAACATTTTTTATTTATTGCATTTACTTATATAAAGTTGTTTTCATATCACATTACTAAAAAAATATAAATATAATTCTTATTTTTTTTAAATTTTAAACCACTACTTAAATTTTTTTAATACTTATATACTCTTTTTTTTCAAAATAATAAATTCATTTTAAATTTTGTATAACGAACAATCGTAATGCAATATAGTTTTAAACATATTTCATTAGTTTTACAATTTTTTTCATCAGATTGATTTTAATTTATCATTTAAATTATTCTACATTGAATTCACACAAAATATAATTATAACTTTTTATTTTGTTTACATATTCTTCAAACTCTTTATTTTCTAAATTCAAAAGAAAAAGTAAAAGACCGAGTAGAATTCAGTTCGCCAAAAATCAAACATGGACCGGTTCTTTGACACTGACGTGGATTATTAGCTATAAGAATTTGATTCTCCAAAAATTGAATTTCTGAACTCTAACAATAAATTGGTTTAATTAAGTTAATAAAGTTATAGCTGTTTATCCTAGACATCATAAATATATATATATATATATATATATTATATATATATATATATATATATTTCTGGGTGGTTAACTCAATTTTTCTGATGGATGACGAGAAAGAGAAGAAAGGTTAACACCAACTCTTACAGTAACAAAGCCATGTGGAAGCTGTACACCTCATCATCATAAAACTACAGATATTTCTATGTTACTTGTTATTGACTCAACCTTTGTCAAACAAAGCAAAACCCCGCCTTATATATTTACTCACTCTCACCCAAACAGACAAACAAAATCCAAATCATAAACACATGACACCCAATGTTCAAATACCCCTCTGGGACTCCGCCGCCGCAGACGGAGGACCGGTCTCCCCGTTCTCTCCCAATGCGCCCGACACCGCCTCCTTCTCCACCGATCATTTCCGGATGTTCCACTTCAAGGTCCTCACCTGTCCACGTGGCAGGGCCCACGACTGGACCGAGTGTCCCTACGCCCACCCCGCCGAGAAGGCTCGCCGCCGGGACCCCCGCAAGTTCCTCTACTCCGCCACGGCGTGCCCTGATTACCGGAAGGGGAACTGCAAGAGGGGTGACACGTGTCAGTTTGCGCATGGCGTGTTCGAGTGCTGGCTCCACCCTTCTCGCTACAGAACCCACCTCTGTAAAGACGGGACTAACTGCCGCCGCAGAGTTTGCTTCTTCGCTCACACCAACGACCAGCTCCGCCTCGCACCCGATTCGTCCTCTCTTTCCTCTCCCACTTCGGTTATCACCTCTTCCTTCTTCGATTCTCCACCCTCTTCTCCTTACGTCCACAACATACAAGAGATAGTTAGTTCAATGCGGAATGTTCAACTGGAGGATGGACTTTTCTCGGGTTTGACCCGGTGCGTGTTCGGGTCAACAAGTGGCGGTATTTTGAGTGGTAATGGGTGTGAGGAAGAAGAGCCTGCTATGGAGAGAGTGGAATCTGGGAGAGATATTAGGGCGAGAATATACGCGAAGCTTAGCAGGGAGAATTCCATTGCAGGTTCTGCTCCTCACGTTGGATGGGTCTCGGAACCGGTGAATGGATTCCGGGGCCTTTGATTTCTCTCTCTACTGTTAACCTCGTATGATGCCATGTCAAATAAAATAAAATTTCATGTACATAGTTGTTGAGTTCTGAAGAGACTGTTGGGTGTCTTTGCTTTGTACTTCCCTGTCTAACATTTTTTACCTTAGCTCTGCCTTTCCCAGAATGGCTTCGCTACCAATTGATTGTATAATATCAAATGTTTATTTTCGACTGTAGTTTTCTGTTAGCACACCACCTTTGTCTCAGGAATGTCAGAAATCAGAAGATTGAACAATGGTGTCTTTTTTTTTTATGTGCCAAGAACAGTTATCTAACGTAATTCATTCATATGTTTGATTCTTCAAGCGGTCCCTTCTCCATTTTCTCCATTCATATCTAGCTTCTGCTGGATAGTTTGCAATGCTCTTTTCCATTTTCTCTGATTTTGGATCATTCGGATTGTGCTAGCAGACAAAGGAGCAAAGTAAAAACCAAAGTAAAAAGCAGACATTGTTTATCTTCTTCTATAATACAGCTATTGCAGTGTTTGAAATCTGTGTGTTGCAATGGCTTCTCTTGTTTACAGAAGGTACGTAGTAAACGACGTGAGACAATGATGGTGACATTGAATTGTTTTTACGATTCGAATGTAAGCAATTTGCACGTTGTTATCTAATACAGATTAATGTTTGGTTGAGGTAACTTGGGGTCCAACTATGGAAGATTTTGGATGAGCACTCGATTTAATGATTGAAATTTATGAAGCTTCTTGGTGAATATCAACACAAATGATAGTATCTCACAGTTTAAAATATGTATCGTGCATTGTACCTGATAAATATTGCTTTATATAATTAAAAAATATAATAAATAAGCATTTTGATTACACGAATCGTGTTTTAACTTTGTAATAAAATTTGATATAAAGTTATTTCTATTTAAGAGACGCTGATTACAGGTTATTGAATGAGGAAATATTTGGTTCATTGTGGGGGTGAGAATGTAAAATACACTTCTAATATAGAAAAAAATTATATCGAAAATCTTTAATTAGAAGAGGGGAGAGAACGAAAGTTTGATTTTGTAGGATATCTAAATCTTAAAACTGGGTAAATTTCATTTCCTAATTTATAATTTTGTAGCTATGATAAATTTTAATTAATAAAATATAGTACGTCAGGGAATACTTTTATACTGCTCCTCTTTTATGAAATAAAGCTTGTTACATGCATTCTTGGTGGCATGCACTAATAAGAAATGAAAAATGAAATATATAATTATTAGCTATAACTCTATCAGATATATATGTCTCCATCATCATTGACTTTTAAAGTAACTATAAACAATTAAATAACATTAATTATAAACAAAGTATAATTATATTTGACTTCGTTTTTAATACGAGTAGAATATATACCATATATTATACTATCAAATCCTAAATTGCTCTATTATTAAAAAGTATTGAATTTTATGTAATTTTTTTAACTCACACTTAAAGTATTATTTCATGAACTGATACACTAAGAAAATTTACGCTAGCAACGAATAATTTTTTGTTTTAAAAAAATGACACTCTTATTTTATTACTATTTTCATTTAGATTTTTTTCCTTATAGAATTCAGTAAAGTATGAAAGCGATAACATAGTTAACAAGTGTATTTGAATATTATATATAAACATTTATCCTACAAGAATAATAACTACATGAAAGGTTTATGAGTTATGAGTAATACGAAATGATTAAACTAATAAGGCAATTGGATTGATCTTAAGCAAGATTAGATAGGGGATGTGGATGGTGATGCTGACAAAGCAAAGCTTATCTTGTATTCTAAGACGAATCTTAAAGTTTATCCACTTGGTGTTGCTACTTGTCTTTCTTTATTGTATCCCATGAAGAAGAGAAAAATAATGTTGTTGATAATATCCACTCATGTGAAAATCTAAGAGTTGGAAGAGACAAGATGTGGTCAAGGATGCAGCATTTGCAAAGGAGGGGCCCTTTAAGTTCAAACAAAGCAAATGTGGTTGTTTCAGTTTGAAGTAATAAGAGATTAATAGAAAACAAAGTACGTTGATTCCTATGGGTAAACAATCGTATAAATGAAAAACAAGACAAAATTGACGGTGGTTTCACAATTCCATCGAAAACGACCACGTTTTCTGAATTTTTGAGAAACGACAAAAGCTGTTGTGGCGTGCTGCGTGGAACCATGCCATCGTGATTATCCATCAACAATCACAATCCACACACTCATCCTAAAGATCCATCTTTAGGATAGTTTGGTGGTTGAAAACAGATCATTTTTTTTCTTTTCATCATATTATATAAATAATGCTTGAAAAAAAAATATATATTTCTATCTCTATCAAATACACTGTTAACATATTTAAGATTTCTTCTAAACAAATTATATAAATTAGTAATAACAAATTTCAATTAAATTTAGTAAAAAAATAACTTTAATTACACTCGGCATTTTTCATCTTAAAATTCCAAACATAGACAAGTCAATCACACACAAAATAATTGTTGCAAAAACTAACAAAAGACACGAACAAAACTTCTCGATGATACGTGTAAATTAAATGTTTTTAAAGACTTATCTACAATGTGTTGTGTAAGTTCTTCATATATAAAAGAAACTTCTCAAAAATTTCAGGATATCAGAACTAGCAAGTATATATTTAATAAATAAACCTAGGATATTTGTGGAAAAGATCAAGTACAAAAGGAAAACAAAGGGACAAAAGAAAAAGAACTCAAGATGAATTCTATAAAAGAAAAAAAGAAGAGCTTTATAAGAAACTACTATGCTAGAGAGAGAGAGCTAATCAAGAATATATTATGTGCCATTTAGAACATATCCATTTATAGAGTTTGGATGCGAAAGGTGACCACTCCAAAAGACCATGCCTTGTGGAAGATCCCAAACTTTGTGGTTCGTTGAGACCGAATCAACAACACTCAAAAAGAGGATGAAATCTCGATCTTGCGGAAGAGGAGTAACAACCTTCAGTGTTATTTGTGGAGCAACTTCCAATAACACGCTACAACTATACACTTGGTCAAAAGTGAAACTTTTGCAATATCTATATCAAAGCATAGGTTTTATAATAATCCCCACATATTACAAAAGAAAATAAAGAAATAAGGAAAAAGAAATAATTTAATGGGTTTTATAAGATGTAATGCATTAGAGCTGGTATAACAAGATATACAAACAGTTTTAGAACAACTTGAAAGTTCTCTCTGACACTTATATGTTATGTATATTAGTATTACAACTTTGGTTGGTGTAAGTAAATTTTTACTTTTATGAAGTTTGAATATATTCAATATGTTATTCTAACATTATTCATTATTTTCAATGTTTAAGGTATTTACATCGTTGAGCATTTAGAGTAAGAATAACCACATTTATGGATTTATTGACTCTATTATCATTAAAAAAAAGTTAGGAATAAAGGTGAAGAGGTGCAAAAGTACCTCTTAGAAGTATTTGAAAAGGGAAAAAAAAAGTCTACTTAACACCTTATTCAAACTATTATTGTTGGAATCTTTAGGGGTCAATAACAATTGTTAGTAATTTTTTCTCAACAATCTTTTCGTGATTATCTTATGTTCATTACATAAGAAACCTTATACTTTGGCAATTAAAAGTGCACTAATAGTGTAAGTTTTTTATTAATCTATTTATTTTGTACACGTAATTTAATTTTACTAAGTTTCATACTAGACACTCATTTCAGTGTACATTTAACTTTTATAGAGTGTTTGAGGCTTATTCGAGGTTGCAAGAAACATATACTGCCTCTAAAAAGAAGTTACAATTTATTACACCAACTGTAAGTAGTTCATCTTTGAGACTATTGAAATACAATTGTACAGTTTATGATACATTATGAATTTAACTTGCAGTACTCGCGTCAACAAGGAAACTTTGAGTATGATATTACATCATGAGACACATGTAGAAAATCATATTTGTAAACATCATTGACTCAAACTATTTATTGTGTAAATATTCGATAACACATCGTCAATTGAATAAGAGATTCTAAAGGATGTACGGGAGTAGTGTGTTGCATTCCTTTTAAATGTTTATATACGATGTTAGGTAAAAATTAGATCTATTTATAATAAATTAAGATATGAACTATTATTTGATGTGTAAATAGTAAGAAATATAGTGATTATTTTGTTTCTTTTATATATATTTAGACTGTATTATGATATTAAATTTTATGTAAGTTTGTATGAGGTGGATAACACATATAAACTGTGTATTGAAAAATAATATCACTTTTTATGCCGGTTAATAATATCATATAAACTATTTTAACTAGTAAAGAAATGCTCCTTTAAAATTCTTTGGAAAACTTTCTTCCTAAGTAAGGTTATTTTGTTTATAAAGATTCTTTTACTGATATAGTTAAAACAACACATTTAAATATCTAACTACGCGTAATTCACCATTTATGTAGGTTCGTGATGCACTACTTTTATGTTAAATGGATAAAAAAAATATTTTCGACTTTTGAAAAAAAGTCATTTTTAGTTTATGAATTGTACTATTCGAAAGTTAAATATGATTTTGGAATTATATAATCCACAAAACTTTCAGTATGTAACTGAAGTTCACTTCTGAATTATACAATTTAAAAAGAGAGTAAAATGACAATTTTTTTTATGTGGAAGGACAGGCAGAAACATGTAAAAGTGTAGGAGAAACCTGCCATTAAACTAAAGGGGTGGTAGATATCATCTTTCCAACCAACCAGTTAGCCCAAGAGAAGTAGAAAGCCTTAAGGCCCAAATCAAATTTAAGTACAAGGGCCAGCCCAATTTAAATCCAGAAAAACTAAAACCAAACCCAGATTTGAGCAGAAGATTCCCACATCTCACTACATTAGAAGATTTTTCTTAAATAAATTCACTTAAATCCAATTAGTCAACTTTGAACACAGCTTTTGAATACCAAAGATCTCAATAAATAAATAAAAATAGCAGTAAAGACGTGATCATAAAAGCAGAGTCTAAATACTAAGTTTGGGTATTATTCATGTCAATTTATGTTGTCTTGTTCGTTACACGTAATTTATTCCTTAATAACAACACAGTGGATGTGTGTACGACATCAAACGGAATATAACCATAGAATTGTCTCGTCGCTAATAAAATATATTATTATTAACTAAGAATACTGTCACTCTCATCTGGTTGTCATTCACAATCTACTTGTGCTCATCCATATGTCAATTCTTTTGTCACAAAAAGAAATATTACGAATAAAGTTAATTCTAAAGAAATAGAGTTATTGATGAATAAAAAATTACAAAAATAATAAAGCGGTAATGAAGTTTTCTCATGTCTATGAATACTGCAAATGTTGTTGCTGTGAAGTTTTTATTTACGCTTTAAAACGTGCACCCAAACAATTATACCAAAATCTGGGAACCACAGTAGACCGATATATAACATGATAAATTGTTCTTGAGTAATCACTGCTTTTTAATTTCAATTTTAAACATGTACTGAACAAATATTTAAATAATAATTTTATTGTCATAATAACTTTATTTAAATATATTTGTGTGAAATAAAATACTGTTAGTAATATCTAACAAAAAGTAAGCCTTCATTTATGTTATCCAATAAGACTGTTTTATTTGAACACAATATTTTTTAATTATAAAAAAATTATTTTTTTTATGTAAATTTACCTTTAGAAATATGATTAAGAAGGAATATTCCAATAAATTAAATTTTGTAATCAAATTAATTAGTAACGAAGACAATAGATATTACATAATATACTGTAGAGATTAACTTATTAGAAATAAAAAGAAAACAAATTCATAAATTAGTGTCATTCTCTTAAAAGCAACTAACATCCACTAGAAAAAATTCATTTCGATGACATGGAAAATATACTATCAAGTATTTTAAGAAAACAAAAGTTTATTATTTTAATCAACAATCACCTAGTACTGAAAGTTAAAACACGCTGACATACATGAATTAATTTTAAGTTGTATGAAGTCACATAATACTTTGACTATATAAGAATGTAATCTATATGTTTTCTTGCAATTTAACTAGTATAATGAATATAAATGATTGGAAATGGCCAACGCAATCTCGTTGGGATGATGTTGGATAAAAGGTTATAATTATAATGAAAAATTATTTTTTTAAATAGATTTAATCAAGTTAAATAAAATAAAAGTAGATTAAATTCCACGTACTTGGATTCTTTTCTGTAGGAGCAGATAACATCCATTGCAGTGACGAATGCGGATTTCATGGAATCTGCCTTATTTGGTGCTTTTCACAGTCTGTCATTGTAAGATTCCGATGCAGCCAAAAGGGCAAAACTCACAATGACGTGCAACAATCACAGCCCAACACGTGGATTTACACTATTATCGATGTTTCTTTTATTACATTGTTAGGAAGAATATCTGAAAACTATCCAATTTGGAAAGGAAGAAAAGAAAAGAAAGCAGAAAAGTGTTGTGTGTATTAGAAAGTAAGTGCCATGTAAGTATATCCATGAATGTTATCCAGAAAGAAAAGAGAAGATTAGAAAAAGAAAATCCAGTTAAAAAATTTAGTGCATTAGGGAGGTTCTAGTTCTATCCAGAAAAGGGGGTCCACATTGTTTGCACTTTTCTTTCTTTTTCCCTTTCTAAGATGATGATCCATTCCTTCTCCTTTTCTCCTTCTCGAATTTGTTCCCTCTCTTCTGTCCCTTCCCAATATCACTCCTTCTTGTTCCTAAATTCTCGCCTTCTCTGCCAATTCGCGCCATTACTTTTTCTCACATCAACTACTTCTGCTCTGACCCGCTTCCCTTCCCAAACGCTCCTTGCACAATTGCAAACTTCTTCGGTAATCATTGGCTATTTTATTTTCGTTGTTTTTCTTTTTCGCCTTCTTTCGATTTCGGTTCTGAAATTTTTCAGTTCTTGCCTAGGTTCCCTGGATACCCAACTGAGAAAGGTTGAGATTTGACTTCATATCGAGAAGTGGGTAGATTCAATATCCACAAGTTCAGCCCCTACCGTCGTCAAATTACTAGCTTGTTTGGAGTTTCATGGTTAAGTGTTAATCTGACGTTAATTGTGTGCTGTCGGTGAGAGATTGTTTTGGATTTGTGGATAAGAGAATCATGTATTGCAAAATTTAACATAAAAGGACAAGAAAGAAACGTAAGGTATTGTGTACTGTTAGGATTAAGGTTTGGAGGTATAAGAATGAAGAGAGGGAAGGATGATGAGAAGGTGATGGGGCCAATGTTCCCTAGGCTACATGTCAATGATACAGAAAAGGGAGGACCAAGAGCACCACCTAGGAATAAGATGGCCCTCTATGAGCAGTTTAGTATTCCCTCTCAAAGGTTCAATTCAGGTGTTGTGCCACTCAACCAAAATATTTCCAGTAATACTGCTCCTCCTACATCCTCAAGTCAGGTAATATTTGGATTCTGTTACTTGATATGATTTCGTGTAGTTTCTTTAAGTATGAGAGTATTTTATTTTGCCAATTAGTGGTTCTGTTCTTGTGTATGTTCTGACTATTTTGTGCAAGAGATGGTTGTCTTTCTTTCTGAATGTTTGGAATTGGATTTACCTATTTGCAGGGGACTGTCCCTGAGAGAAATCATGTCTTTCCTGTTCATTTGCCATCGCAGAAACCTATTCGTCCCGTGGAAAAATGTCACTCTCGCCAATCGGAAGAGGCAAATTTGACTTGTTCTCTTGAACAGAGAAAGAAGGTATATGAAGAAGACTTTAGGGTTCCTGTATACGTTCATTCAAGGGTTGGTCAGTGTAATCATAAAAGTGTTGAGAGTTTCGACAGGAAAAAGATCACTCATACAGGCACTAGGTATTTCGGTTGTTCAGTTGCAGGGCAAAGTGATTGTGAAAGGGTTCCCAAACAATTTGGGTCCTCACATGTCAGGAAAGATGCGCGATGTGAGACTGATGGTCTTCCACAAGTAAGTACAAGTAAAGACCAGCCATTAACGTCTGTCCGAAGCATATCCACGAGAGAAAATATTGACACCTTAGTAAGGCAAGCCAAGGTGACTCCGAATCAAGAGTTTCAAGATTGTCATGTATCAAAAAGGAACAGATTTAGACAGGATGATGGTTGCTTACGGCAGGACTGCGGAGTGGGGTCCCAATCCAATGACATTGGACACAGTGGTTCTCTTGTTCAGTCTTCAAGGAAGCTTGGTAATGGAAATGCCGCTACAGCAAACCAAACCAATCCAGCTGAGGCAATCAATGACACTGGACATCATGATACCAGGATGGGCAGTCTGATGCAGGGGGGAAAATTAAATGGAAGTGACAATGCTTCAAAGATCTCCTCGGTAGACAATCTGTCACCAGTGAATATTTCTCCAGATGATGTTGTTGGAATAATAGGTCAAAAGCAATTCTGGAAAGCTAGAAGAGCAATTTCCCAGTAAGTCATGTTCCCTGTTGGTTGCATTGGCAGTTCTTAATGGTCTTAATGAAGTCTATTTTCCTTGTGAAATATTTTTTTGTCATATAAATAGTAAACTCTTTTAATTGATTGGACCTGACAATATCTTAATTGTTGACTATTGTGGACAAGGACAACCATATGCAGATGTAGATTACAAAACCCAAAAGCCATACTTTGGTGGAAGCTTAATATGTCCACTGATTTTAGGAAACTGTTCATCACTGATTGTCATTTTCTCCAATTATGCATCCTTAGTTATATATACTCTATGCATGTGGGCTGGATATTTTCATTTCAATTAAGGAGTTATAAATGTTGTTTTCAAGAAAGGAAATTTGCTAGTCCTGGGCACCTTCTATTTTGAATTTTTTATAGATTCAAAGTCTTTAGTGGGACATGACTATTGTTATTGTTGTTGCTGTAAAATCAAAGTCCTTAATAGTGTTTTAATGGTGGATGCTGGTTACAACAGGGCAGTGAGCAGTCTTAATATTATACTATGTTGGAGGGCACCCTTGTACAGCATATCATCTCATGATTCACTGTCTTCTAGCCACTGGATTTTGGATATGTTTCTGTCTTCGTTTCCTCTTGCTTGGTTCTCCATGTCACCACTGGGGCAAGTTTCCTTACACTACACTGAAGGACTTGAACTAAGAAGGGGGACCAAGTAAGGCAGGATGACCCTGGATGTATGGTAGGGACACTTGGAGAGTTCATGATTGAGATTTTGATGATAAGGGTATTTTTGCCCTTTTTCTGTAACTTATCCAGTGTCTTCTTTTTCTACTTTCGAGAATTTTGGGTTGGGACTTACACACACTTTTGTTAGTCAGGTCGTCTTGCCATCTAGAGCTTGGATAAATTTCATATCACAGATATTTTTTGCATGAATTTGATGTGCATGTGCTTATCTCCAGCCCCAGAAAAGAAGTTTACTGTGAAGTTTTACATTTTTTGTAGAGTGATTGATTTTTTGTGACTGTTGAATGCTAATGTTCCCACAAATTGTTGTATGCTCCAATGCTCCTTGTTATCCAGTCTTTAGTCCGAACAGAGAAAAGAAATTGTTCAAATATTTATTTTGAATTATATAATGTTTTTTCAATGGTAACTTTAAATGGCCTTAGATACAAGTCTTTACTGTCTTAAACCATGTGAAAGCTTTTTCATGACACTACGATATGCATGGTAAATATGTGAACCCGCCCCCCACAACCCACACACACACATAAATTGTTGACCGGAAGATATTTTGCTTAACCAGTTACCTAATGTGATTGGAGATCCTTTGATTTGGTAGTTAGTTCTTTGCCAGTGCATCCTAGTTCCGACATGATCATATACTTCAATAGCTTCATTTTCTATGTTATTTCAATTCTATATGTCTCAAATCCTTATTAGATGAGTATTGTGCAATTTTCTTGATCCAAGTCTTGTTCCTCTCTACAGTCAACAGAGAGTGTTTGCTGTCCAAGTGTTTGAGCTTCACAGATTGATAAAGGTAAATATCTCTGCTACTGTTCAGCATCATGTGTTGGTGGGAAGCTTATTAGCTTCCCTTTCACGCACACTCCTGAAGTTTTTTCATACTAATGAAGTATTTTTTATGTTTAAGCAGGTCCAACAACTAATTGCTGGATCACCAGAGGTTTTGCTTGAAGATGGCACTTTTCTGGGAAAGTCTACTCCAAAGGGATCTACTCGGAAGAAACTTTCACTGGAATATGTTGTAAAACCTTGGCAACAAAACCTTATACGCAAAGATGATTCTGAAAAGTTAAATCATAAAATGGAATGTTCTGCGGAGAATGCAGTTGGCAAGACGTCTCTCTCATCAGTCAAAAACGATAGCCACCTTTCAAACTACACCCCTTTTCCAAGAAATCCTCAACAGGCAAATGTGGCTGCTGACAGTGGAATGGACCCTTGGTGTTTCCATCAGTCAGCTGGGCACCAATGGTTAGTTCCTGTTATGACTCCTTACGACGGGCTTGTCTACAAGCCATATCCTAGGCCTGGATTCACAGAAACAGATGGTGGAGGATGTGGGCCTGCTCCTTTTGGTGGTAATTTTATGAATCCAGCCTATGGAATCCCAAATTCTCTTCAAGGAGTTGGGGTTTCACCACAAACACCTCCAGGAAGTCTTGCTTACTTCCCTCCACATGGGATGACAGTTATGAATGCAACAATATCAGAGTCAGCTGTTGATCAGGTGAACCAGTTCTCTTCACTAGGTTCTCACAGGTATAATGGTCATTTACCTGGAGGGGAAGCTGATCATATCACAAACAATCAAAGTTCTTGTAATTTGCCAACTCCGAGAAAGGGAGCATTCTCACATGTCCTGAAATATCAGACATCTAAGGATTTTGAGTTGCAGGGGAGTACAGCAAGTAGTCCTGGTGAAATGGCACAGGGATTAAGCACAGGGCAAGTTGCAGAAGGAAGGGATGTTCTTCCTCTTTTCCCTATGGTTCCGGCAGAACCTGAGTCTATTCCTCGCTCTCTGGAAACCGGACAACCAACTCGAGTAATCAAAGTCGTGCCGCACAACCGAATATCAGCAACTGCTTCAGCAGCTAGAATTTTTCAATCAATTCAGGAAGAGAGAAAACAGTATGACTCAGTCTAGTGATGGTTGAAGAAGTTTGTCTAGTTCCTGTTCTTTCTTGAGTATTATGTCATGAAACAAGCTGTTTTAATTCATACTTTTTATCGTAGTTTTGACCTTGTTACAGCACATTGGTATGTAGATACATGTGGTATTTCAGAACTGGTCAAAATGTAATATTTATTGTATCTTGTTTCCATACATGTTCGTTCTACACATAAGTGCTGTTCTTCCTCTCTGTTTCGGAGGAGGTTTTTTACCCTTATATTGCATTCTTGGAACTGGTAATTGTCATAGAAACATTACTTGTTAATCTACTTGATTTTTTTTCGTTTAATGGATCAGCCAGTGGAAATGGTACTCGATTTGCATGTGATAACTTTGAGACCATTTTCTTCTCATGGGTAGCCATGCACGCCATTCCAATTGTCAGGGGATCTCTCTCTTTTCCTGTGTCTTGAACACAGGAGGAACTCACTCAATTTTTCGAACCAAATTGATTTGAAATGGTTTGGGTTTTAAAATTATAAAAAGATTATATAGGTTTGCTATAGTCAAACTTGGTTTATAAATAAACTTGTGTGATTACTTACAAAAATGACAGTTTGGCCGAGTGGTCTAAGGCGCCAGATTTAGGCTCTGGTCCGAAAGGGCGTGGGTTCAAATCCCACAGCTGTCATTTATTTTGTAATTTTTAAAATTTTTGGTTAAAATTTGGTTGTTTTTTGCTATTAGAGTTTTAGGGATTGATTTCTTATTCACAGTTTTCACTGTATTTTCTTTATTTATTTTACATTAAGTTCAAAACACTATAATGAATTGGTTCTCCTTCAAGTGGTTTTCCAGGTTACAGTTGTTGGTAATTTGTGGGTTAACACAGTAAAGAACCTTATTTAAAAGGAAAAAGAGAGTGGCTTGAAACATTGATGATGCAGTAATTGATATTATTCATGGATCACTGACAGTAGGCTAGGCCTCGACCAGGGCCTCCAAAATAAAACATAGGTTCGACCCCAGGCCTGGCATCATTGAGGGCATTGTAACAATAGGGCTCTTGAGACACTGTAGTTACATCTCTGGGATACTTAAGCTGAAGTGAATAATCCATAATCTTTATGTTCCGCATGAAGCATGCTTGCTGATATCGACCATTTGCAAACTCTCCACTACCCATTTGTGTTGTGGTGTGAGGCCTTTTCTTTCTTATATTCGTGCTCGATACTTGTCCCCCCCACTCAACCGATGTCGCACTGTGTCTCAATAACCCCACTATTTCAGCTGGCCAATAACCCACTGCCACATTGTTCTTCACTTTCAGATACCAATTTCCCGAGTTTGGCTCCTAAAACAAATGTACCACGTTAATCATTTTACTATCAATTTTAACATACTAATAATTCAACATTATCTCACCAGGAACATTCCAACGTTAATGTCATACTGTTCTCTGTAAAATGATGATGTAGGTCCTATGCTAGCACCAAGCGCTACTTGCCCTGTTTGCACAAATCCTGAACATGTAAGATCGAAGCATCCAGTTGATCTGTATGAATCCCTCTGCAACACACCAAATCAAAAATCCCAAAATTACACCAATTTTTTACTTTCTCCTTTGCAAAATTACTAATATTTCATCCAAGACATATACACTCACACACTTACAGTCCAGTAGGCGAAAAATCGGGTGGCTCTGTCACCATATAGCTTGGGATTCACCTGAATCAATAGCAGTGAGAAAGCATTATTGAAGTTTATGTTATGGGTTGTGATGCAATAGAGGTGTAGAATACAGTAGTTAGTGAGGGGAACCGACCGTCCACCCTGATTCAACGCTTGAAAAATAGGAACCGTTGCCGTTCTTGAGCCAAATTTGAGCTGTGGTAAACTCGTTTGTCTGAGCAACCTTTGGATTCCAAACGTTGATGTCTGCTTGTGCTCCAATGTAGTTGAATCCAAGAGTCAGAAGAAATGCTGACTGCATCCCCATGTAACCTTACCATTAGTTCTATCTATTACTAAAATTTAGGTTGCATTAATCAAGTTACCCTAACCAAATAAAAAATGGTCACATATAATTGAAGATTGTGATTGAGAAAATTACTGATCGAGTTGGGATAACATATCCGTCTTCTTGGCCTGTTGAGTTATCGTAGTGCTGTGGGAATTTCTGGCCAAAGCTGTCGAGAGAAGCAGCTCTGAGTAAATCTTCCTTTACAATTCTACGAATGGGGATGGTTCCTTGTGGACAACTTCCACTTTTCTGCCATGTCTGAAATATCTGTGACTCTGAATCTTCTTTTACTGTGCTTGAATTTTCCAATTGTAGCATATAATCAGGCATCATCTGCAAAATCCAATCGTTAAATGCTATTACTTACTAAAAATTAGGACGATGATATCAAGAAAGACAACAGTAATTTTTTTATCATTATTTCTGCACCTAACAATTGTTTCATTTTAAGTCTGGTGTTTAAAATAACATGTAGATGTGTACCACATCGATTTCTTAGTATAAAAGTTCCCATAAGAGATGATAATTTTTTGTTAACTTGTAGTCATAAAATTGAAATATTATTATTTAAATTGTGTATTTCATTTTGTAAATTTTATATGATTTTTAATGAATGCTATGAAATTTATAACTAAATATATAGTTTAAGTGTCAATTTCTTATCTAGAAATTATAATTAAGTTTTATTATTTTTATTATAAAAATCAACTAAAAAGAAGAAGAGTAAGAAGACCTTGATAGTGTGGTTTTTTAAGGCTGGATGATCAAAAGCAGGTTGGTCATAAATGTTGACGCAATCAATAATATCTCCATCTTCACTCTGCAGAAAAAAAGACAATAATAATAATAATAAATTATTATTTAAATAGCATAAATGTTTCATGAATTAGAACTTTAGAAATGAAATGATAAATGAGATATTCCAGTCTCCATACAACTAAAAATTATAACTGATTAATTTTCCAAATAATCGTAATATTTTGCAAAGACTAGCAGCTACCTAAGAAAAAAAATGCTGAAGTATTTCGTCTCTAGTATGAACTTACATTTTTTTTTTGCATTCTAATAATTATTAAAACATTTCTTTTATTTTTAGTTCTTATAATTCTATTTTGTGTGCATTTCACGCCTCTACAAAATTAACTAGGACTAAAATTTTACGAAAATATTCACATAAAACTCTTTTTTATCAGTTAAACTTTTATTTAAAGTCCAACAAAAATAAAAACGTCTCATATTTCTTTTTCTGGGAAAATACGTCAAAATTAATACTTTATTTTAAAAAGAGAATTAAATTATTTTATGGTAAGAAGAAAAAAATTAATAATTTATTACAAATGGAAAATATACTATCCGGGCTAATTTTATATGCCAAAAATATCAAAACTAGATTAGGAAATTGATTAAAAACTATGAAATTAATAATTTATTAATTATTTTTGTAATCACACTTTAAACGGGTATTAAGAAGACACATACTTTCTAAAAAAATTGAAAGGAACATTAAAAACAACTCACTTATAAATTTGTTTTAAAATTAGCAACAGTCTCTTTGACTTTAATAGCTTTTATATTACATTAATTAATTAAGAAAAGATATTTAACACATATAAATTTTTTATATTTATTTGATATTCTTTTTCTATATATAAAAGTTTAATTTTATGATTATTTTACTTTTATAATATATGTTAGAAAAATATAATGTGTATCATCCTACCATTCTACTAAATAAATTTTACTCCTTGCTTATTATAGGAACTCTAATTAACGCGTAAAATAATCAACCCTACTACTTTATCCTGTACTTATGGTGAGAGACACATTTTTTCAACTTTATTTTTTTTTCAAATTTTTACTGTTTTTTATTGTATTTTTTAAATATATTATTTTTTTAAATATATTTTAAATCATTAATGTTTTAAAAACATAGAACATGATAATAAAAAGACTTAGTAAAAAATTCAAATTTTACACTTAGATATCCAACCAAACTTAAGAAGTTCTCTTAAATATATTTTTTATTAAGACGAGAAATTTAGGTTTTTGGAAGCATCAATTATTTGATTTATGTATATAATGATACAGAGAGATTCGATCTTCTCCCGTAAATAATTATTCTAATTTTATCTTTCAATAAGTAATTATTTGTTAATTTTACATTTTAAGTGAATTGTTTTTATTTAATCATTTTAATAAAGTATTATTTATAAAATAAATAAAATTATCTATAATAAAATACAATTTTATATTTATTTTTATAATTACAATTTTATTAATTTTATTATATGAAAAAGGTGAACACATAACTTGAAAATAAAGGATTTAAGAGAATTAAAATGTGAAAGAAAAAAAAATCGTACTAAAAAAAAATGATGTAATTGCAAACCTTGATGGTTTTTACAGCAGGCTTGTTTAGTTGCTTCAATTTGGCTTCAATTTCTGTTTCTACAGTTGATAATGGATTTGCTTGAACGTTGAGTCTGATACACAATGCAAAAAATACACAAAGGTACATAATTGTAGCCTTTGTTTCTTTCATTTCACTCTGAGTTCTATTCTCCATTTCTGTGCTAACCTACAAATCAATGTATGTCTATGACTTAAACTTGTATAGACGTGAGTAATAAATATCAATCACTCATTTATTGATTTATTTATTACCAAGTTAGTTGTTTTGACTTTTATACCTCTTTTCTCCTAATTCTATTTATTTATTATTATCATTTTCTGATTGCAAAAATTATTAATAACTATTATTTTTACCCTTTTCTTTTTCATATTTCTTTCTTAAAAATTTGTATTGTTTACAGTGATGTCAAAATGGACTACACGACTGGACGAATTGGTTATTTAATAAGTTAATTCAACCCAATTCATTTATCAGTAATCGAAAAAATTCAAATTTGATCTAATAATTAGGGGTTAATGAATTATATGGGTTGACTCACTCAATTATAACTTTTTTTAAATTCAATTTTTTTAAATAAAAAATAACAATTTTTTGTTATTCAAATTTAAATAAATTTCACTCTAAAATGATGTTAAATCCCAAAGATAATTCAAAATAGAAAAAAAATAACATACAATTCAAAAAATGAATAAATAAATTTATAATATTGATAATTTTTGTGTCACTTGTCCATTTATAATATTAGAGTTTTGAATGGATAAATTTATAATATTTTTTTCTTTTCTTTTAAAACATTTTTTTCTTTTAAAACATTTTTTTCTTTTAAAACATTTTTTCTTTATTTATATTTATAATTTAATAAGAAAACAAATTAAAATATAAAATAAAAAATAATTAAATTAAATTAAGTAGATTATTAAATCAGATTAAGAATTGACTTGTATAAAAAAAAAATTTAATTCCAACCGATTTGAATATGTGGTAAACAGAATTGATACGCAGATTCTAACCCACGGGCACTTTCATAATTTTTTTAAATTAAAAAGAAATTAATTATTACTTTATTTATTATATCTTTGAAATTGTAGAAAAATAATTAAAATAATTATTATATTACAAGTTCCAATTGTGAATGAATTGGAACTTGTGTCTGACTACATTTTTGACTTTTATAAATTAATTGTTTGACATGTATCTTCCTGTTTTTAATCTATTTATTTATTAATAAAATTTATTGGATGCACTTGTAAAACTGAAATTTTTTTTATTTAAATTTTAATATACACTTTTTTTAAATTTTAAACGAGTAAATAAAATTTTCTTAATTTAATTATATTAAATTTGTATAACGTGTCATGTCAAACACATTTTTTAAATAATATTAAAATAAAAATGTGTTCAATAAAAACAACTTAAATATTAATATAAAATATTTTTGATAGTGTAAAATTCTTTTTGTAATTAGATTAAAATAATTATGTTCCCTTATTTTTCAAGTTTGATAAAAATGAGAACATGGATTATTTTATAGCAAGAGAAGAAAATTAAAATTTAAGTATAAATATAAAATATATTATTCTGACTGATTTTTTTGTTAAAATAATAAATATATTATTCAAATTGATTTAAAATAAAGAAAATTGATAACTTTATTGATTATTTTTTTGTATATAGTTGGGGTATTAAGTACACAAGTACTTTTACGCAAAAAAAAAAGAATAAAAAAGTTAAACAGATTATTAAAAATAAAATTATGAATTTAATTTAAAATTATGGAAATTAATAATTTTATTGATTAATCTTTTGTAACTAAATGGTTGAAAATTCAAATATCTTATAAATGAAAAAGTGGAGAAGTATATAAAAGGAAGACCCTTGTGAAAAGAAGTTCCTGGTAATTTGTGGGTTAACACAGTACAGGAACTTACTGAAAAGGAAAGAGTGGTTTGAAAGATTGATGATACAGTAATTGATATTGTTTATGGATCAGGAACAGTAGGGTAGGTCTTGACCAGGGCCTCCAAAATAAAACATAGGTTCGACCCCAGGCCTGGCATCATTCAGGGCACTGTAACAAAAGGGCTCTTGAGCCACTGGAGTTACATCTCTGGGATACTTTAGCTGAAGTGAATAATCCATAATCTTTATGTTCTTCATGTAGCATGCTTGTTGATACAGGCCATTTGCAAACTCTCCACTACCCATTTGTGTTGCCGTGTGAGGCTTTTTCGTTCTTATATTCGTGCTCGATACTTGTCCCCCCCACTCAACCGATGTCGCACTGTGGCTCAATAACCCCACTATTTCAGCTGGCCAATAACCCACTGCCATATTGTTCTTCACTTTCAGATACCAATTTCCCGACTTTGGTTCCTAAAACATATGTACCACGTTAATCCTTTTACTATCAATTTTAACATACTAATAATTCAACGTTATCTCACCAGGAATATTCCAACGTTAATGTCATACTGTTCTCTATAAAATAATGATACAGGTCCTATGCTAGCACCAAGCGCTACTTGCCCTGTTTGCACAAATCCTGAACATGTAAGATCGAAGCATCCAGTTGATCTGTATGAATCCCTCTGCAACACACCAAATCAAAAATCCAAAAATTACACCAATTTTTTACTTTCTCCTTTGCATAATTACTAATATTTCATCCAAGACACACACACACTTACAGTCCAGTAGGCGAAAAGTCGGGTGGCAAAGTCACCATATAGCTTGGGATTCACCTGAATCAATAGCAGTGAGAAAGCATTATTGATGTTTGTGTTATTTACCAAGTGAAGGGTTGTGATGCAATAGAGGTGTAGAATACAGTAGTTTGTGAGGGGAACCGACCGTCCACCCTGATTCAACGCTTGAAAAATAGGGACCGTTGCTGTTCTTGAGCCAAATTTGAGCTGTGGTGAACTCGGTTGTCTGAGCAACCTTTGGATTCCAAACGTTGATATCTGCTTGCGCTCCAATGTAGTTGAATCCCACTGTGAGAAGAAATGCTGACTGCATCACCGTGTTACCTTACCATCAGTTCTATCTATTACTAAAATTTAGGTTGCATTAATCGAGTTACCCTAACCAAATAAGAAATGGTCACATATATAATTGCAGACTGTGATTGAGAAAATTACCGATCGAGTTGGGGGAACATATCCGTCTTCTTGGCCTGTTGAATTATCGTAGTGCTGTGGGAATTTCTGGCCAAAGCTGTCGAGAGAAGCAGCTCTGAGTAAATCTTCCTTTACAATTCTACGAATGGGGATGGTTCCTTGTGGACAACTTCCACTCTTCTGCCATGTCTGAAATATCTCTGACTCTGAATCTTCTTCTACTGTGCTTGAATTTTCCAATTGTAGCATATAATCAGGCATCACCTGCAAAATCCAATCATTAAATACTTACTAAAAATTAGGAATTATAATTAAATATTTAGGAATTAAATATCTAGGAAGAAGAATAAGAAGACCTTGATAGTGTGGTTTTTTAAGGCTGGATGATCAAAAGCAGGTTGGTCATAAATGTTGACACAATCAATAATATCTCCATCTTCACTCTGCAACAAAAAAAGACAATAATAATAATAATAACTTTTATAATTACATAACATATAATAAACCCTTTCTAATTTCTTATTGCTTAAATTAGATATCATATACTGAATTTGTATTTATTTTTAAATATTGCTTTGAAAGATATCTCTAACAACATATAGTAAAAATATTTAAATAGCGTAATGTTTCATGAATTAGATTTTTAGAAATGAAATGATAAATAAGATATTTCAGTCTCTATACAACTAAACTATAGCTGATTAATTTTCCAAATAATCTTAATCTTTTTCAAAGACTAACAGCTACCTATATTAAAACATTAATCACGTATACTTTATACCTCTATATAAAATTAGATTTCAAGAAAGAAAAATTCCTCAAGTATTTCGTCTCTAATATGAACTTACATTTTTTGCATTCTAATCATTATTAAAACATTTTTTTTTATTTGTAGCTCGTGTAATTCTATTTTTTTGTCCATTTCACGCCTTTACAAAATTAACGAGGACTAAAATTTTACGAAAATATTCACATAAAACTCTTTTTTATTGATTAAATTATTTTTTTAACAAAAATAAAAACGTCTCATATTTCCTTTTTGGAAAAATACGTCAAAATTAATACTTTATTTTAAAAAGAGAATATAAATTATATTATGGAAAGAAGAAAAAATTAATACTTTATTGCGAATCGAAAATATACTATCCCGGCTAATTTTATATGCCAAAAATATCAAAAATAAATTAGGAAATTGATTAAAAATTATGAAAATTAATAATTTATTAACTATTTTTGTAATCAAACTTTAAACTTTGGTATTAAGAAGACACATACTTTCTAAAAAATTGAGAGGAACATTAAAAACAATTTTAATGTGATATACGTTACTCAACTCACTTCCAAATTTGTTTTAAAATTAGAAAAAGTCTCTTTGACTTTTAATACCTTTTATATTACATTAATTAATTAAGAAAATATATTTGACACATATAATTTTTTTATATTTATTTGATATTATTATTTTTTAATATAAAAGTTTATTTTTTTTATGAAATTTTACTCCTATAATATATGTTAGAAAAATGTAATTGTATATCCTCTTACCATTCTTCTAAATAGTTTCACTACTTGCTTGTTACATGAGCTTTGATTAACGTTGACATATTGAACCCTGATACTTTCTCAGGTAGGAGACACGGTTTCTTAAATTTTTTTTTTCGAATTTTTACTGTTTTTTTATTGTGTTTTTTAAATATATTATTTTTTTAATATATTTTAAAATATTAATATATTTTTAAAACATAAAACATGATAATAAAAAGACTTTGTAAAAAATTCAAATTTTACACTTAGATATCCAACCAAACTTAAGAAGATCTCTTGAATATATATTTTATTTAAAACGAGAAATGTAGGTTTTTGAAAGCATCAATTATTTGATTTATCTCTATAATTATACAGAGAGATTCGATCTTCTTGCGTAAATAATTATTCTAATTTTATCATTCAATAAGTAATTATTTGTTAATTTTACTTTTTAATTAAGTGAATTGTTTTTAATTTAATCATTTTAATAAAGTATTATTTATAAAATACATAAAACTATATATAATAAAATTATAATTTTTATATTTATTTTCATAATTATAATTTTATTATATGAAAAAGGTGAACACATAGACTGAAAATAAAGGATTTGAGAGAATTAAAATCTAGAAGAAAAAAATTGTACTAAAAAGAAATTATGTAATTGCAAACCTTGATGATTTTGACAGCAGGCTTGTTGAGTTGCTTCAATTTGGCTTCAATTTCTGTTTCTACAGTTGATAATGGCTTTGCTTGAACGTTGAATCTGATACACAATGCAAAAAATACACAAAGGAACATAATTGTAGCCTTTGTTTCTTTCATTTCACTCTGATTTCTATTCTCCGTTTCTGTGCTAATCTACAAAGCAACATATGTTTATAACTCAAACTTATATACGCGTGAGTAATAAATATCAATCACTCATTTATTGATTTATTTATTACCAGTTCTTTTGACTTTTATACCTCTTTTTCCCGTAATTTTATTTATTTATTATCGTCATTTTCTGACTGCAAACATTATTAATTACGGCTCATCTTTCCTTTTTTTCATTCCCAGATTTTTTTCTTTCAAATTTATACTTTTTATAATTTTTTTAAGTTTAAAAGTAAATTAATTATTATTTTACTTATTATATAATTATCTTCGAAAATTATTTAAAAATAATTAAAATACAACTGTGAATGATTTGGAACTTGTGCCGGACTACTTGATATGATAACATCAATAATAGATTTGACTTTTATAAAGTAGTTGTTTGACATGTAACTTTCTTTTTTTACTTTATTTATTTATTAATTAATTAAATTTATTGGATGTCCTTGAAAGATTATTTTTCTAAATTGATATATTTTTGTCTTTAAAATAAATAATATAATTATTTAAATTTAATTATGTTAAATGTGTATAATGTGTCAAAAAAATTTGTTTAAACGATATTAAAGTGAAATTATGTTCAAAAATAAAAACAACTCAAATATTAATATAAAAACATTTTTGAGAGTATAAAAAATTTAATGTAATTAAATTAAAATAGTTATGTTCATTTATTTTTTAAGTTTAATAACTAAAATATATTAAAATTTTGAAAAATAAACAAATTTTGATTTCAAAAGTAATATTGTATATTAAAATATATATAAGTTTACAAATAAACATTGACAGCAAGAGATAAAGAAAAGTAAATTTAATACTTAAAACTGCCTATATATTTGTTTTATGCTCTTATATAAGATAATTATATGTTTAAAATATTATAATTTTAAAATATGAGGAAGTTATACATGAATATGAAATATACATGTTAAATGAGAAATTTTTTTGTTATAAATCATTTAAATATGTTACTATTTCGGAGATCACGAGTTTTATTTACAAAGTTCTTTCAAATCTTTGATATTTTATCTGTAAACCGTGTGGGGCTGTACGTATAAAAAATTACTTTTATATTCAAGTCAGTATTTAGACTATTTGGTTAGTACAGGAAAATCTTAAATTCGCAATAAATATAATTACATGCTTTTTTACTTTATATTTATATTTATAGGTTCGAGATGTGTTTATCTTTAATATAAACTTAATCATGATTCAATATCTAATAAGCTTACTTTATTTATAAACTTAATTATGGGTGATAATCAAGATGTTTAAACATTTATGACCACTCAGTTATCCTTGATGTTTGACCAAATGGTTTTTTAATTCAAACATTAATATTGTTGTAGATCACCCAATCAGTAATTGACAGACAATTATATAATGTAATGTTAAAATAACATTATTCTTTTATATTTATATGCTCATGTAAAATAAGATAAAATGTTATATATGATATAGAATAATTCATTTCACTCATTTTATGAGTGTAAGTGGATTCATTTAAAAATGACGTTTTCGAATCTAATTAAAAAAAAGAGAATATCTTAAAAGTCAAATAAAAAAAAGGTAAAGTATGAAAAAAGTAGGAATGACAATTTTACCCGCAGGCACGGGTATCCACGAGTAAAATCTATGTGGGTAGTTACTATCCGTGGGTATTTACTATCCGTGAGTAACGGGTATTTTAATATTCGTTTCTAAGCGGGTCGGATCCAGGTAGTATACTATCCGTCACGCGGGTACTCGTTACCCGCAAAAAATTAAAAAAAAATCATTTATATATCTTTTAATTAAATTTAATTAAAAAAAAAATATTTTATTAGGTTAAATTTAATTAAAATTTAATTTATATTATATTATATTATATATTTTTTTGTAATTTTATTTAAATTTTATTTTAAAAATGTATTAAATATATATATATATATATATATATAAAGTTGATTTGAATAAGTAGTTTCAAGAATAAGATAATGATGATTAAGGACTAACTTTCCACAAGAGATAGTGAGAAATATGTTTAAAATTTGTCTTCCATAATTTTATTGAAACTTTTGTAAAATCAGTTTGAACTTTATGAAATTGTTAAATTTTGTATTATTATTTTTTATTTGGCACTCCACTTTCCATTAACTATGCATTTTAATTATGACGTTTTTCTGCAATTCACATTTATTTATATCTAAATGGGGTTTAAAACCTTATATAAAATACTTAAACATTTGTAACTATGACTCAACAATTATCTATAACCAATCAAATTGTAAGTTGAATTCATATTTTTGTCAACTTTTAATATGACCTATTATTAATTAGAGATAAAGTTGCGTTGCACTGATATTTAAAATCCAATTAATGTGTATTATAATCCATCAATGTTTGAATAATTTATAAAAACTTCTTGAACTAATATTGAATTGCACTTTATTTAAACGAATATATATATATATATAATATGAAACTATCAATTATATTCATTTTTTTTTGTTGGAATTCATGAGAAAAAGATGAGAAATTTTGATTGAGGAGCTATTTGAAGATTGTACATCTAAAAAAATATAACACGAGAATCAACTTGAAATATGAAATTCACACCACAATAAATATCAAGTTATGAATCATTAAAATTAAACCTTGTCAAAGAAGTACGGGACAACATAAAATTATAGAAGAAACATATAAAAAAGTTTAATACGTCGTTTGGTTCCTACTTTTAGGGGTTTGGTTTAAAGTAATCATATCTTTTAAAAAAAGTTCACTAAGATTCCATATTTTGTTAAAATATGTTCAATCGGTTCCTTTACCCTATCGCCGTTAAAAAACATAAGGGTGCAAATACCACCGTGGCTTCTCATAAGCACGTGGCACACGCTAATAGGTGGACTTAAATGATTTTTTAATTTAAAAAAAGTCTTTGTCACATCATCATCACCATCTCCAGACAAACTCAAATTTTTTTTTTCAAGAAACCCTAGCTGCCGACCGCACCATCCAGCGTTGTCACCGCCATCCTCGCGGGCAGCCGTCCTCTCCAACGCATCACACGTCACCACCAAAGCTATGTGACGAGAACGCGAGAAACCATAAGTCCCCATGGTCTACTTGCAGGTCTGATTGTGGTTGCAGGCGGAGGCAAGCAGCGACGCAATTAGTGATGGAGAAGAGTGGCGATTTTCGATTTGTAGCAGCTGGCGATTTGGCTGGTGGTTAGTGGTGGACGATTCTGTGGTGGAGATTGGACGGCAGTGCTGTTGGTGCAATGAAGATTTGGCTGGTGTGAGGGTGAAAATGGTGAAGATTGGTGGTCGCGACATAGCAAGGGATCACTTTGGGTGGTGGCGCGAGAACGAAGGTGAGATGCGAAGGTGATGGAGGTGCAACAGAAGGGAGAAGACGCTTTGGTGGTGGCGCGTGATTGTTGGAGAGGACGACTGCCTGCGAGGATGACGGTGACGGCGCTGGATAGTGCGGCGGCTAGGGTTTCTTGGAGAGAAATTAGGATTTGTCTGGAGATGGTGATGATGACGTGACATTTGCACCGTTATATTTTTAACGGCGTGAGCGAAAAAAATCAGAATGAACATTTTTTAACGAAATATGGAGTCTTAAATTCAAAACTCAAACTAAGAACTTTTTCACCAAAGTAATTTTAATTATTTATAACCCCATTTATTTTATTCACTAATTTACTTGAGTACTAGAAGGGCATGGTAAGAATTCCTTCAGTCGAAATTAATAAATAAGAATGTATGATAATATATGGTAAAAACGACCTGGAACTTTAAAAGAAAGAGAAATTAATACATTACTTAATGAATGTTATTTGAGAAAGACATTTTAAGGAATGGACAGGAATCAGGGACAATAGGGTGGCCTTCGTCCAGGGCCTCCAAAATAAAAGATAGGTTCAGCCCCATATTTGGCTTCATTGAGGGCACTGTAACAATAGGGTTCATCAGCCATTGCACTTACATAACTAGGATACTTGAGTTGAAGCGAATAATCCATAATCCTTATGTTCCGCATAAAGCAAGCATCCTTAAATCGACCATCTGCAAAATCTCCACTACCCATCTGTGTTGTCGTGTGAGGGGTTTTCTTTCTTATGTTGCTACTTGCCACTTGTCCTCCCCATTCAACCAATATCGCACTGTGCCTCAAAGAACTCAATATCTCAGCCGGCCAATAACCCACAGGGGTGTTCTTATTCACCTTCAGATACCAATTTCCCGTGTGTGCATCCTACATCGTACACACCACGTTAATCTTTTACCATCAATTCTAACATAATAATACTAATAATTTCAACATTCTTTTACCAGAAACATTCCAACATTAATGTCATATTGTTGACCCCAACGTGACGATATAGGTTTTATGGTACCACCAAGCACCACCTGCCCTGTTTGCACAAATCCTGAACAAGTAAGATCAAAGCACCCTGTGGACCTATACGAATCCCTCTGCATCACAATCAACCAAATCAACACACCACGATTAAACCAATGTTTGATCTTTCAAGATCAATGAACAAAATAACTCACCGTCCAATACGCAAAAAACCTGGTTGCCCCATCACGATACAGCTTGGGATTCACCTGAATCATAATAGTAAGGAAGCATTAGTGATGTGTTTGTTATTCGGTGAATGTAGAACATTGTAGTTGATGCTGAGTTTTGCGAGGTGACAATGACAAACCATCCACCCTGATTCCACGCTTTCAAAATAGGGATTGTTGTTGTTTTTAAGCCATATTTGAGCTGTGGTGAACTCGCCTGACTCGGGAACCTTTGGATTCCAAACGTTGATGTCTGCTTGTGAACCAATGTAATTGTATCCCATTGTCACAAGATATGCAGACTGCATTAACTTATAAGTTAGCCTCACCAAATTCAAAATACATGCGTAATTGTATGTATGAATCGACACATACCGAGCGATTTTGTGGAATAAATTCCTTTATTTGGTTTGCTGTTAAATTCTGAAGAGGCTGAGGAAATTTCCGACCAAAGCTATGAAGAGAATCAGCTCTGAGTAAGTCTTCCCTTAGGATTCTGCGTATCGGAATGGTTCCTTTTGGGCAACTTCCACTCTCTTGCCATGTCTGAAATATCTCTGTCTCCGAATCATCTTCTGTGCTTGAATCTTCAGATTTTAGCATATAATCAGGCATCATCTGCCACATCCATTCTTTAAATTAAGATGCATACTCAATTTAATGTCAAAACTACTCATTTTAAATTAAATGATCATATAAAAAAAAATAAGACCTTGATGGTGTGGTTTTTTAAGGCCGGATGATCAAAAGCAGGTTGATCGTAGATGTTGACGCAATCAATAATATCTCCATCTTCACTCTGCAAAAAAAATAAAATAAAAATTATAGCCTTTCTAATTTTGTTTTTATTTTTTAAATTAAAAATCCAATATATACTTTTAAATGTTGGGAGCAGTCCATTGAGTTCACTTAAATGGATTTGAAAAGAGTGGTGAGACTAGATTTAGAAATAAATTTTTTGAATTTGTCACATTAATCAAATTATACACTAATTTTCATAAATTTTACTTTCAAATTCACTCTCACTTACCTCCAAAATCGACTTAAATAAATAACAAAAAGTTTATCTTCAAATCTTCTCAAATTCATTCGATCACTCACTCTCAAATCCATTCAAGTGAACAGGAATGGAAGGATATATCTTGTAAAAATGTTCAAATAATCACTTGTAAGTTTTTCATGAATTATTTCAAGAAATGAGCAAGATATTTTAAACTCTATAAAAATAACCAAGCTCTAAAAAATATGTATTAGGTTCCTATTGATTATTAGTTTTTCTTTATTTATTTAAGTTTTACTGTTTGTAGAGCTCAAAACTATATTAGTTATAATTTTACCATTTTTTTTAAAGTTCAACAAAAATTAAAATGTTTCATATTTCTTTTTTGAGAAAAAAAATTTAAAAATGAGAACATAGATTATTTGTAGTAAGAGAAGAAAATTAAAATTTTATCATAAATATAAAATATATTATTCTGAGTGATTTTTTTGTTGAAATAATATCGAAATGATAAATATATTATTCAAATTGATTTAAAATAAAGAAAATTAATAATTTTATTCATTAATATTTTGTAACCAAAACTTCTAAAGCTGGGGTATTAAGTAGACAAGTACTTTTAAACGAAAAAAAGTATAAAAAAAATAAACAGATTATTAAAAATAAAATTATGAAATTGATTTAAAATTATGAAAATTGATAATTTTATTGATTAATTTTTTTGTAACCAAATTAATGAAAATTGAAATGTAAAACTAAATCTCATTTGAGATAGAAATAAAAGAATAAAAAAGAATATAAAAATAAAATTCATTAATTCATTGTGTTAAAATATTAAGTAAAAAAATGTTAATTTCTTATATAATTACATTCATATATAATTTAATTGATACTGTAACTCTCGGAAAAACCAAACAAAAACTTTTAATGCTGGTTACGAAGAAAAGAAGTATCATGTAAAAAAAATTGAAACGAAGGTTAAAAACAAATTTATTCTGTTGTACGTTATTCAACTCACTTGAAAATTTATTTTAAAATTAGCAAAGTCTCCTTGACTTTAATATTTATTATCCTGCATTAAACAATTTCTCTAGTGGCTTCTGACAGAACCTCTGTTATGATTAATGATGACAAAGTCAACCCTTTTTACAGCATATTCAACCAAAGCTTGAGAAGTTCTGTTTAATATATTTTCTCTATAGGATGAGAAATTTAGCCCTTTGGAAGCATTGATGATTTGGTTTTATGAAAATAAAGAATTTGAAAACATTGAAAAGACAGTAAAATCTGAAAGGAAAAAGCTTATTTGTTGTAAATGCAAACCTTGATGGTTTTGACAGCAGGCTTGTTGAGTTGTTTCAATTTGGCTTCAATTTCTGTTTCTAGCGTTGATGATTGCTTTGCTTGAACGTTGAATCCGATGCACAATGCAAAGAATGCCCAAAACAACAAAATTTTAGCTTTTGTCTCTCTCATTTCACTCTGATTTGTTCTCTGTACTTATCTGCTAACCTCTGCTGGACATCTACAACTTAAACTTGCATGCCTGTCATGTTTAAATATAATCACTCATTTATTCATGCATTTATTACAAAATTAGTTCTTTTGACTTTTTATACCATTTGCCTATGGTTCTTTTTATTTTTATATTTAAATATTATTTTAGACTTTATTTTTATTTTATTTCCTTTAATATGATTTTTATTTTCAGTTATTCAATATGATTTTTATGTTTTTGTTATTCAATGTGATTTTTATTTTAATAAATTTTTTGATTTATTTATTTTTCATAACGTTCGTTTAAATTGATAAAAAAAAGATAAATGGTATGTGTTCATGTTTTTTCAATTTTTATTTAATTTATTATTTAATTATTTTTTAAATTTTTCTTAATTTAGAAAAAACTATATGTTAAATCATTATTATGCCAGGTGATAATGTCAGTATTATATATTAAATCATGTCAATTTAACAGTAAATGTCAATTTAATAGTAATGTTACATCTCAATGTTTATATTTAATTTGGTATTAATTTTTAATTTAGTTTCAAATTTTAACTAACTTTGTTTAATTCAGTTTTAATTTTGAATTTTAAAACAAAAATTTTTCATTATTTTAAAATTAGATGAAAATTTGTTCATTAATTTTAAAATTAAAAAAAATAATTATTCATTAGAAGAAAAATTCTTCATTATTTTTAAAATTAGAACGAAAATTCTTCGTTAATTTTAAATTGGAAGAAAATTTCTTATCTATTAAAGTTAGAAGAAATTTTTTAATTTATTTTTAAAATTAAAAGGAAAATTATTTATTAATTTTAAAATTAGAATAAATTTTTTTCATTGTTTTTAGAATTAGAAGCAAAATTATTTATTATTTTAAAAATTATAAGGAAAATTCTTAATTTTAGAGTTACAAGAAAAATTCTAATTTATTTCTAAAATTTGAGGAAAAATTCCAATTTACTTTTAAAGCTAGAAGGAAAATTATTTCTTATTTTTTTAAATTTAAAATAAAATTCTTCATTATTTTTAAACCAATTATAACCCTACTTTTTATATATAAAAAATCAAGCATACATTTAATAATTATATTCCAATAATATAGATAATTAGTTTAAAAATAATGAAACAAATATTTAATAAAAATATGAATTTAAAAAAAAATTTAATCTCAATTTAAATAGTGACAAAATTGAACTTGAATTGAAGAAAATTAAAAAAAAAATAATATTGAACCTAAATTAAACAAAATTAACAGAAATTTGTGATTGAGTTAAATATAAAATATTAATACATAAGTGAACAAAAATAAAAATTAAAATAATATTTAAGCTATTTATTTATTATTAAAAATATGTATATATATATATATATATATATATATATATATATATATATATATATATGTAAGAATGTCCTATCAAATTTTTTATAAGTTTTCAATTCGTTAAACATACTTTAACAATTCACTTATTTCAAGTAAAGATGTTCCCATTTTAATTGTATATTTTATTGCTTTGTCACAGATCAAGTTCGTAAAACAGATTAATTGTGTTTCATGCGAAGAAATAATTTTATTTAAGTATAATTTATTTACTTCTCACTTTTGAACCAATGTTATATTTAGGTATTCATAATAACCTTTTGGTAATACTCACATTTTGTTTTTCTTCTCGCTTTATAAATATATTTTGTTTTCCTCTTTACAGTTTTGTTAAGAAGTTAATGATATTTTTTTTTAGTCTTAGATTAAATATTTAACTTGGAGGTAACAATATTCTTCTTTCATACTGACTTAAAAATATTGAATAAATTGTTTTGGTTAATAATATATAAATAAATAAATTTTAAAATATTGATGAAATATTTTATAAGTCTTAATAATCAATCACACATTATGTATCTTCTGTAATAAAGAACATATTATATGTATGTTATATTAGGTAATACATTGTCCATACCTTGTACTCGATTATGTGTGTTTAGATTAGATTAACAATGTCTATTTTAAGTGTTTCCCGGTTATATTTGAGTTTAATGTTTAAATAGCCATAGATGTCATTTGATATTATTATGTTTTCTACTATTGTCTTTTTGGAATTTGTGGAGAAAAGTCCATTTTAAAAAAAAACAATACAAGGTATTGCACAAAGTACTTAATAACAAAAATGGAGTTTTTTTTTTGGCATGAAGGCATATATGAAAAAGAAAAGTATATTACAATTGATGATAATGCATATTAAGATTAGACTAACACTATGCTACATAAAAATAAATTTATGTATTCATTTCTACGATGGTAAACCATGGTAAGTCTATTTGGAAGAATTAATTTATTAATATTTTAAAATAATAACAATGATTTGAAGAAAATATTTTTATTAGGTAGAAGAATTATTGTTGTGTTTGGTGGGGAGAGATTCTCCTGCAGAAATCATGCAGTTTCAGGATCCACTTAATGTTTTATTAGTTTATTTTTATTGGTTAATTAGTTAATTAATGGAGAAAATATAATATAGTAATGAAAATTGTTAAAAAGACAGAAGAAGAGAAAACAGATTTGCCTAACTTTGACAGCAGAACCAGCTGGAACAGCACAACACCCACTCAAATTATATTGCCACTCTGTAAATTTCTCTGCATTCCCAAAATACCCTTCTTTTCTCTTCTCATTTCCCTTCTATATAAACACTCCTTCACCTTCTTCACTTCATACTCATTGTTTTCTCTCCCACACTGCTTCTATCAAAACCCTAAATCACTGATAAACAATGGCTTCTTCTCAAGTTCTAACCATCACCACAGTGGCGGTCCTTCTTGCCATCGTCTCCGCCGCTTACGCTGCTGATGCGCCGGCGCCTAGTCCTACCTCTCCCGCTTCCGTCATCTCTCCCTCCTTCGTCGTGGGTTTTCTAGCCGCCGCGGTTGCTCTCGTCTTCGGATCTTCTCACAGGATCTGAACATGCGGAGCTTCCTCCTTGAGATTTTCAATTTCTCTATTTTTTGTGTGGATTTACCAGAGATCGAGGCTTGCCTAGTAGTATATAGCTCTCCATGTGTTGATGTTCAGAGATTTCATCTGTTCATTTCTGTATCTTTAGTTATTTTGCCATTTCTTGAGTATTATTATTTGTGATATTTGTTTCGGTACATAATCAATTTCTTTTCTTTTCAAGGTTGTGCTTCTTTCTAGTGTTTTTTTTTTATTAATTATACTGTTTTTTTTTTAGTTTTTCTGTTAATTCAGGTGATCATATCAATAGATGATGCTATCTATAGTCTGAGGCCATTCTTTAATTTTGATAATGACTTCGGTAGCAGCATGCCGATATTAAAAGAAGATATAAAATAATTATATTTAGACATCCATTTGGGTTTCCATTTTAAGGTCCTTTAAGTTCAAAAATTAAAATTTACAAAGAAATAATACATTTTGAATTGGAATAGGAATTGAGTTTACTATAAATTAAGTTGTCATAGTTTTGAAACAGAGAAAAAGAGAGATTGGACACAAATTCAGGGTACGAAATTTCATGGAGGATTGATAAAGACATTTTTGTTGTCCTAGTTAGAAACTTATAATTCAAGAAAACAGAGTATATGTTTGTGGGGCCAAGAATAATAATTTCTATAGAAAATAGAAGTTTGTCAATTAAGTTGTTATGCTTGGTTCACGTGTGTTTACACATAACCTAAATTTAAGTAGTGCTTTAAATGTCATACCAACTCATGTTACTCCTACAATAACATTATTAAAATTTTATGTTTGGTGAAAATCTACTTATCGTATTAATACTTTTTTTTTCTAAGGAGAAAAATATATATAAGTAATATTTGTGATGTTCATAAATCATAATTAGATTTTGTTTCAATAATATCAAATTATATTTAATAATTTTCTATTATAGATATTATAGAGAACAGACTATTTTTTTATTTAAAAATAACAACATAGTTATGTTATTTTATTTATTTTTTAAATAATTATCATGAATTTTAAAACATATAAAAATTCAAGTTAAGCAAATCAGAGTCTTCCCACTGAGATAGTCCAAAAATACATTCTCCAAATATAAATTAAAGTTAAATTTAGTTGCATTTTTGGTTTATTATAAATTTGGATTTGCTCTTCCAAATTTAATTAAATTATTTTATTCTCTTAAATTTTCAAAAATATATTTAACCTCAAATGTGAGAGTTTATTCTAAAACAATTTTAATTCTTCTATTAATTATTAATTTTGGGGAGATTGATATTGTATATATTTTTTTTCAAATTTATTCTTATTTTAGTTTATAACTTTTGTATCCTCGTTTATTTTCAAATAAAAATATGTTAGGATGGTTGGACCCGCAACAACTACATGGCACAGTTTTGCCATAAAAATGGTATTAAACAATTAAACAACATTGGTATAACTCCAAAAGTGGTTCCCACCTCAACATGAGGTAATTACCCTCACACTCCGCGTTCTAACATTTGAGTTATTACAGTTTTACGTAACTATATTTTTTTTATGACCAATTAAATTAAATTAAATTAAATTTACTTAATTTGGAGGTTAAATAATTTGAGTCAGATTAAAAATAGATTAGTCCATAACTCATACTAATATTTTATTAATTTTTTATAAGTTTTTTTATTATAATTATTTATGTAGTGATAATTTGATATTTTTAAATATATTATAATATTGATAATAATGTTTACATTATTTATTTATTAAATTAACACTTTAATTTTTAATTATTATTATTATAATTGATGGAATAGGTGAACGTTAATTGTATTATTATAAAATAAATAAAGTTGGATCAATCACTTTCATAGTCTTTCTTAATATATATAAAATAATTTAGAAAAATAAAATAATCTTAAGTCAATCCACTAAACTATCAACCATAATATAAGATTATAAAATCTCTAATTCACCAAAAATTAAATTGAATTGAACTAATACATTTTTAATTGAGAGCCAAATTGACTCACTCCACACCCTACACCCATAGACATCTTCCATAGCAAATATCAGCACTTCATTTGTTAAAATTTAGATTGAAATTCAATAGTGTTAAATAATTTATTAATTACATTACTTTAAAAGAGAGTAATTAATTAAAATTACTAAAATACTTAAAATGTAACCAAAACATAAAATACAAAATTTATAGAGATGAGTTTTAAAGTACAAAAAAATAATATAAGGATTTATATTTAATTTCAGCTTGGAAAAGGGAATTTGAATCTAATATTTTGAAACTTTCAAAAAATGTATGAAAAAATAATCCCCTTCAATTCCTAAAGTGATAGTTTAGCCTATCAATACTTATCAATATTGGCAATCGATGATTTTAACTCCACTTTTTATTTGTATACCCATATTTTGCCTTTAAGCAAAACTATCTTCACAACAAAGTTTTTTAAGAGCAATTGCTTGAGATTTCGGATAGAAAGAAACCATGGGAAAAGAAAAGAATAGTGAATCAAATTCGAAAACTAAAAACTTAAAAGGAAAAAACAAAGATAACACATCATCATACCAAGACCAAACAAATTCCTTTGACACATGATCCCATTATTTAAAAAGATTAAGAATCATTTACTTATTATCACAGCCTTCTAGAAGATGCTCTTTTTCAAAATGTTCATTGCTAAAGAACACGAACAAATGTATTGTGAGAACCCCATGGCTAAAAGAGTGATATTATTTTAAGTTAAAATTGTTATAAAAAATGAGAGCGTAAATGAGAATTTGTGTGATAAAATGAATAATAGGAAATGTTGTCAAAGGTGTTGTGAGACACATTGTGTTAGTGAAAATGCCTCTCTTTGAGGACACCTAGTCATTTGCAATTTCGAAGCAGTTTTCCAGACTAGGAAAGAAAGGTAACGAAGGCAAGGAGCGCAAAGCTAAAATATTTAATATTTTGATTTCGATGAGTTGGCATCCAGCTTTGATGTTATGCCATGCTTTACAAAATCCATGCATTTCCTACATCCTTACCAAACATAAAGCTTAGCATCTTCACTTCTCAACATTCATAGTCTCATTAACTTTTCTCTCTACTCAGAGTCAGACTCCATGTTTCCCATTGCTTTCAAACCTCTTGGTCTCTGCATCAAAATAAATTATATTTCTTTATTTATGTGCCACAAAAATATCGTCTTCTCATAATTACAGAAATGGGATCTTCCTCTTTTTTCCCATTCCATTTACCTTTTTGGATATTTTCTTCTCCCTAACCTCATATCGTTCCAAGGTAAGATCGCACAACCATGCACCAGGACTAACGAGCTGTCAAAAAAACCAAACAATATTCAAACACAAATCAAACATGCACTTATTCAGAGTTTCAATACATAACACCTTAATAAGACAGAAAAGAACCCAATAAACAAATAAATAAAAACATTTTCATCTTTACTTCATCAAAGTTTATAAAGATGCAAGGATAAGAAAAGAAGAGCATAAAAGAAAATATTTGAATGCACATGAAATTATAATATTATAAATGTAAAAGAAGATGAAACCTTATATAGACCAAAACATAAACTTAAACCTAAAAGCAACATTAGAAAAAGCTAACTGTAATTTTTTTAATTCTCTTCTCAACCAGAAAAATGTGTCACGCATTTTCATTATTCAAAAGCCTAGCAATAAAAATGGCTTACAAGCTATAAAGAAGAAATTCTAAAACAAAAATGAAAATGATATAGATGTAACATATTATTACACGGATATATATTTATTTCTTTGAACTATTTCTATACCATGAGTGTAATATTTTGGCTAGATGAGAGCATACAAGAATTTCTTCTGGTATTCCATCCAGCTAAGAAGAGGTCAACCAGTTTCTAAATTTGTCGGCTAGTTAGTAGGAGTTTTGGTCTTTTGTTGATAAGTCTGTCTAATGACTATTCATATTCAATCAGGTACGTCCACTGCAACTGACACCACTCATTACACAGAAGATGAAATCCAGTATGGTCGCTCCCACTTTCTAATATATAAATCCAAACTCCACTAGACAGGTGTGATAGTCTCTTTTTATTTATTTATTATTTCTTTTACTTAATTCATTATTTGTTATTTCTGGACCAGAACCCATTTAAGGTAGCACTGAATAGATAAATATCAAGTGACAGAATATTATCAATAATAATAACATTAAAACCACAGTTTTACTATTGATTTTCAATACCAGTTTTATGATCAAGATCACAGTTTCACCCTTTATTAAAAATAACAGGATTTTCAATACCAGGTTTAAGAAACCACATATTTGGGCCACCTAGGACAAAAAAGAAAACAGATTTTTTTTAATTGAAGTACTGCTGCACACAGATTATTATACTAATTGGTAGGTGTAGGCATCAAATTCAAGAAAATATTCACTTCCCAGTTCTGGAATTATTATTTTACTATAATTTATTAAAAGCTTATTCAGCTCTCAGGATTCATCGGTGACCATGTGAAGGAGTAGACTAATCTTTATCTGTGCGAACACTTCCAATAAGTAATAATGGAAAATAAGTAATAAAACAAATAAACAAATATGATTAAATATTATTATTTTAATAAATTAAAAAATAAATGTTTCACGTAAAAATAGTGATGACCACGTACAGATGGTGGTGATGTTAGACTACTTAATTATTTTGGTGACTAACTATTCGGTATGAGCCAAGCTCCCTTTGACGCGTGTAATGCACTCCACAGCTGCCAACCGTGTATAGCTTTTTCAGGAAAAGGGAAAAGCAAAATACCAAAGGAAAAAAAAAAGGCACTCACCTAAAAGAATACCACCACAAATCAACTACTAAAATTAGAATATGCTACAAATAAATCTGTCCCAGAATTCAACTTTTTAATAAAAAAAATGATAATCTTATTAAAAATTATTAGTCAAATTTTCTGATGGGCTAAGCTTTAAACTAATAATAATATGCTTTTAAAAAATTAAAATATGATTTAGTTGGTTTTCACACCCATTCTAATATTGTTATTATGCCCTTACTAAGCAAAATAATTAGAACACCTTTTTCTTGTTGAGTGAGTACCAAAACAAAGTCAGAGAACCTCTGTCAGAGAGTACTTCATCCAAATTATGAATTTCATTGAGATTTGTTTTTACTATTGTCATTGTATTACTACAAGAAAATAAATTGATGGGAGCTGCTATGATTTAAGATATTGGACATCAAGAAAAGATCATGTTGATGTGATGAATACCAATAATAATTAAGTTGAAGAAAATAATGAAAAAGCAGAAAAGGGGAAGTGAGGCTTACATTAAGGGTGCGCTGAATGAATTTAGCTCTCTTCTTGGGTCTCTGAGGCAGCTTTGAGCCCTTAATGGCGAGAAAATCTTCTTCCTTCTCCTTGTTGGTCAAGGCAATCACGAACTTCGGGGGCCACACAGGCGGAGCCGCGTCTCCGCTGCCAGAGGGCGACCCTCCCTTCTTGCTATCGTGCGCAGTATCCGATGAGGCTGCGGACTTGTTGTTGTCATTAAGGTGGTTGTTATGGGTCCCCCTCTTATCGTGCGCACCCCTGTCCGGTGAGGCAATTCCCCTAACGCCCCCGTTGCTTTGTCCTCCTCTCATGGCACTTGAACCTTCTGAGTTCCTAAATTACAACCCAAAAATTTAAAACGCAACCACAGCACACATGTAATTATCCTATGTGTCTTTCTTAATCGTAAGAACGTGAATCACATCACATAACACGACATAATAAATAGGGCAAACGAAGATGCATTTCAGAGGTTATTTTAGAGTTAATAAACATATATGTATATATTATTATATTATATTATGTATGAAAAGTAACCAGGGAGTGGTGAGTTTACGAAATTAACCTTGGGTGATTGATCTAGATCCAAGGGTGGGAGAGGCTGGAATCTATGTAGACAGATTTTTTAGCGTAGAAAAAGGCGTGGTTTTTGGCTCGTTGCGGGGCTTTGTATTTGTATTTTGGTTTGAAGGAGAGTTGGGTAGTTAATTTATTTTGGTTGAAGGGAAGAGAATTGGATATTTGAGTCGAGCCTCGAGGGGCCTAGCCTAAGAGAGAAAGTGTGTGTGATTCCCTATAACGGGCACAGCTGGTTCCACGGCTTCTTTGGAGCCGTTGGATTTAGAGAGCTTTATTATTGGGCAAGATGAAGATTGCTACGTGGTGGAATGATGAAGGAGACGGGACGGATCTGCGACCTGGTCCCTTCGATCCGACGGCCAAAATGGAAAAGGACGTTTCGTTAACACGTGGAAGGAAACCCTCCGTTCCATGGTTCCATGTGAATAATCAACTCCTGCTTCCGCCTCCTACATGTAGATCCAGAACCTGCAAATCCCCCTCTCCTCTAATCTAATCCCAATCCTAATCCTATCTTCTACAACGCACAATCCTCCTTCATTACTTTTCTTTCTATGACAAGAATTCAACATTTTTTTTTCTTTTTTATATAATTTCCATAACAGTAGTAAACAGTAACGAAACTCGGAATTAAATCTCACAGTAAATAAAATACCGGCCTGAGATTTGACAGAGTCAAAATAAATATCCCCTGATCTTCTAGGTTTTTCCATGGAAAACTCATCAAAATATAGAAACAAGATCTAGAAAAGAAAATGTCAAAGGCAAAGAATCAACCACACCAACCTAAACCTCCCAAGAAATCTCAAACCCCCTGTCAGACGTCAGAAGCAAAGCAGCAAGGCTTGGATTATTAACCTGATTTTCATTATAAGACTCGCCCGACGCTACCAATGATTCCAAGTTAAAATGTAAAGAAACAGACACAAACTATTTTGATTAAAAAACGAAACATCCAAATCAATAAAGCAATGCCCGAAGGATTCCCCAAGTTTCAAACCGATTACGCAAGAATCCGCTCCAACTATATGTGTTGTTTTATTGTGTGCCTAAATATCATGGCGTTAATCCAAATTCAGAACCAGATATTATTAATATACCCTATCATCTAGTTGTGAGGCAGACATCAGAGAAAGTGAGGTTAGCTTCTGGAAACAAAATTTGACGGAAGTAAAGAAGGGGATCTCACGCACTTACTCACCGTGAGTTCCTCTTCATTGTTTAATTTGGATGAGACTGCAAGGACCTGACCAATTGGAGAGTCGACAGAATATAAGCCTTTGTGTATTCAGCCGAGATGAATTAAAATATAATAATAATTTTAGTAGTGGCCCAAATTTTTAATTTTAAACTTATTTACGGTAATATTTGAAGCTTAAGATTCTTTGGGTGAGAAATGTGATTTACAAGTTGCACATCATCGCATATAGCCGGCCCAACGAAATTTCGTGGCAGACATCCCACTAAACAATTTCAAAACCACTCTCTGCCCCCACTACTCCTCACTACACTTTCAACTCATTCCCATGCCCACGCTCTGCTTTTTCTCTGCCACTTTTGTTTCCAGTTCCCTTCTAACCAGTTCCTCAGATAGGTATTTATTTCACTCGTATCCATGTGCTGCTTCCTTTCAAACTATACACATATCTTTCGCTAAAAACACCTTCACAGTACACGTACACCACCACAAACCCTAGCTTATTTCTTTTATTTAATCAACAAAATAAAACAGATCAAAACAAAACACTGGCCCACGCGCCACTGCGCCACCAACACCATCCTTGCCCTCAAGATAAGTATGGATGGATACACACTCAACCAGAGAAAAGCAAAATAAAAACAATTATCAAGATATGTAATTTTAAGCAACGATTTTTAACTTTATGAATCACAACACACAAATCTTGAGTTTTCCCTCTTTTCGGTATAAAATCCCGAATTTTGTCAAATTGACCTATTCTCAGATCTTATTTCAGTCTCGCTCAATCATATTTTTTTAAAAAAAATAAAGATTAAATCATATTTATGGGGAAAGATAAAGTAACAAAGTGAATGACAAATTGGGTTACCTGAGAATTCGTTGCTGCGGAGAAGAAGGACGTTGACGGAGATTTGGATACCCGTTACTCTGATTATGATGATGATTGTTGTTATTATTATGAGTGTGTCCAACTCCAAGGGTGTTATTATTGACACCGAAGGTGGGCTTATTTAAAGAATCCTTATCGGTTCTAACGACCCGGCGATCCACCCGAACCGTTGTCCTCTGAACCGGGCCTGAAGAATCGTCCTTAACCTGCACCTTCATGCACCTTAACCGCTTCCGATTCCCCCACTGCAACACCAAATCCGACGTCGTTCCCTGTCTAGCGCCATCGGAACTCGCCCTCAACAGCAACGACCCTTCCCCTCCGCTTTTATCTCTAGCACCAGACACCGTGTTATTGCTTCGAATACTTGAATCTTTCTCCATTTCTTCAACCTTTCCCTGCCATCATCATCACCATACTAGGTTAATTTAACTACTAGCTACGATAAAAATAATTAAAATTAAGAGTTAGTCCTTCAAATTGCTACATTTTTAAATTGAAATTGAAATTGGATTTGTGTTCCTTCACAAACACAGACAGCGTCTCTCTCGTTCACATAACTGAGGTTACTACACTGTTTAACAGGATTTGTGCATCGAATGGTCCATGAACAACAACAAAAAAATTGTGCACTGTGAGCATCTTCTATATCTGGGTCAAGACAAAAATGGACGATGACAATAACAAGAGGAAGAGGAACCGGAAGACAGTGGAAATGTTCCGTGCACAAGGAAAAAAGAGGTTCAAATTCAGTATTTCCACATGACAGCTAGGATAATGTGAAAACGAGACATCAATCGATTAAATTCAACTGGTCTTGGGCGGTTCTGCTCAATGCCTCGTCTCTTCAAAAGCCACACTAGGATTGTATTGTGAGCGGTTGAGATTACGAAGAGCACCAAAAACACGAGTTAGGCCAAAGAGATCCAGAAAAACTGGATGTTTACCTTACAAAATTACCACTAACTAGAACATGAATCAATTCCTTCCGACGAAACCAAGGGGATTTTTCGTTTTCCTGCAGGAAATTATGAAGAAGAGAGAAATCAGAGAACAATAGCAAAAACATACGAACATCAAAACTGAATTAACTGTTGCGGTGCAAGGTTGCGATCAGAATCAATTTATTCAGTTATAATTTTGATTAAGTACATTAGTTTCTCTCACCTAAATCGGGTCCGGCCAGAACTTCGTACGGCTGAAGGAAAAGTGCCGGGATTTCAGTTCTGAAGCTATGGAAAATGTAAATCTATGTTGAAAATTCAAGTAATAATGACATTTCAAAGCTTCTATCAGCGACGATGGATATAAACTCAGTCTTTACACCCAAGCAAGAAACGATCGTCTCTCTAATTACAGGCAAGCAGAAAGTTCAAAGCTTCAAAACCCTTTTTTTCTCACGAAAAATGTATCTGCGGAGGCTCAAAAAAAAATCAGGAATAACTTAGCACAGACACCAAAGGAAAGAATAGAAGAACGAAATAAGACAAAAACAAAACTTGGGTCTTATTTCCCAACCTTCAAAACTGGAAATCTTCTGCAACTTATTAATCGCAATGATCAAAGGAAATCTCCAGAACAGATTTCAGTTGAAAATTTAAAACGGAATTCGGACAAACTCATGAAAACACTCTTGGAACATGCATCTGAAAACATAAATGAGCCAACAAAATTGGGAGAAAGAAAAAAGGATTGGAGATAAATACAAGTTTGGTTGTCGTGGGTGGGCAAAAGGAGGAAGAAAAGAAGAAGAGATAGATATTGATGCTGTCTAAATGGCTAACCCCATTGTATGTTTGAAAAAGTCAGATCCTGAAGATGAAAGTTTGGGCTATGTGAATTAGTGTTGTAAATTGGAGGGGAAGCGTGAGAGGTGAAGGAAGAGAAGAGAAGAAAAAAAAAGGGTTGAAGAGGAAGCAGGTTGATGTTGTGATAGAACGAAAATGGGTGTGTGTGTGTGGGTTGGTGTTTCCATAGAAGGACCTGTTTGTGTTATATACATACATCTTGTAGTACACACACAGACACTCCTTTGCACCACACCGTAGATCAACAATCTCACGGCTTTCCTCTTTTCTCCCTCTAACCATTCACGGTTTACCCTTACACATCCCTTAAGCCGCTCCCTCATACCCTTACGCCGTTAATGCTTTCACACCACGTTAACGGAATCTCTACACTCCTCACATTCCAAATTCCAATTATTATTTCAATGTTAATCCTTTTTATCTAATCATGCTTTTTTAAATATTAATTTTATATTTTCATACATTTTAAATAACTTCAGCATTTTATATTTTCATTTATCACCAATTATCATATACAAATATTTTAAAAAGAGTGCTGGATATTTCTTGCGTTAAATGTATTGAACTTTTTTGCAAAAATTATTTGATATTTTAAAATTTTACTCTTTAACAGTACATAATTATTAAATTCATAATAAAACATATTTCGCCCACTTAAGTTCATTTCATTCCCGCGCCCTGAATTGATATTTAACCAAGGTTAGGTTAGTTAACCGGATGTTTATAATTCACCGAACCACAACTCCAGTTATCTCCAACAACGTGGCAAGTAGTAACTACGAATTTGGTTTCTTGACAGTTTTGTCTGTGAATGTCAGCTGTTTCGTGAATCATAAAAAGAGAGATAAATCTGATTCATACTTCAATCTAGGAACTAGGTATTGACCAAATCCTGGCTGTCCATCTATGTGTAATTCCAACTCTCATTTTAATTTCCAGTAATTTCATAAATCAACTTTTTGTATAACATTCAAATTAAAACTTAAATCTTTCATATTTCTTAAATAAAATATATTGACCAAAAATTATTTTGCAATTTTAAAGATGTTTAATATTTTTTTAGGGTTCAAAATTTCTTTCCAATGTTACTATACTTTCAAAATATAAAATTACCCTTTAGTGGCTACCCTGTATTAATTGATATCTACATTTGACTTTTGTGTGTTAATTTACATTATAATGATTATATAATTTAAACTTTATTTTATCAAACATATTCTATTCTATTTTGAATTGTCAGAATAGAATTACTAGTTTCACCATATTACACACATGGGTACATGTGGTTAAACATCTATTATACACAAAAATAGAGAGTTGGTTTAAGAAATAATGACCAAAGTGTAGTAGATGACACAATGATATAGCATAAGGTTAACAACGATTATATTTAATCTTCAATGGAGGTCTTGCTATGAATTATGCACTGAAACTGCTGTGCAGAGAACTCCAGAGACCTCAGCCATTTGCTCTTTCCGTATTTCAGTATTTCAGTTGATGGCAAAGGACCCCGTATGTTTCATCCCATACCAAGACAGGAATTCACAATGTGTCTTAAACCTCCTAACCCGAATCAACACTAAATTAACTCACAGCTTTGTCAGAAATCAAAAGCTTTTGTTGATAAACTCTGTTTTCGCTTGGGCCTGTTTGCATGATAATTTTTAGGAGAGGTACAAAATCTTTCCAAGTAATAAAGGAAAGTTTCAAATATCCTTTTCTCAAAGAATTTATATTTATATTTGTTTATCTAATATTGTCTGTTCATCAAATTCAACATAAATAAAATAATAATTGAATTTATAATTATGGAAATTGATTGTAATAACAATAATTTTAGAGATTATGACTGAAATTTAAGATGAAACTTCATTATAATTAAGTTTCATGAATAATATGACGATAAAATTTTATATAACATAACATTATTTCATTCAAACATTCACATCAAGATATACTAGTCATAATCCTTTAATAACTAGTTCTAAATTTATACATCAAAATGTTAATTCCTTAGTTAAATTAACATATAATTCGCATCAAGTCAGATGCTTAGAATGACAAAGTTATCGGGTCTATCCTAGATCCCAAATCACTTAGGTATTTTATCTATGTTCATATTCAAAGTTACTTTTTAGTAAGCACAGACGTTCAGATAACATTATATTTTCATACAATGACAGTAAATTCAAGAAAGAGCATATGAACAAAGATATATTGCATATGAATTTTACATCAAAATGAGTTCATTACATTCAATTTCAATTAAAAGTGAAATTAGCTACTCCTAATCATCTAGAACATACAAGTTTGACGAAATTTCATGAAAGAACAATATATTGATGCCTTCAAGTAGCCTCTGCCAATTTCCCTAAGTTTCTTCCTCTTTTTCTAACCAGAACTGAACTCATTTATTTTTTTCTCGACTAAATAACCACTCCCAGAATTACACTATTCACTGAGCGAGCAAATGTGCATGTGCTGAGCAAAATTTCAATTGTTTCTATGTTAACTGATCCCACTTTTTGAGTGAGTCACTCTGCTCGTTGAACAAATCATAAGTGGCTTAGCGAGAACAATATGACAGATTCTTCCATATTGCATCAATTTTTTTGTACAATGATCTAACACAACTTTTATAACAACTATTACATTTTTTTATGACAAAAACACATAACTCATAATAATTACAACAAAGTATTAATAAGCATGAATAACGAATATTTTTTCACACTTATCAGTGCACTTCAACAATATGTTTTTATTCCTATACATATGGTTTTCTCTTCAATAATATCAGTTTTGTTTCTCGTCTCCTATTCTCTTATCTCACTTATCTTTTCTTCTCTTTCACTCTTATTCCTATTGTTTTGTACCACTTTCTTTTTTGTTTTACTACAGTGTATTTTTCTCATCTTCAACATTCATAACGACACAAGTTTTTTGTAAGATGATATCGAAATCAGATTAAAACCTTAGAAAAAAAATGTGTTTGTTGGACATGTTATTCTGCTTGCTATCAAATCGTTATTGAATCACTCATTAATGTCTAGTCTTATACATGAAATGTACATGAGTAAGGTGCAAACATCATGAACTAAAAATAAGACTAATTTATAGTACATGAATGAGTGCAAACCACCTCTTACAAACAATTTTTATAAGGTTGAATTAATCTGAAAGTCAATTTCGTATCATAATTTAGTTTCGATTATAAGGTTAGATTTCTTTGATACTTTTATTTCTGTTGCCAAACTTATAACCCTGCGCCTCCTTCTTGTTCTTGTTGCATCCAACAATTGGATTTTCAAGCAATTACATGTTAATAACGTCTTCCTTCATGGCAACTCCCTCGTCTCCTTTGACAACTCCCTCGTCTCCTAGAAATCTAAAAAGCCACAAATTATCACATAGCTCCTCAAAAACATAATACCAAACTCTAACTTCCACTACCTCCTAAATCCAACGGATTACTTTTCTTCTTCAATATCTTGGCATTATTTTTTTCAACCGACTCTCTTGTCCTGTGACAACAATTCTGCTGTCCAAATTGCTTCAAACCTTGTCTTTTATGAGCAAACAAAGCATATTGATAATTGTCATTTTGTTTGAGAGAAAATCACTTGTAGTCTTCTCAAATTTCTTCCTATCTCATCTACTGATCAAGCAGTTGATGTTTTCAGTAAGTCGGTACCTCCTCAAACCTTCAAATACTTACATTTCAACTTGGGAATGAAAAACATATATACCCAGAAGAGGGCTGATAAACTCTGTTTTTATTTACTTTTCGCTTCAGCGTGTTTGTGCTTAGCGCACTCCAACAGTTTGTTTTTATGCCTATATATATATATATATATATATATATATATATATATATATATATATATATATATATATATATATATATATATATATATATATTTAACTTTCCCTCTTTTACTTTTTAAGACTTTTACGAATCAATAATATCAGTTTCGTTTCTCGTCTCCTTTCATCTCATCTCACTTATCTTTGTTTCTTCTCTTTCACTCTTCTCCACATCGTTTTGTACTACTTTCTCTTTTGTTTTACTGCAGTGGATCTTTCTCATCTTCAGCATTCATGGTGGCACAACCTTATATGGTAATGTTTGTTCAATCAATAAACAAAATGTTGATTTATTGGAAGGGGATACAATGGTGGAGGCCCTGCTGCCATCTCATACCGTAACTATGTGAACTGGATAATTAATAACATACAGAAAAGCAATGATTCAATCATAGACGGATTCTAGCATGCACACTCTTAAATTCATCCGTGCACCTAGATTTTTTACTTATTATTGTAGGTGGACCATCTATAGTTGATGCTCTTTTTGGCCAAATCAATGGCTAATAAGAAGGTGCATATTAGAAAGGGTCTAATACAGTCAAACTAAACAAATTGAATCAAGGGAAACGGTACAAATGTTTTTAAGGCAGTCCCGGTCATCAATAAGTGGTTGCCCAACAGGTATCGTAGTTCTAAGCAGTTCTGGATCCCTTTCAATGCTAAACGAGAGCTTCTGGAAAAGTTTATGTTTCTGCGAGACCTTACTTCCAGGATTTGTTTCTGAGCAGCAATTTTCCTACAAGAACCCACAACAGCTTTGTGGAACTGGGAAAGCAGTGAAGAGGAGGTCAAGAAGATGTAATATAATTAGCAAAATCAAAGGTTTGCAGTAGAAAATAAAACCAGAGATACCCCTCCCCTCCTAATTTTTTCTTGTAGTTTTAGCATTAAGGCCAAGTTACCAACATTTCAAGAAACGAAACTACCAGCCACAGACCCATGTTTAGACAAAGCCATGGGATTCACACAATTTTTCCGTATTTATCAAATCAACAAGGTTTATTATAATGTTTTCAGAGATTTCTTATCTCAATAGTTAAGTTCTGGTGGTTATAGGAAAACGTATATATACCTCTTATGGCACATTTGGTATTAGGAATGGGCTATTAGCCCTTCCCCAACTAAACCTTGGCAGCTTCAATAAAAAATAGGATGTCACTGAATTGTTTGGTACATGAAACGAATGTGGAATGAAATCTATTAATATCTCCCAACTATGAATATACCCCTTCAAATTTAAATTTTGTCAAATAAATAATAAAAAAACTATTCTTCAACCGTATGATACCTTATCTCAGGAATGGATGAGATCTTCATCACGTTGGTCGACTGTTTTTGAAGGTGGTCCCTGTGAGTTTTACTCCAGGAAAGTATCATTGGCAGGATTTGTACTCAAATATAAGAAGAGTGGGAACCATACTGCACGCGTGGGAACCATAGTCTGAATTTCCATTCATAGTCCTTTCTTTGACCTCTGGGCATAGCATTAAGAAGACATCTCACACAATTGAAACATATCCACTACCTCCTTGAACCCATCAAATATCAGTTCAGAAACTCAATCAAACAGACACCTTTTCTCATGTATTTAAGCAACACAGGTATCAAATAGCATTCAGTTTATATTGGTTTATAGGAAATCAAATTTAGTTTGAAACGTGATCTTACCAAAAGTTGAAGAGTGTAGAAGGAAAAAGACCGGTCCATAAAAGACCTTACAACATCACTCATTAGAAAAAAAGTCATTAAGGGCATCAAACAATTTCTTTTATATATAAAAAATGGCTTGGTAAAACACAAAATAATAGGAAAATGCAGTTTTATAGTAGCCCGTTCATCTCATAGCATTCATGGGAATTCATCGAGGTCATGGAAATTGCCTGGGTAAAAGTATTGCATCTAATATATCTTATTTATATCCCCAATATACTTTCATAATCATTTAAGGTTTTCAGTGAAAATAATGCATGTTAATATGCTTATTTGATACACTCGTAATCGTACCTGTCTTCCATCCAAGCAACACTGTACTGGTCACCCATATAGGTTTCATCTTCAGGGAGAGAAGGACTACAATGTACCCCAAGACAATACCCAGCTGTCTTCTGCTTTTGGAGATGTTTTTGCATAGATTATCAGACATTCCGGAAGAAGACTTTCAAAAATACTCCCAGGTTCATTGCATAACTCATAAAACTAAGAATTAACAAGTAAATAGATAGAATAGATAGTGCGAAGATTGCACAAACAGGACGCAAATCATAACGACTAGTAACTTACTAGGCTTTTAGAAGTTCAGAGGCATGCTTGAGAAGGGCAAATATTTGGTGTGAAGAAACATTGTCGTGTAAAAAAACAAATGGCTCTAGAAGAATCACCAATAACCAGTAGTATGCACTAAAATGTGGATAGTGATACCGACGCTCTCTACTTCACTCTTCCTCACTCCTTTTTTCTTTTCCTTTTTTTTTTCAGGCGGGAGACGTCGCTTCCCCTGGTTTCTTTGTTTACCCTTCAAGTTACCCACGTAAAGAAGAGGAAACAATCAAATAAACAGAAAGCAGATATTAATCAGAACGTTTTAAAATGCTATTGTTCTCTGAAAAAAAAAATGCTGCATCTGAAATGATCAATTGTATAGTATAACAATATGATGGGTAAATGTTTAGGCCATATGACGTTAATTGAATTTCGTTCAACAAGAAATGGCTTGCCCAACGACTATGTATAATTCAGAAAATCAACAAAACATACCAAGTTCAGAATGGTTTAGAATGAGTTTTTCTCTTCATTTCTCATGTCTAACATGATATATTTGGTTCTGAAATAAAATCAACATGAACGAATGTGACTCAGTTGATTTATTTTATTTTGACTTTTCACTACTCAACCTAACACAAATCACTAAATATACACCAATCAAGCATATTCACAAAGCCTACATAAACCAAAAAAGAAAAAAAAAATAGTGACGAAGTCACTTCCAACTTCAAATCATCTACTGTAGGGTAATATAAAAAATTGAACCTTACCTATTAAGGCTTGTTGGCTCAAGCTTAAGCTTCCAAATTCCACTATTCTCAAGGAAAAGTTAAACACGTAGACAGAATACTATAATCAATGATCAAAACATATCCTATCCTGAATTAACATAAATTCATCTTTGCCCTACACACGTCAACATGCAAGATTTCCTAATCTCCATGCATGCAAAAATTCCCAAAACTAACTCAACAAAAGGGGTAAGAACTTACTCAAAAAAAATTCTTATTGGACAGACTTACTCTCTTCTCCATTGGAATTCCTATGGTGTATTCTGATAAAAGAAAATGAGAAATCTAGATAAAAGGTAGAGATAAATATTTATAAATAAATGATGAGTTTGAATACTTAACTTTTTTTTTATTTTTAAGTTTTATATTAAACAATTTTCTACGTCCTTAAATCATAAAACTGTATTATAGTTGTTGCTAAAATTTCCAATAACCATTGCATAATGTAACATACATTCTATTCAACATCAAGCAAAAACACACATAATCAACCCACAAAAAAAATACACTATGCTGTAAAACATATAAAATCTATGATTTTCATAACAAAGTTTCAATGAAAGGATTAAAACTACCAACCTAGCACTCCTGGACGGTGATGACCAGAATACAATATAAGTATTTGATCATTGGGACCACTGTCCATAACCCTCCCGCTGACACTCCAAAGAGCTGACTTATTTCCAAATACAGCAGACAAAAATTTGTTAACACTAACATCTTCAGCAGTGCAATCCTACCACAACAAGGTCCATATTAGGAATCTACGGAGCATTGAAATGGCACATGGAATTAAAAACAAAAGGAATATAATTTCTACCCATTGTCTTAAACAAATTTACATCATCAACCAATCAGAGATAGTATGATTTTAAGATAGTTACCATACTTTGAGTGCATACACAATTCACTCTACAAATGATCACTTGTTATAGGCTTTTATACCATGATTACTTACTTTAAAATATCAAAACTCAAGGTCACAGGTCACCGTTAACAAGTTTGCCTTTCGAATCCAGTGTCCAACGCTTTGTTTGAATAAAAATTGAGATTGAGAGAAAATAAATAGTGAGAACTTTTTTTTAAAAATAATAATTGAATTGATTGAAAAGGTAAAGGAAAAAAGATGGGAAATACTAGAAAAAAAAATATTAATTCACTCATCTAAGTATATGAAAGATAGTCATTTCATATATTGTGTAATTAATGATATACTAAAAATTTTTGTATTGAATCAAGTATCAATTAAAAAAAATACTATAATAACTGAAGAAAACTAAATTATTCTCTTGCACGTTATAATTTATTTTTCAAACTAAATTGGGCATGATATGTACTTTAATTCAACACACACATTATATATATATATATATATATATATATATATATATATATATATATATATATATATATATATATATATATATATATATATATATATATATATATATGTATGTTTTGCAATGGTAATATATGTGTTTCTTCACTTTCACGGCAAAATATATAAAAGAAGGGTGAGAAGTTGAATGAGTACATACCTGTGATTACTGCAGCCAATGGAGCCCGCAATTAAAAGGACCCACATATTACCATCATCGGTTTCATGGTGCCACCATATGCTTGGAAGAACCTGGAAGCTACGGAGAGTAATCGAGTAATCGGAGGACCTGGTGGCGGCCACGGAGAGCAGGGTGACAATGAGAAAGGATCGGAAAAGCGTTTGTGATGGGCGTAGAACTGAAGAACACAAGGTGGGAACAAAAAATGATGATGAAGATGGTGAATCTCTCACCCACAATTTCAGAGTTGTTGATCTCTTCCATTAATGGTGTTTCACATGGTCACAGTGGACTGAGATTTAAATGAGGTTTTGTTCAACAACCTAAAATCTTAGGTAAAGTATTACAAAATAAAATGTCTATATAAATTAATCGAAAAAAAGTACTAAAATGTAACCTTTGAACAAAACGGTGAAAAAGTAAGGTATAATATCTATTTTGGTACCAAATGGTAACGTTAGAAATAGTTTCAAATTTTTTGTGTTTAATGTAGTTCTAAATAATGTAATTTGTGTTCAATTTGATTTTTTTTACAAAGGTTGTTTAAATCGTTAACGAGCATATGTCCAGATATGCAATTACAGAGTGAAAGGTCATGTTTGGATTTATTATTTTTGAAATTCTATTTCTTTTACGAGGAGTCCTTTGTGGAGTCATTTGTTGCTCTTCTTCCTTGGTGTTGCGCGATCAGAGACGAAGAAAGAGTTTTTCTGTTGCAGATATGTGCTTGTGATTGCAGGGTTTCTGATGCAAAGGAGGTGTAAGGGAAAGCTTGCTTATGCGCAGCGAGAAGAAACAAAAATAGGATCTTGCCCCTTTTATTCGCAGCGGCTCATGGCGGCGCGATGGTGCTTGCAAGAATGACCATTTCAATATGATTTCTGGGAATGATTTGTAGGGGGTGAATGGAGACAGTGCGCGCGAGTGGAGAAGACTGATGCAGAACACGCGATTTTGGTTCACGTTTTTGCGTTCTGAGTTTGTGCGTCATTGAAGGATACGCGGTGGTTGTTGGGTTTGTTGTTTTTCTGATTGCAGGTTCGGTGATTGTGGATGGAGAAGATGAAATCGCTATCTAGTGGAGGATCTCACGGCTGAAGGTGAGTTTGATGGTGGTGGAGAATGACAGCCTGCTAAGGGTTTCATGGTGGAGATGCAAGTCGAGGAAGACGCTGAAGATAATGATGGAGGACTCGCGACTTTGGCGTTCGCGTTCTGTATTGGTGACGGTGGTAGCTACCGACGGCGATGCTGGTGAGGATGATGGGTGGTGGTCCGATGCTGGGGTTTGGTGGTCGTCTAGTGACGACACAGTTTCATGGTGGCGGCACAACGTGGCTGACGATGACATTGGCTAGGTTAGGGAACTAGGGTTTCTATGGAGAAGATGATGATGTGTCAAAGGTAGTGACGTGACAACAACTTATTGGTTAATCCAACTCAGAATGGCACAAAATGATTTTCAAAAATAATAAATCCAACTCACAATGTCACAAAGGACTTCATGTAAGTCAATACATGACATTTCATTCTATAATTGCACATCTGAACATCTGGCGATTAACGATTTAAACGACGTTTGCAAAACTGACCAAATTGAACACAAATTACATTCTTTAGAACAACATTAAACAGCAAAAAAAATTTGACACCATTTCGAACATTTCCAACCAAAATTAGGACCAAAATAGGTATTATACTACATACATAATAATGGATACTAACTTATTACTCTATAAGTTATCAAATTGTCTCATTATATATATTTTATTTGAATATCATGCTATTTTATCTTAAATATTTAATTTTACATTTAAAATAAGAATAAATTATATTTATATTCTCTTACGTTAATGCTAAATTATATTTAATCCTATAAATTTGAAACAAAATGCAGAGCTGGTTGAGTTTTTAATAAAATAGCAATCATACTTTATTTAGTTTTTAAAGACATTTACATGTAGTATAGTTTTAGAAATACATATTGGTTAAAATTGAATCAGAAATTATGAAAAAATTAAAGATTTTAATATAAAGTGACACACAAGTCACTTATCTTATTCATTTTCTTCTAAATTTACAGTAGACATTTGCTTATTTTTGTGTTAAAATTAACACTTATACCTCTTATTTTATTTATATTTATATATATTTTTTACAATCTTTATTTTATAAATTTAATCACATATTTTATAATTATTTATTTTTTATATTAAAACCCTGTTTCTAAACGATTAGTTTTTAATTAATTGATTATATAAAATTTTATATTAGGACAATACAAAACCAGTAAATGTGTGATATATATACACATTTTTTTCCTTTCTTTCCCTCACTTTATTCACTCCATCTTTGTGCCTTAAATTAATATTTAGCAAGGATTAGTTACACCAAACCATGTGCTAGCTACCAGTGGCAAATGATAACAGCTCATTTGATTTCATTGTCATTGTGACTGAGAAAGCTCGCCGCAGTTACGTAAATCATAGAAAAGAAAAATAAATCTGATTCATACTTCAATCTGGTAACTTTGAGCGTTACTTTATTATATCTTTTGATTTTTTTTTTAATAATTTACCAAATATATTATGTTAAGACCGATCAGGATAGGGTTACTAGTTACTGCCATAGAATAAAAATGAAGGATGGGTTAACAAACAGGATAACGTGCACTGTCATTAGAAGAAGTTGCAAGGGTCCTTATGGTTCCACTGTTTCTGCTAAAGTAAAAGTAAAATGGCTTGGTTACAGCATCTATTTTGCCCCCAATTACAATGTAAAGAAGAGGGTTCCCCAGCATCCAATGTGTATTTACAGTGTTGGAATAAGAAATCATGACCAAAGGACAGTACATGATGCAATGATAAAGCATAAGGCTACAACCATTATACTTGGTTTCCAATGGGGCACATTGTATGAATTATGCACTGAAACCGCTTCTCAGAGAGCTCCAGGGAGTTGCAGGAATACTGACACATGCTTGTGCTGAGGCCTCGGCCATTTGCTCTTTCCGTATTCCAGCATTGCAGAGGTTTGCAAAGGACCTCATATGTTTCATCCCATACTGAGACAGGGATCCACAATGTGTCTCAAAAGTCCTAACCTGAATCAACAGTAGATTAAGGCACAGCTTTGTCAGAAACCCAAAACTTTAGTTCAATCAACAAACAAATGATGATTTATACTTTATAGTTCCAATTCAACATCAATTATTCCAAGGCAAAACACTGCCGGATGCCCTGCTGCCATCTCATACTGTTACTATGTGAACTGGATAATTAATACCAAACAGAAAAGCAATGATTCAATCATAGATGGATTCTAGCATGCACACTTCTTAAATTGGATAACCCCTGCCCCTAGATTTTGTACTTGTTATTGTAGGTGGGGTGGACCACCCATCGTTGATGCCTTTTTTTTGCCAAATCAATGGCTACAGAATAAAGGTGCATGTTATTAGAAAAATCTAATACAAGCAAACTCAACAAAGTTAATCAAGGGAACGGTACCAGTGTTTTAAGGCAGTCCCAGTCATCAACAAGTGGTTGCCCAGCAGGTCTAACACTGCTAAGCAGTTCTGGACCCTCTTCAATGCCAAATAACAGCTTTCCAATAAGTGTCACGCTGTCGTCTATATGCATTCTGTGAGACATTGCTTCTAGAATTTGTTTCTGAGCTACAGATTTCCTAGAAGAACCCAAAGGAGCTTTGCGGAACTGGAAAAACAGAAAGGAAGTAAAGAAGATAGAATTTAATTAGAAAAAATAAAGGCTTACCATAGGAAATGACATCAGAGATATACCCCCTCCCTCTCCCATCTTCTTTTCTTGTAGTTTTATCATTAGAGCCAAATTACCAAAATTTCAAGGAATGAAAACTACTAGCCACTCACTCGTCTAACATAATTTTTCCATATTTTATCCAAGAAAGCAAGTTCAAAGATTTCTCATCTAGCTAGTTAAAGTTCTGGTGCATCTACATATTTGTTGGTGGAAATCAATATATCCACTCCTATGGCACAGTTGGTACAAGGAAAGGGCTAATAGCCATTGGCCTAATAATAACCAGTACTAGTCTAAAGCTTGGCAGCTTCAATCACGAATGGGATGTCACTCAATTGTTTGGAACATGAATGAATGTGGAGTGAAATAAATGGGATCACAACTCCATTTAATGATATCTGCCAAGTATGAATATATGTATACCCCTGTGTGAGGATTGACTCAATAAAATCTGTTCAAAGATTCCTATATTGTCTAACAACATCCAGTCTTAATAGCATGTCTAGTACTCTGTGATGTTTGCTAAGACTGAAGAATCTTATACTGGTGACCAGATGTGAGTGTCGTGTGCTGATGCTTGTGACCAGGCGTGGGTGGTAATGTTAGTTAGGTTGACTTTATCTATAAATAGGGACCTTGTGTCATCATTTGCAACATGTTACTGTCAGTTAGTTAATGTTGTTACAAACTGTTAACCGAAAGAGTGAGTTCACTAAGAAAAAAATTTCAAGTTGTAATTTATGTTTTCATGGTTAATTTTATTGTGGATATAAGTTGAAGTTCGCTAATACTTCATCTTCCTTGTGTGATCTTTTATCTCCTTCAAGCTCTTTCTACGAAATTCTATTGTGGTTAATTCTGTCATCAAATACTGTTTACGTGGTAGACGGTAGTGAACATAATAGTGCTGATTCACAAAACCCTTCAAATTTAAATTTTGGGGGAAAAATCATGAAGATATGGTTAAGCAATTATCTAACAAAATATATAACAATAAACTTGTTTTCAAACATATGATACCTTATCCCAGAAATGGACAAGATCTGCATCACGTTGGTTGACTGCTTTTGAAGGTGGCACCAACGAGTTTTTCTCCAGAAAAGGAAAATTATCATTAGCAGGATTTGTACCCAAATATAAGGAGAGATTGTTCTTGCTAAGCCCTACGTCACCATACTGCATCACGTGGGAACCATAGGCTGAATTTCCATTCATGGTCCTTTGTTTCACCTGTGAGCATAGCTGTCAGACAACTGAAACATATCTACTAGCTTCTTCGACCCATCAAATTTTTTTAGACAAATCATGTCATATATTCAAACAACAAAGGTATCAAATAACTTTCAGCTTGTATAAGTTGATTACATGACAGAACTAAGTAAGAAACGGGATCTTACCAATTCAAATTGTTGATGTAAAGTTTCTGTTCGCAAATTGTGAATGTCACTGTTCAAAAAGGTGGAGGGAAAAAGACCAGTCAATAAAAGACCTTACAACATTAGTTATTAGAAAACATAATCTTCCAGAAAGAAAAAAAAGTTATCAAGGGACATGGAACAAAACTTCTTTCATATAAAAAAGGTTTGATAGAGTACAAAATAAGAGGCAAATACACATATGCAGTAGCATGTCTATATCACAGCAGTCATAGGCCTTCAACAAGGTCTTGGAAATTTCCCGCGTAAAAGGTATTGCATCCCATATATTTTAATAATCATTTAAGATTTGGAGAAATGAATAACACTAGTCATACCTGTCTTCCATCCAAGCAACACTGTACAGGTCACCCAGGCAGGTTTCATATTCAGGGGGGGGACTAGGATACTCCCCGGGACAATATGTTCCCCAACTGCTTTCTTCTGCATTAGCTGCTGTTGTTGCATAGATATTCAGACCTTCAGGAAGAAGACCTTCAAAGATACTCCCAGATTCACATGCCTCTAGATAAAATACCTGCAGCAACATTGCATAAATCATAAATACTAAGAATTAGTAAGTAAATAGCCAGATGAAGATTAATACAAATATTAAGTAAAACATAACTAGTAGCAACTTACTAGGCTTTTATACGTTCCAGAAGCATGTTTTTTCTTTAAGACTTCAATCAGATCGGAGGCATACATGTATGGACTAGTAGGCATCCCTGAAATCCATCCCCAGTACCCCGCCCCCAAGGAAAAATACCATATAAGAAATAGAAATGGGAAGGTATTTAGCGTGAAGAAACACTTCGATGTGTAAAGAAGAATCACAAAACAAAATGATAATAGAAGAATCAAGACCAATAAACAATAGTATGTAATAAAATGATCACGGACAAAAATGGATAACAGGACATTGACACTGAAGACCATATACTCCACTTCACACTTCCAACCAGTTCTTTTTTTTGCCTTTTTTTTTCAGGCGCGGAATGCAGCTTCCTCTGGTTTCATTTTTACCCTTCAAGTTACCCAAACAAGGAAGAAAAAATAAACAAAGAAAAAAACAGAAAGTGGAACTTAATCAGAACATTTTGAAATGCTATTGTTGTTTGAAAAAGGGGAAAAAGTTGCATCAGACATGATAAATTGTTTAGTATAGATGTACGATGAGTGTATATGTCTTACTGAAATCAACCCACAAACATGTTGCACTGTTCCTCGATGCTGCATCATACTACTTCTCCTCTTTAAAAAAAATTCAAATTAAGCACTTGAGACAATCTTAAGAATCGGAAAATATCCACAAAACTGGTATGAATTTTGAAATATTACATATAACAAAAACCAACATTTAAGAGTTCAAAGTTTTCAGTTTAGTGTGCTTAGCTTGACAGCTATAGAGACTTTGGCAAGGGAGGTATTATAGGTGTGCTAAACTTTCCTTTGACTGTTACATTCAATTCAAAATCAAGCAACGCCATATAATCAACCCAGCAAAAAAACACAGGAAACACATTTTCCATTAATAAGTCGCAATACAAAAAGGCTCAAATTAAAACGTAAACAGTCCATGATTTTCATAATAAAGCTTCCATGAAAGGTTCAAAACTACCAACCTAACACTCCTGGACCGCCATGATCAGAATAGTATATAAATATATGATCATTGGGACCACTATTGACAACCTTCCCGCTACCACCGGTAAGAGCTGATTTATTTCCAAGTATAGCAGCAAAAAAATTGTTAACAGTGACATCTTCACCAACGTAATCCTGCCACAACAAGGTCCTTGTTAGGAATCTTTAAAACTAAAATTGGGAACAGGATATGGGATACCAAAGTAAGATAACATACCTTCGGGACTCCCTTGTAAACATCATTTCCATGAGGGCTGTTAATAATGACTCCAGGCCGTGGGTTCTCTTCATTGAAAGCAATGTCATCATACATAAATACCACAATATTTTCTTCTTTCAGACCACCTTTCGTCAGCAGTTGATACGCATGGCAAACATCAGACTGATCAAATGACAAATTTCGTCAAAGAAGAGTTTAATTCTCTCTATTCTTGTGCAAAAAAATGTACACTTAAGTAAATCAGACATCAGTGTAAACATGATTTTAAGGTAGTTATTATAAAAGTCAAAAAACTTAAATATGATGATCCATAATCAGATGACACTATGGAGACGCTTTATACTGTAAGTGCGTGCACTTTTTACTCTGCAAATGATAAATTGTTCCAGACTTTTATACCATGATTAGTTTCTTTAAAATATCAAAACTCAAGAGTCTCAAGTCATAACCAAGAAGTAGGGAGGCAAAACACGCCATGATTAATTTACTTTTTGTCAGTTTCAGTGTGTTGCATCACTTTTAAGACTTCCTAACAGCTTTTACTCTCATAGAATAGTTTTATAGAATAAACACCTAATTTATTTATTTATGTTTTATTCCGTTAATTTTATGTCATCGGAATATACATGAGAAGACCTTATAAATCCTAGGTTTTGAACTTATAACCTGAAAATGTTTTTATTTATTAACAAGAAACACATTGATTGGATTTGAATTAAATTGTCCAGTAAAAATTTTGGGTCCGGTCATAATGATAAACCTGATCCAACTAAAACCACGTTCACTTATACCAATAAGCTGATCTTTAGAAAAACAGAGACTAAAAGTAATATATCTATCTAAGTGCAGTAAAGAACTACTTAGAATCAATCAGACAAATTAAAAAATATACACATACATAGCTGAGAGAGTTCATAACTGAATTTAAAAAAAAAAAGTTAATTAAGATGGAATGAATGGTTGAATTTGCTGTCCTACAACAAAAACAGAAGACAGGAAAACAATTAAACAGTGAAGAGTGGGAAAGAAGAAAAACGAGTGACCTGGTGTCTGTAATTCCAGTAGCCATTGGATCCGGCAATTAAAACGGCCCACCTCGTTCCCTCATCATTCTCATCAGTATCGGGTGCTTGGAAGAACCTGGAAGCTTCGGAGGGCAATCGGAGAATCTCGTCACGGCCACCGGAGACGAGGGTGATGAGGGTGACTACGACAAAAATGATGGGGAAACGATCCATGATGGGCGTTGAATTGAAAAAGAGTAGGTTGGAAAGAAAAAATGATGACGAAACCAAGGAACCCTTCCTTAAATTATAATTTCAGATTAATTTAATTCAGGGAAGACAAAGACCCAGTTGCTTTGGATTGCTTTGCGTGGCGTTGGAGGTTTCCCTCCCTTTCCGGTTATAACTTACACTTTCAGAATAAGAAATCTTATTTTCCATATATACATTATAACCTTTTTATCAAAAACCACTCTTATTTGTATGCTTTTAAAATATTAATAAATAAATAATTATATCAAAATTTGACTTTATAAATTTATATTTAAAAACAATTTTATTTTAATTTATACTTTCATTTTTTTAATTTCTTGCATATAACACATTACAAATTATTACTTTTTGTCAATTGGACAAAGTATTTCGGAAAAAAAATGCAGCTAACTTTTTTTAGAAAACAAAAAGTGTACATTTTGTTCTTATAGAATTCTGTTGTTTGATTTACATAATGCTTTGTCCTCACACTTTGTTTTGTCTCCATACTTTGTCCCTACCATTTGTTTGATGTCTAAAATAAAATAATAAAAAATTATCTATATTTATATATAAAATTATGAGGATATTTCTTTTCTATATACATATTTTATTTTTCATTTTAGCTTTTAAGTTGTTATTTTAAACTAAAATAATTACAATTAGTTTTTATATTTTAAATGACCTTTAATTTAAATTTATTTATTTATTAAGAAAATACTATTTCATCATTCTATTATATTAAATTACTATTTATTTAAATTCTATAAGTTTTTTTAATTAAATTAATTATTTTATATACACCCATGCTTTTTATTAGTATTTTTTATTACAGTTAATACTCGTTATACATTACTAATTATTAATAAATTTGATTTAAGTGTCTTTTTTAAAGATCAATAATCAAAACAGAATTATTAATGGAAGAAATAATAATAATTACAAAATGTTTACAATTTGATGTAAATTATTATTAATTGTATTTTGAAATTATTATTTTTATGTCAATTTAAATTTTAAAAACTATTTTAAATAATTTTATTTGAAATAAGAAATAAATTATACAAATATTCCTATCCATTATTATACAAGAGTTTAAAATATCATAAATACTTTTTAACAAACAATTAAGCAAATGAAGAATAAGATGATAATAGGCATTTTTTTTATTAATTAATATTTTTTTCCTCTTAATTCAACATGATTCTTTACCTTTTTTGTACTTGATTTTGTTGTAAAAATTTAGTCTTATTTTATTTAAAATGATTTGATGTGATATTTCCATTAAACTGGTTAAATTGTTGTTACCACTTCTAAAGTAACCACATGTAAGTTTTTATTTTTTAATTGAGAAAAAAAAAAATAACATCAAATTGGATGTTACGATAAAATATCATCTTCACACACACCTTGACTTGGAAGTGTCATTCATCACTACTCATTCACACTTTTATGTTATTTTTATAATATTATAGTTACTCAAGCTCTAAGTATATAAAATTTTAAATTCACGATAAATATTATTATTTATTTTCTTACTTTATTTATATATTTATAAATTTTTATAATAAGTTTTTAATTAAAGTTAACTTAATCAAGATTCAAAAATTAATTAATGTGTTTTATTTGTTTTTATTTAAAGATATGATGAATTTGTGATGATGATACTTTCATCAATCGATTTAATTAAAAATGTCCGACTTATATAGATTTTTGGATTGAAAACCACTTTCCACAATTTATATATATATATATATATATATATATATATATATATATATATATATATATATATATATATATTTTAATTTGAAGAAAAATGTTTTCACCAAAAAATGTCACCTTTATGGATTATATATCATTATCATCTATAAAAAGTAAATCTAATTTCATATTAAAGGTATGTCAAAATGATAAAGTTACAAAATTTACTGTGCATAAACATTATTTGACATCAAGCATCTATTGTCAACAAATCGATTTCGTTGTTTTTATCTCTTTCTCTTTCTGTCTTTTACATCAGAGTGATGAATGTCAAAATGGTGGTGAAACATGATTAATTTGCATGGGCTTATTTTTAATAAAAGATTTATTCATCAATAATCACGAGTAGGATGAAATTTAGGTAAAAAAATTAAACTCCTTTTAGTATTATTATTTAGTTAAATTGAGTTCATCTTAAATTAATATTATATATTTTTTATTTCGATTGTTGTTACATAAATGAGAGGAGCATAACGGCAAGACGTGATTTATTAATTTTGAACTTAATTTAATAATTTTAATATCATAAAATTTAAAATACTAAAAACATATAAAATAATATATTTTTTAAAATCCCTATTAATATGTAGGTTCTCTGTATAAAGTTAAACCAAATTTCACCATTCTCACATCACGTACAAGTATAAAAATGGAGGCCCTCTCTTTTTCTTGGAAACTCTGAATTTCAAGAGTGGTAGTTCTCACTCGACTGCGGCAGTTTTCTACTGCGCCGGCTCAGATAGAAGCATTACGCAGCGTTCTCTCGGGTTTGGTTTTCCACTGCACTGCAGTGCTAAGGTAACCTCCAATCTTTTCAATTTTATCTGTTCACTGTGTTGCCTACCCGTAGTGCAATCGTGCTTACCTGTGGTTTAACTTCAATTAGTTTTCTCAGTCGCTCTATTTGAAACAAATGTGCGCAACGTTAGGGTTTGTATGAGTATTGCTTGTCTATGTTTAATCAAAATTGGACTCGAACGTTCGTAGACTATTTATCATTTTTTCTCTCTCTCCAATCCTGTGTTAACATACCACCTGCGTTTTATCTCCTTGTCTTTTATTTTTTTGTTGTTGTAATTTTTTGTCTGGTTTTTGTATTCGAAATTAGAGTTGTCATGATAATGTTTTTGTGCTTTCATGATAATTGACAATTGATAGTGTTTCTGAATACAGGTTAGCTGTTTGCTATGGAGAACGGTGATAACATTCTGGATGTCATATACGAGGAGGGTGATTTAGATTATATGGATGGCGATGTTGACATGGCTGATGTTGAAGAAGGGGAGTTGGTGGAGCCAGATTCCAAAAATGTTTTGGGACAAAGCAGTGCCGGAGATGTCAATGAAGCAAATCAAGAACCTCTCATTAAGAACCGCAGGCGCAGAGCCAACAAGAAAAAGAACAAGAAGAAGAGGAAGGGTTCAGGATCTAATGCCACGGACATAGACAGGTCCAACTTTCTACCCGATTTGAGTTTTGAAAGGCATTGTCATGTTGGCTAAAATATGATTCACGCACTAAAATTTAGTTCATCTATGTTTTACCTCATAACTTTTAAGGTGTACAAGAATCTCGTTTAATATATTACTGAACCTGCATCCCTTATTCACAAATGTCCTGAATAAATGACAGCAGAAACAGAAGAAAAAAAACTCTTTCAATTCACCCCATAGTTCCATATCCAAATTTTTCTCCAAGTTCTTTACATAAGCTTCAAATCATCAGCTCAATTACAATTGGAACATGCAGTTCCGATCCCTTCAGCCTTGCACTTTTCGCAGTTTTTCTTTGTTTCCTCACACCTCGGCCATCAGTTCTATTTTTTCTCTTTCATGTATTGTGTTATGAATATAGTTCATATGGAAGCATACGTGATGGTAAGGCAAACAAAAAGGCATGGTTTGGGAAGAGGTGGAGCACCACCCAGTGCTTGATGCTCGATGAGTAGTAACAAGCCCCAAAAACTGGAAACGGCAGTTTAGATTAGACTTGACATTTTACATGCACTTAATAGTTACTTTACTAGTTTACGGGCTTCAGTACGTTAATTGTATAGGATGGTTAGGTTCATATAATGTACATACTATATACTATAATTTCGAAAATATTATAAAAATTGCTCTAAACTAATGACGTTCATAATTAACAATTGAAAGTCATCGGTGTCTTAAAACAAGCTATATAAGTATATTCCAACAAGAGTCAAATACAAGTTTCCCAGATGGGAATCATAAAACATCTTTTTTTTCAGATCAACATCTTCCAATTCCAAGAGTACTGCTTTATCATTTTCACTTGGATTACAGCTGTAGATTTCATTAATTGAAATCCCCAAAACAGACCCCATAAAGACCTAATGTATCCACGCAATGGGCTTTTATGGAAATCAGTACATAGTGCCGCTATAACACACTTTTGTCTACTACAGCTGCTATATTAAACAACTGCTTTCCTATGGCAGGCCCTATAGTGGTAGGAGAAGCTCAACAGCTGGATGTTGTTTTTTAAAAGTATAGCTTGTCTTTTTCCTTATAAGATCCGTTGTGATAAGAACTTGGTAGAATCATATCACAAAAGCTAACCATTGTATGGGGAGCCTAAGGCCTTGTAATCCTACCCTATAAATTCTATACTTTCAATGTTAGACTCAAGTCCCCTACCCTGTAATTGCATCCAAACATCCCACTAGACATTGCAGCCCTAGCACCCACACTGGCTATCCATTTACTTTTCCTTTGTCACAGATCCCATATGTATGCTTTTATTTGCAATTGAGGGACATGGTGGACGGTTGTGATGCTAATTGATAAGAACCTCTAGAGAACCATGCCATCAAAGGTAGCCATAGTAGTTGGAGAGACCATGGCTATATAAATCCCACCCTAGAATCTCATATTTTCAATGCTAGCTGAAGTCATCGCAATTGGATGCTATCACACCACTTTGCAAGTTCTATAAACGAAGTTGGAAAAATATGTTCACTTTATGGCCTGTAGATTCATAGGCATTACTGTTGGCTTAATAAACTCATTTGCCTCTGTAACCCAATATAGTTTTGAATCCTAATAATAAGGATGGTTGGATTCATATTATTCTTTTAGTTTTATGATTGTATTCTGCTTTAATAACAATTCCTCTTTTATTCAAATCATGCAAGTTCTATGCTGTTTGTTGGTGTAGCCCCAAAGTCACTGCCCATGACAACTCATTTGCCTCCATGACCTATTGCAATTTTGAATTCTAAAACACTAAGTGTTCAAGAATTATGTATTTGCTTCTTCCTTTATATATGGTTGTAAAATGCAGTATTGTTCACTGCTCACTAGTTATCTTAACCTTAACCTATATGGTATTTGAATCCTCTACCTTGTATGGATCTAATATATAAAGTTGTTTTTCTGTTTGTCTCTTTAAATTTTTTTACTAGCCTTTCTGTCCTGTCATTGAATTTCAAACAAATTGTCTGTTTTTCAGATTTGTGTTAGATACATGTCGGCGACTGAAAGAGAAAAAGTCATACATGGTATATACTGCTGTGGGCTGCCTTGGGATCTCTGCATTAAGTGATCTTGTCAGTGAGGTACTGAAACCCTGTTATATACTCAATTTTGGTTTAATAAGCCAGCTTACGTGTTTGTTAGTATTGTGTGAAATACCATGGCCAATTGGAAATTAGAAATAGTTTAAGAACCACCTAGCAACAATGCATTGTAATGACTTGAATAACATTGATATTTGACAATAGTGTTTAATAACTACCATGATAGTTATTGTACAGGTTCTGTACCATCCCAATAGTTTACTCCTGACTCCATTCCTGCGCTGGAGTATGCTGTCTGTTCTATAATTTCTTACCCTTGTTTCTTATCTTAGTTCCTACTAGTTGTTTCTGTCATTTGGACAATGTTTTCACATCTCTGAATTCTTATTTTGGTTAATTATATATATGTTTTTGTTGCTAAGATTGATTGTCTATGGTGGTGTTAGTTTGCTGGGATTACTTCGAGGTACAGCTGCACAGTAGTGATTATTTTTTACAGTTTGTCTTATTATACCAGCTACTTTAACTCCTCATGTTATGGTTTTCACAACTTCTGGTTCTAATTTTACAAATGTGGTTGGATTCATATGGTCCAATGGCTACTTTTTGAATACCTCCGTTTTGGCTTCAGTCACTACCTTAACGGCCTTCTCTCTTGATTTCCCATTGGATTGCACTTTGCATTTCTTTGAAATAAATTTGTATTTATGTGAATTCATTTCTTCAACGAGAATATGGATATGGTTTGGAGGGGACATAATTTGGTCACCGGTTTTGGGGTGAAGGTCCTAAAAGATTTGGGTGAGCCTTCCGCTGGTTATTCTTATCCACTCTTTCAAGCACCATATGGCTATTCATATTCTCTGATGTGAAATTTTGTCCCTAACCTTGCAGATTTTTCTTCCAGATGCTAGTTTGCTCCTTCCAACTCTCTACTTGAGCTTCGATGTTCCTGGCTGAACCACTTCATTATTTACTAATTGTGAAGGTTGATGTCAATATTTGTTGTTTCATATTGTCAGTTGTGCATATATGGAGAACGTTTTCTCCTTTTGGTCCCATAAATAATTTATTAAGCATGTGCTGGTGAAAAGGAAGCTAATGTTTCTCTAGGGCTCATTTGTTAAGTTTAAAAAAATTGATTCTACTATACAATTTTATTTTCTAGAAGTTATTAGGCTTCTGGAAGAAAAAGGCACAAAAATGACTAAAGAAGTGTTCACATTATAAACATTTTTTCTTTAAATAAAAAGCACAAACAAACTGGGCATATGTCATTTTTGTCACTTCTTGTGGCAACCTACAATTTCAAAGCCAAAATTGAATCTCTTTTTCAATGTACTGCTTATTATCGTGACTATTATTGATTTTGGCATAAATAGCTAACAGATTCTTATTTTCTTAATTAAATTGTATGGCCGAATAGCTGACAGATCAGGAAGTGTTGATGGTAAACTTAAGATTTAAGATATGTCAGGTACTGTAAGGAATTTTTTATTATGTCTAGACAGGCAGCGTTTAGTTTATATTTTAAACGGATTTACCATAACACCTAATTGTGGACTAATGTGCTGAAAGTTGCATTTAACTGCTATTCTACTATTTTTTGTTGGAAAATCCTTTAACTCTTAAGCATCTGCTTCCTGAAATCTGCTAGGATTTTTGCACTACCATAGCACTATCAAGTAATGGAACTAGGGTCTTCTTCATTGTAATTTTGTAATATTATAACTAATCATTGTATCAGTTACTCTCTATTTCTTCGTTTTCTATTTGATGTAATGACTTCAGTGTTGTATTTTGATTTACTTGCAAATTTTATTCCTCTAGGATGGTTAATTTTGGTCAGCTAATTAATTTTATCCCTTTAATTTTTAATTGCTATATCATTAAGTTCTCTTATCAGTTTCTGAACGAACTGGTTCAGAATATAAAGGACATCAGGATTTTTCACAATAGCCTGAAATCCCAGTTGCTGTGCCAATGTGAGGTAGCTGCTGTAGGCTAGGATTAGAAGATACAAATGAATGATTTCCTGGGATATTTGAGAAACTGAACTCAATCCGCTCTTTAAGAATAAAGAATAACTGCCTTTGTTTCAGTCCTTACCTCTCCTCCATGCCAAAGATAGGATTTCCCTATATTTTTGCCTCTTCTTTGCAATCTAAAATGCGATTTTCAACTTTCCATGGGTTCAGTCCTTACCATTATGATTCTTGATCTCAGGAAATTCACTTTTCCTTGATCCTTGTTTTGTTCTCCAGACCCTTTTCTTGCACCCAAGGTTAGTCATCCTCACTTTTGTTTTACTTAGCTCCCTGTGTTTTTGCAGTTCTGGCATACCCATGCTATTGATTATAATCACACTTGGGTTGGAACTTTTTGTTTGGCACCTTTAAGTCATCCACCAGGCTGCATTCAGGGTGTGCAATTTCTCTGTTAGCTACCAGTTGAGAGCATCACTGCTAGACTTTGATAGCTTCTCTTCTTTTGCATGTTCCAGTGGCTTTAAATTACTGTTTTGTCTAGGTCAGCAACTAGTAAGCCTTTTCTCCATCAGATGTTGGAATCATCGTTAAGATTTAGTACACACAGCCCCACAATCAAAGCTTTGATTCCAGTTGATAGAACTGGTTTAGCATAATCTATAATGTTGCTACGGTTGGAGGACGCAAAACCAAACATTTTCTTGGATATTCAAGATCAGGGCTCTTCACTCTGCCTAGAAGTCTAATCCTCTATGAAATATTTAGATGATTTCTCTCTCAAATCTCAATCTCCTCTTTTTTGCAATATGCTGTTTGTTTTCTTCTATCTCAGCCAGCCCAACTAAATAATTTCTTCACTAGGACACCTAACCAACTACTGATAGGTATCTATTGGTTTCCCTCTACCTATATCACTCGAGTTTTCTTTTTTTAATGACTTTTGAACCTTTCAAATGATTTCAATATCTTAAATTCACCTTAAACCAACATATGGAAGGACTTGTTGGAACAATAAAATATATTGTGGGACTAAATTAAAAAAAAAATATTACTAAGGAAATTACTTGGTAAAAGGAGCAAAAGTACAATTAAACCTTATATTTTATTACACGTGTTTTGTGCTTTGTATGGAATCACAGTGGATAATATCCACTATATTCATATTGTGTATTAAAAACACTTATACACTTCAATTTCTACCGAGAGTAACATTTTTGTTCTTTTTTTGTTAATTTATTATCTGTACCAGTTTTCTAGTTGATACCTTGTAAACTAGTATAATGATGTGGGGAAGTTACAGGTGGATGCAATACAGGCTTGTGGAGGCCAGAAAACAGCTGATGGTAGACGATTCCGGACAGGGGGTGGCATATTGTGGAGCATCTTAAAAGTTAGGGAACCTAAGGTCTTTAAAGAGATAATGAAAAAAACAAAGGAGTTTGAGGTGTGTGACTTTTTAACCTTCATAATTTTGTTATTCTTTTGTTAATTTCTAATCTGGGCAAGTTGTCTAGTTGATACACACTCTTTTTAAAAGATAAAAGGTATTGTTCCCGTTTATCCAGCGACAATGGAGGTGTTTTTTTTTTGAGAGGGGAGGAGTATCAACTGACAATTTGCCTAAGTTTGGTTTCTCACTACAATAAAATTCCTTTTATTTAATCACCGAAAGTTTGTTGTAAGAAGGGGTTCTTTTTCCATCCAACTAAATTAAGTAAGGGCGCCTTTGATTTCTGAAGTGTGTATGGTATTGGTATGGTGTTAAAAATGTAAGGTTAAGAAAGTCATGGTAAACATTTTTTGACTTGGATCTCTTAAAACTGTAATTTGTAGTTTACTGTGTGAAATGGTAATTGGTGAGAAAATTGAGTTGACACTGACATACATGATTACACTGCTTTACCGAGATCCCACAAGGATGAATGCTTGTGATGTTTCTCCTTGAAATATGTACCCGTGGATGTTAGAGGCATACTTTGTTCAATTATATCCTTAGATTCTGTAAAATGGACTGGTTTTCTGCTCCAGCAACTTCAATTCTACCTCCGAAATCTGAATATTAGATTGTTAGTTGTAGGGAATAACCTTAATGGAACAGAAGAAATCCCCACTTTGCAAAGAAAATTTGGTTATCAGCTCCGATGCCTCTATGGTTCTGAGAGGAAGTCATTGCTGAAATTTGTTTGCGCTTACTGGTATTCTGTTTTTGGGTATAATTTGTGGTTGAGATTTTTGACACAGCAAAAAAATTAGAATTGTTTGGGATTATCCCTTTCATTCCATCTTCTTAATTAATTATGACGAAGGAATGCATCTCCAAATTATTCGTTATTGTTTGCTAATTGTTTTTGTCTTTGCCTTTGGGCTTCATGTTTATCGTAATGCAGAAACAATTCAAGCAGCCTAATGTGACGCAACGACCTGTGCCAAAGAAAGACGATTCTTCTCAAGGAGTGCCCGTGTCATTCTCTGGCAGAGATCATGGCAATGTTTTGAACAGTGATTTTCATGTTTCCCAGCTGCAAAATAAACACGAACCAGCACCTTCTGAAGAAAAACCTATATCTGTGCATGATAGGTTAAGGATACCAGTATCATATGATGATGATCTGCTGGGAGAGAATCCAGTCAATGATGCAACCTGAATCTGGAAGTAGAGTGGCCTTTCATCACTTGACAAATTCTTCCCTGTCAGATGGAATTCTACGGATACATCCCTCACTTTCCTTCTGTCCCCTTTTGCTCTCCCCGCGGCTCTCTCTTTTTTTTTTTTGCTTGTGCAACGATTTGTGTTAAAGGAAAATTGATGTTTATGGTAAAATCAGGGCTTTATTCATTTTGCCTTACTGCTATCTAATATATAGTTACGCGGGCAAAAATAAATAAAAGCCACAAAATGGAAAGAGAAAAGATATCACTGCTGGACGTGATATTCCAGTTGGCCAACGTTTTCGCAAAAATTTTGGTTTGTCAGTGCCTCTTTCATTAAGTTCGAAAAACTACTATTTTTTTTAGATTATTTACACAGAAAAATTATAAACACAGACACACATACAAGCTAAAAAATATTTTTTTCACGCATTTTATTTTCTATATATCTCTTAATTCATTGATTAACTTAAAATTATTTTATTTATTTATTCTCTTTTTAAGTAAATATTAAAATTTAATCTCTTATTCAATAACAAAAGTTATTACAGCATATTTTTCACTGATCACACACTTGGGGAGTTCTATATTTTTTAGAGAAGTGAAATTATTAGATATACAGGGTATGGATCTCATGTTAGTGATATGGTGGCATATATTTTTTTATAGTGATGAGTTGTATCATTTGTAAAGTATCTTATTACACTTTTTTAATATTATTCTTTTTCTTTCCATTTCTCTCAATTACATCGCTTGTTTTTAATTTTGTGTATAATCTGGCCGTGCAAAGGTAATACTCCTGATAATTGACCAGACTATCACGGCCTGAAATTAGCCTTGTTAATTATCATCCGATTACACTACTCATCAAAATTTAATAGGTACGAAGACATTAACTTGGTGTGAAGTGGAGTAGAAGATTACATTATAGGAGATACATGGAGATTTATAAAGTAAAAAGGAGAAACTAGAGGATGCTAACTGAGAATAACAGAAGCAGTACATCTTCTTATCAGCGTTCCATGTAAATTCCCAACATGACATGCGAGGCGCCATGTGATGTAAGGAGCTATAATTTCACGTTCACATGGCAACTTTGTTACCAAGAAAAAAGGGCCTTATGAGGGATTTCCACCTTTGACGGGTAGAAACTGTGGCTTCTTCTGTAGGAAGAGGCAAACGGCAGTGCAGTCATCTAACTTAGAAGAAGGATACTTGCTTTTCCATGCTAAAGCTGCTGCTTCCACAACAGCCCTTGCTGCTTCATTTTCAGTGTCTGCTTCCCACACAATTGAGGAAACCTCCTCGTTGCTTAGCACATCCCACACCTAAATCAGAAAAACAAAAAGTCAATAAAGGAAAATCCAAAATAAGCAAATTAACATGCAAAATAAAACACTAACCCCATCACTTGCAAGAACAATAAATTGGTCGCTGGATGTTAGAGTGCGATGCGAAATGTCAGGGATGGCAATGATGCCGTGGTCTTTGAGCATGAAATCTCCAAAAGCCCTAGACATGGCCAGACCTGGAGAGTTCTCATCTGGTAACCACACTCGCTGGATGTGTGGTTCTTCCTTCAGGGCAAATACACGGCCATTGCAACTTTTTATTCGTGCTGCTTCGCCTGCATTTCAATATACAATCACAAATTCCATGTCACGTTATTTACTTTTTATTTTATTTTGCGCTCACATTAATTTACTTAGCTTCAACAAGGACGATGACATTAGCCTTACATGGTAATCCAGGTTTCATATCCGTGGTCAATTGAATGGCCATGATTTCACCGTCAGAGATTGTCCCCAAGATTGCTCTCGAGTCACCAAGGTTTGCTATGACAAGATCTTCACCCTGCCAATTTATCCTTTTGCATTGTTATTACTTACTACATATTTTCTATTGTAAGTAGCAAAAACTGATACACATATGTATGATCAAAGATTCGGTCAATGATAATTTCACTTTCACGGTTGGTTGGTTAGTTGGTTTACCTGTCTTATGACAACTACAGCCGTAGTTCCACTGCAAGAGCAGTCCAGATTCTCTTGTAGCTTCACCTCCTTGTCCATCACCCTGAAACCATCAACAATGGCTTCTTTCCATTCTTGAAAATTCTTGTTTAGTAGAGCTTGTGAGTCGTCTTCAACTGTCTCCGCATGCCTTACCATGATCTTCTTTTCAATCTTTGCATGCACTTTTTTTTGGTCCACTATGAATGAACACAAACGGCTGTTCACTATTTTGCTCACTATGTGACCATTCCTTCCATGCCCATCAAAAACTCCACAGAATGCTGCGTTTGTCGTCCCATAAACCTAATAAAGGAAGCAGAGGAAGAGAAGTTACGATAAATTTCATGTGTTTCCCAGTGCCTATGTATATGGATATACCATGCAGCTTGTTTAAAGGACCAAGTGTTCAATCTTAAACTTTGTGAATATTAGTATCTTAGATAGAATCTTAAGAGATTATTCTACTATGATTCAGAAGAAAAAAAAAAAGATAGCTTCTTTATAACAAACATGTACCTGACAAAGTGTTGCAGCATCTTGGTTGAGCCCTTTGGTACCTTGTTTAGAGTAAGCAGAGGAAAGTCCCCTTAGAAGCTTGGTTGCTTCAAACACTAACACATTTTCATCACGAGCTTCTTCGGGCGCTCCATGAATCGCTGAAGATTCAGAGGATATGCAGATACCCATGGAGACTTTTTCTTCTGTTATTTTATTCTATTCAAAATAAGAAACAAGTCTAACACTCATGAATTACAGGACCCAATATATAGCAATCATTTACAATTTAATAAGTGAAGTTGCTTATGTGGTTCCTTGTGGGAAAGCTTAAGCTAATGTAAACTCAATAATGGACGGTTTTTTAATGGTTATTTATTCAACTGGCATGTCCCAACGTTGGCTTTAAGGGACAGAGTACAAATGCTTCTGACTTTCTATAATTGAAATTAATATATCTAACAACACTATCAGAGATTCTAACACTTCTGCAAAACTATTATCTCCTTTAACTACTATGCTACATTAACATTTTCTGCTTATGTTTGAGTTATGGACTTTTGTGAAATAAGGATCAAGTTTCCTGTATTCCTGCAATCAACTTGTTCTTACAATTGTGCATGGATGCATCTTGTTTCTTAATCATTCATTAATTTAACTTTTAATATAATAAATTAAAACACATGTTCAACTAATATTTTTATTTTATTTTGTAAGCATGGGTTGAAGAAAGAAAGGAAGGATCCAATAATTAAAAAAATCTTATTTGAACGGAAGAACAGTTTAATATATTGAATTGGTATTTGACTTGCATAATGTACTAATAATGAAAACAAAGATTCAGAATAATTTATTACGTGTGTAAGACGGGTATTTTAAATTAAATAAAGATAATGTTACTTATTTTCATTGTTAATGACTAGTATATAATAAAGATGATATTATATATTTTTACTATTAATAAGCAGTGTAAACAAAATCGTAATTTCGTGTGTTCATATTTTTTTGATGTAATAAAAAAATTAATCATTCTCATAAAATAATTATTGCTGAGACACTAGAAAGAAAAATATAAAAAATATGTATAAATAAAAATAACTACCCTATGTATAATTAATAATGAAATCATAGCTAAACAGAAATAATGAAGATTTTAAGATATTCTTTTTATCGTAAGTGTATTATTTTACAATCTGCTATACAAATGGGTTGGGTTTGATATTCAACTAATTATCTAATTATGAATATTCCCTCCTTTAATTTGATGAAATTATTTGTCTATTTTAATAATTTTTTAAAATGAGCCTTTCATTTTTGTTTTCAAAAGCATTTTCTGATACATGCTTTCTAATATACGAAGAAAAATCGATTTATCCTCGGCCGGAAAAAGAAATATATACAGTAATATGATGTTTGGGACTTTTTTTCCATTTATAAATCTACAATTGAATAATATACATGAAAAATTTACGATTTAATCTTTAACTAAGATCTAGTCATAAAGGGACTTCATGTTTAAAGTATCATGGAATTCAATTAACGAAGGGGAAGTCTCCTATTGCAAACACTGATTGCCAATTTCGTCAGCAAAGTTCATAATTAACGATCAAGTCCAAGACCGAGCGGTAAATCCCTCTCGGGAGAGAGGTAAAGCCCTCTCAAAGCCGAACGGTAAAGCCCGTTCCCTAGGAAGCACTCCTAGGTCGAAGACCGAGCGGTAAATCCCTCTCGGGAGAGAGGTAAAGCCCTCTCAAAGACGAACGGTAAATCCCGTTCACTAGGAAACACTCCTAGCTCAAAGCAGAGGTAAAACCCTCTCAAAGCCGAACGGTAAAGCCCCCTAGGAAGCACTCCTAGGTCGAAGATCGAGCGGTAAATCCCTCTCGGGAGAAAGGTAAAGCCCTCTCAAAGACGAACGGTAAATCCCGTTCACTAGGAAACACTCCTAGCTCAAAGCAAAGGTAAAACCCTCTCAAAGCTGAACGGTAAAGCCCGTTCCTTGGGAAGCACTCCTAGGTCGAAGACCGAGCGGTAAATCCCTCTCGGGAGAGAGGTAAAGCCCTCTCAAAGACGAACGGTAAATCCCGTTCACTAGGAAACACTCCTAGCTCAAAGTAGAGGTAAAACCCTCTCAAAGCCGAACGGTAAAGCCCGTTCCCTAGGAAGCACTCCTAGGTCGAAGACCGAGCGGTAAATCCCTCTCGGAGAGAGGTAAAGCCCTCTCAAAGACGAACGGTAAATCACGTTCACTAGGAAACACTCCTAGCTCAAAGCAAAGGTAAAACCTTCTTGAAGCCGAACGGTAAAGCCCGTTCCCTAGGAAGCATTCCTAGGTAGAAGACCAAGAGGTAAATCCCTCTCGGTTCATGTTGAAGGACGAGCGGTAAATCCCGCTCGGTTAAAGTCGAAGGCCGAAAGGTAAATTCCTCTCGGTTCATGTTGAAGGACGAGCGGTAAATCCCGCTCGGTTAATGTCGAAGGCCGAGAGGTAAATCCCTCTCGGTTCATGTTGAAGGACGAGCAGTAAATCCCGCTCGGTTAATGTCAAAGGCCGAGAGGTAAATCCCTCTCGGTTCATGTTGAAGGACGAGCGGTAAATCCCGCTCGGATAAAGTCGAAGGCCGAGAGGTAAATTCCTCTCGGTTCATGTTGAAGGACGAGCGGTAAATCCCGCTCGGTTAATGTCAAAGGCCGAGAGGTAAATCCCTCTCGGTTCATGTTGAAGGACGAGCGGTAAATCCCGCTCAGTTAATGTCGAAGCCCGAGAGGTAAATCCCTCTCGGTTCATGTTGAAGGACGAGCGGTAAATCCCGGTTAATGTCGAGGGCCGAGAGGTAAATCCCTCTCGGTTCATGTTGAAGGACGAGCGGTAAATCCCGCTCGGTTAATGTCAAAGGCCGAGAGGTAAATCCCTCTCGGTTCATGTTGAAGGACGAGCGGTAAATCCCGCTCGGTTAATGTCGAAGCCCGAGAGGTAAATCCCTCTCGGTTCATGTTGAAGGACGAGCGGTAAATCCCGCTCAGTTAATGTTGAAGGTCGAGAGGTAAAGCCTTCTCGGTTAACGTAGAAGACCGAGAGGTAAATTCCTCTCGGTTCCTGTGGAAGGACGAGCGGTAAAACGCTTTCAGTTCCGCAAACGCAGCCTCCCTCAAACTCGTCAGTCCTATAGTTAACCACGGCTAAAGCCAAACGCTTAACTCGGACTTGGGGGGCATAGTGTACAGTATAAAATATTAACCGAGTGGTTACAAACAACCAACCGGATATTCAGGTAATCTGTTTATATCTTATTCTGTTTATATTTTATTGGGCTTATATCAACTTAGGATCCATGAGGTAAATTATAAATACAAAGCCAAGGCCGAAAGCCAGGTACATCCTCCCTCGTCAAGAAGGAGACCGATCGGTTTGTGCCAACATCGATCGGCCAATAGCATATCTTAGATATTTTAGACAGTTAAGATATTTATCAAAGCCACTAACCACATTTTTAGGTAAGGTGGTTATTTTTATTTTGCTTATAAATACAGTGACAGGACCAAAGTCCAGGTAGGGGCCATGCTAATCTTCTCTGTATCGTTCCAATTTTATCGGATGTCCCCGAAGGGACAATGTCATCTGTTTTGAAATTGCTTATAAACCCTGTTATCATTGCGTGTCTAGTCAGTGTGGGACATAATGGGATCAAAATAAAACACCTAGTTGCTACTTAACAAAATATAAGTAGTAGTATCTCACCGAGGAAATTTTCTCTGAATCTGTGCAAGGAAGGAGAAAAGATCCACAGGAACCAAGCAAGAAGTAAGTTACATTTCTCTGTCTCAGTATAATTTTGAAAAAAAGAATATCTAGCCACTATCATCATCTATCTATAGGTAGTCCTATTCATAACTCTGCTCTGCAGATTCTGCACCTTACTTTTGATGCGACATTTTGACATATCTCTTCTTCAGTATTAATATAACTTGATAGTATATATTATTAATTTGAAATAATAAAATACTTTTTTCATTTAAATATAATTATTATTTCCTTTCTCTTCTGTTGCGATTGCTTTTAAAGATTTTTTGTTGGTGAGGAGGAATGATTACTCACCGATTTTTGTGTTTTTATTGAAGGATTTGTGTAGATACGTGGAGTTGGAATGAGAAAGAAAGAGCATCTTTTATCCTCGCATAGGTAAAGGATTTGTATAAATGTAGTGTTTCGTTTATAAAATTGACCTTTTTTTTTTCATTCCTGACATGCTCACCATCGTCCAGTGTTATGGGGTTTCTGATTGGAGATGTGACTGTCATGTGTCAGAGGAGTCCACATCGCGAGATCAAGAGTCAATCGTCACCTCCGTTTTGAGTTCCCTTGGCAACACCGTTGGTACTATTAACTTGGTTGAGAATCGATTCCGAAATCGATGTGCAGACGAACAACAAGCAACAGCTTCTCTAGGAAGATCGCGTTGATGAGAGTTTCGTGATCCAGTAAGCCTAAGCACGGAGAAGAAGAGGAAGAGACCGAACAAAAGGTTCGATTTTCTACAGAGGAAGCTGCCGATTATGGTGAAACGAGTAGATGGGAATCGATTCTGGATTGAAAGAAAACCGATTCCTTTGTGTTGAAGATGAAGCTGATTGGTGAAACAAGTAAATGAGAATTGGTTTTTGGAAGGAAACCGATTATCTTGAAAATGAAACATCATATATATAATAAATAATTATAATAATAATTCATAATAAAAATTCATAATAAAAAATATACTAATAATAATATATTAAACAATAATAATAATAATAAATACTAATAATAATAAATAATAACAATAATAAATAATAATATTAATAAATAATTAGTATTATAATAATGATAATAATAAATAATAATAATAATAAATAATATTATTATTATTAAATAATGATAATATATTAATTTTAATTATAAAGATAAATAATAATCTTACACTTTTAATCTATTAAATTATTTTATTTATAATATATAAGTTAAATTACTCACAAATATTCGTAAATTTTCCTCTTAAATTTATTTATTTTACTTTCAAATATTTTAAAAAATATAATTAAAATTCATTCACTCAAATTTATCTTAATTTACCCAAAGTTAACACATTCTTAGTAAACATTTTGAATATGTTTGTATCACTTGTATAATGTGTAAATGGATAAATTTTGTATTTAAAAAAGGATAATGATATTTTAACAATAATTTTTTAACATTTTAACATTATATGTCATTCTATTATTGGTCTAAAATTATTTCATAATCAATAATAATAATCATAAACAACAACATGAACCAATTACAGATGACACATATAGATTAAAATGTCGTCAAAAAAATATTATCAAATTATTATTATCTTTAAAAAAATTTGAGATAAGGAAGATTTACTGTGCAATGTAAAATAAAGATTCTGGCCCCACGAAATGTAACGAGAAGTCTAAAACTTCATTATTTTCTTGCAAATAATCGATTCTAGCCTCACGAAATTATTATTTTGTTTTTCTTTATTCCATTTCTTATACATTTTTTTATTCTGTTAGTTTTCTTTATCCTATTTCATTAAATTTTAAGCCAATAATAATAAAATTTATATCATATTTATCTCTAAAAATAAAATAATAATTATTTAATTTTATCCATTAAAATATTTTTTAATATAATCGTATCTGTACTTATTATATAATAAACGAACTTTAATTTTAAATTCATTTAAAATAAAAAAAATTAATTCAAACAATACAACTGTTCATTCTTCACCAATCTCATCTTTATTTTCTCAATAAATAAAATATATTTAATTAAGTGTGATAGATGTCGAACGAACAAGTCAACACAAAAATTTAAAAAATTTGGAGCATTAATGCTGAAAGTGGTATTTGACATGAGTAGTGTAGGGTGTGCAGTGTGTAGAGCAGAGTCATCATGGCTACGAATTGAAATACTTTGATCTTCTTTCATCGATCATTTCTGGACTCAACTCACTGCGTTTGCATTCAGAGAGATCTTCTACTTTGCTTCCAATGGATCCTCAACATTGCTTCAAGATTCTTTTTCTTCAGACTGCGCCTTCTGTTTCTTCTTCATTTCTTTAAAGGTAAGTGGTCTCATTCCATTTAAGTCCCACATCGTTTAAAAATATTAAAGTTTCAATGTTTATAAATGAAATTCCGCCCATAGGGTTTGTCCCTTCGGGGACATCCGATAAAATTGGAACGATACAGAGAAGATTAGCATGGCCCCTGCGCAAGGATGACACGCACAAATCGAGAAATGGTCCAAATTTTTTTTATATTTTTTTTACTGCGAAGCTCAGCATATTGCATAGTTCAATACAAGCATACAATTTTTTATGAGGTTTTTGTAAACTCAGGAAGTTTCCCTTTATTTGTTTTCTTTTCTTTTCATAGCAAGAGTATGATTTCACTCCCCAAATGTTTTTCAGAATCCATATCATTATGTAATTGTGTTTGTGTATCTTTTGCTACATAATATATTACATCTCATAGGTGGTTTGGATAGCCGCATATACATATGTGTGAAGAGTCTTAGACTTTATATGCAGTTCTAATGTTTTATCTACACCAAAGCTAAGGTAGAAACAGACAAACTTACTGATAAAAAATTAGGTTGTATTCCTTACAATCTATCTATAGTTACCTTTTTCAAATTTTATATCCCTTGCTTCAGTGGTTTCACCCTCAGTAGATTTTTTTTTTTATGGTGGAACAAGAAGATTACACAAGTGCATGCAGTCGGCTATACTGCAATGAAATATTCATTGCATCATCACAGTGACAAAAGAAGTTTAAGGTTGTTCTTATTTTAATTGAAAATGCTGCACTTTGTAGCCATACCAAATCCCATTTTCTCATTTTGTTGTTAAAAAAGGTCTCAGTTTGTCTGTTAAGAGTAAGGTTCTCTTCTTTTGCATGGAATTACTAATTAATGAGAATAATAAGCGATGATTTGAAAAACGATTTCTGTTCTTTTCAAATACTAAGAGGCTATTGAAAGAATGTAATTGGGAGATTCATGTTATAACAAGTGCTTTTAACATGAATATTGTTTTTGGACATAGTAGGAATAACATTCATGTAAGTTAGCAGAAAACTAGATTTGTCAAAATCGATTCCACTGTTTGAAAAAAAATGAAGAGAAACTTGTGTTGTGGTGGTTGGAATTGATTTTAAGACTGTGAGAATCAGTTTGATATCTTTTTTATTTCAATTAATATTTTTAAAAAAATATTATTTATTAAAATAATTTATTTTATTACATTAGCCAAATCTTTTATAAATTTTATTTTCAAATTCACTCAATAACTTCTGAATATTTAAAAATAAAAACACTACAAATTTCACTTTCTAATTCATCTATTCCACCTCTCTCAAATGATTCCTTTCTAAAAAAAACAACCTAAATTATATACGTATGCTGTAGCTCTCTTCAATTGTGGGTTAAAATGGGTGAAGTGATAAATGGATGAATTGCAAAAAGTGAGAGAAATGTTCAGTGTTTTTTATCTAATTTTTTTGATTAATTTTCGTAAAATGGCTAATAAATAATGTACTCAAAAAAATAATTTCGTGTGCTAGTTTTAGTTAGACAAAGCATTTAGCTGATAGATTTTCAGAGCAGTAATTAATTATCAATCCTGTCTAATACAATTTTGTAAATAAAATATTTAATGACACATTAGAATCACAAAATACGGAAGACTTAAGCGTGATTACCATGAACTTACAAATGCAGAGGGTTATTTCATTTTTAAGTTTATTTTTGTCCATCCAATTTTATTCTATATAAAAAATTTAAAAACTTGAGTACTTTTGATACAACGTGTTAAAAAAACGAATATATGTTTAATAATAAAGTATATTAAACTTCATTATTAAATCTTATTATTAAAATTCTATGTGAATAATGATTAGTATTGTTGCCGGCAGATAATTTTTTCTTTAGATTCACGGAGTCACGAGTTTTATAAATCTTGCAATCTTTTATTTATGTTCTGTTTAGGGTTTGCCAGCCTCAAGAGTGCCAAAAAAAAGATGTGAAAGGTTGGGTATAAATGTGGTTGTCATAATAAATAAAAAATACTTACATATTTAAAAAACAATATTTGATTTGGTAGCCACTTTCAAACTATTATCAATTAAATTAAGGGTATTAATCAATTTCAAGAATTTTAAAAAACAATCGTAAGTATCTGAAGAATGAATTAGGTATTTATGGATCAACAAGAAATAAAGGAATTTTACTAAAGACGGAGGAAGATGTATGTGTACTACACAGTATAGGTTAAAGAATTAACCCGTTGCCATTTATTAGAAAAAATTAGTAGAATGGATAAATTTAAAATTACCTAAATAATCAACAAGATGCTCCAATTTCATTATAGATTTTCATTAAAAAAAGTCGTATTTTATTACGTAATTTTAAGCTTAACATTTTACAAAGTAGTATGTAATCATATGAATCTCTACTACTTTTTCAAATAATTAAAATCACATCTATTTTTTATTTTTTAAATCATGTAGTAGTTAGACGTACAACAATTGAAATCGTATTTGTGTAATTTTTTTATTTTTTATCTTTTCAAATTGATAATGGTTTTTTATCACTTAATTCAATTTTTTTAATAATAAACGCATAGTAATTTTATGTTGTTGTGATTTTATAAATACTACTACCGTTTAGACATTCGGTGTTGCCAAATGAAATAGAAAACACTTGTCTACATATTACCATGCCTAAACTATAGTACACTTGTGATACATTTGAGAACAAGAAAGTGGGTTGTGGGAATTGAATCCAAAATCAGAAATTGTTCATGCTAGTAACAATCACAGAAACAAAAAGACTCCAACTTTGTTATGTGATCATATTCCATTGCCCTTGAGAGGTTGACTGCGTGCAAGGCAATCCACTTTCCGATTCCTGAAATTGAAATGAAAAAGAAAATTACATTTCCCATGGAGAATAATCTTTTGAATGTCAGCATAGCACCTGTGAACTGAGCAATTGACAATGCATACAGATTTTCAACCGTAAGAATAACCTTTGAAAAGTGAACAGGATAAGTTAAACTAAACTAAACAAGACAAAAGGATCTAAACCTGATACATGGAACAAACTCCTGAACAAGACAAAAGGATCTAAACCTGATACATGGAACAAACTCCTGAAACCCTCCTCTCCCGTATCAGGTTATAAATTATTGAACATAACTTATACATCATTAACATCACATCAACATTCACATGAAAAAAACAACTGAAAAGAGATTACGGAAGTAAGTATGCAATTACATTGTGTTATTGGGTGGCTATCGGAGCGGTATCTTCGGTGGCCATAGGCTCCACCTGAGGAACCTTCTTTGCAATTGACTTTGGAATGTCAAGATACTCCTGGATACAACGCTGTTGAGGATGGGACAGGAGTGTGAGGATGTGACGGAATAGAACACGTGCCAAACTCTGTCCACTCTCCAAGATAAACCCCTCATATTCACTAACATGTTCAAGTGCCTCCACTAGTGTATCATAAACCTCCTGGGGGCAATTATCAGGACCAGGCTTATCATGAAGGTACATCACATCCAATGTGAACACCTTCTGGTTCACCGGCCACTGATACTGTGGTCGCTCTGATGATCTGCAGTACAACAGAATCTACAATGGAGTGGCACGTAGAAGATTGCATGTTAGGATTCACAATCATAAATACGATTGCGTGATTGTGTGATTGTGTGATGTTAATCGTAGCCATGAAAAACACTTACAACTCTAAAGATGCGACCCTGCACACGGGATTTCTTGGCTTCATGAGCGGCCAATCCGAACAAAACGGTGAGATCGGGTGGGCCGGCGGAAGAAGAAGCTGAAATGACACGCATTGCAGCGATTGTTGAGTCGATGTCAGAGGTGAAGTCTTTCCGCACCTGTAATCAGAATTAAAATTAAAAACCCTAAAAAGCAAATGATTGATTAAATTGAAGGGGAAAAATAGGTTATGGTGGAAAGAAACCCAGGAGATGGTGTTGGAGAGAGTTGCGAAGGCGAAACGGTGTTGGGGGTTGATGGTGAGCTTGGCATTGACGAAGAGAATGATGGCTTGCTTGACGGAGTCCAATCGGGTGAGGGGTCTGCCGTTGGGTCCGGTGGCCCCTTTCATCTCGACGAGGCACTGAGGACCTACGTCCAGGCAAATCAGAATATCTTCGTTCGCAACTCGCGAGGGTTTCAGACTGTATCTGTTGCTGCTTCCCTCACCCCTTCCACGGCCATCTCCTTCAATTCCCTCCATCTCTCGTTCTCTCTATCTCTCTCTGATTCCTGATCTTCTTCTATTCCTGATTTCTTCTCACCCCTCCCATTATCCCTCTTATATAATCCCAATTTCAAATTTTCATCTCATTTTCAACTGCTTCTTCTATTCCTAATTTTTTTACGTTTACTGCTTATAACTCATAAATAATACATATTTAATTTAAAATACTTTTATCCTAAACTATAATCATTAACATTATATTTAAAATTGAAAAAATACATTATTTCATCCAAAAAACAAATTATAAACCATTTACTGTATTTTACGTAGTAATTATTATTATTATTTTTAAAAAATAAAGAAACTATGAGTTCGTTACGGCTTTGTTTACTGATATGATTTAATTCAGACAAGATGAGTATTTGTGTATGGTTCCTGTTTCCGTTATAAACTTCTGGTATCAACGAGGTTATATTAAGTCGATCGCTGAGCAGAAGAGGTAGATTATTATTTTATTGACTGCTTTCAACATGACTTCTTCCATAAAATGAAGACCATGAGATGTATCTAGTTCTTTCTATCTATATATTAGGCAGGCAGTGATATTTTTCAGTGCCCATGGTATACCTGTCAATTACATTGAGGATGCTGGGGATCCTTATCGAAATCGAATGAGTTGAAATAAAGAGGAATTAGTTATAAGCACACTCTCGCTTGTGAGGTTTGTTTTGAGTTTGAACCCTTTGAACTTAGAGAGATTTCATATGTAAATGTTGGCTTGTATTCTTGTTGATTTAAATTGTAAACGGCTAGTAGTATGTTACTCGTCACAGTACCTGAGAGTAAAAGTACTCCCGTCTCCTTTTGCTTCAGTATCTCTCATTCCAACTCTACAGCAATGAAGAAGCAAATTTTCTCATATGGGAACTCGCCCTCTTAAAGAAATATTCAAAGAATAATTTACCAGGGATCATTTCAAGAGCAATGAATTATTAAACCCCGAAAAAGTTGTATCTTTGTGTATATTATTTGAAACTTCTTTACATTTTAACGTGGTGATAAACTGTTTAATCATCGAGCACACTTCGAGTGAAATAAATGAAAAAAAAAGGAACTAAAAACGAAGGAGAGAAAAAAAAGAAATGGAAATGAAAGACAGAGTGAAAGACTTTCACACATTCATTATGACACAGACATAGTCATTCTCAACAATTATTAGAAAACAATTTATGACCACAATAATTCAAAAAGAAAAACACTTGCACAATTAAACAGTTCAAAAGTTGTAAATAACTCGTCCAAAAAAATATTTAATACCGTAAATTCTACGAAGAAGTCAGTTGAACTCACTAAGAACTAAATGAAAATCAACACATGGTTTGGCAACTTAAATTAAGCTCCCCATTTCTTCAAATGCTGCCATCACCATGAGATCCAATTTAACCATACAAAAATATTCAACATGTAGGAAATTTCAGTACACGAACCCTTACATCTAAACATTGCAATGCTACATAGGTGAGTAGAATAAACAACTACAAAACACCACTAAAAAGAAGTCCATGAAAAAGAGGGAGGGGGGAAAAATATTAAGTCTGGGGCGAAGTTTTGGCAGCGGTTGTTTGGGGAGGCTGAGTATTCCCACTGCCATTACCATCGGCAGTATAGGTCGGAGCCTGAGTATAACCAGCACCATAAGAACTGTTACTGTATGGAGGCGGCGCCTGACCATAAGCAGGCTGGCCTCCCTGAGGTGCACCATATGAACCATAACCTGGTTGCCCTGCAACATAGCCCGATGGAGGTGCTCTCTGGGCACCAGTTTCTGCTTGGGGTTGAGTATAACCGGAAGGTGGAGGCTGAGCAGGATATGCTGACTGACCATAGCCTCCTACCGCACTGGGTGACTGCGACTGTCCGTAAACAGGAGGATTGCCACTTGGTTTCTGAGATTGAGGGGCTCCATAACCAGGTCCATAACCTGGCTGTGGTTGACTTCCATAAGCAGCTTGGGATGTTGGGGGAACCCCATAACCTGACTGAGGAGTTCCCTGAGGTGGGTAGTTGGCAGTGTTTGAGCTGGGCTGTTGGCTGGTAGGATAAGCTTGTTGTGCAATGGTGGTCGGTTGGGTAGATGGAGCTTGGCCTGAATCTCCCTGCGACGCATAGCTTGCAGTGTGGCCCTCTTGTGCTTGGTTATTCCCACTACCATAGCCAGTAGCGGAGCCATAGCCTTGTTGCTGATCATATGTTGGTGGTTGTCCATACCCCGAATGAGATTGTGCATTATATGCATTATAGCTGTCCTGAGCATAACCCTGTCCCGGTTGGCTATAAGCAGATGAAGGTGGTTGACTATAATTGTATGCAGAGCCATCAGCTGGAGGTGCAGGACCTCCAGGATTTTGTGGTTGCTGTGGTTGTTGACTATAGTAATCATAGCCGCCAGCATGAGTAGACTGTTGATGAGGTGGTGCAGAAGACTGGTCCCAATTGGTGGAATATCCACCTGGTTGTTGGGGAGGATAGCCTGAATATGGTGGCTGAGGCATGTTATATTGAGGTGATGGACCAGAATATGCTCCAGGTTGCACATAGCCATAACCAGGTTGCTGCATTGGTGCAGGGGGACCCCAGTTAGAGGGTGGTCGAGATTGGTAGCCTTGCTGAGGATACCCACCAGACATTGAAGGATTTCTAAGTCGATTCTGTGCAGACAAATAGAAAACAAAAATAAAGGGAGTGAACTCAACCAAGTTTCTACATCAGACAAGTACAGAAAGCAACATATGCACACGTACACAGGTTAAACTTACAAATGCAGAAATCAACATATAATGAATACGATATAAAGGGTATGTTATCTAGCATTAACAGGTTGCATACATGATCAGAAAGGGATATGAATACCTACATACCGTACTGGTTCGTGATAAAACTGAGTTACTCCAGCAGAAGCACACCCTTTCCCTATTCGAATTGGATGGGTACAAGAGAAAGCACAGACCATAGAAGCAAACAAGCATTCAATATTTATTGCCTTGAAAAGGCAATCCGTCATATAGTATCTCAAAATATGCAAGATCTTACTCCAATTGTTACGCTATTCAATATACAATATAATACTAGTATTCATATTAATTGAACAAGTCTGACTGGACTACAGATATTTAACAATGTATTAAGATGACGGCTCAACTCTAAATAGAAATATACAGACTGTCGAGACAATTTTTTTGTGCTCCCATGTACATCCTCTCAACCTCTGTACAACCCAATCTAATAATTCAACCTCAGGATCACGAATTCAAAGTTCAAATTAAATGTTATTTAAGTGAACAACTAATAAGAAAAAGAAAAATAATGGAATGATGAAGCAGAATAGAAGTAGCACAAAATGTACAACAGACAAAGACAGAAATCTTGTAGATAACTGGTTAGTTAAGAAAACTACTATTTAAAACTGGACAAAAATATAGAATAGAGAAAATAATTAAAGTGCAGCACAATGGGCACGTCTCAGATTACCTATGCCAAATGTAAGTCCAGTATAACATACGAGGATAAAATACTATTCCAAGTACATAAAGGTTCTTTTGAGAAATGAACTGAAAACCACTTGGTAGTTGAAAACTATTTCAATACAATTCAATATTCAATCTAATAATGACACCATAGTCAAAAAATATAGTAGGAGACTTACTGCCCTTGATAATAAATATCAAAACTGAGATTTAGAACCATACCAGGGCATGTTGAGGGAACACCAACAAATGGATTCATGTTGGTGTCACCAATGGTCCAATAGACACTAACCCTACAACAGTCCCAATAACAACATCAGTCATAGGATACACAATTAATAAGCATATTCCAACGTCGAGAGACTATAATCTCAGTGAGTATCCATCTGGACCAAAATATTTCATAATAACAGTAGCCTTCGAAGCCCCAGTAATTTAAACCAATAAAAACGAAAGAGGAAACTCGCCAAAGCACTGGGCCAGGTGCAAAACTACACCACAGTTAAAATACGGTCTTTGTAAAAGTATGGTATCTTAGTCAAGAAAACTGAGTCTAATTCTCAAATATTGCTACCAAAGTCATTGGTTTGTGGATGGATAAAAGAGATAATGGATAAGACGTATTAGCTAATTATACAGAGCACAATACTCATGCACAAACATAAGTACGCACCTTACAAGTCATAATTAGAAAGACCCTGAAAGTTAATGACCATCACCTAATCCGAGACTAAACATAAAGAAAGGCACATATTGCTAGTATGTCAAGACTTTTAATCAAACAAGATACTATACAGTTGTTCACACCACATAACAGCTAATAAATGACGGCAATAGCAGTGAACGTCTCACTAAACATATTTCCAAAAGGCGAGCTGACGAGACTACACTGAAGAGAGTTGGATATTACAAGCAAGAACATCATAACAGCCACTAGTGACTTAGTTTCTTTTCTACCTTAGTGAATTACTTTGTAAAAGTCTTAAAACACTTGCACAATATGAAATTATGTACTAATTTTCTTTTGAGAACAATACAATGGGCAACAGAGGTCGTATCAATATTTAAGTATCATATAATAGAAACCACTTGCCAAAGGCACGTTAGGCTCTGAAGAAATCACTACTTCCATAAACAGACACTATCAGCTAAGCTGCTTTGGGAGAGATATCAATGCATCCAGAATACGCATCAAGTTAACTAATAATTATCATACAGCTAAGCTTCTTCATTCCAGATCAAAACATCAATAATATACACTGTTAAGTAATAATGGTCATAGTGCTATGGTATATCATTAATAAGAACAATAAATTAATTAATATGAACAGAATAAAAATCATTTATGCAAACTAAAGTAAAAACCATCACATGATTTACCAAACGAACTTTTTACCTGTAAAGAAACAAATCGGAGAAAGTACAGAAAACATGTATCAAGCAACAAGGATCAATCAGATGTAATTTTATATTTCAATATCATAAAAAAATAAAAAGATCCAACAGGCAATGACAAGCACACAGTATTCACACAACAATCACATAAAGCTTGCACATAAATTAACCTAGTTTGATCAAAACAGTCTAGAAGATAAATAGATTGTGCAACATACATAGAACAAAACCAAGTAGAAAACCAACTATTCTAAACACTGAACTAGACTTGGCATAACCAGGTAGATATGCCTAAGCCAAATGTGGCAAAAAGAAGCACCATTAACATACCTCGCCGCTAATGATTTGATTAACCAACTCCTTTGCAGACTCAATTTGCTCAGGTGTCCCATCAATCTTTAATGTTCTTTCAGTTGATGTGTCACCTGGAGGAAGATGCAGAGGTATGACCTGAAACAAGCATATGAACGTTAGTCACAAGGAACTCCGATAGAAATTTCCAAGTTATGAAAGTTGGCAGTTATCACAATCTCTTATCAAATTAGTAACAATCTCAAGGCTACAGTAAGAACACCATAAGGGAAAATCACCTATGTCTAATACACAAATAAGAGAACCGTGTTTTGCATATCAATTATAAGTAAAAACCTGAATCCGTGCGCCAGTAGAAGCTTGCATATTCTTTATGGTTTCTCCACCTTTGCCAATAATAAGGCCAACCTGAAGATGTCCACAATAAACATATTAACCCAAACAGACAGAAGAAGAACCTCATACCTGAACAAGGGAATCACTCATGACATTGTACAAAGCATACACTTCAACAAATCTGCCTTTCACACCTTATTATTTGGAATTCTCATAACAAATTCATCTGACCCAGCTTGTCCTGTCAGTCTTCGAGCAACAATTCCAGAGCCTCCAGATTCAGCCTGGTATAAAAGAGGTTATCACCATATATATTGCAATAATTAAACATTTGAGAAGTTTATCAGGAAACACTTCTCCTTGGTAAGATTATCACAACATCAAAATCTATGATAAACCAAATATAATCCATTTGTGATTGACAGAAAAAGAAAATGAGAAGTATAAAATGTTTTTAACCTCAGCAAGAACTTCATTAATGAGTTTCTCTGCAGAGGCAATTGCCTCGGGAGTGCCCATAAGCTCAACGGTCCTGGTAGCAGAATTAGGGTCTGCGTCCATATCGCGAGTAACTTGAATTTTGGCACCAGACTGCAACTGAAGATATTTAATGGTTTCTCCACTTTTGCCAATAATCACACCAACACGGCCGTTAGGAATATCAATCTTCTTGCTCGTTCCTTGGTGACTGTAGGAGACTGGAGGAACGGCAGAATACTGAGGCTTCGCATCTATGTTCATTGAAATCAGAGTTTATAAACCCTAACCTAAACTAGAAAAAGTGTGGAGCAGAGAGGGATAGTTAGTTACCGTAAGAATCGAAGCCGGAGGTAGGAGCACCGTTATCTGATTTGGGACGCTTGGCGTCAAGCGGGGGAGGAGGAGCAACGCTGAGGAGGCGGGCAGCGACTTCTTGAGCACGCTGCTTGGCGAGCTCGATGCCGGTGGCGGGGCCTGCCGAGAAGCCGGTGGGTCTGTCAGAGGATTGGTCATCATACTTGCGTTTGAGGGGCGCAGAGTCGTTGGGAGATGAATAGTGGGTTTCGTCCGCCATTGGCACAAACCCTAAAGATGTTAGGTGTGTAAGAGGGGCTGTGAGATTATTTATAATTTATAGTGGTGGCTAGTGTGATCCCTGGGTGAGGTAGTAGAGAAAAAAATAAAAGATATTTTACATAGCTTGTCTTGCACAACCAAAATAAAATAATGAGGCGTTTTTACGTCATCCATAGAATTCCGACTTTATTTCACTTTTTACGGGTGTTTCTGTGTATAAATAAACAACAACAAATAAAGATAATTTTTAATCATAATATTTTATCTATTATTTTTATTAAAAAATATATATCTGTGAGATTCATTAGAAAATTTATATATATTTATATGAACATCTTTGAACAATATATTCACTCTAACAATAACGTAACTCTAATATGTATTAAAATAAAATAAATTATATATAATTCATTAAAATTAGAGATTTGGTTTATTTTAATATATTATTTGAGTCACGTTTAATTATATACAATATTAGTTATAGTTTTTTTTTGTTTTTTTGTCTTTTCATCTTGTTTTTTCATCCCAATTGTGTTATTATCGTTCAATTTTATATTTTCATTGCGTAGTCGTTATCACTATTATTGTTCTTGTTATTTGGACCAATGATACTATAGATTTGTTTGTCTTGCCTAAGAGACCATCGCACCATAAAAGTCAAGCAATTGAAGCTCCAATGCACATTGACACGTCATCCCAATCTTTGTTGTTGTTGTCTCTCCCTCTTACGTGTGGTGGTATGTATGGTGTCCTCTTTGGCGACAACCATCATCATTCGACTTGACTTTTCATTCTCTTTTCAAATCTCTAACTTTCATCATGATTGATATTCGTTTGAATTTTCACCTTTTTTAAGGTTTATTATCTCTCTTAATATTACTTTCTCTTTACAATTATTTATGCATAATTTTATTATTCTTACATCTAATTTGTCCATTTATATCAATTATGTTAATGTGCATTTGTGGAATGACGAATTAGATAACGTTAATTATAATATTTGAGCTCCAAATATTAGACTTTGCCTCAAGAAAAGGTTATGTAAGTCACCTTAATCAAAATGTGATGGGAAGTTCTCCCTCTTCTTCTTGGATCTCCTCCTTCATCCATGGAGGTTATTCCCTCATCTTAGTTCATTATGACATTTTGAGATCAATTTGTGTTAAATCAAGTTTAGGATTATAGTACTTTGACACTTTTATTGATGAGAGATTGTTTTGAGTTGTTTTTTATGTTTCAATAATCTTACAATGAAATTAAAAATTCATTTAGAGTGTTTATTCAAACTTTGTGCAACGACAATGCTCATGAGAATCTTTCTCATTCTTTAAAAATTTATGGATTCTCATGACACTCTTCATCAAACTTCATGTGCTTATACACATCAGTAAATTGAGTTTATTGAGAGAAAGAATAAACATCTCATTAAAACAACTAAAACAAATTTAATTCACTCAGAGGCTCCTCATTGATTTTGGGTTAAAATAACAAAATTTCTTATTCTATTTTATTTTCTCATGAACTTCTTTGTTCTCTAACATTTAGAGTCTTTGGATTCGCATGTTTTGTTTACAATTGTGGTCCTAATCTTGATAAATTATGTTAGGTGGCATAAATGTATCTCATTAGATTCACTAAACCACAATTCGCTTAACCTCTATTTCATTTTAGCTTATGTCACTTTTATTGAATCTTCCCTTGTACTTTAGTTGAGTCCTTCTCCTTTTGAGTCTCCAATTGACCAACTCATTATCCTAATTATTTGTGATCCTCCTACTATGTCTAGTATACCTGTAGATCCCGACCTTTTCAAGTGTATATTCATTGATAAATTCCCTATTGTCCACCAGGTCACTCTCTTATAGTGTCCACTCATGCACCCCCTCCAACTCCAATAGTTCAATATGATATTTCCATTGCCCTCGGTAAAAGTATATGTTTCACTTGTAATCTCCATCCTCATTACACTGCTTTGAGTTATCACATGTTATCTCCATCACTTTATACTTGTTTTTCATTTATTTCCTTTTGTTTCAATTACAAAATTTAAAGTGCTCCGTTAGCCCTCAAGTCATGCTTGATGAAATAAGTGTTCTTTAAAATAATGAAACTTGGAAACTTATTCCTTTAATTTTTGGAATTTTTTTGTTGGTTATAGGTAGATTTTTGCTATCAAGGTGGGTCTTAATGGTCAAAAGTTATACACAAATTATTAGGTTGAATAATGGTGAAACGTTTCTTCAGTTGCAAAGATAGCCTTTGTTTGCTTATTCATAACCATGGTTGTTCTTTAAGGTTGACCTTTTTATCAATTTGATGTTAAAAATGTTTTTTTTTTCTAATGATGATTTGTAAAAAGAAATCTATATGGAGGAACCTTCAAGTTTTATTGCACAAGGAAGTCTTTTGATCAAATTATCGTCTATTTAAATCTCTATATGTTCTCAAACAACCTTCTAGGGTTTGATTTGGCAAATTTATCATTATTGTTCAATAATTTGATATGACTCAGATTGAGATAAATCATTATTTAGTGTTTTTTTTGTCACTCAATTGAAGGTGTATTTATCTAGTACTATATGTTAATAATATCGTACTTATAGGCAATTACCATAGTGATATCCACAGGTAAAACAACACTTTTGTCACCATTTTCAAACCAAAATCCTTAGCAAACTCAAGTATTTAATTGTTAGTTGAGGTAACATAATTTAATAATGAAATTTTTATTTCTTAAATGAAGTAGATATTTTAGAGGAAATTAAGTTAATAAATGTAGAGTTTGTTGACAAACTCATGGATCCCCGTGTCAAAATCCTACATAATTAGTGGAAGTCACTCTTAAATCTAAAAAGTATAGAAGATTAATTGAAAAATTAAATTATCTTAGAGTTATTTGTCCTAACATTTCTTTTAAAGTTAATATGGTGAGTCAATTTATTAATTTTTCATGTGCAAATAATCCAATTTATTATTTTTTCATGTGCAAATAATTTAAATATTATCATTCATATATTGAAATATATTAAAGGTTTGTCACGTAGACACAATAATCACACTAGAGTTTTATATTATTCAAATATTGATTGGACAAACTCTTAAAGTTGCTTCTTATATTAACTTGAATTATGTCTTTCACAAAAGGATCAAGCATATTAATATTGATGCTCATTTTATTTGAGAAAATATTATATAGAGTTGTCAAAACGGGTAATCCGGTTCGACCGGCTTAGCCCACCATGGGTTGGTCACTTAGTGAGTCAACCCAACCCGACTCATTTATTAGCAAGCTGAAAAAAACTCATTCCAACCCACCACGGGTTGGTGGATTAAACGGATTGGCTCACTGACTCACTTAATTATAAGTTTTTAATTCAAATGTAAATAAATTTCACTCTAAAATGATGTTAAACTCGAAAAACAATTCAAAATAAAAAAATATCATATAATCAAAATGTAGTCAAAAAACAAGCACAAAAGACGAATAAATAAAGTTTTAATATTGATAATTTTTGTATCACTTATTCATTTATAATATTAGAGCCTTGAATAAATAAATTTATAATATTTTTCTCTCTTAAAACATTTTTTTTATCCTCATCTACAATAGAATAAAAAAAATGCTAACTAAAAATATTGAAATACAAAATAATAAATAATTAAATTAAATTAGGTGGTATTAAAAATAGAAGCCCAATAACTGAGGCCCAAAGTGCTCAGGTCCAAGGGCCTAAAACGAAAACCCCACCAGAAGCTTCCTTGCATCAGAGAGTTGGTGGAGTCCAGCTTGTGCTGCTCGCGAGAGAGAGAAAGAAGAAAAGGGAGAACCCGCCATGGAACTCCAGCTGCACTTGTAGCAGCGATGGGTGAGCAGAAGCAAGAGTCCAGTTGCAGGGAAGAAGGAGCGCGATGACAGAGGTAAGAAAAACACTTTTATTATTACTTTTTATTGATAGAATAAAACTGTTGAACTGAGTATTACTTCTCTTACCTTTGACAACATACCGGAACCCTGTATATATAGGGTTTCGGTAAGAACAAGAAAGCTATCAAGAAAAAATTAAAGTCCCTAACAGAAAACAGAAAACCCTAATCTTAAATAACTCTAAAAGACAAAATAATGCTCTTAGGAGCATTAACTACAATAACAGAAACATTAATACTCTCCCCTCAAGCTGGATAATGGATGTTCACTAATCCAAGCTTGGGGATGATAGATTTGAAATGCGTTCGGTGAGGAAATTTGGTGAACACATCAGCTAGCAGCTCTTCTGATCGAATGGGAAGAAGGCGTAGAAATTTGGCTTGAATCTTCTCATGAACCACGTGGCAGTCCAGCTCAATGTGATTGGTTCGCTCATGGAAACTCTGGTTGTGGGCAATGTGTCTGGCGGAGTTGTTGTCGCAGTAGAGGACAACAGTAGCAGTGGGCTGAATTTGAAGGTCTTGTAGGAGGTAGTGAAGCCACTGCATCTCACAAACAGTGGCAGCAAGAGCCGATACTCTGCTTCAGTAGATGATCTTGATACAGTACTTTGTTTCTTTGACCTCCATGAAACCAATGAGGATCCTAGGAAAACACAGTAACCAATAGTTGACCTTCTTGTGTTAGGGCAAGTGGCCCAATCCGAATCATTGAACCCTTTAATCTGTATGTCAAAGTCAGCTGCAAAGAAGAGTCCTTCTGAAGGGCTGGATTTGACATATCTTAGAATATGTTGCAAGGCTTGATAGTGATAATTAGTAGGCTCCTGCATAAACTGACTTAATAAGTTAACAGTAAAACACAAGTCAGGCCTAGTATTAGTCAAATAGAAATGCTTCCCTATTAATCTGCGATAGGCACTAGGATTATCCATATAATTCTCCTTTTTATATAATGAGTTTGTGTTGCTCAAAAAGGGTGTAGAGCATGGTTTGCTTCCCAACATTCCTGTTTCTTCAAGGATGTCAAGGGCATACTTTCTTTGGCAGAGATGTATCCCCTTTTTAGATCTAGCAACCTCAAATCCCAGAAAGTACTTGAGTTCTCCTAGATCTTTTATCTGGAACTTTCGATGTAAGAGGGCCTTTATGTGAGTGATCTCATTCATTGAATTTCCTGTTAGGACAATGTCATCTACATATACAAGTAAAGCTGTGAAATCTGTGGAGGTTTTCTTGACAAAAAGAGAGTGATCAGATTTATATTGAACATAGTTAGCAGAAACAAGAAAGGTAGATAACTTTTCAAACCATTGTCTACTAGCCTGTTTCAGCCCATATAAAGATTTAGTCAATTTACAGACTTGTCCCTTGGTGTTAGTGTCTAATCCAGGTGGAAGATCCATGTAAACATCTTCTTTTAAATCTCCATGCAAGAAAGCATTGACTACATCAAGTTGATGTAAAAACCAATTTCTTGAGGCAGCAAGAGCAAGTAACAGCCTAACAGAAGTAAGTTTTGCAACAGGGGAAAAAGTATCCAAGTAGTCTATCCCCTCCTGTTGGGTGTAGCCCTTGGCTACCAGCCGGGCTTTATACCTTTCTACAGTACCATCAGCTTTGTGCTTTACTTTGTAAACCCATCTACATCCAATGGGTTTCTTTCCAGGGGGAAGTTGAGTCAAAAACCAGGTAGAATTGTCTTGTAGTGCCTTGATTTCTTTTCGCATAGCATCAGCCCATTCAGGACTGTCCCTAGCCTCCTCATAGGAGCTGGGTTCTTTGTCAGCAGTCATGGCAAGAGTGTACCTTAAATGTTTCTTGGACAAAGACTCATAAGATAAAAAATTAGTGATAGGATAAGGAGTTTTCAAACCATTTTTGACACACAAGGATGCAGATGAGAGCTGATCAGTTTGATGTATGTAATCCTTTAACTATTCAGGGGTCTTTCTTGTTCTGCTGGATCTTCTCTGATTCATTTCTTGTGCCTCTTCTATTAGATTATTGCCTTCAGCAGTGGTACTAGTGCTCTCAGCTGGCCTTTCATTGTTTCCTCTATCCTCAACCAAGTCCCTTCTACGGCTATAGGGTAAATTATCAAGGAAAAACATCTTGTCTTCACTGTCATTGTTGTTATCTTTATTACTTTGCTCACTCTTATAGGGAAAAATGTCTTCATAAAAAATAACATTTCTACTAATGAAGATTTCCCTAGTATTAATATCAAGAACAATATATCCTTTAACACCATTTTTGTAGCCCAGAAATATACCCTTTCTAGCTCTAGAGTCAAGTTTATTTCTATTACTTTCCAAAGTAGAAGCAAAACACAAGCAACCAAAAACATTTAGGTCAAGATAAGTAGGAGAATTACCATGCAATATATCATAGGGGGTTTTATTTTTAATAACAGAAGAGGGAAGTCTATTTTTCAAAAATATACTATGAGACAAGGCATAAGACCAATAAGCATAGGGAATGTTAGACTGAAAAATCAAACTACAGATAACATTTAATATGTGTTGGTGCTTACGTTCCACAACAGAATTTTGTTGTGGAGTTTCAACACAACTTCTTTGATGTTCAATCCCATATGAATCATATATGCTGGAACAGTTGAATTCAGGGCCATTGTCAATTCTAACAGTTTTGACAGTTTTATTAAATTGGGTCTTAATTTTTATGATAAAAGCTTGCAGAAGTTCCCTAATTTGACTCTTATTATGCATGAGAAAAGCCCAAGTATGCCTACTGCAATCATCAACAATAGTGAGAAAGTATCTATGCCCATGGATAGATGGGATGGAAATAGGACCCCATATATCACAGTGTATTAAATCAAAGCAATTAGCAGACATAGAATTATTCTTAGGAAATGGCAATCTGTGTTGCTTAGCATAATGACAAATGTCACAAGCATTATCATAAGTAGTTTGAACATAAGGAAAAATCTTGCATATTCTTTCAACAGTTTTGTGTCCAGGATGGCCTAGCCTATAGTGCCACAGATTTATATTTACATGTTCATATGAGAAAACAAAATTGGGTGTCTGGTTCTTTCCAAAGGATTGCAGGTAGTAAAGCCCCTTATACACATTAGCACATCCAATCATCCTCAATGTAGAGCTGTCCTGAATTTGACACATCTTAGAGGAAAAAGTTAGTGTGGAATTTATATCTCTAGTTAGACTTTGGACAGATATGAGATTGAAAGTAAATTCAGGTATATATAAAACATTAAAGATTATCAATTCATTGGAAAATTGTACAGTCCCTGCATAATGTGTAGTAACAATGGAATTGTTTGGCATTCTAACAGATATTGGCTTGATTTTATTGAATTTTATGAATTGATTCTTGTCATGGGTCACATGATCAGTGGCCCCTGTATCAATAATCCATGAGAACATACCTTGTTTGTTATCTGCAGTATCTTTGTGTATTTGGCTGACATTGTGAGAAGGACTGTCCACCTTTTCAAGCATTTGTAATAATTTTTGCATCTGTTCTGGAGTGAAGGAACTTTGAACAGAACTCTGAGTAGGATTCTGAGTAGGATTTTGTTGACTGGTCTGTGAGACAATAGATGTAGAGCAAGCATTGGCAGAACCCCATTCACTTTGTCCCATATTACTCTGACTATTATTGTCATTTTTCTTGTACCATGGTGGATATCCATGTTTAGAATAACATTCATCAACTGTATGGTTCATCTTATGGCAATGGGAACATTGTTTCCCATAATTTGGGTTTCTTCCTCTCCCTCTTCCCTGGCTGCGAGATGCAGATCCAGGTCCATGACCTTTCCAATTCTGGTCACTCCTCCACAGATTCTGTTTTTCAGTGGTGTTGGCAAGTACCTTAATATCACTTTGATTAGTAAGGCCAGAGTCATGTTTTTCCTGTCTTTCTTGCTGTATACTGAGAGAAAATACACGGTTGATGTTAGGTAGAGGCTCCATCAATAATATTTGTGTCCTCACAGTATTATAACAATCATTTAGGCCCTTTAGGAAACAAATAATGTGTTCCATTTATCTGTATTTATGAGAAATTTTAGACAATTCGCAGCTGCAGGGAATCTTGCAGCTACAACTTGGGATAGGTCTGAGGAATTCCAGTTCTTCCCACAAGATCTTTAGATCAGTAAAATACTGACTTACACTCCTTTCTCCTTGTTTAATAGAGTGGATTTCTTGGAGCAAATATGAAAATTTAAAGTAGTCTCCTTTAGAGAACCTTTCTTTTAATTCTTCCCATAGTTCTTGAGCATCTTCCACATATATAACACTTTCTGCTATTTGGGCAAAAAGAGTCTTGATGATCCAAGACAATACCATCATGTTGCTTCTTTCCCAAGAATCAAAAAGGGGGTCATCTCTTGGAGGTTTCTTGATCCCTCCATCTATGAATTTTAGCTTGTTCTTGGAAAGGAGGGCTCTTCTCATATTTCTGCTCCAAGATGTGTAGTTGGATTCATTAAGAATCTGAGAAATAAGGGAGGTGCCTGGATTCTCTCCTGGATGGAGATAAAAAGGGCTAGAAGGGTTGTTGGATTGGTCCATATTTTCCATAACAGCAAGAAAGACAAGAAAAGATTATCACTAAGAAAAACAAGAAAGATTTAAGCACAACAGAAACAGGGGCAGAACAGGTACAGGACCTGCTCTGGTACCATATTAAAAATAGAAGCCCAATAACTGAGGCCCAAAGTGCTCAAGTCCAAGGGCCTAAAACGAAAACTCCACCAGAAGCTTCCTTGCGTCAGAGAGTTGGTGGAGTCCAGCTTGTGCTGCTCGCGAGAGAAAGAAGAAAAGGGAGAACCCGCCATGGAACTCCAGCTGCACTTGTAGCAGCGATGGGTGAGCAGAAGCAAGAGTCCAGTTGCAGGGAAGAAGGAGCGCGATGACAGAGGTAAGAAAAACACTTTTATTATTACTTTTTATTGATAGAATAAAACTGTTGAACTGAGTATTACTTCTCTTACCTTTGACAACATACTGGAACCCTGTATATATAGGGTTTCGGTAAGAACAAGAAAGCTATCAAGAAAAAATTAAAGTCCCTAACAGAAAACAGAAAACCCTAATCTTAAATAACTCTAAAAGACAAAATAATGCTCTTAGGAGCATTAACTACAATAACAGAAACATTAATAGGTGGGTTGGTGAGCTTTAGCTCACCACGGGTTCAACCCGGATGAGTAGGGTTCTAAGTAAGGCTAGTTGAAAATTAACCCACATAAAAAAATTATATTTTTTTCAAACCTAACTTGACTCAAACGATTAACTCGCGAGTTACAACCTATTTTGACAACACTAGAAATTAATATTATATTTGTTTATTATAATGACTAAATAGAATATATGTTTATTAGAGATCATAGTTAATTATATTTATAACAAATTTTGATACTTACAATTTATAATATATATATATATATATATATATATATATTATATATAATATATATATATATATATATAACTTATGAGAAACTTTTTTTAAACTAGTTGTAATAAGTTTATCATTTTATAACAAAATGCGTTAGTATATTAACAACCGACTTATAATTTAGATAATGGAATTCTTATTACTCTTTCTCTTTATTATTTTTTTAATATTTTATTTTTTATTTTCGATAAATATATAACTTTCACTTTATATTAAAATATATTTTCTTAATGAAATTATCAGAAGTTATGATCCACAGTTTTAAATAGCCTCGACAAAAGAGATAATCCAATTCCCATTTCTGTTTTGCTCACCAATAATATTCCAAGATTTACTAATATTTTTAACATTGGGATTTATAGGAAACGATTTGAATTTTCGACATCACAATAGTTTTATTTATAGATTGAAATGGTCGATTTTGAAAAAATGTCATGTCCAATTATCTAAACCAAAGTTGCAAGTTTATAGAAAATTTTGACAGACTTACCTCTTTTTAGAATATGATTTTAGTGTATGTTAGCTCAATATTATATTTGAGTTGGAATTGTTTTAATTTTCATTTTTCACATCCATCTAACACTCTAAACCAAACAAGCATCATCAAGTATTATTCAATTTTTATGCAAAATCCACCAAAAGATGAAAATAAAAAATGCTATTCTTGAGCAATAAAATACCAAAAAGATGCACCAGAATGGATAACATAAAAAAATAAATTATGCGACATAATAACATTATATTATTATACAATGAAAAATAAAAGTATTAACTTTTATAACTATAAAAACTGTCAATTATTTTATAAATTTTCAAATTCTATTATACTCTCTTTCTTCGTTGGTATGTATTTCTACAGAACCGGATTCAAAAGTCTGTTACCCGCCGTATTAACAGATACTTTCATAAAAACTGATTGTTTTCATAATTTATTAAAAAGTTACGTATGGATATAATTTATTCTAAATTTTTCTCCAAACATTTACAAAAATCACTAAATTCATAATAAGATAAATCTTCAAAAATCTCTATTCCAAACGAAACCTTAACACCTTATTTAAGGCTGAAACTAGCATAAAAATGGAAAGTTATTTTCATATAAACTTCAAACAACATAAAAATGAGCTCCTATTCAACCATACAAATACGGAAAATGTAGAAAATATCAATACACGATTTTTTCCATCTAAACAATGCAACGCTACATAGTGTCACTAGAAAAATAAGGATCGGTAAAACAACTAAAAACGATAGTCCATGAGAGAAGGAAGACAAAAATATCAACTCTGAGGCGATGCTTTAGCAACAGTAGTCTGAGGAGGCTGCGTATTTCCACTGCCATTACCATCGCCAGTATATGCAGGAGCCTGAGTATAACCAGCACCATAAGAACTGTTGCTGTAAGGAGGTGGTACCTGACCATAAGCAGGCTGACCACCCTGAGGTGCACCATATGTTTGAGAACCATAACCCGGTTGCCCTGCACCATAGCCCGATGGAGGTGCTCGCTGAGCACCAGTTTCTGCTTGGGGTTGAGTATAACCGGAAGGTGGAGGCTGAGCAGGATATGCTGACTGACCATAGCCTCCTACCGTACTGGGTGACTGCGACTGTCCGTAAACAGGAGGATTGCCACTTGGTTTCTGAGATTGAGGGGCTCCATAACCAGGTCCATAACCTGGCTGTGGTTGACTTCCATAAGCAGCTTGGGATGTTGGGGGAACCCCATAACCTGACTGAGGAGTTCCCTGAGGTGGGTAGTTGGCAGTGTTTGAGCTGGGCTGTTGGCTGGTAGGATAAGCTTGTTGTGCAATGGTGGTCGGTTGGGTAGATGGAGCTTGGCCTGAATCTCCCTGCGACGCATAGCTTGCAGTGTGGCCCTCTTGTGCTTGGTTATTCCCACTACCATAGCCAGTAGCTGAGCCATAGCCTTGCTGCTGATCATATGTTTGTGGCTGTCCATACCCAGATTGAGACTGTGCATTGTATGCATTATAGCTGTCCTGAGAATAACCCTGTCCCGGTTGGCTATAACCAGATGAAGGTGGTTGACTGTAACTGTATGTAGAGCTATCCCCTGGAGGTGCTGGCCCTCCAGGATTTTGCAGTTGCTGTGGCTGTTGACTATAGTAATCATAGCCCCCAGCATGAGTAGACTGTTGATGAGGTGGTGCAGAAGACTGGTCCCAGCTAGTGGAATATCCACCTGGTTGTTGGGGAGGATAGCCTGCATATGGTGGTTGAGGCATATTATACTGAGGTGATGGACCAGAATATGCACCAGGCTGCATATAACCATAACCAGGCTGCTGCATTGGAGCAGGGGGAGCCCAGTTAGAGGGTGGTCGAGATTGGTAACCTTGCTGAGGATAACCACCAGACATTGCAGGATTTCTAAGACGATTCTGTGCAGACAAATTGAAACCAAATATGAAAAGTGAATTCACCCATGTTTCCACATCAGACAAGTATAGAAAACAACATATGCACACGTACACAGGTTAAACTGACAAATGCAAAATCAACATATAATGAATACGATATAAAGGGTATGTTATCTTGCATTAACAGGTTGCATACATGATCAGAAAGGGATATGAATACCTACATACCGTACTGGTTCGTGATAAAACTGAGTTACTCCAGCAGAAGCACACCCTTTCCCTATTCGAATTGGATGGGTACAAAAGAAAGCACAGACCGTAGAAGCAAACAAGCATTCAATATTTATTGCCTTGAAAGGGCAATCCATCATATAGTATCTCAAAATATGCAAGATCTTAATCCAATTGTTACACATACAATATAGAATATATCATTCATATTCAGGTTAATTGAAAAAGAGTGACTGGTCTAGATATATTTCACACTGTATATTAAGATGAAGGCGCAACTCTAAATTCAAATATACAGACTGTTGAGACAACTTTTCTGTGCTCCCATATACATCCTCTCAACCTTTGTACAACCCAATCAAATAGTTCAACCTAAGGATCGGGAATTAAAAGTTAAAATTAAATATTATTTTAATGGAAAACGAATAAGAAAAAGAAAAATAATGGAATGACAAGGCCGAATAGAAGTGGTACAAAATGTACAACAGACAAATCTTAACAGAAATCTTGAAGATAACTGGTTAGTTCAGAAAACTACTATTTAAAGCTGGACAAGAATAATAGTATGGGGAAAATAATTAAAGAGCTGCACGATAGGCAACTTTAGGTTACTGATGCCAAATGAAAGTCAAGTGTAAGATCCGAGGATAAAATACTATTCCAAGTACATAAAGGTTCTTGTTGAGATATGAACTGAAAAGCACAAGTGACCAAGTTGAAACCTTTTCAACACAATCCAATATTCAGTCTAATAATGACACCATAGTCAAATAATATAGTAGGAGACTTACTGCCCTTGATAATAAATATCTGAGATTTAGAACCATACCAGGGCATGCTGAGGGAACACCAACAAAGGGATTCATGTTGGTGTCACCAATGGTCCAATAGACACTAACCCTACAACAGTCCCAATAACATTATCAGTCATAGGATACACAATTAATAAGCATATTCCAATGTCGGAAGGCTATAATCTCAATGACTATCCATCTGGACCAACAAATATTCATAATAACAGTAGCCTTCACAACCCCCAGGAATCTAAACCAACAAAAACAATGTAAGACGAACCTCAACAAAGCACGGGGCTAGGTGAAAAACTTCACCACAGTTAAATCACAGTCTATGTAAAAATGTATGGTATCTTGGTCAAGAAAACTGAAAGTCCAAATCTCAAATATTGCTTGGTTTGTGGATGGATAAAAGATAATGGCCAAGAAGTGTTAGCTAATTATACAGAGCAGAGTGCACATACACAAACGTAAAAAACCAGTTGACAAGCCAGAATTAGAAAATCCTGAAAGTTAATGACCATCACCTAATCCGAGACTAAATATAAAGTAAGGTGCATATTGCTAGTATATAAAGACTGTTAATAGAACAAGATACCATACAGTTGTTAACATTACAGCTAATAAACTATGGCTATAGTAGTGAGCGGTCTCCCTAACCATATTTCCACCTGGCGAGCTGAATAAATTACATTGAGGAGAGTTGGAGATTACAAGCAAGAACATCGTAACAGCCACTAGAGATTTAGTTTATTTTCTACCTTTGCGCATTACTTTGTAAAAGTCTTGAAACAGTTGCACAATATGAAATTATATACTAATTTTCTTTTGAGAACAATACAATAGGTAACAGAGGTCGTATCAATGTTTAAGTATCATATAATAGAAATAACTTGCCAAAGGCACATTAAGCTCTCAAAAAATACTACTTCCAAAACCATACACTATGAACTAAGCTGCTTTGGTAGAGATACCAATGCATCCAGAAAACGCATCAAGTTAACTAATAATTGCCATACAGCTAAAAGCTGCTTCAGTCGAGATCAAAACATCAATGATATACAATGTTAAGTAATAATGGTCAGTGTTATAATATATCATTAATAAGATCAATGAATTAATGCAAACTATAGTAAAAAGCATTGATTTATGCAAACTATAGTAAAAAGCATCACATGATTTACCAAAACAATTTTTCCCTGCAAATGAACAAATCAAAGAGTACATCAATCATGTATCATGTTACAGGGGTGAATCAGATCTAGTTTTATATTTTAATAACATAAATATAGAAAGATCCAACAGGCAATGAGAAGCACGGAGTATTCATCTAACAATCACATAAAGCTTGCACGTAAATTAACCTATTTTTATCAAACAGTCTATAAGATAAGTAGACTGTGCAACATACAGAGTGAAAAACCAAGTAGAAAAACAACAATTTTAAACACTAGACGAGACTTGGCATAACCAGACAGATATGCCTACGCCAAATGTGGCAAAAAGAAGCACCATTAACATACCTCGCCACTGATGATTTGATTAACCAACTCCTTTGCAGACTCAATTTGCTCAGGTGTTCCATCAATTTTCAATGTTCTTTCAGTTGATGTGTCACCTGGAGGAAGATGCAGAGGTATCACCTGAAAAAAAACATATGAACATTAGTCACAAAGAACTCCAGATAGAAATTTCCTAGTCATGGGAGTTCGAAGTTAATACAATCTCTTTTCAAATTATTATCAACGACAAAGCAACGGTAAAAATACCATAACAGCAAATCACGGATATCTAATGCACAAATAAGAAAACAGTGTTCTATATATAATTTATAAGTAAAAACCTGAATCCGTGCACCAGTAGAAGCTTGCATATTCTTTATGGTTTCTCCACCTTTGCCAATTATAAGGCCAACCTGACGATGCACACAATAAACATATCAACCCAAACAGAAAAAAAAAACAGCAAGTCTGAACACGGGAAACACTCGTGACATTGTACAAAGCATACACTTAAATCTCCCTTTCACACCTTATTATTCGGAATTCTCATGACAAATTCATCTGACCCAGCCTGTCCAGTCAGTCTTCGAGCAACAATACCAGAACCTCCAGATTCAGCCTGGTACAAAAATAGTTATAACCGTATATATTGCAATAATTAAACATTTAAGCAGTTCACTAGGAAGCAGTTCTCCTTGGTAAGATTATCGTAACATCAAAATCGGTGATAATCGAAATCTAATCCATCCATGATTGACAGAAAAAAAAATGAGAAGTATAAAATGTGTCTAACCTCAGCAAGAACTTCATTAATGAGTTTCTCTGCAGAGGCGATTGCCTCGGGAGTTCCCATAAGCTCAACGGTCCTGTTAGCAGAATTAGGATCGGCGTCCATATCGCGAGTAACTTGAATTTTGGCACCAGACTGCAACTGGAGATACTTAATGGTCTCTCCACCTTTGCCAATAATCACACCAACCCTGCCGTTAGGGATATCAATCTTCTTGCTCGTTCCTTGGTGACTGTAGGAGACGGGGGGAACGGCCGAGTACTGAGGCTTCGCATCTACGTTCACGGAAATCAGAGTTCATTAAACCCTAACATAAAAGAGAAGAAGAGTGGAGCAGAGAGGAATAGTTAGTTACCGTAAGAATCGAAACCGGAGGAAGGAGCACCGTTATCGGGTTTGGGACGCTTGGAGTCGAGCGGGGGAGGAGGAGTGACACTGAGGAGGCGAGCGGCGACTTCTTGAGCACGCTGTTTGGCGAGCTCGATGCCGGTGGCGGGGCCCGCAGAGAATCCGGTGGGTCTGTCGGAGGATTGGTCTTCGTACTTGCGCTTGAGGGATGCGGACTCCGTTCCCGATGAATACTGTGCTTCCTCCGCCATTGGCACAAACCCTAGTCACTCGCCTTACCTCTGTAGGGGGGAGCGAGATATTTTGCTTCGTTTATGCAACCAAAATCACAAGATGTCTTTTTACGTCATGCTTTTAAGAATAAAATATATTTAAAGAACAATTTTATTTTCGAATAATTTTAGTATATTTATTATTCATTATTTCGCTCCTTCGATTAGGCATTTTTAACATTTTCTTTCTTTTTTATATATAATTTTACATTACACTTTACTTTCAAAACTATTTTAAAAAATCCAATTACTCAAAGTATCGTCTCTTTTTATAAAAATATGTATGTGTTATGAGATTAGGCAGTTTTTATTATAAACGTAAAATAAGTTTATATTATAACTTCAGGTGTTAATTGTAAATGTAATTACCTATTATAATGTTTAGCTTTAATGTATTATAAATTAATATTATTTTATATTGTCTTAAAAATATTTATTTTATGGAATTGGAGCAGTAAAACACTAATTTAGTTGGAAGTGTAAAACAAAAACTATAACACGCCTAAAAAAAACTATTTATTATAGTTTCAAGTTTGTTAAAAAAATCTAGGATGGCATGAATAATAACGAGGCTCACGCCTATTTTATAATTTTTAATAGATGTTAACACAAAGAGTTTATTGTGTTAAGAAGGAATGATATATTTTTAAATACTTTTAAATTTTAAACAAAACACTCCAATCAAAAAAATGATTTTGATTGATATTATTTTTTAAATAATAAATAAAACTTAAAATATATGATAAAGGATTAAAAATAAGTTAAATTGTGCACGTTTATTTGATTTATTTTACTATTTTTCTTTCCAAGTTTGGTCAATTTATAAGCGAAATTATTTAAACTTAAAAATGGTGATTTTTTAAAAATTAGGAAAGCAGGATTTATTAAATACCTTAACATTTTTTTTCTTATTCTACTTATCTTTTATCATACCATTTATAGTTTCATTTTCCTTCACTGAACCAAACAAATAATGGTGGCATCACAAAAACATGTATTTTATTAACATTTACATGATTGTATTAAAGGAAAAAAAAGAAAAATAGAAAGCAAAATTATGTTAAATTAAAGACAAATGTAAAAAAATGAGAAATGGAGTGTATTATGTATTATCAATTATTTGTTTTATTTGTTTTATTATTTTAATGAGTCATTTTAGTATATAAATATAAATATTAATAAGAATAAGCTATACAGTATACTATGTCTTTGTTTATGTTAAAACATAATTAATTATAAATTGACGTAAATACTAATAATAATATCCTTTTTAAAACATAAATAATTACAAATATACGCAAATATTAATGAAATATTTTTATATGATCAAATTTATCTTAAATATTTTACAATGATTATGTCTCAAACGAACTTTCTGCAAGAAAAAAAAATAACACATGAAACGTTCAATGCGTACATTACTTTTATTTTTTATTGTTCATGTTTTTCTTTTATTCATCGACTTTTAGCTTTCGGCGTCTTGAAACAGTTAAGAGAACAGTGTTTTGTGGTTAAATGGTAATGTGTTATCTATCATGTACTAGTATTTTAATCAAAATAATATTATTTTAAGCAAAGTAACATATCACCCCTGATTAGGCTTTCTCTGAAAAAACCCTTAACATTTTCGCTAAATCGACTATCAAGCCACAAATAATCCTTTAAATAATATCATCGCTGATTTAGAAAGAAAAAGTCTTTCCTCTGACAAATCCTATATAAAAAAGCATATCCATTCTTTGAGAACTACAGAGAAAAATAGAAATGAGAACTACCAGTCATAGCTTTGTGGAAATTGAGCGTCATATAATTAAATTTCCAATGCAAAAGACAAATAGACACTTGATAAAAGAAGAAACCAAGCATACAAACGTGAGTGGGTCATAAATTTAAACACTTCTATTATATTTTATATTTGAAGGGGTGGATTGAGGAAAGGGAGAGCGGCAGATACAAGTTAGGGATGAAAATTATTTATTGGAACACCATGAGGAACCATTGGAGAGGGGAATTGGTCCAACGTAAAAACCGTAACTTACAAACCAAACATGAGTTTTTCACATATAGTTTACTCACGGGTTCAAATGAAGCATGAACAGATAAAAAAACTCAAGGGGAATGAAGCCCCCATAAACAGAGCAGATAGAACATTCAGAAACTGTGATAAGGTAATGTATCGACACAATCTCCATCTAACATGAGCACTTCTTAGCAAGGTAATATAATACCATGAATTTGCTTATTGTAAAATAGTTTGGCTGCCAGGAAATAAGCTTAGTCGACCTTACTTTGTCCACCAATGGAGGAAATCTTTGCGCCTATTGATCTTTTTCTGCAGCTGGAGGAGTCCATACAGCAAAGCCTCAGCAGTTGGAGGACAGCCTGGAATGTATATGTCAACAGGAACAATCCTGTCACACCCCCGAACCACTGAGTAAGAGTAGTGGTAATATCCTCCGCCGTTAGCACAACTTCCCATTGAAATGACCCATCTAGGTTCAGGCATTTGGTCATAAACCCTGCAAGAGTTTTTCAGCGTCATATATAAAATTCAATAAAGTTCCAAGACAATAATAATGTCGGAACATGGAATTTCACAGGGAAGGGGAGACATAAAAATGACTCAAAAATCAAATTGATAATGTTTCATGAAGATCAATGACAGAAAAATCCCAACCAAGTGCATGCATGTGGCATTACAAGAGACGTAACAGCCAACATTATGATTTATGTTCTTCAAGATTGTAGAGAATAATTAGACCTCAAAAGAAAAGATTTTGACAATTGAAATAAACAAAGCAGTTGTCTTACAAGTGGCACAGCAAGCTGGCTAATGTTCATGGACAGACTTACGTGGGGAGACATTCGGATAAACCTACCCAGAGTTTACTTGAGCATATAAAAACAAATTGTAAGTCCCACAAACCTTTTTTAGCTTATTTTAATAACTTTATGAAAAAATCTGACATAAGTTCTCATGTAGTGTTTGAAACAGGCAGTCATGCATGATCTTTTTCATGCATGGAGGAAATATTTCATGATTCTTACTTTGGCTGTCTGATCAGGATTGCAATAATCTCATGCAAACAGACTCCCAAATACACTCATTCTGGTCAGAAGATGTGCCGATAGAGTAACTGGCTAATTAGTATCTCTTGCTTTTCGATTGCGTGAAATATGTTAGCTGGAAGAGGCTCTGGCCCAAATGATGCCTATTTTGGATTCTTATGATCTAGCTTAGGTTTCTACTTCCTAAAAAAATTCCCAGCTTCTGAAAAACAAAATAAGTCCTCGATGATAAAATCTTATAGAATTAGCGCTCAATTAAGTAGCTTACGGAAACTCATCATGACATAGTAATAGATAATGATGAGCAACCAAGAATATGTACTATAGCATAGAAGAAAATTTAAGTGAAACTGGCATACTCTTGTACACCTTTTCTGAAACTAAAGCAACTTAAAACCATTTTTATACTTTGTAGTTAAATGACATAACTGTTCACACCTCTCATCCAATGCAAGACAACTATTATCCCCGTAAGAACCTCTTTTCACATGCCGTGTCATTCAACCAAAGTCATTTCTATAACAACATTTAATCACGAAGAGAACTCTAGTAGCCATGACCTATTAGTTGGGTGTTGTTAGGAGAAAAGGAAAGGGTGGCAATGAATTAGAAGCAAGTGGAAGCAATGAGGCAAATAAATGTAAATGGGAAATCAGTCTGGGGATATGCATTATAAGTTTGCAACAACCAACAACCTGCGCACATGCCAGGTGGAGGCAGGATTCTAGTGAGGAATGGGAAGGTAGAAAGCAAGCCCCTTAAAGAGGTTACAGACTGCAGCTAGTGTGTCATTTCCCTATACTGTCTCTAACTCAACAAAATTTCTTCGTTAAAACAGTGTCCTTAGCAGTTTCCTATCAACACTGAAACAAAAAAAAAAAAAAAAACAAGGCTACAACACCAAAACAAGAGTCAACTAAAACAGACTGTTACGAGACGTAGTTCTAGGGCGATAGAGAGAGCCAAACAACAAGAACACAGGAAACCCCAGAATGAAGGGATTCCGAAACTGATAGAAGAAGTGGCAGAATACAGGTATGTTTGTTATTATTCAGTATGAATATTTTTACAATAGCGAATTAAGATTTATATAGCTACTGTACTGACTGCTCAACAGTCAGTCCTAACCCCTGTACACTTATTTCATAACAAAGACAAAACACATAATCATTGACCAGATTAAATTTCCCCGAAATGCAATTTAGTCACATAAATTATCAAATAACAGGCATCTGCCTTCTTGAACACCGAACACAATTTATTTAAAATTCTCCAACGTATATATAACAGCATTCAAACAAAGACGTGACGGCATCGACGCCATATCAAGTCAAATTGAATACTCAACCACGCACATATGTCACACACAAAGCAAATCAGTGCATCGGGTGAGGAATATGATTTCTAATCTACTGTGAGAAGGAACAAAGTGGAAAACAGATTAGGGAAGTAAAAACCCTAGAAAAAGGGATAGAGGATTTACTTGCGAAGAGCGGGAGCCATCTTGTTGGTGAGAGTGCCTGCGACGATCATACAGTCAGACTGGCGAGGGCTGGGCCTGAAAATGATGCCGAAGCGATCGAGATCATAGCGGGCGGCGCCGGTGTGCATCATTTCGACGGCGCAGCAGGCGAGTCCGAAGGTCATAGGCCAGATGGAGCCACGGCGAGCCCAGTTCATCAGATCGTCGACCTTGGAGATGACGAACTCCGCCGCCTTGGAAACGCCGACGGGAGATGAAGCGGACGGAGGCGGTGGCGGAGCATATGGTGTGGGCGTGTGTGTTGATGTGGATGCGTTGAGAGCTGGGAGCGTGGTGTGGAGAGATAACGCCCGTTGATGGGAGTGCAATTGATAGATGCGTGAGGAGGCTCGACTGAGAAGAGCCATAGTGATGTTGCTATGAGCGAATGAATCGCACCCAGCCTCCACGACTCTCTCTATATATCCCTGTCCACGCTCAAGCCAAACCTTTTTTCTATTTTTTAGAAAACGGTAGAGACATCGTTGACGAAACTGCGTACCAAGGCTACTACGTGGCCCATTTCAGCTTCATTCCTTACCTTTTTTTTTTCTTTTTCAAATTACTATTATTTCATTTATTAAATTATTAAATAACAATTCAAATTCACTACTTCTTGAGAGAAATTCAATAATTTTACTTCTTACTACTTCGTTCGTATAAATAATGTGATTTATTTGATTAATTGCATTTTTTTAACTATTTTTTATTCTTACTTTTTAATTTACTTTATTTATGTCTAATTATCTCTATATATCATTTTAATTCTTTTTAATTTTGTTTAAGCTCGATTATTTGAAGTTTTTCTTCACTTTCAATATGCCACTATGAGATTAAAGAAAACATATTACACTCGTAAAATAATAATTACGGTCACAGACTTGCTACAAAATATAATTTAATAATTATTTACTACATTTTCAAAATTAAAATAAAACAAAAATATTGATATAGAAAACTAAAAAAACATTCATATAAAAAAAAGTATAACTAAACCTAATTTATTCTAGAATGTCTCTTGCCTATCATCTCAATTTACATGTATTTTGTATGACAAATGTATATAAATACTTTTGTAAAGAAAAACAAATAGTCATTATAACAATGAAATTTTAGTTTGGAAATTATAATTATGTTTTTTTATTATTATAAGATGAATTTGTATTTATTTATATATTAGAGATGAGTCTTATATTTAATTAATGTAAATTTTTCAATCCTCTTATTATATCGAAACATATAAACTATATATTAATAGGTTATCCAAAATGGTCCCGTAAAGGTGAAACAATAGAATCTCTAAATTTTTTATTACTTTTTACTGTCATGTTGACGGTGTCTGGTGTTTCGACAGGATTTAGAACACTAATCCAAAACATTAAAAGTTGTTTGCTCCATCATCCAGTTGCGATGTCTTCTCTCTTTTCCTTCTCCAAGCCGCGGGGATAGCCTGGAAAAGACACTTCGACCCTGAAGTCAGTGACTTTTTGTCATAATATTGTAATAAAGATTAGTTATCAAGGTTCAAAATTATTTGTCCTCCTTATCAGATAAATATTTATAAATTATGATGAGCTTACTATTAGGTCTAACTCATTAATCACCAATAAATGACATTATTCCTATTAATTGTCAATAAATGATAATTATTTTCATTAACTCCCCGTCAACGGCAGTTATTATTATTGATTACATTAACGACTGTTTTTACCTATCAATTAACTGTTTGTCCGGTTCATTGGCCTGAGAGGTATCATCGGTCAGCCATGAACCCAAAATAACTTAGAGGCTCTTTTGTACCTTTACCGTTCAGTCAATTATGAGCCCAAAATAACTTAAAGACTCTTCGACACATTTACCGTTCGATCGTGAGCCCATAGTAACATAAGCCCCCAAGCCTTAACGTCACATAGAGGTGAAACAATAATTTAGTGGGTGTGATCCTAAATTAAAATATTAAATAAGTGAAATATGGAGTATTTTATCAAAATTTCGTCTGTTTTAAAATAAAAGATGAAACCTATGTTATGTTTTTTTTAAAAGAAAACCTAGAAAAAGATAAATATAAAAAATTAATTAAAACAAACAAATCTTAAGAAAAAGTCACACGGATCTTTGTTAAAAGGAAAAAAAATAGAGATAAAGACGGTGTTTGATCTTCTCCAACCTTTGATTGCAGTTAGTTTAAGAGTTAACTATTTGATAAATTATATTTATAGTTACCAGAATTTCATCATCATGATTAAAAATATAAATAAATTTTAACCAATTTTGTTTATTTTAATACTTTTTGTGATAAAAACTTTGGAATTTAAACAAAACGGCTCTCAATTAAAAAATTAGAATAATTGCAAAAAGTGATAAATAATAATTGAACAGACTTGATTAAAAAATTAGAATTTATAAATAGTACATGTAAAGTTAAAGTAATGTAACAAAAAAAATGTAAAGACATGACAAAAGTTAATTTGAAAGAAAAAATTATATATATATAAATATAATAGTATTATTAGTGTCGCTTTTCTTTTTATACTCCACATTTTTCATTTTCTTCTGTACACTCATATTTCATTGTGATGCTCATTATAATCCTATAAATTTTTGTTTATTGAATTAGAAAATCTGATTATGTATTGAGTTTTTTTTTTTTTTTACTAAATTTCGAGTACAAATGAAAAAAAAAACAGTTGAAGGATGAGGCAGAGTTTCAGGTGACAAGGGTCTCAAATAGAGTTTTAAACTACAGTCAAGGTCAAAAAGTCAAAGCTTAAAAATTGTTAGGAGTAATTTAGGGATATGTGAAAGTATGGGGTGCAGAAAGAAATTTGTGGAGTGCAAGAAAAGAAACTCTGTAAAAAATTGAACCAAAACAAACGAGACCCCCTTTCCTTTGGAGTGAGCCCAGCCCAATTACATGTTTTATATAGTAGTTGCTTCAAGGTCTACGCAATGTTCTTCTGCTCTTTCTCTTCCACACTTTCTAATTTATTTCCCTTTTCAAGCATGTGCAGATACACAAGTAAGTTGACTTCTAACATGGTTTTTGATTTAGGATAAGAGTGTATTATTATGTAAAATAAAGATATTCCTTTGTTAACGATAAACTCTTCTATCTGCAAACACCTTGTTGATTTTTTTCTTATCATTTCCAAGTTCAAAATTTCTCCTGATCACACGAACCCTAAGTTCAAAAGTGCAATTATGAGAGAAAAGCAATTAAAGAATGAATGCAATATAGCTAGGAAAAATTGTGAGAATTATTAGTAACATGTGGTGTCCAGGAAGCAGGAGTAGATGGGACAGTAAGATCTCGGGATTGAGTTTTAATAAATGGTATTGAAATCTGCAACCTCTACATCTGCTTGCTCCGAGATCGGCACCACGCCCTTGGAATTCTCTATGGTTATTAATCACTTCTTTCTGAATGATGAATGGTGTTTTGTTTTGGAAGATTTTATATATTCTGTAGACAAATCCCATATAACACTATGTTCTTGTTTCCTTCTGTTACTGGTTTCTCCTTTTGCCACTGCCTTTGCACTGGAAATGTTTGAAGATACTGATGATGACTTGTGCTTCCTCTTCTTCGGACAAATAAATCACACATGTCATTCTGTTATAAAGACACCGCTGCTTTTTATAAAATTATCAAAAAGGTTAATGATTTTTAATGAAATTGTGGGAGAAGAGTATGATTTAATTGTTAATACATTCACCATGATAGGTTTAAATACAACTTTTCACTTCTTATAAAATGATTTAATTTTACCATTAATTTTCTAACTTTTTTTGCTGTCCTTATATTAAAAATGTTTTTTTTTATGTTCAATGTTACATTGAATACTTTTTGGTTTAATGTCTCAATAGGTCCCTATTTTTGTTGAGAATTTGAAATAAGTCTCTTTATTTTTTGGCGTCTCAATTGGGTCCTTATTTTTGTTAATTTGATGCAAATAAATCATTTCCGTCAATTTCATCAAACGGCGTTAATGAATGTGTGACGTGGCCTGAGGACAGTATTGACACGTGTAAGGTCACGTCACGGAAAGGATTTATTTGCATCAAATTAACAAAAATAAGGAGCTAATTGAGACGCCAAAAAATAAAGGGACCTATTTCAAATTCTGAACAAAAATAGGGATCTACTGAGACATTAAACCAATACTTTTTTTTCATGTGTTGGAAGAAAGGTCAGCTGACTATTTCAAGTAGCATGCATACTGTTTTTTAGTGCAGTAAGATTTAACATTAAAAAATGAGTAAAATATGTGCTATTTATTCATTTTAAAAAAGAATAATATGAATAAAAATAAAAATTTTAAATTTTGGAAAGATACAATGTTGAAATAAACATTTTAATAAAACAGCCACTAAAATCTTCTAATTTTATATAAGGAGTTAAAAACAATAATTACAAATTAGAAAATAAAGATAACAATTAAAAAAAACAATATTTACTTATTTTTACTGTGATTACAAATATACTCAAATCACAGATCATATACTATAATTTTATATAATATACTTTTTTAACTGTTTTTAGTATAAATAATTTATTATTAAATTTTTTATTTATATAACTCATTTTATTATTTTACATTTTAGATTTTATAATTATTTTTAAATTCAATCAAGTAATAAAAATAAAAAAGTATGTTTTATTAAAAAAAATTATTTTTATAAATATATTTTTTTAACATAGATAAAAATATTTTTATTTTAATTATTATAATTAAAATAATTTTTTACATTTCCAATATTTTGTTATTATAAAAAAAAATATATACAAATACATGGACACATATATTTTCACTCCAATATATAAAATAAAACACAATAAATAAGTTATAAGTTTTTATTGAGACATGTAAAAATATTTATTTTATATTATTTTAATGAACTATTTTGTAACTTTTAATAATTTTTTAAAACTTATTGACTAATATACCTTAAAAACATTGTTAACAGAATCCTTAATTTGTATTTTTTTGCATCCTAAAAGAGAATAAAATTGAAAAGAAAAACAATGCTAAGAGTTGCAAAATACTACTGTACTTTTGTGACATTATGTAATTATCTCAAAGTTAAAGAAGTTATAAACCCAGTGACATTATGTACTTATCTCAAATAATAAAGGAATATCATAAAGTGGTGTAAACCCATTCTAAAATTTCACTTAGCTTTTATTTATTTTTTAAACCACAGCACATTTATTTAACTAATGTAATGTTTTGATTAAATTAATATAATTATTAAATTGATTTGAACCAATTAATTTGTTCATTGCAATAAATCCAAACACTACATAACCAATTAGAAGTTTCTAAATTCCTTATAATTATCATTAATCTTATAATAACGTGAAAAATCAATTATCAACTTTGTACATGTGTACCAAAACTGATTGTTTAAGCATAATTGATTAAATAATTTAAACTTTTGGTTAGGTCTCGAGTGAGACATTGTACTAAGTGTATCACATGCTAAAAATATGAGACACGATACATCTTAATTTTTTTTTTTCAAGAACACAACACGTTAGTTAAGTTAATGCAATGTTTTGGTTGTATTAGTGTAATTATTGGATAAATTAATCTCTAAACTAATATATCAATTGTAAAATATATATAAAAAAAGTCCACATAAATGATTTGAAGTATACAATTTTGCGGAATAAGTTTATCAACACTAACCGATTTTACATAAACTAGAATTCAAACAGTTTAAAAATCTCAACTAAAAAGAAAAAATAAAATTATGACAGCTTCAAAATGAAATTTAAAGTATAAACTTCTGATTTACTCTATGAAGACACGTAAAGTTCACAAGGATAGATAAGAGAGATTCAACAAATTTTCTTCATTAAAATATTTTATTTATCTTAAAACTTGTTTATATTATTTTTTAACCAGTGATATAACTTTCATGGATACTCACTATATATATTTTAATAATTTTCTATACTCAATTTATAAAATAAATATTTACAGAAGAATGAGTTTAAAACCTCAATTATATTTTCATACTGTAAATACTTTATTTTTGTTACTTTTATCCTAATGTAAAAATTAGTTTGTTTTTTTCAAGAAGGATCGAGGGCGTTAATTTCAGTGTAATTAATTTAATTTCATGCATTATACAGCATGTAAGATAAATTTTATGATTAATGGAATTAATTCATGCTCTAAAATAATATAATAATAATAATAACTTTTAATTAACACATTTATTTCAATATTATGTGTACTAACTTAGTTATATTTATTTAGACTTATAATAACCAAATGTGGTATGCTCTGTATGGAATTTAATAATTAATATGTCCATAATTAATGTATATCATTCCAATATTCCAAAAATGCATCTGATTTTTACCAATAACTGTAGACAAGGACTTTATGTCAATAATTTCATATATAACACAATTTTTATAAAGTTAACCATTAAATTATAACTACATATTGTTTTATAAACATGTTTCCCGAAATTTATGAAACAAATAGTTATTTATATTTTTATATTTGAAAATATCCATTTAATGAAAATGGTTAAAAGAGAAATAATTTAGAGGCTGACATGAAAGACCAGAAAAAGAATTGAAAATCCAAATCGGGTCCGTTTGGAGTTGACAGTGGCAATTTTAATGAAAAAGAAATATGTTAGTTATTAATATTTAAAAAGGGAGGGATAAAAAATGTGAAGGAAAAAGTGTCGGCTTGGGAACCATGGTTAAGCGAAGCAGAGTATGGGGTTAAGTAAGAGAGTGTTAATGAGGAGCGCTGGTGTGGCTTGAATTGAATTTGGCACGGGGATGAGCGTCGGTGACTCGTGCGGGACCAGCAGAGAGAATGAAGAGAGAGAAAGAGAGAAATTGACGCATGCTAATGCTGAGAACTACCTATAAAAACAAGAATAAGGAGAAAGAAAGGAATGGAGTGTGAGTGGTTACACATTCACGACGCTATTGAGAGTGAAATGGCGGACACGGTGTCGGTGGACATGGAAGCCATTTCTCCTACACCCGAGGTAACTAAGGCTAACACTCGCAAACAACCATTTCATTTCATTGCACTCACTTTAACTCAATTCTGGTTTTCATTATCGTTTTTTTTTTAATTCATTCTATTTCTTCCTTGTTTGATTAATTAAAAACCACGTCCTTCCTTTTCCTTTCATAATGTTGTTGAATTGCTTCAGAAGCTCACTGAATTCTATTAAGACATAATGGAATTTTTAAAGCTTTCCAGTGAATGAAGATTTTTTTTCTTCTTTTTTTTGTTGTATGATTTCCATGAATTAAATAAATTGGATTTGATTTTAATTTTTATTATTGTCTTAAATAGCTGTCACCGATGGGATTCTGGCAGGTGCAGATTGATATGTTTTTGTTTTTATTTTTCTTAACTTGCAGTGTCAGCCTTCAAAGATTGTTGGTTTTGTTTTCCTTCTTTCTTTTTCAAAGTGAATGGGCACCCCTGAAAAACCAGAGGATTTACACACTTCTCTTGCCTATGCTGGAATCTTACATTAGATGACGTAGTTATATTTTGTTGACTCTTCTTTTTGCTGTTAAAACATGAAGGAGGTGTTTTATCATATTCTTATGTGGTTTCTTGTGAGTATTTTTATGCGCTGTTCCAGATTAATAAGCTAGTCTTTTTGCAGGAACATGTTGTAAGAACTCGCTATGGTTGCGTATCTGTTGCTGTGTATGGGGACCAGGACAAACCAGCGCTAATCACGTATCCTGATTTGGCTTTAAATTGTAGGTATCATGAAACTTTTTCCATAAGATGATTCTAGCTAATGAGTACTCGTTTTAGGCCGTTACAATATACTTTATTGCATGGTTATATTTATCCAAAGAAAAACATCTATTACATGGTATTGTGTTTTTAATAAAATAAATGCTTTATTTAATATTACTTTTTAGTGTAATTTTTTTTGTGTGTATGTGTGTATATGAAAGGGATTAAGTTATGAACCCCTTTTTCTTTTCTTAATTTAATTATTATTTCAAATAACTTATTAGAAATAAAAGAAAATAAAAGGTAATGACTGTATTCTTATAATAACTTATTTCCTCTTACTATGTAAGGCATTGACTAAGAAATTAATTTTTTATTCATTAATATGCATTCAAGTGCATTCTTTATTATTTTTTAATGAATTACCACGTGATTTACAAAATCTTTTTATTTATTAATTGGTGTGGTTATGTATATATTTTAAAAAAATGTATTTAATCAAAAATTATTCTCATTCATATATTTGTTTTAATCAGATATGTCTCTTTACATCTAAGCAGAGATTCAATGATGTGGTATTGGAATAATGGTAGTTTTGTGTAATTAAATTATGGTGCTACTACAATCCCATAAATTACAGTGGTTTGTGTTCAGTAAGCAAGGGACCCTGTGATTTACCAATATAATGGTTATAAAAAAAATAAAAAAAAATAAAGTTTTATACATAAAATGTCGTAATATAAAGTGATGTTTTATGTCTTTGCTAACATTGAGCCTCTAGTATTTTTATAAACACTTCTAAAAAAGAAAAATAAGAAAAAAAAACTTCTTTATAGGCTAAAATTAGCTTATACACCAGTTAAAAATAAAATAAAAAATTATAGAAGCTACATAAAAGAGTTTTTACAAATTAAGGAATGACTTAAACTAATTTTAATTAATACAATTTTTTTTTATAATTTTTCTTATTTTTTTCTCTTAAAAATATTTATGAAGAAGTTCGTCCAAACTACTGTTTGTCTACTTGACAAATAATCTAACCATTTTCTTGCATGTGGTTTCATCAGATGTCTCCTGCTTTCAAGGGTTGTTATTTTGTCCAGAAGCCTGTTCGCTACTGCTTCACAATTTCTGCATCTATCATATTAGTCCACCTGGACATGAGGTCTCTAACTTTATTTCTTGAAACTGTAATAGGCTGTTTCTTGCTACTTATACCCACTAATTTTATATATTTTTAATTTTGGGTGTATCTCGCTTCTTATCATTTTATACTTTTTCGTTAATTATTGCAGTTGGGAGCTGCTGCCATTGATACAGACGGTCCAATTCTTTCTGCCGACGACTTAGCTGATCAAATAGCAGAAGTTCTTAATTATTTTGGGTATGTTTCAGCTCCCTATCAATTTCTTTCCATTTAGTTCATTGTATAAAATTTTAGAGGTAGTGGAGTGGAATCAAATGGAAAGATAGGGTATGGAATGAAATATGAAATAAAAACAGATTCGTTCCCTATTGTTGAAAATTTAAAATTTCAGTAAAACCTTTATTTCCAAGTAACCAAGTTATGGGTTGGTATAGTGAATGTAAATCATTCAGTATAGAAACTATGCTGTTTCCTTCTTAATCTCTTACTCTCTGAAAACCTTTAACTCCTAAACAAGAGTCTTATTCCCTAATCCATCCTTTCCAGCTCCAGGCCCCTTAGCATGAAGACAAATGTTAGATTAATTTCAATTTGGCTTCAATTTGAAATATTTGTTTGTTTTTCTTTTAATTTACTATATTTGCAACTGAAATATCCTTCCGATTTGCATTAAAAGTGACGGGTTTATAACTTGTGCAACTGATCGCGTCTCCTTGATCTTGAGAAGGCAATCTAATGTATTTCTCTTCTCTCCTTTGCAGTCAGAGTGCAGTGATGTGTATGGGAGTAACTGCTGGGGCTTACATTCTTGCCTTATTTGCTGTGAGTCTTTGTATATATACACTGTCTCTCTTTCTTTTTACCATTCTTAAATGGCTGAATGAGATTTCACAGATATTTCTTATTTTAACAACAGGTGAAATATAGACATCGTGTTCTTGGTTTGATACTTGTTTCCCCATTATGTAAAGCACCATCTTGGACTGAATGGCTGTACAATAAGGTTCTTTTTCTAAACCTGAGAGCCTTTGTCTCTTTATGAGATACCACCTTTTGCTAAAAACTAATAATTGCAGGTCATGTCAAATTTACTCTACTTTTACGGCATGTGTGGGGTGGTTAAAGAAATATTGCTAAACCGATACTTTAGCAAGGTATGCCTATTCCTGAAAAGAAAATTTCCCCTTCCTTCAGTGTGCGAGGTTGAGTCATTAACTTTATTGGTGATGATAGGAAGTTCGAGGCAGTGACTATTTGCCAGTGTCTGATATTGTTCAAGCATGCCAAAGGGTTAGCCCAATTTATCTTACTAACGCTTCCATGTATGGACTGGGTTTGTTGGCATTTGAAACTGAGGCCTTGCCTGACTCTCTTAAATATTTCTTGACAGTCATTGGATGAGAGGCAGAGTTTGAATGTGTGGCGGTTCCTTGAAGCGATTAATGGGTAAGATAACACTTCAAAATAGTGGTTTTCATCCAACTCGAAAGTGACTATCTATTTTAATATACATATGTATGAGTTGGGTGGTGGTGGGGGTAGGAGTGGAGTAGCTCTCAGCATGGTATCAATTACTGCTAGAAGTCAGTCGGAGATTCAGAATTTAATTACACGTGCACTCGTTGTTAATTTACCAGTTTTCATGCATAAATGCATTTGGTGACGCTCTAGTTCCACATATTATGAAACAGCAATATAGCCATAACTTTGTATTGGCATTTTTCAGGAGAAATGACATCAGTGAAGGATTGAGAAAATTACATTGTCGTTCACTAATTTTTGTCGGGGATATGTCTCCTTTTCACTCCGAGGCTCTCCACATGACATCTAAGTTGGATAGACGATTCAGTGCCTTAGTTGAAGTGCGTAAGACAATTCATATTCATTTTAATTTGTGAGAAGAATGTGTTTATTAATAAACAAGGAACTACATTTAATAGCTATTGTGGGTGGAAGTGCAGGTTCAAGCGTGTGGGTCAATGGTAACAGAGGAGCAACCTCAGGCCATGTTAACACCGTTGGAGTACTTTCTCATGGGATATGGCTTGTACAGACCATCTAAGTTGAGTGTCAGCCCAAGAAGTCCCCTGAGTCCCTCTTGCATTTCTCCTGAGCTTTACTCCCCGGAGAGCATGGGTTTGAAATTGAAACCAATAAAGACACGAATTTCAGTGGAGATGTAGTACGGTAGTAGTCGTAGATGAATAAAGATTAGCACCTATTTTGTATTTTGATTGTTGCACAAGTTTATAGTTCTTTGTTTTGTCAAAATTCTGGTGAAGGGGGTCATGTCATTGTAGATAGATGGAGACGAACAGAGGATCGACAGAGGAAAGAAAAAGGGGGAAGAGTTTACTTGAAAGCAGCTATAGTCATTCTTTTATTTGTGTAGTCATAGACGTAAGTTAGCGAGTCTACATAGTTGCTAAAGCTTCAAAAGTGTTATTTTTGGACAAATAAATAAAAAAATGAGTTTTTGTTACAACTGTAAAGCTAAAACGGTGGGCACACCATTTAATCTTACACTCAATTCCTTTTCATGTCGGTATCTTTTTACCTGCTGATACTTATAGTTTATTTATCGTCAAGAGATTCCTGACCCTGAAAGGCTGAAGTGAAATAATGAAAGCAACATGGGATTTTGTTTTCCTGTTAAAGGAGTTAAGAAATTAATTTGTAAAATCATAGATAGTATGTGTAATAGTTTTTTCTACAATGACGAACTTGATAGTTCTTGCAGGGATGCCCAAACCTCCATGGCATGACTAATGGCGTCAACCTGGTACTTTGCCTTAACATGAGCCTCTTTCAATGTTGGACTTTACCTTCTTAAGAACCTAAACCGCTTTTACGGCTTCACCCATTTACTGGTGCATCGCCATGGAATAAAAAATCAAGCCAAAATAAGTCGAGTTCTAGAACGGATGGACAAAATAAATGTCGTGAAATTTTCTAACATTCTATTTTCTTCATGGACAGGACATCCTCATAAATAATATACCCTACCTACCATGCAAAACAATAAGCTCAGATTTTGGCCTCAGTTCTGTTTTCTGTTTGAATAAAGAAAAAGGTGCTTTATATCGTTATGCGACTTTGTTACACCTTTAGTTAACATTAAACCTTTGATTACTCATGCTTATCCTGTTCCCATGGTTATTCTGGATTTCTTCTTCATTTCGACAGGCCTTTCTTTTGTTCATTTCAGCATACATCTCTTCAATCATAGGTTTCCACAGCCGCACACGAGCATTTATAAACCAGTTGGATACCTGAGTTTCAAGACACAACCAAGCAAGCATATCAGATCGTTCATCTTTGAACAAAGTAACAAACAAACAAGTAGATAAATACCTGACTTCTAGTCAACCCACTTTTCACTGCCAGTAAATGCTTCTCTGCATCTTTCGGATACCTGAAATCCATCAAATGATAAATAAATACTTTCTTTACATATATTCTTTAAATTCGTTTCATGGATAAAACTCTGATGATTGAAGTATAGAGCCAGTCCAAGAAGGCATATTGCATATTTGAAACTCACGGGTGTAGGAAATTCTGAAACATCCATGCCCGTAGAACCGAGACAGATCTTTCCGGCAAGCCTCTCTGGGGCCTCCACAGCTGATCTTTTCTTTTCAACTGCTGGAGAGCCCATTGCTTTTGAAGGAATGAAGTTTCAATAGACCATTCACTGTCTTCCGTGCACGATTTTTTGAAACTTGATCCCATGGCAAGAATGTAGTTGCTAATCCTCTCCCGTAAGTCCTTGTAAAGGACAGAGATGGTTTGAAGAGCAAAATGTGCATGTATCTGTGGGTCCAGCTCGGTAGCTGCATGGAATGCAGATACAACAGTATGTATCTCATCCAAACACTGGCTGTATCGACTGTCCACCTGATTAAGAAAGAGATTACTAGTTAGTTGTATGACAATATTTCATGATGAAAACTTACACGTTCTACTCTTAAACACCTCTACTTATCCGTTTTTTAGACCATTATTATGAACCAACTTTAGCAATTTATATACCATCCATGAATCTGAACGTGGACAAGTGCAATGTATTACTAACATGATTCTGTCCATGACCATAATTAATATGAACATCAAAAGAATTAATTTATGCAGTGTCATACCAGTTGTAGAAGTGCCAGCAGTTGAGCTTTCTTAGATTCAGCAGCCTGCCTTTGCAAAGGAGACTCTGCATGAGATTCGTAAACAGAACTTGCATTGTGATCTGTCAAGATGTTTCTCTTGGGTGGAAACGCTGAAGTTGACTTGTGTCCACCTGCTCTATTACCAGGGGCTGAATAGTTTAACTGTTCCAGATTTTGAAATGAATATCTTGCAATTTGAGCAAGTATCTCTTGAATCCCAAGAAGGTATCTCGATTCCAGTACTTCTGGTGAAATTTGTGCATGTTTATTACCACCCAAATTCATAGAAATTTCCCTACTACTGCTGCAGGAAATGGTTCCATTCATGCACGGGGTCATATTAGAGCAAGTCACGTCTGAGCACTGTCCTGCGGCTGTAGATGTTGCAAGACTCAGAGAAAGTTCTTTACTAAAATTAGAGGAATAGTGAGCATAGTTGGCCATGTTTGCAACGTTTGATGTAGCCCATACATTTGGATCCAGGTTTGCCACAGAAGAATAGGGCTGACAAGTTCCATCATTCTCTGGAGCTTTAGGAAATTTGTTAGCATTCCACTTACTAGGAATTTCATTGTAAGCACACTCCTCAAAAGTTCCAAACCAAGGGTTTGAAGTACCATGCAAATTGTTGAAGAATACCTCTAGTGCCCCCGTGGAAAAGATTGAGGGAGCTAGGGCGGCGGCTGAATTCTCCAAATTTTCTTCAAGACCAATTCTATCAGCAAGAATGGCAGCAAGCGAAGCAGGAGTGAGGGGCACTCCTCCAACTAAATGCTCTTGAAACTCAGAGTTCGCCATGGGATTTGAGGCATCTCCCACAATAGTCTTTCTCCGTGATGTAACTAATGGAGTGGAGTCAGCAATAGTTGATGGACTAATGAAGCAAGCATCAGCATGGACATTACTTGTAGGTTCACCTTGCTCTCCAGAAAGCATTGAAATTCCATTTATGATATGGGATTGGTTGTTAAGGTCAAGTGAATAGCACTGAATGAGAGGATTTGAGGTGGGATGCTGGGATATTTCATCTATTACTGTAGCACCTCGACCAGAAATCTCCAGTGGAGCGATATACATATCTCTCTCCATCAAATAACAAGTAATTAATAAATGAGGCTATTGATTTAGAAGTTGTCTTCCAGAGAAGGTTTACTTTGATAAACTAGAAAACAAAATTGAAATGGATAAATAAAAGATAATCAAAAAATGCTTTTAGATTAGTTATAAAAATATCAACTGACAGACAAAAGACGTCAAGTATCAAACCAAAATGATGCGAGCTAGCAAAACCGACCTTCACTTAATCTGCAAAGGAGTAACACTTAACAACTCCTTGCCAATATATGTTGTCTTTGGAGAACCTACAAGAATGTGAAAGGGAAATGAAAAAGAAGGCTATATATTTGTTCAAAAGCAAGAAATAGAAACCAAGGCATTCCAAAGTTGCTTACACCATGCCAAAAAAAAAAAAAAACAATACCAACACGAAAGTTGTGTTGGTTTCTTTTGCATGAACAGGAAAATCTTTTTCTTCAAGCGTCCAAAGCCCAAAACAAGAGTGTCGTTTCCTTAGACCCCATCAAGCTTTCCTCTAGTCTTGCACATTAAAGACAAGAAGTTGAAGAAGAAGAGCATGGAAAGGTGAGTCAAAGTCGAAAAGAGAATGAAAAAGGAAGTGGGGATGTTGGAGACGAATGGAAATAAAAAAAAGCCATAAATTAAGAGGGAAAGGTAAAGAGGCAGAAAAGAGGGGGAGATGGAGGAGAAGGGTGAAGACATCAGTGTTTGGTGCAGTGGCACTCATTTGTGTTGCAGGCTTTACTGGGCCCATGTCTTGGCTCTCTCTCTGATCTCTTTTGTCCTCCTCAACACCCCTTATTATCTGTTTCACTGCAATCATCATAATCAAAATATATGGATTCTCTCTGTTCAAACTCCTGTTCATGGCAGGTAACCTCAGAAACATTTTCAGAGAAAGCCCTTTGCTTTTTAGCTATTTTAATACGAGAAGGCTAATGTGAGGAGAAAGGAGAGTAAATAAAGAAATGGGGTTGCAAGCTTTTCCGTCAGAATGTAACAACTAAGCGCACAAGGCAAATGAAAAGAGAGGGACAGGGAAAGTGAAACACTGTTGTTTTAGTCTCATGGCAGTGTCCTTTCTTGGTTTTGTGGTGGCCAGACACAGGAGAGGAGATTCAAAGAGTGATGTAAGCAAACCATCTCATGACGAACAATTTTTGGTAGCTAGGATGATCCTACCTACTTTTACATGAATTTATTGTTGTTATTTCCGATAAATGGATTATACTGTGCAACCGAATGAACCTGTGCCAACTCTTATTTATTACTACTCTTATTTACTACCTACTTACCACATTTCTACCTTTGCATCACCAAATTCATTACTTCATACAGAATTCTAACTTTGCATATCGGGTAATTACCATACCTACACTCATAAACTCTCTCTATGTTCATCATGCAAATGCAAACTGTCAAAATAATAGACTTGCACTCTTTTTTCTGTTAAAAACTGTATCTTTACACTCTTTGTTATTGAATAATTTGTACAAGTGGTTTTGTGGGACCCACGTAATTGAAGTTTTATATGATTTTCATTAATACAATTAATATAGTGGTTGTAAATCTAGGTAACTTCTTTTTATTCTGTTATTAAATCCTAATGGTTCTTAATTCTTTACTTAAATGTAACAACACGCTTCTTACTGTTTTTTATTAAAAATCACATATCTGTGATTTAATTCATTAAAGACCACTTCTACTACTATATTTATGCTAAAAATAAAAACAAAATGTTAAATCAATGGTGGTTACAAATAAATTAGGACTTAAATGTTTTAATGATGATAATTGTAAATATTTAAGTAATTTGAAATTGTGACTACTTTTAGATTCGAGTACGTTGTTGGCTTAGTTAATAAGTGAAGTCGGCATAGAAAACAATATATATTTACTTTGTCCGCGGCGAAATACTATTAAGTTATAAAAAAGTGTATGGGAAAAGTTTACAGTAGTGACTTAAAATATAATTGACAAATTTATAAGTTAGTTTAGCTATCAAAACATGTTTGTGAGTTTTTTAAGGTTTTCTTAACTTATTTTAGCAAACTACCACAATTAATTAGCTCAAAAGCTTTTTTTTTCATTTTTACCCTTGTTGATTTACTTGAAATTTTTTTTTTCGTTTGGAACTGTTTTACTAAATTCCCATCCAAAAAGATCTTATAACAATTTCATTAAGGACGTGTTCACTTTGGAAAGATAATTTGAAAAAAAAATGAATGGATGAATTTGACAAGATTTGAAGGTCAATTTTTTTTCGTTTATTTGAGTGAATTTCGACGTGAGAGAATGAATTTCGAAATAAAGTTGGTAAGAATTAAGGTTGAATTCGATGTGACAGATAAAAAAAATAGTTTAATTGATAAAAGTTAAAGATTACCAAAGTAGTAAAAGTAATATAAAATAATAATTATTAATATTATATATAATTTTAAAAATTATTATAAAGAGAGAGAAAAATAAAAATTAATTTTTAAAATTTCATTATTACTATTACTATTATTATTATTATTATATTATTATTATTATTATTATTATTATTATTATTATTATACTATTATTATTATTATTATTATAATAATAATTATTATTTCTTAATTTCTTAGTTGCATTGAAAATGAGAGGACAATATTGAAAAACAAATTCTTCTTCAGCAAATATTCTTTAATCACCGAGATGAGCATCCCCAAATCACTGCTTTGAATTAATCTCAAATCTTTAGAAGTGAACAGAGTAAATTCGTGCAGATCCATCCGTTTAAGTAGTAAATCGTGCGAAGTAAATACATCATAAGAAATATTTCTAAAAGATAAAAAGTTAAATATATTTTTATAAGCTAAAATCATTTTATGCGTAGATTAAAAATTAGATAAACTATATAGGAGAATATTTATCATATAATTTATACACAAAATTAATTTTAGCTAAAAAATAATTTTATTAGAAAAACTTTTGCAAGACAACGTTATGTTTTCTTTTTTATCTTTCACGTTTTTTTCTTTCGCATTCTTTTATGTTCTTTTTGGATATGCCTACATAACAACAACACGTGTCTCAGTAACATTCAAGGATCAATCTAGATATAAGACTTTAAATATTTGCTTTAAAGCCCCTAAAAAGGTTGTCTAGTATTTTTGCTATTTTTATTGCTAGTTTACTTACTTAGCATACTGTCTTTTCCTTGATGAATTGAGAAAACAAGTAAACTTTTTAAAATCCTAATTTTTTATGTTACTCTTTTCGCATTATTTTATAAAAATGTAAATTTTCCATTTTTATATGATATTAAAAAATACCTCACAGAATTAATCAGGAGTAATTTTTGTTTTAAAAATTTATATAAAAATAGGAAAATTATTTTTTCTGCTGCACAATTATTATTATGTGAAGAATTTGTGAGAGAAATACTATGAAAGTGTCATACAATTATTTTTTTGTTTTATGTTTACTCTTTTGGGAGTTCTGGTCAACTAAGTTATTGGGTACTTAATTAGTTGGCCAGCACTGCAGAATTTGGACTTCACATGACTCATTAAGTAATGAATAGAGGGTGATATATGGGCTCTCTGTACCCATTTATATAAAAAGCCCATCAACTAGGCCAGGGGTGTCACAATGCTACCCACTCTTCACAAAGGGAGTTGCTCCCTCCACCACCACCAACCACTCCCTGCACCTCCCCATACCTAATTTGTCCTTCTATAAAACAGATGTCAACATCTGTTTCACCTTCAACGGATGTTGACATCCGTTTAATAAATTTTTAAAAAATATTTTATTTATTATTTAAATAATAATATATACATTAAATTAATAATAATTATTTTATTAAATAAAATAAAATTAATTTATAAATAATTAAGTAATAATTTTAAAAAAATTAAATAATATTTATATATTAATTTAAAATACAATAAATTAAAAAAAAATTAAAAAACAAAAACTCAACGGATGTGGCACATCCGTTGAAGAATTTTTTCTTCAACGGATGTTGACATCCGTTGAAGAAAAGAGGTGGGGGTGTAGGATATTTTAAAATATAAAGGATAGTTTTGGAATTTTAGAAAAATGTGGTGGTACAGGGAGCAAAGTGGGATGGTGTAGGGAGCAACACCCCTTCACAAATGACAAGGTCATATCTGCATTGTGAGCCTCTTGGCCCACTAGCTATAATAATTCTTTAACAACTTGATTATTCTAGTAAAGAAAAAATACTTTGGGTAAAGTCATAGGTGTTTCATCCAACATCTCCGATATTTCATCCTGCATCTTCAACCATTTCAATTTTAGCCTTTTAACATTTTGTCGACCTTCAACTTTTTCAAACATTTCATTTTTAACTTTAATAAATTTTATTTTATTTTAATCTCTTTCTTATTAAAAAAATTTTAATAAATATTTTTTATTTTTTTATCTTTAAAGACATTTTAATAAATATTATTTTTTTCATATTAAAGACATTATGTACCACCTTTATAATAATCTAATTTAATTTAAAATATAAATATTATTTAATATAATTTTATATTTTAATAATTATTAAAATATGATTTATAGTATAAAAATAGTTATATTAAAAAATGAAAATAAAATAAAAATAATTAAAATAATACTAAAATAGTAAAATAATAATAAAAATAATATAAAATTTGATTTAATATATTCAAATATATTAAAATATTAAAATAAATAAAATAGTTATTAAATTTTAAATAAAATCAAAAATGTTAAAAAACTTGTTTATGGGATATCTTAACAGTTTTGTATCTTATTTAAAATTAAATAAATATTTAATTTAATTAAAAATTATAATATTATTTATTACATTTTTATAATTTAATAATTATTAAAATATGATTTATATTTTTATAATAGTTTTATTAAAAAAGTAAAAATAATAATAACTAAAATAAAAGTAATAATAATAAAAATAAAAATAATATTTAAAATCACATTTAATATACTTAAATATATAATATTATATTAAAATATTAAATTAAATAAATATTAAAATTTAAATGAAAAAAAAGTTTTAAAAAATTTGTTAATCGATATAGAAATATGATAATATATGATACGAACATGGATATCCGATTAACAAATTTTTCTAAAATTAGGTTTTTTATTTAAATTTAATAATTATTTAATTTAATTTAATATATTAAATGTGATTTTAATATTATTTTTATTTTTTTATTATTATTTTTATTTTAGTTATTTTTTTATTTTTTAATAAAATTATTACAAAAATATAGATTATATTTTAATAATTATTAAAGTATAAAAATATAATAAATAATATTATAATTTTCAATTAATTGCAATATTTGTTAAATTTTAAATAAAAAAACTGTTAGCATATTTAAAAATTTTGTTTTTATTTAAAATTTAATAATTGTTTAATTTATTTTAATATATCAAATCAAATTTTATATTATTATTAATATTTCATTAAATTATTTTTTATTTTTATTTTATTTTAATTATTTTATTTTTATTTTTTAATATAACATTTATTATAATATACATCATATTTTAATAATTATTAAATATAAAATTATATTAAATAATATTTAAATTTTAAATTAAATTATATTATTATTAAGGTGGTACAGAGTGTCTTAAATAAGAAAGAGAAGAAAATAAAAAGATATTTATTAGAGTGCTTTAATAAGAAAGATAAGAAAATAAAAATATATTTATTAAAGTTAAAAAGAAAATTTTTGAAAAAGTTAGAAGTGTAGGTTTAAATATTATAAGGTTAAAAGTGAAATTCTTTTAGGTTTAGGATGAGATGTTGGAGGTGTAGGATGAAGTGTCCAAGTCATAGGCCTACCTATGTTGCTCGAGAGGGTTACTCTCTACACCACCCTACATTGCTCTCTCCACCACCTTATTTTTATAAAATTACAAAACTATATTTTATATTTTAAAAAATCCTACACTCCCACTTCTTTTCATCAACAGATGTGGATATTTATTGAAGAAAAAATTCTTCAATGGATGTGGCCACATTTGTTCAAGTGTTTTTTTTAGTTTTTATTTTATTAAAATATTATATTTTAAATTAATTAATAGAGTATTTAAATTATTTTGTTTTTTATGATATATTACGTAATTATATATAAATTTATTTTATTTTATTTAATTAAATAATAATTATTAATTTAAATAAATTATATTATTTTTTAATTAATTTTGTTAAACGGATATGCCATGTTCAGTACAGATGGGACAACATCTATTGAAGTTTTTTTTTAATTTTTAGTTTATTAAAATATTATATTTTAAATTAATTTATAGTATTTAAATTTTTTTGTTTTTTTATAATGTATTATATAATTATATGTAAATTGATTTTATTTTATTTAGTTAAATAATAATTATTAATTTAATTTAATTATATTATTTTTTAATTAATTTTATTAAACGGATATTAACGGACTATTCGTTGAAGTTTTTTTAGTTTTTAGTTTATAAAAATATTATATTTTAAAAATAACTTTTAGAATATTTAATTTTTTATTGTTTTTATAATATATTACGTAATTATATAGAAATTAATTGTATTTAATTTAATCAAATAGTAATTATTATTTTAATTAAATTATATTATTTTTAATTAATTTTGTTAAACAGATATTATATGTGATCACATATAGTTCAAGTTTTTTTTTTTAGTTTATTAAAATATTATATTTAAATATTTAATTTTTTTTTTATTTTTTATAATATATTACGTGATAATATATAAATTAATTTTATTTTATTTAATAAAATAATTATATAGATTAAACAGAAAACTTAAACGAATGTTGTATATCTGTTGAAAATTTCGGATGTAATATATCTGATGAAAATTTTTTTCTCCAACAGATGTAATATATCTGTTAAAAAAATTTTTCTTCAACGAATGAAGTCTATGATTTCTTAAAATATAAAGAATAATTTTAAAATTTTAAAAAATGTGGTGGTCCAGGAAGTAACGTGAAACAGTGTAGGAAGTAACCTCTTTCGGTACAAGGAATTGGCCCAGGTGTGGGCCGAGCTCACTTTCCCATCGTATCTCAGCCCATCTTATTATTTCTCAACTTCACTGAACTTCCTCCAGAACTGATTTACCCTGCGTCTTCAAAGCATATATATAATATCTTCAATTCTTGTATAAATTCTTTATTGTGTTGCCATTTTCTTTATGAACAGTAAATTCCCAACTTTCAAACCTGACCATAAAGTTTAAAGTTATCATCATATAATGAATTTTATTATGTTATTTTTAGCTAATATATTAGTGAAACTGCAATATAAAATATGTACAAAAATATCTATAGTATTAAAAAGGCTAAATCAGTTATTTAAGATTACGTTTTAAAAAAAAATTACTTTCAACCCCCAAAAATGATGAAATGTGTATAAAGTTTTCATTTCATAAAAAAGGTAAACAGAGAGATAGCCAGTGATAAGGACACAATTCACACGTTTTAGTTGAGGATTAACTCCTGACTTCTTTTTTTTAACTCTGACTATTTAGTATATATTATTTTTTTTTTCTTTTTTGGGAGCTTATAAGAACGAATCTAATTATTACATAACAATTTTATTTTTTTCATTTAAATACAAAAGGATAAAATAAAATAAAAAATGAGGAATTGGAAATTATGCATTAATATTAAAACGGTTTTAAGTTTTTGAGAGTATTAGTTTGATATTTAGTTTATAAAAGGAAGGTACAAAAGAAATACCAAGAAAACAATTTTTTAAGAAAATAAGATAAACAATAAGATTAGGCCAATAAAACATACTAATGTACCATTAGAAGCATTATGCTATATTAAAATAGAAAATTTTTAAAATACATATAACGTTAATAATAAGATTATTTTTTAAAACTTATCTGCGATTAATTATATGTTTCAGCAATTAAATGGAAAAAAGTCAGTGATGTTGAAAATAATAGATTATAAAATAAAATTGAACAATTCATACATATTTATATCTAAAATTTTCAAGTGTAGTTGTCAAGATTCAAACATAAAATTTGACCGAGACTGCAAAATATCTACACTCAGCACTCAGTCGGAAATGTCATTAACACCAATCAATCACTAATCACGTGCTTATATATCGCAATCATTTTTTTTTTCAGTTTTATCGGGATATAGTTGTAGTTGTTGTTTTGTAATGATATTTGGAAATTTAGCCTGTAATTTCAATGATTATTTTCCTGGTAGTTTATAAGCATAAAATTGATATATATTTTATTCTTTTTCAAGGGAGATTTACATTTCTTACGTTTTTTTATTATTGTGAAGAAAAAAACGTATTGGTGAAGTAAGCGAAGAAATTCATAATTAATGAATATGTAACAAAATGAAATAATTTTTATAAACATAAATAATGGAAATTAAAATTTGAAGTAAATAAAATAATCCCGCGATGTAGTTTTACGCTGACGAGCATTCACAGTCACATGTTCCTTAAGGTTTGTCACAAGATTTTGTAACTTTTTGGTCTTGCCTTCAATTCGGGTTAACCCACGAACCACAAAGTAAGGTTTAATTTTAACCTCAACTACCTGTTACCTTTTTCTTCTTAAACACAAATAAATATCGTTCAGAGATTAAACAAGAAAAGAGTAAAAATCAACTATTAAATAACAAATGTGAAAGTAAAGTAGTCAGTATTTATAAATGGAATTAATTTAAAACATACTATTAACATATATTGAATGCTTCTTAACCTGTTTCTTTCAAATTCAATGATATCAACTTAAACCCGTTTTGAATATAATTTTTTTTGTAATAAAAAATAAAATAACATTAGAGTGTGTTTGAAATTAAACTAAACATGTCTTTATTGAGCTTAACGACAAATTAATTTAGAATGTTAATAATTAGAAGTCTTCTTCCTTTGTATTTGAGACTTTGAGTACACGAAAGGCAGCAACAAACTCGCAAGTTGCAACGCAATAATAATAATCCATCCCCAACAACGCACGCAAATGTTAAATCATATTAATAAGCGATTACAATTAATGTCAAACATCCATCTCTTTCTGCCTCATCGTAATCTTATAACCTTAAATATTTCACCTTTTCTTAAACGTAATCTTTCTTTCTTTCTTATGTTTTATTTTTCCTTTCTAAACTTCCAGCCGGAATTCCAAATTAGCATGGGATCTTCGAGGCTATAACGTAACACACACACACATACACAAAAGAAAAAAACCTTGAAAATGCACGGAATTCACTACATGCAAGTATAATTTTTTCTTTCTATTTCTATTTAAAGGGCGTAACAATCATAAACCGGGAATGGTTAATTAACTAACCAATGGATCAATACCAAAATCAATTCTTCTAATTTTAACTCACCAAGATTAGCACTCATTTTGACCATGTTTAATGCTTTCAAGTTAATCATGTCTGCCATCAAAACAAAGAAATCCTGTGTGTATTACTATATTTTCTAAAGAGTAAACAGAAAAATAAGACTACTTCATGTGTTTGAATAGATCGATTTTGTAGCAATGACTATCACTTGAATTTATGTTGATGTTTCTGCTTTCATCATTATTCTTTTCGATATGCAAAACCTGAACTGAAAATTTGGTTTAAAAATTGGAGAGTGTAGTTATAGTCTCACTATGAAGATGTTGCTGTTCATGCTGTATTCTAAAACTGCACGGTCGAATATGTAGATTATATAAATGAGGAAGAGAGATACAAGTAAAGTATAAATTAACAATGAAAAGTTGAAGTTGCAAGGAAAGCATGGAGGAGCAATTAACCAATTAATAGTAATATATAATATATATATATATAGTAACTAAGGTAGGAATGAAGTGAAGGTAGTGTGAGAGTGATATTGAACTTGATCAGTGCAGAATGGTAGCCATGGCAACCTCCCCAAGTTTCTGAAGGTTAAGCTTAACGACGGTGTCCGCAAACATCTTGGTATCAACTCCGGTGTTCCCTTCGGGAATGTCCACAACGTAGGATTCCAACACAACGGTGTAAACCTTACCGTCCTTGTTGAACTCGTTCACCGACGTCACGGAGCGGTAGTTGTGGAGCCTGTGCTCGCCGCCGACCACGCGGAAGCTGAGCAGGTGGTTGACGTCGTCGAGAATCTCGAGGCGCTCGGTGCTGGTGGAGGCAGGGAGGCCAGACACCACGGTGACCTCCCGGATGCTGCCGACGCCGCCGTCGCCGGAGCGCATGTTGCAGCTCTTGATGAAGTGCTTGTACTTCTGCGGGTTGTCGAAGCTTCGAACGAGGGGCCAGACCGTGTGCGCGGGAGCCTCGATACGCTGCGCTATGATGGAGGTGCAGATTTTGGGGGATGGCGCGAACTTGTGGTGCGTGTTGATGATGCTCTCCAGTTCGGTGAATTCCTCTACGGTTAGACCTAGCTCAAGCAGTGCTTCTGAAGCCATAACGGTTAGTTTTCTTTTGATTTGGCCTTTGGGCTTTGCTTTGTGTGTCTGGTTTTTTGAGAGCGTTTCCTACTGTAACCGAGGCAAAGGATGTTCGTGTTCTTCTTCTTCGTCTTCATTCATGAAAACCAGATGAATAGTGAACGTCAAATCCAACAACACGTTTCCTGACGTGACTCTTATTTATCTTTCACCCTTACTTTACTATGCCTCTTTTCTTTTAGACAGATATGCCCTCCATAATTTTTATTAAAATTATGAAACTTGCACTCCGATTTTTTATGTTTTATTGAATCAATTACTTTACACAATTTTGAAAATGTTATTTGTATGTTTTTCATCTATTATATTTTACGAAAAACTAAATATTAAATTTTAACGCAAAAAGTGGTGATAGAACATGGAAGTGGTCGCAATCGATGAAAAGGAAAAGGCTGAGATGGAGATACGCGGTTCATGTGAGTTCTTTAACGAACTCTGACCCTCATATGGACCTACCATTCATTATGTTATGACCAACAAATTTGTGTTATGTTTTTGTTGTTGCAGTATAATGTTTTGTTTTTATGTTCATGGACCTGTTTGTTTACTGTGGTCTCTCACTCTCCTCCGTGCATACCTACCGGATGTCGAAAGACAGGCCCATATTCACTACCTATAAATGGGCTCGCTTCGATTATAAATAAAGTGTGACTATTAGACATACTGATATAACTATGAACATAAAATTAAAAAGAACTTTAATATTAAATAATAAAATAATTATAAAAATAAAATGTACGATATAAAAAATAAAAAATGAAAAAAACTAATTATTATATACCATCATTAATATTTATAACTGTAAAAAGAAGCAAAAGAAGAAGAAAAACAAATTATCAGAGCTAATATTGTAAAAAAAAAAAATTACCAAATATACCTAAGAAATTTACCAATCTTTTCTGTTAGTAAAAAAATGCTGTATCATAATAATGTATATGTACTCTTAAAAATTCATAATTTTAGTTCCTAATTTTGTTTAACTTTTTTATTCTTCGATTTGTTGCTATTTCTAACTCAATTTCGATTTTAAATTTAAAAAAAAAATACTTTTACACTTAAACGTTTGATTAACTAAGTAAGATTTGTTGACTAAAATGTAAAAATAAATAAATAAGATTTAAATATACCCTGAATCATTATCAACACTTGGCACTCTCTCAATCTTGTAAAAGAAAGTCACATATATGAAACTATTCTCTCCTATATCACCGTCTCATGTCCAAAGTACGAGAAACTTGTTTTTTTTTTCTTTTCTTTATTGAACTCCATGACTCAAAGACTAGGTTTATCGAACTCCATTTACATCTCCTTCTTAAAATATATCTATTTAAAAAATATATTGCTTAAATAAACTTATTTCTACTTTAATTTCCAAACTAAATTTGTTTGTTGTTCATCAGTTGAGAATTTGGTTTTTGGAACTCAAATTCTCAATAATACTACTGATTTTTTTTAATTTAAAAAAAGTTAAAGAAAAGAGAGGTAAATAATTGTTTAAGTTGAAAATTCTGTTGTGAAAAATGAGATGTGGGTTGAAAATATGACGTCAATTATATATCTATCTATCTATATATATATATATATATATATATATATATATATATAAACCTCATTTTAAAAACTATTTTTATGGCTTGAGTTATTCTTCAAATCTATTTCTTAAGAATTAGGAACATAAAAAATAATAAAGTTTAATTAAAAAAGTTAAAGTAAAATTAATTAAATAGTTTATTAAAATGGGTTTATTTAAAAAATTCTCTCGTATATATTTTTTATTCATTAAGTCTCCTTTAAAAGAATTATTTGTTCAAGAAAGCTATGCAAGCCTTCCATAATTTGAAAAAAAAAATCATTCTTACAACATAATTAAAAGACAAGTATTTGTTTTATATTTTATCTTTTAATTTTTAAGCTATTAAATCAAACACCATCTAATCAGTTAACTTTATAATGGTAAACTTTTAAAACCTTTTTGAAATTAATAAATTAAAAAATAACTTAAAGATTAAAACAGTAGATTTTGTAATATATATATATATAAACAAAACATACAAGTAAACATAAAAAAGCTAAAAACTTGTCACTGAGTAATCAAGCATAACCAATATGGACAGATAAAGAAAATAATGACTAGTAAAAATAGGAAACATTAAAATAAAAAAAGTTATTTATAAAACGGGAACGTACCTTTATTATATTTTAATGTACGGATAATACTATTCCCAGATGATGGGTGATGTAGTGCAGGCATAGAAGGAAGAATAATTCTCTTGATTCCGCACTCCTAAGGTGCCACTTGACAAGATAATTGATTATGTATTAATTAAGAAAAAGCTTTTTATAAGGTCGTCCAATTATAGTTTAAAGAGAGTTCTTAGATTTCTTTCTGTTTTTGGTTTCAACTGCAAAACCTTGGGTTGGAAAAAGCTCCCAACAAAAAACTATGTTCTATCGCTATTTTTTACTCCAATATTCAACCTTTTTGCTCCCACTTTGCACGTTAACAATAGCGCCACCAAAGACCGCACAATTAATGCAAATAATCTATCATTTCTATGCCTTTTTCTTCGGATTTCTGACTCTATATATTCCTGTCTGTGTGGTTTTCTGGTCTCCATTAGGTAGCAGCTTGTTTGATAAGTTTAAGAAATGGGAATAGCCAGAAAATGTTCATACTGTGGCAAATTAGGTCACAATTCAAGGACTTGTAAAAGTCCTCTCGGTCATGGAAACCTGAAGCTCTTTGGAGTGCAGCTTGACATTTCTTCTTCTTCTTCATCTTCTACTATTTCTTTCTCTTCACCTTCGTATTCTGCCTTGACCAACCACTTCTTCTCTTCATCTCCTTCTTTTCGCGATGAAAATCAAAATTCAGATGCTTTCTTACTCACTGCCAATACCCTCCTATCGAGAATTCAAGACACAAAAAAAGGTTATTTTTCTTTCTTCATCTGTTATTAATTCCAGTTATTAAGGACTTTTTTTTATTTCCATTTGTTTTCAGGAGAAAATCGTGTGTGTACATACTTCTTTGAAATCATTGTTATCAATTTTTAATATGTTTATTTAAGATTTTATAAAATGATAATGTTATTATTCTTATCAGAGAATGAAGTTAGCTTTGTGTGAAGTTGAAATTTGCACTCAATATTGTAATTTGGTCACTCGTTTAGTAGAATATCACATGCTAATGCTATAAATAACTCTTTTAATGAATTTATGGTATGCTGCAATATTATATTAGAAGATTAATTTTAAATATAAACCAACCTTTAATGAATAATAACTAAATAGTCTATTTTTTTTTACTAAAAGTCCAAAAAGAGAAAAATTAATATAAGGTAAAATGAGTTATGTGGTATACGTTATTTTATAGCTTTTTAAATAAATAATCACATTTTATGTTTATAATAAAATAACACTCACTTGCTTTATATTTTTAATAAAGTGACACATCGACACATTTTATTTAAAAATATCACATTAACTAAAATTTGAATAAAAATCGAAAATAAAACTTCAAAAATAAAAAAATAAATTAAAAAAAGGAAAAATACATTTTTTTATGAATAAAATAAGAGGAGCAATATTGTTACGTTATAAAAAAAAGAAATGAATATATATTTAAAAATTACAGACAGTACAGAAAGTATTCTATTAAAAACATAAAAGAAATAAGTTTTTATTTTAAAATTAAAAAGAGTTCGAGTATTATTAGTAAATAAATTTATTGAAGAAAGTAAATCACTTCTTTTTTAAAGTTAAACAAGAGGGCCAAACTAAAAGAGTGCGACTTTACATAAACAATTTCTGACATATCTAAGGTGAAACTATTGTATAATGTATATATAATAAATATTGTTTTACATAGATAAATATTGATGGTGGTTTGTAAGAAAATGTTGTTGTCTGTGGAAAGTTCAGGTGTGGCATGGACAGAGGAGGAACACAAGGTGTTTCTCTTAGGGCTACAGAAGCTGGGGAAGGGAAACTGGAGAGGCATATCGAAAAGTTTTGTCAAAACAAGAACACCTGTGCAAGTTGCAAGTCATGCACAGAAGTATTTTCTCCGACAATCTCACAATACCTTTCACAAAACAAAACACTCTCGTACCTTGTTCCATGTCCCTTCTTCTTCAACTTCCACTTCATCTTCATCTAATTGCACTGCTCAGATGCCACACCCAGATTTAGAACTCAAACTCGCAACTCCCATGCCATTGGAGCTATATCAGATGCATGATTTTTGAGTTTCTCTGTCATATTAACTTCTCTATATATGCAATATCTACTTTTTCTCACCTCAACGTATGTAGTATTTAATATGCAACTTAATAGAGGTTTTTTTAGGATTAAATATACTTTTTTGTGTTTCATTAAAAATAGGAATTAGTTTTTTTTTTTTAAAACTTTGATCTAATTTAATTTTTTAATTTTAAAATTAGGTGAATTTAATCATTTTAATTAAATTTTATTAAATTTATTTAATATTTCAAACAGATTTTATGATAACATAAGTTGTTTACTATCATTTCACTTAGTTAAAAAATAAGTTTAAAGTATTAAATAAATTTAATAAAATTTGATTAAAAAAACTAAAGTTATGTTATTCTAAAGATAAAAAATTAAATTAATCTAAAGAATCACTAATTTCAATTTTTTTGAAGGACAGAAATATATTTAAACATCTTGGTCGAATTAAATTGTATATTCACCTGACACTTAAAATAGTTTCTTATTATAACGCCACTTACTTTATATATTCTTGATGTCAAACCCATTTTCCTGAATACTCATAATAATAACAATCAAATAACATTAAGGATGAATCTTCCACTTATACTAGCTGAAGATACAGCAGAAAAACTGCACACAAGAAATACTTCGGTTACAATGGAAATAATAGACAAGTAGAATAATATGAATTTTACTGTAGCACTTTTTTATACATTAATTATCTTAATAAATTCATATTAATTATTTTAATACGTAAATAATATTGATAGAAGTTACGGTGGTGATATGATAATCAGAATAGTGATGTAGAGAAGCAAGATAGAAAAATATAGTTTAAATAAGAAATAAAAAATAGTTGTATCTTTTGATTATGTTTGTGAGGACAAAAAAAATTGTCGAGAAACAAAAATTAAATCTGAAATAACTATTTTTTTTCTACTTAGTACATTTTTTTTGAAAACCAAGTCGGCCCTGGATAACGTTTTAAAATATAAAAAATTAAGTGTCCCAACCACTAAATTAAAAAAAAAAAGTTTATAAACTTTCATTTCGAAAATGGAAACAGAGTATTGAGTTTCTTATGCTACTTTATTTTGACAAATAATATATTATTTGAAATATAGTTAAACATTTATTGGATGACAACATATTAAAAAAAAATTTACATGAAGTTTTACATATATAGTCTAAAAAATACTATAAAATGATTTTAGAGTTACATAACAATTAATTTTAGAGATGTTAAAATATGTAAAGATTAATTCATTATGAATTCAAGTTAAGTTGAGTTAAAAAAATTAAGTTTTATTTTTCAAATGAACTCACTTAAACTCATAGATTGAACAAAATTCAAGTCAAGCTGAAAATGAATTAATTAATAATCTACTAATTTTTATTGATTTTTTTAATCTTTTTTTTATATATATTTTTAATTTTAATTATTTTTTACTTCTAATTATTAGATTGGTAATTTGATATTTTAAAAATTAAAATGTTATTCAATAATATTTAAAAAGTTTGAATATTTAGTTTATTTGATTTTCAAATATATAAGTTACTTTTTAATTAATATCTTTATGTAAAATAAGTAGTCATTTTTATTATACTGTTGTAAAAACAACGAGTTTAAATAATTTATTTTGATTATAAAAATGTTTTTAAATAAGTCAACTCTTTTAATCAACTAATTTATAATAGATAATGTCAAATTAAGAAATTTCAGACTCAAGAAAGACTAAGATGTGTTGAAATTATTTATTGTTAGTTGAATCCATAATAAGCCATTAAAAGGCATGAACTCGTTTTTGATACCCATAATTAATCTGCTATTGTACAACATCTTGTAAGGTGGGTAAGAGAAAAAAGATTGACATTTACTTCGAATTATAAAACGGAGATGTGTAATGTTACTTTTATGTCCTTGACTCAACTTTGATTTCCTTTATTTTTCTACCATTATTAAAGATATTTGACAGGTTTATCAGATGAACCTAAAGAGAGTAAGCAAAGAAGCTCCCAAAATAAAGACAGTAATGAAGGGTTTTTCGAAATTCCGTTTTAGAGTTCACCAGATTTTTTGTCTACTTTAAATTTTTATTTAAAATCCTTAATAAAGTTTTCTTCCACCAATTGAGTTATTCTTCCAAGTTTCACAATGAAAAAACAAAGGCGATATCAGGACAAAAGACGATTATATATATATTCGAAAATGAATTTAAATAACAATTATTTCATTCTAATCTTGAATGATTCAAAAACTTAAATGGAAGCTTTTGAACAGATTTACTTAATGAAAGTTACATTATCATCATTATGATGCGATGAAGCAAAGGTGAAGCAGCAATAACTCTAATAGGAAGAGTTTATATACATTGTATGAATAAAAATAAGAACGAAAGAAGATTACGTTGTTGTGGTACCTCGTTCTTCAGCAACCTTTGATTCTGGGGGAAGGGTGCAAACCAAGTTCCGGTCACCGTACACATTATCAATACGTCCTGATACACCCAACAAAATTTAATCTTGAGTAGTCTATCTAATTTCAAACACAATGATAGAAGCTGCAAATTCACTAAGATTAGAGAAAAAAACTGTACTTATATATGGTGAAAAATTGCTCACCAACTTTAGAAAATAGCCTCACAACAAAGGTAAATTGGTAGGTTAATTATGGAAATGGTGTCATACCAGTGGAAGGCCAGAACTTGGAAAAACGAAGCCAGGAAGCTGGGAAGGCTGCATATTCTCGAGAGTAAGGTTTTGTCCATGCATCTGCCATGAGCAGTGATGGTGGGTGAGGTGCACCCTGCATAAAATATTTTAGATAAATTGAAACTGTGAGTAAATATGAATGGAGAAGAATAAACAGGAGCCAAAATCCAAACTCATACCTTCAGCACATTGTTGTTGATGTCGGCCTTTCCATTCTCAATCTCAGCAATTTCTTGCCGAATGGAAATAAGAGCATCACAAAACCTGTCTAACTCAGCCTGCAACGAACGAAGTTTAGTTGAATTGGATAAAAAGTTACATCATAGGAAGTAGAAAAAGAGAGGCCATTAGTTTCCTACCTTGCTTTCACTTTCAGTGGGTTCAATCATAAGTGTGCCAGACACAGGAAATGACATTGTGGGTCCATGGAAGCCATAGTCTATAAGCCGCTTTGCAACATCCTCAGGTTCTATCCCAGTAGTGTTCTGCCATAAGCATAGTTTGCTATTAAGCAGATACCGAATAATTCAAATTGGTTGAAAAAAATTCACAGTAACGAATGGTACCTACCTTAAAGCCTCTTAAGTCAATGATGAATTCATGAGCAACAGTTCCATTCGTTCCACGGTAAAGAACAGGGTAATGAGTCTGTAAAACGTACAAGTATAATTAAGTTGAAATGTGAACAGAAACGCATGCAAATGCACCAACCTCCAATCGTTTTGCCATATAGTTTGCCTTCAAAATTGCTGTTTTTGACGCTTCGGTAAGTCCTTTAGAACCCATCATGGCTATGTAAGAGTATGAGATGGGCAATATCAGAGCTGAGCCCCATGGTGCTGCAGAAATGGTACCAACTGGTTGTCTCTTGTCAGGGGCAGGAATGCCACCAGTGGGAACCTTTAAATATGTAACAAATCATCCGATTACAAAGAAAAATTGCAACATAAAGTTAAAGATGATTTTTTCTGTGATATGTAATTTATACATGTCACGGAGAAAGAAAATTATTACCACTGGATGTGAAGGTAAAAATGGTGCCAAGTGTTTCTTTACTCCAATAGGACCCATGCCAGGGCCACCTCCTCCATGAGGAATGCAAAATGTCTTGTGGAGATTCAGATGGCAAACATCTGCTCCAATCCAACCTGGGCTTGTAAGTCCCACCTGTAAACACGAACCAAATCACCATTTTGAAAATTACTCAAACTATTAAATTGCAGACCAAAATGACTATACAACAACAACATCAACAAAATGACTAGTTTGTATAGTGTAATCTTGCACGGTAATATGATTGAAGATATTTCCGTAGAATGCAAAGATGTGCATAAAGACAAACCTGTGCATTCATGTTAGCACCATCCATATATACTTGTCCTCCGTTATCATGAATAATCTTGCATATCTCATCAATGCCTTCTTCGTAAACACCGTGAGTTGAAGGATATGTTACCTACGATTTATAAGAAAACCAACACAAATGAATGTTTAAATACAAAATTGACCAAGATGTTCCTCCAAGCTAAAAGTTAATCGAAACAGAGCAAGTAAAATTCAAATACATGAAGCAAGTTGTACCATAAGTGTAGATAAGTTGTTCTTGTGTGTTTCAGCAGCCTTCCTCAACTCTTCAATATTGATGTTTCCCTTGGAATCGGTTCCGATTGATACAATTTTCATTCCACACATAGCAGCACTGGCAGGATTCGTACCATGTGCAGACACTGGTATAATGCAAATATTGCGGTGGTGGTCTCCTCTTGCCTACAGTTTGTCCAATTTGTAAAATAAGTACGCATCACAGAAATTTTAGAATATCAAAGTAAATAATGTAATGGAAGACACTGCATGCAGCAAAGTAAATCACAGTAGATTGCAAACATGTTCATAATGGTGAATGAAGCCAGCATACCAAATGATATGCACGAATAACCATCAATCCAGCGTATTCTCCAGCCGCACCCGCATTAGGTTGCAAGGAGAAGGAGTCAAACCCAGTGATTGCACACAACAAGCTACCCAAATTTTTGAACATTTCCTGGTACCAAATTTGCTTGTTTAGACACAGAAAAATTGATATCCCGTATTTTTATTAATTTAAATCACTTTTATTATATTTAACCTTGCATGTACCTGATAACCTTGAGCCTGTTCGATTGGTGCAAAAGGGTGAATGTTAGCAAAGTTAGGCCATGTCACAGGCATCATTTCAGTGGTTGCATTCAACTTCATTGTACAAGATCCCAATGGGATCATGCTATGGCACAATGAAAGATCTTTCGCTTGTAGCCTGTGAATGTACCTGAGCATTTCATGCTCAGTGTGGTACCTATTTAAGGGCAAATGGAATATACATGTTAAAGCTTCCACAATATAATGGCTTGAATTCAACTTATGTTCAAAGAGATATACATGTTAAAGATAGGGTGTGTTAGATAAGGACTCTTCCTAATTAGTCCTGAAGGAATTGCAATCTGAACTTCTGGTGCAAGGGAGGTAGCTGTGAAGGATACCTGCACATAAATTAATTAAAGTTTTAGACCTTCTTATGGTAATGAGTAATGATAAAATTGACAATTACGAACATTGCATACGTAAGAAAGCTTACATGTTTGCCGTTAGAAAAAACTTTGAAAAGGTTATCAACATCCTCCAAGGTTGTTGTTTCATCAAAGGCAACAGTGATCTGAAAAGCACCAAACTCAATAATCCAAAGACATGAAAACAAACGCAGTTGCTTTGATGCAATAAAAAGTAACACTCACTGTGTTCCCATCAACAACCCGCACATTTATTTCATTTTTGTGAGCAACATCAGCAATTTCTTGAGCATTGGTGGTCTTAATTTTCACAGTGTCAAAGAAGGGATGGTCCTGAACTTCCACGGTACCAAGTTTCTTTAATCCCAGGGCAAAGACCCCAGCAAGGCCATGAACTCGTTGGGCAATGGTTTTAAGTCCTTCAGGTCCATGATACACAGCATACATAGCAGCCATGTTTGCAAGCAATGCCTGAATAGAAACAACAATCATCAAACAAAATCAGTTAACTAAACACGGCCCCAAAAATACATTAGTGCAGCAATGACATTTGTCTATTTCTAGCAAGTTATTCAAATAAAAATGATTGAAATGGTAAGTGAAAATTTAGAAATTAAAATCCGTCAGCACAGATAATAAAATAAAACTATGAGATGTTATAAACGTTAACTCAGTTTCTCTGCATCTGGTTTCAACTCCATATATAACTTCTTTTTTTCCTTTTGTATGGCACCACTTATCATATGGTTCATATATCTCAGTTTCTGCTTTTATCCTTTTCTTTTCTTCTCGCCACTTAAATTCATCCTAAAATATGGTAGAAGTTGAGTATCTCTTCTATCTCCTCGTTTATCCTCTAGATCATTTTTATCATTTATCATACGTGTCACTTTCTCACTTACCTGTTCTTTTTCTTCCTATTTATCTCTTGCTGTCATCATAATACACTCCAGAACGGAGTCTAAGTTTATATTTCTCCAAACTGAAATCATTTGATTAAACCAAATGAGGGAGAAGAAGGAGGGTGTTACCTGAGCAGTGCAAATGTTGCTGGTGGCCTTGTCCCTGCGAATATGCTGCTCCCTAGTTTGCAAGGCCATTCTCAAAGCCGACTTTCCACAAGAATCAACACTGAGCCCAATGATCCTTCCGGGTACCAACCTTTTATACTCTTGTGATGTGGCCAGGAACCCAGCATGTGGACCCCCATAACCCATTGGAACACCAAACCTCTGAGTAGACCCAACAACAATGTCCACCCCAAGTTCCCCAGGAGGCTTCAACATAGTTAGAGCCAACAAATCAGTCGCCATAACAACCTTAACTCCATGTGCATGAGCCTCCTTAACAAACTCCCCATAGTCCAATACCTCACCCTCAGTTCCCGGATACTGAACAAGAACTCCACAAACATCACCGGATCCGTAATCCACATCGTTAACATCTACAACAACAACCTTAATCCCGAAACCAGTTGCTCTGGTCATGCAAATGTCAATAGTTTGAGGGTGACAGTTATTGGCTATGGCAAAGGTCTTCCTCTTCCCCTTGTGAATGTTGTTACACATCGACATTGCTTCAGCAGCCGCAGTTCCTTCATCGAGCAACGAAGAGTTGGACATTGGAAGAGCGGTGAGATCTGCGACCATGGTTTGGTAATTCATGAGGGACTCGAGACGACCCTGAGAGATCTCAGCCTGGTAGGGAGTGTACTGAGTGTACCACGCAGGGTTCTCCATGATGTTCCGCAAGATCACGGGTGGCACGTGCGTGTTGTAGTATCCCATCCCGATATAGGACTTGAAGCATTTGTTCTTTGATTCCAAGCTCCTCATGTGCACCATCATTTCGGACTCTGTCAATCCCTCATCGAAGGTGTTGAAAGACATTTCTTTCCGACGGATGGATTTGGGAATGGTGGCGTCGATGAGGGAGTTGACATTGCCGAAGCCACATGTCTGGGCCATTTTGGTTAGCTCATCTGATGTGGCAGAGTTGTGACGTCGAGGGAGCGTGTCGCTGGGCTTGAGTGCCTCCACTGAAATGGATCGAGATGTTACATTGCTTGCATGGTGTCTGTTGTTTCCGTTCAAGTTTTCTTGTTTGGTTCTTGCAAAGGAATGAGAAACATACGACAGACGCCGTGAATGGGAATGATCCTTCGTGGAAGAAATCAGCCTCTTTAGAATTGCCCTATTTGCTAGCCTCCTTGCACGTTCCATTTGAATGTGGGAAAGGGAAATAGGATTGGGGTGATCTTGTTTTGTCTATGATTCTAGGTGTGCGTTGGAGAGAGTCTTAATGCAAGAGTGTGAGTGTGTTGGAAAAACACCACCCAGGTTTCATCACATTCAAAGGTTGAATTTTGAGTTGGAAGTGAAGATTAGAATGAGTGGTTTGGTCGGTGATAACGCATGTCTCTCGTAGTGTTCATGCGGGTGTGAACAAGAGCATGACGATGAAAAACATCCCAATTGGATTGGGAGATCTTGATTCTTGATTCAGAGACAACGTTTACAATTTGTTGAATGATGCATTATGTGAAACCATTGCTTGTAAATGGACAATATAAATAACTTGGATCAATGCATCGAGTTTCTCTCTCCAGCAACAGTGATGATGACCTTCGGATTAATCTCACGGTGGAGAGGTAAAAGCTAAAGAAATTCTCACATTTTTACTTCGGTCACTCTTTGACTTTTATTTTTGTTCAAACACTCGTATCTTTTCTTAGTAAATATAATTAAAAGGTTCACAATATCGCTGAATAAAAAAATCATCTACTTAACTGATGATTTGTCCGTTCTTCAATTTAATCTCCAAATGTTGAAATAAAAAAAAAAACTACAGCTTATTGAGAAATTTAAAAATATCGTAAAATATTGCTCGCAAATTCTAGTATTTTTTTTAATTTTTAGTATCTCTATTTATTTAATTAGTATAGTTACTCGTGTCATGCGATGCACAAGAATATTTGAAAATTATCAATATAAAATAAACACATTAAATTAAATATCAATTAATAATGTTCACAATTTAAAATTATATTACATACTTATATTGTAACTAATTAAGTCGTATTGATTTAATGTTCCATTGCACTGTAAATTACACAGATAAATATGAATACTATATATGTATGATTTATATTTTTTTGAATTATAGGCATTATGCTAAAATTTATAATAATTACTTAAAAGATATAAACATTCTTTTACCGTTAGTATTGACTTTACATGAGAAATAAAGGAATCTACTTTTTTTCGAATTATAGGAAAACGATTCGTTCTCAAATTCACTTATTGAGTAAAAAAAATCATTAATTATCAAGAGATAAAATTTGTTAGTATTAAAAATTAGTTAAAAATTTCAGTTTATTAATTGATTATCAATGACAAAAATTTAATTGAAAAAACGTTCATTAATAAATTTTACCGGTGAATAATTTTTTTTAATTACTAAATATAGAAAATTCTATTAATAATTATTATCGATTCAAAATTGTTGATAATCATTAATAATTATTGACAAATTCTAGTTATTGATGAAATTTATTAATAATTATCACGGATTAGATATTAAGTTCACGTTTTTTTATAAAATTCACGCTTTATTTTTTTAAGATGATGTATTGAGTTCGTTTATTCTTACTTTTCTAAATATTTTAAGAATCTAGTTTCAAAATATTGAGTTCGATATACTATTATTTATCAATATCATTCAAGTGATTTCATAAACCTTTAAAGATATTCATTATATTTAATCTATTAAGCAAAGTCATACTTAATTTAAATATAAATAATTCATTTAACTGATTTGATAACAAATTTTTCTAAGCAAAATAATGTTTTTTACCCTTATTATTACATTTAGTCAAATATTTCTAAGACACATTTTTACGAAACTCATTCGATATAATTGATTATTACTACAAATAATTTCTGAAAAAAAACCAAATAATTGATTATTTAATTAAGAAAGTTAATTATTTTTTAGATAATTTATTATTTGTTCTTTCATGGCTTAAAATAAATCTAAAAAATAAAAGAAAGTTATAATTATAATATAATTAATTCTTTTGTTCCTCATGTTGTTGACCGATATTTTTCTCTAAAAAATTCACAAAAGTATACTCAAAGATAAATCAGGTAACATTAATAGAGTGCACATAATGTACTATATGAATTGAATGAAACATGTTTTGATATTATAAATAATAATTAGGACTACACATGTCTGTAATTTGTAAAGCAGAAAGATAATATATAATGTGCTTGATTAGAGTTAAAAATATCAATTTTAGGGTGCTATATAGGTGATAATTTTATTAAAAAAATTCTGTGATAACTTATTTTATATATATATATATATTCTTAATGAGTATGTGCAATCAGACATTAGTTAATATTAGTCAATATATAGGATATTAGAGGAAAATGAATACAAGGAAGAAATAGTTGTGCTTATTAGTAAAGAAAGCCTCTAGATAAATCCATAAGAAGCATCGCTGCCTGAGCTACTTCATCCATTGGAGACTCTTGCTTCAAAGCTGAATCATCCCTCAAACTTACAGAAAAATCTTTCAAATGAATCCTCACTTTCTGCTCCTCAGATAATGTTCCTCTATCAGTCTTGAACTTATTCTTGAACCCTGCAAAATGGTTTCTACGACACTTCTTTTCCTTCTGATGACGAACTCTAGACTTTGCATCCATGCAACTATTCGCAGCTTCTGCCATTGCCCTTCTTGCCTTCCTCTGCCGAATGCCACAGGCATTGCAAAGTGACTACACACCAAGATGTTGTTACTTTTTAATCTATTTCTTAATTAATTTTCACAAAACTTCAAAGCATCAGATGTAAAAGAAGTAAGGGAAAACTACCTTAGGACCATAAGGACCACTCCTCCAGAGTGGGGTACTGGTTGTGTTACAATCTGCACAAACCCTAATTATATCGAATGCTTTGTTTGTGGCTAAATTATTGCTAGGTGGGCTCATCATTTTTCTCGTCAACCTCACATTTGAAGACAACCATTTTTCATACTCGTAATTTCCTCTTCTGTTCTCTTGCTCCTCTATTTCCTCTTCTGCTAGGTGGCCACACGCGCTGCTATTTGGATCCGCCATAACCGACTTATTACGTTGAGTGGACGACGTAAATTGCTGATTATCTGATGATCCACCATGAAATACAAACTTCACATCCTAATGTGAAAGATCAAAGACTATTAATATTAGTTGCACAGTTCAGACTAAAATTGAAAGACAATGAATATTTCTGCACTGATATATGTTAGAATGGAAATTGTAGAGAGTTGAAGATGAGTGGTGATTGATAAAAATGAAAAGAATAAGATCGTGCCTCTTGATCAGCATGTCTGAAGTATCTGATATCTTTGGCCTGGCTTTGGTCTAATATGTGGAAGAAGGAGTAACATGAGAGAGTTGATTGGTGATTATCAGGAGAAATGAAGAGATGAGTTTGATCTTGTATAGTAGGAGCTGGTAGGTTCAGAGAAACAGAAGTCATGGAAGGAGGAAAGAGAGAGAAAATGAACTGCATACAAGTAAAATATTCTAAAATCGGAACCACGAGGTGCTAGGGTTCTTATACAAGGAGGCAAGGGCTAAGGACACAACAGGTATCAGCCAAGCATTCACGTGAGCAATATATATATATATATATATATATATATATATATATATATATATATATATATATATATATATATATATATAAATATAAATAGTTTTTTTTATGGGAAAAAAAGTAGTTTATGTGAATACAGACAGAAAGACAAAAAGAAAAAGTGAAATAAATGTATAATGATAATAAATTTAAAAACAATTGTGAAGATGAGACAAGGAAAAATAAAGCTGTAGAATGCAAGTACTTGGAACCGACAAAAACCATATCTGCGATATTTTCAGTCCCCCCTCATAGTTCAACCCCATTATATATATTTAAAAGAACTGTATATTTATTATATTTTATAATACTTTTTCTATATAGTAATTGTGCAGAATTTATGAATTTTCTTCACTTTGGAATAATGAAGAGTGAGATGAGGATTTTGCAGATCTGAAAAGATGGATAGAGATATGGATGAAAGGCAAAACTTCTTAGTGTTGCCAAAAAGAAAATCAAGTGCTACCACTGCACCCAGTCTCGTGACAGAGATAGCCTCACAGTCCCCACACCTTTTTGCTATCAACCATGCCCGCCATTGTTTTTTTCTTTTCTTTTTCATCACTTCTATCCTTTCTGAAAATAAAGTTAAGGAACTGTTTCACGATCCTGAGTAAATTTTTCTCTTAATAAATAATTCAAAAAACTGTTAAAAATCTTACATCATTTGAAAATAAAATCAAAATCCAACTAAATTTATAACATGTAAATTAAATATGTTGACAAGTCAACTTTTAAATTTATTTAATTTTACAAAATTAATTTATAAAGTGAAATTTATATTCACTTATTACTAAAAAATTTTCTTAATTAATGATCAATTTTAGTGGTTAAAAATAAATAATCATTATAGTAACTAATTTGATATTAATTTCAAACTAAAAATTATTGGTAAGTAACATAGTTTTTATCATGAATAAAATATTATAATTGATAACTAAAATAGTTTTTAGTATAATTTTGTATATAAATTGATAATTAACATTAATTCCTAAAATTTTGGTTATAAAAAAATTGATCTTTAACAAAAGTTGTCACGGTTAAGAATTTTCTTATAGTATATATACTACAAAATCACTGTCTTTATTCGATTTAAGATTTTTAACAGGTTTCCTCGTCTTGAAATATATACGTGACTAAATATTAATTCAATAATTTGATAACAATTCGATAACGAGTGAGATGATACACTCAATAAATAATAAATTTTTTAATAAATTCTAAATCATAACTATTTTATTATATGTAAAAATGAACTTTAAATTTAGTTCAATAATAATTTTGAAAAAGTTAAATAGATTTAAACTCATTTTTCTAACGATGCATATTTTATTATTAAAATAACATATATGTATCCGTGCATAATAGGATATGAATGACATTGTGTCTTGAAGAGAAAAGAAGATGAGATAGTGTCAGTGATGGAGGCTATTTGTCTGAATATAGATGTGTGATAGTACAAATGGTAGAGTCAAAAATTTAGAGGGGCCATGGACCACGGTGGTATTCGGCTAAATGACACTACAATCGGTGGCCGATTTCATCTTTCCTCATCTGCTTTTCTGACGGAAATCGAGTCATTTGTCTTTAAGCTACAACCGCTCTAAAGGAAAGTAAACGCGGTAAGATTTTCTTATGGCAAGTGGCGTTGTGTTAGAAAAATTCCTCCAAGCAAGTTTACAATTATTTATGATTTAACAGAAACACGACAATTGATGCCTAGGATTTTAAAAAGTTGGGAGAGAATGAACTAAATAAAATAAAAATTGAAGCAAAATTCAGGTTAATTAATGTGTTTTTAGAGATAATATTCTGTTAAAAGAATTTTAAAATGACTGTTTAAAGATAACATGTAATTAAACTAGTATCGACCGATACAAAGTCGTTCTGAAAGGGCAAGTTAATCTAATTAATTGATATCAAACTCCTCCGTCTGGGCCTGTAATGAAGAAAAAACACATGCACTTTAAAAATTTAAACCTTGGCAATCAATTGTTAAAAAATGTTTTTAATTTATTGTTGTACACGATTTTTTACTTTCAATATTTTTTTAAATTATAAAACATGACTTTGATATATTAATTCCAATTTTTGAATTAATTTAGCTTCTGTAAGTTGTAACATCCCAAAAATACAGTATAAACTATATGATAGAATAATTACAATTAATCATAATTCAGATTAGTCTTAAAATTTACAAGAGCATACGGTTCTTGGCCGAACGGCCTTTACAAAAGAGTTACTCACTTAAACTATGCAGAATCAGCAAACATGACCGAACGATTTACAAAAGGAATTATCGAGCGGCCAAATAAACTCAAAAGGAAAGGTGACCACCTTACACTCAAACTAAACTACTGACCGAACGTCCTATTGTTCGGTCTTTACTTCTACTTCTACCAAATTTTCTTCTTCCAGCGCCTCTTTCAGCAGCTCGTCTCCTTTTGCTCACATCCACACGGATAATCATTGCAACGACAAGGACGGACGTACAAAACCAGACAACACAGGAAATACAGGGTAAGCTTATGTAATTTAATTCAAGTATACACATACATTTCGCATATTCAAACACATCAAATACATTTCAACATTCGTTTCAAGCAAGGCCTACTACTAGACTGACTGTCCGGACTGTATGAAATCTGTGTAGCTACGACGTTCGTGCACCCAGGTGATGTAGTAACTGGAATACTCTCATCAGCTGCCACCCGAGGTTAGTCCTATCTGTCTAAAGTACCCCTAAGGACTAGGACCTCATGCCGTTCCCACACATGACCTACCCTCCTCTACGTGAGGACGAGTACTCACGGAACATCAGGATGAACCGCCACCTAAGCATTACCACTTTCATACTTTACCATTTCAATATTCATTCATGAGTCGTTCCTCCCCGGAACGCTCGTTCAACATTCACAACATTTCATCCAACTCTTATACTCTTCATCTTTTATTATCCATCATTTTAATTTCATCTTTATCACCAATTCCAAGAACATCAAATACCGAACGTTCAGTCCTCACTCGGAACGAGGATGAACACTAGGAACGAGACTGAGAAGTATCCCGTTCTAGAATAGAATAAGACCGAGAGGGTTATTGTTAGATGTAGGAATAAACCAAATACAATTATATAATATATGACGAACGTTACTTGCAACATGAATCAGTTAAATGAACCGACTCTCGTGAGCTCGAACCAATACTCAAATAAAATATCAAGTAAGGAGGCTTTAGGCCGAATACAATGAATGTAGACACGTCAAGACGTTAAAGAACCATACTTAGAATAATTCATATACAGAAACCCAATGCCAGTCAATGACCGAACATGGTAAAAGGAAATTCTACTGAAGTTGGACGAACGCTATTTCATCAAGATTGATCAATTATAAACTAGTACAGGCGCTTGGTATAAGACCGAGCACCACTCATTACGAGTGCTTGGTGTGAGACCGAGCACTAATTAAACTTATAATAGGAACATTAATAACAATAAATATAATAAGATACGATGGAGATAGTGTTTAAGAATAACTAAATATACAAATACATATATTTACAATAATAAAGTTTATCACTGAATACTCAGATGCAACTACGCTTGACCGAACGCTCAAGCACAGTATTATCACAAGAAGACGCTCGTCCTCAACTAGGATTCTTTCCAAATGAAAGAATCAAGTTTCAAACAAGATTACTAGAAACACCGAACGGTCAAGGACCGTTCAATGACGAACGTACATTATCATAGGGAAAGTTCATATTCAGAATTCATTTACATTCAAACTCATTTCTCAGCATATAACTTCATAATTTTATACATTCATGTCATAGTACATTTCATATTCCTCATACATCAGCTCATAATAGTTATCATATACCAAATAATCCAATATCACAAAAATCATGCTTCATGCAACTCAAAGAACGTCCATGCAGCACAGTAAAATATACAAATTAAATTAAATAAGCTTCCCTTACCTTTGAGCGTGAACGAACGTTCCAAGAGGCAGAAATGGGATTCGCCTGACTAAACTTCTTCTACCCTCACGCTCAACAATCCTTTAAACTAAATCAACCAACAGACCAACTATTTCAGAATAAAACTATGGACTCATGTAACCAGAAGTTGGTTTTGCATGTGTCAGGGAACGAACGACTAAAGGAGGATAAGAACTTACCAGTTCAGACTCAAAACCGATCGGTTCAAACTGAAGCTTAGGACGCCGGAAACACTTCTACGGTGCCTGAATAGTGATTGGAGAAGAGAAAAGGTAAGGTTTCTTAGAGAGAAGGGAGAACTTTTAGTGAGAAGGAGGAGAAGATGAGAAGTTCAGAGTTTTGGGAAGAAGGGTGCATGCAGAAGAGAGTGGGACGGAGGTTTTCAGAAAAATCATTTTCTTCCCACGTCAAAACGAGCGTCCGCTCATCTGCCGACACCTGCCTTCCACTATCTGATTTCTGATCCTCATTGCTTGACACCTGACGTCCGTGCAGAGAGATTTTTTGGTGCGTTTTAATGATTCAGACAGGAGGAATTTTTGGTGCGTTTATTGAGATCTGACATAAGTGTTGATTAATGTGGTGTTAGACCCACAGTAAGTTCAATACTGATTGGGCCAATTATTGGATTTAGTTTAAAGAATTTTTATGCTATGTAATGCGTTAAAGGAGTTGTGTGGTATTAGGTTAAATTCCATGGAGATCTAGATTGGTAAAATATTGATCTGATAGGCGTTTATAAGGGGTTATACATAAGAGATAATGAGTTGGATAGTAGAGAAGAGACTTTAAAGATATGTAATGGAATTAAATAAGACGTTGGAAAATAATAAAGACAGAAAAGGAGATTAGAAATTAGGAAAAAACAATGATAAAAGGTAAGGTTGGGCATAATTAATATAAGTGTACTGAACTTTAGTTTATCTGTATTTTTTTATACTATAAAAACTAAACTATTTGTACTAAAATTAAATTATACTATTTTCAAGTTCAGTTTAAAAAAACTAAATTTTTACAGTTAACTGCAAAATCCATTATTTATTATTTAATCTCATACACGTAACTATTGGTTTACCTAAATTATCTTTATTATTTAATCTCATAATTATTATTTTAATTTTATTAAAAAATAAAAATTGACATGAAATTATTCTTTATCATAAATATTATGAATATCTTGTATTATATGGTATCATAGTTAAAAATAAAAACGTCATATATATATATATATATATATATATATATATATATATATATATATATATATATATATATATATATATATATATATAGGGTTAAATATGTTTTTAGTCCCTAAACTATTGGTCGTTTCTGGTTTTTGTCCCTCTTCCAAAGTAAGGTACAATTTGGTCCTCATTCTTTAGAAAAACGTTCGTTTTAGTCCTCAAAATTTTGTTTTTAGTCCTCAAAACGTTCGTTTTTTCGACTAAAACGAAAGTTTTTTAAAGATTGAGGACTAAATTGTACCTTACTTTGGAAGAGGGACGAAAACCAGAAACGGTCAATAGTTTAGGGACTAAAAACATATTTAACCCATATATATATATATATATATATATTTGTTTTCTTTCAAATTATTTAAAAAATTAGTTTTATGGTTAAATTAAATTATATATCTAATTTTTCTTTATAATTTATGGTATAAAAGAAAATGAAAAGTTGTGAGACAAACATAATTTAAACGTAAAAGGTTAAATATATTTTATATTTTGTAAGAATAATTTATTATTAAACTAGATATGTTTTTGTTATGGGAGTTAAAAGCAAGTTTTGAAGAAAGAAAATTAGGAAAAAGAATAAAAACATAAAAGGAAAACAAAAATATATAAAATTTATTAGAATTGTATGTTAATTTTAATTATTTGTTTATAGAAAATATTATAAAATTATTTAATTTTATTTATTTAATAAGGTTTGAAATAAATCTAAAGTATTTAACTTGAGGTTTAAGAGTAAACTTTTAAATAAAACAAACTTCTAATAATTAGATTTATTCTTGAAACTATATTAACTTGTGATAAATGATTTATGATATTCTTGAAACTATATTAACCACGTGTCAAATCATTTGCTCCATTGTTGAGTTTGACAACTATACAATTGGGTTCACTATTAAAATTACGGACCACGCTATTTTAACAACTTTTTTTAACAATTTTTTGATAATAGACGATGTGTCACTATTTTATTGATTCGTATATTTGAAACGGACCAATCACACGCTACCACATAGGTTGTTATTAAAAAGTTGTCAAAAAAAAGTTGTTAAAGAGACATTTTTCTAAAATCACACAGAGCGGACATGGCGATAGATTGTCACACTAACAATTGCTCCGGTTAGCTACAACATATTTCATACTTTAAATCTTTTTGGAAACACTCATTGGATAATTTCCACTTATCAGGAAATGACATCGTTGATAGTGTGATCGTCAACCAGCTAATATGTTTTGGTGTAAAACCACTTAAAAATGGATTTGTGAGACTGAGCGACGGTGGAGTTGCTATTATGTTCTAAGATAATGGTACTTTGACAATATTTTCTTGACAACATTTTAACATCATCTACTTGTTATTATGTGATTGGTCCAAAATTACTCTACAATCAATAATAATAATCATAAACACCAACATGGACCGATCACAGAATGACACATAGATAATGTTAAAATGTTGTCAAAAAAATGTTGTCAAAGTATCATTATCTTATATGGTTGGTAACTTACATTAATGGATTAAGAAAACCTTCTACACTAATTTATATATATATATATATATATATATATATATATATATTTCCAGCCAAACATAGTTGAAAATGATTAAAATTTGTCTTCCTTTATATTTTGAAAGCATGAAAAATGAAAAATATCATGAAGAGATCCCCCAACAAAACATATATACAATTGTATGTACTGAAGGACTATTGAAACCAAATTTTTACACACTTAATTTTGTGGGTCATATTGTCTATATTATTTTATGGTTAATATTGTGGTGAAAAATAGACTGCTTGTTCTTCTTAAGATGTTCTATGCAGGGGTTTCTTTGTTTACAACTATTGCCTTCTTCCCTATAGCGGAAGAGTATTTTTAATGCTTTTTTCATCAATTAAAATTGGTGAACTCTTAAGGCACCTAAGAGCAACCTCTTATATTTTACCAAAAGAAAATTGTTTAGACATCAAACTCCCGATATAAATATTTGATCTAGAAATTTATTCTCCAAAAGAGGTGATTGGTTAAGCATCAGACTCCTAATATAATAATTTAATAATGAAATTTATTCTTTTCTAAGAGACAATTGGTTGAGCATCATACTCTTAATATAAAAATTTGGTTACAAAACTTATTCTCCCAATATAGGTGATTTGTTGAGCGTATAAAAATTTGGTCAAGAAATTTATTCTCCCAAAAGGAGATGAGCATTAGATTTCTAATTAAAGCTATCAAAACGGGCGAACCGACCCGGTCCGGTCTACTACGGGTTGGTCACTTAATGAGTTAACCCAACCCGACTCATTTATTGGCAAGTCAGAAAAATTCGAATCCGGTCCTACCCATCACGGGAGTTGATGAGTAAATGGATTGGCTCACTCGCTCACTTAATTACAATTTTTTTAAATAAAAAAATTACAAACTTTTTATAATTCAAATCTAAAAAAATTTCACTCCCAACATGGGTGTTTAATTAATTTTGAAAATAAGGAACTTAAATAATTTTTTCAAGCAAAAACAAAATAATAAATATATAAAATTAGGTATGTGGATTGGTGGGCTAACCCGACCCACCACGGATTCATCCCACATGAGTCGGGTTTAAATGAGCCGGGTTGAAATCTGACCTGCATAAAAAAAATATTTTTTTTTCAAACACAACCCGACTCAAACTGGTGATGAGCATGATTGACCCACGAGTTGTGACCCATTTTGACAGCTCTACTTCTAATATAAAAATTTGGTTACAAAAAATACATTCTCCCAATAGGTGATTGGTTGAGCATCAGATTTGAAATGTAAAAATTTGGTCTAGAAATTTGTTCCTTAAAAAGTTATTAGTTGAGTATCAAACTCCCAATATAAACATTTGGTCGTGAAACTTATTCTCCTAACAGGCAATTGGTTGAACATAAAACTTCCAATATAAAAATTTGGTCGAGAGATTTGTTCTCTCAAGAGACAATTGGTTGAACATAAGACTCCCAATATAAAAATTTGGTCAAGAAACTTATTCTCCTAAAAGACAATAATTGGATCTATTACAAAATTGACAAACATACCAAATAGTACAAGTAATAAAGTGAATAAGTTAAGATATCATCACTCGAAAAAACTGTGGTGAACCAACACATCTTTAACTAATCATAATAGCATTTGATAAACATATATACTAACTATAGTGTCATTCTTATGGCCTTTACCTCCAAGTCTTCAATCCTTCTCATTGAGTGACATCAATTTTATACTCAGCTCCCAAGTTTATCAATGCTTTCCCAAAGCCAAACTTCCAATGACGCAGAGAATAGTGAAACAACCAAGATATTTGAACTTGGTGAAAGCAACTTTCGGATAATTGCAATACAATTCTCTTAGACTTTTATAGTCCCTTCTTCTATATGCTTTTTTTTTTTTTTCTGTAAGCAACTTCTTCATAAATCTAACATAGGAAGATATTTATAGAAAGGTCTTAAAGGAGATATTATTCTCAATCTTTTTTAATATATCAATAAATCGTGCAAATTGTTTCTTATTCTCTTTTCTTTTGAAGATTTGAGAATAAGGAAGGGGCTTAATAACACCATTTTCTTTTCTTCTGTCTTTCTCTCCTTTTTTATTATTTTCTCCCTCAATATTCTCAAAATCTTGTTCATTTTTCTCTTATTTTTTCTCATTGTTTTCACTTTTATCTCCACTTTCCTTTTCTTTCTCATTTTTCTCTTTTTTTTTTCAATTATCTAACACCCTTTCCTTTTTTTTTCACTCTTATCTAACCAATTGATCCACTTAAATATTCAAATCACGAGTAGAGACTTTTGTGTTTTTAAAATATAACTATAAATTTAGACAGCATATTTTCTCAACTATTCCAAACTAAAAAATAAATTTTACCAAACATTCTTTCCGTTTTCTTTTTAATGTTTTACAATTTTCAAAAATAAAATTCAGGTTCAATTTTCACACACACCTCTTTGAAAATTGTAGTTTCAAATGTAATTTATCATGCTAAAATAGTATTCACATCATAGATAGTATTGGAGATATCCTTAATCTTAATAGAAATACAATATTGTTGTTTTTTCAATCTCGTCACTAATTATTTAAAGACATGGATTCATGTTGGTGACTAAAAAGAGTATAATCTTTGTATATCTTTATTCAGTACAAAACAAAAGTAGGAATGTACGTGTTGGAAGAAAGAGAAACTCAAACATTACTTTATAATGTATAGAAAATGAACTATAGTCCTTTTATATAAAAATTAAACATTAGATTATATTTAATTTAAAATTATTATTTTAATTTTATAAAATTACCATTCAAAATTCACTTATACAAATTAGGATTTTAAACATTGTAGACTTGCCAATACATTAAAAAGAATTATAAAACTTATGAGGGATTATCAGTTTGTATGACATCTATATCCAAGATGATATTAATCTTAAGAGGATTCTAGATGATATTCCCAGTTAAGTTTCTAAATGTTGTTTTTCTATCCTATCTCATATTATCTCATATACGGATGGTCCTATCTCATAGTTAAGTGTGACTGTCCATCAATGGACCATTTAAATTTTGGTCCACGGTAGACAACGTCACCATAAATTATTATAGTCCATCTATATTACCAATTAAAAAAAATACAAAGCGGTGAAGGGGTTACCAATTTCTGAAAAAATAATATATACAAAGCGGTGAAACACGTGTTAGTCTCATGCACAAGAATCAAATAAATTTTCAAACACACTCAGAAATACGAAACTTGGTATTTTGGTGGGATTGTGATTTTTAATTAACTACTCTCACCTACACTCAGAGTGAATTCAGAGTGCACCGTAATCAAGACACTCAAATATCCTAGGCAAAGTAACATATGTAATGGTTTAAAATTGTAAAAACTAAGTAATATATGTACTTTAAATTCAAAAGTAACATAATGTATAGCTGATTGCACGCACATGTTTGTACTATCATGTTGGTGTACTTAACCAGTGCTCATTAGTGTTCAAACCTTACACCCAAAAGTTCATCTGTTCAATATTTCATTCTAATTTTACAATTGACTTTTAATGCACATGCAAAATTTCATTTCATTTCAAAACTAGATTGTTTGAGTCTTGAGCCTTGAAATTTATTTTCCCAGAACACCTTGGGAAGGGGTGACATATACTATTTCCAAGACTAAAATGTAGACATGCAAACATTATTTTTAATGAGACTTCAGCATCATAGTAAGTTATAATAATGAACTGACAGTAACAATATATAATTTTAAAAACTACAACTTACTATAATATGCAGTTCTAATTATTCAGCTGCCTGGTTGATAAAAAAAAAGATAAGAAACAATTTAAAGAGACTCTTGCAAGAGGAAGCCATACATTATAATTTATATGGTCATATTTATTTGAGTGATGCATAAAGAGAAAAAAAGAAGGATTAACATATGACATATTTATTTGTATATGTTATTGAAAGATTACTATAACTATATATTACTTGGATGATATATAGTAGTAGGAGATGTAGTATAGGATGTTGATAATTTTTGTTTGAAAGGGGAATCAAAAGCAATCAGTAGTGTCGAAGACCTGACTCCAATTAAGCACCCTTGCAAGCCACTCATCATCGAAATCCTTGAACTCCTCTTCCTCAGTCTTCTGGGCAACTTCAAACTCCAGAGGCTCATCCTGCTGGTCTTCCTGTCGCACGAGAGAAACATTTGAAGATAGCGTGGGTGTTGGAGAAGGTGATTCAGGGGAAGGTGCAGAAACAGTGATTTCTTTGTAAAGCTCTTGCATGACCTTTTCTATTGTTTCTTCCTTGAAATAGGATTGTCCCTCGCTCTCAAAGTCAGCGAGAATCTCTTGGAGCATGAGAGTGAGAGCTTCTTCTTCTGTGGATACAGCATTGTCTTGAACGAGAGTCATTCTTTCTCTGAGACTGAGTGAACGGAACACAAGAGAATGATGTATGAGTGAGTGAAAAATAGCAGAGTTAACGAGAGAAAAATGACACGGTGAGGTAATAGACATGGGAGGTGACGTGGTGCGAGGACAGAAATTGATGATGGCAAGGCTCCGTGTGACGAAAGCATAAATGAATTGAAGGAGTGTTTCGGTGGTCCTGTGACTTTGCACATGCTACGGGGACAAAATGTTGCACACGCTTGTCTATCACAGGCGTTCGTGTCATTTTTTTCTCTTTGTCGATAAAAGCTTAATTTAGATAAATAATTTATAATTTTTGATTTAAAATCTTAAAATAATAATACTAAATCTTTATTTTATATAAATTTTTTTATTTTTTATACATATTAATTTATATTTTTCATCAAATGCACAATTTTTTTTAAATTTTCAATTATGTTTTTTGAACTTGATTTCTAAACATAATTCAGAATCTTTTGGAAACTAATATAGGAAGAAACCTTCCCATTTTGTTATTTTAATACTTTCTGACTTTAACACTGTACATATTTTCTTTAATGATAAGATATTGATTGTTTTACTTTTATAACATCTCCTAATTATTCTTTATATTAATTATTTTTTGTCATGATATTCTTAATTATTTTATTTTATAAATAATAAATTGTATAAACTATTTTTCTATGGAAATTAGAGAATAAAAATTTTATTTTTAAAAATAAAACTTATTGTTGTTATCATAATATCTTTATTTATTAACTATTAAAGATATGAACTAAAATTGAAGAAAAAATTAATATTATTAATTGAAACAGATACATTTTAAGTAAATATAAATTAACTATTCTATTGAATGGATTGGCTACAAAACTATCCCTAAATTTCCTTCCTAAAAGGTACGAGAGATTCGAATAATTTTGGACAACAAGATTAATAATAAGTTCTTTATTTAAATTTTTTTATACAAAATTATTCATTAAATTATCGTAATTAATTTTATTTAATTTTTATATTATTTTTCAACATTAAGTTGTTTTTATCATTTATTTTATTAGAGATTTTATCTCAATTATTTATGTATTATATATGGTTGAATACCCTTTAATTGTTAACACTAATTTTTTCTTAGGACAACTTACTGCAAAACACACCTTGGATAATGTTTGTCAAGAGCATAATGTTACCCATCAAAAATTAAATGTTACCTACTAAAGTTTGAGTGTCGTTATCGAAGGTCACTTATCACCTTTTAAAGGTATATAACTGCATACCAAGGACTGAGAGCTACATGTTGAAAGCCTAGTACCATCTTTCAAAGGTTGAGATTGAGGAATACTTGTCGTGGATTATGTGTTGCATACCGAAAATCAATTACTACCTACTGAGAGTTAAGCGCTGTCGACTAAGAACCATGCACATCTTACCGAGTGTGCATCGCTTATCAAGACATCATGTCGTTTACCGATAGTCAACTATTGCTAATTGTAGGCTTCATGCTTTCTACAAGTTCCATATGTAGCCTACCAAAGATAATGATGAACCACACATTGTATAGCTTAATTAAAATTGACTAACTATCACCTTAGGTAAAGAGGGTCAATGGGCCATTGGACCCTTTCATGTAAGTTTTGGATTGACTTTTGACATTTCTCCAAATGCAACTCGCACACATCTTGTCGAGAATAAATATAATTAATCATTCTCTTTTTTCTAAATTAAAATTATAATTTATTGAAAAAAGATTATAAGTCATTAAGTATAATTTTTAACACCAATAAAAATTAATAAACACTGATAATAATTTAATTAAATTTTATTCTCAAACATAAAGTTATATCTAATTTAACAAAGATATATTAGTTGTAAAAAAATTTGAGACATTTTTTTCTTAAACATAGTTTTCTAAATAATTTGTAACACTCCAAAAATATAGTATTAAACTATAAATGGAATCATCACACATTTAATATAATAGATTAGTCGACAAAAAGGAAGTATAAAGTATTACAGTTATCAAAATAATCATAAATAAAACTTTATATATATATACTAACTAAACAAAATTATATACAAGGTAACTAACTAAAGATACTACATATTTGCAACTCTTCCATCCAACGGCTACTAAAGAGAAACCTCATCACCCTCTGCTCACATCCACCGAATAATCATAACCAAGAAATAGAAACAAAGGACACACAACAAAATCACAAACAAAAGGGTAAGCTAGATATAAAGACAATTTCATATAATAAGTTATTGTCATCATCATCATACTTAATTCACATAAAACAATTAAATCAAACATCTTAAACATGCCAAGACTTAGATTAGACTATCTGAATTTAGAATGAATGTCGAGATATGGCGGATTGTGCACTTGTGGTGGTCTCTACTGCTTTACAAAGTCATTGTCAAATGGGTTTCACTCTACCACCCTCACAAGGTTAGTCTGTACCGCGTCGTAGGCCACACTGGAAGCACCTAGACTAAGACCTCCTGCTACTTTCACCACATGCGTCAATCTTCTCTACTTGAAAATGAAAGACCATTAGAGTGTCAGGATAACCCCCAAGACTAAGCTCCCTACATTCATTCTAATAAAACTTGAAACCACACCAGGAAGTTCCATCTTGGAACCAACTTTCCCAACCTTGAAACCATTTGAAACCATATATATATATATATATATATATATATATATATATATATATATATATATATATATATATATATATATATATATATCCATTTACTTTTATATTTCATATCAACATATAAAATCACTTATCATATTTCAAAGAAGGCTTAATACCACTATTGGTCCCAATTTTTTGTCAACCTTGTTCGAAATAGTCTTTATTTTTTTAAAATGTTCAATATAGTCCTAAACATCATAATTTGTGTTCAATTAAGTCCTTTTTGCAAACGCTGTTTAAATCATTAACGACCAAATGTCCAGTCGTGCAATCAGTGAATGATATGTCATTTAACTGCTGACCTGCCTTGACTGAAACATGACGCAGCCCAATCCCCACCCAAAAAAATAGGGTTTCTGAATGCGAGGGGGAAAGGCTTCCTTACGCTTGCGTCGCGAGAGGAAAATATAATGGGTTTCAAAATGTAGGAGCGTTACGATGCGAATCTTGCTCGTGGTTGCTTGTCTACGATTTGGTTTCTTTCTACTTGATGTTCGAAAAGCAGCTTCGCGATGGCTAGAGAAGATGAAGATTGATGGAGAATGACGCTTTTGCAGCGACGATTATACTCCAATTGGCTTTTTCGTTCTCTGTATTTCCCTTTGCAGGTTGAAGACTTGGCGGAGAAAATGAACTCACGCATGGCTCGTTGTCTCGTTGCGACGATCATGGTTGTCGCGACTAGATATTGATGGCGATTCACGGTGGAGGATGGGGAAGATGGTCATGGTGGTGTTTCTGGGTGGTTGCTGGATGGAGAAGATGAATAGCGGCGGTGGTGGCGCGACCATCTGGTTAGGGTTTCGAAATGTCTGATGATGGAGGTGCGAAGATGGTGGCTAGCCGTGAGCGTGGCAGTGGCGGTTAAGGTTAGGTAGTGGCTAAGGTTTCTGTGTAGGGGAAAATTAGGGTTTCTAGAGGTAGGAAATGATGATGACGTGTCAAGGGTGATGTGTCACTAATTGCACAGTTGGACATTTGGCCGTTAACGATTTAAACAACGTTTGCAAAAAGGACTAAACTGAACACAAACTACGATCTTTAAGACTACATTAAACATTTTAAAAATATTAGGACCATTTCGAACAAAGCTGACAAAAATTAAAACCAATAGTGGTATTAAGCCTTCTAAGAACCATAAACAACCCAACAAGTCATTGGAAAACACGTAAAACACAAGTATATGAACACACAAGTGGCGCTTAGGCGCTCAGAAGCTGGCACTCAGCGCCCTAGCTTCTGTTTTCAAGCGCTCAGCGTCCTGGCCACTGGAAATGGGCGCTCAGGCGCTATCAGCAAAATTATACTCTTTTTGGATCACTTCACACACTTACCTCACAACTTTGAATGATTCTTAGGACTCTCTAAATACCCTAAAATATCTGAAAACACATCTATAACTCCATTTGACCATTTGAAACCAAAATCACTTCTCTAAACTACCCAAACTCTTTTCTGCCTCTTCTAACACCTATATCAGCAAACTAACATCATGAACAAGTCATAATACACTAAATAGCACACTTCAACACCTCAGTTTTCTCTCAACTTTACTACTTTCATTTCCAATAATTAAAACTTCCAAAATTGAACTAAAAGTACCCAAGAGCTCACCTATTATAGAACTAACATTCCACACTAGAGTTTTCTCATTAAATGTCTAAACAAGTAATAATAAGTCTACTAATAGACTCCTAACTTCCCAAAACAACTCAAAACCCTTACTTCAAAATTTCTCTACTCAAAGCCTCAATTTTGGACCAAAAACATGTAAAAACACACTCATCAACCATTTACGGCCTCATACACAAGATTTTATTATTTTGAGATTTTTCCACAAATCTTAAACAACTTCACAACTGACCTCAAACTGTTGTTTCACTCAACTAACAAGTTCCTAAAAAACTCACCTATATCAAAACCCCATTTTTAGGCTTAAAACCCAAGAATTTGATCACTACTCATCCCAAACACTTTGAATTTAGTTTCAAACACCAAAGCAACTTCATCACACACAATCATGACAATATTAAGCATATAAATCACGCCATTCCAAATATACAAACATCATACTATCATTAATCATCATTTAAACCCAATTAGTATTAAAACGATTATCACAATTTCATTTAATTTATCTTATCATACATAGAGATACTAAATTCAAACTACAAACATAATCTAAAACAAGGTCTAGCTTCCCTTACCATAGAAAGAACCCTCATTCCTTGCTTCCACAACAAGAAATTCTAGAAAAGCCTACAAATCATCAATCGATGATCAGAATCAAACCTTAGAATCTCAAATTGACCAAGAATCAAGAAAGAAGCACATTGGATACATGCAAAACAAATTTTTCTACATGATCATAGGTCGAAGAATAAAAGGAAAAAGGATAGAAACTTACTTGCTTTAAACAAAGAACTAATCGGGTAAAAGTGAAGATTATTCTACCATGATCTCCTAGGTATCTCTGGATTGTGAAATAGATGATCAAAGAGTTAGAACTCTTAAAGAGATGATAGAGAATTCAAGAAAATAGTGTTTAGAAAAAAAGGGTAAAGTGTTTAAAATAATGAGACAAAAATTCTCTTTATTTAATCAACTTATTTTTAAATTTATAATGCTTGGTCTCATTATTTTAAAACACCTATTAATTATAATATTCTATTTTATAAGTTTTCACATAATTTAATCGATAACTTAATAGAGATATATTAGTACAAAAAAAATTTTCTTAAACATAAAAAAAGATTAATAGAGTAAATACTAAAATTGAAAACCTTCCTTTTAAGTCTAAAACGAGTATTTTATTTGATTTACCATTGAACCAGTCTTCTAAATGAGAAAGAGTATTTAAGGAAAGAAGGTGAGATTCTTTCTTTACTTAAGTGAGGTGATCTGAGAGTATTTTATTTGTTTCACCGTTGAACCAGTCTTCTAAATGAGAAAGTGTATACAAGGAAAGGAGGTGAGATTCTTTCTTTACTTAAGTACTTAAATGAGGTGATTTGAGAAATAAAAATGTAATTACCAAATGGTCCTTGACTTTTTTAAAAAATTTACATCTTTTTATCTAAGATAATTAATAATCTTAATAATAATAATAACAAGAACAATAATAATAATTTATAATAATATTAAATAACATTAATGGAGAAAATAATACAACATCTAAATAAAATACTAATAAAATTTGTAATGACAAAAATAATTAAATAATAATAGTATTAATTTTTTATAATTCAAAATGTAATTAAAACTATTTTTAACCAATCACATTTTATTTTAAATTAATTACACTTATTAATTCTTTTTATAAATAAATCATCCAGGTTTTATTTTAACTTAATTATAATTACTTACATTTAATTTTCTATTAAGTTTTTATTTATAGCCTAAATTTTTAATACTAGAATAATCAAGTTCTCATGAGTATTTCCTAGAATCTTAAAAAAACATTTTTAAAAGTTAAGTGAAATTGTTTCTTAAGAAATTTAAAGTAAATCCAAGTTGTTTTTAAAGTAAAGCATATAATATTTTGTTTCTGCTTCTGTTTTTTATAAGTTTACAGAAATATTTTAAAAATTAGCTTTTTTTATGTAACAATCAAATTAAACAAGACCAGAATATTCCTTAAAAATAATTGAAAGAGTTCGATCATTAATTAAAATAGTACATTGAAACAAACAATAGAGTAACTAATAAAATAAAAGTTCTAATGGACCAAATAGGAAATATGTATAACTATATACAAAATATAATAAATATAAAACTTTTTGAAGTTCAAAAAAGGAAATTCAATATTTTGTGACTTTTTTCATTTGATATGTGATGGATTAAAAGTGTAATGAGGGATCGATAATTCCAGGAAAAGATATAAAAGAGAGAAAGAAGACAACATTTTCAAAGTAATAAGATTTTGTAATCCTTAAAATTTTTCATAGTACGTAGTAAGATTTTGTGATTCTTAAAAATATCCAAGAGAATGTTTGTTTAAAAAAAATGTTAGGTTTGATTTTATTAAATTTAGATCAAATCAATGTAAAAAATGGAAAAATTATAGATTGGTACATTCTTAGATGAAAAGGAGTGACCACGGTAGGATTTAAAGAAATTTTGATCGATTATAGTTCCCTGACGAGATCCCTATTTCAATGAATTTTGTGTAAACTCAAGAGCTAGCAATAATCAGCAGGTTGAGACATGGTATTTTAAGATTACCTGGTATGAAATTTAATTTGCGTTCTTGTTGTTAAGGAAAGTATATTTGAATTGGATAGCTGGGAAGAGAAAGGAAAAGACGAGAAGAAAGATGAGATATTGAACAATTCTAGATTATTTTATTTTAGTATACACATGACAAATACGAACGTAAGATTTTAACATTTTTTTTCAAAAGAATTTTCTACATGTTCTATTAATCAAACTTGACGTCAAGAGGAGGCAACTTCTTGATGGTGACGGTCAGCACACCATTCTGGTCCATGACAGATATGGCATCAGAGTTGGCATCGTCTGGAAGCGTAAATCTGCGCATGAACTTTCCGACTCTTCTCTCCGTAATCAAATACTCAACCCCTTCTCTCTCCTCCTCCCTCTTCTTATAGCCGCTAATGATTAACACATTGTCCTCCTTTACCTGCACCTCAATGTCCCCAGCTTTCACGCCAGGCATGTCGATCACGAACACGTAACGATTCGGATACTCCTTAACATCAGCATAAGTGGCAACCATTACTCTTACATCTCCAACGTACGTCCAGAAAGATTTGCAGAATAATAGTAGGGAGTTCCAGACGATTCCGTACTTAATTCCCATGCTTGCTTGTTAGAAGGTACAGATGCCAACTCTTCATTTCTTAAAAACAAAAGTCAAAATTAATTAGTCTTTGGGCTCCCATTCTTCATTTTTGATATAAAGAACAATTCAACCATTATCATGTTATTTTCTAGATTCTTCTCTGTCTACCTTTCGTGAGAAAGAATCAGCCGAAACTTGAAAGAAACAAACTTTATCTGCAAAAAAACAAAAAAGATTAAAACCCACAAAAATAAAAGAGAAAGAGAGAGGGGGAAACAAAGCTAACACTCGTTATCTCTACGCACAAGAAATATTGAGTAAAAGAAAAGGGTTGAGAAAGAAAAGAAACCCAGGAAAAGCAAAGTCTCAGGAATCACAAGAAGCCCTCAAAAGATAACACCCTTTTTTTCACATTACAGCATGAGTTGCCTTTCGTCCAATAATAATAATGATAAAATGAAAGAAAGAAAGAAAAAAGGTAAAAGAAATAAAGAAAAAAAAGAGATTCATTACCTGTTGTAAAACCTGTATTGGAAAAGATATTTTCTTCCGTAGTTTGTGCGTGCTGAAGAATCGGATGATGCAGTGCTGAAGAATCGGATGATGCAGTATTTATGGAGTGGTTTTGACCACGTGCACTGTAGTCTCCCTAGGTTTGTGCTTCCAGCGTTAAATTCTACATTTTTTTCACATCTTATGATTACTTTGTTTAGATTATTTAATTCATTTATCATTTGAAGTTAAAAATGATTTTATATATCTTCAATGCTTAAAGAATAAAAATATATTTAAATTTATAAAATAAAAACCAGACAAACTCTAAATTTAAATAATAGGTAGAATTTAATAGAGAGAGGTCTTGGAAGCTCCATTCTCAACACCAAGTGGAAGGTCATAAATCGTAATAACTTTGGTTTTTCTTCATTTCTACTTATTTCTCAACACGATGTGTTGTGTATTGTTGATTTTAGCAGAGGCAACGAGAATTGGTTTATATGATTGCCTATGATATCCTTTTCGGCAAGGTGAGGTGTTTTTTCTGTTGTATGGGAGGACTCCTAGTTCTACGACTTCTGGAAATTACTCGGTATGTTCGTGTCAATACGCTTAGACTGGATGTTGATTCTGCCTTGCTTGAACTTCAGAAAAATTACTCGGTAAATTCATCAATATATTTCTGATGATCAACATTTTATATTTTAGTCAAAATTTCTCATGCAATGTAACTTGATAAGACGATTTTAAAGTAGAATTGAGCTATTTACTCTGAAATTAGAGGCGAAGTAAGTATGCTACATTTACTGTTTAACAGATTATTCTGTTCATATTGGCCAAATTCCTTCTTAGATAGTTGGTCATCCTATTGGTGATTCAGGAATATTGAAGTATACCATATTTAATCTGTTCTATTGGGTCTACTGAATATTTTGTTTTGGCTTCTATTTTTTAAAAATCTTCTTTCTCTTAATATATTAACTTGAAATGTTTTTGCTTAATTTTACTTGTATAAATCCTCAGGAAATTTTAATTTTGTAGGATTGCAAAGAAATGGCCAAGGTTACCATATGTAAATTAATTACTAGAATATAAGTGAACAACCACTCTGTATGTATTTGGCATGTGCTTGCTGCCTGCTCATTTTAACTGCCATGTTATGAATGTTCAATTTGTAAATTAAATTATAACTACAGAAATCAGTGTTAAATAAAAAAAGTAATGTTGAATCCTTGAGATATTTTGTTAGCTATTCCAATCCTACTAATTGCACACCTCAAATGTATTTGAAGGTTATTGATGCGTGTGCAGCACCGGGAAACAAAACTATTCACCTTGCTGCCCTTATGAAGAGTAGGGGAAAGATTGTAGCATGTGAGCTGAAAAAAGAAAGAGTTAAGCGATTGAAAGACACTATAAAGCTATCATGGCTTCTAGTATCCTTTGATGTTATATCTATGTGCTTACTGATAGCCTTTTCAATGTCACAACAAAAATAAGTGTGTTGGATGTTTTTTAAAACGACAGGTTATGCTAGTTGTCTAGAATCCAGGTCTCTTTTCTGCATTTAGTGTCTCCACCGCTGACGAGCATTAAATTCTGAATTATTCTTTTTTAGTTAATTTTTGGTTGGTGGTTCTAACTGTCAGACTTAACCCCAAATTCAGACATACAAGTCCTGAATGAGGATTTCTTGAACATAAATCCCAAGGATCCTTCATATTCTAAGGTGAAGTATATTTCCTAATATGTAGGTAATTATTTTTGTTTAATGGGGTATATTGGGGTGGCTGCTAATAGTTTGACTGATCTTGTATTATCAAACTAGACCTAAAGATCAGCACGTCTGCAGTTTTCTTGTAAACTTCAATAATTACAATTTATGAAATGTTTTTTAAGTTCTGTGCCAATGTAATTTTTCATTGCAAAAAGGAGTTAAGGATATGTTTTGTTGGTCCTTTGTATGATGAAGTTTTGTAATCTGCTGAATGCTTCTCGTAACTTCGATTCTGAAAAACATGTACACCAGAGTAAAAGAGAGATGTTGTCTTTCATTCGTATTTTCTCCTATTTAAGGAGTTAAGCCTCACTAAACGGCCTATCCTCCTGTTGTAAGAGCATATATTTTTTTCTTATTAGAAGAATTTACTCATTTTACCGAATAGCTAATCCTTATGTTGTTAGAACCTACCCTGTTTATTTTTCGAAATTCAGTGATAGCCTCTCAGGTTTTAGGTTTTTATCAATCGGGTAAGGAAAATACAACTTGTATAGAGTCGTTTGTTAATTATAGTACACTGTCATGTATAAGACCTGGTTTCAAGTATGGGACACATTTTTAAAATTTTAATACCAGATTAAGTATGAATTTTATTTCCTTCTTTGGTATGATGATTGTGTTTTTAACAGTAAGCTTTTGACTCCATAGCTCAGGATACTGATATGGAAAGATTGAGTAAGTTTGCAATTTTCCAGAGAAAGGCTTTTGAGCATGCTTTACTTTCTAAGTTAGTTAGTTTCTTCCTGTGGCAGCTTAGACATCAGGCCCAAATTGCGAGCGAAGACATCAATCCAGCTCCAAGGAAAAGCATGCAGTAAGAGGCTATCTGTAGCCTGAAGTTACAACTCATTCTCTTGCTAAGAAAATCCGCAGCTATCAAATCTACCAAAGCCATATACACCAAAATCCCCGCCGATAAGGAATCCAGAATACCTTCGGTGATGAGTGCACCGGGGCTGTAAGGGTTAAACCTTGAAGAAATGGCCGTTCCGATCGAAACACCCAACGGTGTAGTCAATGCAAAAAAACAAGCCATTATGGTTGCTGAGGAGGCTTTAAACTGCGCTTGGGAAATGCACCCTCCAAGCGCAAACCCTTCAAAAAACTGATGAAAAGACAACGCCGCAATCAGAGGCCTTATGGTACAAGGACTTTGAGAAACCCCAAGAGACAACCCGATGATTACCGAATGTGACACAATCCCAAGCTCCAACACCTGCAATGCAACCCCAGTTACGCACACTTATACGCATTTTCTTCCTTCACTCGCGCTAATAATCATTACCAGTTACATTAAATACAACCAAAACAGAGATATTTAATTATTTACCTGAGAAACCACGACGTGTCGAACGTCGGTTTCTTCGACATCTTCCATGTGGGAGTGGCCGTGGAGGTGACCGTGACCGTGTCCATGGGAGTCAGCAAGCGCATTATCTTGTTCCTTCTCGCCGCCAATGCCATGGCACGAGTCATGGCCATGGGGGTGGTTATGTCGATGATGCGCGGCGTGTGCATGCATCCCCACGATGTGCATTCCCCCACTCTCTTCTTCTCCAAACACCTTCCCTCCGGATTCGGACGACCCGACCCGAGACTGCTCCTCCGAGGGACGGTTGAGCCCCTGCTTGCGCTCGTAGTATTGCGTTCCCACGAAATCGAGGAGGAGAGTGAAAAGCGCGGCCATCATGGCGAAGAAGCCGGTGAAAGGGAATTTGGACCACGGGAACGAAGGCAGGCACGGGTGCTGGAGCGCGTCGGTGGCATCAGAGAGCATGTGGACGAATCCCGTGGCCAGGATCACCCCGGCGGCAAAGGCCTTGGCACCGACGAAGAGGTTGCCGTCGGTGCGGAGGAAGCGGCGGTGTTTTCCGACGAGGGGGATCGCTATTCCGGCCATGCCGGAGAGGAGAATGGAGGCGATGGCGACGAATTTGAGAACCAACGCCGCCGACTCGTCTCGGCACTGATCGAACTCAGCGCCTGCGCAGGTGGAGTTGGTCATCGATTCCAGAAGGTTGTGGAAGAAGGACGGTTTCTCTATTTTGGAAAAAGCAGCGGCTCAAGAGTTTAGAAAATAATCGATTGACCTATAAATATATACCAATTGAATTAATGATAAATTAAAATTTACGATTCGCTTACATGGTGTGTGTGTGTGTGGATTATTGAATCGAAAAATGATTATTACCTGAAAAGAGAGAAGTGTTTCCAACCAGTTGGTGGAGCAGCGGCCACAAATCCTAAAAAACAGAGAGAAAGAAGAATGATTATCGATTACATCGAAGGTTACATGGAAGGTTACATCATGGAAGGTGACGTCGAATAAAGAGAGAAGCAGAAAGAAACCTCGGTAAAAATCATGGGAGTGAGGGGAATTTGTAGGGAAAAAGAAGGAGAAGGTTGTGGGATGAAGATAGAGAGTGGAATTGAATAGTATAAATAATAAAGTGGAGAAGATAGGGATTGAGATCGGAAATTGGATGCCAGGGAGGGATAGAAGAAGCTTGTTGGCGAAAATGAAGAAGAGTGTCGTCATAAGGATGAGAGAGAGAGGTAGGAGAGTCAGTTGTGGATTCTTCGCTTCCCTCTTTTTGCAATCAAATGAGCGCGAGAGTGTCGACATTCTTGCATCACCTATAATATATGCTACTCACCTTTTTTTCTTTTTTTATTTTATTTTAAATCCTTCCTATTAAAATATTACCAGATTCTCTTAAATCCACCATCTCCCCACACATCTCTCCTTATAATATATTTACGCTTATAACAACTATAATTATTTAAATTTAAAATCTATATAATCTATTACTTTAACTATGACATTTTCTTCTGTAAAAGAAACGACATTTTCTTTATTAGGCTATGTTTAATTATGCACCCCGAAACCTCAATTTTATCAATTGAAAGATAGAACCAGAATGATAAAAATCTTGTAGTCTACGTTATCTCATTACGACATTCCCACCTTTGACCGTTTCTCTTCCGTTTATTGAAGAGATAAAAAGTAGAAAAAGAAAGTATTAAATTTTAAAAAATTGAATGTTAGATCATTTTATTTTTATACTAATGCTTACTATTATTTTTTAATTTTAATTTTAATTATTCATTTATCAATTATTATTATAATAAAGAAGTAAAATATAATACAAAAATATATCATCATAATTTATTAAAGATATTTTTTAATAAATTAAGATTATGATATCTTAACAGCATTTTTAATAATTTTTTGATAATAAATCTTGTATTACTATTTTATTTCTCGATATATTTTAAAGAAGTTGTCAGAAAAGATTTTTGAATAAATTATGTATTGAAAAACACTTAAAATTACCCATTGTAGCAGCACAGGAGCCTGGAAATTACCTTCACATCTTTTCACATACCCCTGCTATTCAACTCAAGCAAATATAATTGAATAAAGGTATTTGCACAACTTTTATTCTTTATACAAAATTAATTATAATAGTATAAATTTTGAATTAATAAAATAATTTTAATATTATAGTATTATAAAAAATTATCTATTAATTTTATAAAAAAAAAATATGGATTACAAAACATCTTTACTCAACCTAATTTCCTCGTTTTTTACCCTAAGAACATCTTAAAACGAAAGGAAGGCGGAGTTATAAATTCATAGAACTAAAACTTAGTTTAATAACAATGATTTAATAAAATAAAATAAAATTTACTGTCCAGTTGTTGCTCTACGACATCCTCACATAGTTAATTATTTTTTAAAGTACGACATTTTTTCTACAGATCTATGGTGTTTGGTTGGTAAAGACAACAAGCTGCATTCCGCATTGTATAACTTTTCAAAGAAACCAATGACATAACTATGAATATGACAAGTTTACCACTGTTTTCCCATTGTTTTGTTACTCCTCCTGAATGCAATAGAAACTGCTGCACTAATTAACGAAGAAAAAGTACAAATAAAATGAAAAAAGAAATACTTTTATATCCATGTCTTGAATAAATAAAGTATTTACGTAATATCAACAAACAAATTTAACTACAAAATAGAGAATGTTAAAAAACATCTGATATTTTTGTAAATAAAAATTTTCAGAATTATATTTGTTTGACGTCAATTGGTTATAAAACATCAGATATTGAGAAGGATGTTTGACACAAATCTGAAAATGTATTTACGTATGACGTCGAATGTTCAAGAATTAGACGTTAAAAGGTTATAAGATGTCGAATGTACTAGAATAAGACTTTATATCTTAGTGAATTCAATAAAAGTTTTAGCACATGACCCCTTCTTTGCTCAAATTTTTCTTGAACGAAGTTTGACTACCAACACATGTAATTTTTCTTTCATTTGATACAAATGCATATTGATTAACTACTTTTAGCTATGATTTTTTGTTTTGACAAATTATTTTTGTGTTCTTCTTCTTCATAGGCTTTTCTCTCCCATTGACAACACTTTATTCCTACGAACCTATATTTTTTAAGGTTAGTTTTCATTTTCGTTTCCTTTTTCAAGAACTTGTTTGTTGAACTTTGTTGTTGTTTGTTGTTCATAGTACACTACACGTTATATATCTAAGCTTTAGTGTAAAACTAAAAGTATATTGAAAACAACTCCAAATGACCTGAAAATTTGTTCAAAGCACCAAAATATCACCAGAAGCCCCCACAAAATTTATAATCAAAATTCAAAATGTAACTATTTTAAATATTTTTGCAAAGTTTGAAAAAAAACAAAAATAATTTTTTGAAAAATAGAAAACAATGTTTTCTAGAGAATCTAGAAGGATTAGCTAGCCACTCGAGCTTCCACGGTATCAATTTTTTTTTCTACCCAAAATCCATGTTTAATAATAGTAAATCGGACAACCGAAGCAAATGTTATGGTCGTTTAAAAATTTATAGTTGTTCACTTTCCAAATAATAGACTTAAAGCAAGTGTTTTTTTTTTTTCTGAACTAGGGGTTTTAAAGGAGTGGTAAAAAAAATACAACCAAAACCAAAATCATAGCTATCAAAATCAAAAATTAGAAGTTAATATTACAAGTTAATATTACTATTGTCATAACTTTTGTATTTTTGTTTATCGTTCATAGTTCATGCTATATAAAATACAAAAAATAAATTATATTTATTATTTTTCTGTTTTTCAAGTCTCATAGTTATAAAAATGAATCACAATTAATTAAATAAAAAAAATAATAATTAACATCACACAATGACAAAATTCGATATTAATTAATGTCAAATATAAACAAATATCCAATGTCAATCTACTCAAATTGTTTTGTATCAGAGCGTTAATTAACGATAATTAATGTTTGATATACCTTAAAGGAAAAAAAACACAAATGTCAAATGACTGTGTTGCACTAATGTAAATTAATTTTAATGTTTTATTATGCAGTATTGTTGTTCACCCCACTTACAATACATTTAATAGAGAAAGAAAATGAACGAGAGGTAAATGCAAATAGGTGCAAATAAACGAAAAAGTGTTTAATTAAAATATTTTTAAAAAGGAAAATATATGAATAAAAGAAAAGTAAAAAAATAAAGTTGCAAGTCTCGATGTTTTAAAATTTGTTAATATGCAGTTTTCTCAGGAACGTTTATCTATGGTTTAGATGATTGGTAGAGTTTGATGGAGTGTAAAATCACATTAAAGTAATCAATATGAAGAAAAATACGAGTATATTTAGATCTAAATGAGTATATAAAGGTAAACTCAAAGTATGTAAGAAAGTATTAGTTTTATTAATAGAAATATGTTTTATATATTATGGATAAATTTTATTAATTTGTTGTGTTGTCGTGAAGTTAACAGAGTGATAATTATGACACAATAATGCATATCTAAGATATTATTTCACCCTAAAATATAAGAATTTGAATGTGTTACGTTATGTGGAAAAGTGACATAATGGTTTATATAGCTTCAGGAGAGAAAACATTATTTACGGGATGTTCATAGCAATTATATGGTGCATAAGAAATTAAAGAAATGATATTTTATTTAGAAAAGGTAAGTTTGATGTAGAAGAAATATTATGTAATATTTTTTAATAGAAAAAAAAGAAAAGAATTGAGGAGAAGAATACCTATAAAGGAAGAAATAAGTGAGAGTGAAGAGAAAGAGAGAGGTCTATGGAGGAAGAAAAAGGTAAGAGAAGTAAGTATGTGTGGTAAAAAAAAAAAGAAGGAAAGAGAATGCCCGCTGGTGGAAGTAAGTTGAATGAGTTTTTCTCTCTGCATCTTTCATATACTCCATATTTTCTTAAAATCTTAAAACTTTGCATTTCAAAAAACTTTATATTCTACTTTTTTTTCCCAATAAATTTTAAAATTTGTTAAAAAAAATTCTTCAACAAATTTTAAGATTTGTTAAAAGATTTTTCAAAATTTTAACAGATTTTGAAATTTATTAAAATGTTTTTTTTTATTTCAAAATTTTTTAAAGAAATTTTCAAACACTTCAATAATTTTCATGAAAAAGATTATTTTTAGAATATAAAGTTACAGATAAAAATATGTGAAAATGTGAGGAGAAACACTCCAGATGAATGGGTGGTGCTCCCTCCACCTCCCATTTATTATTTTGTCCCTCAGTAAAATTTTATTTTTAGGATTATTATTTTTTAATTTTATCCATTCAGAACCTATTTCATTAATAACCTATTCTAGTCCCGTACATGAGTAAAATATTTTTCTTTCATTTTAACATTATATTTCTTCCTTTCTTTCTTTTGTCGTTGTGCAAGTTACAAAGATTGGTGGTGGTGGAAAGAATTATCAAGCAGTCTCCCTCTCGTGGTGCAGTGCGTGAGTGATGCAGTGCGTGGAGTGCTTCCTCGTATTCGAATAAACCATGAAATAAAATCCTAAAATAAAAAACGCAACCTTTAAACGGATGTCAAAATCCTTCAACGGATGTCAAAATCCTTCAACGGATGTCAAAATCCTTCAACGGATGTCAACATCCGTTTAAGAAAAAACGGATGTCGACATCCGTTTTAGCTTAAACGGATGTTGACATTCGTTGAAGATGTCACCTCCCGGTTTAAAGGTTACGTTTTTTATTTTAGAGTTTGTTTTATTAGGGAATATCCGTTGAAGGATGTCACCTCCGTTGATGTATACTTCCTCACAATGGTTGATGCTCTGGACGTTCCTCGATGTTCCTCCAACCACGGCGGTGACGCTCCTTCACACCACGGCGACAATGGAAGCTTTCAAACAAAAAAAAACTGGGAAGAAAAAAGGAATGGAAGTGCGGGAGGTGGGGAGGTGAAACAAAAAGGGGGAAAGGGGAAGAGAGTTCCGTGGGTGGGTGCTGGGAAAGTAAAATTAGGGTTTCAAATTATTTAAAATAGGGTAAAAGTAAAAATCTTTTTAACTTAACGATATAATTGTATTTAAAATAAGGTTTAATTCTTTCGAACATCCCTATTTCTGTAGGATCGTCTCAAGTAGGTCCTCGTATTGTAAATGTTCTCTATTAGGTCCCTTATTATGAAAAATTGAATCAATTTAGGCCTTACCGTTAGTTCCATACTAACACCGTTAAAGGGGGTGACACGTGTCAATTCGTAGTTTTTTGGATTTTTTAATTATATTTTTATTATTTTTATTTTTATTTTTATTTTATTTTTTATTGTTTTAAAAGTAAAATTTAAAAATGCCACGTGTCAAACTGATAGTGTGCCACGTGGCAATGACAGTGTGACATGGCACTGACAGTGCCACATGTCATTGTCAGGCCACGTGTCATTGCATTAGTCTCAATTTGGTCCCTGTATTTTTTATTATGTTGTAATTTGATCCCTGTATTTTTATTTTGTCTCAATTTAGTCTTAATTTTAAAAATTAAACAATTTTTTCCCTCCTCAAATTCAAACAAAATTTAAATTGTATATAAATCTTAACAAATATTTTATTAAAATTAATATTTTTAATAAATATTTTTAACAAGATTAAGTTTAATTATATTTATATTTACTTAATCATAGAAATGTTAATTATGTTATTTAAATATATCTATAAGGGTTTAAAAAAAGAGTGACATAACATGCTGGTGTTATGTTATGTTATTTAAATATATACAATTTAAACTTTGTTTGAATTTGAGGAGGGAAAAATTGTTTAATTTTTAAAATTAAGACTAAATTGAGACAAAATAAAAATACAGGGATCAAATTAAAACATAATAAAAATACAGCGACCAAATTGAGACTAATGCATTGACACGTGGCCTGACAATGACATGTGGCACTGTCAGTGCCATGTCACAATACCATTGCCACGTGGCACACTATCAGTTTGACACGTGGCATTTTTAAATTTTAGTTTTAAAAAAATAAAAAATAAAATAAAAAATAAAATAAAAAATAAAATATAAAATAAAATAAAAAATAAAATAAAAAATAAAATAAAAAATAAAAGTAAAAATAATAAAAATATAATTAAAAAATTCAAAAAAATCATGAATTGACACGTGTCATCCCTTTAACGGTGTTAGTATGAAACTAACGGTAAGGCCTAAATTGATTCAATTTTTCATAATAAGGGACCTAATCGAGAACATTTACAATACGAGGACCTACTTGAGACGATCCTACAGAAATAGAGATGTTCGAAAAGATTAAACCTTAAAATAATGTGGGAAGGTGAAGGAAGTATAGGATGGTGGTAGAGGGAGCAACACCTCATATGAATATATGAAAGCCCATTTAAAAACTGCCTTGAATGAGTGGACCTTATGCAATTACTTCCTAGACCCCTCAAATTTCAACTACACCCCCATAAAATATGTGAAATTATGAAATTAACTTTACGGGTTTTTTAATCTAAACCTAATGTGTTTTATTCTTTTCTTCTCCTTCACTGGACAGTGCAGCGGCGCGTCAGTTTCCCCATTCACCGACCTTCACATTGTTCTACACCCTCAAATCAACATCCATGAAATTTTCTCCCAACCAAACACAAATTCAAGGAAAATAGTAAGAGATACCAAAAAGAAGTTGCAGATGCAGAGAGATCGGAGTTGGAGATGCAAATGGCCTCTTCAGAAAGCATATCTATGCTTCCGGATCTCTCCTTCCGGAATCGATACCACATCTACTCTGAAACTTTATTCCGAAACACATTTTCAACAATATCTGAATTCAGTTTCCGGGAGAGTTATGGATGTTCCACCTCAAAATGATTTTTTCCAAACGATACTTTTACTCTACCAGAAACACAAATGCAGAAAATCATTTCTCCCCTCCCAAACCTATTCCGGATCACATTTTCTGGAATTGCATTTCTCACCACCACCTTCATCCCACAAAGCTTTCCAGAAAACCCCATAGAAAAACACTCTAAACCAGTTCATCACTGTCTCAGATCTTCCACAAGGATAAAGTAAAATTCCAAAAATTATGGGGTGCATGTAGAAATTGATGGGGTGCATGAAGCAATTGGCCCAAAGTTATTGTTGTTTGAAAGCAGAAAGAGAAATGGAAAAGGTAGGGCAGTTGCTCCCTCCACCACCACCGAATGCTTCCTGCACCACCCCATACCAATTTTGCCCTTCTCTAAAACGGATATCAACATCCGTTTTACCTTCAACGGATGTTGACATCCGTCCATTCACAAATCCTATATTTTAATTTATTGTTATTATTTAAAAAAAAAAAAATCTTCAACGGATCCGTTAACGGATTGCCACATCCGTTTTAATAAAACTTTTAAAACTACTTTGATTATTATTTAAATAATAGTATATAACTTAAATTAATAATAATTATTTTATTAAATAAAATAAAATTAATTCATAAATAATTAATTAATAATTTTAAATTAATTAAATAATATTTATATATTAATTTAAAATATAATAAATTAAAATCTGAAAATTTAAAAAGAAAAAACTTTCCGATTTAATAAATTTTTAAAATCTTCAACGGATGTGGCGACATCCGTTAACGGATTGCCACATCCGTTTTAATAAAACTTTTAAAACTATGATTATTATTTAATCCGTTTTAATAAAACTTTTAAAACTATGATTATTATTTAAATAATAATACATAAATTAAATTAATAATAATTATTTTATTAAATAAAATAAAATTAATTTATAATTAATTAAATAATAATTTTAAAAAAATTAAATAATATTTATATATTAATTTAAAATATAATAAAATAAAAAGCTAAAAACTTTAAAAAGAAAAAAACTTCAATGCGTTTTAATAAATTTTTAAAAAGTATTTTAATTATTATTTAAAATAATAATACCTAAATTAAATTAATAATAATTATTTTATTATAAAAAATAAAATTAATTTATAAATAATTAAGTAATAATTTTTAAAAAAAGTAAATAATTAAAAAACTTAAAAAAACTAAAAACTTAAAAAAGAAAACTAAACGTAACGGATGTGGCACATCCGTTGAAGAATTTTTTCTTCAACGGATGTCGACATCCGTTCAAGAGAAAAGGAGGAGGTGTAGGATATTTTAGAATACGAAGGATAATTTTGGAATTTAAAAGAAGTGTGGTGGTACAGGAAGCAATGTGTGATGGTGTGTAGGGAGTAACTCTCAAAAAGATAGAGACGTTGATTTCATGGCGACGTGGGACCTACCTAAATCAAATCAAAACGGCATTTTTATATTATTTATTTGGTTTTGAAGGAAGAACAAAAACTAGGAAGTCAAATCAAAATCAAAAGCACAGGCGAAGTGAAACCCCTGAACGCAAACGACAATATTTCTCTTGGCAGTGTGGGGACACTGTTGTTGTGTTCGGTGTGCAAACAGACGAAACACTGTTTCTCCAAACCCAAGCAGCCCAGCTTCTTTCTTTCTTCATACCTTGAAGACGCAAAATAAATAGAAAGGAAGAGCATTTGAGACAGAGGAGAAGAAGAAGAAGACAACGATGGGTTTAGGTTGGATAGTGAATCAACAATGCAGAAGGTGGACGACAAGTCGTGTATGTGGAGCAACGTTTCTGTGCTGCATGTGCTTTATCCTCTTTACTCCCACAATCCCTCGCTCTCCCAAGCACCACCAATTCGGTGACATGCGCAATCTTCTCGGTAACCACCCGCATTGTGCACGAGATCATAATTTTGGGGTGAATTTTTTTAGGTTGCTTCATTCATGTTCTCATGATTTTGGGTTCTCCAGGAGTACCCAACACGTTGAATGTGATGACGAATTTCCCGTTCTTAGTTGTGGGGATTCTGGGCCTTGTGCTTGCCCTCGAAGGAGGTGTCTTCAACATAAGGTTTTGGTTCCTGCGTAGTGAAATTGGTTAGTTCCTTTTCAACCATCTATTGACATCGTTGTGTTGTTGCAGTTCCCAAGGAGAGGTTTGGACATGGGCTCTGTTCTATGCTGGAATAGCTGGGGTGGCTTTTGGCTCTGCTTATTACCATTTGAAACCCGATGACCATCGTGTGTTGTGGGACACTTTACCGGTTAGTTATTATTCTGTGTTCGATCTGTGATCTTGCCATTTGCTCTTTTGTCTTCAAACTGGTTGATTGATTCAGTGCCATGAGAGATTTCTGGTTGAATTAAGTCCTCTCAACACTAAAAATATTTTCCTTGCTAGTTGTAATCGAGTGGGGCCACTTCTTATTGTCTTTTTTTTTTTCTTTATTGCGAAGCTCACTCGTTTTGTGGATGGCAGATGATGGTGGCTTTCTCCTCACTTTTCTCCAGCTTGGTTGTTGAGAGATTTGGCCAGAGGATTGGGCTATGTTGTCTGTTTGCACTCATTGTTGCTGCATTTCTATGTGTAGTTTATGAACGGTTAGTAAACTTCCCCTTTTCTAATTCTTACCTATTTGTCTTGGAAGCTTATACGCCAAGCGAAGGTGCTGAAGTAGTCAAGTTCTATGCTGAATTCTGTCTGCTAGTTGGTTGCAGAATTTATAATGATATTCGGTTCTGCGTGATATTCCAGTTGACTCTGCCTCTAGCTATTCCAGTAATAGCACTCATGTACCGCTCCAAATATACTCACTCAAGATATTGGTTTATGTCTACAGGTTAGCCGTGGACTTTGTAATTCTTTTGTTTTTGCTGCGCAAAGTTTCTATGTGACTGCGTTCCTGCTTTTGGACGTGGAAAACTACTTCTATGTATAAATTTTAGATGTTAAGTAAATATGACTTCATCGAGCTAGTGTATCATCTAGGGAGAAAGTGCCTAGGATATATCGTAAAATCTAATATAGGAGCATTTCTTTACTAAGCAACTTGAAATAAAGCATTTTTTTAGTAAGTATTTATCTGTTTATAATGTTTCCTCTTTTGCAACCTGCTGTCATTTCTCTAACCAGGTTAGCAATAGCCTAACAGGAAAAGAAGACTATGATAAAAAAACTAAACCTTATGTCGTTTACTGAGTTTGGGAGGATTCTCATGCTATATTTAGAATGCTTGATATGAGAAAGGATGCTGTCATTTCACTTCATAGTTGCATTAACTATAGCTCTCATGTTTAGTAGTGGATAACTAATAGAATTTTTAACTTACATCTTTACTAATAAGGTCTTATTTGGATATAAGTATATCTTGGTGAAAAAAAAGGTGAAAAGAATTGACTATTTTCTATAAGCTCATATAAACTGGAGCTCTTAACTTTTAAAGAAATTTTCTTATCTAACTTAATCAAAAACTAAGAGGCATAAGTTTATTTTTGTGACTGGGAGTACCCAACAGATGATATATGTTGTGAAATGGGTGAGGAGTCTAGAAGTTGGCTTAGAATTGTGTGATTCAGAATATTGCTCTGACTTGATTGTGCTTTCATTAGTAGACCTTCTCAGAAATAATGATTATTTATGAAGTACACCTTCCATTGTTTTATGTTTACGGGATATAACTCTTCTAAGTTTTTATAAGCCGCCATCTTCATTCTATCCATTGTACTTTAAATCTCGAATTGGCTATGCCTTGTTTTGATTATTATATTTGACAAAGTTCACCATTATACTTTAGAAATACATCTTGATGTATGTAGTTCACGTCTTGCATGCCGGTCCTTGTGGTCTTGCACTGCCCTAAAATGTGCTATGTTCCTGATTATGCAAACTTGAAAGAAAATAAAGCAGCTGCTAACGTATGATTTGTGGATATCCAAGTTGTGCATATGCTCTGAATCCTGAACTTTCCTGCCACAGGGATTTATCTGCTTGCAAAATTTGAAGGTGTTACTGACAAGAAACTGTACTATGTAAATAACTACATTATCAGTGGGCATTCTATGGAACACTTGTGCTTAGCACTGATCCCTGTTTCACTCAGCGTGATGCTCATCTACAGGGAACTTAAGTTTCAAAGGTAATAATGAAAATGTCTTGTGGCTATACTTAGAACTAGGTATATCGAATCGTCTTGTTTTTCTTATACATCTATTGGCTTGATGACAGAATAGTTGATGTTAAAGATCGACCATGAGGGACACAGAACTGATGATTGTTCATTTGCTCCTGGATGGTCGACAGACGTTGCATTAGTAATGAATGAGTGAAAATGCCTTAGGATTATATAAACCATGGTCGGCAAAGTAGATGAAGTTTTCCTCCATAACTTGTAAGTGTTACTAGTTTAGCTGTACAGTGGGGCCAAATTCCTTTATCTTTATTTATAAGGGAATCTGTGTTGACATCAATCTGATCTTGCCTGGTGGGTCGTCATGTGAATGAAAGCTTTGTGCCTTTAAGATGACCTGAGGTGACGGACAAGAGGTTTCTAACTTGAATTTGTTTTTCTCTGTTGTTAGCCCTTCTAAAATCTGTGACAGCATTATTGATGCATCAACGTGAGGCATTGAGAATTTTGTAACTAGTCTGCGTAGTGTTTAATTTTTGTGATGTGAGAAAAACTAACATGCAGAAAGCACGATAGATTCTGCTGTGAACTTGTGACGGATTTAAGATTGCGGTCTTCTGTGTTGGCCTTGTGGATTTATTATGGATGAATCCAGGTGGCAAAAGATGATGGGAATTCGCATTAGCAAATTTTGTGGCACGTGTTGGTGCTTTAGATGCTTACCTGGCAAATATATGCTTCCTTCACATGCTGTTGCTTTGTCATTTTGAATAACTTTTGTGTCTGCTTATTTTATGGCTCCTAACATATTTATAATCATGTGCCTTGTAACCATATACAAATAATTATTATTGTATTACGTTCGGTGATCTTTCGTTTTCTTCTGCCCCCCACCCTCTTCTCCCTTATGGTAAAGGAAGATCAAATCTTCTTACAAGATTGGAAAATTGTAATATAATATTTAAAAGGTCAAAATTGTTCTTAGAAGGAGATTAAATGACCTTATAAGACGCACCGATACTAAATCAGGACATGAGAGTTGTTCTCATTATCCTGTAAGGTATGAAGATATTGATTCTGTGGCAAGATAACCTCGATAATCAGAACAGTATTGATATCCGTATAATAAATCTTTGAAAAAAATTTATTTCATTTTCAAATTTTCATTAGGCCCTCCAGATATTATTATAGAACCGTCTCAAAAATTCAGAATTAAACTACAATACCTTTATTTCTTATATAAATGTTCTTACTTATTTTGTAGAAAAATATTAAATAAACTTATATTTAATGTTTTTTTATCGTTATACAATTTTAGATTAATATAAAATAATTGACTTGGTTATGCTTTGAGTTCTTGCAAATATCTTCTGTTTTATTTTAATCACTTTAACATTATGTTGATTTGAAAATAAAAAGGACGAAATGCGAGAAAATATAGTTTTGAGGCACCTAACGTGTGAGAAGAAAATCTCATAAAACCAGTTCGACAAAAGGATTTTAAGTTTTTACGCTTGCTCTTTTTCAGTGAATTTTTCTGAATGAAATTTGTATCCGGAAAGAATTTAAATTGATAGTTCAAATTGTAATGCGACATATGTAACAAGTAATTATCTTTATCTATTAATTAATTAAATTATGTACTATTTTTTTGTTTGTTTCTCTTCGCTATCTGTTTTGTTTCATTTAATCTACACAACATCACATTTACTCTCTTTTCTCTCATATTTATATTTTTTCACTCCCTCAAATTTAGTTTCTAATCCAATGGTTAAATTTAAATCCTTAATATGTATTAGTGTTTTTTTTAATTCTTATTCCTATCTATAACTATAATTAATCTAGCACGCAATGATATAAATTAGAATTTTTAAGTACACATATTAAGTAAAATATTTAACATTTTTTTATAAATAACATAATTATGTTTTTTATTTTGATAATGTTATGAACAATAACTTGTATATCACAATACAAGAAACACCGGATTTATCAATTTACAAAATATGTTGATAAACACAAAAAAAATTGTTGGTAAAACAAAATTACCAATGATAAAAAAAAATTTACTACTAAAATATTTTGTTAATTAATTTTATCGATAGATTGGAAAAATTATTGATGATTTTTTTTCGTTGATAAATATTGTGATTTGATATTCTTTCTTTCTCGAACTTTTGTTTTTCTTTTTTCTCTTCCTATAGGGTTGTCTATTTACATCTTGTTATTATTATGTCCATCAACCTTAGTTTTTCCTTCTCTTCCTCCTCCATCATTGTTGTTGTCAATGATGTTACCATTATGATTGTCTCTTCTTCCTCCTCCTCATTATTTTATTATTCACGCTCATCTCCATTTTATTTATAACACATCCTTATTATATTTAAAAAGATAATTAATGTTCATTTTATTGACATGTTTATTGAAAGAATTACTACAATTTAAAAAAAATCAATTAACAAATAATTTTTACAAATTTAATCATAACATGGTCAAACTTAAAGCGGAACCTTGGACTTTTTTTTTACCAATTTCACAAGTTTTATGGACAAATTTATTACCAAAAGAAATATTTGTCAATAACTAAAATCCTAAAATGTGTTGGTAAAATTTGTAGATATATTATATTCTATCGACACATTTTTTTCATTGATAAAATTTATTGATAAATCATATTTCATCGAATTTTTTTTTATTTGTAAAATTTAATTGATAATATGATTTCTTTTGTAGTGTTATTTCTAAAACAATGATTGACTTTTATTTTTAAAATACTACTTGTACCATATGATATATTGATAAGTATATATCCAGGAGGATTGACCACCGGTACGACATGACCGTTCTCGGTAATGACAGGCGTTAGGCGATATTTAAAGTTGATTAATATGGTAACGGTCATTAATGGATGGTTAACCCACATCTTAACGGCTGATAATGGTTAATTAATAGGTTTGATCATTCTCAACTCTATGAATAAATGTTTGATGATGTTGAGGAAAGACATTTTTTTTTACATAATTCAGTACATTTTGAACCCTCTTAAGACACATTTAACTTGAGCATCAGAGTATTTTCTGCAGGTCAAAGCGAACAGGAGATTCAAAGCGAATCAGATCAAACGATCGTCATCGACCCTACATATCTGAAACACTACTTAAATTATAGTGCTTCATGTATTATTTTCTTTGCAATTATATATTATGATTAATAAGAAAATATATTAATATTATTATGAATACAACTATTTTAAATAAGATTCAATGGTATAAATTAAAAAATTATTATTTTCATATTCCTTTCATAATTTTTAATTCTAAAAATATAAACAAATGTTACGATTTTAGTATTTAGAGATTAAATTAACATTTATGATATATTAGAAAATAAATAATTTTTAAAAATTAAATAAGAATATCAAAATTGACATGTAATAAATGTTACAAATGTGTAGATGAATTACAATTATTTTCATAAAATATAACGTTAAAAGGTAAAGTATTAAATAAAAACTCTATATAATTATGTTTTCTCTATATCAAATAATAAATATTCAGTTGAATCACCTATGTTAACGAAAGTTAGTAATCTTAATTTAAAATATATTTTTGTTATTTTAATCAATATTTTTATTTTATTGGTTATATTAATTATACTTAATAACTAATAATTAAAAAAAATGTCATGATCTAAAATTAATAACTAATTTTGAAGAAATTAAAAATATATTTTAATCGATAAAAAAAATCAAAGTTGAGATAGGTGGGACTAGTGATTGGAAAATTTATTTAGAAGTTTAAATAGTTCTATTTCATTTAATGCAACTCTTCCGACTTCCAAATTTTATAACATTTTGGGTCTCCAAAAAAGTACATCTTAACGATTCAAATTAATAAATATATTTTGAATTAATTAAGATTAAGTTGAGCCTTTTTCCTCATAAAACCAGATCTTAATTAACTTTTTAAAGATATTAGTCAGTATTTTCCTTTAACTTCAATTTATTTATTTGTTTTTATAAAAAAGTTGTTATACAAACAAAAACTCCTGAAATTTGACATGCCATGTGAACTTTTAGATTTCTGGAAATAGCTTTTCTGTCACACTAAACATATCATTCTATCCGTGAGAAGTCCAGTGAAAAATAATATGAAAAAAGTACATATGCTGAATTATATTATATAAATAATGTGAGATAATATTAAAAAAAGGAGTGAAAGTTATCATCGTTAATTTAGTTAATATTTGGAACGAGAAATTTGATATTGGAGTGTTTTTATTTAATAAAATTTAAGCATAGAAAGTTTATAAACAACTTTGACGTGACCGACGACGAAGAGAATAAATTTCTTAATGTAGAAACCTTATATATGGTTTTTTAGAATTTTTTAGAAGAAATTTATGGGACATTTTTTTACTTTAAAATATCATACATTATCTTAACGTGATGAAATATTATTACATTATCTTTACTTTAAAATATTAACATTATATGTATAAATATTTTTTTAATTTTTTTTATTTTTGTTTAATATAACTTTGGTTAAGAAGTGGACTTTAGACGTAATTCAATTCCACAAAATCAGTTTGTAAGGTGATGGTTGTATTCATTTATATATTACAAAATTGACTTGAATTTTAACCCTAATTCAACTTATAAAATTAATTTTAAAATGAAGTTTGCATTCATTTATATATTATAAATTGACCTTATTTTTAGTTAATTGATGTGAAAATTTTAACAATTTTTAATTTTGAATTATATTTATGAAAAAAAAAGGTCTTAAAGATTGAAAGAAATAAAAATGGAAGTGTCGGCGGTCTACCTGACGGTAGAAGCAAAGTGCCATTCGTCTCGTTCTTTTCCTACAAAACCATTCTTACTTTTAATTTTTTACTAAAAGGTTTGTTTTATTCTTTAAATATTACCAAACGTTGAAAAAAGAAAACATGTATCCCAAGTAGGATTAAAGCTAGAAATGGACCACATAGTAGGTTGAGAAGCAAGGTAATTATTGACTTTGGACTCAAGCGAGTGCAACAACCAAATTAATCACAAAACTAATACTTATTATAGTTACACTGTCAACTGTCAATCAACACACAAACAAATTCAATGAGTAGATCTCAGTGTAATCTTTTCATCTCTCACAATGGGTTAAAAGGAATCAACAGTAATAATAATAATAATAATAATAACTCAAAATGATTTATAAATTATTGCATTGCAATGTCTTTCATTACTACACTCCACTTTAACATTTTGACCAAGGGAATGATTAAAGAATTGCATGACACTGGTGATGAATATTTACAGCATCATAAAAAGGGAAGTTCCTCATTCAGATATCATAATACATTTTTGCATTAAATACAGTTAGGAAAAAATTAATATTTATTATGTTAAATTTTGAAATAATTTAATATTTACCTTTTCAATTAATTAGAAATATTTAAAGCGTATTTAATGTGTGGCTTGATACACAAGAAAAATAAATAAATCATGGAAGGAAAAAAAACGTATGGCCATAAAATCGTGATATCTGTGTTATTCTCTGTATCAAGTTGTCAATTCAATGCAAGTATTTATCTTTACACGGGCGTTTCAATTTTGTTTGTCTTTAGCATGTTATGTGAGACATTTGCCGAATTTAATTCAAGTAAACAACTTAAGACATTAAATTTTAACACAAACATATTTTCAGGAACAATTCTTCGATTTACGCCGTAGTAGTTTCGGTTTGTTTAATGTTATTAAATGAAAAAAAAAATAGTAAATGTGAATCCTGTTTTGTTTATAAAAAAAAGATGAAAAAGGAGTGGACCCAGTGTTACCCAGAGTTCACTCAACTGAATCACATGTTAGGAGGCCAACAGACTGAGATGAGAACACAGCAGAATAAAATTACTGTGCACAGCACACAAAACTTGACTTGGTTTTAAAGTTATATAAAATTAACAAGAGGTTAGAGAAGGATTAGGAAGTATGATTATGATTAGGATTAGACATAATAGCCAGAGAACAAGGCTGGAATTTGAAATTAAGTAAATGAAAAGAAAAAGAGCAGTTACTGCAAAAATAAATAAATAAATAAATAATTAAAAAAAGATTCCAAAATTGGTGAGGTGGAAGCATCCACTTTTGGTTCTGGGTACCTATCTCTTCATCTCACTCTTCTATTTTGCCTCTACAAAACTTGTTCTTCTCTCAACCCTCTTTTCCTCACTTCCCTTCCTCTCTCTCTCTCTCTCGTCTCTTCACTCTTATCTACGCTTTCTTATTTCCTATTTTCTTTTTTCTTTTTTATCAAAATGACGGACCAGTCCTCCAAACCCAACGGAAACGGCGCAATTAACGGCACCGCCGCCACTAACGGCAATTCCGCTCCCGTCAAGTCCCAACTGTACAATCCCAACCGTCAAGTTTACCGACCGCAATCCCATTACCACCGCCGAGGCCAGCGCTCCCACCGCAACCTCTGCTGCTGCTGCTGCTTCTGGACCATCCTCACCGTCCTCGCTGTGGCGCTCCTCGCCGCCATTGTCGGCGCCGCACTGTACGTACTGTACCGCCCTCACCGTCCCGAATTCTCCGTCACCAACCTCCGCATTGTCAAGATGAACCTCACCTCTTCCGCCGACTCTCCCTCGCACCTCGTCACGCTCTTCAACCTCACTCTCATCGCCAAAAACCCCAACAACCACCTTATTTTCTTCTACGACCCCTTCGCCGTTACGGTCTTCTCCAACTCCGTCCCCGTCGGGAACGGCTCCGTTACGGCCTTTACCTCCGACAAAAACAACCAGACGAGCCTCCGCGCGGTGCTGTCCGGTTCGCAAGATCTGGACACTGATTCGTTGACTAACCTGAGATCGGGTCTGAAGATGAAGAAGGGTTTCCCCGTTGAGATACAGATGGATACCAAGGTGAAGATGAAGATGGATTGGCTCAAGAGCAAGAAGGTGGGAATTCGAGTAACGTGCGACGGAATCAGAGGAACGGTTCCCGCCGGCAAGTCTCCGGCAGTGGCTTCCGTGGTGGATTCCGAGTGTAAGGTGGATCTTCGAATCAAGATCTGGAAGTTTTCCTTTTAATAATAAAAATAAAAATAATAATGTCTTTTTGGTTGATCGATTGTTATTATTATTGCAAAATTCGTTATTATCATCTACATCTTACCGATTTCAATAATCAGTCCCATCATGGATTCCTTCTCTCTCTCTCTTTTTTTTTTTTTCCTTTTTTTTGATAATTTCCTCGAGGGGGGTGGATTGATTATGATTTATGTGGTGAGAATTAAAGGTGAAATTTGTATGGAGGAAAATGAATTTTGAGATTGTAATATGAGATTTAGGGCAGAAGGTCCTGAATTTAGTTTTTCTTTTTGTTTTTAATTCGTCATTGTAATTTGTTGATGTAATTTGATTCAAAGCTCTTACAGTGATGCAACTGAAAATTACACGATGTCGGTTTTGAAATGTATGTGTCCAATCTGACCAATGCTGGTTTTCTTCAATAGATCTATGTTTGATGGATCCCCGATCTGCCGAACATGATTGAACGAGATTCTGTACATTGGTTTTGGTGAATCAGAACATTACACGATGGAAACAATTAAGAAAGCAATAAAGCAAACCAGAACAGTGCATTTTGCTTGTGCATTTATCGATAAATCATTAAAATGCAGATTTCTTTATTCTATGTTCCAAATTTGTAGAACTTTCAACAATAGTAAAAAACATAGACTTTACTTTTGGTGTATGTGAAATAATATTGTGAACTATTTTAAGTTGTAAATACTTATAATAAAATTAATAACTTTTAATCAGATGACAATTAAATATAATATTAAACAGATACTAACTTAATAAACATATGGATTTTCATATTGTATTACATTTTAACCTCCGTTAATAGCATGCTTCACTTGTGTTTAACATATTTATTATATATGATCACTTTATAAAGTGAATTAGTGAGATGCACTTAATAATTTATAATAGATTATATGTGTAAAACGATATATGATAATGTCTGTCCTGAACCATGCTGAGAGAGAGAGAGAGAGAGAGAGAGGGTGAAGGAGTGAATTTGATTGGCATGAACAATGAGAATGTGAGAGAAAGACGAGGAAAATGACTTTACGAAGCCCAGCGAGTAAGATATGAGCGCAGACTGAGATTTGAGACTTTGGAGTTTGAAGGCATACAAGGTTCAGGACATGATGCCAAACGCTCTGCATCTATCTTTCTGAATTCTGAAATGTGCCCCCACCCCATTGCTTTCTCCACTGCACTGTTAAAACTTGTTCAGCCATTTTGAATCGTTATTACAGTGTTCCCACCAAATTAAAGACTGTCATCACTGTGCACTTAGCTCATAATTAAAAACAGCTTTTACCTTTTTGGCCTCCGATTAGCAACAAATGAAACAAAGATTTGGAGAGTAGTACACAACACAAACAGTGTTCTGGGTTTAGTTAGTTAATGATGATTGCTTCATCCCACGCAACTTTACTCGTGTGCGGTTTGATTGAGACTTTGAAACCGACTTTCTTTATCAAGTGGAGTGGTCAAATTTACAAAGTTTTCATTTTTTACATTCATTTCTCTTGCATTGCTCTTTTTTATATAATTCTCTTATTTTTAGAGTACATAATGTGTCATGATTTTGACTTTTGTTCTTCTTTATTGGGGTGTGAGAAAAATGACATCTGAAATTTCACTTGGGGCCAAAGCAGAGATCCCAAAGTATTGTGGCAGTGGATCTGAAGGCAATGGGTGATGGTTGGTGTACGGATAAAAGCTTTCTGTTTTCTACCCTTCCTATGGGTACCTATCTCTGCCATGGAAATCCCCATTTCCTTCCTGAACCACATGTGAAGACTGATGTTGCATTAGATCCCATGGACCTACCAGCTACATTGATATCTGATAGAGATCCTAAACAATATAAGAAAAATGAGGGAGACAAAAAAACAAGGAAGGAGAGAACAGGTTTTCTATGTCCTCAAGAGTAACCCCTTTCTTTTTTCTTCATAAACAACATCTGCGTAAGGGAGATTTCTCATTTATCAGCATCAAATGAAGTGCGTGATAGTGATAGACAGGGGTGTCAATGTCATAATTCAGGTGCACGTGGTTACCATGGATTCTTGGTATAGTCGGCAAGGCAGTTACATTTTATATATCTTCCGATTCTTTTTCTCAGTCTGTGTTCCCTTTTCCCTCGTACTTTTGTTTTCCTTGGTCTGCTCCTGTTGCATGCATATACTTAGTGACATAAATACGATTATGACTTAACTTTCTACCAACAAAATACATGTCAATCACACTAATTGATCCAACCAACCAGCCACGTGAACCCATTTGAAGAAAAGGCGAATCTGGTTTCTCAAAGTCACAAGCAAATGGCATACATTTAAATTTCACAACAGAAAAAAGCGATCCTGAGATTCATGGGAAGGGTGCTTCGTGTTTAGTGGTATGGAGTTTTGTGACAGACGCATCATTTGAGCGTTATGAGAAATCAGATATAAATGGGAAGGAGAGTGGTCGTTTTTGATGATTGTGACTTTATAGCTGTAGCTTGAGCAAAGAATGAGAATGGTATTGTGGATGGTCAATGCAAATGAATTGTTGCTACGTAGAGAGAAAATGATTGAAAGCATTGTTCAGCTGCATTAATTATTCAACATCTACCTACCTTACCATCAAAGAAACTAGTTTCTCAGGTCTTTCGCTAGAATTTAGGGATATTTGGCTGGCTAGTGTTATTTTGTTTAAGAATATGATTAAACCTGTGTTTCAACCGCAGACAAATTAAGCCAGACGCAGCTGTGTTAATTTTTTTTTTAACAGCAAAGTATCAAATATTCTACTCACCCATCATGACCTAATTGTTGGGTATTAAATTTGATGTTCGATGTGTTAAAAGTTTAAATATATCATCGATTTTTAATGAGGTTTGTCTTCGCTTATCACTTTAAATTAAATTAAGCTTAACTCATCGTTATAAAATTAATTTAATAGATTTGATATTATTTATATTTTTATGGATTAATCTTATCTGTATTCAATAAAAAAACTTACATCAAAGTAAATGTTCTAAATTTTTTATATGAGAAAAAATATTTGTTAGATAATATAAGGTTTAGAATATAAGAATATTTTAATTATTGATGAATTTTTATTTATAAAAATAAAGTCGTTGATAAATTTAAAATTATTAACAAATTGACGGATTTCAGAATTCAAATTACTAACAAATATTTTTTATTGATAATTAATTTTGGTAAAATTTGTTAATAAATTTCTTTGGTAAATTAGAATTTAGACTATCGACAAAAATCATGAATAATGTATTTGATGATAAATTTTGTTGATAATTTGTAATTCTTATTATTGATGAATTTTTTTATCAACAAAATGAATAACAAATTTTTATCAAGTTTAATAAGATTTTTTAATATATTAAGTAAAATGAGTAAGAAGAAAAATAGAAGAAAAAAAAGTGAGAAGAGAATGAATAAGAGGAGGAGTATGAGTGAATGAATGAGTGTGTTTCTATGTTTGATTGAGAATGTATTTTGATTGGATTTAGAAACTTTCTTATGATTAAACGGATTTTTTCTATTAATTGATAATGTACTTTAAGTGGTGTTAAGAATTTCAACAATAATTAATTAAGCATTTACTTTAATTAATTATTTTTTAATTTGATTAGGAAATTTAGAAATATGCATCTTTTAATTTGATCAGGAGATTTAGGAATATGCATGATTAAATACAATATAGGATTAGATTGAGAATGTATTTTGTTGAATTCATTGTGAATAATATAGAAACATCTTGTTTTTTATTCAGAATCTACTTTGATTAATTGTAATATCGTCCTCATGAATGTATTTTAATTCATTTGAAACCCAAACTATAATCAATTAAGCAATAATATGTGAATAATCGATTATGCATCTATCTTGAAAAAATAATGAAAGTTTCTCATTTGTTCTTCAATTAAACTCAAACATTTTTCAAACATAAAATATTGAAAAACAATTTCATATTCGTTAGGAAATGACTCAAGATTACTTTAACCATGTCTAGTTTGTTAACTATTAACTTATAATACTGAAATTTAATAATATTGAAATTGTTTTGAAAAATAGTATTAATTTGATAACTTTAACACAATGTATCAATGATACATGCAAAATTTTAGAAGAATGAGGAAGGTGAAGAAAAAAAGAAAGAAAAGGATGAAATAGAATGAGAATAAAAGAAAAAAAAAAGAAAAAGAAAATCATGATATCTACTTGTAAATTCATGAATATGAACGATACTAACAATTAATTGATAATTATCGACAATAATAATTTTTTAATAATTATGAAGAAATTTTAGACTTTGTGATCAATAATAAAATTTATCGACAATATTTTAGTCACAAAAACTTTTGTTATATTATTACTAATAAATTATGCTAGGTAATGCAGTTTTTTTAGTATTAAATTATTGATTATACATCTTCTAACCTATGATATTTAGTATAGTATTTTCCACCAAAATCAAAGTAGTGAGCATTAGATACTAACTTATCGATTAACTTGGTAATAATTGCTTATTAAACACGTTTTTAATCAGATATTTTTACTTTAGAAAAGTATTAAACTTTAGTAATATGAAATAAAAAATAGATTAAAATGTGAATCGATACAAATAAATTCTTTCATTTTATACCAATGATTTATTAATATTTATTAGTATGAATAATGCTCAATATATATATTAAGATAATCGATTTATATTGAATTAAAAAATATTATATTAGATATTAATCATAACATTTGAAGCTTCTGTCTTTGTTAAACAGCACCTTGAGCAATTAAATGTAAAATAATTATCTAAAATTTACTTATAATAATTTGAGTTATATATAGTGAAAGAAAAGAGATCAAGAAAGATGCAAATGTTCAAGAAATTATCATGAAGGACGTCTCCCTCGACGAATATAACAAGATTTTCTTGAGAAAATTCTTGAGGAATGATCATAGTTGGTTTATACAATTAAAAGAAAAATAAAGTAAAATAATGAGAATCGAGTAATAGACTCATGAATCATGATTGATTTAATTTTTTGTTTTAGCATTTAATTTAAAGAATAAAACAGTGTCATTTTTTTTATAAAATATTCAAAGTTCTAAATATTAATTTTTATTGTTATTAAAAAAATTTAATTTTATGCTTAAGATTGCAAAATTAAAAAGTCACCGGACTTCATTTTACTTTATGACAAATTCAAACAAGAAAAACTGAAAAAAAAAAACTTTGGATATTCAATAGTGCAAGTTCTTTTAACAAATATTTAATTAAAAATATTAAATTTATGAAATATTAAAAATAAAATCATTTTATTTTTATTTTCTATACATATAGAATCATAAAATGCAAAATAACAACTACATCACTACAATTAATAACAAAATAAAGTAATATAAATTAAATCAAAAAATATAAACTTTAAATTATCAGTCTAATAAGTTCTAATTAAAATTTAGTTAAAAAGTACTATCATTTATAAGTAAATTAAAACTTAATTAAAATTTTATTAAATATTATGTAATTATATCTTTCAAAACTTTTAATACACATTTCAATATAGGTTCATTTTGGATGAATGAAAAGAATATTTAATCCTACAAATTTTGTTCGATAGTAAGCACATTTGTTTTAGTAGTTTCTAGTATTTTTAAAAAAGAAAACTACTTCAAATAACCTTTTTTAAATGTTGTTCTATATTTTTTTTTACATTTTACATTTATTATTTTTTCTTCTTTAAACTATTTATTTATCTTTTTTTTTTCACTCCGTTATACTTAATACATGATTTTATTATATATTTTTTCTCATCATCGATTCATTTAAAAGATATAACTTTACTATTATTATATTTTTTTCGACATGGGGGAAGACGTTTCTTACTTTTTATTATTTCATTTATTATCATTACTTATCTGATAATCTTTTTCTTTGGAATAATTCCCCTCACCCACCGTTAAATTCAACATACTGAGAAGAAGCATTGGTCGATCACTTGATGCTTTCATAAAAGTTTAGATCCCTACAATAAAATGAAAGGGTTGGTGAGACTTGATGAGTGATAGAAAGAGACATATATTAATGTGGAAAGCTTGAAAATAATTTAATTCAACATGATAAATCTGGCTTTTTCAAGAGATTTAGTAATAATCAAATATGAAATGAATTTCCAATAATATATTAACCCTCTATTCAATATTTAAAATTTGACCCATGAATTTATGAGTTTATATATATATATATATATATATATATATATATATATATATATATATATATATATATATATATATATATTATTTAATACTATTTTCTTATTTACTCGATACAAAATTTATACTCAAACTTACTACTATTTTCTTTTCAATCCTCACAACATAAATAAATAACATATTTTTACTGTTTGATTATCATTAACACTCAAAAGTCGAAACAAAACTTCATTCAAATATCTAAATCTTTCTCTTATATGCATTTCTCATACAAGTAAAACCCCAGATAAACCCACGTCTAAGAAACATGATACCAACTTCTACCACCTATAAATATTTAAACGTAAAAAAAAAACTATCTATAAAAGAAAACTATTACACAAATATTCTAATTCCTTAGAGAAAAAAAAAAGATTGTGCATAATTTTGGAAAAGATCAAAGTTTCTAAAAATAGTAAAGTTCCAAAAGAAAAAGCCAATTTGATTGCTACAACGAAAAATAAGCGACAACTATTCTAAAGTTGTTCGCTTGCTCCTACAAGCATTTCGTCAGCATGTATTCTCTTAAAACTTTTTTTACCAGTTCATTTTATTAACTGAAGAACAAAATTACATAAAAATAATTTCTTATAAGAGTTAAATTTTTTATTTCTTTGAGATATCTTCAATCAATATAATAATAATAATATTAATAATTATTATTATTATTCAGATAATTGATTTTATCTGAAAAAGCAATATTGTTTGTCGGATTTGTAGTGTTAGCGTCTGGAGATTGAAACTACACGTGGAGAAATATATGGAGAGAGGTAAGAAAACTATCTGTTGCGTTGGGAGGGGTCTTCTCGATGACAGGCCTGACAGGAAAGTCAAAATGGAATAACAAACGAATTTGTTCCTTCATCAAGCCACGCGACTACCATCTCTACAAATCAACTCTTTTTCATCTTTCCGCATTTTTACTCTGCTTTCTCTCTCACTGCCAAAAAATTGACCCAATTCCGCAAAGGGATAAGCTCGGTTCCAGAGTGATATAAATTGCTCCGGATTGGGTTTTCTGTGAGAAAAAAACAAATGATATTGATGGGTGTGTTCCCTTTTGAGCAAAGTTAGTGACTTGCAGAGGCGGTGGCAGGGAATCGAAGGATGAGCGCAGAGGACGATGACTCAGAGGGAAAAAGATTGAAACTTCGGCAAGATGAGGTGTTCAATTGTGGTGTGAAGAATTTCCAGCGCGATCTGGTGGCTGGGGCGTTGATGGGCGGTGTGGTGCACACGATTGTTGCCCCAATTGAGAGGTCGAAGCTGTTGCTACAGACTCAGGAGAGCAATTTGGCCATTGTGGCGAGTGGGCGTCGCAGATTCAAGGGCATGTTTGATTGCATAGCCCGTACGGTCAGGGAAGAAGGCATTCTCTCTTTGTGGCGAGGTAATGGCAGCAGTGTTATTCGTTACTATCCTTCTGTGGCCCTCAATTTCTCTCTCAAGGTTAGGCTTCCTCTTCATTTCCATTTTCTAACTGTTTTCTTTTTGTTTTTCCTCTCTCGTTATGCATCAGAAAGAATCAGATTCCTCCATTAGTTGCGTCCGCTAGTTACTTATTTGTGTCACTTCTGTTTGAGGGTTGAACTGATAACGTTAAGTCTGGAGGTATTGCTAGCAGCTGTATTTTTAGTTTATCCTGTGCTATTATGATGCGTCTGCTTTTGTGTCAATTTGTCCCTGTGAGCATTTGCAATTAAATACCACCTGAGATTCTGAAAACGCACCAAATTAGTCTCAGAATTACTAGAACCCATCAATTTTTAACTACAAAAATATTATTTTTATTGGTCAACTGACAAAAGATTGGCTCAAGGGCTAAAATAACATTTTATTGTTTCGGAGATTATACTGATTGATTCTTGTACATTCATGGAATAATTTGGTGTATTAATCAAAGAAAAATTACAGTTATCCTATTACTTTACCTTCTTTCTTTATTATATTATGGGTAGGTACCAGCAATAAAATCAACAAAAGGAAATGAATATAATTGTTGTATTATAGAATTTGGCCTGATCAACTTGATTCAGGACCAAGTGAGACAATGTGTTGCTATAGTATGAAATATCAGAAAATACAATAGGAACATGGTGGGAAGTTAGGATCCAATTCTAAGGACTTGAGGGTTACATAATTGTATTGGCAGCATGAGATTCTAGTGTGGGGTTTATCTGGTTTTAGCTCTTCAACCACACGGCAAGAGTTTGTGGTCAAGTTCTCCTAAGATTCTTATCATAGTCTTTCCTCCCACCCTTTCATGTGGAATAAAGTCTGTACGGTCTTGTATGCTAGCTCCAACAATATTGATTCACAAATAACCTGATATGTTGAATGCAAAATGTCATGTGCTCATGTCATATTCAGTTAATAAGATAAGATACTATCATGACTCGAGAAGAAGGACAAAGAGAGTTGAATCCGTCCATTGTTATTTGGATCCTTTTGGGTTTGGTTATCTCGAGAAAAATTGGGTGGAGGCTATATGCAAAACTGTTGGCTAGGCATACTGTTTGTATTAATTAGTCACCTAGTTTTTCAATTGTCAACAGTTATTGTATAATGATGACTGAATCAAATTGGTTTCCTAAAAATTTTGAATTCATGGAAACAAGTTTGTTAGTGAGATCCTTTAAATTGTTGTGCTATATATGTAGTTGTTCTGTCCATGTATTTTAGGGTTTTTCATTCCAACTTTTCCCTATTTTAACATTACATTTTATGCAAAGCAATGTCAAAATCGTATAGAGCAATGCTAAGCTGTGTTGCTTTTAAAATTGTAATTTACCGCCATTGTCCTTGGGAATAAATAAGAATAATAATTTACTTCCAATGTTGTGCTTCAGTGACCACTTTTGTTGATTTAAGATAACCCATTCTTTGTCCCTCACCATATTATAGTTTTTGTTTTCCTGTATAGTTAACAGATTTATCTCTTTCATCAAGTTGACTGTTTCTCACTTCAACATTTTCTTTCTTTTTGTTACTTCATTCCTCCATATACCCGCCTTGCTTTTTATTACTCCAAACATTTTTTAGATGTATTTTCCAGGCTGCACAATGTGCCCCTTGTAGACTACGAAATTTTACAAATGTTTAGTAATGACTCGAGAAAAAGTGCTGGTGTGCACATTCTTCACTCACAAATATGAGTAGGGGACTTTTTTTTCTTCAGTTATGTTGTCGTAATTCCTTTCTCTTTTTCTTTCTACAGCAATATCAAGGCAGATTGTTTATGCTGTAATTCATTCCTATCTCTATGCAGTAGTCTGACCTTACCCTTAAAGAGAGAATAAGAAGTAGAATGCAGTCTTATAATGTGCTGCACCTTATTTTCGTTGCACTATATTGTTTTTTCTTTAAGATGTACCTTTTCCCACCTCCCTGCCTTTTGAATATTATCAAGGATTGTCCACGGTACAGTTTTAATGAAAACATCTATTTCTTTGTACCTTAATAGATTTTACTGGACCTTTGTTTGGCTTTTTTCTTGAATTGCATGATGTTGTAATTGATGTTTTTTAGTTTGTATGATTTCAACTTTCTGCATTTTTAGCATTGAATTTGAGCTACAAATTGCTTACTGCCAGAAATTTGTTGAGGATTTTGTCTTTTCTTTTTTGTGTTTATTAGAAACTGTTGTTCAGTCTTTTTGGTGGGAGTAAAACGTCTTTCACAAATGCACGGTGTGTATATACTTGTATGTATAAATATTTAAAAATTTTAAAATAATAACATGTTATAAAAATACTAATTTAGCACAGAAAATCGTACATAGTTTTTCACTATATTCAACACTTATCAATAAAATAATTGGCCCATTCTTCAATAGGAATTTGATATAGACACTCAATAATCGGGACTTTTGATCCTTTTTTATCTGAACTTGTGATGCACAGGTTCATTGATTGTTTATTTGGTTTGAAGTTTGATTCTTTGATGGTTAGGATTTTCTGTTCTTCTCCAGAATTATTTCTTGATAATTGGCTTATACTTTATAGGCTTAATACCCTCTTTGGTCTCCAGATATGGTGAGTTGTGTCAATTAAGTTCCTTTTTTTAAAAAAGTGTCAATTGTATCCCCATTTGGTAAAATTTGCCTCAATCAAGTCCCTTCCGTTAAATACTTACAAACGGTGTTAAATTTTTTTTCTCTCTCTTCTACTTTTCTGTGCAAAGCTGATTATCAGTACTTTTTTCTGTGCACATCTGAATAAAGTGATATAATTACTTTTTCTTTATCATTTAGCATCTGAATATTCTCATTAGTAAAAAAGTTACTTTTTCTTCATCATTTACACTTTTAAAATTGTAATTTTAATTCTATTAATTATTAATATAACTAAACAGATTCAATTTTTAATAATTTTACATGCATAAACTTATTAAATAAAAAATTAACACGTTAATATATAATTAAAATAACTACAGAGAATTATAAATTTATTTAAAAAACATACAGAGGAGAGAACTCTCAAAAATAATTATATTATCATTAACTTTTTACTTAATAAACATATATAAAAATTATTATAAATTAAACTTATCATTAATTTTCAATAAATGTCTTTCCATTGACCTCTGCAAATCTTCGCTCTTCATTTTATCATTTTCTGTTTCTTCTCTCGTTCTCTCCCTCTTCAACTACTGCTACTTCTCACTACAATATTGCAACATATCTAATGGAGCAATCCTTCCACTTTCTCTTTCTCTTTTGCCACACTCTACTCTTTCACTAGTAACTTCTCATGTTCCTGTCTTTGTTGGAACCAAGCAACCTGCCACCACCACTCTGTTTCATATTTCTAAAATGGGTTGTTGTGGGACATATCTTATTCTTAATCCTCAAGCAAACATCGCGAGCCACCACTAACAGGTTGCCGAGCCAGGTTGCTCTGTGGGATCACCGGGTACTCCAAACACTGTCGTTTCGGCTGGGGCTGCTCCGGGGAGTGGAACTGTGGGAGGCGGAGAAAGGGGGTGGGATGGTATTGGGGAAGAATTTGAAAGGTTGAGAGGGTTCGATTTTAGGGACAAGGATTTTTGGAGGCTCTGCGGTTTGCGGGCTTAGGGTTGGGTCGTCGGTTAGGGAAGCCAAGGTGGGGAAGCCATCTGCGAAAAGGGAAGGGTTGAGAGAGAGGAGTGACTGTAGACTGGTGCTGGAAAACATGGGGTCCAAGGAGGAGCTGTCGCCGGAATAAATTATCATAACTTGCAGAGAGATTGAGAAGTGAGAATAAGGAAAATGACGAAGAAAAAGTAACTTTTTTACTAATGAGAATATTTAGATGCTAAATGATAAAGAAAAAGTAATTGTATCACTTTATTCAGATGTGCACAGAAAAAAATACTGACAATCAGCTTTGCACAGAAAAGTAGAAGAGAGAGAAAAAAATTTAACACCGTTTGTAAGTATTTAACGGAAGGGACTTGATTGAGGCAAATTTTACCAAATGGGGATACAATTGAGACTTTTTTAAAAGAAGGAACTTAATTGACACAACCCACCATATCTGGGGACCAAAGAGGGTATTAAGCCTACTTTATATTACTTTGTCTGCGCAAACTTAATGGAACGTTTTAAATCAATTTGAGATGAGATAATAGGCTATTTGAAGCTCAACAACTCATTTAGGAATTTGATTCCATTATTTTATTTAGTGAAATGATTATGTGAAAGAAAATCAGGTAAAACTTAAATACAGTTCATAGGGGCATAAAGAAAATTGAACTGAACTGTTTTTATAAAATGATTTGTGATTGGTTTGGTTTCATTCTTTAAGAAATTCAACATACGTGTGTTGAATAGATAAAGAAGAAATCAAATATTTGTTACCAGTGATGTGATTTGTGGCACTTGAGTAAATAATCCAAGGTCCAAGAGAAGAAGGTTGGATTAGGTCAACAAAAGATATACCTGTGTATGCAACAAAAGCAGTGGAACTAGAGTTTTGATGATCATTTGAGAAAGTCATTGAAAAGAGCAAATTGGCTTGTGCTATCAGAAGAGGCAGCGAGAGAAGCCATGGAGAGAGAAAAATCCCTAAAAAAACAAGGTTCTCCTATCAAGGCAACAAGCACAAATTCTGAAAGAAGAGAAGGATATGATCTATCTAAGAAAAAGTACGATCGTTTCTGAATTTGATTTCTCTCGTAACATAAACAAAGAAAATCAGAAAAGAACTCAAAAATAAGACAGAGATGGAGACGTCACAATCTAGCAGATTGATTCACGACAAAAATCTGAATCTTTGATAAGAACTAGTGTTCTATGACAAAAACCAAGAGAATCCTCTCAATGAATTCAAAATTCAAATAGTGATTATCAAAAGCTTTAGGCTATGATGCCATGTTAAAATGTGGACTTACGCCTAACTCAACCCCCCCAAAACCAGCTTGTAAGTGAGATTAACACCCACTCATATACCCTAAATTATCTTTATCTTTATTCGATGTAAGACTTCTAACACATCCTTCTCACATCCAAGTATATACATATCGTACTTAGTACTAGACATTAATGGGTGATCCAATAGTGGTCCAATAGTGGATGGAACAATATGCCCAACAAATAACAAATTTCGCAGGATAGGTTCTAAATCATGGTTCTGATACTATATTGAATATAGTAAAATTAGGTATAGGATTAATCTCCCTTGTGTAGAAAATACACATAGGATAATATATTTATACTAATGAGAATGTGAGCTAAGCCCAAATACAAATGAATATGTAAAAATAACATAATTAACATGATTACTATGTTTCTCTAATTAACATAAAACGTAATATATCATACAAAAACAGTTTGACTTAAACCAATTGACTTTATTAAAATGAGTATGGTTCAGTTTTTCTCCAAAATCCAATCCTTGCAAAAGCCTAACAATTGAAATTGTCATTTAATCTCAAAAACAATGCCTTCATCTTGGTAACTAAACCCAGCTGCAATTATTGAGAAGAAATGACAATTTTGATTGGAGAATGGTATCAACCATTCTTACTGTACTACGTCTGAGTTAGGCAGACCCCACTACTTATACGTTGGTCATGTCCAAAAGAAGAAAGGGGACTGTGCAATGAGGCTAAAGAATATATTTCTGTCTGAAGAAATTTTAGAATTTTTCTGAAAAATTCTATCCGGATGCACTTTCAAGTTGCTGCTCTTGTTGAAGACCCTGATGTAGCTTCCTAATTAATGCAGTTATAGAGATTTCAAATGGCAACAGTATTTCTATAGCAAATATAGTAAAGAAGGTTTAGGAATAAATTCTTGTTTCAGGTAATGCATTAGTAAGGATGTGACTTACATGATGTGAATGTGTAACAGATGTCTTGTGCTTGTTTAGAAGATGAGCAGTCTGATTATTGACGTGTGAATAAAAATGTGGACTTTACAATTGTGTTTTTGGTGTCCTAAACTAGGGTTGAGATGAATACGTGAAGTGCAATTAAGTGCTAGAAATACCAACCCAGCTATTACACTCTAGAATCAAGGTTAGTAATTAGTACTTAATTTTCCAAAGAAGTAATAATCTTGGAAGTGTATCTTTGTTAGCTTTGCTATTTTCTCCCTTTCCCCTGGGGATCCTTTATGCCCTTTAACAAAAATCAAATTTTGAATGGTTCATACAAATTGCTAAACAGAGAATGACGGCAGAACAACTTGACCATCTGCGTTTCATGAAATAACACCCAACAATAAAGAAAGTTTTATTTCCATGTTGGAATACTAGAACATGTATTTATTTTTTCTGTTCTGCCTGTCATTATTCACTCGTACAATACAACTGATGAAAAACTATATTTGAAGCTTAATATATAATGTTATAGTAAATGCCGAGTCTTGATATTGATAGATCACTCATTGTGTTCCACAGGATCTTTACAAAAGCATTTTAAGGGGTGGAAACTCTAGTGATAATAAACTTTTGACAGGTGCCACTGCAAATTTCGTGGCTGGTGCTGCAGCCGGTTGCACAACACTTGTACTGGTTTACCCCCTTGACATAGCACACACGCGCCTTGCTGCAGACATTGGAAGTACTGAAGTGCGCCAATTTCGAGGTATTTTCCATTTCTTGGCTACCATATTCCACAAGAATGGCATTCGCGGAATCTACAGGGGCCTTCCTGCATCTCTTCAAGGGATGGTGGTACACAGGGGCATATATTTTGGAGGTTTTGATACCATGAAAGAGATATTGTCTGAAAAATCAAAACCTGAGTTGGCGTTGTGGAAGCGTTGGGTAGTAGCTCAGGCAGTCACAACCTCTGCCGGATTGATATCTTATCCGTTAGACACGGTTCGTAGGAGGATGATGATGCAATCTGGCATGGAACAGCCAATGTATGACAGCACCCTTGACTGCTGGAGGAAGATGTACAGGACTGAAGGGCTGGCTTCATTTTACCGTGGTGCAGTTTCTAATATGTTTAGGAGCACAGGAGCAGCTGCTATCTTAGTGTTGTATGATGAGATTAAGAAATTTATGAACTGGGGAAGTTTCTACAGCACCAACGTTCGTTGATTTCATTTTGATACCAGAGACTCAACTTCAATACGTCAACATGTTATGAACCTTGAGGCTTAGGATAGTTTTGTGAAGCACAAATGAGCTCCATTACAGTTCATTAGTAATGCGTCTTTCATGGCATTCCAACTCAAAGGCCATGCCTTTGATATACTAATTTTCCTTTGTAGTTTCCAGGACAGTAAAAGATCAGAAATCATAACGATGAGAGGGGATTTAGATTCGTAACAGAAAACATCTTATTCATTGTTCTTTGTCTAATTTTCAAATGCTAGATGCCTGCAATACTGAATTAGCCCAACTACGTGCACAGTTTAAGAATAGTTAGCCTAGCCTAAAATTCTTAGAAGTGACAAGAAGCCACTAAAATAGTGAAACAAAGCTAGCAAAGGCAACACCTTTACAAAAAGGTTAACAAAAATATTGCTAATATAAAGTAAGCCAAGAGTTTGGTGAGATAAGTTCGAAAAAGCCTTAGAATAGGCCTAAAGTATCAGAACTGTAAAGTATTAAAACTGTGTAATCTGTTTTACTAAGTTCCACCCCTACAAATGTGTTTTACTAATTAACTTCTATAAAAGTTAATGTTCATTGTCTAATCCTTTGAAAGAGTTGCACAACTAAATCAGTGGTTGAAAGTTTGCATAATTCTATTGATTAATAACCGTTAAAAGTGTATGATTATGAAGAATCCTATTGTTTAGCATGGCTAATTTCATTGAATGACATTAGAATGACAAAGTAAGGATTGGTTTCCTCAAAGTGAGACAATTAGCTTTAGCATAGTAATAATTAATTACAAAATCAACTGCAATGATGATAATTAATATTAAACGCTATTATAATTTTAGATCATTGATTTTGTAATCAGTAATTATTATTGTTATATTTTATTCTGCATTTTTCTTGCTTGAAAAGATCAAATCTCGAGTGGGTAGATACTTAAACAATTTGCACTTCAATCCATTTTTTTCTTTTGGAGTGGAAATTTGTTTCAATTTTACATCTACATCACCCTTAGCTGTTTAAATACGGGAGATGAATAAACTTTTCTAAACTTCAAATACTTCCTTTGAATATAAATAAATCCTAAGGAGTTTTTGTTACTTAATGTATGGTACGGTCTTTTTCCGAGTTGACAGTCTGAGTGCGTTGTCAGTCCAATTAGTCTAGCCGACTGGCCGAGCCAACCTTCAGGCCAATCATTATGGCCAACCATCCCTGATCAGATTGTAAATGATAAACGACTCATTAAAGTCCCTAATGGAGAATTAAGGTATGATTGGACTGTCATCAGGCCCACAAAAGGTAAAAATCCATTACAACCAGTATAAATAAAGGCATCAGGTATGACTTCAGACCACGATGCAATATATACATGTATTACTTACCGCTCGGTTACATTACTAACGTGAGCGTCGGTCGGAGTGCCTTTGACAGATGTCCGCCCGGCTTGGAGGAGGAGAAGGACAACCACCTGGAGCGCATGGAATAAACCCGCTCGGTCTTCAACCTAGACCATGGAGTAGCGTCCGTCCGCCCTAAGGTTCGCCACTCCGATCTCCAACCTGAAGCCCTTTGAACAAGGGTACGTCCGTCCGGTACGTAACGTCCACAACGTTCGTCCCCTCTGTCTTTAGCGTCCAACCAGTCTTCGATACTACCAGGAATGTTTTAAGGGACCGCGACACCCCCAACCAACCGAATCACTTAACCCTGTTAGAAACCTCTTTTATGACGCTATGATGAAGTGTATGAGCAAAAGAATACGGCATTGAAACTCTTAATCCAGCAAATGGCAAGACTCCAACAAACAACTCCAAGAAGCATCAAAGTTAAAATGACGCAACCAGAGCCTAGAATTATCAAAGTGACAAGAAGTCACTAAAATAATGAAAAATAACATAAAGCTATTAAAGGCGTTTGATATATGTAGCGTGCAAAGATTGCATTCCTTAGTGACGCATTAGGCAAAAAGACGAACAAACCAGCCAAAATCTGCTTTGCAAGCACTGAATATCATCAGAGTTAAGAAAATCCTCAACCTTTTCAGAATTGAGTATATTCCCAGTAGACACAAAATTTCCATGCAATATCTTGTGCTCTTTTGGAAGCTTTTTTTAAACAACTGTTACAACTTTATTTTGGTAACTCATCAAATGAAAATTAACATTGGCTACTAAAGTAAAGAAGAACAGAAAACCATGTTTATTTTAATCTTATTCTGAACTTGGAGAACTGTTTCTCACTTCTGTGTCTTCCATATATATATATATATATATATATATATATTACTTTTTCAAAGTCCTAAAACTCATTTAAGGGAATAATATCTCTTCTTGCATCAGATCTCACATCCAAGCTAACACTACTTTCACTAACTTCTACTTTTCATGTGAGTTAAACTAAAGACACAAAATAAGAAACTGGAATGCACATTAGTATCAACAAGAAAGTGATCTTTCATATTATATCGAACTATTTACCTGTATAGACAAAATGAAATGAAAAAGTAAGAGGAGAGGTGAGAATTCCATCAAAAGAGTCTCTGTACATGAATAAAGTTAAAATAAATAACACCACCACTTTGCTAAAAAAAAAGATGTGTTTATATGAGCTGGTATTTCTTCACAGCCATAAAATAATTAAAGAGACTTTTTGATGTTGAACTATGTTTTAAGAAGAGAGTGCAATACCTAAAGCCCAAGCATAATGGAGCATTTGATTATGACTTGTGCTGCCTAAAGCAATTGCGTTTTGCCATTTTGACGTCTACCCAATTGTGTTTGTATATATGCATTATAAACATACTTGCATTTTAAAACCTTCAATGATATCTTCAATAATATTATTGTGGTTCCTCCAATTCCATACTTCTGTATCAGATGGAATCATTATGCTTACCTGATGTTCTAAGATTCTGCTAAGATCTGCGATTTTTTAAATAAAAAAACCACAGCATGCTTGCCACGTCCGGATTTGCATTATAGAAAGCAAAAAAATTAGAAAGTGAAAGACGCACTCAGACACTCTTGGATTGTTGCTGTAGTTTGTTGTAGTTGTAGTGGTTGATGTTGTTGATGTCATCATCTTCTGTCTTTTCCCAACTCAAAGGAGAAATAATTGGATCACATAATCACATGGTGGAAAGTGGGGTTAGGATTTAGGACAATTACCCTTAATTATCATCCATATACCTCTCTCAGTTTTCCTTAATTGGGAAAGGATCCTATACCACCATTTGTTTGTTTTTCTATATTCTGTGATACCAGAAATATTGATGATTTAATTGGTTTTCATATATAGTACTGTTTCTCTTAATTATATTAGTAATTACTTTGAATCAAGTAGTTATTATCAGAGATCTTACAATGGATTGTGTATGACTATAATAATATATATATATATAAATAAATTGATAAAAAAATAGTCTGATAATTTCACATCATAAACCAGCTTATGTTTTTTCTAGTTAAGTTGAAAAGAATATGTTAGTTAGGTACTGCTTATTGATCTTGGTTTTCTTTTGTAATCTGAACTTGTCTTGGCATATCTATTACATATTGATGATTCTTACTAAATTCTGAAGACAGTTTGGAAGGATGTGACAAAACACATACAAGTCTTTTGGTATGATGTTAATAATTTGAATCCATATTTGTTTTTTTGCTGCTTTTCTAGAGGGGAATTATTAATGAACCAATAATTTTTATAATTTATAATATTTTTATCAATAAATATTAGTTGAGAAACTTTTGACGAAGTAAAAAATAAATAAAACTAAGATTCCACTAATTTTTGTTTTTTGAAAAAGAAAAGGACATTTCACACCAATGCAGTAAAAAAAGAGACTCAATATAATGAGATAATATTTTTCAATAACAAGATTAAGAGAATAACAAAAGTACATTTTTATATGTATCAAATATCTTTAATCTGTATTTAAAGTTCAATTTATTTTAACACATTAAATTAAATAATTTTTTTTTCTTTTGATAAACTTTTTTTGATGCATATATCATTTAAGATTCAAAATATACCAATATCTCTAAGAGTTGTGATTATTTATTTACATGGGTTTCCATAATTTTTTTTCTTTCCAATAATAATAATGTGTGTGTGTATATATATATATATATACAAAGAGAAAAAAACAAAACAGAAATAAGCTATTTATTCACTTCAAATAACTATATACATCATTAATACTTAATATATAATGTAAATATTTTATTCCATTTTTTTCTCAAAAGCATGAGTTTTACTTAAACTATAAATTAAACACCAAAAATATGTATATATTATTAAATAAAAGTTTAAAATGAAAGTTAACTTAAATATTAAGTTTTGATTCATTAAAATAATATAGTATAATTAAAAAAATTGTGATGGCACACTGTATAGTCTGCTTCAGCTGGTTTTGGTAATAGTAATACTAATAGGGAAAAGGCAGGCAAGAAACCCTATAAATGCTGGATATTTATAGGGAAGCAAGCACAAACGCGTATGGTTTAAAAGACTTCCAACTAATAATATATATATATATATATATGAGAGTGTGAAAGTATAATACCTTATTCTTTATAAGGTCTTCACTTCTCGTAACAATGTAATATTTTATATTAGTTGCAAAGACTCAACACTTTATGCACAAATTTACACAAATATTAATTTAAGCTCAAATTCATCAATATATATTTTAAATTCATGATACTTTGAAAAACTAAATGATGAAGTATTAGTATATTTGTGTGTAATAAGCGGGTATGCATGGATTTGATGATTGCATTTCATGAATGCAACCTTCCTTCATGTGTTCCTCATCAAAGGTCTTAACTCGATATGGGACAACCAAGACGAAAAAGGCTATCATATCATGTCTCGGTAGGATAGTATGTGTGTTAGGTCCCACTTACCCAATCAAAAACCAAACCAGGTTGCCATTATTATTTCCGATCCCAAAAAACAAGAGGATAATGAACAAAGATAAAAGCATACTAGGTATATAAAAACAAACTGCCATGATTTCAACCTGGAAACTAATAAATTTACATGTAAGGTAAAAGGAAGAAGAGATCGACAAACAGATAAGCTTAGGATTCCCGAAGCAAACTGACAAAGTCACCGCTCCATCTACGGTCCCGATTGTTTCATAATTGTCAATGGGACCAATCTACGGACCCGATCAATTTATTGGATAACGCATTCAAGACAAATTAATGTTATTGTTATTATCACCCGATGCCATGTCCATCAATGTCTTTCTGTACAATTTTTTTTTTGCCTTAGAATCCACCACACCGCAAGTCAAAGCAAAAGTTTCATTAAGAACACTCAAACACAAATTGAGATTTCATTTCACAACCCTAAATTATACAATTAGCCATGTTTCTTGGTTTTAAAACTAATACTAATAATAATAATACTAGGTACTAACTAGCAATTGCATATCATAACATATATAAAGATTAATTAAGGAGAGAAATATAAAGAGAGAGGAATGAGACAATGGAATGTAGTGTAGGAATATGGATAGGTGATATATAGTGGTTGATTGCGTGAGAGGTAGGTTGGGTTGTGTCATACCCAGAGAGCGCCGACTTGGACGAGTTTAGGAATGAGGTGGCCGGTGACATGGAGGGCGACAAGGGATTCAAGGCCACCGATGCAGGTGCCGCCGATAAATGCTGCAGGGGCGATGGTGTGTGGGAGGGGAAGAGCGGCGATCTCATTATCATCTAATTCGATGACGGTGGGATGAACGCCGATGGTGGCTAAGAGGTTCTTCATGACATGACACATGCAGCAGGAGGATCGGGTGAAGATGATGACCGGATGCTCCGATATGAGGCGTTGGATCCTGGTCTCCGTAGACTCGTCTAGCTCCATGGACAGTGAGGACGAGTTACTCATAGTGGGACTCAGCTCTACCTCGTTTGAACTCACAAATCCTCCTTCTATTCCTTGCATCCCTGTGACTTTCTACAACAAGAGAAGATGAAAGACAGTGTTTGTTTGTGCTGTTATATCTCTGTGAGAAACTCAAAGCATAACAAAGAAAAGAGAAGGCAATTGGAACCGAGTTTGAGGGTCTTTTTATTTTATAAAAATCACACACCCCAAATCGTGCTTCCTTACATCACAAACTACTGTTTTCTCATTTTCTACAATCGCTCCAACCACTTTACTTTTCCCACGCGCTCTCTTTTATTTTTCTTTTATATTCTAATATTTTACTATAAACTGTGAATTTTATTGCTTATCTTATCAATTTTATTCCTGATGAGAAATACATAATAAAGGTAATAAATAAAAATTATAAGAAATTGAAATCAGCATAATTCACATAAACTCAAATCACTACAATTAATATATATATATATATATATATATATATATAATTGGAAAGTGTACTACAACTAGTTTGTAAAGTGGTCGTCGATTTCATATGTATGTGTTACGCAATTTGATTTGTCAAACAAAGAGATTCGACTTCTTTTTTCTATTAAAATGTACTTATATACCTCTACAAAACCAAGTCACTCATCCTTTTTATTTTTTAGTAGTTGGAACTATTAATGTTTGACAAGATGCACGGCATAGCAATATTCTTGTTAGACATGTGACATGTGTGTTTTTCTTTTAAGTGTGCATTGGAGACATTTAAGTAAGGACTCTTTTTAAAGAACACCATTAAATTATTACTAGTTACTAGATGATTATGTTTCCGAAGTAAATAAGTGGAGGAGCCACCGAGGCGCGCGTGGTAATGCTTTTATCCTTCTGTTTGGGTACACAGCGTATTTTCGGGAGAATCAAAAGTAAATAATCATTTCAATTTTTTTCATCATTTTAATTTTAAAATTAGTTTCATCCTATCTCAATTTCTACTTCATCTCTCATTTTATTATTTTATTTTCTATTAAGGGATTAATGTTACTTTGTCATGTTAAACATCAAATTAGATATAAGAAAACAGTAGGGAAACAGAAATTTGGACTGAGAGAACTAGTGAAAATAATAATATATTAATTAACGAAAAATAGGAGCATGTGAAAAAGAAAAAAACTGTTTTGATCATAGGTTAACTCTTCAACCCATGAAGTTCATTAACATTTATAATTTCTCCTTTTTTTTATGTTACTATCTGACCATATCATATTGCCAATTATATCTACATTATTTTTTATTGATTGTGTGACTAACAGGTTTCCTATATCATTTTTCATTAATTTATTTTATAATTACTTTAGAAGTTATTTTGTACAGAGATTGAGATTTTTTATTCAAAATATTTAAAATTGTTCAGTAGTTCAGACAGATCATTCTACATTATCAAAATTTTTTTTTCTCTTCTCTTTGTCCAAGTCATGGAGACGAGTACTTGTCAAAGATATTCTAATATTTAAATTAGTGATTTTTTTTAACAAAGATGAATAATTAGAGTTAAATTATTTGTGTTTTCTGTCAAATATATATTTATAGATATTATAATAAGCTTATCCGTCTCATTCATTAATCATCCATAAAATGACTTTTATTATTTTTATTAATCCTCAACAATGATTATTATTTTCCTTAATTATTTATTAATAGTAATTATTGTCCAAATTAATTATCAATTAATAAATATGTTATACCGATTGATATTTTCTTACTAGATGGTCGACCCACATGGTCTTTAACTGATCAATCGACCATTTTAATCATTTAAGTACATTTAAAAGAAAACAGGGGACCATACCTTTTGTCTTCTGCATGGCAATACGTTTGAGTTCCTTGAATAAGCGGTGATGTTTATAACTTAACTCTTGTGAATAGAAAAATCCAGAAATATTCCTTATTATCGTGTGTGTAGCAAATAAAATGACTGATTCTTTTAAATATTGTGTTGGTATGTGCTCATGAAAGTCATCTAAACGATTGGAACTAAAAAAATATTATTGTCTAACTCTTTTTGTTCTTATTTAATGTAGTATCTAGATTCATACTCTTATGTCTAGTTATTAATAAATCATTCACATATTATTTTTAAAGAAAATTTACTAGAAATATTCGTCACTTATAATAGCAAGTCAAATTATAAGACAATAATATCAATTTACACTCAAAATCTTAAAATAATATACTTTTTAACTTTTTTCACACGTGTTATTTAATTTTATTATGTTTACTAACTGTGAAACGAAAACTCTCACTTTATTCCCAAACAAATAGATTATAAAGCTAATTATTAAATTAGGCTAATTTAAACAAGTATAATCAAATTAAATATAAGTAATTTAAGTTTACGGTGCATATAGATAAATATTGATTACGCTTATATTATTAAATCTAGTATTGATATCAATAAAATTTTCTATTTGTATCAATTATATATATTTTATGTATGTAAAAATTAAAAAAAACATACTTAGCAATAAAACTATTATTATAATATTAATTATAAGGTTTAATTAAGTTTTAAGTTTTTCATAAATTCAGGTTCAAGTCTCTTATAACAAATTTTATATATTAAGTATTCAAAATATTTGTACTTTTTTAATATGTGATTTGTTATTTTATCACGTCACATCATTTTGTTTGTTTGTCTTCAAATATTAAAAAAATATAAAATTTTATGATTAATATAAAACTAGTTAATATAATGTTATCTTTTACATGATTTATATTAATCATAATATTATTTTATATTAATTATGAAAGTATTTCCACCAAAATAAAATATAAGAAACTAGTTAATACATATTCTCATCACGACGTTGATGGTAAAATTCTAATTAGTAAAAAGTGTTATATTTTCTTTTTAAGATTATAATTTAATTAAAAATGAAAATCATTTCAAATTAGGATCAAGATTAATTGTCTAAGTATATTGTCCAACTTTCAATTCTTTAAATTATTTTTCACTGTGTTAAAGAGGTTACCTATCGTAAAATTAATAAGGAATTTGTTTTTCAAATATTAATTGTATAATAAATATAATCAGTACCTCCTTCTCTTATATATTTTTATAAATTTTAAAATGAACTTTAATTAATAACAATCTAATTATAGTTTAATTGGTGTAATTATACTTTATTTTATGTTACTGAAAATTAATAACTGTGTGATTGTTGGGTACAAACAAAGTCCCATATCGGATAAAATAAGAGATGGACATGAGTTTATATACACATAAGATACCACCATTGATAAGAAGCCTTTTGGAGTGGAACCAAAAGCAAATACGTGAAGGCTTGGCTCAAAGCGGACAATATATCTTACCAGTGTGGACGCGTGTTTCACTTGGTCCATTGCCCATGGGATGTGAAGCTCAAATTCAAAGAGCACAAAACCTAATGACAGAAGAAAAAATGAGTCACAGAATGTGGATGGTGATTATATACTCACGCCAGTAAGCGTGATTATTTTGATTCCAAAAAATATAATGACGAGACTGCACATGCAAAATCAAACCACATTCTAAAGCTCATCATGCTGGATTCGTCAAATGCTTTCTATGTACCAAGGTGTTCGTGATTTGATTTTTTATTTTTTTTTTAATAGATTTCACCGTAAAAGTATATTGTGATTCCATTCAAATCAATTTGAAAATAATTTGAAATGTTATTCCTTTCTTTTTAATTAGAACCAATACATTTTTAATTTTTCAATTTTTGTTCAGTCTATTATTACATTTTTAAGACAACACTTTATTGATAGAAAGAAAGAGATATTTAAAATGACTTTAAAATCGGAGTTGATGTTTTTTCTTCTTTTAAATGAAAAAAATATAATTAGTAATTAATTTTATTCGTTAAATCTATTTTATTTGAAAATATTTTTATGATTTTTAACATATCTGTAATTAAAAAAAAAATCTATATATCATAAGAGTTTAAAAGGAGTAACATCATGTATTATGTTTTAAATAGACAAACTCTTACATAAGTGAATGGGTTAATTAATGCTTCAGTGTGCCTTTTCTTTTCCTAATACACAGAGGAGTTTCTTTCCTTTTGCTTTTTTCTTTTTGTTTTTTATTTTCATCTTTTGTTAAGTGAACAATTGTTTTATATATATATATATATATATATATATATATATATATAATTTATTTATTTATTTATTTCATATTCTCAAGTATTCTATTAATTAGTAATCAAGTAATAAATTTTCACTTTCAAACTCATTCATTCAATAAACAACACTTTAATTAATTGTTGTTTAATGTATGGTTGACTTTTTTTAGTCAGATTTACTTATTTTGAAGCTTTTTGATGTTAACAAGTTTGAAACTCATTATTGGATAAGCTCTACACATTGTTTATGCTATTTTTTTTTTTGGATAACAAATTATGTGACTTGTATAATCAATTATCGATTATGTAATTTATTCTATATAAGTAATTATGCCAGCCACATAATTATGATAAACTCTCTTTGCTTCCATACCCTAAAATGGTGATATTGAAATACAATAATCTTTTAATGTGAGAAATACACTAAAATCATCTTCTTAGCTAATATATGGCCGAATTTATATGAACACATACAACAAACCTTCTATAGGTTAGGGATAAAATCATATATGTATCAAAAAGAGATTTTTATGTCAACTTTGTACTTATTTCATTAAACATACCATGTAAAGTGGTTGGAGTACCACAAATATTCCATTGTAGTTATAAAATATCATTTTGATAATAAAAAAACAAAAATCATCTTCTTTAAGATATATTGGAGTTTAAAATTAAAATACGATTAAAATCACTATAGTTTTTCTCAAAAAATTAAATTATCTTTCATTTATATTTTTTCTTTCAAAATCGATCTCATATACTTGTACACCTATTAACTATTTCTTTTTACTCTTTCTTTTATTAATTCAAATAATAATCTCACTTTCAATTTTAAATATTTTTCTATCTTTTCTTTTCCTATCATATCCAAACAAATGTTTGAATCTCTTTAGATGAGTTGATAGAAAGTAAGAGATGAAAGAATGTAAAAAAAATACAATTTTAACTAGTTTGATTTCAAGAAATTTAAAAGAATGGTTAATTTTTATGCAATAAAAATAATGTTCCTATATAATATATTATTTTAATTTAGAAGAAAAATGTTTCAATACATCTAATAGTCTCACACAACTTAAGAGATGGACTCACATATATTAAGAAATAGAACAAAACTTTGAAAGAATTCAAAACTCCAAAGTCAGTACTACCTCAGATATAGTAGTTGATCCTAATGGTATCACTTGACATATAATTAGAATAAGAAAACTTTTTTTCTCGTATTCAAAGTAAACTTGTTTTCCACTAAGAATACATTCATGGTTAATGATACTTTAGAATTAGAACAAGATGACTTCTTTCGTATTTAAAGTAAACGTGATCATTATTATAATCTATCATATTCTACGTATAAAAAAAGCTCCCATATAATAAGAGCTACAATAGTTTTAACTAAGTATGTCAAAGTTTTAGGTAAAGACTTCAAAAACAAAAAGTAAAGATTAAAATATAACAATGTTTGAGTTTAAAATAAATTAGGCGTGTAATCAAACTTTTTCAAATATAAAAGTAATTAAACATATTTTGATATTTTGTTTTGTGTGACCGTATTTTTTTTCTAACTCATTATCTTTTATTTTCTAAATGTGAGAACAATACAATTCTTTTTTCATTTTTTTACACTTAAAACGGAAACAAACAAATCAAATAAACAAAATAATGAAACATGTTTTGAAAACTTTTTTTTAAATAATAATAATAGTAATAATTTGAAAATTATACAAGTACCATGGAATGATTGCATTGCTATGAACTTTAATAGATTTGACAATTGATAGGTTGAATGGAAGGAATTTTGATTAGTGGTTGATTTTATAAGTTCTAAATATCAACACACATAATGTTAAATACTCTTTCATTTTAATTATGTTGTGACTCCCTATATCTCAATCTCTAAATTTATGGAATAAAGAAATCTTATGGATCTAACTTCATTATTTAGCATATGTTCCATAAAGTGAAAGTCACGTGTGATGGTTGTGAGCATTAACCAAAGTTTGATTCCTTCCTATTATTGCATCCAATGACCCAATTTTACTAACTATATATAATACGCATTATTAATACATCACCACTTAAACTTCACCTACGTATGCTCCTAATAACATATATATAAACCCTAAAGACAATCGTATTAGGTTCAGTTTCTCATTGATTTTGTTTTTCAAATGTTACTTTGCCAACAAATCAAAACTAAACAAAATGAAAGATGGAAGCAACACAGACAGGAAGTGACTTTAGTGGAAATTTTTTAAACAAAATTCGAAAGTGGACGAAAAAAAAAGATACAAGTGTGAATTTTGTTGTTTCCTTCCGCAAGCAAAGAGTCACAAACACTCAAACTTGCTGTGTGTACATGAGAAATCACAGATCTTCAAACAAATATTTTTTTTTTGTAATATGTAAATGTTATAATTGTAAGAATTTTTAGAATAAATTTAGTTTCTAATAAATTAAAATCAACTTCATTTATGTATAAGTTAAAATTTAATAAATTAGTTTGACCAGAAAACACGTGCACGGATGTATTATTTATTAATAACCATATAACTAACTTTGTAGTCAAACTTGATTAAATCATTATTTATTATTTTGTGAAAATGAACTAACTTTTCATCTTAATCAATTTACGACTGAATAATAGAATGAACCTCTAGATAATTTACTCAAATTAAAACGTTAATTGTTAAAATTATTATAATTTCTAAATTCGATTTGCTTATATTGGTAATTTAGCATAACTGAATGAAATTAATCATAGTTATAATTGTTGCTTCTTCTTTCGTAAATTATTGGTTTTTAGGATTATTGTCCAATCTCTAAAAAAAGATAAATATTATGGTTTCATTTATTTTAAAGTCGTATAAAGATTTTTTATTTAACTGTCATTTTTTACAGGTGATTTTTTTTAAAAATGTCATAAAGAATTGAGGGTGCATGTGGGTGAGGTAATCAAATGCTTAGCTTGGCACATGGGTGACGCAATATGATGAGAGTGTACGGTGTCGTTTGATTGGTTTACCTAAGATGACTTCATTATCTCACTTTGTCCATTTCTCTACTATTGTTATACGATGAATTATTTCTCATAAAACATCAACTGCTTTCGTCCAGAACGCTGCTAATGTCACGTTAATTTTTAAATTTAAATATTAACTTTTAACATTTTATCTGACAAATATAAAAATATAAGTATTTTAAAAAGAAAGTTTTATTTAAAATATTTTGTTTTTTATTTTATTAAAAAAGTGTGAATTAAATATTTTCATAAAAAGTATTAGCAAAATTAGAATTTATTTTTGATTTGCTAAAGATGTATTAAAGTAAAGTATATGTAAAAACCCAGGAAATAGAATAATAGAGTAGATAAGGTATTAAAATAATTGAATTGAGTTTTTAATGTTGAAATATATCAATAGTGTAAATAGAAATTTTTAAACACTTAGCTCATTATCTTAAAACTGTTTATCTCTCTAGAATCACTATTTCCTAATTTTTCTCTTCCTTCTCTCTAGATTTCTTTACCCATAGTTCATCTGTTCAGTAATAAGGGGCACTTGAGTGATTCTGGCATCACCAGTTTTCTATTCCCTCGATCAATTTCGTCTTTAGAGCGGGTAAGTGTTGTTCCTCAAATTCTCGTGAATTTCTGCATTGTCTGGTACATGAAAACATTGTTCGGTTTGCATGTGTTCATCAACTCTTCATCTGGGTTCTAATTTTGTTTATGGTTCTGTGATTGGTCTCCTTTCATCAATCAAAAATTTGTAGACATTTCTAGAATTTCCCTGCGATCTAAGCAAGAGTTTGAAGGTTGTAGAAGTTGTTCGGTCCAATTAGAGGTAAGGAAAGCTAGTTAATTTGATTATGATTTTTTTTATGTATGAAATTACTGTTTGGATGGTTGCATGTATATGAATTGGATGTTTGATTGAATTGTGTTGAATTGATGAATGATGGAACCTGGGAACTAGTTGAAGTCCCTGCATAAGTGTTCGATCTTTTCTGGTTTTGGAAAAGTGAGTAAGTGAAAATGAGAGTTTGGGGCCGAGAGCGAAATTGGTCAGTGGGAAGAGTCTGAGCAAGTGTGTTTAGACCTGTTAGAACCTTTAAGTCCTCTTATAATGTGTCATAAGTAGGAAAATGAATTTTTGGTCATTTAGTTCTGATTATGCAGGAGTTGGGATGAGATCTGATAAGAGATTCTTTAGGATAATGTTAGAAAGGTTTAGGTATCCTTGTATAGGTGTAAATAGGAACATGATTCGTGTTTGGGGAATTAGAAGTTTGGAAAAATATTCAGTTTTGGTAAAGTTAGGAGTTGTCCATATTTCTGCAGAATTATGCAGAACGTGGAACATGCGCGGTTGACAGATCAACCATGCTCTGATTGGCTGTTTGGTCATATTCATGTGATCGATCATTAAATGGGTTCAGTCTCTTTAGAGTCTTACCAGTTCATGACCGTTCGATATTAGGTGTGAGTGGTATTCCTCTTGTGTTCGGTCTTAACTGAGTTTTGCTTCTGTAGAGTTTCAGTTAATGACCAAACGGTCTTGCACTAGTACTCGATCATGCTTTAGTCAAGTCAAGTGGTCAGTCATAATATGCTTATATGATATTTGTATGTGTATGATTATATTATATGTTTGTTTGAATTGCATGTTAACATGATTAATTAAATTACATTAGCTTACCCTTATTTTCTATCTTGTCATGTTGTCTGTTCGATATTGTTCCTTGCGATGATCGCCCTGTGGGTGTGAGCAGATGGAGAGGAGTTTTCACTGGAGCAATCGCTGGAAACAGAGGATCCACCTACTTAGGTATAAGACCGTTCGGTCTTGTACATATGTTCGTACCAACAGAGGAATTCTGTAAAGTTTTAAATTTTTCTGGTCATTTTAGGATAATTGTAAGATTTTTCTACACTGACGGTTCTATCTTGTTATTATGTGATGTCTCATTAATATAGTTTCATACTATCATTTTTGGGATGTTATAGTATACAACTTAATTTTTTTATCTTACCATGTTACTTATCATGTTAAATGAAATTTACTGTCCGTAATTAATAATGTTTACATTTTAAAATATTTTAAATTTGCAGTAATTTTGAACTAAAACCATGGTTTTAAAACCGGTATCAAATAATTTAAGAGAAATATATAAAACTAAATATTAAAGTTGAGGTGTCTATCTTAAGTAGGGGTGGGCAAACTGCACTGTCTGTACTGTATTATAACCAAACTATAATTAACTATATAATAATTCAAAGAAACTGAATTGAACTAAAAAGTAGTTAAGAAAAACTGATCTGAACTTAATTTTAGTGCACTTAGTGCAGTACAATCCAGTAAACTGCTTAAGTTCAAAGTCACACTTTTCATCACACGCAATGCCTTCCTGGACAGTCCTCCTCCGGATCCTCTCCTGTTTCCCTGTCACGTGGTCTCCCAGCGCCTCCCCTTCTCCGACCACCTCCTCCTCCCCCGCCGCGCCTGCCTCCCTACGCTCCTCGCCGCCTCCCTACGCTCCTCGCCGCCAAAACCATCTTCATCACTGACAACTCCCCTACCAACTTCTCCCTCGACCACACCCCCTTCACCCACCCCGACCTCTTCTCCGCCTCCTCCCTCGCAGGCGTCCAGTCCTTCCTCGACTACTCTCTCTTCGGCGACGGCCTCCCGCCCTCACCCTCTCCCTCCGCCGGCAACTCCATCGACTCCTTCTGGAACTCAGGTGCGTCCTCCTTCGGCTCCCGTCTCAACGGCATCGTTTTGCTCCCCCTCTTCTCCTTCGTTCTTCCACTATTACCATGCCAAGGTTTTTCAATCTCTTTTGAAAGGGAAAGGGAAAAACGTGGGTTTGCAGATTTGCTTCTCTTTCCAACGAGAAGTTTTCTCAGAACCCGAGTCTTCGACAACAATGGCGGCAGCAGGAAATTGTGATGGAAAAAGGAAATAGAAAAACCTACGATTGAAAAAGGAAACAGAGGAAAACTGAAACCATAGTTAACTGTATTCAAAATGAAATAGTTCAGTATTTTTAAACTGAACTGTTAACCAATATAATTAGTTTTTAGTAAAAGTAGTTTTAAGTTTTTTAAGTTTAAAACAGTACAGATAAACTATAATTTAAGTTTCTTAACTTAACTGTGCCCAGCCCTAATCTTAAGAATTAAAGCTGAGGAAAATTGAATTTAACGCAAACACACATAATAGGATAACACTTCTCTGTTATTTATAGATTATATAAATATCTTGGATTAATTTTAAGAAAAATAATAAACTTAACTGACGACTTTTTGTATTGAATTGGACATTAGTACCAAATAATGTTATATTGGATAATTTATGTTTTATTTATATTCATACATGCATTTGTGTCATATAGAAAATTTTCTCTATGTCTATCTTTCCTTACTTAAATATTATTTCATTTCTACATTTTCAATTTTCACCACTTACCGACATTCCTTTGTATATTTTATTTTGTTTATTTAATTGGATGCGGCGAAAATGTTAAAAGTTAATTATATAATAATATGAAACCTTATTACACATTTTTTTATACATTTTAGGGTAAGAAAATATGTCTGACCATCTTCTCACTTTCAAATATCAACATCAATCTCCTTTATCATATTATGTTGTGTAGGTTTAGGTTCAATATATACATATCCATAGATTTTTATATTATACATTTTGGACTACACTCTCACGAATTTGTTTTTGATACTATTATAAAAGGTCTCTTACTAGAGATATCTTATGTGTATATAAACTCATATCTATTTTTTATTTTATTCGATGTGAGACTTTGTTTGTATCCATCCGCTTTTACTACCAATATTATTTGATTTCCTCTTCCATACAACCTTTGGTTTTGACATTTTCTCTGGACTGGTTGTTTTCCTTCGTTCCTACCAAATCTAGGTGTGTTGACATACAGTTTATGCTGATTGAGTCCAGTTCTTTCTGGAGTCTCTGAATATTGCTGATATCTAAGAACCTTACAAACCAAACCTATTTCCCCATATATCATGTCTTCTACCAATGAATACTTTTTTCTCTGGAAATTTTTTCACATATCCATTTCTCCAAAGTTGTTTGGAAAATGAGAGAAGTAGTATGTTATTGTTCTGCCACCTTTCGGAAATTGATATCAAGTTATATCAGTAACTTATACTTATATAGAGTCAATTTCTTTCTTATATTTTAGTAAAAAATCAAATGACACCTTTTAAATTAAAAATAACATTTTTTTATTATAATTAAAAATAGAATGTAATTTAATTCAAATTTGAGTTTGACGTTAATAAAACAATGATAAGTACTGTTTGAGTTATAATTGTTTTAATTAAATATTTTTAAAAATGAAATGCATAATATAGATTGACTCATGTTATATTAAGTATTTTAACTTTTATACAAATTATTTTTTTTCATTTACAATTATTCTATTCTACAAATAAAATCATTTTGTACGTTTTTGATAAATTAGATTAGTTAGAAATATAAAACAGGAATTTAATTTAAATGTAGATATCATAATGTAATTACATGTATAACAAATAAATTTTACTTTTAATATAATATTAATAATCTATTTATAAAAGTTAATATAAATTAGTTTAAATTTAAGTAACATTAATCATCATAATTTAAAATATATAATTTATTTTAAATTCAAATTTAAATAAAATAAGAAATTAATAAATAATAATAAAAAAAATTAAAAATAAAATGCGTGTCCTGCTGTCATTAATTATTAGGAGTTAAGTTAAAAGTTAAAATAATATCACTGAATACTGTTGGATGAAGTATTGTTAAAATTCATGTTTTTATTGCCTTTTATTTAATAAAAGTAATTATTTAATAAGAGTAAGTTGATTTTGTAAATGTTCAGGTGGAAGTTTTGACACTAACATTTTGTTTGAAAGTGAAAGGAAAATAGTTGAAGAACAAATATCAACATAGAAATGCGATAACGGGTCAAGCCCAGTGATGATATTGAAATCTCTAGCTCGTTCAAGTAAGGCCAGGCCTATTACTGTGCTGGTTGAGTTTGATATGGGCCTAATAGTAACTCTTCAAATGCAACTGTTTCTTCACCCACCCCCTGCTTTCCACCCCCGTATATTTGAAAGATAAAATATTTTTTATGATGATAGAAATACTAAAATATTATTATTATTATGATTGTTATTATTATAACTATAAAAATTTTGTTTTATTTGATTTTAACTATACAAAAAATTATTTTTGATACAGTGACCAATGTTAAATCAGTCTAGTTCTCTAAAGACGTCTTTTTTTCTTTTTTTTTTATGAAAAGCTTAATATTATTATCAATTAATTTTAAACACGAAAAGTTGAATAGGAATATTGAAAAATGGATGGTGTCATGAACTTTCCCTCGAAATTCGAATGAGATGAAATAATCACTGTACTTACCCTTTTTCATCAATCTTTCCTGTGAAAATAGTTTTCCCAAGGTTTTCAATGCGTTGGTTTTTTCCTGTGTAAATTGATAACTTCCTCCTGTACAAAGTAATATTTGTTTGATTGAACGATGTATTACTTGTAAGTTTGGGAGATTATTCTTGTTTTCGTTAATACTATTTTTCTAAAAAGTATTATTTAAAAAATAAACGTAAGACGTAAGCTGTACTTTTATCTAAATTATACCAATAATAAATAATTAAATTTATTTTTTCTTCTTTTTTTGTCTAAACAATTTTTTCTTTTTCTTTGGTTTTTCCAAGCAAAGGAAAACAGTGGTTTGTTGACAAAATCATCTCTCTGCAGTTGTGATTAACACGCGTCGGTTCCATGTTGAAAATATATTTAGGGTGGAAGCAGCCGATAAGTCGAGAAGTTTCCAGAAGTTTTACAAAATATCTTTGGCACAGGAAATTGACAGATGGCAGAAGCTTCTCATACTCTTCAAAAATCTCTCGCAGTGTCACTCTCTCTCTCTAGAACCTTCCTTCTCTCATCCCTTAAATTCCTTATTCCCTAAGCCCCAAGTAAACCCTTGCTTAATTCACACATAGTAATCTACCAAACTCTTTCTCACACACTCTCTCGCATAGCAGAGAGATACAGTTTCCAATTAAGGAAAATGAAGGGAGGTACAGTGAAAGAGGAACAAACATTCGCATTTGCGGCTGCTGCTCCTGCTTCACCTTCATCCTCAACTTCCAACCTCTTCCCGCAACCAAGGGAAGGCTTGCACGATGTGGGTCCACCTCCGTTTCTCACCAAAACCTTCGACGTGGTCGAAGACCCTTCCACCAACGACATCGTTTCCTGGAGCAGAGCACGCAACAGTTTCGTCGTTTGGGACTCTCACAAGTTCTCCACCACCATCTTGCCTCGTTACTTCAAGCACAACAATTTCTCCAGCTTCGTCCGACAACTCAACACCTATGTAATCATTTTTTTTCTTCTCATCTTCTACTCAACTGCTTAACCTAGTTAAGTGCATATATACTTCTAAAGTTTGCAATTTTAATCAACAATTTAGAGTGTTCTGGACGAATGTGTTTGAGGGTATCTTTGAAGCATTTTTTTTTCTCTGGCGGTTCTATTAATTGAATGTAAATCCTAACTTGGGAAATGGACGGGGCTGCTGTGGGTGCAGGGTTTTAGAAAAGTTGATCCTGACAAATGGGAATTTGCGAACGAAGGTTTTCTGGCGGGACAGAGGCACTTGTTGAAGACGATCAAGAGAAGGAGGCACGTAACACAGATGCAGTCACACGAGGGAGGAAGTGGAGCTTGCGTTGAATTGGGGGAGTTTGGATTGGAAGGTGAGATTGAGAGGTTGAGGAGAGACAGGACAGTTTTGATGGCTGAAATTGTGAAGTTGAGGCAACAACAGCACAATTCAAGGGAGCAATTGTTGTCCATGGAGAGCAGATTGCAAGTCAGCGAGAAGAAACATCAGCAGATGATGACTTTTCTAGCTAAGGCACTCAACAATCAGACTTTTATTCAGCAGTTCCTTCACAGGAACGCTCAGAAGATAGAGTTGCAAGGTGGTAGAAGAAAGAGGAGATTAACTGCTTCCCCAAGCGTGGAGAATTTGCAGCAAGATCCTGTGATTGATGCGGCATTGCCTGTTGAAGAAGAATCCACTAATATTGAGTCGCACATGGAGTCTCTTCTCTCAGCTGTTTGTGACGATGATCCATTAGAATCGAGCTCTGAATTAGAAGACCCGATTTTAGGTTCAGTTCCTACAACTGGTGGTGGTAGTGATTTGGGGGTGGTAAGTGATGCAATCTGGGAGGATTTACTGAACCAAGACTTGGTTGCTGCGAACCATGAGGAGGAAGTTGTGATTGGTGATTTTTCACAAGTTGATGTTCCTGTGGAGGATTTGGTTGCTGATCCTGATGAGTGGAGTGAGGATTTGCAGAACCTTGTGGATCATATGGGTTATCTTGCGTCCAAACCCTAGTTGACTATGACAATTTTTATCATCTAGGAGTTCAGATAAACCATCCCCCCTAGAACCATTGTGGTATAATTTCATGAGGCTTCATTGATTTGTTAATATTTGTGGCTTGATAATTTATGTGATTGTAATTGATGTAGCATACGAATGATTGCAGCAGGGAAGGTGGTTGCTGCTGAAGAGGTCCTGAGATATTGCTCTTTGTCTGCTGTATCCTTTGTAAACAGACATGTGTTTTGTGAATAGCTGAGTATTTCTTGTACCAGTGATGATGATACTGTTTTTACTATGTTGGTGCCCCCTTTGGATAACTACATTGTACGTTTTCTTTTGCAGGGTAGGTTAAAACAGATGTCGAAGGGGCCTATTGATTGGGAAAAGATGTAGTCATAATCTAACGGTAATTTGTTGAATTGTCAAATTTTCAGTGTGGAGAGACTGTGAAGTAAGATCATTGACGGATTCCAAAGAAGAATATGATTAACAATTCCTTTACTCATCAGCTATAGCTCACCTTCTCCATCAGTACACGCTGAATAAAGGAAATAAGCTTTCTTCCTGTTTCATCTTTTATTTTATTCTATATTTTTATGTTGCTTTTCAAATCATACCAAATACACTAGATCACTCATTTAGTCAGGATAGCAAATAAAATCATTATTGTTCCTTGCTCATTTAAAACATTATATTAGTTTTTTTATTATTAGATTTATTAAACAGTAAGAAGTTCGACTTCGATTTTATCAACTAATATAAAAAATACTATTTTCATTTCATAATAATAGAAATTATAATTAAAACAATCGTGATTATAACAATATTTTTTGTATTAAGAATAATGCATTATTAATGTTAAAAATGACTGTTATTAGATAATATCAATAATATTATTATATGATTCTTCTTAGTATTATAACACAAAAAAATTAAATCAGCTTTTGAGTGTAATAGTTTCACAATGTACAACTTTTGCAAAGTTGGCTAAGGCTAACTATTTATATTCATGTAAACTATAAATACATGCATATATTACATATATATATATATATATATATATATATATATATATATATATATATATATATATTAGGTACATTAAAATTATGGGACATTATGTTTGGATATTTCTTAGTATTTATTTGACATACATGGTTAATCAGTAGTACACAAATGGCTACATAGACGTTAAAACTAAAGCAATAAATTGTTGGTTTCTTATTGAATGATTTTGTAATTTGTGCTAACAGTACACAAACTCAATATTGATATTTTGTAAGAGATTATTTGTAAGGCGAAATTCGGAACTCTTTGGTCTGAAGTCCATGTGCATTGGTTATAGAGTCATATTCAAAGTAAACTAGCAGCGTTAGAAAGTGAGGTTTAAGGCTGGATAAATTTCATAAAATTAGATACGGTTTATATTTATTTGTGTTATAATTTAGTTATATGTATATAATGTGAGATATTTAATAATATATCTAACAAATTTAGCAAAGATAGATTTAGCCAAGATAGATTCTTGAAAAGTTGTAATATTATTTTGAAAAAATGAAATCGATAAGTTGTAATATTATTTTGAAAAAAAAAATGAAATTTAAGTATAATTCAATTCTATGAAATTTGTTCGATAAGGTGAATCACTTAAAAATAACTTGGAGGTCCAAATCGAGTTTGTGGGCTTCTCCTCAACTAAATTATAAACTTAAAAAGAATTTGTATTAATTCCACATGACTAAGAAGATAGTTGAATTAATTACATATAGCTTCAAAAATTGAAAACCTTCCTCCCAAGTGTGGAGGAAGAATGGACTTGAAAGTGATATATAGAAGAAAAAAAAAACATGCTTGGGTTTAATTTCAGGATTTATTAGGATTTTACTCTCAGGCTTATTTGGTAATCTATTAGTAGTTATTATTATAATTGTGATAAAAGAATAGTGTAAATTATAAATCACACTAAGAATGTGATAATATCATAACTCATCATCCTCTTCTACTTTCCTTTTTCTGGTATTTCTTTTATTTGAAGCCAAACCTTTATTTAACATCTGCCATATAATATATCAATTATGAAAAAAACTAATGAAAGTGTGTGAATAATTTTAAACACTGAAATACATTAAATATGAAGTTTTTCTTTCTTAGTTAACAAAAGTGAGTGTGAATAAATTTTTCAGTATACAATGAAACAAAATAAATCAATCAAAATAAATCAAACCTTTTATATATATATTTCTTCTTCATATCTATTAGGAAATATGAAAATTATTAACTTGTTACCATCATATGTAACAAAAGAATATGTATTCAAAGTGTTACATTATTAACTATAAATAAGACTAATTTATAGTATTAATTATAAATAAGACTAATTTATAGTATTAATTATAAATAAGACTAATTTATAGTATTAATTATAAATAAGACTAATTTATAGTATTAATTATAAATAAGACTAATTTATAGTATATAGATGGGTGTAAATTATATCTTACTAACTAGTTTTTATACCTCTGAGATATATTGTACACTAAATATAATATCAATTTAGGATGTACAAGAAACAATATTTCTTACTTTACAAATTATTTTGTAATAATAAATTAGATTTAACCCACTTTCAATAATATATTTTTTTAAAAATAATACTTATCTATTAACTCTCTTGGAGCATGTTAGACTTTTTATTCTTTAATTTGGTGTTTTCCCACCAAATTGCAATCACATCATGGCGGTGGTGGGTTGGTACCAAAAACTAGTGTTGAGTGTATAAAGATGTGGTGAAACAAAAGAGAAGCAAATTTGGCCCCCATCCCACAAAGCTCAAAGCAATATTATTCATTATTCCACCCTTTCCCCCACCTCAAAAAATTCACCATATAAGATAATTGAATATAATTTCTATTTCAAAACTTTAAAATAATAAATTTATAGTTTTCAATAAACATAATATCTGACTAGAGTCGGAATAAGTTTCTTTATCTTATACTTATTCCAAAGAAAAACAGAGATTAAACATATATATAAATATCTATTTCATTTTAATATTAATTAAAAAAATCAAATACTACCCATATTTATATTCATATTCAATAAACATATTTATTTGCCTTTTGAGAAAAAATGTTGGTTATGATATAAAGAGATGCGCATGTTTTGCAAAATAATTATATTATATTATTGGTTTAATAGTTATATGTTATCAATGTAATTTTCAAGATATCATTTACATGATAAGTTATTATTTGGTATCAGTATTCATGAATATAATATTTACTATTTTTGCATTCATCATATCTTTGAATATTTGCAGCTATATGAACATGGTATTGACTAGTACTATAAATCTGACAACGATACCCAATTTAAATTAATTATGCGATCTTACACAAGTATGAATATTTCGAACTTATCCTTTATGAGTAGTTTATGCCAGGGATATAGGGTATATTTGAATTTTTAAGTAATAATAAATTAGGAATAAAAAAGTTAAACGTAAACTTATTAATTAGTAGAAGATTTCACATATTTAGCGTATTTTGTAAAATAAATTTTTAAGTTACAATTGTGTGATATTATAATACAAAATTTAAACACATTTCTGATGTATATTGTAATCCAAATTCCAATGTGGTCTCTATCATGTTCGTGTTATAAGCAGAAGAAATAAAGTTAAATAGTATTCACTCTATTGATGCACATTTCAAATACCGTCTCTATCATGTTTTCTACCAACAAATATAAAGTTAAATAATGGAGCACCAAAGCTATTTATTGATGGAAAACAGCAAAGAAATTTGGTATTTACGTACTATATATTATGCCAGAAATGTTTTTACAACATAATTTCCCATTTATCAGATTTGCTTCATTAATCGAAGTAATTTCAAAAAAATTAGAATCTCGTACTTTTTTTCCACGTATAAACTTTTGCTTAAGATTTTCAAAACAAAAATTATATATATAACTACTCACTTTAATAATATACTAATATATTAATAAAAATATATATTGATGATTAACGGAACGGATCTCAAAAAATTATTTTAGAAATACCAAGGAAGCTGTGCCACTCATAGTGTTGAAGTGAATATTTTTTCTTCTCAAATACTACTGCTCTCTTCAAAATGATTAGAAAAGGGTTGGTTTTAATGTAAATTAATAAGAAAATTATTGTATAAGAAGGATCAATATTTAATTAATTATCTCCTCTCAAATATTTACATTTAAATTAAAACATAATATATATATATATATATATAATATATTATATATATATATATATATATATATATATATATATATATATAAACATATATTGTTATTCATATATATTCAAACTCAAATCAGATTGCATCCCTTATCATACAATGTTTGCATCATGCGTTTCAAATTCGAAATCTCATCTGTACACAATCAATCACATAATGAATCCCTCACATATCAAGTTTATCATTCAAAAATCAATATTCTAACATAAAAATAAATACTAAAAAATTCTATTTTCCTATTTATCACATTATAACAATATTTAAATATAATAGGTTCACAAAATATAAAAAAATTATACTCTTATACTATATGTCGTTTCGTTTGAACTGTTTATAACACTTAAACTAAATTATTCTATCCTTACAAATTTCACCAAAAACAGAAAACATTATCCTATATTTATGTTTTCCTCTTTTAAGCTAAATGAACCTTCCTTTTATGGTATTGACTTCTTCACCTCTCCCTTCCTCTTAATGAAGATAACTTTATCTTATATTCTCTTTTTATCGACCAAATAGATAATGTAAAGAACTATTGAGTTAGAAATGCAAAGAAAATAACATACTATATGTATAAATGGTGCAAATTTATGAGTTACGGTAGCCATTGTTAACAGAATATATCTTAATTTTCATTGGCATTCTACCAAGAATCTTGAATCCAATACCCACTTCAAAAGTTGAATTTCAGACTCCAAGGAATAGAAGCCCCGTGAAACAACATATTCTCTCAATAATAGATCCTTTTCGTCCAAAATATTTGCAGAATCTCATGAAATTATTGAATAAATTAGAAAAAACAATAGATTAGAACAGAGATAACTAGTAATTATTTATTATGTCCTTATAAATTTTGTTTTTATTAATGAAGATATTTTATGAATATATATAAATTCATGTTGATATATTATTTTATCCGAAGTGAAATTTTTGTCTGTATCCTAATAAAATATCTGTTTATATTTTTATAGCGTGTGCGTGAAGGATATTTTTTTTGAGAATATTATTTTTTAATAAATAAAATTATATGAAATTATTTTTAAAGTATAAGCTCAAATAAATTATCTTTAAAAATATAAATGTAAATAATAAAATTACGTTCTAAAATATAAACTTAAATAAATTTTACTTAAAAAATTTCATTTGAACAAGAATTATTGTAAGAAAACTACTCAAATCCATGTCGAATAAAATAAGATAAATCGCATATAATAGTACTTAGTTATGTTCCTTAGCAAATGACAGCATTATACACACGTACACGTGCAATCTATTCACACTACAATTGTCTTGTAAAACTTTATATAACTGATTAACTATATCAATTCAGCTATAAAATTGCAAAAGATTTCATAAAATATAGTATACCCTTACTTTTTTTATATGAATTCAATTAAAAAGCTCTTTAAGTACAACAAATTAATTTCCACAATAATTTAACTAACGAGGAAGTTAATAGTTTTAAACTGTAAGAGAATTCGTAATTAAATGTCAGTACAATTTTTCATATTGACAATTGTATATATAATTTGGAAATTAATTATTGTTATTGTATTTTTTACACTCATATTATCGGTACATAATATTCACCGATTTTGCTAACTTTTTAACTTTATTTAATGATATGAATTGTATGGTATTTAAAATATAATTAAGTTTTTTCATTAGATTATGATTTAAATTCATTTAATAAAATTATTAAAGGTATAAATTTGTAAGACTTACACTTAATATCATAAAATTATGTTCATCGTCCTTGCAATAATATACTATATCGTACTTACACTCTCTTAGGAAAATAATATCTTAGACTAAACTATTTATTAAATATATTTATTATTACACAACTATCTTTCTTAATAAAATGTTATATTTTAATATATAAAATATTAATTTATACGGTTGTAGAAAGAGCAAATGTTAAAAAAATAGTAGTCTCAACAAATCATCACCCATACAACGAAATAATAATTCACTTTTACACAGTAAAGAGATTAATTTTGCTTACTTTTATTTTATGAAAGTTCCAAAACTTAACTGTGAAGTGTGTTTTCGCATTAGCCAATATATAACAGCAACATTCTTTTTGTTTTAAGAATGTGTGAATTATAATTCTTGGTAATTCATTTGTCCAATTTCCAAAGCTCAAAAGTATTTGAAATTATTTTATTATTTAAGAATATTCTATAATTAGTTTGGGTGCAGAAATTTCCAAAATAAAAATCGTGATTTAACAAAACTTTTAATAAAACAAGCAATTATTTTTATAGAGTAATAATGTATTGAGATCCATAAAACGAAAAATACCTATTAACAACTTAAAACAAAAACATTTTAATTAAATTTATTTTATTTTTTAATTTAAAATTAAAATTTATATTATTATATTATTAAATTTGGATTGTAAGATGAGTGTATTTTTTTTAGAGAGACTCAAAATATATATTTTTTTATAAATTGGAAAAAGATTATTTGACAAAAAAATCATTTTTGTGTCATTATGTTGTTAGTCCATGTTGGTGTTTATGATTATTATTATTGATTATAGAATAATTTTGAACCAATCACGACATGTAAATGATGTTAAAATATGGTCAAATATCGTTATCTTATTCTTAATGTGATGACGAGAGATAATGGTAAGTGTTACAGATAAAGTATTGAAAGAGCATAAACATAAAGATAGATGACAATGATCTAAGGATAAAATATATGTTATTGAGCAATCTGGTGACAAAAGACTAGGTCTCACCTGGGTTCGATCATTTTCATGGCGGGTACAAGAATAGGATGCATAGTGGATAAAGGAGTGTGTGTCCAGATTCAGGTGAACTTGCACTTTTAACCCCACACTCTCAACCCATGCACCACCCTTCTAAGTACCTATCTTTTTCGAAAACTATTGTTTTTTCCTTTCCTACCAAAACCAGCCTATTTCATTATATCACCAAAACAATCAACAAGGAAACTGATTGGGTAGAAGGGTATCTAATTCCCACATCTCATCATTCACATTAGGACAAAACCCCATCTTTATAGTACCTCCATTTCCTTAATATAAACCCTCAATCTTTCAGCCACCTCAAACCAACCAACCAGACTAAATTAAACACAAAGATGGACTTGGCATGGTGGTTTCCACTTCCATGTCTCCTTTCTGCTTCAACAATGTTTACCTTGCTGGCTTTAACAGGAGGCTTGTTCGTATATCTGTATGCACCTTATTGGGGTGTAAGGAAGGTTCCAGCTCCACCTTCTTGGCCTCTTGTAGGACACCTTCCCTTGCTGGCTAAATATGGTCCCGATGTCTTCTCAGTCCTTGCCAAACAATACGGTCCCATTTACAGGTTAGTTTATTTACATGTATATTATGATCGGTGCAACATTTATGTGTATTGATGAGGGTCAAAATTTCATATCAGCAAATTTGTTTGTGTTTTTCTCTGGTTGTAATGTCTGAACCGAAACTCCTCTGGGAGGAAGATGGTAAACAGAATGATGATGGCAGATAGATTTTGACCTGAGATGTGTGTGTGCCCCAGAAGTAGATATAAATTTTAAAAAAAGTGATTATTGTATGATCCAATTGTCCTACGTGGTCTGGTTTATTCAGATTGTCGCTTGCTTCCATACACAAAACTGAGAAAGGGCCCAGTGCAAGCGTGGTATGCTTTGGTGGCTTTCTCAACTCCAGCCACCAATAATACCAAATATTAATTCTTTATTATACTTTTTTATTATTATTATCATTTACTTTTCAGAAATCATATATTAATACTCATTTTTTTAATCAACACCTATCCTATTCTGACGCATTAAAGCCTTTTTTTTCTCACTCTTTCTAGATGTTATTTCATATAGTCAGTGTTTTGGATTAAATAAACAGTGTCCAATGGGGAAAATTAAATCTGGTATTCCTTTTCCCACTCCAATTCATCACAAAATGAAATGAATGAATTATTATTCGTTTGAAAGATGCTCTTCCACAATTTCTGTGTGACACCATCGATAGTTTTTACTATTATTTTTAATGGAAAACTTTTATGATGTAGGAAAATTTGTTGACGCTATTATGATAATGAACAATATCTATAGAAATTGAAAGATTTGTTTAGATTTTAACTTTTATATAAAAACTATTCCTAGTACTTAAGAAGCTCTTTTTACGTTTTCCTTATATTTTCAGTTTATGAAAAAATTATCCAGTAATATTTTTTTTTACTAACTTGGCTTTTAAAAGTTAAAAAAAAAATTCGATCGTGGGATGTAAAAATTAACTGAAACTATTCAATGTTCTCAATTGTTCAAGATCGAGTATCTAGTAGTTATGTAATAATTTATTTAATTTTAGGTAACGAGGCAGAAATATGAGAGAGAAAAAAGTATAAAATAAAATAGAAAATAAAGATATAATCAATAGGAAAATGGAGGTAAATCTTGGATGAAAGATAAAATGAAAGCGATTAAAACTTCTTTGGAAATGTGAGTATGTTTGTATTGTTCTTTTTAAGGTAAAAAAAAAGCTATTAATTTGATAGAAAGGAAAAGAGTTTAGGACACTTGTTTTGTGGAATCAATTGAAAAAAGAAAGTATGTCACACATATATAAAACAATTTTAGAGTGATACATGTAATTATAAATCACATGTATTTTAAATTAATTAATTTTTTAATAATTAATAATATTATATTAAAGATCAATTTGCCATATTAAATAGTGTCAAAGGTAACTATTAAACTCTAGTCTATTTCATAACAGATTGGATTTCCACATAATTTTTTATGATTTAATAGGTCATGCCACAATTATTAAAGACCTATTATGTGTTTATTTAGTCATATATCCTAAAAAATTACTACTGCTATTGGGCTAGAAAAAGTTTTAGTCTTATTTTTGTATGATTCTTTTGTAGTGACTACCGTTAAGCAAATATCATTTCGGAATAGAATTATTTACTAAGTCAACCTACCATCTTCTAAAAAAAAATAGTTTTTTTTTCCTAAATTTATGTGTCCTGTTGTTAATATAAAATGTTATTGATATTTTTTTTTCTCTTTTACAACAACGAATAGAGGTCAAATTTTAATGAGTATATCAGTTGATGTTAACGGGAATAAAATTGTTTATAATATTGAGCCGAAAAATGCCTTTTTTATATTAACATTACATTAAAATGAATTTTGCTTGAATTGTTGTCTTGTTTATTTGTATTTTATCTCTTTAAGCACTTTCTCTTTCACATAAATTACTTTCTGCCATGCCAATTTTTTTTATGTTAGTTAAAATTACTCTTCTTTTTTTAATTAAAGTTAACCTTTTTGTATTTCTAAAGTCTATAAAATATCAACAAGAATTCATGACTTACAATCAATTAATACAAACTTATTGTGGGTATAAATTTTAAAATAACTATTACAAAAAATTAGATTACAATAAAATTTGTTCACACCATCGCTGGATTCATTTTTATTAGTTATAGTTATAAAATGAGATGGGTTTTGTGTACGCTTATCGAAGAAATATGGTTTAGAAATATAAAATAATTAAAAATAAAAATTATAATAATTAAATTAAAAAAAATGAAACACACCTTTTCTAAAATTACTCTTAAATAATTTAATTCCTTTTATGAAAAAAAAAACAAAGCAATGTAAATATTCATATTTAAGACATTCAACATTAATAGTAGCGAATATGATCAGGTGATTATAAGTTATTTAGTAATTATCGTCAAATAACATTCACCATCTTCTTTGACACAGTCAAAAGAGCTAAACTATTATCTGGATAATAGGAATGAAAATGACAGTTTTTTTTAAAAGAAATGATTTATTAAGAAAAAGAATTACATGTATTTTTGTATCCAAAATTTTAAGAGAATAAATTTACAAGTTTTCTAATTTATATACTGATCAATATTTTTGTCTTTAGACTTATTTAGATTTAATGATTCAGTAAGAAAAATAAAATGAGAAAGAATTACTATATTGTGTAGTATGGTATATTATTGTGAGTCATATTTTCCAAGTTTTATTTATTTTTGTCATTCTTATTAAATAGCACTTAATTCTAATTAAGTTTGAAAGTGATATTTAAAATTGTGCATTGTATGATTTGTGAGTGGGTTACTGTTGTAAATGGTTTTCCTGTTATTAATTGGTGCAGATTCCATATGGGGAGACAACCACTAATAATTATAGCAAATGCAGAGCTGTGCAAAGAAGCTGGAATTAAGAAATTCAAAGATATTTCAAACAGAAGTATTCCATCACCAATATCTGCTTCTCCTCTTCACCAGAAGGGTCTCTTCTTCAGCAGGTATGCAAATTTTCTTCCACTCACATTTTCAACAATACTAATCTTATTCCTGCACTTTCTGTTTATACATATTACTCTCTTTTTTTTCACTTACTTTCTCTTATTTTGATGAAGAAATGCAAATTAATTTTACATCATTTGATTATCATTTGACAAGTTTTATACAAGTAAAATGGTGTATATATATTTTTTTAAAAAGAGAGTAAATATAATGGAAAATAATATCAAATAGGTGAAAGAAAAAAATATCATTTTTTTTCCAATATGATGAACCCTTAGAATTTCTAGGTTTTTTTTACTCGGAATTTCTGTAAAAATAGCTTATATAACATTAGAAAAGTTTATTTATTAAAAAACCATTAAAAAAAATGCACTTTTGTGGATCTACACAAACTCCAACAATTATGTCCAATGCTTTGTGGGCATGTGATATAAAGAAGTCAAAATATTTTTATAAACTTTTTGTAATATTATTAGTGGAAACACGTGGGTAGGATATGTGTGTCTATTTCTTTTAAGTGAAAAATTATTAAACTATAAAAGAATTTCTATTAAAAATAATTATAACAAATAATTTTTATTATTGCATAGTTCTTTTATAAATATTGATTTAAATTTCAAAAATTAGTTATTAAAAGAATAAAATGATAAAATAACCCTTTTAATTTATAAAATAATTAAATTTAAAAAATAATCATTTAAAGAATAAAAACAGAAATGTCACTATTTTAATTTAAAATAACGGTTATTTAAGGAGTAAAATTTATATATATACACACGAAAAAATAATTTATCTCTATATATAAATATAGAAGTATATATTATTTAACTTTTCTTTTTTTATTATGGTGCTTATTTTATCTTATATTAATTTGCCTTTTCTATTTTATCTGTTAAAAAAAATATAACTTGTCACACAAACTAAAATTATAGCAATGAAAATCTTAATTTTGTAAGAATTGCGGAACTGAATAAATTGATAAAATGACTTAATGAACAAATAATTACTCAACTGATCCCTTAAATCAATAGTTGAACCCTGCATAAGATTTTTTGACTGAATACCAAATCGTCCTACAAAAGTTGAACCATTTCATGAATTGACAATTAAAATTTGAAGGAACAAATGACTGTAAAATGCATTAACAACGGCTGTTAATATGTTTTGGAGATTGCTTACCAAGAGAAATAATTAAGGACAAGAGTGTTTGATTCCATATAAAGAATTTTATTTATTTGACTTTAGTTTTGTTATACGATAATAGCTAGATTAAGGTTGTCATGGTTAATTATTTTTTTGATCAGAAATTTATATGTTGATGTTGTGAAGTGAGATTTAGATTGTGCATGTTACAGACAAGTGAGTGACGTGAAATTTGAATGGTTGTGCGTAAAACTGTAGAAGTCATTTGTTTAGAGTATGGTTCTGTAGTAGTGCACTGAGTTGAATATAATTTTCTTTCTCTTGTGTAATGATTAAGGTGAAATGATCATAGGTTAAAAGCTTAGTGCTTCTGAGAAACTGTTGTAATTATAGTGAAGCATCTAAAATCTAAAGTGTGTTGGAACTTGGTGGGCAGGGACTCACAATGGTCTACCATGCGAAACACTATACTATCGATCTACCAACCATCACACTTATCCGGATTAGTGCCACTGATGCAGTCTTTCATAGAATCTGCCACTGAAAACCTTGACTCTGAAAAAGAAGACATTGTTTTTTCCAACTTGTCCCTCAGACTTGCAACTGATGTGATTGGGCAGGCAGCATTTGGTGTGAACTTTGGTCTTTCTAGACCCAATTCAGTTTGTGATTCTATCAAGAGTGTTGACAGTGACCATGCAACTCCTGCTAATGACAATGAAGTATCCGATTTCATCAACCAGCACATATACTCCACTACACAACTCAAGATGGACTTGTCTGGTTCCTTCTCCATTATATTGGGTCTGCTTTTGCCAATACTTCAAGAGCCGTTTAGGCAGATTCTGAAGAGAATTCCAGGAACCATGGACTGGAAGATTGAGCGTACAAACCAAAAACTAAGTGGCCGTCTTGATGAGATTGTAGAAAAAAAAATGAAAGATAAGACCCCAAGTTCAAAGGATTTCTTGTCACTCATACTTAATGCCAGAGAAACAAAAGCAGTTTCAGAGAATGTCTTCACACCAGACTACATCAACGCAGTTACTTACGAGCATCTGCTTGCTGGTTCGGCAACCACCTCCTTTACCTTGTCTTCTGTTATCTATTTGGTTGCTGGACATCCTCAAGTTGAGAAAAAATTGCTTCATGAGATAGATGCCTTTGGTCCTGTCGATAAGATTCCGACTTCTCAAGATCTTCGTGACAACTTCCCTTATCTCGATCAGGTTTGTTAAACCAGACACAAAATCTCATACAAGTTTGAATTTGATAACTTTTGTTACCATTTTTTAATGCACTCTTCTGCTAATTCAAATTCAACAAATATTTAATATATTATACCTTTGTGTGCTTTACCTAAAATAGGTGATCAAAGAGGCAATGAGATTTTACACTGTATCTCCATTAGTTGCTAGAGAAACATCAAATGAAGTGGAGATTGGAGGCTATCTTCTCCCAAAGGTTCATAAAATATTCATTTTATTTTTCAAATTTTTTCTTTTCCGAAAAGTGTTTGATGAAAAGTTAGTCTTGTTATGCACACAAATAAACTGTTTGTTTTGGTATACATTCTCTTCACAAATCTCAGTCATAAAATTAACTGTTTTATCTGTGCGCTGCTGAATCTGGTTTGGTATAAGCAGGGGACTTGGGTGTGGTTAGCACTTGGAGTTGTGGCAAAAGATCCCAAGGACTTTCCAGAGCCAGAAAAGTTCAAACCAGAGAGGTTTGACCCCAACTGTGAAGAAATGAAACGAAGGCATCCTTATGCTTTTATACCATTTGGAATTGGTCCTCGAGCATGCATTGGCAAACAATTTTCCCTACAAGAGATCAAGCTTTCTCTCATTCATTTATATCGGAAATACTTGTTTCGGCATTCACCAAATATGGAAAACCCCTTGGAACTCCAGTATGGGATAGTCCTCAACTTCAAGCATGGGGTCAAGCTCAGAGCCATAAAAAGAACACAAAGTTACTAAGAAAACCGATAAGATCTTTCATATACTCTACACTGCAGAGTTCAGATGATTTTATTATCTTATAAATGTTAAAGTCTGCTAAAATCCAAATATTAGCAAATGTTACCTTACGTAGAATTTCAGCCTATAGCTTGTGTAATAGAATACCTGAAACATGTTATGAAGTTTATCAAAATTCCGTGTTTTTTAATAAATATCAGCTGGGCACACTTCCTACAAGATTCTGGATGGCATTATCTTTTGTGGGAAATATTCTTTAACAAAAATCAGAGGACAGTGAGTAATATCAATACCCATAAATGAACAATTGTACAGATGGAGACCCCTCATAAGTATTATCAAACATAAGCTACTTCTGCCTAGCTAACTCAATTTAAATTGCATGGAACAACAAGATGTTGAACTTCTTGGAAAAAATAATGATAAAATACACAAAGATGTTGAGCTTCCACCACATTCTCATACCATGTAAACTGGGCCATTTCCCTTTCACCGTAGCCTCACCGAGCTCTTGTCCAAGTGAAGTGGCCTAGAAAGGTTGATTGAAGGGTCAGAAGCTGTAGTGCTTTTGGAATCTCCATTGGAGAAAACCGCTGCCCTCTTGAGAAATTGAAACTCATCCATGGACTGTTGCCTTTGAGCTCTATTATACACATGATTACTACTTGTCTTTAGCTTTGCCTTTGTGGACTGAGTCAGGTTCATGTAATTAGGCCTAGCAACAGCATTACCATTACTGTCATCAGTCCTGTCACAAGTGTTCCCAGACATTGGTGTTGTAGATGTACAAATGGAAGATGATGCAGAACTCTCATCATATCGAAACTCAGAACTTGGACTTGAGGATGAACGAGTAGCTTGGCCAAAATGGGGAGGCCTAGCAGAAACCCTTGTTGTCATGTTGTTCTTCTTGACTTTGACCAAACATGATTTGGAATTAGAGTTCACAAAGGATTCTTCAAACTTCTTTGCATGTGGGGTTTTATCTAACAAGCCTTCAGCCTGAGATTGCTCCATCAATCTACTCTCCCAAGGCTTGGCTGCCATCCAACGCTCCAACCAAGTCCACCCCCAGTTAGCTTTGTTAATCTCATGGCTCTTCAGAGAGGAAACAGAGCCAGTAGTTCGTGAATTATAACTTGAGGTTGATCTGCATTGCTGGAATACATATACACAATTTTAAACAACTTTTTAAGAAAGGACATTAAAAAGCAGCATAGTTTCAACTTTGTTATTGCTTGTTAAGGGAATCAAGTTGAAATACTTGTTATCATGATTTTAAGAAAATATTTATACATATGGCGTCAAAACAACTCAGTAGCTTTTAATTTAGATAAATAGATTATGTAAATTTTACCACAAGCTCACTGCAACAATAGAAACATCCAAAAATACATCATAATTATTTCAAAATCAATTATAACCGGAACAAAAATGTTCATTTTTTTTTTCAAACTCACTCGATGAAACTCGGTTGCACTTACCTTTTGAGCAAGAGAGTAAGCAATTGCTCTTTCCCTTTTGAAAGCTCCTTCTTGCCTCATCTGAATCTTTGCTTTAACATCTTCCACAGTTCCTCTGCTGTCACACCATCCTTCCTGCACATTCCGTTAGACACTACACCACATCAACGAAACAGAAACACGAGCTTGCATGAGTGAGTTATGATACCTCAGCTTGCTTCAAAAGTTCAAGCTTACTGCGCCTTTCATTAAGCATGTTCTGCACAGCTTGCCCCTCTATGGACATTCTCACACGACGAGCTCTTACACGGGCCTGAACCCGAACCAAGGCCTGCATACACCTAAGTGTCACCGCAGCTTGTTTCCTCACCTGTCTCCCCCGAACAAGAGCTTGAATCCTCACCACTCCTTTCAATGCCCTCAAAGCCCTTCTTGCCTACAATCATAACCACGCAACTATCAACAACAAATAATCTCTCCCATTCCATTAATGATCCACATATTCCAATGTCATGGTCAAAACAGTTTATATAAACATAGCAGGTTTTGAAGTTGAGTTAGACAGAAATCTACTAATTAGTCAATGCAGTATCTTATTGAAAAGCGGTAAAGATGATTAGAATGAAGATCCATACCAAGAAGGCACGGAAGGCAGTTTGGATTCTTATGGCGGCCCATTCTTGCTTGACGAGTCTGAAATCCTTAGGTGGTGCTCGAACCACAGCGGCTACTGCGGCCGTGTAAGCATCTGCTGCTACAACAGGTGGAGAATCAGACCCTTCAGAAGCTGCTTTGTGGTGGTTTCCTTTGATAGCCTTCCAAGAACCCACATCCCCAGAAGAACTCCTCCATAGCCTCCACTTCTTGCTCTTACCACCCTCTTTCACCTACACACAAGCCAAACCAGTCATGAAAAAAGAGTAGAGTTTAGATGGACTCATGCACTTTGAAGTGTATGGAAGTAACCGACTAACATGTTCGTCCTTGTCTGGTTTCTTGAGTCCGATTAAAGCCTTCACCCATTTTCCTGATGCACCCATGATGAAGCAGGTGTTGAGTTTAGCTTTGCTTCTTTGAAGGAAGCTGGTAAGCTGGTGTCTGTCAAATGAGCTCAAACAAAAGCCAAAGTTTTGTTTTGTTTTGTTAAACGTAACTGAGTTACAGCGTAGAATGTCGGAGAGAGAGAGAGAGAGAGGGTCGTGAAGGGATGTAACGTTGGGAGATTTGAAATTCAAAACGTGGAACGGACAAAGTGGGGGTTGACAATGTTGGTCCCGCATGATGAAGGAATCGTTTGATGTTGCATTGGAACAGGGCGCCACGTCACGTTGAGGTTCAGGGTTTGAGGTGGGTGGGGCCCACTGACTTTGTTGGGAGACATTTGTTGTGACCTATATATATATATATATATATATATTAATTTTATATTTTTAATTATTATTTTTAATTTTAGTAATGATTTTTAAAAATTTAAATAATTTCTTATAATAAAATATTATTTACACAGCATTATTTATAATATTTTTATTTTAATAAATAAAAATTATTTTATTCATAATTATATATCTTTTATTTTTCAACTTTATCATTTTTAATTATTACTTTTAAAATTTAAATAATTTATAAATATTTAAAAATACACTTACAGGCGCGATTGTTAATAAAGGCATAAAAAGGTACGAAGCCTTTGGTGTGTAGTGTAGTACCTGAAAAGGGTTACGAAGTCAGAAGTAAGTAAAGTGTTACCAAAAGCCTTTTAGCATATTTCTCTTATTACTTTTTCTTTATTTTCTTATTTTGAATTTTTTAAGATAAAATATAAAAATTACACTGAATAAAACTTTCTAAAGACACTAAATAGAACAGTATTTTAAATTGGTAAATAAAAATAATAATTATAAAAAAATAAAAGTTAAACTTGATTAATACTAATGAATTAATCTAGATAAAAATATTAAAGTTTTTAATGAGAATTTAACGATTAAAGTGAATAGATAAATAAATAAAAGGGTGGGACATCCGGCGAAATGCTAGACGAGAGGGATCTTTCTTGCAAACAAACAAAGAGTTAGTGCAAAAGAGATCTGACACTTTGTTATGTCAAGGGCCCTTCATCTCCGTCTTCTTTTCTCATAACTTTTTTCCTGTTAAGTGCAGCAGAAAACAACCTTACAGACGAGATTAATTACCTTACGTTCCTGTCACGTTTATTAAACTCATCACTATGATATTAGAAGTGTACTAAGTTTAATTTCATTCACAAAAAAGGTGAGGTTATATATATATATATATATATATATATATATATATATATATATATATATATATATATATATATTTTAAATTGTTTTCAGTTTTTAGTTTAGGTGAGACTCTTAACACATTTTTTGTAAGATAGTATATATATCTTAATCATAAAATTATATATTAACAGATAGTTCTATAACAATTGGAACAATTGATTCAAGCATAGTCAAAATTTTATTAAGATAAATTTTAACTTATTAAAGAGATAAACTTTTAAATTTCACTTGACTAAAATAAAAATAAGGTTAAGTTTAAATTTATTATAACGAAATTTATTATTTATTAAATTTATTATTTAACCTGATATTAATTCATCACTAAATCATCTATTAGTGTCTTATATATATATATATATATATATATATATATATATATATATATATATATATATATATATATATATATATTATTATATAGTGAAGAAGATAAGTTGAGAAAAAATAAAATTAATTTAAATATATATAAAAGTGCAAACTTTAAATTTAGATATTGTAATTTTTTTACTTATTTATTTTATGTTCCAATTATTTTCTAAGAATCTCATTTAATTTTGAGATAATCATATTGTTTTGCTTATAAATGTAGACACTTCATTGAACATTTCATTAATAAAAAATTTTAAAAAAATTATTAATAATGTTTGAGAAAGAAGAGGATAATCAGAAAAATAAATATCAATAAAATCTGAGTTGAATCTTACATTAGAAAAAATTTCAATAGAAAAACTATAATCTACTTAAATAAGTTGGGGGGTCATAAACACTAACTATCACCTTTGATACTATAAATGACTATTTAGAGATTAAATTTAATATAAGGACAAATAAGACCTATAAAACGTAAATTCAATTTAATAAAACTTTGATATAGGTGTGAACTTAAAACCTAAAGATAAAGAGATTTTTGAGTCATGTAGCAATTTTGTTATTACTTGGATTTTCATATATTAATATCGTTTTAAAGGGAGTTTGGATTTTTATGTTTTGTCTTTGTTGTTTAGTGATGAGGACCATTCGACTGGATTGTGCAGAGAGGAGCGAGAAGTTGGAGAAATAAAGTAGTAGCAGTTGAAAATCAGAGAAAATGTAAAACCAGGCTTCTACTTTTTTTTTATGGCATTAGCAGGGATTTGGAAATCCGATAAGCAGTAATTTCCATCCTCTGTTTTTTGGAGAACAGTGAAGCATCGATTCACAGGAATCCAAAGACAAAACCAGAAACAACTCAAATAAACTATAATAAAATGCTGCCTTCACTCTCTTTCATTGCCTGCTTAAAGTTGAAAGCCAAATTTGAACCTTTGGGGGTGACTTCCAACACTGCATAATTTACTCCACAAATTAATTACTTTTTCTTCTTTTTACAAATTTTGAGGTTCAATTTGGTGGGAATCTTAAAATTTAAACTTCAACTTTTTTATAATTGAATAATATTATCTCTCATTGGTGTTGATCTGTTAGTAGGCTGTATTTTGATGATAAGGTTTTCTGAAGTTAACTTTAAATTAATCTGATTTTATAAAATTGATTTTAAGTGAATATGAATATGTAGTAACGTGATTTTTTTAAATAATAGTAAACTTTTTTTAAAAAAAAGTGGTTTTAACATATCTGAAAACTTCTGATTTTTAAATTGTTTTCGAAGATGTAATTGTAAAACAAATATTTGAATATAAGTTTATGCAACATATATTTTTATTAAGTTAAATGTAACTCAAATCTGAAATTTACGAGTGTTTTTAATGCATTGTGAAATATAACGAGTAATGAAAACACCATTGAACTTGTTTTACATGTAAAATGAAAATTTAAATATATTTATAACTTATAAAAATAGTTTGGTGCCGCAAGTTGGTCTAATAATTTGAAATAATATGTTTTGGTTTTTAATTTGAGTCAATTCATTTTAATATTTGGTTTAAATAAGCTTGTTTCAATTACTATCTTCGTTGACTTATTTTGATTTTTGATCTATTTTAAGTTTTAGCTTGAGTTAGTTTGTATGAACTTCTGGTTTAATGATTTTCTTTACACTCACATGTCAAATGTGTATTCAAGTATATTTACAACTTATAACATAGTTTGGCTTGAGTCAGCCTCGTCTTGCAATTTGGGTTTTGGTTTTTAATTTGGGTAGAACTCATTTTGACATTTGGTCTAGACTACTCGTCTTGACCATCAACCTGCTTTAATTTATTTTGACCTTACCTTTTTTGAGTTTTGGCTTGAATTAATTCATTTTGACTTTCCGTTTAATGATCTTATTTCAACTTTTGGTCTAACCAACTTAGAGACCTTTGCCTTAGTCTCGCTCAAAAACAACTCTTGTCGGGTCAACTCGATTCAACCTTTGATTTAGATTGACTTAACTCAAATTTTAGTTCAAATGAACTCAATTCAACCTTTAAGCCAAAACAAATAAGTTTGACCTTTAACTCAGATTGAAAATATTATTTTTAAAAGTTAATTAAAGTTTTATAATCACATCAAACTCACTTTAATTTTAACCTTAACCCACTTATAGGCCATAAATCAAATTGACATCTCTATCTATAAGTTTTCAACAATAATTTATTAAATAATTAGGTATAAAAGTTATTCCTTCTACTACGTTATAATAGTTATTTAAGATTTTCTTTTCCACAAAATTAAGGAAAAAGAGTTTAACTTTTATTTTTAATATGATTTTACGTTGATTATTTATCATATTTCTTCTCGTATTATTAATTTAATGTATGTTTAGTTGTTGTTGCATTTTTTTTTCTCTTTATGGTCTTAAAACCTTTTTCATATTAGTTAAATGAAGGGTAGAATAGAGGAAAAAAACAGTATTTTAAAATTAAAATATGAAAGTAAATCGAAGAAACTACAAGTAAAAAGAAACAAAGGAAATTAAAATCTTCTTAAAAAGTATTTATAAAGCTTTTCCTTATGGCATAACCAGCATTCTAAAAAAGATAGTATTAAATATTGAAAACTATACACTCTTAACCTGCATTAAGATGATTTCAACTAATTCTCTCCCAATAAAAATTTCTTTATTTTTATTGCCATTAAATTTATCCATACTTTGCACATTATTCGCCATTGGCAGTATTTTTCAAATTAATTATCTCTTCTTCTCCTAAGTTATTTCCCACTTTATTATTGAGATAAAATTTAAATTTATCAGATAATAAATACTTAATAAACTACCTATAAAATTTATTCTAACTCTTGATTCAAACTGATATTTAGGATGATTTGTTTCTAAAAGGGATTTAAAGACATAACAGAATTTAAAAAAAAAATAGTGTTGTGCAGTGGTCAACATTCGTCGGATCCATAGTCAAACAAAAGTTTATAAAAACATTATTATATGATGAAAGAACAACGAAAAGTAAGAGACAGATGGTCAACGAACGAGGTGAGTCGCTTTTCTTGTTTTCCATTTTGAAACTGTTGTTTCCAAACCTTTCATTGAAACAAAACAAATAATAAAAGCAAGCTTACCTATTAAAATATTGCATATTCCAAAACTATCGAAACACGTTCATCTTCATTTTAAAAAAAGTAGTATCGTTGGATAAGGCAAAATAAATTTTAACCCAAAAAAGTACGCGTCTAAATATTTTGGATGATTTATAATTAGTTATATCAATTAATTTTATTCGACTTTAAATCAAATGAACCATTTATCATAAACACAATTCACGTTAAATGGAAAAAACTCAAAAGTAGAAAAATGGCTCAACCACGAGGACACATCTATAAGTAAAGAAAACGTTTTAATTAATAGTAGACATATTTTGAATTTTCCACACCTACGTTTTTTCAACATTGTCTCTTTTATTAAATAATTTTTTAATTTAGAAAATGTTATCTTCTCTGTCATTTTTCTCTTTCTGCCCAAACAGAACATTATTGTTCAAAATATAGCACGTTGTCAGACTAGCTCCCGTGACCTTATCTCCCCCAAACATAATATTACATTATCCCAAATATTCAGACTGTAAATAAGTAAATAAGTGCTACCTCGTGATATGTTAAAGCCATAAGTATGTTGTAGCATGTCTACTTAAATATATTCCTAGCATTGCAGTCATCTAATATCATACCCGGTGAAAATCCGTCAAATGGTGACGATGATTCTTGTGATTAACAAGATTGTTAAAATAAAAACTCAAGTGATCCCTGGTTACTGATATGGATTTGACGAACAAGAGTTTGTTTTCATTCACAACATCTCTTAGAAATTTCAAGGGGAAATAACTACCTTTGTATTGCATCCATAGTTCGTATGAGTCTATACAAATTTTAAGGACAAGGAAAAAATGAGTAGCATAAATATGGAACTCTCAAGATATGACAAACAAAATTGGACATTAGTTAATTTAATCGGTATATCTGTGAATATGCAGTAATACTCAGTTAGAGATATTCCTGTAAAATTAGTTCAGTAAGAAGGTAACATCGTAACTTGTTGCCGTTAAGGGTGAGCATTGAGCAATCATGCTGCCGAAACTGATCGAGACTTTTGCTGTTGAGGTGGTGGTATGCCAAGCCAAGACTTCATCATGTCGTATGTGGTGAAACTAATTGCAGCCGAAGGAACAATCTGTGAACAGAGCAAGTAATGTTTTACATATAGAAGCAAAAAGAAAGCACAGATGACATGCCAATGTTAAAGCTGATATTAACAATTTTAAGGAATCGGCCACAGTTATGGCTCGTGACTATTTTTAAGGGTGTTTTTAATATAGACATGTTTTTCACTGTTTATGAAATGAATGCATGTGTAGTTACTGAAGCAGGATAAAGAGCCTTCATAACTACCACGACTCACCAACTATTATTTTCAGTCCTCAGGTTGTTGGTCAACAGAAAAATTGGTGTACAACAGGATTAGTCACATGGTTTACTGTCCAATGTAATACAGTGGCATCAAATTCCATATCTAGTTTATTCAACTCCAAGAAAACCAATGCTAACAAAGATAAATCCCAGACAACAGAACGAATGCAAAAACAAATAGCATTTCTTTTACAGACAAGGCAAATAATATAAAAGATTAAACATGCATAAACTTGGGTATGATAAGGTGAGCATTACCCTTATATAGTTAATGCTTACGCCATGAAAGAGCTGCCTCCATCCTTGATTACGAACAATCGTCCTAAGTCCATCAATGGTATTTTTATATCTGACATTCTCATGAGTAGCGTTCTGCAGGCTGCCAACCTGTACAAACAAATAGAAGATTATGAGTAAAAGCTTAAACAAGGGAAATGTGCCAATACTATATGGTTGTAAAACTTGAATACGACCTAAAGAGGCTCAAACATCAAATTTTATACACGGCAAAAAGATTGCAGAGCTAATTAGCTAGACACCCATCTCATCATCACCAGAAAAGGGGAAAATGTTTATAAACCTGAGCTAGACAAAAAGTCATGCTTCAAATACCTGCATCTGTCTCTTGACAACATCTAAAGGGTATGTTAAAGTCTGCCCAAACAATCCAGCTAGAGCTCCACAAGAAAGACGCATCACAATGGACTTTTGATGTTCTTCTGGAAGGTAAGTCTTCAGTTTTTCATACATGTAGAACTTTAAACCAGCATATGGAAGAATTCCAGTAAGGGTTGGTCCTAAGGAAGAGAAAAAGGTGAGGTTTCTCATCATATGTAATGGAAAAAATTTAGGCAGTAAAATACAAGATAATAGCTAATATATGTTGTCAGAAAACATTATCTCCACAACATGTATTCCAACAGTATTCTCCACCACAATAACCAATTACGGCTGTCTTGGTAGATCCTGTAAGCTGCAACATACATACATACCTGCACCCCTATAAAGTCCACGGGCTCCGCCTTCCTTATAGACACTTGTGAGCACACCTTTAATGCCATTATGTGTAGGTTGAGCTCCTCTCATACCATCTTTGATACCTCCTCTTGTGTCCACCACCTATAAAAATTTAAACCACAGAAATACTAAACATTATTAGATTGTACACTAGAAGCAATTATTTCCTCATAAACTATCCCCTAGTCACTAAAGCTAATCTTTATCAATTTTAATTGACTAGGGTCATTATGTCTATTTCAACATTAAGGCATTAGCCTTCATACTTTCCTAGGAATTACCATAACTCATTAGGGATGGCACCGTTTAAGTCTCTTTTAACCAATTATAATTTTAAAAAAAAATATGAAGAAAAAGACTACAGAGTCATTTATACTTGTACATACAACTATATTAAATAAGGGACAATTTTATCATTTTCAACATACAAGGACCTTGCAGGCGGGAGAGAATGGTCTTGTCCCTGATCACAAATATGCTTTGAGGGGGAATCTCCAAACTTGCAGCCCAAATGAAGCAATCCCCACGAAAATCCCCAAATGATAGGAAAATTTGCCGTCCCATAGACTATGCAAATTGGAATCAAGATACCACGATTCATCAAATCACCCTGAAGTATTCTATGAACACCACAAAAGTTTTTATGTCTCTCTATGAAACCGGTGGATGTAATTCTAATATAATATATTCTTCATCTATCTTTTTCCCTGGTGGTACAACCTTTCTTAAACTTTAATTCAAGTTTTCACTAAATATGAAAAAAGAGAAATAATGGAATGGATAATAATGGTCTCTCAATAATTCCATCAAGTCTATTTCAAAGCTTCAAATGTTCGAATCAGATAACTACCTGGTAAGCAAGTTTGGTACGAGCAAGATCCAACGGGTAGGTACATACAACTGAAGTTCCCCCTGCAGCAGAGCCTGCTAAAAGATCAATACAAGGACCCGAACCTAACATTGGATAATTATTCAAGATCCAACTTTTGTAGCGCTCATATGTCATAAAATGCAAGGCTGCATATGGAACAATGCGAATAACACCAGCCCCATTTCCCCTGAAATCACCACACAAACAAGATTAACGATATATAATTTAAGCTGGAGAAAGCACCATGTTATGTAATCTTGAGTCTTACTTATATAATCCTTGAAAACCTTCCCTCTTGACTAATTTATTCAAAGATTGATACACCCCAAGAGAATGAAATCCAGGTGTCCTTGTCTGTAGATAAAATGAATAAAGGTTAAAAAGGAACATACACCCATTAAGAACTTTCTCACGAAGTAAAGATGGCAAAAGCAAAGTAACAACATCGTAAATGATGTACATCTAGCAAGTGACAACAAACATATAGCTTAAAACCAAAGTAAAACAAAAATCCTTGAAGCAAGGGGCAGTAACCTATGAAAGTTAGTTGATGAGAGTAGAAATCAATGACTTCAAGACTCCAGCAAGAGGCACAAATCAAAGAGGATAATTTAGTTGAACCCGAGGCAACCCAAGACATAATATTATCCTCTCTTTACACATTTAAAAATCTTTCCTCCTTCCCTTATCTTCCTATTCTAGATCCAATATACCTCAGTTCCTTAGCACAAACTTACATTACATATTACTGTTGACTAGTATCATCATTATACCATAAGATATTTAAATCCATTATCATCAAACTTACAACGCGATCTGATCGTACAAGCTTAGAATCGTGTTTTCAGTTAAATAAGTGAAGAAAAAGAGAGAAGAGAAAGAGTGGTGAACCTGCCAAAGTATCTTGACTCGTTCGAGAGGTGCAACAGCGGTTTTAGAAAGCGCACCAGCAAAGCCTCCGGCAATTAGCTCCTTGACATACACAGGAACGCCATCAAAACTAGACTGTTTCCTCTGAATGGATGCGTTGTCCACGAAACCAGCAATGGTAGACCCTTGTGAAGAATCCATCGATTCCAAAAATAAAAAGAAAATAATAAGAATTGAATTGTTATGAATCAGATTAAGGCTATCCACTCTGGAGCTCAGAAAACTCCTTATTCCATCTGCGTTTGGCGAAAGACAAGTGGGTGTGTTGCAATGGCAAGGAATTGGGTGTGTTTAGAATCACAAGCCAATCCCTTTCGGCAAAAATAAGAGACATCAACAGCAGACAAGAAGGAGCAAAGGGACCCTTTTCGATTGCAACAATGAAGAGGAATTTACACCGAAAGACAAGGGGTTGTCTGCCCCAAAGAACATAATCCCGTGAATCTGAATGGCGTGAAAATAAAAGGGTGAACAGAAAACCCTTGCTTTGGTGAAAAGGAGAAAAGGAAAACGGGTCTGTGATATGAGTGAGAGCTGGGGTGGATGAAGGAACAAACACCCGTTTTCCTTTGAACTGAATTGAATTGTGGGTTTTCTTGTTTTGATTTGACTTTTGATTAAATGACCCCTTTTTCTATGTTCCTATTTTCCCTTCCTCGCAACTGCCAGTTTGCAATCACATAGGATCTTTGATGATGTTTCACGTGGAATGCCGCCGTCACCATTCATCACATCATTTCTGATTTGTCCACGTGAATTTATACAGGAAAATATCTATACCGTCACGTTCCTTTTATTTTTTAAAATTAAAAAAACTGAACACCAAAACAATTATCCGTTGCCAATTATATTACTATGAAAATTTCCTCAATTATGTGTTATCTTATGAGATTACACCAGATTAATTCTTTTTTTCATTGAAACATTGTTGAATGTTGTTATTTCCTTAATTAAAAAATATGATTATATAATTAAGATTATCTCAATTTGATTTTTATCATTCAATGATCAATTTATTAAATTTCGTGACATTCTTTTATATTTTTGGTAATTAATTAATTAAAGGTGATAAAAAATAAATTAAATAAATCTAGCTAGATAATCCATTCTGGTTTAAATACTTTAATTGACAATACAAATTGAATATTTTTATTTAAATTAATTAATTAATTTGTTGATGACGTTAATATATATATATATATATATATATATATATATATATATATATATATATATATTAATTAAAAAGGAGAAAAATAGTTAATATTAGTTATTATTTTGAAAATAAATAATTTTATTGTCATAAATTAACTACTCTATTTAATTTTTACGAATAAAGTAATTAAGTTGTAATATAAATAAGAATAGTAAAAATAATATCTTTCTCCTTAAATTTAAGAGAATAAAAGGGAAATTTAATTAACTGTAATTGATGGCAACAAGTGGATTGACTTGTGTATCGAATATGTAGCGGAATCTTAAGGATCTACATGGATTTTTAAAATTCAATATAAACTTAAATAATTGAATCGAAATTAAATCTGTATTCATATGTTGTAAAACTAGTGTGGATTTTTATAAATTCAAATATATTTGAATTTTAAATCCGTATTCTATTAAAATACAATAATTTGGATACTTGTTCCGATATTGATTTTTGAAATTATTATTTTTTTAAAATCATTTTAAATCTAAGTAATTTAAAATTATTATATAGTTTTACACTGTATTTTTAAGAATGAAAATATATTAAAATCTTTTTTTTTTCCTAGAATGGGAAATTGGTCAATAATTTAAAAGTTAAACCATTATTTTCATATACGGTATATATTCTCTATAAAGTTTGGTAGAGATAGATGTCTTGAATGTGACTGTATATTACTTTTCCAATAAGAACGAAGAATAAATTATGTATTATAAGTTTAATATTAAACACAAAGGCAAAGGGATATCAATCGTTAGATTTTAGTAAAAATAACGTACATCTTTCTTAAAGATCTGTTTTTGGTTAGGTTTGGCAAGCAACCCTCACGTAGGTTTTTCTTTAAAAAGAAAACTCTTATAGACATATTATTGAAAAAACATAAAATAACAATATAAAACAAGTAAATATATTCTTATTTACTTTATTCTTTTTTTTATGTTCATAAATCAATCACTCATAATATTACTTAAAAATATTTGATATAAAATAATTCTATATATATATATATATATATATATATATATATATATATATATATATATATATATATATATATATATATATATATTTAACTGTTATACATAAAACAGTTATTAAATTTTAACTGTTTTTTTATTTACCTATTTTTTTTAACTTAACTATTTTTTAATTAAAAATTACTTAAAAAACAAATAAAATCTATTAAAAAAAGTATTTATATTTAATTTTATAATTATAGCAATAATAAAAACAATAATTTATTGTTTTTATTATTAAAAAAATAAAAAAATTCACTTGTTATTATAATCAATGTTGGTCTTCTTTCCTTTAAATTACTAATATTTATTAGGAATGGATAATACAAGGCAAATCATTAAGGGGTTGACTTGTTAATTTGCAAGAGAAGATACATGATGAATTTAGTATTTTAGAATCGCTGAGGGCCGTCCAGCATATGTAAAAATTATTAATATATTATAATCTTTTAGTCAAACAAAATTATTTTATTTTGTTGTTCATTTATTTCAAGTTTGCATCCTTAAACCATTTATTTTCTTTTATTTAAGATTGATTAATCTTTATAATTTTTTTACTTAAAAAAATAAATTTTTTATGTTTTATTTCTTAAAAGATTTAAATTTGACATATTTATTTAATGTAAATGTCAATTTTATGTTTATTTGGTTTATTATAATTTTATTGTCAATGATAAACTCATACAATAAAAATAAGAAAGTTTAAAATAAGAATATTATTATCACATTTGTATAATTTTTTACAAAAGAAACTAACGAAACTAACATATAATTCTTATTTGGGATAAACCATACCAAATATAAGACGGACAAAAACAAACAAGTCAAGCTACGTTACCATCTCTAATTTGTAAAATTGAATTTAATGAAACATACATTATATATTCTCAAATAATATTTAATATATATTTTTATTACTACTCATTTAAACAAAATGATATTTATTCATATGTACAAGTGAGTTTTATACGATAATATTTCACACTAAATATCATTATTATTCCATCAAGTCATATCAACTATTATTACGTTGAATAGGGTTTGGTTTCCAATAAACATATTTATTATTCTTGATTTTAAGTTATTCTGAATTTACAGACAATATTAAAAAAATCTTAATTTTAAAACAACTGATTTATAAATATATAACCTATTTTTTAAATATAAATTTAGATCCCTATTCAATTTTTTTAATTTTTAATTTATAGAAAGGTAAACTAGTTTTTTTTAAATGAATTTTGATTTATTTTCAGTCAAGTATTTATATTTATAATTAAATCAATTAAGTAATGAAACACATGCAGTTTTAAGAATGTTTTTTCATTACTCAGAAATTCATGATCGTTATTAAGTTAAACAAACTAAACGAAATCACATATAAGTATTAAACAAAGATATATATATATATATATATATATATATATATATATATATCCATAAATATATTTTTTTTGTCCTAGATATACATTAAATGTTAATACACCTTTTTATTGTCTATCAATTATTTTTCATGTATTCCATATTCGAAAGTGAGAAAAGAAAAAATTCCAAAAGTAAAACTTTATTAAGCTTAAGTTCAGTTTGATTGAAAATGTTTCATTTCAATTTGAGCACCCACCAGCTGTTTGTAATTAATCCACAAATTTCTAAACGGAGGAAAATATAATGATTTGTTAGGCACTGTTGAAAATTTCTTACAACCTACACGATCACGACGACGTTCTACATGCAACATGGTTGATTTCAGAAGTTAGTCCAGAATTTTATTACCAAGAACACAAGAACCAGACATACAAATCGCGAATAGCTAGAGAAAAATATCTGTATGCATTCATGTGCTAACTATCTGAACAAGAGAGAGGGGAGACGGCAAAACTATGGAAAAAAAAAATCAAGCCTTACTAATAATTGCTTCATCTTGGGTTAGGTTTTCAGGTAGAGGTGACGACGATGCGTCATCAAGGAGAGAGGGTTCCGTAGGAATGGCCGTCGCGGTATACCTTTTGGTATGGTATGCTGAGATTCTCTTTCCCCTTCCTTCGAATATTACAGGGTCATCCTCGGCATCAGGGACACATTTTTCTCCTAGAATAATGGTTTTCATCCAAACAGAGTCCTCTGCCTTCAACTTGGGCCCTTTTATTTTGTCTTCCTTGTGATCCCAGTTCCTTGCAACCGACGAACTCCGTGGCATTTTGATGCTTAAACTCAATGGTGCCCTTCTTTCAGAAGTCACTCTTTTCATCCTGTCTGAGATAAAGGGGTCCTTTGGGACTTGTTGCAATGCTGGTGGAAGAGGCAATCCCTTCTCCTTCTCGTTTTCGTTTTCGTTTTCGTTCTCGTTTTCGTTATTGTTGTTGTTATCCTTCTCTTCTGTATTCGATGTTGGGGAAGTGTCCGATTCTTTGGATAGTTCTGTAGGATCAAGTGTTGTTGTTGGTGGTGGTGGTGACGGTGACGCTTTTCTTCCAAATCCGCTGCATAAGGCTGTGATAATGGCCATGCTAGCAGCCAAGCCTGCGGCAAAGAACGACAAATATATAATAGGATGGTGAATGGATGACAGAGTTTCAACTGGGAGTCTCCTTCCCATCACAAAGACGTAGAACGATTATTGCCTCCTGCGTTTTTTTTTTCCTTTTTGTGTATCCCTCCCTTTCTTGTTTTGTGCTTACAGAAGAAGAATTTGAACTATGTTACGAGGACTTTTTTCTGCATGCACAAGTCCTGAGAGAAGATACAATTTGAGATGTCAAATATCAAGTTTTTGGGTTTCTTGGGGAAGGAGAAAAAATAGAGATAAGAAGGCCCAACCGTAGATGTTTTTTTTCTCTAGTTTTTACTCTCTCCATTTTTGGAAAATATGACAGCATTCTTGTTGCCCTTCTAAACCTAAAAATATCACTATGTTGCTCTGGATCCTCGTCCTCTCCTCTCTCTCTCTCGGAAGGGAAAAGGTTAACAAATTTAAAATTAGAAGATATAGGTTTCATAATGTAAGGTTTTATATAAACTAATTAACCTTTATTAATTAATTGTTAATTATATTGCTTTTTCAGAACAAAACATTAACTTTGAGTTTTAACTACAAACTAACAAAGAAATTATTTAATATTATTGAGTGCTCATGTATAGCAATGGAAACAAGTTTTTTAGTTAAGAAGGCTCAATTAAAGAACGTATCTTAAATTAAGAAGTTGTTAAAAAATTATATTTTGACGCACTTTATCAAATAAACACCGGCTTGACAATTTTAATGGTATAATAATAATCAACAATTTAATTTAAGAAACAGAAAAATATAATTACAATATTATATTATAACATATTCATGAACAAATAGTTATTTTCTTATTATAGGTTACCAATATTATCAATTTATTTGTATTGAAATTGTACAATTTGTCAAAAAATATAAATATTTATTATTTTTACAGTAAAATAGGAAAAAGAGAAGAAAAAAGGTAAATGGAAGGCAAAAAGAAAATAAAAACGTAAAAAGAAACATTAGGTGTATATCACACACATATTTTATTACAAATTACAAAAACAATAAAGTAGTATTAATTTGAGCTATATAAGGACACTCTTAAGCAAGTCAAAACATTGTTCAAGTTTCAAACTCTCACACACAAAATGATTGTTCTTAATTAACATCGAAGTAACAAGAAGTAAGCAAAGAATCACGGTTTGCAAAACTGATTTTTTTTATTAGTACACAAGGTACCACGTGTTACATATTGTGGATTGAATATATTTTTTTAATATTATTATGAATGAGTATAATTTATTGTTATATTATTCTATTTTGATATTGATAATTTAGTATGTTTTCGGTGTTTATACTTATGTGTTGACTTTCTATTTCTTGATCTAAAATTCTAAAAAAAGTATATGGACAATAATATTTAGAATTTTTTTTTATNTATCTTTACACGGGCGTTTCAATTTTGTTTGTCTTTAGCATGTTATGTGAGACATTTGCCGAATTTAATTCAAGTAAACAACTTAAGACATTAAATTTTAACACAAACATATTTTCAGGAACAATTCTTCGATTTACGCCGTAGTAGTTTCGGTTTGTTTAATGTTATTAAATGAAAAAAAAAATAGTAAATGTGAATCCTGTTTTGTTTATAAAAAAAAGATGAAAAAGGAGTGGACCCAGTGTTACCCAGAGTTCACTCAACTGAATCACATGTTAGGAGGCCAACAGACTGAGATGAGAACACAGCAGAATAAAATTACTGTGCACAGCACACAAAACTTGACTTGGTTTTAAAGTTATATAAAATTAACAAGAGGTTAGAGAAGGATTAGGAAGTATGATTATGATTAGGATTAGACATAATAGCCAGAGAACAAGGCTGGAATTTGAAATTAAGTAAATGAAAAGAAAAAGAGCAGTTACTGCAAAAATAAATAAATAAATAAATAATTAAAAAAAGATTCCAAAATTGGTGAGGTGGAAGCATCCACTTTTGGTTCTGGGTACCTATCTCTTCATCTCACTCTTCTATTTTGCCTCTACAAAACTTGTTCTTCTCTCAACCCTCTTTTCCTCACTTCCCTTCCTCTCTCTCTCTCTCTCGTCTCTTCACTCTTATCTACGCTTTCTTATTTCCTATTTTCTTTTTTCTTTTTTATCAAAATGACGGACCAGTCCTCCAAACCCAACGGAAACGGCGCAATTAACGGCACCGCCGCCACTAACGGCAATTCCGCTCCCGTCAAGTCCCAACTGTACAATCCCAACCGTCAAGTTTACCGACCGCAATCCCATTACCACCGCCGAGGCCAGCGCTCCCACCGCAACCTCTGCTGCTGCTGCTGCTTCTGGACCATCCTCACCGTCCTCGCTGTGGCGCTCCTCGCCGCCATTGTCGGCGCCGCACTGTACGTACTGTACCGCCCTCACCGTCCCGAATTCTCCGTCACCAACCTCCGCATTGTCAAGATGAACCTCACCTCTTCCGCCGACTCTCCCTCGCACCTCGTCACGCTCTTCAACCTCACTCTCATCGCCAAAAACCCCAACAACCACCTTATTTTCTTCTACGACCCCTTCGCCGTTACGGTCTTCTCCAACTCCGTCCCCGTCGGGAACGGCTCCGTTACGGCCTTTACCTCCGACAAAAACAACCAGACGAGCCTCCGCGCGGTGCTGTCCGGTTCGCAAGATCTGGACACTGATTCGTTGACTAACCTGAGATCGGGTCTGAAGATGAAGAAGGGTTTCCCCGTTGAGATACAGATGGATACCAAGGTGAAGATGAAGATGGATTGGCTCAAGAGCAAGAAGGTGGGAATTCGAGTAACGTGCGACGGAATCAGAGGAACGGTTCCCGCCGGCAAGTCTCCGGCAGTGGCTTCCGTGGTGGATTCCGAGTGTAAGGTGGATCTTCGAATCAAGATCTGGAAGTTTTCCTTTTAATAATAAAAATAAAAATAATAATGTCTTTTTGGTTGATCGATTGTTATTATTATTGCAAAATTCGTTATTATCATCTACATCTTACCGATTTCAATAATCAGTCCCATCATGGATTCCTTCTCTCTCTCTCTTTTTTTTTTTTTCCTTTTTTTTGATAATTTCCTCGAGGGGGGTGGATTGATTATGATTTATGTGGTGAGAATTAAAGGTGAAATTTGTATGGAGGAAAATGAATTTTGAGATTGTAATATGAGATTTAGGGCAGAAGGTCCTGAATTTAGTTTTTCTTTTTGTTTTTAATTCGTCATTGTAATTTGTTGATGTAATTTGATTCAAAGCTCTTACAGTGATGCAACTGAAAATTACACGATGTCGGTTTTGAAATGTATGTGTCCAATCTGACCAATGCTGGTTTTCTTCAATAGATCTATGTTTGATGGATCCCCGATCTGCCGAACATGATTGAACGAGATTCTGTACATTGGTTTTGGTGAATCAGAACATTACACGATGGAAACAATTAAGAAAGCAATAAAGCAAACCAGAACAGTGCATTTTGCTTGTGCATTTATCGATAAATCATTAAAATGCAGATTTCTTTATTCTATGTTCCAAATTTGTAGAACTTTCAACAATAGTAAAAAACATAGACTTTACTTTTGGTGTATGTGAAATAATATTGTGAACTATTTTAAGTTGTAAATACTTATAATAAAATTAATAACTTTTAATCAGATGACAATTAAATATAATATTAAACAGATACTAACTTAATAAACATATGGATTTTCATATTGTATTACATTTTAACCTCCGTTAATAGCATGCTTCACTTGTGTTTAACATATTTATTATATATGATCACTTTATAAAGTGAATTAGTGAGATGCACTTAATAATTTATAATAGATTATATGTGTAAAACGATATATGATAATGTCTGTCCTGAACCATGCTGAGAGAGAGAGAGAGAGAGAGAGAGGGTGAAGGAGTGAATTTGATTGGCATGAACAATGAGAATGTGAGAGAAAGACGAGGAAAATGACTTTACGAAGCCCAGCGAGTAAGATATGAGCGCAGACTGAGATTTGAGACTTTGGAGTTTGAAGGCATACAAGGTTCAGGACATGATGCCAAACGCTCTGCATCTATCTTTCTGAATTCTGAAATGTGCCCCCACCCCATTGCTTTCTCCACTGCACTGTTAAAACTTGTTCAGCCATTTTGAATCGTTATTACAGTGTTCCCACCAAATTAAAGACTGTCATCACTGTGCACTTAGCTCATAATTAAAAACAGCTTTTACCTTTTTGGCCTCCGATTAGCAACAAATGAAACAAAGATTTGGAGAGTAGTACACAACACAAACAGTGTTCTGGGTTTAGTTAGTTAATGATGATTGCTTCATCCCACGCAACTTTACTCGTGTGCGGTTTGATTGAGACTTTGAAACCGACTTTCTTTATCAAGTGGAGTGGTCAAATTTACAAAGTTTTCATTTTTTACATTCATTTCTCTTGCATTGCTCTTTTTTATATAATTCTCTTATTTTTAGAGTACATAATGTGTCATGATTTTGACTTTTGTTCTTCTTTATTGGGGTGTGAGAAAAATGACATCTGAAATTTCACTTGGGGCCAAAGCAGAGATCCCAAAGTATTGTGGCAGTGGATCTGAAGGCAATGGGTGATGGTTGGTGTACGGATAAAAGCTTTCTGTTTTCTACCCTTCCTATGGGTACCTATCTCTGCCATGGAAATCCCCATTTCCTTCCTGAACCACATGTGAAGACTGATGTTGCATTAGATCCCATGGACCTACCAGCTACATTGATATCTGATAGAGATCCTAAACAATATAAGAAAAATGAGGGAGACAAAAAAACAAGGAAGGAGAGAACAGGTTTTCTATGTCCTCAAGAGTAACCCCTTTCTTTTTTCTTCATAAACAACATCTGCGTAAGGGAGATTTCTCATTTATCAGCATCAAATGAAGTGCGTGATAGTGATAGACAGGGGTGTCAATGTCATAATTCAGGTGCACGTGGTTACCATGGATTCTTGGTATAGTCGGCAAGGCAGTTACATTTTATATATCTTCCGATTCTTTTTCTCAGTCTGTGTTCCCTTTTCCCTCGTACTTTTGTTTTCCTTGGTCTGCTCCTGTTGCATGCATATACTTAGTGACATAAATACGATTATGACTTAACTTTCTACCAACAAAATACATGTCAATCACACTAATTGATCCAACCAACCAGCCACGTGAACCCATTTGAAGAAAAGGCGAATCTGGTTTCTCAAAGTCACAAGCAAATGGCATACATTTAAATTTCACAACAGAAAAAAGCGATCCTGAGATTCATGGGAAGGGTGCTTCGTGTTTAGTGGTATGGAGTTTTGTGACAGACGCATCATTTGAGCGTTATGAGAAATCAGATATAAATGGGAAGGAGAGTGGTCGTTTTTGATGATTGTGACTTTATAGCTGTAGCTTGAGCAAAGAATGAGAATGGTATTGTGGATGGTCAATGCAAATGAATTGTTGCTACGTAGAGAGAAAATGATTGAAAGCATTGTTCAGCTGCATTAATTATTCAACATCTACCTACCTTACCATCAAAGAAACTAGTTTCTCAGGTCTTTCGCTAGAATTTAGGGATATTTGGCTGGCTAGTGTTATTTTGTTTAAGAATATGATTAAACCTGTGTTTCAACCGCAGACAAATTAAGCCAGACGCAGCTGTGTTAATTTTTTTTTTAACAGCAAAGTATCAAATATTCTACTCACCCATCATGACCTAATTGTTGGGTATTAAATTTGATGTTCGATGTGTTAAAAGTTTAAATATATCATCGATTTTTAATGAGGTTTGTCTTCGCTTATCACTTTAAATTAAATTAAGCTTAACTCATCGTTATAAAATTAATTTAATAGATTTGATATTATTTATATTTTTATGGATTAATCTTATCTGTATTCAATAAAAAAACTTACATCAAAGTAAATGTTCTAAATTTTTTATATGAGAAAAAATATTTGTTAGATAATATAAGGTTTAGAATATAAGAATATTTTAATTATTGATGAATTTTTATTTATAAAAATAAAGTCGTTGATAAATTTAAAATTATTAACAAATTGACGGATTTCAGAATTCAAATTACTAACAAATATTTTTTATTGATAATTAATTTTGGTAAAATTTGTTAATAAATTTCTTTGGTAAATTAGAATTTAGACTATCGACAAAAATCATGAATAATGTATTTGATGATAAATTTTGTTGATAATTTGTAATTCTTATTATTGATGAATTTTTTATCAACAAAATGAATAACAAATTTTTATCAAGTTTAATAAGATTTTTTAATATATTAAGTAAAATGAGTAAGAAGAAAAATAGAAGAAAAAAAAGTGAGAAGAGAATGAATAAGAGGAGGAGTATGAGTGAATGAATGAGTGTGTTTCTATGTTTGATTGAGAATGTATTTTGATTGGATTTAGAAACTTTCTTATGATTAAACGGATTTTTTCTATTAATTGATAATGTACTTTAAGTGGTGTTAAGAATTTCAACAATAATTAATTAAGCATTTACTTTAATTAATTATTTTTTAATTTGATTAGGAAATTTAGAAATATGCATCTTTTAATTTGATCAGGAGATTTAGGAATATGCATGATTAAATACAATATAGGATTAGATTGAGAATGTATTTTGTTGAATTCATTGTGAATAATATAGAAACATCTTGTTTTTTATTCAGAATCTACTTTGATTAATTGTAATATCGTCCTCATGAATGTATTTTAATTCATTTGAAACCCAAACTATAATCAATTAAGCAATAATATGTGAATAATCGATTATGCATCTATCTTGAAAAAATAATGAAAGTTTCTCATTTGTTCTTCAATTAAACTCAAACATTTTTCAAACATAAAATATTGAAAAACAATTTCATATTCGTTAGGAAATGACTCAAGATTACTTTAACCATGTCTAGTTTGTTAACTATTAACTTATAATACTGAAATTTAATAATATTGAAATTGTTTTGAAAAATAGTATTAATTTGATAACTTTAACACAATGTATCAATGATACATGCAAAATTTTAGAAGAATGAGGAAGGTGAAGAAAAAAGAAAGAAAAGGATGAAATAGAATGAGAATAAAAGAAAAAAAAAAGAAAAAGAAAATCATGATATCTACTTGTAAATTCATGAATATGAACGATACTAACAATTAATTGATAATTATCGACAATAATAATTTTTTAATAATTATGAAGAAATTTTAGACTTTGTGATCAATAATAAAATTTATCGACAATATTTTAGTCACAAAAACTTTTGTTATATTATTACTAATAAATTATGCTAGGTAATGCAGTTTTTTTAGTATTAAATTATTGATTATACATCTTCTAACCTATGATATTTAGTATAGTATTTTCCACCAAAATCAAAGTAGTGAGCATTAGATACTAACTTATCGATTAACTTGGTAATAATTGCTTATTAAACACGTTTTTAATCAGATATTTTTACTTTAGAAAAGTATTAAACTTTAGTAATATGAAATAAAAAATAGATTAAAATGTGAATCGATACAAATAAATTCTTTCATTTTATACCAATGATTTATTAATATTTATTAGTATGAATAATGCTCAATATATATATTAAGATAATCGATTTATATTGAATTAAAAAATATTATATTAGATATTAATCATAACATTTGAAGCTTCTGTCTTTGTTAAACAGCACCTTGAGCAATTAAATGTAAAATAATTATCTAAAATTTACTTATAATAATTTGAGTTATATATAGTGAAAGAAAAGAGATCAAGAAAGATGCAAATGTTCAAGAAATTATCATGAAGGACGTCTCCCTCGACGAATATAACAAGATTTTCTTGAGAAAATTCTTGAGGAATGATCATAGTTGGTTTATACAATTAAAAGAAAAATAAAGTAAAATAATGAGAATCGAGTAATAGACTCATGAATCATGATTGATTTAATTTTTTGTTTTAGCATTTAATTTAAAGAATAAAACAGTGTCATTTTTTTTATAAAATATTCAAAGTTCTAAATATTAATTTTTATTGTTATTAAAAAAATTTAATTTTATGCTTAAGATTGCAAAATTAAAAAGTCACCGGACTTCATTTTACTTTATGACAAATTCAAACAAGAAAAACTGAAAAAAAAAAACTTTGGATATTCAATAGTGCAAGTTCTTTTAACAAATATTTAATTAAAAATATTAAATTTATGAAATATTAAAAATAAAATCATTTTATTTTTATTTTCTATACATATAGAATCATAAAATGCAAAATAACAACTACATCACTACAATTAATAACAAAATAAAGTAATATAAATTAAATCAAAAAATATAAACTTTAAATTATCAGTCTAATAAGTTCTAATTAAAATTTAGTTAAAAAGTACTATCATTTATAAGTAAATTAAAACTTAATTAAAATTTTATTAAATATTATGTAATTATATCTTTCAAAACTTTTAATACACATTTCAATATAGGTTCATTTTGGATGAATGAAAAGAATATTTAATCCTACAAATTTTGTTCGATAGTAAGCACATTTGTTTTAGTAGTTTCTAGTATTTTTAAAAAAGAAAACTACTTCAAATAACCTTTTTTAAATGTTGTTCTATATTTTTTTTTACATTTTACATTTATTATTTTTTCTTCTTTAAACTATTTATTTATCTTTTTTTTTTCACTCCGTTATACTTAATACATGATTTTATTATATATTTTTTCTCATCATCGATTCATTTAAAAGATATAACTTTACTATTATTATATTTTTTTCGACATGGGGGAAGACGTTTCTTACTTTTTATTATTTCATTTATTATCATTACTTATCTGATAATCTTTTTCTTTGGAATAATTCCCCTCACCCACCGTTAAATTCAACATACTGAGAAGAAGCATTGGTCGATCACTTGATGCTTTCATAAAAGTTTAGATCCCTACAATAAAATGAAAGGGTTGGTGAGACTTGATGAGTGATAGAAAGAGACATATATTAATGTGGAAAGCTTGAAAATAATTTAATTCAACATGATAAATCTGGCTTTTTCAAGAGATTTAGTAATAATCAAATATGAAATGAATTTCCAATAATATATTAACCCTCTATTCAATATTTAAAATTTGACCCATGAATTTATGAGTTTATATATATATATATATATATATATATATATATATATATATATATATATATATATATATATTATTTAATACTATTTTCTTATTTACTCGATACAAAATTTATACTCAAACTTACTACTATTTTCTTTTCAATCCTCACAACATAAATAAATAACATATTTTTACTGTTTGATTATCATTAACACTCAAAAGTCGAAACAAAACTTCATTCAAATATCTAAATCTTTCTCTTATATGCATTTCTCATACAAGTAAAACCCCAGATAAACCCACGTCTAAGAAACATGATACCAACTTCTACCACCTATAAATATTTAAACGTAAAAAAAAAACTATCTATAAAAGAAAACTATTACACAAATATTCTAATTCCTTAGAGAAAAAAAAAAGATTGTGCATAATTTTGGAAAAGATCAAAGTTTCTAAAAATAGTAAAGTTCCAAAAGAAAAAGCCAATTTGATTGCTACAACGAAAAATAAGCGACAACTATTCTAAAGTTGTTCGCTTGCTCCTACAAGCATTTCGTCAGCATGTATTCTCTTAAAACTTTTTTTACCAGTTCATTTTATTAACTGAAGAACAAAATTACATAAAAATAATTTCTTATAAGAGTTAAATTTTTTATTTCTTTGAGATATCTTCAATCAATATAATAATAATATTAATAATTATTATTATTATTCAGATAATTGATTTTATCTGAAAAAGCAATATTGTTTGTCGGATTTGTAGTGTTAGCGTCTGGAGATTGAAACTACACGTGGAGAAATATATGGAGAGAGGTAAGAAAACTATCTGTTGCGTTGGGAGGGGTCTTCTCGATGACAGGCCTGACAGGAAAGTCAAAATGGAATAACAAACGAATTTGTTCCTTCATCAAGCCACGCGACTACCATCTCTACAAATCAACTCTTTTTCATCTTTCCGCATTTTTACTCTGCTTTCTCTCTCACTGCCAAAAAATTGACCCAATTCCGCAAAGGGATAAGCTCGGTTCCAGAGTGATATAAATTGCTCCGGATTGGGTTTTCTGTGAGAAAAAAACAAATGATATTGATGGGTGTGTTCCCTTTTGAGCAAAGTTAGTGACTTGCAGAGGCGGTGGCAGGGAATCGAAGGATGAGCGCAGAGGACGATGACTCAGAGGGAAAAAGATTGAAACTTCGGCAAGATGAGGTGTTCAATTGTGGTGTGAAGAATTTCCAGCGCGATCTGGTGGCTGGGGCGTTGATGGGCGGTGTGGTGCACACGATTGTTGCCCCAATTGAGAGGTCGAAGCTGTTGCTACAGACTCAGGAGAGCAATTTGGCCATTGTGGCGAGTGGGCGTCGCAGATTCAAGGGCATGTTTGATTGCATAGCCCGTACGGTCAGGGAAGAAGGCATTCTCTCTTTGTGGCGAGGTAATGGCAGCAGTGTTATTCGTTACTATCCTTCTGTGGCCCTCAATTTCTCTCTCAAGGTTAGGCTTCCTCTTCATTTCCATTTTCTAACTGTTTTCTTTTTGTTTTTCCTCTCTCGTTATGCATCAGAAAGAATCAGATTCCTCCATTAGTTGCGTCCGCTAGTTACTTATTTGTGTCACTTCTGTTTGAGGGTTGAACTGATAACGTTAAGTCTGGAGGTATTGCTAGCAGCTGTATTTTTAGTTTATCCTGTGCTATTATGATGCGTCTGCTTTTGTGTCAATTTGTCCCTGTGAGCATTTGCAATTAAATACCACCTGAGATTCTGAAAACGCACCAAATTAGTCTCAGAATTACTAGAACCCATCAATTTTTAACTACAAAAATATTATTTTTATTGGTCAACTGACAAAAGATTGGCTCAAGGGCTAAAATAACATTTTATTGTTTCGGAGATTATACTGATTGATTCTTGTACATTCATGGAATAATTTGGTGTATTAATCAAAGAAAAATTACAGTTATCCTATTACTTTACCTTCTTTCTTTATTATATTATGGGTAGGTACCAGCAATAAAATCAACAAAAGGAAATGAATATAATTGTTGTATTATAGAATTTGGCCTGATCAACTTGATTCAGGACCAAGTGAGACAATGTGTTGCTATAGTATGAAATATCAGAAAATACAATAGGAACATGGTGGGAAGTTAGGATCCAATTCTAAGGACTTGAGGGTTACATAATTGTATTGGCAGCATGAGATTCTAGTGTGGGGTTTATCTGGTTTTAGCTCTTCAACCACACGGCAAGAGTTTGTGGTCAAGTTCTCCTAAGATTCTTATCATAGTCTTTCCTCCCACCCTTTCATGTGGAATAAAGTCTGTACGGTCTTGTATGCTAGCTCCAACAATATTGATTCACAAATAACCTGATATGTTGAATGCAAAATGTCATGTGCTCATGTCATATTCAGTTAATAAGATAAGATACTATCATGACTCGAGAAGAAGGACAAAGAGAGTTGAATCCGTCCATTGTTATTTGGATCCTTTTGGGTTTGGTTATCTCGAGAAAAATTGGGTGGAGGCTATATGCAAAACTGTTGGCTAGGCATACTGTTTGTATTAATTAGTCACCTAGTTTTTCAATTGTCAACAGTTATTGTATAATGATGACTGAATCAAATTGGTTTCCTAAAAATTTTGAATTCATGGAAACAAGTTTGTTAGTGAGATCCTTTAAATTGTTGTGCTATATATGTAGTTGTTCTGTCCATGTATTTTAGGGTTTTTCATTCCAACTTTTCCCTATTTTAACATTACATTTTATGCAAAGCAATGTCAAAATCGTATAGAGCAATGCTAAGCTGTGTTGCTTTTAAAATTGTAATTTACCGCCATTGTCCTTGGGAATAAATAAGAATAATAATTTACTTCCAATGTTGTGCTTCAGTGACCACTTTTGTTGATTTAAGATAACCCATTCTTTGTCCCTCACCATATTATAGTTTTTGTTTTCCTGTATAGTTAACAGATTTATCTCTTTCATCAAGTTGACTGTTTCTCACTTCAACATTTTCTTTCTTTTTGTTACTTCATTCCTCCATATACCCGCCTTGCTTTTTATTACTCCAAACATTTTTTAGATGTATTTTCCAGGCTGCACAATGTGCCCCTTGTAGACTACGAAATTTTACAAATGTTTAGTAATGACTCGAGAAAAAGTGCTGGTGTGCACATTCTTCACTCACAAATATGAGTAGGGGACTTTTTTTTCTTCAGTTATGTTGTCGTAATTCCTTTCTCTTTTTCTTTCTACAGCAATATCAAGGCAGATTGTTTATGCTGTAATTCATTCCTATCTCTATGCAGTAGTCTGACCTTACCCTTAAAGAGAGAATAAGAAGTAGAATGCAGTCTTATAATGTGCTGCACCTTATTTTCGTTGCACTATATTGTTTTTTCTTTAAGATGTACCTTTTCCCACCTCCCTGCCTTTTGAATATTATCAAGGATTGTCCACGGTACAGTTTTAATGAAAACATCTATTTCTTTGTACCTTAATAGATTTTACTGGACCTTTGTTTGGCTTTTTTCTTGAATTGCATGATGTTGTAATTGATGTTTTTTAGTTTGTATGATTTCAACTTTCTGCATTTTTAGCATTGAATTTGAGCTACAAATTGCTTACTGCCAGAAATTTGTTGAGGATTTTGTCTTTTCTTTTTTGTGTTTATTAGAAACTGTTGTTCAGTCTTTTTGGTGGGAGTAAAACGTCTTTCACAAATGCACGGTGTGTATATACTTGTATGTATAAATATTTAAAAATTTTAAAATAATAACATGTTATAAAAATACTAATTTAGCACAGAAAATCGTACATAGTTTTTCACTATATTCAACACTTATCAATAAAATAATTGGCCCATTCTTCAATAGGAATTTGATATAGACACTCAATAATCGGGACTTTTGATCCTTTTTTATCTGAACTTGTGATGCACAGGTTCATTGATTGTTTATTTGGTTTGAAGTTTGATTCTTTGATGGTTAGGATTTTCTGTTCTTCTCCAGAATTATTTCTTGATAATTGGCTTATACTTTATAGGCTTAATACCCTCTTTGGTCTCCAGATATGGTGAGTTGTGTCAATTAAGTTCCTTTTTTTAAAAAAGTGTCAATTGTATCCCCATTTGGTAAAATTTGCCTCAATCAAGTCCCTTCCGTTAAATACTTACAAACGGTGTTAAATTTTTTTTCTCTCTCTTCTACTTTTCTGTGCAAAGCTGATTATCAGTACTTTTTTCTGTGCACATCTGAATAAAGTGATATAATTACTTTTTCTTTATCATTTAGCATCTGAATATTCTCATTAGTAAAAAAGTTACTTTTTCTTCATCATTTACACTTTTAAAATTGTAATTTTAATTCTATTAATTATTAATATAACTAAACAGATTCAATTTTTAATAATTTTACATGCATAAACTTATTAAAAAAAAATTAACACGTTAATATATAATTAAAATAACTACAGAGAATTATAAATTTATTTAAAAAACATACAGAGGAGAGAACTCTCAAAAATAATTATATTATCATTAACTTTTTACTTAATAAACATATATAAAAATTATTATAAATTAAACTTATCATTAATTTTCAATAAATGTCTTTCCATTGACCTCTGCAAATCTTCGCTCTTCATTTTATCATTTTCTGTTTCTTCTCTCGTTCTCTCCCTCTTCAACTACTGCTACTTCTCACTACAATATTGCAACATATCTAATGGAGCAATCCTTCCACTTTCTCTTTCTCTTTTGCCACACTCTACTCTTTCACTAGTAACTTCTCATGTTCCTGTCTTTGTTGGAACCAAGCAACCTGCCACCACCACTCTGTTTCATATTTCTAAAATGGGTTGTTGTGGGACATATCTTATTCTTAATCCTCAAGCAAACATCGCGAGCCACCACTAACAGGTTGCCGAGCCAGGTTGCTCTGTGGGATCACCGGGTACTCCAAACACTGTCGTTTCGGCTGGGGCTGCTCCGGGGAGTGGAACTGTGGGAGGCGGAGAAAGGGGGTGGGATGGTATTGGGGAAGAATTTGAAAGGTTGAGAGGGTTCGATTTTAGGGACAAGGATTTTTGGAGGCTCTGCGGTTTGCGGGCTTAGGGTTGGGTCGTCGGTTAGGGAAGCCAAGGTGGGGAAGCCATCTGCGAAAAGGGAAGGGTTGAGAGAGAGGAGTGACTGTAGACTGGTGCTGGAAAACATGGGGTCCAAGGAGGAGCTGTCGCCGGAATAAATTATCATAACTTGCAGAGAGATTGAGAAGTGAGAATAAGGAAAATGACGAAGAAAAAGTAACTTTTTTACTAATGAGAATATTTAGATGCTAAATGATAAAGAAAAAGTAATTGTATCACTTTATTCAGATGTGCACAGAAAAAAATACTGACAATCAGCTTTGCACAGAAAAGTAGAAGAGAGAGAAAAAAATTTAACACCGTTTGTAAGTATTTAACGGAAGGGACTTGATTGAGGCAAATTTTACCAAATGGGGATACAATTGAGACTTTTTTAAAAGAAGGAACTTAATTGACACAACCCACCATATCTGGGGACCAAAGAGGGTATTAAGCCTACTTTATATTACTTTGTCTGCGCAAACTTAATGGAACGTTTTAAATCAATTTGAGATGAGATAATAGGCTATTTGAAGCTCAACAACTCATTTAGGAATTTGATTCCATTATTTTATTTAGTGAAATGATTATGTGAAAGAAAATCAGGTAAAACTTAAATACAGTTCATAGGGGCATAAAGAAAATTGAACTGAACTGTTTTTATAAAATGATTTGTGATTGGTTTGGTTTCATTCTTTAAGAAATTCAACATACGTGTGTTGAATAGATAAAGAAGAAATCAAATATTTGTTACCAGTGATGTGATTTGTGGCACTTGAGTAAATAATCCAAGGTCCAAGAGAAGAAGGTTGGATTAGGTCAACAAAAGATATACCTGTGTATGCAACAAAAGCAGTGGAACTAGAGTTTTGATGATCATTTGAGAAAGTCATTGAAAAGAGCAAATTGGCTTGTGCTATCAGAAGAGGCAGCGAGAGAAGCCATGGAGAGAGAAAAATCCCTAAAAAAACAAGGTTCTCCTATCAAGGCAACAAGCACAAATTCTGAAAGAAGAGAAGGATATGATCTATCTAAGAAAAAGTACGATCGTTTCTGAATTTGATTTCTCTCGTAACATAAACAAAGAAAATCAGAAAAGAACTCAAAAATAAGACAGAGATGGAGACGTCACAATCTAGCAGATTGATTCACGACAAAAATCTGAATCTTTGATAAGAACTAGTGTTCTATGACAAAAACCAAGAGAATCCTCTCAATGAATTCAAAATTCAAATAGTGATTATCAAAAGCTTTAGGCTATGATGCCATGTTAAAATGTGGACTTACGCCTAACTCAACCCCCCCAAAACCAGCTTGTAAGTGAGATTAACACCCACTCATATACCCTAAATTATCTTTATCTTTATTCGATGTAAGACTTCTAACACATCCTTCTCACATCCAAGTATATACATATCGTACTTAGTACTAGACATTAATGGGTGATCCAATAGTGGTCCAATAGTGGATGGAACAATATGCCCAACAAATAACAAATTTCGCAGGATAGGTTCTAAATCATGGTTCTGATACTATATTGAATATAGTAAAATTAGGTATAGGATTAATCTCCCTTGTGTAGAAAATACACATAGGATAATATATTTATACTAATGAGAATGTGAGCTAAGCCCAAATACAAATGAATATGTAAAAATAACATAATTAACATGATTACTATGTTTCTCTAATTAACATAAAACGTAATATATCATACAAAAACAGTTTGACTTAAACCAATTGACTTTATTAAAATGAGTATGGTTCAGTTTTTCTCCAAAATCCAATCCTTGCAAAAGCCTAACAATTGAAATTGTCATTTAATCTCAAAAACAATGCCTTCATCTTGGTAACTAAACCCAGCTGCAATTATTGAGAAGAAATGACAATTTTGATTGGAGAATGGTATCAACCATTCTTACTGTACTACGTCTGAGTTAGGCAGAGGCATGACCCCCACTACTTATACGTTGGTCATGTCCAAAAGAAGAAAGGGGACTGTGCAATGAGGCTAAAGAATATATTTCTGTCTGAAGAAATTTTAGAATTTTTCTGAAAAATTCTATCCGGATGCACTTTCAAGTTGCTGCTCTTGTTGAAGACCCTGATGTAGCTTCCTAATTAATGCAGTTATAGAGATTTCAAATGGCAACAGTATTTCTATAGCAAATATAGTAAAGAAGGTTTAGGAATAAATTCTTGTTTCAGGTAATGCATTAGTAAGGATGTGACTTACATGATGTGAATGTGTAACAGATGTCTTGTGCTTGTTTAGAAGATGAGCAGTCTGATTATTGACGTGTGAATAAAAATGTGGACTTTACAATTGTGTTTTTGGTGTCCTAAACTAGGGTTGAGATGAATACGTGAAGTGCAATTAAGTGCTAGAAATACCAACCCAGCTATTACACTCTAGAATCAAGGTTAGTAATTAGTACTTAATTTTCCAAAGAAGTAATAATCTTGGAAGTGTATCTTTGTTAGCTTTGCTATTTTCTCCCTTTCCCCTGGGGATCCTTTATGCCCTTTAACAAAAATCAAATTTTGAATGGTTCATACAAATTGCTAAACAGAGAATGACGGCAGAACAACTTGACCATCTGCGTTTCATGAAATAACACCCAACAATAAAGAAAGTTTTATTTCCATGTTGGAATACTAGAACATGTATTTATTTTTTCTGTTCTGCCTGTCATTATTCACTCGTACAATACAACTGATGAAAAACTATATTTGAAGCTTAATATATAATGTTATAGTAAATGCCGAGTCTTGATATTGATAGATCACTCATTGTGTTCCACAGGATCTTTACAAAAGCATTTTAAGGGGTGGAAACTCTAGTGATAATAAACTTTTGACAGGTGCCACTGCAAATTTCGTGGCTGGTGCTGCAGCCGGTTGCACAACACTTGTACTGGTTTACCCCCTTGACATAGCACACACGCGCCTTGCTGCAGACATTGGAAGTACTGAAGTGCGCCAATTTCGAGGTATTTTCCATTTCTTGGCTACCATATTCCACAAGAATGGCATTCGCGGAATCTACAGGGGCCTTCCTGCATCTCTTCAAGGGATGGTGGTACACAGGGGCATATATTTTGGAGGTTTTGATACCATGAAAGAGATATTGTCTGAAAAATCAAAACCTGAGTTGGCGTTGTGGAAGCGTTGGGTAGTAGCTCAGGCAGTCACAACCTCTGCCGGATTGATATCTTATCCGTTAGACACGGTTCGTAGGAGGATGATGATGCAATCTGGCATGGAACAGCCAATGTATGACAGCACCCTTGACTGCTGGAGGAAGATGTACAGGACTGAAGGGCTGGCTTCATTTTACCGTGGTGCAGTTTCTAATATGTTTAGGAGCACAGGAGCAGCTGCTATCTTAGTGTTGTATGATGAGATTAAGAAATTTATGAACTGGGGAAGTTTCTACAGCACCAACGTTCGTTGATTTCATTTTGATACCAGAGACTCAACTTCAATACGTCAACATGTTATGAACCTTGAGGCTTAGGATAGTTTTGTGAAGCACAAATGAGCTCCATTACAGTTCATTAGTAATGCGTCTTTCATGGCATTCCAACTCAAAGGCCATGCCTTTGATATACTAATTTTCCTTTGTAGTTTCCAGGACAGTAAAAGATCAGAAATCATAACGATGAGAGGGGATTTAGATTCGTAACAGAAAACATCTTATTCATTGTTCTTTGTCTAATTTTCAAATGCTAGATGCCTGCAATACTGAATTAGCCCAACTACGTGCACAGTTTAAGAATAGTTAGCCTAGCCTAAAATTCTTAGAAGTGACAAGAAGCCACTAAAATAGTGAAACAAAGCTAGCAAAGGCAACACCTTTACAAAAAGGTTAACAAAAATATTGCTAATATAAAGTAAGCCAAGAGTTTGGTGAGATAAGTTCGAAAAAGCCTTAGAATAGGCCTAAAGTATCAGAACTGTAAAGTATTAAAACTGTGTAATCTGTTTTACTAAGTTCCACCCCTACAAATGTGTTTTACTAATTAACTTCTATAAAAGTTAATGTTCATTGTCTAATCCTTTGAAAGAGTTGCACAACTAAATCAGTGGTTGAAAGTTTGCATAATTCTATTGATTAATAACCGTTAAAAGTGTATGATTATGAAGAATCCTATTGTTTAGCATGGCTAATTTCATTGAATGACATTAGAATGACAAAGTAAGGATTGGTTTCCTCAAAGTGAGACAATTAGCTTTAGCATAGTAATAATTAATTACAAAATCAACTGCAATGATGATAATTAATATTAAACGCTATTATAATTTTAGATCATTGATTTTGTAATCAGTAATTATTATTGTTATATTTTATTCTGCATTTTTCTTGCTTGAAAAGATCAAATCTCGAGTGGGTAGATACTTAAACAATTTGCACTTCAATCCATTTTTTTCTTTTGGAGTGGAAATTTGTTTCAATTTTACATCTACATCACCCTTAGCTGTTTAAATACGGGAGATGAATAAACTTTTCTAAACTTCAAATACTTCCTTTGAATATAAATAAATCCTAAGGAGTTTTTGTTACTTAATGTATGGTACGGTCTTTTTCCGAGTTGACAGTCTGAGTGCGTTGTCAGTCCAATTAGTCTAGCCGACTGGCCGAGCCAACCTTCAGGCCAATCATTATGGCCAACCATCCCTGATCAGATTGTAAATGATAAACGACTCATTAAAGTCCCTAATGGAGAATTAAGGTATGATTGGACTGTCATCAGGCCCACAAAAGGTAAAAATCCATTACAACCAGTATAAATAAAGGCATCAGGTATGACTTCAGACCACGATGCAATATATACATGTATTACTTACCGCTCGGTTACATTACTAACGTGAGCGTCGGTCGGAGTGCCTTTGACAGATGTCCGCCCGGCTTGGAGGAGGAGAAGGACAACCACCTGGAGCGCATGGAATAAACCCGCTCGGTCTTCAACCTAGACCATGGAGTAGCGTCCGTCCGCCCTAAGGTTCGCCACTCCGATCTCCAACCTGAAGCCCTTTGAACAAGGGTACGTCCGTCCGGTACGTAACGTCCACAACGTTCGTCCCCTCTGTCTTTAGCGTCCAACCAGTCTTCGATACTACCAGGAATGTTTTAAGGGACCGCGACACCCCCAACCAACCGAATCACTTAACCCTGTTAGAAACCTCTTTTATGACGCTATGATGAAGTGTATGAGCAAAAGAATACGGCATTGAAACTCTTAATCCAGCAAATGGCAAGACTCCAACAAACAACTCCAAGAAGCATCAAAGTTAAAATGACGCAACCAGAGCCTAGAATTATCAAAGTGACAAGAAGTCACTAAAATAATGAAAAATAACATAAAGCTATTAAAGGCGTTTGATATATGTAGCGTGCAAAGATTGCATTCCTTAGTGACGCATTAGGCAAAAAGACGAACAAACCAGCCAAAATCTGCTTTGCAAGCACTGAATATCATCAGAGTTAAGAAAATCCTCAACCTTTTCAGAATTGAGTATATTCCCAGTAGACACAAAATTTCCATGCAATATCTTGTGCTCTTTTGGAAGCTTTTTTTAAACAACTGTTACAACTTTATTTTGGTAACTCATCAAATGAAAATTAACATTGGCTACTAAAGTAAAGAAGAACAGAAAACCATGTTTATTTTAATCTTATTCTGAACTTGGAGAACTGTTTCTCACTTCTGTGTCTTCCATATATATATATATATATATATATATATATATATTACTTTTTCAAAGTCCTAAAACTCATTTAAGGGAATAATATCTCTTCTTGCATCAGATCTCACATCCAAGCTAACACTACTTTCACTAACTTCTACTTTTCATGTGAGTTAAACTAAAGACACAAAATAAGAAACTGGAATGCACATTAGTATCAACAAGAAAGTGATCTTTCATATTATATCGAACTATTTACCTGTATAGACAAAATGAAATGAAAAAGTAAGAGGAGAGGTGAGAATTCCATCAAAAGAGTCTCTGTACATGAATAAAGTTAAAATAAATAACACCACCACTTTGCTAAAAAAAAAGATGTGTTTATATGAGCTGGTATTTCTTCACAGCCATAAAATAATTAAAGAGACTTTTTGATGTTGAACTATGTTTTAAGAAGAGAGTGCAATACCTAAAGCCCAAGCATAATGGAGCATTTGATTATGACTTGTGCTGCCTAAAGCAATTGCGTTTTGCCATTTTGACGTCTACCCAATTGTGTTTGTATATATGCATTATAAACATACTTGCATTTTAAAACCTTCAATGATATCTTCAATAATATTATTGTGGTTCCTCCAATTCCATACTTCTGTATCAGATGGAATCATTATGCTTACCTGATGTTCTAAGATTCTGCTAAGATCTGCGATTTTTTAAATAAAAAAACCACAGCATGCTTGCCACGTCCGGATTTGCATTATAGAAAGCAAAAAAATTAGAAAGTGAAAGACGCACTCAGACACTCTTGGATTGTTGCTGTAGTTTGTTGTAGTTGTAGTGGTTGATGTTGTTGATGTCATCATCTTCTGTCTTTTCCCAACTCAAAGGAGAAATAATTGGATCACATAATCACATGGTGGAAAGTGGGGTTAGGATTTAGGACAATTACCCTTAATTATCATCCATATACCTCTCTCAGTTTTCCTTAATTGGGAAAGGATCCTATACCACCATTTGTTTGTTTTTCTATATTCTGTGATACCAGAAATATTGATGATTTAATTGGTTTTCATATATAGTACTGTTTCTCTTAATTATATTAGTAATTACTTTGAATCAAGTAGTTATTATCAGAGATCTTACAATGGATTGTGTATGACTATAATAATATATATATAAATAAATTGATAAAAAAATAGTCTGATAATTTCACATCATAAACCAGCTTATGTTTTTTCTAGTTAAGTTGAAAAGAATATGTTAGTTAGGTACTGCTTATTGATCTTGGTTTTCTTTTGTAATCTGAACTTGTCTTGGCATATCTATTACATATTGATGATTCTTACTAAATTCTGAAGACAGTTTGGAAGGATGTGACAAAACACATACAAGTCTTTTGGTATGATGTTAATAATTTGAATCCATATTTGTTTTTTTGCTGCTTTTCTAGAGGGGAATTATTAATGAACCAATAATTTTTATAATTTATAATATTTTTATCAATAAATATTAGTTGAGAAACTTTTGACGAAGTAAAAAATAAATAAAACTAAGATTCCACTAATTTTTGTTTTTTGAAAAAGAAAAGGACATTTCACACCAATGCAGTAAAAAAAGAGACTCAATATAATGAGATAATATTTTTCAATAACAAGATTAAGAGAATAACAAAAGTACATTTTTATATGTATCAAATATCTTTAATCTGTATTTAAAGTTCAATTTATTTTAACACATTAAATTAAATAATTTTTTTTCTTTTGATAAACTTTTTTTGATGCATATATCATTTAAGATTCAAAATATACCAATATCTCTAAGAGTTGTGATTATTTATTTACATGGGTTTCCATAATTTTTTTTCTTTCCAATAATAATAATGTGTGTGTGTATATATATATATATATACAAAGAGAAAAAAACAAAACAGAAATAAGCTATTTATTCACTTCAAATAACTATATACATCATTAATACTTAATATATAATGTAAATATTTTATTCCATTTTTTTCTCAAAAGCATGAGTTTTACTTAAACTATAAATTAAACACCAAAAATATGTATATATTATTAAATAAAAGTTTAAAATGAAAGTTAACTTAAATATTAAGTTTTGATTCATTAAAATAATATAGTATAATTAAAAAAATTGTGATGGCACACTGTATAGTCTGCTTCAGCTGGTTTTGGTAATAGTAATACTAATAGGGAAAAGGCAGGCAAGAAACCCTATAAATGCTGGATATTTATAGGGAAGCAAGCACAAACGCGTATGGTTTAAAAGACTTCCAACTAATAATATATATATATATATGAGAGTGTGAAAGTATAATACCTTATTCTTTATAAGGTCTTCACTTCTCGTAACAATGTAATATTTTATATTAGTTGCAAAGACTCAACACTTTATGCACAAATTTACACAAATATTAATTTAAGCTCAAATTCATCAATATATATTTTAAATTCATGATACTTTGAAAAACTAAATGATGAAGTATTAGTATATTTGTGTGTAATAAGCGGGTATGCATGGATTTGATGATTGCATTTCATGAATGCAACCTTCCTTCATGTGTTCCTCATCAAAGGTCTTAACTCGATATGGGACAACCAAGACGAAAAAGGCTATCATATCATGTCTCGGTAGGATAGTATGTGTGTTAGGTCCCACTTACCCAATCAAAAACCAAACCAGGTTGCCATTATTATTTCCGATCCCAAAAAACAAGAGGATAATGAACAAAGATAAAAGCATACTAGGTATATAAAAACAAACTGCCATGATTTCAACCTGGAAACTAATAAATTTACATGTAAGGTAAAAGGAAGAAGAGATCGACAAACAGATAAGCTTAGGATTCCCGAAGCAAACTGACAAAGTCACCGCTCCATCTACGGTCCCGATTGTTTCATAATTGTCAATGGGACCAATCTACGGACCCGATCAATTTATTGGATAACGCATTCAAGACAAATTAATGTTATTGTTATTATCACCCGATGCCATGTCCATCAATGTCTTTCTGTACAATTTTTTTTTTGCCTTAGAATCCACCACACCGCAAGTCAAAGCAAAAGTTTCATTAAGAACACTCAAACACAAATTGAGATTTCATTTCACAACCCTAAATTATACAATTAGCCATGTTTCTTGGTTTTAAAACTAATACTAATAATAATAATACTAGGTACTAACTAGCAATTGCATATCATAACATATATAAAGATTAATTAAGGAGAGAAATATAAAGAGAGAGGAATGAGACAATGGAATGTAGTGTAGGAATATGGATAGGTGATATATAGTGGTTGATTGCGTGAGAGGTAGGTTGGGTTGTGTCATACCCAGAGAGCGCCGACTTGGACGAGTTTAGGAATGAGGTGGCCGGTGACATGGAGGGCGACAAGGGATTCAAGGCCACCGATGCAGGTGCCGCCGATAAATGCTGCAGGGGCGATGGTGTGTGGGAGGGGAAGAGCGGCGATCTCATTATCATCTAATTCGATGACGGTGGGATGAACGCCGATGGTGGCTAAGAGGTTCTTCATGACATGACACATGCAGCAGGAGGATCGGGTGAAGATGATGACCGGATGCTCCGATATGAGGCGTTGGATCCTGGTCTCCGTAGACTCGTCTAGCTCCATGGACAGTGAGGACGAGTTACTCATAGTGGGACTCAGCTCTACCTCGTTTGAACTCACAAATCCTCCTTCTATTCCTTGCATCCCTGTGACTTTCTACAACAAGAGAAGATGAAAGACAGTGTTTGTTTGTGCTGTTATATCTCTGTGAGAAACTCAAAGCATAACAAAGAAAAGAGAAGGCAATTGGAACCGAGTTTGAGGGTCTTTTTATTTTATAAAAATCACACACCCCAAATCGTGCTTCCTTACATCACAAACTACTGTTTTCTCATTTTCTACAATCGCTCCAACCACTTTACTTTTCCCACGCGCTCTCTTTTATTTTTCTTTTATATTCTAATATTTTACTATAAACTGTGAATTTTATTGCTTATCTTATCAATTTTATTCCTGATGAGAAATACATAATAAAGGTAATAAATAAAAATTATAAGAAATTGAAATCAGCATAATTCACATAAACTCAAATCACTACAATTAATATATATATATATATATATATATATATATATAATTGGAAAGTGTACTACAACTAGTTTGTAAAGTGGTCGTCGATTTCATATGTATGTGTTACGCAATTTGATTTGTCAAACAAAGAGATTCGACTTCTTTTTTCTATTAAAATGTACTTATATACCTCTACAAAACCAAGTCACTCATCCTTTTTATTTTTTAGTAGTTGGAACTATTAATGTTTGACAAGATGCACGGCATAGCAATATTCTTGTTAGACATGTGACATGTGTGTTTTTCTTTTAAGTGTGCATTGGAGACATTTAAGTAAGGACTCTTTTTAAAGAACACCATTAAATTATTACTAGTTACTAGATGATTATGTTTCCGAAGTAAATAAGTGGAGGAGCCACCGAGGCGCGCGTGGTAATGCTTTTATCCTTCTGTTTGGGTACACAGCGTATTTTCGGGAGAATCAAAAGTAAATAATCATTTCAATTTTTTTCATCATTTTAATTTTAAAATTAGTTTCATCCTATCTCAATTTCTACTTCATCTCTCATTTTATTATTTTATTTTCTATTAAGGGATTAATGTTACTTTGTCATGTTAAACATCAAATTAGATATAAGAAAACAGTAGGGAAACAGAAATTTGGACTGAGAGAACTAGTGAAAATAATAATATATTAATTAACGAAAAATAGGAGCATGTGAAAAAGAAAAAAACTGTTTTGATCATAGGTTAACTCTTCAACCCATGAAGTTCATTAACATTTATAATTTCTCCTTTTTTTATGTTACTATCTGACCATATCATATTGCCAATTATATCTACATTATTTTTTATTGATTGTGTGACTAACAGGTTTCCTATATCATTTTTCATTAATTTATTTTATAATTACTTTAGAAGTTATTTTGTACAGAGATTGAGATTTTTTATTCAAAATATTTAAAATTGTTCAGTAGTTCAGACAGATCATTCTACATTATCAAAATTTTTTTTTCTCTTCTCTTTGTCCAAGTCATGGAGACGAGTACTTGTCAAAGATATTCTAATATTTAAATTAGTGATTTTTTTTAACAAAGATGAATAATTAGAGTTAAATTATTTGTGTTTTCTGTCAAATATATATTTATAGATATTATAATAAGCTTATCCGTCTCATTCATTAATCATCCATAAAATGACTTTTATTATTTTTATTAATCCTCAACAATGATTATTATTTTCCTTAATTATTTATTAATAGTAATTATTGTCCAAATTAATTATCAATTAATAAATATGTTATACCGATTGATATTTTCTTACTAGATGGTCGACCCACATGGTCTTTAACTGATCAATCGACCATTTTAATCATTTAAGTACATTTAAAAGAAAACAGGGGACCATACCTTTTGTCTTCTGCATGGCAATACGTTTGAGTTCCTTGAATAAGCGGTGATGTTTATAACTTAACTCTTGTGAATAGAAAAATCCAGAAATATTCCTTATTATCGTGTGTGTAGCAAATAAAATGACTGATTCTTTTAAATATTGTGTTGGTATGTGCTCATGAAAGTCATCTAAACGATTGGAACTAAAAAAATATTATTGTCTAACTCTTTTTGTTCTTATTTAATGTAGTATCTAGATTCATACTCTTATGTCTAGTTATTAATAAATCATTCACATATTATTTTTAAAGAAAATTTACTAGAAATATTCGTCACTTATAATAGCAAGTCAAATTATAAGACAATAATATCAATTTACACTCAAAATCTTAAAATAATATACTTTTTAACTTTTTTCACACGTGTTATTTAATTTTATTATGTTTACTAACTGTGAAACGAAAACTCTCACTTTATTCCCAAACAAATAGATTATAAAGCTAATTATTAAATTAGGCTAATTTAAACAAGTATAATCAAATTAAATATAAGTAATTTAAGTTTACGGTGCATATAGATAAATATTGATTACGCTTATATTATTAAATCTAGTATTGATATCAATAAAATTTTCTATTTGTATCAATTATATATATTTTATGTATGTAAAAATTAAAAAAAACATACTTAGCAATAAAACTATTATTATAATATTAATTATAAGGTTTAATTAAGTTTTAAGTTTTTCATAAATTCAGGTTCAAGTCTCTTATAACAAATTTTATATATTAAGTATTCAAAATATTTGTACTTTTTTAATATGTGATTTGTTATTTTATCACGTCACATCATTTTGTTTGTTTGTCTTCAAATATTAAAAAAATATAAAATTTTATGATTAATATAAAACTAGTTAATATAATGTTATCTTTTACATGATTTATATTAATCATAATATTATTTTATATTAATTATGAAAGTATTTCCACCAAAATAAAATATAAGAAACTAGTTAATACATATTCTCATCACGACGTTGATGGTAAAATTCTAATTAGTAAAAAGTGTTATATTTTCTTTTTAAGATTATAATTTAATTAAAAATGAAAATCATTTCAAATTAGGATCAAGATTAATTGTCTAAGTATATTGTCCAACTTTCAATTCTTTAAATTATTTTTCACTGTGTTAAAGAGGTTACCTATCGTAAAATTAATAAGGAATTTGTTTTTCAAATATTAATTGTATAATAAATATAATCAGTACCTCCTTCTCTTATATATTTTTATAAATTTTAAAATGAACTTTAATTAATAACAATCTAATTATAGTTTAATTGGTGTAATTATACTTTATTTTATGTTACTGAAAATTAATAACTGTGTGATTGTTGGGTACAAACAAAGTCCCATATCGGATAAAATAAGAGATGGACATGAGTTTATATACACATAAGATACCACCATTGATAAGAAGCCTTTTGGAGTGGAACCAAAAGCAAATACGTGAAGGCTTGGCTCAAAGCGGACAATATATCTTACCAGTGTGGACGCGTGTTTCACTTGGTCCATTGCCCATGGGATGTGAAGCTCAAATTCAAAGAGCACAAAACCTAATGACAGAAGAAAAAATGAGTCACAGAATGTGGATGGTGATTATATACTCACGCCAGTAAGCGTGATTATTTTGATTCCAAAAAATATAATGACGAGACTGCACATGCAAAATCAAACCACATTCTAAAGCTCATCATGCTGGATTCGTCAAATGCTTTCTATGTACCAAGGTGTTCGTGATTTGATTTTTTATTTTTTTTTTAATAGATTTCACCGTAAAAGTATATTGTGATTCCATTCAAATCAATTTGAAAATAATTTGAAATGTTATTCCTTTCTTTTTAATTAGAACCAATACATTTTTAATTTTTCAATTTTTGTTCAGTCTATTATTACATTTTTAAGACAACACTTTATTGATAGAAAGAAAGAGATATTTAAAATGACTTTAAAATCGGAGTTGATGTTTTTTCTTCTTTTAAATGAAAAAAATATAATTAGTAATTAATTTTATTCGTTAAATCTATTTTATTTGAAAATATTTTTATGATTTTTAACATATCTGTAATTAAAAAAAAAATCTATATATCATAAGAGTTTAAAAGGAGTAACATCATGTATTATGTTTTAAATAGACAAACTCTTACATAAGTGAATGGGTTAATTAATGCTTCAGTGTGCCTTTTCTTTTCCTAATACACAGAGGAGTTTCTTTCCTTTTGCTTTTTTCTTTTTGTTTTTTATTTTCATCTTTTGTTAAGTGAACAATTGTTTTATATATATATATATATATATATATATATATATATATAATTTATTTATTTATTTATTTCATATTCTCAAGTATTCTATTAATTAGTAATCAAGTAATAAATTTTCACTTTCAAACTCATTCATTCAATAAACAACACTTTAATTAATTGTTGTTTAATGTATGGTTGACTTTTTTTAGTCAGATTTACTTATTTTGAAGCTTTTTGATGTTAACAAGTTTGAAACTCATTATTGGATAAGCTCTACACATTGTTTATGCTATTTTTTTTTTTGGATAACAAATTATGTGACTTGTATAATCAATTATCGATTATGTAATTTATTCTATATAAGTAATTATGCCAGCCACATAATTATGATAAACTCTCTTTGCTTCCATACCCTAAAATGGTGATATTGAAATACAATAATCTTTTAATGTGAGAAATACACTAAAATCATCTTCTTAGCTAATATATGGCCGAATTTATATGAACACATACAACAAACCTTCTATAGGTTAGGGATAAAATCATATATGTATCAAAAAGAGATTTTTATGTCAACTTTGTACTTATTTCATTAAACATACCATGTAAAGTGGTTGGAGTACCACAAATATTCCATTGTAGTTATAAAATATCATTTTGATAATAAAAAAACAAAAATCATCTTCTTTAAGATATATTGGAGTTTAAAATTAAAATACGATTAAAATCACTATAGTTTTTCTCAAAAAATTAAATTATCTTTCATTTATATTTTTTCTTTCAAAATCGATCTCATATACTTGTACACCTATTAACTATTTCTTTTTACTCTTTCTTTTATTAATTCAAATAATAATCTCACTTTCAATTTTAAATATTTTTCTATCTTTTCTTTTCCTATCATATCCAAACAAATGTTTGAATCTCTTTAGATGAGTTGATAGAAAGTAAGAGATGAAAGAATGTAAAAAAAATACAATTTTAACTAGTTTGATTTCAAGAAATTTAAAAGAATGGTTAATTTTTATGCAATAAAAATAATGTTCCTATATAATATATTATTTTAATTTAGAAGAAAAATGTTTCAATACATCTAATAGTCTCACACAACTTAAGAGATGGACTCACATATATTAAGAAATAGAACAAAACTTTGAAAGAATTCAAAACTCCAAAGTCAGTACTACCTCAGATATAGTAGTTGATCCTAATGGTATCACTTGACATATAATTAGAATAAGAAAACTTTTTTTCTCGTATTCAAAGTAAACTTGTTTTCCACTAAGAATACATTCATGGTTAATGATACTTTAGAATTAGAACAAGATGACTTCTTTCGTATTTAAAGTAAACGTGATCATTATTATAATCTATCATATTCTACGTATAAAAAAAGCTCCCATATAATAAGAGCTACAATAGTTTTAACTAAGTATGTCAAAGTTTTAGGTAAAGACTTCAAAAACAAAAAGTAAAGATTAAAATATAACAATGTTTGAGTTTAAAATAAATTAGGCGTGTAATCAAACTTTTTCAAATATAAAAGTAATTAAACATATTTTGATATTTTGTTTTGTGTGACCGTATTTTTTTTCTAACTCATTATCTTTTATTTTCTAAATGTGAGAACAATACAATTCTTTTTTCATTTTTTTACACTTAAAACGGAAACAAACAAATCAAATAAACAAAATAATGAAACATGTTTTGAAAACTTTTTTTTAAATAATAATAATAGTAATAATTTGAAAATTATACAAGTACCATGGAATGATTGCATTGCTATGAACTTTAATAGATTTGACAATTGATAGGTTGAATGGAAGGAATTTTGATTAGTGGTTGATTTTATAAGTTCTAAATATCAACACACATAATGTTAAATACTCTTTCATTTTAATTATGTTGTGACTCCCTATATCTCAATCTCTAAATTTATGGAATAAAGAAATCTTATGGATCTAACTTCATTATTTAGCATATGTTCCATAAAGTGAAAGTCACGTGTGATGGTTGTGAGCATTAACCAAAGTTTGATTCCTTCCTATTATTGCATCCAATGACCCAATTTTACTAACTATATATAATACGCATTATTAATACATCACCACTTAAACTTCACCTACGTATGCTCCTAATAACATATATATAAACCCTAAAGACAATCGTATTAGGTTCAGTTTCTCATTGATTTTGTTTTTCAAATGTTACTTTGCCAACAAATCAAAACTAAACAAAATGAAAGATGGAAGCAACACAGACAGGAAGTGACTTTAGTGGAAATTTTTTAAACAAAATTCGAAAGTGGACGAAAAAAAAAGATACAAGTGTGAATTTTGTTGTTTCCTTCCGCAAGCAAAGAGTCACAAACACTCAAACTTGCTGTGTGTACATGAGAAATCACAGATCTTCAAACAAATATTTTTTTTTTGTAATATGTAAATGTTATAATTGTAAGAATTTTTAGAATAAATTTAGTTTCTAATAAATTAAAATCAACTTCATTTATGTATAAGTTAAAATTTAATAAATTAGTTTGACCAGAAAACACGTGCACGGATGTATTATTTATTAATAACCATATAACTAACTTTGTAGTCAAACTTGATTAAATCATTATTTATTATTTTGTGAAAATGAACTAACTTTTCATCTTAATCAATTTACGACTGAATAATAGAATGAACCTCTAGATAATTTACTCAAATTAAAACGTTAATTGTTAAAATTATTATAATTTCTAAATTCGATTTGCTTATATTGGTAATTTAGCATAACTGAATGAAATTAATCATAGTTATAATTGTTGCTTCTTCTTTCGTAAATTATTGGTTTTTAGGATTATTGTCCAATCTCTAAAAAAAGATAAATATTATGGTTTCATTTATTTTAAAGTCGTATAAAGATTTTTTATTTAACTGTCATTTTTTACAGGTGATTTTTTTTAAAAATGTCATAAAGAATTGAGGGTGCATGTGGGTGAGGTAATCAAATGCTTAGCTTGGCACATGGGTGACGCAATATGATGAGAGTGTACGGTGTCGTTTGATTGGTTTACCTAAGATGACTTCATTATCTCACTTTGTCCATTTCTCTACTATTGTTATACGATGAATTATTTCTCATAAAACATCAACTGCTTTCGTCCAGAACGCTGCTAATGTCACGTTAATTTTTAAATTTAAATATTAACTTTTAACATTTTATCTGACAAATATAAAAATATAAGTATTTTAAAAAGAAAGTTTTATTTAAAATATTTTGTTTTTTATTTTATTAAAAAAGTGTGAATTAAATATTTTCATAAAAAGTATTAGCAAAATTAGAATTTATTTTTGATTTGCTAAAGATGTATTAAAGTAAAGTATATGTAAAAACCCAGGAAATAGAATAATAGAGTAGATAAGGTATTAAAATAATTGAATTGAGTTTTTAATGTTGAAATATATCAATAGTGTAAATAGAAATTTTTAAACACTTAGCTCATTATCTTAAAACTGTTTATCTCTCTAGAATCACTATTTCCTAATTTTTCTCTTCCTTCTCTCTAGATTTCTTTACCCATAGTTCATCTGTTCAGTAATAAGGGGCACTTGAGTGATTCTGGCATCACCAGTTTTCTATTCCCTCGATCAATTTCGTCTTTAGAGCGGGTAAGTGTTGTTCCTCAAATTCTCGTGAATTTCTGCATTGTCTGGTACATGAAAACATTGTTCGGTTTGCATGTGTTCATCAACTCTTCATCTGGGTTCTAATTTTGTTTATGGTTCTGTGATTGGTCTCCTTTCATCAATCAAAAATTTGTAGACATTTCTAGAATTTCCCTGCGATCTAAGCAAGAGTTTGAAGGTTGTAGAAGTTGTTCGGTCCAATTAGAGGTAAGGAAAGCTAGTTAATTTGATTATGATTTTTTTTATGTATGAAATTACTGTTTGGATGGTTGCATGTATATGAATTGGATGTTTGATTGAATTGTGTTGAATTGATGAATGATGGAACCTGGGAACTAGTTGAAGTCCCTGCATAAGTGTTCGATCTTTTCTGGTTTTGGAAAAGTGAGTAAGTGAAAATGAGAGTTTGGGGCCGAGAGCGAAATTGGTCAGTGGGAAGAGTCTGAGCAAGTGTGTTTAGACCTGTTAGAACCTTTAAGTCCTCTTATAATGTGTCATAAGTAGGAAAATGAATTTTTGGTCATTTAGTTCTGATTATGCAGGAGTTGGGATGAGATCTGATAAGAGATTCTTTAGGATAATGTTAGAAAGGTTTAGGTATCCTTGTATAGGTGTAAATAGGAACATGATTCGTGTTTGGGGAATTAGAAGTTTGGAAAAATATTCAGTTTTGGTAAAGTTAGGAGTTGTCCATATTTCTGCAGAATTATGCAGAACGTGGAACATGCGCGGTTGACAGATCAACCATGCTCTGATTGGCTGTTTGGTCATATTCATGTGATCGATCATTAAATGGGTTCAGTCTCTTTAGAGTCTTACCAGTTCATGACCGTTCGATATTAGGTGTGAGTGGTATTCCTCTTGTGTTCGGTCTTAACTGAGTTTTGCTTCTGTAGAGTTTCAGTTAATGACCAAACGGTCTTGCACTAGTACTCGATCATGCTTTAGTCAAGTCAAGTGGTCAGTCATAATATGCTTATATGATATTTGTATGTGTATGATTATATTATATGTTTGTTTGAATTGCATGTTAACATGATTAATTAAATTACATTAGCTTACCCTTATTTTCTATCTTGTCATGTTGTCTGTTCGATATTGTTCCTTGCGATGATCGCCCTGTGGGTGTGAGCAGATGGAGAGGAGTTTTCACTGGAGCAATCGCTGGAAACAGAGGATCCACCTACTTAGGTATAAGACCGTTCGGTCTTGTACATATGTTCGTACCAACAGAGGAATTCTGTAAAGTTTTAAATTTTTCTGGTCATTTTAGGATAATTGTAAGATTTTTCTACACTGACGGTTCTATCTTGTTATTATGTGATGTCTCATTAATATAGTTTCATACTATCATTTTTGGGATGTTATAGTATACAACTTAATTTTTTTATCTTACCATGTTACTTATCATGTTAAATGAAATTTACTGTCCGTAATTAATAATGTTTACATTTTAAAATATTTTAAATTTGCAGTAATTTTGAACTAAAACCATGGTTTTAAAACCGGTATCAAATAATTTAAGAGAAATATATAAAACTAAATATTAAAGTTGAGGTGTCTATCTTAAGTAGGGGTGGGCAAACTGCACTGTCTGTACTGTATTATAACCAAACTATAATTAACTATATAATAATTCAAAGAAACTGAATTGAACTAAAAAGTAGTTAAGAAAAACTGATCTGAACTTAATTTTAGTGCACTTAGTGCAGTACAATCCAGTAAACTGCTTAAGTTCAAAGTCACACTTTTCATCACACGCAATGCCTTCCTGGACAGTCCTCCTCCGGATCCTCTCCTGTTTCCCTGTCACGTGGTCTCCCAGCGCCTCCCCTTCTCCGACCACCTCCTCCTCCCCCGCCGCGCCTGCCTCCCTACGCTCCTCGCCGCCTCCCTACGCTCCTCGCCGCCAAAACCATCTTCATCACTGACAACTCCCCTACCAACTTCTCCCTCGACCACACCCCCTTCACCCACCCCGACCTCTTCTCCGCCTCCTCCCTCGCAGGCGTCCAGTCCTTCCTCGACTACTCTCTCTTCGGCGACGGCCTCCCGCCCTCACCCTCTCCCTCCGCCGGCAACTCCATCGACTCCTTCTGGAACTCAGGTGCGTCCTCCTTCGGCTCCCGTCTCAACGGCATCGTTTTGCTCCCCCTCTTCTCCTTCGTTCTTCCACTATTACCATGCCAAGGTTTTTCAATCTCTTTTGAAAGGGAAAGGGAAAAACGTGGGTTTGCAGATTTGCTTCTCTTTCCAACGAGAAGTTTTCTCAGAACCCGAGTCTTCGACAACAATGGCGGCAGCAGGAAATTGTGATGGAAAAAGGAAATAGAAAAACCTACGATTGAAAAAGGAAACAGAGGAAAACTGAAACCATAGTTAACTGTATTCAAAATGAAATAGTTCAGTATTTTTAAACTGAACTGTTAACCAATATAATTAGTTTTTAGTAAAAGTAGTTTTAAGTTTTTTAAGTTTAAAACAGTACAGATAAACTATAATTTAAGTTTCTTAACTTAACTGTGCCCAGCCCTAATCTTAAGAATTAAAGCTGAGGAAAATTGAATTTAACGCAAACACACATAATAGGATAACACTTCTCTGTTATTTATAGATTATATAAATATCTTGGATTAATTTTAAGAAAAATAATAAACTTAACTGACGACTTTTTGTATTGAATTGGACATTAGTACCAAATAATGTTATATTGGATAATTTATGTTTTATTTATATTCATACATGCATTTGTGTCATATAGAAAATTTTCTCTATGTCTATCTTTCCTTACTTAAATATTATTTCATTTCTACATTTTCAATTTTCACCACTTACCGACATTCCTTTGTATATTTTATTTTGTTTATTTAATTGGATGCGGCGAAAATGTTAAAAGTTAATTATATAATAATATGAAACCTTATTACACATTTTTTTATACATTTTAGGGTAAGAAAATATGTCTGACCATCTTCTCACTTTCAAATATCAACATCAATCTCCTTTATCATATTATGTTGTGTAGGTTTAGGTTCAATATATACATATCCATAGATTTTTATATTATACATTTTGGACTACACTCTCACGAATTTGTTTTTGATACTATTATAAAAGGTCTCTTACTAGAGATATCTTATGTGTATATAAACTCATATCTATTTTTTATTTTATTCGATGTGAGACTTTGTTTGTATCCATCCGCTTTTACTACCAATATTATTTGATTTCCTCTTCCATACAACCTTTGGTTTTGACATTTTCTCTGGACTGGTTGTTTTCCTTCGTTCCTACCAAATCTAGGTGTGTTGACATACAGTTTATGCTGATTGAGTCCAGTTCTTTCTGGAGTCTCTGAATATTGCTGATATCTAAGAACCTTACAAACCAAACCTATTTCCCCATATATCATGTCTTCTACCAATGAATACTTTTTTCTCTGGAAATTTTTTCACATATCCATTTCTCCAAAGTTGTTTGGAAAATGAGAGAAGTAGTATGTTATTGTTCTGCCACCTTTCGGAAATTGATATCAAGTTATATCAGTAACTTATACTTATATAGAGTCAATTTCTTTCTTATATTTTAGTAAAAAATCAAATGACACCTTTTAAATTAAAAATAACATTTTTTTATTATAATTAAAAATAGAATGTAATTTAATTCAAATTTGAGTTTGACGTTAATAAAACAATGATAAGTACTGTTTGAGTTATAATTGTTTTAATTAAATATTTTTAAAAATGAAATGCATAATATAGATTGACTCATGTTATATTAAGTATTTTAACTTTTATACAAATTATTTTTTTTCATTTACAATTATTCTATTCTACAAATAAAATCATTTTGTACGTTTTTGATAAATTAGATTAGTTAGAAATATAAAACAGGAATTTAATTTAAATGTAGATATCATAATGTAATTACATGTATAACAAATAAATTTTACTTTTAATATAATATTAATAATCTATTTATAAAAGTTAATATAAATTAGTTTAAATTTAAGTAACATTAATCATCATAATTTAAAATATATAATTTATTTTAAATTCAAATTTAAATAAAATAAGAAATTAATAAATAATAATAAAAAAAATTAAAAATAAAATGCGTGTCCTGCTGTCATTAATTATTAGGAGTTAAGTTAAAAGTTAAAATAATATCACTGAATACTGTTGGATGAAGTATTGTTAAAATTCATGTTTTTATTGCCTTTTATTTAATAAAAGTAATTATTTAATAAGAGTAAGTTGATTTTGTAAATGTTCAGGTGGAAGTTTTGACACTAACATTTTGTTTGAAAGTGAAAGGAAAATAGTTGAAGAACAAATATCAACATAGAAATGCGATAACGGGTCAAGCCCAGTGATGATATTGAAATCTCTAGCTCGTTCAAGTAAGGCCAGGCCTATTACTGTGCTGGTTGAGTTTGATATGGGCCTAATAGTAACTCTTCAAATGCAACTGTTTCTTCACCCACCCCCTGCTTTCCACCCCCGTATATTTGAAAGATAAAATATTTTTTATGATGATAGAAATACTAAAATATTATTATTATTATGATTGTTATTATTATAACTATAAAAATTTTGTTTTATTTGATTTTAACTATACAAAAAATTATTTTTGATACAGTGACCAATGTTAAATCAGTCTAGTTCTCTAAAGACGTCTTTTTTTCTTTTTTTTTTTATGAAAAGCTTAATATTATTATCAATTAATTTTAAACACGAAAAGTTGAATAGGAATATTGAAAAATGGATGGTGTCATGAACTTTCCCTCGAAATTCGAATGAGATGAAATAATCACTGTACTTACCCTTTTTCATCAATCTTTCCTGTGAAAATAGTTTTCCCAAGGTTTTCAATGCGTTGGTTTTTTCCTGTGTAAATTGATAACTTCCTCCTGTACAAAGTAATATTTGTTTGATTGAACGATGTATTACTTGTAAGTTTGGGAGATTATTCTTGTTTTCGTTAATACTATTTTTCTAAAAAGTATTATTTAAAAAATAAACGTAAGACGTAAGCTGTACTTTTATCTAAATTATACCAATAATAAATAATTAAATTTATTTTTTCTTCTTTTTTTGTCTAAACAATTTTTTCTTTTTCTTTGGTTTTTCCAAGCAAAGGAAAACAGTGGTTTGTTGACAAAATCATCTCTCTGCAGTTGTGATTAACACGCGTCGGTTCCATGTTGAAAATATATTTAGGGTGGAAGCAGCCGATAAGTCGAGAAGTTTCCAGAAGTTTTACAAAATATCTTTGGCACAGGAAATTGACAGATGGCAGAAGCTTCTCATACTCTTCAAAAATCTCTCGCAGTGTCACTCTCTCTCTCTAGAACCTTCCTTCTCTCATCCCTTAAATTCCTTATTCCCTAAGCCCCAAGTAAACCCTTGCTTAATTCACACATAGTAATCTACCAAACTCTTTCTCACACACTCTCTCGCATAGCAGAGAGATACAGTTTCCAATTAAGGAAAATGAAGGGAGGTACAGTGAAAGAGGAACAAACATTCGCATTTGCGGCTGCTGCTCCTGCTTCACCTTCATCCTCAACTTCCAACCTCTTCCCGCAACCAAGGGAAGGCTTGCACGATGTGGGTCCACCTCCGTTTCTCACCAAAACCTTCGACGTGGTCGAAGACCCTTCCACCAACGACATCGTTTCCTGGAGCAGAGCACGCAACAGTTTCGTCGTTTGGGACTCTCACAAGTTCTCCACCACCATCTTGCCTCGTTACTTCAAGCACAACAATTTCTCCAGCTTCGTCCGACAACTCAACACCTATGTAATCATTTTTTTTCTTCTCATCTTCTACTCAACTGCTTAACCTAGTTAAGTGCATATATACTTCTAAAGTTTGCAATTTTAATCAACAATTTAGAGTGTTCTGGACGAATGTGTTTGAGGGTATCTTTGAAGCATTTTTTTTTCTCTGGCGGTTCTATTAATTGAATGTAAATCCTAACTTGGGAAATGGACGGGGCTGCTGTGGGTGCAGGGTTTTAGAAAAGTTGATCCTGACAAATGGGAATTTGCGAACGAAGGTTTTCTGGCGGGACAGAGGCACTTGTTGAAGACGATCAAGAGAAGGAGGCACGTAACACAGATGCAGTCACACGAGGGAGGAAGTGGAGCTTGCGTTGAATTGGGGGAGTTTGGATTGGAAGGTGAGATTGAGAGGTTGAGGAGAGACAGGACAGTTTTGATGGCTGAAATTGTGAAGTTGAGGCAACAACAGCACAATTCAAGGGAGCAATTGTTGTCCATGGAGAGCAGATTGCAAGTCAGCGAGAAGAAACATCAGCAGATGATGACTTTTCTAGCTAAGGCACTCAACAATCAGACTTTTATTCAGCAGTTCCTTCACAGGAACGCTCAGAAGATAGAGTTGCAAGGTGGTAGAAGAAAGAGGAGATTAACTGCTTCCCCAAGCGTGGAGAATTTGCAGCAAGATCCTGTGATTGATGCGGCATTGCCTGTTGAAGAAGAATCCACTAATATTGAGTCGCACATGGAGTCTCTTCTCTCAGCTGTTTGTGACGATGATCCATTAGAATCGAGCTCTGAATTAGAAGACCCGATTTTAGGTTCAGTTCCTACAACTGGTGGTGGTAGTGATTTGGGGGTGGTAAGTGATGCAATCTGGGAGGATTTACTGAACCAAGACTTGGTTGCTGCGAACCATGAGGAGGAAGTTGTGATTGGTGATTTTTCACAAGTTGATGTTCCTGTGGAGGATTTGGTTGCTGATCCTGATGAGTGGAGTGAGGATTTGCAGAACCTTGTGGATCATATGGGTTATCTTGCGTCCAAACCCTAGTTGACTATGACAATTTTTATCATCTAGGAGTTCAGATAAACCATCCCCCCTAGAACCATTGTGGTATAATTTCATGAGGCTTCATTGATTTGTTAATATTTGTGGCTTGATAATTTATGTGATTGTAATTGATGTAGCATACGAATGATTGCAGCAGGGAAGGTGGTTGCTGCTGAAGAGGTCCTGAGATATTGCTCTTTGTCTGCTGTATCCTTTGTAAACAGACATGTGTTTTGTGAATAGCTGAGTATTTCTTGTACCAGTGATGATGATACTGTTTTTACTATGTTGGTGCCCCCTTTGGATAACTACATTGTACGTTTTCTTTTGCAGGGTAGGTTAAAACAGATGTCGAAGGGGCCTATTGATTGGGAAAAGATGTAGTCATAATCTAACGGTAATTTGTTGAATTGTCAAATTTTCAGTGTGGAGAGACTGTGAAGTAAGATCATTGACGGATTCCAAAGAAGAATATGATTAACAATTCCTTTACTCATCAGCTATAGCTCACCTTCTCCATCAGTACACGCTGAATAAAGGAAATAAGCTTTCTTCCTGTTTCATCTTTTATTTTATTCTATATTTTTATGTTGCTTTTCAAATCATACCAAATACACTAGATCACTCATTTAGTCAGGATAGCAAATAAAATCATTATTGTTCCTTGCTCATTTAAAACATTATATTAGTTTTTTTATTATTAGATTTATTAAACAGTAAGAAGTTCGACTTCGATTTTATCAACTAATATAAAAAATACTATTTTCATTTCATAATAATAGAAATTATAATTAAAACAATCGTGATTATAACAATATTTTTTGTATTAAGAATAATGCATTATTAATGTTAAAAATGACTGTTATTAGATAATATCAATAATATTATTATATGATTCTTCTTAGTATTATAACACAAAAAAATTAAATCAGCTTTTGAGTGTAATAGTTTCACAATGTACAACTTTTGCAAAGTTGGCTAAGGCTAACTATTTATATTCATGTAAACTATAAATACATGCATATATTACATATATATATATATATATATATATATATATATATATATATATATATATATATATTAGGTACATTAAAATTATGGGACATTATGTTTGGATATTTCTTAGTATTTATTTGACATACATGGTTAATCAGTAGTACACAAATGGCTACATAGACGTTAAAACTAAAGCAATAAATTGTTGGTTTCTTATTGAATGATTTTGTAATTTGTGCTAACAGTACACAAACTCAATATTGATATTTTGTAAGAGATTATTTGTAAGGCGAAATTCGGAACTCTTTGGTCTGAAGTCCATGTGCATTGGTTATAGAGTCATATTCAAAGTAAACTAGCAGCGTTAGAAAGTGAGGTTTAAGGCTGGATAAATTTCATAAAATTAGATACGGTTTATATTTATTTGTGTTATAATTTAGTTATATGTATATAATGTGAGATATTTAATAATATATCTAACAAATTTAGCAAAGATAGATTTAGCCAAGATAGATTCTTGAAAAGTTGTAATATTATTTTGAAAAAATGAAATCGATAAGTTGTAATATTATTTTGAAAAAAAAAATGAAATTTAAGTATAATTCAATTCTATGAAATTTGTTCGATAAGGTGAATCACTTAAAAATAACTTGGAGGTCCAAATCGAGTTTGTGGGCTTCTCCTCAACTAAATTATAAACTTAAAAAGAATTTGTATTAATTCCACATGACTAAGAAGATAGTTGAATTAATTACATATAGCTTCAAAAATTGAAAACCTTCCTCCCAAGTGTGGAGGAAGAATGGACTTGAAAGTGATATATAGAAGAAAAAAAAAACATGCTTGGGTTTAATTTCAGGATTTATTAGGATTTTACTCTCAGGCTTATTTGGTAATCTATTAGTAGTTATTATTATAATTGTGATAAAAGAATAGTGTAAATTATAAATCACACTAAGAATGTGATAATATCATAACTCATCATCCTCTTCTACTTTCCTTTTTCTGGTATTTCTTTTATTTGAAGCCAAACCTTTATTTAACATCTGCCATATAATATATCAATTATGAAAAAAACTAATGAAAGTGTGTGAATAATTTTAAACACTGAAATACATTAAATATGAAGTTTTTCTTTCTTAGTTAACAAAAGTGAGTGTGAATAAATTTTTCAGTATACAATGAAACAAAATAAATCAATCAAAATAAATCAAACCTTTTATATATATATTTCTTCTTCATATCTATTAGGAAATATGAAAATTATTAACTTGTTACCATCATATGTAACAAAAGAATATGTATTCAAAGTGTTACATTATTAACTATAAATAAGACTAATTTATAGTATTAATTATAAATAAGACTAATTTATAGTATTAATTATAAATAAGACTAATTTATAGTATTAATTATAAATAAGACTAATTTATAGTATTAATTATAAATAAGACTAATTTATAGTATATAGATGGGTGTAAATTATATCTTACTAACTAGTTTTTATACCTCTGAGATATATTGTACACTAAATATAATATCAATTTAGGATGTACAAGAAACAATATTTCTTACTTTACAAATTATTTTGTAATAATAAATTAGATTTAACCCACTTTCAATAATATATTTTTTTAAAAATAATACTTATCTATTAACTCTCTTGGAGCATGTTAGACTTTTTATTCTTTAATTTGGTGTTTTCCCACCAAATTGCAATCACATCATGGCGGTGGTGGGTTGGTACCAAAAACTAGTGTTGAGTGTATAAAGATGTGGTGAAACAAAAGAGAAGCAAATTTGGCCCCCATCCCACAAAGCTCAAAGCAATATTATTCATTATTCCACCCTTTCCCCCACCTCAAAAAATTCACCATATAAGATAATTGAATATAATTTCTATTTCAAAACTTTAAAATAATAAATTTATAGTTTTCAATAAACATAATATCTGACTAGAGTCGGAATAAGTTTCTTTATCTTATACTTATTCCAAAGAAAAACAGAGATTAAACATATATATAAATATCTATTTCATTTTAATATTAATTAAAAAAATCAAATACTACCCATATTTATATTCATATTCAATAAACATATTTATTTGCCTTTTGAGAAAAAATGTTGGTTATGATATAAAGAGATGCGCATGTTTTGCAAAATAATTATATTATATTATTGGTTTAATAGTTATATGTTATCAATGTAATTTTCAAGATATCATTTACATGATAAGTTATTATTTGGTATCAGTATTCATGAATATAATATTTACTATTTTTGCATTCATCATATCTTTGAATATTTGCAGCTATATGAACATGGTATTGACTAGTACTATAAATCTGACAACGATACCCAATTTAAATTAATTATGCGATCTTACACAAGTATGAATATTTCGAACTTATCCTTTATGAGTAGTTTATGCCAGGGATATAGGGTATATTTGAATTTTTAAGTAATAATAAATTAGGAATAAAAAAGTTAAACGTAAACTTATTAATTAGTAGAAGATTTCACATATTTAGCGTATTTTGTAAAATAAATTTTTAAGTTACAATTGTGTGATATTATAATACAAAATTTAAACACATTTCTGATGTATATTGTAATCCAAATTCCAATGTGGTCTCTATCATGTTCGTGTTATAAGCAGAAGAAATAAAGTTAAATAGTATTCACTCTATTGATGCACATTTCAAATACCGTCTCTATCATGTTTTCTACCAACAAATATAAAGTTAAATAATGGAGCACCAAAGCTATTTATTGATGGAAAACAGCAAAGAAATTTGGTATTTACGTACTATATATTATGCCAGAAATGTTTTTACAACATAATTTCCCATTTATCAGATTTGCTTCATTAATCGAAGTAATTTCAAAAAAATTAGAATCTCGTACTTTTTTTCCACGTATAAACTTTTGCTTAAGATTTTCAAAACAAAAATTATATATATAACTACTCACTTTAATAATATACTAATATATTAATAAAAATATATATTGATGATTAACGGAACGGATCTCAAAAAATTATTTTAGAAATACCAAGGAAGCTGTGCCACTCATAGTGTTGAAGTGAATATTTTTTCTTCTCAAATACTACTGCTCTCTTCAAAATGATTAGAAAAGGGTTGGTTTTAATGTAAATTAATAAGAAAATTATTGTATAAGAAGGATCAATATTTAATTAATTATCTCCTCTCAAATATTTACATTTAAATTAAAACATAATATATATATATATATATATATATATATATATATATATATATATATATATATATATATATATATATATATATATAAACATATATTGTTATTCATATATATTCAAACTCAAATCAGATTGCATCCCTTATCATACAATGTTTGCATCATGCGTTTCAAATTCGAAATCTCATCTGTACACAATCAATCACATAATGAATCCCTCACATATCAAGTTTATCATTCAAAAATCAATATTCTAACATAAAAATAAATACTAAAAAATTCTATTTTCCTATTTATCACATTATAACAATATTTAAATATAATAGGTTCACAAAATATAAAAAAATTATACTCTTATACTATATGTCGTTTCGTTTGAACTGTTTATAACACTTAAACTAAATTATTCTATCCTTACAAATTTCACCAAAAACAGAAAACATTATCCTATATTTATGTTTTCCTCTTTTAAGCTAAATGAACCTTCCTTTTATGGTATTGACTTCTTCACCTCTCCCTTCCTCTTAATGAAGATAACTTTATCTTATATTCTCTTTTTATCGACCAAATAGATAATGTAAAGAACTATTGAGTTAGAAATGCAAAGAAAATAACATACTATATGTATAAATGGTGCAAATTTATGAGTTACGGTAGCCATTGTTAACAGAATATATCTTAATTTTCATTGGCATTCTACCAAGAATCTTGAATCCAATACCCACTTCAAAAGTTGAATTTCAGACTCCAAGGAATAGAAGCCCCGTGAAACAACATATTCTCTCAATAATAGATCCTTTTCGTCCAAAATATTTGCAGAATCTCATGAAATTATTGAATAAATTAGAAAAAACAATAGATTAGAACAGAGATAACTAGTAATTATTTATTATGTCCTTATAAATTTTGTTTTTATTAATGAAGATATTTTATGAATATATATAAATTCATGTTGATATATTATTTTATCCGAAGTGAAATTTTTGTCTGTATCCTAATAAAATATCTGTTTATATTTTTATAGCGTGTGCGTGAAGGATATTTTTTTTGAGAATATTATTTTTTAATAAATAAAATTATATGAAATTATTTTTAAAGTATAAGCTCAAATAAATTATCTTTAAAAATATAAATGTAAATAATAAAATTACGTTCTAAAATATAAACTTAAATAAATTTTACTTAAAAAATTTCATTTGAACAAGAATTATTGTAAGAAAACTACTCAAATCCATGTCGAATAAAATAAGATAAATCGCATATAATAGTACTTAGTTATGTTCCTTAGCAAATGACAGCATTATACACACGTACACGTGCAATCTATTCACACTACAATTGTCTTGTAAAACTTTATATAACTGATTAACTATATCAATTCAGCTATAAAATTGCAAAAGATTTCATAAAATATAGTATACCCTTACTTTTTTTATATGAATTCAATTAAAAAGCTCTTTAAGTACAACAAATTAATTTCCACAATAATTTAACTAACGAGGAAGTTAATAGTTTTAAACTGTAAGAGAATTCGTAATTAAATGTCAGTACAATTTTTCATATTGACAATTGTATATATAATTTGGAAATTAATTATTGTTATTGTATTTTTTACACTCATATTATCGGTACATAATATTCACCGATTTTGCTAACTTTTTAACTTTATTTAATGATATGAATTGTATGGTATTTAAAATATAATTAAGTTTTTTCATTAGATTATGATTTAAATTCATTTAATAAAATTATTAAAGGTATAAATTTGTAAGACTTACACTTAATATCATAAAATTATGTTCATCGTCCTTGCAATAATATACTATATCGTACTTACACTCTCTTAGGAAAATAATATCTTAGACTAAACTATTTATTAAATATATTTATTATTACACAACTATCTTTCTTAATAAAATGTTATATTTTAATATATAAAATATTAATTTATACGGTTGTAGAAAGAGCAAATGTTAAAAAAATAGTAGTCTCAACAAATCATCACCCATACAACGAAATAATAATTCACTTTTACACAGTAAAGAGATTAATTTTGCTTACTTTTATTTTATGAAAGTTCCAAAACTTAACTGTGAAGTGTGTTTTCGCATTAGCCAATATATAACAGCAACATTCTTTTTGTTTTAAGAATGTGTGAATTATAATTCTTGGTAATTCATTTGTCCAATTTCCAAAGCTCAAAAGTATTTGAAATTATTTTATTATTTAAGAATATTCTATAATTAGTTTGGGTGCAGAAATTTCCAAAATAAAAATCGTGATTTAACAAAACTTTTAATAAAACAAGCAATTATTTTTATAGAGTAATAATGTATTGAGATCCATAAAACGAAAAATACCTATTAACAACTTAAAACAAAAACATTTTAATTAAATTTATTTTATTTTTTAATTTAAAATTAAAATTTATATTATTATATTATTAAATTTGGATTGTAAGATGAGTGTATTTTTTTTAGAGAGACTCAAAATATATATTTTTTTATAAATTGGAAAAAGATTATTTGACAAAAAAATCATTTTTGTGTCATTATGTTGTTAGTCCATGTTGGTGTTTATGATTATTATTATTGATTATAGAATAATTTTGAACCAATCACGACATGTAAATGATGTTAAAATATGGTCAAATATCGTTATCTTATTCTTAATGTGATGACGAGAGATAATGGTAAGTGTTACAGATAAAGTATTGAAAGAGCATAAACATAAAGATAGATGACAATGATCTAAGGATAAAATATATGTTATTGAGCAATCTGGTGACAAAAGACTAGGTCTCACCTGGGTTCGATCATTTTCATGGCGGGTACAAGAATAGGATGCATAGTGGATAAAGGAGTGTGTGTCCAGATTCAGGTGAACTTGCACTTTTAACCCCACACTCTCAACCCATGCACCACCCTTCTAAGTACCTATCTTTTTCGAAAACTATTGTTTTTTCCTTTCCTACCAAAACCAGCCTATTTCATTATATCACCAAAACAATCAACAAGGAAACTGATTGGGTAGAAGGGTATCTAATTCCCACATCTCATCATTCACATTAGGACAAAACCCCATCTTTATAGTACCTCCATTTCCTTAATATAAACCCTCAATCTTTCAGCCACCTCAAACCAACCAACCAGACTAAATTAAACACAAAGATGGACTTGGCATGGTGGTTTCCACTTCCATGTCTCCTTTCTGCTTCAACAATGTTTACCTTGCTGGCTTTAACAGGAGGCTTGTTCGTATATCTGTATGCACCTTATTGGGGTGTAAGGAAGGTTCCAGCTCCACCTTCTTGGCCTCTTGTAGGACACCTTCCCTTGCTGGCTAAATATGGTCCCGATGTCTTCTCAGTCCTTGCCAAACAATACGGTCCCATTTACAGGTTAGTTTATTTACATGTATATTATGATCGGTGCAACATTTATGTGTATTGATGAGGGTCAAAATTTCATATCAGCAAATTTGTTTGTGTTTTTCTCTGGTTGTAATGTCTGAACCGAAACTCCTCTGGGAGGAAGATGGTAAACAGAATGATGATGGCAGATAGATTTTGACCTGAGATGTGTGTGTGCCCCAGAAGTAGATATAAATTTTAAAAAAAGTGATTATTGTATGATCCAATTGTCCTACGTGGTCTGGTTTATTCAGATTGTCGCTTGCTTCCATACACAAAACTGAGAAAGGGCCCAGTGCAAGCGTGGTATGCTTTGGTGGCTTTCTCAACTCCAGCCACCAATAATACCAAATATTAATTCTTTATTATACTTTTTTATTATTATTATCATTTACTTTTCAGAAATCATATATTAATACTCATTTTTTTAATCAACACCTATCCTATTCTGACGCATTAAAGCCTTTTTTTTCTCACTCTTTCTAGATGTTATTTCATATAGTCAGTGTTTTGGATTAAATAAACAGTGTCCAATGGGGAAAATTAAATCTGGTATTCCTTTTCCCACTCCAATTCATCACAAAATGAAATGAATGAATTATTATTCGTTTGAAAGATGCTCTTCCACAATTTCTGTGTGACACCATCGATAGTTTTTACTATTATTTTTAATGGAAAACTTTTATGATGTAGGAAAATTTGTTGACGCTATTATGATAATGAACAATATCTATAGAAATTGAAAGATTTGTTTAGATTTTAACTTTTATATAAAAACTATTCCTAGTACTTAAGAAGCTCTTTTTACGTTTTCCTTATATTTTCAGTTTATGAAAAAATTATCCAGTAATATTTTTTTTTACTAACTTGGCTTTTAAAAGTTAAAAAAAAAATTCGATCGTGGGATGTAAAAATTAACTGAAACTATTCAATGTTCTCAATTGTTCAAGATCGAGTATCTAGTAGTTATGTAATAATTTATTTAATTTTAGGTAACGAGGCAGAAATATGAGAGAGAAAAAAGTATAAAATAAAATAGAAAATAAAGATATAATCAATAGGAAAATGGAGGTAAATCTTGGATGAAAGATAAAATGAAAGCGATTAAAACTTCTTTGGAAATGTGAGTATGTTTGTATTGTTCTTTTTAAGGTAAAAAAAAAGCTATTAATTTGATAGAAAGGAAAAGAGTTTAGGACACTTGTTTTGTGGAATCAATTGAAAAAAGAAAGTATGTCACACATATATAAAACAATTTTAGAGTGATACATGTAATTATAAATCACATGTATTTTAAATTAATTAATTTTTTAATAATTAATAATATTATATTAAAGATCAATTTGCCATATTAAATAGTGTCAAAGGTAACTATTAAACTCTAGTCTATTTCATAACAGATTGGATTTCCACATAATTTTTTATGATTTAATAGGTCATGCCACAATTATTAAAGACCTATTATGTGTTTATTTAGTCATATATCCTAAAAAATTACTACTGCTATTGGGCTAGAAAAAGTTTTAGTCTTATTTTTGTATGATTCTTTTGTAGTGACTACCGTTAAGCAAATATCATTTCGGAATAGAATTATTTACTAAGTCAACCTACCATCTTCTAAAAAAAAATAGTTTTTTTTTCCTAAATTTATGTGTCCTGTTGTTAATATAAAATGTTATTGATATTTTTTTTTTCTCTTTTACAACAACGAATAGAGGTCAAATTTTAATGAGTATATCAGTTGATGTTAACGGGAATAAAATTGTTTATAATATTGAGCCGAAAAATGCCTTTTTTATATTAACATTACATTAAAATGAATTTTGCTTGAATTGTTGTCTTGTTTATTTGTATTTTATCTCTTTAAGCACTTTCTCTTTCACATAAATTACTTTCTGCCATGCCAATTTTTTTTATGTTAGTTAAAATTACTCTTCTTTTTTTAATTAAAGTTAACCTTTTTGTATTTCTAAAGTCTATAAAATATCAACAAGAATTCATGACTTACAATCAATTAATACAAACTTATTGTGGGTATAAATTTTAAAATAACTATTACAAAAAATTAGATTACAATAAAATTTGTTCACACCATCGCTGGATTCATTTTTATTAGTTATAGTTATAAAATGAGATGGGTTTTGTGTACGCTTATCGAAGAAATATGGTTTAGAAATATAAAATAATTAAAAATAAAAATTATAATAATTAAATTAAAAAAAATGAAACACACCTTTTCTAAAATTACTCTTAAATAATTTAATTCCTTTTATGAAAAAAAAAACAAAGCAATGTAAATATTCATATTTAAGACATTCAACATTAATAGTAGCGAATATGATCAGGTGATTATAAGTTATTTAGTAATTATCGTCAAATAACATTCACCATCTTCTTTGACACAGTCAAAAGAGCTAAACTATTATCTGGATAATAGGAATGAAAATGACAGTTTTTTTTAAAAGAAATGATTTATTAAGAAAAAGAATTACATGTATTTTTGTATCCAAAATTTTAAGAGAATAAATTTACAAGTTTTCTAATTTATATACTGATCAATATTTTTGTCTTTAGACTTATTTAGATTTAATGATTCAGTAAGAAAAATAAAATGAGAAAGAATTACTATATTGTGTAGTATGGTATATTATTGTGAGTCATATTTTCCAAGTTTTATTTATTTTTGTCATTCTTATTAAATAGCACTTAATTCTAATTAAGTTTGAAAGTGATATTTAAAATTGTGCATTGTATGATTTGTGAGTGGGTTACTGTTGTAAATGGTTTTCCTGTTATTAATTGGTGCAGATTCCATATGGGGAGACAACCACTAATAATTATAGCAAATGCAGAGCTGTGCAAAGAAGCTGGAATTAAGAAATTCAAAGATATTTCAAACAGAAGTATTCCATCACCAATATCTGCTTCTCCTCTTCACCAGAAGGGTCTCTTCTTCAGCAGGTATGCAAATTTTCTTCCACTCACATTTTCAACAATACTAATCTTATTCCTGCACTTTCTGTTTATACATATTACTCTCTTTTTTTTCACTTACTTTCTCTTATTTTGATGAAGAAATGCAAATTAATTTTACATCATTTGATTATCATTTGACAAGTTTTATACAAGTAAAATGGTGTATATATATTTTTTTAAAAAGAGAGTAAATATAATGGAAAATAATATCAAATAGGTGAAAGAAAAAAATATCATTTTTTTTCCAATATGATGAACCCTTAGAATTTCTAGGTTTTTTTTACTCGGAATTTCTGTAAAAATAGCTTATATAACATTAGAAAAGTTTATTTATTAAAAAACCATTAAAAAAAATGCACTTTTGTGGATCTACACAAACTCCAACAATTATGTCCAATGCTTTGTGGGCATGTGATATAAAGAAGTCAAAATATTTTTATAAACTTTTTGTAATATTATTAGTGGAAACACGTGGGTAGGATATGTGTGTCTATTTCTTTTAAGTGAAAAATTATTAAACTATAAAAGAATTTCTATTAAAAATAATTATAACAAATAATTTTTATTATTGCATAGTTCTTTTATAAATATTGATTTAAATTTCAAAAATTAGTTATTAAAAGAATAAAATGATAAAATAACCCTTTTAATTTATAAAATAATTAAATTTAAAAAATAATCATTTAAAGAATAAAAACAGAAATGTCACTATTTTAATTTAAAATAACGGTTATTTAAGGAGTAAAATTTATATATATACACACGAAAAAATAATTTATCTCTATATATAAATATAGAAGTATATATTATTTAACTTTTCTTTTTTTTATTATGGTGCTTATTTTATCTTATATTAATTTGCCTTTTCTATTTTATCTGTTAAAAAAAATATAACTTGTCACACAAACTAAAATTATAGCAATGAAAATCTTAATTTTGTAAGAATTGCGGAACTGAATAAATTGATAAAATGACTTAATGAACAAATAATTACTCAACTGATCCCTTAAATCAATAGTTGAACCCTGCATAAGATTTTTTGACTGAATACCAAATCGTCCTACAAAAGTTGAACCATTTCATGAATTGACAATTAAAATTTGAAGGAACAAATGACTGTAAAATGCATTAACAACGGCTGTTAATATGTTTTGGAGATTGCTTACCAAGAGAAATAATTAAGGACAAGAGTGTTTGATTCCATATAAAGAATTTTATTTATTTGACTTTAGTTTTGTTATACGATAATAGCTAGATTAAGGTTGTCATGGTTAATTATTTTTTTGATCAGAAATTTATATGTTGATGTTGTGAAGTGAGATTTAGATTGTGCATGTTACAGACAAGTGAGTGACGTGAAATTTGAATGGTTGTGCGTAAAACTGTAGAAGTCATTTGTTTAGAGTATGGTTCTGTAGTAGTGCACTGAGTTGAATATAATTTTCTTTCTCTTGTGTAATGATTAAGGTGAAATGATCATAGGTTAAAAGCTTAGTGCTTCTGAGAAACTGTTGTAATTATAGTGAAGCATCTAAAATCTAAAGTGTGTTGGAACTTGGTGGGCAGGGACTCACAATGGTCTACCATGCGAAACACTATACTATCGATCTACCAACCATCACACTTATCCGGATTAGTGCCACTGATGCAGTCTTTCATAGAATCTGCCACTGAAAACCTTGACTCTGAAAAAGAAGACATTGTTTTTTCCAACTTGTCCCTCAGACTTGCAACTGATGTGATTGGGCAGGCAGCATTTGGTGTGAACTTTGGTCTTTCTAGACCCAATTCAGTTTGTGATTCTATCAAGAGTGTTGACAGTGACCATGCAACTCCTGCTAATGACAATGAAGTATCCGATTTCATCAACCAGCACATATACTCCACTACACAACTCAAGATGGACTTGTCTGGTTCCTTCTCCATTATATTGGGTCTGCTTTTGCCAATACTTCAAGAGCCGTTTAGGCAGATTCTGAAGAGAATTCCAGGAACCATGGACTGGAAGATTGAGCGTACAAACCAAAAACTAAGTGGCCGTCTTGATGAGATTGTAGAAAAAAAAATGAAAGATAAGACCCCAAGTTCAAAGGATTTCTTGTCACTCATACTTAATGCCAGAGAAACAAAAGCAGTTTCAGAGAATGTCTTCACACCAGACTACATCAACGCAGTTACTTACGAGCATCTGCTTGCTGGTTCGGCAACCACCTCCTTTACCTTGTCTTCTGTTATCTATTTGGTTGCTGGACATCCTCAAGTTGAGAAAAAATTGCTTCATGAGATAGATGCCTTTGGTCCTGTCGATAAGATTCCGACTTCTCAAGATCTTCGTGACAACTTCCCTTATCTCGATCAGGTTTGTTAAACCAGACACAAAATCTCATACAAGTTTGAATTTGATAACTTTTGTTACCATTTTTTAATGCACTCTTCTGCTAATTCAAATTCAACAAATATTTAATATATTATACCTTTGTGTGCTTTACCTAAAATAGGTGATCAAAGAGGCAATGAGATTTTACACTGTATCTCCATTAGTTGCTAGAGAAACATCAAATGAAGTGGAGATTGGAGGCTATCTTCTCCCAAAGGTTCATAAAATATTCATTTTATTTTTCAAATTTTTTCTTTTCCGAAAAGTGTTTGATGAAAAGTTAGTCTTGTTATGCACACAAATAAACTGTTTGTTTTGGTATACATTCTCTTCACAAATCTCAGTCATAAAATTAACTGTTTTATCTGTGCGCTGCTGAATCTGGTTTGGTATAAGCAGGGGACTTGGGTGTGGTTAGCACTTGGAGTTGTGGCAAAAGATCCCAAGGACTTTCCAGAGCCAGAAAAGTTCAAACCAGAGAGGTTTGACCCCAACTGTGAAGAAATGAAACGAAGGCATCCTTATGCTTTTATACCATTTGGAATTGGTCCTCGAGCATGCATTGGCAAACAATTTTCCCTACAAGAGATCAAGCTTTCTCTCATTCATTTATATCGGAAATACTTGTTTCGGCATTCACCAAATATGGAAAACCCCTTGGAACTCCAGTATGGGATAGTCCTCAACTTCAAGCATGGGGTCAAGCTCAGAGCCATAAAAAGAACACAAAGTTACTAAGAAAACCGATAAGATCTTTCATATACTCTACACTGCAGAGTTCAGATGATTTTATTATCTTATAAATGTTAAAGTCTGCTAAAATCCAAATATTAGCAAATGTTACCTTACGTAGAATTTCAGCCTATAGCTTGTGTAATAGAATACCTGAAACATGTTATGAAGTTTATCAAAATTCCGTGTTTTTTAATAAATATCAGCTGGGCACACTTCCTACAAGATTCTGGATGGCATTATCTTTTGTGGGAAATATTCTTTAACAAAAATCAGAGGACAGTGAGTAATATCAATACCCATAAATGAACAATTGTACAGATGGAGACCCCTCATAAGTATTATCAAACATAAGCTACTTCTGCCTAGCTAACTCAATTTAAATTGCATGGAACAACAAGATGTTGAACTTCTTGGAAAAAATAATGATAAAATACACAAAGATGTTGAGCTTCCACCACATTCTCATACCATGTAAACTGGGCCATTTCCCTTTCACCGTAGCCTCACCGAGCTCTTGTCCAAGTGAAGTGGCCTAGAAAGGTTGATTGAAGGGTCAGAAGCTGTAGTGCTTTTGGAATCTCCATTGGAGAAAACCGCTGCCCTCTTGAGAAATTGAAACTCATCCATGGACTGTTGCCTTTGAGCTCTATTATACACATGATTACTACTTGTCTTTAGCTTTGCCTTTGTGGACTGAGTCAGGTTCATGTAATTAGGCCTAGCAACAGCATTACCATTACTGTCATCAGTCCTGTCACAAGTGTTCCCAGACATTGGTGTTGTAGATGTACAAATGGAAGATGATGCAGAACTCTCATCATATCGAAACTCAGAACTTGGACTTGAGGATGAACGAGTAGCTTGGCCAAAATGGGGAGGCCTAGCAGAAACCCTTGTTGTCATGTTGTTCTTCTTGACTTTGACCAAACATGATTTGGAATTAGAGTTCACAAAGGATTCTTCAAACTTCTTTGCATGTGGGGTTTTATCTAACAAGCCTTCAGCCTGAGATTGCTCCATCAATCTACTCTCCCAAGGCTTGGCTGCCATCCAACGCTCCAACCAAGTCCACCCCCAGTTAGCTTTGTTAATCTCATGGCTCTTCAGAGAGGAAACAGAGCCAGTAGTTCGTGAATTATAACTTGAGGTTGATCTGCATTGCTGGAATACATATACACAATTTTAAACAACTTTTTAAGAAAGGACATTAAAAAGCAGCATAGTTTCAACTTTGTTATTGCTTGTTAAGGGAATCAAGTTGAAATACTTGTTATCATGATTTTAAGAAAATATTTATACATATGGCGTCAAAACAACTCAGTAGCTTTTAATTTAGATAAATAGATTATGTAAATTTTACCACAAGCTCACTGCAACAATAGAAACATCCAAAAATACATCATAATTATTTCAAAATCAATTATAACCGGAACAAAAATGTTCATTTTTTTTTTCAAACTCACTCGATGAAACTCGGTTGCACTTACCTTTTGAGCAAGAGAGTAAGCAATTGCTCTTTCCCTTTTGAAAGCTCCTTCTTGCCTCATCTGAATCTTTGCTTTAACATCTTCCACAGTTCCTCTGCTGTCACACCATCCTTCCTGCACATTCCGTTAGACACTACACCACATCAACGAAACAGAAACACGAGCTTGCATGAGTGAGTTATGATACCTCAGCTTGCTTCAAAAGTTCAAGCTTACTGCGCCTTTCATTAAGCATGTTCTGCACAGCTTGCCCCTCTATGGACATTCTCACACGACGAGCTCTTACACGGGCCTGAACCCGAACCAAGGCCTGCATACACCTAAGTGTCACCGCAGCTTGTTTCCTCACCTGTCTCCCCCGAACAAGAGCTTGAATCCTCACCACTCCTTTCAATGCCCTCAAAGCCCTTCTTGCCTACAATCATAACCACGCAACTATCAACAACAAATAATCTCTCCCATTCCATTAATGATCCACATATTCCAATGTCATGGTCAAAACAGTTTATATAAACATAGCAGGTTTTGAAGTTGAGTTAGACAGAAATCTACTAATTAGTCAATGCAGTATCTTATTGAAAAGCGGTAAAGATGATTAGAATGAAGATCCATACCAAGAAGGCACGGAAGGCAGTTTGGATTCTTATGGCGGCCCATTCTTGCTTGACGAGTCTGAAATCCTTAGGTGGTGCTCGAACCACAGCGGCTACTGCGGCCGTGTAAGCATCTGCTGCTACAACAGGTGGAGAATCAGACCCTTCAGAAGCTGCTTTGTGGTGGTTTCCTTTGATAGCCTTCCAAGAACCCACATCCCCAGAAGAACTCCTCCATAGCCTCCACTTCTTGCTCTTACCACCCTCTTTCACCTACACACAAGCCAAACCAGTCATGAAAAAAGAGTAGAGTTTAGATGGACTCATGCACTTTGAAGTGTATGGAAGTAACCGACTAACATGTTCGTCCTTGTCTGGTTTCTTGAGTCCGATTAAAGCCTTCACCCATTTTCCTGATGCACCCATGATGAAGCAGGTGTTGAGTTTAGCTTTGCTTCTTTGAAGGAAGCTGGTAAGCTGGTGTCTGTCAAATGAGCTCAAACAAAAGCCAAAGTTTTGTTTTGTTTTGTTAAACGTAACTGAGTTACAGCGTAGAATGTCGGAGAGAGAGAGAGAGAGAGGGTCGTGAAGGGATGTAACGTTGGGAGATTTGAAATTCAAAACGTGGAACGGACAAAGTGGGGGTTGACAATGTTGGTCCCGCATGATGAAGGAATCGTTTGATGTTGCATTGGAACAGGGCGCCACGTCACGTTGAGGTTCAGGGTTTGAGGTGGGTGGGGCCCACTGACTTTGTTGGGAGACATTTGTTGTGACCTATATATATATATATATATATATATATTAATTTTATATTTTTAATTATTATTTTTAATTTTAGTAATGATTTTTAAAAATTTAAATAATTTCTTATAATAAAATATTATTTACACAGCATTATTTATAATATTTTTATTTTAATAAATAAAAATTATTTTATTCATAATTATATATCTTTTATTTTTCAACTTTATCATTTTTAATTATTACTTTTAAAATTTAAATAATTTATAAATATTTAAAAATACACTTACAGGCGCGATTGTTAATAAAGGCATAAAAAGGTACGAAGCCTTTGGTGTGTAGTGTAGTACCTGAAAAGGGTTACGAAGTCAGAAGTAAGTAAAGTGTTACCAAAAGCCTTTTAGCATATTTCTCTTATTACTTTTTCTTTATTTTCTTATTTTGAATTTTTTAAGATAAAATATAAAAATTACACTGAATAAAACTTTCTAAAGACACTAAATAGAACAGTATTTTAAATTGGTAAATAAAAATAATAATTATAAAAAAATAAAAGTTAAACTTGATTAATACTAATGAATTAATCTAGATAAAAATATTAAAGTTTTTAATGAGAATTTAACGATTAAAGTGAATAGATAAATAAATAAAAGGGTGGGACATCCGGCGAAATGCTAGACGAGAGGGATCTTTCTTGCAAACAAACAAAGAGTTAGTGCAAAAGAGATCTGACACTTTGTTATGTCAAGGGCCCTTCGTCTCCGTCTTCTTTTCTCATAACTTTTTTCCTGTTAAGTGCAGCAGAAAACAACCTTACAGACGAGATTAATTACCTTACGTTCCTGTCACGTTTATTAAACTCATCACTATGATATTAGAAGTGTACTAAGTTTAATTTCATTCACAAAAAAGGTGAGGTTATATATATATATATATATATATATATATATATATATATATATATATATTTTAAATTGTTTTCAGTTTTTAGTTTAGGTGAGACTCTTAACACATTTTTTGTAAGATAGTATATATATCTTAATCATAAAATTATATATTAACAGATAGTTCTATAACAATTGGAACAATTGATTCAAGCATAGTCAAAATTTTATTAAGATAAATTTTAACTTATTAAAGAGATAAACTTTTAAATTTCACTTGACTAAAATAAAAATAAGGTTAAGTTTAAATTTATTATAACGAAATTTATTATTTATTAAATTTATTATTTAACCTGATATTAATTCATCACTAAATCATCTATTAGTGTCTTATATATATATATATATATATATATATATATATATATATATATATATTATTATATAGTGAAGAAGATAAGTTGAGAAAAAATAAAATTAATTTAAATATATATAAAAGTGCAAACTTTAAATTTAGATATTGTAATTTTTTTACTTATTTATTTTATGTTCCAATTATTTTCTAAGAATCTCATTTAATTTTGAGATAATCATATTGTTTTGCTTATAAATGTAGACACTTCATTGAACATTTCATTAATAAAAAATTTTAAAAAAATTATTAATAATGTTTGAGAAAGAAGAGGATAATCAGAAAAATAAATATCAATAAAATCTGAGTTGAATCTTACATTAGAAAAAATTTCAATAGAAAAACTATAATCTACTTAAATAAGTTGGGGGGTCATAAACACTAACTATCACCTTTGATACTATAAATGACTATTTAGAGATTAAATTTAATATAAGGACAAATAAGACCTATAAAACGTAAATTCAATTTAATAAAACTTTGATATAGGTGTGAACTTAAAACCTAAAGATAAAGAGATTTTTGAGTCATGTAGCAATTTTGTTATTACTTGGATTTTCATATATTAATATCGTTTTAAAGGGAGTTTGGATTTTTATGTTTTGTCTTTGTTGTTTAGTGATGAGGACCATTCGACTGGATTGTGCAGAGAGGAGCGAGAAGTTGGAGAAATAAAGTAGTAGCAGTTGAAAATCAGAGAAAATGTAAAACCAGGCTTCTACTTTTTTTTTATGGCATTAGCAGGGATTTGGAAATCCGATAAGCAGTAATTTCCATCCTCTGTTTTTTGGAGAACAGTGAAGCATCGATTCACAGGAATCCAAAGACAAAACCAGAAACAACTCAAATAAACTATAATAAAATGCTGCCTTCACTCTCTTTCATTGCCTGCTTAAAGTTGAAAGCCAAATTTGAACCTTTGGGGGTGACTTCCAACACTGCATAATTTACTCCACAAATTAATTACTTTTTCTTCTTTTTACAAATTTTGAGGTTCAATTTGGTGGGAATCTTAAAATTTAAACTTCAACTTTTTTATAATTGAATAATATTATCTCTCATTGGTGTTGATCTGTTAGTAGGCTGTATTTTGATGATAAGGTTTTCTGAAGTTAACTTTAAATTAATCTGATTTTATAAAATTGATTTTAAGTGAATATGAATATGTAGTAACGTGATTTTTTTAAATAATAGTAAACTTTTTTTAAAAAAAAGTGGTTTTAACATATCTGAAAACTTCTGATTTTTAAATTGTTTTCGAAGATGTAATTGTAAAACAAATATTTGAATATAAGTTTATGCAACATATATTTTTATTAAGTTAAATGTAACTCAAATCTGAAATTTACGAGTGTTTTTAATGCATTGTGAAATATAACGAGTAATGAAAACACCATTGAACTTGTTTTACATGTAAAATGAAAATTTAAATATATTTATAACTTATAAAAATAGTTTGGTGCCGCAAGTTGGTCTAATAATTTGAAATAATATGTTTTGGTTTTTAATTTGAGTCAATTCATTTTAATATTTGGTTTAAATAAGCTTGTTTCAATTACTATCTTCGTTGACTTATTTTGATTTTTGATCTATTTTAAGTTTTAGCTTGAGTTAGTTTGTATGAACTTCTGGTTTAATGATTTTCTTTACACTCACATGTCAAATGTGTATTCAAGTATATTTACAACTTATAACATAGTTTGGCTTGAGTCAGCCTTGTCTTGCAATTTGGGTTTTGGTTTTTAATTTGGGTAGAACTCATTTTGACATTTGGTCTAGACTACTCGTCTTGACCATCAACCTGCTTTAATTTATTTTGACCTTACCTTTTTTGAGTTTTGGCTTGAATTAATTCATTTTGACTTTCCGTTTAATGATCTTATTTCAACTTTTGGTCTAACCAACTTAGAGACCTTTGCCTTAGTCTCGCTCAAAAACAACTCTTGTCGGGTCAACTCGATTCAACCTTTGATTTAGATTGACTTAACTCAAATTTTAGTTCAAATGAACTCAATTCAACCTTTAAGCCAAAACAAATAAGTTTGACCTTTAACTCAGATTGAAAATATTATTTTTAAAAGTTAATTAAAGTTTTATAATCACATCAAACTCACTTTAATTTTAACCTTAACCCACTTATAGGCCATAAATCAAATTGACATCTCTATCTATAAGTTTTCAACAATAATTTATTAAATAATTAGGTATAAAAGTTATTCCTTCTACTACGTTATAATAGTTATTTAAGATTTTCTTTTCCACAAAATTAAGGAAAAAGAGTTTAACTTTTATTTTTAATATGATTTTACGTTGATTATTTATCATATTTCTTCTCGTATTATTAATTTAATGTATGTTTAGTTGTTGTTGCATTTTTTTTTCTCTTTATGGTCTTAAAACCTTTTTCATATTAGTTAAATGAAGGGTAGAATAGAGGAAAAAAACAGTATTTTAAAATTAAAATATGAAAGTAAATCGAAGAAACTACAAGTAAAAAGAAACAAAGGAAATTAAAATCTTCTTAAAAAGTATTTATAAAGCTTTTCCTTATGGCATAACCAGCATTCTAAAAAAGATAGTATTAAATATTGAAAACTATACACTCTTAACCTGCATTAAGATGATTTCAACTAATTCTCTCCCAATAAAAATTTCTTTATTTTTATTGCCATTAAATTTATCCATACTTTGCACATTATTCGCCATTGGCAGTATTTTTCAAATTAATTATCTCTTCTTCTCCTAAGTTATTTCCCACTTTATTATTGAGATAAAATTTAAATTTATCAGATAATAAATACTTAATAAACTACCTATAAAATTTATTCTAACTCTTGATTCAAACTGATATTTAGGATGATTTGTTTCTAAAAGGGATTTAAAGACATAACAGAATTTAAAAAAAAAATAGTGTTGTGCAGTGGTCAACATTCGTCGGATCCATAGTCAAACAAAAGTTTATAAAAACATTATTATATGATGAAAGAACAACGAAAAGTAAGAGACAGATGGTCAACGAACGAGGTGAGTCGCTTTTCTTGTTTTCCATTTTGAAACTGTTGTTTCCAAACCTTTCATTGAAACAAAACAAATAATAAAAGCAAGCTTACCTATTAAAATATTGCATATTCCAAAACTATCGAAACACGTTCATCTTCATTTTAAAAAAAGTAGTATCGTTGGATAAGGCAAAATAAATTTTAACCCAAAAAAGTACGCGTCTAAATATTTTGGATGATTTATAATTAGTTATATCAATTAATTTTATTCGACTTTAAATCAAATGAACCATTTATCATAAACACAATTCACGTTAAATGGAAAAAACTCAAAAGTAGAAAAATGGCTCAACCACGAGGACACATCTATAAGTAAAGAAAACGTTTTAATTAATAGTAGACATATTTTGAATTTTCCACACCTACGTTTTTTCAACATTGTCTCTTTTATTAAATAATTTTTTAATTTAGAAAATGTTATCTTCTCTGTCATTTTTCTCTTTCTGCCCAAACAGAACATTATTGTTCAAAATATAGCACGTTGTCAGACTAGCTCCCGTGACCTTATCTCCCCCAAACATAATATTACATTATCCCAAATATTCAGACTGTAAATAAGTAAATAAGTGCTACCTCGTGATATGTTAAAGCCATAAGTATGTTGTAGCATGTCTACTTAAATATATTCCTAGCATTGCAGTCATCTAATATCATACCCGGTGAAAATCCGTCAAATGGTGACGATGATTCTTGTGATTAACAAGATTGTTAAAATAAAAACTCAAGTGATCCCTGGTTACTGATATGGATTTGACGAACAAGAGTTTGTTTTCATTCACAACATCTCTTAGAAATTTCAAGGGGAAATAACTACCTTTGTATTGCATCCATAGTTCGTATGAGTCTATACAAATTTTAAGGACAAGGAAAAAATGAGTAGCATAAATATGGAACTCTCAAGATATGACAAACAAAATTGGACATTAGTTAATTTAATCGGTATATCTGTGAATATGCAGTAATACTCAGTTAGAGATATTCCTGTAAAATTAGTTCAGTAAGAAGGTAACATCGTAACTTGTTGCCGTTAAGGGTGAGCATTGAGCAATCATGCTGCCGAAACTGATCGAGACTTTTGCTGTTGAGGTGGTGGTATGCCAAGCCAAGACTTCATCATGTCGTATGTGGTGAAACTAATTGCAGCCGAAGGAACAATCTGTGAACAGAGCAAGTAATGTTTTACATATAGAAGCAAAAAGAAAGCACAGATGACATGCCAATGTTAAAGCTGATATTAACAATTTTAAGGAATCGGCCACAGTTATGGCTCGTGACTATTTTTAAGGGTGTTTTTAATATAGACATGTTTTTCACTGTTTATGAAATGAATGCATGTGTAGTTACTGAAGCAGGATAAAGAGCCTTCATAACTACCACGACTCACCAACTATTATTTTCAGTCCTCAGGTTGTTGGTCAACAGAAAAATTGGTGTACAACAGGATTAGTCACATGGTTTACTGTCCAATGTAATACAGTGGCATCAAATTCCATATCTAGTTTATTCAACTCCAAGAAAACCAATGCTAACAAAGATAAATCCCAGACAACAGAACGAATGCAAAAACAAATAGCATTTCTTTTACAGACAAGGCAAATAATATAAAAGATTAAACATGCATAAACTTGGGTATGATAAGGTGAGCATTACCCTTATATAGTTAATGCTTACGCCATGAAAGAGCTGCCTCCATCCTTGATTACGAACAATCGTCCTAAGTCCATCAATGGTATTTTTATATCTGACATTCTCATGAGTAGCGTTCTGCAGGCTGCCAACCTGTACAAACAAATAGAAGATTATGAGTAAAAGCTTAAACAAGGGAAATGTGCCAATACTATATGGTTGTAAAACTTGAATACGACCTAAAGAGGCTCAAACATCAAATTTTATACACGGCAAAAAGATTGCAGAGCTAATTAGCTAGACACCCATCTCATCATCACCAGAAAAGGGGAAAATGTTTATAAACCTGAGCTAGACAAAAAGTCATGCTTCAAATACCTGCATCTGTCTCTTGACAACATCTAAAGGGTATGTTAAAGTCTGCCCAAACAATCCAGCTAGAGCTCCACAAGAAAGACGCATCACAATGGACTTTTGATGTTCTTCTGGAAGGTAAGTCTTCAGTTTTTCATACATGTAGAACTTTAAACCAGCATATGGAAGAATTCCAGTAAGGGTTGGTCCTAAGGAAGAGAAAAAGGTGAGGTTTCTCATCATATGTAATGGAAAAAATTTAGGCAGTAAAATACAAGATAATAGCTAATATATGTTGTCAGAAAACATTATCTCCACAACATGTATTCCAACAGTATTCTCCACCACAATAACCAATTACGGCTGTCTTGGTAGATCCTGTAAGCTGCAACATACATACATACCTGCACCCCTATAAAGTCCACGGGCTCCGCCTTCCTTATAGACACTTGTGAGCACACCTTTAATGCCATTATGTGTAGGTTGAGCTCCTCTCATACCATCTTTGATACCTCCTCTTGTGTCCACCACCTATAAAAATTTAAACCACAGAAATACTAAACATTATTAGATTGTACACTAGAAGCAATTATTTCCTCATAAACTATCCCCTAGTCACTAAAGCTAATCTTTATCAATTTTAATTGACTAGGGTCATTATGTCTATTTCAACATTAAGGCATTAGCCTTCATACTTTCCTAGGAATTACCATAACTCATTAGGGATGGCACCGTTTAAGTCTCTTTTAACCAATTATAATTTAAAAAAAAAAATATGAAGAAAAAGACTACAGAGTCATTTATACTTGTACATACAACTATATTAAATAAGGGACACTTTTATCATTTTCAACATACAAGGACCTTGCAGGCGGGAGAGAATGGTCTTGTCCCTGATCACAAATATGCTTTGAGGGGGAATCTCCAAACTTGCAGCCCAAATGAAGCAATCCCCACGAAAATCCCCAAATGATAGGAAAATTTGCCGTCCCATAGACTATGCAAATTGGAATCAAGATACCACGATTCATCAAATCACCCTGAAGTATTCTATGAACACCACAAAAGTTTTTATGTCTCTCTATGAAACCGGTGGATGTAATTCTAATATAATATATTCTTCATCTATCTTTTTCCCTGGTGGTACAACCTTTCTTAAACTTTAATTCAAGTTTTCACTAAATATGAAAAAAGAGAAATAATGGAATGGATAATAATGGTCTCTCAATAATTCCATCAAGTCTATTTCAAAGCTTCAAATGTTCGAATCAGATAACTACCTGGTAAGCAAGTTTGGTACGAGCAAGATCCAACGGGTAGGTACATACAACTGAAGTTCCCCCTGCAGCAGAGCCTGCTAAAAGATCAATACAAGGACCCGAACCTAACATTGGATAATTATTCAAGATCCAACTTTTGTAGCGCTCATATGTCATAAAATGCAAGGCTGCATATGGAACAATGCGAATAACACCAGCCCCATTTCCCCTGAAATCACCACAAAAACAAGATTAACGATATATAATTTAAGCTGGAGAAAGCACCATGTTATGTAATCTTGAGTCTTACTTATATAATCCTTGAAAACCTTCCCTCTTGACTAATTTATTCAAAGATTGATACACCCCAAGAGAATGAAATCCAGGTGTCCTTGTCTGTAGATAAAATGAATAAAGGTTAAAAAGGAACATACACCCATTAAGAACTTTCTCACGAAGTAAAGATGGCAAAAGCAAAGTAACAACATCGTAAATGATGTACATCTAGCAAGTGACAACAAACATATAGCTTAAAACCAAAGTAAAACAAATATCCTTGAAGCAAGGGGCAGTAACCTATGAAAGTTAGTTGATGAGAGTAGAAATCAATGACTTCAAGACTCCAGCAAGAGGCACAAATCAAAGAGGATAATTTAGTTGAACCCAAGGCAACCCAAGACATAATATTATCCTCTCTTTACACATTTAAAAATCTTTCCTCCTTCCCTTATCTTCCTATTCTAGATCCAATATACCTCAGTTCCTTAGCACAAACTTACATTACATATTACTGTTGACTAGTATCATCATTATACAATAAGATATTTAAATCCATTATCATCAAACTTACAAGGCGATCTGATCGTACAAGCTTAGAATCGTGTTTTCAGTTAAATAAGTGAAGAAAAAGAGAGAAGAGAAAGAGTGGTGAACCTGCCAAAGTATCTTGACTCGTTCGAGAGGTGCAACAGCGGTTTTAGAAAGCGCACCAGCAAAGCCTCCGGCAATTAGCTCCTTGACATACACAGGAACGCCATCAAAACTAGACTGTTTCCTCTGAATGGATGCGTTGTCCACGAAACCAGCAATGGTAGACCCTTGTGAAGAATCCATCGATTCCAAAAATAAAAAGAAAATAATAAGAATTGAATTGTTATGAATCAGATTAAGGCTATCCACTCTGGAGCTCAGAAAACTCCTTATTCCATCTGCGTTTGGCGAAAGACAAGTGGGTGTGTTGCAATGGCAAGGAATTGGGTGTGTTTAGAATCACAAGCCAATCCCTTTCGGCAAAAATAAGAGACATCAACAGCAGACAAGAAGGAGCAAAGGGACCCTTTTCGATTGCAACAATGAAGAGGAATTTACACCGAAAGACAAGGGGTTGTCTGCCCCAAAGAACATAATCCCGTGAATCTGAATGGCGTGAAAATAAAAGGGTGAACAGAAAACCCTTGCTTTGGTGAAAAGGAGAAAAGGAAAACGGGTCTGTGATATGAGAGCTGGGGTGGATGAAGGAACAAACACCCGTTTTCCTTTGAACTGAATTGAATTTTGGGTTTTCTTGTTTTGATTTGACTTTTGATTAAATGACCCCTTTTTCTATGTTCCTATTTTCCCTTCCTCGCAACTGCCAGTTTGCAATCACATAGGATCTTTGATGATGTTTCACGTGGAATGCCGCCGTCACCATTCATCACATCATTTCTGATTTGTCCACGTGAATTTATACAGGAAAATATCTATACTGTCACATTCCTTTTATTTTTTAAAATTAAAAAAACTGAACACCAAAACAATTATCCGTTGCCAATTATATTACTATGAAAATTTCCTCAATTATGTGTTATCTTATGAGATTACACCAGATTAATTCTTTTTTTCATTGAAACATTGTTGAATGTTGTTATTTCTTTAATTAAAAAATATGATTATATAATTAAGATTATCTCAATTTGATTTATATCATTCAATGATCAATTTATTAAATTTCGTGACATTCTTTTATATTTTTGGTAATTAATTAATTAAAGGTGATAAAAAATAAATTAAATAAATCTAGCTAGATAATCCATTCTGGTTTAAATACTTTAATTGACAATACAAATTGAATATTTTTATTTAAATTAATTAATTAATTTGTTGATGACGTTAATATATATATATATATATATATATATATATATTAATTAAAAAGGAGAAAAATAGTTAATACTAGTTATTATTTTGAAAATAAATAAATTTATTGTCATCAGTGAAATTAACTACTCTATTTAATTTTTACGAATAAAGTAATCAAGTTGTAATATAAATAAGAATAGTAAAAATAATATCTTTCTCCTTAAATTTAAGAGAATAAAAGGGAAATTTAATTAACCGTAATTGATGGCAACAAGTGTATTGACTTGTGTATCGAATATGTAGCGGAATCTTAAGGATCTACATGGATTTTTAAAATTCAATATAAACTTAAATAATTGAATCGAAATTAAATCTGTATTCATATGTTGTAAAACTAGTGTGGATTTTTATAAATTCAAATATATTTGAATTTTAAATCCGTATTCTATTAAAATACAATAATTTGGATACTTGTTCTGATATTGATTTTTGAAATTACTTTTTTTTTCAAAATCATTTTAAACCTAAGTAATTTAAAATTATTATATAGTTTTAGACTGTATTTTTAAAAATGAAAATATATTGAAATTTTTTCTTTTTCATAGAATGTGAAATTGGTCAATAATTTAAAAGTTAAATCATTATTTTCATATATGGTATATATTCTCTATAAAGTTTGGTAGAGGTAGATGTGTTGAATGTGACTGTATATTACTTTTCCAATAAGAATGAAGAATAAATTATGTATTGCTCATAAGTTTAATATTAAACACAAAGGCAAAGGGATATCAATCGTTAGATTTTAGTAAAAATAACGTACATCTTTCTTAAAGATATGTTTTTGGTTAGGTTTGGCTAGCAACCCTCACGTAGGTTTTTCTTTAAAAAGAAAACTCTTATAGACATATTATTGAAAAAACATAAAATAACAATATAAAACAAGTAAATATAGTCTTATTTACTTTATTCTTTTTTTTATGTTCATAAATCAATCACTCATAATATTACTTAAAAATATTTGATATAAAATAATTCAATATATATTTAACTGTTATATATAAAACAGTTATTAAATTTTAACTGTTTTTTTATTTAACTATTTTTTAACTTAACTATTTTTTAATTAAAAATTACTTAAAAAACAAATAAAATCTATTAAAAAAAGTATTTATATTTAATTTTATAATTATAGCAATAATAAAATCTATTAAAAAAAGTATTTATATTTAATTTATTGTTTTTATTATTAAAAAAAATAAAAAAATTCACTTGTTATTATAATCAATTTTGGTCTTCTTTCCTTTAAATTACTAATATTTATTAGGAATGGATAATACAAGGCAAATCATTAAGGGGTTGACTTGTTAATTTGCAAGAGAAAATACATGATGAATTTAGTATTTTAGAATCGCTGAGGGCCGTCCAGCATATGTAAAAATTATTAATATATTATAATCTTTTAGTCAAACAAAATTATTTTATTTTGTTGTTCATTTATTTCAAGTTTGCATCCTTAAACCATTTATTTTCTTTTATTTAAGATTGATTAATCTTTATAAATTTTTTTCTTAAAAATATAAATTTTTTATGTTTTTTTTCTTAAAAGATTTAAATTTGACATATTTATTTAATGTAAATGTCAATTTTATGTTTATTTGGTTTATTATAATTTTATTGTCAATGATAAACTCATACAATAAAAATAAGAAAGTTTAAAATAAGAATATTATTATCACATTTGTATAATTTTTTTACAAAAGAAACTAACGAAACTAACATATAATTCTTATTTGGGATAAACCATACCAAATATAAGACGGACAAAAACAAACAAGTCAAGCTACGTTACCATCTCTAATTTGTAAAATTGAATTTAATGAAACATACATTATATATTCTCAAATAATATTTAATATATATTTTTATTACTATTCATTTAAACAAAATGATATTTATTCATATGTACAAGTGAGTTTTATACGATAATATTTCACACTAAATATCATTATTATTCCATCAAGTCATATCAACTATTATTACGTTGAATAGGGTTTGGTTTCCAATAAACATATTTATTATTCTTGATTTTAAGTTATTCTGAATTTACAGACAATCTTAAAAAAATCTTAATTTTAAAACAACTGATTTATAAATATATAACCTATTTTTTAAATATAAATTTAGATCCCTATTCAATTTTTTTAATTTTTAATTTATAGAAAGGTAAACTAGTTTTTTTTAAATGAATTTTGATTTATTTTCAGTCAAGTATTTATATTTATAATTAAATCAATTAAGTAATGAAACACATGCAGTTTTAAGAATGTTTTTTCATTACTCAGAAATTCATGATCGTTATTAAGTTAAACAAACTAAACGAAATCACATATAAGTATTAAACAAAGATATATATATATATATATATATATATATATATATATATATATATCCATAAATATATTTTTTTTGTCCTAGATATACATTAAATGTTAATACACCTTTTTATTGTCTATCAATTATTTTTCATGTATTCCATATTCGAAAGTGAGAAAAGAAAAAATTCCAAAAGTAAAACTTTATTAAGCTTAAGTTCAGTTTGATTGAAAATGTTTCATTTCAATTTGAGCACCCACCAGCTGTTTGTAATTAATCCACAAATTTCTAAATGGAGGAAAATATAATGATTTGTTAGGCACTGTTGAAAATTTCTTACAACCTACACGATCACGACGACGTTCTACATGCAACATGGTTGATTTCAGAAGTTAGTCCAGAATTTTATTACCAAGAACACAAGAACCAGACATACAAATCGCGAATAGCTAGAGAAAAATATCTGTATGCATTCATGTGCTAACTATCTGAACAAGAGAGAGGGGAGACGGCAAAACTATGGAAAAAAAAAATCAAGCCTTACTAATAATTGCTTCATCTTGGGTTAGGTTTTCAGGTAGAGGTGATGACGATGCGTCATCAAGGAGAGAGGGTTCCGTAGGAATGGCCGTCGCGGTATACCTTTTGGTATGGTATGCTGAGATTCTCTTTCCCCTTCCTTCGAATATTACAGGGTCATCCTCGGCATCAGGGACACATTTTTCTCCTAGAATAATGGTTTTCATCCAAACAGAGTCCTCTGCTTTCAACTTGGGCCCTTTTATTTTGTCTTCCTTGTGATCCCAGTTCCTTGCAACCGACGAACTCCGTGGCATTTTGATGCTTAAACTCAATGGTGCCCTTCGTTCAGAAGTCACTCTTTTCATCCTGTCTGAGATAAAGGGGTCCTTTGGGACTTGTTGCAATGCTGGTGGAAGAGGCAATCCCTTCTCCTTCTCCTTCTCGTTTTCGTTCTCGTTCTCGTTTTCGTTATTGTTGTTGTTATCCTTCTCTTCTGTATTCGATGTTGGGGAAGTGTCCGATTCTTTGGATAGTTCTGTAGGATCAAGTGTTGTTGTTGGTGGTGGTGGTGACGGTGACGCTTTTCTTCCAAATCCGCTGCATAAGGCTGTGATAATGGCCATGCTAGCAGCCAAGCCTGCGGCAAAGAACGACAAATATATAATAGGATGGTGAATGGATGACAGAGTTTCAACTGGGAGTCTCCTTCCCATCACAAAGACGTAGAACGATTATTGCCTCCTGCGTTTTTTTTTTTCCTTTTTGTGTATCCCCCCTTTCTTGTTTTGTGCTTACAGAAGAACGATTTGAACTATGTTACGAGGACTTTTTTCTGCATGCACAAGTCCTGAGAGAAGATACAATTTGAGATGTCAAATATCAAATTTTTGGGTTTCTTGGGGAAGGAGAAAAAATAGAGATAAGAAGGCCCAACCGTAGATGTTTTTTTTCTCTAGTTTTTACTCTCTCCATTTTTGGAAAATATGACAGCATTCTTGTTGCCCTTCTAAACCTAAAAATATCACTATGTTGCTCTGGATCCTCGTCCTCTCCTCTCTCTCTCTCTCGGAAGGGAAAAGGTTAACAAATTTAAAATTAGAAGATATAGGTTTCATAATGTAAGGTTTTATATAAACTAATTAACCTTTATTAATTAATTGTTAATTATATTGCTTTTTCAGAACAAAACATTAACTTTGAGTTTTAACTACAAACTAACAAAGAAATTATTTAATATTATTGAGTGCTCATGTATAGCAATGGAAACAAGTTTTTTAGTTAAGAAGGCTCAATTAAAGAACGTATCTTAAATTAAGAAGTTGTTAAAAAATTATATTTTGACGCACTTTATCAAATAAACACCGGCTTGACAATTTTAATGGTATAATAATAATCAACAATTTAATTTAAGAAACAGAAAAATATAATTACAATATTATATTATAACATATTCATGAACAAATAGTTATTTTCTTATTATAGGTTACCAATATTATCAATAGTTTTCCTTAACTACCACATTCGTAATCTGTATGCAGTCCACTGATATATTATAAGTGTTCTAAATGTTAATTTTGACATTTATTTGTATTGAAATTGTACAGTTTGTCAAAAAAATATAAATATTTATTATTTTTACAGTAAAATAGGAAAAAGAGAAGAAAAAAGTAAATGGAAGGCAAAAAGAAAATAAAAATGTAAAAAGAAACATATTAGGTGTACATCACACACATTTTATTACAAATTACAAAAACAATAAAGTAGTATTAATTTGAGCTATATAAGGACACTCTTAATCTACTTCGAGTTACGAAGCTTTCGATGTTAGTTTTTGCTTAAGTGTTGCAACATTACTTAAAAAAGGAGGAAGAATTTTCAATCAAATATTAATGCCATAAGTACCTCGTCCTAAACTATAGGTCCGTTCAATATTTCTTCAAAAGCCAGTCAAAACATTGTTCAAGTTTCAAACTCTCACACACAAGATGATTGTTCTTAACATCGAAGTAACAAGAAGTAAGCAAAGAATCACGGTTTGCAAAACTGATTTTCTTTATTAGTACACAAGGTATCACGTGTTACATTGTGGATTGAATATATTTTTTTAATATTATTATGAATGAGTATAATTTATTGTTATATTATTCTATTTTGATATTGATAATTTAGTATGTTTTCGGGGTGTTTGTACTTATGTGTTGACTTTCTATTTCTTGATCTAAATATTCTAAAAAAAAATATATGGACAATAATATTTAGAATTTTTTTTTATTAAAATCATTCCACCATATTGGATTGCTATCAATATATTTTTTGTTTTGTTCTTAATGTTTGAGCTATGAGAAGATTCAATAATTGTAATTTAAAATCCTATGGAAAGATAAAAAAAGTAATTCACAAATCTTAATAAAATTACTTAATATAGGTGGATTGGAAAGATAAATTTTGATGTATCAATTGCTTATAACATGATTCTTGATGTCATAATATTTATTAAAATTAATATTCTATAACGTAGTTTTTAGTGATAAATAATTGCTATAAAAAATCATTAAAATTATATTTTAATTTGCAACACTAACAAAAACAATATTTAATGATGATTTATTAGGACAATTGTAATATGTTTACCCTAACAACGAGACAATGACAAACTTTTTCAACTATGAATAACTTCTTGTTGTCATAAAAGTATGGGAGTACGTGTGTGAAAATAAGAGAATCCATGGTAACATTTTCGAGAGTGAGGATGATGAAAATTTTATTAAGTTATATAAACTTTTGAGGTAGTTATTGTTTTTTTTAATTTCGTTATTAGATGTTAAAACCAAACTAGTTGACAAAAAAATGAAATTATAAATAAGAAAGATTGAGGTGAGGAGTGTATGGTCAAAAAGATAAATAACTATTAATTATGAAGTATGAAAGAATTATTCCCATAGTCTTCTTGTTAAGTTCATATCACTTTCTAGGTTAATTTTGTCTACAACACATAGTAAGTAAACTTTCTATATCATTTACTTAATTTACATCTAAAAAGCCAAAATATATATCATGTACTTATTCTACAACATAAAGTCCAAAAGAATGTCACAAAAATTCTATTTGTGCATATATTCAAAGATACTATAAATAAACTTCTAAAACATGTCTTTAAATTTCATGCTTGGTGCATTATTTTTTAGTTCTATTTATTTTATTATTACTTGTATACAATCACCCTAAAAATAAACACATCATTTTATTAGAATTTTATAATTGATATAAGTTTATCAATAAATTTCTATGATCATCTCATCGACACTTATCCTTTTGAAAACTACAATTAGACTTAGTGTACTTGTCATGTAAAAAATATGTTTACACAAAACACTTCATTAATAAATATACTATATAAAATAATATTCACATTCTTAAAAAGTAAAAAACAATGCATATTATATATTTTATAACTCTAATTTTATAATTTTAAAATCATCATTTATATTATAATTTTCATCATCAATTTTGACTATACTACATACAACTCATCGTCAATAAATCTTCAACCTTGTTTGCAATTTCTTTATAATTTTTTTACTAACTCTTTATCCTTTTACATTTCTTATATCCTTTTAAACATCATCGTTTCTGACAATATTTAATGAACTTTTTATTTAGGCCTTGTTCTTTTGAGTGGATTTGAGAGGATGGATTTGAGGGGATTTGAGAGGATTTGAAGATAATTTTTTTTGTCATTTATTTGAGTGAATTTGGAGGTAAATGACAGTGAATTTGGAAATAAAATTTGTGAGAATTAGTATAGAATTGTATTGACATGACAAATTAAAAAAAATTATTTCCAAATTCACTCTCATTTACCTTCAAATTCACTCAAATAAACGACAAAAAAAATTATCTTCAAATCCTCTCAAATCCCCTCAAATCCATCCTCTCAAATCCTCTCAAAAGAACAGGGCCTTAAATATGAACTCCAACTCATCAACTTATTTTGCAACAAGTGGATGAATGTTTGACTTTGTGGGAACCCTATATAGAATCTGCATTATTTTTCACTGAACTCTAACTACATTCATAAAATCTTACTTTCGAATAGCATGAATTGTTCATCTTTGGTATACCTCACTGTAAAGGATAATATTCTCACCAAATTTCTTTCTCTCACTATAACATGTCAAAGCTTCATGTGCTTTTACTTTTGCATAACCATCTTTCTGGTTTAGTATGCACCTTTATATTCTACAGCGCACACCTGCAAAGCATGAAACTTGGATTCAATTCCTTAACAGGTTTTTCATATTGTAAAGTGGAAATGCCACAATGTTTTGAAGGTTTTAGATATTAAAAAAAAAAATCACATTATTCACAAAGTTCTCTCATAATTGAACAAGATCTTTGAAAACTCTTGACCTTTCTATAACTTTTTTAAAAGTTCTAATAGTTAAAAAACATTTAATAATAGTGATGCAGTTTGTAACATTGTTAACTTATAAAATTATAAAATAACATATAACAATTAAACAAGAGAATAAGGTAAAATAAAAATCGTGTCACCAACAAAAAAATTTAACAATACATATTTATTTAAAAGATATATATATACATTTTTTAAATTTTTAATAAATCAATATTTTAATAAAAATATATATCTAAATTTATCACAAACTTAAAACTCAATTAAACATTATATTTCTATTCATAAAAAAAGTATGGGAGGATAAAAAGTATTGTTAGAAAATGAGTAATTCTCCCTGTAGCTCATCCATCTCGTCTGCACCTCCTTATTCTTTGATACTTCCAACTGTGTTCCTGTAATCTTTTAACTGTTTTTTTATTTGACTCATTTAACGATTAGAAAAAGCACCAACCCCTTCCTCTTCTGTATCTCTTTCCGAAACCCTATACCCCTTTCTTTTTCCTTCCCCTCTGTCACTATTTATTGCATTTCATATTTCCACGCCTCATTTCTTTCTCCTCTTTTCTCGGAGTGCTCCTGTGGTGAGCTCTTACCTTGCCGCACTCGAAAGTATGGTTGAGAGACTGTTGGAGTTGGAGATGCAGTTCATGGTAGCCGCACTTGGAAGTGCGTTCGCCGCACTTGAAACTGCGGTTGATGTTTACAGTTGGAATTGCGGTTTAAGGGTTTTTTTCTTGCTTCTAGACATGGCCGCCATGGGTTTCTCCGCTTACATCCACAACAGCGTCAACTCCAATTGCCAGAAGATCCTACCGGTACCGCTTCTAGTCGACGACATTTTGTGGTGCTGGTCTTCGCCTTGGGAATCGTGGAGTCTTCGTCACGTTCGAGCTCATGGTGGGTCTCGTCATCAACGGTGCTGCAACAACGACTTCCTCATTTTGTTTTTTTAGTCTGGTTGTTGTAAGTCACTCGCCTGGGTTCATGATGAAGAATAGTATGTTTTGGGAAGTGTCAAGGGTCTAAGAGTGTACACCACTTGGAACAACAAAGAAGATCAATTGAATTATCATCAAACTTTTTCAGAATTAAATTTAATAAGGGCAAAAATGTCTATTACATGGATGAGGTGTAGGAAGGAGTACTCTTAGAAAATAAATAAGATTATTGAAAAGCAGGTTAAGAAAATATAATGGTAGAAACTGAGGTTTGAGACAACAAGCGTCGTCCATTTGGTGGACAATGAGACATAGTATGATGTTCATTTTTGGATGTTTCCTCTTCTTCACCCTTTTGTAGTGCTACTGCTCCATCACATATTCCCATGTCACACGCACACGCTCCTCCACTCTCATCACCAACCAATTCAATAAACCTATTTATTGTTTTCAATGGTAGGGTCACACACACATTTTCAATTCCTTAACCAATTCTTCTAAATGCCTTAAGCCATCCAAATCACGTAACTAGCAAAATTCAGCATTCTTCTTGTTAGTAACAAAAATAAAACCAAGTCTTATTTGTGGTCCATAAATAACCTAAAAGTCATCTCTTTGGAGTTTGGAATAGCTAACATACGAGAAGATTAAATTTATTCGATACCTCACCAACGATAGTAAATGTTTTGTCACAAAAGAATCATAGATGTTTGTACACTTTTTTTTTGCCCTTTCTGATATATATATTTTTTATCTTTACTAATTTGATTTGACCCTTGTGTTTTGGAAAATCTTACTTGGATGTTCTAAACTTCCAATGTCTCGTCTTACCCTTTTCTTTGTCACAAACCTGTCCAGGTAAAACATAACCACATCCCAACAAAAATTCACCTTTTTACAGTAAAGCAAGAAAATTCAATTTTTGTAGAGAAACAGAATTCTCAAAAATTTATTTCACTGTGAGGAACGATTAATTGTCACTGTTAAAACTTTTTAACTTACTAAAAGAATTCTTGAACAAACAGTATAGTTGACCACTATAGAAATGTTTGCACCTCATCAAGGATCATTTCACCCCCTTTTTCCCTATCATTTCAGTGAAAATTCGACTGCTTTTTTTAATATCATTATCCATGGAATCTTATTTGACAATAATATATTATTGCGTGTGTGGAAGATGATTGCACGTAGGAGAGACTTTAATCTTAATTCTTTCAGACGAGTCAATTTTAGCTCCTTTTAGGAGAAGATACTTGCACCAATGAAACTAAAAGGATGGTGATGTAGGAGTATTAGTACATGATTGGAATTAAGTATGTGGGTTAATTAATGGAACCCTAAAATTGGGTATTATCCCAGTGTCAATTAATAGTAATACTGTGTATTAAAGTTTACAAAGCCGACAAAAAGACGTAGGATTGGAAAAGAAATAAGAGCATGTTGTGGGGTGGGCGTCTTTTCTCACCAAAAATGAGTCCCCGTCTCATCGATTTCTCTTACAGGCTCTATTTGTCTATTTAGGATCACCCCTTCAAAGAAAGTTTCTGGCTTTTCTTCATTACTCATAAAGGTATTAAAGTAGTAAAGCACAACACATAATCTTGATCCGCGTTAAGACTTGCCCTTTTTCTTTTATTTTCTTTTCTTTGTTCTTCCAATGAATGGTTTTGCTTTGAATTGAAAACCTGCAAAGAAAGCATCGATTTTGAATGGAGGAAGGGTACCCCAGAAGCAAGTTCAAGACCGTGTGTGTCTTCTGTGGCAGCAACTCTGGCAACCGGCAAATCTTCAGCGACGCTGCGATTCAATTGGGCAATGAACTGGTTCGTGGTTTTCTTTTGCATCATTCTTCACTATCTTGCATATTATTTTCTTTGTCTATAAACATTTGTCGATAAAAAAGGATTTTATCTGGTCTCAGAGCACCTCCTCTGTGTTGCTTTGTTCATTTTTTATGTATTCTGTTCTGCATAACTGGTGCTGTACGTAAAGAAGCTCTTGTTTTCTATGATGATACTTGGTGATGAATTTGTTATGTCTGTGAAAGAACGCTCTTTATTTTTTTGTGGGCTGAGTCTTTCTTTTTTCTGGTAGGTTTAACAATTTTGTATGAATGCATTCTGTGGCCTGCACACGCAGAGTGAAGAATTCTTCATCATCATTTTCTTTATGTTTTTTCACTTTTATCTTACGGTGTGAATTACAGGTAAAGAGGAACTTAGACTTGGTGTATGGTGGTGGCAGTGTTGGGCTGATGGGCTTAATATCTCAGAGAGTCTATGATGGAGGCTGCCATGTCCTGGGGTATGTGCATAAAGAAAAAAGAAAATTACTTTTTAGTGTCACTGATAATTGATCACATTGTCTCATCATTTGTTTGTTTCTTCTTCACATTTTACCTTCACTCCACGTACAGGATCATTCCAAAAGCTCTCATGCCTCTCGAGGTATTTGTCCTTCCACATCAGCAACTTCTTTAACAATCTTTAATCATTTTGTTCATTTTTCTGTGCAGTTACTTTAATCAGTTGGTTTATTTATTTCTGGGAATTAGTGTTATGGCTCTTTCATTACCACCAATGCATTAGAATATAACTTAAATGGCAACAGGACTGATGTTTAGTGTTTTATTTATAATGATCCCTTGGCCATGGAAAAGTTTATAGATGGTTTTGAAGGAGAAAATATGATCAATGAATCATTGCAATTTTGACAGATATCTGGTGAAACAGTAGGTGAAGTAAGGATTGTTTCAGATATGCATGAGCGTAAAGCTGCAATGGCTCAAGAAGCTGATGCATTTGTTGCTCTCCCTGGTAGTTACTTCAACAGCTCTCAAATAATTTTGAAAAATAATTGTTGATTACGTGTCTTATACATGTGAATGCCACTAAAAGTGTTCTTAATTGTACGGAATTTGTTTGTACTCTTGGTGTTTTGGATTGTTGTATTGATTATGTAGTATGGACTCTCACTGTCCTTATAATTAGGAGGATACGGAACCATGGAAGAGCTGTTGGAGATGATAACTTGGGCCCAACTTGGAATTCATAAAAAACCGGTAACATAGTATTTTTACTGTGTAGTTCAAAATCCTTAATGTAACAATCAAATGCTAAGTCTCAAAATCATTATCCACAGGTTGGTCTACTGAATGTTGACGGTTACTATAACTGTTTGCTTGCATTATTTGACAATGGTGTTAAAGAAGGCTTCATTAAGCCTGGTGCACGGAATATTGTTGTCTCTGCTACTTCTGCTAAAGAACTTATGATGAAGATGGAGGTGTAATTTCAACTAGCATTTTCCCCTTTACCCTCGTAAAAGGAACAGATTAAAATTATGTGAACATAAGTTTGTGTTTTCAAATATGAGAATTAATCTATCATTAATAAAAAAGTGGTAATATTGTGCTGTCTGCTGCTATCTGAGGTTTAAAATAAAACATGGACATAAACATAAGAATCTTTTGATGACTTATTATTACTTGGACTAGTGAGATAGATTGGAGGTCGTATTCTTTTCTTATGTTCTCCCCCCTTAGGTACTTTGTTTGTGTGACAGTTGTCAAGTAGGACTTTGGTGCCTTAAGGACTTTGTTGGGTGATTGTTATCATTTAGGACTTTTCTGCTTATGTGGCAATTGTTTTAAACTCTGAAAATGATCATAAAGTAAATGATTTCAAAGGGTCCTTGTTTCTTCTTTTGTCTTGTTTTCTTAGGTGCAATGAAAGAAGTGTTACAGTTGAATTGTAGCTGACTTTTTCGTTTTTGCAGCATTACAGTCCTTCGCACGAACATGTTGCCCCTCATGAGAGCTGGCAGATGAAGCAATTAGGTGATTATCCAGATGCTGAATGAGACTGTTATTGATGGAAGGTTTTTCTGAAGAAATTGATTTGTGATGTGATTCTTCATCATATGAGATGTGTACAAGTGCCTGCATAGATGGGGGCCATATGTTGTTTGTTACTGTGTACCACGTACGTTTTTTTATGACTGAGTGCTAGAGGCTTTATTATTCCTTTGGTTTTACTTTACGAGGAAAGTTTCTAAGTCAGTTTTCACTTAAAAACTTTTAATTTTTAAAAAAGTGTTTTAATTAGATTTTTTTAAAAAATTATTAACGAATTTAATGTCAAATCATGTCTTATTATTATTAATTTTCTATGATTTTTTTTAATTTATTAAAAAAATTAATAATTTTTTTGCAAATATTATTAATTCTTTTAATAATACATCAATAATAATATTATTAATAAGATTAAATCATGTCATTCATTTTTATATTTGTAAAATAAATTTAAACGTTTCACTTTTTTATTTATTTTAATTTAGTTTCTATTTTGAAATTTTGATTTAATCAGGTTTTTTATTAGTATGGTAAAAGGTGTCATATTAATTTGTGATTTTTTTTAAAGTATTCTTTTTTAATTTAAAAATATAGTGTCAAAATGTTATGTATAATTATTATATCATGTATCATTGATTGAGTCTCAATTTAATTTTGTATTTTTATTGTTTCAAATCATTCTTATACTTTTTAAAATTAAATAATTTTTTCAATTTAAAACAAAATTTAATTTTTATATAAATTTAATATATGTATTTTTATTCAAATTGATATTTTTATTAAATGTTTAGATAAGATTAATTTTATTTATATTTATATTTTACATTAAATTTTATTTATAATTGTATTAAAAATGTTAATAGAAAGTAATGTTAATAGAAAAATATTCAAAATTATTTTTAATTAACAAATTTACTTGTTTATTAATTGCATTTTATAAAATAAATTAAATTTATTAACTTTTTTAAACTTTTAAATAATTATATATTTTTAAAATGGGTAAAATTAAAAAAAATTTATATAAATATTTGAGTTGGTTTAAAAATAATAGTTTTACAAAATCGAATATAAAATTTTAAAATAAGTTTATAACAATTTAAATCAAATATTTAAAATTTGAAAACAATTTTAAATGAAGTTAAATATAAATATAAATAAACTTAGTATTATTAAGAATATTTAATAAAAAATTAATTTTAATAAATTATTTGTATATGATTTATATAAAAATTAAATCTCACTTTAATTTAGAAGAAAGTAAAATGGTATCATTTAGAACAAAAAAACAAACAAAATTAAGACAAAATAAAAGTATAAAAACTAAAGTAAAATTAAGACCATTATCCATGACACTTTTTACATGGCATAATATCAACTTGATTTTTTTAAATAAATAAATAAAATATAATTAAAAGTAATTAAAAAATAAAAAAAATTGACAATTTTTTATTTGTATTAGTACAGTATCATCGAAAAGAAAAGGATCATGTTTAATCAAAAATTTTAAAATAAAAACCAAATTGAAATATAAAAAAAAATTGATTTAAGATTTTTTCACAAAAACAACAAATAATATGATTTAACATAATAATAATCATAATAAAATAATAAAAATAAGGGTTAAATATGTTTTTCGTCCTTTAAGTATCACACGATTTTGGGTTTAGTCCCTACTCGAAACTTTGATGGTTTTTATTCCTCATAATTTTAAAAGTATTACTATTATTCCTTAAAATTGGACAGCGTTAACTTTTAATAGATGTGGCAAACGGTGAGGCCACGTCTTATGCCAGCTTGTCTCTTCACTCTCTGCCACGTTGCTTTTCTTTTTATCTGGCCAATAAGAATCTGACACGTGTCAGCCCCCTTCCACCCCAAATTAGGGTTTGCTAGATTGGGAAAACTTGCCCCTGCACCTCCGCCACGATTTTGCTTTTCTATCTTACGCCGTCATGAGCCAAGAACGTGAGAAGGGAAGGGTTGCTCTCTTGCAGGTGGCGAATGGAGTTTCTGTTGTGTTTTTGGATTTGCAGGTCTGTTGCAGGTGATGACGCCTCTGGATGACGGTCGTGACGCGAGGGAGGATGTCGCGACTTGCAAGGATTTTGCGCGTTGAAGGTGGCGTTGATGGAGGATGGCGTTGCTATAGGGGAGCTTGCGAGATGAAGGCGCGATGGCGGAGAGGCTTAGGCGATTTAGGGTTCGTCGCAGCACTCGCGATTTGGGATTTCGCTTGGCCGTGGTTCTCGATTGGTCGGAGCGGACTCAGTGTGCGTCTTCCGGCACGGTTCGATTTGCGATTGGAGTTGCTCGCGTTTTCTAGTTTTATCTGAGTTTTAGGTAATTCTGGGAATGCCATGGATGCTCGTGTTTTCTGGAATGCCATGGAGCAGGTGTTGACGGCATGGAACAGTGGACGTTGGCGGCCGTCTGCTTCGCCGAAATGGGGATGATAACCCCTGCTTTTAGGTCGCGCCGAATCAGAGGAAGGGGAAAAGGTCCGGCACAGCGGCTAGTCCGATGGAGGCTAGGCTCTACCGAAGAAGACGAAGGAAGTTCTCAAGCACAAGCAACGTGGCAGAGAGTGAAGAGACAAACTGACATAACAGTTTGCCACATCTACTAAAAGTTAACGCCGTCCAATTTTAAGGACTAATAGTAAGTGTTTTAAAACTATGAGGACTAAAAAACATCAAAGTTTTGAGTAGGAATTAAACCTAAAATCGTGTGATACTTAAGAGACGAAAAACATATGTAATCCTAAAAATAATAATAATATAGTATACTATAGTTATAATTCTCAAAGATTCCCAAAATCATGATATTTTAAAAAAAAATTTAAAATAAATTAAGTGTCAATAATTTATTGATCCATACATTTTAAATACCAATCACAAGCTATTAAATAAGTGATAGTAAAAAATTTATCTAAAGAAAAGTGGTTAAAAATACTTTTTGCCCCAAATATGTACAATTTTGGTTTGATGAAGAGGGGGTCCCCCAGTTTGACCATCAGTTGTTGGAGAGGTTTCACGTGTCAGTTGTGAAGACTGTTGTCAATCTCAAACTGTTACAAAGTGCTATCGACCTCAAATACTTGCTTATTACTGCATCTTATTTTATCCCTCCGGTCAATAGTGAATACCCGGTTCCACAAATGAAATCACATTAAAGGGTGTAAAGGAAAGAAGGATTTTTCTTTCATGCTCCAACCCAGGCATTCAAGATTCTTCCTTTGAATTCAATGATGAATGCCAAAGCAAGTGGTGTCATCATTATCATCAAGAGGAAGATCAACCGAGGAAAGTTCATCTGAGTAATACCTCTCTCTGCAACCCTTTCAGAGTGGGCCTGTGGCAAACAGTTAGCAACTTTTCAAGAAGACAGCAAACAAATTATGAAGAGGAAAGAACAATAAAAGGGAAGAGGGACCCCTCAAGCGAAGTAATATATAGCACTCTCCACTGGGTTTTATCTTCTCATTTAACCATATTACTTGGTCCACTCAGACTGTGCAGTGAAAATACAAGCTCATACTTGTACTCATAATCCCTTTGGCATCATCACAATCGTGACCTGACCAATCTCATGGGGACTTAGCCGACACAAAAGGACACTGCAACACCCTATTACTTATGACTCATCAAAGGAACAGCCAAACAACCATACACTGCTGCTCCTGCTCCATACTTCCCTCTCAATTCAACTCTTGTGCAATAACCTTTCAAACATGGCCACATCTGTCCCACTCGGCACCACTTGTATCAGCACATTCACCATACCAGACTCAATTTCTATGGTTAATGCCAGTAAAAATACTATATTTTTTATAAGGTTGAGAACTACTGAAAGGTATTACTACGGTTTCTAATGCATGGATAAACTAACATGGATTATTCGACTATTTGTTTACAGTGATCTTTTTCAGACTTTGGAAGATTTTGTTTGGAGAAAGATACTTTTGGTTTCTGTTAAGAGAACTTATACGTCTTTGGCCCGTTTCCACTTTATGTCACACTCTGCATATTTTACCACTGAGGGTGGTTGTACTTTGAGTATCGGATTAAAAACCATAATTTTCCTTCTCTTTTTTCTTACTCCATTATTGTAGTCTGTTCTATCAAATTGAATTTCTTTCGCTTCCTAAAAGATATTTTTATATCATTTTATAACTTTTATAAGGATAAAACAAATAAAAGTTATTTTATATATTTTTTAAATAAAAAGAGAAAATAGTGAGTGTGATGTAAAAAAAATTATAATAAAATTACACTTTTCTTTTCACTTAACCCACATGTGAAATAATGTTTATCTCACAATATCATGTTTAGATTGGGAAGAAGATATGGAAAAGAGTAATTGAATGAATTTGAGGAAATGGAGATAAGATTGTGGTGATGTTTGAATTAAGAGATTTAAAGAGATGGATAAAGAACAAATTTATAAAGAATTGTGTATAATATGATTGGTATAATAGATTAAAAATAATATTGTAATAAATCAAATTAGATAATTACTATTTTATCCTTAGTAATAAATATGATATAAAATTAAATATAAATAGTAAAAATTATGTGGAAATAAAACTAAAATTGTCATTCAAAATTACAAAAATATCATTATTATTATTATATGTAAAATCCCAGAATATGATATTTTAGAAGTGGTAGTAGGTTAAAAATAGTGAGACTTAATTATTTTAACAAGTTTATTTATAAATAGTTTTGTTATTAATGAGTTTCATTATTTTAAAATGTATCATTTCTAGAAATCACTTTTCTAGAGTTATCTACATTCTTTCTAAGAGTTCTAACTTCCGAGTCATCTATTTGACAATCAGAAGGTGTCTAATCGACTACGGCAACGAAGTCTACGTTTCTACCCGATCAGTTCTTTGTTTAGAGCAAATAAGTTTCTTTCCCTTTTACCTTTTTATTTTTGGTCTTTGATCATGCAAATAAATTTGTTTTGCATGTATCAAATGTGCTTCTTTCTTGATTCTTGGCCAATTTGAGGTTCTACGGCTTGGTTCTGATCATCAATTGGTGAGTTGTAGACTGTTCTAAAGTTTCCTGCGGTGGAAGCAATAGTCGGACGTTCTTAGAGTTGTAGTAGTTCTTTTTAAGGAAAGAGAAACTAGTATTTTATCCTAGTTAAATTATTATGTATGAATTACTATTTAATGGTGTGTATAACTAATGTATGTTGATGGTGATTTGGACTAAGTTATAAGTCATTTTCTATAGTAAAATGGAGGTTTGATAGGTGAATTTTAAAATTTATGGTCTAAGATGAGAATTGGTGATCAGAACATATTATTTTGGTCATTTATAACTTGTTTGGGATGAGAATTAGTTTATGAGTGTTAGAATGGAGTGATAGTCATTTTGGAGTATGTGTAAAGTTGTTTAAGTGTATTCTAAGGTTTGAACTAGTGAGATTTTAAATTTTGAAAGGATGTTGATGAAAATGAGAAATCTAATATTGGTGAATCTATCGTCAAAAATGAGAAAAAGGTTAGGGAAGATAAAAATTTATTGAAGACATATCCTTTTAATACTATCTAAGTTGACATGAAAACATAATTTATCTCGAGAGTCTCTAATATATTTTATAATTTTCTCACTAATAATGCTTATGGATCCTTAATTAAAACCTCCATATAAACTATACTGAAATTTCTAATCTCGACAATTAGTTGAATTTCCTAAATTGGATTTTAAAATTCAATACATGTAAAAAGAGAGACTAGAAAAGAAGAAAACGTGTGAAGATTTAAAAATGCATGATTCATTAAATATAGAAAACACAGTAAATACATTTTAATAAATAATAATTACTATTTATCTAAATTTTTACTGAAGAACAAAACTTTTAACTGAGTTGCAAGGAAAAGTCCCCTTCTGACAGGTTAGCATATTAGTGTAAAGGTGTTTCTGACATTAGGTTACCAAAGTAGTCTAAAGTTGTTTCTGCCATTAAGTTCACGAATAGAACAAATCTTAAACAATTTTAACTTTGTTACTTTAAAAAGTTCCCATTTTAAATTTATTTTTATCATATTAAAATATAAATTTGTATATATAGGATCCTTATTTATTATTTAAGAAATAAAATAAAAATTAGTCTTCGTATTTAAAAAACTGTATGTTTATATGTTAACATTTATATAGTTGCATAGAAGTCCTTTATCTACTAATTTTAATGAGTAGACAAAATGTCAGAAAGGAAACTGAATAAGAGACATCTCCCACTTCCCCTTCAAGGTTTGGATTCTTCTATTTAAAGAAGCTAAAGAATGGCTTGAAGAGAAATGATTGATAGGTATTGAATGGCTTGAAGAGAAATGATTGATAGGTATTGAATGGCTTGTAAATATGAAGACAAATGATTCATCTTTCCATAGCTTTGCATATGCATCTTTCTACAAAATAGTCAACCACATCTGGTTTTAGCAAAAATTATTTCACAACCCTCATAATAACAAGGTTCCAAGAACATGGTCTTCCATTAGTTATGAACAAATACTATTAGAGAACAACATGAAACATCACTGAAAATTTACCTTATATTACTAGAAAAAAAAAATCATGTAATATTCTGCCCAAAATATCTTACCACAGAACAACAGGTAAATAACTTCATACTTCCGTTTTACAATCTTTACTTAAATGATCACCGGAACACCTGCGTGGATTATCTCGGCTTAAAACTCCTAATACCACTGACTTTCATTTTGATTTATCTATAGAATGTGCAATCAAGAACAAAAAAAGAAGTGCAAAGTGAAAAGGCAAGAATATATTTACTCTAAAAGTGCCTCACAATCTTAACATTAAATCAAAAGGAAATGTATGGTCTCTAGCTGTGAGTGAGGATAAAAAAAAATTATGTTTCCCTTCAACAGAGGGTTTGTGGTCTTCTCATAGAAACGACCCTTTTTCCCAAAAATGAAAAATTCCAGTGGATAACAGCACAGCCTTGTTCTTGTATTACTCGGCAACACAAACTATATCCATTCTCAAAGAACATTTGTTGCTACTACATTAGCATATGAAATTAAGAATGAAGTATTCTGTAGTGCAGCCTGCAAGCTGTTTTCATGCTATACTAGCATTCTGCATGTTACTATACCATCCTCATTTACAACATTCAGAAATATCAGAAGTCCATGACTAGCTTATACAAGTAGCATCAGAAAGTTAATGAATTATATGTGAGCCAGAAGGAATGATTCCTAAAAATTCATGCCCTCTGATAAAAGCAGCCACTGTACACAAACAACCTATCCTTACAAAAGGGATCTTCAAGGGGTGAGGGTGAATCCTGAGAATAAATCAAGTTTTTTCTTTGGAAGATTATTACAGTAAATGATTTACTGTCGCTGCTTGAATGACAGCAGTTGGGCTAGGTTCCCTAATACGGGAAGTTGCAGATCTTCTATGGCCGTAGTTTTTATCAACGTTGCTTCTTTTAAAGCGGTGTGAAGACAATCGAAAGAATTTTACTAGCTTTTCTGAACCAACAAGTAAAATCACCCCAACAATAATAAGTAGCCTGCACAAAACATTTACAATTAAAGTATTCCTGACATAAGACCTTGAAAGCGTCCATCTTATATTAGAACACTAACATTATATACATTAACTTAATAGATAAAGGCATTCAATTGAATCAGAAAAAGATTTGCATCAAATATCAGAAGCGGAACAAGAGATGCTCATCAATGCAATGCCACTATTAACAGAGGGAGTGAAGTATACAACTAGAGAGCTAGGAGTTCATTTTTGCATGGAGAACTTTCAAAGGCAGGGAATGTAAATACACAAAGAAATAATAGTATATCGTCATATATTACCATCCTAGAAGGAGTAACATGCGAGCTTTTGGTGCCGAAGGAAGTCGCTCACCCAAAGCAAGCATCCCAGCTAGTACACCAGTCAAAATTGATGCCACAGCTGCGCATGTAGAAACTATAATAGCCCGCCCGTGTTTTAGACCACGTGTCTGCATTTGGAGCAAAAAAACAAAAGAAGTTAGTATCTTTGAAATTGGCAGGGCAGATCTTGGACAAATATCTAGCATGTTTGACTGAAACCGGCATCCCACTTGTCACTTTGGCTTAAGGGATGTAATAGTTCACAATACAAAAGTAAATAGTATGAAAAGGTCTTCAATGTACCTGGTAGTAAAAGCCTGTACCACTTGAACAGACACTTACGATTATGCATATAGGAACCAACAGCTTGGGGAAGCCTTGCTCCAGGAACAGGAACCCCATCTTTGATATTACAGATGCCATCCTGCATTTTCATATTAATCGAATTAAGAGTAAGGACTTAGAATTATAATCAACTTTGATTATCTGTGTGTATGTGTTTTATGTGTAATGTTATATCTTATCATCTGCTGGTTTTCTTCGTACACAAAAAGTAGTGATGCTTAATAACAACTGACAAATCTAATTGAACTAAGGATTGGACTCCACAAATAAAAAGATTGTAAGCAATGACAAATTGTATATTGTTAAATGCTCATAGTTATAAACAGCAGATCATGTTCGTTTTTAACCCCAGATCATGTTAAATGCTCATAGTTATTAACCCCAGATCATTCTTGATTAAAAAGAAAAAGAAAGATAAACACTTAATTGCCGTCATCTTCATCACAACATTAAGGAGATGAGGTAAATGAAGGAAAATAAACGAGTTCATCTAAGAGCACGATATATAAATGTCGTGGGAAGTAACAGTACCCAAACAAAATTCCAGATTCCAAGCCATAAATAATTTCCTCAACAACATCATACTCAACCTGCATCACTTAAAACGTCAGGCCACGGAAAAAGGATAAAGGACAAAATATCCCATTAGATTGCCACGAGAAACATAACATGTAAGAATGAAGGACAACCATCATGATTAAAACATTAATTACCATCTCGTGTTCTCTTCGATTACGCCTACATATTCGAAGCCATCCATTAAGCATTATCTGTACAAGTGGTTCTAATAATTAGAAACAATAGCTGTTTTAAACTAAAAAATAGTAATGTTTCTTTGGTGCACAAATGACCCTACACTCTTTAAAGAAACGTTATGCCATTAATAAAACTAATATTACTGATAAAACAGTTTATCAAAATCGTACGGCTTGTAATCATGCACTCAGGTTTGTGAAAAAAAAATATATACTGCTGGATGATTAGTTCCATGAGACCACAGAATGCCTTCCTATTGGCTTTAAAGAAAGTTGGTAAATAATGGACCAGAGCATAAGACAGGGTACCTACAAACAAGATGAAAACAACAAATGCCAGCCACGGTATGTGAAATATAGATAGAGCAGCAGCCCCTTGCTCCTCACCTCCAGCACCAACTCCTAAATATAAAAGAGCATATTAACAAATTGAATACCTAAACCTAACTCTAGTATCAACAGAATGACACACATGATGCCAGCAACCGACTGCAAAGTTGATTTTATGAGCAGCCAGATAATAAATGAGTTATATTCCACAAAATCTCAATCCATTGCTCAGCTACACAAGACAAGTGCATACTGCACAAAATATAAAAATAAAATGGTCGCATCATCAGTCCATCACATTTATAGTTTTAATATTTTGTCTCAAATTCGGACTACATATAAAAACCTCAAAAAATTGTTTCTCCCGTCATAATAAACAAAATGAATTGTCAATAAATGCACAAGATTTTAATTTTTGTTTTCTGTCAGTGAGAAACAAATGGAAACAGAATATAGATTTTTTATCATTACTTCAACAACCATGTTCCTTGGAGTGTGTCAAAGGAAATAAAGCAGTTAAAGTAAGTGCTCTTTACTTTAGCAATCTAAAACTTACATTACCTATTGTACCGAAACCTGCGAAGGTAATGCCCACCCAATCAACAACATTCATGACTTCCTTGAGATAAAAATGAGAAAAGACCGAAAGAATTGCCAGTCCACAGCCAGAAACTGGTTGGATGACAGAGACCTAAATCAGAAGAACAACCAAATTACACAAATACAAAATTTGGGTAAGGGACTAGAAGACTCTGCTGTTGATAACGTAATATCAATTAGCTTTCTTCTGAATTATGCTTCTATCACAGGCATGACTGAACCACTTACAGGAGCCAGAGCTAATGCCCTTAACATCAACAGTGCCCCAAATATATCCATCAGAAAACCTATGAGCCAGGTTTTATTCAAAGCATATGCCCTTATGACCTGCAAACACAACAAAATTGTCAACAAGTACCAAATGTCATACCTATGTCAATCCTTAATCAAACAGTGACTTCCTGATCACACATTATTCAATGAAAAATGGGATCTTTACTAAAATATCCTGCACCCAGAATCCCACGTTCATACACACCCACGTGCATGTACCCAATTTCATCATTCCAACAAATAAACCTCGCAAATTGTAAGTTTCAGGCTTCAGGTACATCCACATCAAAGAAAAACAAATGCGTATGCTTGAAATGGAATAGTTATGTTCAAAGGTGAGATTTTGAAGGGGAAGCAAATCATGGGCATATGAAAATGGAAAAAAAAATTGGAATTGAGAAAAGAGAAAGATGCCTTGAACTTGAAAGAGAGAGGAGGAAGAATGACGGTGCCCTTCTTCTGAAGGATTTTGCCGATGTTGTTGCCGGCGGTGGCAACCACCGTCAAAACAATTGATTCCCACATCTTCTCCTAACCTTTCTTCCTCACTCTGCTCTGCGTGCTCCTCCTTTTCTGTTTTGTGCCTAGGATTTGTTAATTGTCATAAACTAGCTATTAATTGTTTATTCATCGCCATTATTTAAAAGGTTTTAAAGCAGTTATTAAAAATTTAAATACTCTCTATCAACTTGAATACAGCGAAAATAAAATCCATATTTTTGGTCTAAAGTGTTAGAATGTTTTAACTAACTTTATTATATTAATATGCATAATCCTATTTCTATTTATCTAATTGAAATATAATCATTTAAGAAAAGTATATGAAATTAGTAAAATTAAATGATAATAAGTCATTTTCTCAGACAGATAATTTTATTTCTTAATATTAAATTCGGAAAAGGTATATGTAAGGAAAGTTGAAAAAAGAAACTATTATCTGATCATAGTGTGTACTTATTTTTAATTATTATAATGAGTTATTGAATTTTATAAATAATTAATTTAAAAATCATATTAAAATAATTATTTGGTTTATGTAAAATTTAATATACATATATTATATTAAACTCTACAAATTAAAAGTATAAATATATCCATTTTGGTAATATATTTAATACAATATCTTCAAAATTCTAGTACGTATGACAAGGACAAAATACAGGTTTAACAAAAAAAAATTATTATAAAGGATAGATTTGTATTTAATTAATGTGAAGGGGTATTAAAATAATAGTAATGAGGTTTGTTAGATTGGGTATAAGTAAGAGCTGAGTTGTCAACGGTTCATATTACAGATATAATAACATATCATTTGAAAATATTTTAATTAATTACGAAATTTTCAAACACACACAAGTTTGGTAAAAAAACTCAAATATATACCTTTCGGTCTTTAAAAATAATATCTTCTATCATAGTAGCTGTACATATATTATTATATATTTTGTTACTAAATATAATAATACATGATAATAAAACATTATAGGCGAAAGTAATACTAATTTAATTAAGTAAGAAAAATAATTGTAAAATTTTTATCGGGCACATCACTTTTAATGAATTTATACAATTATTTTCCCACATTCATCATATCAACATCTAAAATGAATCATTAAAGGGGGATTAATCAACCTATTCATTTGTAAAAAAGTTCATATTAGTCCAATTTCATTATTATATTTGTAAATCAAACAAGTTTGCCATGAATTGGGTCAAATTCTAATTCAAGTTTTTAGCTTTTAAGAGATTTTAAGTCTTTCAAAAATTATATTTATCTCTCCTAAAATTTCAATAATAACATTACTTTTTTTTTCAATTTTAAAATAAATATTTATGTTCTTATGTTTTAATAAAATAGCATTTACACTCTTTATAATTTTAAATAAATATTTAGTTTTTCATGTTTTTAATAAATGACATTTACAATGTGTTTTCAATAAATTTTCATTCATCTCCCTTATTTTACATAAAAAATAATAATTTATTATTTATAAAAGCTCTTACATATTTTACATTTTCTATTTAGTTTTTAGTCTTCATAATTATTATTTAAATTTTAGTCAACGCGATATTTCTAAAGAATACAAAAAAATATTACTTTATTAAAATATAAAAAGTGATATAAGAAATGTGAATATTTATTAAAGTATTAAAGAATGTATGAAAATAATTTTATTTTATATTAAAACCAAAACAAAATAGATGTTATATAGCTTTATAAACGTAATTTTCTCTATTTTATTTTATATAAAGTGTTTGTGATATGGTAAATATGTTTAGACTATGTTTTCTTGATACATTATTTGGTTTACGTGAAACAATAATAAACTAATACCACTTCCTTCTTATTCACAGCATATTTTATGTTATCTTAGTAATTAAGACAAAATTATGTTTTTTTTACATGCAAGACGAAACATCAATCTCCACAAGAAATCTTACTTTTTGACAATATTGAAAACAAATATTTTTAATTTGTTACATACCTATATTTTTATTAATTTTTATTGTATCGTTATCTTCATTTTCATCTTCATTCTATATTCATAAAATAAGCTCAATATAGATCTTTATCTACATGCTTAAAAGAATATTTATTGAATTTTGGGATTAATCGTCCATGCCTAGCGAAGATGATTCTATTAAACATCACTTGTATTATCGAGTTATCTAGTTTAGCTACATTTCCTTTCATTCATGCAACAAGACACGCACATAAAATAAAAAATAAAAAACTTAAGTTATTTCTTCTCTTTATTTAACTATAAATGGATAGTAGTTGACCAACTCGATCTAAAAGAAATGAATTGATCATTGCTTAATTTGGTTCAAGCTATATAAAATTCAATTTATTGTGGGCAAGTGTATTAAGAAAAAATGGGCTAGGTGTAGGTTTAAGAAATTTGAGAAAATCGATCTTGAGTTAACATATAAATTCATTTATTTTTCGAAATGTTTACTATTGTAATTATAAACTTTATTTTAAAATATATTTTACAAAAAAATATTTCAATGAAACTTAAAATTTATTTAAGGATTATGATATTTAATAATTTTTTAACAATAAATTATATATCATCATTTTATTGATTCATATATTTAAAATAGACTAATCACAGTTTATTTATTTATTACGTAAACTATTGTAAAAAGGTTATAAAAAAAAAGTTGATGAAAAAACATTTTACTTTTGTTTAGACAGTACTGGCCGTGTTTCTGAATATTTTATACTAAAAATATGGAAGAAACAGAAGAAAAGTGATCAATAACAGTTCTGACTTTTTATGCAACCATATCAGCTTCGTGTGCTTGGCTAATCAAAATCACTTCCACTTAACTTCCTTTCTCCCAACCAACACACCAAACAATCAACAATGGCTAATGTATAGAATTCAAGGTCACGTTGTTCGACCACATTCTAAGTCGTGTTCTTCACAGAAACAATTCTGCATCACACTTGTTTAAGGTAAAACACACTAATAAACTATCTCAATAGAAAAAAAAAATCATGTCATTATGCAAATTATTGAAGAATTCAGAAGTTACTGTCCCTGTATTGACAGAATCATTCATCTTCACCATACTGCAAACCTCATTTCAAACTACTCTGTGTCTTGTGACTTGAGAAGTTGAAGTGGAGGTCACATCGCACTAAGCTATTCCTCCAAATTATTTTCTACCACTATGGCCATACATACCCCATGCAAGAGCAATGACAGCACAAAGGAAAGCAACTATTCAACACCATAAAACACAAAAACCTTTTAACACCTTCAAACGAAAGACCTTAAACGTTTGTTGGAAACATATATACGAGAAAATCCCATTACAGAAGACAGGGGAAGTGCCCTGAAAAAAAAAACGCCTAAAATCTACTTACCCTCGAAGATATTTGCTGCAAAACTAATTCTGATTAAAAGTAGAAGATGGTTTATTGTATCCAAATAATGACGATAGCATAGATAGGATTGAGAAAATACTCATAACAGAAGTCTCACTAGATACGAAACATCATCACTACAGATGATTCAGTCCATCGTGAAGCTAAAAAATCATGAACAACAGAACAAATATAATAAATCGATGTCAACTCTCAGAGAAGATCTTGCAGGACCCAATAAAAAGTAACAGATTATTTGACATATAGACAAAAGCTTTGAGGACTTAAAGTAAAGAGATGATAAGCCATGAATGATTAATCTACAGATTGTTCTGACAAACATAGGTGATAGATGTAAAAAGGAGGAATTTAAACAGAAGGGCTACTACCAGCCATAAACGACTTGAGAGTATTTGTTCTTGAGCCACCTGAAGCTCTTTCTGAAGGAGCCTTTGATCTTGCCTTCGACAGAATACATTTTGTAGCTGGCAACCCTCTTCTTCCGCTGAAGCTCGGGATCAGATAAGGTCCAAGACTTGGAGAAAGAAGAAGCTGCGGAAATGCTTTTCCCTTTTTTCAACTTGAAGTCCCTCGGAGGAATCTGAGTTTGAGCATAGGAAGCACTGTAACATCTGTTAGGGGCTCCATAGTAGCTCTCAATCTGCATCATTTGGCCATTTGCATAAGACCTTGATCTTTGAAAGTCCTCCATGGGAAATCGGGCAGGAGGAGCAAGAACAAGAATGGAAAAGCCAAAGGGGTGGTTCTCTCTCTTCAATTCTGAACCTTTTCTTGTTTTATTAGAATATTGAGGGACAGTGGTGGCGTGGGGTCCAACAACGACCATAAGAGGTTGAGTCTACGGTGGCTCGGTTTTACTTTCAACTTTCTTGTAGCTTTCTCCATTTTCTTTTTCTCTGTTCTCTTCTATTAAATTAAATTCCATCCACTGTTAATGACTTCTACGCACAATCCATTTTTCATTGTTAGGTGCCGTGTTTTCTGGGGATTCCTATTTCTCAGTGCCTTATTATTATATTCATATTTTTTAAACAACTAAAAGATAAACGAGACTTTCATTAAAAATTATACTTTTTAAGGGTCTCATATAATCTGGTGCTTGAGTTTTATTTATAATTAAATTAAATTACATCTAGTTCAAATAAATTTATTTTTGTATAAATTGGACAATGAATTTATTATAAGGAATATGAAATTCACTTTTATATTTATTTTATACGTAGATTGTGTTATATTTTTTATGTCTTAAATTAGTTTAAACACATTTATTATGTTAATTTACTTCAACTAATTTGTATTTGAAAATTACAACTTTTAAAAACGAGAATTATTTTTAATATTTTAATCCGATCCGATCTAAACTTACAATGAATTTAGTTGAATTGAGTTTAAAAAGTAAAAAAATACAACCACTCAATCCAATCTAATTTTTTTTAATGAATTAAAAATTAATTTAGCTAAATCCTAATTCGTTCAACCAATATATAATTTTTAAAACATTCAGATATTTATGTAAATTTTTGGTATGTTTATTTGTATGTCTTTCTTTTTTTTCTTCTTCCGTGACTTTTAGGATTTTCCATTGTCTAAGATTTACGCTTCTACAACTGTTGGGGATTTTTCTTTTGACCCGGACAAAGGATTCCCGTCGGACAATTCATCTGCCACCAATTTTGATCCTTTTTTTAATGACCCACGACAGCAACACAAATAAGCCTATTCTTTTTTCATAGCCGCATTTAAAGTATATTTTTCTAACTTCCTACAACATAAGTGTTCAATATTAATAGTAACATAACATTTGTAAGTCAAAAACAAGTGTTGAATGTTTTTTTATATATTTTCTTAACGTTTAATGTACGTTTTATTCAATATTTTTTAATTATTTTAATATATATATGTAACAGAACTTATAAATATATTCATTCAGATAATTAGGTCTATAATAACTCTAAATAGGTTCTTATAAGAAAGTATTTTTTGTATACTTTTTTTTTTTTGCAATTTACAAAATTGATTTTCTTATTGTAATTAAATATTAGAAGAGATTAGATATACAGACTCTTCTGTCACAAATTAATGACCCTCAATGTTTATTACTCATTTATTATTATTTTTAAATCATGAATGGCAACAGTGGATGACACACCATCTTCTTTCTATACAGACATTTGTTTCATAAATATTTGACGTTTTCATTTTTGGTTGTGCATGTATGAATGGGGTGAGGTATTCTGATGTTCAATATTCTTACTTTTCTAAAGTGAATAAATGTGTCTATTTACCATTAATTTAAAAATAATCAAAATTATCTTTCAAATATTATTATTTTACCAATTTTATTATCTACGACTTTATTTATTGTAATATTTTTTTTTCAATTGTTTACTTATTTGATCAGTTTGTTGAATTTATGTACAGTGCTTGTTGTTTTTAAAAATGATGTCATTTAATTACTTTTTTTTCCAAAATGATATTTTTTAGTAATATGATGATAAGATGTGTAAAATAAAAGCATGATGACAATTAGCCTTTGGAAAAAACCTTAAATATAAAATATGTGAAATTAAAAATAAATAAATAAACTGAACAATTATTTTTGAATGATAAATTAGGCAATTTAGGTTTTTCTTCACTTGAATGGATTTGAAGGAAAGTGATTGAGGGTATTTGAGAGGATTTAAAGGTAAATTTTTTTTGTTGTTTATTTAAATAAATTTTGAAGTAAAGTTTATAAGAATTAGTATAGATTGGATTGATGTGACATATTAAAAACAATTACTTTCAAATTTACTATCACTTACCTTCAAATCTACTCACCTTCAAATCTATTCAAATAAACAACAAAAAAATTTTACTTTCAAATCCACTCGATCACTCTCTTTCAAATTTATTCTAGTGTCTTACTTTTAAATTTACGGAATACTCTAATTTGAGTTAAGAGTGGATGTTCACTCTATATATTTACTCTCTTCACAATAAATAAATTCAAACAATTAATTTTAATCAAGTCTATTATATTATAAGAAAAAGAAATACTAACAAATTTATCTCATTGTCTATTCATTAATAAATGTTTCAAAAAATAATTTTTTAAGACATTTGACATTTTTAAATTTTTATTTATATTTAAAGTATACTTTTTTATAATTATTTTTCATTTTTAAATCTTTTTATGACTTATAATTATTTGGTAATAATAACATTAAATTTAGAAACATGTATTTTCATTTCTAATTTTATTTTTTTATTATTTATAATTATTTGATCATTAATAAAATTAAATTTAGAAACATATCCTTTATTTTTATTTCTTAAAATAACATTATTTTAAAAAATTGTATATATATATAATTATATATATTAATAATACAAATTTTTTATACTATCATATAAAAAAATTTCCATCTAAAAAGTTATTTTATTATTTTATCCATTTTATTTGTTTTTAAACTGATTTACTGTAAAAATAGCAATTTATTTCAACTCTATCATTTAATATCTAATAGATTATTATTTCAGGTCTTAAATAGAACTATTAATTTATTAAATTTAAAATTTTCATATCAAATTTTAGATTATTAATTAGGTATAAAGTTTAAATTATATTATTAATAATTTAAGTCATGAAATATTGCAATACAATTATATGAGTTTGCAAATACAATTATTGAATCACTGTATTCATATACTAATTAAATAATTATAGCAACAAATATTAAATGAATAAATCTATATACTAATTAGACAAGTCTAATAATATATAATTAACAAGTTTTGTAAAGTACAAATAAAGTCTCACATCAGAAAAAACAAGAAATGAATATGAGTTTATACACACATAAAATATTTTCCTTAGTAAGAGAACTTTTGAAGTGGTACCAAAAGCAAATTCATGAGTGCTTAGCACAAAATGGACAATATCTTACATAGAGATTTATGTGTGTATGTTGAATCTCCTTACAAATGGTACTCGAGCTTGGAAACGAGTATGTCTCTCCATAATAAAAGTGAAATCTAAGTAAATGACCAGTGACAAACAACCAGATAAATAATATAGTCTAACAATATACGATAAACGAATCTATTTATACACATATTAGATAAATCTTTAATACACAACTTTAACCATTTTAAAATTAGGTGAATCTTGAAATATATATTACATAAATTATTAATTAAACAAATATGGTAATTCATATTATATTAATTCATTAATATACTAGTTTATATTTTTATTGAGTCAACTCTACGTATTTATGATATCTACTTATTTATGATATTTTTTATATTTGTATAAAATCTGATTTATTTTGTACATGTTTTATTTTTTATATTTTTACAAGATATATTATTTATATTTTTATAAATATATTGACTTTTTAAAATCTATAAATTATTTTTAAGATTAAATATATTCAAAACTTAATTACAAACTTTAAAATATTATTTTTTCAATATCTAATTCTTTTTTGATAAATACATAAATCAACATCAAACACGAGTTAAAACTAGTTTAAGTATGAAAAAAATATACAAACAAAATAAATCACAATTTTGACTTTATCAATTCGAGTAAACTAAACGTGTGAAAAACAGGTCCATTTCTTTTAAAATTCTTTTTCGTGGATGTTGGCATCTTCTGCCCATTGATTTGAAAAGTCAAATATCCATCTCTTGGCACTCTTTAAGTTTAATTGTTTTTTATTTGACTTTAATTAAAAATTACTTATTATAAAAATGATATATATGTAATTTTGTAGTTATAATAATTATTATTTTATTATTTTATTATCATAAACACATGAAAAAAAAACACGTATGTTTTCAATAATTCTAGTAATAAAATTTGTTCCTATAATACTGCTCCTTGTTTTTTCTAACGAAAATATTTTTTTGCATTTATTTATTAAAAAATATATTAATACTATAAAGAATCTGAGTACACGAGGCAGTTAATCTCTTTAAACACTATTTATTTCATACTTAAAAGTATTTTGACCAAGAAAATGTTTTATTTATTTATTTATAATATGATTTTAAGCAATTAGTCTATTATATCAGTTTTCAATTTTTATTTTATGTATGTATCATTGCATATTATAACTGACAAGTCACTGCGCATAGTATGAGCAGTTTAGCAAATAGTTGATAGCAATTGCTTCCATTTGCAAATATCATCAATTCACAAATACGTGACGAGCAATCTATTCTAAACTCAGAAGGGCGCCCTCATTAGAAATTAAACATGCCAGATTATCTCTAATCAAAAGTTATATAATATATAAAGTTAACAAGTAAATGTCTGTTATATATATATATATATATATATATATATATATATATATATATATATATATATTTGTATAAAGATATCAATGATGATTGTAAGTCAATTTTGCAGACAAATAGAGAAGTCTGTGCACCTTGGTCCTAGATATGATTTTTTATTGGGCTGCAACTCAAAACAGCTTCCAGTCCCATGTGTAGATCAAGGAGAAGCATCAAATGAGTGACAGCTAAATGAGAGTGGAGTCAAATGAAAAGGGTGATAATAGAATAAGTCCAGTATATTTCCAGCGTAACATAAAAAAGGTTTCAAATATACACAAACCATCTCGCGGATATATTAAAAACAAAACACACAGAAAGCGGCAATCTACAATCTGTAGTAAAACAGATACACAAACAAGCAAGCAACAAAATTGCAGCAACGCATTCTGCTAAACCCAAAATTAGAGAAGAATGGCCATCATTTCAAAATCACCGGTTTGGAGTTAAGTTTAAGTCATGCCAGAGAAAGGCCCTGCCTGGACCATGAAAAATTAAATAGTGACAGAGGCCTCCATGATAAAAATCATACCACTCAACAAATGAAGGGGAGACCAAATCAAATGAGATCAGCTACATTGGCCGGCAGCTCCTCAACCATCACATTATAGAACTTTTGGATGTCAAGCAGCATCCTTTCATCATCACTGGTCACAAAATTGATAGCAACACCCTTTCTCCCAAACCGACCACTACGACCAATTCGATGGAGATAGTTCTCTGGCTGTGTTGGCAGATCATAATTTATAACAAGTGAGACTTGCTGGACATCGATACCACGGGCCAAAAGATCTGTGGTGATAAGAACACGGGAGGACCCAGAGCGGAATTCCCTCATGATGATATCCCTTGTGTTTTGGTCCATATCTCCGTGGGTGGCTGAAACTGTGTGATCACGATTCCGCATTTTGTCTGTCAGCCAATCTACCTTGCGTCTAGTGTTCACAAAGATAACACTCTGGGTGATTGCCAAAGTTTCATAAAGATCACACAGTGTCTCTAGCTTCCATTCCTCCTTGTCTATATTGACAAAAAACTGCTTGATCCCCTCCAGAGTAAGCTCATCACGTTTAACAAGAATCCTCACAGGTTTGTTCATAAACTTCCTAGTGATTTCCAGCGCTTCTGGAGGCATTGTGGCAGAGAATACCCCAACCTGAATCTTAGGAGGCAGTAGCTGAAAGATATCATAGATCTGAAAAGTTGAAAAAAAGGCAAATTCAGAAGGATACACTTTATGAATCAACCAAAAGGCAGATAAAGTTGCAGCTATTTTCTATTTCCCATGCACATGCCACCGATGAAGACAGCAAACCATAACATACAGTTTTCAAAATGGCAAGTATTTATATCTTCCTGTCCTTAATAACATTAAACAAGTAAGCACTTAGTGAAAAAAATATCTTTTTCAAATAATAGCTCCACATGATTTTTTTTTTCAAATTTTCATAGAGATGAAAAAAAGATATATAAAAGAAAAGGAAGCCAAGAGACTGAAAACATGATTTTTCATTTCCCCTATTCTTTCAGGTGCAAAATCTAGTCAATTGTAACTTATGCCTTTAACAGGCTAATATATTGTTTGACTGACATACCACGACTAACAACTTTAAAGGTAGCAATTATAATCATCATCTATACATTTGGTTAAAATTCAAATAAAATACCAAGGCAGAATTTTGTTCCATAGCAATAAATCCACAGAATGAAGCAAATTAAAGAAAGCAACATCGGTAAATGAGATAACCTGATCCTTAAAACCTCGAGAGAGCATCTCATCTGCCTCATCCAATACAAACATCTTGATGTAATCAGGGCGCAAAGATTGTCTGCGCAGCATGTCAAATACACGACCAGGCGTACCAACAACTACATGAACCCCACTTGAAAGGATCCGTTGATCTTCACGAACACTGGTCCCACCAACACAAGCATGAACCTTTACACCTAGATAGTCCCCTAGGGCTCGCATGACCTTCTCAATTTGTTGTGCAAGTTCGCGAGTAGGTGCAAGAACTAGTGCCTGGCACTCAACTAAGCTGTAATCAAGCTGCTGCAAAACTCCAGAGCAAAAGGTAGCAGTTTTTCCAGTTCCAGATTGTGCTTGCTGGATTACATCAAGCCCCTTGCAGAAAGGAACAATCCCCCTTTGCTGAATGGCAGAGGGTTTCTCAAAACCTTATCAGAAGTAATACAGCACCCATATAAATGCTCAGTTATCAATAACATAAAACAATGATAATAATCAAAACAGAAAGTGCAGCAAGCATTCAAGATTCTCAAGAAAATTACATTTTGACAATAAATTAATCTCATTTTAAATATAAACAATAGAAAGTGTAATCAAAACTCTTAAGCAATAATCAAGATTTAAAATTATATTACATTAAAAAGTTTATGTACATACCGTATGCATAAATTCCCCTCAAAAGGTTCTCCTGCAATCCCATGGCATCAAAACTTTCACAAACTTCGTCATAAGAAGTAAAAAACTCTTGCCCATCAGGTCCAAGTCTGGCCATCAACACATGAAAACCAAAATGAGTATATAATTATAAGCATGAATGCATCACAGGTCGACATTGCTTGTGAAACAATAAGATGGAATCACAAATAGACAGAAGAAAAAATCATGTTAAAGCAATAACATATCTACTAAGCAAGCATCTAAAGAAAGGAAAACCTACAACTCATTCATCTTAGCATCATATTGACGACCATCGAATACTGATCCTTCCGGTGCCTGCCCAGCCATGATTTCAAACTGCAAATAAAAATAGACATAAACTCATTTCACAAATCACATATCAAAGTTTAGACACTGATATCCCACAAATTTTAATTTTTTTTCAACTTCACATACAGAAAAAAACAATTAAATAATCTGATACAGTGGACTGAACAAACAACACCTACAAGAAAGTAGAAACCAATGATCATTTTGTTTCACCCACACACAAAACAAAAGCTAAACAACCAAATTAGTTATATTACTCTCAGTTACTTGAGGAAGATGTGAGTTCTGAAGTATTTTTTCCAAAAAATTTTCACACCAGAGAATAATCCGATCGGAGCAAAAGAGGGACAATAATATACACCATAAAAAAGAAATCTGAATAACAGCTAAGTAAAAAAATCAAACCTTTGAGCACGATAAAAAGAAGTTGGAATTACGAAACAATGAAGAAGATTGAGTCTGTGAGAGAGAATTGTGGAATTAGGGTTTTCTAATATCAAAGGGGTATGGCGGTGGCTTGGAGACAAAGATGTAGGATGACGCTGGGGAGAGTGTCAAATTGGATTTGCTTTCTTATTTCAATGGACTTCTAAGATTTTGTTTTAGATTTTTTTTATCGATTTTACCCCTGATGTTTTCTATTAATTGCAGCTTGATGCACAATGTTACAGCGTCCCCCATATGCCCCAGAATAAAACATTCCTCTGCACTAATAGGAAAAAATTGAAAAAGGTCAAAGGTTGTATTGTGTGTCCATCTACTATCAGTAGAATGTTTAAATACATAGAAATTGAAACAAATACATAAAAAAAGAAGATAAACATACCAAATAAGATTAACAAGAATAATATGAACTATCAAATAGATTCTTAGTTTAGAAGGAAACCAAACTATTTAAATTTGCATCTTTATTTTAAAAAAATATATTTAGATATTTATGATATACATTCATTTTGAAAGATTAGGAATACAAAATTATGTCAAATTTTGTTAAAATTTAAAAAATATACTAAGATGTGAGATTAAAATTTGAGAAAGATATATTTTGTATCCAGAGTGAAAATTGATATTTTGGGTAGTTATTTACTGGATCAAACAAAGCTTAAATAGATTAAATCAATTTAATTTGTAAATTGTATTGTTATGATTTTGGTGTTAAGTGGAAAAACACATTATTCATATGGATAATTTATTTCTATTTTGTAACTGATTTTATCATATATATATATATATATATATTCTGTTATTATCTCGTTTTTATTAATATAAATTATTTTATTATTTTAAACTTATAATTATCTTTTAATTTAATTAATTATTTAGAATAAAATTTAAAAAATATTTATTCTTAGTTACTTCTGATGAACATATTTTTAAAATCTAATAATGATTTTTATTTAACAATTTTGATAAAAAATAATTTTTATTCTTTTTTATTATAATAAAATGGTGATGGATATATTTTTAATAATAAAATAATATTAAAAAGGCAGAATTATATATTGATTATAATAAAAATGTTAAAATATTATTATAATTTGTGATGTACAATTATGATTTACAATTATGATTTGAAACTTTTTTTTCTCTCTCTTTAACTTTTGCCTACATAATTAAAGTGCCAGATTTCAAAATTGCACATTATTGAATACACAGTGTTATAGTACCTATCAGGTTAGACATACAAATAATTATTTTTAACTAAGTAATAATATATTTTTTAATGTGTTTCCATAATATATTCTTCTCTTTCATAATTATATTGAATTGGATTTTAATAATGAATGAAAAAAATATTAAAGATTAATGTAAGAAGTAAATTTTTCAAAAACATTGTTAAATTATTATAGGCTCTTGAAATCAAATAAATCATTTTAACTTTGTCCAATTATGAGGTTCTAAAGAAGGGTCATATTTCAGTATGCGTTGTTGACTGTGTTGGACTATGATTTGTAAAGTAAAAATAATAATGGCATTCAAATGAAATTCATTGTTATTATTGAATTTTTTTTATCTTTATAATAATTAAGGTTCTTATTAAATATATTAAGATATGTGAATGATAGAGTATAAATAATTAAAATAAACCAAAGAATTTAGGTTTCAATGGAAATACTTTTTTTAGTAAACATCTTTATCTATGTCTATATATAAATTTATAATATTCCTCTTTTTAGTTTTACTCCTTAATTTTTTTAAAAGTTAAATTAATTATTTTATCAATCTTTTAAGTTATGGTTTATATAAATCTAACCATTTATTTATTTGAATTTTTTTAAAATTTAACTATTTTTAAATTAAAAATATTATCTACAAAATGACAAAGGCACAAAGGTTAATTCTTTCTCCATTTTGTAATTGTCTTTGGTATTCAAAAAATGGTTGTGTTTTGCTGAACTATTATTATCTTGTTTCAATTCTCAGCTTTATTGTTGAAATTAAATTCTTTGTCCTTTTTCTTCAATTCAAAGTTTTATTCAAAAAATATTATAAATTTAATTAGTTGAATCATTTTAAAGTTTTTGTTAGAAACATATAATTCAAAAATATTAATTTTAATATAAAAATTGTTGCTTTGCTACAAACCCAACAAAAATTGTTCGACATTTGATGAACTATTATTATCTTTTTTAAATTCTTAGTTTTTAGGGTTGAAATTAAACTCTTCGTCCTTTTTTTTTCAATTTAATATTTTAAAGTTTTTTTGAACATATAATACAAAATACTAATTTTAATATAAAAATTAAATTTTTAGTTTATAAATTTTTAAAACCTAATTTCTATTTGGTAAACTTTTAAATTTTAATATATTTTTCATTTAACTTTTTAGTTTAAAATTTTTCTTTTTGATAAAATAAAAATTTAGCTGAGCTCATGGGCCTTACATATTGGGCCTACCTGAACAAAAGGAAATTGGACCCTCCTACAAAATTAGAAAAATCTCTTTCATGTTTGTTCTCACCCATCACTTTTTATGTTTTGGTCTTTCCAGAGGGTCTCATGTTTTCATGATTAGCTATTTTCCTAGTTATTTCATTTTATTATAGTGAATGTTGTTGAAAGTATTATCTCTGTAAAAAATTACATAATAACCTAGTTAAGGGTGATAAATAACCTATCAAAACTAATAAAGATTGAAAACTTGTAACTGTTTATTTTTAAAAAATGCATTTTTTTATGTATAATTTGATTTTCTATTGTTAAAAACCAAATTGTAAGCATATTAAACTTGTATATTATTTCTCATCAAATAATATATATTTTTTAAATAAAATTTAAGATTATTTTGATTTATGATGTGCAATTTAATCAAGTATTTGTTTTTTTTAAGAGATTTGATATTTTTATTGTTTTATTAATCCAACAAAGAAATTATTTTCATGAAAAAAATAATCAAGTATTGATTTAAGCAAGTTGAAAGAAAGAATAAAAGAATTATATTGAACCCATTATATATGTAAAAAAGCATCTAGAAATAAACAAAGATAACTATCTTTCTAATGGAGATAAAATTAAAATAAATTAGTTACCTACAAATTATTCAATTATCAACTTAAGTAATATAATATTTATTTTGTACCATACTCACATGTTATATATATATAATAGTTCAACTCAAATTATTACACATAACTATATGCCCTATTAATTTTATTTTTATTATTAAAAAGTAAAAGTATTGATTTTTAAAGAATAATTATTGCACTGTTTTTTTATCTTAATTAACACTGAGAATAATAGTAATAACAACAATAATTAAGAATGATTATATTTCTAATCATCTATGCTTAGTTATTTAAGGTTATGTAAGAAGTATTTAACATACATTATTGTAATAAAAGTATAACATACATGTTTTAGATATATAATTCATAGTATACTCACACAATTATGTATAAATAATATAAGCACACATGTTATTTGATCTTGTTTCCTAGCTTAATTTCTAGTTTATTACAAGAATTACACTGACCTTATACATAGCAAGACAATTAAATAAAGTAGAAATAATGTTATTTGTTGAAGGGGTAGGATGACCACTATATATGTACTGCTGCATTTGTTATTATGATTTATATGTTTCATATATATATATATATATGGGGTAAGGATGACCATATAACTATTTGTTTATAAAGTTTGGGCTGAATGCTAACGAACTAGGTTTCTTTTCATTGTTATTGTGAAAACTTTATGTACCTTAATAAAATGTTTTATTTTCAATTCAACTATATGTACAATTTTACTGCATTTTATGTATAAGTCCACACATAATATTTTATCAAAATTTTTTTAGAGTATAAGAAATAAACAGACAATTAATTCTGTCAATACTACTTAACATTTTTCAATATAAAGACTTTGATCTAACTGCAGAATTCTGAAAGAATTTACTGAATTAATATAATCTAAGTTTGTTGTTTTTGTATCCTTAGCATATCCTAGATTAAGGGTCCATTTCTTTACAATGATATTACTTTGCTTATTATAAGAATAATTAATGTTTAAGCTCAGAAAATCATTTTTAGTGCAAATAAATGAATCTATATTAATTCAGATAAGGGTTGAATCTTATTTTAGTGTGAAAAATAGTAAAAGTTGAATCTAATAACAGCCATGGACTCTGTATTTGATATGATGATTATATTTGAACTTTGAATTTTTAAATTGAGGTGCATGAAGAAAACTAAAAAGTGACTGATAACTGATAAAGGTTTTGAGCTATGAGACATAGCCATATAGCCATGGGATACAGTGACACGTGCTCACGCTTCACATTTGTTTTCAATGAACTATATCGTGCAATGAAAGTGTTTTAATTATTTTAAACTTATATATGCATTTAAATAAATAATTTGTGACAGATTTTCAAGGATACTATAGCATCATTCTTTTTACAAGGACAAGAACAATATTCATTATTCACACCAAAATTGAGTTACCCAGAACTCATTGTTTTGCCTTTTCTCCTTGTTGAAACTAAAATTTTAAATTTATTTGGTAACTGTAGAAACAAGGAAATATATTTTGCCAACTTTAAAGAAATGATTTCATCCTGCACTTTTATTTTTTCTCCATTCAGGTTTTTAGACTGACAAAGTGTCGTGCTTGGAGTAAATGAGCAGTGTGCGTGGTCAGAAATATGGCAAAGGTAGACCAAAAAGACCACTGCATGCCCGTTACTGTGCAGCGATGCACAGTGTTTTTGTTGTTACATGTGAACAGACCTGAATTTTTCTTATTTCAAGACATACAATTTGATTTCTGCAACGTTGTTTGATACTTCAACTGTGCTGCTCCAATTAAGGAACAGAGAAAATAAATGGTGCAAGAGAGAGCTCTTACCAAAGCAAATTAATTACTCCTCAGACACTAGATTAGCCTTTTTGTCTTTATTTAATGAAAAATAAAACTATATATTAATTAATATAAATATTTTTGAAACTTTACATATGAACTAACATATGTTAATTAACAAATAATCTCAGCAATGTTTATATTGATGTCTTATTTAATATCTAAAATATTATAATACTCTGGTATTACGTAAATCTTCAAAGTGTAATGTTAGTAATACACTTTTAGATACAGTCTATAGAGATCAAACTATAATTTACAGCAGAAAAAGTTAAATTTATCTTATTATAGTTAAGAAGTGCGTTGAAAACTGTGTTAAAGAATATTATATTAAGAATAAGACATTGCTTTGCAGAATCTATTGCTGATACAAATTAAATTGCATATGTTTTGTTCCAGGTAGAAACTCTTTATAAACATGTATGTATGATGCTGTAAACTTTATTTCAGACACAGTGTACCTTATTCGAGTGGTAGAAGCTAGACTTGCAAAGAGGGCATTCTCTTACTGTTGAGAAATGAGCAAAAGGAATAAAGTTGAATTTCTTTTGTAAAGACTAAAAATAAGGAAAAGAAAGAAGTAAAGAAGGCATAAAATAGTTAAAGATAAAAAATATGCATGGATGGAGCAGGTTCAGAAGCAGCAACAAGGTTCTGCAACAGTGCAGAGGTAGGGATATGGTTACATATACACCGCCAAATTCAGCCAATATTGGCGTGCACAGTTCACAGCAATAAAGATATTATGAATATGTGATATGAAGCACATGACTCCAAATTCTGGTCACATGCATGCATGCTTGCCACCATGTTAGAGAAATAAAAAATTGAAAAGGAAATGACCCCATTAATTTCTGATAAGGCATGCAGTAACCTTCATTGACTGGTTTTGTTGGCCAGTTCCCAACACACTGGAGTGTCGAATTCCAAAGGATGTGTGCACAGTGGAAATTGTATTGTTAGGATTATTAGGGTTTATCACTTAGATCAGTCAATATCGTCACCCCAACCCCACTTCATATCTTAAAGGAATCAAATCAATAGTCCACTTGAAGCAGCCTACCCCAACCACACGATGTGGGATTTCAATTGGTTATTATTTCAATGACGCCGACACACAGACTAATCAAAACAAAAAAGTAAAGAGATAAATAAAATAAAAACAATTATGGTATCTCTAAAATTCTTATTCAATATCTTTTTGAATATATTCAAATTCCAGTTTCACACTTATGACCTAATATGTTATTGAAAATATCAAAATATATAACTGATAGCCATGTACATGTAAACTGATAGAGACAATTACATTCTTTTGAATATATAATTTTATTTATTTATTGAAGATCTCACAATCAATTATAAATAGAATAAATTTATATAAGTGTAAATTTTATTTTATAAATTAATTTTGTAAAATTATTACTATTGGCTTGTTGTTTAATTTATATATCATATTTTTATTTGTTTCAAATTATCTCTAATTTAAAAATAAAAATTAATTTAGAATCCATATAATAATAAATAGTTAAAATTTTGATAATTAATAATATTATAAATTAATTTACACTTTATTCTCGAATTAAATATAATTTTTTATTAATAATGGAGACTATAGATATCAATGATTTTTAATAATTTTAATTTAGTAAGTAATTAATTATTTTTATATTTAAATTTGATTGCTATGATTATCTTAAAGTGATAACATGATTTTTCGAAAACACTTATATAATGTGATCTCTTAAATCAATTGTAATTTGATTATACATATCACACAAAACATAATATACATAAATGACCTAAAAAACTTTATGGTTGAATATATTGATATTATTGTAGAAGAAGTTTACCCATAGAAAGAATTGATTTTATTTAAATTTACAATTTGGATCAAGGTAATGCAAACTAATAAAGTTGAGGCTCTTAACAAAATGATGTTAGAGATCTTATTCCTTTCTTTGAAGGTAAGAAAACCATTGAATACAAATGGATTTACATGATAAGACTTAAAGTTGATTATTTCTTTCAAAGATGAAGCTTGACTTGTGGCACATAGATTTACTTAAAATAAAAGGTATAAACTATTTGACATTTTTCACCAATTATAAATTTATATATATATATATATATATATATATATATATATATATATATATATATATATATATATATATATATATATATATATATATATATATATATATATATATATATATATATATAAATTAACATAGGCATTTGATCATGCCTTATTTTTTTTAAATAATAACCATTCATTTATTGTATTACATGTTTACCTGAATGATTCAATTATTGTTGAAAATAACCTATAGAAAATCGAGAATACAAGCATTTTCTTAATTAATAATTGAGAATTTGTGATGTCGAAACTTTAAAATACTTCTGTTTCTATTTTTCTCTAGCTCTATTGCAGCAATCAACATGTTCAAGGCATATATACTTATCAATCATACATTTCATAAGTAAACATTTTGAAATTGATTATAAGAAGTTCCAATCTGAGCTTTCTCATAAGATTTAAAACCATATTCACATGCATTCTGAAACTGCCGAACATGGATCATTATAATCATTCTCTGTTTGTTTGGTTTTTCATTGTCCCATGTTGAAACACCTGGAATTAACCACGAACCATTTCACTAACCAAAAAGATTAAAACTTTACACTCATGCTCCTTCCTTATTGGGAAACCTAGCCATTTCTTTCCCATACCTCATCACTTCATAGTTCATATCATCATGGGAATATAATATATAGTTATTTTTTAATGTATAGTTGTCACAAAACATAGTATTATATAAAGAGCCTTTTGGTTGGCGTGATCAATCTATATATGCAATCAATAATTACATTGATTCTTTGGGGATTTTCCCACTCTGCACTTAAATTTTGCATTCGTTACTGGAGACCTAGTTTATAATTTGAGTTATATTATATTATCTTGAAGGACTGAAATATAACAAAGACACATCTCCAAGAATATGGCTAGATGTTTTTGCAAGAAGAGCGCAAGAAATTTACACAAGAAAAGTGATTGGTTTTGGTCCCTGGAATCGCGAGGTTCAATCCATATTTAGCAGGGACAAAGCAGCTGAACCAATGAAAGTGCTTAATATAGAATTATACAAATTTAATATTAAATGCATATATAATGTTTGGAATTGTCAAAGGCATAACATGCCTAAAACTAAAATCACGCACTTGCTGCAATTGCTTGGAACATAGACGCTAATGACATCAATAATGTTTGAACTAAAATAAGGCATAAAGCATATATACTTTAAACTGCTTTAGCGGCGCATTAGATCTTTGTGTGACCTTTTGTGTGTATGAGGCTGTCTTGAGCAATAAGTGGCCAATATATTACTTCTTTAACGCAATTCCTTCCTTTTTTTTCCTCTTTTATTAAAGGAAGGGTACCTGCCATTATAGTTCCATGTGTTGCCCTTCAATTCGATCACTACCCTATTATGTGTAGAAATAAGGGCACCATGCATATTCCTTAAAAGATGGACAACAATAATACCACATTTAAATAGTTTATGATGCTGATATTTCAGAGCAAGAACCATTATACCTCAATCATCGACTTTCTCATTTACGAGAATCATACACATTATTATTGTTATCTGAAAAGCGAATATTTTTTAAAATATGCTTACTTAGTTTAAACAAATTCTAGTACTGTTAATTGATAGAAAAGTTTTGAACAGCTAATACCAAATTGCTGCAAATCAAACACTTAACTAACATTTGTATATAGCCGCCACTAATCGTGTTTATTGTTACTCAAAATTCTTTATCAGGAACTCCAACACCACCAACTTCTGCAACAAAGATCCTAGTTGAATAGTTAATTGTTTTGCTACTGTTTCTGTTGTGTCTTACATTAACCGAGCAAAGTTTAAGTACTAAGTTAAGCAAGGTACAAAACAATCTTGAAGACCCCGAATTTCAGTTAAGATCAAATCCACAGTATATATGAGAGACTTATAAATTTTCGGAATAAGAAAAATATTCCATTCTGTATCAATGAATGTGGATCACAACAGTTATAAAATTAATATATAATATATATATATATATATATATATATATATATATATATATATATATATAAAAGACTAAACTTTAGTGTAATTTCTTAGGTACTTTTTCATACTATAGAATTTTATCTAGATGATTTGTATAGTAAAATTAAAGTGTTAACGCGAATGATGAAAGTGAAACTTCATTTTGTTCGAGTACCACAAATATTATAATGAAATTCGATTCCAGTTTTGTCCATGTATATAGAGTACTTTGATGTTAGTCAACACCTACAGATACTAACCTTCTCTCTTTTAACCTAACTAATCTTCTATCCTTTCACCAGAAAAAGAATAAGTTTATTTTAATAATTTATAGCAATTATCGTTTACTAAATGCAAAATTATAAAAAGAATTATGGATTTTGATAAAAAGAATAATAATAGGAGAGATAATATAAAGAAATTTAAAAATGAACTTTTCTAAAGAAAAGGTGTTAATAACTAATATATAAAAGTAAGTGTTAATAACTTAGAGAAGATGTAAGAAATTTAAGAATAAAATCAATTATTACTTGTGAACCGCAAAAAGACATAGCTCTAGCTTTATAACTTAATAATTGCTATATAGTTAAAAAAAATTGTTGATATAATAATTTGAGTTTAATTTTTTTGTACTACTAGTATATAAGTTTTATACTATCAATTAATCATATATCATATTATATATACTCTGTAAGTAATAAAATAATAATTAGTAATTGGATGATAATACAGACTTCTTCAAAATATTAGCGAAGTAAATTAAATTTATATAATTTTAACAATATATATGATTAAAAATAAGTAGTTCTTTTTTTATTTAAATTACAGTAATGTGGCAACGAGACACCACTCCACTTTTTACCCTTCTAATGTTATGAAGAGAGAAGAATGTATAAATAACAGCCGATTTTAATGTTTAAAGTACAAATAACAGAACTTTTATTCATAATTTTACCCATAAACACCATAGTAATTTTCTTTGTATTTCTGTCGTTTATTATATCATATTACTTATCTTTATGTATCTTTCATGGTGTACACTGGCTTTTGATGTTTACAAAACTTTTACTATTTATTTTTTGTAAGCACTCACAAAAAAAGATTTATCTTTAACGGAAAACACAAGAATTTTTCTTCTAGATGCAGAATTGAAGATAGGGCATCGATTAAGGGATGTTGAATTGCGAGGATTGGAGAGTTAATAGATTTAGAATTACAAGATGCGTTGGTAACAACAATGAATAAATGGGTTTTGTAGTTGAGCTAGTTACATTGCATATGGGTGGAGAGATCATAAAGATAAAGTCTCAACACTTGTTTTTTATGCTCTCTCTCTCTCTCTCTCTTTTTCTCTTCTGTAAAAAATGTTTAAAATATTGAAGAATGGTCAGTGGGAGATAAACTCACATTTATTCCTCACATATACATGATGCAAGCAAATTCTCTTTAAGCTTCTATATAAACCCCTATCTTCCTCAACCTCTTCACACAACATCTCAAACCTTGTTATCTCTTCCTTTTACACATATTAAATGTGACAACCTTTTTGTTAAATCCACAGGAATTCTTTGTCTCCTTGTAACCCTTCTTACCCTTTTCAGAAACTGGAGGAGCCACTCAAATTTTCATAGATTCTGCACAAGTCAAAGGGTAAGGGAGGTGACAGAAGAGAGTGAGCACACATGGTGTTTCTTGCAAGATAAAGATTCATGCTTGAAGCTATGCGTGCTTACTCTCTATCTGTCACCCCACCACCCCCTTTTCATTTTCTATTTATATATATACTTGCTTGCGTCTTTGTTTATTTATTTTCTCTAGCTTTCCCTTTTTTGCTTGGACTAACCCTAAGTTGCAGCTATTAGGACCTCACTATCAGCCAAATAATATCAACACAACATCGATCTGATACATGTTTCAGGTATATGTGTTTCTCAGATTGTTCTTAATTAGTTCTTGCTTCTTAGCATGCTGACCTGCAGCACCTAGCTACTTCATCAAAACCTTATTTAACACCTGTCTACGAGGCAGGCATGTGCTTTGATACAGAATCTATTTTAACAATTATAATTATCTAACTCTAATTGCTTCATCAATGTTGTTGTTCTCAGTCAATATACTGTTATGATGAATAAGAGACCGAGTAATGATGATTAATTAATTAAAAGCATCTGGAAAACCTAGCTCGTCTTTTGATTCAATTCAGACAGTCAAGAAACGTGGTTTTTCTTTGATGACATTGCTTTGGGTGTATATATTCATTATCCATCTTTAAAAGAGATAACCGAAGATATATCTCAAGTTGGTATTCATGGAAAATATCTTTATATATCTTTTATCCTTAATTAGGGTTTTTTTAGATTTTCAAGGTTAAGAAAACTGATTTTCTGTAATTTCTTTCTCCTTCAGAATAGATTGCACTCTGATCACGAGTTTTAATTGATTTTTTGTAACTCAGGCAATCTAAGTAGGAACTTTTGGATCTTGAAAAGATGCTGGAATTGAGAAAATATCATGAACTTGGAAACAAGATAGATTTTGGGAGGAATTTCTTTCTGATATATCTACTGATTTTTCTATCGCATTAGCTTTAACATGATTCACCAAAGTAGAAGGAAAAAATAATTTAATGTAAGAGAAGGGGTATTTTTTGTACTGCCATAAACGATATTTTCCTTTTAATAAAAAACAAAACAGCCATGCTGGTTTTATGGGGATGAAAATCCCTTTTTTTTTCCCTTGTGAAAGGAAACAGAAAGATAAAACTATATATTGTTTTGTCATCTTTCTATGCACTCTAGGGTTTGCTGAAATATAAGTTTCCCACTCTCAGGTTGTGACAATCTTGTTGGTAAACTATGGATACTTATTGAACGGTGCGACAAACAATGATGTATTCCCTTTGTGAAGGGAAGAAAGAGTCTGGTCCATGCATTGCTTGATTTTCAAAGAAATGAGTTATGGCATGAATGTGTAAATGCTTTGGTCCATATTTGTTGCAGTTGTTCAAATTAAATTGGCTTCAATTTGAGATAAAACATTTTCAGTTGACTACACTCAAAGGTTCAAGTTCTTGAATTCCATGGAAATCCTCAGTTAAATTTTAGAATTATTCTCATCTATTGTCTGTAATATTAGTGATCATTGATTGAAAGTGAAAGGATAGAACAAGCTCATGTTTTATCAATATTTAATGCTTAAGATGATGTTTACATTTACAAATTTTAACTCATGTGGCATTATTTCATCTCATCTGCTTCAACTTTCAATTTCATCAAGAATTTGATTAAACAATTACTAAGCATTATTTAACTTGCAGAAAAAAATAAATAAGAATTATAAACATGTGCTATAAATTTTTATAGTATGAAATATGAATGGTCCCAATCCATACCCCACCGTTCCACCTTCACCAAAAGAAAAAGAATCATTTGATTAGATAGTATAAGGAATCATCAAAATTTCACATACATATTTTTAAGTTCAGTTTGATGTTCTCTTGGGAAGCCATTGCACCAAAATTGTGATATTCTTATCATATGTAAATATACTTTTATAATCTATATTATCTGTATATATGATGGAGGTTACTTAGTATATATATATATATATATATATATAGAGAGAGAGAGAGAGAGAGAAAGAAAGAAAATATATAAAAAGTGATAATTTCATTAGAGAATTAATTACAGTAATGAGAAGTTTTATCCATCTCTGAAAAGAATTTGATGGTTCACATGCAGGGTACTGTAAAGATAAATACTAAATGCAGTATAAGGTGTAGCTGTGGCAGATATAGAATGCTGAGAAGATATGGATGTTCATATTTCTTGAGGGTTTCTTTATAGGTTTTCTATGAGAATAAAAAATTAAAGGGATGGATTCAGGAGAGTCTGTCATAGAGTGGTCCTTCTTGTTTCAGAGGCTTTAGATGTATGAAGCAGGTGGGTTACTGCTTTAATTAATGGATTAATTTATTAAAATTTCACCATTAATCTTAATTAACATAACATCCCACCTGCACTCCATCAACTCATGACATGCTAAAAGCAAAAACAAAAGGGAGAGGCCAGACAGATACCAAATATTCCTATCACTAATTTCAAATATATTAGTTTTATTACATTTTTATATTCATTCTTTCTTATATCTTTCTTTATTAATATCTCATATTTTTTTCTCCATTCATTTTCCTCCAACCTTTGTAAAAAAAAGAAAATTTATTTGTAAAGGATAATTTTTAGCCCAACGTTAAATATCATGTATATTGTTATATATGTTGTTCTCAAAGGTTCAACATATTTGAGGTGAAGTTAGAAAATTAGAAAACATATAATTTAGTTTAAGTCAAAATTATCTTATATTCAATGCTATATATCTGTATGAAAAGTATTTACAATTTAACTATGTACATAATACAGAAAATGAACTAGATCTTCTAAAGATATAACAGTTTATGGATCATCAGTCTTAGCTGACAGAAACCATTTTAAAAGATAAAACATTAGAGATAGTATATAGAGTGTGGATGCAATTTTCTTTTACTTATTTGTATTACATTGCATATGTTTTTATCAACTACTACTTATGTGTGTTTATTTTTGCTTTCCTACTGGGAAGTTGTGTGAAATAATACATTGTTAGTATATGAAGAGCAGAAAATGCCTTTGCTATTTTTAGTAATAATATTTATTATTATTATTATTGAAAAAGTCTGATTAACTTTAAAATAGAAATTATCATTGAATATTATTTTTATGATTGTAATTTCCTGAATTAATTATAAGTTGCTTTATATTTTTTTATAATAATAACTTTTAAACTTATACTTTAATTTTTTTTTATAGATTGGTAATGTAAAAATCTATGCACAAAATTAACATTGAACTTAAAGATCGCATAATTAAATTTTCAATATATTTTTTTAACGAATACGTATAGTCGGTTATCATAGATCTTTGCAGAAACTAAATTTTTCATTTTTCTTTCCAATTTTAATGGTTTACAGAATTTGAAAAATGAAATGTTTTAAAAATATATAAAGTATTCATACTGTTATTTACTAAATAAGACAGTTCATATATAATTTTTAATATATATATATATATATATATATATATATATATATATATATATATAAATTCTTTTAACACAAGAGTTTTTATGTACTAACAAGAAATCCAATCCTATAATTTTTTTGCATTCCATATATTAGGAATTTTTTAAATGTAAAAAATGATGAAAATGGTTTGATTTTATTCGGGTGTGTAGAGATCATTCTCATATTATTATTAAGTGTCTTGCACAAATCTCAAATATATGAAACGCACAAAAATTACACCAATTTTTTTAATGTATAATGTTTCACTATACCTTGATAAAAAAAAAATAAACGTGTGTTTTTCTATACAATTTTAAAAATAAATTGTGGTTGTTGAATATAAAATTATGTAAAGGTAAATTTAGAAAAGATAACGATAACAAATTATAACACATAAGAAAAATACAAATTAATGACCAAAAATAACGATTGAATGAATATATAGTAATGTTTACTTGTATCACGACTGAAAATATTTATGGTTGTTTTAATCACCAAAATAATATTGTATTAGGCACAAAAATTTGTGAATTATCTATTTAATAATTAGTGACTCAAAAGTAACTAAAAATAATGTTTTAACTACCGAATTAAATATTATACCAGTACTGAAAATTTGTTACCCTAAAATATATTTACTGTAGAAATTAGTTACCAATGTTTTTTATCATTAAATATAATGTTTTAGTCACATAATTAACAACAAAAAATGTTTGTTCTCTAATCCACAAACTTTTCTTTTCATAAACTTGTATGAGATTTTTTTAAATAATTAAAAGAAAAGCTAAAATTGTAAATAGTTTGAGACAGAGGCAATACATATATGTATAAACACACTTTTTTAAAATGCACATTATATCATTAATAAAAAATTATTAGAAACAAATAATTCACAAATAAGAAGTGCCATTCATCAAATTTATAATTTTTAATAAACTTCAATTAAAAAGTGTTAGAAAATATAAGGATTTTCTCACAAATAAATATGCAAAAGGGTAACACACCAATAATTCACGGACAAAGTTATTATGGGTGTAGAAATATATTATTTCTAACATATAATGAACTTTTTCCAACACTAAAGAATGTGAGGCAATTTACATCTTTTATATCTTTGATTCGCTTGCCTAAACCACCAAATATGTTGTATGTAAAATAAAAAACTTTCTCAACTTCTTTTGAAAGATATTTGAAGAACATAGTTTTCACTAAAGGAAAATTACAAAGTAAATTTTTAATTCTGTTCCTGAACTTTCAAAATACACTGTTGTAGTTATATTAAAAAAACTAATACATTTTAAATTATTAAAATTAATGTTTATTAATATATTTTGAAGACTTTGGAGAGGATAACATAGAAAAAAAAACTTCACGAATGGTCCAAATTCAATGTGAAGTGAGTGTTTTGTGTTTTTTTTATTATTTGAAGTAGCTTTTATCATGATGTGTTTTTTAACTTAAAATTTAGTAATTGCGATTGTTTTACATGAATTATAGTTTATTTTTATCAAAATCTTAAATGTGATATTTACGGACAAATGATAAAATATTAATAATTCTCGATTGTCTAAATTATTAGAATTGAATTTGTTATTATTTATAGAAAAAAAATTAACTTGCAAAGTTAGTAAAAAAATTATGAATTAGGAGTATAAAATATTGAATAAATATTTTTTTTAAAAATACCAATCATATTTATATGATTCACAAAAATAGTAAATTTATATTATTATTAAAATAATATTTACTTTAAATATAGAGTAATTAATAATAATAATATTATTATTAAATTATAAAATTAATTATGATATATGAATATTGTTTCATGTAAGTTTGAATCATTCCAAATAAATATTACTATAACAAGTTTTATTGAATCATGTTTTTTTAGTATATCTATTGGGTAAAGATTTTATGATACAATCAAGGTGACCTTAAAAACGTATATTCGAACACAATGAAAGGGGTGAAATAGTTTAGAAGGAAGCTGCTAGCATTTGGGAGCTTTTGGGATTCTTTTTGAATTGTGAAGAGTTTGAATACAAAAATAGAAGAAAGCAGAAGGGAAAGGCATGATGCCACTTGTTTTCTTTTCCTTGGACTTATCCATTTTCTAACCCTTCTTTTCTTTTTCTTCTCTTTTTTATTTTGTTTTCTTCTCAAGTTTTAGTAGCTCTACAACGGAGTGGTCCTCTTAATCTAACTTTAGTACTTCCTAGGGGTTTTCTTTATTCATAACACGACACATAATAAGATAACATACAAACTTATATTAAAACATTATATTTTAAGATACGAATAAGATAAACATTATTTTTTTATTTAACATTTAGCTTTCTAATTTGTCTTTTTAACTTGTAATTCATTATTGACAGTTGCGAAAGAATTGTGAGGTGCAGAAAGTAAAAGCTCATTATATGTGGTGGAATTTGGCCCAACCAGAAACATTTGGGGAAAGCCAAGCCCATTCCTTACAGTTATTTTGTATTTTTGAACTCAAACCCTACGGAATCTTACCATGGTCAGGCTTAACGAGGAGGATAATCATATTATATAACCACTGTACAATTATATATATTTTATTTATGTTTATTATTATCATTATCTATATATAATATTTTATTATTAGAAAAATGTTGTCAAAAGAGTTGTTTAAAAATGTGATTGTAGAATTTACATTTTCCTATATGTTGGCCCTCAACTTTAACTTCAATCAAAATGTAAGATGTATATGGAAAAGGGAAATTATACTTTAACTTACTATTAAACACAAAAAAAATCTACTTAACAACTTCATCATAATAGTATAATAATATATAGTAATACTTTAAATTAAAAAATAGAAAAATTTGATTAAAATATTAAAACAGTTGATTTTTCGGTAATTATTTTCTTTTATGGATGGGTTAAGATATCAAAACGTAATGTATATTGTAGTGAGAATAGCTTACTTTCATTTAGAACAGGGTTTAAACTTCTCCGGCAGACACAGGAAACACGGGACAAACGAGAAAAAGGGTGGCAGGAACAGACCAAAATCATTTGTAACACAGATTATTTATTTGCCACAAAATTACAAATACGATTTAAAAGAAAACAAAAACAATGCATTTGAGACTTTCATCAGTACATGTAGGAGAGACCAAACAACACATTAATTTCACGTTATAGAACAAAACATCTGGTTACCAACAACAGAATACTAGGAAGAACAACAAGAGAAAAAAGGGTGCATGAACGGAAGGAGAAGAAGCAGCGGAAGCGTAGAAATAGTAATAGGGATAGGAAAAGTCATGCGGCGCTGAGACCACCGTAGGTAGGGGCTGTCCCAAACCTGAAGGTGGTGGGGGTGGTGGAGGAGCCCCTGAAGAATGTGACTGCGGTGGAGGTGGTGCTAGTTTGGGCTTGGAAGGAGGTGGTGGTGGTGAGAAATAGGAATTATAAGGTAGTGATGGTGACGGAGAGTGCGGAGGTGAAGGTGATGGTGTTAGGAGTGATGGAGGAGGGGGTGAACATATCACAGGACATGTGGAGCAGTCGCTGATGCAGAAAAGGGCACTTGAGGGATCTTCTACTTTCTCCTCCCATGTCACCCTGGTAAACAAAGCCAGCACAATGAAGGAAACCTTTATCCATGAAAACAGCTTTTTTGTAATGAACCCTGAATCGCTGATGTGACTCATTTGGACTGAAGCCGGGGAAGCTCCGAGAAACTGAGAAGGTATGGTGATAGAGTAGGTAGTGGTGGTGGTGGTGCTCATTTTTTTGTGATTTGCAAGGTTTGAAGAATCGGGTGACTTACAGAACTAACAAAGGTGGCTACTTCCTGTAACGAGAATGATTCTTTGGGGGAACTTGATGTCAGAATCTTTGTTGATGCTTCCTCTCTATGTCATCTAAATACCTGTTCAGTTTAAATACTACAAATATCAATTATATCATTATTTATTACTATTATTATTATTATGAATCACTCTTCTTTAAATAATTACATGATAATTACTTCATAAAAGATGATAGTTTATCGAGGGATTACTATGTTAATTGACAATAATACAAATTCGGACAATGTAATTCTGCACCTTTTCATTTTCCTGGTAAGGGCCAAAGCAATGCTTCTTTAGCAATAATCTCTCCCTTTTTCTTATACCAATTTCCAAACATAGTCCATCTCACTTTATGTCGATCTTATTATATATACTTTGCTTTGCAAGTGGAAATTCGAAGCCTCCTTTTTACTTGAAAAGTTCTTGCAAATTCTTATAAAAGCGTGGCATTATGACAACGCATGAACAAACTTCCTGCACATAATTCTTTGTTAAAAGAAATTGAAAAAGAATTTACACGGCAGACCCACTTCATTTTCCAACTCAGAATTTATATATAATTTGACCGTTTTCTGTTACAGTCAATTTTAACAGCAGCAATGTTCCTTTCTTGGGGTAGCATTACATTCCCCAACACCATCCAATATATTACTTCCTAGTTGGTGGAAAACATATCAATATAATTACAACACTGTTAAGAAATACAAAAAAATTACAACTGGAAAATATTGATGGCTTGTGTTTTGCTCCCTTCAGTTGCAATAGATCAACAATTTGAGTTGCATGGATTAAATTTTGGTTGTTTTTGTACATGACATATAAGTCAATGCACGAACCTAGACCCTATAGGACGTCTCTGAATCTGAGTATTGACTTCGCGGAGGTGTGGGGGAACGTGAGATACAGCTATAGATTATCATCACTGCTTGAAGAAAATTGATCATTCTGAGGAGGCAATTCAAGTCTGCTTAACCTGTTAAGCTCAGGCAAAATCTCCGTTGCAAGAATTGGTCTGTCCTTCTTGCTGAGTTGGGCACACTGCAATGCTAATTTGGCATATGACAGAGCCTCTTCCACCGGCCAATCTGTGATCACAGGGTCCAGCACTTCTTCAAACCTGCCCTTTTCAACTGCCTTCCTAACTAGGTGAGCAAGACCCATGGGAGGCTTGCCTGTGATTATCTGAAGTAGCATTATCCCCAGAGAATATATATCTGACTTTGTTGTTAGAATCCCCGATTGTTGATACTCGGGATCAATGTAACAAAAGGTTCCAGCAGCCGAAGTCATGTAAGATTGTGTCACAGAATTAGCTACTGAAGGAGGGACTAAACGTGCAAGACCAACATCACTGATTTTACTCACGTAATTCCTGTCCACGAGAATGTTAGATGGTTTGAGGTCTCGGTGCACGATGGGTTCTGGCTTGTTTTGGTGGAGGAAAAGGAGTGCAGTTGCTATCTCAGCAGATATTTCGAACCGTTTATTCCATGGAATTGGTTTGCTGTTGTTTTTCCGGAACAGTCTGTCTTCTAAGCTACCGTTATCCAGGTACTCATACACTAAGCATCCATGCTCCGGACATGCACCAAGGAGGAGGACCATATGCGGATGTCTAATGCAGCTTAGTACCTCAATCTGTGAATGCAATTAAGAAGGAAAAAAAGTATATATTGTTATAGTTGCATAAACATGATCTTGCATTGCATTACTAGTGTCTTGATAACTGAGTCATGGAAGGCAATGAAAAGTCTGTGGGTCCATCCTGAAATACACTATTAAATGCTTCTAATTAATTGAAAATAAGTATAAACTAACTTTCATACTACTTTATCAGGGGAATCCAATATCCTTAGTGGGGCCAAAGATGAGATATCGAGGGATTGACCACTTCTGATATGTTTCTTTAGAAGAATCTTAATCTAATCACATACTTCAGAGAGAAAGGATGCTATCAATCATGTCCGATAACTTCTATTTTCTATTAAAACTTTCCTTTCTTACTCTACTGTTGAAACTTCACAGAGTTTAAGGACAACACTTGCCAAAATTGAATAGAGAATTGGCATTAGAATTATGCAAAAGGTTCTTACTAGCCATATTATTGTGCATGGTAGATTCAACAGCATTATTATGCCAGGAACTTTTGCAAAAACATTTAAGAGTCATAGTTTTAAATATAGGAGTGAAAAATAGTGTAATTACCTCTTGGTTGAACTGCTTCATGCCCTGAGCGGCATCAGGCCTTAAAATTTTGATTGCAACGGGGGTGTGATCAAGGTGGCCTTTATACACAGGTCCGTATCCTCCTTCACCAATTTTGTTTGACGGGGAGAACTTTTCTGTGGCCATTTCAATCTCCTCTATGGTGTATCTTCTATACCGGGTATCATTTTGAGCCAACGTAGATAATGCTCGTTCTTTCTCTTCTGCCTCTGCCCTGGCCTTCTCCTCTGCATCCTTTCTTCTCTGTGCTTCCTGTTCAGCCCTCCTCCTAGCCTCCTCAGCTGCTTCCATTGCAGCTTTGGCTATAGCCTTTTCCTTTTCTGCAATTGCAAGAGCGGCCTCTTGAGACATCCTAACTACCTCAACCTTGCGATCCTCTTCCAGTTTCCATTGACGAATCTGTTCCGCCTGTTAGTTAACCAATCATACATTCAAGAGTCATTTCATAATTTTTCATTTGATATATAACCATAAAGAGTTAAAACCAGAACAACCTCCTCCACTGGCTTTCTCGGACTATATATGAAGCACCATGGTTAAGGATGAAACTTATTCTTATTAGTGAATGTGTTTGTCAGAAAGTAGAAAATCCCTCACGTAGCATTTTTTAAAAACTTTAAAGGGTGTACTTCCTCCCATCACATTTTCCTGTATATACAAACCTGGTTTTTGGCTGAGATTGCTTGCTTGCAAGCTGAGCTGTACATGTCCATAGTTTGCTTCAGTTCAAGCCTCAATCTTTTCATCTCGGCTTCTAGTTCTTTCTGTGATGAAGTAAATTAAATATTGGAATGTTAGGTTCATCTAACCATCTTTGTTCGGACAAAGATTGGTTCTTGTTCCACAGCAAAGCCAGTTAAATTCACAATCCGACTTTTTCAGATGCAATAACATTTTCTTTTACACACTTACTGCGGATTGAGGAGAATATGTCACGGGGATGGATTCTGATATACCAGAGTCAATTCTATTGAAATCCACCCCAAGCCATGAAATTTCTTTTTCATCCATTGACCAATTTCGTGGACGAGGGGGTATTTCAATGTGGTCTATTGATATAACATTTCCCGTACTCTTTGGTCTTTCTCTAGCCTGTATTATTCTCATTGGTTCTGCTGCTACTTCGTAAGTGCCCCTACTTCTAGGTAGTTGTCCCCTATTTGCATGTAACCAAACCAAAAATTATTAATTAAAAACATCTAATTGCACCAACTTTAAACGAAGATGATCTCAACAAAACACATATGTAACATAGATATCAAGTTGCTAGCTAAGTAACTTCCATTCTTGGCACCTTAATGGTCCTTCTCCTGGACTGGGCGGACTTGGCGGCACAGGAACTGGTTTCGGTGTAGTTAAACTTTTTGACAATGACCGTACCGCTGATCGAGCAGACATAATCTTCAATTTCGAAATTATGTAAACAGAGCAGAAATCCGGAGCTGATTTGATCATGGCTGTTGGTATATCCTGATACTGATAGGCTTTAAGTTTTTTGAGACTGCACGCCACAACATTGTCAAACAAAGTAATTCGTTACACAATATATATAGATAGATAGATATATGAAAAGGGGATAAACATATATAGGAACAAGTAGAAAATTAACGAAACCTTGACAAAGTGTTTTTGGCAGATGCACCGACCACGATACTATGTATGAGATTCCTGTTAGCAAACTCTAGAAGTCCTCTCACAACATCCGCATCATCAATTACGGCTTCTTTCATCATGACCTGAACGCACCAATCAGTACTACAGTGAGTGCAAGTTTCAAGTGCGATATATATAACCGAAAATCTCATTGACATTAATGCATACAGCTTTGCGAGTACAGATTCCGCGTAAGGAATTGAAAATATTGACTACATCGTCTTCGTCGGGTGGAAACACATTGGTGACATCTGCATGCATGCATGCACACGCAACATCAATAAAAAAGGGAAATCACAAGCTATCTTTGATCAATCAATTCCAATGATTATCATAAATGTTATATGACCACAAATATGTATATATGATATGATATGCGTGAATAAGAGGGTAGCTACGATGAGAAAAGTTTTTGTGCTTGACATGGACGGCAATGATGACGGGGTTGTCAAGATGATTAACGGCCCAACGGAAAGCGTGGGCACTGTTCTTGTCCTTGTCGACGGCTACCATTGTGACGTTCTGCGGCAGGGCGGCACCTGGGTATTGAAGAGACATGATTGCACGTTAAGGAAGGTGCCGCCGCCGGTTTGGTGTTTGGTCCACCAAACGCAGAAAGCCTTGATGGAACAAGGATAATGAAAGAGCTCCTCTGAACAGGAAACCCTTCCCAATTCCTCCTCCACCGTTCGTTCTTTTCTTTAATTTTGGCATTGCTTTGACCAACCCTTCACCAATTCCAAATGGAAATCAACCCAATTCATTTTTTTTTATTTATCTATCAAAGATTCATAGATATATGTTATAAATTCAGCTAAAAATATAAACTCATGAATACTTTTTTTTTTACTATAATTAATTCTAATAATTTAATTTAAAAAAACAATAGCTAATTTTTCACCAGTAGCACGTTTTTGTGGAGGATTTGTTTAAGAAAAGTTGCTGGTCCGTCAGACAGGTAAAGTGGGACAAGCTTGATCCAAATACAATTGATTGCTGACAAGGATATATTTTTTTTTAATAATAATATAGATTGAGACACATTTATTATATTTATATATATATATATAATTATGTGTTTCAAAGTATTATTTTTGTTTTATTTTTCTTTTTGGTTTAGAAAACTAGCCTTATAAAGTAATACCATATATTTTTAATTATATATATTTTGTGACAAAGATGCTTTTCGTTGTAATGATTAGTTAGTTTTATAATTACAACAAAACTCATCAATTTCCTGGAAAACGTTTAGTTGGCTAAGAAATAGAAGAAAACCTGAGTGTGCAAGAATATGTTTTTCTTGTTACACAAGCAATCATTTATCTTTTATTTTGTGTTTTCTTTTACAATAATATATTTGAAATATTTTCTTTATATTATAAATAAATACCTTTTGGAGATGAAAATGAAAAAAGAAATTGAAATGTAAACATTAACTATTCATCTTCAATTTTTGTCTATATATAAATTTAATTTAAACTTTGTTTTTTTTTTCTTTGAAATATTTATGGAGATGTGAAACACAATAGATCGGTCAAGTAAGCGTAATTGAAAATTAAAAATTGGTTAATATATCCTTGGATAGTCTTTAACTATGTTGAAAAAATTGCCAAAAAAATGCATGTGAATGGTTTGGGTCTGTTTTCTTTCTTCCTTTTTCACCTGATTTTCTGAAATTAAGGGTTCAGCATTCATGATTTGGAGCTTTTCATGGTATGAATTGGAGAGAGAAATAGTGAAAAGTAGTGTTAATTGTTGAATTAGCATGTCAAAATGGGACCCAAAGGAACGTCTGAATGTGCATGCATGCTCCAAACTATTCAACTCTTTCATGCAATGCCTTAACAGACGCAACACCAGAAGCCTCCAAGAACAAACAATTAATTTGCAAAAATAATTAGACGTTAACTTAGTTATTTAATAAATAAATGAAATTAATACTTTGATTAAATTTAAAATAACGTATATTAACATTTCTTACATTTTGTTAAATTACACATAATGATGTCACTATTAGCACATTAATATTTTAACAGTTTAGCACAAGATATCTGTCAACTACATTTTTACAATATTTACAAAAATAATTTGATAAAAAAAGGTGAGTATTAATAAAAAAGGTAGTTTTGAAACAAAATGTATAAAATTTTGACGATTTGTCAACTAATTAATATGTGTTTTTTTAAAGGTTATTTTAAAGGTTATAAAGAAATAGAAATAGAGAGAATGGATAAAAGAAAAAGGAGAGAAAACTAGGTGTGAAAATACAAAGTTATTTAGTTTAATAGAAATAAAAAAAAATGAAATGCAAATAAAATTATAAGGTAAACACGTTTATGGAAAATAATCATATTATCTTCTAGTATAATTTATTAGATAAATAATATTTGCCTATTATTGTTCACTTGAGGGAGAGAGTGATGAAGGAGATTTGAGAGGATTTGAAGATAATTTTTTTTAATATGTCACGTCAATCAAGTCCTACTCTAATTCTCACAAACTTTACTTCAAAATTCACTGTCACTCACCTCTAAATACACTGAAATAAACAAAAAAAAATTATCTTTAAATTCTCTCAAATCTCCTGAATCACTCTCTCCCAAATCCAGTGAACAAAACCTTAGACTAATAAGTTATAACAATCAATAATTGATCATATATATATATATATATATACAAATTTCATCATAAACAAAAGATGTATAATTGATTATATAGCTATTCAGAGTATACAATTAATTAATACAAAATATTTCAATTTATTTCTACTTAAGTATGAAATAAAGTGACCAAACAAGGTAAATGTAGTATAGAAAAATAGGGCACGTTTTTCTTTCTTTTCGCATTTTTTTTTATCAATTATTTTGTACATATCCGTGGATTTTATTTTATTTTTTTGTATTGTTCCAAGTAACCACAATTTAAAAAAAATAAAAAAATAAAAATTATCAATTCTCTTTTCTTTCATTTTTTTTCAAACATTTCATTTAAACTAAAATTAAGTTTGATCAGTAAGAATCCAGGAATATTACGTCAAAATATTTTAAAAAATACTCTTAAATATTTAGACTTAAACATTAACAATTTTAGATGATAGTATACATAAGACCAAAAATATATTAACAATTTTCCTGTGTGTCTGGGTTGCTTGCTGATCTTCAATTGTTGTTCTTCATATTCGCCAAAGGAATTGTTGTTCTTCATATTCGCCAAAGGAGGGGAGGTACCTGCAAAGATACTCCGACGCTCAAGTCAGGTATGAGTTATGGAGCTGAAGCTCAGAAGAGAGTAATTGGATACTGCTCTGAAATATTATTCAGGATCTCTAGAGCATAAAGAGAACGTACCTGGACTTGGGTCCTGTCACTGTATTTATAAGCAAAATAAAAATAACCACCTTACCTAAAAGTGTGGTTAGTGGCTTTGACTGATATTTTAACTGTCTAAAATATCTAAGATATTTATGTTATTACATAAATATCCTTACTACATAACATGCCCCCCAAGTCCGAGTTTAACCGTTCCGTTTTATGAACGTGGTAACTATATGACTTATGAGTTTGAGGGAGGCTGTCTTCGCTGTAATTAGAGAGCGTGTGCAAGTGAGGAATTTGATGGACCACAAGGAGGCGAAGATGAACGGCAAAAAGCTGGAGCAAATGAGGCCGAGCGCTCGTTGATGTGAATTGACGAGCGGCTCTTGAACGCTCGTTAAAATGGAATGTCCAGCGAAGTTTGGATGATCGTTGTTTGTCGACCGCTGAGGCCGAACGCTGATTGAGTGGACGCTCGTTAACAATTGAATGTCGACCGTTGAGGCCGAACGACTGAACGAGTGGACGCTCGTTGACAATTGAATGTCGAGCGTTGAGACCGAACGACGGACTGAGTGGACGCTCGTTGACATTTGTTTGTCGAGCGCTGAGGCTGAACGCTGATTGAGTGGACGCTCGTTAACATTTGAATGTCGACCGTTGAGGCCGAACGACTGAACGAGTGGACGCTCGTCGACAATTGAATGTCGACCGTTGAGGCCAAACGACTGAACGAGTGGACGCTCGTCGACAATTGAATGTCGAGCGCTGAGGCCGAACGCTGATGGAGTGGACGCTCGTTAACAATTGAATGGCGAGCGTTGAGGCAAACGACTGAACGAGTGGACGCTCGTTGGCAATTGAATGTCGAGCGTCGAGACCGAACGACGCACTGAGTGGACGCTCGTTGACATTTGTTTGTCGAGCGCTGAGGCCGAACGCTGATTGAGTGGACGCTCGTTAACAATTGAATGTCGAGCGTTGAGGCAAACGACTGAACGAGTGGACGCTCGTTGGCAATTGAATGTCGAGCGTCGAGACCGAACGACGGACTGAGTGGACGCTCGTTGACATTTGTTTGTCGAGCGCTGAGGCCGAACGCTGATTGAGTGGACGCTCGTTAACAATTGAATGTCGAGCGTTGAGGCGAACGACTGAACGAGTGGACGCTCGTTGGCAATTGAATGTCGAGCGTCGAGACCAAACGACGAACGCTTTTGATGTTGAACGACAGAATCTTTGAATAGTTGATGTTCTTGGGTGAACATAAGCTAGGCTACGGGGATGGTCCCCTAGGTTTGATGGTCTGGGTGTTCTAGGGCGAACATCTACCAGCGGGAGTGTGTCCCTTTGTTCAATGCACCTGGGTGTTCTAGGGCGAACATCTACCAGCGGGAGTGTATCCCTTTATGCACTTGGGTGTTCTTGGGCGAACATCTACCAGGTTGAGAGGTGCTTCAGGACGGACGGCTCTCAGGTGTCCGCTTTTATGTACAAGAGATGCTCATCTGCACTGTAAAAAATAATATTAAACATATAGGTGAGACCGTTCGGTCGAGTTGCAAACCTGGTGACCGAACGTTCATTAGGCCGAATGCTGGACGCTTGAGGCCGTACGTCAAAGAGATGAAGTGACCGAATGATTCCTGCGGAAGTAGCCGAACGTTAATGAAGTGATTGGCCGAACGGTTGCAGCAAAGATGCTGAACGCTAATGAGGCCGAATGCGGGAGCGCTCGTATTGAAGAATGGTCGAGCGGTAGAGACCGAACGTGAGGACGAGCGGTCCGCTGTTTTGATCTGAAAGGTGAGGACGAACGGTCTGCTGTTTGAACGTTCGTCCACATTGAGTGTCGAGCGTTATCGCTCGAATCCGAAGACGTGGACGAACGTTATTTATTCGAGTGGGCGAACGTTGAGAACCCGAGCTGACGAATGTTGGTGACCGAGTTGGCGAACGTAGAGGGCGTGGTGGACGAGCGTTGGGGATCGGGTGGACGAACGTCGGGGACAGTGTGAACGTTCGTCTCTAGAGCGTGAGCATTGTTTGTACGCTCAACACATACTTTGTTGAACGCTCGTACATATAGAGTGGTTGAGACTAAAGTGAGGCCGAACGGCCGATTGTCTTGGACGCTCGTACACATGAGTTGTCGAGCGCAAGGGACCGAATGTCGATGTTTAGCGGAGAGACGAACGCTCCAGGCCGAACGTCAATATCGTACGCGAGGCTGAGCTAGGGACGTTCCAGGACGAACGTCATTGACCGGTTGAATGTTCGTCCACAAGCATTGTCGAGCGTTCATGTCCGAAGGGCGAGGATGAACGGTCTTTATACGAGTGGCCGAACGCATAGGACAGAGTGGACGAGCGTTGTAGATCGAGTGGACGAGCGTGAGAATTGTTTGGACGCTCGACACGTACTTTGTTGAACGCTCGTACATATAGAGTATCGAGTGGTTGAAACTACCGTGAGGCCGAACAAGAGTATGGCCGAACGATTGAGTTTGTGAACGTTCGTTGATATGGTCGAGCGACGCTTGAACGCTCGTCACATGGCTTGTCGAGCGTTCGGATCCAACTGGCGAAGGCGAGCGGTCCGAGGACGAGCGGCTGATTGTATGAACGCTCGTCCAGAGGTCTTGTCGAGCGCTCCAGTCCGAAGGGCGAGGACAAGCGGTCCGAGGACGAATGGCGGGTCGAGCGCTCCAGTCCGAAGGGCGAGGACGAGCGGTCCGAGGACGAGCGGCTGATTGTATAAACGCTCGTCCAGTTGTTGGGGCCGACTGTTTGGACGCTCGTACATAGTGATTGTCGAGCGTCCTCGAAGCCAAAAGTCGAGGTCGAACACTGGAGTATTTGAGGAATGGAAATTGGGTTGGATGACGTGGAGGCAAAACTGAATGACGCGTGGGTTACGCGAGGGTTGCGGAAGATGTGGGGAATGGGTTTGACCAGAAACCCTACTTTTGCGCACCAGCTCTGTACGGCGGATGATGCGGGGGCTCAACCAAATGAATTGACCGCAGCAAGGGGTCGCAGGTTTAGGTTTGAATCTTACTCCTCAAGGCGGGTGAGGGTGGCGCCGGAGGCACTGGTGGTGCATTCCAGTCATCAGCGCTCGCACGGGCGAGGGACTTCCAAAACCTCTTATGCCTCCAAATTTCAGTCTGTGAAACCCTGCGCGACAAACCTTATCTGTCAAGTTTGATGCTGGGAAACCATGGCGGCGTCGATGTGTGGGAACGTCGATCAAGACGAAGGTTCTGCGGCGGAGTGTAATGAATTTGGGGATTTAGGGTTCTCTGTTCTCAGTCTCGATTTTCTCAGTCTCGATTCCTAAATCGGAGAGGAAACCCGTTTCAAAGAAAACGAAGGTGAGAACGGTACAACCGGTTTTAGGAAGCGCCGTTGACTGTAGGCAACGCTGGCAGCAAGCTCGGTAGCGGCAGGCAACGCAGTGATGGTGGGGATAGCTTGACAGAGAACGGTGACCCTGGTCGGCACGATGGAGGCAACTATGGAGGAGAGGTCGGAGGAGGACATAAAAGTCTTCGTAACAAAAGAGTTATCGTCTGTCCAGAGAGTCCTCCACTTGCTGACGCTGAGTTGTTGATGATGCTGGTGATTGAGCAGTGGTGATCGGAGTTTGGAATTGCACTTGGAACCGTTAAGGCACCGAGATCATTTTTCTTTTTCTCAGAATAATGCCAAATCACGATGTGTCAAAGGGTTGTTTCCTCTTCTTTCTTCTTTCCGCGGAATGACAAAGAAACGATGCCCCTAGATTGAATGGCAAAATTAAGTTGGAAAGAGCTTTGGTGGCATCACGCGTAGAGGAAGATGAGAGACGGCCTTGAAGTGGTGATTGGTCAGGCCGCGGTGGGTGGCGTTGGATTATTATAATGTTTCTCCTGGGGTGCAAGTAATTCTTTTTGAACCTGATGGTTGAATGAAGCCTGCTCTGATGTTTCACTGTAAGAAATCTCAATAATCAATATTGATATAAATAGTTGGCCTTTTTATCCGGTATGCATTAGTCACAGATGAGTTTATATGTTGAGATGATAATAATATTCCAAATAGTTTATAAAGATTATAAAATAAATAATAAAATGAATGGTTATCTGTAAAGCCGCATAAATTGGTTGATGTTGATGGTGTTAATCTGAAGTAGCGATGTCGAGACCGAGCGCCGTCTTGGCTCCTTGCAGTATCAATGGGATGACGCTCGGCCCCACGGTGGGCGCCAAAATGTTTCGGTGTACATTTTCCTGTGTGTCTGGGTTGCTTGCTGATCTTCAATTGTTGTTCTTCATATTCGCCAAAGGAATTGTTGTTCTTCATATTCGCCAAAGGAGGGGAGGTACCTGCAAAGATACTCCGACGCTCAAGTCAGGTATGAGTTATGGAGCTGAAGCTCAGAAGAGAGTAATTGGATACTGCTCTGAAATATTATTCAGGATCTCTAGAGCATAAAGAGAACGTACCTGGACTTGGGTCCTGTCACTGTATTTATAAGCAAAATAAAAATAACCACCTTACCTAAAAGTGTGGTTAGTGGCTTTGACTGATATTTTAACTGTCTAAAATATCTAAGGTATTTATGTTATTACATAAATATCCTTACTACATAACACTCTTAAATATTTAGACTTAAACATTAACAATTTTAGATGATAGTATACATAAGACCAAAAATATATTAAAAAGGTTATATAGTTTTTTCCTCTTTTCGAAATTACCTTAAGCACCCTTTACCTAACCCCCACCAAATCCAAATAAGAAGTGCCAATCCAATATAAAAAAACTGCCCCACTCCTAAATCGTGTTCACACTATTCTCCTCCCAGCTTGTCGCTCCCCTAGATTAATTAATTCACCGTTACACACATAATCCATCAATTTTCTATCGCTACCTTAAACAAAATTCAAAGTAAAATTTATATATTTTTTCTAATGTGACTGATTTGTGATTGACAGCAGATAGGTGTTAAATTAAAACTGAAAACAAAGTAAAGAGACCCAGATTATTAAATTCATGTATTCAAGTGAGTATGAACACATAATCCACCGTAACGTACGTGGAACACATCCATCTAAATGTTATTTTCTTGCATCCTTCGCACACACGATTAAGGTTGTTTTTCTTTAATTAATCAAGATATAATTGAGAAGATTGAATCGGCTTCAATCACCACCACCTATAGTACGTAATATTAAATTGGGATGACAGTGACATATGAAAGTTTTCAAATACCCGTTCACACGGAGGTTTATCCCACGTTAAAAACGCATGGTCGGAAAGAGGAAGAGTGGCAAAAAAAAGCAGCTTCAGTGTATCGTACGTGTGTAGATGAAGAGAAAGCCGCAACACTGTTCATTATTATCTGCACAAAAACTGCAGCAACTCTGAGAGACCCGTGAACGTGAATTCGTTCGGCGAGAAATGAAGGAACCCACGACAAAACGCCGTAAGAAGAACGATGAGGGGGCAACCCGTAAGACGAAGAAGAAGAGAGAACTGAAGGGTGTTCTCAGAACAATCGTGTTCATGGATGGAAAAGAGAAAGACGAAGAAGAAAAAGAAGAACGCGAAAAAATGAAGGGCATGATCGATGGTTACTACAGCGAGGTGGAAGAGACCAATCCGAGAAAGAGAAACAAGGTCGGCGGTGACTCGGTGAGTCACCGGCGAGTTTGGGTGAAGGAGCGTTCGGGGGCGTGGTGGGAGGAGTGTAACAAAGCCGAATTTCCGGAAGAAGAGTTCCGGAAAGCGTTCAGAATGGGAAGGGTGACTTTCGAAGCGATCTGCGAGGAGCTGAACTCTGTGATTGCGAAGGAGGACACGACGCTGCGAAACGCCATTCCGGTGAAGCAAAGGGTGGCGGTTTGTTTGTGGCGGTTGGCCACCGGCGACCCTCTGAGCGCGGTTTCGAAAAGGTTCGGTTTGGGGATATCCACTTGCCACAAACTGGTTCTTGAGGTTTGCGCTGCCATAAAGAGAGTGCTTATGCCAAAGTATTTGCAATGGCCTAATGCTGTTGTCTTGAGGGACATCAAGGGTGAGTTTGAGAACGTTTCTGGGATCCCCAACGTTGTGGGATCCATGTTCACTTCTCATGTTCCCATCATAGCTCCTAAGATGAGTGTCTCTGCTTACTTCAACAAGAGGCACACTGAGAGGAACCACAAGACTTCATATTCAGTGACTGTTCAGGGTGTTGTCGACCATAGAGGGGTTTTCACCGATGTATGCATTGGGTGGCCTGGTTCGATGGGTAATGAGCAGGTGTTGGAAAAGTCGGCACTTTTTCAGAGGGCTAATAATGGTGGACTTAATCTCAGTGGGGTTTGGATTGTTGGGGGTTCCGGGTACCCTTTGTTGGATTGGGTTCTGGTGCCTTATACGCAGCAGAATCTCACTTGGACGCAGCATGCTTTCAATGAGAAGATTGGGGGGGTTCGGAGGGTTGCTAAGGATGCATTTGGGAGGTTGAAAGGAAGGTGGGGTTGCTTGCGAAAGAGGACTGAGGTGAAGCTTCAAGATTTGCCTCTTGTGCTCGGGGCTTGTTGTGTTTTGCATAATATATGTGAGTTGAAGAATGAGGAAATGGATCCTGAGTTGTTGAAGATTGATGATGATGTTGTTGACGATGATGATGATGATTTGGTGGTGGAGCCAGAGGTTCCCTTGAGATCTGTTAGCTCCTTGAAGGCTAGGGATGCAATTGCTCATAACCTTTTGCACCATGGACTAGCTGGCACTTCTTTTCTTTGATTATAATTTAGAATTGAAAACTTAAGGTTCAGATCATGTATGTATAATTAATTCTTTTGGTTGTTTTTTAATTTAGACATATAGAATTCAATCAAGGCATTCATCATTGTTTGTAGAAGGGGCTTTGTAACTAAAAGGTATATTTGCCCCTCCCACAAATATTTGATCAATTGTAATCGTTGGTGCCAGGTTTTATCTATAAGATTCACGTACTTGAAAGATTCTAGTTCCTTTAACTATCTAAACGAGAGATAATTTAGTAAGTAAAATCATTCTTCTGTGCTGTATTTCTCAGCGATTTAATAAAAAAAACAGAATATTCTCATTTATATTATACCATCCATTGCTTGAAAACAGAACGAATGTACCTCCTGCATTAATTTCTGGAAGATAGGAAAATGATCCTTCGCAAACTATCAACCGCTTCACTGTCCAAGCGAAACATAAAGTCTTCATGGTTTATGCTTAAACTAGAACCATTCTGAGTAGCTCAGTTTTTTAAATGATGCAACCAGAGAACATTTTCACTGTCCAATATGGTTGTAAGAAAAGACCCGGTACAGAAACAGAACAGTTTTTGCTTGTTACAAGTGATGGTAGCTAATACTTCTATGATGTTCTCTAACCCTGAATCCACATCTATACTTCTTTATTTGTTTGTTATACTTTCTCATTCCTTAGTTGAGGCAAAGTACTAAAATGATTGAATCAAACTTTTGTATATGATATGCAAAAATATATACGTTGATAGGAATGTACAAGCTGTAAGTTCACCTTGTAGTTACAGTCTTCACTAATTTTTATTTGACTTATTCGAGTCTTTTTATTCAGAAAAAAGTAAATTAATGACATGTAATTATATACTGTATAAAAATGAACAAGAATCATGATTAGCACATGATAATCTTGTTATCCAGTTACTCTAATATCTTCCCCAACACACCCCTTTGGGTGTGAAGAAAAGAAGTGCATGGCAAACACGTCGGCTTTGCATATTTAATTGATGGCTGACACGAATTAAGGGTTTTATATGTTTGTGTGGTATTATTATAGTATAGGGATGGAAGTTAGTTGTTTCTTTGCGTTCACACTTAAGATTGACATGGTAAGCCAACAGTGACAGAAAAGAAAAGAGAAAAAAAGGAAATGAAAGGTTTGATTGGACCACATTGTTTTGAAAACTTAGCAGAAAGGTTAATATATTGAAAGGCAAAACTTTGTGATGTGAGATGTCGGTGCACACAGACACAACTCTTAATGAATTTGATGGGAAACAAGTCGCTTTTACACACTCAACACAGCACGACACGAAATAACACTCTCACCCTCAAATACTGTTTCTGAATTAGATGGATACGGTCACTTTCACTCTCACCGCCAACTTCGGAACATTTTACTCTATACTTGCAATAGTGATCAAACACAACTTTTATAAATATGGAAAGACACGACATTAGTAAAATTTAAGTATAATTACATAAAAATTTAACATCATTTTTAATTTAAAATTTTAAAATGATGATTTATTTTTATTTAATATAAAATTTAGATTTATACTTAAGTTCTTAACAATAAATTTCAGACAATCGCCTCTGCTCAAGCCATTTCTACTCTAACTTTGCTTTTCTTCCACTCTCGTCATCAATGCTATTGAAACCTCTTCTATAAGAATCAATCTGAATGTTTCTTATATTAATTGCTTTACTCAAAAGTAAAATGTTCTTAATTTTGAACTATTTTCTAATATCAATGAAATACATTAACGTGGAAGCTTTTTTAAAAGTCTAATTTTATTTTTTACCGGAAACATTTTTGAAACTTTACTTAGATCATTCAGATATGTCAACGCAATGCTAATAAAAATATTAATAATAAATAAGATTAAATGAATAAAAACTATTACAGATATTTTAACAATAGAAATACATCTCATTAATATTAGGAATTGCAAAGAGTGAAAAAAAGAAAAACACTTATAAAATTTAGTTCTTATAGTTTTTATTTATGTTAAGATGGATTGCCGTGTATATCACCTCTGAAGTGAGGTGAGTATAAATTTTAATTCAAAATAGAGAAGTATGGTATATTTTAGACAATTTTATTTATTTAAAATCTATTTGTTAAACTAATATTCATATATTTTAAGTGATACTTACTTTTAAATATTTATATACAAACAAATTTAAATATTGCATTAGTTAAACTATAGTACTATCAATCTAATTATATTACACCAATAAGCAAAACTAAATTTGAATTTTTCCTTTTTGCAACAAGATCCAAAGTCCAAAAAAAATAAATAGAAATAACGATACTACAATTGATTTCCATAATCCATAAACCAGAAAGATTTCTTACAGAAATACAAAGCTTGCTCTATTCAAACAAAGATACAGCGCACAGGTAGCGGACATAATACCACATCAACAATGATCATCACAGGAATAAGCTTTCTCCGTTGGCAGTCAGTTACCTGCACCAAAACTACAAACTCATAATGCCCAACTTACTACAGGGCAATATGACAAGAAAGATGTGGCTAACAAGGTTTTCAAGCTCAACAGTTTACATAAATTTGTAAGGCACAAAAAACTCGTAATAATTCACTTAATACGGTAATAATATTAAAAAAGTTATTAGAGTATCCAAAAGTAATCTAATATGACCAATTTCAGATATCTATAGTGGGAATAGCTTAGAGTACAATGAATGCAACAGCAGATAACAAATTCAAATTGAATGGATAAATTCACAAATTACAACATTTGTTAATAGCAGGGGCATAAACAGAACATAACTTATTCTTCCCATGCTCCGGAATACTTATATAAAGGTGGATGCTAGGTTCAACTCATTGCTGCATTGACAACTAGGTTCGATGCGGAAAACAGTGAGGGATTCATTCAAACTAGGAGCATGAGATATAGCTGTTACGGATTGTTCAGGCTAGGACACAGCTGTTGTGGTGCTCATGAAACTTGGGATTTAACTCATGAAATCATGATGAGTGTTTACATTTGTATGCAAGGAGGTCAATTTGACTGGCCTAAAAGTCATTTCTTCAAAATATTTGGGTGATGTCACATGAGCTTTGCAAGACAGCTCAATACCCCCCCACCCCCAACAACAGTGTAACTTTAGAGATCCAGAATGCAGTTGAAAGAGTGCCTAATATATTCTAGGGCCGTGCATCCCATAACTCATTTTCTAGATTGTCAAACTACATAATCTACCCGAAACTTATGATGAGCTAGTAAGTGTAAACTCAGCTGATGGCAGTTTACATAATACAAAAATAAAGAAACCTTTGTACCCTTGTGCCAGAAGGCTTCTTGCTATAAGAAGGTTTACCTAATACAAAAAAAAAAAATTAAAAACGTATCATAGTATCCGAACACTGTTTAATCTAAGAACCAACGTTTCTGTAATGTGGATAACTTAAAATAAGTTTGAGCAACCAAAAAGCCAAGAATCAATAATTCAAAAATTACAAGACATATCATAAGAACAGAATAAGGGAAGTTAAAAATTTAAAAACACAACGTGAGAGGTTTGAAATTGAAAAAACAGAATGTTAGTTAGAAATAGAACCAGAGCTTTCAAGGGACTGCTCACAACAGGTTCACTTCATAAAAGACCTGTCATTAATGACAGATTGACAGAAGACCTTGGGTTCACCATGATGGGTTGAGTGACAATTGCTTGCTTTGATGAGTAGGTATATACTTTTTGTTCAATCCTACTATTTGAAACTTTGGATGTGTATGTAATGAAGAATTAACCAACCGTTTGGACGCTTAAATGGGGGTAAGATAATGGAGATGTAGAGAAAATAAAATTATTCTATTCCTTCACTTATCCAAACTGCGACCCTATTTCCATTGGGTCCTAAAAAATGCTCCCAACAAAGAGTTCCAATTTTTTTTCTCACTACATCCGTTCCTTTTCTGTTCTAAAACATTTCTTTAAACAGCTCTAATTGTTTTTTTCAAAGTCATGTTTGCTAACTTATGCTACCTAGGAAAGGCAGGTTTCTTGTATTCAATAAACAGTTTAATTAAACTTTCATAGACACTGGTGATAGGAAGAAAACAGTTTTCAACCAGCACTTGTAATATTATGAAAGGAAATTTGTGGCAAAATGATGAGACAAATTTGGGGCGGTATGAAGTCTCTTCAACCAAAAATTGCATTTAGTCGAAGCACAATGTTCCGTGGCTGTTTCAAGGGAGTTGCCATGTGTGATTTTGCCATGTAGCAGAGCTTTCCGGGTTTATTGTTTTTGGTTACTTTTCGTTGGACGAAGTCTTTCCTTCCAGCCTAAATGCATTTCTCTGTGTTTTAACGTCATACACATGAAGTTACGAGTAAGACCCCAACCACATACGAGAGTGTATTTTTGTGACTACATTAATGAGTTGTAGATCAAGAAACTTGTAACAAGAAAGAGATGAACTCAAGGCCATTCTACAATGAGAGCAAGAAAGGAACTAAAGGCAACCACTTGATGAAGCAGGAAAACATGCAAACACCAATGAAACATTAATGACAAATGACTCAATCTTGCCTAAAGCACAGGTATGGACATTCAACTCCGTAAACACCACAAATGGGTAAAACAACAATAGACCTACTCACATTTAAAGCTCTGTCAACTAATCCTGTAACTTGACATCCTACTGAAGAATGCAATGACCATTGCCTTGGTCCCTTCTTAAACCTGATGCGTACAGCCACAGTTTCTATTTCTTAAACAGCATATCAACTGTACAAATATATATATATATATATATATATATATATATATATATATATAAATGTTTTAAAAATGCATATCAACAAAACTAAAAGCTAAGTGCTGATAGAAAAAAAAAACAATAAAAAGCTAAGCAATGAAGTTATACAATTGATGTCTGAATCACCTTACTCTCCACAAGTTACTGAGAAGTAACACCACTGTCTTGAACAATGCCTTCAGCTTGTAAGAAACCAATCAGATGCTTATCTTCCAAATGTTGCTGCCAAAAGTTACAATTAAATTTTCACGAAAAGTTGCATGGATCAAAAGCGTGTAAGTAACTAAGTGAAGACCTACAGAAAGGCACTCCCGGTATTTCTGCCACTCAGAAACGCAATCTTGTTTGTCCCAGTGACCCTTCATGAATTTCTCGGCGTACCACCTTGGAAATTGGAATTAGGGTTTGAGGAAAACCAGAGGGGGGGAACAAATTAGGGACAAGAAAGTTTAGGAATGCAACCTGTTGAAGCAATTGTGGTATGCGTCACGAAGTGTGGCACAAAGAGAGGTTGAAGATAAAGATTTGGAGGCTTTCTTCTCCCTCATCTCATGGAAGTACCAATGGCTGCTGGCTGCTGGCTGCTGGCTGCCAACCCTGTTCCTGTCACAAAGATTGGAGCTTTCAGATTAAAGAACGGTTCCACACCTGTATGTGTTCTGTAGTCAGTGTGTCATACTACACTTCAACATATCATAAGGTTTCAATTCTCAACCTTCTGCAACTTTTTTTGTTTTTGAAAATAAGAGGCAAAGACACTCTACTTTCTTGTTCAAGTTTCTAGCTTTAATTTTTGTCATGGTAAGTTTCGCAATAGTAAAAAGGCAAATAAAATGTAATTTTTAATGTTTATTAAATAACTTATTACATACACTTATCAAATACTTTTAATTCTATCAATTAGTTTTTAAGTTTTCATCATTTTAGTCATTAACTTTTTAAATAAATAAGTTTCAACTGGTGTATAAATTCAAATTGAGAGTGTCTGTCCAAATATTAGAATGGATGGAATTTTAGGTGTTACTAGAAAAAAATTACGAGCTATATGTAGTTTGTAAAAAAAAAATCAATTAAAAATTTCTAACATTTTAGTATATAATACATAAAAAAAGACAAATAAATCGGTGAATTCTATTATTTAGCTTCTGCTTGTATCTATAAAAATCATATTATGGATATCTACTCAATTTGAAAAAACCACATGAAAAATACGAAGAATGACGAAAGGAGATTTTTCCTCGAAAAGATTTTTCGCGAAACATAGAGTGGATTAAAAAACAAAACTAATATATATCTATTTTACTATTTTATAATAAATTAAAAACCTAAATATTAATAAAATATTTCAATAATAATTAATTTTACAAAATAATAGACTATGATATATTAATACTTAGTATTACAAAAGATAAACTATAAATATTTATAAATTTTTAATAAATATATTATTAATATTTTATTAATATATACTTATGTTTTAATTAAATAAAAATAATTTGATTTAATATTTTATTAATATATGTTTTATGTTATAATATTTTTGTAAATTAATTAATTTTAATATTTTTTGATTTTGAAATATAACTTTTTCTTATTTATTAATTTTTTCAGTGATTTTTTATTCTAATTTAAATTGTTTAATTCTAATTTGTATTTTGAAAAGTATTGTTTATACCAAATATTTTTTAAATTTTATTTTATAAATTATTTTTTAAATATATTAATATATAAAAAATTATCATTCAAATTTAGTCTCTAATCCAAACACAATATTAAGTTATTGTATAATGACATATTTTAAGTTTGAATTCTTTAAAAAGTACATTTAATATTAAAAATAGTGTCCATATAGAAAGACAAGTTCTATGAAATTGTCCAAATTCGAATTAATAATAATAGTTTTATTTTTAATAATAAAATTAATAATAAGTTTGAGCGTTAGTTCAAGTTCCTCAAGCACAATATAAGTTTGCCAAATAGTTTAAGTCACTATTTTAATTCAATCAGTTAAAACATATTTTAATTCAGTAAAATGCAGATTATGATAGTTTGAACTGGCATAATTATGAATAATTTAGCTTCAAATTATTATTTTTTTCATTTTCATTTCAACGGAACAGAACCAGGAACAATCTCTATAAATACCCCATTTAACCTCAGTTTCCACTCCCAGCATCATCATACAAGCGTGAATTTCTGAGTGACAACAGAAGAAAGAGAGAATGGATCAGTTCAAAGGACAACCTCGTCTTCCAAAATTCGCCGTTCCCAAACGGTACGACATTAGGCTCAAGCCCGACCTCATCTCGCACCGTTTTGCTGGATCGGTCGCCGTCAATCTCGACATCATCGCCCCCACCTCTTTCATCGTTCTTAATGCTGCCGAACTCTCCGTCACCGCCGACTCCGTTTCATTCACCATTGGAGATTCTTCCACGGTTCTCTCTATTATCTTCCCTTGACACCTTGTTATAAATATTTATTTCTCTAGTACATTCAAGATTCATAACTATGCAGCTATTTTATCCATATCTGACAACCTCGTATTATGTTGTGTCCCTCTGTGTGGAGGGTTGTTGCTGATGTAGAACCAACGGATGTTGTCTGTACAGGTTTTTAAGCCTTCGCGAATTGAGTTGGTTGAAAATGATGAGATTCTGGTTCTGGAGTTCCCACAGGAAATACCAGTTGGACTGGGTGTATTGACTATTGTGTTTGAAGGAATCTTGAACGATAGAATGAAAGGGTTCTACAGAAGGTATGTGTTATTGTGGTTTGTTTTGCTTGATATTATACAAGCTGAAGTACTTGAATTCTGGTTGAGGCTGCATTTTGATCGTGATTCTCTGTTATTAAATTTCTTGGCTATCAGTGTATATAGGTGATTTCAAAACCCTAAGGTGTTTAAAAATGTTTGACTAAATTACTTTGCCACTGAGATGTAGTCGGATTACACGCGGTATCCCTTTTTTTATCCCTAAACTAACACCTTAATTATTTGATAAACATTACAATGGAACTCTTTATACATTACGCTAATTTCCTTAATTGTTTAAAAGCGTTACATTGTGTACCTATCAGGAATGTTATTGTAAACCTTAGAAAAGACGGTATCGTTTGCTGTCTGAAAAAGAAGAAAGTAGAAGGTAAAATGAAATGAACTTCTCCCATGATCTAAAATTAACTATGTACTTAACCGTTGTAAAAACTCTTTCATGTAACTTTTAAAAAGCTGTAGTGCATAAGAATATCTTAATGCACGGCAGAAACTCAATTCGTTTTATCATTTTATTTTATTTTTCATCATAGAAGTATTTACGAACAGATTTACCCAAACAGGATCCTAGATCGCCTTACTATTTTTATGAGGACATAGATGGATGTCTTATTCGAGTTTTTGTTTTTAAATTAATTTATATGGATACTTTTTATATGTAGTACCTATGAATATAATGGTGAGAAGAAGACTATGGCAGTTACACAGTTTGAACCGGCTGATGCCAGGCGGTGCTTTCCTTGTTGGGATGAACCTGCTTGCAAGGTTTGAATACCTGTCTCCTTCTCTTCCCTTCTAAATGAACCTTCTGTCAGAACTCACAAGGCTAAAATATTTATTGTTGCAACGGTGCAAGCCAAACACTTCAAATAATAACGTTTTGAGTTCATGTCTTGGGTGGTAAGGGCTACGAGGATGGACAAGTCTGGATGGATTTTGGTATTCAACTTGTTTTGACGAACTTATTTCTTCACGTTGTTTGTTTAATCTTGTAGGCTACTTTCAAGATCACATTGGATGTGCCTTCAGAGCTTGTTGCTCTTTCCAACATGCCAGTTGCTGAAGAAATAACAAATGGAAATCTAAAAACAGTTTCATATGAAGAATCACCAATCATGTCTACATACTTGGTTGCTGTTGTCGTTGGTTTGTTTGATTATGTGGAAGATCACACCTCTGACGGTAAAAGCATGTTTTCTCTTTACATTTTAGGTTTTAGTTGTTTATTACCTTCCCGCTCATAATTGAATTCGACATCTCTACAGGTGTCAAAGTCCGAGTGTATGGTCAAGTTGGTAAGGCAAACCAGGGGAAATTTGCGCTTGATGTGGCTGTGAAAACTTTGGAACTTTACAAAAAGTATGGAACCGTTACAATATTGGCTTCTTAGACAGAAAATTCATTGCAAATAATCCAAGACATCATTTATTTTCAATTTCCATTTTATGGGTGCAAATCATTATCATTATAATATAAGTTGACAACCATTTAGCCAAGTAATTTGTGATGGTGTCCTTCTTAAAACTTGAAAGATCTATTAACTCTTAGAAAGATTTGGAATAAAAACTCTCCTCCAAAAAGCACGGGAGTCTTCTGCCATGTAGAAAACAAATAAGAAACTAATGAGTAAAATGAAAATCAAATGGATAAGGTGAGGGATAAGGAAGGACACGCCAACTTGAAGTGATTCAAGGATAGGTGCACGATTCACCACTTAAACAAACTTTCCAAGCTAAGAATCTAAGCTAAGGGTGTCAAACTCTCAAGGGTGTTTTGTATAAAGGAAAAGCCTTCTATTTATAGGTTTAGAAGGCAGGTTACCAAGAAGGTTAAGAGAAGCAAAACAAACCAAGGGTGATGAATTCCATGGTTGCCGAGCATCCCTTTCAATGGATGAGTGAGAAGTGGCAACTTTTTCATAAATGAGGTGATTAAGTTCATAAGCTAGCTTAACTATCAAGTAGTTAAGTTATGTTTGATAAGCACTTGACTCTAGAATATGGTTGATGCTTTAGAAGGAACATCTCCAACATATTTAAGACAGAATTTCTCATTTTACAAAAGATCTTTTGTTCTCTCTAATCTCTTCTTCAGTTTCCTTGGGTCTTTCTATTTTTATGTATTGACTGTCAGTCACATTATCTTTCTTGATTTATCAGTTTATACGGGCAACATAAGTGGCTAATAATTAATTTACATGTTAATCTTCATGCCACTGTTTATCATTCATTACTCGACTAACTGATAATTTAATAGTTACTTCGCTACTCCTTACTCTCTGCCAAAATTGGATATGATTGCGATCCCTGATTTTGCTGCTGGAGCCATGGAGAATTATGGTTTGGTTACATATCGGGAGACTGCTTTGCTATATGATGAGCAGCATTCTGCGGCTGCAAACAAACAGAGGGTACTCTTCTTAACCATGAAGTTTGTCGTTAGTCTTGTTTACTTGGGGCTTCCTAATCTTAATTTCAAAACTACTTATTTTATTATAACTGAAGGACAAAATGTTTTTTTACTGTTAAGGTTGCAACTGTCGTAGCTCACGAACTAGCTCACCAGTGGTTTGGCAATCTTGTTACAATGGAGTGGTGGACACATTTATGGCTGAATGAAGGTTTTGCAACATGGGTGAGAGTTGTACTTATTAGGATAAAAAATATTCCCAATATCTCAATAATTATTAGGAAAAAAAATATTTTTATAATCTTCCTATTATTTTCAACTTGTTTTTATTTTCTTTTTTAAAGGTTTTGATCGTTACATTTGTGTAATTGTTTTCAACAAAATAATTCTTTATTTTCTTACATAGTTGAAGTGTAAGTTGTGTGGATCATACATCCAAAAATTTATTCCATTGCAGAGCTGGTGTTTGGTTTACTGACCTTTATTTCATTTTTTTTAACATTATAACTAGTTAACTAGTTGATATTTTAAATCCTCTTCTCTTCTTTTGGGATGGTCAGGTGAGCTATTTAGCAACCGATAGCTTGTTTCCTGAGTGGAAAATATGGTCTCAATTTCTTCATGAATCCACTGAGGGTCTTAGGTTGGATGGACTTGCAGAATCCCACCCAATTGAGGTATTGTTTGATGGTCAAGTTTTTTGTGGGTTTGGTCTGTCTCAGATAACAAATTTGGCTAATTTTATATGACTCTGTGATTTCATGAATATTAATTAAATGTAACTATAATTATTTGTTATATAATACTAAACATATATATATATATATATATATATATATATATTATTAAAGTATAACTAAATTGAACTTATATTTTTTTCTTGGGTTAAAATGTTCACACCATGTTATCAGTCTTTAGTGCATTTTAAATTTTTAACTTATGCAAATTATGTTTGAAGGTGGATATAAATCATGCTTGTGAGATTGATGAAATATTTGATGCAATAAGTTATAGAAAAGGTGCATCTGTTATTAGGATGCTACAAAGCTATCTCGGTGCTGAATGCTTTCAGGTTAGTACTTGGTCCCTTTCGTATTCAATGTCAAATTTGATGGGATAAAACAGTGAACTCTTCATGTAAGCATAATAAAATATATTTATCATCTAGTGCATCAGTAAACTATTGTTGGGGGTAGAGTTCTGTCTCAACTAAATTGACTTTGGTTTTTGTACTTTTAAATTAGGTAGGTTGTACAGTTTAGTTTGTGGTACATAAATTGGAGGTATTTTATATGTAATTCACTGTTACAGGCACTTTATATATTATCTTATGGCTTTTAAGAAGTTTGGATTCTAAAAATCCTTGTAAATGTGATTGAGTTATATATCATGCATTCATGCTATTACATTGTTTTTTCCTGTGACCAGAGGTCGCTGGCTTCATATATAAAAAAATATGCTTGCTCAAATGCTAAGACTGAGGATCTCTGGGCTGCACTTGAGGCAGAATCTGGTGAACCTGTGAACAAGTTAATGAACTCATGGACAAAGCAGATGGGATATCCTGTTGTATCTGTTAAAGTCAATGAGCAGAAATTGGAATTTGATCAGGTTTCATTGCATCTTGACCTTTCATTTGATTTTTATACGATTATGTTATGAGAAAAAATCCATCATATCTCATGTGTAAGCTTTGTACATTTATTGACAGTCACAATTCTTGTCAAGCGGTGCTCAAGGAGAAGGCCAATGGATTGTTCCAGTAACATTATGCTCTGGCACTTATGAGGTCCGCAAGAGTTTCCTCTTGCAAACAAAATCTGATGCACATGACGTCAAAGACTTCATTGGTACCGCAGACATAAGTGTAAATTATTGGATCAAACTAAATGTGGATCAGGCTGGTTTTTACAGGGTGAAATACGATGAGGTGCTTGCTGCTAAACTTAGATATGCAGTAGAGAAGCAACTCTTATCTCCCTCAGACCGATTTGGTAAATTAAATAGTCACTTGAAAATTTATTTCCAATGGTAGTAAAGGAAAAGATTGATAACTTGCGAGTTATTTACTTTGATAGGCGTTCTGGATGATGCATTTGCACTTTGTATGGCTCGCCAAGAATCATTAACGTCCTTGATTAACTTGATGGGATCATACAGAGAGGAAGTTGATTATACCGTGCTGTCTAACCTAATAACTGTAATATTATAATCCAAATCATGTTCATTCCTTACGTAGGCTATATATGTTGAATGTAACTCCAATACTTTTGTTTGACAGATAACTCTTAAAGTTGAACGCATTGCAGCCGATGCTGTACCTCAATTGCTAGATTATTTCAGGCAGTTCTTTATTGGTCTTCTCCAGCACTGTGCTGAGTAAGTTGCTGAATGCATGATCCTGGGAAGAAGATAGTGTTAGTGTTTCTGTTAATAAGAATTTATAGACTACGTATAATTTCTATAGCTTTGCATGGTGATTGGAAAGTCATCTGCTAGAATCATGTTTGTATGTGGTAATGTGGCTGGTACTCACACTGGGGGATAAAGGTATTGGAAGATCTGGAATTTGGATGACCTAAATAAGATAACATTGGCTATGCACTTTTTGTAGTAGTTTTTATTAGATCTTGGCTTCTACTTATCTCATATTGGCATTGCCTTGCAGGAGGCTTGGTTGGGAGCCTAAACCAGGAGAAAGTCATCTAGATGCAATGTTGAGAGGAGAAATATTGACTGCTCTTGCTTTGCTTGGTCATGATTTAACACTGGAAGAAGCAAGCGAGCGTTTTCAAGCATTCTTAGAGGACAGGAATACACCACTTCTCCCGCCTGATACAAGAAAGGTTGGCCGCATCTTCATTTTAATGTATGAAATCTCCCTATGGACTCTTCTGCTGATTATTAGTGTGAAATGTTGGCAGGCAGCATATGTAGCTGTAATGCAAGGGGCAAGCAAATCTAATCGATCCGGTTATGAATCCCTTTTGAAAGTATATAGAGAAACTGACCTAAGCCAGGAGAAAACACGAATTCTTGGTAATGAAATATCTTCTCTGAGAGCATAAACTAGCTTCTGGGTCTTGATACTAATATTTTCTACAATTGTAGGCTCTCTGTCATCTTCACGTGATCCAGATCTAATTCTTGAAGCTCTTAACTTTATGTTGTCATCTGAGGTAACCTTTTTTCTGATATTTTGAAGTCAGAATGCGCATACTCACATTATCAGCTGATTATTTTTTTGGTCTGCGCAATGTATATTAAAATGTTAACTTGCGATGTTGTTATATGATGTTAAGGTTCGGAGCCAGGATGCCGTTTTTGGACTTGCTGTTAATAGAGAAGGACGAGATGTAGCTTGGGCATGGCTTAAGGTATAAACAACCCAGAACTAGTACTTAAACACATTAAATTTTGTATTTGTTAGTTGTCCTTAGCAATGTCATTTTTTGTCAATTGATGTACAACGATTATATTTGATTTTGACGAAAAAAAACAAAAATTCTGATTGAGATCACGAGTTCATGAAACAAACGTACACTTTTCTTTTAAACCCTTTCCCCCATTCTTTTATGATATTCTCAATGTTCTCAATGTTATGCAGGAAAATTGGGAACACCTCATAAAAACATATGGTTCAGGATTTCTGATAACCCGCTTTGTCAGTGCAGTTGTCTCACCGGTTCGTCTCATAAAAACCCTCTTCAACCTGCTTTGTCCCATTGATACTCGAGTTTCCCTCTGGAATGTTTATCTATAATTCTCCATTTTTTATTGTTGGTGCAGTTTGCATCCTTTGAGAAGGCCAAGGAGGTAGAAGAATTCTTTGCTAGCCATGCTACGCCTTCCATTGCAAGAACTTTAAGGCAGAGCCTTGAGCGGGTTAATATCAACGCAAACTGGGTTGAGAGTATTCGGAAGGAAGACAGCCTTACTGATGCTGTGAGGGAACTGGCATACAGAAAATATTAGTATTGCTGTCTTTTCTGAACATGTTACTAAAACTTTCTTCACTCAGTCAACCTTACTGTCTTTGCTGAGGATGAACCTCGCGAGTTGCCTCACCTAGGAATAAAAATAGACTCAATATGTCATTTCGTGGGTTTAAATATATCAATTGTGTCCTTTTTAAATGTGGGTTTTTTTGTTATTTAAAAGTGGCCTATTTTACTCCAGTTACCATAATTAATGTGACATAGATTGTCACAATATTGTTGACTGGTTTTTATACACCTCGCATAGCTTTGAAGCATTTGCCTGTCCTACCATGTCTCGTAGATTAGGGTACTGCTTGTGGGGTGTGCAGAGATAACTAGAAGATGAGCTATGCTAGAATTTTTAATGTGGGAAATTTGACAAAAGTTCCATGTCATGTGGCTCCACCTAGTTGCTAATTACACCAGTTATCTGCTTAGCAAAGGACCAGCCATAAAGTAATCTGATTTCATACATAATTTAATCTTATTTAAACACTGTTACTGTGTGTGTGTAATTGTAAACGTGTATGTCTTTGTTTGTCGAAGATTAAGAGACTATAGACGTTAGTTGGAACACAATGATGAGTTCAATAACTATTTTATTTCTTTTTTCAGAATGTAGTAATATGTATATGACTCTTCTTTATAAGGCACTCGTAGATTTTTATCAAGAAAATAACTAGACACTAATTTAAAGAAAAAATGAAGTGTTCCATTTTTACAAACTATTCACAAGTTCCATAGCTTTGGGTCTACTAGTCCGATCATGATTTTTCTACCCTCAAGTCCCGATTCGAACCCTTGCCACCGTGTGGTTCGTAGTCACGTACTCTAATCCTTTGAGTTACAGGCTCCATCTCGTCATCTCCACTGTATATTTGTTCCCTGGAGTATCGCTCTATAACTGTGCGTTCTGAGATGTGAAGGATGTGTTCTGATGAATGGTGCGCTCTGAGGTGTGAAGGGGGAGATAAAGGAAAAATTAATTAGACACTAATTTAAGAAAAAAATGAAGTGTTAGAACATTAATGTTCAGATGAATATTTGAAATTATGAATATTCAATTTTAATTCTTTAAGAACATTTTACTCCTGTAAAAAAATCATTTTATGATACTATCTTTTATATTTTCTTTAACATTTAAATTCTTTGTAGAAATTAAAGTTACAAATTTTAACTTCAACCTTGCTCTGACGGATAACAAGTTATTTGTTTAATAATAATCATGATAATACATTTTAATCAAGAAAACTTTTAATTCTTATAAATATTTCTATTCTTAATTTCTTAGTTGGTGGTTTTCTGTATTATTTTGATTTTTAGCAAATTAAACATTTTAGAGGTGCAAAACAAAGTTGGAGAATGCAACAACCTTGCCCCTGGCGGCTCAGAAGTCATTTTCTTCCAGTTTTATTTTGTTGCAAAAGAAGAAAGCAGCACACAGGCAGACACGTAGGACCTAAAGTCTGTCCTAGTGCTCGCAGCAATCTGAATCAGAACTCCAATGTTTGGATATTTATGTTTCATAAATCACAGCCATGAAAAAGGAAAATATCTTTAAAATGGCAACCTGAATGGTTGAATGAATATAAATAAATATCTTAAAAGTTGATCAATCTACAGTGATCTTTTTAAGAAAAGAAGAATGTGACAAGGTCTAATAGTGTTTGATAAGAAGCCACATTCCTAAGTATATTACTCAACCATGGACAAGAACAGTTATACCATCAAATACCAAAAATGCAAATAAAAATAGAAATATATAACTGGGATTTTTCTTAAGCAACTTTGTCCATAACTGTCCCCACCATCATCATGATTGCAGTACAACCACTGGAACTGAGTCATCATAAACCAACACCACCGACATAAACAGAGAGAATGCTTTGCCACATTACTATAAGGGTAAAGAACAATGCCAATTAACTACTACCTTTTTTTATAAACAACACAGGTTAAAACAATATGAAGTGAATACCTCACAGAGCCTTTGTTCTCGGAGGCATAATAATGAATACAATATGGTGACAGATAAACATGGAACTGGTCTCCTATACCAAACCTAAAAAAGCAGCAAAGATTTACATGGCCCCAATGTGGCAGTATACAAGGAGACTCTGAATCAGTTGAGTGATCTAGGGGGGAGAGAGGTGGATGTATTGTACAGGGTGCTATTCTGATGATGCCCATATGAAAAATTTATGGGCAAAAAAAACCTATATTCGATCATAATTCAGCTTTTCATATCTTCTAACACCCAGGTGCAGTTGAAGAAACAGTCACGTCTTGCTCTTAAATTTTCTCTGAGCTTTCAAATCCACCACAATCACAGAGATGTTGTCTTTGCTTCCTTTCTGAAGGGCGCGATTTGAGAGGTACTCTGCAGCTGCTTGTGCAGCAGGATCAATTCCTTCTCCCCGTTCTGAGGGCAGTGGCAGCCCATTTTTCTTGTGCCAGAGAAGTATGCGCCGCCGAGCAATGTCGCACACCTCTTCGTTTGTCATGACATCCCACAGGCCGTCACTGGCCAGAATGAGGCAGTCATCGTCTTTGGCACGAGGAACAAACATCACCTCAGGGTCTGGAATAATCCATGGCTTCAAATACCTATCACCTGTATAATTATCAAGCCAACAGTAAACAAAAACCGCTTTCGACAAAAACTTTTCAAGGACATGCAACTTCACTGCACAAGTACACACTAGAGCCACAACAGATTATCAAACCTACACGCACAAAGAATGCAACCAAGACAAAAAAATGAAAACAAAGCATAACCATATTTAGTGTCCATAGTAACCATTTTCATATTACCCCATATGAAACTTGTCAAGTAAATTTATGAATAAACAATTTTTTTAGAAGTACACAAATCTGGGGGCAAAAAAAGGCTCAGCTTGAGGACAGTTCCCTTCACATTCCCTTTCTTTTCAACAAAACCTTTCAATTTTGAAACTCCCCAGGGAGATTGCTTTCTCGGCATCGTTTCCCATGTAATATAACTTGTCCAAACAAAGTCTGCTAAACTTTATAGGGTGAATCGTTGAATGTTGAAAGATATTCTTGGCATAAGAGTTGTGTACATTCATTGTAACTTTTATTCTAAGTAAAAACAAAGACACAAAATGTTATCCCTAATTGCATGCTTTTTGCATAAGAAAAACTTTTAATTAAGGAATTACACAGTTACAAGAATAAGTGAGAGTACGTGCCTAACAACTTTAAAAAGAATAAGTAAGCATTTAACTTTAAACTTGAGTTTCAGAGACGAAAATAGTATTTTCACTTTATAAGAATGAGAGTACGTTACAACTTTAGCAAGGACTGGGAACATGACTCAGAAGTAATGATGAGAAAATTAATGATGTTATAGAAGATAAAAACATAGCTGAATGAAAAAGGATATTGAAGGTTTGTGATTTTAATGTCTATCAAGCTTAGAGGAAAGTATAATAATTATTATGTATTGAATGTTCGACTTTAAAGGACCCATGAGAGAAAAGGTGAGAACAGATATGCGAGGGGTAATATGAATCTCTCTGACCACACAAGAAAAGCCGTAATACAAAATAATTGTACACAAAAAGATGACAGAAAATCGGTTAAGACAGTTGGAAATCGTACAAAGGTTACTATATGCACCAGCGAGGAGGGTAAATTGCAGGACTTTTAGTCCTGTGAAAAAGAAGACCACTAAATCCTCCAATAATATCTTCTGAATTACTAAATGCAGAAAGAATTGAATGCATTTTACATTTCTAAGGTATGAAATGTATTTACCTTTTCAATTAATACTTATTTTATAGAAAATTAGTAAGGATTAGTAGGAAAACATAACATTACTCACGTGATCAGCATCATAAGGAAATGAAAAGACTACACCATCTTCGTAATAACACCATTTCTATCAGAGATAAGAGTGCAGATATGAAGAATGCAACCAATGTTCCTTTTTCCATTCACACACTAAGTTACCGATATGTGCATTGAGAAAAATTCCTTGTCAGCCATGCTCACCAAAAAAACCACCAAGTAACCAAAATCATTACACCACAGGAAATAAAATTAAACTTCTGATTAAGCTCATACCAATTGACCTTGACATTGCGAGAACACCAAAAACTCGGTGACCATTCCATTGTATCACCCTGCCTCCAGCTGCCTCAATTCTTGCATATTCATCAGGTCGATTTGGCTATCATACAACAATCAAACATAAATTTCTTCTATTTAGTTAAAATTCTTTCGAAAGGAGACAACTACAATTTGAGGTAGCTTACTTTATGGTCAACTGATAGGGCCATGGGTTCTTTGCCACGACACAGAACCGCTCTTGAATCACCACAGTTTGAAACTACAATATGAGATGAACATATAACAGCAACAACAGCAGTTGATCCAACAGTTTCTGGGGCAACAGGATCAGTATTAACATCCCCTCCAACTTCAGAATCAACCTTTAAAAAGCAACTGGTGAAGGCTTTTTTCCACAGATCTCGACAATCATCCCTGGTGCTTTCAACTAAAAGACCTTCTCTGACAGATTCTATTTCCTCTGCCAAGGCTAAATGCATGCGCTCGCGGCAATAATTTGCCACCTAAAAGTAAACAAGCTACGTGTGAAGAATGCTCAATGGTTGGACATTAGAACACGTAAAAAGCAAAATAAAACTTTACCTGAGAACCACCATGGCCATCATAGACTCCAAAGAAATGTATTGTCTGCTCCCTGAAACATTGGTCTATGCCATCAGGTACCCTATCACCGGTTAGCATTTGAATAGGAATTTTCAAAAATCTAGGTACAGTTGCAAGTGCATCTTCCATCTCAGGTCTTTTTCCACACACAGATGTAAATCCCCAAAGTGGGGTACAATCTAATTCAAAAACACTTCTACCAACTGTTCCACTCACAGATCTTTCTAGAGTTAGTTGATGAAGAACACCTGTAGTAGGCTCTGGGACAGATATAACTCCTGTCTCTTCTCCAACGCTAACTGCTACATCTGCGACTACATTTGACACACCCAAATCAGTAGCCCTGGCAGCAATTTTCACAGTGTTGATGCTTTTCTCTATTTCTATGGAACTTCTTGTTCCTAAATCTGCAGAAATCTCAGAACCGATGAACTCATCTCCACAAAAACTACTATTCTCGCTGGCTACTGAAAGAGAACTATCAATAATTGGATCACCTTCTAGCGATATCAAATCATCATCCTCAATTTCTGGGGTTAAAACTTCTTCACCGACAACCAAAGAGTTTATATTTTGGGACACCATACCCAACATCGGAATTTCTTCTACTCTTCCCTTTTCTGGAGGTGTGACTGCTGCACTACCAACTTCCTCCCCAAGACAATTACTGTCCAGATCCTCATCAGCAATAAAAGTATCAGTAGAAACCTTGGTTATAGAATTGGATAACAACCCTGCCTCTGTCATCAGCTTAATTCTGGACACATCCATGTGAGTAGTAATGGTTGGCTTATCACACACTGAATTACCTACTCTCAATGGCACTGCAACCGTGGTTGACATCTCCTCCATCAAAATCCTTATCTATGTAGTACAAAAAGTTACCCTCCCACCCTACTGATATCCCACAGCCTGTCATATTTGAACTAAATTATCATCGTCTTTTATGAGTGAAAACGATCCTGGAATGACAAACGTGGATGTAAAAAAACCATTTCCCATGTCTAAGAAGCCCAGAGACGGAGGCAAATTCAACCTATGCAAATCATGGAATAGTTAAAAGGTGGCGAAAGTGAAATGGGGATAGTCAGATCTGGTCAACAACAATGGATCCGAAATTCCATTTGCGGAAATTTCAATCGAAATTAGCTAAAATACACCCTTTTTCAACTATTATCATATTATTTTCTAGATTCTTCTCTGTCTACCTTCGTCAACTCTGGTGAGAAAGAATCAGCCGAAACTTGAAAAAAAACAAACTTTATCTGCAAAAAACAAAAAAGATTAAAACCCACCAAAATAAAAGAAAAAGAGAGAAGGAACAAAGCTAACACTCATTATCTCTACACACAAGAAATATTGAGTAAAAGAAAAGGGTCATGAGAAAGAACCCCAGGAAAAGCAAAGTCTCAGGAATCACAAGGAAGCCCTCAAAAGATAACACCCTTTTTTCACACTACCGCATGAGTTGCCTGGATCTGAGGCAACACAACTCAACCTCGTCCAATAATAATAATGATAAAATGAAAGAAAGAAAGAAAAAAGGTAAAAGAAATAAAGAAGAAAAAGAGATTCATTACCTAATTTTGTCAACCATGTAGAGTCTCCTTTCGTACTTCCTTCCTTGGTTTGTTTTCTCTTCTCACTGCCTCATCTTCTGACTGTGACAGCAGAGAACCATGATGGAAGAAGGAAGAAAGAATCAAGGGAAAAAATAAAAGCATGGACTTTCCTTAATCGAAACCATTTAAGTAAATAAAAATGAACAGCTTTACTGGGTGTGATATAGATATAATAAGCATACCTGAGTGTGTTGGGGTGTGTGTTGGAAGCGCGAGAAAGGGAGTGGAGAAGAAAGAAAGAAAATGACCAAAATTTAAGCAAAAAAAGAAAGTTTTAATGAAAGAAAAATGGACTTAAAAGAGAAAGAGGAGACATAGAAAAAAGAGAAGTAAGGTGTTGTGTTGGGTTTTGTGTGAGAGAAGACAATGGAGTTGGACAGATGTCAAATCTTGAAGAGCATATTAAAGCATCTCCACCCATCCTTTCCTCCGTTCCCAACCTGGCTTCACTTTTCACCATTCTATCTAATCTTGCATTTATTTTAAAGCCTTGAATCTCATTATTTTCCTCTATTTTATTCATTTAATTTCCTCATTTTTTTTTCTTCCATCAAATTTCAATTTTCATCGACTTTTAATTAATTTAGTTCTTTTTAATAACAATTTTTAAATCTTTAATAAAAGATGAATAATGTGTAAGGTTATATCAATTTAGTATTTTTAAATAATACCAGTATTAATATTACGTGTAATTGTTTTATATTTAATTAAATTTTCAATTCAATTTCAATTTATTTCGTTTCAAATTGATAGAATTGAGTATAAGACAGTAAGATTCATGATAACTTAACACATACTATTAATATTAACTTATCACATCACATGATATAATATTAATTTAACTGACACATAGATTAATGATCATTAAAAAATCGAATTAAAAAAAATTATGGTTTTATTAAAAAATAAAATAAAATTAAACAAACTTCACAAAGTAGAAAGCAAATTTCTATTTAAACCATTTTATAACTTCTTATCCCCGAAAGAAATCATGGTGACACATTTCTTTTTATTTCAAATGCAGTAAATTTTATATAAAGAGATTCTTTACTGCTAAAATATACAACAATTTTATTTTAGATCTCTTTTTTTCTTACATAATATATTATAGATGTTGATATTTACTTTTTTTATATTTAACATGTTAATAGGATCTTTCAAATTTATAATAATGTGAATTTTCATATTTATTGAATAAGTAAGTATCAATTCATGATTTTAATTTGTAAATTACCATTGGAACATTTTATTATAAGAGTATAACATGTTTTCTTTTAAACTTTTTTTACTGTCTCGTCGTTTTAAAAGTTTAACTTGAAAACATTTATTATTATAATTTAAAAAAAGAAACATTTTCTTATATTTATTGTCATTGTCCTATAGCAGACTCTAAAACAATCAGATATTGTAATACTCAAATCTTAAATTTATAATTTGAGTATGACCCTATAATAAAAATGATGTTAAAATGTAAATATATTTCAATTGGAAAAAAAAAGTTAAAACTTCGTACTTAAAAGATTTGATTGGTGTAATTAGAATCTAAAAGTATTATATCTAGTCTCAAAATAAAATTACAATTAATTACTTTTCTAATAATATATTTTTTAAACATTAAATGTATTTGCTACTAAATTATTTGAAATATGATTTTCCGAATATTGAAGATTCACATACTACATTACTACATTTAGGTATGCCAAAATTCGAAAAAACAGTTCTCAATCATTACTAACTGAGAATAAACAATGTAATTATTATTTATATATTTAAAAATTTCGGAAAAAAATCTTTAAAATGTTATTAATTGAAAAAGGTTTAGTATGACTTGGTAATATAATTGAAAAAAGATATTTGCCGCAAATTTAATTTTGTCTATATGGATATAAGGAACGTTAATGAAATATAACTAATACGATCTTATTATATTTATTTTATTAACTGAATTTTAAAATTCACGAAGAGTTGAGAAAGAGTCGTAAGTTATTTAATTTTTGTGATTTGATTTAATAGTTAAAATAATATTGAAAGGTACAATATAAAAATATATTGAATACAATTCTCGTTAACAAAATTATAATTAAAATTAACTTTGAAAATCATAATAAAATGAGTGTCAATACTGTACCTATATCAGTGGTCTTGAGTCAATTCGATAAAAAGTTAATTTAACTCACACATTAAACCGAATATATATAAATAAAAACCTATTATATTACCAAATGACCATTTTAGTTTGAAAGTTTTAAATTGAAGGAAATTGAGTTAAAAAATATGGAATGCCGAAAGAGTGAGTGTGGAAAAGGCTGTGTTTTATAATCAATCATTGAAGTTGTTTGTGACGTATGATCATCTGGGCCTCAATGAAGTCAGCATTTGGGATACAGAAAAATGCTATGAATTATAATCTTAAAATATTATCACATGCTCGCGGAAATTAGTTTACTTTGGGTGTAGAATTAAAAGTATGTAAATAATTTTCTGTTATTTGTTCTGCTATTTTTTTTTTGTTACTATATTTAGTAGTTACTTTCAAAGTTTTATAATAAATAACGACTAGATGGGTCACATCATTTTCACCACTGTTATTTTCGGATTTATTTTTTATTGTTTAGTTTCAGAAAAAATTATCATTTTAAAGATAATAATGTCTCTAATTGAGATATCTTAAAAAAAATCATATATTATTTTTTTTCTGGAATTTGTGCTTGTTTGTCTAATTTTGCTTATTTATCAATTATAACTTTAATAAAATTCATAGTTGGCTTCACAAGGATAAAAACATATGGTAAACAATTAAGTTATAAAATTTGTGATTTGATTTGATTAATGTTTCATCAGGATTAGATTTCATGAATTAAATATTACAAAAATTATATATAGTATATCTCAATCTCCTCCATACATTTACATTTAAAACATATTAGTCCTAATATCTTAGCAACTAGTTATAAATCAATATGTCAAACTGTTAATCTCTGAGTCAAGTTAACATACAATTTGCATTAAGATTAGGTGTTTAGAATGACTAAATGATTGAGTTTATCCCTAGATTCCATATCACATGGTTGTTCTATCTATGTTCAAATTCTAATTCATTTCGCAATGATTAAATATTTTCGACATCATGATATTCCATCATACAAAATTATAATCAAGATAGAACATACGAACATGACGAGATTATATTATACAAGAAGATTTACATCAATTTAAATCCATTACATCCAATCCTAATGAAATAGGAGTTTAAGTGCTCCTATGCATCTAAAATATACAAGATTGGTGGAAATTGATGATTGCACGAAGTCTTGATGCCTTAGAGTTGTCTCTAACTGAAAATATGAGTTCTCTTGTGTTCCCATACTTCAGAACTACTTCCTCTCATTAGTTCACTACATAATAATCACCTTCAAAAATTCACCTCTCGTTGAGTGAGAGAACACATTCGCTAAGCGAAAAATCAACTTTTGATTTGCTCTTAACTCCTTTGTCTCGTTGAGTGAGTATTTTTATTCTTCATCGAGTGAATGGATCATGACTGAGTGAAAAGGATACTGATAGGAAATTTCAAAACTCTTCAAATCTTCATTTTCTTGCAAAATATTCTACAAAAAGATAAAATAACATTTAATTTGAACTAAACAAAAAAATATAACATCTTCTCACAAGGAAAACACCAAATACATGAATAAATACAAATCTAAGGTAAGAAATAAACATGAATTATAAGTATTAATCACACTTATCATATATGTCTATGATATCTCCACATCGTCGTCACCGGGTCATCGTTCAAGTATAGGTGTCGTCCAAGCAGAGCTTGATATCTGTAAATTATGTTACGACACCTATTCAAGCTCCTAATAAAGGTTTGATCGAGGACCAAAGTCAGGAAGAGGCCATAGGAGAAAGGAGCGACCATATAGTTGGGAAAATTCGCGTTGACATCGTTACCGAAATTTTAAGGTATAATTAGGTGGCACATGAAGTTCGTGAATAGGTTACTCGCTTCAAATGGGATAATAATTTAGTGAATCTCCATGCTTCTGCCTATTTGATATTGGAAAATGTTATCTATTAAGAGTTGATTATGATCAACCTATTCATAACCCAATTCTATTTAATTTAAATTACTAACATGATTAATCAAATGATTAATTGATTTTGACCATAACTAATCAATATTTTCCAAGGTCCTATATATTTTAAAAGTTTAACAAAAAAAACAATATCCTTTCAACATTTTCATTGGAAAGTGTTCATTGCAAAAAGATGAGACAATAAACTTTTCGTCATATATAATGTGTTTGTTTTTGGTTGTTTGAAAGGGATGTCTCACAAATGAAATGAGAGCCTCACAACCCACCATTACTTTAGTCATCCACGAATTAATACACACGCACCTAGTAATTTTTTTTTTCATTATCTATAGCATTTAATATAATATAATTTTTATGTGTCTACTCATTTAAAAATTGTTATTGCCGAGTATTTGTTATCATAGTATTTATCAAGTTGTAACATAAAACATTCCATCCATTAAAATTATAAGTGTGTTTTTTCATTCCTACGATGTAATATTGAAATTGATTATAAACAAGAATGAATTTTTTTAAAAACTTTTTTCTCAAAATAAAGTTAAATTCTTTATTTTTATGAAATCCTCACTTATTACGTAAGGGCAGAAGCATTTGAAGACAATCATGCTGAAGATGATAATATTACTTCGAAGATTGTATCTCATTTCTTAATCACCAGAAAATCGTAAAATAGGGCAGACATTTTTTCTCAAGAAAAGAAAATGAGAATCAATCACAATGGATAAACAGAGCAGAAAATGGTTGGCCATGGGCTTGAAGGCCAATCCTTAGTGGTGTGTTAGAGATTAAGAAAATGTTGGTATTCATTCAATTCAAGCATTAGCCAGTGAGAAGGACAATTGAGGTAGACGTCACTAAGTGCACTTTTCAACATAAAATTGATTTAGGTAAAAGGGTAAGCAACCGAGCACCTAAAGACAATAGCAGGATCCAATGCCATGCATTGTCTTTGTTTCAATAGTTTAATTTTGCTATCTTCCAATAAATGTACACATCACATCGAATAATTTTCAGGATGCTTTAATGGTTCCTCAGGAATTTGACCATAACTAACATTAAACCAGCAACTGCCACTAGAGAAGGCAAGTCTTCCACAGCCAACCTGGGCAGCCAGGACAGGAGCACTCAATCGCACAACTTTCAGTTCCTAAGTTGAAAATTCAAATACACACATGGTGTTTACCCTACAAGCTTTGACAATGTTGTTCAACTACTTGCTGTACACACTGTTCTTGCAAATGGCATAGGAATTACGGTTCCATAATACATGTTCTTGGCCAATATTTAAAGCCAAAGCAAGTACACAAAATCTCAACACGGTGGACTTCAATTTGCACAAAGTTATGGTAACATGGGATCTCCAGAAGATGCAAGCATTTGTAAACTTGTTTCTTCAGCTGCCCGTTTAGAAGCATACTCTTGCATGGAATCACCTGCAAATAATTATTAGATCATTAATCTTGTCAACTTTAATTAACTACTAGGTTGGTCTGGCTCCTCTTTAAGTTTCGTTCAAACTGTTTCATGCCAGACCCAATTCAGTGCTTCTAAACTTAATTTTTTTTTGAACTAGTGTTCGTCCTTGGGTCCTTCATGCAATACCGTTTCGATCCCTATATCCTATGTCAGCGTAGTATTCAGGAACACTAAAACTAGTTTGACCCAGCATATTCAACAGTTAACTATTTTGAAATGATTGCGAAAATTCAGCTTGATATGCACACGTACATTGAGAAAGAAGACAAGCAGGCTAACTTCCAAGAAAATAACTAGGAATTGTTCTCATGGCCACAGAAGGTAATCACTAGACATACCAAAAGATTGACGAAGCCCTTCTTTTACAGCATCGAAGTTCTTGTAAGTGTAACCAACGAAGCTTAGATCTTTGGTAGTTAGCATCTGTAGGAATTAGGTGGATGTTGAAATATTAAATTATGCCATTTTGTCTAACTATAATAGCAAGGTGTATCACAGATACTTTGAAACAAAAAAATACGCTAGTCAACGATCTATTAAATGTCATCATCTTACATTCTAAAAGAAAAGGACGGAAGAAGAATAAGCAATCAATTGTCATCCAATCAAAGAATAATAATGCATAGTAAGTTCGTTAACGGTTAAAATAATCACCTTAAAATCATATAAACAAGTATTTCTTGTTAATAGTGCAAAAAATTAGCTATTGAAGACTGAGAAACACCCTCCAACTATGAACCAGAATAATCAAATGACTTCTGACTTTGGAATCACGTAATAACAGTAAAACACAAGGGCAAAACAAATTGATAAGATGCCAGCCGAAACAACTCGTGAGGTTTTTGGTAATGACTGTAAAGACTTGAGTCAAATCATGCATATAAGAATCTCAAGAGGGCGAATAACCACACCACGAAAGCTAACTACAGTAATACGGGATCCTAAAGTCTATGGATTGGTTCCTAAAATCCCACCACACTCCACAGCCCTTTTATATGAGCTGGCACTAGTCCATGATTAATCCTGGACAAACACTATATTGTGAGTGCCAACTTCACTACATTGTGAGTGCCAACTTCACGACCCGCTCTGCTTGTTTGCAGTTGAGAGGGACGGTGAAAGACTCTAATGCCAATTAATACGAATCTTTGGAGAACCCCACCACGATAGCTAGCTCGGAGAGCCTAAGACCCATAAACGTTATACTAGAATATCGTACGTATGGAATGCAACTTCAAGTGTTTAAGTAAGCAGAGGAAGATGAGAAGAAAGGTAGTGATACTAGAAAGGAAGAGTTGCTCCAATTGTAACTAACATCAAAGAGACGAAAGACTAAAAATAAAACAAACAGAAGAATTGCTTATTTATTTAATTCTAATCAAGATTTTGAATCGATTCCAGCTTTGCAGTTTTTCTTGATATTGCAGGAAATTGCAGATAAATGGGCCCACTATAGCTACAAATTGAGGTCAGAAAATCAGAGTTATTGTAAATTTGCAATCCGTTGACGAAATTGTGATCACAAACTGTTTTTTAAAATCATGATTCCAATATAAGAAAAAAAAATATCAATAAAAAATATAATATGACTTGAAAATTAAACTGTAAAATAATTCTAAAAGGTCTGATTGATCCTCTCATAATCTTCTATCTATAAAAATAAATTGATACAAGAATACATGATAATTAGGATAACCCTAGACACAATATAATCATGATAATTAGAGTAACCCTAAACACACTATAATCATGATAAATAGGGTAACTCTAGACACAATATAATCATGATAAAGAAGGTAACCCTTAACACAGTATAATGATGATAAATAGGATAAATATCCTAACAATATGTATGATAATGCGGTATGCACTTATCCTTCACCAACAATAAGAAGGAAATTAAGAGGAAAAGCTCTGATTACGGTGGAACTTGCAGGAAACGTATAAAGCTAAAATAAAATAAAAAAGATATCATGGATAGAAACAGTGCATTCCCTGCCCTGTGACCCCAGCCACTACCCAATTACCCATCCTCCACACACCCTACATGTCCTTTCCTGTCATTGCCACAACCTCATCTCCACTATCCTGATGTCAACTGTCCCTTCTATAGAGATAAAAAAACCATTGCTATCCATTCCCTAAACCTTCTTTCTCTTCTACGGCAGACTTTTATTGATGGCCTATTGCACCTCCATCGATTTCCAAACAAATGTTATTTGTTTCCCCATTTTTTGGACAAGTCGAAATACACAATTCTTGAACTATCAGCTTAGCACCAACAAAAATTTATAGAAGCTGGTTTGTATCTACCACCCTTGATAAGTGGGAAACATACAACAAATTCCTTTTTAAGCCATTAAATGCACTCACCTAAGTAGATATATTCAAGAAGACGGTTACTTTGCTTATTCTATGAAAAGCATACTCACCATATAATAGTTTTGATATAAAGAACAATAAATAAAAAATTATTTTCATAACATGTATCACTTTTAACTGTTATCAGCAACGGTATTGAAAAAGTATTACAAATCAGTGAAACCAAATTGACAAGAGGAAGTATACTGTTCTCTAAAACGTAATATTTAAATCATACATAACTATGAGAAGTCTATTTAAATTTTTTTTCTTCACCTAAAAGTAAAGATGGAAATTTACCCAAACAAGTCCATAACATGTCTTCACATATAACAATTGATAGTAAAAAAATTTAGTGAAAAAAAGTGTAAAAAAAACTAATCCAAACAAGTGTACCTTTCGTGAGGATCCAGACCCACTTCTTGCCGCTGTTGGTGGATCCACCTAATAATTCACCAAAGAATACAACGAGAAAATCATTAAGGTTTTTTTACAGCCAATGTCCAAGATTTTCTTTGCTATTTATAGCTAACTACCAACAACTAATTCCTTAACGGCTGTTGCTGAATTTATTATATTAAAAGATTGAACGGAAAATACATTTAAGATGTTAACTGCCCATGATGGGTAAAGCTTCACCTTTAGTACAAAGATTCCTACAAACTTCCACATATCATACAATCCAAGCTTTTAACAATTATCAGATCCTGGGTGGGGGAGGAATTTACCTTTTTTATTTTAAAAGTTCCATATTGGCCATGAAGAGTATCAAAATTTAGAAATATATAGCCAAGACAAATCAACATTTAACAACAGAAACTTTGCTACTACGTCAAGCTAAATTGCTGGTTGCAGTGTAAGAGGTCTGGATTCGATTGAATTTAATCTCATTTGCAACTCAACCCAATTAAAATAAAATAATTGGGTTGGACTGAGTTCAACTTTATTTTATTTAACAACCCAATTCAGCCTAAACCTATTATAATTGGGTTGGACTGGAGCATCAAATGGGATTATATTAAAAATATTATCACCTTTTGAAAAAAAAAATTGTCAAAATAAATACTTTTAATGTTTCTTAATATTTATAAGGTAAAAACAATACTTATGACACACATTCATATTATAAAACATATAACATTTTATAGTAATATTATTAGACACATAAGAACATCAGTTGGGTTGGTCGAGTTCATCGGCTCTCTAACTCATGAAGAAACCAATTCTAATTGGGTGCACTAAAAAATTACAACCCAACTCAACTTACAAAAGTGAAATAGGATTGGATTGGATTAGGTGGGTTACCAGGTTGGGCGCAACCCACTTACACCCCTAATCCCTGGTAACATTGAAGCACAATTTTCAAATGATTAACGGCAAAATTAGATATATGCAGTTTTTCCAACAATTCGTGGCAGTTCTTCTGTAAGAAAATATACAGAACAATAAATAATGGGATAGCGTGATGAGTTCCTATTTTATACCTCATCAAACTTCATGAAGTTTTGGGTATCCAGCTCCCCGTTGACTTGAGGTTTAAATGCTGCCTCCATTTCATACAGTTTCTCCCACTCCACACCATGGAACCAAGGATGAGCCTGGTATATACAGAACGTATATTAAGTATGACAGGTAAAAAAAAAACAAGAGGCTGACAGCATCTCGGCAATATTATAATAATTAAAATAAAATGAAAACACCTTACCTTTATTTCTTGGGCCCCTCGAGTACCTAACCTATGATCAACATCACACAGCAACCTATAAATTAGATCCTTGGCCTCAAGTGTTAACTGGGTATCTTCAGGAAACCTTAAATGATTTCTCCAGTGAACAATCTGAAAACAATTAGTGAACTTAGTGCCAACCAAAAAGAACAGAATCTTGGGAACACTGACTCTTCTGGGTAACATAACTAAAAAGGCGCAAAATACACCCAATAATTACTTCTCTTACATTTTCCCTCACAGAAAAGCGGACTGCGCTTGAGACACAGATGATATAGAGGTCCCCTTACCTTGAGCTTAACTACTATTTAAAATAGGTGGCTAAGATCAACAACTTGTTTAAAATCAAACTCAAGATCATTTTCGAGCAAATGATCTTTTACTGTTTTAAAAATCACATCTCCCAAAAAGCTAGAGTTATTATTAGTGACGGCACATAAATAGTTTTATCACATCTCCAATAGGTCATTTTTCGAATGTTCCTTATTATTCTAATTAATACAATATAATAATCCTAATTCAAAAATAAATAAATAAACTATTACTATAATATAACCATCCTAATTCAAAAATAAATAAATAAACTAACCTCCCCGTCCCATCTCCATCCAAGTACACCTTGGTGTCTTATTTTAGTTAACTTTTCACATTCTTTAAATTAAATAATTGTGCAAATGAGGGTTGACTCAAGTGGTTAACTGAAATGATTGAACAGTGTCCCTGACCAATGAAACAACTATCATCAGGCATTTTGCCACCTATCCCCGGTTTTTATTAATTGTCGTGTTTTATCAGGGGAATAGAGAGAGGGGATAAAATATTTGAGTCTCAAAGAATACTTGTACTAACAACAGGAGACAGTGTCAATTCATACATCAGCTTAAACTGCTTGTCTCCCTTTGGTTTTCCAGGATTTCATTAGAGGACATAGTAAAGAGGTAGAATGAGTTTAAGAAAGAATAGAAGGGGTAACAATAGGAAATGGTGCAAAGTATCAAGTCCCCGTCAGACTAAACTACATATGAGATGCAATAATATATTAATTTATAATGTGAAGTCTTTAAACCAATTAAGAATGGTACCTTTCTGCAAGTGGTTATTGGGTCATCGGAGTAAAATGGTGGGTAACCAACCAGCATTTCATACATTATTGCTCCCAGTGACCACCTGCCATATGATCAAGCCAATTAAAACTGTACAAATTTCAAATGACCAGCCAAACACATTCAACATAACTACAGCTTATTGATTAAATACAACAAAAAAGAGCAGCAATCCTCCCAGCTGATAAGTTTACAAGGTCTAAAACAGAAATACTTCAGGTAAGAACTAACCAATCACATTCCATCCCATAGCCTTTTTTCAGAAGTACTTCAGGAGCAATGTAGTCCGGTGTCCCCACTGTTGAAAATGCCTTGAAACAGAAACAAGGAAACAGAGAACAATGAAAGGCTTTCTTATTTCAGAAGTATTAGAATAAGAAGTGCAATAGTAACTATAGACCATGCAATTAAAAAAGCATAATTCATGTGCAATGGATTCAACAACAACCGTCATCAAGAACTAAGGTCTTACTAAAGAGAATAATTGCATAGCAGCCCAAGGTACAGTATCCTCAAACCATACAATAAGAATGAACATAGGGGGACAGAGTCATTTTACAATTTAGACAGGACCATAGCTTAAAAAATTTTAGACCTCCCCCATTTTCATAATTCAAAATATAAAAGTGTGGAGTTAGGAGCCTTCAAAGACATTTTTTCCTTAAAGAACTCCTGAAAATTTTATCCCCCCCACCCTCCAAAAAATAGACACATAATGTTAAGATTCTAGCTCTGTTTACTTTTGTATCATTCAAAGAAGAAAAGGAATCTTCTAATATCAATGCAGGTTTTGATTTAGACCACAGAATCCAAACCCAGACTATGAAACCAAATACAGAGACATGAGTGTCATAGAAGAAAGTTAGGACCATCTCTATGAAAATATCTTCTTGGGTTTAAATAACTAAAGCATACCAACTTCCTCCTGTTCATCTGCCAATGCTGAAGTTGTTCACGAGGACTTCTCCAGCTGCTCCGATTGTCCGCATCACGCAAACATCCATCAACATCCATTGGCTCTGCCAATGTCTCATCATCCATGGTCTGATTTTCATGCAGTGTAGACAAGGCAATACAATCGAGAGGCTTACAGAGACCAAAATCAGAGAGCTTCATGTGACCATTTTTATCCAGAAGTAGGTTATCAGGTTTAATATCTCTGAAAAATAGATGACAAGTGAAAATATTAATATGTTTGTCTAGCATGTAAAAACAACAGATTTCATCATCATCCTATAAACCATCACCCCTGATAAAACATATAAAGCTAAAAACTTTAAGAGCACAGCCAAACTGAACCTGTGAATGTAATTGTGTTTGTGAATAGATTCTATGGCCATAACACTTTGTGCAATATAAAATCTAGCAACATTTTCACTTAAGGTGTCTTCCCTCATCAGCAGTGTCATAATGTCCCCCCCAGGCAGATACTCCATAATCAAGTACAAGTACTCAGCATCTTGAAATGAGTAGTAAAGCTTCACAATGCAATGACTGGCAACCTCAGCCAGCAAGTTCCTCTCAGCTCTAACATGTTCCACCTGTAATAAAATAACGAATAAGCATTCTTCAAGCCATTTAGTCATCCACTAACATGGGTGATCCTTCCAAAATGGAGACAGTATAACCCCATTAACATTGGAATATTACATTTCAGCCACAACAGAGCTTTAAGGGACTATGAAGAATACTAAATTACATGCCAAGTCTGTTATTTACATATGGAACATCCATCCATTAGTAATTTTTACTTTTCGTTCTACTTAGCACAGTGTATATTTCCCACCTGGCCTCTCCTAAGCATTTCAGATTTCTTCAGCTTTTTCATAGCATAAATATTTCCAGATTTCTTCTCCCGACACAGTCTGACCTGTAATTGAACAAGTTAGCATAAAATAATATCATTACATAGTAAGCAGTCAGCACAAAGAAGATTTCCATTTGTAGACAACACAATAATAATATAATGCATCTTATCCAGCAAGAATTTTTTCATGCACAAAAATGCACGCCAGGGCAGTACTAACCTCCCCAAAAGCCCCCCTTCCAATGATGGTCAAAAGTTCAAAATCATTAACACAAATCTTGTGCCTTTTCAATCGCATATATTCAGTCTCCTTCCTCTCTAAATCTTTGATAAGATTGATCCGCTCCTCATTTGGCACATCCGAAGATGCTAATTTTCTTTCCAACACCCAACGCCTTGAATAAAAAAAATTGTCAGCGTCAGCAACTCTAAAACACAGGGTGAACAAGAGATTTGCACCATACTAGAGACTGTTTTATGAAAAGAAATAAGCATGGCCACTAGAACAGAGGCCAGGATACACTTTAGCATCTTCAACTGTTTCTTTTTTCAGATGAAGCTCACATAAGGAAGAGCATGCATTAGGTTGTTTCACTTTGACCAGATTTGGCCAAACTACGATGTCATATCACACAATGTGGGAATACCTCAGTATGGTCAAGCCATTAAATATTATAATTTCATTCATTAATGGCTACACAGGCATCATGTCATAATGGCATACCTTCCAAAGAAAAAAAGTTGAGAATACATAGTTTATTTCATCCATAGTGTTGAAGATAATTCCTAAGCAAATAATTTAATTATTCTCAGAGATCCAGAGAGTCAATCTATAGAAAAAAAATATCATTGTCCTTGTTTATGATTCTAAGTAGTTTGAGACACACTTCTTATCCCTTCCAAGTCTTATGATTCCATCAACATTTTCCTTTACTTTCAGTCTTCATTTAATTTGGACACTTGGCATTGAACCAAATGAGGTGCTTGTGTGGCTGTTTGCTATGCTTATTAAATGGTATGAAAATGGAAAGACCCCATTATAAAAATTAAAAAAAAAATCTATAAAAAGGTTGTATGATTATGAGATTAATTTTCTTGAGTACTTTTAATAATGCACCCATATATTTGTCAATCACATCAGAAAATATAACTAAATTATTATCTACACAAAGCCAATGTAAAAAGTAAAAAAGAACAATAAACAAAGTGCACAGTTCAAGTTGTCTAACTATAACAAGAGGAGGCAAATCATTTATTAACAGAGACCAGAATGCACAATCAGTTTAAAGATACATTGCTTATGATTCTAAGCAAGATGAGACAAATGTTTATTCCTATTTAGCAGCCATGTCTTTTCATTGCATCAATATTGTCCTTTAGTTCCCCTTAATTTGGTCCCTGCTATCGAATTACAACATCAGGTGCTGATGTGACTGTTTACTGTGCTTAACAAATAGAATGAAGACGGAAAGACACATTTGTTAGAAATAAAATATTAGTTGGTCCATGTAATCTAGTGAGTTCAATGTGAACTTTGGAAAATTTGTAGCTGAGAAGTCGCCAAACACAACAGATATATGAAAAGCTCAAACTAGCATTGACCAAAATGTTGACATGGCATAACAACACCATACCGAGAAGGAGATTTCAATTGCGAAGGGCTGAACAAGACATGAAGTTGGGAAACCAATGAGACTTAGAGATTACAGAGGAATGTAACCACTGGTAATAAATGCAATTAGGGATGTGCAGTGTAAACAAAATAATAAGGATGAAAGGAAAAGCCAAAATTGGTTTTTTGATAATTGTGCAGAAAATATTCATAGGTCTCCATATCTTTAAAACAACTATCTTAAGTCTTTTAAGTCAATCCAAACAATCTAGTCTGGCCCATATTTTTGTAGATCAGGGTCGATGGTACAACCCTTACTCAGACATTAACAAATATAGCTAAATTATGATTTATGATCACAAGATGGCAAAAAACAAAAAAAGGGCGGACATGTTCGGTCCTAGTTGTCTAACCACAATAAGAGAAGGTAATTAATTAATAGATTCACAGCTTGACAATAAATATCAAACCAAAGCAAGCATAGAGATATCAAGTTGAGGAGTGTGATGATACTCCAAGACTTACTTGGGCTTCTCCTCACTCACTGATCACTTGCACTGGTGTAAGATTTCAGATTACATGCGTACTCCTGGCAACTTATGATGACAAGAATTGAGAAATTAAAGTCGGGGTTATCATCAAGAGCCTAGATCGCACACCACAGCATTTACTTAAACTACCCAAAGCTTCTACACTGTGAGACCAAATAAAACCATTGAGTCTCACACCAACTATGTGGATGAATTGATTACCGTGTCAAATACCCCGTGCATTAACTTTCAACTCTAGAACCAGAACTTCCAAACAAAGCAAATGGAGTGTGGCAATTATGGATTACTTTAAAAATCATTAGTCAAACCAAACAGATTCACACAAGGATCAGTTAAATTGAGCAATTATCAATTATGAGCGAAGGAAGGCCCAAATACAGTGATTCACACAGAGATTACCTCAGCTAGGAAGGCATGAGAAGTTGAAAAAGGTAATTAAATTATAAGATCTAACCCTTAATTAGCATTGAGCTCGATTTCAACGAAAGGACTAAGTTCCCTAGACACTGGCGTTGGAGAGTAGCTGAAAAAAAAAGAAAGAAATTGAATAATCAACAATTCCGGTACCTCTCCTTCCTCTCTTGGATGTTCTTCATCTGAGCCCTATAATGATTCTCAATAAACTTCTTCGCCGCCGCCACCTTCTCCATAGTCAAGCTTGACCCCAACACCTCCTCCGCTACGTTCTCTTCCTCCTCGAGATCCTCCATATCTTTCTCTCTCTGTCTCTCTCTCCCCCGCTGTGAGCGTTGTCTAGCACTCTGAGTGTGAGTGAGAGAGAGAATAATGTGTAACTCCAACTCCAAGTGTATCTATTCTTTATTATATGTATATATAAATTTAACCTATCTGATTCTTCTCAACCTTTTCTCTCTCTCTCTACCCTCGACACAAGCACTTTCTCTCTCTACAAACACCCTGGAGCTCTTATTTATTGCAACAACGAGGAGATGATGGCAAAGATGCATTAAAGAAAAAGGCACGGATTTAGCTCCCCTGCACACCTCACCATCCTAATCCCCTGCACCTCCCTCTCATCTTCAGCAGGAGCATTCCCAGTATATTCCGTGGCAAGATCTGGTTCCGGGACTGCAGGCGAAGGTGCGTGCTTCGCGGTACATGGGAATGAAACTCGGAATAGATTAATGGAAAAGTGTGTTGTGGGGAGGGAGTGACGCGCCGGGGAAAGAGTGTGTGAAACACTCAGCGATGTGGTAGGAGAGAGTGTTGCTGTCCCTGTCATAAATGAAATTTGGGGATTTTTAGTACATGAGAACAAGGAGGAGTGGGACCCAGTGTGATGGGTGTTGATTGGGTCGTGACACCCACTCTCCTTGCTTGAGACGTCTCTTTTAATTAAATTCTGTGCACTGTTATTGGCTGGTGGTGTTGTGTCATGGGTTAAGGTGCAGTGGAATGCGGTTGTGTTGAGTGAGCTTTCGCCCTATGCATGTATTTTCATCACTGGATATGAGTTGTCACACTCTTATTCTATCTGTTTTTCTTTTCTTCTTTTTTCGATAATAATAAACTTCGTTGTTTCATCTCCACTCGCACCTTCCAACAACTCCACCAATTTCTTTTTTTTTCAAAAATTATTTATTTATCATGCTGTTCATAAAATATTTCTTGAAAAAATTAATTATATTAAGTAAAACTCACTTCAGTCATTTTTTGAGCTAATAAAAATAAATATTTATACTGAGAGAATTCCAAAATAAAATTTGGAGGCTTTACTATCACTGCGGAAATATCTAAATAGATAGTTCTACTGTCATCCCAATTTAATTAAACAATTGTTATATTATTTTAAAATTTGTAAAAACTAAATTGTAGCTGTTAAGAAATTGATAATCATCATGAAATTAATATTTTAACACTAGATATTAGTTTATTTCTTAATATGGCACACACCCTCTTTTTGTTACAGGATGAGTTATAAAGCTTTGTTTGTCAAAGAAGTACACATATTAAATATGTTTCAAAGCATTATTAATTATTAACAAAAGCTAAAATAATAGATAAATAATTGAGTTATTTTAGTGAGATTCTGTTTTACGACTCATGTATAATAAAAACTTCAGAAAAAACAATGATTTTAACATATTTACATCTTAAAGATATTTTTGGTATTATAAGTTGAGTTTGAGAAATATTATTGATGTGTTGTGTACTAGGAAAAGTGTACAATATTGATGATAAGTTAATTCAATGTGAGTTTATCATCTATGGATTTTCCAAAAAAAAAAAAAATAACATGTTTATCTCTGCTTAATTAAAAAAATAAAATAAGGCTTTGCTCGAATAAGTAAACTTTCTGAAATCACCAGTCTATTTAAATAAACATAAAAATAAATGTTGTATGTATTATTACTATAATAAAATATATTTTTAAGTTTATTTTTTAAACTTATTAAGATGTGGTTTTGAAAAAAATAATTAAAACTTATATAAATCCATTACAAAATAAATTTATATTTTGCTAGAGATCTTATTTTTTAAATAAATTATCATGAATATTATGTTACTTTAAAATATACATATGAATACATAAGTTAAAATTTATAAAATTTGGTATACATTTTTCATTTTTATGCTGAATTAAAATACTATAATTAAATCTGTGTTAAAACAAACTAATTGATCAAAACACACAACATATAATGACACTGTATATTCTTTATTAATGTCAAACTCAAAATATAATAAAGTGTTGTTTAACCTTTTCTAATCATAACCCTGATATTAACTGAGCAACAATAGTGCTGTAAATAAACTTACATTTATAAAACCATAGTGCAACCTTTTCTAATTATTTTATTTATTTTTATCTAACTTTTATTTTTTATAAAAGAAAGTGAAAAATAAAAGAAAAAGGATAATTTCATTTGTTTCATGTATTAATTGATTTAAGATAAATATCAACAGTGCAATGATTTAACTATTTTTTAGAAGAAATAAAAATAAATATAAAAAAAATTATTCGATTTTTTAAAAAGTAGAAACATCTCTCACTAATATATTATGAGTTTATGGAAGATATTTATGCATTGAAGTAAAATTGAAACCCAATTTATGAAAAGAAAAAAAAATTGAAACCTCAATGCAATTAATTATAGGAACAAGAAATAAAAAAATTATAATAAATTAAATTTATAATTTATTATATAAAATTAATATGCTCTTGTTTTTCTCAGTTTGATTGTTTAATAATCTATAAATGAGCATATTTTTTCTATTTGTTCTATGCAAATAATTTGTTATTTCATTCCTATACACAAATTATAATAAAGGATGCTGAAAGTATTAAAAAAAAATAATAATTGGAGTAAAATAAAAAAACACAAAAAGAAACTAATAAATAGTTTCTAGGTAGATACAAAAATATTTATTTGTAAATATTTAAAACATTTCTATTCTATATAATTAAATTATTTTTTATTATGACACAACCTCTATATCATATATAATAAATTATATGTTTAATTATTTTGTTTTTAGATAATAAAGAAAATTACGTTTATAATAGGTACTATCATACTATTTATGTTTTCCCTAATAATTGTAATAGTAATAAATACTTTTTTATTTTTCGATATAAAAGAATTTTTCTTTATTCCTTTTTATCAACCAAACAAATTTCTATTTTCACTTATTTATTTTTTTTCTCCAGAGTCTTTTGTTCTGTCCTCTTCTGTTCAACGAGTTTAAAAGTTAACAATAACATGTGTATATTTTCAATTAACAAATATTTTAAGATGGAAGGTACAGACATATATGGTATACACTGTCATTTCTTTTTTTTATTTTTTTATTCTTCATATACACAGTCATCTAGCACATGGGTGGACCATGTTTCTACTTTATTAATATAGCATTAAATATGTAAGAAAAAGTTAAAAATAAAATATTTGACTTTAATTTATTGGCAGTGGTAAAAGTTTATACACTTTTTATCTTATTGTTAATTATTTTACTGAGCTGTTTTAAAATTTTAATTATTTTTATAATGTTATTTAAGAAAATTTATAAAATCAGATAGAAAATGTCAACAATATGCTAAAGACAATTTGTCAAATTCATGTAAAACTAAACCGACTGTTAATAGTAGTACTTTGTTACTTTACCCCCTTTTCTCAATTTATCTATATAATATATTTTTAAATCCAAATAATAAAGTATTTTTAATATTAACTCTATAGCATAATTGGAACAATTATTTTGTTTAAAAATACAAAATATTTAGTGAAACATAGTTTCGTATTTGAGAAAAGTTTTATCACTTAACTTCTATATACAATTAATCATCTTAATTTATCATTTTCACTGTTAAGTGGTGAAATAACATTGAACCCCAATTATTGTAACCTAAAATGTCTGTATTTAGCTAAATAGTAACTGCTAAGGAGAGTGTAAATTTGTGTTTTTTTTCTCCAATGGCTTCTCTTGTTTTTCTTCAATATATTATTGTAAAACTATGAGCATATTTATTCTTTTTATTCTTCTGTGTTCTTAAACTCTTTCTCCTTTATATGTTTGAAATTTATTTTACTCCATATTTTTTGTTTGGTTTCTTATTTCATTTTTAAATTTTTCCAAAATTAAAAATTATCTTGCAATGGGAGTGCATGAAAGATTAATTCCATTAAAATATATATTATTTTTTATTAAGTATTTGTTCATTTTAAAGTTCAACATTTTATTTTCCTCCATATCAAATTCTGGCTTTGTTTGTCTGTGTTGTACTATGTTTCTAAGTAATTGAAGTTATAATTTTACATTTATTTGGAAATAAATCATTTGAAAGTAAGGATAATTATACTTGCTAAATTATAACTATTTTTATTTATAGTTAAATTGAATATGAAACTGAATGGCTTTACATGTTAATTTATAAATTTGATTACAAATTTTTATACAAGATCATGATTCTGGGTAATCATGGCTAGATTGATTTGAACTTTCTATTTGAAATAGAAATACATTTTTTTTTTTAAATTTAGAAAACTAAATATTTTGGTTTTTCATTTTTGGTTGAATTGTTTGTCGATAAATGTTGAAAATCATTGAGTGATACATTGGGAATTTTGAATGGTTGAGTTGAAATGCTTCAATATGTAATACATGTTTGTAATTAATTGGATATTATAAACTATTGATAAAAAGGTTTTTGAAAGTAATTTTAATTAATATTTTTATCCATTGCATGCGTTTATTTTCTTTTATATTTTTGCTAAAGCAAAAATTGAATATAGAGATTTGGTTTAAATTTATGTTTGTATAATTTTAAATTTATTATATGTTTGATTAATTTATAACTTGATTAAACTATAAATTATTTTTAGGTGCATTTGTAGTTAATTATATTAAGGTGTATTGTTAGTTTATATTAATATTTATTGTAATTTTAGAAATAGACATAGAGTAATCCTTAATTTTTGTTTGAGGTTTAGTGTAATTGATTAGTCTTTAGTTGTTTGTATATTAAATCTTGAATGATATGATCGAAAAAAATTGAAAAAATATTATTCATAATTTATTAATATATCTATATTACTCATATATGTATATTGTAAATTTATGAATAAATATGATAAAATTGAAATTCAGATCAAATTGTATTGTTTTCTAGTAATTACGAGTGACAGTTTTTATTTGTGTATTTAAAAAATCAACCTCATTATTAAAATTTTATCAAATTTATAATAATAAATTGTTTGTGTATTTGTTACAAATTATAAAAATATTTTCTTCTAAGGGATAAGATCTCATTTTGTTATGATTAAAATTTTAAGAGTAATTTTTATTTGTTAGAGTATTTTTTATGCTCCAATTAAGGTAAGATAAATAGTGTAACATCAGAAAAATCAATAAAACTAAACTTAATAATTAACTTCACATAACTAAGAAAATGGTGAAAAATTAAACAAACATCATACACATATCATGAACATAGACCTTATTATTTGGATGAGGTGTGAATGTTGAGTTATGACGAGTCATGCACAAGTAGTGGTCCATTGCTCTATAAAGTCATTATCAATGAATTTCATCCTATCATACTCACGAGGTTAGTTTGTATCGCGTCTTAAGCCATGCTGGAGGTACATAACTCTCACCACATGTATCACTTATTTTTAGCTGAGAATGAAATCATTAGAGTGTCAAGATAATTTCCAAGACTAAGCTCCCTACATCCATACCAACAACATTTTGAAACAACAACTAAGATTTCTCTTTAGAACTCTTACAACCTCAAATTCATGCCATCATACTAATTCAAACCATATCACTTATCATAAAAGCATTTATCTTATTATTTACCTTCAAACATATAAGAGAAATGCAAATAAAACAACCAAGAAAACCCATCTCACTCGCCTAACGCCCTAATTATTGGCTCCTAACAAGCACAGGCTCCCCTAGCGAGCCAAACCACTCGCCCAACAAAAGCAGAGATAGTGAGCTCCGCAAGCCCAACAAGTTGGCCACCTACTCCCTGAAACCCAATGCCAAAGACCCCCAAAACTCTCCCGATGAGAGGTTTGCTCGCCCAGACTTTGTAGAATTTTGCATAACATTAATTATGCAGAATTAACACCTCTCAACTTACCATTTCATAACTCTTATTACCTCCTCATGTATTTGCTCCCCATTGACATTCTACCATTAAAATGAATTAATGTAAGTGTTTGTTACTAAAAACCAACCTTATTAAACTCATATTTCCATTAATTTCCACTTACTTCCACTAAAGGAACACCTTAGAACTCATAATTCAATTTCATCTCTTCTAACATAAAACTTGACTACTTATAAACCTAAACAAGTAAAAAATGACTTAACAACATACTCCAAACTTTCCATTTTGACGCAAAACTTATACTTTATAATTTCACTAATCAAAACCCCTAAAATGAACCTAAAACCATTCAAAACAAAATCTATTGACTACCAACCCTATCTATAATACACTTATGTTAACTCAAAGCTCCAACAAGTTTCAAATAATCAAAAAATACATTCTAAAACTCAGTTTTTTCCCCTTTAATCATTACTTCAAAATCTCATCTATCAAAACCTCAATTTTAGACCAAAAAACCAGCCCAACACCCTTCCATTTTACTATGATCAATACCATATAAGTTTTTCATACATCTAATCATGGATAACATACTTTTAATTGAAATCACATAAACAACTTCACATATCAATTTGTCAATTTCTAATCAATTCAAGCATACAACACAATTTATCAAAGCATCAGTAACATAAAACAAATGATAATTAACTTCCCTAACCTTTTAGAATACCAATCGGTCTAAATATTTCGCTCACACACCTTAACTATGTCTATAAACAACAAAACCACAATCAGGATATACCATTATTACCACATAATAATACAAAGTCACATAAAATACTTGAACATTACATGCAAAATGAATGAGACCCACATACAACAAAATAAATAAAGAATCAGAACAAAGTGGTTGAAACTTAACTTACGTGAATTGAAAAACGTGTCATCAAGATTACTAATACAATCTCAATTCATCAATTAAATTAAGAGAGAAAAAGAATTCATAAAAAAAAAATGAGAAAAGTCTATAATCTATTTATATTAAAATATTTTAATATTAAAATAATGGCATAATACCCTATTTTGTCCCCAGTTTCGCTCGAAAATGTCAAATTAGTCCATCTTTTAAAAAATGTGTCAATTACGTCCTCACTTAATAAAATTTGCATCAATGAAATCCCTTCCGTTAAATCCGTACAAACGGCGTTACTTAATAAGAGAGAAAAATAATTAACGCCGTTTGTACGGATTTAACGGAAGAGATTTCATTGATGCAAATTTTATTAAGTGAGGACGTAATTGACGCCTTTTTTAAAGGATGGACTAATTTGACATTTTCGAGCAAAACTGGGGACAAAATAGGATATTAAACCTAAAATAATCAAGTCATACTATTTTTAATCTAAAAAATATTTATAAAATATTATTTTATAGATCTTCATAATAAATGAACTATCCAGTTTTTAAATAACATTTATAATTTATATTTATTATTTAATTTAAATTATTCAATGTAATAATATATGTTATGGTTCTAATTGATGTATTGTTTTAAATGTTATTGGAATTATGATTAAGTTCAAGTGATAATATTTGAACCTCTCATTATATCTATACAAACACTCTAATTATATTAAAATAAATTTAATTTAATAAATATTTTTAAATTTGAATACCTAACAAATAGTTAGTATAGTTATTTCTTTTAATTACCACTAACTAGAAATGTATAATATTCCATCACAGTATTCTTTATATTAAATAAAATCTGATTATAATATTTTTGTTAAGATAATGTATTCGGAATTTGGTTATAATAAAGAAGAACAAAATTTAGATTATAGATAAAACTTCCAAGGGGAGTCTGTCCCCTTTACTCATTCACATTTTTTCTTTCTTTCCACTGTGACCAAACAGAGAGAAGAGTTTCCATGGCGGATCCCTACTACCCATATAGTGCTCCGGCAGCTGCCGACGGAGGTACTCTTTGGTATTCCCTACTTTTACAATTTTCCAATATTTTTTTTCCATCTTTAATTCGTTCGCACAGACATGTGAAACTACAAAACCGAACCAGTTTTACGTGTTTTAACCATTGGATTCAGATCAGCTGTTAGTTTCTTAAAATTTCAACAATTACTTTTATTCTTCAACCCTAAACCCTAAACAAGTTATATGATAGAAAAGGAGCATCAGTAATAAGATTCTGGTTCTTATTTTTCTTTAAGGTTAAACTATTGACTTAGTCCTTATAATTGTGTCCATTTTGAGTTTTAATTTTTATAGGGAAATTGTGGGTTTTAGTCCATGATACAGTTATTTTGATCCCCATTCAGAACACCAAAACATTTTGGTGATTCGAAACTGCTAAAAAAATGATCAGAGGAAACTTTTTGATGTTCTAGAATGCATGTTTGGATAATCGTAAGATGAGTGGGCTTAAACCTAGCCGCAAGAGCTTTTTAGCGCTGTTAAAATATGGCAAAAACTATTCAAGGACTAGCTTACAATTTTAACATAGGAACTAAAGCTCAAATTGACAAAACTATACCGATGAAATAAATACTTCAACCTCTTATTACAGAAAATAATGATTATGTTTTGACCATTGTTTTGGTTCTGTCAGCAAGTATTGCGAGGACCAGCTTTGCTGGATATATTCCAACTGAGCCTTCAAATTCTACTGAACTGCGGGGCATTGGATCAGATTACCTGCAAAGAGACGTAAGAACATTATAATGCTATTTTGAGTTACAATGTGATGCCGTGGGGATGGATGTTCATTTTGAATTTTGATTGTTGCTGCAGATAGGCTTGTTTTATAGTGCAGATGATGCTTTGGGATCTAGGGTTCATTCTGAGCCTGTTAAGGGTTATTCACCTCTTGCAGATCCTGACCTGACTAAAAAACGAGATACGGCACCATTAGGCATTAGTCATGGTGTTTCTGATGTGAACAGTGAAAGAGCATCATCTAAAAACACTTATGATGGTCTGCCTATTTCAGCAGCGGACTCAAACATTCTGTTTGTGGGTGGACTTCCAAATAACTGCACTAGAAGGGAAGTTGGGCGTATCCTTTGTGATTTATATGTCTGCTTGTGTGCATATGCATATCGGGCTTTTGTTCCTTGCAAAAATGGATAGGAACTAAGTATTTTGAAATTAACATCGGATTTACTTATGAGATTATAATTTGCCTTATAAGTTAATAACATATGGAGATTAGATCACTTGACAACTTCAATGGTATGCTTGGGAGTGAAATTTTGAAGGGAAAAGGAAGAGGTGAAAATTCTAGATGGTTTTGTAAATACTAGATAACTCTTAATTTGAAAAGGAAAAAATTACGCGTCTTTGTCTTTTCTTCCAGGATACAATCCCAAGTATACATTGTATTTTCTTGTTATTTTGATACGAAGCCTTGACTTGTGCCCATAGATCTTTTCCGCCCCTTTATTGGCTATAAGGATATCAGAGTTGTTCACAAGGAGCCTAGACGTGTAAGTGTGTTAATTAAGAATTTCATGTTTTATATTTTAGCATATTTCAATAATGTACAATATACTTTAATAGGCTTGTCCAGGAAAGACAGAAAATGCATATAAGGCATAAATATTGTTTGTTTTTGAGGAATATACAATTTGCTTCTCACCTGTTGCAATATTCCTCTGGTTAATAATCATGGTAGTCAAAATTTCTAGAATTGCACGATTCTACCCTTCTGCAATGCCTTGCTGAGTTTGCCCATGCTTAGAATTGTTGATGAGAAAAATCGGTAGACTCACAGTCTGGAATTGTAAAAACTGTGTAATTGGCTTGTTTTATGAGTTTGTGTGGATCATGACTGTGTGCTAACTTTCAGAGTTTGATCAAGTCTCTTTTTTTTTTTTTAGTTTTGGCCTTCTGAAAATCAGGCTCCAAAACCAACTTTTATGTAATCCCAACTCTAAGAATCAAGGAAAACACCTTCACTGGCATCACTTCATCAACTTGCTCAAACTCTGCCTCCTTTCTAACGCAAACCCCAAAACTTTTGTATGAATGGTTCTCTTCTCCACCATGTTTTTGAATTGGACTGACTCTCTGTTTGGTTCCTCTGCCTCTTTAGCTTTTTTTGTGTGGTTCGAGGGTTCTCTTTCTCATTACATTGGTTCATCTTGCTAGATGGTAGAAATGAGGATCTCTTGAGTGATTATGATTTTAACTTGGATGATCTATTAGAGGTCTATTCTAGGTATTCATGTTTTGTGTTTTGTACTAGGAGTACTAGTCACCACTGCAGTATTTTAATTTGCTTTGTTTGCCATTTATGACTTGTGAATTATGAGTTCTGTATGGAGTAATTTGAGCTTACTTAAGTATTAGCAGTTTTATGTGGATTTCCCCCCTTCTTATTTATGCTATGTTATATGCGTGCACACGCATATTTGAATTTTATATATCTCGTGGAATCTTATGCATCATGTTACGATTCCTTTGATTTACAATTCATTATCTCCTTCCCAGTCTGAATAATAGAATCTTGAGTTTGTACCTTGTTAGTAATACATTAGCTTTGGTAGGTAGATATATTAAGTGTAGAGTGTTAATCTACGCTATTTCTTGTGCTTCATTTATTATGAATAATGAATCGTTTTTAAATGGCTGGGATGCTGCAGAGCGGTGACAAGGCTATGACTTTGTGTTTTGTGGAGTTTGTTGACTCAAAATGTGCTCTCACTGCCCTGGAAGCCCTGCAAGGTATTTGTTTTTTCTGGATTGCATATAATTCAGTTTTATATCCATGCACAGTCCTGAGGATGTTAGGGAAAAAAAATAGAAATGTGAATGTAGGCTAGTGAATAATATGGAATCTCTGATTCTATGGTGGGTTGTGGATACAGCACACTAACACTTATTTATGCTAGTATTCTAATTCAACTATCAATACTATCCCAACTATAAGTTACTAAGCACTAACTTGGTCAGACTTGTAACGAATAAATAACCATCTTAAATATTATAATGACTTGAAGGTTAAGACATCTGTTAGAATTATTGGTTATTGTGTATGAGTTATGTGTGTATGAGTTGTGTTCAAGTGTGTTCCAACTAAGAGTGAGGTGGAAAGGAGTGTTCCAACTAAGAGTGAGTTGGAAAGGAGTGTGGTTAGTTACTTTGTTTCCTATAAATGTAAGTGTAGAGGTGTTTAAGCCCGCAAGAGAACATATTTTTATCTCAAGTTGGTATCAGAGCAGGTTCATCCTGCTCTGGTTTTTGTCCTAAAGTGGTCCACCAGCATTGTCATTGCTGTTTGCATCTGTCCGGTGCCCATTGCCGCCGTCTGCGGTTGTCTTGCCACTATCTGCAGCTGTCAACTGCAGTTTGAAGCTCTTCAACTTATTGTCTCTGCCATCTCGCATCTGTCCGCCACCGTCCGCCGTCACTGTTCCGTCCGGCGACCACTGGATCCGGTTCGCCTCTTCACGCGACGACCAACCCCACCGGTGCCGGCGTCTGATTCTTCCCCACGCTCCGCCATGCGCCGCTTCTTTGTGCACTGCGAACAGGCGCGTGCAGCTCACGCGCCGCCCTTTGGCAACCGGAAAGTCACCGCGACACCTCCATAGCTGTCGCCTGGACCTCCTCTCTCTGCTCTACCCCTCAAAACCCTGCTTCAGTGAGGTCCAGAAGCTCCCCTTGAAGAAAACCCTAAGAAACCCCTAGGATTTTCTAGTTCCTCTCGGTTTTCTGGCTCCTTTTTGGTTCCTCTCCTATTTTTATCAACAATGGCGTCTGGAAGTGTTCTTTCTTTCTCTGGAAGTCCCTCAATTACTTCCGAAAAGCTAAACGGAAAGAATTACCTCTCTTGGTCTGTTGCCGTGGAAATGTGGTTTCTCGGTCAAGGACATTATGACCACCTTGAGCAGGATGGAAGCCAAGTACCTTCTGAAAAAGCTGAACAATGAAAACAAGCAGATTTCCAATTGTGCCATATTGTGGCAATCTGTGGAACCCCGACTTTTGATATCTCTTAGAGCCTTCAAAACATGTCACTCTTTTTGGAAGAAAGCTCAAAGCATTTATGCTAATGATATTCAACGTCTGTATGATACAACAAACAAGCTTGCATGTCTCAAAATGACAGACCATGATATGGTCTCCTTCATGACTGAAGCCCAAGCAGCTGTGGAAGAGTTGAGAATGTTCTTGGAAGTGGAATCTTCGGAAGACATCAAGAAGAAGCTTGACAAGTATTATATGGTGATGATCCTCCGTGCTTTACACCCTGATTTGAATCATATCATAGATCAACTTCTGACAAGTCATGAGGTCCCTTCCTTGGAAGCCTTGACCACACGTCTTCTTCGTGTTCCAGTGCCTCAATCTCAGGAAGCTCCTGAAACAATGGAACCATCTGTCATGGTTGCTACGCGGGGAAGAGGAGGACGGGGCACTAGAGGAGGAGGACGTGGAGGTAGGGGACGTCTACAGTGCACTTACTGTAAGAGGATGGGTCACACCCAAGAAAACTGCTATTCCTTGCATGGTTTTCCTTCAAAAACAACCAATATCTCTAAGGCTGAAACTCCCACTTCCAACTCCAAGTTCACTGAGGAAGAGTATCAAGAGTATCTGCGATTAAAGTCTAACAACTTGGCGCAATCATCTCAATCCCCAAGTACATCCACAACTTGCATTTCTCAATCCATGGAAGGTCAAAATTCATGGGTAATTGACTCGGGTGCTTTTGATCACATCTCTGGTAATACCTCATTGTTCTCAACCCTTTCCATCCAAGAAAAACCCCATTTCATTACTCTTGCAAATGGCTCTAAAACTTGTTCAAAGGGAGTCGGTCAAGTCTCCCTGTCTCCCTCTCTAACTCTGAAATCTGTTCTTTTTGTCCCTAATTGTCCATTCAATTTAATTTCCTTAAGTCAGTTAACCAAAATGTTACATTGTTCAATAACTTTCAATTCAAAATCTTTTGTTGTACAGGAGCGTGGCTCGGGGAGACAGATTGGAGAAGGATACGAAGCTGGAGGTTTATACCATTTTGGATCTCGTCCATGGGTATCCTGTGTTGCAGCTCTTCCCCCTAAAGTGTTACATGACCGATTTGGCCACCCTCACTTGTCAAAGTTAAAAAAGATGTGTCCTGAACTTAGTGGTCTTCAGACTTTAGAATGTGAGTCTTGTCAAATAGGAAAACATGTTAGATCCGTCTTTCCTAAAAAGTCTCAATCAATGAGTAATTCTAGTTTTTCTATTATTCATTCTGATGTCTAGGGACCTAGTCGCGTCTCTTCTTTTGGTTTTAGGTACTTTGTTACCTTTATTGATGAATATTCTAGATGTACTTGGGTTTATCTAATGAAAGATCGCTTTGAATTGTTACCCATCTTCACATCCTTTTTGAATGAAATCAAGAACCAATTTGGTAAAGTGATTAAAATCTTAAGAAGTGATAATGCAAAAGAGTATTTCTCATCCAATTTTTCTGCAATCCTTAGCTCCCATGGTATTTTGCATCAGTCCACTTGTCCTCATACACCCCAGCAAAATGATATAGCCGAAAGAAAAAATAGACACTTAGTTGAAACTGCTCGTACCCTTTTGCTTGGTGCCTATATACCTGTCCATCACTGGGGATGCCATCTTAACCGCCTGTTTTCTTATTAATAGGATGCCCTCCTCCTCTCTCAATAATAAAGTCCCTTTCTCCATTCTCTTTCCCAATGATCCTCTCTTTCACACCCCTCCTCGGGTTTTTGGTTGTGTATGTTTTGTTCACGACATGTCTCCGGGGCTAGACAAGCTCTCCGCTCGTGCGATCAAATGTGTCTTTTTGAGCTATTCTCGGCTTCAAAAAGGGTACCGGTGTTACTCTCTTGAAACCAAGAAGTACTACATGTCTGCCAATGTTACATTCTTTGAACAGACACCTTTCTTCTCTCCATCTGTTCAAGATGTCCATATCCTCCAACAGGTCCTTCCTCTTCCAGTAGTTGAGTCCAATATCTCTAATGTCAATGTCAATCCAAGTCATGCTCAAGGTCCTCCCGAACCTTCCTCTCCACATATTGATATCTTCCGACACAGTACCCCGATGGGTAGTCCTCTTCTAGAAAATGGTGGATCTCCTCCTTCAGATTCTTCTCCCTCATCGCCTCCTGCCACGCCTCCTGGTGAAGATGATTCTGGTTGGCCCATTGCTCTTAAAAAAGGTACTCGTTCCACTCGAAACCCTCATCCCATTTATAATTTTCTTAGCTATCACAGATTGTCGCCCTCCTTTTATTCCCTTGTATCCTCAATGTCCTCTGTAGTTATACCCAAAAGTGTGAAAGAAGCATTTGATCATCCTGGATGGCGACAAGCCATGATTGCTGAAATGCAGGCTCTTGACCACAGTAATACTTGGGAGCTTGTGCCACTTCCCCCGGGCAAAAGGCTGTTGGTTGTCAATGGGTCTTTGCAATTAAAGTTGGCCCTAATGGTGACATTGATCGACTCAAAGCCCGGCTAGTTGCAAAAGGGTACACTCAGGTGTATGGCCTTGATTATTGTGACACATTTTCTCCCGTGGCCAAGATGACTACCATTCGTCTGTTCTTTGCAATGGCAACAATTCGTCATTGGCCACTTCATCAATTGAATATCAAGAATGCCTTTCTCCATGGTGATCTTGAGGAGGAAGTTTATATGGAGCAACCTCCTGGGTTTGTTGCTCAGGGGGAGTCTGGTATGGTTTGCAAATTGCACCGATCTCTATATGGGCTCAAGCAATCACCACGTGCTTGGTTTGGAAAATTCAGCTCCATTGTTCAGAAATTTGGGCTAAAACGCAGTGAAGCAGATCATTCAGTCTTTTATTATCACTCGTCTCTTGGGAAATGTGTTTACTTAATTGTAGATGTTGATGATATCGTTATTACAGGGAATGATACTGCTAGAATATCTCAATTGAAGGAGTACTTGTGTAGACATTTCCAAACCAAGGATCTTGGAAGCCTCAAATACTTCTTAGGCATTGAAGTAGCTCAGTCAAAAGATGGAGTTGTAATCTCCCAAAGGAAGTATGCTCTAGATATTTTGCAAGAAACAGACATAATTGATTGTAGACCGGTTGAGAGTCCCATGGACCCAAATCAAAAATTAACAACAGAAGAAGGTGAGTTATTCTCCGACCCGGAGAGATATAGGAGGCTAGTTGGAAAACTAATCTATCTCACTATTACAAGGCCAGATCTATCTTTTGCTGTTGGGGTGGTTAGTCAGTTCATGCAAGCTCCATGTGTTGGCCATTGGAATGCTATCATTCGCATTCTAAGGTATCTGAAAAAGGCTCCCGGGCAAGGGCTGTTATATGAAGAAAAAGGAAGCCTTCAGGTATTAGGATATTGTGATGCCGATTGGGCAGGTTCTCCTATTGATAAACGATCTACTACTGGATATTGTGTCTTCCTTGGAGGAAACATTATCTCATGGAAAAGTAAGAAACAAAATGTAGTGGCTCGATCAACAGCGGAAGCTGAATATAGGGCAATGGCGTCACTAACATGTGAACTTATATGGGTGAAACAGTTCCTCCAAGAGCTTAGCTTCTGTGACATCCAGAGTATGAAGATGTATTGTGATAACCAAACTGCTCTTCACATTGCATCAAATCCAGTATTTCAGTATTTCACAAGAGGACTAAGAATATAGAAATTGATTGTCATTTTGTTCGGGAAAAGTTATTGTCAAAAGAAATATGTACCGAGTTTGTTGGATCAAATGACCAACTCGCAGATGTGTTGACTAAGTCATTAAGGGGACCTGGTATCAAGTTTATTTGTTCAAGCTTGGTACATACAATCTGTATGCTCCAGCTTGAGGGGAAGTGTTAAAATTATTGGTTATTGTGTATGAGTTATGTGTGTATGAGTTGTGTTCAAGTGTGTTCCAACTAAGAGTGAGGTGGAAAGGAGTGTTCCAACTAAGAGTGAGTTGGAAAGGAGTGTGGTTAGTTACTTTGTTTCCTATAAATGTAAGTGTAGAGGTGTTTAAGCCCTCACGAGAACATATTTTTATCTCAAGTACATCTAACAATTTATGTTGTAACTAAGAGTCTTTTGTCTGTAAATTGTGTTTTCACCAGAAACAGCTTCTCTGCTTTGGATGTCAATAATATCTATTTTTTTTTTATATAATTTATTCTTATTCAAAACGCACACATCTAAAAAAAGTTAAATTTTATGAGTAAATTTCTAATATTACTTTGTATCCATATGGTAAATATAAATCTAGATGTACAGTGTTTGTTAGAAGGTGTACTACAGATAAACTTAGCCTTTGGTTGTCAATTTGAAATTTAAATTAAAAGGTCTTTAAACATATGTATGTGTGTGGGTTGTATACTCAAGGGTAAAACTTGATGCAGGCTATAAATTTGATGATAAAAAGCCTGACTCGCCAACCCTAAAAATACAGTTTGCGCACTTTCCATTCCGTCTACCGTCTGATCATGGCAACAGTATAACAACATGACACAGACGGCTTGACATTCATTTCTTGGGTGTAATGGATTTTGATGGTGTTGAGATGAACTCTATCAGATAGAGGTATTCACTTTTATACTCCGAGTTTTAGGTTAGACCTTCCTGGCTGTTGAATGTAGGATATGGATATGCAAGAAGTCTGGTAACAGGACAATTTTTAATCTGAAATATGTTGATAGAATTTTCATTATATTTTGGCCCCTATTTTCAGTTAGCCTCTCCAATCACCGGATTAAGGCCGTGGCTTATACATTTGAGTTTTGACCCTCTTATATCTGACAATGGTTGAAGTTCATGTATTCGGCTGCCCAAGAAGATAGTTGTAACTTTGGTCATGAACTGTAAAAATAATACTAATAGTTCGGAGTTGGCTCAGTATGCATTCGGGCTACATTATATCAGTAAATCATGGCATACTACGTGTCTTTTGTCTGAACTAAATATAAACATTGCATTGCATTGCTTTAAGCTGTATATGCTATCCAGAGGAACCCGTTCTCCTGGTGTTTGAATTTTATCCAAAGCTGATTTAATGGCTTGCCTCTTCTCATCTTTGCCTTACGTCGAAGATTAATGCATGGTGCAAGATTCCAAATAACGATGACCATTGCCTCGTGATGATGATTGATGTTGAGGTATTGTGCTTGTTGGCTAATAATTGGCGGGGTGTTAAAAATTACTGCTGCACTTTTTGGCTACTCTTTAGGGATTTACTTATAGACATGTCCGATGGCTACCCCGATTTCTCAGTGATTCTTAAATTATCTATGCACTGTAGCCAATGGTATAATATATATTTATATATATATATTTGATCACTATATGTAAATTGAACTCCAGACAAAAAAGAAACATGAAAATACTCTGGCCTAATCGTGACACATCCTATATTATTATGTGAAATATATATAGAAATAGAAACAAGTATGAATATAAAGTTTCATACAAGCTAAAAATGATAAGTGGAATTACGTGTAGGTGAGAAAACTTAATACGTGTGATGCTGAAATTTTATTTTGTGATTTGGTTGTAATTTATTGAAGATGATCTTTCTAATGTTGTATCCCTTCAAATACTCAATAAGTAGTATTGGGGTCGATAATTCAAAGTGACTATTTGTTCATATTAATATATAACAATTGAAAATAGAGTTAAGTGTTGTTGAAAATCTTACATAGACTAGAGATAAAGTTAATTTATAATATATAAGTGAGTGTAAACTTCACTTTACAAGCTAGTTTTGTGAGGTTGAGTTAGGCTTAAAGTCTACTTCTAACGTGATATGAGAATTATGCTTAAAGTTCACATTAACTAGAGATATGTCAATTTATTATATATATATATATATATATATATATATATATATATATATATATATATATATATATATATATAAAAGTGAGGAAGTCAACATAGGATGATAATGGATATTCTAATTAGTTACTTGTGAAATAAAATTAAACATACTTAAAAACATACTTAAAAACATATGGTATCAAAGTCATTTATTCTTCTCCTATTTTCACACATTCTATCAAAGTTTATGTTTTAACTTGGTAACACATTAATATGGGTAGAATGAAATTGATAATAGATTCACATAAAAAGATTATTTATGTCGAAAATCTTCTTAGTAGTAAATAAAAGTATGGAGATGTAATACCTTTTCAAAATGTGTATGTCGAATATTTTGGTGCACCCCATCATAAACCTATAACAAATTCGAATGTTTTAATGTTTTCCAAAATATAATTTTGGAATGATAAGATGTTGGGATATGGTGCAGGAAGTAATAGTCTAAGAGTACACAATATATTGGGATCGTTGATTAAGCTCTAAGGTTCACCATTGAATATTTGTGAATAAAAAGTACTTTACTTTGAGGGGAAAATTGTTTGAGAACAATTGTAAATATGAAGTTCTACGTATAAGTGAGAATAATTTGTAAATATATTATCGTAAAATTTATTTGAACCTTAATAATTTTTAAGTGTTTTTATCTTTAAGGATTTAAACATAATTTATTTTCTAAATATCATTTTTTATTTGGTGTGATTTTATTTCTATATATGTTATTCGTAACAACTAATTCATTGAACTCAAATAAATAAGAGTATTTTATTTTACAAATAAAATAAGACTTCATAAGAATAAAACTAATGTCGATTGTAACATCTATATCTATATATATACGGAGATTTTTTTGTGTGTGTACATTTTAAAATTTTTTTCCCATTAAATAAACATTATTTTAAATTAAAATAATTACATTTCTAATTTTATCCTTTAAATGATTATTAATTTAAATTTAATTATTTTATAAATTAAATAAGTTATTTTATGATTTTATCCTTTTAAATCATTATTTATTTTAAAGTAAAAAAAGATACATACGGAAGTATTTCCACTAGTAAACATGTTAAAAATCGTCGTATTGTGTTCTGTTTTTTTTTTTTTCAAATAACATGGTTTGGATTTATAGGTTTGAAAACTAATCTAAACCAAATCAAATTAAACGGCCGGACAATGTAATATATTATTTAATTTTGTTTTTATTATTCAGATTTATAAATTTGATTATGTTTTAATTTATATAGAATGTAGATCTTAACATTTATCAATTGGAATTATTTTTTGCTGATGTTGAAATTATGTTGACAACAACAAATATACGATAATGTTTTAACGGTGAATGGTTCGTATGTGTGTTTGTATCTTTCCTGCACTTGTGGTATTCTACCCTTAAAATAATCTATCTCACACTTAAATACTCTATCTCACACCTCATACTATTCGATGAGAGTTACGCATCTCATAAACATAATGCCCATCACAGCACCTTATCATAAAAAGAACCTGTTAACTGATGTCATTGTTCTTGTGCAAGGTTTCATTGTTCTTGTGCAAGCTGAATAATGGGTTTGTTTGTAGGAACGACCAATAATGAGATGATTTTTTAGCATTGTTGGTTGGTTTATAGCAGTTTTGTGAAGGTTTAGGCCAGGACATCAAGTCAGAATTAAGAGGAAAGTTGAAGAACAGTTTGAGTCAGGACCAGTTGCTGCCAAGCAGTTTCAATTTTTCTATTCTCTTTGTATCAAAACAATTGTTCAGTTTCTTTTCTTTTCTTATTTGCTGTTTCAGTTCTGATCCCCTTTCACATGGAGGACAATGTGCAATTCTGATATAGCATGTTCAAAATTTTTTTGCTTTTCTGGTTAAGTTTTTATACTTTCTCGTGCTGATTGCTGTGTTTATTTTTTTCTTTTTTAGATCATCGTTGTCATAGTTTAAATTCCATTTGCTATTTTTAGGAAGTAAAGTAGTATAGCTGTTTTGAATTTTTCTTTGCAGTTTCATAGGCTAGTTTGATAGGTTACTTTGCTGTTTTTACTAACCAGTTTTTCTTAACAGCTTTAATTTTTACTAATCAGTTGTACTAATTCTTATTGCTTACGCTAATCCTATCACATCATACGCACGTTTCCTTATAGCTGCCATGAAATTACAAAAGAATTCACTCTAAGTTCACATTCCTATGCCTTTCACTGTTATGAAATTACAAATTTTTTAAATGAGTTTTTTTTTTCATCCTAAAAAGAAAAGTCCATGAGCTAGTCCTAATTCACAAGGATTTGGGGATATTTAGTCCAGTGGGTTTTTTAAATAAAAGATTTTTTTGGTTCCAATCCATGTGGACAGGGGCCAAGGTTCAAGTACTATGATGTGGGTTTATTTGACAGGTATAGTTTGAAGGCTGCAAGTACTAGTTTTAGACAGCAGCAGAGTTCCTGGTCTATCATTGTTTTGCACCATGATTTTTAGCGTTTTCTTTTTACATCTCAGTTTAATGCCTGATTCGGACAGATCCTGCTAAGCATGGCGAGGGTTTCTTCATTGCTTTGTTTGTTAGGAATGTAGGAAAGGTGCATCTTGGGACTGTTCAAATAAAAACGAAAATTTTTCTTTATTGCTTTGTTTGTTAGGAAAGTAGGAAAGGTCTTCGGACTGTTCAAATAAAACGAAACTAGAATTTCCCGTAGCACTCCCGGAATTAAAAACGCGCAAAGAAAGGAGAAACGTATGCCGTATATTAGCACGAATCCATTCAAAATGTGGTTATATGATCAACTGATGTAGCTTCCGAAATGGGAGGATATAAGGAGGTGACCAAGATAAAATTAGAGGTGTAAAATGTTTTAAATTTACTTATTTTCATTTAAAACAGTACATTGTATAATTATTTTGGCGCCATTCGCCATTTTCTTACTTACCTGCATATTAATATTGATTGAGTTTTGTCTAGCCCGGGCTAAAAAAAAAGAGCCGATTTCCATGCGGCGTTAAAAGATAGAGATGGTCAATTAGTAGGGGTAACAGTCAGTTCTTTCAATTTGACCTACTAAAAGTGGCAGAGTGTTGTCTAACACCCCAAAGGCGTGGGTTAGTTTGTTAGGTTTATTATATAATTAATGCCTTAATTCTGTTTTAGTGAATGTAGCCTAGAATATCCTTTTGTTATACAGATATTATTTAATGGAGTATTTTATTTATATCTATATAAATATATAAGATGATACTATACATTTACACTTCAAAATATTTCTTTTCTTGACAATGACTTTTTCCCAATTCTTGACAATCTTGAATGGATTTTCTTTTATCAAATTAAGCTTAAATATGTAATATCATAATAATGATGATAATAATAATGATAAAAATGAAATGCATTTTTTTACATTGCATGACAACAAATCGTGAAAATGTTTAGTTGTTGAAATGAAAAAATGTTCATACTACGTTAATGAAATAAGATATCAGATACACTTTTAAGGGTTTTATAGATTCATTCATCGGGAAGGGTATTTTAAGTTTCCATAAGCTGATTAATTTTTTCACACCCTTTCCATAGTAGACTTTTTTATTATTACAGAAGACGATTTCTACTCATCATAACACTGAGAGTTTAAAATTTACAAATCAGAGGAATTAGACAAATTAAAGTTTACTTCAAAGCATGCATTATTATATCACTGCATTTAGATCACATTCATATTCAGATGAACAACAAAAACTGAAGGAAAGACGCAAAACCATATAAAAACATTCAGAAAATGAAGGCATGGATAGAGATAGGTGTAGTGCAATGCCACCGGTCGATCTTGAAAATCAAGAAATTTAATCAACCTTGAACACAAGAGGCTTTAACTCCTTGGGTGGAGGAGGAGGAAGAGGAGGCAACTTGTTGATGGTGACGGTGAGCACACCATCCTTATACCTGGCAGATATGGCATCAGTGTTGGCATTGTCCGGAAACTTAAATTTGCGCATGAACTTTCCCACTCTTCTCTCCGTCCTCAAATACTTAGTCCCTACTTTCTCCTTCTCCCTCTTCCTCTCGCCGCTAATGACTAGCACAGTGTCCTCCTCCACCTGCACCTTAATGTCCTCACCTTTCAGCCCAGGCATGTCGATCACAAACGCGTAAGAGTTCGGATACTCCTTCATATCCGTAGGGGTGGCAGCCATTGATTTTGCATCTCGGACGTATGTCCAAAAAAATTCACAAAATATTAGTAGGAAGTTACAGGAGGTTCCGTACCTAATTCCCATGCTTCTAGTAGGGTTTTGACTCTTCCTCCCTTAAAAAACAAAATTCATTTTTGGGCTTTGGGCTTTGGGCTTTGTCCTTATCCATATGCAAGCTGTCCATATGATGGTCCCCTGCACACCTCACCATCCTAATCCCCTGCACCTCCCTCTCATCTTCAGCCGGAACAATCCAGTATATTTCGTGGCAAGATCTGGTTCCGTTACTGAAGGCGCAGGTGCGTGCTTCGCTGTACACGGGAATAAAACTCAGAATAGATTAATAGAAAAGTATATTGTGGGGAGGGAGTGACGCGCCCGGGAAGGAGTGTGTGAAACACTTAGGAGAGAGTGTTGCTGTCCCTGTCATAAATGAAAGAGTGTTTCATCCTACACCTCCAACGTCTCATCCTGTACCTCCAAAAATTCCATTTTTAACCTTCTGACATATGCACCTCCAACTTTTCTAAAATTTTATTTTTAATAAATATATTTTTATTTTCTTCTCTCTCTTATTAAAAGCACTTTAATAAATACATTTTTATTTTTTTCTCTTTCTTATTAAAGTCCATCTGCACCATCTTAATAATAATCTAATTTAATTTAAAATTTAAATATTATTTAATATAATTTTATATTTTAATAACTATTAAAATATGATTTATATCATAATAATAGTTATATTAAATATATAAAAATCAAATAACTAAAATAAAAGTAATAATGATAAAAATAAAAAATAAAATAATAATAACAATAATATAAAATTTGTTTTAATATATTCAAATATATTAAATTATATTAAAATATTACAATAAATTAAAGAGTTATTAAATTTTAAATAAAAACAAAATTTTTAAAAACTTATTTATTGATACCGTAAAATATGTTAATAGTTTTTTATTTAAAATTTAATAAATATTTAATTTAATTGAAAATTATAATATATTTATTATATTTTTATATTTTAATAATTATTAAAATATAATATATATTTTTATAATAGCTTTATTAAAATTACTAAAAATAATAATAATAAAAATAATAATAATAATAAAAATAAAAATAATATTTAAAATCACATTTAATATATTTAAATATGTTAAATTATATTAAATTATTAAATTAAATTAAATAATTATTAAAATTAAATAAAAAACAAAATTTTAAAAAATTCTTAATCGGATATCATATCCGATTCATATCGGATTTCTATATCCGATTGACAAATTTTAAATTTATTTTTTATTTAAACTTTAATAATTATTTAATTAAATTAACATTTTAATATAATATAATATATTTAAATATCTTTTATGTGATTTTCAATACTATTTTTATTTTCATTATTATTAACTTTATTTTAGTTATTTTATTTTACTTTTTTAATAAAATTATTATAAAATATAAATAATATTTTAATAATTATTAAATTAGAAAAATATAATAAATAATATTATTATTTTTAATTAAATTAAATATAATAAATTTTAATGTTAATAAGAGAGAAAAAAATAAAAATATATTTATTAAAGTGTCTTTAATAAGAGAGAAGAAAATAAAAGTATATTTATTAAAAAATAAAATTTTTAAAAAAGTTGGAGGTGCATATGTCAGAAGGTTAAAAATGGAATTTTTAGAGGTGCAGGATGAGATGTTGGAGGTGTAGGATGAAACACTCTAAATGAAATTTGGGGATTTTTAGTACATGAGAACAACGAGGAGTGGGGCCCAGTGTGATGGGTGTTGATTGGGTCGTGACACTGTTATTGGCTGGTGGTATTGTGTTATGGGTTAAGGTGCAGTGGATTCGCCCTATGCATGTATTTTCATCACTGGATATGAGTCGTCACACTCTTATTCTATCTGTTTTTCTTTTTTTCTTTTTTCGATAATATTCGTTGTTTTATCTCCACTCCCACCTTCCAACAACTTCACCAATTTTTCTTTTTTCAAAAATTATTTATTTATCATGCTGTTCATAAAATATTTCTGGAAAAAAATTCATTATATTAAGTAAAACTCACTTCAGTCATTTTTTGAGCTAATAAAAATAAATATTCATGCTTAGAGAATTCCAAAATAGAATTTGGAGGCTTTACCCATCACTGTGGAAATATCTAAATAGATAGTTTTACTGTCATCCCAATTTGTTAAGAAATTGTTAATATTTTAACACTAAATATTAGTTTATTTCTTAATATGACACACACCCTCTTTTTGTTACAGGATGAGTTATAAAGCTTTGTTTGTCAAAGAAGTAAACATATTAAATATGTTTCAAAGCATTATTAATTATTAACAAAAGCTAAAATAATAGATAAATAATTGAGTTATTTTAGTGAGATTCTGTTTTACGACTCATGTATAATAAAAACTTAAGAAAAAACAATGATTTTAACATATTTACATCTTAAAGATATTTTTGGTATTATAAGTTGAGTTTGAGAAATATTATTGATGTGTTGTGTACTAGAAAAAGTGTAAAATATTGATGATAAGTTAATTCAATGTGAGTTTATCATCTATGGAAAAATTAACATGTTTATCTCTGCTTAATTAAAAAAATTTAAATAAGCTTTACTCGAATAAGTAAACTTTCGGAAGTCACCAGTCTATTTAAATAAACATAAAAATAAATATTGTATGTATTATTACTATAATAAGTTTACTATAAAAAAATATATTTTTATGTTTATGTTTTAAACTTATTAAGATGTGGTTTTGAAAAAATAATTAAAACTTATATAAACCCATTACAAAATAAATTTATAGTTTGCTAGAGATCTTATTTTTCAAATAAATTATCATGAATATTATGTTACTTTAAAATATAAATATGAATACATAAGTTAAAATTTATAAAATTTGGTATACATTTTTCACTTTTATGCTGAATTAGAATACTATAATTAAATCTATATGTTAAAACAAACTAATTGATCAAAACACACAACATATAATGACACTGTATATTCTTTATTAATGTCAAACTCAAAATATAATAAAGTGTTGTTTAACCTTTTCTAATTATAACCCTGATATTAACTGAGCAACAATAGTGCTGTAAATAAACTTAAGTCTACCTACAAGGAATTATTTTATTTATTTTTATCTAACTTGTATTTTTTATAAAAGAAAGTGAAAAATACATAATTTCATTTAAAACCAAAAATGAGCAGTTTCATATATTAATCGATTTAAGATAAATATTAACAGTGTAATGATTTTAACTATTTTTAGAAGAAATCAAAATAAATATAAAAAGAAATTACTCTGATTTTTTAGAAAGTAGAAACATCTCTCACTAATATATTATGAGTTTATGGAAGATATTTATGTGTTGAAGTAAAATTGAAATCCAATTTATGAGAAGGAAAAAAATTATTCAAAACCTCAATATAATTAATTATATGAAGAAGAAATAAAAAAATTATAATAAATTAAATTTATAATTTATTATATAAATTTAATATGCTCTTGTTTTTGTCAGTTTGATTGTTTAATAATCTATAAATGAGCATATTTTTTATTTGTTCTATGCAAATAATTTGTTATTTCATTCCTAATATTACACAAATTATAATAAATGATGCTGAAAGTACTAAAAAGAAAAAAAATAATAATTGGAGTAAAATAAAAAACACAAAAAGAAACTAATCAATATTTTCTAGGAAGAAAAAAATATTTATTTCAATTATATATATAATTAAGTTGTAAATATTTAAAACATTTCTATTCTATATAATTAAATTATTTTTTTATTATAACATAATCTCTATATCATATGTAATAAATAATATGTTTAATTATTTTGTTTTTAGATAATAAAGAAAATTACCTGTATAATAGGTTCTATTGTACTATTTATGTTTTCCCTAATAATTGTAATAGTAATAAATACTTTTTTATTTTTCAATATAAAAGATTTTTTTTATTCCTTCTTATCAATCAAACAAATTTCTATTTTCACTTTTTTTTTTCTCCAATATTTTGTTTTGTCCTCTTCTGTTCAACAGTTTAACGTTAACAATAATATGTGTATATTTTAAATTAACAATTATTTTAAGATGGAACATACAGACATATATGGTATACATTGTCATTTATTTTTTTATTTTTTTATTCTTCATATACACAGGCATCTAGCACATGGGTGGATCGTGTTTCTACTTTATTAATATAGCATTAAATATGTAAGAAAAAGTTAAAAATAAAATATTTGACTTTAATTTATTGGTAGTGGTAAAAGTTTATACACTTTTTATTTTAGTGTTAATTATTTTACTGAGCTGTTTTAAAATTTTAATTATTTTTATAATGTTATTTAAGAAAATTTATAAAATCAGATAGAAAATGAAATTGTCAAATTCATGTAAATTGACAAACAGTGATACTTTATTACCTTACCCCGTTTTCTCAATCTATCTATATAATATATTTTTAAATCCAAATAAAGCATTTTTAATATTAACTATATAGCATAATTGGAACAATTATTTTGTTTAGAAATAAAAAGTATTTAGTGAAACATAGTTTCATATTTGAGAAAAGTTTTCTCACTTAACTTCTATAAAATTAATCATCCTCATTTATCATTTTCACTATTAAGTGGTGAAATAACTGAACCCCAATTATTGGAACCTAAAATGTCTATTTAGCTAAGGAGAGTGTAAAAATTTGTGTTTTTTTTTCAATATATTATTGTAAAACTTTGGGCATATTTATTCTTTTTATTCTTCTGTGTTCTTAAACTGTTTCTCCTTTATATGTTTGAATTTTATATTACTCCATATTTTTTGTTTGGTTTCTTATTTCATTTTTAAATTCTTCCAAAATTGAAAATTATCTTGCAATGGCAGTGCATGAAAGATTAATTCCATTATAATATATGTTATTTTTTATTAAATATTTGTTCATTTTAAAGTTCAACATTTTATTTTCCTCCATGTCAAATTCTGGCTTTGTTTGTTTGTGTTGTACTATGTTTCTAAGTAATTGAAGTCATAATTTTTCTATAACATTTATTTAAAAATAAATTCATTGCATTGTCATTTAGGTGGCATCCCCGGTTCCCGGAGTCGAGAACTCCGTTTTGAACCGAACGTTTTCTTCATTCCGACTGGTAAGTCATTTTCTCCCTTCTCCTCCACTGTCTTTGAATCTAGGGCATGCCACTTTACTGGTTGCATGCAGCTGGTAGCTTTTCCCTTTAGTTTCCTTGTTCATTCTAGCTCTAAGAGTTGTACTCTACCCCAATTTGGTGGTTTGTAGGTCCTGTTTAACTTGTTTCTGTGCGAGGATTACTGTTTTGGGGCTTCTTCTAAAGTGGTGTGCTTATAACCACCAAGGTAAGGGGAGCTAATTATTTTTCTTCAAATTTAATTCTTGAATCTGCTTTGTAAATGAATGCATGTTGAATTTTGGACTGTCGTGCGGTTGTATGGTACTTTGGATTTTAAGTATATATGATGGTTTGAATTGAATGGTGTAATTGATGGAACTGTGATTGATTACTTTATAGTGAGTTTGATGAACTTAATTACTGTATTGGATCATGTTAGAAGTGATTTGGAGTGTGAAATCTGTTGTAATTTTAGCTAGGTAGAAAACTTGGTGATTTGGTAGTGTTTTAGGTCATTTTGGAGGAAGTGAGGTAGTGAATTTGAGAGTTAGGGGTTCTGGGTATAATTGGGCTATTGGGGCAGTCTTAGCAAGTGGATTATGACTTGTTTGAGTCACCAAATTGGTCAGAATAGGTACAAAGTGTTAGAATTGGGTTTGGGGTCCTCTAGTTATTGAGTTTGATGTTTTGGAGTAGAAATTGAGTTGGTTTAGTACATCTAATTCCTATCCAAATGACCAATGCAATACTTTACTTTCATCCATAAACATGTTTCATATTAATATTAGTGTTACATATTTTAAATTGTTCATTTGAATATGTCTAAGATGCACCAAAACCAGAAAAATCACATTGCTGTAAAAAACTGATAAGAATAATCGATTATCTCACTTGATAATCGATTATTCTAGTTAGAGAGTTGTATCCTCTTCAAAGCTCTCGTAAATAATCGATTATCACATATAATAATCGATTATTGTCGTCGAAAAGTCATCCAGGACAGTTTTGGATGGTTTTTGGGGTTCCGGATATCATTTTTGGACGTTCTTTAGGTCGTTTTAGGGGTTTTGGGCCTTTCTAGAACTGTTGGTGACGGTTTCAAAGTTATTTTCCTTGTCTAAGTATGAGTTTAAGGGGTTTTTGTACTGTTTAGTGGGTCTCTTGGACTGTTATTGTCTGTTAATGTACATGGAATGGTTTCATGTGATTTTTTATGACTTATTAAGTTGTTTGTGGTCTTTTGAAGTATAATTAGTATTATATCTATGTTTGTATGCAATGTAAAAGTGAAAGTATGTGATTTTCAAAGTATGTTTGATGGACGTAATTCCATGGACGTCACACGGGGGTACATGATGGTGCCTCATGTTGTGATCCATAGTGAATTCTCTTGTTGAGATTCAAGTATGTTTAGAATGAATGTAGGAGCTCAGTCTTGGGGGTCATCCTGAAACTCCAATGGTCTTTCTTCTCACGTAGAGAGGATTGAACCATGTGGTGAGGAGTAGCAGGAGGTCTTAGTCTTGGGGGCTTCCAGTACGCCTCAAGGCCCGGAACAGGCTAACCTTGTGAGTGTGGTAGGGTGGGAGAGCCCAAGTTTCATAAGCCACCACGAGCGCAAGACCCGCCATAGCTCGACTATCATTCTAAAGTCCGGACGAGTCAAGTCTAGAATGTAACATGTTAGGATGTGTGTTTATCTTGATTGATTAAATTTAGCTCTGGCATGCACGTCTTGTTATATTGTATGCTTTTTATATAATTAGCTCACCCTTGCATGTTTGTGTTGTTTGCGTATGTTTCTTCTTGCGATGATCATCCACTTGGATGGGAGCAGATGTCGAGGAGGTGTCCTTGGAGCAAGCCCTAGAGGAAGAGAATGTTGAATCCTAGTATCATTAGGATATTTGTACTTTGAATTATGAGTTTTAAAACTGTTATCTGTAGAACTTATGGTATTTTGGAAGACTTTAGTATCTCATGTTTGGATTCCTAGCTTATTAAGGATGACTGTAACTCCCTATACTCTGTCATATGTTTCCAACTGTTTCTATTATTATAATTCAATGACGTCTTTATTATATATGCATGACGTATATTTTAAGGATTCACAATTTTGGGTGATCATGGCTAGATTTATTTGAACTTTCTATGTATTGACATAGAAATATATTTTTATTTGAAATTTAGAAAACTAAATATTTTGGTTTTTCATTTTTGGTTGAATTGTTTATGGATAAATGGTTGAAAATCATTGAGTGATACATTGGGAATTTTGAATGTTGAGTTGAAATTCTTCAATATGTAATATATGTTTGTAATTAATTGGATATTATAAACTTGATAAAAGGTTTTTAAAACAATAGTTTTAATTAATATTTTTACCCGTCGCATACATTTATTTTCTTTTATATTTTTGCTAAAGCAAAAATTGAATATAGAGATTTGGTTTTAGCCTTATAATTTACTTGGATGAGAAATAAATTGTTGTTCATGTAACGTTGAAAAAAAAAAACCAGCTTACTATAACATTACATTTATGTTTGACATATAAAAGATAGATGTGAAAGATGTGTGATAATATTTTTATAATTAAGTGATTAATATTTAAGTTTAATCTAGAAGGTTAGATGAATAAAAAATGACAGATCAAATGGAAATCTAGTTTTAATGTGTATAAAGCTTGTAGGTGAGATGTAAATTTGTTTAAAAAACATACTCATCACGGTGGCAAGCATCTGGTGTTTGTTAGAGATTCTTTTAATGACTAAAATTGTTTTTCCTTGTTGTTATAGTGTGGACGTATGTAATTGTTTTTAGGGTAATTCGATTATTGTTTTATATAAATGTCTTCATTGATTGAGTTGAACATGATTTTTATGATTTTTTTTTCATATTAGATGTTTAATTGATTTTAAATTTATTACACAATTTATGTTTGTATAATTTTAAATTTAGGTTAAACTCTTTTAGTTGTCTGTATTTTTGTGTGTTTTTCTCAGTTTAATCTCCGTTTTATTAGAATCTCCAATTTAGTCTTAAAAAATGTTAATTTGAGTCAATTAGGTCCTACTGTTAAATTGTGCTAACGGAGTTAAATTTTTTATGAGCTGGGACGTTGACGTGACATGTTTTTTAAACGTGGCAGAATGTTACGTGTAAGTTCCTAAGTTTAACGTGAAAAATGTTTGATTAAAAAAATAAAAAAAAATCATCTTCCATTACAAGAAGCACCCATAAATCTTCTTCCCAGCCTGAGAGACACAACAAAGAAAGACACAACAGAGAGAGAAGAAGGAAGCAATGGGAAAGAAGAGTGGAAATGGTGGTTGGAGCGCCAGTGGTAGATGCACGGTTCGACATTTCTCGCCATTTGATGAACCGTTTTGGAAGAGGAAGGGAACGGGCTGGTGACGCCTTTTCCAAAATCTAACTATGGTTATTATTATCTTCCTTGATTAGTTTTGAAGTGTGTTATCTACTGTTTAGTTTTGTCTATCATCAATGTCTATTTGGATAGCATTGATATGTCATCATTATGATGTTGTTGAAGAAAGAAGAGACATTGAAATTGGTCCTTCATTCGCTTTTGTCAATTTAAAAGAACTATCAGAGACGATTCCTCAGAATGAAAGAACTGGAAAGCACAGCATCGAACAATCAACCCCCAAAAACAAGAAAAGGAAAAAAAAACACCACTTTTCCGATCAACCCCCAAAAATCACTTCTTTAAAATAAAAAAAAAATAATTTACGAGATATGAAAAAAAAGACCCAAAACAAGATTAATTTAAAATTCTAAAATTGCAGCAGAGAAAAAAACACGAAATAGAGAGGAAGGGAGAGAAAGAGAGACAAACATTGAAGAGAGAGAAAGTGATTTCCCAAGAGTGAAAGACATTGTCTTTGTAGGAAGAGAGGGTGCAGAGCGTGTGAAACTCCTCGTCCCAGAAAATGACGTCGTCAGGTCGAGGTTGCGCCTCTCTGGTGAAGTTTATGGCAATGGCGATTCTATGCAACGAGCTAAACGTGAGTTTGAGACCCTTCCACTTAATCTGGAGTACCATACCCATTATTTGCGCTTGATCACACCAGATCGCATCCCTAGAGAGCGAGGGTCTTCACCAGATCGCACCAAACCGCGATGTGATTGGCGCGTGGAGGAGCCGTTGGAAGTGGTGATTCACCGAAAGAAAGAAGCATCGACAAGGGCAAAATCGACTTGCCGGAAATTCTATTATTAAATCCCATTTCAGAAACCCTATTATTAAAATATAATCTTTTAATAAATGCCACTTATAAAAGTTTCAGCATGACACGTTTGAACCACATCAACGTCCCAGTTCATAAAAATTTATCTCTGTTAGCATAATTTAACGGCAGAGGCCCAATTGACTCAAATTAACACTTTTTAGGACTAAATTGGGGATTCTAATAAAACAGAGATTGAACTAAAAAAACTCACAAAAATAGTTTAACCTTAAATTTATTATATGTTTGATTAATTTATAACTTGATTAAACTATAAATTATTTTTAGGTACAGTTAATTATATTAAGGTGTATTGTTAGTTTATATTAATATTTATTGTAATTTTAGAAATAGACGTGATCCTTAATTTTTGTTTGAGGTTTAGTGTAATTGTGTATTAAATCTTGAATAATATCATCGAACAATTTGAAAACAAATATTTTTCATATTTTATTAATATATGTATATTGTAAATTTATGAATAAATTTGATAAAATTGAAATTCAGATCAAATTGTATTGTTTTCTGTGATTATGAGTGACAATTTTTATTTGTGTATTTCAAAAATCAATATTATTATTAAAATCTTATCAAATTTATAATAATAGATTTTTTTTTGTGTATTTGTTACAAATTATAAAAATATTTTCTTCCAATGAATAACATCTCATTTTGTTATAATTAAAATTTTAAGAGTAATTTTTATTTGTTAGAGTATTCTTTTATGCTCCAACTAAGATAAAACAAATAGTGTAACATCCAAAAAATTAACAAAACTAAACTTAACAATTAATTTTAATGGTGAAAAATTAAACAAATATCATAGAAATACCATGAACATGTACCTGATTTCATGCACTTATAGTAGTTCAGTGCTCTACAAAGTCATTGCCAATGAATTTCTCCCTATCACACTCACAAGGTTAGTTTGTCGTGTCTTGAACCATATTGGATGTATCTAGACTAAAACCTCTTGCTACTCTTACCACATGTATCACTCATTTTTAGTTGATAATGAATGATCGTTAGAGTGTCAGGATAATCTCTAAGACTAAGCTCCCTACATTCATACCAACAACATTTTGAAACAACCAGTGAGATTTCTCTTTAGAACTTTTACAACCTCAAATTCATACTATCATAGTAATTCAAACCATACCACTTATCATAAAAGCAATTATCTTACCATTTACCTTCAAACATATAAGAGAAATGCAAATAAAACAACCAAGAAAACCCAATTCACTCGTCAAACGCCCTAATTATTGGCTCCCAGCGAGCACATGCTCCCCTAGTGAGCCAAACCACTCGCCCAACGAGAGCAGAGACAGTGAGCTCCAAAAGTCGAACGAGCTGGCGCACCTAGCCTTTGAAACCCAATGCCAAAGACCTCCAAAACTCGCCCAACGAGTGTTTGCTCGCCCAACAACTTTGTAGAATTTTGCATAACATTAATTATGCAAAATTAGCACCCCTCAACATACCATTTCCTAACTCTTATTACCTCCTCATGTATTTGTTCCCCCTTAACATTCTATCATTCAATTGTAATTTAAGTGTTTGTGACTACAAATCAACTTTACTAAACTCATCTTTCCATAAATTCCCACTTACTTCCACTAAAGGAACACCTTATAACTCATAATTCAATTTCATCTCTTCTAGCATAAAACTTCACTACTTAGGAACCTAAACAAGTAAAAAATGACTTAACAACATATTCCAAACCTTTCCTTTTGACACAAAACCTATACTTTATAATCTCACTAATCAAAACCCCTAAAATGAACTTATAACCATTCAAAACACAATCTATTGACTACCAACACTTTCTAGAATAGACTTATGTTAACTCAAAGCTCCAACAAGTTTCAAATAATCATAAAATATACCATAAAACTCAGTTTTTTCCCTTTAACCATTACTTCAAAATCTCACCTATCAAAACTTCATTTTTAGACCAAAAACAAGCCCAACACCCTTCTATTTTACTGCAATCAATACCACATAAGTTTTTCATACATCTAATCATGGATGACATACTTTTAATTGAAATCACATAAACAACTTCACATATTAGTTTGTCAATTTCTAATCAACTCAAGCATACAAAACAATTTATCAAAGCATCAGTAACATAAAACAAATGATAATCAGCTTCCCTAACCTTTTAGAATACCAATCGCTCTAAAGAATCTTATTTCGCTCACACACCTCAAGGAGTTCTATTTGTGCCTATAGACAATAAAACCAATCAGGATATACTGTTAGCAGCACTAAACAATAGAGAGTCACGTAAGAGACTCGGACATTACATGCAAAATGAGTGGGACCCACATGCAACAAAATAAATAAAGGACCACAGAAAAGTGGTTGAAACTTGACTTACTCAAACATAGAAACTAATTGATCTGAATTGAAAAGTTTGCCCTCAAGATCACTTATACAGTCTCAATTCTTCAATCAGATTAATAAAAAAAAAGAATTCATAAAAAGAAGTGAAAGAACTCTAAAATCCATTTATATTAAAATATATATTTTAATATTAAAATAATTAAGCCATACTATTTTTAATCTACTACTACTTATAAAATATTATATCTTCATAGTAAATGAATTATCGAGTTAATGTCTCTTAAATAACATTTGTAATTTATATTTATTATTTAATGTAATAATATATTTTATGTTGAAATTGATGGTATTGTTTCAAATGTTATTGGAATTATGATTAAGTTGAAGTGATAATATTTGAACCTCTCATTATACCTATACAAACATCTAATTATATTAAAATACATTTAATTTAATAATTATATTTAAATTTGAATACCTAACAAATAGTTAGTATAGTTTTTTTTAATTACCACTAACTAGAAATGTATAATATTCCATCACTATTCTTTATATTAAATAAAATCTGATTATAATATTTTTGTTAAGATAATGTATACGAAATTTGGTTATAATAAAGAAGAATAAAATTTAGATTACAGATAAAACTTGCAAGTGGAGTCTGTCCCCTTTACTCATTCACATTTTTTCTTTCTTTCCACTCTGACCAAACCGAGAGAAGAGTTTCCATGGCGGATCCCTACTACCCATATAGTGCTCCGGCAGCTGCCGACGGAGGTACTCTCTGGTATTCCCTACTTTTACAATTTTCCAATATTTTTTTTCCATCTTTAATTCGTTCGCACAGACATATGAGACTACAAAACTGAACCAGTTTTACGTGTTTTAACCATTGGATTCAGATCAGCTGTTAGTTTCTTAAAATTTCAACAATTACTTTTATTCTTCAACACTAAACCCTAAACAAGTTATATGATAGAAAAGGAGCATCAGTAATAAGATTCTGGTTCTTATTTTTCTTTAAGGTTCAACTATTGTCTTAGTCCTTATAATTGTGTCCATTTTGAGTTTTAATTTTTATATAAGGAAATTGTGGGTTTTAGTCCATGATACAAAGTTATTTTGATCCCCATTCAGAACACCAGAACATTTTGGTGATTCGAAACTGCTAAAAAAATGATCAGAGGAAACTTTTTGATGTTCTAGAATGCATGTTTGGATAATCGTAAGACGAGTGGGCTTAAACCTAGCCGCAAGAGCTTATTAGCGCTGTTAAAATATGGCAAAAACTATTCAAGGACTAGCTTACAATTTTAACATAGGAACTAAAGCTCAAGTTGACAAAACTATACCGATGAAATAAATACTTCAACCTCTTATTACAGAAAATAATGATTATGTTTTGACCGTTGTTTTGGTTCTGTCAGCAAGTATTGCGAGGACCAGCTTTGCTGGATATATTCCAACTAAGCCTTCAAATTCTACTGAACTGCGGGGCATTGGATCAGATTACCTTCAAAGAGACGTAAGAACATTATAATACTATTTTGAGTTACAATGTGATGCCGTGGGGATGGATGTTCATTTTGAATTTTGATTGTTGCTGCAGATAGGCTTGTTTTACAGTGCAGATGATACTTTGGGATCTAGGGTTCATTTTGAGCCTGTTAAGGGTTGTTCACCTCTCGCAGATCCTGACCTGACTAAAAAACGAGATATGGCACCATTAGGCATTAGTCATGGTGTTTCTGATGTGAACAGTGAAAGAGCATCATCTAAAAACAGTTATGATGGTCTGCCATGATGCTCTGCCTATTTCAGCAGCGGACTCAAACATTCTGTTTGTGGGTGGACTTCCAAATAACTGCACTAGAAGGGAAGTTGGGCGTATCCTTTGTGATTTATATGTCTGTTTGTGTGCATATGCATATCGGGCTTTTGTTCCTTGCAAAAATGGATAGGAACTAAGTATTTTGAAATTAACATCGGATTTACTTATGAGATTATAATTTGCCTTATAAGTTAATAACATATGGAGATTAGATCACTTGACAACTTTAATGGTATGCTTGGGAGTGAAATTTTGAAGGGAAAAGGAAGAGGTGAAAATTCTAGTTGGTTTTGTAAATACTAGATAACTCTTAATTTGAAAAGGAAAAATTGCGCGTTTTTGTCTTTTCTTCCAGGATACAATCCCAAGTATACATTGTATTTTGTTGTTATTTTGATACGAAGCCTTGACTTGTGCCCATAGATCTTTTCCGCCCCTTTATTGGCTATAAGGATATCAGAGTTGTTCACAAGGAGCCTAGACGTGTAAGTGTGTTAATTAAGAATTTCATGTTTTATATTTTAGCATATTTCAATAATGCAAAATCTACTTTAATAGTCTTGTCCAGGAAAGACAGAAAATGCATATAAGGTCATAGATATTATTTGTTTTTGAGGAATATACAATTTGCTTCTCACCTGTTGCAATATTCCTCTGGTTAATAATCATGGTAGTCAAAATTTCTAGAATTGCACGATTCTACCCTTCTGCAATGCCTTGCTGAGTTTGCCCATGCTTAGAATTGTTGATGAGCAAAATCAGTAGACTCAGTCTGGAATTGTAAAAACTGTGGAATTGGCTTGATTTATGAGTTTGTGTGGATCATGATTCTTTGTGCTAACTTTCAGTGTTTGATCAAGTCTCTTTTTTTTTTTTTAGTTTTGGCCTTCTGTGCTAACTATTCTAGGTATTCATGTTGTGTTTTGTACTAGGAGTACTAGTCACCACTGCAGTATTTTAATTTGCTTTGTTTGCCATTTATGACTTGTGAATCATGAGTTCTGTATGGAGTAATTTGAGCTTACTTAAGTATTAGTGGTTTTATGTGGATTTCCCCCTTCTTATTTATGCTATGTTATATGCGTGCACACGCATATTTGAATTTTATATATCTCGTGGAATCTTATGCATCTTGTTACGATTCCCTTGATTTGCAATTCATTATCTCCTTCCCAGTCTGAATAATAGAATCTTGAGTTTGACTACCTTGTTAGTAATACATTAGCTTTGGTAGGTAGATATATTAAGTGTAGAGTGTTAATCTACGCCATTTCTTGTGCTTCATTTATTATGAATAATGAATCGTTTTTAAATGGCTGGGATGCTGCAGAGCGGTGACAAGGCTATGACTTTGTGTTTTGTGGAGTTTGTTGACTCGAAATGTGCTCTCACTGCCCTGGAAGCCCTGCAAGGTATTTGTTTTTTCTGGATTGCATATAATTCAGTTTTATATCCATGCACAGTCCTGAGGATGTTAGGGAAAAAAAAAATAGAATGTGAATGTAGGCTAGTGAATAATATGGAATCTCTGATTCTATGGTGGGTTGTGGATACAGATACAGAACACTAACACTTATTTATGCTAGTATTCTAATTCAACTATCAGTACTATCCCAACTATATGTTACTAAGCACTAACTTGGTCAGACTTGTAACGAATAAATAACCATCTTAAATATTATAATGACTTGAAGCTTAAGACATCTAACAATTTATGTTGTAACTTAGAGTCTTTTGTCTGTAAATTGTGTTTTCACCAGAAACAGCTTCTCTGCTTTGGATGTCAATAATATCTATTTTTTTTATATAATTTATTCTTATTCAAAACGCACACTCATCTAAAAGAAGGTAAGTTTTATGAGTAAATTTCTAATATTGCTTTATATCAATATAAATCTAGATGTACAGTGTTTGTTAGAAGGTGTACTACAGAGAAACTTAGCCTTTGTTTGTAAATTGTCAATTTGAAATTTAAATTAAAAGGTCTTTAAACATATGTATGTGTGTGGGTTGTATACTCAAGGGTAAAACTTGATGCAGGCTATAAGTTTGATGATAAAAAGCCTGACTCGCCAACCCTAAAAATACAGTTTGCGCACTTTCCATTCCGTCTACCGTCTGATCATGGCAACAGCATAACAACATGACACAGACGGCTTGACATTCATTTCTTGGGTGTAATGGATTTTGATGGTGCTCGGATGAACTCTATCAGATAGAGGTATTCACTTTTATACTCCGAGTTTTAGGTTAGACCTTCCTGGCTGTTGAATGTAGGATATGGATATGCAAGAAGTGCCAATAGGACAATTTTTAATCTGAAATATGTTGATAGAATTTTCATTATATTTTGGCCCCTATTTTCAGTTAGCCTCTCCAATCACCGGATTAAGGCCGTGGCTTGTACATTTGAGTTTTGACCCTCTTATATCTGACAATGGTTTTATGCCCAAGAAGATAGTTGTAACTTTGGTCAGAACTGTAAAAATAATACTAATAGTTCGGAGTTGGCTCAGTATGCATTCGGGCTACATTATATCAGTAAATCATGGCATGCTACGTGTCTTTTGTCAGAACTAAATATAAACATTGCATTGCTTTACGCTGTATACGCTATCCAGAGGAACCCGTTCTCCTGGTGTTTGAATTTTATCCAAAGCTGATTTAATGGCTTGCCTCCACTTATCTTTGCCTTACGTCGAAGATTAATGCATAGTGCAAGATTCCAAATAACGATGATCATTGCCTCGTGATGATGATTGATGTTGAGGTATTGTGCTTGTCGGCTAATAATTGGCTGGGTATTAAAAATTACTGCTGCACTTTTTGGCTACTCTTCAGGGATTTGCTCTTAGACATGTCCGATGACTACCCCGATTTCTCAGTGATTCTTAAACTATTTATGTCCTGTAGCCAATGGTATAACACATACACACACATTTGGTCACTAAAAAGAAACATGAAAATACTCTGGCCTAATCGTGACACATCCTATATTATTATGTGAAATATATATAGAAATAGACGGCAAGAGAACAAGTGTGAATATAAAGTTTCATACAAGCTAAGAATGATAAGTGGGATTACGTGAAGGTGAGAAGAACTTTTAAACTTAATACGTGTGATGCTGAAATTTTATTTTGTGATTTGGTTTAATGTTTAATCCCCTCGAATACTCAGTAAGTGATATCGAGGTCGATAATTTAAAGTTATTAATTGTTCATATTAATATATAACAAAATTGAAAATAGAGTTAAGTGTTATGACTGAATATTCATGGATAAGAAAAGACCTTTGGTTGAGGATATAAAAAAATATGAAAGAGTTAGGAAGCCAACATAGGATGGGAATGGGTATTGCTATTAGCTACTGGTCCAGTCTGAAATAAAATTAAGCTTGTTACTTGTCAAGTACATGAAGGGTAAATACTTGAATACGTTTGATTATATATATATATATATAATTTTAAATAAGATTATTTAAATATAATTCTTTAAAATATTAATTCAAACAAAAATCTTATCTTAAAATAAAACCCCACAATAAAATATTCGTACAAACATATGGTATGAGAAAGTCATTTATTCCTCTCCTATTTCCACACATTGTATCAAAGTTTATGGTTTAACTTGGTAACACGTTAACATGGGTAGAATGGAATTGACAATAGATTCACGTAAGAAGATTATTTATGTCGAAAATCTTCTTAGCAGTAAATAAAAGTATGGAGATGTAATACCTTTTCGAAATGTGCATGTCGAGAACTATGCAAGAGTCATGTTGACAACAATTACTAAGTATTAGGGGCCTAACGACATGGCAATGACTTCTTGCACCTGTCAAATTTTTTGGTGCACCCCATCGAAAACCTCAAAAAAATTCGAATGTTTTAATGTGTTCCAAAAAATAATTTCGCAATGATAAGATGTTTTGTAAATATATTATCTTAAAATTTATTTGAACCTTAATCATTTTTAAGTGTTTTAATCTTTAAGGATTTAAAAACAATTTATTTTCTAAATATCATTTTTTATTTGGTGTGATTTTATTTCTAAATATGTTATTCGTAACAACTAATTCATTGAACTCAAATAAATAAGAGTATTTTATCTTACAAATAAAATAAGACTTCATAAGAATAAAACTAATGTCGATTGTAACATCTATATCTATATATATACAGAGATTTTTTTGTGTGTGTATATTTTTAATTTTTTTTCCATTAAATAAACATTATTTTAAATTAAAATAATTACATTTCTAATTTTATCCTTTAAATGATTATTAATTTAAATTTAATTATTTTACAAATTAAATAAATTATTTTATGATTTTATCCTTTTAAATCATTATTTATTTTTAAGTAAAAAAAAGATACATACGGAAGTATTTCCACTAGTGAAGATGTTAAAAATCAAACTAATCCAATTTAAAAAGTGAAAATTGTAAAATATTAACTTCGTCGTATTATGTTCTGTTTTTTTTTCAAATAACATGTTTTGGATTTATAGGTTGAAAACTAATCTAAACCAAATCAAATTAAACCGCCGGACAATGTAATATATTATTTAATTATGTTTTTATTATTCAGACTTATAAATTTGATTATGTTTTAATTTATATAGAATGTAGATCTTAACATTTATCAATTGGAATTATTTTTTGCTGATAGTTGAAATTATGTTGACAACAACAAATATACGATAATGTTTTAATGGTGAATGGTTGTTCAATAAGTAGAAAAAATATTTAATGTAAAAAATAACCAAACAAGATAACACCATATTAGTAATACTCTTGATACTTAGTTTGGTTCTTCTACAAAATATCTTTTTGGGTGTGAGTTCCTCAAGAACTTGATTGCAATAGTTCTTTGATTGGGTGACTTTCCTAGAACTATTGTAACTTGGAATTATTGAAACACCCATATAAAAACACCACAACCTAGCATCAAACTACCATATACTTTAAATGCCAAAACCCCGTAATTTGAGGCAAAAATCATTTCATTCAAGAACAAGATAAAATTATATTCGTTACAAAGTATAACATCATAGAAGAACCAAAGTGCATATTTTAAAGTTTGAACTAAAGTGCAAAGGACTGAGAACCAAGAAAAAAAAAAGTCAAACAACCAAATAAATTAAGTTATAAATGACACAACATTATTGAAATGTGCAACTTCGCTTGGCAGCTTTTTTTGTCCTGAATGCTTAGGAAAAATAGTAAAATAGGTTTGGAAGCCATTCTCAAATTAAAAGATTAGGTTATGGCTTATTTCATTTCTTTTTGAAAAGAAAGTGTGCAACCATCCATTCTTCACCGTTATTATATCCGAAAAGTTCCGCCACAGCTATGAAGAATGTTCTCCAATACGCAGTCCACTTGGTAGCTGAAGCATTGCCATACGTTGATTGCATAATTGGCTTGATGTAAGTCATTTTCTGGTCCATTCTTTTCAGCCATTCTTCACTGCAACATGTATTCATTTTTTTTAGAAGTGGGTTCGAACTTGCTTTGTAAACAAATCAACTACCGGTGGAGTATGACGTGATCGCTGTAAAATCATTTAGCAGTCAAGTTGATTCTAACCTGGTCTGTGCGTAGTGTTTACCATTTACCAGCCAATGGTTGATGACTGTAACATCATCCTACATACATCACCAAAGAAGATAGTTGGTTACAAGTGAGCTGATTCTGGACATAAAGGTGTTAAACAAAAGTATAGCGGATACTTCTTTCTTTTCCCGTTTTTTCTTTTAAGGAGACAGCTTTTTTCCTTCATATAACACATGGCAACATTTGACGGGATTCAGAGATACCATTTGTTAATAACAAAGCTGGCACAAGAAGCATAGGAAACTCACTTGAAAATAAAGAAGTAGATTTGCTGAAGGCATGGTTCCTCCAGTAAAGAAGTATCTTGTAATCCAGTCATCTTCATTTTTATCCTTTATGAAGAAGTAGCAAGTAGTAGGTAAATTAATTATATCTATGAAAAGTTGAAACCTCACTAGCCTTGTTAATGCATTGACTAATATATATCACAAATATAACATCACAATGGTCAAGTTGTTTAACAGTGTAGTATTGGGTTCACCTCAAAGTGGTAGGCAAATGCTCTGTGGCAGAAGTAATGCACAAATAAAAGGCCATCTTCTTTCATCCATTTGGATATCTTCTTCAGAAGGTCTTGGTAGTTCTTCATATGCTGCATCAAGGTCAAAGCTGACTCTAAAATACAAGAAAACGTGTCGTTGACACCAATCATTAATTAACAAATCCTAACCTCAAACATTTTTATGGAAAATATTCTGTCGTAAGAAGCCTCCATTTCAAACGTGCTAATATCAGCAACTATAATATTGATATTTTGCAGCTGAAGATCCCTGACAAGTGAGGAGAAGAATGTGATTTTCACCCAAGTGTCATCTACCTAATCAGATTTTTCAGAGCCATATGGCAATGCATAAGGCCTTAAAGCCAACAAGGGGATATCAAGCACCATACCGGCACTTCTCCTCAATGTAAGCCTTTTGAGTTGTGGAATTGCAGATTCCTGTAACTCTGCAGTTAATATATTTCTTGGCAATGTATAATGCCAGCGATCCCCAACCACATCCCACATCAAGTACCGTATGACCATCTTTCAGGTTTGATCTGTCGCAGTACAGTTTCAACGTTGCTTCTTCAGCCTCTTCCAGCGTCGTTGAGGCAGAAGAGAAATAGCAAGAGCTGCAGGAGTTCATGCATTTGGGAATGCTATATTAGCCATAAGGTTGTGAGCGTACTTCACTATTTTTCTTTCATGCACACATACTTGTCAGAAATTTATTTTGGTAACAACTTAAATCTTTTCACTTCTGCACGCATAACTTAATCAGTACAGCAAACCTGTTGTAGCTAATCAAGTGAGATATGTATGACTGTTCCCAGTGCCCAGTTCCCACATTTCATCCTGTACTCCCTTTTAGGTAGATTTTGTTGTAAAGGTTTAGGTCCTATGTGATTTTCTTCTAGTCTTTTGTCTTTAAAAACTATTACTTAAAATAATTCCTTCCTTGCAACTTAAGAATCAATTTCGCCTGTAAAGTCTACCAGTTTAAAAAATTATTCCAAATCTTATTTTATAAACCAAAAACCAGGAACAGTTCAAAGATATTTTCTCATCGCCTCAAGAGTGCTGCAGGCGGTGAGACTGAGACATCAGCTTAGTTGAGTGTCTATTTTCGTTGCTTTTTTTTTATAAAAAGAAAATCAAATTTCGAAAATATAAATCAAAGAAACAGGATCACTATCTACTAATAGCACAGAAACAAAGGAAACTTTTAGGTAAAGTTACCAATTACCTGAAAGAGCGTGAGACATGAAATTCCTGGTCAAATTGTTCATTAACCGGACAAAATCAAATGAACTCAAAAAAACACATTATTACATTAAGACGTTGCAAAGTAATGTTTTCGTTATTTTTCTTTTTTTGATTCCCAGAATGTCATAGTGATTGATTTTTGAAAATGCAGTCATAATCGCGACGAGAGAAATTAAGAAGGTAAGAAATAATACAGTGTGCGAAGTGGAGGAGGTTGAAAAGTTGAAGCCCCGAGGATGTGGTGGAAGAAGAGCGAAGGCGAGTAGCCAAAAGGAGGCGCGTGAGTCTTCTGGTGACGGCGTCAGGGAGGAGGTTGCGCTCAAGTGCAGACAGCATGAGCTTCACCGTTGCATCATAAGCAAGCTGCATCATCCCTTCCATGGAAGCCGCAAGGGAACCCTCACTGCATCATAAACAAGTGTCTTATCTTCTATTTGCCTGTATTATTCTTTTCTTTTTTATATTATTATTATTATTCTTTGTATCCAATTTTCATCAAAATAAAAACAATTAAAAAACATAATTATAAAAGTACTAAAATTTGCATTAAAGTTATAAAAATTAATAAAAAAACTCCGTTATAAAAGTAAAATTTTATTTATTATTATAATTACACAATAAAATAGCAGGTAGTGGCAGTAATTATTATTATTATTTATTTGCCATAGAAAGTGGGAGAATAAATGTCTTAATATTTATATTTTTAGCATGAACTTATGTTATCAAATGATATCTTGGATTGTTATTAGTTCATCATGTTATATAAATTCTTAATTATACAAATAGACCATGACAATATCATAGAAAATCATCCAATAACATCAACATAATTTAAAAGACCAACTCAAGAAATAAAATATATGATGTTTAAATTTAATTTTTATAGATTTGTGCCAACTCATTTAAGATATTTTTTTTTCAAAATTTTTACTTTTATACTAAAGTCTTACTCATAATTTATTAATATTTTATTAGGTTATTACATAAATATGTATTTTCAAGACAAAAAAAAATCTTTTAACGTTATAATTTATAGTCTTATTTAAAATCTTGAGTGGTGTTACCTTTTATGTTGCATGGTTCCAGACCTTTACTTCCCTCAATATAGGTTTTCTAATAAATAGTCTATTGTAACATTTGCTTGAAAAAAATAATTTATTTGTATTCAATAATAATTTCCATTTTAATTCGAATACTAATCGTAATTATTTTTCAATTTGTATTCTGTCTCTTAATAAACAAAACTCAATTTATCTTAAGTTGCAAAGATTTTATTCAAAGTATGTAGCTAAAAGAATTTAACTGCATCTTATAAAATATAAACACTTAAATATATTTAAAAAAATTTACAAAAAACAAAAGTTTTAAATTGTAAATTTAATTCCTAAATTTAAATAAATAAATCTAATTTATTAAATATAAAAAAAACACCTTGTAAATAATGATTTCACAAAAGTCACTACCATTATAAAATAACCTTTTAATAAAAAAGTTAAAAAAATAAATATAATAATTTTAAGTGGTTATTACTTCAAAAGATAACTTATCAATTTTCGTAATTTAATAAAAAAAATTCCAAATAGTTAAATTCTAAAAGTAATTGCATTAGTTCGATGCAAAACCTTACAGGGTTTTTGGTTCTAGGAACTATCACACATGTTGCCCAGTCAATTAAATACGCATTATTTATATGAATTTTAGGTTTTTGTTAATTTATTTATCTAATTTCTTTGATTTAGTTATATTATTTTAAAATATATAAATGTTGGCCTAATTTTAGTTAAAAGTTGTGATTGATATCAATAAGTTTAAAAGGTGTTAATGTGGTATAATAATTTGATCTCATAATGAATTTCTTATCAATCTTTAATTCTGAAAATACTCTTATCATTATTTAATTATTAACTATTCATTCTAAAAGAGAAAACAATTCGTAAGAATATAAATTTCCAGTAAAACTGCAAATTTTTTACATGTTTTAAAACATAAATTTTAGAAAAAGAAGGATTTGGGGAGATTGTGATTTGAGGATGAAAGAAATACTTCTTCTGATTCTCAAGCAAATTACAAAATAAAGGACAATATAATTAATGATTACAGACTTAAAGACTGTACAACTTGGGAAAATCTCATTGTCCTTTTTCCTTATATCCTCCCCATAGTTCTCAACCTCATCTTCATCAAATCACTACATGTTCCATATTAGTTGTCGTGGTATGTGATCTTCTTAATTAGCCCTTAAAGTTCAATTTTTCATGAAAAATTACCACATAACACTTGGGAAGTGCACAGGCAGACTACCACGGTAGCTAGCTCCTATGTCAAAAAACTTCAACTTCTTCGACTTAACTGTAATTCGGATGAGTATGGGTGCCTACGTAACCTCGGATCATCCTTGTCCCTTTCAACTACCTTCTTCACTGAACATCCCTCCACTGAACACCTGTAGTAGTTCCTATAAAACAATATTTATCATATAACAAAGTTTTTTAATATATATGTATATGGAAGATTGAATAAAACATTAACAACACTTCTCATGACAATCATGATGAACCATGCAATAATCTCCCACACCTTGGATTTGGGCTATTTTTCACCATCGAGATCATCGTATGACCATTGATCATCATCTAAATTCAGGTACTCGGAGAGCTCCGAAGGCCATTGCTTGGTGAAATCACTCTCAGGTGAATCTGATGGTTTTGTATTATCACCACTCATTTTGGCACCATTGATACGAAAAGAATGGACTATGACTCACATAATATAAACCCCATGGCCTTTTTTTAAACGAGGCAGCTTCTTCGTAGATTTTTCTTTATATATATATATATATATATATATATAATATTTTGAATAAAGTAAAGAAAACAAGGAAAAATACAATATAAAGGAAAAAATTGAGAGGAAAATGTGTTAATAGCTAATATTTATTAGTTTTTTTTTTATAAATATACAAGGTTGAAATATAAATGCATAAGATAATATAATAAAATGATTTTATTGTCGTTTTTTTTACAACATGACACATATAATACAATTCAAGAATTAGAAGCTACTCAAAGTTTGTATTGCTTATTTACCGTTTAAGGTTAGTTGTGGTTCTACTTCTACATTTTTTTCACATCTTATTATTACGTTGTTTGGATTATTTAATTCATTTATCATTTCAAGTTAAAAAATGATTTTATATGTCTCCAATGCTTAAAGAATAAAAATATATTTAAAATTATAAAATAAAAACCAGACAAACTCTAAATTTAAGTAATAAGTACAATTTAATAGAGAGACATGTTTAAAAAAAGAGATGCGAAAAGACACCAACTTATAAAGGAACCCAAAGCACTAAACCCAAAAGAAGGAATCCAAAAAGGTACGGGCCAGACTTACTAGAATGGGCTTCCGTATTGCTCAATGTTCATAGACCTCAAAAACGACAAATAGAGTCGTCGTTTCTGGCAAAATAAGAGAGTGACAAAAAGTTGTGGTTTATTGTGTAAATTAAGTGCAATGCAAAGACGCAAGACAAAACCCCTAAACCCTGGGAATGAAGAAGACGAAAAAGAGTGTGGAAGAAAATGGGGGAAAGTTCAATGGTGCTGAGAGGTCAGCGTATTTCGCACGCAGAGAGGCAGCGAAGGTGCTGAGAGTGGTTCTCGAAGGAGACGCTAAGAGCCGCGCTCTTGCCTCCATCAAATCCCTCATCTATCAACCTTCCGTTAGGAACAAGACCACCACCTTCGCTCTCATTTGTCAAACCCTAAAATGTAACTAACTAAGTAGCTAGCTATCTCTGAATGTATCATTTCATTCACGTGTTCGGTGTTTCGTTCGCAGATCTTCCCATCATTAAAGATGTCTTGGAAGCTGCTTCCATTCTCAACATGGTCATAAATCGTAATAACTTTACTGCATTATAACTTTGGTTTTTCTCGTTTCTTAACGCGATGTGTTGTGTATTGTTGATTTTAGCAGAGGCAACGAGAATTGGTTTATATCATTTTCGGCAAGGTGAGGTGTTTTTTCTGTCCTTGTATGGAAGGACACTTACTTCTACGACTTCTGCAAATTAAACTAGTTATTTATGCGGTCATGGCCAAACTTTGAAATTTATAGGCGGTTTCACTAGTTGGTGATGCATAGAAGTACCTTATGCGACACGAAGGCTCTCTGCGTTAGACTCTTAAACAGCTTTTGTTACAGAGAAATGTGAAGATTGTTAAACAGTTGATTGCTCTGCATGAAATTCCAGGTCATTTTTTACCTCTTCCGTTTTTATGCATTTTATTAGATTTTATAGTTTGTAGAATTGGTGCTTTTTTACAGTTGATGCGCGGCAACGTTTTTGATTTCGAAGCTGATGCTTTAGGGATGATTTTTTTTGAAATTTTTACATTTTCAATATATGCTCTTATGCAGATGTTTCTGTACCTCAGGTATGTTCGTGTGAATACGCTTAAACTGGATATTGAGTCTGTCTTGCTTGAACTTCAGAAAAATTACTCGGTAAATTCATCAAAATATTTCTGATGATCAATATTTTATATTTTAGTCGAAATGTTTTCTTCCTTTAATTTTTTTAGGAAAGTATTTAACTGAATTTATAAAAAGTCACCAGGTTTACTTCATTGATTTAATCCACATTTTCGGTTGATACGGATTATTATTAAATAGGTTCAAAAAGATAATCTGCTGGCTGAGTTACTGATTCTCCCAAAAGGCACTGATTTACATGATCACCCTCTTGTTAAAAACAGCAGTATCTTTATGCAAGTAAGGAATTACTCTTTTTTTTTTCTTTTTTTAAAGAAGTTATAGATATATATCATTATATGTATATAGGTCTCAGGGGATGAAAACGTTATTATCTTTTGATATTTAAGAAACGTATATTTCAATTCTGATTTCATGTTTTTCTTTCTTTTGTAATCGTTTTGCTAAAATGGAGACAAACTTTTGTAAAGGGTAAGGCAAGTTTCATGGCAGCACCAGCTCTTAGCCCTCAACCAGGATGGGAGGTGAGTTATTGCTGCAATGTAATAAACGTTTAAGATATGAATTTATTCAATCATAGGTGCATTCTAGTTCTTCATTCCTTGTAAACATCACTTATTACCCTATCATTTCTGTCCCCACACCTGAGGGAGCTTTTCCAAAACCCCTATCCCCCAACCCCAGAAAATGGGTTGGGATTAAATTAGGGCCGGGTTAGCCTCCTAGCCCCCAAAACCCCAGTTTTCTCTGTTGATCCTGGACATCCCATTTTCTTCTGGACAAACGTTTGCCGAAGAGCTCTACAACAATGACAACAGACAGCAGGGTCTACGGCGGCAGGCATGGCGGTACAGGCGGCGACAACACACAGTGGAGTCAACGGCAGCACTTGACGGCAACGCACGGTGGTATAGGCGGCGGCGATAGCAACGATCGAGTGGTTGAAAAGCGACGATCGAGTGGTTGAAAAGAAGAATTGTGAAGGAGGTTAGCTTTTCTTTCAAATGCTTCTCGTGCTTTCAGTCTGAGAAAGGGGTAAATGCATATTTCAACAATTTTGGTTTATTGAATGAAAAGTTTGTGCTTTGATAATTCAATAGCTTCATGTAACTGTTGGTTTGTTGTGCAGTACACTGCAATTAAGCCTCTTAGGTGACAGAGGACTGATAAAAGTTAAGGAAGCATAAGACAAAACTGAAGGTGGGATTTTGCTTCCCTCAACCACTCAAACTAAGCCTCAAGAGGTTGAGGTGGTTGCTGGTGAAGGAAAGACAGTTGGAAAGTCAAAAGTAGATGTTAGTGTGAAGGTAATGTTGATGCTATGTTGTAGTCTTTAAACCTTTACTGGTCTGTGTTTAATTTTTTTGGGGAGTTAGGTTGGCTCTCATTGATGCTTTGATGTGTTGTGAATAGTCATAAGGGTAATGGATTGCAATTCAAAGCCATGATAGTAATGTTTTAGAATTTGTTTTTTCTAAGAATTATTGTGACCCAGTTTTTCTATGAAACAAGACAGACTCTATGACCCGGATTTCCTTTTAATCTGAACCAATTAGGCTGGAAACCACTTCATATATTCACTGTCAACTTGTCATTTGATTTTATTATTCCTTTTCATCTTCTGTTTCTTTTTCTACCACTTTTTTCTTTCTCTTAAAATAATCTTATCTTAATTAACATCAACTACTTTCTAATCTCATAGTATTTAGTAGTTTTCGATTCAAAGCAAGGAGCCAAGAGTGTTTCTCCTGATCTTTCTGGTTCTCAATTTAGATTTTTTAGATTATGTTTTAGTGGATTATGGTAAAAAAACAATGATCAATAATAAGCAAGAACAGTGAGTGAGAAAAAAAAATCTAAGTTACTAGTTGTAGTCCTAGTCTTTAACAACCACTAAGCAAAGGAACCATGGTTTTCAGAAGCATACAAAAACATCCAACTGTAACATTATCACCCTCTCTTCCATTCAATCAGATATGCACATGATCAGGCCTAACAATTTGCCTTTAAATTGGTCCACCTCTCTTTAAATGTTATTGCAGTATCTTGGTAGCAGTAACATTTCTTTATAACTTTTCTATTTTCTTACAATTTTTCTTGTTTTTGAGTGAAATTTTTCATCTATATACTTATTTATACGATAATGTTATAACTAATTTAATTGCTTGATGTCTTGTATTTCTTTTCGCACCATGTTATAAGAATAAAACATATGTTACTTCTTTTTTTAATAAAATCTTTCATTTTAATTATAACTTTTATGTATAAAACTCCACTACTGATATGGTCTAAAAATAGTTCTATTAGGATAAACATAAAACGAGTTTGATGTATGTTATTTGAAGTCTCTTTATATTGTAAGACTTAATTAAATTTCAAGGATTTCATAACACGTGTTTCTAATTAAGTTTTTATTAATTGATAAATCTGTTATACGAGTTTTATATAAGCTCACTTGCAAAGAGAGTGACACTTGCTTATAATTTGTTTATGAATAACTTTTTCTATTGTTATATCTCCTTGAACTAGTTCTTGTGAACTTGGTAAATGTTGCTGCCATTAAAGCTGCAATTGAAGGTGCAGAGAAAGTAACAGCTTCACAGTTGGAGTATGCGAAAGACAGAATAATTATGGGTACTAAGAGGAAAACAATATTTATATCTGAAGAGTCAAAAAAGGTATGAGTGTATGACAGTAAATTTGTATTCTGCTTTAGTGCTTAGAACATGTGCATTGTGCTTATGTGATTGATCTAGGCTTCACCATGTAAGGGCACTGTTAAACAGTTTTAGTCCTAACATGTTAGATTTTTTTTTTTGTTGGATTTGGATCTTTATGTTTTAGATTTTTTCTACTTTTTTCCTGTTTCTTCTATGATGGAACTTAACAAATGTATCCACATTAAATTGTTGAATCAGAAAAAAATGTTTCCATCGCAAGCGAAACAGGGAAAATAAAAAAATAAATTCTTGCTTGTTTCAACAACTGATTATCAATGTTCTTCCACAGTTTAATAGAGCTTTCAGAACATTGTCTTGCAATTTTTGAGATGAAAGTTTAAGTTTTTTTTTTTGTTTTGCACTAGGTTGTCAAAATCCCATCTGTTATAGGAAGGGAGCAGCATGATTGTGATTACATGTAAATTTGGGTTTCAATCTGTGAGCTTTTGACAAACACTATAGCACTTGTGGTATTCTACCCTTAAAAGCTAGTCGTGAAGAAAGGATAACTGAGCACTTAAATACTCTATCTCACACCTCATACTATTCAATGAGAGTTACGCATCTCATAAACATAATGCCTATCACAGCACCTTATCATAAAAAGAACCTGTTAACTGATGTCATTGTTCTTGTGCAAGGTTTCATTGTTCTTGTGCAAGCTGAATAATGGGTTTGTTTGTAGGAACGACCAATAATGAGATGATTTTTTAGCATTGTTGGTTGGTTTATAGCAGTTTTGTGAAGGTTTAGGCCAGGACATCAAGTCAGAATTAAGAGGAAAGTTGAAGAACAGTTTGAGTCAGGACCAGTTGCTGCCAAGCAGTTTCAATTTTTCTATTCTCTTTGTATCAAAACAATTGTTCAGTTTCTTTTCTTTTCTTATTTGCTGTTTCAGTTCTGATCCCCTTTCACATGGAGGACAATGTGCAATTCTGATATAGCATGTTCAAAATTTTTTTGCTTTTCTGGTTAAGTTTTTATACTTTCTCGTGCTGATTGCTGTTTTTGTTTTTTTCTTTTTTAGATCATCGTTGTCATAGTTTAAATTCCATTTGCTATTTTTAGGAAGTAAAGTAGTATAGCTGTTTTGAATTTTTCTTTGCAGTTTCATAGGCTAGTTTGATAGGTTACTTTGCTGTTTTTACTAACCAGTTCTTCTTAACAGCTTTAATTTTTACTAATCAGTTGTACCAATTCTTATTGCTTACGCTAATCCTATCACATCATACGCACGTTTCCTTATAGCTGCTATGAAATCACAAAAGAATTCACTCTTAAGTTCACAATCCTATGTCTTTCATTGTTATGAAATTACAAATTTTTTAAATGAGTTTTTTTTTCATCCTAAAAAGAAAAGTCCATGGACAGATCCTAATCCACAAGGATTTGGGGATATTTAGCCCAGTGGATTTTTTAAATAGAAGATTTTTTTGGTCCCAATCCATGTGGACAGGGTCAAGGGTCAAGTACTATGATGTGGGTTTATTTGACAGGTATAGTTTGAAGGCTGCAAGTACTAGTTTTCGACAGCAGCAGAGTTCCTGGTCTATCATTGTTTTTCGGACAGATCCTGCTAAGCATGGCGAGGCTTTGTTTGTTAGGAATGTAGGAAAGGTGCATCTTGGGACTGTACAAATAAAAACGAAAATTTTTCTTTATTGCTTTGTTTGTTAGGAAAGTAGGAAAGGTGCATCTTTGGACTGTTCAAATAAAAAAACTAGAATTTCCCGTAACACTCCCGGAATTAAAAACGCGCAAAGAAAGAAGAAACGTATGCCGTATATTAGCACGAATCCATTCAAAATGTGGTTATATGATCAACTGATGTAGCTTCCGAAATGGGAGGATATAAGGAGGTGACCAAGATAAAATTAGAGGTGTAAAATGTTTTAAATTTACTTATTTTCATTTAAAACAGTACATTGTATAATTTTTTGGCGCCATTCGCCATTTTCTTACTTACCTGCATATTAATATTGATTGAGTTTTGTCTAGCCCGGGCTAAAAAAAAAGGGCCGATTTCCATGCGGCGTTAAAAGATAGAGATGGTCAATTAGTAGGGGTAACAGTCAGTTCTTTCAATTTGACCTATTAAAAGTGGTAGAGTGTTGTCTAACACCCCAAGCGTGGGTTTGTTTGTTAGGTTTATTATATAATTAATGCCTTAATTATGCTTTAGTGAATGTAACCTAGAATATCCTTTTGTTATACAGATATTATTTAATGGAATATTTTATTTATATCTATATAAATATATAAGATGATACTATACATTTACACTTCAAAATATTTCTTTTCTTGACAATGACTTTTTCCCAATTCTTGACAATCTTGAATGGATTTTATCAAATTAAACTTAAATATGTAATATCATAACAATGATGATAATAATAATGATAAAAATAAAATGCATTTTTTTACATTGCAGGACAACCATTCGTGAAAATGTTTAGTTGTTCAAATTAAAAAATGTTCATACTACGTTAATGAAATAAGATATCAGATACACTTTTAAGGGTTTTAGGTATTTTAAGTTTCCATGATTAATTTTTTCACACCGTTTCCATAGTAGACTTTTTTATTATTACAGAAGACTATTTCTATTCATCATAACACTGATAAATCAGAGGAATTAGACAAATTAAAATTTACTTCAAAGCATGCATTATTATATCACTGCATTTAGATCACCTTCATATTCAGATTTACAATAAAAACTGAAGGAAAGACGCAAAACCATATAAAAAACATTCAGAAAATGAAGGCATGGATAGAAATAGGTGCAGTGCAATGCCACCGGTCTTACTCAACCTTGATCACAAGAGGCTTTAACGGCTTGGGTGGAGGAGGAGGAAGAGGAGGGAACTTGTTGATGGTGATGGTGAGCACACCATCCTGATACCTGGCAGATATGCCATCAGTTTTGGCATTGTCCGGAAACTTAAACTTGCGCATGAACTTTCCCATCCTTCTCTCCATTCTCAAATACTTAATCCCTACTTTCTTCCTCTTCCTCTCGCCGCTAATGACTAGCACAGTGTCCTCCTCCTCCATCTGCACCTTAATGTTCTCACCTTTCAGCCCAGGCATGTCGATCACAAACGCGTAAGAGTGCGGATACTCCTTCATATCAGTAGGGGTGGCAGCCATTGATTTTGCATCTAGGATGTAGGTCCAAAAAAATTCACAGAATATTAGTAGGAAGTTACAGGAGGATCCGGACCAAATTCCCATGCTTCTAGTAGGGTTAGTAGGGTTTTGACTGTTCGTCCCTTAAAATACAGAATTCATTCTTTGGGCTTTGTCCCTATCCATATGCAAGCGGTCCATATGGCAAGGCGATTGTGCGTGCTTCGCTGTACACGGGAATAAAACTCAGAATAAATTAATAGAAAAGTATATTGTGAGGAGGGAGTGACGCGCCCGTGAAGGAGTGTGTGAAACACTTAGCAGAGAGTGTTGCTGTCCCTGTCATAAATAAAATTTGGGAATTTTAGTACATGAGAACAACAAGGAGTGGAGCCCAGTGTGATGGTGTTGGTTAGGTCGTGACACTATTATTGGCTGGTGGTATTGTGTTATGGGTTAAGGTGCAGTGAAATGCGATTGTGTTGAGTGAGCTTTCGTCCTATGCATGTATTTTCATCGTCACACTCTTATTCTATGTGTTTTTCTTTTCTTTTTTTTTCCATAATAATAAACATCGTTGTTTTATTTCCGCTCTCACCTTCCAACAACTTCACCAATTTTTCTTTTTCAAAAATTATTTATTTATCATATTGTTCATAAAATATTTCTCGAAAAAATTAATTATATTAAGTAAACCTCACTTCAGTCATTTTTTGAGCTAATAAAAATAAATATTCACGTTGGAAGAATTCCAAAATAGAATTAGGAGGCTTTACCAAATTAATTATTAACAAAGCTAAAATAGTAAATAAATAATTGAGTTATTTTAGTGAGATTCTGTTTTACGACTCATGTAAAATAAAATCTTAAGAAAAAACAATGATTTTAACATATTTACATCTTAAAGATATTTATGGTATTATAAACTGAGTTTGAGAAATATTATTGATGTGTTGTGTACTAGAAAAAGTGTAAAATATTGATGATAAGTTAATTCAATGTGAGTTTATCATATATGGAAAAATTAACATGTTTATCTTGCTTAATTAAAAAATGTAAATAAGCTTTACTCGGATAAGTAAACTTTCAGAAGTAACCAGTCTATTTAAATAAACATAATAATAAATATTGTATGTATTATTGTGGTTTTGAAAAAATAATTAAAACTTATATAAACCCATTACAAAATAAATTTATACTTTGCTAGAGATCTTATTTTTCAAATAAATTATCATGAATATTATGTTACTTTAAAATATACATATTGTTAGGATATTTATCCTATCTTATCATCATTATAGTGTGTCAAGGATTATCCTATTTATTATGATTATATTATGTCTAGGATTACCCTATTTATCATGATTATATTGTGTGTAGGATTACCCTATTTATCATGTATTTATTCTTATAATTAGAAGATTGTGAGAGGGATCAATTAAGATCTCTATAATTATTTTATAGTTTCAATCTTAAGACATATGAATACATAAGTTAAAATTTATAAAATTTGGTATACATTTTTCACTTTTATGCTGAATTAGAATACTATAATTAAATCTATATGTTAAAACAAACTAATTGATCAAAACACACCACATATAATGACACTGTATATTCTTTATTAATGTCAAACTCAAAATATAATAAAGTGTTGTTTAACAATAGTGCTGTAAATAAACTTAAGTCTACCTACAAAGAATTATTTTATTTATTTTTATCTAACTTGTATTTTTCATAAAAGAAAATGAAAAATACAAAAAAAGTAAATAATTTCATTTAAAACCAAAAATGAGAAGTTTCATATATTAATCGATTTAAGATAAATATTAACAGTGTAATGATTTTAACTATTTTTAGAAGAAATCAAAATAAATATAAAAAGAAATTACTCTGATTTTTTAGAAAGTAGAAACATCTCTCACTGATATATTATGAGTTTATGGAAGATATTTATGTGTTGAAGTAAAATTGAAATCCAATTTATGAGAAGGAAAAAAATTATTCAAAACCTCAATGTAATTAATTATATGAACAAGAAATAAAAAAAATTATAATAAATTAAATTTATAATTTATTATATAAATTTAATATGCTGTTGTTTTTGTCAGTTTGATGGTTTAATAATCTATAAATGAGCATATTTTTTATTTGTTCTATGCAAATAATTTGTTATTTCATTCCTAATATTACACAAATTATAATAAATGATGCTGAAAGTACTAAAAATAAAAAAATAATAATTGGAGTAAAATAAAAAACACAAAAAGAAACTAATCAATATTTTCTAGGAAGAAAAAAATATTTATTTCAATTATATATATAATTAAGTTGTAAATATTTAAAACATTTCTATTCTATATAATTAAATTATTTTTTTATTATAACATAATCTCTATATCATATGTAATAAATAATGTGTTTAATTATTTTGTTTTTAGATAATAAAGAAAATTACCAGTATAATAGGTTCTATTGTACTATTTATGTTTTCCCTAATAATTGTAATAGTAATAAATACTTTTTTATTTTTCAATATAAAAGATTTTTTTTATTCCTTCTTATCAATCAAACAAATTTCTATTTTCACTTTTTTTTCTCCAATATTTTGTTTTGTCCTCTTCTGTTCAACAGTTTAACGTTAACAATAATATGTGTATATTTTAAATTAACAATTATTTTAAGATGGAAGGTACAGACATATATGGTATACATTGTCATTTCTTTTTTTATTTTTTTATTCTTCATATACACAGTCATCTAGCACATGGGTGGATCATGTTTCTACTTTATTAATATAGCATTAAATATGTAAGAAAAAGTTAAAAATAAAATATTTGACTTTAATTTATTGGTAGTGGTAAAAGTTTATACACTTTTTATTTTAGTGTTATTATTTTACTGAGCTGTTTTAAAATTTTAATTATTTTTATAATGTTATTTAAGAAAATTTATAAACTCACATAGAAAATGTCAACAAGCTAAAGACAAATTGTCAAATTCATGTAAATTGACAAACAGTGATACTTTATTACATTTCTCAATTTATCTATATAATATATTTTTAAATCCAAATAAAGCATTTTTAATATTAACTATATAGCATAATTGGAACAATTATTTTGTTTAGAAATAAAAAGTATTTAGTGAAACATAGTTTCATATTTGGGAAAAGTTTTCTCACTTAACTTCTATAAAATTAATCATCCTCATTTATCATTTTCACTGTTAAGTGGTGAAATAACATTGAACCTCAATTATTGGAACCTAAAATATCTATTTAGCTAAGAAGAGTGTAAAAATTTGTGTTTTTTTTTCCAATATATTATTGTAAAACTTTGGGCATATTTATTCTTTTTATTCTTCTGTGTTCTTAAACTCTTTCTCCTTTATATGTTTGAATTTTATATTACTCCATATTTTTTGTTTGGTTTCTTATTTCATTTTTAAATTCTTCCAAAATTGAAAATTATCTTGCAATGGCAGTGCATGAAAGATTAATTCCACTATAATATATGTTATTTTTTATTAAATATTTGTTCATTTTAAAGTTCAACATTTTATTTTCCTCCATGTCAAATTCTGGCTAGGTTTGTTTGTGTTGTACTATGTTTCTAAGTAATTGAAGTCATAATTTTTCTATAACATTTATTTGAAAATAAATCATTTGAAAGTAAGGATAATCATTTGATATATATATATATATATATATATAAAGAAGATGGGTGAAAACATTATTAAGAAAAAGGGAGGGGCTTTTTATTAAAAAGAAAACAATTTATAGTTTCTGCTAAACTTTTAGAAAAAAAAAGCTGAACTCATTCTTAAAAGTGTTCCTCTCTCTAGAAAACTTATTCTTCCTTTACCTTCTCTTTAATCTCCACACTGAACCATGCATTATCATTTAGGTGGCGTCCCTGTATTCCCAGAGTTGAGAGCTCCGTTTTGAATTGAACGTTTTCTTCATTCCGACTGGTAAGTCGTTTTCCCCCTTCTCCTCCACTGTCTTTGAATAGGGCATGCCACTTTACCGGTTGCATGCAGCTGATAGCTTTTCCCTTTAGTTTCCTTGTTCCTTCTAGTTCTAAAAGTTGTACTCTACCCCAATTTGGTGGTTTGTAGGTCCTGTTGAACTTGTTTTTGTGCGAGGGTTACTGTTTTGGGGCTTCTTCTAAAGTGGTGTGCTTATAACCACCAAGGTAAGGGGAGCTAATTGTTTTTCTTCAAATTTAATTCTTGAATCTACTTTGTAAATGAATGCAGGTTGAATTTTGGACTGTCGTGCGGTTTTGTACGGTACTTTGGATTTTAAGTATATATGATGGTTTAAATAGAATGGTGTAATTGATGGAATTGTGATTGATTGCTTTATAGTGAGTTTGATGAACTTAATTACTGTATTGGATCATGTTAGAAGTGATTTGGAGTGTGAAATCTGTTGTAATTTTAGCTAGGTAGAAAACTTTGTGATTTGATAGTGTTTTAGGTCAGTTTAGAGGAAGTGAGGTAGTGAATTTGAGAGTTAGGGGTTCTGGGTATAATTGGGCTATTGGGGAAGTCTTAGCAAGTGGATTGTGACTTGTTTGAGTCACCAAATTGGTCAGAATAGGTACAAAGTGTTAGAATTGGGTTTGGGGTCCTCTAGTTATTGAGTTTGATGTTTTGGAGTAGAAATTGAGTTGGTTTAGTACATCTAATTCATATCCAAATGACCAATGAAATACTTTACTTTCATCTATAAACATGTTTCATATCAATATTAGTGTTACAGATTTTAAATTGTTCATTTGAATATGTCTAAGATGCACCAAAACCAGAAAAATCACGTTGCTGTCAAAAACTGATAAGAATAATCGATTATCTCACTTAATAATCGATTATTCTAGTTAGAGAGTTGTATCCTCTTCAAAGCTCTCGCAAATAATCGATTATCACATATGATAATTGATTATTGTCGTCGGAAAATCATCCAGAACAGTTTTGGGTGGTTTTTGGGGTTCTGAATATCATTTTTGGACGTTCTTTAGGTCATTTTAGGGGTTTTGGGCCTTTCCAGAACAGTTGGTGATGGTTTCAAAGTTATTTTCCTTGTCTAAGTATGAGTTTAAGGGGTTTTTGTACTATTTAGTGGGTCTTCTTGGACTGTTATTGTTTGTTAATGTACATGGAATGGTTTCATGTGATTTTTTATGACTTATTAAGTTGTTTGTGGTCTTTTGAAGTATAGTTAGTATTATATCTATGTTTGTATGCAATGTAAAAGTGAAAGTATGTGATTTTCAAAGTATGTTTGCTGGACGTAATTCCATGGACCTCACAGGGGTTACATGGTGGTGCCTCATGTTGTGATCCATAGTGAATTCTCTTGTTGAGATTCAAGTATGTTTAGAATGAATGTAGGAGCTCAGTCTTGGGGGTCATCCTGAAACTCCAATGGTCTTTCTTCTCACGTAGAGAGGATTGAACCATGTGGTGAGGAGTAGCAGGAGGTCTTAGTCTTGGGGGCTTCCAATACGCCTCAAGGCCCGGAACAGTCTAACCTCGTGAGTGTCGTAGGGTGGGGGAGCTCGAGTTTCATAAGCCACCACGAGCGCAAGACCCGCCATAGCTCGACTATCATTCTAAAGTCCGGACGAGTCAAGTCTAGAACGTAACATGTTAGGATGTGTGTTTTATCTTGATTGATTAAATTTAGTTGTGGCATGCACGTCTTGTTATATTGTATGCTTTTTATATAATTAGCTCACCCTTGCATGTTTGTGTTGTTTGTGTATGTTTCTTCTTGCGATGATTATCCACTTGGATTGGAGCAGATGTCGAGGAGGTGCCCTTGAAGCAAGCCCTGGAGGAAGAGAATGTTGAATCCTAGTATCATTAGGATATTTGTACTTTGAATTATGAGTTTTAAAACTGTTATCTGTAGAACTTATGGTATTTTGGAAGACTTTAGTACCTCATGTTTGGATTCCTAGCTTATTAAGGATGACTATAACTCCCTATACTCTGTCATATGTTTCCAACTGCTTTCTATTATTATAATTCAATGACGTCTTTATTATATATGCATGATGTATATTTTAGGGATGTCACAGTTCTGGGTAATCATGGATATATTTATTTGAACTTTCTATGTATTGACATAGAAATATATTTTTATTTGAAATTTAGAAAACTAAATATTTTGGTTTTTCATTTTTGGTTGAATTGTTTATGGATAAATGGTTGAAAATCATTGAGTGATACATTGGAAATTTTGAATGTTGAGTTGAAATTCTTCAATATGTAATATATGTTTGTAATTAATTGGATATTATAAACTTGATAAAAGGTTTTTAAAACAATAGTTTTAATTAATATTTTTACCCGTCGCATACATTTATTTTCTTTTATATTTTTGCTAAAGCAAAAATTGAATATAGAGATTTGGTTTTAGCCTTATAATTTACTTGGATGAGAAATAAATTGTTGTTCATGTAACGTTGAAAAAAAAAACCAACTTACTATAACATTACATTTATGTTTGACATATAAAAGATAGATGTGTGATAATATTTTTATAATTAAGTGATTAATATTTAAGTTTAATCTAGAAGGTTAGATGAATAAAAAATGACAGATCAAATGGAAATCTAGTTTTAATGTGTATAAAGCTTGTAGGTGAGATATAAATTTGTTTAAAAAACATACTCATCACGGTGGCAGGCATCTGGTGTTTGTTAGAGCTTCTTTTAATGACTAAAATTGTTTTTCCTTGTTGTTATAGTGTGGACGTATGTAATTGTTTTTAGGGTAATTCGATTATTGTTTTATATAAATGTCTTCATTGATTGAGTTGAACATGAATTTTATGATTTTTTTTTCATATTAGATGTTTAATTGATTTTAAATTTATGTTTGTATAATTTTAAATTTAGGTTAAACTCTTTTAGTTGTTCCTATTTTAGTGTGTTTTTCTCAGTTTAATCTCTGTTTTATTAGAATCTCCAATTTGGTCTTAAAAAGTGTTAATTTGAGTTAATTAGGTCCTGTTGTTAAATTGTGCTAACGGAGTTAAATTTTTTATGAACTGGGACGTTGACGTGACATGTTTTTTAAATGTGGCAGGATGTTACGTGTAAGTTCCTAAGTTTAACGTGAAAAATGTTTGATTAAAAAAATAAATAAAAAATCATCTTCCATTACAAGCAGCACCCAGAAATCTTCTTCCCAGTCTGAGAGATACAACAGAAAAAGACACAACAGAGAGAGAAGAAGGAAGCAATGGGAAAGAAGAGTGGAAATGGTGGTTGGAGCGCTAGTGTTAGATGCACAGTTTGACATTTCTCACCATTTGGTGAACCTTTTTGGAAGAGGAAGGGAACGAGCTGGTGACGCCTTTTCCAAAATCTAACTATGGTTATTATTATCTTCCTTGATTAATTTTGAAGTGTGTTCTCTACTGTTTAGTTTTGTCTATCATCAATGTTTATCGACCCATTCAAAATTAAAAATTTTTTTGTTTTTAGTTGTGTGTTGTTGTTGCTATGCATGTTGTTTTCGATAGCATTGATATGTCATCATTATGATGCTGTTGAAGAAAGAAGAGACATTGAAATCGGTCCTTCATTCGCTTTTGTCAATCTAAAAGAACTATCAGAGACGATTCCTCATAATGAAAGAACTGGAAAGCAGAGCATCAAACAATCAACCCCCAAAAACAAGAAAAGGAAAAAAAAAACACCCATTTTCCGATCAACCCCCAAAAATCACTTCTTTAAAATAAAAAAAAATAATTTACGAGATATGAAAAAAAAAACAAGATTAATCTAAAATTCTAAAATTGCAGCAGAGAAAAAAACACGAAATAGAGATGAAGGGAGAGAAAGAGAGACAAACATTGAAGAGAGAGAAAATGATTTCCCAAGAGTGAAAGACATTGTCTTTGTAGGCAGAGAGGGTGCAGAGCATGTGAAACTCCTCGTCCTAGAAAATGACGTCGTCAGGTCGAGGTTGCGCCTCTCTGGTGAAGTTCTTGGCAATGGCGATTCTACGCAACGAGCTAAATGTGAGTTTGGGACCCTTCCACTTAATCTGGAGTACCAGACCCATTATTTGCGCTTGGTCACACCAGATCGCATCCCTGGAGAGCGAGGGTCTTCACCAGATCGCACCAAACCGCGATGTGATTTCGCACCAAACCGCGATGTGATTGGCGCGTGGAGGAGCTGTTGGAAGTGGTGATTCACCGAAAGAAAGAAGCATCGACAAGGGCAAAATCAACTTATCGAAAATTCTATTATTAAATCCCATTTCAAAAACCCTATTATTAAAATATAATCTTTTAATAAATGCCACTTATAAAAGTTTCAGCATGACATGTTTGAAAAACATGCCACGTCAACGTCCCAACTCATCAGAAATTTAACTCTGATAGCACAATTTAACAACAAATGCCTAATAGACTCAAATTAACACTTTTTAAGACTAAATTGAAGATTATAATAAAACAGAGATTGAACTAAAAAAAACTCACGAAAATAGTTTAACCTTAAATTTATTATATGTTTGATTAATTTATAACTTGATTAAACTATAAATTATTTTTAGGTACAGTTAATTATATTAAGGTGTATTGTTAGTTTATATTAATATTTATTGTAATTTTAGAAATAGACATAGAGTAATCCTTAATTTTTGTTTGAGGTTTAGTGTAATTGTGTATTAAATCTTGAATAATATCATCGAACAATTTGAAAAAAAATATTATTAATATATGTATATTGTAAATTTATGAATAAATTTGATAAAATTGAAATTCAAATCAAATTGTATTGTTTTCTGTGATTATGAGTGACAATTTTTATTTGTGTATTTCAAAAATCAATATTATTATTAAAATTTTATCAAATTTATAATAATAGATTTTTTTTGTATTTGTTACAAATTATAAAAATATTTTCTTCCAATGAATAACATATCATTTTGTTATAATTAAAAGATAGTATATATAGTGTGGATGCAATTTTAAAAATGTCAACGATTAGACATAGTATATATAGTGCGGGTGCAATTTTTTTATCTTTTAAAATTGTTTCTATTAAATGTCAACGATGTATTAAATGTCATACTTGATGGATACATCTTACATTCTAAAAGAAAAGGACGGAAGAAGAATATTGTCATCCAATCAAAGAATAATAATGCATACTAAGTTCGTTAACGGTTAAAATAATCACCTTAAAATCATATAAACAAGTATTTCTTGTTAATAGTGCAAAAAATTAGCTATTGAAGACTGAGAAACATCCTCCAACTATGAACCAGAATAATCAAATAAAGACTTCTGACTTTAGAGTCACGTAATAACAGTAAAACACAAGGGCAAAACAAATTGATAAGATGCCAGCCGAAACAACTCGTGAGGTTTTTGGTAGTAACGGTAAGGACTTGAGTCAAATCATGTTTATAAGAATCTCAAGAGGGCAAAGAACCACACCACGAAAGCTAACTACAGTAATACGGGATCCTAAAGTCTATGGATTGGTTCCTAAAATCCCACCACACTCCACAGCCCATTTATATGAGCTGGCACTAGTCCATGATTAATCCTGGACAAACACTAGATGGTGAGTGCCAACTTCACGACCCGCTCTGCTTGTTTGCAGTTGAGAGGGACGGTGAAAGACTCTAATACCAATTAATACGAATCTTTGGAGACGATAGCTAGCTCGGAGAGCCTAAGACCCATAAACGTCATACTAGAATATCGTACGTATGGAATGCAACTCCAATACCTTGCAAATCAAGTGTTTAACTAAGCAGAGGAAGATGAGAAAAAAGGTAGTGATACTGAAAGGAAGAGTTGCTCCAATTGTAACTAATATCAAAGAGACGAAAGACTAAAAATAAAACAAACAGAAGAATGACTTATTTATTTAATTATAATCAAGATTTTGAATCGATCCAAGCTTTGCAGTTTTTGTTGATGTAGCAGGAAATTGCAGATAAATGGGCCACTATAGCTACAAATTGAGGTCAGAAAATCAGAGTTATTGTAAATTTTGTAAGACCCATGAAAAAGAAAATATTTACAGTAGTAAATTTTAGTATTTTATTAGTAATAATAATTTTAATGGATAGAAAAATGTAAATTTTGGATATAAAATTATAGTAATTTTAGAAGGAGAGGTTCAAATTTTTGATAACTTATTTAGTAAATTTTTTTAAATTGAATAGTAAAAAGTAAATAGTAAATAGTAAAAAGTGAATAGTAAAAATAAATTTTCAGCATTAGGATTCCTTAGCATGGAAGAAATTAGGATTTCTTAATATGGAAGAAACTAGGATCAGATTTGGTGAGTAAATGATTAAAATATTATTTTTTAAATAATATTAAAATAATAAATAATATTAAAATATTAATGAATAGTAAATTTTTTTTTACTATAAATAGCCATAGGAGGGAAGAATATTTTGCACCAAGAAAAGAGGAATCAAGTGAGAGCTTGAGAAATAGAGAAGAAAGAGTTAGGGAGAAATTTTTAGTTGCAAGAAGAGTAGAGGTTCTGAAGGGTTTCGGGGAAACAAATTCGGAGCAGGAGATTAAGTCTGGAATAGAGGCAGGGGAGCTAACTTTTCTATGCTTTTATATTATGATTTAGTATTGTTTTATTACTATTCATATCTTGAAATTCTGTGTAATTACTGTTAATGCTTACTGTATGTTTATCTATGTTGAAATTCGGTGTAAATATTGTATGCTGTTGTTTTGAATCTGTAAATAAGAAATTTGTTAAAAACTAGTTGAGGAACACTTTGGCTAAGGAAAGACTTGGTACTTAAGTTGTCCATTGTGACGCACCTCTTTTTCCTGGAAGTCTACTCGACAAGTTTTTAACTTAAATCCTATTGAACAGATTATGTATTGTTAAATTATTGTGTAATATATCTTGTTGGAATATATTGAGTTTGTGTGATTTATGCGATGATTGTATTTTATTATATTGCATTTGAATTTATGCATCTGAACATGATTGTGAATTATGTGGAAAGTATGTGAATGTATGAGATATGTTAGATTCACTGTGATAATACGATGGTATATGGTTATTCATGTCTTGGGTTAAGTTTCAAGGTAATAGTATGATTCATGAACGTAATTCCATGATCCTCAAGGAGAGGATACATGGTGGTAATTTGGGGGTGTATAAAATGATTGCATGGTAGCTCAGTTTTGGGGGTCATCCTGAAACTCCAATGGTCTTTCTTCTCATGTAGAGAGGATTGAACCATGTGGTGAGGAGTAGCAGGAGGTCCTAGTCTTGGGTGCTTTCATATGATCCAAGGTGAGTGATAACGGATTAACCTCGTGACTGTGGTCGGGTGGTAGTGCCAAAGTTTCATAAGGCGGTAGTGCCAAAGTTTCATAAGGCGGTAGTGCCAAAGTTCCATAAGGCGGTAGTGCCAAGTTCCATAAGGCGGTAGTGCCAAGTTCCATAAGGCGGTAGTGCCAAGTTTCATAAGGCGGTAGTGCCAAGTTCCATAAGGCGGTAGTGCCAAGTTTCATAAGGCGGTAGTGCCAAGTTCCATAAGGCGGTAGTGCCAAGTTTCATAAAGCCACCACGAGTGCAAGACCCGCCATAGCTCGGTAATCATTCTGGTCCGGACGAGTCGGGTTATAAAGTAACAAGTCTTGTGATGTCATTTTACCATGTGTATCAAAGTAATGGATGAGTATGTATGATGTGATTGTTGTATGATGGTATGAGTATGTATGACATAATTATTATATGAGGTTTGCATGCATGTTTCATAAATGATTGGTTGCATGTTAGCTTACCCTACTTGTTAGTGTTTGTTTTTGTTTGGGTATGTGCGATGATCGTATAATTCGTTATACGGGGAGCAGATGAAGGAATGTTGTCTGATCCAATGTCAATGAAGAGAGAGACAGAAGAATAAGTTAGAAGAATTCGAATTATATTTATGAGTTTATAGTTGAAATCTGAGTTTAAAACATGTGTAGACATATATTAACTATGAATTTATAAGTGTGAGATTACGGGATATTACCGTAAATGTAATGTTACAATATATAAATTATGAATTATCCAGCGTGAGATATTGGGATGTTACAAATTTGCAATCTGTTGACGAAATTGTGATCACAAACTGTTTTTTAAAATCATGATTCTAATATAAGAAAAAAAAAATATCAATTAAAAACATAATATGACTCAAAAAATTAAACTGTAAAATAATTTTAGAGATTTGATTGATTCTCTCGTAATTTTTTATTTATAAAAATAAATTAATACAAAAGTACATGATAATTAGGATAACCTTAGACACAATATAATCATGATAATTACAGTAATTTAAACACACTATAATCATAACTCTAAACAGAATATAATTATGATAAACCCAAATAGAGTATAATAATAATAAATAGGATAAATATATATGCATTTATCTTTCACCAACAGTAAGAAAGAAATTAAGAGGAAAAGCTCTGATTACAGTGGAACTTGCAGGAAACGTATAAAGGTAAAATAAAATAAAAAAGATATCATGGATAGAAACAGGGCATTCCCTGTGACCCCAGCCACTACCCAATTACCCATCCTCCACACACTCTACATGTCCTTTCCTGTCATTGCCACGCCCTCATCTCCACTATCCTGATGTCAATTGTCCCTTCTGTAGAGACAAGAAAACCATTGCTATCCATTCCCTAAACCTTCTTTCTCTTCTACTGCAGACTTTTGTTGATGACGTATTGCATCTCCATCAATTTTCAAACAAATTGCTATTTGTTTCCCCATTTTTTTACAAAAATTTATAGAAGCAACATGGTTTGTATCCATTGATTACCACCCTTGATAGGTGCGAAACATACAACAAATTCCTTCCTTTTTAAGCCATTAAATGCACTAACCTAAGTAGATATATTTCAAGAAGACGAACGGTTATCTTGCTTATTCTATGAAAAGAATATTCACCATCTAATAGTTTTGATATAAAGAACAATAAACAAAAAATTATTTTCATAACACGTATCACTTTTAACTGTTATCAGCAAAGGTATTGAAAAAGTATCACAAATCAGTGAAACCAAATGGACGAGAGAAAGTATACCGTTTTCTAAAAGGTAATATTTAAATCATACATAACTATTTTGAGTTTATGGGGAAGTCTATTTAAATTTTTTTTCTTCACCTAAAAGTAAAGATGGAAATTTACCCAAACAATTCCATAACATGTCTTCACATATAACAATTGATAGTAAACAAATTTAGGGAAAAAAAAGTGTAAAAAAAACTAATCCAGACCCACTTCTTGCCGCTGTTGGTGGATCCACCTAATAATTCACCAAAGCATACAATGAGAAAATCATGAAGGTTTTTTACAGCTAATTACACTCCATAAACATGGGCATTATACGCAATCAAGAATATATCAAAAAATGTCATCAAAGTGGAAAGATGATTAAAGAACTCTTAGTGCAAGTAGTATGTCTTACTGGAAGAACAAGCATAAGGAACTTATAGAAGAAAGGGTTCTGAAACTGTATTAGAGAGGAAAAGTAACAATAACAGGTTCAATGTACAAATTTGAAATCTCTGTCCAAGATTGAACGGAAAATACATTTAAGATGTTAACTGCCCATTGGTAAACCTTCACTTTTAGTACAAAGATTCCCACAAACTTCTACATATAGTACAATCCAAGCATTTTAAAAGCATATTAGCCATAAAGAGTATCAAAATTTAGAAATATATAGCCAAGACAAATCAACATTTAACAATACGTCAAGCTAAATTGCTGGTTGCAGGTCTGGATTCCATTGAATTTAATCTCGTTTGCAACTCAACCCAATTAAAATAATTGGGTTGGACTGAGTTCAACTTTATTTTATTTAACAACCCAATTCAGCCTAAACCTGTTATAATTGGGTTGGACTGGAGCATCAAATGGGATAATTTTAAAAATATTATCACCTTTTGGAAAAAAAATTGTCAAAATAAATACTTTTAATGTTTCTTAATATTTATAAGGTAAAAACAATACTTATGACACACATTCATATTATAAAACATATAACATTTTATAGTAATATTATTAGACACATAAGAACATCAGTTGGGCTGGTCGAGTTCATCGGCTCTCTAACTCATGAAGAAACCAATTCTAATTGGGTGCACTAAAAAATTACAACCCAACTCAACTTACAATAGTGAAATAGGATTGGATTGGATTAGGTGGGTTACCAGGTTGGGCGCAACCCACTTACACCCCTAATCCCTGGTAACATTGAAGCACAATTTTCAAATGATTAACGGCAAAATTAGATATATGCAGTTTTTCCAACAATTCGTGGCAGTTCTTCTGTAAGAAAATATACAGAACAAGAAATAATGGGATAGCGTGATGAGTTCCTATTTTATACCTCATCAAACTTCATGAAGTTTTGGTATCCAGCTCCCCGTTGACTTGAGGTTTAAATGCTGCCTCCATTTCATACAGTTTCTCCCACTCCACACCATGGAACCAAGGATGAGCCTGGTATATACAAACGTATATTAAGTATGACAGGTAAAAAAAAAAAAAAGAGGCTGACAGCATCTCGGCAATATTATAATAATTAAAATAAAATGAAAACACCTTACCTTTATTTCTTGGGCCCCTCGAGTACCTAACCTATGATCAACATCACACAGCAACCTATAAATTAGATCCTTGGCCTCAAGTGTTAACTGGGTATCTTCAGGAAACCTTAAATGATTTCTCCAGTGAACAATCTGAAAACAATTAGTGAACTTAGTGCCAACCAAAAAGAACAGAATCTTGGGAACACTGACTCTTCTGGGTAACATAACTAAAAAGGCGCAAAATACATCCAATAATTACTTCTCTTACATTTTCCCTCACAGAAAAGCGGACTGCGCTTGAGACACAGATGATATAGAGGTCCCCCTTACCTTGAGCTTAACTACTATTTAAAATAGGTGGCTAAGATCAACAACTTAGTTTAAAATCAAACTCAAGATCATTTTCCAGCAAATGATCTTTTACTGTTTTAAAAATCACATCTCCCAAAAAGCTAGAGTTATTATTAGTGACGGCACATAAATAGTTTTATCACATCTCCAATAGATCATTTTTCGAATGTTCCTTATTATTCTAATTAATACAATATAATAATCCTAATTCAAAAATAAATAAATAAACTATTACTATAATATAACCATCCTAATTCAAAAATAAATAAATAAACTAACCTCCCCGTCCCATCTCCATCCAAGTACACCTTGGTGTCTTATTTTAGTTAACTTTTCACATTCTTTAAATTAAATAATTGTGCAAATGAGGGTTGACACAAGTGGTTAACTGAAATGATTGAACAGTGTCCCTGACCAATGAAACAACTAACATCAGGCATTTTGTCACCTATCCCCGGTTTTTATTAATTGTCGTGTTTTATCAGGGGAATAGAGAGAGGGGATAAAATATTTGAGTCTCAAAGAATACTTGTACTAACAACAGGAGACAGTGTCAATTCATACATCAGCTTAAACTGCTTGTCTCCCTTTGGTTTTCCAGGATTTCATTAGAGGACATAGTAAAGAGGTAGAATGAGTTTAAGAAAGAATAGAAGGGGTAACAATAGGAAATGGTGCAAAGTATCAAGTCCCCGTCAGACTAAACTACATATGAGATGCAATAATATATTAATTTATAATGTGAAGTCTTTAAACCAATTAAGAATGGTACCTTTCTGCAAGTGGTTATTGGGTCATCGGAGTAAAATGGTGGGTAACCAACCAGCATTTCATACATTATTGCTCCCAGTGACCACCTGCCAAATGATCAAGCCAATTAAAACTGTACAAATTTCAAATGACCAGCCAAACACATTCAACATAACTACAGCTTATTGATTAAATACAACAAAAAAGAGCAGCAATCCTCCCAGCTGATAAGTTTACAAGGTCTAAAACAGAAATACTTCAGGTAAGAACTAACCAATCACATTCCATCCCATAGCCTTTTTTCAGAAGTACTTCAGGAGCAATGTAATCCGGTGTCCCCACTGTTGAAAATGCCTTGAAACATGAAACAAGGAAACAGAGTGCAATGAAAGGCTTTCTTATTTCAGAAGTATTAGAATAAGAAGTGCAATAGTAACTATAGACCATGCAATTGAAAAGCATAATTTATGTGCAATGGATTCAACAACAACCGTCATCAAGAACTAAGGTCTTACTAAAGAGAATAATTGCATAGCAGCCCAAGGTACAGTATCCTCAAACCATACAATAAGACTGAACATAGGGGGACAGAGTCATTTTACAATTTAGACTGGACCATAGCTTAAAAAATTTTAAACCTCCCCATTTTCATAATTCAAAATATAAAAGTGTGGAGTTAGAGCCTTCAAAGACATTTTTTCCTTAAAGAACTCCTGAAAATTTTATCCCCCCACCCTCCAAAAAATAGACACATAATGTTAAGATTCTAGCTCTGTTTTACTTTTGTATCATTCAAAGAAGAAAAGGAATCTTCTAATATCAATGCAGGTTTTGATTTAGACCACAGAATCCAAACCCAGACTATGAAACCAAATACAGAGACATGAGTGTCATAGAAGAAAGTTAGGACCATCTCTATGAAAATATCTTCTTGGGTTTAAATAACTAAAGCATACCAACTTCCTCCTGTTCATCTGCCAATGCTGACGAGGACTTCTCCAGCTGCTCCGATTGTCCGCATCACGCAAACATCCATCAACATCCATTGGCTCTGCCAATGTCTCATCATCCATGGTCTGATTTTCATGCAGTGTAGACAAGGCAATACAATCGAGAGGCTTACAGAGACCAAAATCAGAGAGCTTCATGTGACCATTTTTATCCAGAAGTAGGTTATCAGGTTTAATATCTCTGAAAAATAGATGACAAGTGAAAATATTAATATGTTTGTCTAGCATGCAAAAACAACATATTTCATCATCACCCTATAAACCATCACCCCTGATAAAACATATAAAGCTAAAAACTTTAAGAGCACAGCCAAACTGAACCTGTGAATGTAATTGTGTTTGTGAATAGATTCTATGGCCATAACACTTTGTGAAATATAAAATCTAGCAACATTTTCACTTAAGGTGTCTTCCCTCATCAGCAGTGTCATAATGTCCCCCAGGCAGACTCCATAATCAAAGTACAAGTACTCAGTATCCTGAAATGAGTAGTAAAGCTTCACAGTGCAATGACTGGCAACCTCAGCCAGCAACTTCCTCTCAGCTCTAACATGTTTCACCTGTAATAAAATAACGAATAAGCATTCTTCAAGCCATTTAGTCATCCACTAACATGGGTGATCCTTCCAAAATGGAGACAGTATAACCCCATTAACATTGGAATATTACATTTCAGCCACAACAGAACTTTAAGGGACTATGAAGAATACTAAATTACATGCCAAGTCTGTTATTTACATATGGAACATCCATCCATTAGTAATTTTTACTTTTCGTTCTACTTAGCACAGTGTATATTTCCCACCTGGCCTCTCCTAAGCATTTCAGATTTCTTCAGCTTTTTCATAGCATAAATATTTCCAGATTTCTTCTCCCGACACAGTCTGACCTGTAATTGAACAAGTTAGCATAAAATAATATCATTACATAGTAAGCAGCCAGCACAAAGAAGATTTCCATTTGTAGACAACACAATAATAATATAATGCATCTTATCCAGCAAGAATTTTTTCATGCACAAAAATGCACGCCAGGGCAGTACTAACCTTCCCAAAAGCCCCCCTTCCAATGATGGTCAAAAGTTAAAAATCATTAACACTGCCTTTTCAATCGCATATATTCAGTCTCCTTCCTCTCTAAATCTTTGATAAGATTGATCCGCTCCTCATTTGGCACATCCGAAGATGCTAATTTTCTTTCCAACACACAAGGCAATAAAAAAAATTGTCAGCATCAGCAACTCTAAAACACAGGGTGAACAAGAGATTTGCACCATACCAGAGACGGTTGTATGAAAAGAAATAAGCATGGCCACTAGAACAGGCCAGGATACACTTTAGCATCTTCAACTGTTTCTTTTTTCAGATGAAGCTCACATAAGGAAGAGCATGCATTAGGTTGTTTCACTTTGACCAGATTTGGCCAAACTACGATGTCATATCACACAAGGTGGGAATACCTCGTATGGTCAAGCCATTAAATATTATAATTTCATTCGTTAATGGCTACACAGGCATCATGTCATAATGGCATACCTTCCACAGAAAAAAAGTTGAGAATACATAGTTTATTTCATCCATAGTGTTGAAGATAATTCCTAAGCAAATAATTTAATTATTCTCAGAGATCCAGAGAGTCAATCTATAGAAAAAAAATATCATTGTCCTTGTTTATGATTCTAAGTAGTTTGAGACACACTTCTTATCCCTTCCAAGTCTTATGATTCCATCAACATTGTCCTTTACTTTCAGTCTCCATTTAATTTGGACACTTGGCATTGAACCAAATGAGGTGCTTGTGTGGCTGTTTGCTATGCTTATTAAATGGTATGAAAATGGGAAGACCCCATTATAAAAATTAAAAAAAAATCTATAAAAAGGTTGTATGATTATGAGATTAATTTTCTTGAGTACTTTTAATAATGCACCCATATATTTGTCAATCACATCAGAAGAAATAACTAAATTATTATCTACTCAAAGCCAATGTAAAAAGTAAAAAAGAACAATAAACAAAGTGCACAGTTCAAGTTGTCTAACTATAACAAGAGAAGTCAAATCATTTATTAACAGAGACCAGAATGCACAATCACTTTAAAGATACATTGCTTATGATTCTAAGCAAGATGAGACAAATGTTTATTCCTATTTAGCAGCCATGTCTTTTCATTGCATCAATATTGTCCTTTAGTTCCCCTTAATTTGGTCCCTGCTATCTAATTACAACATCATGTGCATGAAAGATTAATTCCATTAAAATATATGTTATTTTTTATTAAGTATTTGTTCATTTTAAAGTTCAACATTTTATTTTCCTCCATGTCAAATTCGGGCTTTGTTTGTTTGTGTTGTATTATGTTTCTAAATAATTGAAGTTATAATTTTACATTTGGAAATAAATCATTTGAAAGTAAGGATAATTATACTTGCTAAATTATAACTATTTTATTTATAGTTAAATTGAATATTAAACTCAATCGCTTTACATGTTAATTTATAAATTTGATGACAAATTTTTATACAAGATTATGATTCTGGGTAATCATGACTAGATTGATTTGAACTTTCTATGTATTGAAATAGAAATACATTTATTTTTAAATTTAGAAAACTACATATTTTGGTTGAATTGTTTGTCTATAAATGTTGAAAATCATTAAGTGATACATTGAGAATTTTGAATGGTTAAGTTGAAATGCTTCGATATGTAATACAGGTTTGTAACTAATTGGATATTATAAACTATTGATAAAAAGGTTTTTGAAAGTAATTTTAATTAATATTTTTATCCATTGCATGCGTTTATTTTCTTTTATATTTAAAAATTGAATATAGAGATTTGGTTTTAGCCTTATAATTTATTTGGATGAGAAATAAATTGGTCTTCATGTAACATTGGAAAAAAAAGCAGCTTACTATAACATTACATTTATGTTTGACATATAAAAAATAAATGTGAAATATGTCTGATAATAATTTTGTTATTAAGTGGTTAATATTTAAGTTTAATCTAAAAGGTTATAAAATATGACAGTTTTACATTTCACGCTTGTAGGTGAAATGTAAATTTGTTTAAAAAACATACTCATTACATTTTTTTGTGTCCACTTTCTCTATTGCGCGAACATCATTCTCGACTGCGGCAAGCATATGGTGTTTGTTAGGGCTTCTTCTAATGAAGAAAAATTGTTTTTTCCTTTTTCATTTGATGTGCAGTGCATTGAAAAACATGTATCTTATTAATATATTTTTTTTTACGTTAGGGATAGCTTCACATGTTCTTGTTATAGTGTGGGCGTATGTAATTGTTTTTAGGGTAATTCGGTTATTGTTTTGTATAAATATTTTCATTGATAGAGTTGAACATGACTTTTTTTTCGTATTAGATGTTTAATTGATTTTAAATTTATTACATAATTTATGTTTGTATAATTTTAAATTTATTACATAATTTAAGTTTGTATAATTTTAAATTTATTATATGTTTGATTAATTTATAACTTGATTAAACTATAAATTATTTTTTGGTGCATAGTTAATTATATTAAGGTGTATTGTTCGTTTATATTAATATTTATTGTAATTTTAGAAATAGACATAGAGTGATCCTTAATTTTTGTTTGAGGTTTAGTGTAATTGATTAATCTTTAGTTGTTTGTATATTAAATCTTGAATGATATGATCGAAAAAATTTGAAAAAATATTATTTATAATTTATTAATATATCTATGTCAACACCCAATTTTGTCCGGATTGACTGTTTATTTTATTTTATTTTTGTTTTATGTTATTTTATTCTATTTTCTTTCATTTTTATTTTTAAGTTATTTTTGTATTTTACTTTTTTTATATTAGTTATTTCACTTTATTTGATTTAGTTTTTTTGCTTTATTTTTTTATGTTAAGCGTTAACAAAAAAAATAAAAATCTAAAAAAAAAGAAAAAAAAAGAAAACACAATAGTAAACTAAGCCTTTTAGGAATAGCAGACTTTGCTTCTCCCCATTCTCAGTCTACGCAAGCACAAATTGAGCTTTCTGCCATGCAACATGCATATCACAGCACGCAATATAGAAGACTGTCGTTCTGCAGCAAAGGGCTTACAATAGCTGCAATCATATATCAAATGAGAAAGGATATCTGATCCGCTAGGACCAATTGATCCGTTTGAAACATAAAAGAGGAAAAAGGACAAATTGAATTCAAAGTGAATATCATAAGTCAGAGGCTTTTCCTCATGGGAATCTTGCAAAGCATTTTTGAAAAGGAAGGAACATGGGGTTTTTCAATGGGGGGGAATTTGGACAAACCTCATCAGGAAAAAACGGGAGATCGCCAACATCTCCACCTTACTATAATCCAGTCTCGACTCCCCTCACCCGGATACCATTCATCATTCATCAGCTAACTGCACCCACAACAAAGAAGGAGTACAGGCCATGTTCAGAGAGGAGGATAAGTAAGGAGCGTTGACCGACAACTACAAGCCATAGCACAAGTGCGAAATCAGCCTATAGAGGTAAGTCTTACTACTCCAGCTAGTAGGTGTTTCAGTTTAAGAGTTAGCTTTTATGTGTCTGCTTGCTAGTCCCAATTGGTCTTGCACATGTGAATCGGTATTTCTTCCATGCTACTGTCATCCTCCCTAGCCATCACTTATCTCAATCTCTCTGCTCTTGAAACCCATTCCATTCATTCACCTCTACCTCACGGCCAACGACCATCATCAATCTTCATCCCTTCATGGCACTGACTCCTCTGCTCATCACCCTCATCTTCATCCTTACCTCACGGGCCTTCATCTCCAACAGGGGCCTTCATCTCCAACACCCGTGATCAGCCCCTCTCAGATTTACACCCTTTCCGTTCTAGAATTCGTCAAATTCATCCCTATTTTTCTCACTGGATCACCCATCAACCATTCCAAGAGCCAAACCCAATCAAAGCTATAAGCACAGAAAATGAAAATAGATAAAGGAGAATAGGAGAGCCCATCGGTGCCACCGACGCCAAGATCGGAAGAAGCAGTGACGCTGGTGGCGCCGGTGAGGAAGCGCGCTCCCGCTAGAGGCGACGGTGGCCGGCTCTGGCAGAGGCGGCGGTAGGCGGTGCCCAAGGTGGAAAAGCCTCAACCCTAGGCTAGTGCGAGAGAAGCGAGGGAGAGACGGCAGTGGCGCCGCGGTCGGCAGTGGGTCTGGTGGCGCGAGTTGTCGCCGGCGAGGCCAAGGTGCGTTCTGGTCGAGGCGACGGTGGCCGGCGCTAGCATAGGCAGCAGTGAGCCTGCAGAGAGAGTAAGAGACCTTGGGTCTCTGGCGAGTGTGTGAGCTGAGGGAGTGAGCTTACGGGAGGGTGTTGGATCTGAGTGGGTGAGGAATGGAAGGGAAGATGCTGAACCCCTTGGGGATTCTAGGTTAGAAACCACCCGGGTGGGCCAAGCCCAGAATAAACGCACCTTATTAGGCCTTTTTCGAACGTTCGTCATCGGCCTCCTCTCCAAACGTTCGTCCGGCCACTTCTTGGACGGACCGTTTGGTGACCATCTTCCCAACGAACGCTCGTCCCCAACGAGCGCTCGCCATTCGGCCTCCATTTCCCAGCGTCCGCTCGTCATCTCATCATTGAGCCTCCATTTCTCAACATACGTTCATCATATCCCCCCAACGAGCGCTCGTCATTCAGCCTCCATTCCTCAACGTCCGTTCATCATATCCCCCCATCGAGCGCTCGTCATTCAGCCTCCATTTCTCAACGAACGCTCGTCCCCAATGAGCGCTCGTCATTCAGCCCCTATCCCAGCGTCCGTTCGTCAACTCCCCAACGAGCGCTCATCCCCAACGAGCGCTCGTCATTCAGCCCCTTTCCCAACGTCCGTTCGTCAACTCCCCCAACGAACGCTCGTCCACAACGAGCGCTCGTCATTCAGCCCCCTTCCCAGCGTCCGTTCGTCAACTCTCCAACGAGCGCTCGTCCCCAACGAGCGCTCGTCATTAAGCCTCCTTTCCCAGCGTCCGTTCGACATCTCCACCAACGAACGCTCGTCATCCAGGCTCCTTTTCTCAACGTACGTTCGTCAACTCTCCCCAACGAGCGCTCGTGATTCTAAATCCTTTCCCAACGTACGTTCGGCCACTACCACGGACTGCACGGTCGCCTGCGACGGAACATTCGGCACGCCTTTTCTCGGACCCCTCATTATTTGCTTTTTTTATTTACTTATTTGTTTTTTTTATTTTGTTTATCCTATTTTATTTTTATTTTTTTTATTTAGTTTTATTGTCTTATTTTATATTATTTTGTTTTATCTATTTATTCTAGATATCTACTTATTCTAAAATATATATTTAATAATGTAATATTTATAATTTAAATAAAAGAATTTACAAAAATACATTTAAAGGTTAAGCACACGTGTGACCGCTCGCGTCGTCCTTGTGCTAAAAATCCTTTTCTTCTTTTTAAGTAAAATTGCAAAAAATACGTTTAAAGGTTAAGCATACGTGTGACCGTTCGCGTCGCCCTTGCGCTAAAAACCTTTTCTTCTTTCTTAAATAAATTACAAAAAAATACGTTTAAAGGTTAAGCACACGTGTGACCGTTCGCGTCGCCCTTGCGCTAAAAACCTTTTCTTCTTTCTTAAGTAAAGTATAAAAAAATACGTTTTGAAGGTTAAGCACACGTGTGACCGCTCGCGTCGTCCTTGTGCCAAAAAACCTTTTCTTCTTTCTTAAATAAAATTACAAAAATATTTTAAAGGTTGAGCACACGTGTGATCGCACGCATCGTCCTTGTGCTAAATACCTTTTCCGTTTATTTTATAAAAATATCAAAAAATATAAAATTTTCAAAAACTAAAAACATCAACAATTTCAAAGCAACAGACAATTTCTAGCCAGAACTACGTTATCCTTGATTCTCCATCAAAAGTGGAGATACGTAGGAGCAAGGCTAGTCTTTGTCAGGTTCACTTCCCAAAAAAATCCAAAATCATTTCAAAACAAATTTTCAAACAATTTCCAAACAAATTTCTCAAACAGTTTCAAAAGAACTACGTAACCCTGATTTCTCATTCTGAATGAGAATACGTAGGACCAAGGTCAATCCTTGTCGGGCCCATAAAACTAAAAAATATATTTTGTTTATTTAGAATTTTATTTTAGGGGATAGTTAAACATTTTGAAAACCACATCATATTCGTACATTTAGTTAAAGGTACTGCCTTAGGGCAGGCGTTGTAGGGTGCTAATACCTTCCCTACACGTAACTGACTCCCGAACCTAGAATCTGATTTTCGCGGACCGTGTCTTATAATTTTATGGTTTTTCCGTAGTTTTCCAGAATAAACTATGGTGGCGACTCCAAATCTCTTTTCAAAACTCGTTTCTTTTTGGATCGTCGTCCCGTCGCGATTCCGGTTACGACAATCTATATTATTCATTACTCTTGCAATGGTTCTAAAACTTGTTTAAAGGGAGTTGGTCAAGTCTCCTTGTCTCCCCCTCTAACTCTGAAATATGTTCTTTTTGTCCCTAATTGTCCATTCAATTTAATTTTCTTAAGTCAGTTAACCAAAATGTTACATTGTTCAATAACTTTCAATCAAAATCTTTTGTTATACAAGAGCGTGGCTCGGGGAGATAGATTGGAGAAGGATATGAAGTTGGAGGTTTATACCATTTTGGATCTCGTCCACGGGTATCCTGTGTTGCAGCTCTTCCCCCTAAAGTGTTACATGACCGATTTGGCCACCCTCACTTGTCAAAGTTAAAAAAGATGTGTCATGAACTTAGTGGTCTTCAGACTTTAGAATGTGAGTCTTGTCAACTAGGAAAACATGTTAGATCTGTCTTTCCTAAAAAGTCTCAATCAATGAGTAATTCTAGTTTTTCTATTATTCATTCTGATGTTTGGGGACCTAGTCGTGTCTCTTCTTTTGGTTTTAGGTACTTTGTTACCTTTATTGATGAGTATTCTAGATGTACATGGATTTATCTAATGAAAGATCGCTCTGAATTGTTACCCATCTTCACATCCTTTTTGAATGAAATCAAGAACCAATTTGGTCAAGTGATTCAAATCTTAAGAAGTGATAATGCAAAAGAGTATTTCTCATCCAATTTTTTTGCAATCCTTAGCTCCCATGGTATTTTGCATCAGTCCACTTGTCCTCATACACCCCAGCAAAATGGTATAGCCGAAAGAAAAAATAGACACTTAGTTGAAACTGCTCGTACCCTTTTACTTGGTGCCCATATACTTGTCCATCACTGGGGGATGCCATCTTAACCGCCTGTTTTCTTATTAATAGGATGTCCTCTTCCTCTCTCAATAATAAATTCCCTTTCTCCATTCTCTTTCCTAATGATCCTCTCTTTCACACCCCTCCTCGGGTTTTTGGTTGTGTATGTTTTGTTCACGACATGTCTCCGGGGCTAGACAAGTTCTCCGCTCGTGCGATCAAATGTGTCTTTTTGGGCTATTCTCGGCTTCAAAAAGGGTACCGATGTTACTCTCTGAAACCAAGAAGTACTACATGTCTGCCAATGTTACATTCTTTGAACAGACACCTTTCTTCTCTCCATCTGTTCAAGATGTCCATATCCTTCAAGAGGTCCTTCCTCTTCCAGTAGTTGAGTCCAATATCTCTAATGTCAATGTCAATCCAAGTCATGCTCAAGGTCCTCCCGAACCTTCCTCTCCACATATTGATATCTTCCGACACAGTACCCCGATGGGTAGTCCTCCTCTAGAAAATGGTGGATATCCTCCTTTAGATTCTTCTCCCTCATCGCCTCCTGCGACGCCTACTGGTGAAGATGATGCTGGCTGGCCCATTGCTCTCGGAAAAGGTACTCGTTCCACTCGAAACCCTCATCCCATTTATAATTTTCTTAGCTATCACAGATTGTCGCCCTCCTTTTATTCCCTTGTATCCTCAGTGTCCTCTGTGGTTATACCCAAAAATGTGAAAGAAGCACTTGATCATCCTAGATGGCGACAAGCCATGATTGTTGAAATGCAGGCTCTTGACCACAGTAATACTTGGGAGCTTGTGCCACTTCCCCTGAGCAAAAAGGTTGTTGGTTGTCGATGGGTCTTTGCAATTAAAGTTGGTCCTAATGGTGACATTGATCAACTCAAAGTCCGACTAGTTACAAAAGAGTACACTGAGGTGTATGGCCTTAATTATTGTGACACATTTTCTCCCGTGGCCAAGATGACTACCATTCGTCTGTTCTTTGCAATGACAACAATTCGTCATTGGTCACTTCATCAATTGGATATCAAGAATGCCTTTCTCCATGGTGATCTTAAGGAGGAAGTTTATATGGAGCAACCTCCTGGGTTTGTTGCTCATGAGGAGTCTGGTATGGTTTGCAAATTGCACTGATCTCTATATGGGCTCAAACAATCTCCACGTGCTTGGTTTGGAAAATTCAGCTCCATTGTTCGAAAATTTGGGTTAAAACGCAGTGAACCAGATCATTCAGTCTTTTATTATCACTCGTCTCTCGGGAAATGTGTTTACTTAATTGTATATGTTGATGATATCGTTATTACAGGGAATGATACTGCTGGAATATCTCAATTGAAGGAGTACTTGTGTAGACATTTCCAAACCAAGGATCTTGGAAGCCTCAAATACTTCTTAGGCATTGAAGTAGCTCAGTCAAAAGATGGAGTTGTAATCTCCCAAAGGAAGTATGCTCTGGATATTTTGCAAGAAACATGCATGATTGATTGTAGACCGGTTGAGAGTCCCGTGGACCCAAATAAAAAATTAACAATAGGAGAAGGTGAGTTATTCTCCGACCCGGAGAGATATAGGAGGCTAGTTGGAAAACTAATCTATCTCACTATTACAAGGCCAGATCTATCTTTTGCTGTTGGGGTGGTTAGTCAGTTCATGCAAGCTCCATGTGTTGGCCATTGGAATGCTATCATTCGCATTCTAAGGTATCTGAAAAAGGCTCCCGGGCAAGGGCTGTTATATGAAGAAAAAGGAAGCTTTCTGGTATCAAGATATTGTGATGCCGATTGGGCAAGTTCTCCTATTGATAGACGATCTACTACTGGATATTGTGTCTTCCTTGGAGGAAACATTATCTCATGAAAAAGTAAGAAACAAAATGTAGTAGCTCGATCAACAGCGGAAGCTGAATATATGGCGTCACTAACATGTGAACTTATATGGGTGAAACAGTTCCTCCAAGAGCTTAGCTTCTGTGACATCTAGAGTATGAAGATGTATTGTGATAACCAAGCTGCTCTTCACATTGCATCAAATCCCGTGTTTCACGAGATGACTAAGCATATAGAAATTGATTGTCATTTTGTTCGGGAAAAGTTATTGATAAAAGAAATATGTACCAAGCTTGTTGGATCAAATGACCAACTCGCAGATGTGTTGACTAAGTCATTAAGGGGACCTCGGATCGAGTTTATTTGTTCCAAACTTGGTACATACAATCTGTATGCTCCAGTTTGAGGGGGAGTGTTAGAATTATTGGTTATTGTGTATGAGTTATGTGTGTATGAGTTGTGTTCAAGTGTGTTCCAACTAAAAGTGAGGTGGAAAAGAGTGTTCCAACTAAGAGTGAGTTGGAAATGAGTGTAGTTAGTTACTTTGTTTCCTATAAATGGAAGTGTAAAAGTGTTTAAGCCCTCAAGAGAACATATTTTTATCTCAAGTACGTCTAACAATTTATGTTGTAACTAAGTCTTTTTTCTGTAAATTGTGTTTTCACCAAAAACAGCTTCTCTGCTTTGGATGTCAATAATATCTATTTTTTTTTATATAATTTATTCTTATTCAAAACGCACACTCATCTAAAAAAAAGTTAAATTTTAGGTTTAATAGCCAATTTAGTCCCCACTTTGGTTGAAAAATCTCAATTTAGTCCCTCGTTATAAAAGTGTTTTGAATTAGTCCTAACTTTTAAAATAGTGGGTCAGATTGGTCCTTTCTGTTAAATATAAGTTAACAAAATTAATGGATGATGATGTGACATAACTTAAAGCTAACGAGGGACCAATCTAACACATCAGCTTTAAGCTGTGTCACATCATCATCCATTAATTTCGTTAACTTATATTTTACGAAAGGGACCAATCTGACCCACTATTTTAAAAGTTAGGACTAATGTAAAACACTTTTATAACGAGGGACTAAATTGAGATTTTTCAACCAAAGTGAGGATTAAATTGGCTATTAAACCTAAATTTTATGAGTAAATTTCTAATATTACTTTGTATCCATATGGTAAATATAAATCTAGATGTACAGTGTTTGTTAGAAGGTGTACTACAGATAAACTTAGCCTTTGGTTGTAAATTGTCAATTTGAAATTTAAATTAAAAGGTCTTTAAACATATGTATGTGTGTGGGTTGTATACTCAAGGGTAAAACTTGATGCAGGCTATAAATTTGATGATAAAAAGCCTGACTCGCCAACCCTAAAAATACAGTTTGCGCACTTTCCATTCCGTCTACCGTCTGATCATGGCAACAGCATAACAACATGACACAAACGGCTGGACATTCATTTCTTGGGTGTAATGGATTTTGATGGTGTTGAGATGAACTCTATCAGATAGAGGTATTCACTTTTATACTCCGAGTTTTAGGTTAGACCTTCCTGGCTGTTGAATGTAGGATATGGATATGCAAGAAGTCTGGAAACAGGACAATTTTTAATCTAAAATATGTTGATAGAATTTTCATTATATTTTGGCCCCTATTTTCAGTTAGCCTCTCCAATCACCGGATTAAGGCCGTGGCTTGTACATTTGAGTTTTGACCCTCTTATATCTGACAATGGTTGAAGTTCATGTATTCGGCTGTCCAAGAAGATAGTTGTAACTTTGGTCATGAACTGTAAAAATAATACTAATAGTTCGGTGTTGGCTCAGTATGCATTCGGGCTACATTGTATCAGTAAATCATGGCATACTACGTGTCTTTTGTCTGAACTAAATATAAACATTGCATTGCATTGCTTTAAGCTGTATATGCTATCCAGAGGAACCCGTTCTCCTGGTGTTTGAATTTTATCCAAAGCTGATTTAATGGCTTGCCTCTTCTCATGTTTGCCTTACGTCGAAGATTAATGCATGGTGCAAGATTCCAAATAACGATGACCATTGCCTCGTGATGATGATTGATGTTGAGGTATTGTGCTTGTTGGCTAATAATTGGCGGGGTATTAAAAATTACTGCTGCACTTTTTGGCTACTCTTTAGGGATTTACTTATAGACATGTCCGATGGCTACCCCGATTTCTCAGTGATTCTTAAATTATCTATGCACTGTAGCCAATGGTATAATATATATATATATATATATATATATATATATATATATATATATATATATATATATATATATATTTGATCACTATATGTAAATTGAACTCCAGACAAAAAAGAAACATGAAAATACTCTGGCCTAATCGTGACACATCCTATATTATTATGTGAAATATATATAGAAATAGAAACAAGTATGAATATAAAGTTTCATACAAGCTAAGAATGATAAGTGGAATTACGTGTAGGTGAGAAGAACTTTTAAACTTAATACGTGTGATGCTGAAATTTTATTTTGTGATTTGGTTGTAACTTATTGAAGATGATCTTTCTAATCTTGTATCCCCTCAGATACTCAATAAGTGGTATTGGAGTCGGTAACAATTGAAAATAGAGTTAAGTGTTGTTGAAAATATTACATCGACTAAAGATAAAGTCAATTTATAATATATAAGTGGGTGTAAACTTCACTTTACAAGTTAGTTTTATGGGGTTAAGTTAGACTTAAAATTTACTTCTTAACATGATATGAGAATTATGGTTAAAGTCCACATTAACTAGACATAATGTCAATTTAATATATATATATATATATATATATATATATATATATATATATATATATATATATATACACACACAAAAAAGTAAGAAAGCCAATATAGGATGGTAATGGATATTCCAATTAGTTACTTGTCTAGTCTGAAATAAAATTAAACATATTTAAAAACATATGGTATCAAAGTCATTTATTCTTCTCCTATTTCACACATTCTATCAAAGTTTATGTTTTAACTTGGTAACACGTTAATATGGGTAGAATGGAATTGATAATAGATTCACATAAAAAGATTATTTATGTCGAATATCTTCTTAGTAGTAAATAAAAGTATGGTGATGTAATACCTTTTCAAAATGTGTATGTCGAATATTTTGGTGCACCCCATCATAAACCTATAACAAATTCGAATGTTTTAATGTTTTCCAAAATATAATTTTGGAATGATAAGATGTTGGGATATGGTGCAGGAAGTAATAGTCTAAGAGTACACAATATATTGGGATCATCGATTAAGCTCTAAGGTTCACCATTGAATATTTGTGGATAAAAAGTACTTTACTTTGAGGGGAAAATTGTTTGAGAACAATTGTAAATATGAAGTTCTACGTATAAGTGAGAATAATTTGTAAATATATTATCTTAAAATTTATTTGAACCTTAATAATTTTTAGGTGTTTTTATCTTTAAGGATTTAAACATAATTTATTTTCTAAATATCATTTTTTATTTGGTGTGATTTTATTTCTAAATATGTTATTCGTAACAACTAATTCATTGAACTCAAATAAATAAAAGTATTTTATCTTACAAATAAAATAAGACTTCATAAGAATAAAACTAATGTCGATTGTAACATCTATATCTATATATATACAGAGATTTTTTGTGTGTACATTTTAAAAAAAAATTCCCATTAAATAAACATTATTTTAAATTAAAATAATTACATTCCTAATTTTATCCTTTAAATGATTATTAATTTAAATTTAATTATTTTATAAATTAAATAAGTTATTTTATGATTTTATCCTTTTAAATCATTATTTATTTTAAAGTAAAAACAGATACATACGGAAGTATTTCCACTAGTAAACATGTTAAAAATCAAACTCATCCAATTTAAAAAGTGAAAAGTGTAAAATATTAACTTCGTCGTATTGTGTTCTTTTTTTTTAACATGGTTTGGATGTATAGGTTGAAAACTAATCTAAACCAAATCAAATTAAACCGCCGGACAATGTAATATATTATTTAATTTTGTTTTTATTATTCAGATTTATAAATTTGATTCTGTTTTAATTTATCAATTGGAATTATTTTTTGCTGATGTTGAAATTATGTTGACAACAACAAATATACGATAATGTTTTAACGGTGAATGGTTGTTCAATAAGTAGAAAAATTATTTGATGTAAAAAATAACCAAACAAGATAACACCTTATTAACTCTTGACACTTAGTTTGGTTCTACAAAATATCTTTTTGGGTGAGTTCCTCAAGAACTTGATTGCAATAGTTCTTTGATTGGGTGACTTTCCTAGAATTATTGTAACTTGGAATTATTGAAACACTCATATAAAAACACCACAACCTAGCATCAAACTACCATATACTCTAAACGCCAAAACCCGTAATTTGAGGCAAAAATCATTTCATTCAAGAACAAGATAAAATTATATTTGTTACAAAGTATAACATCATAGAAGAACCAAAGTGCATATTTTAAAGTTTGAACTAAAGTGCACTGAGAACTAAGAAAAAAAAAGTCAAACAACCAAATAAATTAAGTAATAAAGGACACAACATTATTATAATGTGCAACTTCGATTGACAACTTTTTTTGTCCTGAATGCTTAGGACAAATAGTCAAATAGGTTTGGAAGCCATTCTCAAATTAAAAGATTAAGTTATGGCTTATTTAATTTCTTTTTGAAAAGAAAGTGTCCAACCATCCATTCTTCACCGTTATTATATCCGAAAAGTTCCGCCACAGCTATGAAGAATGTTCTCCAATACGCAGTCCACTTGGTAGCTGAAGCATTGCCATAAGTTGATTGCATAATTGGCTTGATGTAAGTCATTTTCTGGTCCATTCTTTTCAGCCATTCTTCACTGCAATATGTATTCATCTTTTTTAGAAGTGGGTTCGAAACAAATAAACTACCGGTGGAGTATGACATGATTGCTGTAAAATCATTGAGCAGTCAAGTTGATTCTAACCTGGTATGAGCGTAGATTTTACCATTTACCAGCCAATGGTTGATGACTGTAACATCATCCTACATACATCACCAGAGAAGACAGTTAGTTACAAGTGAGCTGATTCTGGACGTGATATAAAGGTGTTTACAAAAAAGTATAGCAGATACTTATTTCTATTCCCGTTTTTTCTTTTAAGGAGACAGTTTTTTTCCTTCATATAACACAAGGCAACATTTGACGGGATTCAGAAATACCATTTGTTAATAACAAAGCTGGCACAAGAAACATAGGAAACTCACTTGAAAATAAAGAAGTAGATTTGCTGAAGGCATGGTTCCTCCAGTAAAGAAGTATCTTGTAATCCAGTCATCTTCATTTTTATCCTTTATGAAGAAGTAGCAAGTAGTAGGTAAATGAATTATATCTATGAAAAGTTGAAACCTCACTAGCCTTGTTAATGCATTGACTAATATATATCACAAATATAACATCGCAATGGTCAAGTTGTTTAACAGTGTAGTATTGGGTTCACCTCAAAGTGGTAGGCAAATGCTTTGTGGCAGAAGTAATGCACAAATAAAAGGTCATCTTCTTTCATCCATTTGGATATCTTCTTCAGAAGGTCTTTGTAGTTCTTCATATGCTGCATCAAGGTCAAAGCTGACTCTAAAATACAAGAAAACGTGTCGTTGACACTAATTATTAATTCACGAATCCTAACCTCAAACATTTCTATGGAAAATATTCTGTCGTAAGAAGCCTCCATTTCAAACGTGCTAATATCAGCAATTATAATATTGATATTTTGCAGCTGAAGATCCCTGACAAGAGAGGAGAAGAATGTGATTTTTGTTGGGAAACAGCGGTACTTGTTCCCTCCTCTGCGAACCCCAAAGAGAAAATTAACACTGGAAAATTTAATGTGGAAAATCCTCTCGGAAAAAACCACAGGACCTAGTCCAGAAAAATATCTCCACTATGAAAGTAGGATTACAGTGTCTCTCACTCTCTGAGGATCTCTCAATTAATCTCACCCTCTCGGATGGTATACAAAACTCTCTCTATGTCACACACTCACAAAATAGACTCTCTCTATTTTTCTCTCACACAACCGTGGCTTCACTTCTCTCTCACGTTCCCTTCTTCTCCTATGATTTCTCACTCAAAAATTTGAGTGGCTTTGCTTCTCTGTGTTCTGTCCATCTTGCTGCCTTAGCTTCTCAATTTAAGAAGAAAGAAAGTGCAAGAGTCCAAATAGAAGGTTGGTGGCTTGGAGCATTTTAAGGATGGTTTTTCGGAAGTGAGTGGTGCTTTTGGGTGAAGGTGGCAGACAAAAGCAAATGCTTTCCATCATGTTTTGTTTTATTCAACAAAACTCCCCCATAAAACAAATAAATGGGTATTCCATCCTTCATCCCATCTTTGCATCTTGTCTTAGTTGGAAGGTACCATGACACCAGCACCTTGACAACAATCTTCAACCTTCTTGGTTGGTACTGACTTAATCATCATATCGAACCAATTTAAGTCTGTATGAATTTTCTCAATCTTCAATTTCTTCTCATCCAGCGCTTCTCGTATCCAGTGATACCGCACGTCGATATGCTTCGAGCGTGAATGGAACATGGGGTTCTTGGTTAGATGGATGGTACTTTGATTATCACAGTTCACCACATAATCATCTTGATCATGTCCTAATTCACTTAGGAAATTCTTCATCCATAGCATCTCTTTAGAGGCTTCAGTCACCGCTACATACTCTGCTTCAGCAGTAGACAATGTCACACATTTCTGTAGTTTTGACTGCCAAGAAACAGCTCCCCCTGCAAAAGTAATCAGATAACCTGATGTTGACTTCCTTGAATCGACATCTCCAGCCATGTCTGAGTCTGAATATCCGATTAGCTTTAGGTCTCGATTGCCAAAACACAAGCTTCTTTTGGCAGAACCTCTTAGATACCTTAGTATCCACTTAACAGCTTCCCAATGCTCCTTTCCTGGATTCGACAGGAATCTGCTCACAACTCCTACAGCATAGCCAATATCTGGCCTTGTACAAACCATTGCATACATAAGGCTACCTACGGCAGAAGAGTAGGGTACCTTGCTCATTTCTTCTCTTTCTTCTTCATTCTTTGGACATTGCGACTTGCTAAGTTTGAAATGTCCAGCAATTGGAACACGAGCAGATTTGGCATTGTGCATGTTGAATCTTTTGAGAATCTTCTCAATGTAATCTTCTTGAGATACCCATAGCATTCTTCTAGAACGATCTCTAGAGATTTTCATTCCAAGTATCTTCTTCACTGCACCCAGGTCTTTCATGGCAAAAGACTTACTCAATGCCTTCTTGAGGGCAGCTATTTTAATTTTGTCCTTCCCTACAATCAACATATCATCAACATACAAGAGAAGTATGATGGACTCACCATTTTCATAATGCTTCACAAACACGCAATGGTCTGCGGAGGTCTTCTTGAAATTATGTTGGATCATGAAGGAATCGAATTTCTTGTACCATTGTCTTGGAGCTTGTTTCAGACCATAGAGACTTTTCTTCAGACGACACACCAAGTGTTCTTTGCCCGGTTCTTCAAAACCCTCTGGTTGCTTCATGTAAATTTATTCCTCTAGGTCTCCATGTAAGAATGTTGTTTTGACGTCCAGTTGTTCAATTTCCAGGTCTAGTATAGCTGCCAGACCGAGAATTGCTCTAATGGATGTCATCTTCACCACTGGTGAAAATATTTCGTCGAAGTCTATTCCTTTCTTCTGGTTGCACCCCTTCACGACAATTCGTGCTTTGTACCTTGGGCTTGGGTTGTTCTCTTCATTCTTGAGCTTGAACACCCATTTGTTCTGCAATGCTCTCCTTTCTTTTGGTAATTCTACCAAATCATAAGTCTCATTTTCCTTTAAGGATTGCATCTCCTCTTCCATGGCTTGCAACCATTTGTCTTTGTCTTTCATCTCCATTGCTTCTACAAAGCTTTGAGGTTCACCTTCATCAGTAAAATTAACATATTTATCTGAAAAATACCTTCTTGACGGTTGCTTCTGCCTTGTCGATCGTCTCAATTGGGGTTCTTGCGGAGCATCCTCAATTGGTTGATCTTCCGTCAGATTAGGTTGATCTGCTTCTTCAGCCATTTCATCAAGTTGTAACTCTGGTTCGGCTTGATGAGTTTCTCCCCCTAAGTTGTTCATCATAATAGGGCTTTGATCATTTATCAGCTTAAGTGTTGGTTTCTCCACTTTCTTGATGTCTTGGATTGTCTGATCTTCAAAGAACACCACATCTCTGCTTCGAACAATCTTTCTGTTTGCAGGATCCCATAATCTGAAACCAAATTCATCTCTTGGAGAACCAAGGTATATGCACTCTTTCGCCTTAGCATCGAGCTTTGCTCTTTCATCTTTCGGAATGTGAACTGATGCCTTACATCCGAAGACTCTCAAGTTGCGATATGAGGCCTTTTTACCGGACCATACTTCTTCTGGTATCTTACCGTTTAATGGTCTTGATGGTGATAAGTTGATCAAATCAGCTGTTGTCACCACTGCCTCCCCCCAGAATGACTTGGGAAGTTTTGCGTGAGACAACATGCTTCTAACCTTCTCGGCAATCGTTCTGTTGAATCTTTCAGCTACACCATTCATCTGAGGTGTCTTGGGAGGTACTTTCTCATGTTTGATCCCATGAGTCTTGCAATAGTGCTCGAATGGACCTCTATACTCTCCACCATTATCACTTCTCAGACATTTCAACTTTCTACCAGTTTCACGTTCAACTGAGGCGTGAAACTCCTTGAAGATTCGTAGAACTTCATCTTTTCTCTTCAATGGATAGACCCACAATTTTCTGGAGTGGTCATCAATGAAGGTAACAAAATATTGAGCACCACCAAGGGATTTTTCAGATGTTGAACAAACATCTGAGTGTACAAGATCCAAAATATCCTCTTTTCTTCTTCCATTTTCAGATCTACGGAAGGACACTCTACGTTGTTTACCTGCTAGGCAGTCTTCACATACTTCAAGTGGTTGTCCTTTTATACTCTGGAGATGATCTTTCACAAGGATCTCTAGTCCTTTCTCGCTCATGTGGCCCAGTCTTTTGTGCCACAACTCCTCACTTTCTTCTTGAGCAACATTTGTCTCTCCTTTGCATATCTTTCCTTGCATGACGTACAAAGAGCCTTCCTTTTTGCCACGAGCAACAATCATGCTTCCTCGGCTAAGTTTCCATTTTCCATCTCCAAACTGGTTGTTCATTCCAGCATCATCTAGCTTACCGACTAAGATAAGGTTTAGACGCATTTCTGGTACATGTCTTACCTCCTTCAGCACAAGTTTGTTTCCATTTTCTGACGTCAAAATCACTTCTCCTATGCCCACAATTTTGCTTGTGACATGATTAACCATCTTCACTGTTCCAAAGTCTCCTTTTTGATAGGATGAGAAGAATCCCTCATGAGGAGTAACATGGAAAGATGCTCCGGTATCTACTATCCAAGTGCAGTCATCAAAAGCAATATTTAGATAGTTTACCTCAGTGATAAGGAACACATTCTCATCATTTGATATCACCGCTGTTGTGGTCTTTTCCTCGAACTTCTTTTTGGGATCTACCATATCAGGGTGTACAGTTCCATTCTTCTGATCTCTCTTCAGGAATCTACATTCTTGCTTCTTGTGACCATCTTTTCCACAATAAAAGCATGTCAGACCTTTGGAACGAGACTTGAATCTTCCTCGTGACTTTTCACGTTTTCCTTTGCTTCTGTTTTCACTCCTTCCTCTATTCTCAACAACATTGGCTTCTGAGTGACTACTCGATCCCCTTTCTTTCCTTCTGGATTCTTCATTCAGTAAACTGTCTGTGATGTTATCCAGACTGAGCTTTCCATCTGGTGCTGAGTTACTGAGAGTGACCACCAATGTGTCCCAGCTCTCAGGTAGAGAACTAAGGAGTAAAAGAGCTTGTAATTCGTCATCGATCTTCATATCAGCTTTCATTAACTGGTTCACAATACCTTTGAAGGTATTGAGATGCTCGATCATATTCTGGTCGTCAGAGTACTCCAACTTTACGAGTCGTCTGACTAGGTGAGCTTTGTTCCTGGGAGTCTTCTTTTGAATCATTGATTCAAGCTTTGTCCATAACTCATACGCATTACTATAAGTTGATACATGCTCAAAGAGACTTCTATCGATGTATTTCCGAATCATAGCCACTGCTTTACGATTCAGAATCTCCCAGTCTTTTTCGGTCTTTCCTTCTGGAATTTCCGGATTTGTGATCGGCTCATACAAATCCTTGCAGTATAGATGATCTTCCATCATCGGCTTCCAGTAGGAATAATTATCTGTAGTTAGCTTGAACATGTCTCCTTCCATCTTGAGTTTCACAGGACCGTGACTTTTCGAATCGGTAGCTCTGATACCACTGTTGGGAAACAGCGGTACTTGTTCCCTCCTCTGCGAACCCCAAAGAGAAAATTAACACTGGAAAATTTAACGTGGAAAATCCTCTCAGAAAAAACCACGGGACCTAGTCCAGAAAAATATCTCCACTATGAAAGTAGGATTACAGTGTCTCTCACTCTCTGAGGATCTCTCAATTAATCTCACCCTCTCGGATGGTATACAAAACTCTCTCTATGTCACACACTCACAAAATAGACTCTCTCTATTTTTCTCTCACACAACCGTGGCTTCACTTCTCTCTCACGTTCCCTTCTTCTCCTATGATTTCTCACTCAAAAATTTGAGTGGCTTTGCTTCTCTGTGTTCTGTCCATCTTGCTGCCTTAGCTTCTCAATTTAAGAAGAAAGAAAGTGCAAGAGTCCAAATAGAAGGTTGGTGGCTTGGAGCATTTTAAGGATGGTTTTTCGGAAGTGAGTGGTGCTTTTGGGTGAAGGTGGCAGACAAAAGCAAATGCTTTCCATCATGTTTTGTTTTATTCAACAATTTTGACCATCATGCAATATTTATTTAATTCTCAAGCTCAATATCGTTTTCACCCAAGTGTCATCTGCTTAATCAGATTTTTCAGAGCCATATGGTAATGCATAAGGCCTTAAAGCCAACAAGGGGTATCAAGCAGCATACCGGCACTTCTCCTCAATGTAAGCCTTTTGAGTTGTGGAATTGCAGATTCCTGTAACTCTGCAGTTAATGTACCTCTTGGCAATGTATAATGCCAGCGATCCCCAACCACATCCCACATCAAGTACCGTATGACCATCTTTCAGGTTTGATCTGTCGCAGTACAGTTTCAACATTGCTTCTTCAGCCTCTTCCAGCGTGGTTGAGGCAGAAGAGAAATAGAAAGAGCTGCAGGAGTTCATGCATTTGGGAATGCTATATTAGCCATAAGGTTGTGAGCGTACTTCACCATTTTTCTTTCATGCACACATACTTGTCAGTAATTTATTTTGGTAACAACTTAAATCTTTTCACTTCTGCACGCATAACTTAATCAGTACAGCAAACCTGTTGTAGCTAATCAAGTGAGATATGTATGACTGTTCCCAGTGCCCAGTTCCCACAATTCATCCTGTACTCCCTTTTAGGTAGATTTTGTTGTAAAGGTTTAGGTCCTATGTGATTTTCTTCTAGTCTTTTGTCTTTAAAAACTGTTACTTCATATAATTCCTTCCTTGCTACTTAAGAATCAATTTCGCCTGTAAAGTCTATCAGTTTAAAAAATTATTCCAAATCTTATTTTATAAACCAAAAACCAGAAACAGTTCAAAGATATTTTCTCATCGCCTCAAGAGTGCTGCAGGCGGTGAGACTGAGACATCAGCTTAGTTGAGTGTCTATTTTCGTTGCTTTTTTTTTATAAAAAGAAAATCAAATTTCGAAAATATAAATCAAAGAAACAGGATCACTATCTACTAATAGCACAGAAACAAAGGAAACTTTTAGGTAAAGTTACCAATCGACTACAAAATCATTTTAGAAGTACCTGTATTTGAGATTGCTTCCAAGGACGAGCTTGAAGAAAGCGGTTGGCAGTTCATAATGTTGAGATTTTGGCTTCTCGGTGTTGATTGCTATTGGCATCTCTGGTAAAGCTGAAAGAGCGTGAGACATGAAATTCCTGGTCAAATTGTTCACTAACCGGACAAAATCAAATGAACTCAAAAAAACACATTATTACATTAAGACGTTGCAAAGTAATGTTTTCGTTATTTTTCTTTTTTTGATTCCCAGAATGTCATAGTGATTGATTTTTGAAAATGCAGTCATAATCGCGACGAGAGAAATTAAGAAGGTAAGAAATAATACAGTGTGCGAAGTGGAGGAGGTTGAAAAGTTGAAGCCCCGAGGATGTGGTGGAAGAAGAGCGAAGGCGAGTAGCCAAAAGGAGGCGCGTGAGTCTTCTGGTGACGGCGTCAGGGAGGAGGTTGCGCTCAAGTGCAGACAGCATGAGCTTCACCGTTGCATCATAAGCAAGCTGCATCATCCCTTCCATGGAAGCCGCAAGGGAACCCTCACTGCATCATAAACAAGTGTCTTATCTTCTATTTGCCTGTATTATTCTTTTCTTTTTTATATTATTATTATTATTCTTTGTATCCAATTTTCATCAAAATAAAAACAATTAAAAAACATAATTATAAAAGTACTAAAATTTGCATTAAAGTTATAAAAATTAATAAAAAAACTCCGTTATAAAAGTAAAATTTTATTTATTATTATAATTACACAATAAAATAGCAGGTAGTGGCAGTAATTATTATTATTATTTATTTGCCATAGAAAGTGGGAGAATAAATGTCTTAATATTTATATTTTTAGCATGAACTTATGTTATCAAATGATATCTTGGATTGTTATTAGTTCATCATGTTATATAAATTCTTAATTATACAAATAGACCATGACAATATCATAGAAAATCATCCAATAACATCAACATAATTTAAAAGACCAACTCAAGAAATAAAATATATGATGTTTAAATTTAATTTTTATAGATTTGTGCCAACTCATTTAAGATATTTTTTTTTCAAAATTTTTACTTTTATACTAAAGTCTTACTCATAATTTATTAATATTTTATTAGGTTAGGTTATTACATAAATATGTATTTTCAAGACAAAAAAAAATCTTTTAACGTTATAATTTATAGTCTTATTTAAAATCTTGAGTGGTGTTACCTTTTATGTTGCATGGTTCCAGACCTTTACTTCCCTCAATATAGGTTTTCTAATAAATAGTCTATTGTAACATTTGCTTGAAAAAAATAATTTATTTGTATTCAATAATAATTTCCATTTTAATTCGAATACTAATCGTAATTATTTTTCAATTTGTATTCTGTCTCTTAATAAACAAAACTCAATTTATCTTAAGTTGCAAAGATTTTATTCAAAGTATGTAGCTAAAAGAATTTAACTGCATCTTATAAAATATAAACACTTAAATATATTTAAAAAAATTTACAAAAAACAAAAGTTTTAAATTGTAAATTTAATTCCTAAATTTAAATAAATAAATCTAATTTATTAAATATAAAAAAAACACCTTGTAAATAATGATTTCACAAAAGTCACTACCATTATAAAATAACCTTTTAATAAAAAAGTTAAAAAAATAAATATAATAATTTTAAGTGGTTATTACTTCAAAAGATAACTTATCAATTTTCGTAATTTAATAAAAAAAATTCCAAATAGTTAAATTCTAAAAGTAATTGCATTAGTTCGATACAAAACCTTACAGGGTTTTTGGTTCTAGGAACTATCACACATGTTGCCCAGTCAATTAAATACGCATTATTTATATGAATTTTAGGTTTTTGTTAATTTATTTATCTAATTTCTTTGATTTAGTTATATTATTTTAAAATATATAAATGTTGGCCTAAATTTAGTTAAAAGTTGTGATTGATATCAATAAGTTTAAAAGGTGTTAATGTGGTATAATAATTTGATCTCAGAATGAATTTCTTATCAATCTTTAATTCTGAAAATACTCTTATCATTATTTAATTATTAACTATTCATTCTAAAAGAGAAAACAATTCGTAAGAATATAAATTTCCAGTAAAACTGCAAATTTTTTATATGTTTTAAAACATAAATTTTAGAAAAAGAAGGATTTGGGGAGATTGTGATTTGAGATGAAAGAAATACTTCTTCTGATTCTCAAGCAAATTACAAAATAAAGGACAATATAATTAATGATTACAGACCTAAAGACTGTACAACTTGGGAAAATCTCATTGTCCTTTTTCCTTATATCCTCCCCATAGTTCTCAACCTCATCTTCATCAAATCACTACATGTTCCATATTAGTTGTCGTGGTATGTGATCTTCTTAATTAGCCCTTAAAGTTCAATTTTTCATGAAAAATTACCACATAACACTTGGGAAGTGCACAGGCAGACTACCACGGTAGCTAGCTGCTATGTCAAAAAACTTCAACTTCTTCGACTTAACTGTAATTCGGATGAGTATGGGTGCCTACGTAACCTCGGATCATCCTTGTCCCTTTCAACTACCTTCTTCACTGAACATCCCTCCACTTAACACCTGTAGTAGTTCCTATAAAACAATATTTATCATATAACAAAGTTTTTTAATATATATGTATATGGAAGATTGAATAAAACATTAACAACACTTCTCATGACAATCATGATGAACCATGCAATAATCTCCCACACCTTGGATTTGGGCTATTTTTCACCATCGAGATCATCGTATGACCATTGATCATCATCTAAATTCAGGTACTCGGAGAGCTCCGAAGGCCATTGCTTGGTGAAATCACTCTCAGGTGAATCTGATGGTTTTGTATTATCACCACTCATTTTGGCACCATTGATACGAAAAGAATGGACTATGACTCACATAATATAAACCCCATGGCCTTTTTTTAAACGAGGCAGCTTCTTTGTGACCTTCCTACGAACTACATTAGGAAGCTTCTACGGCTATATACGACTGTATATATATAATGACACATAAATAACTCCTCTTTAATATATGATCATGAGAACCAGTTTATGGAAATGTAATAAGTTAACCTGTCTCTAAAAACATAATGGTAGGTATCCATTAATGTCAGTTAAAAATGTAAGAAAACATACACTGAGAGTGGGGCATGCCTTAGATGACTCAGGAAGATTTTTCTAAAATATGAGTTTAATTACTAAAATATAAAAATGATCGCATATAAAATAAAAATGACTTTTTAAAGGATATATAACTCATCAATTATTTTAATAATATGCAGTTAATTGCTTTGCTATATAACAAAAAAAAAGAGAGGTGATAATTTAAAATAATTTGAGAGAAAAAATATATATTTTAATTATTTCCAATAGTGTTAATTTTTTTTTTTGTTTTAATTAGATTAGTATGTAACCTATTAAAGTTTTAATTGGCTATTGAGTGTCGTGGTTAGACCAACCCCTTCACAGAGGTGAGAACTAAGTCAAAACTGATGGTGCTTTGAGATTCCTTTTCGAACCACTAGTTTTTGGTTATCTTAATAGATATGTTTGATTGCTCTCTTATATTGTAATAGAAAGTTGGTTTTGAAATAATCTAAAATATCAATACATTCTTTATTGTAAACAAATAAAAAATAAAAAAACAAAAGGTCGTAAACACTCAAGTATTCCATTGCTACTTTCATTGCTTTATTGACACATATGTTAAATGTCATATCCACTTCAATACTCCTATTTTGTAGATTGTCATGTATAGTTACTTTCTTAATTATAATCCTCGATGCAAAGTATTGAAATGTTGGTAATTTTTTTGTTTTCTAAAATAGAAAGACCCTTGATGCATTCCATTATTCCTGTTTAATTATAACTAATTAATTATAACAATATTTATGACTTGTGAATTTATAACATATATTCTTTCTTACTAAAACAATTTGAATATATAACCTTATAGAAAATTGTCTTTTTATAAAATTTTAAAGTCCCTCGTATACACTTTGTGTATTACGTCACCTGAATTTATCTCTAATAAAATAAAATATAATAATAATATTGTGAAAAAAAAGAGTCATGATATCTATAAAGTCAATGTCATTTTATTTTAATTATTTCTTTTGCCAAATCAAGAAACTCATAGTCTAGATTCCAGCATTGTATTTAATGGAAGTAACTTGGATACAAAATACTTAACTCAAAATTCAAAATTCTAAGTATTGGAATTATTAAAACTATAATTACAATATACGAAACAAAATAATTGAAGGAAAACGATTTCATAATTTTTGAAGACATCATCATAATCCCCAAAATTGGCAAAAGGTGAGGAAGTTCGTAGGTATCTTCCCCTGACTTCTATTTTGGGGCAGATCAACAAATTCGAAGACTATAAGTGTTTGGTTAGCAATTAAATAAAAGTGGAGATTTTAAATAAAAGTTTTTGTTAAAGTTGGCTCTGACTTAAAATACCAATTTTCAAAACAAGACTCTTTTTGAACCTCTCATCTTATTATTGGCACATCAATCTCATCGACTATTGTTTCTAGGAAGCGTCGTGGATATTACCTCGAACTCGTATCACAACCTTAAACTAATGTTAGAAACACTTTTCATACTAATTTCTTATGCAATGTGATTTTATAGGTTATGTAGAAATATTGCGGCACGTGAAGGTGAATAATCTTCCTTCTGTCATTTTGACCTACTTATCTTCTGCCTTAACCTTTTAAAATTATTTTAATTTTAGTATAAACAATTATGGACATGCTGGCATCTGGAGCACATTCACAGAAATTGCAAAAATCAGTAGTACTTTTTTAAGTAATAATATTTTAAAAAGTACTTTGACTTAAATCTCATGTGTTGACTTGTATTGTTTGGCAAAGACTGTTTTAAAAAATACATAAGGCTAAATTTATGCAAAAAATTTATATACATTTCAAGTAATAAATAACTTATAATTAAAATATTAACTGGAATTTATCTTCGGTAAAAATAATGCATAATAAATCAACACAAGTGGACTTATTATTGTAAAAAATGTACACGTTTTTAAAGTCCATAAATCACGTAACTTATATTTTGTGTTATTTTTTTAATATTCATGTGATCCTAACTTTATACGCGATATATTTCAAGTTTGTCTTTAATTAAATTTGTGGTTCCAAAATAGATATTTAAGTCATTTATATGTGACTTTTCAGTGATTAATTATGATAAGCTCAAGCAGTGAAATGTTATTTAATATTATTGGCTAACTGATTATAGGAACAGATGAAATAATATCTTGTGTTAAACATTTCTTCTTAAGTGTGATTCAAAGATGACAACCTAACGTTTTCAACTTTTGAAAAACTATACTCTACCTAACGTTTATATTATCCTTTGTTTTTTTGGAGGAGTCTTCGTAGATTTTTCTTTATATATATATATATATATATATATATATATATATATAATATTTTGAATAAAGTAAAGAAAACAAGGAAAAATACAATATAAAGGAAAAAATTGAGAGGAAAATGTGTTAATAGCTAATATTTATTAGTTTTTTTTTTATAAATATACAAGGTTGAAATATAAATGCATAAGATAATATAATAAAATGATTTTATTGTCATTTTTTTTACAACATGACACATATAATACAATTCAAGAATTAGAAGCTACTCAAAGTTTGTATTGCTTATTTACCGTTTAAGGTTAGTTGTGGTTCTACTTCTACATTTTTTTCACATCTTATTATTACGTTGTTTGGATTATTTAATTCATTTATCATTTCAAGTTAAAAAATGATTTTATATGTCTCCAATGCTTAAAAATATATTTAAAATTATAAAATAAAAACCAGACAAACTCTAAATTTAAGTAATAAGTACAATTTAATAGAGAGACATGTTTAAAAAAAGAGATGCGAAAAGACACCAACTTATAAAGGAACCCAAAGCACTAAACCCAAAAGAAGGAATCCAAAAAGGTACGGGCCAGACTTACTAGAATGGGCTTCCGTATTGCTCAATGTTCATAGACCTCAAAAACGACAAATAGAGTCGTCGTTTCTGGCAAAAAAAGAGAGTGACAAAAAGTTGTGGTTTATTGTGTAAATTAAGTGCAATGCAAAGACGCAAGACAAAACCCCTAAACCCTGGGAATGAAGAAGACGAAAAAGAGTGTGGAAGAAAATGGGGGAAAGTTCAATGGTGCTGAGAGGTCAGCGTATTTCGCACGCAGAGAGGCAGCGAAGGTGCTGAGAGTGGTTCTCGAAGGAGACGCTAAGAGCCGCGCTCTTGCCTCCATCAAATCCCTCATCTATCAACCTTCCGTTAGGAACAAGACCACCACCTTCGCTCTCATTTGTCAAACCCTAAAATGTAACTAACTAAGTAGCTAGCTATCTCTGAATGTATCATTTCATTCACGTGTTCGGTGTTTCGTTCGCAGATCTTCCCATCATTAAAGATGTCTTGGAAGCTGCTTCCATTCTCAACATCAAGTGAAAGGTCATAAATCGTAATAACTTTATTGCATTATAACTTTGGTTTTTCTCGTTTCTTAACGCGATGTGTTGTGTATTGTTGATTTTAGCAGAGGCAACGAGAATTGGTTTATATCATTTTCGGCAAGGTGAGGTGTTTTTTCTGTCCTTGTATGGAAGGACACTTACTTCTACGACTTCTGCAAATTAAACTAGTTACTTATGCGGTCATGGCCAAACTTTGAAATTTATAGGCGGTTTCACTAGTTGGTGATGCATAGAAGTACCTTATGCGACACGAAGGCTCTCTGCGTTAGACTCTTAAACAGCTTTTGTTACAGAGAAATGTGAAGATTGTTAAACAGTTGATTGCTCTGCATGAAATTCCAGGTCATTTTTTACCTCTTCCGTTTTTATGCATTTTATTAGATTTTATAGTTTGTAGAATTGGTGCTTTTTTACCGTTGATGCGCGGCAACGTTTTTGATTTCGAAGCTGATGCTTTAGGGATGATTTTTTTTGAAATTTTTACATTTTCAATATATGCTCTTATGCAGATGTTTCTGTACCTCAGGTATGTTCGTGTGAATACGCTTAAACTGGATATTGAGTCTGCCTTGCTTGAACTTCAGAAAAATTACTCGGTAAATTCATCAAAATATTTCTGATGATCAATATTTTATATTTTAGTCGAAATGTTTTCTTCCTTTAATTTTTTTAGGAAAGTATTTAACTGAATTTATAAAAAGTCACCAGGTTTACTTCATTGATTTAATCCACATTTTCGGTTGATACGGATTATTATTAAATAGGTTCAAAAAGATAATCTGCTGGCTGAGTTACTGATTCTCCCAAAAGGCACTGATTTACATGATCACCCTCTTGTTAAAAACAGCAGTATCTTTATGCAAGTAAGGAATTACTCTTTTTTTTTTTTTTAAAGAAGTTATAGATATATATCATTATATGTATATAGGTCTCAGGGGATGAAAACGTTATTATCTTTTGATATTTAAGAAACGTATATTTCAATTCTGATTGCATGTTTTTCTTTCTTTTGTAATCGTTTTGCTAAAATGGAGACAAACTTTTGTAAAGGGTAAGGCAAGTTCCATGGCAGCACCAGCTCTTAGCCCTCAACCAGGATGGGAGGTGAGTTATTGCTGCAATGTAATAAACGTTTAAGATATGAATTTGATTCAATCATAGGTGCATTCTAGTTCTTCATTCCTTGTAAACATCACTTATTACCCTATCATTTCTGTCCCCACACCTGAGGGAGCTTTTCCAAAACCCCTATCCCCCAACCCCAGAAAATGGGTTGGGATTAAATTAGGGCCGGGTTAGCCTCCTAGCCCCCAAAACCCCAGTTTTCTCTGTTGATCCTGGACATCCCATTTTCTTCTGGACAAACGTTTGCCGAAGAGCTCTACAACAATGACAACAGACAGCAGGGTCTACGGCGGCAGGCATGGCGGTACAGGCGGCGACAACACACAGTGGAGTCAACGGCAGCACTTGACGGCAACGCACGGTGGTATAGGCGGCGGAGATAGCAACGATCGAGTGGTTGAAAAGCGACGATCGAGTGGTTGAAAAGAAGAATTGTGAAGGAGGTTAGCTTTTCTTTCAAATGCTTCTCGTGCTTTCAGTCTGAGAAAGGGGTAAATGCATATTTCAACAATTTTGGTTTATTGAATGAAAAGTTTGTGCTTTGATAATTCAATAGCTTCATGTAACTGTTGGTTTGTTGTGCAGTACACTGCAATTAAGCCTCTTAGGTGACAGAGGACTGATAAAAGTTAAGGAAGCATAAGACAAAACTGAAGGTGGGATTTTGCTTCCCTCAACCACTCAAACTAAGCCTCAAGAGGTTGAGGTGGTTGCTGGTGAAGGAAAGACAGTTGGAAAGTCAAAAGTAGATGTTAGTGTGAAGGTAATGTTGATGCTATGTTGTAGTCTTTAAACCTTTACTGGTCTGTGTTTAATTTTTTTGGGGAGTTAGGTTGGCTCTCATTGATGCTTTGATGTGTTGTGAATAGTCATAAGGGTAATGGATTGCAATTCAAAGCCATGATAGTAATGTTTTAGAATTTGTTTTTTCTAAGAATTATTGTGACCCAGTTTTTCTATGAAACAAGACAGACTCTATGACCCGGATTTCCTTTTAATCTGAACCAATTAGGCTGGAAACCACTTCATATATTCACTGTCAACTTGTCATTTGATTTTATTATTCCTTTTCATCTTCTGTTTCTTTTTCTACCACTTTTTTCTTTCTCTTAAAATAATCTTATCTTAATTAACATCAACTACTTTCTAATCTCATAGTATTTAGTAGTTTTCGATTCAAAGCAAGGAGCCAAGAGTGTTTCTCCTGATCTTTCTGGTTCTCAATTTAGATTTTTTAGATTATGTTTTAGTGGATTATGGTAAAAAAACAATGATCAATAATAAGCAAGAACAGTGAGTGAGAAAAAAAAATCTAAGTTACTAGTTGTAGTCCTAGTCTTTAACAACCACTAAGCAAAGGAACCATGGTTTTCAGAAGCATACAAAAACATCCAACTGTAACATTATCACCCTCTCTTCCATTCAATCAGATATGCACATGATCAGGCCTAACAATTTGCCTTTAAATTGGTCCACCTCTCTTTAAATGTTATTGCAGTATCTTGGTAGCAGTAACATTTCTTTATAACTTTTCTATTTTCTTACAATTTTTCTTGTTTTTGAGTGAAATTTTTCATCTATATACTTATTTATACGATAATGTTATAACTAATTTAATTGCTTGATGTCTTGTATTTCTTTTCGCACCATGTTATAAGAATAAAACATATGTTACTTCTTTTTTTAATAAAATCTTTCATTTTAATTATAACTTTTATGTATAAAACTCCACTACTGATATGGTCTAAAAATAGTTCTATTAGGATAAACATAAAACGAGTTTGATGTATGTTATTTGAAGTCTCTTTATATTGTAAGACTTAATTAAATTTCAAGGATTTCATAACACGTGTTTCTAATTAAGTTTTTATTAATTGATAAATCTGTTATACGAGTTTTATATAAGCTCACTTGCAAAGAGAGTGACACTTGCTTATAATTTGTTTATGAATAACTTTTTCTATTGTTATATCTCCTTGAACTAGTTCTTGTGAACTTGGTAAATGTTGCTGCCATTAAAGCTGCAATTGAAGGTGCAGAGAAAGTAACAGCTTCACAGTTGGAGTATGCGAAAGACAGAATAATTATGGGTACTAAGAGGAAAACAATATTTATATCTGAAGAGTAAAAAAAGGTATGAGTGTATGACAGTAAATTTGTATTCTGCTTTAGTGCTTAGAACATGTGCATTGTGCTTATGTGATTGATCTAGGCTTCACCATGTAAGGGCACTGTTAAACAGTTTTAGTCCTAACATGTTAGATTTTTTTTTTTGTTGGATTTGGATCTTTATGTTTTAGATATTTTCTACTTTTTTCCTGTTTCTTCTATGATGGAACTTAACAAATGTATCCACATTAAATTGTTGAATCAGAAAAAAATGTTTCCATCGCAAGCGAAACAGGGAAAATAAAAAAATAAATTCTTGCTTGTTTCAACAACTGATTATCAATGTTCTTCCACAGTTTAATAGAGCTTTCAGAACATTGTCTTGCAATTTTTGAGATGAAAGTTTAAGTTTTTTTTTTTTGTTTTGCACTAGGTTGTCAAAATCCCATCTGTTATAGGAAGGGAGCAGCATGATTGTGATTACATGTAAATTTGGGTTTCAATCTGTGAGCTTTTGACAAACACTATAGCACTTGTGGTATTCTACCCTTAAAAGCTAGTCGTGAAGAAAGGATAACTGAGCACTTAAATACTCTATCTCACACCTCATACTATTCAATGAGAGTTACGCATCTCATAAACATAATGCCTATCACAGCACCTTATCATAAAAAGAACCTGTTAACTGATGTCATTGTTCTTGTGCAAGGTTTCATTGTTCTTGTGCAAGCTGAATAATGGGTTTGTTTGTAGGAACGACCAATAATGAGATGATTTTTTAGCATTGTTGGTTGGTTTATAGCAGTTTTGTGAAGGTTTAGGCCAGGACATCAAGTCAGAATTAAGAGGAAAGTTGAAGAACAGTTTGAGTCAGGACCAGTTGCTGCCAAGCAGTTTCAATTTTTCTATTCTCTTTGTATCAAAACAATTGTTCAGTTTCTTTTCTTTTCTTATTTGCTGTTTCAGTTCTGATCCCCTTTCACATGGAGGACAATGTGCAATTCTGATATAGCATGTTCAAAATTTTTTTGCTTTTCTGGTTAAGTTTTTATACTTTCTCGTGCTGATTGCTGTTTTTGTTTTTTTCTTTTTTAGATCATCGTTGTCATAGTTTAAATTCCATTTGCTATTTTTAGGAAGTAAAGTAGTATAGCTGTTTTGAATTTTTCTTTGCAGTTTCATAGGCTAGTTTGATAGGTTACTTTGCTGTTTTTACTAACCAGTTCTTCTTAACAGCTTTAATTTTTACTAATCAGTTGTACCAATTCTTATTGCTTACGCTAATCCTATCACATCATACGCACGTTTCCTTATAGCTGCTATGAAATCACAAAAGAATTCACTCTTAAGTTCACAATCCTATGTCTTTCATTGTTATGAAATTACAAATTTTTTAAATGAGTTTTTTTTTTCATCCTAAAAAGAAAAGTCCATGGACAGATCCTAATCCACAAGGATTTGGGGATATTTAGCCCAGTGGATTTTTTAAATAGAAGATTTTTTTGGTCCCAATCCATGTGGACAGGGTCAAGGGTCAAGTACTATGATGTGGGTTTATTTGACAGGTATAGTTTGAAGGCTGCAAGTACTAGTTTTCGACAGCAGCAGAGTTCCTGGTCTATCATTGTTTTTCGGACAGATCCTGCGAAGCATGGCGAGGCTTTGTTTGTTAGGAATGTAGGAAAGGTGCATCTTGGGACTGTACAAATAAAAACGAAAATTTTTCTTTATTGCTTTGTTTGTTAGGAAAGTAGGAAAGGTGCATCTTTGGACTGTTCAAATAAAAAAACTAGAATTTCCCGTAACACTCCCGGAATTAAAAACGCGCAAAGAAAGAAGAAACGTATGCCGTATATTAGCACGAATTCATTCAAAATGTGGTTATATGATCAACTGATGTAGCTTCCGAAATGGGAGGATATAAGGAGGTGACCAAGATAAAATTAGAGGTGTAAAATGTTTTAAATTTACTTATTTTCATTTAAAACAGTACATTGTATAATTTTTTGGCGCCATTCGCCATTTTCTTACTTACCTGCATATTAATATTGATTGAGTTTTGTCTAGCCGGGCTAAAAAAAAAGGGCCGATTTCCATGCGGCGTTAAAAGATAGAGATGGTCAATTAGTAGGGGTAACAGTCAGTTCTTTCAATTTGACCTACTAAAAGTGGTAGAGTGTTGTCTAACACCCCAAGCGTGGGTTTGTTTGTTAGGTTTATTATATAATTAATGCCTTAATTATGCTTTAGTGAATGTAACCTAGAATATCCTTTTGTTATACAGATATTATTTAATGGAATATTTTATTTATATCTATATAAATATATAAGATGATACTATACATTTACACTTCAAAATATTTCTTTTCTTGACAATGACTTTTTCCCAATTCTTGACAATCTTGAATGGATTTTCTTTTATCAAATTAAACTTAAATATGTAATATCATAACAATGATGATAATAATAATGATAAAAATAAAATGCATTTTTTTACATTGCAGGACAACCATTCGTGAAAATGTTTAGTTGTTCAAATTAAAAAATGTTCATACTACGTTAATGAAATAAGATATCAGATAAATCAGAGGAATTAGACAAATTAAAGTTTACTTCAAAGCATGCATTATTATATCACTGCATTTAGATCACCTTCATATTCAGATTTACAATAAAAGGCATGGATAGAAATAGGTGCAGTGCAATGCCACCGGTCTTACTCAACCTTGATCACAAAAGGCTTGAACGGCTTGGGTGGAGGAGGACGAAGAGGGAACTTGGTGATGGTGATGGTGAGCACACCATCCTGATACCTGGCAGATATGCCATCAGTTTTGGCATTGTCCGGAAACTTAAACTTGCGCAAGAACTTTCCCATCCTTCTCTCCATTCTCAAATACTTAGTCCCTACGTTCTCCTTCTTCCTCTTCCTCTCGCCGCTAATGACTAGCATTCTCTCCTTCTTCATCTCCACCTTAATGTTCTCACGTTTCAGCCCAGGCATGTCGATCACAAAAGCGTAAGAGTACTGATACTCCTTCATATCAGTAGAGGTGGCAACCATTGATTTCCAAAAAAATTCCCAGAATATTAGTAGGAGGTTACAGGTTCCGGACCAAATTCCCATGCTTCTAGTGGGTTAGTAGGGTTTTGACTGTTCGTCCCTTAAAATACAAAATTCATTCCTTCTTTGGGCTTTGTCCTTATCCATATGCAAGCGGTCATTCTTTGGGCTTTGTCCTTATCCATATGCAAGCGGTCCATATGGCAAGGCGAATGTGCGTGCTTCCCTGTACACGGGAATAAAACTCAGAATAGATTAATAGAAAAGTATATTGTGGGGAGGGAGTGACGCGCCCGTGAAGGAGTGTGTGAAACTTAGCAGAGAGTGTTGCTGTCCCTGTCATAAATGAAATTTGGGAATTTTAGAGTGGAGCCCAGTGTGATGGTGTTGGTTAGGTCGTGACACTATTATTGGCTGGTGGTATTGTGTTAGTGCAGTGAAATGCGATTGTGTTGAGTGAGCTTTCGCCCTATGCATGTATTTTCATCGTCACACTCTTATTCTATGTGTTTTTCTTTTCTTTTTTTTCGATAATAATAAACATCGTTGTTTTATCTCCGCTCTCACCTTCCAACAACTTCACCAATTTTTCTTTTTTTCAAAAATTATTTATTTATCATATTGTTCATAAAATATTTCTCGAAAAAATTAATTATATTAAGTAAACCTTACTTCAGTCATTTTTTGAGCTAATAAAAATAAATATTCACGTTGGAAGAATTCCAAAATAGAATTAGGAGGCTTTACCAAATTAATTATTAACAAAGCTAAAATAATAGATAAATAATTGAGTTATTTTAGTGAGATTCTGTTTTACTGACGCATGTATAATAAAATCTTAAGAAAAAACAATGATTTTAACATATTTACATCTTAAAGATATTTATGGTATTATAAACTGAGTTTGATAAATATTATTGATGTGTTGTGTACTAGAAAAAGTGTAAAATACTGATGATAAGTTAATTCAATGTGAGTTTATCATATATGGAAAAATTAACATGTTTATCTCTGATTAATTAAAAAATGTAAATAAGCTTTATTCGGATAAGTAAACTTTCGGAAGTCACCAGTCTATTTAAATAAACATAATAATAAATATTGTATGTATTATTGTGATTTTGAAAAAATAATTAAAACTTATATAAATCCATTACAAAATAAATTTATAGTTTGCTAGAGATCTTATTTTTCAAATAAATTATCATGAATATTATGTTACTTTAAAATATAGATATTTATCCTATTTTATCATCATTATAGTGTGTCAAGGATTATCCTACATGATTATATTATGTCTAGGATTACCCTATTTATCATGATTATATTGTGTGTAGGGTTACCCTATTTATCATGTATTTATTTTTATAAATAGAAGATTGTGAGAGGGATCAATTAACCCCTTTATAATTATTTTATAGTTTCAATCTTAAGACATATGAATACATAAGTTAAAATTTATAAAATTTGGTATACATTTTTCACTTTTATGTTGAATTAGAATACTATAATTAAATCTATATGTTAAAACAAACTAATTGATCAAAACACACCACATATAATGACACTGTATATTCTTTATTAATGTCAAACTCAAAATATAATAAAGTGTTGTTTAACAATAGTGCTGTAAATAAACTTAAGTCTACCTACAAAGAATTATTTTATTTATTTTTATCTAACTTGTATTTTTCATAGAAGAAAGTGAAAAATACAAAAAAAGTAAATAATTTCATTTAAAACCAAAAATGAGAAGTTTCATTTTAAGATAAATATTAACAGTGTAATGATTTTAACTATTTGTAGAAGAAATCAAAATAAATATAAAAAGAAATTACTCTGATTTTTTAGAAAGTAGAAATATCTCTCACTGATATATTATGAGTTTATGGAAGATATTTATGTGTTGAAGTAAAATTGAAATCCAATTTATGAGAAGGAAAAAAATTATTCAAAACCTCAATGTAATTAATTATATGAACAAGAAATAAAAAAAATTATAATAAATTAAATTTATAATTTATTATATAAATTTAATATGCTGTTGTTTTTGTTTTAATAATCTATAAATGAGCATATTTTTTATTTGTTCTATGCAAATAACTTGTTATTTCATTCCTAATATTACACAAATTATAATAAATGATGCTGAAAGTACTAAAAATAAAAAAATAATAATTGGAGTAAAATAAAAAACACAAAAAGAAACTAATCAATATTTTCTAGGAAGAAAAAAATATTTATTTCAATTATATATATAATTAAGTTGTAAATATTTAAAACATTTCTATTCTATATAATTAAATTATTTTTGTATTATAACATAATCTCTATATCATATGTAATAAATAATATGTTTAATTATTTTGTTTTTAGATAATAAAGAAAATTACCTGTATAATAGGTTCTATTGTACTATTTATGTTTTCCCTAATAATTGTAATAGTAATAAATACTTTATTATTTTTCAATATAAAAGATTTTTTTTATTCCTTCTTATCAATCAAACAAATTTCTATTTTCACTTTTTTTTCTCCAATATTTTGTTTTGTCCTCTTCTGTTCAACAGTTTAACGTTAACAATAATATGTGTATATTTTAAATTAACAATTATTTTAAGATGGAAGGTACAGACATATATGGTATACATTGTCATTTCTTTTTTTATTTTTTTATTCTTCATATACACAGTCATCTAGCACATGGGTGGATCATGTTTCTACTTTATTAATATAGCATTAAATATGTAAGAAAAAGTTAAAAATAAAATATTTGACTTTAATTTATTGGTAGTGGTAAAAGTTTATACACTTTTTATTTTAGTGTTATTATTTTACTGAGCTGTTTTAAAATTTTAATTATTTTTATAATGTTATTTAAGAAAATTTATAAACTCAGATAGAAAATGTCAACAAGCTAAAGACAAATTGTCAAATTCATGTAAATTGACAAACAGTGATACTTTATTACATTTCTCAATTTATCTATATAATATATTTTTAAATCCAAATAAAGCATTTTTAATATTAACTATATAGCATAATTGGAACAATTATTTTGTTTAGAAATAAAAAGTATTTAGTGAAACATAGTTTCATATTTGGGAAAAGTTTTCTCACTTAACTTCTATAAAATTAATCATCCTCATTTATCATTTTCACTGTTAAGTGGTGAAATAACATTGAACCCCAATTATTGGAACCTAAAATATCTATTTAGCTAAGGAGAGTGTAAAAATTTGTGTTTTTTTTTTCAATATATTATTGTAAAACTTTGGGCATATTTATTCTTTTTATTCTTCTGTGTTCTTAAACTCTTTCTCCTTTGAATTTTATATTACTCCATATTTTTTGTTTGGTTTCTTATTTCATTTTTAAATTCTTCCAAAATTGAAAATTATCTTGCAATGGCAGTGCATGAAAGATTAATTCCACTATAATATATGTTATTTTTTATTAAATATTTGTTCATTTTAAAGTTCAAAACATTTTATTTTCCTCCATGTCAAATTCTGGCTAGGTTTGTTTGTGTTGTACTATGTTTCTAAGTAATTGAAGTCATAATTTTTCTATAACATTTATTTGAAAATAAATCATTTGAAAGTAAGGATAATCATTTGATATATATATATATATATAAAAGATGGGTGAAAACATTATTAAGAAAAAGGGAGGGGCTTTTTATTAAAAAGAAAACAATTTATAGTTTCTGCTAAACTTTTAGAAAAAAAAAAGCTGAACTTATATTCTTAAAAGTGTTCCTCTCTCTAGAAAACTTATTCTTCCTTTACCTTCTCTCTAATCTCCACACTGAACCATGCATTGTCATTTAGGTGGCGTCCCCGCGTTCCCAGAGTCGAGAGCTCCGTTTTGAACTGAAAGTTTTCTTCATTCCGACTGGTAAGTCGTTTTCCCCCTTCTCCTCCACTGTCTTTGAATAGGGCATGCCACTTTACCGGTTGCATGCAGCTGATAGCTTTTCCCTTTAGTTTCCTTGTTCCTTCTAGTTCTAAGAGTTGTACTCTACCCCAATTTGGTGGTTTGTAGGTCTTGTTGAACTTGTTTTTGTGCGAGGGTTACTGTTTTGGGGCTTCTTCTAAAGTGGTGTGCTTATAACCACCAAGGTAAGGGGAGCTAATTATTTTTCTTCAAATTTAATTCTTGAATCTACTTTGTAAATGAATGCATGTTGAATTTTGGACTGTCGTGCGGTTTTGTACGGTACTTTGGATTTTAAGTATATATGATGGTTTAAATAGAATGGTGTAATTGATGGAATTGTGATTGATTGCTTTATAGTGAGTTTGATGAACTTAATTACTGTATTGGATCATGTTAGAAGTGATTTGGAGTGTGAAATCTGTTGTAATTTTAGCTAGGTAGAAAACTTTGTGATTTGATAGTGTTTTAGGTCATTTTAGAGGAAGTGAGGTAGTGAATTTGAGAGTTAGGGGTTCTGGATATAATTGGGCTATTGGGGAAGTCTTAGCAAGTGGATTGTGACTTGTTTGAGTCACCAAATTGGTCAGAATAGGTACAAAGTGTTAGAATTGGGTTTGGGGTCCTCTAGTTATTGAGTTTGATGTTTTGGAGTAGAAATTGAGTTGGTTTAGTACATCTAATTCATATCCAAATGACCAATGCAATACTTTACTTTCATCTATAAACATGTTTCATATCAATATTAGTGTTACAGATTTTAAATTGTTCATTTGAATATGTCTAAGATGCACCAAAACCAGAAAAATCACGTTGCTGTCAAAAACTGATAAGAATAATCGATTATCTCACTTGATAATCGATTATCTCACTTGATAATCGATTATCTCACTTGATAATCGATTATTCTAGTTAGAGAGTTGTATCCTCTTCAAAGCTCTCGCAAATAATCGATTATCACATATGATAATCGATTATTGTCGTCGGAAAATCATCCAGAACAGTTTTGGGTGGTTTTTGGGGTTCTGAATATCATTTTTGGACGTTCTTTAGGTCATTTTAGGGGTTTTGGGCCTTTCCAGAACAGTTGGTGATGGTTTCAAAGTTATTTTCCTTGTCTAAGTATGAGTTTAAGGGGTTTTTGTACTGTTTAGTGGGTCTTCTTGGACTGTTATTGTTTGTTAATGTACATGGAATGGTTTCATGTGATTTTTTATGACTTATTAAGTTGTTTGTGGTCTTTTGAAGTATAGTTAGTGAATAGTATATATTGTATGCTTTTTATATAATTAGCTCACCCTTGCATGTTTGTGTGTTTTGCGTATGTTTCTTCTTGCGATGATCATCCACTTGGATGAGAGCAGATGTCGAGGAGGTGCCCTTGAAGCAAGCCCTGGAGGAAGAGAATGTTGAATCCTAGTATCATTAGGATATTTGTACTTTGAATTATGAGTTTTAAAACTATTATCTGTAGAACTTATGGTATTTTGGAAGACTTTAGTACCTCATGTTTGGATTCCTAGCTTATTAAGTATGACTGTAACTCCCTATACTTTGTCATATGTTTCCAACTGTTTTCTATTATTATAATTCAATGACGTCTTTATTATATATGCATGACGTATATTTTAGGATCTCACAATTCTGGGTAATCATGGCTAGATTTATTTGAATTTTCTATGTATTGACATAGAAATATATTTTTATTTGAAATTTAGAAAACTAAATATTTTGGTTTTTCATTTTTGGTTGAATTGTTTATGGATAAATGGTTGAAAATCATTGAGTGATACATAGGGAATTTTGAATGTTGAGTTGAAATTCTTCAATATGTAATATCTGTTTGTAATTAATTGGATATTATAAACTTGATAAAAGGTTTTTAAAACAATAATTTTAATTAATATTTTTATCCATCGCATACATTTATTTTCTTTTATATTTTTGCTAAAGCAAAAATTGAATATAGAGATTTGGTTTTAGCCTTATAATTTACTTGGATGAGAAATAAATTGTTGTTCATGTAACGTTGAAAAAAAAACCAGCTTACTATAACATTACATTTATGTTTGACATATAAAAGATAGATGTGAAAGATGTGTGATAATATTTTTATAATTAAGTGATTGATATTTAAGTTTAATCTAGAAGGTTAGATGAATAAAAAATGACAGATCAAATGGAAATCTAGTTTTAATGTTTATAAAGCTTGTAGGTGAGATGTAAATTTGTTTAAAAAACATACTCATCACGGTGGCAAGCATATGGTTTTTGTTAGAGCTTCTTTTAATGACTAAAATTGTTTTTCCTTGTTGTTATAGTGTGGACGTATGTAATTGTTTTTAGGGTAATTTGATTATTGTTTTATATAAATGTCTTCATTGATTGAGTTGAACATGACTTTTATGATTTTTTTTAATATTAGATGTTTAATTGATTTTAAATTTATTGCACAACTTATGTTTGTATAATTTTAAATTTAGGTTAAACTCTTTTAGTTGTCCCTATTTTTGTGTGTTTTTCTTAGTTTAATCTCCGCGTTATTAGAATCTCCAATTTAGTCTTAAAAAGTGTTAATTTTAGTTAATTAGGTCCTGTTGTTAAGTTGTGCTTACGGAGTTAAATTTATTATGAGCTCGGACCTTGACATGGCATGTTATTTAAACGTGGCAGGATGTTACGTGTAAGTTCCTAAGTTTAACGTGAAAAATGTTTGATTAAAAAAATAAAAGAAAATCATCTTCCATTACAAGCAGCACCCAGAAATCTTCTTCCCAGCCTGAGAGACACAACAGAGAAAGACACAACAGAGAGAGAAGAAGGAAGCAATGGGAAAGAAGAGTGGAAATGGTGGTTGGAGCGCTAGTGGTAGATGCACGGTTCAACATTTCTCGCCATTTGGTGAACCGTTTTGGAAGAGGAAGGGAACGGGCTGGTGACACCTTTTCCAAAATCTAACTATGGTTATTATTATCTTCCTTGATTAATTTTGAAGTGTGTTCTCTACTGCTTAGTTTTGTCTATCATCAATGTTTATCGACCCTTTCGAAATTAAAACATTTTTTGTTTTTAGCTGTGTGTTGCGGTTGCTATGCGTGTTGTTTTCGATAGCATTGATATGTCATCATTATGATGGTGTTGAAGAAAGAAGAGACATTGAAATCGGTCATTCATTCGCTTTTGTCAATCTAAAAGAACTATCAGAGACAATTCCTCAGAATGAAAGAACTGGAAAGCAAAACATCGAACAATCAACCCCCAAAAACAAGAAAAGGAAAAAAAAACACCCCTTTTCCGATCAACCCCCAAAATCCACTTCTTTAAAATAAAAAAAAACCCAAAACAAGATTAATCTAAAATTCTAAAACTGCAGTAGAGAAAAAAACACAAAATCGAGAGGGAGGGAGAGAAAGAGAGACAAACATTGAAGAGAGAGAAAGTGATTTCCCAAGAGTGAAAGACATTGTCTTTGTAGGCAGAGAGGGTACAGAGCGTGTGAATCTCCTCGTCCCAGAAAATGACGTCGTCAGGTCGAGGTTGCGCCTCTCTAGTGAAGTTCTTGGCAATGACGATTCTACGCAACGAGCTAAACGTGAGTTTGAGACCCTTCCACTTAATCTGGAGTACCAGACCCATTATTTGCGCTTGGTCGCACCAGATCGCATCCCTGGAAAACGAGGGTCTTCACCAAATCGCACCAAACCGCGATGTGATTGGCACGTGGAGGAGCCGTTGGAAGTGGTGATTGTAAGACCCTGAAAATATTTGTAATTCAGATACTAGATTAAAAAAAATAGTAAAAATTGAATAGTAAAAAAAAAATATTTTGTGGAAGGGATAAGTATTCCATGTTGCCTTGAGTCATAAGAGATCATAATTCATCAAATTGTGAATAAAAAATTATTTTTGTAATAGTAAAATTAATAGAAAAATGAATAGTAAAAATGAATAGTAAAATTTTTTTGCTATAAATAGCCAAGGGGGGAAGGCTAAAAATTTACACAAAAAACTTAGAAAAATTTTGAGTGAAGAGAGTTGGAAGAATTTCTAGTTGCAAAGGAGACATTCTGGAAGTTTTCAGGGAACGAGGAGATTAAGTCTGTAATAGAGGTAAGGGAAGCCACTCTTGAATCTTGAGTATGTACTTTGCTTTTGTCTAATCCTAAATCTTGAATATGGAGTATTTTGTTTCTGGATGGTCTTGAATTTTGAATGAGAACATGCTTCTATGATGAGACCCAAGTTTGATGGTTGTCAAACGTGATATTGATTCTGTTATGCTAATTGTACGTTATTATTACTTAGAACATTTAGTTATTTCTTTTGCAATTTTGGAAGGATGAGAAGTTGTCTAACCGACTATGCTAGATTCAACTTTTTGTTTCCCCATATCTTTTATTGTTTCTTAGCTCTTTATATTGTATTTTTGGAAGGACGAGAAGTTGTCTAACCGGCTATGCCAGATTTAACATCTTATTTCATCTTTTTGGAAGGATGGCTCTGCCAGATTCAACTTCTCGTTTCCCCTGAAATTTTATATTAAGATTATTTTGATGGTAGGGGAGCTAATCCTTTCTTACATATGATATTTATACATATTATGACCATGAATATGAGTTATGAACATGTTAAAATTTTGGTAATGGTAGTTATCTATTCACTTGTGTAAATTTAGTTTTCATGATTATAATTTTTCTTATTTTCGAGTTACTGTGGTAAAATATTCCTTTTAATTGTTTTTACCATTGGATTTAGCTAAAATTTTTATATATGAATCCTAAGACCTATTCTTCACTTTGACCGTTCGGATCATTAATTAAGAGTTTGTACTTGGAGAAATAAGTTCTGCATGTTTAAGTAAATTAATTACCCCTGTAGTTCTGTTACTGAGTCCTCTCGGTAAAATATAGATTTTGAACTATTTGACCGTTAGATCAACCTGAAAATTTGATATATGATCCCTAAGATATATTAATACACCTTGGCCGTTCGGATTTGTAATTGGAACTCTATATTTTGAGAAATTAATTTTGAAGTTTTGAGAAATCTGATGAACACTATATTTCTGTTCTTAAGTTATCACGGTAAAAAGTTCATATATATTTTATTTACTGTTAGATTGAGCCCAAACTTTAGTATGTGGTTCATAAGACATATTAAGTCATCTTGATCGTTCAGATTTGTAATTAGATGTCTGTGCTTAGAGGAATTTGTTCCGCATTTTGAGTATAACCGAAAACCACTTAAAATTTTGTCCCTGAGTTATCTCGGTAAAATATAGATTCTATTCTATTTGACCGTTGGATCAATATGAAAATTTGATATATGATTCCTAAGATATATTGCTATAATTTGACCGTTCAGATTTTTAATTAGAAGTCTATGTGTTGAGAAATAAATTTCGAAATTTTGAAAAGTATGATGAACACTATATTTTTGTTCTTTAGTTATCATGGTAAAAACTTCATATATATTTCATTTACCGTTACATTGAGCCCAAACTTTAATATGTGATTCCTAAGATATGTTGATGTATTTTGGCTGATCTATGACCTATGATTGGTGAAAATATGTTGAGTTATACTCGTTATGAGAAAAATGAGTTTATAATATGAAGTATGATATCTGGCAATATGTTTAATTTATTGACACCAAAACGGGTTATTGTCAATTTATGATTAAGTTAGGTGAATAAGAGGGTATGAATTGTTGATTTTATGAAATGTTGGAGTGGATATAAGAAATCATTACTTATGAAATGATGTTTACTACTGGGAGTAGTATGTTCGGTTTATACCATGAGAGCTTGATATGAGCAAAGTAACACCCGAGGTTTATGAAAGCAGGCAGAAAGTGGTCTGACCATAAGGCTTTGACATAAACATATGATTCGTAAGTTTTATAGAAGCAGGCAGAGAGAGGTCTGACCATAAGGCTTCAGAAAGTAAGACATAGTATACAGGTAAGGCTTAAGGAAGCAGGCAGAGAGCGGTCTGACCATAAGGCTTCATGAGTAAGCATGGTATACTTGTAAGGTTTATGAAAATGAGAAAGATGAGTTTGAAGAAGTTAAAAAAAAATGAATTAATGACATTGGGATAATGGTATTTATAAATTGCAGAAATACATGATTGAAACATTTATATTATAAATAAGTTTAGTGATTGTATGGTATGGTTGACTTACCCTTATTTGTTTGTGCTATGATCATATAACTCATGTTATATGTGAGTAGATAATGTTGCAGATGCGGTTGAAAAAGTTTAGAGATGATGAGAGAGATGCGGGAAAAACTTTCAGGGATTTTTGTAAAAAGAATAAATTTGCATTGGAAAAATATGTTGTGTAAGACTTATAAGTTTAATTTCGAATTTATGTTAAGTGGTGAAGACTATATTGTTTAAAGTTTGTAAGTTTGGAATTGTATTTTGGAAGGATTGAAATAAAGTTTGATTGTTTATATCAGATATCAAATTAATTTAGTCTTTACTACCAGTAATACCCTTTAAATTATTTGGGTGTTACAGTGATTCACCGAAAGAAAGAAGCATCGACAAAGACAACATCGTCTTACCGGAAATTCTATTATTAAATCCCATTTCAGAAACCCTATTATTAAAATATAATCTTTTAATAAATGTCACTTATAAAAGTTTCAGCATGACACGTTTGAAAAACATGCCACGTCAACGTCCCAACTCATCAAAAATTTAACTCTGTTAGCACAATTTAACGGCTGAGGCCCAATTGACTCAAATTAACACTTTTTAGGACTAAATTGGGGATTCTAATAAAACAGAGATTGAACTAAAAAAACTCACGAAAATAATTTAACCTTAAATTTATTATATGTTTTATTAATTTATAACTTGATTAAACTATAAATTATTTTATGGTATAGTTAATTATATTAAGGTGTATTGTTAGTTTATATTAATATTTATTGTAATTTTAGAAATAGACATAGAGTGATCCTTAATTTTTGTTTGAGGTTTAGTGTAATTGTGTATTAAATCTTGAATAATATCATCGAATAATTTGAAAACAAATATTTTTCATATTTTATTAATATATGTATATTGTAAATTTATGAATAAATTTGATAAAATTGAAATTGAGATCAAATTGTATTGTTTTATGTGATTATGAGTGACAATTTTTATTTGTGTATTTCAAAAATCAATATTATTATTAAAATCTTATCAAATTTATAATAATAGATTTTTTTTGTGTATTTGTTACAAATTATAAAAATATTTTCTTCCAATGAATAACATCTCATTTTGTTATAATTAAAATTTTAAGAGTAATTTTTATTTGTTAGAGTATTTTTTTATGCTCCAACTAAGATAAAACAAATAGTGTAACATCCAAAAAATTAACAAAACTAAACTTAACAATTAATTTTAATGGTGAAAAATTAAACAAATATCATAGAAATATCATGAACATGTACCTGACCTCATGCACTTATAGTAGTTCACTGCTCTACAAAGTCATTGTCAATTAATTTCTCCCTACCACACTCATAAGATTAGTTTGTATCGTGTCTTGAACCATATTGGATGTATTTAGACTAAAACCTCCTGCTACTCTTACCACATGTATCACTCATTTCTAGTTGATAATGAATGATCGTTAGAGTGTTAGGATAATCTCTAAGACTAAGCTCCATACATTCATACGAACAACATTTTGAAACAACCAGTGAGATTTCTGTTTAGAACTTTTACAACCTCAAATTCATACCATCATAGTAATTCAAACCATATAACTTATCATAAAAGCAATTATCTTACCATTTACCTTCAAACATATAAGAGAAATGCAAATAAAACAACCAAGAAAACCCAACTCACTCGCCTAACGCCCTAATTATTGGCTCCTAGCGAGCACATGCTCCCCTAGTGAGCCAAACCACTCGCCCAACGAGATCAGAGATAGTGAGCTCCAAAAGTCGAACGAGCTGGCGCACCTAGCCTCTGAAACCCAATGCCAAAGACCCCCAAAACTCGCCCAACGAGTGTTTGCTCGCCCAACAACTTTGTAGAATTTTGCATAACATTAATTATGCAAAATTAGCACCCCTAAACTTACCATTTCCTAACTCTTATTACCTCCTCATGTATTTGTTCCCCCTTAACATTCTATCATTCAAATGAATTAATTTAAGTGTTTGTGACTAAAAATCAACTTTACTAAACTCATCTTTCCATAAATTCCCACTTACTTCCACTAAAGGAACACCTTATAACTCATAATTCAATTTCATCTCTTCTAGCATAAAACTTCACTACTTAGGAACCTAAACAAGTAAAAAATGACTTAACAACATATTCCAAACCTTTCCTTTTGACATAAAACCTATACTTTATAATCTCACTAATCAAAACCCCTAAAATGAACTTATAACCATTAAAAACACAATCTATTGACTACCAACACTTTCTATAATAGACTTACGTTAACTCAAAGCTCCAACAAGTTTCAAATAATCACAAGATATACCATAAAACTCAGTTTTTTCCCTTTAACCATTACTTCAAAATCTCACCTATCAAAACTTCATTTTTAGACCAAAAACAAGCCCAACACCCTTCTATTTTACTACAATCAATGCCACATAATTTTTTCATACATCTAATCATGGATGGCATACTTTTAATTGAAATCACATAAACAACTTCACATATTAGTTTGTCAATTTCTAATCAATTCAAGCATACAAAATAATTTATCAAAGCATCAGTAACATAAAACAAATGATAATCAGCTTCCCTAACCTTTTAGAATGCCCTAAAGAATCTTATTTTGCTCACACACCTCAAGGAGTTCTATTTGTGCCTACAGACAACAAAACCAATCAGGATTACTTTTAGCACCACTAAACAATAGAGAGTCACTTAAGAGACTTGGACATTACATGCAGAATGAGTGGGACCCACATGCAACAAAATAAATAAAGGACCAGAGAAAAGTGGTTGAAACTTGACTTACTCAAACATAGAAACTAATTGATCTGAATTGAAAAGTTTGCCCTCAAGATTACTTATACAGTCTCAATTCTTTAATCAGATTAATAGAAAAAGGAATTCATAGAAAAAAGTGGAAGAACTCTAAAATCCATTTATATTAAAATATATATTTTAATATTAAAATAATTAAGCGATACTATTTTTAATCTACTACTACTTGTAAAATATTAGATCTTCATAGTAAATGAATTATCGAGTTAATGTCTCTTAAATAACATTTGTAATTTATATTTATTATTTAATGTAATAATATATTTTATGGTTGAAATTAATGGTATTGTTTCAAATGTTATTGGAATTATGATTAAGTTGAAGTGATAATATTTGAACCTCTCATTATACCTATACAAACCTCTAATTATATTAAAATACATTTAATTTAATAATTATATTTAAATTTGAATACCTAACAAATAGTTAGTATAGTTTTTTTTAATTACCACTAACTAGAAATGTATAATATTCCATCACTATTCTTTATATTAAATAAAATCTGATTATAATATTTTTGTTAAGATAATGTATACGAAATTTGGTTATAATAAAGAAGAATAAAATTTAGATTACAGATAAAACTTGCAAGTGGAGTCTGTCCCCTTTACTCATTCACATTTTTTCTTTCTTTCCACTCTGACCAAACAGAGAGAAGAGTTTCCATGGCGGATCCCTACTACCCATATAGTGCTCCGGCAGCTGCCGACGGAGGTACTCTCTGGTATTCCCTACTTTTACAATTTTCCAATATTTTTTTTCCATCTTTAATTCGTTCGCACAGACAAATGAGACTACAAAACTGAACCAGTTTTACGTGTTTTAACCATTGGATTCAGATCAGCGGTTAGTTTCTTAAAATTTCAACAATTACTTTTATTCTTCAACACTAAACCCTAAACAAGTCATATGATAGAAAAGAGCATCAGTAATAAGATTCTGGTTCTTATTTTTCTTTAAGGTTAAACTATTGTCTTAGTCCTTATAATTGTGTCCATTTTGAGTTTTAATTTTTATAAGGAAATTGTGGGTTTTAGTCCATGATACAAAGTTATTTTGATCCCCATTCAGAACACCAGAACATTTTGGTGATTCGAAACTGCTAAAAAAATGATCAGAGGAAACTTTTTGATGTTCTAGAATGCATGTTTGGATAATCGTAAGACGCCGCAAGAGCTTTTTAGCGCTGTTAAAATATGGCAAAAACTATTCAAGGACTAGCTTACAATTTTAACATAAGAACTAAAGCTCAAATTGACAAAACTATACCGATGAAATAAATACTTCAACCTCTTATTACAGAAAATAATGATTATGTTTTGACCGTTGTTTTGGTTCTGTCAGCAAGTATTGCGAGGACCAGCTTTGCTGGATATATTCCAACTGAGCCTTCAAATTCTACTGAACTGCGGGGCATTGGATCAGATTACCTGCAAAGAGACGTAAGAACATTATAATGCTATTTTGAGTTACAATGTGATGCCGTGGGGATGGATGTTCATGTTGAATTTTGATTGTTGCTGCAGATAGGCTTGTTTTACAGTGCAGATGATACTTTGGGATCTAGGATTCATTCTGAGCCTGTTAAGGGTTGTTCACCTCCTGACTAAAAAACGAGATATGGCACATTAGGCATTAGTCATGGTGTTTCTGATGTGAACAGTGAAAGAGCATCGTCTAAAAACACTTATGATGCTCTGCCATGATGCTCTGCCTATTTCAGCAGCGGACTCAAACATTCTGTTTGTGGGTGGACTTCCAAATAACTGCACTAGAAGGGAAGTTGGGTGTATCCTTTGTGATTTATATGTATGTTTGTGTGCATATGCATATCGGGCTTTTGTTCCTTGCAAAAATGGATAGGAACTAAGTATTTTGAAATTAACATCGGATTTACTTATGAGATTATAATTTGCCTTATAAGTTAATAACATATGGAGATTAGATCACTTGACAACTTTAATGGTATGCTTGGGAGTGAAATTTTGAAGGGAAAAGGAAGAGGTGAAAATTCTAGTTGGTTTTGTAAATACTAGATAACTTTTAATTTGAAAAGGAAAAAATTGCGCGTCTTTGTCTTTTCTTCTAGGATACAATCCCAAGTATACATTGTATTTTGTTGTTATTTTGATACGAAGCCTTGACTTGTGCCCATAGATCTTTTCCGCCCCTTTATTGGCTATAAGGATATCAGAGTTGTTCACAAGGAGCCTAAACGTGTAAGTGTGTTAATTAAGAATTTCATGTTTTATATTTTAGCATATTTCAATAATGCACAATCTACTTTAATAGTCTTGTCCAGGAAAGACAGAAAATGCATATAAGGTCATAAATATTGTTTGTTTTTGAGGAATATACAATTTGCTTCTCACCTGTTGCAATATCCTCTGGTTAATAATCATGGTAGTCAAAATTTCTAGAATTGCACGATTCTACCCTTCTGCAATGCCTTGCTGAGTTTGCCCATGCTTAGAATTGTTGATGAGCAAAATCAGTAGACTCAGTCTGGAATTGTAAAAACTGTGGAATTGGCTTGATTTATGAGTTTGTGTGGATCATGATTCTTTGTGCTAACTTTCAGAGTTTGATCAAGTCTCTTTTTTTTTTTTAGTTTTGGCCTTCTGTGCTAACTATTCTAGGTATTCATGTTGTGTTTTGTACTAGGAGTACTAGTCACCACTGCAGTATTTTAATTTGCTTTGTTTGCCATTTATGACTTGTGAATCATGAGTTCTGTATGGAGTAATTTGAGCTTACTTAAGTATTAGCGGTTTTATGTGGATTTCCCCCTTCTTATTTATGCTATGTTATATGCGTGCACACGCATATTTGAATTTTATATATCTCGTGGAATCTTATGCATCTTGTTACGATTCCCTTGATTTGCAATTCATTATCTCCTTCCCAGTCTGAATAATAGAATCTTGAGTTTGACTACCTTGTTAGTAATACATTAGCTTTGGTAGGTAGATATATTAAGTGTAGAGTGTTAATCTACACCATTTCTTGTGCTTCATTTATTATGAATAATGAATCGTTTTTAAATGGCTGGGATGCTGCAGAGCGGTGACAAGGCTATGACTTTGTGTTTTGTGGAGTTTGTTGACTCGAAATGTGCTCTCACTGCCCTGGAAGCCCTGCAAGGTATTTCTTTTTTCTGGATTGCATGTAATTCAGTTTTATATCCATGCACAGTCCTGAGGATGTTAGGGAAAAAAAAAAATAGAATGTGAATGTAGGCTAGTGAATAATATGGAATCTCTGATTCTATGGTGGGTTGTGGATACAGATACAGAACACTAACACTTATTTATGCTAGTATTCTAATTCAACTATCAGTACTATCCCAACTATATGTTACTAAGCACTAACTTGGTCAGACTTGTAACGAATAAATAACCATCTTAAATATTATAATGACTTGAAGGTTAAGACATCTAACAATTTATGTTGTAACTTAGAGTCTTTTGTCTGTAAATTGTGTTTTCACCAGAAACAGCTTCTCTGCTTTGGATGTCAATAATATCTATTTTTTTTTATATAATTTATTCTTATTCAAAACGCACACTCATCTAAAAGAAGGTAAGTTTTATGAGTAAATTTCTAATATTGCTTTATATCAATATAAATCTAGATGTACAGTGTTTGTTAGAAGGTGTACTACAGAGAAACTTAGCCTTTGTTTGTAAATTGTCAATATGAAATTTAAATTAAAAGGTCTTTAAACATATGTATGTGTGTGGGTTGTATACTCAAGGGTAAAACTTGATGCAGGCTATAAGTTTGATGATAAAAAGCCTGACTCGCCAACCCTAAAAATACAGTTTGCGCACTTTCCATTCCGTCTACCGTCTGATCATGGCAACAGCATAACAACATGACACAGACGGCTTGACATTCATTTCTTGGGTGTAATGGATTTTGATGGTGCTCGGATGAACTCTATCAGATAGAGGTATTCACTTTTATACTCCGAGTTTTAGGTTAGACCTTCCTGGCTGTTGAATGTAGGATATGGATATGCAAGAAGTGCCAATAGGACAATTTTTAATCTGAAATATGTTGATAGAATTTTCATTATATTTTGGCCCCTATTTTCAGTTAGCCTCTCCAATCACCGGATTAAGGCCGTGGCTTGTACATTTGAGTTTTGACCCTCTTATATCTGACAATGGTTTTATGCCCAAGAAGATAGTTGTAACTTTGGTCAGAACTGTAAAAATAATACTAATAGTTCGGAGTTGGCTCAGTATGCATTCGGGCTACATTATATCAGTAAATCATGGCATGCTACGTGTCTTTTGTCAGAACTAAATATAAACATTGCATTGCTTTACGCTGTATACGCTATCCAGAGGAACCCGTTCTCCTGGTGTTTGAATTTTATCCAAAGCTGATTTAATGGCTTGCCTCCACTTATCTTTGCCTTACGTCGAAGATTAATGCATAGTGCAAGATTCCAAATAACGATGATCATTGCCTCGTGATGATGATTGATGTTGAGGTATTGTGCTTGTCGGCTAATAATTGGCTGGGTATTAAAAATTACTGCTGCACTTTTTGGCTACTCTTCAGGGATTTGCTCTTAGACATGTCCGATGACTACCCCGATTTCTCAGTGATTCTTAAACTATTTATGTCCTGTAGCCAATGGTATAACACATACACACACATTTGGTCACTAAAAAGAAACATGAAAATACTCTGGCCTAATCGTGACACATCCTATATTATTATGTGAAATATATATAGAAATAGACGGCAAGAGAACAAGTGTGAATATAAAGTTTCATACAAGCTAAGAATGATAAGTGGGATTACGTGAAGGTGAGAAGAACTTTTAAACTTAATACGTGTGATGCTGAAATTTTATTTTGTGATTTGGTTTAATGTTTAATCCCCTCGAATACTCAGTAAGTGATATCGAGGTCGATAATTTAAAGTTATTAATTGTTCATATTAATATATAACAAAATTGAAAATAGAGTTAAGTGTTATGACTGAATATTCATGGATAAGAAAAGACCTTTGGTTGAGGATATAAAAAAATATGAAAGAGTTAGGAAGCCAACATAGGATGGGAATGGGTATTGCTATTAGCTACTGGTCCAGTCTGAAATAAAATTAAGCTTGTTACTTGTCAAGTACATGAAGGGTAAATACTTGAATACGTTTGATTATATATATATATATATATATATATATATATATATAAAATTTTAAATAAGATTATTTAAATATAATTCTTTAAAATATTAATTCAAACAAAAATCTTATCTTAAAATAAAACCCCACAATAAAATATTCGTACAAACATATGGTATGAGAAAGTCATTTATTCCTCTCCTATTTCCACACATTGTATCAAAGTTTATGGTTTAACTTGGTAACACGTTAACATGGGTAGAATGGAATTGACAATAGATTCACGTAAGAAGATTATTTATGTCGAAAATCTTCTTAGCAGTAAATAAAAGTATGGAGATGTAATACCTTTTCGAAATGTGCATGTCGAGAACTATGCAAGAGTCATGTTGACAACAATTACTAAGTATTAGGGGCCTAACGACATGGCAATGACTTCTTGCACCTGTCAAATTTTTTGGTGCACCCCATCGAAAACCTCAAAAAAATTCGAATGTTTTAATGTGTTCCAAAAAATAATTTCACAATGATAAGATGTTTTGTAAATATATTATCTTAAAATTTATTTGAACCTTAATCATTTTTAAGTGTTTTAATCTTTAAGGATTTAAAAACAATTTATTTTCTAAATATCATTTTTTATTTGGTGTGATTTTATTTCTAAATATGTTATTCGTAACAACTAATTCATTGAACTCAAATAAATAAGAGTATTTTATCTTACAAATAAAATAAGACTTCATAAGAATAAAACTAATGTCGATTGTAACATCTATATCTATATATATACAGAGATTTTTTTGTGTGTGTATATTTTTAATTTTTTTTCCATTAAATAAACATTATTTTAAATTAAAATAATTACATTTCTAATTTTATCCTTTAAATGATTATTAATTTAAATTTAATTATTTTACAAATTAAATAAATTATTTTATGATTTTATCCTTTTAAATCATTATTTATTTTTAAGTAAAAAAAAGATACATACGGAAGTATTTCCACTAGTGAAGATGTTAAAAATCAAACTAATCCCATTTAAAAAGTGAAAATTGTAAAATATTAACTTCGTCGTATTATGTTCTGTTTTTTTTTCAAATAACATGTTTTGGATTTATAGGTTGAAAACTAATCTAAACCAAATCAAATTAAACCGCCGGACAATGTAATATATTATTTAATTATGTTTTTATTATTCAGACTTATAAATTTGATTATGTTTTAATTTATATAGAATGTAGATCTTAACATTTATCAATTGGAATTATTTTTTGCTGATAGTTGAAATTATGTGACAACAACAAATATACGATAATGTTTTAATGGTGAATGGTTGTTCAATAAGTAGAAAAAATATTTAATGTAAAAAATAACCAAACAAGATAACACCATATTAGTAATACTCTTGATACTTAGTTTGGTTCTTCTACAAAATATCTTTTTGGGTGTGAGTTCCTCAAGAACTTGATTGCAATAGTTCTTTGATTGGGTGACTTTCCTAGAACTATTGTAACTTGGAATTATTGAAACACCCATATAAAAACACCACAACCTAGCATCAAACTACCATATACTTTAAATGCCAAAACCCCGTAATTTGAGGCAAAAATCATTTCATTCAAGAACAAGATAAAATTATATTCGTTACAAAGTATAACATCATAGAAGAACCAAAGTGCATATTTTAAAGTTTGAACTAAAGTGCAAAGGACTGAGAACCAAGAAAAAAAAAAGTCAAACAACCAAATAAATTAAGTTATAAATGACACAACATTATTGAAATGTGCAACTTCGATTGGCAGCTTTTTTTGTCCTGAATGCTTAGGAAAAATAGTAAAATAGGTTTGGAAGCCATTCTCAAATTAAAAGATTAGGTTATGGCTTATTTCATTTCTTTTTGAAAAGAAAGTGTGCAACCATCCATTCTTCACCGTTATTATATCCGAAAAGTTCCGCCACAGCTATGAAGAATGTTCTCCAATACGCAGTCCACTTGGTAGCTGAAGCATTGCCATACGTTGATTGCATAATTGGCTTGATGTAAGTCATTTTCTGGTCCATTCTTTTCAGCCATTCTTCACTGCAACATGTATTCATTTTTTTTAGAAGTGGGTTCGAACTTGCTTTGTAAACAAATCAACTACCGGTGGAGTATGACGTGATCGCTGTAAAATCATTTAGCAGTCAAGTTGATTCTAACCTGGTCTGTGCGTAGTGTTTACCATTTACCAGCCAATGGTTGATGACTGTAACATCATCCTACATATATCACCAAAGAAGATAGTTGGTTACAAGTGAGCTGATTCTGGACATAAAGGTGTTAAACAAAAGTATAGCGGATACTTCTTTCTTTTCCCGTTTTTTCTTTTAAGGAGACAGCTTTTTTCCTTCATATAACACATGGCAACATTTGACGGGATTCAGAGATACCATTTGTTAATAACAAAGCTGGCACAAGAAGCATAGGAAACTCACTTGAAAATAAAGAAGTAGATTTGCTGAAGGCATGGTTCCTCCAGTAAAGAAGTATCTTGTAATCCAGTCATCTTCATTTTTATCCTTTATGAAGAAGTAGCAAGTAGTAGGTAAATTAATTATATCTATGAAAAGTTGAAACCTCACTAGCCTTGTTAATGCATTGACTAATATATATCACAAATATAACATCCCAATGGTCAAGTTGTTTAACAGTGTAGTATTGGGTTCACCTCAAAGTGGTAGGCAAATGCTCTGTGGCAGAAGTAATGCACAAATAAAAGGCCATCTTCTTTCATCCATTTGGATATCTTCTTCAGAAGGTCTTGGTAGTTCTTCATATGCTGCATCAAGGTCAAAGCTGACTCTAAAATACAAGAAAACGTGTCGTTGACACCAATCATTAATTAACAAATCCTAACCTCAAACATTTCTATGGAAAATATTCTGTCGTAAGAAGCCTCCATTTCAAACGTGCTAATATCAGCAACTATAATATTGATATTTTGCAGCTGAAGATCCCTGACAAGAGAGGAGAAGAATGTGATTTTCACCCAAGTGTCATCTACCTAATCAGATTTTTCAGAGCCATATGGCAATGCATAAGGCCTTAAAGCCAACAAGGGGATATCAAGCACCATACCGGCACTTCTCCTCAATGTAAGCCTTTTGAGTTGTGGAATTGCAGATTCCTGTAACTCTGCAGTTAATATATTTCTTGGCAATGTATAATGCCAGCGATCCCCAACCACATCCCACATCAAGTACCGTATGACCATCTTTCAGGTTTGATCTGTCGCAGTACAGTTTCAACATTGCTTCTTCAGCCTCTTCCAGCGTCGTTGAGGCAGAAGAGAAATAGCAAGAGCTGCAGGAGTTCATGCATTTGGGAATGCTATATTAGCCATAAGGTTGTGAGCGTACTTCACCATTTTTCTTTCATGCACACATACTTGTCAGAAATTTATTTTGGTAACAACTTAAATCTTTTCACTTCTGCACGCATAACTTAATCAGTACAGCAAACCTGTTGTAGCTAATCAAGTGAGATATGTATGACTGTTCCCAGTGCCCAGTTCCCACAATTCATCCTGTACTCCCTTTTAGGTAGATTTTGTTGTAAAGATTTAGGTCCTATGTGATTTTCTTCTAGTCTTTTGTCTTTAAAAACTATTACTTAAAATAATTCCTTCCTTGCTACTTAAGAATCAATTTCGCCTGTAAAGTCTACCAGTTTAAAAAATTATTCCAAATCTTATTTTATAAACCAAAAACTAGGAACAGTTAAAAGATATTCTCTCATCCCCTGTGTCTATTTTGTGATCCTACCTCAAGAGTGCTGCAGGCGGTAAGACTGAGACATCAGCTTAGTTGAGTGTCTGTTTTCGTTGTCTTTCTTTTTATAAAAAGAAAATCAAATTTCGAAAATATAAATCAAAGAAACAGGATCACTATCTACTAATAGCACAGAAGCAAAGGAATCTTTTAGGTAAAGTTACCAATCGACTACAAAATCATTTTAGAAGTACCTGTATTTGAGATTGCTTCCAAGGACGAGCTTGAAGAAAGCGGTTGGCAGTTCATAATGTTGAGATTTTGGCTTCTCGGTGTTGATTGCTATTGGCATCTCTCGTAAAGCTGAAAGAGCGTGAGGCATGAAATTCCTGGTCAAATTGTTCACTAACCGGACAAAATCAAATGAACTCAAAAAAACACATTATTACATTAAGACGTTGCAAAGTAATGTTTTCGTTATTTTTCTTTTTTTGATTCCCAGAATGTTATAGTGATTGATTTTTGAAAATGCAGTCATAATCGCGACGAGAGAAATTAAGAAGGTAAGAAATAATACAATGTGCGAAGTGGAGGAGGTTGAAAAGCTGAAGCTCCGAGGATGTGGTGGAAGAAGAGCGAAGGCGAGTAGCCAAAAGGAGGCGCGTGAGTCTTCTGGTGACGGCATCAGGGAGCAGGTTGCGCTCAAGTGCAGACAGCATGAGCTTCACCGTTGCATCATAAGCAAGCTGCATCATCCCTTCCATGGAAGCCGCAAGGGAGCCGTCAGTGCAGAAGCAAGGATGGTAGCACATACGGTTCCACAATTCTCTACTAGTGTCTTATCTTCTATTTGCCTGTATTATTCTTTTCTTTTTTATATTATTATTATTCTTTGATCCAATTTTCATCATAATAAAAAATAATAATTATAAAAGTGCTAAAATTTGCATTAAAGTTATAAAAATTAATAAAAAAACTCCGTTATAAAAGTAAATTTTTATTTATTGTTGTAATTACACAATAAAATAGCAGGTAGTGGCAGTAATTATTACTATTATTATTATTTTATTTGCTATAGAAAGTGGGAGAATAAATGTCTTGATATTTATATTTTTAGCATGAACTTATGTTATCAAATGATATCATGGATTGTTATTAGTTCATCATGTTATATAAATTCTTAATTATACAAATAGACCATGACAATATCATAGAAAATCATCCAATAACATAACATAATTTAAAAGACCAACTCAAGAAATAAAATATATGATGTTTAAATTTAATTATTTTTATAGATTTGTGCCAACTCATTTAAGATATTTTCTTTTTCAAAATTTTCACTTTTATACTAAAGTCTTACTCATAATTTATTAATATTTTATTAGGTTATTACATAAATATGTATTTTCAAGACAAAAAAAAATCTTTTAACGCTGTAATTAATAGTCTTATTTAAAATCTTGAAAGTTGTTGCATGGTTCAGACTAGGGATGACAACGGGTCGAGTCAAGTACGGATAGTGTCTACTCGTAACCTGACCCGACAAAAAAAAATTCACCCGCTATCCGACCCGTTATCCGCACGGATACCTGCTTAAAAAATATTTGCGAGTATTTTAAAATCCGCGGATACCCGTGGATATCCACGGATACCCGCAAATATTTAAAAAAAAATATATTTTAATAAATTATTAAAATAATTTAAATAGAATTACAAAAAATATATAAAATATAATATAAATTAAATTAAATATAATTTTAAATTCAATTTTAATTAAATTTAATCTTGTAAAATATAAATTAATGTTAATTTTAATTAAATTTAACTTAATAAAATATAAATTAAATTTTTATTTTTATTTTTTGCGGGTAGCGGATAGTATAATACCCGTACCCGACCCATTTATAAGCGGGTATTAAAATATCCGCTACCCGCGAGTTACGGGTAGTAAATATCCGCGAATATTAACTATCCGTCGCGGATTTTATCCGCGGGGACCCAAAATTTTTTGCCATCCCTAATCCAGACCTTTACCTCCCTCAATACTGGTTTTCTAATAAATAGTCTTATTGTAACATTTGTTTGAAAAAAGAATTTATTTGTATTCATTAATAATTTCCATTTTAAATCGAATATTAATCGTAATTATTTTTCAATTTGTATTCTATCTTTTAATAAACAAAACTCAATTTAGCTTAAGTTGCAAAGATTTTATTCAAAGTATAGCTAAAAAATTCTAACTGCATCTTATAAAATATAAACACTTAAATATATATTTAAAAAAAATTACAAAAACAAAAGTTTTAAATTGTAAATTTAATTCTTAAATTTAAATAAACAAATCTAATTGATTAAATATATAAAAAAAACACCATGTAAATAATGATTTCACAAAAGTCACTACCATTATAATAACTTTTTAATAAAAGGTTACAAAAATAAAGATAATCATTTTAAGTCGTTACTTCTAAAGATAACTTATCAATTTTCGTAATTTAATAAAAAAAAATTCCAAATAGTTAAATTCTAAAAGTAATTGCATTAGTTCGATGCAAAACCTTATAGGGTTATTGGTTCTAGGAACTATCATACATGTTGCCCAGTCAATTAAATACGCATTACTTATTATTTTAGTATATGAATTTTAGGTTTTTGTTAATTTATTTCTCTAATTTCTTTGATTTAGTCATGCTATTTTAAAAGATATAAATGTTGGCCTAATTTTAGTTAAAAGTTGTGATTGATATCAATAAGTTTAAAAGGTGTTAATGTGATATAATAATTTGATCTCAGAATGAATTTCTTCATCAATCTTTATTTTTGAAAATACTCTTATCATTATTTAATTATTAACTATTCATCCTAAAAGAGAAAACAATTCATAAGAATATAAATTTCCAGTAAAAATACTTCTGCAAATTTTTTATATGTTTTAAAAAGTAAATTTTAGAAAAAGAAGGATTTGGAGAGATTGTGATTTGAGGGTGAAAGAAGTACTTCTTCTGATTCCCAAGCAAATTACAAAATAAAGGACAATATAATTAATGATTACAGACCTAAAGGTTGTACAACTTGGGAAAATCTCATTGTCCTTTTTCCTTGTATCCTCCCCATAGTTGTCAACCTCATCTTCATCAAATCACTATATGTTCCATATTAGTTGTCGTGGTATGTGATCTTCTTAATTAGCTCTTAAAGTTCAATTGTTCATGAAAAATTACCACATAACACTTGGGAAGAGCACATGCAGACTACCACGGTAGCTAGCTGCTATGTCAAGAAACTTCAACTTCTTCGACTTAACTGTAACTCGGATGAGTATGGGTGCCTACGTAGGTTGTTATTACATACCTCGGATCATCCTTGTCCCTTTCAACTACCTTCTTCACTGAACATCCCTCCACTGAACACCTGTAGTAGTTCCTGTAAAACAATATTTATCATATAACAAAGTTTTTTAATATATATGTATATGGAAGATTGAATAAAACATAAACAACACTTGTCATGACAATCGTGATGAACCATGCAATAATCTCCCACACCTTGGATTTGGGCTGTTTTTCACCATCTTCTTTCCGTACTTCCTCCACTTGAACCCGTCATCCATTATTTCTATCTCTGACTTTGTTTTGAACGCAACTCTATCTCTCACTTCCTTCTTCTCATGTTCATCACCATCGTCTCCTTTACGACACAACCAGACACATATACAAGTTAAGAAAAATACAAGGTGTAAATAAAGCATAATAAACTTCATTTCAGGAACTTCATTTACCGATAGAAAACTCTTCATGGTGGGTGCTACTTCCTCCAAGCTCACCAACTTCATTGGCTTCAGTCTTATGGCTGAAAGCATGCCCTGAAACAAATGAATCGAGGTCATCGTATGACCATTGATCATCATCTAAATTCAGGTACTCGGAGAGCTCCGAAGGCCATTGCTTGGTGAAATCACTCTCAGGTGAATCTGGTGGTTTTGGATTATCACCACTCATTTTGGCACCATTGATACGAAAAGAATGGACTATGGCTCACATAATATAAACCCCATAGCCTTTTTCTAAACGAGGCAGCTTCTTTGTGACCTTCCTACGAACTACATTAGGAAGCTTCTACGGCTATATATATATAATGACACATAAATAACTCCTCTTTAATATGATCATGAGAACCAGTTTATGGAAAAGTAATAACGTGTCTCTAAAAACACAATGGTAGGTATCCATTAATGTCAGTTAAAAATGTAAGAAAACATACACTGAGTGTGGGACATGCCTCGGATGACTCAGGAAGACTTTCTAAAGTATGAGTTTAATTACTCAAATATAAAAATGATCGCATATAAAGTTAAAATGACTTTTTAAAGGATATATAGCTCATCAATTATAAGTAATCAGAATACAACTTCCACCAATTTTAATAATATGCAGTTAATTGCTTTGCTATATAGGAAAAACAAAAAAAGGAGAGCTGGTAATTTAAAGTAATTTGAGCTGACAAAATATATATTTTAATTATTTCCAATAGTGTTAAGTTTTTTTTGTTGATATTAGATTAGTACGTAACCTGTTAAAGTTTTAATTGGCTATTGAGTGTCGTGGTTAGACCAACCCCTTCACAGAGGTGAGAACTAAGTCAAAAGTGATGGTGCTTTGAGGTTCCTTCGAACCACTAGTTTTTGGTTATCTTAATAGATATGTTTGATTGCTCTCTTATATTGTAATAGAAAGTTGGTTTTGAAATAATGTAAAGGCTTAATACCCTATTTTGTCCCCAGTTTCGCTCGAAAATGTCAAATTAGTCCGTCCTTTAAAAAATGCGTCAATTACGTTCTCACTTAATAAAATTTGCATCAATGAAATCCCTTCCGTTAAATCCGTACAAACGGCGTTACTTAATAAGAGAGAAAAATAATTAACGCCGTTTGTACGGATTTAACGGAAGGGATTTCATTGATGCAAATTTTATTAAGTGAGGACGTAATTGACGCATTTTTTAAAAGATGGACTAATTTGACATTTTCGAGCGAAACTAGGGACAAAATAGGGTATTAAGCCTAATCTAAAATATCTATACATTTTTTTGTAAACAAAGAAAATAAATAAATAAAAGGTCGTAAACACTCATGTCTTCCACTGCTACTTTCATTGCTTTATTAACACATGTTAAATGTCATATCCACTTCAATACTCCTATTTTGTGGATTGTCATCTAGTTACTTTATTAATGATAATCCTCTATGCAAAGTATTGAAATGTTGGTAATTCTTTCCTTTTCTAAAATAGAAAGACCATTGATGCATTCCATTATTCCTGTTTAATTATAACTAATTAATTATAACAATACTTATTACTTGTGAATTTATAACATATATTCTTTCTTACTAAAACAATTTGAAATTTGCCTTAAACCAATTCTAGAGTAGTAAGTATCACAAAGTTATATATTATAAATGGAGTGTATGATAATTCTCCTAAAATTACTTTATTAAAATAAAAAATATATGAAATCAAAATTTACTCTATGTATGAAGAAGATACTTATTTTAAAAAAATTTTAAGACAATAAACCTAATATATATATATATATATAATATATATATAACCCTTATAGAAAATTGTCTTTTTATAAAATTTTAAAGTCCCTGATATACACTTTGTGCATTACTTCACCTGAATCTATCTCTAATAAAATAAAATATAATAATAATATTGTGAAAAAAGAGAGTCATGATATCTATAAAGTCAACGTCATTTTATTTTAATTATTTTAATTATTTTAAAGTCCATAAATAACGTAACTTATATTTTGTATTATTTTTTTAATATTCATGTGATCCTAACTTTATACTCAATACGATATATTTCAAGCTTGTCTTTAATTAAATTTGGTGGTTCCAAAATAGATATTTAAGTCATTTATGTGACTTTTCAGTGATTTATTATGATAAGCTCAAGCAGTGAAATGTTATTTGATATTATTGGCTAACTGATTGTAGGAACCGATGAAATAATATCTTGTGTTAAACATTTCTTCTTAAGTGTGATTCAAAGATGACAACCACTTTTTTAGGAATTTCTTTCGGAAATGTTCAAGGAATATCTATCAAGTTTTCAACTTTTGAAAAACTATACTCTACATAACATTTATATTATGCTTTTTTTTGGAGGAGTCTTCGTAGATCTTTCTTTATATATATATATATATATATATATATATATATATATATATATATATATATATATATTTATTGTATTGATTTGAATAAAGTAAAGAAAACAAGGAAAAATACAAAGGGAAAAATTGCGAGGAAAATATGTTAATAGCTAATATTTATTAGTTTTTTTTTATAAATATACAAGCTTGAAATATAAATGCATAAGATAATATATTAAAATGATTTTGTTGTCATTTGTTTTACAACATGACACATATAATACAATTCAAGAATTAGAGGCTACTCAAAGTTTGTATTGTCTAATTTACAGTTTAAGGTTAGTTGTGATTCTACTTCTACATTTTTTTCACATCTTATGATTACTTTGTTTAGATTATTTAATTCATTTATCATTTGAAGTTAAAAAATGATTTTATATATCTTCAATGCTTAAAGAATAAAAATATATTTAAATTTATAAAATAAAAACCAGACAAACTCTAAATTTAAGTAATAGGTAGAATTTAATAGAGAGAGGTCTTGGAAGCTCCATTCTCAACACCAAGTGGAAGGTCATAAATCGTAATAACTTTGGTTTTTCTTCATTTCTACTTATTTCTTAACACGATGTGTTGTGTATTGTTGATTTTAGCAGAGGCAACGAGAATTGGTTTATATCATTGCCTATGATATCCTTTTCGGCAAGGTGAGGTGTTTTTTCTGTTGTTGTATGGGAGGACTCCTACTTCTACGACTTCTGGAAATTGAACTAGTTACTTATGTAATAAACGTTTAAGATATGAATTTGATTCAATCATAGGTGCATTCTACTTCTTCATTCCTTGTAAACATCACCTATTACCCTATCATTTCTATCCCCACCCCCAAGTTTGGTCTTATTTTTCCTCTTCGCAGTAAATTGTTAAATAAGTATCCTTTTTTTCTGCCAAGGGACTTGTGCAACACATAACAATTCTTTCTTTTATAACTCAATTAGACATCAAAGTGTACAAAAAACACAAGAAACTCTTTTTGGTATTTTTATCAAACAGTTGGTGTGCAAGGAATTATATTTAAAAGAAACTTTTTTGGAATTGGGTTTTATGAATCATATGAAGATAAAACTATGTACAATATATCATTATTTCATTCAAACATTCACATCAAGGCATACTAGTCCTAATCCCTTAGCAACAAGTTCTAAATTTATATATCAAAATGTTAATCCCTTAGTCCATTTAACATACAATTTGCATTAAGTCCGATGCTAAAAATGACTTATTGAGTCTATCCCTAGATCCCAAACCACTTAGGTGCTCTATCTATGTTCATGTTCAAAATTACTTTTCGGTAATTAGAGACATTCAAATAACATTATATTTCCATAAGTAAATTCAAGAAAGAGCATATGAACAAACAACGAAATATTGAACAGGAAAATTAATTCACAGTGAGTTCATTACATCCAATTCCAAGGAAAAAGAAAAACTACTCCTAGTCATCTAAACATACACATTTGAAGCAATCGCTTGCAAAAATGGTGTCTTGATGCCTTGAAGTAGTCTCCGGAAGTTCCTGAGATGTTTTCGTTTCTTTCTTTTGTCAGGAACTTCTGTCAGCCGACTCTTTCCGTCTTTCTGTCACGACTTTTAATTGTTATTTAACATTAAAGAGAGAAAAATATAATTTTTTATAATGTTGATTTTTTTGTCCTTTAAATTTTATTTTTTTGAAAGAAATATTTATTAAATGTGTGGATGAACTTAACTTTGGAGAGCTCATCTCTGGTTCGACGTCCTCAAAAGAATTGTCTACAATACATGTTCTATTAATCAAACTTGACATCAATAGGAGGAGGCAACTTCTTGATGGTGACGATGAGCACACCATTCTGGTCCATGACAGATATGGCATCAGAGTTGGCATCGTCCGGAAGCGTAAACCTGCGCATGAACTTTCCGACTCTTCTCCCCATACTCAAATACTCAACCCCTTCTCTCTCCTCCTCCCTCTTCCTATAGCCGCTAATGATTAACACATTGTCCTCCTTCACCTGCACCTTTGCACCTTAATGTCCCCAGCTTTCACGCCAGGCATGTCGATCACGAACACGTAACAGTTCGGATACTCCTTAACATCAGCATGGGTGGCAGCCATTGCTTTTACATCTCCAGCGTACGTCCAGAAAGATTTACGGAATAATAGTAGGGAGTTCCAGACGATTCCGTACTTAATTCCCATGCTTAGAAGGTCCAGATAACAACTCTTCATTTCTTAAAAACAAAAGTCAAAATTAATTAGTCTCTGGGCTCCCATTCTTCATTTTTGATATACAGAACAATTCAACCATTATCATATTATTTTCTAGATTCTTCTCAGTCTACCCTCGTCAACTCTACTGAGAAAGAATCAGCTAAAACTTGAAAGAAACAAACTTTATCTGCAAAAAACAAATAAGATTAAAACCAACCAAAATAAAAGAGGAAGAGAGAGGGGAAACAAAGCTAGCACTCTGATAACTTTTTGGCAAGTATATCAAAACATTCCAAGTAATATAGAGTAAGTTCAAAGTATCGTTCTGCCAAGTGACTTGTGCAACACATGACAATTCTTTCTTTTATAACTCAATTAGACATCAAAGTGTACAAAAAACACAAGAAACTCTTTTTGGTATTTTTATCAAACAGTTGGTGTGCAAGGAATTATATTTAAAAGAAACTTTTTTGGAATTGGGTTTCATGAATCATGTGAAGATAAAACTCTGTACAATATATCATTATTTCATTGAAACATTCACATCAAGGCATACTAGTCCTAATCCCTTAGCAATAAGTTCTAAATTTATATATTAAAATGTTAATCCCTTAGTCCATTTAACATACAATTTGCATTAAGTCCGATGCTAAAAATGACTTATTGAGTCTATCCCTAGATCCCAAACCACTTAGGTGCTCTATCTATGTTCATGTTCAAAATTACTTTTCGGTAATTAGAGACATTCAAATAACATTATATTTCCATAAGTAAATTCAAGAAAGAGCATATGAACAAACAACGAAATATTGAACAGGAAAATTAATTCACAGTGAGTTCATTACATCCAATTCCAAGGAAAAAGAAAAACTACTCCTAGTCATCTAAACATACACATTTGAAGCAATCGCTTGCAAAAATGGTGTCTTGTGCCTTGAAGTAGTCTCCGGAAGTTCCTGAGATGTTTTCGTTTCTTTCTTTTGTCAGGAACTTCTGTCAGCCGACTCTTTCCGTCTTTCTGTCACGACTTTTAATTGTTATTTAACATTAAAGAGAGAAAAATATAATTTTTTATAATGTTGATTTTTTTGTCCTTTAAATTTTATTTTTTTGAAAGAAATATTTATTAAATGTGTGGATGAACTTAACTTTGGAGAGCTCATCTCTGGTTCGACGTCCTCAAAAGAATTGTCTACAATACATGTTCTATTAATCAAACTTGACATCAATAGGAGGAGGCAACTTCTTGATGGTGACGATGAGCACACCATTCTGGTCCATGACAGATATGGCATCAGAGTTGGCATCGTCCGGAAGCGTAAACCTGCGCATGAACTTTCCGACTCTTCTCCCCATACTCAAATACTCAACCCCTTCTCTCTCCTCCTCCCTCTTCCTATAGCCGCTAATGATTAACACATTGTTTTCCTTCATCTGCACCTTAATGTCCCCAGCTTTCACGCCAGGCATGTCGATCACGAACACGTAACAGTTCGGATACTCCTTAACATCAGCATGGGTGGCAGCCATTACTTTTACATCTCCAGCGTACGTCCAGAAAGATTTACGGAATAATAGTAGGGAGTTCCAGACGATTCCGTACTTAATTCCCATGCTTAAAAGGTCCAGATAACAACTCTTAATTTCTTAAAACAAAAGTCAAAAATAATTAGTTTCTGGGCTCCCATTCTTCATTTTTGATATAAAGAACAATTCAACCATTATCATAATATTTTCTAGATTCTTCTCAGTCTACCTTCGTCAACTCTACTGAGAAAGAATCAGCTGAAACTTGAAAGAAACAAACTTTATCTGCAAAAAACAAAGAAGATTAAAACCCACCAAAATAGAAGAGAAAGAGAGAGGGGCTAACACTCTGATAACTTTTTGGCAAGTATATCAAAACATTCCAAGTAATATAGAGTAAGTTCAAAGTATCGTTCTGCCAAGTGACTTGTGCAACACATGACAATTCTTTCTTTTATAACTCAATTAGACATCAAAGTGTACAAAAAACACAAGGAACTCTTTTTGGTATTTTTATCAAACAGTTGGTGTGCAAGGAATTATATTTAAAAGAAACTTTTTTGGAATTGGGTTTCATGAATCATATGAAGATAAAACTCTGTACAATATATCATTATTTCATTCAAACATTCACATCAAGGCATACTAGTCCTAATCCCTTAGCAACTAGTTCTAAATTTATATATCAAAATGTTAATCCCTTAGTCCATTTAACATACAATTTGCATTAAGTCCGATGCTAAAAATGACTTATTGAGTCTATCCCTAGATCCCAAACCACTTAGGTGTTCTATCTATGTTCATGTTCAAAATTACTTTTCGGTAATTAGAGACATTCAAATAACATCATATTTCCATAAGTAAATTCAAGAAAGAGCATATGAACAAACAACGATATATTGAACAGGAAAATTACATCACAGTGAGTTCATTACATCCAATTCCAAGGAAAGAAAAACTACTCCTAGTCATCTAAACATACACATTTGAAGCAATCGCTTGCAAAAATGGTGTCTTGCCTTGAAGTAGTCTCCGGAAGCTCCTGAGATGTTTTCGTTTCTTTCTTTTGTCCGGAACTTCTGTGAGCCGACTCTTTCTATCTTTCTGTCACGACTTTTAATTGTTATTTAACATTAAAGAGAGAAAAATATAATTTTTTATAATGTTGATTTTTTTTTCCTTTAAATTTTATTTTTTGAAAGAAATATTTATTAAATGTGTGGATGAACATTCGTTGTACTAGTCATGTGACAGATAAGAATGAGAGATAAATGTTAAATCTAGAGTATCAACTTAACTTTGGGGAGCTCATCTCTGGTTCGACGTCCTCAAAAGAATTTTCTACATTACATGTTCTATTAATCAAACTTGACATCAATAGGAGGAGGCAACTTCTTGATGGTGACGATGAGCACACCATTCTGGTCCATGACAGATATGGCATCAGAGTTGGCATCGTCTGGAAGCGTAATCCTGCTCATGAACTTTCCGACTCTTCTCCCCATACTCAAATACTCAACCCCTTCTCTCTCCTCCTCCCTCTTCCTATAGCCGCTAATGATTAACACATTGTCCTCCTTCACCTGCACCTTAATCTCCCTAGCTTTCACGCCAGGCATGTCGATCACGAACACGTAACAGTTCGGATACTCCTTAACATCAGCATGGGTGGCAGCCATTGCTTTTACATCTCCAGCGTACGTCCAGAAAGATTTACGGAATAATAGTAGGGAGTTCCAGACGATTCCGTACTTAATTCCCATGCTTAGAAGGTCCAGATAACAACTCTTCATTTCTTAAAAACAAAAGTCAAAATTAATTAGTCTCTAGGCTCCCATTCTTCATTTTTGATATCAAGAACAATTCAACCATTATCATATTATTTTCTAGATTCTTCTCAGTCTACCTTCGTCAACTCTGCTGAGAAAGAATCCGCGAAACTTGAAAGAAACAAACTTTATCTGCTGTCAACACTCAATTTTGTCCGAGTTGTAAAAAAAAAAAAATGTGTTTTTATTATTTTTTTCTTTTTTTCTTTATTTTATTGTTTTATTCCATTTTTATTGTTTTCGATTTTTATTTTTCTCATCTTCAATTTGTTTTAATAGGATCACTTAATCAAAATAATTAAAAAAAATTGAAAAAATAAAATTAAAATTAAAAATAAATAAAATAAAATTGAAAAAATAATAAATAAAAAATAGAAAAAAGAGAGAAAACGTGGGAAAGGGGTATGTGAGAGACGTGTTGGAGGAGGGGGGACCGGTTTGTTAGAGGAAGATTTTCTAAGATTTTTTGGGAAAAGAAAAAGGGACCAGGTGGTTAGGGGGGGATTGGAGCCCAAGATCTTGGGAAGGAAGGAGCAGAGAAAGATCAGAGAAAAAAAGTTGGAGAGGGTGACGGGAATAGATCATCGGGAGGAGATAGAGGTTATCCAAAGTGACGAATATCAGAGGAATTCTCAGGTATGCAACTTATCCTTTATTCTCATTCTTCTCCATGACCGCCTGTTATCATCATCGATACATCATGCTCTCGTTGGAAACCCAGTAAAAAATCACTGCCAAAAAACGCTAACCCAGTAATATCCACTTTATTCATTGCACCATTTTTGTGAAACCCTTACGTCCCAAAACTCAAATGACCCCCTTGAAATTCGAAGTCTTCTCCACTAGAGTTGCTCTTCCAGTGAGGATGAATAGGACGATGGAGGCCATGGCACGGAACTCCTACGTTGGACAGGCTTGAGAGGAAGAGAGTGGTTGATTGTTTCGTGGTTGGCGGTTTGGAAGTAGTAGTCTGCTGTGTGGTGGTGGCAACGGCGTTGCTAAGGTTGTCCTGGTAGGTGGAGGTGACTGAGGAGGTAGACGAAGGTAGGCACGGGGAGCCTTATCGCGGCAGTGGTCGTGGAGGTTTTAGTAATGGTGAAGTTGATGATGATGGGTGTTGATGACGCGAAGGGGATTGAAGATGAACTCGGAGGAAAACCATCCCCGAGAATCTCTGGTTTTCGAAGAAAGAGAAGTGGAGACGGTGGTGTTTTGGCTGACGGTGGTACTGGTGGCGCGAGGTGTCGCCGGCGAGGCCAAGGCTTATTCTGGTTGAGGTGACGGTGGCTGGATATGGCAGAGGTGGCGGTGAGTTCGTGGTGCAGAGCTTGAAACCTTGAATCTCTGGAGAAGGTGCAAATCGGCTTGAAGGAGTGAGAATGAGGATGAATCTCTGAACCCCTAGGAAATTCTAGGTCAGAAGCATTGGACTGGGCCAGGCCCAGAAATGAACGTACGTCCGGGAACATTCAGCTTTTTTTTGACCGTTCGTTCAACATTCCAAATGAACGAGCGCTCGTTATCTAAACGAGCGAACGCTCGTTATCCTTAAGGCTTTTTGAGCGTTCGTTTCTCACCAATGAGCGATCGTTATCTAAACGAGCGAACGCTCGATTAACCTTAAGCTTTTTTTGAGTGTTCGTTTCTCACAAACGAGCGCTCGTTATCTAAACGAGGGAGCGCTCGTTAACTTTCAGCCTTTTTGACCGTTCGTTAACCATTCCAAACGAACGAGCGTTCGTTATCCAAACGAGCGAATGCTCGCCTTTTTGACAATTCGTTCAACATTCCAAATGAACGAGCGCTCGTTATCTAAACGAGCGAGCGCTCGTTATCTAAACGAGCGAGCGCTCGTTAACCTTAAGTTTTTTTGACCGTTCGTTAACCATTCCAAACGAACGAGCGCCCGTTATCTAAACGAGCGAACGCTCGTTAACCTTAAGCCTTTTTGACCGTTCGTTCAACATTCTCGCCAAGCGAGCGAACGCTCGTTCTCTTTAAGCTTTTTGACCGTTCGTTCAAATCTTCTCCCTGAAGAGCGCTCGTTATCCAAACGAACGAGCGTTCGTTTCCGAACCAATGAACGCTCGTTACTCAGCCTCAATTTCTCAACGTCCGTTCGCCATGCCTTCAACGAGCGTTTGTTATTGAGCCTTCGTTCTCAACGTCCGTTCATCATATCTCTCGACGAACGCTCATCATTCAACTCACATTTCTAAACGTCCGTCCGTTATGTTCCCCAATGGACGTTCGTCCTCTCCCCCAACGAACGTTCGTTCTTTACCTAACGAACGCTCGTTATTCTGAATCTCTTCCCAGCATCCGTTCAGCCTCTCAATTTTCTTTTGTTTATTTATTTTTTCTTTATTGTCTTATTTTATTTCGTTCTATTTATTTATTTTAGACATTTACTTATCCTAAAATATATATTTAATAATACAATATTGATAGTTTAAATAAAAAGAAATTTCAAAAATATGTTTTAAAGGTTTAAGCACACGTGTGACCGCTCGCGTCGTCCTTGTGTTAAAAACCTTCTCTTCTCCTTAAAAAGAAATTTCAAAAACATGTTTTAAAGGTTTAAGCACACGTGTGACCGCTCGCGTCGTCCTTGTGCTAAAAACCTTCTCTTCTCCTTAAATAAATTTCAAAAAATACGTTTTAAAGGATTAAGCACACGTGTGACCGCTCGCGTCGTCCTTGTGCTAAAAACCTTTTCTTCTTTTCTTAAGTAAAATTTCAAAAATATGTTTTAAAGGTTTAAGCACACGTGTGACCGCTCGCGTCGTCCTTGTGCTAAAAACCTCTTCTTCTTCCTTAAATAAATATACAAAAAGTATACGTTTTAAAGGTTTAAGCACACGTGTGACCGCTCGCGTCGTCCTTGTGCTAAAAACCTTTTCTTCTTCTTAAATAAAATTTACAAAAATATGTTTTAAAGGTTGAACACTCGTGTGATCGCTCGCATCGTCCTAGTGTTCGATACCTTTCTCTCTTATTTATGTAATATTAAACGAGGGTATGAGTGCTCGTGCGATCGTCCGCATCAGCCTAGCACTCAATACTCTCAAGTTTTCTTAAATAAGTAAATAATGGTATGTGCGCTCGTGCGATCGTCCGCATCAGCCTAGCACTCAATACCCTTAAGTTTTCCTAAATAAGTAGATAACGGTATGAGTGCTCGTGTGATCGTTCGCATCGGCCTAGTGCTTAATATCGTTATCTCTCTTTTCAAAAATAATTAATTAAAAGTATTTAAATATCATTTTAAAGGAATGAGTACTCGTGCGACCGTTCGCGTCGGCCTAGTACTCATTACCTTCTTTTTCTCGAAAATATTAAAAACATAAAAATCTCCAAAAATTAAAAACATCTGCTTTTTCAAACAAACAAACAGTCTTTCAGCTAGAACTACGTAACCCTGATTTCTCATTTTGAATGAGAATACGTAGGAGCAAGGTCAATCCTTGTCGGGCCCAAAAAACTAAAAAAATATATTTTGTTTATTTATAATTTTATTTTAGGGGATAGTTAAACATTTTGAAAACCACATCATATTCGCGCATTTAGTTAAAGGTACTGCCTTAGGGCAGGCGTTGTAGGGTGCTAACACCTTCCCTACACGTAACCGACTCCCGAACCCAGAATATGGTTTTCGTGGACCGTGCTTTATCATTTTGAGGTTTTTCCATAGTTTTCCATAATAAACTATGGTGGCGACTCCAAATCTCCTTTTAAAACCCGTTTCTTTTTGGATCGTCGTCCCGTCGCGATTCCGGTTGCGACAGATGGCGGCTTCACTGGGGACGCTTAGAGAGTCGAGCCATTTAATTAGATGCGCGAATTTGGTGTGGTTTTGCTTTGTGTTTTTCTTTCCCTTTTCTCTATCTATGCTTGATATTTAGAATAACTGCAATAACTGTGGAATATTGAACCCTAGGGTAGACAATATGTTTATATCTGCCTGGGAATTTTTCTGGTTGTTTTGCAGGTGAGGGTTTGGGTGTGCATAATTTCCTCCCTTCACACACACACTTTTGGCATATCATGAGTGGGGCCCTATACCCGGGTCTGAGCGTAGCTTAGAATTAGAGGAGTTGTGTAGCGGTTTCACTCTGGGATGTACTTCCTGTTTGGCTATCGTGAGAACTCCAGCTAGAGTCTGTTCTCTTCATATGTGTTTTCACACCTAGTTGATTACTCGACTGTTGTGGAAATGCTATGAAGGGGGCCATAGCTCTAGTGACCTTTGACCTTTAGGTTCAGGGAACTACCCTTGTGAGATTGCATATACTTGACCTTGAACTCAAAGCAGTGAACCTTTGTTAGGGCACGATGGGAGGAATATGTACTTCTGTAACCCTCACGCTGTTCGTTTTTTTTTATGATATTACATTTCATACCATGCATGTGTTTTGTTTTGTCATGTTATTTTATTATCATGCATCATATTCATACATCATTTAGTAACATGTTAATTTTAAGGGAAATCACAGGTACCTACTTGACTTCATACGAGATGGATGTTAACACAAGACCCGATGCTACACGGCATACCGACTCTTCCGATTTAAGAAAGAAGTATAGTCTAAGGACTCATGTTGGAAATTTGACCGGGCTGATAAACTTGGGCAAAAGGCTTAAGACTATAAAGAGAGAAACCTTTCAGAGAAGATATGGAAATTTGTTGAATTTAATGGAGGTTGAAGTACAAATACCCGCTATCACAGCCTTGGCACAATATTATGATTCTCCGCTTCGATGTTTCACATTTCAAGACTTTCAGTTGGCGCCAACCATAGAGGAGTTCGAGCATATCTTGGGTTTGCCATTGGAGGGCACCACTCCCTACCAACATTTAGAGCATCATGCCTCTATACCCACTATTGCTACCATCATGAAATTACATCCCAAGGAGCTTGAAGACAGGATGATGATGAGGAATCAAGTGCATGGGTTATCACAGGGATATCTAGAGCAGTATTTACATCATCTGGCTGATAAAGAAGATTGGGAAACTTTCATGGATGTATTAGCCCTCACCATATATGGCATTGTCTTGTTTCCCAAAATAGAAGAATTTGTGGATTACACCGCGATAGACGTCTTCGTGGCGAGTAAAACCAGATCAGAGAATCCTGTAACAGCAGTTCTTGCAGATGTTTATGGGACTTTAAGTTTTTGCCATGAGAGAAAGGGAAAGAAGATTCTTTGTTGCTTACCGGCGTTGTATACATGGATGACAACGCGCGTGTTTAAAGAGATGGTCGACGTTAAGAGTCTAGCAGAGACTTTGTCACACCAAGGGCTTAAAGGTAAAGGAGGAAACGATTGGGCCCGATTCCTTGCCGGCTTGAGCGAAAGAAGTATAAAATGGCGCCTTCCTTGGCTCGGAAATAAACTGGCTATACAACATTGTGGTAGTTTTCCTAATGTGCCTCTCATAGGCGCCCGGTACTGTATCAATTACAACCCTCTTTTGGTGCAAAGACAATTTGGGCATCCTATAAAAGGGGCACCTTCATCAGATTACCTTGCTACCCTATTCATTTATTACGAAGACGGGCATTTCATCGAACTGTTAAGAAAGGTTAAAAGCGCCTGGGAAAATGTTGTTCGAGCAGAGAAGGACATGAGGGATGGAGTAGTGGATAGCAGTGTTAGTTATCACACCTGGATTCTGGAGAGAGTGAAAGTAGTCAAGTTGCCTTTCAAGCCAATCAAGGATCAATTAGCTAGTGAAGGACCATCTCAAGCCCCAGAAAGTGAAGAGGTGCAACAATTGAAGGCTGAGATGGAGAAATTGAAGGTGAGAAATGCTAGGTTGGAGAATGAATTACAAAGGGCGCGTAATGATCTTGTGGATATGAAAAATGATAATGAAGAAAAGTCGCGGGCTTATGAAAACCTTGTCAAAAGCCAGAAGGCTGAGAGGGATTACACATTTCGAGTGAAACAGGATCTAGCCGCCGCGAGTAAGGAATTATCCATGAGGGTAAATGAGAAGAAGGTGGCTTTAGAGGAGGGAAAGGAGTGGAAGCACCTCTACGAAGAAGCCAAAAGAGATAAACGAGAAGCCCTGAAGAGATTAAGAGAAGCGCAGATTCAGATAGAAAAAGCGGGGCATGAGATGAAAGAGATGGCCATGTCGTTTGAGGCGGATATGAATAGGGAGCGTTGGAAGCTAACGGAAGCAGAGGAAGAGCATCGAACTCTGATAAAACAAATGGAGGAATATATCGAGGAACAGGAGGAGCGATGGAGGTCGATAGATTTTGAAGAAAGGCATCAGGCCTTGATAAAGCGAATGGAAGAGCACATCGCCGAGCAAGAAATGGCTGTAAAGCACTGGAAGGAAAGATTCTCTCAGTTGGCTGCTTTGGCAAACGGGGCAATTGAAGACATCCCCAGGATGGTGTCGAATGCTGAAGCAAGCACTCATTTTTGTAACTCACCAGCGGAAATAGAATTGTTTATTAATCATTGTAAATGGTTGGTGGGAGAGATGAAATCTTTCATTGCCCGGGCGCGGGATTGATGTACATCGGAATTATGTGTTTTGTTCCTTAGACTATGTAATGGATCAAATTTCCTTTAAATGAAAGATAAGGGATGTTTGTTGGTATCGGCTTGTGTTAATTTTCCATCAGTATTGTCATCGTTATCCTGTGATTTCCACTTATTACTAGCATGCATCATGTTTTCTTTCGTTTTGCATTTTTCATCGTTATCTAATTTAATTTAATAAAAAATAATAATCGGCAGTACAAGTGAGAAAACAACGGCAAATTTTCCACGACATCCGTACAGGACCAGAGCTAACTCGAAGGTCATGGAGAATTGGGAGCAGTCACACGAATCTATTAAGGCCGATGTTAGCCAGTTGAAGGATCAAATGGCCCAGATTTTGGCGGCTCTCGAAGCCCTAAAGACTACGGGAGGGGCGACGTCTGCGCAAGTTGAGGGAAGTGCTCAATATTACCCTCCGATGTTCAATGCTGGGAGCCAATCTGTTTCGTTCCCAATGTATGGATTACCCCCAGGTTATACCCCACCTGTGGGAGAATACACAGAAGGGGAGCAGACTTCATTCTCTTTCCCTACCACTGTCAACATACCGCCAATCAGTACTCAGGGACCTGTTGTAATGTCCGCACCCCTGGTAAATGAAGGAATGCATGCAAGCATGTCTGATGGAATACGAGTAACTCCGGTGCCACCTGTGATTACCGGAGAGGGCTTTTCTACAGGGGCTGCACCACATACTTTGTTTCAGGGAGCAATTAGTAATGTTGATGGGGCGAAAGATAAACTGGAGAGCCTAGAGGCAAGATTGAGGGCTGTGGAGGGGTATGAAAGTTATGGATTCGGAGATGTTGCCAGATTGAGCTTGGTTCCTGGCGTCAAAATTCCACACAAGTTCAAGGCGCCAGATTTTGAGAAGTATAAGGGAAATACATGCCCAAAGAACCATCTAACCATGTTTTGCAGAAAGATGGCTGCATATGCTTATGATGAGCAGCTGCTCATCCATGTTTTTCAAGATAGTTTGGCTGGAGTGGCGTTAAACTGGTATACCCATCTGGAGCCGACTCGAATTCGTTGTTGGGCGGACTTGGCTGATGCTTTTGTGAAGCAATACATATACAATACCCATGTTGCACCAGATCGTTTACAGCTGCAAAATATGTCAAAGAAGGACAACGAAACTTTCAAGGAGTATGCTCAGCGGTGGAGGGAATTGGCTGCACAAGTTGAGCCGCCTTTGTATGATAAAGAAATGGTGGCAATGTTTGTAAATACGCTCCAACCACCATTTTATGAACATATGGTGGGAAATGTATCTTCAAATTTTGCCGATATCATCGTGATAGGCGAGCGAATAGAGATCGGGTTGAAAAATGGGAAGATTGCATATGGCTCGTCGGCGGGTGCAAACTCCAAAAAAACCAATTTCAATGCGAGAAAGAAGAAGGAAGGGGATGTGCATGCGGCATCGGCAATGCCTGTATGGAGAGGTCAAGCTCCCGCTCATAGCTTCCGACCATACTTGGGGCAACCCCCTCTTGCAGCTAATGCGGCGTTCACTCATCAAGCCAGGCCTCAACAACAACAAGGGTATTATCAACCGCCATTGCTCCCAAATGATACTTGGAGGGCTGGGGCAATTGCAGGTCCAAATCAGAATGCGGGCCAAAATACTTACCCAAGAAGGAACCAATTTGTTAATTTCACCCCTATCCCTACAACTTACACAGAATTGTTACCCCAACTCGTCCAAAGGGGTTTGGTTGCTATTTGTCCAATGAAGCCCATGCAACCTCCGTATCCCAGGGGTTATGATGCAGAGGCCAAATGTAGTTATCATGGGGAAGGTGTTGGTCATTCAACTGAGAGATGTCTGGCTTTTAAACACAAAGTACAGACTCTAATCGACTCTGGGTGGTTAAAGTTTCAAGAAGATAAACCCAGCATTGAGACTAACCCACTTTCTGGGCATGAGAGTGCCTCGACGAATGCCATCGAGGATGAAAAATATGAGTTGATAAGGGACGCGGGTGGAATCCGAAGTTCCAGAAAGTTTATCTTCAAGGCGCTAATAAAGGTGGGCCTTTTAAAAGGTGATTATGACGAGGATGTAACATGCGCGCTTCATCCGGATGATGGGCACTCTATTGAGGAATGTGGTGAATTTGAGTATGTTTTGCAAGACCTGCTGGATCGGGGTTTGATGCAAGTATGCTACAAGGATAAGGAGGGGGAAGTGTTTACACAGATTGGTGGAGAATCCGACGTAACTCTGCCTGAGCCGTTGGTGATCCATTTCACTAGAACCACCCCTGTGCCAGAGACTGAAGAAAAGTTGTCTGTCATCATCCGGGCGCCGTCTCCCTTTCCTTACAAAACGGGAAGGCTGATGGAAGAAAGGAGAGAGTGCGGTCTAGCTCATGTAGAAAGGCGTGAACCCAGGGTGGAAAAGATTCGTATTCGTGACATCAGGGAAAAATTTCGTAGTGCTGGTTGGATCAACACGGGCCATATAACAGCCATGGAGGATGAAGATAGCTTTGAATGCTCAAGTTTCGTGTGGGCTTGCTCCCCTGATACTCAACTCAACAATTGGAACTCTGAGTTTACCCGTGATGCTTAATTTGAATAAAATGTAATAGTTTTAATTAATCCTATAGCTTCACCCGGGGCTTTAGGATTCATGACTTACGGGTTGACGTTTAGTTTTGTGCTCAGCGTGATAATCGAATCGTGTTTGTTTTTATCATCATTTCGCATTAGTCATCTTTTTTCCTTTTTTATTTATTCCTTTTTTTTTTTTCATAAATTTAAATAATGCAGACGTGACAATGAAAGTTTTGAAAATAACAATGTCGATATTCCTAATTTTGAATACCCTATCGATAATACGGAAGATGATTATGAGGATAATCCGGAACCCTCTCCAGAGCTCTTGAGATTAGTGGAACAAGAGTCTAAAGAGATAAAACCCCATCTGGAAGAGGTTGAAGTACTCAACTTGGGAGAGGAAGAAGAGAAAGGAAGTAAAAATCGGTACTGGCATGAAAAAGGAAGTGAGGAAAGGGTTGCAAGCCCTATTGAAGGAGTTTAAGGATGTGTTTGCTTGGTCTTACAATGACATGCCAAGTTTGGATACCGATATTGTGCAACACAAGCTCCCACTTAAACCAGAATACCTTCCAGTCAAGCGAAGAACTAAGAAGAATGAAAAATGCATTCGACAAAAGGGTGCATCCCAGAGAATTCCACGAAGGTGAGCTGGTGTTGAAGATGATCTTGCCTGTACAAAAGGATCATAGAGGCAAATGGACCCCGAATTATGAAGGGCCATTCGTAGTGAAGAAGGCATTTTCTGGTGGGGCACTAATTCTCACAAGGAAGGATGGAGAGGAGTTACCATTACCGGTTAATTCGGGTGCAGTCAAAAAATTTTACACATGATGATTCCGTGATAGGGGATCAATATTAAGGGATATTGACATGATCTTTAAAGTTTGTTGTACTCTGCGTTATTTCATTCAATAAATACTGCATGGTTTCATTCATAATTTTTGTTTGCACACTTCTTGAAATATTGCATGTCGCGCTGAGCTTTTAGGTAAATAAAGGAAAATAAAGGTAATGATAATTAAGCACACATGAGTAAAAGCATCACGGGTATATTCAGTTGGCACCAGCTCGTTCCTGAGGGATGTCGTGAAAGACTAAAAAAGGAGAGAATAAAAATGCACATGTTGAATTCATTGTCAATTAGGTTGTCTAGGGCATAGTACGTTCAAAAAAAAAAAAAAAAAAAAAAAAAAAAAAAAAAAAACAATAACTGGAAATGGCAAAGATGCAGAGTCTTCTCCTAATTCAGAGTTTCGGGGGTAACCTGTGTTCATTTCTCGTTAAAGCATCCGCTTTCTTATGGCGTGAACCCCTAACCTTTTCATTTCCCTTCAAAACAAAAGATTGTCGTGGATATAACACTGGGGCAGTCGTCATCATTGTGCCCATGCTCAATGATCCGTGATCGGGGAGCAAAAAGAAAAAAAAAAAAAATGAAGTCGATGTGTCAACTGCTACAGAATTTCGTCTCATGGTTAAGGTTGTGGAAAGCAAGTCAAGCAAGCTTCAGGATGACGTGTGGCCGTTTTTCTTTATCCAAATGATAAAAGAGGTTTAATCAATTGCACCCACTTTGAGCCGTAAGTCGTAATCATTTTTCATTACCCTAGACAAGAATCATTAGCATATCGACGTCAACTCAAAAACATACATCATAAGCATCCAAAGTTGAGGAGGAAATCTCTAAAAAAAAAACAAAACAAAAAGGAAAAGGAAAGTATCATAAAGGACCACAGCAGGGGCAACAAAAAGATTGATCCAAAAGGAAAGAAAGAAAAAAACAACAATAAAGGATGCCTGAAGTTCAAATCTCTAAAGACAGTTGACTGGGCACCTTGCAAATGATTCTTGTTTAAAAACTTTAACCGTCAAACACTTATTTGGGCCTTCATTATCCATTTCTTTCATAACCCGTTTGCCTTTTAGCCACGTTACAAGCCGATTAAAGTCCACACCGACTGAAGATTGTTCGTCCTGGTCTTTCTTACGAACTTAACTCTGGGAAGGAATGATGTGGTGACTGATATCATCACTAGAAGAAAAGAAAGGACATTGAAAATGAAAAGTAAAAATACAATGTAAAGTCTCCCCGTCAATCGTCCTGTCAAGAAGGAACCCTCAACTGGGGCAATCCTTCCTACCCAAACCTTTTCACCTACCCAAATCGTACTTTTTGTGCACAACAAAATTGGGGCAATCTTGTGGGCCCTACATGTTTCTATGTTAACCATGTCTCCCCAGATGAGGAGAACACAAATGTTAGCTCCACATACAATCATTCAGCTATCTACTTCTCGTCCCTATTTTTCCCTCACCTTCTCGGGTTCAGGCCAAATTGGATTGCAGGAAGCGATAAAGAGAACTTGAACTCATGGTTACACCCTTCTCTTTCTCATTAGAGGGCTCACTGTCTCCTGACATTTTATGATTACGTTTTGAACGTACATTAGGTTTGATGACAATGTTGACAATGAGTTTCAAACATAGGCAGTCTAATTAAAAAAAAAAAATAAAAAAAAAAAAAAAATAAAAAAAAATAAAAAAAAAAAAGCAAAGGTTTCATGTGTTTATTCATTCATGCACCCTCATGACATTACATCATACATTTCATAATAAGCAAGGTATTTTGTTTGAAAAAATCCTTTAGGCACAAGAGAAATTGTGAAAAAGTTAATACAACATTTGCTTTTAAGTTTATTCAATGTTTTGCTAAGTGCTTACCAACGTTTCAGAAAGTTTCAAATCCAAGTTTTCTTCTGCGATACTGACCCTCTGCTTCGCAATGGTCAAATTCAAGTTTTTCTCCTACGATATTGGCCCTCTGCAAGGCATTGGTCGAATCCAGTTTTCGCTTTATGGCCCTCTGCTAAGCAATGGTCTAATCCCATCTCGTTGTTGTATTACTGGCCATCTGCTCGGCAATGGTCAATTTCAGCTAGTTGCTCTGTATTGTTGACCCACTGCGTGGCAATGGTCGAATTCAAGTTTTTCTCCTACGATATTGACCCTCTGCGTGGCAATGGTCGAATTCAAGTTTTTCTCCTCTGTTATCGGCCCTCTGCATGGCAATGGTCGGATTTAAATTTTCGTTCTGTGAGTTTGGCCCTCTGCGAGGCAATGGTCAAATCCAGGTTTTAATTTTCTGTTATCGACCCTCTGCATGGCAATGGTCGGATTTAAATTTCTGTTCTGTGAGTTTGGCCCTCTGCGAGGCAATGGTCAAATCCAGGTTTTAGTTTTTTGTTATCGACCCTCTGCATGGCAATGGTCGGATTTAAATTTCTGTTCTGTGAGTTTGGCCCTCTGCGAGGCAATGGTCAAATCCAGGTTTTAGTTTTCTGTTATCGACTCTCTGCATGGCAATGGTCGGATTTAAATTTCTGTTCTGTGAGTTTGGCCCTCTGCGAGGCAATGGTCAAATCCAGGTTTTAGTTTTCTGTTATCGGCCCTCTGCACGGCAATGGTCGGATTTAAGTTTCTGTTCTGTGGGTTTGGCCCTCTGCGAGGCAATGGTCAAATCCAGGTTTTAGTTTTCTGTTATCGACCCTCTGCATGGCAATGGTCGGGTTTAAATTTCTGTGCTGTGATTTTGGCCCTCTGCGAGGCAATGGTCAAATCCAGGTTTTAGTTTTTGTTACTGATACTCTACTTGACATTGGTCATTTGGCATCGTGATTTGAATTATTTTGTTCGTTTTCTTTCATGATTGAAACCCGGACAAAATTAGTGTCTTTATCTTTACTTAGCTTTACTTAAATAATACGAAAAGATTAAATTTTCATATTATTTAGTAATATCTAAGTAAAGAGGGGCAGCTGTCAACACTCAATTTTGTCCGGGTTGTAAAAAAAAAAAATGTGTTTTTATTATTTTTTTCTTTTTTTCTTTATTTTATTGTTTTATTCCATTTTTATTGTTTTCGATTTTTATTTTTCTCATCTTCAATTTGTTTTAATAGGATCACTTAATCAAAATAATTAAAAAAAATTGAAAAAATAAAATTAAAATTAAAAATAAATAAAATAAAATTGAAAAAATAATAAATAAAAAATAGAAAAAAGAGAGAAAACGTGGGAAAGGGGTATGTGAGAGACGTGTTGGAGGAGGGGGGACCGGTTTGTTAGAGGAAGATTTTCTAAGATTTTTTGGGAAAAGAAAAAGGGACCAGGTGGTTAGGGGGGGATTGGAGCCCAAGATCTTGGGAAGGAAGGAGCAGAGAAAGATCAGAGAAAAAAAGTTGGAGAGGGTGACGGGAATAGATCATCGGGAGGAGATAGAGGTTATCCAAAGTGACGAATATCAGAGGAATTCTCAGGTATGCAACTTATCCTTTATTCTCATTCTTCTCCATGACCGCCTGTTATCATCATCGATACATCATGCTCTCGTTGGAAACCCAGTAAAAAATCACTGCCAAAAAACGCTAACCCAGTAATATCCACTTTATTCATTGCACCATTTTTGTGAAACCCTTACGTCCCAAAACTCAAATGACCCCCTTGAAATTCGAAGTCTTCTCCACTAGAGTTGCTCTTCCAGTGAGGATGAATAGGACGATGGAGGCCATGGCACGGAACTCCTACGTTGGACAGGCTTGAGAGGAAGAGAGTGGTTGATTGTTTCGTGGTTGGCGGTTTGGAAGTAGTAGTCTGCTGTGTGGTGGTGGCAACGGCGTTGCTAAGGTTGTCCTGGTAGGTGGAGGTGACTGAGGAGGTAGACGAAGGTAGGCACGGGGGAGCCTTATCGCGGCAGTGGTCGTGGAGGTTTTAGTAATGGTGAAGTTGATGATGATGGGTGTTGATGACGCGAAGGGGATTGAAGATGAACTCGGAGGAAAACCATCCCCGAGAATCTCTGGTTTTCGAAGAAAGAGAAGTGGAGACGGTGGTGTTTTGGCTGACGGTGGTACTGGTGGCGCGAGGTGTCGCCGGCGAGGCCAAGGCTTATTCTGGTTGAGGTGACGGTGGCTGGATATGGCAGAGGTGGCGGTGAGTTCGTGGTGCAGAGCTTGAAACCTTGAATCTCTGGAGAAGGTGCAAATCGGCTTGAAGGAGTGAGAATGAGGATGAATCTCTGAACCCCTAGGAAATTCTAGGTCAGAAGCATTGGACTGGGCCAGGCCCAGAAATGAACGTACGTCCGGGAACATTCAGCTTTTTTTTGACCGTTCGTTCAACATTCCAAATGAACGAGCGCTCGTTATCTAAACGAGCGAACGCTCGTTATCCTTAAGGCTTTTTGAGCGTTCGTTTCTCACCAATGAGCGATCGTTATCTAAACGAGCGAACGCTCGATTAACCTTAAGCTTTTTTTGAGTGTTCGTTTCTCACAAACGAGCGCTCGTTATCTAAACGAGCGAGCGCTCGTTATCTAAACGAGGGAGCACTCGTTAACTTTCAGCCTTTTTGACCGTTCGTTAACCATTCCAAACGAACGAGCGTTCGTTATCCAAACGAGCGAATGCTCGCCTTTTTGACAATTCGTTCAACATTCCAAATGAACGAGCGCTCGTTATCTAAACGAGCGAGCGCTCGTTATCTAAACGAGCGAGCGCTCGTTAACCTTAAGTCTTTTTGACCGTTCGTTAACCATTCCAAACGAACGAGCGCCCGTTATCTAAACGAGCGAACGCTCGTTAACCTTAAGCCTTTTTGACCGTTCGTTCAACATTCTCGCCAAGCGAGCGAACGCTCGTTCTCTTTAAGCTTTTTGACCGTTCGTTCAAATCTTCTCCCTGAAGAGCGCTCGTTATCCAAACGAACGAGCGTTCGTTTCCGAACCAATGAACGCTCGTTACTCAGCCTCAATTTCTCAATGTCCGTTCGCCATGCCTTCAACGAGCGTTTGTTATTGAGCCTTCGTTCTCAACGTCCGTTCATCATATCTCTCGACGAACGCTCATCATTAAACTCACATTTCTAAACGTCCGTCCGTTATGTTCCCCAATGGACGTTCGTCCTCTCCCCCAACGAACGTTCGTTCTTTACCTAACGAACGCTCGTTATTCTGAATCTCTTCCCAGCGTCCGTTCAGCCTCTCAATTTTCTTTTGTTTATTTATTTTTTCTTTATTGTCTTATTTTATTTCGTTCTATTTATTTATTTTAGACATTTACTTATCCTAAAATATATATTTAATAATACAATATTGATAGTTTAAATAAAAAGAAATTTCAAAAATATGTTTTAAAGGTTTAAGCACACGTGTGACCGCTCGCGTCGTCCTTGTGTTAAAAACCTTCTCTTCTCCTTAAAAAGAAATTTCAAAAACATGTTTTAAAGGTTTAAGCACACGTGTGACCGCTCGCGTCGTCCTTGTGCTAAAAACCTTCTCTTCTCCTTAAATAAATTTCAAAAAATACGTTTTAAAGGTTTAAGCACACGTGTGACCGCTCGCGTCGTCCTTGTGCTAAAAACCTTTTCTTCTTTTCTTAAGTAAAATTTCAAAAATATGTTTTAAAGGTTTAAGCACACGTGTGACCGCTCGCGTCGTCCTTGTGCTAAAAACCTCTTCTTCTTCCTTAAATAAATATACAAAAAGTATACGTTTTAAAGGTTTAAGCACACGTGTGACCGCTCGCGTCGTCCTTGTGCTAAAAACCTTTTCTTCTTCTTAAATAAAATTTACAAAAATATGTTTTAAAGGTTGAACACTCGTGTGATCGCTCGCATCGTCCTAGTGTTCGATACCTTTCTCTCTTATTTATGTAATATTAAACGAGGGTATGAGTGCTCGTGCGATCGTCCGCATCAGCCTAGCACTCAATACTCTCAAGTTTTCTTAAATAAGTAAATAATGGTATGTGTGCTCGTGCGATCGTCCGCATCAGCCTAGCACTCAATACCCTTAAGTTTTCCTAAATAAGTAGATAACGGTATGAGTGCTCGTGTGATCGTTCGCATCGGCCTAGTGCTTAATATCGTTATCTCTCTTTTCAAAAATAATTAATTAAAAGTATTTAAATATCATTTTAAAGGAATGAGTACTCGTGCGACCGTTCGCGTCGGCCTAGTACTCATTACCTTCTTTTTCTCGAAAATATTAAAAACATAAAAATCTCCAAAAATTAAAAACATCTGCTTTTTCAAACAAACAAACAGTCTTTCAGCTAGAACTACGTAACCCTGATTTCTCATTTTGAATGAGAATACGTAGGAGCAAGGTCAATCCTTGTCGGGCCCAAAAAACTAAAAAAATATATTTTGTTTATTTATAATTTTATTTTAGGGGATAGTTAAACATTTTGAAAACCACATCATATTCGCGCATTTAGTTAAAGGTACTGCCTTAGGGCAGGCGTTGTAGGGTGCTAACACCTTCCCTACACGTAACCGACTCCCGAACCCGAAATATGGTTTTCGTGGACCGTGCTTTATCATTTTGAGGTTTTTCCATAGTTTTCCATAATAAACTATGGTGGCGACTCCAAATCTCTTTTTAAAACCCGTTTCTTTTTGGATCGTCGTCCCGTCGCGATTCCGGTTGCGACATCTGCAAAAAACAAAGAAGATTAAAACCCACCAAAATAAAAGAGAAAGAGAGAGGGGGAATCAAAGCTAACATTCTGATAACTTTTTGGCAAGTGTATCAAATCGTTCCAAGGAATATAGAGTAAGTTCAAAGTATCGTTCTGTCAAGGGACTTGTGCGACACATGACAATTCTTTCTTTTATAACTCAATTAGACATCAAAGTGTACAAAAAACACAAGGAACTCTTTTTGGTATTTTTATCAAACAGTTGGTGTGCAAGGAATTATATTTAAAAGAAACTTTTTTGGAATTGGGTTTCATGAATCATATGAAGATAAAACTCCGTACAATATATCATTATTTCATTCAAACATTCACATCAAGGCATACTAGTCCTAATCCCTTAGCAACTAGTTCTAAATTTATATATCAAAATGTTAATCCCTTAGTCCATTTAACATACAATTTGCATTAAGTCCGATGCTAAAAATGACTTATTGAGTCTATCCCTAGATCCCAAACCACTTAGGTGTTCTATCTATGTTCATGTTCAAAATTACTTTTCGGTAATTAGAGACATTCAAATAACATTATATTTCCATAGGTAAATTCAAGAAAGAGCATATGAACAAACAGTGATATATTGAACAGGAAAATTACATCACAGTGAGTTCATTACATCCAATTCCAAGGAAAGAAAAACTACTCCTAGTCATCTAAACATACACATTTGAAGCAATCGCTTGCAAAAATGGTATCTTGATGCCTTGAAGTAGTCTCCGGAAGTTCCTGAGATGTTTTCGTTTCTTTCTTTTGTCCGGAACTTCTGTCAGCCGACTCTTTCTGTCTGTCACGACTTTTAATTGTTATTTAACATTAAAGAGAGAAAAATATAATTTTTTATAATGTTGATTTTTTTTCTTTTAAATTTTATTTTTTGAAAGAAATATTTATTAAATGTGTGGATGAACATTCGTTGTACTACTCATGTGACAGATAAGAATGAGAGATAAATGTTAAATCTAGAGTATGAACTTAACTTTGGGGAGCTCATCTCTGGTTCGACGTCCTCAAAAGAATTGTCTACCGTACATGTTCTATTAATCAAACTTGACATCAATAGGAGGAGGCAACTTCTTGATGGTGACGATGAGCACACCATTCTGGTCCATGACAGATATGGCATCAGAGTTGGCATCGTCTGGAAGCGTAAACCTGCTCATGAACTTTCCGACTCTTCTCCCCATACTCAAATACTCAACCCCTTCTCTCTCCTCCTCCCTCTTCCTATAGCCGCTAATGATTACCACATTGTCCTCCTTCACCTGCACCTTAATGTCCCTAGCTTTCGCGCCAGGCATGTCGATCACATAACAGTTCGGATACTCCTTAACATCAGCATGGGTGGCAGCCATTGCTTTTACATCTCCAGCGTACGTCCAGAAAGATTTACGGAATAATAGCAGGGAGTTCTAGACAATTCCGTACTTAATTCCCATGCTTAGAAGGTCCAGATAACAACTCTTCATTTCTTAAAAACAAAAGTCAAAATTAATTAGTCTCTGGGCTCCCATTCTTCATTTTTTATATAAAGAACAATTCAACCATTATCATATTATTTTCTAGATTCTTCTCAGTCTACCTTCGTCAACTCTGCTGAGAAAGAATGCGCTGAAACTTGAAAGAAACAAACTTTATCTGCAAAAAACAAAGAAGATTAAAACCCACCAAAATAAAAGAGAAAGAGAGAGGGGAAACAAAGCTAACATTCTGATAACTTTTTGGCAAGTATATCAAATCGTTCCAAGGAATATAAAGTAAGTTCAAAGTATCGTTCTGTCTAGGGACTTGTGCGGCACATGACAATTCTTCCTTTTATAACTCAATTAAACATCAAAGTGTACAAAAAACACAAGAAACTCTTTTTGGTATTTTTATCAAACAGTTGGTGTGCAAGGAATTATATTTAAAAGAAACTTTTTTGGAATTGGGTTTCATGAATCATAGGAAGATAAAACTCCGTACAATATATCATTATTTCATTCAAGCATTCACATCAAGGCATACTAGTCCTAATTCCTTAGCAACTAGTTCTAAATTTATATATCAAAATGTTAATCCCTTAGTCCATTTAACATACAATTTGCATTAAGTCTGATGCTAAAAATGACTTATTGAGTCTATTCCTAGATCCCAAATCACTTAGGTGCTCTATCTATGTTCATGTTCAAAATTACTTTTCGGTAATCAGAGACATTCAAATAACATTATATTTCCATACAATGAAATGGTGTCTTGATGCCTTGAAGTAGTCTCCGGAAGTTCCTGAGATGTTTTCGTTTCTTTCTTTTGTCCGGAACTTATGTCAGCCGATTCTTTCTGTCTTTCTGTCACGTCTTTTAAAGTCACTTAACTTCATTAATTCGCTCAGCGCACATGTACGGGTGCGCTATGCGAATCTCCTTCTTCTGGCAGTGCGAATTTTGGCTTTCGCTTTGCGAAAATTGACTGATAGAGTCTAAATAATACACCATTTCATGTACAATATTTTACATAACAATCTACTACCTATTACAACTTTTCAATGAGGAACAACATGAATAACTACAAGATTAAGCTTATTTATAAATATAAAAACAACTCTTTTTGACACTTATCACACTCATTATCTCTACGCACAAGAAATATTGAGTAAAAGAAAAGGGTCTGAGAAAGAAAAGAACCCAGGAAAAGCAAAGTCTCAGGAATCACAAGAAGCCCGCAAAAGATAACACCCTTTTTTTCACACTACAGCATGAGTTGTCTGGATATGAGGCAACACAACTCAACCTCGTCCAATAATAATAATGATAAAATGAAAGAAAGAAAGAAAAAAGGTAAAAGAAATAAAGAAGAAAAAGAGATTCATTACCTAATTTTGTCAACCATGTAGAGTCTCCTTTCGTACTTCCTTCCTTGGTTTGTTTTCCCTTCTCACTGCCTCATCTTCTGACTGTGACAGCAGAGAGCCATGATGGAAGAAGGAAGAAAGAATCAAGAGGAAAAATAAAAGCATGGACTTTCCTTGATCGAAACCATTTTAGTGAATAAAAATAACAGCTTTACTGGATGTGATATAGATATAATAAGCATACCTGTGTATGTTGGGGGTGTGTTGGAAGCGCGAGAAAGGGAGTCGAGAAAGAAAGAAAATGATGCTGATATGCGAAGATGGATTTGTGAAGATTAGGACGTTCGTGGTGATTTAAGGGCGAGTGAGAGCGTGGATTTGAGGAATGAGTGAAGTTTTTTATCTTCGCAAAATGCTCATATTTGTGCTTATTTACGGTGAAAATAGACAAAAGTTTTAATGAAAGAAAAATGGGCTTAAAAGAGATAGAGGAGACATAGAAAAAAGAGAAGTAGGGTTTTGTGTGAGAGAAGTCAATGGAGTTGGACAGATGTCTTGCATTTATTTTAAAGCCTTAAATCTCATTATTTTCCTCTATTTTATTCATTTAATTTCCTCATCTTTTTCTGTCTTCCATTAAATTTCAATTTTCATCGACTTTTAGTTAATTTAGTTCTTTTTAATAACAATTTTTAAATCTTTAATAAAAGATGAATAATGTGTAAGGTCGTATCAATTTAGTATTTTTAAATAATACTAGTATTAATATTACGTGTAATTGTTTGATATTTAATTAAATTTTCAATTCAATTTCAATTTATTTCGTTTCAAATTGATAGAATTGAGTGTAAGACAGTAAGATTCATAATAACTTAACACATACTATTAATATTAACTTATCACATCACATGATATAATATTAATTTAACTGACACATAGATTAATGATCATTAAAAAATCAAATTAAAAAAAATTATGGTTTTATTAAAAAATAAAATAAAATAAAACAAACTTCACAAAGTATAAAGCAAATTTCTATTTAAACCATTTTATAACTTCTTATTCCCGGAAAGAAATCATGGTGACACATTTCTTTTTATTCCAAATGCAGTAAATTTTATATAAGGAGATTCTTTACTGCTAAAATATACAACAATTTTATTTTAGATCTCTTTTTTTCTTACATAATATATTATAAATGTTGATATTTACTTTTTTTATATTTAACATGTTAATAGGATCTTTCAAATTTATAATAATTTGAATTTTCATATTTATTGAATAAGTAAGTATCATTTCATGATTTTAATTTGTAAATTATCATTGCAACATTTTATTATAAGAGTATAACATGTCTTCTTTTAAACTTTTTTTACTGTCTCGTCGTTTTAAAAGTTTAACTTGAAAACATTTATGATTATAATTTAAAAAAAGAAACATTTTCTTATATTTATTGTCATTGTCCTATAGCAGACTCTAAAACAATCAGATGTATTGTAATACTCAAATCTTAAATTTATAATTTGAGTATGACCCTATAATAAAAATGATGTTAAAATGTAAATATATTTCAATTGAAAAAAAAAATTAAAACTTCGTACTTAAAATATTTGATTGGTGTAATTAGAATCTAAAAGTATTATATCTAGTCTCAAAATAAAATTACAATTAATTACTTTTCTAATAATATATTTTTTAAACATTAAATGTTATTTGCTACTAAATTATTTGAAATATGATTTTCGGAATATTGAAGATTCACATACTACATTACTACATTTAGGTATGCCAAAATTCGAAAAAACAGTTCTCAATCATTACTAACTGAGAATAAACAATGTAATTATTATTTATATATTTAAAAATTTCAGAAAAAATTCTTTAAAATGTTATTAATTGAAAAAGGTTTAGTTTGACTTGGTAATATAATTGAAAAAAGATATTTGCCGCAAATTTAATTTTGTCTATATGGATATGAGGAACGTTAATGATATATAACTAATACGATCTTATTATATTTTTTTTATTAACTGAATTTTAAAATTCACGAAGATTTGAGAAAGAGTCGTAAGTTATTTAATTTTTGTGATTTGATTTAATAGTTAAAATAATATTAAATAATATTGAAAGGTTGAATATAAAAATATATTGAATACAATTCTCGTTAACAAAATTATAATTAAAATTAACTTTGAAAATCATAATAAAATGAGTGTCAATACTGTACCTATATCAGTGGTCTTGAGTCAATTCGATAAAAAGTTATTTTAACTCACACATTAAACCGAATATATATAAATAAAAACCTATTCTTTTACCAAATGACCATTTTAGTTTGAAAGTTTTAAATTGAAGGAAATTGAGTTAAAAAGAAATGGAATGCCGAAAGAGTAAGTGTGGAAAAGGTTGTGTTTATAATCAATCATTGAAGTTGTTTGTGACGTATGATCATCTGGGCCTCAATGAAGTCAACATTTGGGATACAGAAAAATGCTATGAATTATAATCTTAAAATATTATCACATGCTCGCGGAAATTAGTTTACTTTGGGTGTAGAATTAAAAGTATGTAAATAATTTTCTGTTATTTGTTCTGCTATTTTTTTTTGTTACAATATTTAGTAGTTACTTTCAAAGTTTTATAATAAATAACGACTAGATGGGTCACATCATTTTCACCACTGTTATTTTCTGATTTATTTTTTATTGTTTAGCTTCAGAAAAAATTATCATTTTAAAGATAATAATGTCTCTAATTGAGATATCTTAAAAAAAAATCATATATTATTTTTTTTCTCGAATTTGTGCTTGTTAGTCTAATTTTGCTTATTTATCAATTACAACTTTAATAAAATTCATAGTTGGCTTCATAAGGATAAAAACAAAAACATATGGTAAACAATTAAGTTATAAAATTTGTGATTTGATTTGATTAATGTTTCATCAGGATTGGATTTCATGAATTAAATATTGCAAAAATTATATATAGTATATCTCAATCTCCTCCATACATTCACATCTAAAACATACTAGTCCTAATATCTTAGCAACTAGTTATAAATCAATATGTCAAACTGTTAATTTCTAAGTCAAGTTAACATACAATTTGCATTAAGATTAGGTGTTTAGAATGACTAAATGATTGAGTCTATCCCTAGATTCCAAATCACATGGTTGTTCTATCTATGTTCAAATTCTAATTCATTTCGCAATGATTAAATATTTTCGATATCATGATATTCCATCATACAAAATTATAATCAAGATAGAACATATGAACATGACGAGATTATATTATACAAGAAGATTTACATCAATTTAAATCCATTACATCCAATCCTAATGAAATAGGAGTTTAAGTGCTCCTATGCATCTAAAATATACAAGATTGGTGGAAATTGATGATTGCACGAAGTCTTGATGCCTTAGAGTTGTCTCTAACTGAAAATATGAGTTCTCTTGTGTTCCCATACTTCAGAACTACTTCCTCTCATTAGCTCACTACATAATAACCACCTTCAGAAATTCACCTCTTGTTGAGTGAGAGAACACACTCGCTAAGCGAAAAATCAACTTCTGATTTGCTCTTAACTCCTTTGTCTCGTTGAGTGAGTATTTTTATTCTTCATCGAGTAAATGGATCATGACTGAGTGAAAAGGGTACTGACAGGAAATTCCAAAACTCTTCAAATCTTCATTTTCTTGCAAAATATTCTACAAAAAGATAAAATAACATTTAACTTGAACTAAACAAAAAATATAACATCTTCTCACAAAGAAAACACCAAATACATGAATAAATACAAATTTAAGATAAGAAATAAACATGAATAACAAGTATTAATCACACTTATTAGATATGTCTACAATGTCTCCACATCGTCGTTACCGCTTGGGTTATCGTTCAAGTATATGTTTCGTCCAAGCAAAGCTTGATATTTATAAATTACGTCACGACACCTATCCAAGCTCCTAATAAAGGTTTGATCGAGGACCAAAGTCAGAAAAAAACCATAAGGGAAAGGAGCGACCGTATAGTTGGAAAAATTCGCGTCGACACCGTTACCAAAGTTTTTAAGGTATAATTAGGTGGCACATGAGATTTGTGAATAGGCTAATATTTTATGATTTTATCCTTTTAAATCATTATTTATTTTACAGTAAAAAAAAGATACATAGGGACGTATTTCCACTAGTAAAGATGTTAAAAATCAAACTAATCCAATTTAAAAAGTGGAAATTGTAAAATATTAACTTCGTCGTATTGTGTTCTATTTTTTTTTTTCAAATAACATGGTTTGGATTTATAGGTTGAAAACTAATCTAAACCAAATCAAATTAAACCGCAGGACAATGTATTATATTATTTAATTTTGTTTTTATTATTCAGATTTATAAATTTGATTATGTTTTAATTTATATAAAATGTAGATCTTAACATTTATCGATTCGAATTATTTTTTGCTGATGTTGAAATTATGTTGACAACAACAAATATGCGATAATGTTTTAATGGTGAATGGTTGTTCAATAAGTAGCAAAATTATTTAATGTAAAAAATAACCAAACAAGATAACACCATATTAGTAATAGGATCGTGATATTTTAACAACAAATTTTAACAATTTTTTGACAATGGGCTACATGTCATTGTTTTATTGGTTTGTTTGAATTTGTTTTCAGAAAAGTATTTGAAATCAACCCATCATAAGCCACCACGTCTGTGTTGTCAAAAAAATTGTTAAAAAAGAGTTGTTAAAAAAGACATTTCCTTAGTAATACTCTTGATACTTAGTTTGGTTCTTCTACAAAATATCTTTTTGGGTGTGAGTTCCACAAGTACTTGATTGCGATAGTTCTTTGATTGGGTGACTTTTCTAGAACTATTGTAACTTGGAATTATTAAAACACCCATATAAAAACACCACAACCTAGCATCAAACTACCGTATACTCTAAATGCCAAAACCCCGTAATTTGAGGCAAAAATCATTTCATTCAAGAACAAGATAAAATTATATTTGTTACAAAGTATAACATCACAGAAGAACCAAAGTACATATTTTAAAGTTTGAACTAAAGTGCAAAGGATTGAGAACCAAGAAAAAATAAAGTCAAACAGCCAAATAAATTAAGTAATAAAGTACACAACATTATTGAAATGTCCAACTTCGATTGGCAGCTTTTTTTGTCCTGAATGCTTAATTAGGACAAATAGTCAAATAGGTTTGGAAGCCATTCTCAAATTAAAAGATTAGGTTATGACTTATTTCATTTCTTTTTGAAAAGAAAGTGTGCAACCATCCATTCTTCACCGTTATTATATCCGAAAAGTTCCGCAACAGCTATGAAGAATGTTCTCCAATACGCAGTCCACTTGGTAGCTGAATCATTGCCATACGTTGATTGCATAATTGGCTTGATGTAAGTTATTTTCTGGTCCATTCTTTTCAGCCATTCTTCACTGCAACATGTATTCATTGTTTTTTTAGAAGTGGGTTCGAACTTGCTTTGTAAACAAATCAACTACCGGTGGAGTATGACATGATTGCTGTAAAATCATTTAGCAGTCAAGTTGATTCTAACCTGGTCTGTGCGTAGTGTTTACCATTTACCAGCCAATGGTTGATGACTGTAACATCATCCTACATACATCACCAAAGAAGATAGTTGGTTACAAGTGAGCTGATTCTGGACATAAAGGTGTTAAACAAAAGTATAGCGGATACTTCCTTCTTTTCCCGTTTTTTCTTTTAAGGAGACAGCTTTTTTCCTTCATATAACACAAGGCAACATTTGACGGGATTCAGAGATACCATTTGTTAATAACAAAGCTGGCACAAGAAGCATAGGAAACTCACTTGAAAATAAAGAAGTAGATTTGCTGAAGGCATGGTTCCTCCAGTAAAGAAGTATCTTGTAATCCAGTCATCTTCATTTTTATCCTTTATGAAGAAGTAGCAAGTAGTAGGTAAATTAATTATATCTGATTAGGTAGATTAGGTAAGCCTTTTGAGTTGTGGAATTGCAGATTCCTGTAACTCTGCAGTTAATGTACTTCTTGGCAAGGTATAATGCCAGCGATCCCCAACCACATCCCACATCAAGTACCGTATGACCATCTTTCAGGTTTGATCTGTCGCAGTACACTTTCAACATTGCTTCTTCAGCCTCTTCCAGCGTCGTTGAGGCAGAAGAGAAATAGAGCTTCAGGAGTTTAGGGTTTAGGGTTTCTCCTGTAGTCTCTTTTAGGTAGATTTTGTTGTAAAGGTTTAGGTCCTATGTGATTTTCTTCTAGTCTTTTGCCTTTGAAAACTGTTACTTAAAATAATTCCTTCCTTGCTACTTAAAAATCAATTTCGCCTATAAAGTCTACCAGTTTAAAAAATTATTCCAAATCTTACTTTATAAACCAAAAACCAGAAACAGTTAAAAGATATTTTCTCATCGCCTGTATCTATTTTGTGATCCTACCTCAAGAGTGCTGCAGGCGGTGAGACTGAGACATCAGCTTAGTTGAGTGTCTGTGTTCGTTGTTTTTTTTTTTTTTTATAAAAAGAAAATCAACTTTCGAAAATATAAATCAAAGAAACATGATCACTATCTACTAATAGCACAAAATCAAAGAAATTTTTTAGGTGAAGTTACCAATCGACTGCAAAATCATTTTAGAAGTACCTGTATTTGAGATTGCTTCCAAGGACAAGCTTGAAGAAAGCGGTTGGTAGTTCATAATGTTGAGATTTTGGCTTCTCGGTGTTGATTGCTATGGGCATCTCTCGTAAAGCTGAAAGAGCGCGAGACATGAAATTCCTGGTCTAATTGTTCACTAACCGGACAAAATCAAATGAACTAAAAAAACACATTATTACATTAAGACGTTGCAAAGTAATGTTTTCGTTATTTTTCTTTTTTTGATTCCTAGTGTAACATCCCAAAATACAGTAATTACCATAAATTAAAATTAATTACAATTAACAGTAAACAGTAAACAGTCTTTACAACTAACAGAGTTCAAAAGCCGAACGGCTTGAATTGCAGCGTTTCAATAAACAAGTCAACAACAGCGAACGCTAATAACGAACGGTTTTACAAAATATTTAACCGAACGTTCCTACAATTCTGAAAGACTAATAAAAGAAAACCTAACGAGCGCTCTAAGGCTCGGCCTTTACTTCAACTTCCACCAGATTTGCATCTTCCAAATTTTCTTCTTCTAGCATATCTTCAAGAGATGCACCACCATCTGCTCACATCCACAACGGATGATCATTGCAAGACAGGACGAACGTACATGGACAATTGACAACACAAGGAAAACGAAAGGGTAAGCTTATAATATTTAATTCACACGTTCAACATACACAATCAACATTTTGATGCACACGCACAACATACAATTTAACATAATGTAACATAGTAATTTATATGTATATTAGACGACCGTCCGGACTGTATGAACCGTGTAGCTATAGGCGTCCTTGCACCCGAGTGATGTAGTAACTGGGATACCCTCAACAGCTGCCACTCGAGGTTAGCTCTATCCAAAGTACCCCTAAGGAATAGAACCTCCTGCCATTCCCACACATGACTACCCCCTTCTACGTGAAGATGAGTATCACGGAATATCAGGATGGACCAAGCCAGCATTAGCTAACCACAGTCATACTTTACCAATTCAATATTCAACATATATGAGACGTTCCTCCCTGGAACGCTCGTCCAAAATCCAACATCACAAATTCAGTTCTCATAGGGTTCACACCGTAATTTATCATATTCCAACCTCTTTTACATAATTAGATTTAAAAGTCAAAAATGACGAACGCTCAGTCCACCAAAGAATTAGGACGAACGTCCAAATGAAGTTACTGGATACTCAGGAAAAATATATATAACGAACGTAATTTCTGTTTGGCCAGTTAAATGAACTGACTCGACTTGAAGTGTACTGGTACTTAGAAAATAATTATGATAAAAACTTGGTCCAGATTTAATGCACAACGGAGGGTCAAGAACACTTGGAATTATCTTTGAAGAGAATTGCATATGAAAATTTTAATACCAGGAATTGAAAGGACGTGATGAAAAATGAATATTTAATACTTTGGAACGAACGCTATTTTATCAAATGATTATTCAATTAGTACGAACGCTTGGTCTGAGACCTTACGCAATTTAGAACGAACGCTCGTTATAAGACCGAGCGCCATTTATGACGAACGTTCGACATAGGGCCGAACGCTATTAAGGACGAACGTTCGACATGAGGCCGAACGCTATTAAGGACGAACGTTCGACATGAGGCCGAACGATATTTAGGACGAACGCTTCGGTTAAAGACCGAGCGTTACGTATTTATAAAGTTTCAAATATTTATATAACTGAGCTGAACCGAACGCTCAGACACCAAATTGGGGACGCTCGTTCTCGAGCGGAGTTCTTTCCAAATGAAAGGATTCCCTTCTAAGTTATTTTAAGGAAAACCGAACGGTCTAAGACCGTACAGTGACGAGCGTCATTTATCATAGGGAATGATATGAATTTCAGATTTTTCAACCTTAACAGAATTTTCCAGATTTCAAATTTATAAACTTTATAACTTTCATTTCCAGATTTAATTCACCTTAAACATCAGCATCATACAGATCTCATCATTTTAATCATTCCAACTATACAATAGCCATACACCTTTCATACGAATCAAATTCAACATGCATTTCAACCAACAGAAGACATATTCGAACAGCACAACAGGGTTCGCACATGCAGATCCAGAATAGCACATATATACGTATATAACATACAAACAACCCATATCATGCCTTCATATAATTCATACAAGTATAAATTAAACATATAAGCTTCCCTTACCCGGATTGCAGTGTACGCCCTAATAATATGTCTTCCACACGTTCAACTACAGCTCTTCTATACTCAACAGCCACTTAAGTTTCTTCCACTAAATCTAACCAAAGAAAGGTAGAAAATATCAACTGCTACCCTTGCATGCAACAGAATCTGGGTTCGCAAGAATATCCAGAACTAGGGTATGGATTGGAAACTTACCGTTCACAGAATCAAAAGGGGTTCGGATCAAAATGATGCTCACTGGTCTGTGGACGTTCCTACGGTCTCTGAAAATTGATCGGAATAGAGAGGAATGAGTAATAGTAGAGAGAAGATGAAGGTTCTTGGAGAGAAGTTGGAGAAGATGAAGAGTTTGCGTTCAGAGAAAAGAGATGAGTGGTGCAGGTGAGAGGAAGAGTTTTCAAAAATCTGGTTTTGTTAATCTCACATCCGTTCGAACGAGCGTGTCCCAAGCTGACACCTGCACACCAAACTCTGAATTGGAAGTTTCTCCCGTGACACGTGGCGTGTGTGCATGCAAGGCTAGGTGCGTTTTTAATGTTTTCAGAGAAATGATTTGGCTCAGCTTTCCGTGCACAGCAGAGATGAAAATCAGATTTTGGGAGTGGGTTTTAATGGTATGAACATTGATTGTGGTGCGTGTTAAGTGGTGAGGTGTCTGAATTATCTTTGCTTAATTATCCAGGGTTTCACATTCCCCCTAACTACAAAAAATTTTTCGTCCTCGAAAATTAAAACTTACCCGTAAACAAGTGTGGATACAAGTCCCTCATTGCACTCTCCACCTCCCACGTTGAATCTCCAGTTTTAGCGTCCCACACTACCTTCACTAAACGAACGTCCTTTCCCTTGTGTAGCTTGGTGCGAACGTCTTCAATACGTACTGGTTGTAACTCCAGCGTTCGGTCTGGCAGCAACTGGATGTCCTCCAACTCCAACACATGAGAAGGATTAGCTATGTACTTTCTGAGTTGAGATACGTGGAAAACAGGATGAAGATTTGAGAGTTGAGGAGGCAAGGTAAGTTCGTAGGCTACTGGCCCTATCTTCTTCAAAATCTGGTACGGTCCTATGAACTTTGGAGACAGCTTCTTTGGACGAACTACTCTGCCCACTCCAGTAATTGGGTTGAGTCTCAAGAATACGTGATCTCCTGCAGCAAACTCCAATGGCCTCCTTCTTCTATCCGCATAAGATTTCTGCCTGCTCAGGGACGTCTTCAATCTATCTTGGATCAACTTAACTTTCTCGGTTGTTTGCTGGATGAGCTCAGGTCCAGTTAGCACGTTCTCTCCTTCCTGGAACCAACAAAGTGGCGTTCGGCACTTCCTCCCATAGAGAGCTTCAAACGGCGCCATCCCAATGCTAGCTTGAAAGCTGTTGTTGTACGTGAATTCCACTAGCGGCAGTACTTCATCCCAGGCGCCCAAGTGATCTAGGACGCACGTCCTCAGTAAGTCTTCTAAGGTCTGGATGATACGTTCAGACTGGCCGTCCGTCTGAGGGTGATATGCTGAACTCATCTGCAGCTTGCTTCCTAACTCACTTTGTAGAGATTGCAAAAACCGAGATGTGAATCTGGTGTCTCGGTCAGAAACTATGCTTGAAGGTACTCCATGAAGACGAACGATCTCCTTGATATATAACTTGGCCAAATTTGTCATTAACATCTTCAGGTTCACGGCCAAGAAGTGGGCGCTCTTAGTTAACCTATCCACGATCACCCAAATTGAATCATGATTCCTAACCGTTCGTGGTAGATGAGTCACGAAATCCATAGAAATGTTGTCCCACTTCCATTCAGGAATCTCCAATTGTTGAAGTAGGCCGCCTGGTCGTTGATGCTCCGCCTTCGCTCGTTGACAGGTTAGACATGATGCCACAAAACGAGCGACATCACTCTTCATTCCCGGCCACCAGAACGTCTTCCGGAGGTCTTGATACATCTTAGTCATGCCAGGATGCATGCTAAGACGACTCTGATGACCTTCCTCCAGAATAATTCTCTTCAGATCTCCATCATTTGGAACGAACGTCCTACCCATATAGCGTAGTAGTCCGTCCGGTCCAACGTTGAACTCTTTATCTTTATCTGTACCGAGCGCGCTTAAAATCTTCACCAGCTCTTCATCCTCACGTTGCTTCATTCTAATTCGATCAAATACATTACTAGATATTCTAAGATTACAGCACTTGATGCTGTTCGGCTCCAACTCAAACTGCAATCTTAGATCTCTGAAACTCTCCACTAAATGCAGCTCCTTCACCATCATTAACGAGACATGCACTGCCTTCCTGCTTAAAGCGTCCGCCACTACGTTCGCCTTTCCCGGATGATAAAGAAGTTCGAAATCATAATCTTTCAAAAATTCTAACCAACGCCTCTGCCTCATGTTCAACTCCTTCTGATCAAATAAATACTTGAGGCTCTTGTGGTCACTGAAGACTTGGAATGTTGATCCGTATAGATAATGTCTCCAAATCTTCAGTGCAAAAACGACCGCTGCCAATTCCAGGTCGTGCGTTGGATAGCTGCGTTCGTGAACTTTCAACTGACGAGACGCGTACGCTACCGCTCGTCTCTCCTGCATAAGCACACAACCCAGCCCTTGATGAGACGCGTCACAGTATACTTCGAAGGGCTTGGACGTGTCCGGAATGATCAGTACTGGAGCGCTCGTCAACTTACTCTTCAACTCTTGGAAGCGCTCCTCACACACATCAGTCCATGCGAACGGCTGATCCTTTCTAGTCAATTGGGTAAGCGGAGCCACTATCTTGGCGAATCCCTCTATAAAGCGTCTGTAGTAGCCCGCAAGTCCAACAAAACTCCTCACTTCCGTGACCGAACGCGGGCTCTTCCAATCCAACACTGCTTTCACCTTAGATGGATCCACTGAAATACCTTCAGCCGAGACCACATGGCCCAAAAACTGTACCTCCTTCATCCAAAATTCACACTTGGACAGCTTTGCATACAACTCTTTCTCCCTCAACACGGTTAGTACTGCTCTCAAGTGTTCTTCATGCTCGGCATTGGTCTTGGAGTAGATGAGAATATCATCTATGAAAACGACCACAAACTTGTCTAGATAAGGTCTGAATATCCGATTCATGTAATCCATAAAAATGGCTGGTGCGTTCGTCACACCGAACGGCATCACTACGTATTCGTAGTGTCCATAACGAGACCTAAAAGCAGTCTTCTGGATGTCATCCTCCTTCACTCTAATATGATGATATCCAGACCGCAAGTCAATTTTTGAGAACACGGTGGCCCCATGCAATTGATCCAGCAGGTCGTCTATTCTTGGCAAGGGGTACTTGTTTTTGATGGTCAACTTATTCAATTGTCTGTAATCTATGCACAAACGAGAGCTGCCATCCTTCTTCTTCACCAAGAGTACAGGCGCTCCCCATGGTGATACGCTCGGCCTGATGAATTGTTTATCCATGAGTTCTTCAATCTGCTTCTTGAGTTCAACCAACTCTGCAGGCGCCATACGGTATGGTTGAACAGATATAGGGGTTGCCGTTGTCACCAAATCAATGGTGAATTCAACTTCCCGAGCAGGAGGCAACCCTGGTATTTCATCTGGAAAAACGTCCGAAAACTCCTCCACAATGGACGTTCGCTCTTTACTGCCAATAACGGACGTTCGTTCGTGCCTTAATCTTCCAAGATCTTGGTCTTCATGCGTCATGATTAAGAAGCAGCTCGCACCTCCCATTATATCCTCCTTTAACTGACCAAGCGTTACTGTTAACTCCTCTTCTTCATCATCCGAAAACACCAATTCCTTCTTACCACAATCTATGAGGATATGATTGGTAGCCAACCAATCCATTCCCAAAATCACCTCCAAACCTTGAAGAGGTAAGCAGATGAGATTGACTTTGTACTTACGGCCTTCCACTTCTATAGGACACCGGACGCACATAGTGGACGTCCTGATCTCTCCAGCCACTGGGGTTGACACCACCAGATCAAACTGCATTTCACTCAACTCTAATCCCAGTTTGCCAACGCACGCCTTCGAGATGAAGGAATGTGTTGCTCCCGAATCAAACAGCACGCAACAAGATCTACCATATACTAAACATGTACTGATGATGAGTGTACCTGAGCTAGCTGCCTCTGCACCAGTAATAGCATACACGCGTCCAGCTGCTTGGGCTCGTCCTCCTCTAGGCTGATTCCTGCCAGCGTTTGGTGGCCTCATCACTGCCCGTCCACCCATGTTACACTCATTTTCCAAGTGTCCGTTTCGCCCACAACGATTACAGTGCTTCACTCCCACCAGTTGAGGACAGGACGAACGGTAGTGTGGTCCTCCACACTGGAAACACGTAACATTCCCATACTGTCCAGCTCGTCCAGAAGGAACTAAAGCTTGAGAACCGCTCGTGTTAGATGGCTGAATTTGACGAGCGTACGGGGCTCTTCTTGGAGTAACATTGCCCCTGGAAACTATAGGTCCTCTACTCACTTGCTGTTGCTTCTTGTGCCTTTCCGCTTCTGCCATGTTCTTCTCTAAAACCTTGGCCCTTTCAACCATGGCAGGAAACGTCCTTATACATAAGCTGGAGATTAGTACCTTCAAGTCACTCCGCAGTCCGTTTTCAAACTTCCGGCACTGCCACTCTTCATTGGTAGCCATTGTGTTGAAACGAACCAAGTGTTTGAACTTGTTCGTATATTCAGAAATGGACATCCCGCCCTGAACCAATTGAAGAAATTCCACCTCTTTTGCAAACCGGACGCTATCCGGAAAATATTCTTCATAAAACTTACTCCTAAACACTTCCCAAGTGATAGGAGTTTGAGCGTCTGTCAAGAGAGCTTTCGCGCTCGTCCACCAGTGGTTTGCTACTCCAGTTAACAAGTACTCAGCGTACGCCAACCTGTTAACATCTGGGCAACGTTTGGCGTTGAAAATCCTCTCAATGTCTCCCAGCCATTGATCAGCCTCATCAGGGAGGCACTTCCCACTGAACTTAGCTGGGTGATGCTGAAGGAAACTCTCCAAACTCCACTCAGCAGTAGGTGGGGCAGCGTTTGAAGAGGACGCTCCAGGCGTACCTCTGGTGGCAGCAAGAATCTCCATCAGCTGCCTCTGTGTGGTTTCAGCATTGGCACGAGAAGCCTCTAAACTCTGCATGGCGCTCTGATTTTGCTGCATCAGAGTGGCGTTCTGCTCCATCAAAGTGACATTCTGTTGCTGCAGTCTATCAATCACTGATTCCAACAGCCTAGTGTTGTTGGACGCATCAGGTTCGCTTGGTTGAGGAGGAGGAGGGAGTCTAGGCGCCATTAGTTCTCTGGACCAGAGAAAAACGAACGTTAATAAAGTTCAAGAGTTAAAATCAATAACTCATTAAACACATAAAAGCACACAGCATAAACACAGTGCACTCACCACCTACAGCGTCCCTTAAAAGAACAAAACTGCTCTGATACCACTAATGTAACATCCCAAAATACAGTAATTACCATAAATTAGAATTAATTACAATTAACAGTAAACAGTAAACAGTCTTTACAACTAACAGAGTTCAAAAGCCGAACGGCTTGAATTGCAGCGTTTCAATAAACAAGTCAAAAACAGCGAACGCTAATAACGAACGGTTTTACAAAATATTTAACCGAACGTTCCTACAATTCTGAAAGACTAATAAAAGAAAACCTAACGAGCGCTCTAAGGCTCGGCCTTTACTTCAACTTCCACCAGATTTGCATCTTCCAAATTTTCTTCTTCTAGCATATCTTCAAGAGATGCACCACCATCTGCTCACATCCACAACGGATGATCATTGCAAGACAGGACGAACGTACATGGACAATTGACAACACAAGGAAAACGAAAGGGTAAGCTTATAATATTTAATTCACACGTTCAACATACACAATCAACATTTTGATGCACACGCACAACATACAATTTAACATAATGTAACATAGTAATTTATATGTATATTAGACGACCGTCCGGACTGTATGAACCGTGTAGCTATAGGCGTCCTTGCACCCGAGTGATGTAGTAACTGGGATACCCTCAACAGCTGCCACTCGAGGTTAGCTCTATCCAAAGTACCCCTAAGGAATAGAACCTCCTGCCATTCCCACACATGGCTACCCCCTTCTACGTGAAGATGAGTATCACGGAATATCAGGATGGACCAAGCCAGCATTAGCTAACCACAGTCATACTTTACCAATTCAATATTCAACATATATGAGACGTTCCTCCCTGGAACGCTCGTCCAAAATCCAACATCACAAATTCAGTTCTCATAGGGTTCACACCGTAATTTATCATATTCCAACCTCTTTTACATAATTAGATTTAAAAGTCAAAAATGACGAACGCTCAGTCCACCAAAGAATTAGGACGAACGTCCAAATGAAGTTACTGGATACTCAGGAAAAATATATATAACGAACGTAATTTCTGTTTGGCCAGTTAAATGAACTGACTCGACTTGAAGTGTACTGGTACTTAGAAAATAATTATGATAAAAACTTGGTCCAGATTTAATGCACAACGGAGGGTCAAGAACACTTGGAATTATCTTTGAAGAGAATTGCATATGAAAATTTTAATACCAGGAATTGAAAGGACGTGATGAAAAATGAATATTTAATACTTTGGAACGAACGCTATTTTATCAAATGATTATTCAATTAGTACGAACGCTTGGTCTGAGACCTTACGCAATTTAGAACGAACGCTCGTTATAAGACCGAGCGCCATTTATGACGAACGTTCGACATAGGGCCGAACGCTATTAAGGACGAACGTTCGACATGAGGCCGAACGCTATTAAGGACGAACGTTCGACATGAGGCCGAACGATATTTAGGACGAACGCTTCGGTTAAAGACCGAGCGTTACGTATTTATAAAGTTTCAAATATTTATATAACTGAGCTGAACCGAACGCTCAGACACCAAATTGGGGACGCTCGTTCTCGAGCGGAGTTCTTTCCAAATGAAAGGATTCCCTTCTAAGTTATTTTAAGGAAAACCGAACGGTCTAAGACCGTACAGTGACGAGCGTCATTTATCATAGGGAATGATATGAATTTCAGATTTTTCAACCTTAACAGAATTTTCCAGATTTCAAATTTATAAACTTTATAACTTTCATTTCTAGATTTAATTCACCTTAAACATCAGCATCATACAGATCTCATCATTTTAATCATTCCAACTATACAATAGCCATACACCTTTCATACGAATCAAATTCAACATGCATTTCAACCAACAGAAGACATATTCGAACAGCACAACAGGGTTCGCACATGCAGATCCAGAATAGCACATATATACGTATATAACATACAAACAACCCATATCATGCCTTCATATAATTCATACAAGTATAAATTAAACATATAAGCTTCCCTTACCCGGATTGCAGTGTACGCCCTAATAATATGTCTTCCACACGTTCAACTACAGCTCTTCTATACTCAACAGCCACTTAAGTTTCTTCCACTAAATCTAACCAAAGAAAGGTAGAAAATATCAACTGCTACCCTTGCATGCAACAGAATCTGGGTTCGCAAGAATATCCAGAACTAGGGTATGGATTGGAAACTTACCGTTCACAGAATCAAAAGGGGTTCGGATCAAAATGATGCTCACTGGTCCGTGGACGTTCCTACGGTCTTTGAAAATTGATCGGAATAGAGAGGAATGAGTAATAGTAGAGAGAAGATGAAGGTTCTTGGAGAGAAGTTGGAGAAGATGAAGAGTTTGCGTTCAGAGAAAAGAGATGAGTGGTGCAGGTGAGAGGAAGAGTTTTCAAAAATCTGGTTTTGTTAATCTCACATCCGTTCGAACGAGCGTGTCCCAAGCTGACACCTGCACACCAAACTCTGAATTGGAAGTTTCTCCCGTGACACGTGGCGTGTGTGCATGCAAGGCTAGGTGCGTTTTTAATGTTTTCAGAGAAATGATTTGGCTCAGCTTTCCGTGCACAGCAGAGATGAAAATCAGATTTTGGGAGTGGGTTTTAATGGTATGAACATTGATTGTGGTGCGTGTTAAGTGGTGAGGTGTCTGAATTATCTTTGCTTAATTATCCAGGGTTTCACACCTAGAATGTTATAGTGATTGATTTTTGAAAATGCAGTCATAATCGCAACGAGAGAAATCAAGAAGGTAAGAAATAATAAAATGTGCGAAGTGGAGGAGGTTGAAAAGCTGAAGCTCCGAGGATGTGGTGGAAGAAGAGCGAAGACGAGTAGCCAAAAGGAGGCGCGTGAGTCTTCTGGTGACGGCGTCAGGGAGCAGGTTGCGCTCAAGTGCAGACAGCATGAGCTTCACCGTTGCATCATAAGCAATCTGCATCATCCCATCCATGGAAGCAACAAGGGAACCGTCAGTGCAGAAGCAAGGATGGTAGCACCTACGGTTCCACAATTCTCTACAAGTCTTATCTTCTACTTGCCTGTATTATTCTTTTCTTTTTTTATATTATTATTATTATTATTATTATTATTATTATTATAATAATAATAATTATTATTATTATTTGTATCCTATTTTCATGATAATAAAAAATAAAAACAATTAAAAAAATATAATTATAAAATTACTAAAATTTGCATTAAAATTATAAAAATTAATAAAAAAACTCCGTTAAAAGTAAATTTTTATTTACTGTTATAATTACACAATAAAATAGCAGGTAGTGGCAGTAATTGTTATTATTATTATTATTATTTTATTTGCTATAGAAAGTGGGAGAATAAATGTCTTGATATTTATATTTTTAGCATGAAATTATCTTATCAAATGATATCATGGATTGTTTTTAGTTCATTATGTTATATAACTTCTTAATTATACAAATGATAAATGAGACAATGACATCATAGAAAATCATCCAATAACATCAACATAATTTAAAAGACCAACTCAAGAAATAAAATATATGATGTTTAAATTTAATTTTTATAGATTTGTGCCAACTCATTTAAGATATTTTTTTTTCAAAATTTTTACTTTTATACTAAAGTCTTACTCATAATTTATTAATATTTTATTAGGTTATTACATAAATATGTATTTTCAAGACAAAAAAAAAATCTTTTAACGTTATAATTCATAGTCTTATTTAAAATCTTGAATGTTGTTACCTCTTATGTTGCATGGTTCAATCCAGACCTTTAGCTCCCTCAATATAGATTTTCTAATAAATAGTCTTATTGTAACATTTGCTTGAAAAAATAATTTATTTGTATTCAATAATAATTTCCATTTTAATTCGAATATTCATCGTAATTATTTTCAATTTTTATTCTATCTTTCAATAATCAAAACTCAATTTAGGTTAAGTTGCAAAGATTTTATTCTAGCTAAAAAATTCTAACTGCATCTTATAAAATATAAACACTTAAATATATTTAAAAAAATTTAGAAAAAACAAAAGTTTAAAATTGTAAATTTAATTCTTAAATTTAAATAAATAAATCTAATTTATTAAATATATAAAAAAAAACACCTTGTAAATAATGATTTCACAAAAGTCACTACCATTATAATAAATTTTTAATAAAAAGGTTAAAAAAAATAAAGATAATCATTTTAAGTCGTTACTTCTAAAGATAACTTATCAATTTTCGTAATTTAATAAAAAAAATCCAAATAGTTAAATTCTAAAAGTAATTGCATTAGTTCGATGCAAAACCTATAAGGTTATCGGTTCTAGGAACTATCACACATGTTGCCCAGTCAATTAAATACGCATTACTTATTATTGTAGTATATGAATTTTAGGTTTTTGTTAATTTATTTCTCTAATTTCTTTGATTTAGTTTTACTATTTTAAAGGATATAAATGTTGGCTTAATTTTAGTTAAAAGTTGTGATTGATATCAATAAGTATAAAAGGTGTTAATGTGATATAATAATTTGATCTCAGAATGAATTTCTTCATCAATCTTTATTTCTGAAAATACTCTTACCATTATTTAATCATTAACTATTCATCCTAAAAGAGAAAACAATTCATAAGAATATAAATTTCCAGTAAAAATACTTCTGCAAATTTTTTATATGTTTTAAAAAGTAAATTTTAGAAAAAGAAGGATTTGGGGAGACTGTGATTTGAGGGTGAAAGAAGTACTTCTTCTGATTCCCAAGCAAATTACACAATAAAGGACAATATAATTAATGATTACGGACCTAAAGGCTGTACAACTTGGGAAAATCTCATTGTCCTTTTTCCTTGTATGCTCCCCATAGTTGTCAACCTCATCTTCATCAAATCACTATATGTTCCATATTAGTTGTCGTGGTATGTGATCTTCTTAATTAGCTCTTAAAGTTCAATTGTTCATGAAAAATTATCACATAACACTTGGGAAGAGCACATGCAGACTAGCTATGTCCCCAGAAACTTCAACTTCTTCGACTTAATTGTAACTCGGATGAGTATGGGTGCCTATCTTCGTCATCCATTATTTCTATCTCTGACTTTGTTTTGAACGCAACTCTATCTCTCACTTCCTTCTTCTCATGTTCATTACCATCTTCTCCTATTATGACACAACCAAACATTAGGAAGCTTCTACGGCTATATATATATATATATATATATATATATATATATATATATATATATATATATATATATATATATATATATATATATATATATATATAATGACACATAAATAACTCCTCTTTAATATAATCATGAGAACCAGTTTATGGAAAAGTAACAACGTGTCTCTAAAAACACAATGGTAGGTGTATAGTATGAAATATTAACCGAGCGGTTACAAACAACCAACCGGATATTTAGGTAATCTGTTTATATCTTATTCTGTTTATATTTTATTGGGCTTATATCAGCTCAAGATCCATGAGATAAATTATAAATACAAAGCCAGGGCCAAAAGTCAGGTACGTTCCACTTACGCATCATTCACTTTACGCTATTCTCAAATACTCAATAGTGATAATCATTCACTAAATATTCAACTAAGAGCCGAGGCTCTTCAAATCACACGCCTAACTTGGGCGTCGGAGTACCTTTTGCAGGTACATCCTCCCTCGTCAAGAAGGAGACCGATCGGTTTGCACCAACACCGATCGGCCAACAGTAGGAGTTTGGAAGCGAGCGAGCGGCCCAGACACGTCAGCAGGTTAGTCTCTCGGTCCCAAAAATATCTACCGAAACATTTTGGCGCCCACCATGGGGCCGAGCGTCAAACCCAATGATGACCACGAGGAGCATGGAGGAACAACAAAGCACCAGAAAGATTATTAGAAACCACAAGAAACCAAGACGAGCGTGAATCATCATCTCTACAGTAGATGAATCATCATCTCTACGTGAGACGTCGTCAACAAGATAAGTATTTTTTGAAATATGAATATTTCATAAAATATCTAATTGATAATAGATATTATAACAACTATTTTTATGTTAAATATATAGTATAATCCATAATATATTATATGATATATGATATATAATATAGTACATAACTATAAATATAGTTATCTAATTATTATAACCGAAACATTTTCTGGCATGATTCAAATAGTCAAATAAATTATTGTGTTAGAGATAACTATCAACAACAATATTATAAAATCTCGAAACGGTTTTGATACCTTGTTTATTATCTATGTTATTTATTCGGTGCAATTCATAATATCTGGTAACCGAATCATTTATTATACGGTTATATACCATAATATATATCATCATGAGAATTTCAACAATGAACATCTTGAACAAATATATATCGAAATCCACGCCATCAACTATGCAAGTGCGGACTAAGATCTAGTCATAAACGAACTTCATGCTTAAAGTATCATGGAATTCAATTAACGAAGGGGAAGTCTCCTATTGCAAACACTGATTGCCAATTTTGTCAGCAAAGTTCATAATTAACGATCAAGTCCAAGACCGAGCGGTAAATCCCCCTCGAGAAAGAGGTAAAACCCTCTCAAAGTCGAACGGTAAAGCCCGTTCCCTAGGAAGCACTCCTAGGTCGAAGACCGAGCGGTAAATCCACCTCGGGAGAGAGGTAAAGCCCTCTCGACGACGAACGGTAAATCCCGTTCACTAGCAAACACTCCTAGCTCAAAGCAGAGGTAAAACCCTCTCAAAGTCGAACGGTAAAGCCCGTTCCCTAGGAAGCACTCCTAGGTCGAAGACCGAGCGGTAAATCCCCCTCGGGAGAGAGGTAAAGCCCTCTCGACGACGAACGGTAAATCCCGTTCACTAGGAAACACTCCTGCTCAAAGCAGAGGTAAAACCCTCTCAAAGTCGAACGGTAAAGCCCGTTCCCTAGGAACCACTCCTAGGTCGAAGACCGAGCGGTAAATCCACCTCGGAAGAGAGGTAAAGCCCTCTCGACGACGAACGGTAAATCCCGTTCACTAGGAAACACTCCTAGCTCAAAGCAGAGGTAAAACCCTCTCAAAGTCGAACGGTAAAGCCCGTTCCCTAGGAAGCACTCCTAGGTCGAAGACCGAGCGGTAAATCCACCTCGGAAGAGAGGTAAAGCCCTCTCGACGACGAACGGTAAATCCCGTTCACTAGGAAACACTCCTAGCTCAAAGCAGAGGTAAAACCCTCTCGACAAATGTCGAAGACCGAGAGGTAAATTCCTCTCGGTTCCGCCAGAAGGACGAGCGGTAAATCCCGCTCGGTTTATGTCGAAGGTCGAGAGGTAAAACCCTCTCGACAAATGTCGAAGACCGAGAAGTAAATTCCTCTCGGTTCCTGTAGAAGGCCGAGCAGTCAATCCCGCTCGGTTCATGTCGAAGGTCGAGAGGTAAAACCCTCTCGACAAATGTCGAAGACCGAGAGGTAAATTCCTCTCGGTTCCGCCAGAAGGACGAGCGGTAAATCCCGCTCGGTTTATGTCGAAGATCGAGAGGTAAAACCCTCTCGACAAATGTCGAAGACCGAGAAGTAAATTCCTCTCGGTTCCTGTAGAAGGCCGAGCAGTCCATCCCGCTCGGTTCATGTCGAAGGTCGAGAGGTAAAACCCTCTCGACAAATGTCGAAGACCGAGAGGTAAATTCCTCTCGGTTCCTGTAGAAGGCCGAGCAGTCCATCCCGCTCGGTTCATGTCGAAGGTCGAGAGGTAAAACCCTCTCGACAAATGTCGAAGACCGAGAAGTAAATTCCTCTCGGTTCCTGTAGAAGGCCGAGCAGTCCATCCCGCTCGGTTCATGTCGAAGGTCGAGAGGTAAAACCCTCTCAACAAATGTCGAAGACCGAGAAGTAAATTCCTCTCGGTTCCTATTGAAGGCCGAGCGGTCAATCCCGCTCAGTTCATGTCGAAGGTCGAGAGGTAAAACCCTCTCGACAAATGTCGAAGACCGAGAGGTAAATTCCTCTCGGTTCCGCCAGAAGGCCGAGCAGTCAATCCCGCTCGGTTCATGTCGAAAATCGAGAGGTCAAACCCTCTCGACAAATGTCCAAGACCGAGAGGTAAATTCCTCTTGGTTCCTGTTGAAGGACGAGCAGTAAATCCCGCTCGGTTAATGTTGAAGGTCGAGCGGTAAAACGCTTTCAATTCCGCAAACGCAGCCTCCCTCAAACTCATCAGTCCTATAGTTAACCACGGCTAAAGCTGAACGCTTAACTCGGACTTGGGGGGCATAATGTATAGTATGAAATATTAACCGAGCGGTTACAAACAACCAACCGGATATTAGGTAATCTATTTATATCTTATTTTGTTTATATTTTATTGGGCTTATATCAGCTCAAGATCCATGAGATAAATTATAAATACAAAGCCAGGGCCAAAAGCCAGGTACGTTCCACTTACGCATCATTCACTTTACGCTATTCTCAAATACTCAATAGTGATAATCATTCACTAAATATTCAACTAAGAGCCGAGGCTCTTCAAATCACACGCCTAACTTGGGCGTCGGAGTACCTTTTGCAGGTACATCCTCCCTCGTCAAGAAGGAGACCGATCGGTTTGCACCAACACCGATCGGCCAACAGTAGGAGTTTGGAAGCGAGCGAGCGGCCCAGACACGTCAGCAGGTTAGTCTCTCGGTCCCAAAAATATCTACCGAAACAGTAGGTATCCATTAATGTCATTTAAAAATGTAAGAAAACATACACTGAGTGTGGGGCATGCCTCGTAAGACTTTTAAAGTATGAATTTAATTGCTAAAATATAAAAAAATGATCGCATATAAAATTAAAATGACTTTTTAAAGGATATATAGCTCATCAATTATAAGTAATCAGAATACAACTTCCACCAATTTTAATAATATGCAGTTAATTGCTTTGCTATATAGGAAAAACAAAAAAGGAGAGCTGATAATTTAAAGTAATTTGAGCTAACAAAATATATATTTTAATTATTTCCAATAGTGTTAAGTTTTTTTTTTGTTTTAATTAGTTTGTAACCTGTTAAAGTTTTAATTGGCTATTGAGTGTCGTGGTTAGACCAACCCCTTCACAGAGGTGAGAACTACGTCAAAAGTGATGGTGCTTTGAGGTTCCTTCGAACCACTAGTTTTTTGTTATCTTAATAGATATGTTTGATTGCTCTCTTATATTGTAATAGAAAGTTGGTTTTGAAATAATCTAAAATATCTATACAATCTTTATTGTAAACAAAGAATAAATAAATGGTCGTAAACACTCAAGTCTTCCATTGCTACTTTCATTGCTTTATTGACACATGTTACAAATGTCATATCCACTTCAATACTCCTATTTTGTAGATTGTCATGTATAGTATTACTTTATTAACTATAATCCTCGATGTATTGAAAATGTTGGTAATTCTTTCGTTTTCTAAAATAGAAAGACCCTTGATGCATTCCATTATTCCTCTTTAATTATAACTAATTAATTATAACAATACTTATTGACTTGTGAATTTATAACATATATTCTTTCATACTTTATATATTCTTTCTTACTAAAACAATTTGAAATTTGTCATAAACCAATTCTAGAGTAGTAAGTATCACAAAGTTATATATTATAAATGGAGTGTATGATAATTCTCCTAACATTACTTTATTATAATAAAAAAAACATGAAATTTAAATTTACTCTATGTATGAAGAAGATACTTATTTTAAGAAAATATTAAGACACCCTAAAATATATATAAAAAGCTTATAGAAAATTGTCTTTTTATAAAATTTTAAAGTCCCTCATATACACTGTGCAATGACCTCACCCGAATTTCTCTATAATAAAATAAAATATAATATAATAATAACATTGTAAAAAAAAAAGTCATGATATCTTCAAGTTTTAATTCAACGTCGTTTTATTTTAATCATTTCTTTTGCCAAATCAAGAAACTCATAGTCTAGACTCCAGCATTGTATTTAATGTAATAACTTGGATACAAAATACCTAACTCAAAATTCAAAATTCTAAGTATTAGAATTATTAAAACTATAATTGCAATATATGAAACAAAATAATTGAAGGAAAACGATTCATAATTTTTGAAGACATCATCATAATCCCCAAAATTGGCAAAAGGTGAGGAAGTTCATAGGTATCTTCCGCTGACTTCCATTTCGGGACAGATCAACAAATTCGAAGACTATATATAAGTGTTTGGTTAGCAATTAAATAAAAGTTTATGTTAAAGTTGGCTCACGCTTAAAATACCAATTTTCAAAACAAGAATCTATTTGAGCCACTCATCTTTTTACGAGTGCTTCTCTTTACACCTCACTCATTTCGTCCTGCACCACCCATTTCGTCCTGCATCTCTCATTAGACTTATTTGTCCTTCATCTATTAAACTGTGTATATAAACATTGTATACACCTCCTTGACTGATCATTTCTTCACTATTAAGTTGTTCTTTGTAAAAGTTTGTCTTCTAAAATGCCATGGTGATACATTATTGTGATCTAAATGTTAGTAATAGCCATGTGGTGTGGTTTGTGAAGGAGAAAGACAAGAAAAGATGGTGAAAGATTGTAAATACCCTTAACCGGTGTTGGAACTGCGGTTAAGGGAATATCGGTGTTCGAACGCCGGTTAGATTTTGCCGTACTTCAAAATTCGACCAGCCTAAACCGAATTTCGAAATTCGGTTAATGTTTGACGCACTTCAAATTACGCTGTTATTTTTAGCGTACTTCAAATTGCGCTGGTATGTTTTTCTGTTATTTTTGTAATGTTTTATTTAGTTTTAGTTAATTTTGTTTTTTGATATATATTATGTTGTTCTTTTTATTTGTTTAATATTTTTATGTTTTTTATTTGTTTAATGCTTTTATATTTTTTATTTGTTTATTTGAATTGTAATATTTATTTGTTAATCAATATGTTTTTATTTTTATTTTTTTTTTTTGAAAATTTAACAAAGAAATATAAATTTTGAAATAAACAAAAAATATTTAAAAAATTTCAAAATACGAAACAAATTAAAAATATTCAAATTAAAAAATATCAAATATTAATAAAATTACTAATTAAAAAAATTAAGAAACAAAATAAAAAGTATAAAATTCATAAATAAATACATAATAAATAATATTTAAAGAATTTTAAATTATAAAAAAAACACAACAAATAATTAAATAATAATTCATATTAAAATAAATAAAATATATCAATAAATAAATAGAGATTAAAAAACAAACAAATATAAATTTTGAAATAAACAAAAAATATTTGAAAAAAGTTACAAAATACGAAACAAATAAATAAAATTTCAAATTAAAAAATATCATATATTAAAAAATTACAAATTAATAAAATATTAAGAAATAAATTCAAAAGTATAAAAAAACCACAATTCGAAATGTGATAACACTAGACCGGTGTTGAAATTGCGGCGACATCTAAAGCACATAGTAGAGTAAAATAAAAATCAATTCTAGTGAAAAAGAATATAAAAAACACTTAGAGACAAAAATGAGATGCGTAGGGGTGTAGAAGTGTAGGACTTTTGTGTCTAATGGTCAAATATTCATCTCACAAGATTAAAAATAGAAATTAAATAAAAGTTGGAGGTGGAGAATGACATATGTATGGAAATTAAATAAAAGTTGGGGGTGGAGAATGACATATGTGAGGTGGAGGAAGAATCTCTCATTATTATTGGTACATCACTCTCATGGACTATTGTTTTTAGGAAAATGATACTTGAACAACCATTTTTGACAACATTTAGACACGCGCACACGTGTCAAAATCTGAGTGGTGCAGTTGGAAAAATTAAACGAAAATGGACCACTCAGATTTTGACACGTGTGCGCGTGTCTAAATGTTGTCAAAAATGGTTGTTCAAGTGTCATTTTCCTTGTTTTTAGAGTGTTTCATCTTACACCTCCAACACATCATTCTGCACTTTCAAAAATTTCATTTTTAACCTTCTCACATCTGCACCTCTAACTTTTCTAAAAATTTTATTTTTTAATAAATATATTTTTATTTTCTTCTCTCTTATTAAAGACACTTTAATAAATACCGGAGAAGACGAACACGATGTCAAGCCAAAGAAAAAGCCAAGCAGGAGAAGATTGTGGTGCGGGGTAGGGTTGGGGTAAATTTTGATGAAGACGGGAAAAAGGTTTTAGGATTTGAAAGTATGTGAAATTATAATAGATGGAATGAACGAAGGCGCGGGGTAGGGGATATGGGTCGTAACTATTATAAAATAAAAAAAAATATATATTTTAGGAGTGGTTTTTATTCAGAACCGTCGAAAAGTTTAAAAAAATAATAAAAAAAAATATCTGCGGTATTACACATTAACCGCCGGAAATTATTTTGGGTTTCTAAAACCGCTGGAAAATAATCCCTCCTAAAATTAATTATTTTTGTAGTGATTTAACATATTTAAATATATTAAATGTGATTTTAAATATTACTTTTACTTTTATTATTATTTTTATTATTTTTATTTTTAGTAATTTTAATAAAACTATTATAAAAATATATATTATATTTTAATAATTATTAAAATATAAAAATATAATAAATAATATTATAATTTTCAATTAAATGAAATATTTATTAAATTATAAATAAAAAAACTGTTAGCATATTTAAATTTTTTGTTTCTATTTAAAATTTAATAATTGTTTAATTTATTTTAATATTTTAATATACTTTAATATATATTAATACATGAAATCAAATTTTATATTATTATTATTATTTCATTTTTTTATTTTTTATTTTTATTTTTATTATTATTTTTATTATTTTATTTTTATTCTTTTTAATATAACTATTATTATAATATAAATCATATTTTAATAATTATTAAAATATAGGCTTAATTACCTACTTAGTCCCCATGTTCGGAGGTAATTTGCTGTTTAGTACCCGGTTTTAAAAATGTAGGCATTTGATACCTATGTTTTGAAATTTGTATCAATTGAATCCTACCCACTTAACGCCGTTATAAATCTAACGTTTTTCTGACTGTGTATGTGATTTGTGGACGAGCGTTTGTGGACGAGCGACGAGGACGCTCGTCCAGCGAAGAGGACGCTCGTCCAGCGAGGCAGAAGAGGACGCTCGTCCAGCGAAGCGAACGCCCAGTCAGGCAGAAGAGGACGCTCGTCCAGCGAAGCGAACGCCCAATCAGGCAGAAGAGGACGCTCGTCCAACGAAGCGAACGCTCGTCCATAACCGCTCGTCCACAAATCACATACACAGTCAGAAAAAACGTTAGATTTATAACGGCGTTAAGTGGGTAGGATTCAATTGATACAAATTTCAAAACATAGGTATCAAATGCCTACATTTTTAAAACCGGGTACTAAACAGCAAATTACCTCTGAACATGGGGACTAAGTAGGTAATTAAGCCTAAAATATAAAATTATATTAAATAATTTTTAAATTTTAAATTAAATTATATTATTATTAAGGTGGTATAGAGTGATTTTAATAAGAAAGAAAAAAATAAAAAAAATATTTATTAAAGTGCTTTTAATAAGAAAGAGAAAAAAATAAAAATATATTTATTAAAACATAAAATTTTTAGAAAAGTTGAAAGTGTATATAATTAAAAATGAAGTTTTTGAAAATACATAATGAAACGTGAGAGGTATAGGACGAAACACTCTTGTTTCTAGGAAGCGTCGTGGATATTACCTCGAACTCATATCACAACCTTAAACTAATGTTAGAAACACTTTTCATAATAATTTCTTATATATGCAATGTGATTTTATAGTTTACAGTCAAACATGTAGAAATATTGCGGAGGTAAATAATCTTCCTTCTGTCATTTCAAACGCTACTTATCTTCTGCCTTAACCTTTTAAAATTATTTTAATTTAGTATAAACAATTATGGTTAACGCTACCAGAACATGCTAGCATCTGGAACACATTCACAGAAATTGCAAAAAGACTAATCACTAGTGCTATTTTAAGTAATAATATTTTAAAAAGTACTTTGACTTAAATCCACCAAGTTAACAATTTTTTTAATAATTTTTTAATAAATTGTGTTATTATTCTATTCGTCCGTTGTAACATCCCAAAATACAGTAATTACCATAATTGAGAATTAATTACAATTAACAGTAACATAAATAGTCTTTGCATTAAACTCAGCGTTTAAAAGCCTAACGGCATCAGTACAAAAGAACGTACGTTCAAAATAGAAATCAGAGATAAACAGGACGAACGGTTTTACAAAACATTTAACCGTACGTACAACTATTTCTACCATTTACAGCACAAATCTAATGAGCGCTCTAAGGCTCGGCCTTGACTTCCACCTCAACCAGATTTGCGTCATCCAAATTTTCTTCTTCTAGTATCTCTTCAAGAGATGCACCACCATCTGCTCACATCCACAACGGATGATCATTGCAAGACAGGACGAACGTACATGGACAATTGACAACACAAGGAAAACGAAAAGGGTAAGCTTATAATATTTAATTCATACATCCAACATACACATTAAACATTTCAATGCACACGCACAACATACGATTTAACACAATTCATTATAGTAATTTATAAGTATAATATACGACCGTCCGGACTGTATGAACCGTGTAGCTACAGGCGTCCTTGCACCCGAGTGATGTAGTAACTGGGATACCCTCAACAGCTGCCACTCGAGGTTAATCCTTCGCCCCTGCTAAGTGAGGGATACGAAAGACCTCCTGCCATTCCCACACATGACTACTCCCTTCTACGTGAAGATGAGCATCACGGAATATCAGGATGGACCAAGCCAGCATTAGCTATCCATAGTCATACTTTACCAATTCAATCTTTCAATATACATATATATGAGACGTTCCTCCCTGGAACGCTCGTCCAAAATCCAACATCATAAATTCAGTTCTCATAGTGTTCACACTTTAACTTATCATATTCTATCATCTTTTACATCATTAGGTTCAGGAGTCAAAAATAACGAACGCTCAATCCATTGAAGAAGTAGGACGAACGTCCAAATAAAATTACTGGATACTCAGGGAAATATACAACAAACATAATTTTCTATTTGGCCAGTTAGATGAACTGACTCGACTTGAAGTGTACTGGTACTTAGAAAATATTGGTGATAAAAATATGAACCAGATTTAATACACAATGGATTGTCAAGAATACTTAGAATCATATTTGAAGATGGTTGCATAATGAAAACTAAGGCCAGAGATTTAACGGACGTACGGAGAATGAATATCTAATACTTTAGAACGAACGCTATTTTATCAAATAATTATTCAATTAGTACGAACGCGAGGTATGAGACCAAGCGAGATTTTAGAATGGACGCTCGTGATAAGACCGAGCGCATTATTAAGAACGGACGCTCGACATAAGGCCGAACGCTATGAATGGCGAATCGTTCGACATAAGGCCGAACGCTATAAATGACGAACGCTCGACATAAAGACGAACGCTATCAACGACGAACGTTCAACATAAGGCCGAACGTTATTATGAACGAACGTTCGACATAAGGCCGAACGTTCTCATTTCAGCATTGTTTAATTTAAGGCGTACGACAACTCTACGTTGAGCCGAACACTCAAACATAGTAACTCAATAAGGACGCTCGTTCTCACACCGAATTCTTCCCAAATGAAAGAATTCAATTCTAAGCCTTTGCAGGAAAACCGAACGGTATAAGACCGTACGGTGACGAGCGTTAATTATCATAGGGACTTTCTCAGATACAGATTTTTCAACCTTAACAGGATTCCAGATTTTTCCAACTTATCTTAACTCAATATTTCTCATATAATTCATACTTTGTAATTTTAAATCAACACAATTTCCAGACTTTATACAATTCTCATTAATCATTCACATTCATACATATCAAATATACTCATACATCACAGCCAACACATATTCCATGCATCCAGTTCAATCAACGTTCATTCATACATGCTAAAATTAACATATTTATCATACATACAGTTCATATCATACGTTCATGATTCATACAAGTATAAATTAAATTTATAAGCTTCCCTTACCTGGATAGCAGTGTACGCTCTAAAATATGATTTCCACACGTTCAACTACAGTTCTTCTATACGCAACAGCCCCTTAAGTTCCTTCCACTCAATCTAACCACTTGATCTAAACACCCACAACCAGAATTTATTCAGATACAGTCCATGCATAAACCGAGAGCATGGTTTCGCATGAAACCCTAATGGACAGCTACTAAAGAGAGGAACTTACCAGTTGGATTCCAGTTCTGTTCGGTCCAAAAGGAAGACCACAGTTGGATGAATGTTCCTACGGTGCTGAAAACGGGTTTGGAGAAGTAACGTAAGATTAACAGTAGAGAGAAGTTGGAAGCTTTAGAGAGAAGATGGAGAAAATGGAGGTTTGGGTTCAGAGGAAGACGAAGAGTGCGTGGTGCAGGTGAGAGGGTTTTCTGAAAATCCAGTTTTGTTTGATAAAATAATGTTCGTTTGAACGAACGTTTCCCAAGCTGACACCTGCACACCAACCTCTGAATTGGAAACTTCCAACGTGACACGTGGTGCTCCTGCATGCAGCGCTTGGTGCGTTTTTAATGCACTGAGTGTGTGACATGGTGCGTTTGTCAGTGTACAGCAGAGATGAAATCAGAATTGGGAGTGAGTTTAGAGGTAATGATTATTGGTTGTGGTGCGTGCTAAGTGTGGGGGTGTCAGAATTAATTCATGCTAATTATTAAGGGTCTCACATTCTCCCTAACTACAAAAATTTTCGTCCTCAAAAATTTAGAACTTACCCGTGAATAAGTGTGGATACAAGTCCTTCATGGCGCTCTCCACTTCCCACGTTGAATCACCAGTCTTGGCATCCCACACTACCTTCACTAAACGAACGTCTTTTCTCTTGTGTAGCTTGGTGCGAACGTCTTCAATGCGGACTGGTTGCAACTCCAGCGTTCGGTTCGATTGTAGTTGAATGTCTTCCAGTTCTAAGACATGAGAGGGATTAGCTATGTACTTTCTGAGTTGGGATACGTGGAAAACAGGATGAAGATTTGCTAGTTGAGGGGGCAACGCGAGTTCATAAGCTACTGGTCCAATCTTCTTCAAAATCTGGTACGGCCCTATGAACTTGGGAGACAGCTTCTTTGGGCGAACGACTCTCCCTACTCCAGTGATAGGATTTAGTCTCAAAAACACGTGGTCTCCTGCAGCGAACTCCAATGGTCTTCTTCTTCTATCTGCATAGGACTTCTGCCTGCTCAGGGACGTCTTCAACCTTTCCTGGATCAATTTAACTTTCTCGGTCGTTTGCTGGATGAGTTCAGGTCCAGTCAGCACGTTCTCTCCCTCTTGGAACCAGCAAAGTGGCGTTCGGCATTTCCTCCCATAGAGAGCTTCAAACGGCGCCATCCCAATGCTAGACTGGAAACTATTGTTGTACGCGAACTCCACCAGTGGCAAAACCTCATCCCACGCGCCTAAGTGGTCTAGGACGCACGTCCTCAGTAAATCTTCTAGCGTCTGAATGGTACGTTCGGATTGTCCGTCAGTTTGCGGATGATATGCTGAACTCATCTGCAGTTTGCTTCCCAACTCACCTTGTAACGATTGCCAAAACCGAGATGTGAATCTCGTGTCTCGGTCAGAAATTATGCTTGAAGGCACTCCATGAAGACGAACGATCTCCTTGATGTACAACTTAGCCAAATTTGTCATTGACATCTTCAAGTTCACGGCTAAGAAGTGGGCGCTCTTAGTTAATCTATCCACGATCACCCAGATTGAATCATGATTCCTGACCGTGCGTGGTAGATGAGTCACAAAGTCCATGGAGATGCTGTCCCACTTCCATTCAGGAATCTCCAATTGTTGAAGCAACCCTCCTGGTCGTTGGTGTTCGGCCTTAGCGCGTTGACAAGTTAAACAGGATGCCACAAAACGAGCGACATCACTCTTCATTCCAGGCCACCAGAACGAACGCCTAAGATCTTGGTACATCTTAGTCATACCGGGATGTATGCTAAGACGACTATGATGTGCCTCTTCTAAAATAATCCGCTTCAGTTCTCCATCATTAGGAATGCACGTTCTACCAAGGTAACGTAGCATACCGTCCGTCCCAGCATTGAATTCCTTAGCTTTATCTGAACCGAGCGCGCTAAAGATCTTCACCAACTCTTCATCCTCACGTTGCTTCATCCAGATACGGTCAAATACGTTGCTTGATATCCTAAGGTTGCAGCACTTGATGCTATTCGGTTCCAACTCAAACTGCAACCTTAGATCTCTGAAACTTTCCACTAAGTGCAGCTCCTTCACCATCATTAATGAGACATGCACTGCCTTCCTGCTTAGGGCGTCCGCCACTACATTGGCCTTCCCGGGATGATAGAGCAACTCAAATTCGTAATCCTTCAAAAATTCTAACCAACGCCTCTGCCTCATGTTCAGCTCCTTTTGATCAAATAGATACTTGAGGCTCTTGTGATCACTGAAGACTTGGAATGTAGACCCGTACAAGTAGTGCCTCCAAATCTTCAGTGCGAAAACGACCGCTGCCAATTCCAGGTCGTGCGTTGGATAATTTCTCTCGTGAACCTTCAGTTGGCGAGACGCGTACGCTACCGCTCGTCTCTCTTGCATAAGCACACAGCCAAGCCCTTGATGAGATGCGTCACAGTATACTTCAAAGGGCTTGGACGTGTCTGGAATGATTAATACCGGAGCGCTCGTTAATTTCACTTTCAGCTCCTGAAAACGCTCCTCACACAGATCAGTCCAGGCGAACGGTTGATCCTTCCTAGTCAACTGAGTTAGCGGGGCTACTATCTTAGCAAATCCTTCAATAAAACGCCTATAGTAGCCCGCGAGTCCCACAAAGCTACGAACCTCAGTGACCGTACTCGAACTCTTCCAATCCAACACCGCTCGCACTTTAGCTGGATCTACTGAGATACCTCCAGCCGACACCACATGTCCCAAAAACTGCACCTCCTTCATCCAGAATTCGCACTTGGACAGCTTTGCATATAATTCCTTCTCACGTAATACTCCAAGTACAAATCTAAGATGTTCCTCATGCTCGTCTTCTGTCTTGGAATAGACGAGAATATCATCTATGAAGACGACTACAAACTTATCCAAATAAGGCCTGAAGATGCGATTCATATACTCCATGAACACGGCTGGAGCGTTCGTCACTCCAAATGGCATCACCACGTATTCATAATGCCCATACCGCGACCTGAACGCTGTCTTATGAATATCATCCTCCTTAACTCTGATTTGATGATATCCGGATCTCAAATCAATCTTTGAAAATACTACAGCCCCATGCAGTTGATCTAGCAAGTCATCTATCCTCGGCAATGGGTATTTGTTCTTGATGGTCAGCTTATTTAACTGCCTGTAATCTATGCACAACCGAGAGCTGCCATCCTTCTTCTTCACTAATAGTACAGGCGCTCCCCATGGTGACACGCTCGGTCTAATAAACTGCTTGTCCAAGAGTTCTTCAATTTGTTTCTTCAATTCGGCCAACTCTGCAGGCGCCATTCGGTACGGTTGAACCGAGATAGGTGCTGCTGTCGTCACCAAATCTATGGTGAATTCAACTTCCCGAACAGGAGGCAGTCCAGGGATCTCTTCCGGAAAGACGTCTGGAAACTCGTCCACGACCGTTCGTTCAATACCGCCCTCCCTGGACGTTCGTTCTTTTCCTAATTCTCCGAACTCCTGATATTCCTGTGTCATGATCAGGAAACAGCTTGCTCCTTCCATTATATCCTCCTTTAATTGACCGAGCGTTACTGAAAATTCTTCTTCTTCTTCATCCGGAAACACCAACTCTTTTTTCCCACAATCTATGAGGATGTGATTGGTAGACAACCAATCCATTCCTAGAATCACCTCCAACCCTTGAAGAGGTAGGCAGATGAGATTAACTTTGTACTTACGCCCTTCCAATTCTATAGGACACCGGACGCACATAGTGGACGTCCTAACCTCTCCAGCCGCTGGTGTTGACACCACCAGATCGAACGGCATCTCACTCACTTCTAATCCCAGCTTGCAAACGCACGCCTTCGAGATGAAGGAATGCGTTGCTCCCGAATCAAATAACACGCAGCAAGATGTACCAAACACAAGGCATGTGCTAATGATCAGTGTACCTGAGTTGGCTGCCTCTGCACCAGTAATAGCGTACACACGTCCAGCTGCTTGAGCTCGTCCTCCTCTAGGCTGATTTCTGCCAGCATTTGGTGGCCTCATCACTGCCCGTCCACCCATGTTACAGTCATTTTCCAAGTGTCCGTTTCGCCCACAACGATTACAGTGCTTCACTCCCACCAATTGAGGACAGGACGAACGGTAGTGTGGTCCTCCACACTGGAAACACGTAACATTTCCATACTGACCAGCTCGTCCAGCAGGAACTAAAGCTTGAGAACCGCTCGCATTAGATGGCTGGTTTGGACGAGCGTACGGGGCTCTTCTTGGAGTAACATTGCCCCTGGAAACTATAGTCCCTCTACTCACTTGCTGTTGCTTCTTGTGCCTTTCCGCTTCTGCCATGTTCTTCTCTAAAACCTTGGCCCTTTCCACCATGGCCGGAAACGTCCGTATACACAAACTGGAGATCAAAACCTTCAAGTCACTCCGCAGTCCGTTTTCAAACTTACGGCACTGCCATTCTTCGTTTGTGGCCATCGTGTTGAAACGAACCAAGTGTTTGAACTTGTTCGTATATTCAGAAATAGACATCCCGCCTTGGACCAGTTGAAGAAACTCCACCTCTTTTGCAAACCGGACGCTATCAGGAAAATATTCTTCATAGAATTTACTCCTAAACACTTCCCAAGTAATAGGAGTTTGAGCGTCTGTCAAGAGAGCTTTCACGCTCGTCCACCAGTGGTTCGCCTCACCAGTCAACAAATACTCAGCGTACGCCAACCTGTTCACATCTGGGCAGCGTTTGGCGTTGAAAATTCTCTCAATATCTCCCAGCCACTGATCAGCCTCATCAGGGAGGCACTTCCCACTGAACTTAGCTGGGTGATGCTGCAGGAAGCTCTCCAAACTCCACTCGGCAGCAGGTTGAGCAGCGTTTGAAGAAGATGCTCCAGGCGCACCTCTAGTTGCAGCCAAGATTTCCATCAACTGCCTTTGCGTGTTTTCAGAATTGACACGCGAGGCCTCCAAACCTTGCATAGCAGCTTGGTTTTGCTGCATCAGGGTGGCGTTTTGCTCCAGCAACGTGGTGTTCTGTTGATGCAGTCGTTCAACTACGGTTTCCAACAACCTAGTGTTGCTGGACGTATCGGACTCATTCGGTTGGGGAGGAGGAGGAAGTCTAGGCGCCATTAGTTCTCTGGATCAGAGAAAAACGAGCGTTAGTAAAGTTCGAGAGTTAAAACAATAACTCATTAACACATAATAAGCACACAGCAAAAACGTAGTGCACTCATAGCCTACAGTGTTCCTTAAAAGAACAAAACTGCTCTGATACCACTAATGTAACATCCCAAAATACAGTAATTACCATAATTGAGAATTAATTACAATTAACAGTAACATAAACAGTCTTTGCATTAAACTCAGCGTTTAAAAGCCTAACGGCATCAGTACAAAAGAACGTACGTTCAAAATAGAAATCAGAGATAAACAGGACGAACGGTTTTACAAAACATTTAACCGTACGTACAACTATTCTACCATTTACAGTACAAATCTAATGAGCGCTCTAAGGCTCGGCCTTGACTTCCACCTCAACCAGATTTGCGTCATCCAAATTTTCTTCTTCTAGTATCTCTTCAAGAGATGCACCACCATCTGCTCACATCCACAACGGATGATCATTGCAAGACAGGACGAACGTACATGGACAATTGACAACACAAGGAAAACGAAAAGGGTAAGCTTATAATATTTAATTCATACATCCAACATACACATTAAACATTTCAATGCACACGCACAACATACGATTTAACACAATTCATTATAGTAATTTATAAGTATAATATACGACCGTCCGGACTGTATGAACCGTGTAGCTACAGGCGTCCTTGCACCCGAGTGATGTAGTAACTGGGATACCCTCAACAGCTGCCACTCGAGGTTAATCCTTCGCCCCTGCTAAGTGAGGGATACGAAAGACCTCCTGCCATTCCCACACATGACTACTCCCTTCTACGTGAAGATGAGCATCACGGAATATCAGGATGGACCAAGCCAGCATTAGCTATCCATAGTCATACTTTACCAATTCAATCTTTCAATATACATATATATGAGACGTTCCTCCCTGGAACGCTCGTCCAAAATCCAACATCATAAATTCAGTTCTCATAGTGTTCACACTTTAACTTATCATATTCTATCATCTTTTACATCATTAGGTTCAGGAGTCAAAAATAACGAACGCTCAATCCATTGAAGAAGTAGGACGAACGTCCAAATAAAATTACTGGATACTCAGGGAAATATACAACAAACGTAATTTTCTATTTGGCCAGTTAGATGAACTGACTCGACTTGAAGTGTACTGGTACTTAGAAAATATTGGTGATAAAAATATGAACCAGATTTAATACACAATGGATTGTCAAGAATACTTAGAATCATATTTGAAGATGGTTGCATAATGAAAACTAAGGCCAGAGATTTAACGGACGTACGGAGAATGAATATCTAATACTTTAGAACGAACGCTATTTTATCAAATAATTATTCAATTAGTACGAACGCGAGGTATGAGACCAAGCGAGATTTTAGAATGGACGCTCGTGATAAGACCGAGCGCATTATTAAGAACGGACGCTCGACATAAGGCCGAACGCTATGAATGGCGAATCGTTCGACATAAGGCCGAACGCTATAAATGACGAACGCTCGACATAAAGACGAACGCTATCAACGACGAACGTTCAACATAAGGCCGAACGTTATTATGAACGAACGTTCGACATAAGGCCGAACGTTCTCATTTCAGCATTGTTTAATTTAAGGCGTACGACAACTCTACGTTGAGCCGAACACTCAAACATAGTAACTCAATAAGGACGCTCGTTCTCACACCGAATTCTTCCCAAATGAAAGAATTCAATTCTAAGCCTTTGCAGGAAAACCGAACGGTATAAGACCGTACGGTGACGAGCGTTAATTATCATAGGGACTTTCTCAGATACAGATTTTTCAACCTTAACAGGATTCCAGATTTTTCCAACTTATCTTAACTCAATATTTCTCATATAATTCATACTTTGTAATTTTAAATCAACACAATTTCCAGACTTTATACAATTCTCATTAATCATTCACATTCATACATATCAAATATACTCATACATCACAGCCAACACATATTCCATGCATCCAGTTCAATCAACGTTCATTCATACATGCTAAAATTAACATATTTATCATACATACAGTTCATATCATACGTTCATGATTCATACAAGTATAAATTAAATTTATAAGCTTCCCTTACCTGGATAGCAGTGTACGCTCTAAAATATGATTTCCACACGTTCAACTACAGTTCTTCTATACGCAACAGCCCCTTAAGTTCCTTCCACTCAATCTAACCACTTGATCTAAACACCCACAACCAGAATTTATTCAGATACAGTCCATGCATAAACCGAGAGCATGGTTTCGCATGAAACCCTAATGGACAGCTACTAAAGAGAGGAACTTACCAGTTGGATTCCAGCTCTGTTCGGTCCAAAAGGAAGACCACAGTTGGATGAATGTTCCTACGGTGCTGAAAACGGGTTTGGAGAAGTAACGTAAGATTAACAGTAGAGAGAAGTTGGAAGCTTTAGAGAGAAGATGGAGAAAATGGAGGTTTGGGTTCAGAGGAAGACGAAGAGTGCGTGGTGCAGGTGAGAGGGTTTTCTGAAAATCCAGTTTTGTTTGATAAAATAATGTTCGTTTGAACGAACGTTTCCCAAGCTGACACCTGCACACCAACCTCTGAATTGGAAACTTCCAACGTGACACGTGGTGCTCCTGCATGCAGCGCTTGGTGCGTTTTTAATGCACTGAGTGTGTGACATGGTGCGTTTGTCAGTGTACAGCAGAGATGAAATCAGAATTGGGAGTGAGTTTAGAGGTAATGATTATTGGTTGTGGTGCGTGCTAAGTGTGGGGGTGTCAGAATTAATTCATGCTAATTATTAAGGGTCTCACATCCGTATATTTAAAACGAATCAATTATAAATTATCACGTAAGTGATGGTAAAAAAGTTGTCAAAAAAATATTAAAAAGACATTTTTCAACTTCGTGGAGTTCTGAACTTAGTTGTTCAAATAAAAAAAATTACAATACAGAAGGTTAAATTTATGCAAGAAATTTAGATACATTTCAAGTAATAAATAACTTATAATTAAAATATTAACTGGAATTTCTCTTCGTTAAAAATAATGCATAATAAATCAACACAAGTGGAGTTATTATTGTAAAAAATGTACACATTTTTAAAGTCCATAAATAACGTAACTTATATTTTGTGTTATTTTTTTAATATTCATGTGATCCTAACTTTATACTCAATACGATATATTTCACGCTTGTCTTTAATTAAATTTGGTGGTTCCAAAATAGATATTTAAGTCATTTATGTGACTTTTCAGTGATTTATTATGATAAGCTCAAGCAGTGAAATGTTATTTGATATTATTGGTTAACTGATTATAGGAACCAATGAAATAATATCTTGTGTTAAACATTTCTTCTTAAGTGTGATTCAAAGATGACAACCACTTTTTTAGGAATTTCTTTCGGGAATGTTCAAGGAATATCTATCAAGTTTTCAACTTTTGAAAAACTATACTCTACATAACGTTTATATTATGCTTTTTTTGGAGGAGTCTTCGTAGATCTTTCTTTTTGTGGTTTCCATCGTTTATATATATATATATATATATATATATATATATATATATATATATATATATATATATATATAATATGTATTGATTTGAATAAAGTAAACAAGGAAAAATACAATATAAAGAAAAAAATTGCGAGGAAAATATGTTAATAGCTAATATTTATTAGTTTTTTTTATAAATATTCAAGCTTGAAATATAAATGCATAAGATAATATATTAAAATAATTTTATTGTCATTTTCTTCACAACATGACACATATAACACAATTCAAGAATTAGAGGCTACTCAAAGTTTGTATTGTCTAATTTACAGTTTAAGGTTAGTTGTGATTCTACTTCTACATTTTTTTCACATCTTATTATTACTTTGTTTGGATTATGTAATTCATTTATCATTTGAAGTTAAAAAATGATTTTATATATCTTCAATGCTTAAAGAATAAAATATATTTAAATTTATAAAATAAAAACCAGACGAACTCTAAATTTAAGTAATAAGTAGAATTTAATAGAGAGACATGCTTAAAAAAAGAGATGCGAAAAGACACGAACTTATAAAGGAATCCAAAGCACTAAACCCAAAAGAAGGAATCCAAAAAGGTACGGGCCAGACTCGCTAGAATGGGCTTCCGTATTGCTCAATGTTCATAGACCTCAAAGACGACAAATAGAGTCGTCGTTTCAGGCAAAAGAAGAGAGTGACAAAAAGTTGTGGTTTATTGTGTAAATTAAGTGCGATGCAAAGACGCAAGACAGAACCCCTAAACCCTGGGAATGAAGAAGACGAAGAAGAGTGTGGAAGAAAATGGGGGAAAGTTCAATGGTGCTGAGAGGTCAGCGTATTTCGCACGCAGAGAGGCAGCGAAGGTGCTGAGAGTGGTTCTCGAAGGAGACGCTAAGCGCCGCGCTCTTGCCTCCATTAAATCCCTCATCTATCAACCTTCCGTTAGGAACAAGAAGGCCACCTTCGCTCTCATTTGTCAAACCCTAAAACGTAACTAACTAACTTACTAACTAAGTAGCTCTCCCTGGAATGTATCATTTCATTAACGTGTTCGTTGTTTCGTTCGCAGATCTTCCCATCATCAAAGATGTCTTGGAAGCTGCTTCCATTCTCAACACCAAGTGGAAGGTCATAAATCGTAATAACTGTACCGCATTGTACTTTGGTTTTTCTTCGTTTCTTAACACGATGTGTTGTGTATTGTTGATTTTAGCAGAGGCAACGAGAATTGGTTTATATCATTGTCTATGATATCCTTTTCGGCAAGGTGAGGTGTTTTTTCTGTTGTTGTATAGAAGGACTCCTACTTCTACGACTTCTGCAAATCGAACTAGTTACTTATGTGGTTATGGCCAAACTTGAAATTTATAGGCGGTTTCACTAGTTGGTGATGCAGAGAAGTACCTTATGCGACACGAAGGCGCTCTGCGTTCGACTCTTAAACAGCTTTTGTTACAGAGAAATGTGAAGACTGTTAAACAGTTGATTGCTCTGCATGACATTCCAGGTCATTTTTCACATCTTCAGTTTTTATGCATTTTATTAGACTTTATAGTTTGTGGAATTGGTGCTTTTTTACAGTTGATGCGCGGCAACGTTTTTGATTTCGAAGCTGATGCTTTACAGATGATTTTTTTGAAATTTTTACATTTTCAATATATGCTCTTATGCAGATGTTTCTGTACCTCGGTATGTTCGTGTGAATACGCTTAAACTGGATGTTGATTCTGCCTTGCTTGAACTTCAGAAAAATTACTCGGTAAATTCATCAAAATATTTCTGATGATCAATATTTTATATTTTAGTCAAAATGTTTTCTTCCTTTTATTTTTTTAGGAAAGTATTTAACTGAATTTATAAAAAGTCACCAGGTTTACTTCATTGATTTAATCCACATTTTCGGTTGATACGGATTATTATTAAATAGGTTCAAAAAGATAATCTGCTGGCTGAGTTACTGATTCTCCCAAAAGGCACTGATTTACATGATCACCCTCTTGTTAAAAACGGCAGTATCTTTATGCAAGTAAGGAATTACTCTTTTTTTTTTTTTTTTTTAAGAAGTTATAGATATATATCATTATCTGTATATAGGTCTCATTGGATGAAAAGGTTATTATCTTTTGATATTTAAGAAACGTACATTTCAATTCTGATTGCATGTTTTTCTTTCTTTTATAATCGTTTTGCTAAAATGGAGACAAACTTTTGTAAAGGGTAAGGCAAGTTCCATGGCAGCACCAGCTCTTAGCCCTCAACCAGGATGGGAGGTGAGTTATTGCTGCAATGTAATAAACGTTTAAGATATGAATTTGATTCAATCATAGGTGCATTCTACTTCTTCATTCCTTGTAAACATCACCTATTACCCTATCATTTCTGTCCCCACCCCCTTTCTAGGCTTGGATCTTTTTTACATTGGACTTGCAACTCTTTCACTTTTCTTTCTTTTTGAAGAGTATTTCTGAAAAGAAAAGAAAGTTTGCTCTTATGTTTTCTCTTGGCAGTAAATTGTTAAATAAGTATCCTTTTTTCCTGTTGCTGTCTGTGTCTTTCAAGGTTTTTCATAGCCATTTAGTAATTAACTAACTGATCAAGCAAAAAGTAGAAAGAAAAGCAGAACTGATGTGGTCATAACACGGGGGAAGCTCTAGTCAATTAGTTTCATGAGTTATTGTAGCCCAAAATTTCTCATGAAATGTAACTTGATAAGACGATTTTAAAGTAGGATTGAGCTATTTACTCTGAAATTAGAGGCGAAGTAAGTATGCTACATTTACTGTTTAACAGATTATTCTGTTCATATTGGCCAAATTCCTTCTTAGATAGTTTGGTCATCCTATTGGTGATTCAGGAATATTGAAGAATATTATATTTAATCTGTTCTACTGGGTCCACTGAATCTTTTGTTTTGGCTTCTATTTTTTAAATTCTTCTTTTTCTTAATATATTAAGTTGAAATGTTTTTGCTTAATTTTACTTGTATAAATCCTCAGGAATTTTTAATTTGTAGGATTGCAAAGAAAGGGCCAAGGTTACCATATGTAAATTAAATTACTAGAGTATAAGTGAGCAACCACTCTGTTTGTATTTGCCATGTGCTTGCCGCCTGCTCATTTTAACTACCATGTTATGAATGTTCAATTTGTAAATTAAATTATAACTACAGAAATCAGAGTTAAATAAAAAAAGTAATGTTGAATCCTTGAGATATTTTGTTAGCTATTCCAATCCTTACTAATTACACACCTCAAATGTATTTGAAGGTTATTGATGCATGCGCAGCACCGGGAAACAAAACTATTCACCTTGCTGCCCTTATGAAGAGTAGGGGAAAGATTGTAGCATGTGAGCTGAAAAGGGAAAGAGTTAAGCGATTGAAAGACACTATAAAGCTATCTGGGGCTTCTAGTATCCTTTGATGTTATATCTATGTGCTTACTGATAGCCTTTTCAATGTCATAACAACAATAAGTGTGTTGGATGTTTTTTAAAACGACAGGTTATGCTAGTTGTCTAGAATCCATGTCTCTTTTCTGTATTTAGTGTCTCCACAGCTGACGAGCATTAAATTCTGGAATTATTCTTTTTTAGTTAATTTTTGGTTGGTGGTTCTAACTGTCAGACTTAACCCCAAGTTCAGACATACAAGTCCTGAATGAGGATTTCTTGAACATTAATCCCAAGGATCCTTCATATTCTAAGGTGAAGTATATTTCCTAATCTGTAGGTAAATATTTTTGTTTAATGGGGTGTATTGGGGTGGCTGCTAATAGTTTGACTGATCTTGTATTATCAAACCGGACCTAATGATCAGTACATCTGCAGTTTTCTTGTAAACTTCAATAATTACAATTTATGAAATGTTTTTTATGTTCTGTGCCAATGTAATTTTGCTTTGCAAAAAGGAGTTAAGGATATGTTTTGTTGGTCCTTTGTATGATGAAGTTTTGTAATCTGCTGAATGCTTCTGGTAACTTCGATTCTGTAAAAAAAGGCACACTAGAGTAAAAAAGAGATGTTGTCTTTCATTCGTATTTTCTCCTATTGGAGGAGTTAAGCCTCACTAAACGGCCGATCCTCCTATTGTAAGAGCATATATTTTTTTCTTATTGGAGGAGTTTACTCATTTTACTGAATAGCTAATCCTTATGTTGTTAGAACCTACCTACACTGTTTATTTTTCGAAATCCAGTGATAGCATCTTAGGTTTTTATCAATCGGGTAAGGAAAATACAACTTGTATACAGTCGTTTGTTAATTTGTCTTACGGATTGAAGTTTTATTTTATTTGGTTCGTATGTGTGTTTGTGTCTAATTATGATTAGATCTATCATGACAGGTGAACGCTATTCTCTTGGATCCTTCCTGCTCTGGTTCTGGTACTTCTGCCTCAAGATTGGACCATCTGCTCCCATCTAAAACAGCAGGTTAATTATATTCTACAATGTAGACTGTATCTACCTAGCTGTCACTCTAAACTTTGCCATTATAGTACACTGTCAATTACTGTCGTGTAAGACCTGGTTTGAAGTATTGGACACATTTTTAAAATTTTAATTCCAGATTAAGTATGAAAATTTTCTTTCCTTCTTTGGTATGATGATTTACTTTTTAACCGTAAGCTTTTGACTCCATAGGTCAGGATACTGATATGGAAAGATTGAGTAAGCTTGCAACTTTCCAGAGGAAGGCTCTTCAGCATGCTTTACTTTGTAAGTTAGTTCGTTGCTTCCTTGTCTAGATCATTTTATTGTCTAGATAGTTTAGAAACTTAATAACAGTCTCCAAATTCTTTGCTGGGGCAGCTTAGAACTTTCAGTTTCTTTTTCTAGATGATTTCATCCGAGTATACACATGACAAATATGAACCTAAGATTTTAACAGTTTTTTTTAATTTTTCCAAAATTAAGACATATTCCAAAAAATTAGAATTGTTTCATTTACCAGTTTAGAGTGATAAATAAACACCCAAACTTGTCTCAATGTTACAGGAGAAATATAAGTTGATCTGGTGGTATATGTATATTCTTTTCTATTTTAAATTACTAAAATACTTATTTTGTAGTCTATTTCAAAACTTATATAATTATAATTTTTTATCTTTATTTAACATTAAAGAGAAATATATAATTTTTTATAATGTTGATTTTTTTCTTTAATTTTTATTTTTTGAAAAAAATATTTATTAAATGTTTAGATGTTATACTAGTTACGTGACATAGATAAGAATGAGATAAATTTCATATCTAGAGTATAAATTTTGACTTTGGGAACTCATCTCTGGTTAGACGTCCTCAAAAGAATTGTCTATAGTATGTTCTATCAATCAAATTCAGAATAAAGATGTCTTTCCTTGATATGTAAAAACAAATATGAACTTAAGATTTTAACATTTTTTTTCTGAAATTAAGAAATGTTCAAAAAATTTGAATGGTTTCCTTTGGCAGTTCCCGCTCTTGAAAGAATTGTCTATAGTACATGTTCAATCAACCAAATTGAGAATGAGGATGTGATCAAATCTGTTCTTCCCATTGCCGAATCATACGGATTTCAATTGGCCAAGCCCTTCCCCGAGTGGCAATGCCGTGGTCTTCCTGTGTTTGAAGGCTGTAAGTACTAATTTTAGACAGCAGCAGAGTTCCTGGTCTATCATTGTTTTGCACCATGATTTTTAGCGTTTTCTTTTTACATTTCAGCTGAATGCCTGATTCGGACAGATCCTGCTACGCATGGCGAGGGTTTCTTCATTGCTTTGTTTGTTAGGAAAGATGCATCTTGGGATTGTTCAAATAAAAACGAAACTAGAATTTTACGTAGCACTCCCGGAATTAAAAACGCGCAAAGAAAGAAGAAACGTATGCCGATTATTAGCACGAACCCATTCAAAATGTGGTTATATGATCAACTGATGTAGCTTTCGAAATGGGAGGGTATAAGGAGGTGACCAAGATAAAATTAGAGGTGTAAAATGTTTTAAATTTTCTTATTTTCATTTAAAATAGTACACATTTTAAAATTATTTTGCTGGCATCGCCATTTTCTTACCTGTATATTAACATTGATTGAGTTTTGTCTAGCCCGGGCTAAAAAAAACGAGAACAGATTTCCATGTGGCGATAAAAGATAGAGATGGTCAATTGGTAGGGGTGGTAACAAAGTCAGTTCTGTCTATTTGACCTGCTAAAAGTGGCGGAGTGCTGTCTAACACCCCAGATATTGAAAGGCGTGGGTTAGTTTGTTAGATTTATTGTATAATTAACGCCTTAATTCTATATAGATGTAGAATGTAGCCTAGAATATTCATTTGATGTGATAGATGTGTTATATAGAATATCGATATATACTATATTTTCAAGAAATTATTTTATTCTAAACAAATATGACTACGATAAAGTTAAAAAGATATATAACTTTAGAAACAGATATATAAATGCAGCTGCACTGAAATATGAAAAAATATAGTTTCACATACTTTTACACTAATTTAACATATTATTTTTTATTTATTATTTCTTATTTTCCTATTATAAACATCATGTCATTTGACTTATTATTTTTTATTTTCGTATTATAAACATCATGTCAAATGTGTATCAACCTACCATTGCCCATGAAATATATACATGTTTTAAAAATATAAGTCTTATTACATTACACAGTAATACATCCTCTAATCATATTTTACCCAATTTTCTACCAAATATTTCCCTTCAAAATATTTCATATTTCTTTTTCTTGACAAAATTTCGAATGGACTTTTCCCCAATTCTTTCCAAAACACTTCACTTCAAACTATCCTTTTTCTTTTCTTTTTACAATCTTTGAATATTTTTTTTAATTTTTTTTATCAAATTTAATTTAAATATGTTATATGATAATAATGATAACTAAATGCATTTTTTTTAATAAATATTTAAACATTGTAATACCATAATTGATTTTTTACATAGGAAAACTTTCATTATTATACAAATCGTGGAATTTTTTCGATAAAATTCACGAAAAAAATGAAAAAATATCTATACCATTAGAAGAGTTTTCTAATTCATTGGCGGCTTTTTAAATTTCCCGAAGATACAAAATATTTAACGAAAATTAAGAATAAATTTGTCTTATGAAATCAATGTCAATGAACTCCTAACTATTCTTGCATTTTAATTTTGTTTAACTGCTGATTAATTTTTTCACACTCTTCCCATGGTTAGAGAATGTCGACTTTTTTTATTATTATATTCATCATACTACTTGAGAGTTTAAAAATTAGAAATCAGAGGGATTAGACAAATTAAAGTTCAATTCAAAGCATACATTATATCGCTGCATTCGGATTACATTCAAAGTCAGACCAACAAAAACGCAAGAAAAAACAAAAACCATATAACCAAATACATAACATGCAAACAGGGTAGAGATAGGTGTGATAGGTGTAATACAGTGCAATGCCACTGATCTTGAAAATCAAGAAATTTAACCAATCTTGACCTCAATAATCTTGGGTTTCTTGGGCTCAGGAGGAGGCAACTTGTTGACGGTGACGATGAGCACACCATCCTGGTAGACAGCAGATATGGCATCAGTGTTGGCATTGTCTGGAAGTGTAAACTTGCGCATGAACTTTCCCACTCTTCTCTCCATCCTCAAATACTTAACCCCTTCTTTCTCCTCCTCCCTCTTCCTCTCGCAGCTAACAATTAACACGTTGTCCTCCTCCACCTGCACCTTAATGTCTTCAGATTTCAGGTCAGGCATGTCGATCACGAACACATAAGAGTTCCGATATTCCTTAACATCAGCAGGAGTGGCCATTGCTTTTGCATCTCGCGCTGCTTTTGCGTCAGCAACCATTGCAGAAGTGGCCATTGCTTTTGCATCTCGCGCTGCTTTTGCGTCTAGCAACCACATACAAACGCACGTCCAGAAACATTTTAGGAAGTTCCATAAACATTCACAGAATAAGAGTAGGAAGTTCCAGGCATGTCGCACGCACGTCCAGAAACATTCACAGAATAATAGTAGGAAGTTACAGGCATGTCGCACGCACGTCCACAGAGATTTACAGAATAATAGTAGGAAATCCCAGGAGGTTATGTACTTAATTCCCATACTTCTAGGAGGTCCAGAACACAACAATGTTTCACTTTTCATTTCTTAAAAACAAAATTCTAAATTAATTATTCCTTGGGCTTTGGGCTTTGCCCTGACCCATTTTTTCATTTCCATCACATTCTACCCCTACACCTTTTTCAAGTCATATACCACAATAACAAACTAAACAAAAATATTTATGTACTATAAGAGTAGTTTTTTATTTATTTACTTTTATCAAATATAAAATAAATTATGCACAATTGGGAATCTTTACTACATTTTCTTACAAATATAAAATAACTAACTTTGCACAGATTAGAAAATAAAATAATGTTTGATGATCTTACCATAAGTTTTTTGGGCTTATGTAGACTTGTGATAGGAACATAAGTTATGTAATTATCTTTTTGTCTATGGATAGGCGTGTAGTAGTGACATTTTTTTTAAGTGATATTAAATTTGTTGAGCTTTCAGTTAAATGCATGATACGTTGTTGTCTACATTTTTTTGTTTACATCCTACTCACACATCTTAACATAGGCCGTTTTCTCCTCTAAAACTGAGAAAGAGTTTTTAATTAATTATATTTTAAATTTATTTATTTCATATTATTTATTATAAATTTAAATAAACTGTACAATATTTTATGTGAATAATAATGTGTTTTATTATTTTATTTTTTCTATGGACAATAAATTTATCCACATTTATGCTGACATATTCAAATTATTAAGACTAGGCTTTGTAAAGGGTCCGAATACATAACATTTTATCTGTCAATACTTCACCAGAATGGTCATCATAAATATATAATTAATTTAACCTTCGTGTTAAATAATTTCATAAAATTACAATGATTCTTTGTTTATATACTCCTTATTTTATTTATTTTTATCTAATATGGTTAATGTAAATTCTAACAAAAGTCCCAATACATAAATTCTTGACTCTTAACTCTAAATCCTAAATCTCAAACCTTAAACCATAAATCATAAATCCTAAACCTTAACTCCTAAACCCTAAACTTTAAACCCTAAATCCCAAACCCTAAAACACAAACCCTAAATCATAAACCCTAAACCATACAACTCTAAACCTCACACCCTACACCCTGAACCCTAACACCTTCACCTTAAACTCTACACTCTAAACCCTACAACCTACACCAAACAACCTAAACCCTACATCCTACACTATACACCCTTGATAAGTGCAAAAAAGGTAGTAAATTTTTATATGGAATTTCGGCACTTTTGTATTAAATTGTGTACATTTGTATCAATTTTCCCCAATCTAAGAAAGATGAAAGGTAATCATATGTTTCCGAGTTGTTGATTAAAAGGAAATCATTTGATCCTATTTTGTATATGTTCCAAGTAAATTAAGAGAAAAGAGAAAAGAGAGAAGAGTAAATCCTGCAACAATTCACCTAAGCTAAAATGATCTCGCTTAAGCTAGATTCATCCAGGAAGCCATTGATTTAAAAGTCATTCTCGCTTAAGCGAAAATGACTATCTAACCAAGACGTTTCTTCTTGCTTAAGCGATAATCATCTAGCTTAAGCGAGAATTCAAGTAGTATATATATTGACGATTTAGAAAGAGGAGGGAGGACGAAGAGCTGCGGAGAAAGAAGTTACCCAAAGCGTTTTTCTTCCACTTTAGCTGTAGGATCTTCTTCTTCATCTCTTAGAATGCTAATGGCTACGATGAGTGGCTGATCTTTTCTCTTGGGATTGAATGTAATCGATTCGAACTCGAATGTAATTTGGTGATATTTATATATAGTATTTCTGTTTTATTCAATATTGGTATTTTTGTTCTACTCTTAGTGCTTGATTCTATCTGATCAATAGTTTCATGAATGTGGGTTTTAGATTTGACTGGAAAGTATTTCTAAAATCAGATCTGAACAAGAACACTCGATATCCTGTGATGCTAGGGATAGGTTTCAGTTTATCAATTGCTTATAACACTTGAATATAATGTTGGACAGTTTGTTGGATATGTGAGGAATCAATATTCATGGAACTAATCTTATGAATTTTATACGCGAGGAATTAGTATAAATGACTTTTGTGTGTTGCATCAATATTGGTAATTTCAATTGCTGTGTTTATATTCATTCAAATTGCAGACGAGTGAGATAGATGAATTCAATCCCAACTTCTTCTATTAAACTTTCTTTAACTTATCTGTTGTTACTATTTTACTTTCATGAGTATAAATTATAAATATCCATTATGAATCAGATTGAATATCCTTGTACATATGTTGTTTGAGATGAATTTATCTATTTAATTGAAGTTGTTCCTCGTAGGATCGACACTCTTACTTAAAAATCATTATACTACAGTTGACTATTGGTACGCTTGCCAAAAGTTCAACAACCCTACAATATAAACCTTACACATTAACCCCTACACCATAAACCGTAAACCTTAAACCTTGCACCCTAAATCATGTACCCTAAAGCCTTTACCCTTAACAGAGTACCCTAAATCCAACACCCTAAGCCCTACACTCTAAACCGAAAACCCTAGACCTTAAACCATAAATCCTATACCTTACACCTTTCACTTTAACCCTACATCATAAACCCTACACCTTAAACCATACACCCTAAACCCTACACTCTAAACCCTAAACCATACATTCTAAACCTTTTTGCCTAAACCATATGTCCTAAACCCTATGTCCTAAACCTGAAACCATAAACCCTTGATCCTGTACTCTAGACCTAAAACCATAGAACCATAAGCCCAACCCCCAAACCGTATAAACCTTGCACCCTACACCCCTAATCTTGAACCTTAAACGCTAAACCCTTAATCCTTAATCCTATACCATAAACCTTAACCTCTAAACCTTAAACAATACACTAGACACCATAAATCCTACAACATACACATAAACCCCAAATCATAAACCTTAAACCCAAAACCACACACCTACACTATACACGTTAAACCGTAAATATAAATAATTTGAAGTCTATGGTAACAAAATTTATTTTTTGTTAAATCTATTATTTATTATCATACCACTAGTTAATATTTAATTTCATATTTAATATATATATATATATATATATATATATATATATATATATATATTAATACGAGAGATATATTTAAAATTTTTCATCAACTAAAAATAAAACAAATTTTTAATATTAAGTCACGTCAACAATAATAAGTTTGGTTTAAAGATAATCTTTTGTAACAAAAACAAATATACATATTTTGTGACTATGGTTTTATGGTCAGGCAACTATGAAATTACCCCTTAGTCTAATAATGACAAAACTTTTAAAGTCTTCCTAGCTTATATTTTTACAATTTTTATTGAACGAACTTATGGTATGATGTGACTTTTTATTAAGATTAATGAGAGTTGATTATTATAGTTATTTATATTACGAGTTGTTTAAAATATTTAAATTGCTTATAACTTGATGAAAAAAATGTTTGAGTTTATTTTAATTTGATAATTTTTTTTGGTACTTTTATTGAGAGTGTTCTAAAAAAAGAAGTATTAGAAAAATACCTTTTTTGTGTGAGAAAGAGGATTAATTGATTAAAGATGCTTATTAAAATAAATTTAGAATATGTTTTTACCCATAAATATTAGTTGTTCATATATTAATGGTGGTTATGGAAATATGTTTTGTTGTTTTGTTTCTACTTTTATTTCCCCTCTTATAACATGCTTTTGTATTTTAATTTTAATTCTAATGCAATTGTTGATTGATAAAAAATAATTTACAAAAGTTATAGGCACACTATCATATATATATATATATATATATATATATATATATATATATTATATTTATTTGTATTAATTTTCACTTGTTAATTTTTGGACTGACTAACATTAAGTAAATGGTTGATTTTTAAACTATTTAAGGATCAACAATATCTTGTAAATAAAATTGTGTGTGAATAAGATTAAATAGACTAAACATTGTTAGAATTTTGTTAGAACCTATAATACAAACTATTATTGACGTTTGACAACATTGAGAGAGTGTAGAGAGAAGAACTCAACTCATAGATATTATGTATCGGCTTATTTCGTATAACTAATTATTTTTGAACCGCTTTATAACTTATACTAATGAAATTAATTTTAATAATAAATATAAGGATTGTTCATAATTTTCAATATATATATATATATATATACTAATAAAATAATATATCAATAGTTTAACCATGACAATTTATATTTTACTATATAATTATTATTTTATAAAATCATTATTTTTATTAGTAACTCTTCACAATAGATAAATAATAATAATATACATAATTAAATGTATATATGTATATTATTATAAAATAAATTAGAAAACAGTGACCAATCACCTGTCATTCACGAAAAATATAAAAGAAAAAAGGAAAATGACACTTGAACAACCATTTTTGACAACATTTAGACACGCGCACACGTGTCTAAATTTGAGTGGTCCATTTTCATTTAATTTTTTCAACTGGACCACTCAAATTTAGACACGTGTGCGCGTGTCTAAATGTTGTCAAAAATGGTTGTTCAAGTATCATTTTCCAAGAAAAGATGGTAATAATATTGACTTATTTCTGTTAGTTATATTATAATTGTTTTCGTAACAATTCATACCTGTCTCTCATCATTATGTTTTTGTAATTTTCACGCTTCTACCACGTCCTCAGCACATAAGAACAGGTGAGTTTTCTGTTAGAGTCAAATTGATGTAAAATTTATGCTTATTATATTATTATTATTATCCATCACTAGTGTACTTGTATATTCAAAATTAATATAAAATAACAAGTATTTGTTAAATTACCATAATTTATTTTCAAATATTTTTTAATATTAAAAAGTACATCAGTGTAAAAAAGAAACAAAATTCATGAACAGAAAATAAATCAACAAAAATCTTTATATCAATAAGTAAATAATTAGGTATTTATTTTTTATATAATAAAAAAGTATTATATTAATACTTAATTTTATAAATATAATTAAACATATATTTAATATTTCTTAATTTTATTTGAATTTGTATATTATTAGTATAATCAAATGGTCTTTAATTTTATAATTATTTTTATTGTGACAAAATAAATTATATAAATATATTTGTTCTATTGAATCAATTATTTATTATAAAATAATATCCAAATTCCATAAAAAATATATTTATAATTAATGGTGTCGTGAACAAAATTATGAAAAAAATACCATATACAAAAATAACACATAGTTGTAATAAAGAGACCGAATATTACTCTGTTTAAACCCTCAGCAACGACGGTGCCGCTTGCCCATGCCATGGTCCCCATTGTATTTCACTCCTTCCATCATCATTACATTTACATCTCATACACACCTATCACTGCATTAGACTGTCTACACCTTCATCTTACCTCTATCTGACACCTACCTCCACCTTCATCTCACTTTTTTTTTTTAATATTTTACTCCCATTTATTCAGATTTTTTGGATTGTTTTTCATTACAGAAAATAGATAAAGTTGTCACAAAATGAAGTAATTTAAACACCCAAAACTCACCTATACATCAACAGACACCTGTCCATTAGTGATGCCAAAGCATTTCTATAATATTGGTAACATAACCCATTCTCATCCTTTTCTCTTTCTCTTTCTCTTTCAAGCATCATATGAACAGTGCCAAATCTCTCAAATTCTTTTTTTCTTTTCCTCAGTTACTGCCGCCGTTAGGTTTTTCCCTCTCATCTTGCTCTGCATCACACCATAGCCCCAGGGCTGCATAATTAAGAGATGAACTGCTGAAAAACCATTCCCATGACTCCCTTGGTAAGACCTATGCTTCACTCTCATCAACATCAACCCTTTTTTTCTTCCAATACATGTTTCACTCTTTTACATTAATCCATTCCCAAATATCCCTCCGCAAGCAAAAAAAAAAAATCACACACTCTGTCACTGCTAACCTTAGCATCCCCGACCTTACCTTTTGTTTTAAGGAAGTGAAGAGCAAACCCTACCCTTAAATTCTCCCAGGTGGCGAAGATGAGTTTGGGCACCGCCGAGGACGATTCGGGTTCTGAAATCCACATCCCCGCGGAGATTGACTGGCACATGTTGGATAAGTCCAAGTTTTTCTTCCTGGGTGCCGCCTTATTCTCCGGTGTTTCCTTCACGCTCTACCCCATGGTCGTGTTGAAGACGCGCCAGCAGGTTTCCTCCTCACGCTTCTCCTGCCTCAACATGTCCTGCGCCATTATGCGCTACGAGGGTCTCAGAGGTTTTTACAAAGGCTTCGGCACTTCCCTCATGGGAACCATCCCCGCGCGTGCGCTCTACATGGGGTCGCTTGAAGTCACTAAAAGTAACGTCGGGACAGCTTTTCTCGAATTGGGGTTCTCTGAGACGACGGCTGTGGCGGTGGCTAATGCCACGGCGGGTGTTACTTCCGCCATGGCGGCGCAGCTGGTGTGGACCCCGGTTGATGTCGTGAGTCAACGGCTCATGGTTCAGGGGAGTGGAGGGAGTAAAACCATTCTGGCCAATCTTAATTCCGAGAGTTACAGGAACGGGTTTGACGCGTTCAGGAAGATTCTGTGTGCTGATGGAGCAAGAGGGTTCTACAGAGGGTTTGGGATTTCGATATTGACTTATGCTCCTTCCAATGCGTTTTGGTGGACTTCTTATTCCATGGTTCAAAGACTCATCTGGAGTGCTTTTGGTTCTTACTTGAGTAAGGGTAAAAGTGAAAGCAACGATAATTTGAGTGGTGTTAGGCCTAATTCTAAGACAATGGTGGCGGTTCAAGGGCTGAGTGCGGTTATGGCCAGTGGGGTCTCTGCAATTGTGACAATGCCTCTGGATACCATCAAGACAAGGTTGCAGGTGTTGGATAACGAAGAGCATGGGAGAAGGAGACCATTAACTTTTGTTCAGACGGTGAGGAATTTGGTAAAGGAAGGTGGATTGCCCGCTTGTTACAGAGGATTGGGACCAAGATGGGCTTCCATGTCATTGTCTGCTACAACTATGATTACTACCTACGAGTTTTTGAAAAGAATGTCTACCAAGAGTCAATAGGATTTTGACTGCATGATAGACCACCCAAGTAAAAGATTGTTTGTTAGGAATTAAGAATTAGGATCACTTGTTCTTTGCTTGGAAATTTCTTTCTAGTTTGTATTAGTCGACCTTATCTGTATATAAAGCTTTTTTCTTTTTAAATTTCTTTGGATCTTTTACCAAATACAATACCTATGATTTTGGATTTTACAATGGCCTTTGAGGATTGCAGAGGACGTGGTAGAGACTAGAGGCATGAATGCAGGGTCGTGTTCAAACTCAGTCCCAAAACTGAAATTGACCTTCTGAGTTATATATTTTAGTGGCTGCTTTACTTTATAATTACACTACCCAAAGCTTATTATTCTATTGAAAATTGTAAGATCTGGTTGGGAGTTATGATTGAAATTTAGCATGGAGTAAATCCCATGATACATAAGGTAGAATCATTATCATTACCGGTGGTGATGCTGGGAATCAATTAGTAGAATGACCAACTTTTTGGGTGATGTGATAGTTTATTCTAAACTATAAGTATAAATATATATTATTTCTAATTCTGGCCTGCAAAAGAAAAAGAAAGCAATTTTTGTTACCACACTGAATTAGCCACCCGAACTATTTTGGTTTGCATTATAAAACATGGTGAAAGTGAGACTTGGTTTAGAATTTGGAATCTAGTTTAAATGGTGAGAAAGATAAAATCATTTAATCTAATTCCAATTGAAATGTAAATTAGGGATCTGTTAAGTTGAAAAGTAGATAAAAGCAATAGATGAAAAGCATGAGAAATAAAGGAAGCAGACAAAACAGTAGACAGAGGTGCGCCTCCTGAATGTTGTCCTTTGTTGAAACTAGGAGCTGAAGAGGAAACCATTTTTGGATCTGCTATGTCCCATAAGAAAAATGAATTGGCATTTGCATTTCTATGGACCATTAAGGAGCCAAATCTGTGGGCCAAGGCCTATCCCTTGAAGATGATGAGCCAGGTCTCTTGTAATGCAAAACCTTCACAAGGCAGTGACAAATGGTAGAATCTGTATATAATAGGATAACCTTTTTTCCAAGTTTTACAACTCACAACAATCAGACTCACTGTTACTCTGTGCTTTCAGACAAATAATATTCCAAAGTCAATGGGATTACCTTCAAATTCTTACTACATTTTTCAGTTTTTCTTCCTTTTCCAAACCATCTTAGCAAATATGTTTCTTACTAAATTTGAATCATTTTTTTTAAGATATCATAAATCATAGTTAATGTCGTCTTTAAAATAATTACAGTGAAAGTTAATAAATTTCTTATATATAATTGTGATGAGGTAACAATGTGAAATAATATATTTCTAAAAGTAATAATAATATCATTTTATTTTTTTTATTATAATAATAACAAATCTTTTAATTTTGAAACGAGAGGATAGAAAAACTCAAAGTAAAGCAATAGATTAGTAAATAGAATTTGGAATATAATTTAAGTAAATAATTGGAAATTAATTTTTAAAATTAAATTTATGAAAAAAAACATGAATTATACTTTTTTTTTCATTACTATCTCTCTAGCTATTTTATCAATTTGTTTTACTTCTTACAAGGATAAATGGTGTAGGCAGAAAAGATTCAACTAACTAGTGGTGTTTTCTGATTGGATGAGTTTAATGAAGTGATATTTAAGTTCAATTACCAATGGATGAATTACACCACATGATATAGTAATTAGATTTTTCACAATTTAACCTATATAGTCATTTTATCATTTATAAGATCCTTCCATTTAGGAAAAAATTAATATGACAGTGTTAAAATTAAGGTGAGATTTGAATGAAAAAAGAAATCATGTAAATATTTAGGTAAAGATAGGAAAAGACTAAATAAACAATAAAAGGCTTCGAGGAGTAAGAAAATATACGCCCATTGAAATATTTTTGGTATAATTAATTTGTATTGACATTCAATGACCATATTAAACAAACATAAGTATTTCTTTTTGTATATTAAATAAGGTATAGGAATTAGGATGTTGTTATTAACTTTTGGGCACAAATAATATTTTTGTCCTAAAGAAAGTTGACGTTCAATTTAAGATACTGTTGACCAAGCATTATTGAAATCACTAGTTGACAATATTTGATCCATTGGAACATCTTATAAGTCAAAAGAAAAGGAGACAAAAGTGATTCATATAACAGGATAGAAAAAAAATATTAAACTAAATTGTAAAACAAGATTGGGAGATAATTATTTAAGTATTGCATTTCTTAACAAATAAACAAAAAATTTCAATATAATAATGTAGCGTGAGATCTTAAAATTATAATAATTAAAAAATAAATAAATAAGATTAAATATATAATTTAAGTAAAATATTAAATGGTTACTTAATTATAGTTTAAAATATTTATTTTATTTTAAATTATGATAAGAAATAAAATAGTTTACTAATTATTTAATTTAAACGATTTATTTTACTGAAAAAGATTAAGATAATAGATAGAATGATTTATTTAAAAACGTTTCTTTTATTTAAAGATTTTTTAAGATATAAAATGGTTTAATAATATTTTAAAAGATTTATTTAACTTTAAAAAATTAAAAAATAAGATTTTGTGAATAATATTTTAATTAGTAAAATATTAAACATATCTTTAAAAGGATAAAGTGGTTATAAAAATTATATAACCTAAAATAGGTGAATTGAGGATGTACATCTCATTTTAATAGTATAAAGCTATTAAAATATTACCTTACATATATGATAAAATTAATTACACAAAGATAATAGATCTACTTCTGTAAATTCATCTACCAAATCATATGCTTTGTCCTTACCTCTCACAGGAACAACTAAAAGACGTTCTCTAAGCTCACATCATTTAGGTGATTATCACAAAGAGAAAACAACACACAATAGACAATATAAAAGCAATTGTAAATTAGTGATACAAAACAAATTGTATAACATTTAGACAATAGCAACCATGAATCACATATAACATACATCAACCAAAACATCTTAACATGCAAGGACCTAGACTGACTATCTATATTTATAATGAATGTCGAGCTATGACAAGTTGTGCACTTGTGGTGGCTTATACTATTTTGCAAAATCATTGCCAATGGGTTTCACCCTACCACACACTCACAAGGTTAGTTTGTTTCACACCTTGGATCATACTGGAAGCACTCAAGACTAAGATTTCCTACTACTCTCACCACATGTGTCAATCTTCTCTACTTGAGAATGAAAGACCATTAAAGTGTCAGGATAACCGCCAATACTGAGCACTCTACATTCAGACTAATGAACCACACCACGAAGTTCCACCTTGAAACTAACTTTCATAACTTTGAAATCATTGATGTCACTTCATATTTACATTGAATCCATTTGAAACCATATACATATTCTTGTTTCCAATTCATATTATAAATCAATTCATACTTCACAATAAGTATTATAAACCAATCATACAAACACTCACATACATTGAACACACTTTAAGAAAATATATAAAAACTTAGTTGAAAATATGATACTGTCACTCAACCATCAAGTCTACTCGCTCAGCTAAAAGTGTTTGTCAGCACACTCGCTCACCACCAAGACTCGCTCAGCGAATACAGAAACAATGGGTTATGCTCGCTCAACAACTACACTTGCTCAACGAGAAGTGTTCTCTTGCTCAGCTAGAATCCACTCGCTCAACTAGATTGCATAATTCTACAGCACCAAAACTACAGAATTTGCACCCTTCAACCACTCATGATTTGTCCTATGCATCTTTCTCAACTTCTAACACTCTTAGATTGTATTCTAAATTCAAATGGACTTAAACAAATGTATCTAAACCAATCTAGACTTATTTTAAACTGTTTTACCACAAGATTTCAATATAAAATTAACCTAAACGTCACTTTAAAGACCAAAATTTAATTCTACAAGTTCTAGCTCATTTTTTATTAACTTAAAGGCTCTAACAAGTCAGAAATGACTTACCAATACCCTCTAAAATCACCATTTTGACACAAGACTTAAAATTCAAAAGCTCACTAGTTCAAACCCCCAAAATACACTTAAACAACTTTGTAAATACTCTAAAATGACTACCACTCGATTCTAAAGTTAATTCTCATCCCAAACAAGTTACAAATGACCAAATAACAACCCTAAAACAGTTGTTTCTTCACCCCTAACACCTATTTCTCAAACTCACCTATTAAAACCTCCTTTTTTAAATTCACCATCCAAGTATTTAATCCCTCTTCCCTTTAAATACTTTGAAATAAATTTTCAACATCAAAACAACTTCATATTACATCATTCAATACAACAAAGACATTCCATTTTATCATATCAAACATAGATCATACACATTTAATTGAACTAACATAGCATAAATACTCAAATAAAACATATTGCTTTCCTTACCTTACACCAAAGCAACAAAGCTTTATAAACACAAAACCCTTGCTTAGAGCTCAAGGAACTATAAAAACGCCTATAAAACATCGAACAATGATCAGAGAGAGTCCTTAAGACCTCTGATCTATAGGAAACTTGGAAAAGACATTACAACTCACATGCAACAAGAGATCAACATGATCTTAATTAAGAACGAAAAAAAGAAAAGGAGCTTAAACTTACTTACTCTATTGAAGAAACTGGATCGAATAGAAACGTAGACCTCGTTATCGTGGTCAATTAAGTACCTCCTGATCGTTAAAGAGATTACTCAAGATTTAAAACTCTTAGAGAGAAGATAGAGAACTCTAGAAAAATGATTTCTAGAGATATGATACGTTAATAAAACTCGTTTATAACAAAATTATTTATAAATAAACTATTTAATATTAAAATAATCGAGTCTTAGTATTTTTAAACTACTATCACTTCTAAAATACTATTTAATACTATTTTTTGAAATTTTACAGAGGTGCATGTAAGAGACTAAAAAATAAAAAAAAAATTCAATGCTTTAAAGAGTGAAACTAGAGGATTTTTTTAAGGATAGTTTTGAAACAGTTTTTGATAGAAACATATGGAAATAAACATATAATTTAAAGTGGAGCGTAAAAGGAAGAGGCATTAATCTTCATAAATTTTAAAATAAAAAATAAAAGCAGATTCTTTGTATTTTTTTTTCTTCTGAGTTCATTTTTTGTTATATTCAGCGTTTATAAAAAATAAATTATAACAAACGAAAAATATTGACAAGATAAATAATTTAACTCCAATTTATGTTTGAAAAATAATAATTTAAAGGATCAATTAAAATTTAAGATCTTAATTTAAAAAAAAAAAAAAAATATATATATATATATATATATATATATATATATAAATTAAGAATCAATCAGAATGAAATTGAAGTTAAATTTACTTATATATACAAGCAGAATAGAATTTAATGGTCCAGTAAACATAAAATTAAAATTTAATATGTCTATTTATAAACAGGATGAAATTTCATAAAGTTCAATAGTTTTTTCTTTATTTAGAATGCAAGCAATATGTTTCTTTGAAGAAAATACATCTCTTTAAGGTAACTGTAAAGAAAATGTTAAAATTGTAATTTCATTTTTGAATATTTAATTTTAGATTAATTCCTATTTATTTATCTAATAATCCACAAAACCAAGGGCAATCCCAGCTACTCTAATCTTTTCTGTGAGCTGCTCAATCAGGAAAAAACATTCATTAAAGCTCTCTACAAGTGAAACCATTTTCACAATTAGGACTAAGTTTGGAGTTGAATTTTGCACCCAATTTGTATATATTAAATATGATGAGTTACTATAATATTACATATTATCACAATTTAATGAAATAAAAGGAACAGTATATGTTAATTTTTTTTAATTATTTAAACACTTTTAAATAAGTAATTTCAAAAAACACAGATAGATAAGATTTATGATATCTAACCATTATAATCAATTTAGAAAAAAAAATGTTATTTAAATATGAAATTCTAAATGGGAGTTATATTATAGGAGTATACCAGTAGTTTTGAACATGAATTAAGGACAACTTTGAAATCCTGTTATCTTCCACCAATTTCCAATCCACCTACTTTCAGCTTATAACCTTAATTATTTTCTAATGGTTTTGAATACCCTAAAGGCGACATCATTTTTTCAATAATTTTTCCTGGGGATTGAAATCCATTAATTTTAGTATTTTTCTTATGAAAATGTTTATACTTCTTTATTTTTAGTGTGTATATATAAAAGATAATTTTTATCTTTAAATCAATTAAATAATTAAAAAGATATTAAATACATCTGAAGATAAAAAATAAATATTTTGTAATTTTGATATTTATAGTTGAAGTTAAAAATTATTGTAAAATCAAGATGTAAAATTGCAAACTAAAGTTACATCATAACATTTTTCTCAATCACAAAATTATACAATTGAAAATTTAAGTAAGAGATTTTTATTGTGACTCTTCTGAGTTTTTGTGTATTAGTGGGATATTAAGACAAGTTTTTGTGTATTATTGTAAAAAAAAAAGTATGTGTTTTTGCAACACTAGTAAAATATGAATTAATGAATAAAATTTCATCTTGCCCAACTCACAAGACTGTGTTTAAATATGTATTTTAGTACATCAATTATCTCATTGCACCTCTGTAATTTCTTGAAACATCCCCATGATATTTAAAAAAAAAATCATGATACACTTTTCTTTTCATACTACTTTTTCAAGTTAGAAGTTTTGTAAAATTAGTGTTTTGAACAGTATAACCTGTAATGTAGTTAAAATATTTATAATTTTATATTGAACCTAAAAATACACCAATATCATAAATTTTGGAAGAGTTGATTAAAAATTAAATAATTCAAAATAAATTATAAATAAATCCATCCAAAAATCTCCATTTGATACTCCCTCTAACAAGCCCAATAAAACAAATTCATGTAAGGTTTATTAACTAATTAACAACTTTAAAAATTTTAAATATAAATATATGTTCAATAACACGTTTATAAATAAAAAAAATTGAACAGTATATAATAATTTTTATTTTGGATTGAATATAATATCACAATTTTTTTATATGGATTGCTCGAAACTTATTAATTAGTATAAAATCTCATTAGAAATAACTATGGATGTAATTTTTTTTGTTTGAAAAGAGTTTATTTAAAGAAATACTCTTTATTTTATAAATGTATAGTTTTGGGAAAATATAAGTTTATACATATTTTAATGTATTAGTTCTAAATGATCATTATTTTTTAAAAGGAAAAAGATTTTATTAAAAGATAAAATAAAAAAAAGTGTAATAAAATAATTAAAAAGGAAATTACAAAGAAAAAAGTAAGAAAAAAAACATGAAATATATTTGAAACAAAAATTAAGTTACGACCTTACGGACTAATTCTTTATCAAACTATTATTTAAGCTGTAAGAAAAATAAATCTGTTTCATTAGATATTTTCGTTTATCAGAATACATTCATAAACTAATCAAATTAACATTTATCAACAGTAACTGAATCCATGATCGGATAACAAATCCGTCAATGAAATGCAAATCTAAAGTTGCCATGGGGATGATCCAGTTTCCCTATCAGAAACTCAACTGATTATTATTACTAATCATACTCTTAATCAACTCAAACAAATATTCTATTTTCCACTTTTGGTCCATTCTATTCGAATGGAAGAACGTAAAATAGAAAACAATGACATTAAAGGCAAAATACAAAATTAACAGACGATAATATAATTTTTTCTTGACGGCCTTTTCTTAAACGAGATGTTATTTCAGACGCCTCCAAGATCAAGGAAATATATGGTAATATTTGAATTAGCTTAAAACATAAATATCCAAATTTTAGACAGAATGAAGCGTTACTCAAATATCTAATTAATATAAATCTGAAATAAGGCTTAACTTTTGGATAGAATAACCTAATATAAATCTAAGAAGGAATATGCAGTTGACGTAAACAAATAAGCAGTCATAAATATCCAAAGTTTGCATTCAATAGAAGTACCTAATATAAATCTGAAATGAATAAAGTAGAAAGTACTATTGACGAACTCTCTTGTTGCTGCAAGATGGACATTTGTACTCCTTGATATTCTGAGCCTTCGCAGGGGTAATCCTCACACATCTCCCATGAAACCACTTCTCACAAATGTCACAGCCAATCCAGAACTCGTCAGCATCATTACCATAGTTCTCTCCACATGCCCCACATAGTTCCTCTCCATGCTCATCATCCTTTTCCAAAGCACCCTCATTCTTTGGTTCCATTGATTTTGAATACTTTTCTTGTGATTCAGACCCTCTCTGCAATTTTCAAACCAACGACATTATCAAAAGGGGCAAACACAAACCTGGTGCTTCTATCATTACAAGTCTTTTAGGTCTAAAAAGAAGGCTTGTACAACCTTTTCACCTCAAATGCATTATTGCTGTTGGATATAAACGAATACTACTTATTTTGTTTAGATCTAACTTCCAATGGTAATACCTTAAACTTTGCACTGTATTTATTTAGGTTCAGTTCCAATGTTAGCATTTGAAGTTCAAACCCTTCTTTCTGAAAAAGGAAATTCTCTTAAAACAGAAGCAATTGAAGTTCAAAGACAATAAACTCATCCTAAATCTTGAATTAAACTAAAAAAGTTACTTAGTTTTATTGTAAAACTAAAGCTATGTCATCTGCAAAAAATGTAAACGTTAATGATTAGTTTCTTTGTTCACCAGCAGGAGTTCAAAGAGGTTAAACTAACCAAATCTTGTATCAAATTAAAGAAAAAAAGTAATTAGCTTCATTGTAAAACTAAAGCTATGCGATCAGCAAACAACTACTAATGGTTAGTTTGTTTTCTCAGATTGAATACCTTGTTTGATTTAGATTTGTTATTGTCATGATTAGAGACTGATGACTTCTCCTTTCCTTGTTTCTTGGCCTTCCCAGCAACAACCTCAAATATTGTTGGAAGATCATTTATCATACTAAAAAGACTCTTCCTGCACATGAAGAAAGAGATATAGATATTAATGAAAGATAAAAAAATTGAAAACGTATATCACAATATGAAATTAACTACAAAAAAAAGAGGGCAAAGAATCAAATTATTGAGAGGGTGCAAACTGAAACAGTCTATAATCAAAGTTAGTAGGGAAAAATCAGCCTTTCAACAAAAGCTTGACTTCTGTACCTGAATTTAACACTTATTGTATAAATTACACTTTGGGTTAGTTGAAACGAAATCCAAATCCAGTATGTTATCTGTTCCTTTATGGATTATATGTGTATTATGAATTTCATAAAATCCTGCTATTTTGCAATTTTAACCCCCTTCTCAATTTAAGGTAAAATTCCGATTATATCATCTTGTTTCTTATAACCTAATGCTTCAACAAAGGCAAATAAATCAACAAAAAACTGTCCATAGCTGGATACATTAAAAACTCAAATCATTAGGGTAAAATTTTAGAACATGATATGAAAAACAGTGTTCAGACATCCCAAAAGCTGAGCTGAAGGTGTGTTACTGAAGATGAAACATATCCCCCATTTAAGGGAAACAAAAACCGTTTGTTGAGTAAAAGTAAATGGAACGTGCCAATAAATAGTGGAAAGGAAAACAGTTACCTATCAGCCTTATCAAATCCAAATCTTGCACCAAAATACATAGCCACAGAAATTAACCATGTATCACTGTGAACGGCAACCAAGGATAGCCAGTCCTTTTCTTCCATCCCGTCTCTGGCAAAGTTAATACCTAACGCTGGTTCTGGAAGCTCTGGAGGAACCTCCTCAGCAGGTAGATTGACTTCCCAGTGCTCGTTAGGAAATCCATAAAGGCAAAGATTTTCCTTATCTGTATGACAAAGCTCATACAAATCAATTATAATTATTGAAAATTCAAAAGTGTACAAATAAATGTGATGAACTCAACCCTTGCACATCAGAAAGAAAGCTAGGACAAATGGCCTTGACAGAAACCATAATGAAACTACAATTTAGATCCCCGACAACCCATCATACACGAATGATAAACTAATAAAAAAAAGTAAAATGAAGCCCTCCGTATCAGTTTGATCCGGTTTCAGTTGGCAAGTGAAGTGTATCAAAAGAGGAGGCAAATTTAAATGAAATCTACAAACACATGAAGAAATATTCCCCTTCCCAATTCAGCAGCGACAGTATCAGGGTACGGTAATGTGAAAAAAACAAGTAGAAATAAAAAACTTTTCAATTTCAACGAGATTTATTGAAATATTTACATCAGGTATGCGACGAATTAGTTTGATATAAAGAGAACTATTTCGGGACGAAAATAATAATAACACACCATATAAAACAAAATCCAGAAGTACTCACGTTAGAATCACAGAGATTAATAATGTAATTTAAAAAAGAAAATACTCGGTAGCCAAGTAGGGCATTTGAAAAAAAAAATAGAGAATTAGTCAGGTAAAATCATATACGAAAGCCGAAAAAAAAACGAATGAAATAAAAGTGAAAAGAAACGATAAGGGGCAGGGATTCAAGAGCGATAAAGGTAAACAAGCGTAGAGAGACGCAAAAACAAAAATACCTGGATCACACTGCTGGTAGAACAATTCAACCTCTGCATAAGAAAGAAAAAGTTACGGCAAGGAATAAAGGCGTAATTGAAATTGGAAAATGAAAATTAAGAATAAAATTGAAGGGTACCGGTGGTGAGGGCCTTAACAATGGCGGCTCTGCGGCCCTTGAAATCTCGGAAGACCTCGTTGACGGAACGGGGATTGTAGGGAGGTCCTCCGGCTGCGTCCATGTGTAAGAGAGAGTGAGTTCAGTTAAAGGAAAAGATGGAGGGAAAGGGAAAACAAACAAAGATGCCAAAAACTCTTTTCACCACGCCCTTCTTCTCTCTCTCTCTCTCTCTTTTCTTTCTACAACCAATTCAAACAAATTCAATATCTTAATATTCCTATTTATAAAACCCTACCAATACGATTCATTACTTTAGCGGCATTTATTTATTTTGTGTATAATATTTTTAAAAAATTTCATACAAAAATAAAAAGATATGTATAAAGGTAATTGACTTTTAGAATTTGACCTAATTTTTTAAATAATAAAATACAATAATCTCGTTTTACAATGACTTCGAAACATTGATGAGATTTTTTTTAATTTATCAAAATATGAATTAGGTAAAATCTGTTTTAAAATTTGATGCTTTTTACTTCTTCAAAATAATGCCCAAAAATCTTATGAGATTTTCGTGGATTTAATGGTTAATCTCATTTTATAAAATCCTATAGCAGACATAGAAAATATTTCCATATTTATAATTTTTTTGAAATTATGGATGTAACTGGGTAGATTGAGTTTTAAAATTCGATCTAAATTTTAATTTTTAAAATAATAGAAGATTCATTTCTTTTATAAAAACCCTATAATATAAAAGTATTGCTGTTTAAAAGTTAGAAGTTAGGTCAGATTTTAAAACACGGTTTATCCATTTTTGATAATCATTATTAATGATGATAATGGGTAGATTTGTTGTAGATTTAAATTGATCTTCAAGTATAAATTCATTCACAAATCCGTGGATATGAAATATTTGTTCAATATCAATTTCATTAAAAAAACATATATTTATCTTTTTACTATTTCAAATACCAATTAAATATTTATTTTACAAAAATAAAAAAACAAACCATATAAGTATTTAAATTTAAAAAGATAAACGTTTTTTTCTTCTATATCAAATATTAAAAAATAAATCATAATCATATAAATATAAATAAGGTAAAAGAAATAAAGAAAAGTTATTATAAATATTTTAGTCATTTAAAATAAAAATGATATAAGGATAAATTAAATATCTACGTTTCATTTTGATTTTTTTGTCCCTTTCAAAAAAATTAGATAATATCCATATTTATATCCGTAATCAATCCACAAATCTCCCATTAAAATCAAAACTATCCGAAGAATATCTACAAATCTTTCATTAAAATCGATTTTTTTTAAATATTACAAGGCACATTTCGTTTATCATTTCTAATAAAATTTATTTATATTTATATTTATGGAAATTATCAAAGTAATTTTAAAATCTCATCTAATTTTTCTTAAATACTAATACATGTTAATCCTATTTAACAAAACCACATGTTCGTCACAACCAATTTTTGTAAATACCTAACAAATGACATTATAAAAGTAATAAACTCGATTATTTTAATATTAAATGGTTTTAGTATAAATAGTTTTGTTATATAGAAATTCCATTATTTTAAAACACAATTTCTTTATAAATAATTTTTTCTAGAGTTTTCTAATTTTGTTATAAGAGATTTTCTTTTCCGACTGGTCTGATTGAATAATTGAGACCATAGGATTGATCATTATAGTGAACTCTTCAATTTAAATCAATCAATTTTTTCATTTGAGTAAGTTAAATTTTCAATCATTTTTCTTAGTCTTTTCTTATATTAGTTGCACGTGGGCTTCACTCAGCTACCACATGTCCTTTTAGTATTCAGTTTGAGTTTTTGTTGATCAGTAGTTCTAATGGTGTATCTTGATTGTGTTTTTGTTGTTAGTATGAGCAAATAGAGTCTCTTGAGCTTGTGATGTCGTTTTAGGACCCTTAGAGCTGTTTGGTCATTTAGATGTGAATTAATACTTTATTTTTAATTGATAGACAAGTTTTATTTGATGTTTGTATGATGATATGATAATTGTTTTAAGTAATTGAAGTTTTTGATGAAATTTGGTACGTTGAGTTGTTTGTATAAGTCCTATGTTGAATTAAAATTCATGAATGTTTGTTTGTAGTTGGTTTGATGATATTAGAATTGATTTTTGATGAATTTGATAATGTTAGACTGTTTGTTCTGAGATGTTCAATTGTTATGGAACCTTGATGTGATAAGAAGATAGAAAATTTGTGTTTTTGGTCCAAAATGAGAGGTTTTGACAAGTCAAATCCTGAAAGAATGATTTTGGGGAAAATTTAAAACTTTGGGAACTGTTTTTGGGTTAATCAGGACTAAATTGGCCTTTTACTTTGCAAATATCTGATTTCTATAGATTAAAAACTTTTATGAGTTTTTGGGTAGTTGGTTTGATTTGATAAACTCAATTCATGTTCAAATGAGTAAATTTGTATTCAATATGGGTTATAAACGTGTTTATCAATCAATTTCATTAGTAAGAATACCAATTTGGTTATTTGAATAGGTTTAAAGAGCATTTAAGTTAATTTTTAGAATTGTTATCATCTGATATAGTGTTCATGAACAGTCTTGTAGGAGGCTGAGCGCTATAAAACCTAAGAGCTACTGAGTTTCTGAGCAGGTTCTAAGCGCCATGAAGTCAAAGAATTATCTGACTTGTGGGTGTTGAGCAGTGGAATCTGACTTGTGGCCTGAACCTCTTTTACTTTTAAGTTGCTAGGGGCGAAAGTTGTGCCGATAAGTCTTTATCTTGGATTTTTGAGTCTTATGAGTAAAAGATTAACTTCATGAGTAGTAGGTGGAGTTACCTTTTGTTTATAACTCTACAGAGTATAAATACTACCATGGGTGTACACCTTCATTGAAGTCTATGTCAAAGCATTGTATCCGGATAATTAAGTCTAGAGTCAAATGATTATATGTTTTTATGAGTTATAAAATGTTTTAATGTTGAACTAATATGTGATTAATGAAATTGTTTATGAAGTTTTCTTTTAAACACTAGTTCACCTTGTTGTCTCTTTTGTTGTTCTTGGTGTGTTGTTTGTTTCTTTTGCGATGATCATCTAATCGGAGAGATAAGTGTTGAAGTATCATAGGTAGAGGATGATGATACTACAGAAGTCTTTTTGATGGTTTAGTGATTATGTTTAATTATTTTCTTCTAGATAATTGTATTAATTTTGTATCTAAAAGTGATCTCATATTTATTTTGTTTTCTTAATTTTATAATATTTTATTTTATCCTAAGTTTAAAATTGAGATGTTACCATTTTTATATTAACGGGTAGTTTTTTAAACATGTTATCAAATTAAATAACACATAAAAGAAATATTTAAAGAAAAATATATCAAATTATGGTCACTTAAAAAAATGATATTTTTTAAAATTTACTCATTATAAAAATAACTTTGTTAATAACTTGAACACATCATTAGTTTAAAATTTTTTTTCTTCACCCGCCACTATTCTCTTCCATTTTTTTCTTGATTTTATCATGATAAACCGGTGGTAAAAAAAGTATTAATTTATCTTTTAATAATATATTTAATAAACATAGCAGAAAATAATATTTTAATTTATATTCAAAATACAAATGATTAAGTTATTAATTTTAAAAGATTAAGGAAGTCAAACCTTGTTCACTAAATATATTATTCACATAATATATATAGCTCATGAATAAGCATCATTACAACACTTTTAATCTTAGTACCATTTTGTACTCTGGGTTAAGAGAACCTAAAAAATATAATGTTGTGTGTATTTCTTTTAAGAGAAAAAAATAAGATATCATTATACTAAATCATTAAATTTGAAATGGTGTATAATACTTTACTACACATGATTTTTATCTAGAAGTTTATTGAAGTCTAAGCAAGTGTTCCATTTTTTTTTTCAGGTCTAAGTTTCGGTGAGTTTTTAAATTTTGTTATACAAATTAATAATAACAATTAAGTTAAATTTAAAATATATAAAACCTGTACCATAATCTTAAATTAAAATCATTTAGTTAACTTTTTATAAATAAAAATTATTTCATTCCTTATTATAGATCAGTGTAGATGTAATAGTTTATTGGGAACAACCATTCCAAAAAATATGTTTGAGATTAGTTACTGTTGGTGAATATTTTGTAATGTAGTTTAGAAAATGAAGGGTGCATATCAACTAATAATAAAGTTGCATCATTTTAACAAAAAATAACACTTACAAAAGAAATATATATATATATATATATATATATATATATATATATATGATTTAGTAATGAAAATAATAATAATAGACAGCATGTATTTTTTTTTAATTTAAACATTTTTTTTTCATTTTTCTAAAATTTAACTATTTTTTAAACTAAATTTTTATAGAAAAAAATTATTTTAAAAAATAAATATTACCTATAATAAAATTATAAAAATTATTTAAATTCATTTTTTTGTAAAATGTGAATTACACAGCACATGTATTCTTCACTTATATAACGTTATTTAAAATGAAGCCACAGAATCTCAGTGTAATCTGATTTGAAATAAACTCTTCTTTCTAGAAATTAAAACCCAATCTTTTTGAGAAGTGAATATATTAGCACACAACAAATCAAGTAATAAATGGAAAAAAAATTAAAGGAGTACAATTACGTGCACTGAATCTCTGTTGGGGCCACTAAAATATATTTCCCCTACATCAATTTGCCTTTATGCTGCGTATTTGTTTGTGCAGCTGCAACTTTATGTTATAGTTGTTATTCTCTTTTTCTGTGCCCGAACTCGAACACGACAATTACTAAAAAACAAAATTTATAAACTGATATCGCAATTGGGTTTAAAAGTTCAAGCCCTTATTCTCAGGCTCGGATTTAGATTCCTAATATAAATGTGCAAATTAACAGTCATAAATGTCCAAGTTGGTACCTAAGATACTAATATAAATCTGAAATAGATTATAACTAGAAACTACAATTGACGAGCTTCTTGATGCTGCAAGATGGACATTTGTAATGCTTGATATAGGCAGCCTTAGAACGGGTAATCTTCACACATTTCCCATGAAACCACCTTTCACAAATGTCACAACAAATCCAGAATCCATCCACACCACCCGCATCGTTCTCTCCACATGTCCCACAAGGTGTCTCTCCCTGCTCTTCCTCCTCCTCTTCTTCCTCTTCTTCCTCATCTTCCTTTGATTCCATTGTTTTTGAATAATTTTCTTGAGATTCAGAACCTTTCTGCAAATGTCAAACCAAAAGACATCAGCAACGGCAGTTCACTCAACTTTACACTGTAGAATTGGATTTCTCTGTACCAAAATATGTATTAATTTTCTTTCAGTTCAAAAGTTAACATCTGAAAAACCAAGCAAAACATCACCAAGGGACGACACTACAACAGTCTATGATAGTTCATACCCTTCCCTATGTAAAAAACTCCAAATTAAAATTAAAATCATTGTAAAAACAAGATATCCTCTCAGCGTGTATACCTTGAAGTTTGATTTAGATTTGTTGTTATGATTAGAAACTGGTGACTTTTTCTTTCCTTGTTTCTTGACCTTCCCAACAACAGCCTCGAATACTGTTGGAAGATCATTTATCATATTAAAAAGATTATCCCTGCACATGAAGAATGAGAATAGATATTAATGAAAGATTAAAAAAAAACTTGAAAACATTCATCAAAATATCAAATTCACTAATAAATGAGAGGGCAAAGCATCAAATTAAGAAACGAAACACTCCATTATTAAAGTTAATAAGGAAAAATCAGCACTCCACTTAAAGCTTGACTTCTGTCCTGAATTTAACGTTTATTGTATAAATAACAGTTTTGTTTTTCAACTCTAACAAATATAGAAATGAAATCCAAATCAAATACTGTTATGAATATGGATTATGAATAAGTATTATGATATTTGTAAAATCCTAGGATTCTATATACTTATTGCAATTGTATCTCTCTTCCCAGTTTAAGGTAGAATCCCCATTTTTAACATCCTGTATCTTATAACCTAATGTTTCATTTATTTATTTATTTCAGGCGCAATTAATTCAACAGATTAACTTGTAGGTAACATAATACATTTACATTCAACTCATCTAAGGTACAATTTTAGACAATAACACATATAAAACAGTTCCCTACCAAAGATAAAACATATCTCTCATTTAAGAAAAACAACTGGTCAGTGGAGTAAAACAGTTACCTATCAGCCTTATCAAACCCAAATCTTGCTCCAAAAAACATAGCCACAGCTATTAACCATGTATCACTGTGCGCAGCAACAAAGCATACCCAGTCCCGTTCTTTCATCCCATCTCTGGCAAAGTTAATACCTAATACTGGCTCTGGGATCTCTGCAGGCACCTCCTCAGCAGGTAGATCGACTTGCCAGACTTCATTAGGAAATCCATAAAGACAAAGATCATCCTTCCCTGATATCACAATGGTCATACAAATTAAATATAACTATTGATATCACAAAGGTCATACAAATCAAATATAAGTATTTAAAAGATCGTCCTTCTACAACAGAAAGAAAACTAGGATAAATAGCCTTGAGAGAATCTAGAATGAAATTGAAATTCAGATTCCTGCAACCCAGAATGCATGAATAATAAATTAATAGAAAACAGGAAAATGCAGTCATCTATCATATATTCAATTAGCAAGCAAAGTGGTACCAAGCAAAAACTTTGGGCCCAAGTACCAAAAAATCGACAATTTTAATTGAAATCTGCAACAATCTGATCAAATACCCCTTCATAATTCAGAGGCTGCAGTACCACTTTATGGTAAGAATGAGAACAAAGCAAGCAGAAAAAGAAAAACTTTACGATTTCAACATGCATTGAACTATTTATCATCGCGTTCGTGTCGACTTAGTTTGGCATAAAAGAGAGTTCGTGTCGACTTAGTTTGGCATAAAAGAGAATTAATCAGGGACGGAAACAATGATCGCACACCATATCAGATGTATCCAGTAGTACTGGCATTACACACACCACAAGGCATACTAACGTAACTTATAAAGAAAATAAAAAAAATACAGAAAGATTCAAGTAGGGCTTTTGACAAGAATTAGAGAATTAGACCAAACACAAAAACGTAGAAAAATAATGGAATTGAATACAAGTGGAGAGAAACTAGAGTACCCAGGGATTAAAAAAAACTAGAACAGAGAGAAAAATACCTGGATCACATTGCTGAAAGAAGTCTTCGTAATCTGCGGAAAAAAAAAAAAGTTACGGAGAGGAAGAAAAACGTTATCAAGAATTAAGAATGAAATCGAAAGGTACCAATGGTGAGGGCCTTAACAATGGCAGCTCTGCGGCCCTTGAAATCTAGGAAGACTTCTTGGACGGAAGGGTGATTCGACGGAGCTCCTACGGCTGCCTCCATGTACCGAAAAGACTGTTCCGTTAAAGGAAAAGATGGAGGGAAAGGGAAACAAACAAATATGCCAACCCAAAACATATTCAGTATGTGTTAAGTCCAATTTATAAAACCCTATCAAAAATTTTGTACATTTGGCTAGAGAGGTAAATTGAGTTTTTTAAATTTTACCCAACTTTGTTTTTTAATCTCACTTTTTAAAACTACAGAGGGTGGTAAACTGTGTTTTAAAATTTTACTTATTTTTATTTTTCAGTCAAATTTTTAATATTTCAAATTATTAAATATATTTATTTTATCTTATGTTATAAAAACCGGCGGATATTTTGTATTTATGGATAAGCTCCTTTTTCATTAAATTATCACCAAAATGATTTTATTTTATAAAATTATGGATGAAGGTAGATTATGTTTCTTTTGATTGTCAAAAGTCTCATCCCTTTCTCTTCCATTAACTATTAATTATTAACTAATGACAATTAAAAACAAACCAAACTAATCTATAACCATTATTCATTTCAAGAGGAAAATGGTGGAAAAAAATTGTGAGGGAAGGGGAAATCATTTCATTCAGTTTTCATTAAACAACTTAAGATATTAAAAGGAAATCCAAGCCCCAAAAAAAATAAAAAATAAAAAGGGAAGAATATTATGCAATCTAATATTATTCGGAAATATACCTATTTAAATAGAAAAAAGTACAAATATACTTCTTTAAATCTTATTTTTTACATATAAGCAATACAATCATTCATTTCTAACTGTTCAAAATTTAGTACTGGAATTTCTAACTTAACTATATAAAAGGACTTATATTTATCATGAAAATAATTATCTTTATCTTACAACCTGAGACCTCAGTCATAATAGCTTCTTCTCCATTGCAATTGAAGACACTATTGTTCTTGGAATTGAAGCAGCTGTATTCCTGTTGGGGTGACTCCACCACAGCACTCGATTATTAATCGTTGAAAAGTTTGAATATCCTCTCGACTTGTTTTCCTTACCACTGGATCCGCTGAATCCAAACTTTTCTTCAGCACTTCCACTCTCTTAGCCAAGCTTGTCACCTGTATATGTTTTCAAATGATGTTCATCAATAATGATTTGCATAAAATCAAATTGCATTCCATGCATGCATTGTACCTTCCTTTGTGGCCAGTAAGATATTCTTTCCCTGCGGCAAATTCCCTTTATCACAGATACTGATACGCCTATTTCTGCAGCAGCATCCTTAATCGTTAAATGGAACACACCTCTCAGATCATTCAATGTCATCTTTTTTATTCTCTTTATCTGTGCCCCAAACCTTCATTAGAGTCATGCAAGTGCAACACTTTCAGACAAACAAAAAAATATGTATAACCTGAAATTGGCGGTTGGGTTTAACAGCTGAAGAAGCCCTTTTACTCTCGGCCTCCAACTCAGGCTCTGTACAAAAGTAACGACTCAATAATCATATTTGTGGAATGACATGATTCATGGAAGAGAAAAAGTGACAACCAAAAGGGATAATGACCAACGTGGGATTGTATTTTCTTCTTCGCCAATGAAACCGCCAACCGTTTCCAGACCAGTGCAGAGGGCTTCATAATAAGTAGACAACGGATCTTCTAGAGCAATGTATCCTAATTTATTCTTCTGTGTGCAGTATTCTACCAGGTAACTCTTAATTTCTGCTGTGCTATTGTGGGAGAAACTGATACACCCAAATGCAGACAAGGGTTGAATATACACTAAAACATAAAATGACGATGAAGCTTTGTTTAATGTAACATCTCCATGCAAAAGTTTTAGAACGTACTCAATCCTGCGATAAGAGTCGCCTGAAAGGCCATCCGGTGTGAAATTCTGACAGTGGACTATTGCGTGGCTAATCACCCCGATCTCTCCATGAATCTCAAATGTTTCATCACAATCAGAACCTGCGATATATATTTTAAATTTAAAGAACATGGTTAAGGGAAAGAATTAAACCCGGAATGTAAGATGAATCAGAACTTAATTAATTACCGTTGGTGTAAATCAATTGTCTAAGAACTTGACAGCAAGTGCAGAACATTGGCTTTGGTACAGGACGACAAAATCGAAGGTCGTTTAAATTTACATCTGCACTCGTATTTTCTCCGTTGGGAAACGTATTATCGCCATGCACGGTATGATATTCAATCATTGGATCCATGAAAGGAATTTTAGGCTTCCTCGTCGACCAATCCCCCTTTTCCAAGTTAGGTACTCCTCCTCCTACGGTAAGATGATTGCCATGTTCAACAAGAACAGGAACATTTGGTTGTTGGGGCTCGAAGTCGGGGTGGTCATTGACTGTATAGACGAGTGCGGGATCTGGTTCGATATAGTTACAGACGAGTGGATTGTGAAATGAGTGGGAGGAGTTATCCCAATTGTTATCCATGGATGCATTGGAGGCAGAAAAACACTTAATCACGGTGAGGAAAATGGAAATGTGTGCAGCGGCGACGCCAAAGACAGCGCCGCCACCGACACGATTCGTTGGTGACTGAGACAACGATAAAAAGTGTTAAAGAAGTATGTTGGTGGAATGCATGGGAACCATACAGGGACTAAGAGTTGTGAGTGGCAGTTATGGATCGTTGGAAATTTGAAGTTGAGTATTGTTTTGAAAATCTATTATTAGGTACGAAGAGACTTTCCTCTATGATGCCGTTTCCCTTCCTCATCAATTCGTTCGACCATGCCTTATGTGAATTTTAATCTCAGTTGTGATAACCTTTCCATTCTTAGGATAGAAATGGGGTGAAAAAGAACGAAAAGAGGGATGAAAAAAACTGTTATATTATTGCTATTTGCTTGATTAGAGAGATATAAAGAGAATTTTTTTAAGAAAATGTACAAAATTAAAAATATTAACATTTAGGTATCTGTTAATTCTAGATGAAATTTTCTTTATTACCTAATGTATAGAGTCGACATTTTGTAAGATACATATTTATTTGTATTTAATTGAAATCTTTAATACACATCTGGATATTATTAAATTGAGTTTCTTTCTTTATTTCTTTATATATATATATATATATATATTTTTAATGTATCAATTTTTTTATTATTTCCAAATCACTTGCTTAAAGAAAATAAGAATAGATATGTGGGTTGTATGTGTGAAAAGATGGAAAGCTTGGGTATCTTGTATACTAATTTATAAAAGTAAATATAAGATATGTGTTACTTAAAAAAAATGTAGAATTTAATATTGTAACATCTGTTTTATCTCATTCCAAGTAGAGTTGTCAAATAGATTAAAACTCCCGAACCAATTCCACCTATTACATGTTCGAGTAAGATTGGATTTTAAAGAATTTGTAAATTTCGTCACGAATCAAAACTAAACTTGACTCACTAAAAATCGATTTATCTAAGTTAAACTCATAGAGAGTTAGGTTGGTTCACCAATCCACCCATAAACTTTAAATTATATTAAAAAAATAAAAATTCAAAACTTAAACCCTCCTATGCTATGAATTTATCCATTCAAGATTATAATGGTATAAATAAATAAGTGCTAACTGTGGTTTGATATTAGATAATAATTTGTTTTGTATTTTTTTAATTTTAGATTGTATTTGGAACTTAACATAATTTTGGATTGTATTTGAGCTATATTTTTTTTATTTTGGATTATATATGATATTTAATATAATTTTGAATTATATTTAGATTGAACTTTATTTAAAAAGAATTATTACTTTTTTGAAATTGAAAAAAAAAATTATAATTAAGTAAACCAATCCATTTAACTGTCAAGGCGAGTTTAATTTTTTTTATTCACTAATAAGCACAAACCCATGATAAATAGAGTCAACTTGGATTAAAAGTAGCTCTACCAATACTTCTAATTTAAATTTTAAATAATTTTTTTATTGATAGCTATCTTATTTAAATATAATATTTTATTATTAAAAGAAATTTGTTGTGTGTTGGTTTGGAAAACTTAGTATCACATAATAATTTTTTAAAAATATAATATATAGTCAAGTAGTCTTAAAAATTTTGATCATTGGCCTATCCAGTTGAATCACTCGATCAGTAATCCAATTTTTCTGAGTTTCTATCCAAACCCAGTTACTAACCATGCCACCAATCATCACAGACTTAACCCTACTGCAAAGAATGAACATTGAACTTCCAGTGCAGGATTAAGTTAACACCCTCCTCCACTGTAGCTGTGCAAGAATTCCCTGGTCTGAAAATTACGTCAGTGTTCCTCTGTTGCATTAGCCTCAACTTTCCCACTTAACTGGAATCCCCCGAGCAAGCATCCCTCAAAGATTGTATCCCCCTCTTTCAATTTCCCCTTTGCACACATCACCTTCACAAATGTGCTGAAAACGTCTTGCTTGATTACAAAGTTCTTGTTCATAATGTCATAATATGTCTTTAGTGCCATTTCTTCATCCCCGTCTTCACAATATCCCTGAAGTAAGCAGTTATACATAGTCGCGTCCAGGTTATGCCCATTCTGAAGCATGTCTGAAACAAGCTCTTCAACTGCCTGCATCCTACTCTTCACTTCACAGAGTCCACATACCAATATGCAATATGACAAGAAGTTGGGTGAGCTTCCCATCCGACTCATCTGCTTCAAAAGAAGAACTCCTTCATCAATCTTCCCCTCATCCACAAGAACTCTAAACACTGCATTGAAGCTTGACACACTTGGCTTAACACCCCTCGTCACCATTTCTCTCAGAAGTGAGACTGCTTCTCTTGGTTTTCCAATCTTGCAATACTCATTCACAACAACCCCATAGGCTTTCACATCCGGCTTCATCCCCCGACTAGCCATTTCCCTGAAATGCTTAAAAGCATCATCGGACTTTCCCACAATACACAACCCCTTCAACAAGCTAGTGTTTGTGGCCACATTATCTGTCAAACCATTCAACCGCATCCTACCCATTATCATCTTTGCCTCATCCACTTCTCCGCTCAAGCAAAGACCTTCAACCAAGGCATTGTAGGTCACAACATTCGGAGAACACCCTCGTTCCGTCATCTGCTTCAGACACTCCACCGCCTTTTGGAATTCACCTATTTTCGAATACCCATCAATCAAAGTGGTGAAACTCACCACATCCGGCTCACAACTCTTACTCTCCACCAATCTGTCAAAAACCCACCGCGCACCCTCCATGTCACCCTTCTTACAAAACCCGTGGATCAAAGTGTTATAAGTAACAATGTTGCGTTCGCAGCGCATTTCGTCGAACACCTTGCGCGCACTCTCGACCATCCCCACTTTGCAAAACCCACGAATCATGATGGTGTGAGTGTAAACATCGGGTTCTACCACAGCTTCTGAGAGAACCTGATTGTAGATGGCCTTGGCAAAATTGACACGGTTGGCTCTGACGAGGACGCCCAAGATGGCGTTGCATGAGTAGACGCAGTGTTCTCTTCCCAAGTTTTTTGCTTTGTGGAACCAGTGAACGGCGCCCCTGATATCGCCGCAGTGACCGAGAGCGTTGATGAATCTGCAGATAAGGAAGTCAGAGAGTTTGTTGGAGTGGTGAAGAAGGGAGTAAGCGGTGGAGAAGAGGGAGTGGGAGAGCAAGAGGTCGGTGATGGCGGCGTAGCATAAGGGGGTGTGGGAGTAGTTCTTAGGGTTGGGGTTGGGGTTGGAGGCCCAGTTGAAGAAGTGAAGAGCGTGGTATGGGTTCTTTTGGTTCTTGATCACCTGAATGACCAAGTTCGGGGTGAGGTGAGGAGAAAATTTATTGAGAGATGAGAAATCTGGGATTTGGGGATTTAGATTTTGAAGGATTGAGGTGATGGATGTTATGAGGCAGAGATTTCGATTTGGAATGCTGGATGAAGAAGACAGGGAAGAAGAAGAAGGTTTTGCTATGACTTTTCCAAATGCCCGAGCCATCTACTGTCACACTTTTCTTTCCCTCCAAATATGGCCCTTTAAATGACTTTTACACAAGCTCGTATCATAAAACAATCAATTTATACAAAATATAAATTTAAAATTAATCAATTTAAATAATTTCTATACATAGCAGATGAGTAAAATTCTTTCACACATTTAAATATTTTACATTTATTCAACATTATCTTTATTTACTTTTTATTTTATTTTTTCTTAAAACAATACATAAGTTTACATTTTTTTACTATTTTATCTTTGTAACCTATATCAAATTAACGTAAAAATGTGCCATAGTATCATTAATCATCACACATATACAACTAATTTGATAGCTGCCAAGTCAAATAAGGATAAAGACTATATTTTGTTTTAATAAATTCAATTATTATTATTAGTTTTTATATGATTAATAGACCTCACACATTCCATTTATTTTTGTCAGTGAAATTTTCATCAAAGTAAAACACCCATTTTCTATTATATAATTATTACAGTTTCAACAAGTTTCTATAATTCGAAAAGAACAAATACTTGTCAAATCCATTCATTTGATACCGTGATATGTTAGTGATTTTTAAGATGATGTAACTTAAAATGATCTAAAAAATTATATAATTTTGTATTTTTTCAAAAAATAAAAAATAAGTAAAAATAATATCAAATAAATATAAAAAATTTAGGTGTGTAATAATTATTTTCCTAAAACAAATTATCTGTGGAACCACTACTTGAATGTTAAAGCAAAAGTGTCTCAAACTATTATTATTTTAATTGGAACTGCCATGTTTGGTTTTTCGCTGAGTGAGGTCTACAGTATCTTATAACTTAAATATCTGTTAGAGGTTGACTTAATTAGATATAAAAACGAATTCGTGATAATGTCAAAAATATTGAAAAGATAATCTTATTGTTATCAAAACAAAAAATCTATATATATATAAAAAAAAACTCACTCGTTATCACCACCACCACCACCGTGAAAAGTCATAAACCAAGCAGACCGTCACAAAGAAACAAAAAAAAATTAGGAAAACATTGACCACAATCTATTCTTCTTCGAATTGGATAATTTCTATTGGAAAATGTTATTTGGACAACAAAAGTTTGACACAATTTTGACAACGGCGACGTGGCAGCTGTGCATTGGCTCAGTGAACCGGGGTGAGGGGTATTTTGGGTTTTTTCTGGTTTGTTTTCAATTCACTGAGCCAATGCACAGCTGCCACGTCGCCGTTGTCAAAATTGTGTCAAACTTTTGTTGTCCAAATAACATTTTCCATTTCTATTCCGGTTGGGGTAACTCCACCACAGATCGCTACCATTTCTAGTTGGAGTCGTTGAATTTCTTGTCGAACTCTCTGCCTTGTCCCTTCATAGGGCGAATCCAATGCTTTTCTCAACACTCTCACATCCTTCGCAAGGCTTTGCAGCTGAACACATCAACACCTATATAGTGATAAATCCAAAAAGAATCCCATGATGTTCAGAAAATCAAACAACAAATCTAACCTTTCTTTGTGGCCATCTTTTTAAGTTTCCCAAGCGACTGATTTTCTTCACCACAGAGTCGCTTACCTCCAATTTATCTGCAGCATCCCTGATAGTTAAATGGAAGAAAGGGCTCAAATCATTCATTGTCATCTTTGGTACTCTCTTTCTCTGTGTAACGTAAAAAAATAAAAGACAATATTAAAACAAGTGGTATTTACGCGCAAACGCAAAACTTCTCTAGAAAACAAAAACTCTTACCTGAACTGCCATATTACGTTTAGGCTTAGGCCTAGCAGTTGAAGCCTCTGCATTACCAGGCTCGGGAACAAGGTCTGGCTCAGAAACAGTCTCAGGCTCCGGAACACTCTCGGGCTCGGGCTCGGGCTCAGAATCAGACTCGGGCTCTGTGCCATTAACTACAGGAGAAAAAAATATTCAAAATTCAGAGTGAAACTGTCATTATTGGTCGAAGAGAAACTTGAGAATTAAGAGAAGAAGACCAACGTGGACTCAAGTCATCGTCCCCGTCATTATGTTCAGCCCAATCAAGTCCAGTGCAGATGGTATCATAATATGCAGATAACGGATCATCCAGAGTGACGAACCCTAATCTTGTCTGGTCCTTGCAGTATGCTACCAGGAAACTCCTTATTTGTTCTATGCTTTTGAGGCCGAAACTGGTAATACCAGAAAAGATGAAGGTTAATAACGACAGATATAGCAACTAAAAACTATGACTTTAATTCACAATGATTGTTTTGAATAATTAAACACATGTTCATGCTTCAATGCAAATAAATATATAGTTCCACCAAAGCAACACATATGGAAGTTAGAACTTGCTTTATCATTTGATAAACTTCTCTTGGAGGTTCACCACCCGGTGTCATATCCTGAACGTGGAATATCGCATGGCCAATCACCCCAAGCGATCCATGAATCTCTAACTTTTCGAACTTAAAACCTGCGGAGTGTTTAAAATTTAAAGAAAATGAAAACGAGGACGAAAAACGTACTGGCTAATATATATTTGTGTATAAACTTAATTACCATCTGTATGAATTATTTGTCTAAGAATTTGACAGCAAGAGCAAGACAGTGACTTTGGTGACGGGGGCCAATGGTCAAGTGCTACCACATCTTCCTCGTTCAGTATACCATGCTTTAATAATGGATGTTCAGCCATGGGTTGTTTAACCTTCCTCCTTGATGGACCCTCCATGTCAATGTTAGGAACTTCTCCAGTTGCAAAATTATAATTGACATGCAAGGATTGATCTTGGAAAGTTGGATTCAAAATGGGTACATGAATCTGTTCAAGGCCAAAGGGATACAAATTTTGGTTCTGAGGCGGCGCATTTGGCTGTTTGCAAAGTGCATTTTGTTGCCCTGGCACAGCGTGTTGGTGCTGGGGCAATGCATTTTGTTGAGAAGAGGGTGCAATGAGTTCATCATTGGATAGATCGAAAATTGAGATGTCCCGGTCGATCAAATTATGAAGAAATGGATCAAATGAGGCATCAATATCAATATCAAACGGCCCAGGAGGCCAAAATTGAAGTTCGTTGGAAAAAGTATTATCGCCATGCACGGGATGATCTTCAATCATTGAATCCATGTAGGGAAATTTACGCTTCCTCGTCGACCAACCCCCGTTTACCAAATTAGGAACTCCTCCTATGGTGAAATCATTATCGCTATGCGTGGATACATCTTGAATCGTTAGACCAGTGAAGGAAACATGATCCTGTTCAACGATAAAAGGATCATTTTGTTGTGCATTTCGTTGCTGTACATTGGGTTGGTCGTTTAATATATAGATAAGTGCAGGGTCTGGTTCGATGTAGTTACCGATAAGTGGACTGTGAAATGAGTCGGAGTAGTTATTACAATTATTATCCATGGAGAAAAACACCCTTAATCACTGTGGAAAAAATGGAAATGTGTGTAGTAGCGGCGCCAAAAACACAGCGCCGCCACTGAGACACGATTTGTTGGTAATTGAGACAACTAGTGTTCTTACAGACAATTTTGATGGAATGCATGAGAAATATATAGGGGCGCAACTGACAGTTATTGACCGTTGAAAAATTTGAAGTTTGTTGATTGTTATGAAAAACTATTACTAAGAGACTTTCCTCTATAACCCTTCATCATTGGTTGGTTCTGCCATGCTTTAACTAATGGTGGTGAGAAATGAAGATGTGTGTTTTGATCTCAGTACGAAAAAAGTCCGATGATCTTCTATGATCCATCTTGAGATGATTTATATGTGATGCACGTCAAAACACTTTTATATGTGATTTGCATTGATACATTGTGTCCAATAAATCAAAATATCAGTGGTCATTTAGATATTTTACTAAGAAAAAGAAATTATTATTGTACGGAATATTTTATCATAAAATACCTCTTTCTTAAGGGTGTGTTCGCTTCAACAGAAAGTACTGTTCAAGAGTATTTGAGAGCGAAGAAATACGATTTCTTTTATGTTCGTTTGAGATGAAAGGAGTGGATTTGCGGGAGACGTAAGGCGCGGATTTGCGAGATTTATAAAATTTTCATCACCCGCAAGAGTGCGACGATTTGGAAGGATTGTCGATACAATATCTTCTTTACCCTTTGCCTATTATATAATTCCAGTCCAAGTCCTGAAGCTTACGTGCATCGATTCTAACTATGAAATAACTGATTCCATATGAAGATGATGGTTGAAGATGAAGTTTGAAGCCGAACAAGATGAAGAATAGTGGCTGAAGCTGACGTTTGACTGCCAGTGTTTTCAGTTCCAGCGCTGGAGCATTTCCAAGCTTTGAAGCTTCGTGGTGGAGGTGCAAGCGCCATGTTCGACGAAGCTGGAAGTTGCTTTGGTGGTGGATGCTGGATTAAATGCCACAAAGGTGGAGGATCCAGTTGTCTTGGCTTCCGGCCAGAGATCCACTATCACCAACACATCTCTGCATGTTCAAGCAATCCCAAGAGCCAGCACAAAATAAAGAGAAATTTGGTTGTAAATAAGAGGAATTATTAAAATGAGGAACCAGATACTTCATAAAAAAAAATGACACTCAAAATAAAAAAAGAAAAGAAAAAGAAAAGTAATAATCAATAATAATAATAATAATAATAATTATTATTATTATTATTATTTTACATTTTAATAATTAATTTTAATTCTTTTTTTTCTTATAAACATTTCTAAAATTAAATATAACATTAATAATTTATTTTACTACATTATAATTTTTTTAATATTTTAAAATTAATTTTAATTATTATTAATTAATTTCCTTTCTTTAACATTAAAAATTAACATTTTATATTACTTTAATAGTTAGGGACATTTTGGTAATCTTTAATTTCTACCAATTAAACTAATTTTTTAAATCTGTCACATCAATCAAATCCTACACTAATTCTCACAAACTTCAACCCAAAATTCACTTTCAATTACCTTCAAATCCATTCAAATAAACACACACAAAAATCACCCTCAAATCCTCTCAAATCCACTCAATCACTCTCCCCCAATCACTCTCCCTCAATTACCTCCAACTAAACACACCCTAAAGAATATTTTCATCGAGCCACTCACTATCAGTTTTTTACTAATCGATTTAAAAAAAAACAGTTTTATTGATTTTTTTTTTAAAATTAAACTGGATGGCCTGTTTCGTTTCTTACACCGAAACGACTTAAAATATCAAATTCTATGTTAAAACAGAATATAAGAGAGTCGTTGTTAACAAACGTTGCGAAGAGATTCAATGAAAGAAAATTAAGTAATTTTATTGAAAAAGAAAAAATAAATCAATCACTGTATAACGTGACCCAGTAGTGTTAACCAATATTGTTTTATTATATTATATATATATATATATATATATATATATATATGTATGTATATATATATATATATATATATATGTATATATATATATATGTATATATATATATATGTATATATATATATATATATATATATATATATATATATATATATGTATATATATATATATATATATGCAAAATTTAAAATATAAACGTATATATTAATTTTAATATAAGTGCTTATGTTAATTTTCTTATATACAAATTAGGTTTAATTAAATTTAAATTTCGGATAAATTTTGATACTTATTTTTTATTAATGTTTTAATTTTTTATATTTTCAAAGAATTTAAGTGTGTATGGTTTTGGGAGAATAATGTTTACAATAATTAAAAAGTAAAGAAATTTTATTTTTTGTTTAGCCTTTTGTAATTATTGAAATACGGTGATTTTCAGGAGAAATGGATTTGCTATAGAGGGATCGATGACAACGTGAGAAAGCAAACGTATCACACTTCAAATGATATCCTTGTATTTTCTTCTTGATGATAATTCATTTAATGACTTAAAATTATTATTTTTACTATATTCAAATAATTATCCACGATTTATTTTAAGTTAATTGGTTGATTAAAATAATTATATTTTTAAAATAATAATATACATTGAATGTCAATATTATTCATATTAATTATATTGTACTTTAAATTAGGTTTATGATGAAAGGTAAAATTATACTAAATTAATTTTATCAATATCAAACTTATTACATTATTCACTCATTTTTATAATTTTTTCTTTATTTATTTTTAATTTTTTAGGTACCTTTCTCTTAATATAATTAATAATTTCTCTTTCACATTTTATTCCCTCAAATTAACTCTTCAAATCTATCTTACAAACAAACAAAGGCCTATTTATTTATTTTTTCATATCATTTTATACACGAGGACCTTATCCTTTATCGTCAATGAAAAAATTACAAAATCTTAAAAAAATATTAAATACTTTATATATTTTTATTTAAATATTTTCTTATTCTTTAAAAATTTGAAATATTTATATTGCTGATTGTTTCATTTCGGAAAATATTTTAAAAATAAGGAAAATTCAAATATAAAATGTATTAATAAAATTGTTAAATAAATATAGAGTAATAAATTATAACATATACAAATACTTAAAATATTATACTCTTATAAAACCCATAATATTATCTTTGAAAAAAAATATTTTGACACAAATTATTATAATATTTTGACACTATGTGTCATTTTTCCATTATTTTATTATTTATTTATTTCTACAGTGACATACTCTCAACTCAATAAAAAAAATACAATATATCAAAGTATTATAAAAAAATGTTAATATACTAATATACCATGGAAGCTAATCTTCATAATTAATTTTTATATATAACAGTTATTATAATTTTATTCTCACTATAATAATGTTCTGATAATTATTTTTTATTGTAATAACTTTTATTTTTTATACAAACACACCATTTGTATTTAAGGCTATGTTCGTTTAGAGGGATTTGGGGAAGATGATTTGGGAGAGATGATTTAAATGGATTTGAGTGGATTTGAAGGTAATTTTTTTGTTGTTTTTTTTAGTGGATTTGTGGGTAATTGAGAGTGAATTTGGAAGTACAGTTTGTGAGAATTAGTGTAGGATTTGATTGATGTGATAGATTTTAAAAATTAGTTTAATTGATAGAAATTAAAGATTACCAAAATGCCCCTAGTTATAAAAGTAATATAAAATGTTATTTATAAATGTTATATTTAATTGTAAAAATGTTTATAAAGAAAAAAAATTATGAATAATTTATAAAATTAATGTTTAAAAATTATAAAAACTAAATAATCAATTTATTTTTAATAAATTAAAAAATATAATATACCTAATTTTATTAATATTAAAATAATTATAAAAAAAACTTGAAAAAACAAAAAATAGAAAATTGCGTAACCGGTTACGCGAACGCGTAACCGGTTACGCGAACGTGTTACGCGAACTCGTAACCGGTTACGCGAACTCGTAACCGGTTAGCTTGGAATGTGAATTATAGTTGAATCACGACAATGTACATTCCATGGCTGCAATTCATTCCTTCAAATGAAGAATTTTGCAAAAAGGAAAAGCATAAGACCAATTGGAATCAAAGTGGGAACCACCAAATAGTATTGCAGAATTTTTCTTTGGTTTAAGTGAAGTAAGCCGTGAAGTTGGATGGAAGAAGGGACCACTTTGTTGAAAAGTCAAGGCCATACCACTTATTGGAAAATTCAGCAATTGGAATAAAAGGGGGGGACCACGTTACTTTGACATTGCAAAGCATTGTTTCGATTTGCCGTGAAGTTTGATAGAAATAGAAAGCCACCTCACGTTTTTTTTTTGTTTAGCTTGGTGCATAATTTTTGAAGTGCTTTTCCACTTGGGAGTTCACGGTTTTGAGAAGAGAGATATGCAGCAAGCTACATAATGTCACGGCCTTACACCATCATCCAGGGGCTAGAACGTTTGGAATTGATCATTAAATCAAGCTTTTGAGGAAACAACACAACAGCAAGGGACGGTCCAGCACCAACACTTTAAGCGTTCATGGCAGCAGCAAAATGAAGAAGGAAGTCCAGCAAAGAGAAGTCAATACATGGCCTTGGAAGAAGGGGAAGCATCCATAGAAGAGAATCATCTAGCAGCCATGAGTAAAGGGCTGGAATGAGGACGTGTTGAAGCAGCCGTGGAGGAAAAGATTTGATCCATTGTCTTGGCCTTGGAGAGGGAGACGTCATGTGCACAAGGAAGAAAGCATAAATGTTGGCTGGAAGAATCAAGGAGATGGAGTTGGACGTGTGAAACCTGGAATGGAGAAGGAGAAGCAGTGATGAGTTGAGCGAAGCAGAAGAAGCCGTCTCCAGGAAGTAGTGTAATCGGTTACAAGCCTCGTAACCGGTTACAGCTATGCACACTTTCTTTCACATTAGTGTAACCGCAAAGCCAAACCTTTAACCGGTTACGCCTGCATCATCCACTGTTCATTATCTTCTCAAAGACGCCCATCTCCTTTCTTCATCTTCAACATCCACCTGCTGCATTCCACCAACACGCACAACCTCCTTCTTCCTCGTCCTCTACAACCCTGCAAATCAAAACCAACACATTTGTTTAATATATACCCTTCGTAATCGGTTACCCTTCACCATAATCGGTTATCTGGTGCAGAATTAATAGGATGCACTGGAATTTAATATAAAGTTACGGGGCACACACGACATTTTACATAAAATCACTGCAAATCTTCTCACTTTCGCGGGTGATGAATATTGGATGTATCCCGCAAATCGGTCCGCGCTTTTCTTCGCCAATCCTCTCAAACTAACACCACCTCACTTTCAATTCATCGCCCGGTAATTCGCATGAACAGTAAATTCTGTTCATGCGAACACAGCCTAAGTGTCAATCCCTTCCCTGATGCCCAGTAGAAAGAAGTGCAGCTGCTATGAAGGAAGTAAGTGGCCTCACTTGTTCTTGCTATTCCTAGTTATTTTATTTTTAAAAAAAAACATACTATTATTTTATTACACTTTTTTAATTAAATTATTAATTTATGTATACATGATTTAACTTTTTTTTCTTTCTTTCTAAAACTAAAAGTTAATTCATGAAATAAATAATGGGAAGGTGAAATTTGATGTGTTTTTACGATGGTTGATTTGGTAGGTTTCGTCTCCCACATCGGATGAGCTGACCTGAAATCAAAGTGAAGGGTTTGGATTTTCAAAATCAGAAATGAAAGCATTCGCATTATCACCATCACTGCTTAACTTCAAATCTTTCACGTTCCACCACTCTTCCTCTTCTAACCCCCTTTTCCCCCTCTCTTTCATTCTCCCCTCTCTCTCCCCCTGCCATCTCCGCCACCACCGCCCAATCCACCGCCACTCTCCAATCATGGCCGCCGCTTCATTCAACTCCGAACGCGCCCGGGCCCCACCCGCCATTCCCATGCCCTCTCCCCCTCTGTCCAAGGCAAGTTCTCTCTCTCTCTCCCTCTCTCCCTCTCTCTGTTCCCGCTCACTCACGTCACGCGCTTTGTTCTCTTTCAGTTCAAAATTGGTCTCTGTCAACTCTCCGTCACTCCCGACAAAGATAGGAACATCGCCCACGCGCGCACCGCCATTCAGGACGCTGCATCCAAGGGCGCTCAGCTTGTTCTTTTGCCTGTCAGTTCCTTTTTCTTTTTCCCCTCTTTTTACTTCCTCTTCTGAACATCATCACGCGTTTTACTGAATTTAAGTTGTGAACAACTTTGTTAAACTTTCACATGTTTTTGAGCAATCTTTTGGGATCGAGTTAGGTTTTACGTCCCAATTCTAAGAATGAGTGCGGCCTTCTTTTGTCAGGAAATTTGGAACAGTCCTTATTCCAATGACAGTTTCCCTGTCTACGCTGAGGATATTGACGCCGGTGCCGATGCTTCTCCTTCCACCGCCATGCTCTCTGAACTCTCTCGTCTCTTGAAAATCACCATCGTCGGTGGTTCCATTCCAGAACTTTCTGGGGGTCGCTTGTATAACACTTGTTGCGTTTTCGGGACTGATGGAAAGCTGCTCGCCAAGCACCGCAAGGTATCGCTCCTCCGAACAATACTTCGTTATCTTTGGTATTGAGTTTTGTAATTGAATGTAATTTCGGGAGGTAAATAATGCGTGAATTGGTTTTTGAATGTGTTTTGTTGTTGTGTGATTTCGGACATACTGGCTATGCGGCAGATACATCTTTTTGATATTGACATCCCTGGGAAGATTACATTTATCGAGTCAAAAACTCTTACTGCTGGGGAGACTCCGACGATTGTTGACACAGGTCTAATATGTTCTCTCATTTCACATTCTAACTCATTCTCTGTTTCAGTACTGATGCGGTTTTACATTTTGGTTATGTTTGGGGTCATAAATGTATATTTAAAATTCAAAGTACTGAGTTAGTAATGATAATGTAGGCAGACTGCAGAATAAAGGAAATGAAAGTTATTATGGTGGTTGACATGGATAAACCTCAGAAGTTATTATGGTTGTGAACTTGGGTTAAGGAAATGCAGTTTTATACTCTGTTATTATGTTTACTTGTCCATAACATCTTGAACACACATGCTACTCCACCTTATCCTTTTGCACAATCAACCATTCTATGTCTCTGAAGGAATTTTTGTGAATCATATCACTTATTAAGACTAGATGCTTTTACGTATTTCTGGCTTCTCGTGTGTGAGTGTATGTGTATGTGTGATATGAAAGAGGAAACAGTTATACAGAATTCAGGAGGTTAGCTTAGAAGGATAGGTTAATGTGTAGTTGTGCTTTTAACTAGTTATATTTGCGGTGTAGTCTTAATCAAATGATACTGAAGATAGAAGAAAGCACCTTGTAAAGGCTTCCCATCCAATCTTTATTTATAGAGCATGTGTTTTGCCTACCATGACAAAGGAGTAACATAATATTTTGTTTCAGACTATTTTTTCTTGCAGTAAAAATTTCTCTGTTTGAGTAAACAAATTCAAATTGTGAGTTGATTCATGCAGAGGTTGGACGCATTGGCATAGGCATTTGTTATGACATTCGGTTTCCAGAACTAGCAATGATATATGCTGCTAGAGGTTTGTCTTTTCCATATTTAATATGTTTTGAAACAATTAATCTCTCTCAAGTTTTGATTGGTTGCCCATGATTTGAGTTCTCGAAATTATTTGTATCCATGCCTCTTGAGTGCTATTAGTGTCATATAGTACAAATTTTGATTTTTTGGGATGGATACAAAGAGAGATTGGTTCACATGCATTAGGCAACACTGCCTGTGTATTTCTTATTTCAGGGATATACTAAAAGAAATTTCAAATCCATAGTTCTTGGTATGATATTTCATTCCCTTTATTATGTTATCTGTTAATTATTCCTCTTTTTTGTGTATACTCTTTCAAGGATCAATTGAGATAAATTTTCAATTTATGTTGATTTGAAAACAAATAAACACAACTATTGTTATTATTTTCCTGTCCTAAGTTTTGGCAAACTTACAGTATCAGTTAGCTTTTGATTTCAGGTGCTCATTTACTCTGCTATCCTGGGGCATTTAACATGACAACCGGACCATTACATTGGGAGTTATTGCAGAGGGCAAGGTAGTAATGGATACAATTAAGTGAAACATTTACAACCCTACCTAGGCTTGTAGGTTTCCATTAATTTGTTCTGTAACCTAATATATTTTTATCTTTACCCATGGCAATATTTGAAATTGATAGCTTTTCGATTTTTATTCAATTTTAGTCTTTGAAAATTGTAAACCACATGCCTTTTGTCCCGGCACTATTTTTTGTTAAATCTTGGTCTAATCATAATAAACAGAATTTAACTAGGGACTAAAATATAAAACGTCAACTCTCAAATATGGAGAACATATTGAAGCCAATAACATGTTACTGTCTTTAAACCAACTCAATAAACTTGAAAGTTAACTAGATTTTTGCACTAATTACATCAACTAAATTGGACGATAGTTTTCTGAGCCATATTTATAATTTTGTAATACGCATTTGTGGACAAATGTTATCTTGTTTGTAGAAAACAAGAAACTTCTGATCATAATTGAAGTTAAAAATGCATTTGGGTTACCTTTCTCCTTGTTCTACTTTCATTTTTTCTTTTGACTCTTCCTTATCTTTGGCATGGAAAACCATTTTTTATTTTAACTTCTATAAAATCCTTATGATTAAGCATTAATGACTAATTAAAATTCCATTGCTAATCTATACTTTCTTTCTTCTCATGCAGGGCTACAGATAATCAGGTAATGCTCCCTTATTTTTTAAAACTTATGTGGGGTTTTAATGTATGAATACTAATATTTTATTTTAAAAGTATATGAAATCCGAAATCATCTAGTTGTTACCATTTATGTATTTAGTTTAGTTCTTGATGGATCACGAACAGTAGGCTTGAAAAAGTAGAGCTTTGAATTGAGATATGTGTGCATTTTAAATAAGAAATCAAACTCTTCACCCCCTCAAGGAATTTGCTGTAAATTTGACAAACTGAAAGCGTATGCTACCTTCTGTGAAGCACTGACTCCAAGACCAGTCATAATTGTGGGCACCGAGACTCAACTGTTCAAAATATAGGACACCGCGACACTGCTAATATATATATATATATATATAAATTTGTCACAGTTTCCATTTAACAACATCCTTCACAATAGAATTTCAAATTAGAAACATGCATCTTATTAGTTAAAGTAATTAGTTAAGTCTTACAGAAAGAAGCCTAAAAAAGTGTGTCGTGCATTATTTGTCATAAGTTGCTCTCTTTTGTTTTTTATAGTAATGTCCAGAAAGTTCAGCTAAAAACTAGGTGTCGGCTTACTTTTTTTACTCATGTTCAAGTCGTGTGGAAGAGATGTTCAAGATGTGTCAAATCGGTGTAAGAGACGAAAAAAATATTTTATCTGTGAAACTGAAAAGCACCAGACACGTTCCAGAGGCGTGTCTGACAAGTATCTTGTCCAAAAAAATGTTGAACGTGATGACATGCTATTCTACAGTGCTGTCATTGCTCCCTAAGCTACCTGCTTCAGTGTTGTTTCCCTTTTTCAACAAGGTATTGTCTCAACAATATATTTACGCATATCTGAAGTCTAGAGTCCAAATACGTTGATTATTATCCACTGACGAACAATGTATTTTAGGAAAGCTCCACAACAATTCCTACGCATCTCAGTATTTTACAGTCGATTATCCACAGATGAGCAGTGGAGTTTTGGAAGGCTCTACTACACATTTCAGTATTTTACAGTTGAACTTTAATCTCTTGAAATGTGTCAGCGAACTGCCTGTGAAGAAGGTTTATAGTAGGAAGAGGAAGTGCGGTTACAAACAGAATTTTAGAGTCGTGAGGATTTATTAATAGCATTAGCCTTGTAATGGGGAAATAACTGTAATATAGGGCGGGAGTACATAGGTAAGAGATAAAGTTAGTAACTATCCAGTAGACAGTATATTTATTAGGTTGCTGAAATAAACAGGAGAACGGTAGAGTTAGTCGCTTTACTGGTATTTGAAATTTTGAATCAAAATTATAATGGTAATTTTTCCTATACATTTCAGTTCGTGCATATACACTACACAGCTATATAGTGGTAATTGATTTCAATAAATTTTCCATTTTTGCGTATTATTTCTGATCCATTTCTGTTAGATTTATGCAGTTGATTGTGTGATTAAAGCATAAAGCAGGGTATAGTTAGGGATTTATCTGTGTGTTTCTGACCATAATAGTCATTGTTTGAATTGTAAATTTTAAGCTCTGAGGAGATTAATTGATGCTTAACTTTAGGAAATTCTTTACTGACAGTTGTATGTGGCTACCTGTTCGCCTGCTCGGGATATAGGATCTGGTTATGTGGCCTGGGGCCACTCTACTCTTGTAGGGCCAGTAAGTAGATCGTTTACACAGAGCTTTCCTTTATTAGAGCCAGTGAATGCTCTGATTATGGAAATCAGTATTGTATTTTGAGTTTTACAGAGAGTTTTAATAACAAATGGAAAGCAGTATTAATTGTCTGTACTTTCTGTGGAATATATCACTCTGGCAGTTTGGAGAAGTTCTGGCTACTACAGAACACGACGAGGCTATCATCATTGCAGAAATTGATTATTCAATATTGGAGCAGAGAAGGTTTTCTTTTATTCTCACTAAAATTCACTGCACGTGCATTGCTTTTAATTACCTGTCATAAGATTCATACGAATTGTTTTCATTAAATTATTCAGGACAAATCTCCCTGTAACTAAGCAAAGACGAGGTGATCTTTACCAGTTGGTCGATTTTCAGAGGCTGAATTCCCAGTGAATGGAAGCAGTGCCATTGTAATTTAGACATCTGGATTACCTTGTACGAGGCATTCGCTTGCTAATGTGGAATCCGAACCTGAAGGGAAGAAATAAAGGAATTTGTGCGTTCTCCAATAACTTGTTTTGTTGTTAGTGCTATCACTTCTACTAACATCTCTCAATTTTGGGTTCACAATGTGATGTCTTAATGATAATAAGTGGCTCCAGATTGAAATCTATGTAATGCAGATCTGGCTGTGGATTGGTTATAGCCGTTGCCCTATTATCAAATCATTGGATTTAAGTTTCTAAGAAAAATTGTGAAGTGTCTCTTTTAAGTAGAACACGAATCAGTTCTCACATTAATGATTACTCATTATACATTCATATATGGTCAAGATATAAGTTGTCAAACATTTTTTCAAAATCCTACTAGGGACGGAAACAAATTTGTATTTATAGGAATTGTTGGAGTTACTTATGATGTTTAAGGGTATGAGTATCTATTGGTCTTATTTTTAAACTATTATTTTTAAAAATTATCAAGATGTCTTTAGTTTATTTGATATTTTATTTTAAAATGTATAATTTTTGTTATTTGGAAATCAGGAAAAAATAAGTTTTTAATTGAATTTTTGACAATATTACTTTCTTAAAAGAAATTATTTATTAAACATTCAAGTTGTAGATAACTTTGTCAAAATAGGTCACTCGACCTGACTTGGTTTAATTTAGTAAACTACTTTAATTTAACTTATTTATTAGTTTAAAAATTTTGAACTTAGTCTAGCTTACCATGTGTTGGTATGTTAAACAAATTGGTTCATTGGCTTACTTAAATTGTTTAAGCAATATTATCGTCCTAGAATGAAGCAACAATAAAAAAGAACATAAATTGTTTGTAAAGGAGCATGATTTACTTGCCAAGGAACATGGTTTGCATTGTTTCAAATCAAATTAGTTGGTGTGCATCACTTCAAATCAAATTAATTGGTTTATACCGTTCAAATCAAATAAGAGAAGTGAGAGCATCTAGATTTAGGATTTTTATTTTTTTAATATAATTTAAAATTTATGGATATGTTGATAAGACAACATATCCATAAATCAGGTTCAATTTTGGTTCATGTTGAAATTTGTAATTTTTCAAACTTAATTCAGTTTGAACTTGTGATAAAGCAAATTGACTCGTGAATTTGAGTTCATTTTTATAGTTATAGGTGGAGATGTTTGTGCTCTTTATTCTTTTGAAAGAATTATGTTATTCTATGATCACAATTTTAAATTTATTCTTTGATCATATTTATTGTCATGAAATAAATACACTCTATATTGTTTTAATATTTTCTAAGATATTGAAATGTTTATGAAGAGTGAAACGGAATTTAAGGTACAAAATATATTTCACTTTCAATTTTGTTCAAAACATCTTTATGTAATACATAAGAAATAGAAAAAATGGTTATGGCTTTAAAAAAAAAACTTAAATCCTCATTCATCATGTTGATAATGTTGTCAAAATAGGTCACTCGGCCTCACTTAATCATTTAGTGAGTCAACTCAATTCGACTTACTTATTAGTGAGTTCAAAAATTTTAAACTCTGACTCATAATGTGTTAGTGAGTTAAACAAATTGATTCACTGACTTAATCAGTTTAAGCAACAATGTCGTATAGGAACCAATAATAAAAAAGAGCATGGATTGTTCGTGAAGGAGCACAATTTGCATTCACTTAAAGTGTAGTATTGAAAGCAAATAAAAGAAGTAGAGTATTTAGATTTAGGATACTATTTTTTTAATATTATAATTTAAAATTTATATTGTATTGATAAACCAACTTAATCTAGCATTAATTCAATCAGATAAATCAAGTTCTTAGTAAGGGGTTCAATTTTTTAACCTTTGTTGAAATTTATAATTATTTCAAACTCAAGTCACTTCAAACCCATAATAAGTTAAGTTAATTTGCATATTTTAATCCATTTTAATAGTTTTAAATCTATTTTAATAATTTTCTATTCTTATAAGAAGTTATGTTATTCTTTAATTATTATTTTAAATTTATTCCTTTAATCATATTTAATGTTATGAAATAAGGTGCACTTTATTATTTTAATATTTTCTAAAATCTCAAAATGTTATATTTTACTTTGAATTTTTGCCCTACATAAGAAATAGAAAAACGGTAATATAACTTAAAAAACTTAAATCTAAATTTGTCAGAAGGTTTTGAAAACTAACTTAATTAGAAGTTTGATATTAATTTCTTTCAATAAACTGATGATTAAGTAAATTAAATATAATAACGCAATTATTATTTTAAATAATAACAATTCGACAGGATTAATGATTTTTGTTTCAACTTAATTTTTATAACTTTAATTGAGGGAGCTGAGTTTGGCGATAACGAGAGGATTAGTGATGCTGATATATGTCTCTCTCTCTATATTTACCCAACACAACTGCCAACAATGGACAACATTTAAGAAATATATTCTTCAACAATTGAAAATTACTTAAACTGTTTATTCTGTACTTTCACAAAATTAGTAGGAAATTATGGTTGTAGAATTACTTATTTTACATATAAATGTCAGAATTTATAGATCATTTTCATTTTTAAATTTTATTCCTCTCTCAAAATATAGAAGGAAAAAAAATGTCATGCTTATAATGTGTGTAGTTAGTATTTATTTATCGGGTTACCAAACGTGAGAGTAGGAATTGATTTAGGAGAATGTGTCAAATTTAAATTTTGTTTCCACATCTGAATTAATATGAAACATTAATGGTCACATATGGAAAGGTTTTTTTCCACATAGAAAATTGTCACAATAAAGATAATTTTGTAAGGGTTTTATTTAAACTGTTACACATAAGAAATCTAAATATTATTAAACCATTTGGCATAACAAGAATCTAAATACTTTATCTATATTGGTTGAATTTTATGGAAAATTACCCATATTAGCTATTTTATTTGAATGTTGGAATGTCAAGTGTATGATTGGGTTGAAAATAAGAGAAGAATTTAAGAAAGTTTTGTTGTGTTAAAAAGGCACATAGTTAGAGTAGAGGCATGGCATGCCAACGATCATTAAAAGACCAGTTTTACAGATTCTTCTTCCTCTTTAAAGACGCCTCATCCCCCACCATTAAAGCCTCTCATCCACCTGTTTTTCTTTTTACTTTTTTTTTCTCAGACATTTCCATTTTCTTTAGGAGCACCACCTTTCATCCATGGATTTCAAACACAGTAACAAAAGAGGAAATACATATTGTAATTATTATGAGATCATTTTTTCCCAATGGGTTATAGAATTTCGCAATTCGTATTTCTCATAATAAAATATTTACTATAAATACAGCCTTGAAAGAAAATGATAATTATAATACTAGCATAAGCAAAAGGGGTGCCATAATCCCAACCCATCCTATGTTGTAAATTTTAATTGGAAAATCATTTTTGTGATGGTAAAAGCAAAAACAAAATCTCAATAACATCATCTTCCAATCATATCAACCATACGATATCCCAAAATCGAAGAATTAAACACATTTGCAATGTTTCCTTAATTTTATCCACTTACTGCTTAATATTTAACTTGTTAATTCCAAATCTCTTCCAATCATTATAATTATTCTGCATTATGTACCAACCATAACAAACTCCATAATTTATTCACACCATTCAATCTATCCCTTAATGAACTTCCTAAATACCTCCTTAATTGACCGAATTATGGAGAATAATTTTTTTATTTTAGGAGGTTAGACCTTGTTACCTAACATAAATCAATAATGCCCTTGCCAGCTCTATTCTAATTCCTTTTAAATTTACCCACCACATGAATAATTAAATGGAATTTAATAATCATTAATATTTGTCCACATTCAAAAATTCTGCACCCTCTAAACAAATATAAAGGAAAAGCCTCACGCACGGGCTAAAGTGATAGGTAATCATAAAAAATCTAAATTCCCAAATGTTTTCCCATTTTTCACACGTGGGCCCTCGCTTTCTCGGGCGCACCGTTACATTCAACACTTCACCGCACCGGCGACTCTCCCAAACTTCATCAACGGCTACAAATTCGAATTTGTGGCCCATCATCAGAACAAAAAAAAAACTGAGTAAAAAACAATGGCACGTCAGCGAATGCCAAGCTGGCAGAGTGGCGCCCAGGGGAAGGAGGGTGGAACGCACGCGCGTGATGAGATGAGAGCTTTATAAAGGTGTCTCTCACACTGTTCCTTCTCCTTGGTATCCATGTTCATATTCATATTCATATTCATATTCATTCATTCGTTGTAACTCGAAAGCGTGTCACTCTGCTCTCATTGCTCTTTTCTTTTCTCTTTCTCCAGACAAGGAATCAATTACCCTGTTCACGTTTTCTCACAAACGCAAAAAGCCTACAAACCAAGCAAATCATCATCTTTCTCCTTCCCTCAATCATGCCCCTGTCATAGCTTAACACAACACAACTCGACTCTCATCATCATCATTCTACACCACCTAGCTTCCATGGCAGCTTTTCAACCTTCCACCACTTCCCACACCTAAAACAAAACCCAAACACCTACCCCTCTTCCTATACCCCACCACACTTTACTCCCTGTTCCTCACTCTCCCATCTCATCATTCCCTTTCGCCCGTGCTGTTCCAATTTAATTGCGCACCCAACATGTACGCCCTCGACATTTCACACACACAACACACCTTCGCCTTCCAAAACAACGCTAAAACCCCCTCCTTCTCCTCCTCTCTCCTCGACACCATCTACCGCTCCATCGACGAAGGACAGAGCACCGCCAACGACATGAAACTCCACACCCAGACAATCATCAAGAAACAGAGCAGAATCCTCGTCCAACAAGATTTAACGGCGCCCACCATTCCCCGTTCTTGTTTAGTGCAAAAAGGGAAGGGAAGCGAGAAACCTGTGAAAGCACAGATGGAGAGAAAACCAAAATCGCGTTTGCATGGTCACGATCACGACCGGGAGGTGATGTTCTTCAGTTCGACTTCGAGTTGCTCGGATTCCAGCTCTGGATTACTGTCTTCCTCCGACACTGAATCCCTGTACGGATCGAGGTCGCGAGTTTCGTGTTTTGCTCCTTCGAGACCCAAGCCATTGATGACGTCGGCGAGCAATGGAGAGCGTCTTATAAAGCCAAAATCAAGGGCGTTGAAGATGTACAACAATCTGAAGAAAGTGAAGCAACCCATCTCTCCGGGGGGGAAGCTGAGTACTTTTCTCAGCTCTCTGTTGGGGAACGGGAAGAAAGCCAAAACCTTGGACGAAGCAAAATCCAAGTCGGGACAAGAATCCACGTGTTCATCTGCGTCCTCGTTCTCACGCTCTTGTTTGAGCAAGGCTTCGCCTTCCTCGAACAAAGTGCGCGACGGGGTTAAGCGAACGGTGCGCTTTTACCCCGTGAGCGTGATCGTGGACGAGGATTGTCGACCTTGCGGGCACAAGTGTTTGTACGAAGAAGACACCACGCGCGTAATGGCGGTGTCTATGCCAACGGCGTGGAAAATTGGACGCAACAAGAACGAAGAAGAGGAAAAGGTTGTGGATAAGAGCAGACGTGTGGAGGAGGCGGCCAGAGAGTTTTTGAAAGAGTACCACCGAAGTCAGAAAAGGAGCAACTTGATTAATTTCAGGGATTTTCCCAATGCGGTGGAAGATGAAGGCGAAGACGATGATGATACAGATAATGACGATGCAGCGAGTTATTCAAGTTCGGATCTTTTTGAGCTCGATCACCTTTCAGTGATGGGAAACAATAGGTATCGTGAGGAGCTTCCCGTGTACGAGACTACACATGTCAGTACCAATCGCGCCATTGCCAATGGCCTCATATAATGTAGTTTCTGTCCATTACATCCTAGTTTCATAATAAACTACACAGATTACATATATATTACAATCATTTTGTTTTCTTCGTTCACCATCATCGCTCAAAATCAATGTATCATCATCATCTTCATGACTGTTTGTCTATGAAAGACGAATCTCCTAGTTTGAAGTAGTTATCAAACAATAAAACAGCAGCACTGTTATGCATAAGTTTAACAAACTTTCTACTCGATCATGGATTATACATAGATGGTTTGATTTGCGGGAGACTGTGTCAGCCGTTTTTCAGTTGGTTTTGGCATTGGTAAGTATTTTGTTTTTTGTGTTTTACATCCCGTGTTAGACAGAGTAACTTTTCTGGTTTTGTAGAAGTACGTATCTGGGAAGGCGTGCGTGTGTATCTGTCATAGAATGTTGTTGAGTGAGGGAGAATATGATAAAAAGCAGAGTAGCTGCGTGATTTATAAAGTGAGTAGGGTACTAAAAGGAGAGAGAGGTGGGGATGTGTAAATTCTCGATCACGATCAAACATTCACACAGATACTGACAGAGCAGTTGGATGAAGGAAGAAGAAAATGATAAAGAAAAGAAAGAAAAAGAGGAAGAGGAAAACGAAAGATTCGAGATGGCGATGAGAAGCAAAATGGGGAGTGTGATGGTAAAGGGAAAGGCAGATCTTCGCCCATGGGAATAGAGAAAGTGAATACTAAAGCCTATGCTTTCTTAGTTTCCCTCTTTCTTTCTTTCTTTCTTGCATCCTCTCTGGAATTCCCAATTTGTATTGGTCCCGTTACTTGCAGGTTGCGCAACCATGAAAAATAAACGTTTTTTTTTCTGCTTTTAAATTTAAAATGCCGTGCTTTAACATGGTTGATCGTTGTTTTATGGTGGCAATGGATGATGTTGGGTGACGAAGAGTTCGTTTTGTCCTTTGTTTTGAGGTGTTGTTTGTACATAGTACAATGCAAACTCTGCTAGAAATGATGGTGTTGAAAGCAAATACAAGTCACTGATGCGCAGTAAAGTAAGCAATTATTGCTGTGGGGTGTTAAGATTAAGATGCTCATTAATCACAGCCACACATCACTGTTCCTTCAACTTAACATCTAATAACTATTCGTTATATATTTTTTAGATAAATACTTTTTATGTTTTTCAAAATTTAAACCATTCTTCAAGTTTTGCCATTTTAAAAGGTTTTTCTAAGAAGATGGTAAATAAATAAATAAGATTACCGCATTTAAATTATTGATAAACATAGAAAAGCGAAGCAACGTAGGGTTGATTGGTCGTAGAGCTAATAATAGCCTACTAAAAAAAGCATGATATATAATTAAGATTACTACGTGAGGAGCATGACGAGCATGCATATGGTTGCAAAATGTGGGAAGACCCACATAAAAAGAATCTCTCCCTTAGTCAAAATATCAACATGATATCATTTTCAAACTAATATTTACCCGTTGTTCGATTAGAGGACGGTGAGTGTGTAACTTAATTATTCAACAACTGCTTACGTAATTAATTCCTAATGCACTTTCACTGTTTTAAAGCAGTTTTAAACTGAAAGTTAGATCAGAAATAAATAGTAAAAAAATACAAAAACTATTTCAAGGATTTTAAAAAATTCCTATAATTTTCGTTGTTTAAAGATTCCGTACATGGGGTGAGTTGGAGAAGTAGGGTAGCAATGGGGAGAGGAATAAAATTTTGCTGGCTTCTCTAAAAGACTGTGTCTACCATTTAAAATGGAAAAGGATAATGATTATTATCGCATATTTTTTCTCTTTGATATCTTCCTTTTCTTTTTTTCACATCGTTCGTAATGTTTTTATTTTCTTCTGCTCCCAGTGCTACACTTAGAAATGGTGCATTAAGTCATCATTATACAAAGTGTAACATCCCAAAATTATACAGTCAGCAACTATATAATAGAATATTAACATGTATTAATATTATAAAGCAGTTTTACAATTAAAGAGAGCAGTATGCAAAAATGGCCGAACGGCCTTACATATACTCAAAAGAATAACGAGCGTTTACAAAAGAATAAGGACGAACGGTTTTAAAAACGATTACCGAGCGTCCTAATATTTACAATCAGAAAGAGGGCGCTCGCTCACCAGCGGCCCATTATCCTAAATACACTAACTAAAAACCGAACGCCTCACTGTTCGGCCTTCACTTCTACTTCCACGAGATTCTCCTCAGCTATGAATCCTTCTTCCAGTGTTTGCTCCAGGGAAGTATCACCTTCTGCTCACATCCACACGGATGATCATTGCATTTGACAAGACGGATATACATATACAAGACAACACAATGGAAATGCAAGGGTAAGCTTATTGAATTTAATTCAGGTCAAACAGATATTTCATACTTAACAAATTCAGCAAGTACATTCACAACATATACATTCAATTCATACATAAATTTCATCCAAAATCCTGATACTAGACCGACCGTCCGGACTGTATGAATCCTGTGTAGCTAAGGCGTCCGTGCACTCAGGTGGGGTAACTGGAATGCTCATCAGTAGCCACCTGAGGTTAGTCTGTTCTGTCCAAGTTACAGTTATGGACTAGACCTCCTGCCATTCCCACGTATGACATACTCCTCTCTACTTGAGAACGAGCACTCACGGAATATCAGGATGAACCACCATCTAAGCTTACCACGTTCATACTTACAAATCTCAATTTCCAACCAAGAGTCGTTCCTCCCTGGAACGCTCGTTCAAAATCCACAACCGTTTATTTCATCTCATATAATGTTCATCATTCATAATCTTTCACTTTTATTTTCACTTTTATACAGATGGACGATCTGTATTAACACGGGTGCTCGACACTGTCGGTCGACCCAAATGGACGAACTGTATTAAGAAGGTTGCTCGACACTATCGGTCGACACAGATGAATGATCTGTATTATCAAGGGTGCTCGACACTGTCGGTCGACACAGGTGGATGATCTATATTATCAAGGGTGCTCGACACTGTTGATCGATACAGATGAAGGATCTGTATTACAAGGATGCTCGACACTGTCGGTCGACACAGATGGATGATCTGTATTACCAAGGGTGCTCGACACTGTTGATCGACACAGATGAAGGATCTGTATTACAAGGATGCTCGACACTGTCGGTCGACACAGATGGATGATCTGTATTACCAAGGGTGCTCGACACTGTTGATCGACACAGATGAAGGATCTGTACTACAAGGATGCTTGACACTGGCGGTCGACACAGATGGATGATCTATATTATCAAGGGTGCTCGACACTGTTGATCGACATAGATGAAGGATCTGTATTACAAGGATGCTCGACACTGTTGATCGACACTATTCATTATGAACTCTAAGTAGAAGACCGACACAACACATACTCAACCAGAATTCTTCCCAAATGAAAGAGTTCAACTATTTCAAAGGAGTTACTGAAAATACCGATCGGTCAAGGACCGTTTCGACATCGAACGTTCATTATCATAGAATTTCATACTTAAATTCAACTTACGGTAAACACATTTTTCAGTATAAACTTTCATACATTTAATTAACTCTATCATAGTATATCCCAATAATTCTCATGCATCGAATCATAATCATATACCAAAAATCCAATATCAAAATCATACTGCATACAAATTTACAGAACGTTCATACAGTACAACGCATCTAGTTCACAAAACATTCATACATCACAGTATAACACAAGAACTAAATCTAATAAGCTTCCCTTACCCGGATTAAGCAGTGTGCGTTCGTTCTTCAGAAAGAAAACAAGATTCCAGTATACTCTTCTACCCTTAACGTTCAAACCCCAAAAACTCCTCAAACCGTTTCAGAATCCAAAACTGTTCGGTTTGATGGAAAGCTCACGGTGCAGGGATGGTTCTCACGGTGCTGAAACGTGAACGGAGCAGCGTAGGGTGAGTTACAGAAGAGAGAAGGAGAGGGGTTCTAGAGAGAAGGAGGAGAAAAATGGAGATTTTGAATTTCTGAGGAAGATGAAAGTGCACGCAGAGGAGGGGAAGAGTGTTTCAGAAAAATTTAATTCTCTTACCAAATCATACGGACGTTCCTTCCTGTGCTGACACCTGGCTTCCAGAATTGAGTGCAGAACCTTCCGATGTGACATATGTCAGAGAGATTCAGAGAATGAAAGTGCACATTAGTGGCACCGCACGTGGGGGCGTGGGTGTATTAATGAGGACACAGTGGCATTAAATGGGGCGTGACACAAAGAAACTATACACGTTTGAAAGAGTTTGCATAATCTAGTGAGTGACAGACCTACGTGTACATGAACATTTTCAGATTTTGCTAAAATTATTATTAAATATTTTAGTACTCATCGATTTGTCTTTTATTTATCGACAGTTAATGTTACATGAGTAATCGAAATACTAAGAACTTAGAAGAACTTTTTAACAAAAATTGCAACATTTGGAGACTTTGGTAACTTATCCTAAATTACTTGAGGTTAAACATGTTTAATCATGAAGTTCTTATGAGTTAGGATATCGAAAAATAAATGCATTTTGGTGATATGAGTAGTCAAATCAATCCTTTTAAGTTATTCTTTAACTATATAGTCTCATACCCATTCAGTCTTTAGATCTCTTATTCCGATATATGTTTGATTCATCCATGTGTCCCTTTCACTGAAGGCTGCCAAAAGCGGCTCTTTGAAGAAGAAAAATGTGAAGGTGTGTTTTGATTATAGTCCCGATTCCACATCCGAAATAATTTTAAAAGAAATTATTTGGTTTTTCTAATTTTATATAGTTAAATTTGTTGGTAGCTGAGTATTCGTTTTTTAATTGAATTATGGTTGTGGGTATCGAGATTAACTCGGTTGTTACTAATAAAAAACTTTAGTTATGATCATAATATTCCCTTCATGAGGACTCATGAATCCCTATACACTTAGGTAGGCCTTGGTTTATGGGGTGTAGTATAAACTACACAAGTCAAAGAATGCTGCTGTACTGTTGTGTGTATAATCCACGATGAGAAGTTGGATGATAAAATAATAAAACTTGCAGAAATAGAAACATCGTTAAAAAAAAGTGACAGGCGACTCTTAAGAGCCTTTGAAATTATACCTAGCCCATGTTATTAGTGCTCCTCTGTTCTTTACGTTCAAATCACTTTTTTCTTTTTAACAAAATACTATTGATGCAAATAAATATCTGTCTCTACTTTATCGGATCAACACCTTTTTTGTTATGTATATAATGGAAACAAGTGTTCTTACGGTTTTCTTTAAAGTTAATGCAATAACAACTTATTTCCAAAAGTTATCTTTTAATTTCGAATTAAGTATTGCATAGATTATATTTTTTTAAATTGAATTATTTATGTAGCAGTTTGCTCTTTTAGTTGTATTTGAATAAATCACACTACAATTTATGTAGTTAGTTCCATTACAATTTAAAAAGTTTATTCTATCACGACACTGATCTTGAATATAAGTTAAAAAATTAGAACAATTTACGCTCTTTAAAATGTTAATGAGTAGTATTTTAATTATACCTGTTTTTGTGTAAAATAAATTAGCTAAACTTTAACATTATCTTTCCTCAAAACTTCATATAAGAATAAAAATGTCATTGAAAATAAAATCTTAACTAGGCGAAAAACACTTGAGACGTTATAGTACTCATTAAATTAATTAAAGTTGTGGATATTTTGCGGTTAAAGTTTTCAATATTATTTTCTCTTATTTATCTTCCTTGATGCTAAGGCTTTTGTTTTTTTAATTCCTTTTCTAGTTGTTAGTTATAGTCTTTTTGTTTTCTTTTTATTCTTAATATTGAAAGAGCCAAATTAAGAGGTATTTATTTTAAATTGTTATTAGAAAGACTTTTGATATAAAGAGGGATAGTTAGATTTATAAGATGAGAATGTTCATTGAGAATATAAATATCAATAAATTAATCTTAGTTCAATCACATAAAAACATTAACATTACTTCTAATCTAAAATTTTAAAATAATGAATTTATAAATCTTTAATGCTATTTAACTTTTTTTTTTAATTCTGCTCAATATAAAAACTTATGACTCTAATTGAAATTCTAAGTATATCTTGGCCACCACCCTTCTGCAAGAAATTTGGGATGGCCTAAAAGTAAGGTCTTCTAGAAAAAGTGATTCTTACCTATCTTTTCAACAACTCCAACAAGGATATGATAATCTTAATACACATTATATAAAGTTGAAGTCTATTTGAGAGGAATTATATGACTATAAACCCCCTCTCCACCACGGTTGTGGTGGTCTTTAGCAACTTCAAACATACACCGAATCTAAATATATGTCATGTCATTTTTTATGAATTTGCATGGTTTTTTTTCTTTCAAATTTGTGATTAAAATGTTCTCTATGATCCTCTACCTTCAATTAGTAACGTCTTTTTCCTTATTCTCACAAAAGAAACTCAATGTGAAATTATTGACCCAAATTCATCTTATTGTACTCCTTCATGTACTACAATTGTTTGTGTTATGGTATAGGTTTAATTTTTCTTTCTTTTTATCGTCATTGTTATATGAACTCCCTTACTAGGCTATTTTATAGTACACTACAGTTTTCAGTACTATTCTCCTTTCTCTTACTCAGTGATGATCTGTAATGTATATTCTCTTTAGAATAATTCATTCAGATAAAAGTTTCGGTAGGTCCAATATAGAGATAAATAATAAATAGAAATAAAGATTCAACAAAAACATATAAATTATACCTAAAAAAGGAAAAAGTGCTTAATTAACGCTAAATAATCCTTGCATGCATAACGCACTTTACATCCATAATTTATTTATTTTCTGAAAGCTTAACATTAACTACCCTCAAGAAATCTAAATCCTACATCCTAGGAAGATTGTTCTTGCCGCTTTTGACATGTTTGCTTTGGAATTAGTCGTGTGCAGACAAAATTTTGACCACGATATAGCGATTAGTTGACCTTTTGTGTGTAATATGAATCTCGTTAAACTTCAAAGTAAACTCCGCCAAAATGTCTCTCAATTGTGAGGGTCTAAATTTACACACAACATTTCCGTCTTCATACAAACCAACAAATCTGGCCAGCACAAAATCTGTCTCATTCTCAAACTACATAGTCAATTCATTTTAGGAAAAAGATAAAATGAACACTCAAAATAATCTCAACACCATTAAACAAATAAAATCAGATAAAATTGTGGTGAAGGGAAGGTTCGTGAGAAAGTCCGTCAGTTGAGCCTGCAATACAGTTAACAAGGAAAAAGGTGCATGTTTATATATGATTATAAGACACTCTTTACCACCACATTTAGTTCTCCTCGTACATTGCCTCCTCCCACACAACATTCGAACCGACAACATGAGTCTAAGCGAGAGCCCAACCACTCGCCACAACCTCTCTCGCCAATCATCCAAGTCCAAGAGTGGTGGATGCTGTCGAGGCTTCAGCAGCGTTAGGACCGTCTCATCCACCGCACCAACCTTGCAACACCATCATCTTCAGCAGCTTTACCAAAAATTGGAACTAAAGGTACCTTTTTTCTCATGCAAATCGCTTCCATTGGACATTGAAGTAAAGTTATTAGCCTCCCAGTGATAGTGTGAGTTGAATCAGGTGGCAGGTTTGGAAAAAGAGGTGCAGAGGCAGACAGAACTGCGCGTTATGTATAGGAAAAGAATGGAAAAGACGCAGGATTACTTGAAATACTGTCTCCAAATCGCACAGGAAAATGGAATCTTGGACCTCATTATCCACTCCAACGGTGAATTCTCGCAATCTCCCATTTCTTCTCCACGTGAACTCAACTCCACCCCCACACCATCGCACAACCATCCCAATCTAATACCCATCGTTGATCAAGCCAAAATCAATGGATGGTTCATCAACCCCAGTGAGGTAAAACTAACTACTTTCTATCTTCCTTCTCCGTGCCTATTCAAAATTGGAATATACCTCAGTTTTACAGTGATGAACAGATTCGTCTGGGAGAAAAAATAGGGCAGGGAACCACGGCGGAGATTCACAGAGGGACATGGCGCGGATGTGATGTGGCGGTGAAGTGCATGTCAGATTCATTCTTCGGCAAAAACGAAAACGGTGTCGTGTTCTTCGCTCAGGAGGTTGAAACCCTCTCGAAACAGCGTCACCGGTTTGTGCTTCACCTCATGGGTGCGTGTCTCGACCCTCCGCGTCATGCATGGGTGGTTACCGAGTATCTGAACACCACGCTCAAGGAGTGGCTACATGGGCCGGGGAAAAGGCCCAAACACCGAACAACGCCACTCCCTCCCTTCAAAGAGAGGGTGATACGGGCCCTGGAAATAGCCCAAGCCATGCAGTACCTCCACGAACAAAAGCCCAAGGTCATTCATCGTGACTTGAAGCCCAGCAACATCTTCCTGGACGATGCGTTGCATGTGAGAGTGGCGGATTTTGGTCACGCGCGGTTCTTGGACGATGACGAAATGGCCCTCACCGGAGAAACAGGAACATACGTGTATATGGCACCGGAGGTAATTCGGTGCGAGCCCTACAATGAAAAATGTGATGTATACAGTTTTGGGATAATTCTCAACGAGTTACTTACTGGAAACTACCCTTATATAGAGACACAACTTGGTCCCGCCAAGGTAACTACACTTGTTTTTATCCTTTCTTTTATTAAGCGTGGTTTAAATTTAGTTTAATTTTTATTAAAAAATTTAAATTTTAGGTGTAAAGGAATTTAGAAATTTTGTATTACACACTTTACATTTACTATTTTACTTTTTAATTTATTTTTGTAAATATAAAAGTTAACTTTTTTTTTAATGATTAAAACATCTCTAAAGTGGTGCTTTCCAATGTTATTTTGTTGTGAAAATGTTGTTAGATTGCTATGGAAGTTGTGGAAGATGAGCTAAGGCCTTTAGTTGCATCAAAGGACGATGGTGAGGAACTGGAAGAAGTGATTGACCTAATATGCCTTTGCTGGAATGCAAGCCCATCCACTCGACCATCATTCGCAACAATTACTCATACCCTCAAATCTTATGTCGAAAGGGTCCTTCTAATTTCAAATTAATGTATCAAAGGTCAAATAAACTGTTTCCTCATTGTAAAAAGGAATCTAATAGAGCTTTTTCATGTTCGACTCAGGATTCGTTATTTCTTGAATTAGTAAAATGCAAAAATTACCTTATGAAAAAGGAAAGGCAAAAGGAATGTTAAATTTTGAAAGATGTCTAACTGTCTAAAGCTGTTGGTAAATAAGTTGTAATGAGGTCCCCATTTCAGATATTATGATGCTTCATGGATGTCGTATTGGTGGGTGATTTGTGATGTAAATTACAGAGCAAAAAGCATTATTGGTTTTTCTATACATACATTTCAAAAGTTGGTCTTCCATTCTGAGTTGTATAATCACCTCGTATTTGTCGAAATCTTTAGTATAACCACATTTGAGATATATGCGAATTTTGTAGCTAAGAACTGTCGGTGTTTCTGATTTTGAAATCAGTTAAAGAAACATGGGCTGCTTCGATAATTCAAAGGTGGGTCGTGTTGCTACCAGATTACAGAAAAAGTAAGAAATGCGTTTTTGAATTAACACGTTTCCTACTCAAATTGCACAAATTTGAATTACAATCACTTGAAAGTTGACAAGTTATACAAGTCAAATAATGTTTATTTTGAAAGTTTAGAAAACGACAGCACATAATAGGGGTTGCACAGTAAATACTCAAATATCATGATTTAATTATTTTTGCCAAATGTTGCAAGTATAAAAACAATATTTAAACTTATAATTAACTTATCAATTATACCTTTATTGCATTACAGAAAAAATATATAAATATATAAAATGTATAACAAAGTTAAAGCGAATAAGAATGACAAAGGATATCTTATTTAAAAAATTAAATAATACGTACTAAATACATTATAAGTAAAATATAAACATTGTTCTCCATTGTATTTAAAAATATTATCTTTTTGAAACTTGTACTGTTTAAAAAATAACCAAAACTAAAAACAATAATTCTCAACAAGATCAATTCATACTCATATTATTCATTATTTATAATCATCAATAATGTCAACACCAATTATTTTCATTTATCAAAATAGTTCCTATCACTTAAAAGTTACTTGTTCACTGAGCAAGAGTTTTTTTTATCAGCAAAGTATTATGAATTATATATATAATACGAGTTGAAAGTGCACTAAAAACTTCCAATAATCTAATGAAACAGTACTCAAATAATAAAAAACACTGACCAAAAGTTGATCAGATTAATAATTTTATATTTAATTACTGTCACCCACACGTTCAATTAACCCCTCTACATTTTACTAATTAGAACTTCTCCTGTTACTTTCAATGGGAAATGATCCACTTCCATCTAACCTTGTAGTTAAGGTACAAGACTCACAGGTGGAATAGATGTTACAAAACTTTTCAATTTACTTCATACTTTTTATTTATATTTTAAGAACTAAACAATAGAGACAGTTAATGATACTAAAAATATAATAAAGATTATAATAATATAAATTCAATACTGTATAAATACTTATTAGGCTGGTTTTTAAGAGTATGTTCAAGGCAGAAGAATTAAAGAAGAATTAAAGAAGAATGAGTGAATGAATTTGAAGAGATTTGAGATTAAATTAATGATTATTTATTTGAGTGAATTTGAAATTTTTTATAAAAAAAAATAACACAGTAATTAATGAAGTGAAAAATAATTAAATAGAGAAAAATGATAAACTGAATAATAAATTTAGTATTATTATCTAAATTGAAAACCGATAAAAGAGTTTCTATATTTAAAGAAAACACCCTATGTATTGCATCTGGAAATGCAACCCAAAAATCTCTTAAAACATCTCTCTTCTTAATTTTCTTTTAATTTCTTTCCGGGTTGGGTTGCCCTTGGGCTTTTCAGGGGGACTTGCGTCCCCCTCGCTTCACACAATTTACTGCGAGGGACAAAATCTGTTGATTTTCCGGCGAGGTAAGAAACTGTTAAAATTTTTCTTTGGTCAGAGGGGAGGGAGGAACCTTGAAGAATTAAGATTGGTTTGGCTTTGGCTTCAGATCTGGGAATTAAAGTTTAGTTTTGATTGTGGGTGACGCTAATTTTGGGTGAGGTGATTTGGTAGATGGAATCAGGCGTGGGTTGTATACTGCTTCCACGTCTTGGAAGTTCTATAAATCCAAGAAAAGAGCCAATGTTAGTGTCTCCTGAGTGATTCTGAAATTCTCTAATAGTTGAAGATAAATCAGAGATTGTACATTAAATCTCTTTCTTCTCACGGTTGATAAAAATTGCTACACCCTGAAAATAGCAATTATTCATTGCTCGCATTTCCGTTGAAATGAATACAAAAGTTATTGTATTTTCTCGCTCACAAATTGATGTGAATGGTGGAATATGCTGAAGTGAACAGAGCATAAAGAACTAATTCCAAAAATACAACTTAAAAGAACAAAAAACTAATATTATTTTATTAACACCAACTAAACAATCTTAAAAATCGATTTTTTAATTATTCTAGTTTAAACACAAGGAGTATCACCAATGAATTCTTTCTGATCACTTTACACTACGAATAAAAAATTAAGAATAAAACATTGGAGTTTGTATTGTTTGAGATATGGTTGAGATTGTTATCCAACTAGATCGACTTTGATGCAAAAAGTGTCTCCTCTGATTGATGATTATGATACATGTTTATTTAGTAAATAATACCTGCTCCAGTATTTGTTTACTTACGTCTTAGAGGCTTCTTTTCTGATCGGCTTGGACTTTATAGGGACTGCGATGCAAATCCACAGTTTCTTCCACGGCAACTCATTCCTTCATTTCACATTCCCTTTCTCTCTCTGCTCTCAAGTCTAAAAACTCAAACTTTTCAATTAGTCTTCGTCCTTGCCCCCAAAACTTCGCCGTTGTTTTTGACTCTCATGTAAGCACACTCACCCTTAATCCCCGTTTCCTGTTTTTCATCCATCCATTGGTGCAAAGCTAGACCTTTGTCTATGTTTGTGTTTTTCCAACCTTTGCCAACCAACTTTATCTGTCATCCACTGTGTGCCATCTAACACAACTAGTACAGCTTCACCTGATCTGTTTCCTTTCATACTCTATTGTTCTTTTACTTATACCGTTTTGTCTAGTACTATTAGTTCAAATCCAAGTTGTTCTTGGTATATACCATTAACATGTTGAACAGGAAAAACACATGTCCAATAGTAGACTAGCATCAGTGTGTTCATTTCTTGTGATTGATTTACTTATTACTTTCGTCAACTTTACATTTTTGGCGCAGGGTGATGAATGGATGCTAATTTTAAGAACCAAGGTCTTCAAGGCGGCGATGTGAGCTTGGCTGAGAAGAAAAGGGAAGTTATGGTGGCGATTCCAAATGAGGGTGGTGGTGAATCTTTGATGCCAAAGCAGCAGAGCAGGGGGAATTCGCCCCACAGAATGTTAAACGACGAGTTTTCTGTAAAGTCGCCACCTTTGAACTGTGCTTCCCCTGAGATAAGGTTCATGCCAAGCCCAAACAAGCCCCCAAAGATTCCCGTTTCTAGCGCCAATCTCACCCGGAGAAAATCACTCACAAGGTCAGTGTATTCCAAACCCAAATCAAGGTTTGGTGAACAGCCTTACCCTGTTGATGGGACTCTTTTAGAAGAGAATGGTACCTCAACTTTGCAAGAAAATTTCGGTGTTGGTTCACCATTTAAAGCATCGCCTATTAACAATAAACCTGGAACTATTAGTCGAACAGTCTCCATCCTTTCTGTGATCACTCCTAAGACGCCGTTGATGGCGTCTCCCGGGCCGGCTGGTGGGGAGGATTTCGATGAACTCGTTTACAGAAAAGTTGAATTGAGTAAAAGCAAACGTAGTAGAAGAGTGACAGTTAAGGTTTTGTCTGAATGGTTTGTGTTCGTGTGCATTACAAGTACCTTGGTGGCTAGTTTAACAGTTGGAAAACTTAAAAGAACGGAGATTTGGGGTTTGGGGATTTGGAGATGGTGTGTGCTTGTGATGGTGACCTTTTGCGGAATGTTGGTCACCAGATGGTTCATGCGCATTATTGTTTTCTTGATTGAGACGAACTTTTTGTTGAGGAAAAAGGTGCTGTATTTTGTCCATGGACTGAAGAAGTGTGTCCAGTTCTTCATTTGGCTTGGTTTGGTTCTTCTCACATGGGTGCTGTTGATTAACCGGGGGGTGGACCGATCTGAATTTGCCACAAAGATTTTGAATGGGGTAACATGGACTCTTACTTCCCTCCTCATTGGTGCATTCCTGTGGTTCATGAAGACATTGTTGCTCAAGATTTTGGCGTCAAATTTTCATGTTAAATCTTTCTTTGATCGAATTCAAGAAACGCTTTTCCACCAGTACATTCTGCAGACTCTCTCTGGGCCTCCACTTGTAGAAGAGGCTGAGAAGATTGGGAAATCAATCAGTGTTGGTCACTTTAGTTTCAGGAGTACAGATGGTAAGGGTGGAATGAAGAAAGAAACCATTGATATTGCGAAGCTTCACCAGATGAAACAAGAGAAGGTTTCTGCATGGACTATGAAGGTCTTGGTAGATGCAATGACAAATTCAAGGCTGTCCACAATCTCTAGTGCACTGGATGAAAGTTTTGATGATGGAGAAAATGAACAGACTGATAAAGAGATTACTAATGAGATGGAAGCAACTGCTGCAGCCTATCACATTTTCAGGAATGTTGCTCCCCCCGGTTGCACGTAAGTATATCCACTGTCACTTCTAGTCTATGAAGTTCGGACACTGACACACATACAACACTCCTACGATATATATCGCCGAAGTGTTCAATTCAAAAGACATTTTTTTAGCATGGCTCCAATTCACGATGCTTATGAAGTGTATTTATAATTCTCCTTTTTTGTGATATTTGCCTCTGTTGTTTCTCCTAAATCGTTCTGTCACTATGAATAGGTACATTGACGAGGAAGAACTAAGGAGGTTCATGATTAAGGAAGAAGTGAGGATGGTATATCCCCTACTGGCTGAAGCAGAAACAGGGCAGATTACCAGGAAGTCCTTAACAGACTGGTTGGTAAGGTCTCCAACATATGCCCATCTAAAAAATTGTCATGATAATGAAAGGATTTAAACTCTGTTTGGGTTGCAAACATATCACTCCATAATGTTTGTTATTGTTTGTGTTTTTCAGTTGAAGGTATATCAGGAACGCAAAGCATTGGCACATGCCTTAAGCGACACCAAAACTGCTGTGAGACAACTAAACAAGCTCGTGACAGTAATCCTAGTAGTTGTGACCGTAATTGTGTGGCTTCTACTAATGGAGATTGCAACAACGAAAGTACTTGTGTTTCTATCTTCCCAGCTAGTACTTGCAGCTTTCATGTTTGGCAACACTTGTAAGAACATATTTGAAGCTATCATCTTCGTGTTTGTGATGCATCCGTTTGATGTTGGTGATCGATGTGTTGTTGATGGGGTTGAGGTAATCTATGGCCACTACATTTTGTTTCCTTGTTTGAGATTTGCATATTAATTCATCCTACTAATATTGCAGCTATTGGTTGAAGAAATGAACATATTGACAACAGTCTTCTTGAAGCTTAACAATGAAAAAGTGTACTATCCAAATTCTGTCTTGGCTACGAAACCGATTAGCAACTATTACAGAAGCCCAGATATGGGTGACCGTGTAGAGTTCTCCATTGATTTTACAACACCAGCTGAGAAAATTGGGGCACTGAGAGAAAGAGTAAAGAGGTAAGCTAATTGTATCTTCATGCATAAATGAGTATTATTTGTTCATTCATGGATCATGTAACAACATATGAACAGATAAAGGAAACATAAACATTTTAATACATGCTTTCAAGGGTTTACCAAATGAAGTGTGTTATATTGTGAATTAGTATATTGAAAATAAATTTGATTGTGACTTATTGCAAGTGAAAGTGTGCATCTCAATCAGGAAATTTGAAAAATGACTGCAGTTTTATCACCAAATTCGGAAAAACTCTTATTCCTGTCATGCCCTCAGTTATTTGTTCTAATTTTGTTTTTATATAATTAAGGTACCTGGAGAGAAACCCACAGTACTGGCACCCTAATCATGGGTTAGTAGTGAAGGAGATCGAAGACGTAAACAAAATTAAGATGGGTATAATCGTTACCCACACAATGAACTTTCAAGAGTTTGGGGAGAAAAACAAGAGAAGAACTGAATTGGTGATGGAAATAAAGAAGATTTTTGAAGAACTCAACATCAGATACAACCTTCTTCCACAAGCCATTCATCTCAGACATATGGAGCCAGACCCTAGGGTTACATGAATCAACTGCATACACGTCTGCCTTTTTATGTTTCATTTCATCCGTCAAATACCATTGCTTGATTTAATTGGTGATAATTGAGAGTGGTGCTTTAGTATACATACTGGGCTTAGTATTAGCAATTTGTTTCCCACATATTAAGATTAAGAAATTATGAATTCAAGAATCTTGTACGAACCTTCAAGTGGATCCAATGTAAAAATTTCTCCCCACATTTGAGCTCTATCCAACTCTGTTTCTGATGACATGATGGAAGCATGAGAATGAGTCAAGTAATTTCTACTGTTCATGATTTGTTTGTATTAGGCCATTTTTGTTCCTCCCAAAGATCAATCATGAACCAGAGAAATACACAAACTATAAATGAACAGCTTTTTAAACAAAATAAAATTAACAGCTTTTTATCGTAGTTAAATTTTACTTTGTTAAGTGATTTCATGAACTCAGTTATTTAATTAAGAAATAAAAAGTAGTATTAGTTTCTACCATTCTTCTAACCAGGTAGTAACAGTATTCTTTTGAGAAGAGTTTTGACCCTTTCATAAGAGGTGTTAATAGGATGATGTTGCAGATTATGATAACGTTATCCTCCCAATAGCAAGTAGAGAATATCCCACGTAGGATAACCTACAAGTGCCACGTTAGCACAAAATCTCAATTTCATCATCCATTCTCTGAGCTTCAACCTCATGAGCAGAATCTTCAGTTCAGACCAAGGCAACTCCTGAGATGGCTTCTGCTTCCGTTCCGGTGGCTTTGTCTCTGACCTCTGTCACGCACCGCAAGCCTTCATCTCAAGCCTTCTTCAGGCCATTGCCCTCACCACAACCAAAGAGAACCTTCTCAAAAAAGCCACCGTCAAGCTCCAACCTTCAAATTAATGCATCTTTGAAGGAGAAGGCAGTGACGGGACTCACAGCCGCAACCTTCACAGCCTCTATGGTGATCCCAGAGGTGGCCAATGCTGCTGGATCCGATTTCTCCCCTTCTCTCAAGAACTTTCTACTCAGCATCTTCGCCGGTGGGATCGTGCTGGTAGCCATACTTGGAGCAGTTGTTGGAGTTGCCAACTTTGATCCGGTTAAGAGGACTTAAACTATGATCTACTTCTTTTCATTTCTCTGCCTTTTTGTCCCTGTTCTCATTTCTTACTTCATGTAAGTTTATGCCACTGCTTCTTTTTCTGCACCTTATTTTGTACCCTCCCCGTGCTTCTTAACGTTATAATATATAATAACTGCGTTTGATCCGGGGTTCAACATGTTTATGTTTTGTGTTTTTTATTAAATGAACCACACAGTCTGTGGATCAAAAACTATGATGAACTATTATCAGAATTTTGAAATCTTCATTCACACTACTAACAAATATGTCATGAGTTCAGCCTTCACTGTGTTGGTAAAACAATATTTAGTATAAAACAATTTATCCTCGACTTCGTTCTGTTTAAGAAAACCTCACCCCAGAGACAATAAGCCACGTCATGCCCAGAAATGAATCTGGCACTTTCGTTTTCAGTTTGAATTTGAAACAGTGATGATTTTGTTGTGGTTGTAGATGTCAGCATAATCTGAGATGTCCATTGAATTGTTAGCTTTTGTCAATTTGGTTATCAGTCAATCAAGTTCTTTTGTTGTATGCACATTCCAATTATGATTTGTGATTCTAAATTACAGTGATTTGAAAAATTAAAATGTTTAAAGTGTAATGAAGCTCTTAGATTTATGTGGAGTACTGGGTTTTGAATGTAAACTACAAAGACAAAACACCTACCATGGTGAATGAGTCTTATTGATGGTAACTGATGCCTGTAACCAGTTATCTAAAGCAGAATTGTCATATGTAAAAAAACGAGTTATGTAAACATCACTACGTTTTTATTTAGTTCTGCTCAGCATCTACCGTGATCAAGTTATTGATGTTTCTTTAAGGAATTTGTAAAAACAACTGTGTGTGTTGAAAGACTAGCTTCCTTCGAAGCTGGCAGTGCAAACTTTCACAAAAGGACTTTAGCATTGTGAGAACAGAATGTGTTTATCATACTATGGATCTTAAATTAGACAGGTAAACCGATATGTACCAAAGATTCAACGCATGGTATACAACCAGAGAAAAAGTTTCCTTAAAAATGTTACAAATGAAGTGGTGCAACTAGCAAAAGAAAGAAAAGAAATTAACTCGATAAATAGTTGATGAAAAATCTCTGATTGAAAAAAAAAAAAACTCCGACATGCTGATATGGGATGGGGCACACGTAGAGATATATATTACTCGAATGCAATCCTTCAACGTAAGATTATACAAAAATTGAATGAAAAGAAACAACTCGGTATTTGGAACCCGCACATAAGCCGTATTAAATGCTGCAGATATTCTAAATGTAAAAGAGGTAGAAAAGAATGGTTAATATGAAGAAAAGAATCTTGGAATCGAACGAAACTAACTGAACTTTAAGGAACCAAAAATTTTAAAAATACGCCATTGCCGAGATCGAACCCAAATCGTCTAATAGAAAACAGAAATTTCAAAAACATCGCCGTTGCCGGGGATCGAACCCGGGTCACCCGCGTGACAGGCGGGAATACTTACCACTATACTACAACGACATTCTTGATCAATATTAAAACATATTCTTTTTATTACAAAAACAGAAAAGGTTTTAATTAAAAACTATATAAAAACGCCGTTGCCGGGGATCGAACCCGGGTCGTCCGCGTGACAGGCGGAAATACTTACCACTATACTACAACGACCACCTTTGTTGACCAAATCCTCTGTTGTGTTATTATATTTGTTTGTTTGAGAGAATGCACTGTTGATAACTTTTTAATGGCAAAGAAGTGTTACCTTATCCCACCATGCATGTATGATTAATAAACAAAATAATAGCAGAGCCGAAGCGCGTTCCAGGAAAGGTGAAGGATGGCTGTGTCTTCTACCACTGCCCCAGTATGTCTTCCTGCTAAAAACATTCCAAACCCTCAGCTCCAAAAACTTGGTTTCTCAAGCACCGTTTCCTTTACTGTGAAACAGCGGAGATCGTTACGCATCAGAAGCTCCTCGGCTGAGACCTCTGACACAGGCGTAGATTCAGAGAGTTCCATTGAACTTCCCAAGGAACCCTATTCATTAATTTCAGCTCTTAACGTCGAAAGGATTCTCCGTGGCTTACGTAAGTTTTTGCAGAACTCTTATACCTGATTTAGTATTTTGTTATTTAGAGCGCAAATGGGCTTTTAATTGATGAAGACGTAGTTTAGAATGCAGCAATTACAGATGCAGATCATTATGGTAGGCTAGGTGTTCCACGAGGATGTCCCTTTGACATGGTCCGAACCAACCACCTTAATTCGATTTTCTGTTTCAACTCACTCACTTCTGATCTATTTTATGTTTTACACCTCTCTCTATTAACCGAAACCAGGTGGGGGTTGCCTATAAGAACAAAATTCAAGAATTGAAGACTCAGAATCTAGAGGAGGAGGAACTTGAGAAGAAATTGGAACTTCTCAAAGTCAGTAATACACACATATGTATTCAAAATTTGAATCACTTTTGCGGTATTTGTTCATGATCAACAACTACTTTGTTTAGGAATCATACATCATCCTGTCCTCAGAAGAAGAAAGAAGAATCTATGACTGGAGTTTGGCCAGAGTAAACAACACCGAAACATTCATTTGGCCGTTCGAGGTTGACATAACACAGACAAAAATCCCAGATGAAGATCCTCCACAACTGGTACCTCTGTTTCCCATAATCTATATCTACTTGTAGTTACAAAATAAATAACATTCTTATTTATGAATGTCATCATAACTCTCATTGCAGGACACTGAAGATGTTCGACCAACGATATTGGTTGGGTATTTCACTTTGGGATGGTTAGTGCTAGGAGTTGTGGTGTCTATCGCTATTGCACTAAACCAATAGAACTAATGTTTTACGGCGAGTTTGATGAAGTAATGTTTTTTCTGTTCTTAGAAAATGTGCTATGTGGCAGTCTCATCACATTCTATCATTCTTACCACAGGATAAATCTATGATATAATGAAGCTTCCTCAAAGAATATTTATTGCATTGGATAAGAAAAATTAAGAAATATATAAAGTTCTAATACATCTGGCCTAGTGTCTTCAAGCTTGACTACCAAGATTTCAAGATAAGTCTTGAATGGTGTTTTATGAAAGTCAAGAAAGGAAAGAAAAGAAAAATAACCAAGAAAAGTCAAGAAAATAAAGTAAACTTCTTAATAAAAAATGTGCATCAAAATTTGGATTGAAATTCGTAATTTTAATGTCATCTATAACACTGTCTTACCTATATTACAATGCCAATCGTCACCTGTGCTGTCTTCTGTGTCAAAATCTCGTGTTATGGTCTTTGTCACAAAATAAAGAAACTGGACTTTTATTTTTGATAGGCATATGAAAAGAAACTGGACTTGATCGGTTTACAATCTTGCTAATGATGCAACGATCAAGACAACTTAATTTGTTTTTTTGAATTGAAAAACCAATAAAGTTTTGATGAACTTCAATGGTGAGCATCTGATACGAAAAACTTACCAAGAACATGAATTTGAGGAAGAGAATAGCTTTGTCTCGGAAGAGACTGTTTAATACTTGAGTTGCCAATGTGAGGTATATAAGGATTCGCGAACTCACTATTTCACCTAACCAATTAATGAAAATATCATTTAATTTATTTTTTTTAAATTATTCCTGACGTTAATAGGAGAATTTTATAGACCTAAATAAAGTGATAGATGTTTAGTTTGTAGCACTTCATTTTTTAAAAAATTGTTCTCAAATTAATGACGAATACTTTTTTATTTTAATGTTTCTCATGATTAATGTAAATATTATTGTAATTTCATTAATTATATATAACGAAAATACCAAGAAACAGAGTTAAATATTCTTAACAGTTACTTACACGGCAAGGAACCACTACAAAATCTAGATATCACCAAGCAAACATATTCTCCTTGCATAATCAAGTGTTTCATCAAAAATACTAAGAAAAGAAACAAAAACTCACTTGCTCCAAACAACAAAATGATCGGTTGAAGTTGTAAACCTTGATGCAGTGATCGTTTAGGTACCTCCTAATCATCTAGGTACCTCACTATCAAAGAGTTATAATACTTAAGAGAATAATGTTTTGTAGATAGAAGGTGTTTTAGATAATGAGAGGAGTTTATAAAATTCTATTTATATTAGAATATTATTTTATAATAAAATGCTTAGTTTCATTATTTTAATACACATATTAACTTTAATACTTTATTTTCTGCAAAAATATTTTACCAGTACACCCATGCTTGGCATGAGGGGAGTTTAAGATCTATAATTTTTTTAATAAATGTTTCTATAATTTTAAATTTACCAAAATAAACATTAGCATATATATAAATATTTAAAACTATTAAAAATAGAGAGAATATTAATATGTATTCACATATTCTTCTATTTATAACTATTGTAATTTATATAAATTTATTTAAAAATTTACTAATTTTTATTGATAATTATTTTTTGTCGGAGAATTTGATAGATTGGGTAAAGTAAACTGTTCTTTCAAATATATTTCTCTCTATCACAAAGCTAAAATAGATATATTTATATTTTAAGTTATAGCAAATCAAATTTGTAAATAATTCAAGTTGAAACTTATATTTGAAATTTGGCCGAACTCATTTTCAAATGTGTAATTGTATTCATAATTACTTTTTTTTAACAAATTACACCTTACTTATTCGTAGTTTTTTAGATTGTCATTATATTTTTTTTCCAACTCTTAGTCACTCTAAAATACTATTTTTATGATAAATAGTAGTACAAGACATAATTGTTGCTTTATTTTGAATCAATTAAATTTTAGATCTTATATATTCTTGATGTAAGATGTGAAAGTTAAAAGAGAGGATAGAATAATATAATGTTCACGACCGATATTGTGGTTGGGGGAAAAAGATAAGAAAAAGAAAGCAAAAATAATGGAAAACTGATGGAAGAGACAAAATAACGCAATGTGAAATTCCACAATTAAAAATTGGAAAATAATTTTTGCCACTCCTAAAAAATCGCACTCGTTTAACACTCACTAATATAATAATATATATTAGAATTTTAAATTAAAAACAAAACAAATATAATTAAAATATTACTATTTTACATTATCATTTGAATATTTTACGTCACGCTTAAAAACTTGGAATTTTTTTTACACACTATATGTATCATTTGATAATTTAATTTTAGAAATATTTTGATCATTACAAAATTAAATTTTTATAATTTTAAAGAAAGAGAAAAATTAAAGGATAAAATGTCTAGAAATTTGGTGGGAGTAAAAACAAAAATAATGGTCGTCACTGAAAAAGTGCTACTATCCTGAAGTACTTACAAGATCTGTGAACATAACATACCAGAGAATCCAAACAGCAATACCCAACGTTGTTGCAGGATTCTCTCAACATCTACAAGACAACCTCAAAACAGTGTTCTTTCACTAAAGCCGTTTTTATCCTTGATTAGCACGTTTCAAAAGATTAACCTCAAATTTGTATTTATTAACTTCCACAAATCACAAAAAAGAAATGAAAAATCAAAAGCAAACAAATACGGTAGATGTCAATTTTCATGTATGGTAGATAATTGGTCGTGATGACCTTTCCCAGAAACAAGAACGAACCTTTGACCGGTTATTTTCTCTAAGCTGGAGACAATGGAAGAGTCTCTCTTAGAAGCCAGATCTCGCTCTCGTGCTTTCATAAGCGCTTCTCTATCGTGAATTTCCGCTTCTCGACGCCTCCAACCTTCTTCCCATTCCGCTCTTTCTTTCTCCATTCGCTCAATCGTCGCCACCAATTTGTTCTGCAGAACCTCCTGCTGCTTAACCACACGCTTCACCAACCTCTTAAAAAACGAAACCATTTTTTCTTCTTCTCTCTTCTTTCTCCTCCTTTTCCCACTCCTCCTCGCGCCTCCGCCCTCCGTCTCAACTGTTTCCGTCGCTAACATTTCCCACTCATTCATCACTGCACGTGATGCGTCTTCGTTACGACCCTTTTTGTACACATCTTCAAGATCCCCGATGTTCTCATTCACCTCTTGGTGCTTCCCCTTTGCATCAGAGAGCACAGTGTTGAAAGCTTTCCTGCAACACCAATACGACGGAGAGTGGTAATGGAGGAAAGAGAATTATAAAAGGAGTGTGAGAAGAAAAAGGAATTATACCAAAACGATGCTGTGGTTGTGGATTGTTCTTGGGGGTGGAGAGAAGAATCGAGCGCTCCCAGATGCTGGGGTTGTTGTTGGAAGAATTGGTGAGAATGTTGGTTGTGGTGAGTTTGAGGATAGTCGCAGTGTTGAAGATGATGAAATTGGTGAGGAGTGTGATTAGGGCTTAGAGTGGATGAGGAAGAAGTGTGATAGGTGTTGGCCATTTGGTAGGGACTGTGAGGCTGCATGACCAAAGCAAACCACTCTATTTCATACAACAACAAATTTAACAAATACATTTTTTTTCTTTTAAATAATCATTATTTTATATCATAAATCTAAATTAAATTATCGAATAAAATAATAATATCCATAATTTGGTGGCTGTATAAAGTATAGAATTTGTGAATGGCTGCTATGATAAAAAGAGAGAAAAATCTACAAAAAAAATATTGTTTTATCGTACACTTTTAAATGTGTATATAAGCTTGATATGAAATAACGTGGCATAATGATGCAAATCACTGTAAGAACTACAAAACTTGATTATGCTAGATCTACGATGAAGTATTATTTTGCTGTTTTGAATCAGTCACGACGTTATTCAATATTCAATATGCCGACTTTATAAAATTAAAAACTAATAAAATACCATAGGAAAGGCTTTTCAAAATCAAAGTATAAAAAAAAACTCATTAAAAATAATATTAAAACGAAAATGGAACATAATGTAGAATCATGAGAAATAAAAAATATAAAAAGATTGTATGAGTAAGTGTAGAAAATACAATTAATATTTTTATACGTAATATGGTATATGTGGGAAAAAAAGTTAAAGGTAATAAAAAGTGTAACGAAATTGTATGTAATGTTAAAGTGTGTGTATGGAACTTTTTACAAGAGAGTTGCTCCATGAGTAGAAAAAAAAATAATATAAAAATTCAAATTTATTGAAATAAAATTCTATTATTATAAAATTCGTATTGATATATAACTTCTTTTATTATATTTTATTTAATGTATAGTTTTGTTTACATTGTATATTAAATTGCAATTATTTTTTTCTTTTTTGGTACTTTGGTCATCCTAAACGGGAATGACGTTTTGTTTTCGTCTAAAACTAAATAAGAAATGTGACGGTATACAATGGCTTTTAAAAGGAAAATCTTTTGTTTTTCGGGATGTGCTATGTGACATTTAAAATTTATCGTATGAAAAAAATTAATCACAAATTATTGGGGATGTTTTTTTTCTTTAGTCACGAGAATTCCAGATTTATTATATTAATTTTGTTTACAGTTATTACATAAACAAAATTTTGTTATGGTGGAGAGCACACGTGTGATTTATGAACTTTTATTAAGTCCTAATATACCTTTAATTTGTTACAATTAATCCTCATTCATTAATTGTTCATAGTTTGTTTGGTGGGAAGAGAGAAATAAATCTTATGAAAATTATAAGTCTTATTTAATAATATGGATAGAATAACATACAAAATTTATGTTACGGTATATAAATATGGTACAAATGGTATAGTTTTTGAAATATAAAGTTATCAAAAGAATATTTACATTAAATAATTTTAATAAAGTTAAATAGTTAGTTAATTTCGGTAATGCATTGTCATGGATATCTAGTATTAAATAAATATAGGAAAAACTAACATTAAGTATTGAAGTAATTATAGTTACATCAAATATAAAAAATATTGATGTAATATTTTCTTTTAACATTTCAATATCTAAAGTCTTTTATATATGATTTGGTCATTAGTATGTGTAAAGACCTGAAAAATAGAGTGTTATAGAGTAGATTGGTGTATTAGAATAATGAGATAAATTATTTTACTTTAAAATAATCTTATAATATAAATAGAATTCGTATAAACACATCTCATTATTCTAAGAACATTTCATCTCTCTAGAACTCTATTCCTCAAAGTTCTCTGAATTCTCTCTACAATTTCTTCTTGCTGAGTTATTTGTTCAAAGATCAGGAAGTGTCTAAGCGATCCTGACATTGAGGGCTTGAGTTTGGGCCGATCAATTTCTCGTTCTTCAGCTGGTAAGTTGTCTCCCTTTTATGTCCGTTCTTCTCTGAGTTGTGAGCATGCAATGATTTTGGTTGCATGTGATTAGTAGTTATTTCTTCCTTTTCTAGCTCAATTTAGGTTCTAAGTGTGGTTCTCTATCACCAATTGGTGAGTTGTAGGTTTCTGTTGAGTTTCCTTGTTGTGCAAGGTACGGCTGAAACGTTTCTGTGTGTGTGACTGTTATCTCTGAGGTAAGGGAAGCTAGATTGTGATTTAATTATCAGTTGTGGTTGTATGTAATGAATTATGTGATTAAGTGTTGTGCAATTAACATTTCAGCTTGTGAATGTATGTTCTTAACTGTTAAAATGGTAGAAACTGTGAATTGTGATTGATGAGCTGATTTGGATTAGTCTATATGTTGTAATGTGTGCAAATTGGTGATTGTTATTGGATGTGATGTGTTGTAGTGTTGAGGAAATAAAGTGTAAAGTGATTTGGGATGGTTTAGTGTATTTTAGAGGACCTGAGGTAGTGAAATTGAGGATTAGTGGTCAATGGCTGTTGGTGACTGCTGGGGTAGTGTAGATAGGTCATATGTGACTGGTTTGAGTCATCAAAATGGTCAAAAACAGGTTCAAAGTGGTAGAATTGGTTTTGAGTCTCTAAGTTGATGAATTGGAGGTTTTAGAGTAGAGATTGGTGCATAAACACTTTAGATTGGTGTTAGGAATGTTTAGAATCCTTTAGTCAAGTTTAATTTAGTATATACATCGATTTATGGATGTTAGAAGTTGGCCAAGTTGAGTAGAATTGGTAAGGAGTCGTTGAGTCGTATAATTCTGCAGAATTTCGTTCTGCAGATTATGCAGACTCGCTGTGCGAATGGATTCGCACAGCGAGTCATCTTGGCGAGGTGCTCTCTGCCAATGTACCTGCATAGCGAATGGGTGCGTTGTACGAGTGATTTGAGAGGGTTGCTCTCTGTTTGTTAATCCACATAGCGAATTGGATCGCTATGCGACTGATTGAGGTCTGGAACCATTATTCATTTTATTCAATCAGCGAGTGGGTCTCGCTCTGCGAGTGTTTGGGGGTCAAGTCTCTGGATGAGGTTCTTGCATAGCGAATTGGGTCGCTGTGCGAGGGGTTGGGATCTGTTGCATTTTACAATTTTATTCGCATAGCCAGTTTAGTCGCTATGCGAGAGATCCAGAGTAGTTGGTTTCTGTCTAGGGTTTTCGCAAGGCGAGTTAGGTCGCTGTGTGAGAAGCTTATGGTCTCGCTATGCGAAGGTGTGCGCTGTGCGAGAGGTACGTTATAGTTCTGGTCTTGTGTATTCTTATGTTGTTTGATATGCATCAATGAGTGTTATATGAAGTAAGTTGAGGTTGTATCATGTAATATCTGTGGTGATTGTGGTATGTTGTAATCAAAAGTGTAAAGTTCAAGTATGGTATGAACTTAATTCCATGATCCTCAAGGAGAGGAGACATGGTGGTGCCCTATGTTGTGATTCAAAGTGGAATCTCTAGTTGAGATTCAAGTAAGTTTAGAATGGATGCAGGAGCTTAGTCTTGGGAGTTATCTTGAAACTCCAATGGTCTTTCATTCTCAAGTAGAGAGGATTGATCCATGTCGTGAGGAGTAGCAGGAGGTCCTAGTCTTGGGTGCTTCCAGTATGACCCAAGGTGAGTGATAACGGACTAACCTCGTGAGTGATAACGGACTAACCTCGTGAGTGTGGTAGGGTGAAACTCATTGGCAATGGCTTTGCAAAGCAGTAGAAGTCACCACTAGTGCACGACCCGCCATAGCTCGGCAATCATTCTAAGTCCGGATAGTCATAGTCAGTGTGTGTCATGTGTGAAGGGTTTAAGTGATGTGAATGAATAATATGCTTGTATGAAGTTAAACAAATTATTGTATGATTAATTCTGTTTAAACTAACTTACCCTGTTGTGTGCTTATGTTTTGTATGTTCTGCTATTCTTCTTCTGCGATGACCATCCTTTGGATGTGAGCAGCAGAAGAAGAGGTCTCTTTGGAGCAAGCATTGGATGAAGGTGATGCTGCTGCTGAGTAGTTGTTTTTGGTTCTTTAGAGCCTTGCTTATAGTTTTGGAATAGTTTGCAGTCTATATATAAAGTTTTAAATTTATAGTTGTTTTTGGATGACGGTAAATATATCACTTTATGTTTTAGAGGGATAATTTGTACTACTTTATCATGCATGTTGCTTCTCTTTATTATAGTTGCCACTATATATTGGGATGTTACAGTATGTGCGTCAGTTTTTGTGAGCTTCCTAAGACACAATTTTTTTTTATTGATAAAATTTGTAATAAATTTATTTATTGAAAATAGAAAACTGTTTAGAATAATTGAAAGAATTTAATAAAAAATTTGATTATTATTGGTTTATTGTCTTATAGTTTGAAAATTTATAAATGACTTATTAAACTTATTTTTAAAATATGAATCTAATACATTAAACAGAGATAAAAAAAATTTAAAAATATATAAGAAAATACTTTAGTTAGAATTTATCACTATATTTTATATATTGAACTCATATCCTAAATGAAACCTTGAGGTATTGGAATACAACAAAATCTTAATTATTAATTATATACACTTGAAAACAAAATCTTAATTATTCTTCTAAAATCCGGTAGAATGAAAATTATTAAAATACTCTTAACCTTCAAACTTAGAATCCATAATATATAAAGGTATTTTTGTCTACTAAAACCCGGTACACATGGCTAAAATGTACCAACTGAAAAACAGGCGTACGCGCATTAGCAAACCCCTATATATATAATTTATTATTGTTTTAATTATGTGTGATATTTTGCATAATTATAATATTATTATTACTAATATATTATCATTATTAAATGATAACTACGTTTTAATTTTAGACAAATTGAATTTTTAAAACATTATATATTAAACTAAGTTTAATTTCTAAAATTTTAATTTCAACATGATATAGAACATATAGTTGATCTATTTTTATTTACATAATCCGGTTTTATATGTTTCTTGATAATTTTATTTTATTTTACTTTATACTTTTATAATTGTATTGTATAATTTGTTTTTTTTTTACGATTAACATTTGTTAGTATGTATATTTTTTTTTATCTTTTCCCTTTTAGTGTTATGTTTCTATTACATTATATTTTAAAGTATTAAATTCTTATTATAGTTATACTTTTTTTATTTTTTTCGTTTATTCCACTACTTTTAATATTATATTTATAATAGTTGTTACTATAAAACTTATTTGCATAACATTATTTAAATCTCATATTATATATTCATATATTATAGTATATACATATATGAATTAGAGAAACAAGGTGGTGGGAATAAGTAAATTACACACAGACACACACACACATATATATATATATATATATCCCATGTATTCAATCCATAATTCAATATTCAAACATTTTTAATTTCTATTTCACACAATTCTCAACAATCATGCATCACTGTAATAATAATAAAACATTATTTCACCATCATTCAATAACTATAACTACTATAATACTACACGTTGAGAAGATAACATCGATTTTCACTAGGACAATCTTAAAGTTAGTCAAAATGACACTCGAACAATAATAAAGTATATATTAAGCTTAGGTGAGTTAAACTGACTCTAAATTAATCACCATTAAGTATAACAATTTAATTTTTCACTTGCAATAAAAAATTTGTTTAATAACAATACTAGATGAATTTTCACATCTTATAATTTTTACATCTTCTTCCATTAAAGCCAAACATAACGAAACACATTTTTATTAATTTAAATCCCACGTGCCAACCGAAAAGAGAAAATAAATTAAAATTTATATATAAAAATAGAAACAATTACTTCCTGCCAATTTTCGTAAATAATTATGATTTACCTATGGCAAATAGATAAATCTATATAAATATCATTATCTACAAATTTTACCCATAAATATATTATATACAAACTTTATTTACGAATATATTATATATGGATTTAATCATAGAGAATTACTTATATATTTATTACAAATGATAAATCAAGAAAAATAAATAATAAACCTGTTATGTTTATTTATACAGTTAAAACTATATTTATAACATAAATGTTAATTCATTAAACCTCTAAATCTTCTCCCCTAATATTATTTAAACAAATTTTACTTTTATTAAAAATTAATTTTGCTTTCTAGATAACTTAAAAAAATCTTACGTTTTATTTAATTTCGGAGGGTTCTTTTACAAACTGTATAGAAATACTGGGTATCCGTTCGGTTAATTAGTTTACTTTTAATCTTTGTCGTCGACTTTAGAAATTGTATATATTAAAGTATTTTTTTACTTTTGGAATATTACATTATCCCATATATAAATTTTATCAAATGTGATTTTTACTATTTTTAAGAGGTTTTTATTTTTTTTATACTTATAATTTTTTTTTTCAAAACTATTATATTTTATTATTGTAGTATATATACTATAGTATTTTGACTTTTTATTATTGTAGTATATATATAAACGTGTGTGTGTATTTTGAATATTATTTAAAATGTAGATTTTAAGTGAGTTTATGAGTAGACGAAAAAGTTTAGGCGAGTATGAGTGAGTATGAAAGTGTATATATAGTTGATGGAAGACATTGTTTTAGTGGGTAGTGGATGATGATGTATTTGATTATTTGAATGGTTTTAAAAGAATATGATAATGTAATTAATGGCATTGATGTTTGTTTTTCTATTGTCCGATATTGTTTGTGTTATTTAGGTTGGAGATGTGTGTGTAATAATGAGGGTGGGGCGAAGGGGTGGTTTTGTTAGGACACGTGTTTGGAAAAGACAGCGTTTGGAAGAAGTATAGAATAGACGTGTTGCGTGCACATGAACTACGTCCTTCTCATGTCTCCGCCATTAATTTGGTGTCTGCAACATCTAACGGTCATACGTCTCTGACTTCAAATTTCAAAATCACAGTTCTTGTTCTTCACTTTACACTGCAGAGGCTGGGGGGCCACCCACCTGACACCTGCACCCTGTCTTTCACTTCCTTCATAAACATACATTTACATCAACAACTCTTATTTTTGACTCAATAATTTTTCTTCTCTATTCACATGTCAAAACACACGTTTCAATCAAACCCTTAGTACTATTAAAATATACTTATAAAATTTATTCATGTTTATTACTTTTCATCTAAGTAATAAAATTAACATACAATAATTTCTTATATTCATATAATATCAAATTAATTTAATTAAATCAACCTTTATAACTTGCGTTCAATATCCAAATACAATTATTAATTTACAATAATTTCAAAAATAAAAATCACAGTTTCATCCGAAGAAATATAAAGTAATCAATCTATCATTATTTAATTACTTAATCTTATCAACTTATATCACAATTATAAAAAAAAACTTAAGTTTATTATCTTAAAATTTTGAATTCTACATAGATTAGACTCAAGCTTAATCAATGTTGCATATGTATCTTTCAGTCTAATCTATATAGATTAGACTAAAGGTTTGTCTCGACAATCTACTAAGACAAATATAGTATAATTTTTATATCAAAACTCATTTTTTTGAATGAAATTGTATCTCTAAGAATGTTGAGCATCTATTAGAAAAACTAATAAAGTCATTATCTCAAAGATTGTCTATTTTTTCACATACCCCTATATTTTCTTCTTTAACCCCATAACTCAAACTAAATTATCTAAATAGCCCTTATTTAAAAATTATTAAAAATGCTAATGTGAAAGTGACTTTCCCCTTCCATTTAACATAACTCATTCAATTTCAATTCAGTCAAATTTCATATTAAATCCAAAATTAACTAATGAACCTATTATTTGAATTTAATCTCAGATGCAATGACAAAAACCTTGTATATAATTGAAGCAAGAGAAAAAAAAAAACTTACTTTGATCTATGAGTAAACATTTCCTTCACTTTCTTACCGACACTTTCTAATAGAAAAAAAGTGAAAATTAACTTCCAGAGCGTAATAAAAATATTTTTTAGAAAGTAAAAAGGCATTGATATTTACAAATAAATATCTAAATTATTAAAAAAATTAATTTATACAGTGAACATGATAAAATTTTAACTTTTATTTTAATTTCAAATAAATATCTCTACTACACTAAAACCAAGTATCAATTACAATGATACTGATACGATAATAGTTAGTAATATTTTTTTTCATCACACTTTATAAATTACTAAAGTTTATTGAAAATCATAACTTGTGTCGTTTATTGTTTAAAAAATATTTTTTAATTTTTAATTTCTAGTAATTTATAATAAATAAAAGAGTTTGAGTTGGAAATAGTATGGAATGTGAGGTAATGGTATAGGCTATGGTTTTGAATTAGTTGTTAGAACATGCATGAGGAATCCATGGGAAAAAATTAGTAGAACCTCATGAATGGTATCAATTGCATGTTTGTTCAGAAATCGACATTCTTGGTATTGATGTGATAGCTCGATCGATCCCTTCGAATCGTTATCAAGAGGGAATTTTTTTTTTTGGACTGCCCAACGACCAACCGATATTGGTCAACTATGGCTTCAGTTATGTCCCTGCTTTCAGCTACACTTAGTTATTAAGTTGTTCTCACGCTTCTAAACATTATATATTTATGTCTCTGTTTATACGAATCAAATTAAATGTATAATATTTTGTTTATTTATATGATAAAATGTTTAAAAGTTAAATTGTTTTTAATTTTTATATGTGAATGTAAAATTAAAATATGTTTATGTATTAAGTTTTAATATATTTTGATCTTTAAATTTTAAAAGGGAATAATACAACTTTTTTAATATGATAATGTGAGATATAGAGGTCCGATAGGATATGAAACAATATATTCAACAAACCATAAATATCGTTAGAATGAGCTGTAACCATAACTCATGTTAAGAAGTTGATTGAAGTCTAACTCAATCTTACAAAACCGGTTTCTAAGGAGAGATTTGCAGTAACTTATATATTATAAATTTGTCTTATCTCTAATCGATGTCGGACTTTCAACAATTGCAATTAACATTTGAGTTAAACTTGTTAAAACAGTATAAACAACACAAATATCTTCCTAAAATATGTTTGACACAATTAACACAGTTAAGTTAAAGAGATAACCACTTTCATTTTTAAAGTTTAAAACCAACCTATATCAAAATTTAGTACAAGATTAAAATTTAATTTTACATCAAAATTTACTCTACTAGAAAATTCTTAAAGAGTGTCAATTTTTGTAATGAAAAATAATTAATCACCATAACAACCAATTTAAATAACAATTTATAAGCTGTAATCTATTAATAATTAAAATATTTTTCATTATAAATAAAAAAAATTATAATTGATCTCTATAATTACAATATTTTTTATAATAAATTAATCTTTAAATTAGTCATTAATATTAGATATCAAATAAATTAATGTCTAAATAAGTCTTTAAATATATTTTTAATCACTAAAAATTATTATTATTTAAAAAATTTCTTATAATATTAAAAATTAAAAATATATTTTATCCTTAAATTAATAACCAACTTTACATACATTTATGAAGAACAATAAAATATATATTATATATTGACCAGCTAAAAGATATGTATGCTCCACCATCTCCATCTATTTATCTAAAAACATGGACATTTTTCTTAAAAAAATTAATGTTAATTATTATATGACTCAATTTTTATATATAATAGATTATTTTAAAAGTGATATAAATTAAAATTTCAAAATATGCTTGACATACTCGTGTGTGTGTATTCTCCTCTCGTCTTTTATCTTATGGCATATGCGTTGATATCGTTTATGTATGAAACTTTTGAGTATTTGTTTGTTTAAAACTATAGTTGATGTTTTATTTATAATTTTCTTTTAAACAAGTTAGACATTTTCTATTTCTATTTGAGTTTTTTATTTTTAATTTTTTTAGAATAGAATTGGATTGAATTTCAAATTAAGAATTTGCAAATGTGATTTATTTAAAATGATGGTTATAATAGTTGCTTTAAACTTTTGGAATTATTTTGAGTAGACGGTGTATTCGAAGTTATTATATGAATGAGTTTAGAATCACAATTTTGAAATATCATAATACTATTGTAGTTTTGAAACTTTAATTATAGGATTAATTGTTGATTTAACTTGTTTAAAATAAATTAGCTTAATAAACAGAGAAAAAGTTTCGAAAAGTTTTTATGTTTTGCAATTTTGGCTAAAAAAAATTGTATGAAAATGTTTACTATTTTTTTAAAAAATAAATAAATAAAAATTTGCAGTTTTTACAATTGCTAATTAAATAGTAATACTTTTGTTCAGTATTTGTAATGATAGATCTTGAATAACTTAAGAAACAAAACTTAAAACAAGAAATCGACAACTTATATCTGTATAAATATAAGCACAAATCCGTAACAACTTACTTCTGTAATAAACAACGATAGTCTTACTAAAAATATATTTACTTTTACCTTTTTATATAATAATAAATACTTTTTTTACATTACAAGTACATCATTTGACTTTTTATTAAAAAAAATGTGCAAATTATTTTTGTTTAAATAAAATTTTGCACGCTCCACTTGCATTTTCGATGGACTCCAAAAGACTCTTACTGTTTAAAAAAATTAATTAAGATAATAATTTATTGTAAGATTACATACCCCTTACAAAATCTTAATTTAAACTCTAATTATAAAGAAGGCTCATTTTTTCCCACAGCGAAATTTCATGTTTACTCTCTCAAGCTTATTTTTCTTTATTCTTCTCATGACTTATCTGAAAGCTTAAATGTAAATTATTACCCGACGATGTTTGTATCCTAACCGTTGGATTGTAATAATTACAGAATCTTACTCAAATTTTCTTCGGGTTGCTTCTGCTTGTGGCCCAACATAAAATAAAATAAAAATACAGACTTCAAAAGAATGGGCCCATAAAAATACTAAGAATATAAATTAGTTTGTCTAGAAATTAATAAAAAAAATATATGCTGACGAATAACTAGGCTAATAGTGATTAAAACTAGGTACATAAAGGGATTATTGTATATTTATAACAACTATTACTTGTTACTTTGATATTTTTCATATTGTAAATATTGATCTTTAAAACAAATTAAATATATTATTTTTTATTTAATACTCTGTATATAAAGTAGAATTAGAAATTTTAAATAATTTATTTATTATATATCCTTCAATTATTTTCAAAACATAATAAAAAACTATAATTAGAAAATTATATATTATCTTAAAATTAAAAAAAAAATAGATAAAAAAGAACAATTTTTTTTAAAAAGAAAAACATTGTGCAGAGATAGGAGTATTTCATACATAAAGGGTTCTGACCAAAAGGGAAAAATCGTAAAGCATAGGTAAACACTAGTGCATCCATTAATTAATTGCAAGATTAGTACTTATGGCCTTAACGTAGTTAATTGGATTTCCCCTACATTTCCTTTAAAATTATTGATATTTAAAACTGACATAAACATGATAAATGTATAATATTTATAGTGACATAAGATGATAAAGTCATAGTTTGTTTGTCTTTAAATGGTAAACCGGTTTATTAAATTGGGACGTGATGGGTAAAATTACCTTATGATTCCACTTGGCAAGAGAAATTTCTCATATCTAATTTTAACTTATAACTTATTTTATGTTATCATTGTTTTATATAAATATATATTAATACTAATAAGGATTAGAGTTTTAAAATCATCAAATAATACTAAAAGAAGAAAGAGTAAGAGAAGCCAAATCCTTCCTATAAAATAGATAAGTTTTGATTTTGAACATTTGTATGCATCTCTTTGGCTCATTCACCTCAAATGAATATTCTTTGACACTAAGTTTTTTAAGCTTTAGGTTTCTTCCGTGGTTATATTAATCCTCAATTTCACCACAATTCTATCTTCATTTTATTGTGGTTGAAATAGCCCTGTTATTTGCTTTATACCAGTTTAGTTTAAACATGGAAGATAGCATGTTCAAAACTATGGCATGGTGTTTTGCCTTGCTACTTTTCTATGTCATGATTAGCTTTGTGAACACTATGTGGTGGAGACCCAGAAAAATTGAGAAATTGTTGAGGAAGCAAGGGATTAGAGGAACTTCATACAGGTTTTTTACTGGTGACACTTCAGACATGAAAGACTGTATCCAAAAGGCATTATCAAAAACTATCTCCCTTGACCATCAGATCATCCCTCGAGTCGTCCCTTTCATGCACCAAATCGTTCAGCAACATGGTAAATTAGTTTTACCATCATAATCACTTTTAAAACAACATTTCTAACACGTTTCTTGTACTGGGATTAAGTTAGTTTTATTGCTTTTGTAGTGAATGATTAATCAAAGTAATGCTATTTATGTGTATAGGAAAGATTTCACTGTGTTGGTTTGGAAGAACACCAAGACTCATAATAGCAGATGCAGAGCTCACACGATCGATTTTAACAGACACGAAAGGGCACTTTTTGAAGCCACCACGTAACCCTCTCATCAATCTTCTATCGTTAGGATTGTCTTCGTTAGAAGGCGAAATTTGGAGCAAACGCAGAAGGGTGGTAAATTCAGCTTTCCACCTTGAGAAGTTGAAGGTAACTTTTTATATCCCAAACACTTTTCTTTTCTGCTCCTTTCTGTCTTTAACACCAGTAAATGATAGCTTTTTTGTCGATTATCCTATTCCAACAATGATCAAAACAGTTCAATCTTATACAGTAACAGTAGAGATTAAGCAACAATGCTGATATAGTTTTGAGTTATATTATAGGCAATGATGCCAGCATTTTCAATCAGCTGTAACAACATGATCGAGCGATGGGAGAAATTAGTAGAAGCTCGTGGATGGTATGAATTGAATGTTTGTTCAGAATTCGACATTCTTACTGGTGATGTGATAGCTCGAACAGCCTTTGGAAGTAACTACCAAGAGGGAAAGAAAATTTTAGAACTGCAAAAGGAGCAAGCAGTCTTGGTCAACGAAGCCATCAACAACATCTATATCCCAGGTTACAGGTACGACACATAAACCATTATGTTTATTTATGAAAACTTAAAACCTGATCAACCATCAGAAGCAAACATTATTCATGGTGAGTCTTTCAAAGCTAATCTTATTCTAAAATCCACGAACTACAAATATAATGAACTGTTTTTTTTATCAGGTTCCATTGTGAAAGTGACCTTTGGTTATAAAATACAAATTTGAAATCTAAAAGTATTGGATGATTTGTACTCACTTCACTTTTTATGATTGCATGAACCTAGATTTTTACCAACCACAAAGAACAAGCGCAGGTACAACCTAGATATCCAAATCAAAGCTATGTTACGAGATATGATACAGAAGAAAGAACAGGCAATGAAAGAGAATAAAGTGAAAGAGCATGATTTATTAAGTTCACTGCTACAGTATAGGGAAGAAAGTGGTTCTTTAACAACAGATAATGTGATTGAAGAATGCAAGTTGTTTTACTTTGCCGGCCAAGTGACCACGGCCAACTTGCTTTCATGGACTGTGATTGTTTTATCTATGCATCCAAATTGGCAAGAGAAGGCAAGAACAGAGGTGTTGAAGATTTTTGGCAAAAAAACACTTGACTACGAAGACATTAATCACCTCAAGATTGTAAGTTCATTGTCTGTTATTGTTGTTGTTGTAATGATTAGTTTGAATAAAGAAGAAAAAAATGACCACCAAGTGTTTGACTATATGCAGGTGTCAATGATACTGTATGAAGTTTTGAGATTATACCCTCCTCTGGTAAACATCAACAAATACAGTTGCTGTGAAACAAGAGTGGGAAACATTTCCATTCCAGCAGGGGTTGAACTGTGTTTACCTTTGTTACTTCTTCATTATGACAGTAACTATTGGGATAAGCCTGAAGAGTTCAACCCAGGTAGATTCAGTGAAGGGATTTCAAAAGCTTCAAAGGATCATATCGCTTTCTATCCATTCAGTGGGGGCTCAAGAATTTGTCCTGGCCAAAACTTTGCCTTCTTAGAAGCAAAGATGGCTCTGGCTTTCATTCTTCAACACTTCTCTTTCCAACTCTCACCCACTTATGCTCATGCTCCAGCAACTTCTACTATTACTCTCACGCCACAGCATGGTGCTCCCATTATTATTCGTCGCACTTAGTCCTGATCAATCAACTGAAATAAGCATCGTGAACTGCACTTCGATCATCTTATCTATTTTATCATATTAATTATTACTTTTAATGAATAATGTGTATTAATATCAAATTAAAAAACTACTCTTCAATTTAAATTAGTCTTTCATCAAACTTTGGTTTAGTTTTATATCTTGGGTATTTCCAATATGAATTATTGAGTTTTGTGGTGTGAAGAAGTGTTTTGGACTGATATGGGTAAGTGGTAGAAAAGAAGAAAGACGTATAGGGGAATGTGAAATATTAAAATAGGTGGCTATGATTCTATAAAGACTAAGCAATGATAGCATGAAGAAATAGGGTGTGCATAAATGTATTTTTATGAGAGGAGTAAGACAAATTAGAAAGCAAAAGGCAGTTGTTTAACAGGACATATAGGAAGAAAAAGATAATAAGGTGATAGTTGAGTTTGTATCTATAAACCGAACCTCATGACGTGACTGAGATCTTTTAAGAATCTCAAACATGCCTCCTATTACATCACAAGTCAATCTTTGTTATAACTCGCTTCGGCATGACCTAGTTCCCATGTTAAGCGCAGATCACAACAAAACTAAGCAAAATGCGAAATGCTATAAACGTCGGCACTATAGTTTAATAATCTCAATGCATCAAATGAAAATGTAAAGAAAACCACACACTACACAACATAAATTAAAATTGGTGTGATTTTAATTTTGTTTTATTACCCACACTTTTTCAACTATGGGAGTTGTTACGATTTTATTTTTCTTCAAGAAATGGCATAATGTGAGTTGAGTTCTGGTAATGATAAGTGTTTTTGATTTGTGGAACTTGGCTTAAATCAAAGATAAAATATTGAAGCAATTCCACACTACAAAAGTGCTGTGTGCGCAGGCGCATAACCTTTCATTTCAAACTCAATTGCTTTCGTCACTATCTTTTCTCTCCTATTTATTCAAATCCAGATAAGATGAGACCATAGTAAACTTAATTTTGTAGCACTGACAATGTAATATTTTAAAAATTAAATATGTGTTTAGTCTTTTGAATGTAGAATAAGAATTAGTTTATATCTCAAATTATATATATATATATTTTATTTCTAATGAATAAATAATTTTTTTAAAATTAATTCAGTTAAATCTTTTTACATTATATCTCAAATTATATATATATATATATATATATATATATATATATATATATATATTTTATTTCTGATGAATAAATAATTTTTTTAAAAATTAATTCAGTTAAATCTTTTTACGTAATGACATTTTAGATTGACTTATAACGTGTTAAATGATACAGAATAATGACATCTATTTATTTTTAAAGTTTATAAATCTAGATATATTAAAATTTGAGATAATAACAAATTTCAATTTTGTATTTAAGATTAACAACTACAAGCACATATATTTAAATAATACATCTTTTTTGTTATTAAAATTTATCGAAATATTCAAGTATATATGTCGTAAAGTTAATTTTATCATAATAGATTTAGTAAGCATTTGGACTTAACTATATTAAAAGAATTAATATCTAATTATGAAAAAAAAAACTTTCTAAACTATTATCAAGTACACATTCTATATGCCTAGTTAACGTGGAATCCAAGCGATCATTAATACAAAAATAATTGTATTTGGGTTAACTTCAGTTAGTCAGTTGGTTAGTTGATGAAAAAACAAATCAATTTTTATCTAACATGGTAAACAAGCTTTTATTTTGGTTCAAGATTTGTTATCAATCATATACTGATTTATATTATGTAGATAAAGAAATAACTGTACCTTTTAAATTAACCATGCTATAATTTTTATATCAAATTTGGTTTACCACTTTTCCATCATAAAAAATTCTTTACAAATTCCTAAGTCAAAATATAAAATTGTATTGCAGATTAGTCAGGTGATTTATAATAAAAGTGAACTTTTATTCTTAATATAGTATTAGAAACAGTAAAAAATTAGCCTAGATTAATATTAAAAATACAAATATTAATATTAATATTTATAATAATACTAACAATAATAATACTTATAATAATGTTACCAATGCTAATAATAATAATAATAATAATAATAATAATAATAATACTAGGTAATGCTACTACTGCTAACAATAATAATGCTAATAATATCATGACTAATACTACTAATACTAATACTAGTATTATTTCAAAAAAATAATACTAATTAATAATATTTAATACTAAATATAATAGTAAGAATAATACTAATAATAATAACAATACTAACACTAATAATAGTAATAATAATAATAATAATATTTATACTAATATTACTAGTGCTAATACTAATAATATTACTATTAATAATAATGATATTCTACTAATACTAATAATACTACTAATGTTAATGCTAGTAATAGTACTACTAATACTAATAATATCAGTATTAATAATAAAAATATATAGTTTGGAATCCTAAAATGGAAAATTATAGTTTTAGAAGTATTTCATTTGACAACCATTTTAATAATACAATAATATGATTTAAAATTTTTAATTTTAAAAAATATGATTAAAATATTAATATTCTAAGTGGTACAGTGTTATTTTTATCTTTGATAGTGTTCGTGTATTACGCCTCTTATTACATATCAACCATTATCGATAAATAAAAATTTTCCAAATAACAAAAATATTAATAATGTGAAAAATCAAGTCCATGAAAAATCAGATGCTTTATGAGTATAAAAAATAAACTAAAAGAAATAAGAATAGTGGGCATTGAAGGCCAAAAAACCAATAAAATTTACAGTTGTCAAAAGAGTGATTAATTTAAGAATTATTCACACACGCATATTACAACTTGTATTCTTTAAATAAATTATTTTATTTCATCGATAAAAATTGTGGAAAAATAATAAAATTATATAAATATAAATTCGATAAATAAAAAACTAATAATTAGCTTAATAAATTTTATATTCCATATTTAGATAAACATAAAAAAAATTGTGTTTATTAAACCACACCACCAAGAATTCAAATTGTCCTTTTTTTTCTCTGAGTAAGAAAAACAAGAAGTTGCTATGGTTTGAAAGGAAATTTAATTCATACGACCACGGTAAAAAAAAAATTAAATAACTTTTTTTTCATTAATATGTTTTTTAGTATTACTAAAAGGAAAATGCAAATAAACATAAGATAAATTCTCTTAATCTTACCGCGAGTACGCGTGATTTCTTTTTCACTCTCTCCGCTAATTAAATAATTACTATTTGAAAATACGTTATTGAAACACTGCAATAAGACAATAAAAGGAATAAATAGTAAAATTATTTTAAAAATATGCATCCGGCCAGACAACATGGCCTTGATTGATAATTGATTACAAACATTGTAACAGGATATCAATAATTGATATGGTAATTGATTACAGCTTGATACTATTAGTAATTGGAGTGTGACCTAATTTCTTATATCTAGATCATATTAGTTACATCTACAACACAATACCATATAATAATTTTTTTTATGTACTTCAGAGATATTATTGTCAATTGTTAATTAACAGTGATTTTAGCATTTAAAAAAGTTTTAGATAAATCAATGTAGGCGTAAGTTTTCGAAAATGTTATAATTTATTGATTTCTTTTTGAAAAAGTAGTAATAATACAAAATAAAACCGCTTTATTATTTTTATGAGAAAGTAAAATAAAATTTAATTTCTTCCTTCAATGTTTCTCCTCATCACTTGCCATATGTCACACATCTTCGTAGTCTTCACCTATTAATGGTCTTCCTGCTCATTCCACCATTAAGCATATGCCTTGCTGCCATTGATGCAGTTCCCTTTTACATTATTTCAAAAACATATCATTATAGTTTGTCTTTATTACTTATTTTATGTTATGCTTTATTAAGTTGGTCAATAATATTATCTCTAAATAAATTAACGAATTTGAGTCTCGGTGTTAAAAGAGATTAAACTTTTAAACATATTAATTCGCATATAATTTTACAGTTTATGTTAAAAAATAATCAATAATGTTACATTATATCATATCTATTTAAATAAGCTACATTACTGAATTAAAAAAAAAATGTTAAATGATATCCATAGCTTTAATATTTTAAAAGTAAATACGTGTTTAATCTGGGATAAATTTACCTGACTGGTTTCTATTTTGAGTGAGTATCTTTTCACCATTGCAATGATTGTAGATAATGACGATTTGATAGTGGAGTTAAGTAAGATGCATTTAGCCATTGAATAATGTTTATGTTATACTCTTTTTATCTTTTTAATTATTTTATTTGTCATGGAAAGAGATGTAGTAATTGTTCATGAACAGTTAACAGAAGAACCTGATACTAATTTAGGAATTATGACTTTGAAATAAGTTTAAAAAAATCTCCTAATTTAGATTTTTTAATCATTTAGAGTTAGGTTAGTAACCACAGGTAACTTAAAAAAAGGTGTTTCTTTTTCTCTTTTTATTAAGAAAACTGTAAAAATACAAATTTTGTATTTTCTTATAAAATTGAAGTTTATTAATAATATTTAAAAAAAAAAGACGAAAAGAAGTTTTTGTGGGTGGGACGATGGAAGCTCACTGGAAGTGCATGGGACTGCATTCACAGTATAAGATGTCAGGGAATAATATAATAATAATTCAGGAATTCAAAAACTTGCACAAGTGGCAGACAATTGGTGTGGAAGGATCATAGCGTCAACGGAATATTGAAAGGGGCTAATGACGTCATAATTCTAATGAATCCAAAAAATACCACTACTGCTTTTTTAATTATTAAAAATTCCAAATAAATCCAAATCAGCCAGTATTTAATGCCAAACTTCACCTGGAAGAAGAAACAGAAGAACTGCACACTCTTGAGAGTTTATGCAAATTTTGTTTGGTCACAACAAATAACTTCCTCGCTGCCCAAGATGCTAGCTTATTTGGAGCACTTCGTTCACGAAAAAGATGCTGAATCCAGGCAAGACGACGAAGTTGCCAGCCTCTCCAGAGCGCTTGAACTTCAAGCCAGTATCGACGAATTGGGTCCCACCGGAATCGCCAGTAAGGATTTCGGCGGCATCAAGTCCGTGAAACCCTTGGCCATGATCAGGCCTTCCTCGGCCGTCGACGTGGCCAGAGTGGTGAAAGCCGCCGCGGCGTCTCCGAGTCTGACGGTGGCGGCGCGGGGGAACGGGCACTCGGTGAACGGGCAGGCCATGGCGGAGAAGGGACTGGTCCTCGACATGCGTGCCTTGGAGGAGCCTTTTGAGATTGTCTGGATAGAAGGCACGGCCTACTTGGACGTTTCGGGAGGGGCATTATGGGAAGACGTCCTTAAACGCTGCGTTTCGGAGGTCGGACTCGCTCCGAGGTCGTGGACTGACTATCTCGGTTTAACAGTGGGTGGAACGCTGTCCTATGCCGGCGTCAGCGGGCAAACCTTCCGTTACGGTCCTCAGACATCCAACGTAACGGAATTGGAAGTTGTGACTGGCAAAGGCGAAACGCTGTGCTGCTCCCCGACACAAAACTCTGAACTTTTCTTTGGTGCCCTCGGCGGCTTAGGACAGTTGGGTATTATTACAAGGGCTAGGGTCGTTCTTCAACAAGCTCCAGATATGGTGGAAAAAGAATTTACTTATTATTCATTTTAACCATTTTATGTTTTTGTTTTTTTCTTTTTTTAAAAATGTTTTGCTTGGTGTGATTTGATGAATTAGGTGAGGTGGATAAGAGTGGTTTACTCTGAATTTGAGGAGTATGCTGGGGACGCAGAGTTGCTGGTGGAGGAAGTAGAGGAATGTTTTGATTACGTGGAAGGGTTCGTTCTGGTGAACAGTGATGACCCGGCCAATGGATGGCCCACGGTGCGATTGGACCCGGAACAAGTGTTCGACCCGATTCATATTCCTTCCAATGTTGGCCCTGTTTTATATTGCTTGGAACTGGGTCTTCATTATGGTAAAGCGGATGATCTTTCCCGTGGCCGTGTGGATATGGCAAGTACCTAATATATCCTGTTAGTTATTTTGTGATCTGCTTTATGCGGGTTCCTTGTTGATGCAATAGGTTTGCCATTTGTGATGGGTTGAGAGGGGGGGCAATCAATGACTGAGTTTTGACCTAGGTGGTTGCTAAGGGGTTATGTGGTTAAAAGCATGCATAACAGGCATTGAGTACTGTAATATGTGGGCCCGTGTAAAAAGTCAATATAAGCAGAGTTAAATAAACATGACTCACATGAAATTTAGCAATGGAGGAGGGTAGTGTTAAAGCATGTGTGTTGTCCGGGGGTTCGGGCTCACTGGGTTGGTTCTAATCCTTTTTTTTAGGAGTGTTATGATTAAAAACTTGTCTCACAAGGTGAAAATGGTTGCTGAAAACTGACGATACCCCAATGATGTATCTTCCATTCCAATGGATTTTCTGACGACGAATATAAAAAAGCTATACCATAGTTTAAATGACCGTAGAAACTGAGTGTACTTGACCTGTTTCTGCTGCTGCTTCTGCTTCTGTTTCTGCCTGTGCCTCCTTATCATTATTGTCACAAGGTGTCACTTTCGTAATAGGGAGCATCCCATTGTGGCTAAAATGGTAATGTAACATCACTAGCTGCTCCATAGCGCTGATCATTGAGATCTCGCTGACGTTAGGGTCCCCACACTTCCACAAATAGCCAAAAGCCCATCATTTTCTGGAATCTCAAAACGTCAATTACTATATCATCCCTTAAATACAGTACAATACAATAAAATCCAACTCAATATTCCATCTTCCGTATGTGTTATGCTGTTGCGTTGCTCCTCTAACTAAAACTAACTCCGGTGTAGGATGTGGATCGATTGCTCGGACGGCTGCGATTCATTCCGGGTCTCAAGTTCCAGACGGATGTGAGCTACACGGAGTTTTTGCTTCGTGTAAAGCGCGTGGAGGAGCACGCAAAAGCCAGCGGCACCTGGGATGCGCCTCATCCTTGGCTGAATTTGTTTGTGTCCAAGTCCGACATTGTTGATTTCGATCGTGAGGTGTTCAAGAAGATTCTCAAGGACGGCGTCGATGGCCCCATTTTAGTCTACCCCCTCTTGCGAACCAAGTACGTACATCCTTCCCTTCTTCCTCCTTCATCCACTATAAGACAATATATTAGTTAAAAAAAAAAAAAAACAACCTTTACTCTTCTTCTTTTAATATCCAAAAATGCCTGTGATGCATCTTTAACCGATGAGTGATTGAGAGGATTATGTAAAAAAAAGACGAAAATATTCAAGAGTCGTCCAAGCAGAACACGTGTGAAGAACGTGGGCCAGGTCCCACCGTGTGACATGTTGGCCTCGAAAATGAATAACCTGAGCCCCTTCTTTCTTTCGCACGATGTGTGATGGGTGAGCTGAGCTTGCCGAACCCTGATTCAAACAGGGTCGTTAAGATTTTGAGTGTGAGTATGAAATATCTGTTACTACTTGAGGTCAGCCACAATGGGACCCCTACAGGTAACCATCTATTGTACCATATCTTGGTCGTCAATCGAAAATCATAAGCTCTTCATTGTGATGGTTGTACCATCTTACTCCCTGCTCCTCCGTACCCTATCGCACCCCTTCCTCTTACCTCCACGATGCATACGCCCACCCTTATAGGTTGTTGTTGCAGGTCTGTTAGGTTAGCGAATGAGCAACGTATGCACCTGTACGGATGTACCTCTGCATGGTGCTAAGATACGGTGGGGCCCGCTTGACAACAATCCTGCTTCTTTTTATTATTACAGACTTTGTATATATTAATTTGTTGCATCGAGAGTGTATGCTTGTGGGTGATCTGAGAGGGTAAAATGGGAAATGTGAGATGTGGGAAATTCTCTCTGGAACTGTGAATTGAAATAAATATCAATTGATTCCAAGCAATGTAGCTGTCTTAGTGAGTGTTACTGATCGAGAATCGACAAGGATATTTGTTCGGCAAAGCGGATAACTGTGATTCCGGAATTGTATGGGTTCTATATACGAGATTTAAAGTTTGATGGTGCTTTTCGTGGGGGAGGAATTTGGTTCTTCGAGGGTCCCCATGAACACTGTGGATGCGGATGAGGAGGAGGATGTATAATCTCGATCACAGGCTGAAGTCAATTGACCTCATGCATTAATTGAACATAAAAATTTATTTATATTACCATATATATATATATATATATATATATATATATATATATATATATATATATATATATATATATATATATATATATATATATATATACCTGTTATGTATGTTGTCTAAATAGTGATTTCAACCGAGGAAGAACAATGACAAAAATTAAGGCCTTTTTATTACTGTTTTTCAAATAAAACAGGTGGGATAATCGTCAGTCGGTGGTGGTGCCTGACAGTGACATCTTCTACATAGTAGCCTTGCTCCGATTCAGCCCACCACCTCCAAAGGGTCCACCACCCGAACTCTTGGTGGCGCAAAACAACGAGATTATTCAGTTCTGCACAAGCAGAGGCCTTGATTTCAAGCTATACTTTCCTCACTACCACTCTCGGGAGGATTGGATGAAACACTTTGGGAAACAATGGACCAGATTTGTGGAACGAAAGGCCAATTTTGATCCCATGGCTATCCTTGCGCCAGGACAGAGAATTTTCTCCAGAACCTCTCAACCTCGTCCTATCACATAACTAGATCATTTAAGAATACCTGTCATCATTGTAATTTGTAACCTTCTTTCCCTTTATTATATTTTTCTTTCCCTACTTTAATTTGGTGGCAGTGTATTGTAAGGAAAATATCTAGGGCAAATTATTTTGGGGTTTGGTATTTGACGCATCTATTAATGATTTGACGGTCGATCAGATCACATCTAAATATACACACAAGTAAATGGCATCGAAACCTAGGTACACGAGTTGATGAAGAAAAGTGATATTGGAGTACCAAAAGAAGATGAAAAAGTATAATGTGGGTGATGCATGAGACGTAAATGCAAAGCTTAATTGGTTAGCGTCATTTTCATCTTAGCCATTATGTGAAGCAAATTAGCAAAGTAGCAAAGTGCAATTGTGAACCAGTCCTTTTTCCTTTGGTCCAGTTGGAATTTCATCTTGGAGAACCTATAACAATCATCAATATGGACCGTCCACGAATAATACACTATATATATCTATACCTCTTATTCGGGACAGTTTTAACTGATGTTGATGTTTCAGTTCCAAGCTTTTGTCTGTCCTTAATTTGTTCTCTTCATCAGAAGCTTTCAGATATATACCATAATTACGTTTCTCTTCCGTTCAAACTTTAACTCAAACCTATCATTTTAAATCATGTTTGCACATTAAAACTATAGAATTTCATAAAACTTTCAAACGCACCATCAACAATAAATATTTATCATTTCTATATGACTCAATCTGAATAAAATATGAAACGGGTTATCATCTTTTAATTCAATTGTCGTCGTTCAAAGAACTTACCCATTCTTGTCTTTACAATTTCTCCTTTAAATTGTTTAGACATGATATTTCTTCTTCTGCAGAAAAAATAATTAGGTATGTATTATAGTTCTATATGTGTTCATTAATTTGATTTTGTGAAGTAAATAGGTAGTATTTTGAAATCTTACTGTTAGACAATGTGATTAAAATTTGTACTCATTGAGTAGGACTCCACAACATGTTGTAAAATAAAAAAGTGTTCTTTGACATGATCAAAAGTAAAGTTTGTGTAAAATTTAACTTATATGATATATACAAAACATATTTCAATAAATAAAAAATAAAAATAACGAAATTACCCTTAATGGTAATATTGATACAAAAGGATATTTGCGAATAAAATATTTGTTGGTAACAAATATTTTCAAATATTAAAATTAAGAAAAATTAATAAATAAGTAAAACAATATTCTTTAACGATGATTATTTTTACTAATGTTATTATTATACTTTTTGTTTCTGTTACCGTTACTTTTATCGTTATCATTATTGTTATCTTTATCGTTAGTGTTACCATTACGTTACTGTTGTCATCATCGTTGTTGTTGTCATTATCGTTATCGTTACTGTTGTCGTTGTTGTTAATGTTGTCATTATCGTTACGTTACTGTTATTGTTACTGTTACGATTATCGTTGTCGTTACTGTTGTCGTTGTCGTTGCCGTTACCGTTACTGTTACCGCTACCGTTACCATTATCGTAGTCATTGTCGCTACTGTTATCGTTGTCATTACCGTTGTTGTTGTCATTGTTGTTACCGTTAGCGTTGTCGTTACTGTTGTGATTGTGGTTGTCGTTATCGTTGTCATTTTCGTTGTTATTACCGTTGTCGTTGTCGTTATCGTCATAGTTGTCATTACTGTTATCTTTACCATTACCATTATTGATATTGTTGTCGTTGTCATTGTCGTTACTGTTGTCGTTGTCGTTACCGTTACAATTATCGTTATTATTGTAGTTATCGTTATTATCCTTTATCGTTATTGTTGTCGTTGTCGTTCCTGTAACTTTTGACGTTTCATTCCTCGAATTCAACCCCTAAGATAAAGCTACGTCAGGTTCGATCAAAACCATTTGATGCGAAATATCATTTCGCACTACAAGGAAATCATTGTGAAGTTGAGAAAGACCCCTTATTAATGCTTTATTGTTTCTGATAAAGTGATCATCAAGTCGGCAGCCCAAAACAAAGCCTATCCAAGTCGGTAGCATTGAGTTTGTCTAAGTAAAAAACACAAAGTAAAGATTATCCTTTGTTGACAACACTCATACAACCCAACCAAACAACCAATCCACTTGTAAATGTTAAAAGTCAGCCAGAACCTAGTCAAGAGGTCACTCATTACCACAATGAGCACCTATCATATGCTAATCAAACTCCTAAGACTAAGGGACTTATGTGCCTACCTCATTCAATATATGTGTTAAAGAATGTGGTCCAACAAAGTCCAATAAGTCTCATGGTCTTGGAATAGATCCAATATAGGTTTATTGAAGCAAATATTCACATAAAGATAATCATAGCAAATCTCATCAGTTTGATCATATCGTGATATTATTATTGTTATTCACAACAAGGTACAATGTTATTGTTATTATTGTTACATATGAGGTAAATATTTATTTTATTTATATTATTTAATATCGCATTACCAATTTTATAACATGAACCGTAAGACCCAAATACCCTATAACAACATATGGTATTTTTCATATAATACTCACTCTTACACTAATATTCATTCTCTCTTACTTATAAAGATTCAAAGTTTTTACTGATTTGAACATCAGAGAATCTTTTTCATATGAATCTTCCATGTATTTCAATCCTTAAGAAATACACGTTAGATTCTTTAATCCACTCAAATCCTACTACCTATTCTAAAGACCGTACTCATATCAAAATAATGTATATTATTTTTTTAAACCTTGTAAAGTTTATAATTTCAATATTCATAACTATAATTATAATTGTAACAAGATTTTCATAATAATGTAACAAAATATTCATAATATAGTAATAAAAAAATGACAAAAATAACATTTTTCTTAATGAAGGTTTGTGCTTTTAGAATGCGAAAATACACTTAATTTAGTAATAATGTAGATCACACGATGAATTCTTTATATCTAAAAAAATTACATCGTATCGTACCATTCAATACTACGAGTCTAATTTCTAATATTTAAATTAAAAATTAAAAATCAAATACATTTTTATATTTTGAAACATTAAAAATTGTATGGGTTACTTTCTTTAATAAGTAAATAAAAAAACAAGAAATAGACAATTTTAGAATTTGTCTTCCTTGATTTGTTAACTAGGCATGTTATCTTGTGTATACTTTTAGGCTTTTGCTACTTACACTTCCTATACGTTTATTTACAATCCTTTTTTGTTTTTATTTTGATCACCATTTTTTTTTCATATAAAAAAATTACAAATCCTACACTCCACTGTTAGCAATGCTCTTCGGCTGTCATTTGAATCCTTTCTACCAATTTTCTATATTTTTCTTGAAATGTATAAAATTCACTTTGTTCTTTTTCAATATAATTATATTAACACGATTGTTGTTATAAAATATTTTATCAATTTATTTATTTATTCTGTGGACACAAAACTGAGGTGTTTTTTCAATAAAGAGAAAATGTAGATTTATAATGTGAGCTGATTAGGTAATTTTACAAAAGAATAGGAAACTGAAAGTGAACTTAGAAAGTCTAGGAAATGTAAATAGCAAAAGCATTATTTTATTTGTAATTTATTGGGGTTGGGCTAGTTGCTAGTAATTGCGTATTGACCGAATACTTTAATGGGCTGATCTTTGGGAGGAATAAAGGCAGTTACTTCCCTTTTATAAAAGTTCGAGATAATTATAACTATTGAAAATAAAATTATTTTTTTTATATTCTTTATTTAATTTAACAATTAATTAAATGAAAATTTAGGTGGCATAATTGACTATGTTTTAGTAGAATTACCCTCCATCTAATGACAAAGAAATGTTAGGCTTGGTTGGTTTAGAGATGAATTTCGTTTGAAAGATAAAACTTGAACATAGGCTAATTTATTTTCACTCCACTCTTTGGTACATGTTTGTTTGTTCACAATTCTAAAACACGAATTATTAATTAAAGGATTCAAATTTAAATTCCAGAAGATAAACATAATATTCACATTTTTACGCTTGATAAAATTGATTAAAATTGCAATGATTTAAAAAATATGTATAAACTAGTTAACAATATAACTTATAAATATAAGTAGACTGTATTTATGCTTAAAATATGCACTTTTTTTAAATGGAAAATGTACTAAATAAACTTATAAAAATAAGTAGAGTATTTACTAAAATTACAATAAAAACCTATATAGAACTTCTTTCTCTAGACATCCTATTAATGATTCCATTGATAAATGAATCTATGTAAGAAATCTTCGTGTTACTGTTGATTGTTTTGGTGGAACCTACTTGTCATTGTATAAGGAATCCTCATGTCATATCTTAACTTTAGTGAATTTTTTGTATATAAAAGCCCAAATTAAATCAGCAAAAGAATTATTATTCTTTTTGCAAAATAATGGACAAACCAAGGATCTATCTATGGAGTGATATTTTGCAAAAAAATAAATTCAGTAAAAATTTGATTTTTTTTAATAAATTTTCAATTTGTTCTTAACGTATAATAGATATCATACCGTCTAACATAAAACAGTTCAGTCAATTACAATTTTGAGAGTCCAGTCTAATTTATTTGAACACTTGAAACAATAAATAAAGTCCATGACACCTCTTGAACAAAAAGACAATAATGTACGGACAAGAGTGAAGGAAACACATAATTGAATTATCTTAAAGTTGTGGATAATTGGCCAATCCAACAAAAATATTTTGTTGTTCACCGTGGGACTAAAAAACATTTTTAAACTCACATGATGACCATAAGGAACATGACAAGTAACATTGTTTTAGAGGAGACTTCAATCGACCAGATGGATGCTAAGGAGATGATGATGAGCATGTAGAAGCAAATGGATGAAATGCATAAGAGGTACGAGGAGGAGTTAATAATCATGCATGTTGAGAATGTAGTCATTCAACAAGGACGGGGCATGAAGAGTTTCGTGCATTCCAACCTGACCCTACTAGGATTAACTAAACAATCACATGATGAATTTGACCACATGGCTTGGAGAGCATTTGTGGAACAAGCAAATATCGTAACTCGTCCATAATGATGGTAGATACCATTGAGGAATGTGTTGTTATACAAGACAAAATAAAAGAGCTTATTTGAGTAGGACACTTAAATAAGTTCGTGAAAGTTAAACACTCTAAAAGAAGTCTTTCCTGTAAATGCAGTTCGCTAAGGAGTTGTTCACCTTGAAGGGAAACTAAGATATACGATCAACATAGAAAGATGATATATAAATAGAGTCGCATCCAAAATAAGAATTGAGTATAGATCGTGAACAAAAAACCATATTGGACACCATTCAAAAATACCCAATCAACCTTAACCTAATGTTTCATTTGACAAAACAATATAAACATACCGTGAGAGTGAAAGTCAATCAAATTAATTGCAAACTAATAATTTTAAATGAAACTAATGGTTTTAGTCTTATTATAATACTTGAATCACATTTAGAGGAACTTTTTTCTCATAAACTAGCAGTTATTTGAATCCTTGATCAGAATATGAAATGACTTTTGTATTTATATCATTTACTTTTTATTAATATTAATATAGAACTCTAAACTTTATTATCTATGTAATTACTTCTTAAACAAAAGAAATGAGAAAAAATCTACCCGAAATCTCTTAAACATCACATTACGAAGCCATTATCATATCTTATCGTATTAAACATGTCTTTAATGTATTAAATTTGTGTAATAAAATAGTGAAAAAACACAATAAAGCGATATAATTGAATGCATGACAATAGACATAATAGAAAAAATGGTAGCTTGTTTGTGTGAAAAGGAGTAACATGGTAAGTAAATCAGTGTCTATTTTGTAGATTGTTATGGAAGAATTGGAAGCAGGAGAGTCCCATTAAATGATGAATGTTAATGGAGTCTTTCTTTATTGTCTTCAAAATTGAAATCAGAAATAAAAATGCTCATCTCATCAAGACAAGACATCATCCTTTGGTTGGTTCCCATTACCACCACTTTTGTAGACGCAAAAAGAGACAACAACCACTAAGCACCCCTTTTCAAACTCAACACGCCGAACCAGAATTTTAAATTCAAAACAATAAAATAAATAAATAATAAATTAAATAATAAAATACACAAATAAATAAACAAACAATAAATATCAGGTTAAACGCCGTCGTCTACATCGTGCAATCTCTGATTAGTAAACTAGCTTTCCGCAAAGAAGAGAAAGAAACACAAGACTTCTCAGGAACCAAAATCGCAACAACGTATCCGATCGGATCCATTCCTTCATATAGCTCTTGAGTGTGTCCAATTTCCACATTTTGCGGAATAGAGAAACAAACTGTCTGTCAAAACCGCCATCGCCCTAGGGTTTCTCGCGAAATGTGCGCGATCGAGACCTAGGGTTTATGAGGCGTTAACTGTTGCTGCTCCTGCATAAGCTTCAAGCGTCGTCGTTTCTATTCTCTTCCCGCGGGACCCATTTTACCAAACCACGCTTTCATTCTGTTGATTGAGTGCATGGAGAGGTTTTCGTCTTACAGGCGTCGTTCTGACGGAGAGGGCAGTTCCGCTTCAGCCGAGGACAATCGCCGGAAGCGCGCCAGAGTTTATTTTGATTTCGAGTGAGTTTGAGTGCGAGTCGTTGGCATTGGGCATTCTTTATCTTTAAGACATGGTGTTTTTCTCTAGGGTTATGTTACGATTGATGTCCATTTTTGATTTTGGACAATTGGAAAATGCATGTGGGACAAGAATGTTATCGCATTATCGAGAAATTTGGTGGTGTATTGATGTTCGTTTTTAATTTTTTTTTTTTGCAGTGGCGCTCATTCTGCGATTGCGGGTTCTTCGAATGTTGGGAAATCCAGTGCATCTGCCGAATATGGGGATTATAATGATATTCAGGGATCGTCTGTTCAATCCAACGATGATGCTTTGCGGTTGATGTCTTCTGGTGAGGGGAGTAACTTTGATGAAGGAGATGACAGTGACATCGCAAATGTAGATGATCTAGTAAACAAGATGGATCTTACGGATGATTTGTTGCACATGGTATTTACTGTTTGTTGCTAATGGTTTGAAAATTGGAATTCTATGCTTACCCGTTCTCCTTGTAATCTAGGTTTTCTCCTTTTTGGATCACTCCAATCTCTGCAAAGCTGCCAGGGTTTGTAATCAGTGGAGAATTGCTAGTGCTCACGAAGACTTCTGGAAGAGTTTGAATTTTGAAGATCGTAACATATCTGTTGAGCAATGTGAGCCTGAGAATATATTTCATAATAAATTGTTATCTGTAAATATTTGGTGCCTTGTAGCGTTCAAATATGGTTAGTGGAAATAATGCTGTGTCCCTCGTAATCCTGTAAATGTGCTGATACAATGCTTGTGTCTGTGTAGTCGAGGACATCTGTAGGCGTTATCCTAAAATCGCAACAATCCGCTTGTCCGGTCCTCCCTCTTACCAGCTTGTCATGAAGGCCGTCTCTTCGTTAAGGTTGGTAGCTTCTTCGGTATTTGGGTTCTCAGTTATGTTACCAGTGATTCATTTTCATTCTTTATAACTGTTTTCAGAAATCTTGAGGCTTTAACGTTGGGAAGAGGAAATATAATGGATAGTTTTTTCCATGCTTTGGCTGATTGTTCTATGTTGAGGAGACTGAGCATCAATGATGCTGTACTTGGCAGTGGTATTCAGGAAATATCAGTTAATCACGACAGACTGTGTCATCTTCAGTTGACTAAGTGCCGTGTGATGCGTATAGCTGTCAGGTGAATAGGTTTAGTGGTTAGCGCACATTTAGCTGTATTTTTACCAGTGAACTCAAATGTGATTGCTTATTCTTTTCCAGGTGCCCACAACTCGAAACCATGTCCTTGAAGCGCAGTAACATGGCTCAGACTGTACTCAACTGCCCCCTTTTGCAAGAGCTTGATATAGGGTCTTGCCACAAACTTCCTGATTCTGCTATTCGATCAGCTGTGACATCATGCCCGCAATTAGTTTCTTTGGACGTGTCTAATTGTTCATGTGTTAGTGATGAAACATTAAGGGAGATAGCCCAGAATTGTGCCCACCTTAGTTTTCTTGATGCATCATACTGTCCAAATGTATCCCTAGAGGTATATTTTGAGTCTATAATCACTTTTTGCCTATATAGATCCAATCTTCCTTATTTTGACATGCTTTTTCCCCTCCTATTTGAAAGACTGTTCGACTGCCAATGTTAACAGTTCTGAAGCTACACAGTTGTGAGGGCATCACTTCAGCTTCAATGGCTGCAATAGCTTATAGTTCCATGTTGGAGGTGTGTGATTTGTCCATGATGCTGATGTTAATGTCTTACTTCTCTGGCAAGACTTGCAAATGAGAAATGATGTTACTGCTTTTGTAGGTTTTGGAGCTTGATAATTGTAGCCTATTGACATCAGTGTCTTTAGATCTTCCTCGCTTGCAGAACATTAGATTGGTTCATTGTCGCAAGTATGGCCACCTTTGCTTCTTGTCATATTTTTTTAATGCTTCTATTAACCGTATTACCGAGTATTTCCTTTTCTAATTTATTTCTTAAAACTATTTTTCTTGTCAGATTTGCCGATTTGAATTTGATGACCCTAATGCTGTCTTCTATCTTGGTGTCCAATTGTCCTGTGCTCCATCGTATAAACATCACATCAAATTCACTTCAAGTATGTCATAATTATCATGTCCTTCATTTTATGTTCCCATACTTGTCTATACTGTAATGGATTAAAGGGCAGAATTTTGGCAATGCAGAAATTAACTATACCGAAGCAGGACAGCTTAACCACATTGGCTTTGCAATGCCAATCTTTGCAAGAAGTTGATCTCTCTGAATGTGAATTTTTGAATAACTCTGTATGCAATGTTTTTAATGATGGTGGGGGCTGTCCAGTGTTGAAATCATTAATTCTCGATAACTGTGAGGTATATTTTAATCATTTGGTGTTCATTTTCCCTATTTTTTCTTGTGCATGATCTACACCACTTGTATAATCAACTAATGAGGGTCACATATTTTATATAATTTTTTTCCACGTCTTTTCCTGTATATCTCCATAATGCCATGTTGTGAATTTTGCCTATGGAGTTTTTGCCTGTAATTTTGTTGATTATTTTTTTCTTTTAAATTCTAATGTACGGTGTTTTGATGAATTCAGAGTTTGACATCGGTTCAATTCATCAGTACCTCTTTAATCTGTCTTTCACTTGGTGGTTGCCGAGCAATAACTAATCTTGATCTCACATGCCCTAATCTAGAGAAACTTGTATTGGATGGCTGTGATCATTTGGAAAGAGCGTCATTTTGTCCTGTAAGTGGTATTGGTTTTATATACTGTTTGCATAGGATCAAACTTGTTAGTTCTTTATGTATTTTTATTTAAATATTTGACATACTGCTAAATCAATAATCACGACTACTGAAGATTGATATGAACTACAAAATATGAAGTCTTCTGCTTGTTTGTTTTCCTGACTGCGTTCTTCAAGCTATAAAGCTTGTAAGATATCTAGGTTTTGCTCCCCCGTAGAAAACATTTCTGTTTTGCATGAGATGAACTTCTGTTAATATGATTTACATAAGCTGTAGGCTAAGTATTTTCTTTTCATGCCTCACTTGTCAGGTTGGTCTTTCATCTCTCAATTTAGGAATATGCCCAAAATTGAGTACACTCAGCATTGAAGCACCTTATATGGTTTCACTTGAGTTGAAAGGATGTGGTGTACTATCTGAAGCATTCATTAATTGTCCACTCTTAACATCTCTCGATGCTTCCTTTTGCAGGTCATCTATACATTATTTTCCTATTTATCCTTTGTAAAACATTTGTTAATGGTTTTCTCTGAACATCTCTAGACTCTTTTTTCTGCAATGCTGATTGACTTTTTACTGTTTGGAATTACAGCCAACTAACTGATGACTGCTTGTCTGCTACAACTGTCTCATGCCCACTGATTGAGTCATTGATACTGATGTCATGCCCATCAATTGGTTCAGACGGTCTTCGATCTTTATTTTGTCTTCCAAATTTGACTGTTCTTGACTTATCATACACTTTCTTGGTGAACTTGCAACCTGTTTTTGATTCTTGTTTACAGCTAAAGGTTAGAGTTTCCATAGCATGGTTTCTTATTCTTGTACATTCTTTTAATCACGAGTATTGCTAATGAGATGGGTTTAGAACAATCATACCTTTTTTTTATAATCAGTAATTTGTACTGTTATCACGGTATCATATTCCCATAATTCCAATCTGTCTTTTCCCTTTCGTTTCATTATTGATAATTTGGCATTTTATATTAGTGTTATTTTTTTTAGTATCTTCATTTGCTGATAGTGCTACTTTTTTTTTCTCCTGTTTCATGAAGGTGTTAAAGCTGCAAGCATGCAAATATCTCACTGAAACATCACTTGAACCACTTTACAAAGGAGGGGCTTTACCAGCACTTCAGGAGTTAGACTTGTCTTATGGAACTTTCTCTCAGTCAGCCATAGATGAGCTTCTTGCTTGCTGCACAAACCTCACTCATGTGAGCTTGAATGGTTGTTTGAATATGCATGATTTGAATTGGGGATGCAGTTGTGGGCAGAGTAAGAATTTGCCTGCTGCGAACACCCTATCAAGGGCAAGTTCTAATGAGAATGTTCCTGAATTAAGTGAGCAATCCCCTCGCTTGTTGCAAAACCTTAATTGTGTTGGATGTCCAAATATTAGGAAGGTTGTCATTCCATTGAGGGCAAATTGTTGTCATTTGTTAATTTTAAACCTTTCGCTCTCCGCGAATTTGAAAGAGGTTGATGTTACTTGTCTCAACCTATGCTTTCTTAATTTAAGGTATGGTTGGGTCTGCAATAAATGTGTGTTGGTTTCTATCCATCTCATATCAGATATATGTTAACGTTTTTTATTTCTCTTTTCAGCAATTGTTCCTCTCTAGAAATTTTGAAGCTAGAGTGTCCAAGATTGACTAGTCTATTCCTTCAGGTATTAAGTCTTCCCTGCTAATTTTAATCTGTTACAAGTTTTGAATATTGACGCTTCAGTGCTGTCTTGTCCTTTTTTTTAGATATGCTTTACTATATATATTATTTAATATATATTAAGTAACAAGTAAATATACTTTATTATATATATTATTTAATATATATTACGTAATATGTAGGTTATCTTTTCTGCACTGCAGCATTCATCAACCATCATTTTTACCTTGTGAAATTTATTGAAATGTTTGAAGGATTCCCCTGCTCTGTGTCACTGATTTTATCTGTTACATATTTACTTCTTTTGTCTTGGATTGTCTTTCTCCTTGCAAACCTTATATAATCTAGTGTTTCCCTGTTTAAAGGTTTCTTACGAACTCTAGAGGGTTGGATAAATCTTTTATGGAATCATGTTCGGATTTGAGATTGGCTTTTTGTGCTCCGCCGGAAATTTAGCTTGTTAGAAATGTATTTAGTATATTGTATTAGGATCCAATTTCAAGGTAATTGACACGAGTCTTTCCTTGGAATTATAAGATTGTAGTGTAGGATTTTTATGTTTTGAATAGGTAATTTTGGTAGTGTGGTTCTTATCATATTTTCATCAATTTAATTTACCATCCAAATCTTGAAGGTCCCCCTTGTCAATTTGTGTCAAACCTTCGTTTCATTAAACTTTTCTATCTTTTTTATATTTTGGGTTTTCAGTCTTGCAATGTTGACGAGGAAGCTGTTGAAGCTGCTATATCGAAATGCAATATACTGGAGACTCTTGATGTTCGCTTTTGTCCAAAGGTGATAGGGAACTCAGTTTTCTGTTATATTTTCCTTAATCACTTTGCCTGTTGTCTGATGCTTTTAGCCATTTAACCTTTTCATACGTAATGATGGAATAATGCTTAACTAATACTTTTGGTCATGATCTTCATGGGGGCTTCGTAGATAAGCTCAATGAGCATGGGAAGATTACGCACAATTTGTTCGAGTTTGAAGCGTATATTCAGCAGTTCGTCAACTTTGTTACCTTGATCAAGGATCAGTTTTTCCTAGTGGATTGAAGGAGCGCTTGGTAATAAATCTATTATTTCATCGTGTTTTTGTAAATGGCTAAAATTTAAATTTGCTTGTTTGTTTTGCATATGGAAATCAGTTCTATTTTTGTTGCAATAATTTATATTTATTCTACTTGCTATTCTTGTAAATCAACATTTCAAATTTCAAACGAATCCGCGTTGAAGAATACGGGTATATTTGACTTCTGTATTTTATTTTAAATATTGTTTTCTAAAAAAATTACATTATTCGTCAATCAATTTATCACCGATATTTATGTCTGAATTATTTTCAAAATTAGTATTTAAAAAAGAAAGTGAAAATGTTATTGTTTTTATGGAGTGGAAAGGGGTCAATTTTTTTAGAAAATATATTGAAGGTACAATATTTGCAAATCAGTTGTATTTGAAAGCAATGATGGCGTTATCATTGGATTATTAATGGAGTTATGTAAGCAGTTATGATGTTATGAAGTTTTTTATGTCTTTCAAATTTAAAATGATTGTTTTAATTGGAAAGATTGAGAAAGAAACGGGTATGTTTAAAATTGATGCAAATTTTATACCTTAAACTAGTTAATACAAATTTCAGAATTTTAAAATCATAGAAAATACTTCAACGATTTTTAGAAAAATAAAATAAAATGCCATTTTATAGTATTCTAGCTTTCAGCACAGATTAAGACAAATTGTATAAAAAATAAGGGTATTAAAAAAGAATTTTAAATATAGGTATCTAAAAATGTTTTTAAACTCAGATTATAGAAAAATAATTTTAAACTGTGGAATTGAAAAAAGTCATTTAAAAACTTGAGCGATGGAAAAGATTAATTTTATTTTAAAACTAGAAGAAATAAAAGAATGTTTAATGGGTTCTTTTTTTTGGTGGAAAAAATATTTAATGAGTTGTACTTAGATTTGCATGATATTAGTTCGCGGCAACTGTTCATTGACATAGCTGGAAGCTAGAGATTGAAAATCATATTTTTATATATTTAGAAATAAGAAAGTTTTAAGTATTAATAACTAAAAATATAAGTAATCGTTCTAACCTTTAGAATGACTTTAATCTTTTAAAACATTTTTTAAAGAGTTATAAACTCATTTTGCATATATAATTTTTTTCATTTTAAAAATATTTATATAAAAATTATATAAATAGAATTATAATCTTATTTCCTTAATCTTTCAATTTCGACTTGAGAGAAACATATAAATATATATGGGAAGCTTTTGGATATCATGAGTTGTAATTTGGTCGAACCTAACTCTTATATCTAGAAAAGGGAAAATGATTTACAACCTACATGACACGGCAACTTTTCTCAACATTTAACTGCCTGTACTACTCGTTTATACGGGAGTAAAACAACATAGGATAGGAAATAAAGAAAATAATCTGTTCTTTTTAAAAGAAAATAAAGTCAATAGGTATTATCCAGCAGAGCAACATATCGTTTAGTTCGTATTCTCATTCTAGGGGTAGGACTTAAATGTTTCTTTGCACCATTTTTCTATCAAATTTAACCACTAATGTAATTCATAATATAAATTTTCATAGATCAACACACTTTAAACAATTAAGACTAGGCATTTCCGTAAGTCCAGAGATAAACAATTAGATAATACACACACACAAGGGAGTTATACCTCACGACTAATGATCATCGCTGTAAATCACAGAAGATAAAAAACCTTGGTCAAGTTTAAAGAAACAGATCAATACTTTAAAACCTTTTTCATATTTTGATCCACATTATGTTATTTGTGTTTTAAGATTCTGCCTTCGGAACATTGGTTCTATAATCTTTAGTTCTCAAGTAAGCTGACTAATACTAAAAGGCGAATAAGCATGCTAGATATTCATAGTATTGATTGTAGTTGCTTTAATTCAGGGTCCAAACTACCTGTTTCCTCGCCTTCCGGTTCCCTGTATGAATCAGCTATAACCTTTCCCTTACTTAGCACATCTGAAGGCACAGTTTTTAAGAGGCTGAAAAATAAAGCTTAGTAAGAATCACATCTTCTCAATCATTCAAGGCTATGTTTGGATAAAAGTTGGAAAAATATATTTAGAAATTTCAATGCCCATCTCTGACTTTCAAGACGAATGAAAAAACTTGTTACTTTAACTTTTGGTTTTCCCAACTGACGTCCAAACATAAACCAGTTAGGGGAAAGAAATATGTGCAAGAGGAAGAAGAGACACTGTGGAAAGAGAAACGACAAAAACTACACAAATCACCTGTCTAGAGCGTTAAGGGCGGAATTGATTTTTGCTTTCATTGATTTGACCGAGGCTTCAGGATCCTTTCTTGTTGCATGAAGAAGCAGGGAATCAAGTTCTTCTAGTGACCTTCATAAGCAGAAATCTTACATTGGGTTTTCATATTGAAAGAATTTAATTATGTACTGTGTATAATAGATCAGTGGTTACTCGTGACAGTTCATTCATGCAATTTCTATAGGAAATTGATTACAATACCTCAGACATTCATCAACATCATTGGAAGCAGTTTTACCATTGCCACTGTCAGATGCATACTGTGCCACCTACAAAAAGATAGTGACTTTCTAATTAACTTTCATATCCATAAAGATAACATGATGAGAATGGCTTCAGACAGCAGAAGGAGAAATAGTTTATCCAAAGATATATATCAGCAATGGAATGAGCTATGAACAACACTCATTGAAGCTGTTGGTTGTTCTATGTTGTTTAGGCGTCTTCTGAAATTTGCTTGATAACAATGGAGACAGTAACGACCAAATAGAGTAGTTTTCGTAGCAAATAGAAGCTTGGTATCAGAATTCAAAGTTGAGGAATTGTATATAAAAAGGAGTCGAAGTAAATATACGAATACTTCATACTCAATCACAAAATTGAAGCTTCATAAACCTTTCAACCGACTCAAAAGGGTGGGAGGGGCTGGGGACTCAACGGAGAATTCTAAATTTTCTTTATAAAGAGAAACGATTGGTGTCACATCTAAAAGAACACCTAATAAGTTAAAGGAAGTCTTTACTTACTGCTCTTATATTTACACGAAGTGATGCTGCGGGCCCGGAACGAAGTAGAGACCGACAGAAGTCATATTGGGGTTCCTCACCCTCTAATGTTTTTTCTGCAGTAGTAAAAAGAAGCCTAAATAAATTTTATACTACCTTCAAATTATGATTGTTGCAAACCTTGTCATATGAACACCGACAGCAATACTAATGACGAGGATACAAAATGGACAGGAACGACAAGACCAGACATGTATTGAGAGGAATGTATGCACACGCATCAGAATTATGTCAAATTTTAAAGTCGAAAACAAACGAACTGTATTTCATTAAATTTCCTTTTGTGAGGTGCTTGTTGTTTTTAATGGCTAGATTAGAAAAGGTGGCCAATCAAAGAGATAATCAGGAAACGTTGGAAACCCGGAAAATATAACAAAATACTAACTACAAGTATGGAATAAATAAATAACTTCAAATAATTGAAATCACAGATTTTCTAATATATGGATTCTAGCACGACAAAGGCATTACCTAAGTCCTTGATCTGAAACTCCGTAAGTATGACAGCTGGTACATAAGCCTCCAGAGGATCAAGTTTTTTTCTACAGCATTACAGAACAAAATAGTTTTAAAATCATAGTTCTTTTGATGGAAAAAACAGTTGTTTTAACCATAAATTAAAAAAAAAGCAAATCTAGCACAGAAATAAATCAAACATCTCCTCCCCCTTATACGAGTAAAATGAATAAAATGAATGAACAATGTGCATTAACAATGTAAAGAATTTTTACAAGATCGACCAATCACAAGTCGTTATATTTGTCCACTTTTCCAATAACTCACTCAATCATTTTTCATGATTTCTGAGTTGTTAATATTACAAAAACCACTATAATTATACAAAAAAATGAAACTCAAGTCAAATAATAATTAGTCTAGCATAATGCAAAACCATGTATAATTGAACCATCGCAAAGCTAGCCAATACTGGTGGAGATGTAAAACTGTGAATACTTATCTATCTAAACAGAATAAAACCTCGAAAAACATACGCTAAGCTAATACAAGGAACTAATCGACTAACAAACTTATAACTATAGGAAAAAAGTAACTGATATGCACAGAGTGTAAGCGCAAAAATGATGACAAGATGATCGATACTAATTCATACCTCTTAACATAATTATCGAAAGGACTTGCCTGAACAGCAGCACCTGCAACGTGAAAATGGCAATATCGTGAAACGGATCCAAAGTGTGAGAAGAGTATGACTGAAACGGCGAAAGAAGTACGCACGGTGAGGAATGAGAAGGAGGTGGGAGAGAAGCAGAGAGAACGAAACCGTGCGCCGCCCCTCACGCCACCTTGGGGACGACACTGCGCACCTCACTCGCTTCGCCTTCCAAGTGGAACACTGCAATGGCCTGTTGCTGCTAACATGCGCAGGGGTGCCAAGTGACGCCATGCCACACAACATAATAGTGTGGCTGGCTTGATGGTTGGCGATATCGTAACCGATTCGGTGGGTCCCACTCTTATCTTCTTAGTTGTCACTTCTCTTTCACTAACCACTCCTCCGCGCCCCCTTCCACATTTTTGTAATTTGCAGATATATCCTTTCCGGCTTCCATAATTATTCTATCCACTCGTTTTTAAAATTCCTCCTCGTTCTAATGTTAATATTTTAATTCGATAAAAATGGACAGTTTCAATTAAAAATATTATTAATTTAAATTTTACAACTATGAATATACCGATAGAGTTAAATAGTTTAGATAATAATTATATATAAAGAATGTTAATTATAGTTGAATGTACCTGCAAAATATACTCTGACGCTCAAGTTAGACGTGTGATTTGAAGAGGCTCGACTCTTGGTTGAACATGAATGATTATCACTATTGAGTAGTTTAGAGTGAATAATGCGTAAGTAGAACCTACCTGATTTTTGGCCCTAGCTTTGTGTTTATAATTGACCTTATGAATCTGAGCTGATATAAGCCCAATAAAATATAAACAGAATAAGATATAAACAGATTACCTAAAAATCTGGTTTATTATTCATAAATACCTTAACCGCTTAAAATATCTAAGATATTTTATCCAATAAATATCTTACTATACAAGTAACATTTTAATCAATTAATATGATTTAGACATAATTATACTTTGATTTTATTTTTTATTTATTAGTTTCAGTTTGATCCTTTATTGTATGTGCAAAGAGTTTTTTTTGGATAGACGGGAAGTTGTTAAATATGGGCCTATAAAAATAAAGAAAAGTTGCTGCATTTGCAATGATTAAATTGTAGTTATTAACATTTAAACTTGTTCTTTATAAAATAAGTAGCAAATGTGTATTAAGAGGTAGGTATATATCAGTCTTTTAATCCACGTGTCGTATTCTTCAATAGAATAATATTTGACATAAAACTATTCATAGTTGTTTATATTGAGCTAGTTGTGTGTATGTTTTGAAGACGTAATATAATCTAAACAGCTAAATAAGGGACTATTTAGCCATTAAAAAAGGCAAAGGACTTATTTAATTAAGTCTGTGATTATATGGTTAACAACTCAATAAATGAAATTTAATAATATATGAATTTAATTAAGTCTAGGATTATATGAATTTATTGGGGTTGTGACCTAACTGATTTATGATTGACTTGTATATTATTTTTATTCTTGATAATGTACCTTTCTTGTGTTTCTTGTGTGATTTTGTATTATGGTTATATTTGGTATATAAAAAATAATGTTGCAAATCAGGAAGTTAGTTATAAATGTTTTAAAAGAAATTATTTAAACTTGTTTACATGCATGTAAATAAGTTAATAGTGGATTTTATTAAAACATTAAAATCTCATAATAGATATATTGTAAATGATTTCAAAAGTAAAATTTCTATCACTGAGATATAGTTTGTTCTATGTTTTACATGTAAGAGCTTAGAAAATAGAATATTAGAGTTGGTAGGTGTATTAAAATAATGAAACTAATTATTATAAAATTTAAAAATAAGTTGATTAAATAAATAGAATTTCTTAAACTTCTCATCATCTTAAACACTCACATTCTTTCTAAAACATTATTTTCTTGGACTCTCTACCATCTTTCTAAGAGTTTTAACTCCTCGATTATCTGTTTGACGACCAGGAGGTATCTGGACGGTCATAACAACAAGTTCTACCTATCCATTCAATCAATTTCTAGTCTAGAGCAAATAAGTTTCAACTCTTTTTTCTCTCTCGTTCTTAATTTGAGATCATGCATTGTAATCCTTTGTCGCATGCGATTCATGATCTCTTTTCCTAATTCTTGATCAATCCAAGGTCATAAGGACTCTTTTCGCTTCCAATTTGGTATTGTGTAAGTGTTTCTAGAGTTCCTTGTACTCTAACCAAGGATTTGGCGTTTTTAGAGCTATTTAGTTTCGATGCGAGATAAAAGAGGCTAGACTTTGTTTTAGATTATGTTTGTGGTGTTAAATTAGTGTGTGTGTGTGTGTATATATATATATATATATATATATATATAATATGATGAATTAACTGAAATGGTGATATTATTCTTGATCTTGAGATAATGATACTTGGTAGAATGATGTTTGTATACTTGGAATTTTGTGATTTTGATGTTTGATATTGTCATAATTGAGTGGGTTGAAGTTGTATTGTTGTGTGAAATTGAATTCAAAGTGTTTGGAATGAGTAGTTATTTAAATCATGAGTTCTAAGCATAAAAAGGGGGGTTTTTGATAGGTGAGTTTGAGATATAGGTGTTGGAATGAAAAAATTATTGGTTTATGACTATTGTGTGGTCATTTGGGACTTGTTAGAGGTATTATTTGCTTGAAATCTAATATGGAACATAGAGGTGATTCATTGTTGAAGTTTTGGGGTGTTTTTAGTGAAAAATTAGGGTTTTTGGTAGTGAGCTTTTTAGGTAAGGGTTGTGAGCTGTTTTGGGAAGTTGGGAGACTGATATCAAACTAATTATGACTTGTCTAGGCATTTAAAGGAGTAAAACCTGGTGTGGAAGTGTTAAATTCATAATAGGTAAGTTCTTGGGCACATTTTAGTTCAACTTTGAGGTTTGACTAGTGAAATCTTGAAACAAAAAGGTTATGAGTAAACTAAGGTATTTGGGTAGGTTATCTAGTGTATTAAGACTTGTCATATTGCTAGATTGTTGTTATTTAGTGTTGCAAGTGATAGAATTGATTAGGCACTTTGGAGTTGTTGAATTAGTTTGGTACATCTAATTCCTATCCAAATGAGCAATGTAGTACTCTATTTTCATCTATAAATATGTTTCATATCAATATTAGTATTACAGGTTATAATGTCTAAGATGCACCAAAACTATAAAAATCAGGTTACTATAAAAAACTAAAAAGAATAATCGATTATCACATATGATAATCGATTATTGTCTGATAATCGATTATTGTCGTCTGAAAATCATTTTGGCATAAATCCTTTCGGCAATAATCGATTATTTAGTGTGATAATCGATTAAAAATAACTTAAAATTTAATTTTTGGTTAGGGTGTCTTGTACGCATATTGGTGTTTTTTGTTTTATACTTAATTTGTTTTCTTATGGATAAAAACTGATACGATAATGTAAAGCTTGTTTAGTAATATCAATGAAAAATGTTATGAAATTTTATGCATGAGGTTATGTATGTTCCAAGTATGGTTTGAAAAGAGTTTATAGGATGAAACTCTTTACGGTTGCTTCAAGTTTTATAAAGTATGAATATAGGAAACTTAGTATTGAGATTTATCCTGACACTCTAATGGTAATTCATTTTCAAGTAGAGAGGATGAGACATGTGATGAGAGTAGCAAGAGGTCTTAGTCTAAGGGCTTTACCTTGGTCCAAGGCGAGTGATAACAGATTAACCTTGTGTGGTAGCTTGGGGTAGACGAGTTGTTTCACCACTACAAGTGCATGAACCGCCATAGTCCAGTCTAAGTCTTGACATGTTTAAATAATCTTTGGTTGGTTTGATGTGAAACATGAATCATGTGTGAAATGTTTAAGTATATTATGAAATGTTTTGTATCTCTAGCTTACCTTTTTGTTTATGATTTGTTTATATGTTTTTGTGCATCTTTCTTGGCTACGATCTTCCGGTAAGTGTGAATAGAGAGTGATAAGGTGACTGTAGAACAAGCTTCAGAGGGAGGATTCGCGGACTTGTAATTTTCTATAGATTAGTTTTATGTGTATAATTTTGTTTTTTTTGCCTGTATAAAGTAAAATTTTGTAGTTATGTTTTGTATAATTATGAGGACATTTTTATTCTTTGTTTTGTCAAGAGTTTTATTTTATTAAATATGTGATAACTCGTTTATAATTTAATACTATATATTTGTAACGTTACATTACACATTATTTTGTTGTTAAATTTAAAACAAATTATGTTGTTCAAGATATTAATTATTGTCATATTTATTTATAGTATAGAGAATAAAATTGCATCAACAACAATTCTAATTGTAATAGTTTATTTTAATAGTTAATCCAATTAAATATATATCTAGTCTTTAATAATTATCACATACGTTTATTAAAAAATTAAAGTTAATATGAAAAAAAAAACTATACTAAATTTATAATTTTATTATACTAAAAACAAAATTATTAGTATTTATTATACTGAAAAAATATTTATTCTTAAAACCAGAAAACAATATATTTTTTAAAATAAATTGAACAGATCATATATTTAAAAAAATATTATTATAATAGTTAACTCCATTAAATAAATTAAATTAGTTGTAAAAATATTTTTTTCTTGATTCTACAAGCCCGTTAAATGAACAGGACATTGATCTAAAACAATCAGAACATTGCTAAATTATATTTAAAAACTTTGTTTTCTACAACTAAATCAAATTCAACATCTAAAATCGATACACTCTATAAAATCGTAGAATATCTCAATCTCTCAACAATATACTACCAACCACAAAATGAATTTACTTTAATTGTGTATATTACAGGTACAATTAAAATCATGGACTCATCATAACTTGAAAGAAAAAAAAAGAGAAACGGAATAAAATGGACAGCTATGATCCTCTGCATTACTTAACATCTTTCATTAATAATTTCTTTAGTCTCTTGTCATTTTCAAACAAAATAATGGATTTTATTTGTCAATTTGAACAACTAAATATAACTCACCGACAGAAAAATGATGTAATTTGGTTGGCAATAACAACTTCAATTTATTTTTTAATGGAATTTTACTTGCTGTAATGGTATATTGCAGAATCTTTGAGAACAATGAAGGTGAAAAAAAAAGAGAAAATATAAAGTTGGGAAGGACCATTCAGTTGGTGGAATTTGTTGCAGTTTATTGAGGTTTGAACCAGAAGGCATCAGTTCGAGACAGACACAAAGCAGATCTGTCTTGAACTTCTGTGTCCTAAAACAGCAACAATGGCAAAAACCATGACCGTGTGGTATCTTTTGCTCACCCTTTCCTTCGTTTATGTTGCCACTGCTGATACTCAAAGTAAGTCCAAATCAAGTCTCTGTTTTGTCTCTATCTACTGATTTTTGTTTCAGATTTGGAATGTCGTTGTTAGTGTCTGGGGTACTCTAAGTTTGATCTGCATTACAATCCCTTTAAGATGTATTTTTTATTTTATTATAAATATTTTTTACTTAAGTTTTCTTGATGCGGTCCATGGTAGCTTCTTCTCATTCTGGACTGTGTTTTTTACTTTGTAAATTTATCGAGTGTCTGTTTACAATGCCAGTGATGCTGTAGATCTCAATTGCTTAGAACTTTCGTGTATATGTTTGGTCTCTCACGGGAGATTGTTTCATTTTGGCATAGAGATTGATGACATTTTGGATCTCGGACTATAATAGTAGAAAATGGTGAATAGAACAAGGAAAATATGTTAAGAATGTAAGCTGATTCTTGATTTGGACGACCGACCATGTTTGTCTTCCTTCATCTTTAACTAAAATTCGTTGAACATGTTGTTTAGGTTTCCTAGTCTTGGAGTATTCCATTCAGGGATGTGCATCTTCTGTGTGTGATAGCAATAACCCATTTGAGGTTTACTTTTTTGGAGCTAATCCCCGAGATTGATTTCATTAGAATATAACTTTTGCACTATCTTTGGCGTTTCTAGTTTTAAGAAAGAAATAGAAGTTGTTGATATGATTATGAAAACGATGCAGTTGTAAAGTATATGACAATGCTTTGTTTGAAACTGTAACTTTTTTATGTCTGGTAAGGAGCAAACAAGGTTTTGAAAAATGATCCGCAACCATTCTTGTAGTTTCAACATTAAGGTTTTATGAAGTGTTTGCTACCACAGTAGTTGCATTTGTCCTTGATTTCTCGCAATGTCAAAGATTGTGACAAAACTGTAACCATTACTGCAACCACTGTATAAAAGCTTAGGAGCAACATGAACTCACCTCTGTAAAAGGTTATGCCTTTATTATTTGAGGCTCAAACTTTTCTGTCCTTCCACTTCCATCTGTTACAGGGCTTTTGAGAAGTGATGACTGTCATTAGGATTTAATTTATAGAGCCCTCAAATGCTGACCTCTTTTATGTTGACGTGGACTTCTTTAGGAATTAGGAATTTGGAATAAGATTTGATATTGGTTCATAGTTGAGCATGTTTAAGTAGACAAATCTCTAGCATTTATAATAGCTACTGTAAATCTGTATTTCAGAGGGTTAAATTGATTGTTTAAGCCGTACCTTAGTCATCTTGGAAGATAAAAAAAGGGTTGGGAATGAAGTGCCAGAAGAAAGAAAAACAAAATTGTTGCTTTAAAAAAATTCCTGACCGATAATGCTCTCAGCGTGGTGGTACTGGCAATCTACATAATATGTCTGAATTAAGCTTGTGTTTGTCAGATGGTAGGTTCTTCAGGGGGGAATATATTAATATTAAGAAGTACATAATTTATTAATTGAAGTTTGCTGGTTCCTTTTTCTTTGGATTTGTCATGTATTATAAGTGTTTGAGATTTCAGTTTATGTTTCACTACTTGTTTTTGTTTGTTACTGTGTCAAACATGGATCAGAAAACCTGGTTTCCTTGCTTTAGCTTGAGACTACATACATCTTCTGACATTTTCATTAATTATACATACATGACTATTTCCTCAATACAAAGCCTTCTTCTGACTTAACGAGAGTTCCCCAGAACTCATATGACTTATTTCCTCAATACAAAGCCTTCTTACTCATAGTTAATATTTATTTTCATAAGATATGATTTCATTACTCTAAATTCATCTTGCATTTAGTAGTATCTTCCCAAAAAGAAATGTATTGAAGGTAAGATAATGATGTATTAATACGATGGTAATAGTGTACATATATAGTAAATGCTAGCAATACATGATTCTATGATTATGGCTAGCATTAAAGTGCTACAACTAAATAAGATAACAAGTAATGTTTACAGTAATTGATTGGAAATTACATTAATTACAATAATTGATAATATCAAAAAGTTAATATTGGATGCACAAATATACACAAATCAAGGGATCTTGTTTCTAATTGTCCCCCACTTAGGTGCACTTTAAATTCCCTTTTGTGACTTAATGAACAAAATTTTGTTGCAGTCAAAATAACTAACAATCCTGCTGACAAGTTGGTAGCTGCAATAAACGAAAACAGAACCGCTCACAAGGTATCAACCTTAACAGACAACCCGGGTCTTGCATGTATTGCTCTACAATACATTAAGGCATACCAAGGTGATTGTGATGCTGTGGGTGGACCTGATGGGAAGAAACCTCCAGAATCTCAATTTGCGGAAGTTTTTGCTCCAAACTGTGGTGTTCAGGCATCAACTCTTGCTCCTATAACTGGTCGTTTCCTGGGGTGCCAGACTAATTATGTACATGCACCCGAGGCATTTTCTGAGATCCTCATAAGGAACCAAAAGAGCTTAGACATACTCTACAGTAGGAACCACACTCAGCTTGGTGCTGCTGTGACAGGTACTGATGGAGGGTCTCCTTATTTCTGGTGTGTGCTGTTTAGCAGTGGCAAACCTAACCAAACCTTTGCTTTGGAGGGTGGTGTGGCTAAAATAACAAAGCCTGGTTGCTTCAGTGGAGCCAATGATGAGTGCAGTGGAGCCAGTGATTATTGGTCACCGCTCAATGGGATGTGGGTTTTGGCCACTTCAGTTCTTATTGCAATGGGGTTTGGTTTAGCATTATGAGCATAAATTGAGATATATTGTATGATTTCTACATGATTTGGAGGAAGGTAGTCTTTGTTGTATATGAAAGGCTTGGCCTCAGCTATTCTTTTTCCCCCTTGTTTGATTTGTAATTTGAGAAGAGCTTCATTTTCCTCACTTTTTTGTTTACATATATAAATTTTCTGGTATTGGCTCTTGCAAATTCTTTTACCTAAGTTTCTTTTTTCCCTTTTTTGAAAAAAAAAATAGATGAATTAAGCTACACAAGAGTATTTTTGTCGTTTTAATAGGATTTGTATCTTTGAGATTATATCCTAGTTTAACTGGCACTGCATACAATTTTTAAGAAATATTTACGAGAAAAATACTAGTGACATACATTTTTTATTATTGACAAAGAAATTAGGGAAAAATCATAAATTTTATAGATCTTATTTAGTATGTAATGAGTTTAACATTTTGTAGATTTAGTTATTCTTTAATACCTGAGAAAAATGCATTCTTAGTTGCCCTTAATAATATATGATGTTCTCCCTACTACTCTGATAAGCAAGTTAGCAATTGATCTTCTATAGAAGAAAGTTACGCCACAGAAAAAAAAATGCCAAACGTTATATTAGCTAATTACATTCTTTAAAAAAAATTAATACATTTTTCAAAATTTATATTTTATTAGATAAAATTAACGAAACACAAAATTTATCTAGTGTTACATCATATTTAATAAGCATCTTGTATAATTTACTATAACCAATAATTAAAACAACGTGTTAAGCAAAATTGAAGAGTTTCTTGTTAGCATTCTTCTCGCACCAAGCAAACCTAAGCAATGACCTCTACATTAGCCATATTGTATCAGAAATCGTGGACAATAAGAAGGAAAATAAAAGAAAATTTTACAGAATAATTTTGAGTTGTTACCAAATTTGCAGGAGAGTCAGAGGGAGGATTTGAGATTCAAAATAAGCAAAAGAAGAGAAAGAATGGCAAGAATACCGCCAGAAGAACCAATAACTCTGTAAATCCAGTAACGATCAAAGGCGGCAAGGGTTCGGTCGAGAAAAGCCGATAAAGCTATGCCGAAAATGAGAAGAAGTAAGAGAAACGGCAAGAAGGCATCAAAGTTGATAGGTTGGTCTTCCTCTTCCAACTCACACTCCGTCTTGCGGTCTATGTAGAGAGGAGAAGCCACAGCCAGAAGCACCAACCCTATGGCAGCCAATCTCTCATACGAAGAAAATCTGCTACCCCTTCTCCAACCTCCAACTTCCATTCACTGTTCTCTCTCTGCCTAAGTTTGTTTCTGCTGGAGAGGTGCAGTGCAACTGTTCTGAATAAACCATCCAAATCTAAATTTCAATGTTCATGGTGAAAAGCTTCAGCTACACACTCCTTTTCTTTTCTTTTTTTCATTCAACCAGTATATTAGTATTCAATCCCACACCCATTACTCCACTCAACACAAATATTCATTTGTTATTCAACCTCTTCCTTCCTAGCAAAGAAAATTATAATATAAATTAAATTAAAATTAAATTTTATTTAAATTTAACTTAATAAAATATAAATTAAATTTTAATTTTAATTTTTTAATAATAAAATTCATATATAATATAATATCTGTTTCTAAATTTTTTTTTAAATGGTTATTAAAGTATTTATTATTCATTATCCATGAATAATAAATATTATTATATTAACTATTTATTCAAATTTTATCTATTTATATTTATAAATAGAGATATTTTTCTCATTCATATTTACACCTTTCACATATACTTTTAAAGATTATATGGGACATTTTACTTTTTTGGATCGTAATTATTTAAATTTTAGAGTTTTTATTTGAAAATTTAAATAAATGGAACAGTATGGTGTGTTTTTGTGTGTTATTTTATTTTTAAACAGTTCGCTTAAATAAAAAAATATAAATCATGTATAAAATCAAAACTTTAGCTTCAAGATAAGAAAGTGAGAATTAAACTTGCAAAGTGTAGAATTTACTTAAACTAAATAAAACGCTTCTTTATGCGGTGAACAATACAATTGTTTTGTTTAGATTAGTTTATTTAAAAAAAAATATGTACAGTTTATTTATCTTTTATTTTATATTTTTATCGTATATTAATATTATTATCATTATTAATGATGAGAGTTTGACTAATTGAACTCAACATTAATTGACACAAATAGTATTAAATTTCTGATTCAGCTTTTCTAGGTAATATTACGAATATGTTAAATATGTTTTTTATCCATTAAGTGAAATTTGATATTAGTTCCTTTTCAAAACTTTGGTCTAATTTAATCCCCAACTTTAAAAATGGGTGAATTTAGTCCTTTTAACTAAATTTTGTTAGATTTATTTAATGTTTTAAGTGCATTTCATGATAGCATTTGAGTTGTTTATATCATTTGACACATTTTTGCTTCAATGTTAACTTAGAAATGCATTTCAAACATCAAATAAAGTTAACAAAATTTGATTAAAATGACTAAATTCACACATTTATAAAGTTTGGAAACTAAATTAGTCCAAAGTTTTGAAAAATGACTAATTCCAATTTTCACTAAAAGTTAAGATATCAAAAACGTATTTAATCCAATATTTTATAAAGACGAGTTGGATTTCTAGATTCATCATAATAATGGATATCTTGTTCTACAAATTTGTAAGTACTTTTTATAAAGTGTTTATCGGGTTGGGCAGTTTGTTAGGTTTGATAAACTTTTTTGGTAACTTACCTAATTTTTTTCTAAATCAAATTAAGTATACTCGGGAGAAAAAAGTAATGAGAATATGATTATTTAATCCACAAATTTAAAGTTGTTGTCTTGGATAGTGTTAGGAAAAACACTACAACTTTTTTTCTGCGCTGAGATGATCGAAGGATAAAGTGCAGCCGTACCAGAAATGGTTTGTTAGCTATAAAGCTCCGGTTACTAAATTGTAATATTGTATAGATATGAATAGATTCTTCATTAATAAAGCATATATTCGCTGCTATGCTAAAATTTCATGTGGAATCTGATGCCTTTTCTGCAGTGGATGAATGTCCGTGCAACATCAATTGTAAACAAACACAGAAGCTTCTTGAATGTGTGCAATAAAATGGCACATCACAGATAGGACCTATTCATGTTAAACAGTGAATAAGTGTCGTCACCAATTAAAGCTTTGAAGGGAAGGATAAAGGATAAAATTTGATTTTGGATTCTATATTCTTAATCTATCCAAATAAGCTTTGTAGAAAAGAGAATGATATTTCACAGCATTTTCTTTTATAACATTTTAATAAAAAATTACTTCATTATATCCAAAATTACTTCATAATTAATAATAATAATTATAAACACCAACAAAACAAGTGTAAATGATATTAAAATATTGTAAGAAAAATATTGTCAAAATATCATTATCCTGATAGATAACATCACCTTCATTTTAATTAAATAATTTTTTTTAAAAATATTTGTATCCTCTCGTTTTTAATATACAACTTTTTTTATATTGTTTTATCTTTTAACTAATTATCATAATCACCCAACATTCACAACCGTTATTATTATTTTAATAAAAAAATAAGGCCTCAAACATTTTTTTTGAAAGGTATAAGTCCTCTATCATTACAATTATAAACATTCTTAATTTAACCATTTTTTAACTAAAAACTCAATTAAAGACAGAACTAAATGTAGCTCTTAAAAACATAATTGACAAGACAGAGTACCAACCATTTTCAAACTAGCATCAGTAATAGATTTCACATTCAATAAGACACGAACATTGTATAGAGGATGGATTCTTAATTTGAAAAAAGAAATTACCTAAGTTAATTTCAGTCAATTGTGTACACTTTTTTAACAAGGTATCAGATCCTGCACTTTTAAACATTTAACAAGCATTCAGACACACACTACAAGATCTTGTGGTAGCAAATTATTTACTTTTACTTTTCGGTAAAAAAAAAAAGCATTTCTATGAAAAAGTGCTATCACGATGCTTCATAAAGTCAGTGGAGACTGAATCAATGAATTGGGATGAAGCCATCCGATGTTGAAATACGGTCACAATAAAATCATAATTAGTCTTGGACTGTTACGCTTTTGAGAAGAAAGAGATGAGTATAAGTTACAACTTTTTTAGTTTAGATATAAGAGTCCTTGAAAAAGAAATACCTTGAGATTAATGTGTACTGAAAAAATAAAACAAAATAAATTGTGACTGTGGTAGCTTGATCTTTCCACAGCAAACTTCATAGCTCTACAATCTTTGGAACCATAAGCTGGAAAATTGAGTTGCCTAGAACTACCATAATTGGACGGAATTATCAATAGCAACTTATATGAATTGATAAACAGTTATATGCATAAATAAACTCTACCATGTTCTATTTAGCACCACCAGTTGTCCTTGACTTGTTTCCTAGAAGCCGTCTCATCCATTTATTCTGTGAAGTAGTAACATTAGAAGCTTGTAATGGTGGTGCAAGACCTTGTTGGGATCGCTCTGTGGATGGGAGCTCAGCAGGGAGTGCAGCAGCAGTGCTAGTAAATGCATTTAGGACCAAAAATGCTAGAATGGGGGAGAGATCCAGTGTTCCTCCCAGAGGGGGAATAAGCCCACGGAATATGTTCAGGTATGGGTCACATATGGTGCTGAATCAAACAATAATCACTTTATTTAACCCTCAAAAGTGGTTATACACCATTATTATATGGATAAAAGTGGTTATACCCCATTATTATATGTTAGAATACATTTTCACTAACTATCATTAAGCATGTAACAGTGAAATGTCAAAGGATCCTGATCTATCCCCATCCAAAAAACAAAATGGTAAATCATATTATGGTTTATGTTTGGTGCATGAGTGGCCCTTGGTTTCTATACACTAAAATAACCAAGCAGTCTCTGCATAATTTTTTTTTAAGGTTTAGACTCTTAAACTTTTTCAGTTCAGTACAAAGACAAAATTTTAGTTGCTATAAAATTGTAGAGACCAATACAATCAATGGTTTTAAGGTGATAATGATAAGAATTAACAAATTGAACATTTATGACAATCAAAACCAGATACGGTACAAAACTGTGATACTGTCTGTCTGTACCTATTATTTACTTTTGAAAATGGAAAATTTTACATGAACACTAAAAAGTTTTACTAAAGTATATAACACACCTAATAAAACATAATACTTTTACTTTTTTATTTAATTCTTTTTTACATTATTTTATATTTTATGATAAAAATATAATTTTATTGGTGTTGCAAAGGTGTAGAGTAAAAATGAGAGTGTCCACGTATTATTACTCTTTGAAAATAACCGCCTTTAAAAATTAAAAATTGAACCAAGTCTTATTATATATACTCTTGAGTTTATTTTCTATGCAATGTTAACCTAAGAAGTTTCATAGTATTAATTACATAAAGAGAAATCGGGATAAAACTTATTTTGAGATACTTAATTATACACGTCAATCTGTGATATGAAAGTGGATTGACTATTGCTTCTGTAGTATTTATGATAACATGATAAACCAATTGAAAGAAAAAGCATGTAATTATGCAACCCCCAAAATAACAATACAAAGGAGGGTAACTCACCTGAGGGGACTAACAATGGAAGGAGGAGTGTTGGGAAACCATGTCAAAACAAGCCTGACAATGAGCAAGGTGTTGTAAATGTTCAAGAAATTCAGAACCCCATTAGCCACAACCAATCCTGCCACCGAATCCCCAGGTAAAACAGCAGCAAAATTATGATTACTCATCAATCTCACGCTATCCTGCTTCTGGATCTGAACCCAAACACAACAAGGTTTCGCATTATTTTTGCCACATAAATACTACCAAAAAGACGGAAGTTAAGAAGTACCTGGATGCATAGGGTGTGAAATTGGGAGGGGAGAGAGATGATTCTGTTGAGGAAGGTGTTCTGAGAAGCGAGGGAGTGGAGAAGGGTGAAAAAATGGTCAGCGACAGCGGTTAATGATGTGTGGAGTTGCGGCGGAGAGAGGAAAGTGGCGAAGTTGGAATTGGGGAGCGTGAGAAAGGGAAGTGCAAAGGGTATTTGAGCATTTCCCCAACAATGGGAAAGCTTCTTCTGTGTCTTCTCTATCTCCGTGGTGGAGTCATTAGTGTTGTTGGCACCCATTTTAGTTGGGTTCAGTTCAGGAAAGGAAACTCAAACCTGCATCTATTTTATCTTACACAACCTCTGGAGCACAGATAGGATAACCTTATCGCCTTTCTCCATTTCCTTCTTAAAATTTATTTCCTCGCTTCTTAACTATTTCTTCTAAAATTATATATATAATTTGGAAATTTTCTGTACATTATGGGAAAAAAGTATTGCATAAAATTCAATAACACGTGTTGAATTCGTAAATTAGCTTATTATACATTAGAATGAGGTGAAAGAGGAGAAAGAGAAAGAAAAAAATATGGTTTAATTAGTTATAAAACAAGAAGTAATAAAAATAAGAAATATTTTTTTTAAATCTTTTATAAAATAAACAATAATAACTAACAAACAAATAAAAAACATTAAAGTAAATAAATACTATAATAAAGTTACATTTTATTACTTATCCGTTTCTCGTCTGCTTCTCCTTCTTTTTCTTCTTACCTCTGACATTAAGCTTACAGTAATTATCCGTTGGTAGCCGCCAGCTGCGTAGGGAATGGACGTGTCAAGTTTTGATTGGCGATGTTTTTAATATTCAACGAAGGCTCTAACGTGCGAAATTAGCAGGTAACATGAAAAATTGGTGGTTCACAACTTCTTCTCTCTCGGATTATGGCTACTCGTCTCTTCAGATTTCCTCTCACGTCGCAACCCAAGCTCTGCTTCAATTACACGCCCAACCATCCTGTCCAATTCATATCTCCGATCAAACGACGTCGCAACCGCCACCGCCATGAGATTCTCCGTCCATCATTCGCAGTATCCAGCTCCTTCCGGACCGAGATTGGCTCAGCTGAATCAGTTCTTATCGGAGTCCAGAGAGAGAAAAAAGACTCGCCGGTTCTGCTTGACGTCACCGGCATGATGTGCGGTGCGTGCGTCTCCCGAGTCAAAAACATCCTGTCCGCTGACGAACGAGTTGACTCTGTCGTGGTCAACATGCTGACCGAGACTGCCGCCGTTAATCTGCGCCGTATCGAGGAGGAACCGGCGAGCGTCGCCGAGAGCCTCGCACGGAGACTGAGTGACTGCGGATTTCCGACGAAGCGGAGAGCGTCGAGTTCGGGAGTGACGGAAAACGTGATGAAGTGGAAGGAATTGGTGAAGAAGAAGGAGGAATTGGTCGCCAAGAGTCGAAGCCGCGTCGCGTTCGCTTGGACATTGGTCGCATTGTGTTGCGGGTCGCACGCTTCGCATATCTTTCACTCTCTGGGGATCCACATTGCTCATGGTAGTACTCGAGACCATGCAAAGTTCTATCTGCTACAAATTCGCTTAAACGCAAATAAGTCGAGTGGGGAGCGCAACTTGTAAACGCCGTCTTCTAGTCTTTGAACTTACTTTCTATTTGCAGGATCGCTTTGGGAGATTCTTCATAGTTCGTACGTGAAGGGTGGTTTAGCTTTGGGGGCTCTATTGGGACCAGGACGAGGTTAATTATTCTTTCTTTTCCCTTGTTGATACATAGCAGCACCTTCTCTTGAAGTATGTAGGAGAGTCGTGCATTCGTAGTTCTACTATTTTCTTACTGTGTGTGATTCATGAAAATGTTTCAGAGTTACTCTTTGATGGCCTAAATGCGTTTAAGAAGGGGTCGCCTAACATGAACTCTCTCGTGGGATTTGGTTCTATAGCCGCATTCATCATTAGTTCCGTGAGATTCTATCTGGAATTTGAGCGTTCGGTTAAGTTACTAGACAATAGAATTTCTGATTTTGTTCAATGTGTCATTAATTCGAACTTGTCTTTGCTGTAGATCCCGCTACTTAACCCCAGCCTAGCATGGGATGCATCCTTCTTTGATGAACCGGTGACTTTCTCTACTTTTATCTGCCCTGATATTTGTCATTGGAAAATCTGCCACCTTGTTCTATCTTGACTTTAGGGTCTTGTTTAATTTAATAACCTCTCACCTTTGTAAAATATGTTATTTATTTTCTTGTTCATACTTCTTACGTTCATGTGTGTATAAGCTCCTCATGTGAGTATTGAATCTTTTAGCGTGCAGGTCATGCTTCTTGGTTTCGTGCTTCTGGGACGTTCTCTGGAGGAAAAGGCAAGGATCCAGGCATCTAGCGATATGAATGAACTGCTTGTAAGTTACAGTGTGATTCACCTCTTTCATCTGCTAACATTCAGTAAAATAATATTTATATAACCTGGTTATTTGCTATCTGGAATCAATAATGTGTTTTCCAAGAACAAATTATTAGACAATTTGTAGAGTTCTGTTAGTAATACATCATCAACCTGAGACTTCAGAATTTGGAAGCCAACTACTTCAATATCATTGGAACTGAATTCATTAACATTCCGTTGGAACAGAATTTTGATTTATGAATATGTTCCTTATAGTGATTAAATGGCCTCCGTAGGTTACGGCAAAGAGGAGGCATTTTGTTGGTTCTCCGTTTAAAATCCAATCCTGTTTCAACTTCCACTTCCAGTTCTGATCAATTATTATTCCTGAGAAAAATGAAAAATCCAAGAACTGGAACTTTAGTCATAAGATAAAGTGGCTTATATGAAAATTAAGCATCAAATTATAGTTTTACTGGTATGAATGGCATTTCTTTATTGTAATATTTTCCTTTCAGTTTAATTTTTTTATCTTACATGATTACGCTGTGGTGAATGTTTTTCCAGTCACTTATATCTACTCAGTCAAGACTTGTGATTACTTCAACAGAAGGTTCTCCTTCTACTGACACTGTGCTTTGCTCTGATGCAATTTGTGTTGAAGTCCCAACTGATGATATTCGAGTAGGTGATTCCGTGTTGGTGTTGCCTGGAGAAACTATTCCTATAGATGTAAGCCTTTCTGATTTCTATTGGTATTCTGTTTATCTTAAATAAAACAAAGCATGAAGTTAATTTTGTGGTACCTGAATTGGTGAGAGTGCACACATATCATTGCATTAAATTTGTAGTCTCTAGGACCAAATGCTCAATTACTAGGATGTGCCTAATATGCCAACAATGTCCTATAATAATAACATTGTTATGAAAACATTCATTCAAATATTTATTCCTAAAATTTGGTTCATGTGGTATTGCTTGCTAACTAAACAAATGCCCGGTCAGGGAAAGGTTATTTCAGGAAGAAGTGTTGTAGATGAATCCATGCTTACAGGGGAATCACTTCCTGTATTTAAGGAGAAAGGCCTCACAGTTTCAGCAGGAACTATAAATTGGGTCAGTCTTTAACTTTGTGTTGTCTCACTGAATTCACATGAGGCACACGAGTGATTTCAGTTCGTCTACCTTTGTTTACGAACAAACTTGTTGATCTGTTTCTTAGACCAAACAAATTCCTGTTTCAGGATGGTCCTTTAAGGATTGAAGCTTCTTCAACTGGTTCCAACACTGTGATATCGAAGATTGTACGCATGGTTAGTATCTCATCTTCTGTAATGGCTTGGTGATAAGATGCTGTATCATTTAAATGATATGATCATGTTTTTCAGTTTTTTGCTGAATTGAAAATTCAATTTCATGCATTCCTAATTGTTATAATTTTATAGGACAATGTGGTGCTGAACACATCGTATAATTGCTTTGCTTCATTTAATGTTTTTTGGAAAATTCTGAGCTAGCATTGTTGATAAGTCCATTGATTTGACATATGTGGAAATCAAACAATTGTAGAGTTTCTGCAATATTACATCTTTGTCTTGGGAAATTTAGGTTGAGGAGGCTCAATCACGTGAAGCACCTGTACAAAGGCTTGCAGATTCAATAGCAGGGCCATTTGTATACAGTGTAATGACTCTGTCAGCAGCAACATTTGCTTTTTGGTAAGTACTTATGTTTCCATGCAAGTTTTTTAGTTGATAATTTTTGGATTTGCCCCACCGATCCCAAATGGTAGTGGGGTTTGTCATAGCTATTATTAATTTACTATGGCATATTGATGTTATTTGTTATCCAGCCTATGTGGCTCTCCCTGACATTTAGACTAGATAAAGTTGTGTCCTTTTGTGTCCCATGCCAACATCAGTGTCTGTTCTTAGAATCTTGCAAGATTTATGATTGTCATGCACATTTAACATTCCCGAGTAAAAGACTTAATGTATACAGTTCATCTTGAGCCTTATCTTTGACAAAGTTCTTGCATTTATCTCCAGGTATTTTTTTGGATCACAGATATTTCCTGATGTGTTGCTCAATGATATTGCGGGCCCAGAAGGAGATCCTTTGCTTTTGAGTTTAAAACTATCTGTAGATGTTTTGGTGAGCCATTCTAAACTCTAGGTTTCCTTGTAGTTGGTGCTTCAAGTTTGCAACTAAAATTTTTGGCGTGTCCTTATTCACTTTTCTTTCAATATCTCCTATGAAGCACCCCCTTTTTGCTGGCTTTCTGCATGCATCTGTTATTGGTTAGGACGTTCTTGACAAAATCTTGCATGTTGTTTATGAGTCTTCAGAGTTGCAAACAGTCTTTGATTTGGACTCTTCACATTAATCAACTCTAAAATTTGGTGACGTAAGCTAGTAGTTGTGAGCATGTCTATCAGGAACTGATTGCAACATTGTGGATAAAGAGGAAGAAAAAAAGTAGAGTCATGAAAACGAGTATACGGAATTGCTCCTGATAAAAGAAAATTTTCAGGCAGGACGAAATATTGGTGTTTGTAATTGCTTATGAGTTTATTTAAAAATAATCTTTGTCCCAATTTTGTAGGTTGTTTCTTGTCCTTGTGCATTGGGTCTTGCTACGCCCACAGCAATCCTGGTTGGCACCTCACTTGGTACGATGCTTTTGCTTTCTGTATATAGTAAACTTAGACAACTGCAAGGTGAAGCCAATTGAACAGTACAGTGCATTTATAGTTGCAACTTAACTCCGTTTACTATCGGTTGAGATTCACTTTAGACCCATGATGATAGCATTCGTCATTGCTCAAATATTATTGATTCATTTTATCTGATACCAAGGTTTTCAACTTTCTTTTCCTTGAAAATTGATTGGCACCGAGTAATAAAAATATTAATCACTTTGTTTTTCATTTATACTCTCCTATTAATACTAATGATGGACAACAAAAAACTATTAATGAATTAATGTTGGTTTATGTAAATAAACCTACCACGACAATTATTGAGACAGAAGAAATATTTCTTTCATATATTTTCTGTTCTTTCATGTAATTATTTACCACTCTTGGTCAACTGCTGGTTCTATAAATATCTATTAACGATGAAGACACAAAACTATTGCGTTAAAAAGTAACCATGTCTTAATCAGGATTGGGATAAGGTGTCTTACCTAGTTTTTCTTATGCACTTGACTTTGTTGACTTTTACTGTGTAAAACTCGCTGCGTAGCAAACTAGTAAGGTAGTTTTAGTATCTTTGGTCTTTTTGTAACTAACTCTCACGTTAGGCACGTGTTGACAATGACCAGGAGCAAGAAAAGGACTTCTTATTAGGGGAGGGGATGTGCTGGAACGCTTGGCTAGAATAAACTATATTGCTCTAGACAAGGTAGTTCAGTATTCATAGACAGTATTATTCGTCTTTCCCCAATCCTCCCCATTCACCATATAGAAACATTTATATGGTAAGGTAACATGCATATATTTATGTATTAATGACTTTAGCAGGATGAATGTCTAAAAGAAAACATTATTAAGCTTGTTTTGCGCATACCAAATTTCACATCGAGACAGAAAACTCAAAAAAATATGAGTTAGTGATTCCTTATGTTCTGCTTTATTGATACTGTGTAATGGGAGCTTATAATATAATGTACTGTGATGTAAAACAGATATATGGTATAAATAAATAATGAACAAAAATGAATTACTTTGAAAGAAAAAAAAAAAAAACTAATCCATGCACTACTCTAACTTTTTTGACCGGCTATAATTTCTCATGAAAATAAATAGAAGGAAGAAGATTTACTAGCACTGTGCTTTCAGACAGGAACCCTGACGAAAGGAAAACCAGTTGTGTCGGCCATAGGCTCTATCCATTATGGAGAGTCTGAAATTCTTCGGATTGCTGCTGCAGTGGAGAAGACTGCATCTCACCCAATAGCAAAGGCTATTATCAATAAAGCTGAGTCATTGGAGTTGATCCTTCCTGTCACCAAGAGACAGTTAGTAGAACCAGGTTTTGGTACATTAGCAGAAGTAGATGGGCATTTGATTGCAGTTGGATCTTTGGAATGGGTTCATGAACGCTTCCAAACAAAAGTAAATCCGTCCGATCTGACAAATCTGGAACATAGTTTGATGAATCATTCATCAAATACAGCATCTTCTAAGTATTCGAAAACTGTTGTCTATGTTGGACGTGAAGGAGAAGGCATCATTGGTGCTATTGCCATAGCTGACACTGTGCGTGAAGATGCTGAATCTACTGTGATGAGGTAAGTTTATTTTGCCGTATGTATCCTCAGAATATTCTACCCAACACAACTCATTATAGGAAAATAATACTAGTGCTGCTTCTGACCAAATGCGAAGTTGATTCACTTCACTTTCTTCAGAAAAAAATGGCAGTTTTATTTTTGTTCTACAAGCTTAGCATTCATTTCAAGCTCAATACTAGCATAGCGCTACACCATTTTCTAACCCACTGTAATGTATGACATATACTGAATTTAATATATTTCCTGCATTCATTGGAAGAAGTATTTGCCAATTCAAATCTTTATCTAGTTTTATGAATTCCATGTGTGCATTTTCCGGCTGACTTTGTTGCATTTATTGGAAGGCTCAAGCAGAAGGGGATTAAAACGGTACTCTTGTCAGGAGACAGGGAAGAAGCAGTTGCAACAGTAGCAGATACAGTTGGAATTGAAAATGATTTTGTCAAAGCATCTTTGTCTCCACAACAGAAATCTAGGTTCATTTCCTCTCTAAAAGCTGCCGGACATCATGTTGCGATGGTATGTTTAGTGATGATAGCTGTACTTAACCAAGTTCTCTCCCCCTCACACCTTCTCTTTCTTTGTAATTTTCTTCATCTTGGGTATTGGCCTTAAGTTCAATAGAGAGCTAGGGTCAAAACCCAAGGTAAATATGCACCGAGTTTATAATATGATACTGAGGTTGGTCTTAAATTTAGCACGTATTAGTATCATACCTAGCTATAAACAATTGGATTTTGATTTTGTTTTTTGTTTTCGAAGTTAAGATATTTATGGTTGCTATTAATTGAAGAACATGCTATGGAACAGCTCCATACCAAAATTCTTTTTAAAGCATCAGGCTGTGGAATTCCTCTCAACTATTGCATCCATCTACCAACGACCAGAAAAATGACATTTTTACTAACAGTTTTTCTCTCCCCTTCTCTAAGGTAGGTGATGGGATAAATGATGCACCCTCTTTGGCTGTAGCTGATGTTGGGATTGCTCTGCAGAATGAAGCTCAAGAGAATGCTGCCTCGGATGCAGCATCTATTATACTTCTAGGGAACAAAATTTCACAAGTATGTTATTTTTATGCCCCAAATTTTGTTTCACCTATATGCAATCCCCAAGCTATTGATCTTTTTTATTTTTGCCCAAATGGATGGAAGATGGTGAAATTTTGAAATATTTGAAATTTTCATTGCTTGTGGCAATTCTTAATACTTTTTTCAATGCTTTCAATTTACACGATAATACAAGTAATCTGCTTAAAGCATTCTTTTGTTTGATACAACAATGATGATGGCATAATGCATCCCAAGATGTTGCTCTCTTTTTAATACTTGAAATTTTCATCAGTTGTGGCAAGTCTAAATGTTTTTTCATTGCTTTGAACTTTTGCACCATGATACAAGTGACCTGCTTAAACAATCATCTGTTTCGTACCACAGTGATGTAACGTTATAGATTTTTTTTTTATGAATGGAGTAATTTCTTGTGTTTAGCCTGCTAACTTTTATTAGGGGAGAGAACAGAACAAAATAGAACGGATTGTGGTGAAACTCAAATTTCAAAATTTTATATCACCTTTCATTTTCTAACAATGGCAGGTTGTCGATGCGCTCGACCTAGCACAGGCAACAATGACAAAAGTGTACCAAAATTTGTCTTGGGCGGTCGCCTATAATGTTGTTGCCATTCCCATTGCTGCCGGTGTATTACTTCCCCAATTTGACTTCGCTATGACACCGTCACTTTCAGGTAAACAGCATTCTACCACTCCATTCTTCTCATACATTTCCTCCGGCTATTCAAGAAGTTATAATTAATCCACACTTATTAAGGAGTATAATTAATTTAATTAGTAGCATTGAAGTTGTTTATAATTCTAAGAATTTAAAAATTATCTTTAAGTAATTAATGTATGAAAAAATGAATAATAGTAGTAGAATTTTAACTTTTCAAACTTAAACTCTTCAATTGTCTAGTCTTCATCGAAGAGAGCCAATTGGTGACATTTTCTTATTTATACGAAAATTATTAATGTATTTTGATCAATAAATAATCAAGGAACCATTAAAATGTAATTTTATTAGAAGAGATGGAAGAATTTCAAAAGAATATTCATAATTAGGAAGAAAGACAGTATTTTTTTTTCATGAATAAAAGAAATAGGTTCTTTCTTTCTGCGTATGGTGTTTGTCACCCTTAACATTTATTCACAGGAGGACTGATGGCCCTGAGCTCCATCTTCGTGGTTGGCAACTCACTGCTTCTGCAGCTTCATGGGTCTCCGATCCCTAGAAAGGGCTAACTCTTGACACCAGTTATTCCCATTCCGGCACATATGCTTAAATAAGCTAGCATAGAGTATTTTAGCCCAAACCTGTAATATATTTGTATCTTATAAAAGATTAGAGTGTATATTTTAATAAATTGCAGAAAAAACATTGTAATAAATACTTATATTCTCAGTGAATGACAACGTAAAAAATATCTTTCTTATTATTCTTTTAACAATAATGAATGAGGCATTAACGAAAATTTAAACAGAGTCTAATGTCATATACTCGTTCACTAAGAAAGAAATTTGTATACTTTAATACGAGAGGAGAAAGCTTCTGCATATTTCAATATGTGTGTTTTTGTTTTCTTTCTCAGATTCAATATCTTTATATGACAAGAAGAAATAAAACAAGAGATATTTGGATATTCGTTATCGGAATATTTTTCTTGGATTCATAAATTTTACTATAAAATATAATTTAAAATTAACTTAATTTTATAAAGTTTACTTATAAGACTTAAACATACTTACATAATAAATTCGTTTTTAGATTATAAAAGAATAAATTTTAAATTCAACTTAATTTTACAAGACTGTATTTTAAAATTTATATCATTTGTATATATTGTAAGTTTATATTATTTCTAATAGTTGTGAAATATTCAACGACTTTTAGATGAACTAAACTATTGAATTAGTTAATTATACCTATATATACTTGAAATATTTGTAAAATGAACGTATTTTGTTATATGTTTTCTAGTATTTATCTATATAAGATTTTTATTTTAATTATTGTAAAATATTTTTACTTGAAATAGTTATTTTTTAAAGGACTTCTTTCTCAAGGGAACTTCTTCACGAGCAGAGCATAGCCATGCCAGCCGAAATGGTAATTTTATTTCGATTGAGTTATCTTTCTCTTCAATCTCTGTTCTACATCCCATAAATTCCCTCATTCCAATCATCCGCAAATTACTTGATACAAATGCAATAATCACTCACTTTTCCATCCTCTTATAGATTTTTTTTATTTATTTACTAGGACAGTTGTAGCTAATATTAATCTGAATAAACGAGGTTAGAATTTGATTTCTTATTATATTTGTGAAATGTGGAGTGCTAAATGGGCCCCCACAAGAAGTAAACCTAAAAGCCCGTTAACTGGGCTAAGTCCGGGGTGCATTAAGAAAAAGCAAAATGTGTGGTAATAAAACGACAACAAAGAAATAGAAAAGGTCCTGAATTTAGCCATAAGAAACAGAGGCGCAGCGCATCGCTACCTCTACCGTGGCATTGTAACAAACATATTTGAGATTATAAACCGAAAGCGTTGTAACGTGGGAGGGGAAGCAAAGCAAAAGAAAATGGGAAGCAAAGGAAATTTCTTCTGGCTATTGGCCACGTGCATGTGTGTTATCGTAGCGCATCACGAAGCCGGTGCTGCAGAAATGCGAGGCAAAGAGCTAATAAAAAATGTGTGCAAGACAAGGGGAAACGATGAATTGTGCATGAAGGTGCTTTCGACGGATCCAAGCAGCCCAGAAGCCACCCTAAAGGACCTGGCAATAATAACGCTGAAGGCCGCGGCGGAAAACGCCAGCGGCATATTAGTGGACGCGAAGAAGATGATCGATGACCCGAACTTGGAACCGGCAATACAACAGGGGCTGGCTGATTGCAAGGAGAATCTGTTGGATGCAGAAAGTCAAATTCAAGACACTATTGCTTCCGTTTTGTCCGACGATAAGAGAGATGCCCTATTGTGGATGAAGGCAGCCCTGGCTGCAATCGACACATGCGACGATTCCATCCCCGGAGACGATGACATTCTCTCCAGAAGGAGTGTAAGCTTTCGCCAACTCTGCAACATTGCCGTCGCCATCAACAAGAGAATGATGGGCGTTCAATCTTAGATGCTACTTACCATCTCTCAATCCTATGTTTCTGTCTTTTTGTCTCCACGTTTTGCAAATCCTAGATTTTTTGCTCGACAAGGTGGTTCAGCTTTTAGTTAGGTTGGTGAAGGAGACATTTAACTAGCGAGTGAAGGCGCCCACACATACTATGCTAGAATAAGGCACCCCTATTATCTTAGAACAACATCTTATACAATATACACGTCAATTTATTATTTTAAACAAAATTAGTGTAAGACATATTATACTTTTAAAACCAAATAGATAAAAGTAAATTAACTAGAATACGTAGTAGCAAAATAAACATACTGTAAAATGATAAATTACCAGTGTCAAATGATTTAAAAATCATATTTTCACTTACTCGTCAACAAAATAAAATAAAATAAATTATTTAGTGTTTATTTTTGTTACATTATAATAAATTATAAAAATTTAAAAATATGTTTTAATATTTATAAAACCTTAACTATATATTTTTATCAACGAAAAGATATCAGAGGAAATATACTAACTAAAAATTTGTGATACTCACGTGACAATTTATATAATCTTTTTATCTATATCATATCGTCAACTTCTCTGTTTCTCTTTTATTTTACAGATAACATTATTTAGAATAAAGGTAGGGGAAGGTGTTATCTTTCTAACGATAAGTTTGTGTGTAGCCAAAAGAAGCAAGGAAGAAAGAAGTTTTTTTTTTTTTTTTTTTGAAGTTGTGTCATTAACTCAGAAACAGGAACTGGGCAGCATGAGGACCCAATAATCTTGGTGATGAGAGATGGATATAGGATTATTCCTAAATCAGAAGCATGACCTATTTTGGAACCAGTTCATAGAACACATAATACTATTGCTTCTTTTTTTTTATTATTATTATTATTATTATATATGATGTAGTGGTTCCGAATAGCACAATAATTTATAGTTGAATAATATATTTCTATCTAGAAGAATAATTTATAAGAATACTCAAATTTTCAATCATCTTTATTGTTAATATTATTAAATTATTTCTCTCCTATTACTATTATAATATTATTTATATAATAAAACAACAAATACGAGATTCAAGATATTTAAATGATGCATTAATAACACATTTTATCACGTAACTATTATAATTTGATGTAATTTTTTGTCATTTAAATTTTTAAATAATTTACCACCAAATTTTAATTCTGTACTATAAATCGCGCTATCCAATATTTCCATGCATTTCGTTGATTGTATTTTTTAATTTGACACATCTTATCTTTGTGTTTGCTACAAAAATGGCGTTTTTAGTTGATAAAACCAGTTTTTTAACCAGTCAACACTCTGCTGCATAATCAAAATATAACAATGATGAAACGCTTAAAATAAAAAAAAATAAATTATGTGCAAGAAAATATTAAAGCGACAAGACTCGTAAAGTATAATTAATTAACTGACAAAGTATACGATCAAATTAATAAATTGGAACATAATTTATAAGATTATCTATATATAAACAAACGTATTCCCTTAAAAAAGTGGTATCTTTTGGATGCATAGACATATTTGAGTGGATTTTTTTTCTTATACATTTTTATTTTATTAAAAAATAATAATTTCTATTTTTTTTTCTAGTATACTACATTACACGAAGCCTTACAATCACAAAATCTAGTAGGTAGTATTTATAAATTTCAAAATACGAAGTATTAAATTTTGAATGGTGTAGTAGATATGAACAGTGATTTATAAATTGTTTTTTTTTATATTGTGATTTGATATAAATTTTGCTCTGAATATTCCGGTAAAATTAAATAAAATGAGAAGGTTTGATGTTGAGATAGGAAGAAAAGGTGGTTTTAAGATGTAATTAGTTTGTAAATAAAGTAGGGATAGTAGAAATGAAAAAGAAGGGAGTGTGGTCCTATTTACGAAAATAGAAGGTAGTGGGGTGGGACCTGTCCTATTTAACATAACACCAAAGGAAGTGCAACACGAATCATCATCATTGATGATGTTACTTAGGATAAAAGTAGAAACCACTTTCCAATTCCCAAGGTTAATACAGTAACTTTATTTCCTCTCAGGCAACGCAACTTCATCCATTCAAATATTTCAAATTAAATTATTAATACGTTTAACTCACTTATTTTATTAATATCATGTACGAAGTATATTCACAAAGCATAACCAGATTTGATTAATGTTATTTATAATTATTATTATTAATTATAAAATAATTTTAAATTAATTATAAAATGACACATTGTTATAAGAAAATGTTCTTAAAATATCATTATTGTATTCACATAATACTCAACAATATATACGTTACTTTAACTTTTACAATTATTTAAACTTATTTCACGAAGTTGTAACATTCTCTAATATAATTACCACACAACAAAGTTATAACATTCTCTTGTATAATTACCATACAACAATGTATAAGTAGACGAGAAAGTTAATCAAAAAATTACTAGTATAATTTTATACAAGTGAGTTAATAATTCAACGAACTTTTGTCGGACCTAACTTCTAAAACTTTAAATTTACAAGCAGATTGAAATTTGAAGTGATGCAAAATAGAAAAATGATAATAAATGTTTTTTGGAAATTTATTTATATTAAGTATGTGTTGATAAAAACAGATATTTAACCTATTTTTAAGACTTTATAGGTTTATGTAACATTATTTTTACATATATAAATGCGTTTTAAATATGTAAAAAAATCATTTTTTTACCTGATATCTATGTAAATATTAAGTAAGTTCATTTGAGATAAATGATTTAAGGGGGAGAGATTAGATGAATTTGAGAATATTTGAAAAGAAATTGTATACTGTTATTTTTTAAGAATTTAGATGTGATTTAGATGAATTTAGAAGTAAACTTAGTAAGATTTATCTTATGTAATAAATAAAATAATGTTTTAATAGATAGAAATTAAATATTATCAAAATATTGTTAGTGATAAAAATCATATAAAATGATATTTATTAATAACATCTTTATAGATAAAATAAATTAAAATTAAAAAAATATAAAATAAAATAAAAATATTATTTAAGTAAAGCCAAAATATGTTATTTAAACTTTAAAAATATATATTTTTAATTGATTAATGACATTGTAATACACTGTCTGGAATGGGTTCTAGGTGAATGTAGAATCAGTTTTGTCAACCATTAGAATGAGTTATGGATTCAAATTAGTTATACCCTTCACACAATCGATTACAGAAGTTGATGTTCTCACGTTCTCAATGTCAAAATGGTGGAATTATGAAAATTATAAGGACGAAAATGATATTTAGCATTAAATCCCTTCAAATAATAGCATATCACACAATTAAAAAATCCCTCTATTTCACAATTCATCAACAACTTGACTCACTTTCAATTATTTCAAACTGAACATCATTTTAATAAATTTTTTTAGGTTTTGTTCGTTTAAATAGATTTAGAAGAGAGTGATTGAATGAATTTAAGAGGATTTGAAAGTAATTATTTTTTTGTTTAGTTTGTGAGAATCAGTGTAGGATTTAATTGATGTGACAGATTAAAAAAATTTACTTCCAAAACAACTTAAATAAACAACAAAAAATTTACCTTCAATTCCTCTCAAATCCATTAAATCACTTTCTCCCAAATCAACTTCTATTTAACTGAACAAAGTGTTAATTAGAAAAATACCTATAAGCAAACACATTCTTATACTACAAGTCAAGTAAATATATCTTTACTAATCATACATTATAATTTTTTTTATTGTCAAAGTTTGTGTTGTTTTATGTGATATTATAAAATTAAACGCATAATCCCAGTCAATATAAAATCAATTGAAAAATATGAAATTTTTAAACTCAATAAAACAACTATTTTTAATGTGAATTTAATTTAAAATATTCAAACTTATGAAAAATTTAAACTTAATTATTTTTGTTTTAAGTGGAATGATACGTAAACAATGATAATATAAAATAACAATCACGTCAATTTAATTGATGAAAAGATTAGATAGTTAATTAAAAATATAGTTTTTTTGAATATTTAATAAAATAATTAATTTAAAAACCACTCAGTTAAAAATATTTGAAAATATTTAAATATGTGTAAAACTTAATTAAATTTTTATATTAATATACTTTTAAATAATAAATATTTTTGCTGGTTAAATATTATACTATTTATAATATTTTAGTAAATTACACTATGTGTGTAGTAGATGCAGACGTTACTTATTGATTTTGAAGAAAAAATTATCAATCTTTTGAACATCGTGAGATGTTCTCTCATTTCAGGGAGTTACATTATTATATCATCCGTAATGTTTGAAGGCAATATTGGATTGAACTTCTTGATTTATTCGAGTTATTGAGCTTGGTACGAAACAATATAAATTTCTTACAAAGATAGATCTTTTTACTAAAACAATTTATTTTTATTTACCATAAATAGCAAGAGGCTACTCGGCAATTATTTATTTTATGAATACAAGTGAAAAGAATATAAAATTGCTTTGCTTCACTTTCTTGACTTAATTAATAATTTGATTATTTTATTCAGTTCCATGATTTATTTTAGTTTTTGTAATTATTTTTATATAATATGTTTGGAATATATTTGTATAATTTGACAAATTACATGTTAAAATTTGTATAATTTCTATATGTCAAAATTTGAATAGTTTTTTATTCTGAGATTCTTTGATATATAACACATTGAAGATTTTGATCGATGGTATATTGTAAAGATTTTAACACATGATATTTGTTTTATACATAACACTTTCAAGTATAATTAACACTAGTTTAAAAAAAAACTACCAAATTAATGTTATTCAACAAATACTGAAACTTAATTAAATAAAAAGTTTCATAATAACTAAAATAAACCATAAACCTATAAATCAAATTACTCATTAATGCTTTCATATCTGGTATGGTGAAAAACCCTTTTCGCTCTTGGTAGGAGCATTTTATTAATAGGATTTATAGAAACTTTCTTAAACACTTAATAACAAATTCCTATGTTTTCTATTATAATATTTTTGAAGAAGTTATTGAATAATAAGGGTAAGAGTTTTCTTATTCACGATAGGGTGACTTTCACATGCATCCTTTTATTTAGAGTTGTTAAATATTGACTCATCACATATTGGTCACTTAGCGAGCTAATCGAATTCGACTTATTTATTAACAAATTGAAAAAATTCAAACTCGACTCAACCCACAACAAGTTGACGGGTTGATTCACTGGTTCATTTAATTATAAGTTTTCTTTTAAATAAAAAAATTTCATTTTTTTTAATTCAAATCTAAATAAACATTACAAGAAAATGATGTTAAACTCAAAAAACAACTCAAAAGTAACATACAATCCACACTTAATAAAAAACATGTACACAAGACAAACAAATAAGTTTTTAATGTTGATATTTTTTATATCACTTGTACATTTATAATTTTAGAATCTTGAATAAATAAATCTATAATATTTTTCTATCTTTAAACATCTTCTTCTTTATCACTATTAAAAAAATGTTAACTAATAATATTGAAACACAAAATAATAAATAATTTAATTAAATTAAGTGGGTTGGTGAACCAATCCGGTTAACCATAGATTTGACCCGTGAGCCGGGTTTTAAATGAGCCGGGTTGAAAACTAACCCGTATAAAAAAATTACATTTTTTTTAAACCCGATAGATTTTTTTTTTAAATTTATTAATTTTTTGGTCATTAATTTCTTTAACTTTTCAAGAAAAAAAATTGCGTTCAAAATTTTCAATAATAGTAAAGTTTAATTATACATAGCATTTTTATTTATTTATTATCTTAAGATTTAATTGTAGTGAGTCACAAATATTTTTCGCCTTTTACTTGTGCAATAAAACAAATTATGATTGATGATTGCTAGAAAAAATCACTGGCTACCATGTTGTCTGTTTTAAAGAAAGAAAAGTGTCAGCAGATAAAAAAACACATTTATTAACAAAAAAAACTTTATTCTGTATTATTTGTTCAGCACATTTAATGAGAATCACATAAGTATTTTCTATACTTTTTTTTTTTGCATTTTAAAATAATAGATATAGAAAACCTACATATATCTTTTTGTCCTCAATTCATAAAAAACAGTGCGACCAAACCTAAAGTAAAGTTTGAATTCTGGTTCTCTTGTTTAGTTCCGAACATAAAACAAGACCTCTAAAAATAAAGAACACTATTCTCATAGCCATGGATACCCACACAATTTTTAAGTATCTAAGAAAAACTCGTGTGTTCATTTTCATGGGATTTTTGCATATCAAAGAAGCCATTAAGATAGACAGATACGTCACTGTCCCCTTAGTATAATTTACATGTTCCAACTATACAATCATTTACGTTGTACGTTGCTATAATACAAAACACTACGATTTCTTTTAAATCTCAGATCACGTACCCTTTCTTTTTCAGATAAATTACACTTCCCCATTCATAATCTCACCATTAACAAATGAAAAAACCTTAATTTTAACGAGTTGCATGTATTTAGCAACAAACCCTTTTGATCTAAAAGACGTTGCAGTAGTATTTGACAAAGAGAGCAAAGAAAGATAGCTCCTTTCAAATAATAAACAACAAGGCATTGAAGGAGAGAAACACACAGACTCAAAAATAATCATGGAAAGAGGAAGTGTTGGTTGATTGGCAGAGAGAAGTGTGAACGGTAAAGAGAAAGGTGTCTCTGTCATCTCATCTCAAATGGATCTCCTTATTGCCTTGCATCACTCTCACAACACAAGAACACAAAGTGAAAACGACCCTTTCCCACGTCAATTAAGACCATGCCATGGTATAATTTGCAATTGCTGAAATAAGATCCCACTACAGCTACCACCACATAGTGTAATTAAGTTAAGAGAGAGAAAACAAACAAAGAGAAAGAGAAAGCTGGACCTCCCTGCTTGGTACGTAGATAGAGACTCTGCTACAGTGTTGCAGGTTGTAGCAGAACCGCTGCCAGATAGTTTTAACTTTAGTCCATTAATTTATTCACTTCACATCACTCCATTAATTTTAGTATTATAACTAGTAATTCTACCCAGCAAGCATGGTATTACAGAGAGAGAGAGAGAGAGAGAGAGAGAGAGAGTCTATGTGCCAGGGTGATGTGACGTGATTACAAAACAAAGCACTGCTTCTTCTGTAACACACCCTTCAAAACCAGAAAAAAGCATGTTATCCCATCACATCATTTGAACGAGTTCTATTCTGAACCTCTCAAAGCCTTCTCTTTCGTGGTTCTTGCATTTGGTGCAGTTATGGCGTTTTGGTTTGGATTCCTTCTTCCGGTTCTTCTCCTTCGTTTGGATTTGGTGGAATCTCACGACGGTGAGGCCTTTTCTCTAACCGGACACGGTTTGTTTTCTTTTGTTCCTCTGGTTTACGAGCTCAATGTGCATGTTTGAATTGAAGGAGCAACTTTGTTGGAGATGAAGAAGTCGTTGAGGGATGTGGATAACGTTCTGTTTGACTGGACTGACACACCTTCTTCAGATTATTGTGTCTGGAGAGGGGTTACTTGTGAAAATGTCACTTTCAATGTGGTTGCACTGTAAGTACCACTCTTCTTGTTGTTGAGTTGTGTATCATGTGCTTCAATAAGGATCTTCTTTTCGTTTTTCTTTGTTTTTTTTTTCTTACAGGAATCTTTCAGGATTGAATCTTGAAGGCGAGATTTCACCTGCATTAGGGAGGCTTAGCAGATTGGTCTCCATGTACTTACTGCTTCATGTTTTAACTTTATTTAGGCTCTTAGTTTTATTTGCAATTCTCAAACTCGAGGCTTTGTAAACCAATGCCCTTTTGTATGCATGTGTTGTTTAACAGTGATCTCAAGGAAAACCGTTTATCTGGGCAGATACCTGATGAGCTTGGTGACTGTTCCTCTTTGAAAAACGTGTATGTTTCATACCCGAAGAACTGAATTCCATTGATAGTTTTGGCTGCCGAGAGAAAATGTTTAATGGGGAACTTTTTCCTTTTACTGTGTTGTCAGAGATTTCTCTTTTAATGAGATTCGGGGAGATATACCGTTTTCAATTTCGAAGATGAAACAACTGGAAAATCTGTGAGTTCTTGTGAGGGTTTCCCTTTCATTGGGGTTTTTATTTGCCTAGGCTATGCCATGGTTATGACAAGTATTTCCCCCCCTTTTTTTAATCTGCTCTCAGAATCTTGAAAAATAATCAGCTCATTGGGCCAATTCCTTCAACTCTCTCTCAGGTTCCTAACTTGAAGATTCTGTAAGTCATTTTTCCATTTTCTCTTTTTCGTCTAAAGGATCAATTTAGTATCTATAGAGTTTTTGAAAATCGGTTCTGTTTCAGAGACCTGGCACAGAATAATCTCAGTGGTGAGATACCAAGACTTATATACTGGAATGAAGTTTTGCAATATATGTGAGTATATTGTATATTTAGTGAAACCCATCATTTAAATTACTTATGCAATGAAATCTATGATGTGATCTTGCTGTTAATCCTTTTGTTTCATTTTCCTATGACAGTGGCTTGCGAGGTAACAATTTGTCGGGTTCACTTTCTCCAGACATATGCCAGTTAACTGGATTGTGGTATTTGTAAGTTACTACACTGGCTCTCCTTTTATTTAATGTCCTGAAAGTATACATTTACTTGGTGTGGTAGGGAAGTAGTTATTATCGTCCTTCCATTTTGCAGTGACGTGAGAAACAATAGCTTGACAGGCAGTATTCCTGAAAACATAGGCAATTGTACTGCTTTCGAGATCTTGTATGTATATCTAACTGTATCTGTATCACAGACTTTATCTCACCATGTTTTCACTATTCTTTTTAATATGTTCTATTGATGTCAGGGATTTATCTTACAACAAGCTATCTGGAGAGATACCATTCAATATTGGTTTCCTACAAGTAGCAACTCTGTATGTATTGTGTTATCTGTCAGATATTTTCAAAAAGAATGATGTGGTCTTCCACTTTAATAATTTAAGAAGCTCCTAAAAACTTGTTTGAATTTGGTAGGTCATTGCAAGGCAATAAACTCTCAGGTTATATTCCATCAGTTATCGGTCTGATGCAAGCCATTACTGTCTTGTAAGTATTCGATTGACAAACTTTATGAAGTTTCCTTGTTGACTTGATGTTTTTCCTCTTTACTAATCTCTCTTTCGACATTCCTACAGAGATTTGAGCTGTAACATGCTAAGTGGGCCAATCCCTCCTATATTGGGAAATTTGACCTACACAGAAAAACTGTGAGTGCATGTTAGTAGTTTAAAATTTACATCTTAAGTTTGATTTTGTGCCTAAGTGTGTGCATTAAAAGTATCAGAAAATATTTAGACTCATTGGATAAAATTTATGTAATGTTTGAAGGTATTTGTATGGAAACAAGCTGACTGGTCTCATCCCCCCAGAGCTCGGCAACATGACAAAGCTTCACTATTTGTAATATGCTTTAGTCATTAGTTGACTTCAGGTGCAACTTGGGTTAAATTTTTCCTATAATGATTCACCTTCCTGTGCAGGGAATTGAATGATAACCTTTTAAGTGGACCAATCCCGCCTGAGCTTGGAAAGCTTACTGATCTGTTTGACTTGTAAGTGGTGTTAATATGAATTATATATTTTGTTGGTTGTTGAGTAGCTTTATCAGTCACACATTGTTCTTGCAGAAATGTTGCCAATAACAACCTTGAGGGTCCAATTCCCGAGAATCTCGGCTCATGTAAAAACCTCAACAGCCTGTAAGTAGTAAGCCTTGTATATTACTATGTAAGAAGGACTTTTTTTTCGTTACATTAAGGTGATGGATTCTCTGATGATATATATCAGCAATGTGCATGGGAATAAGATGAGTGGAACAATTCCCTCAGTTTTTCAAAGCTTGGAGAGTATGACCTATCTGTAAGTTTTACCTTGACTTTAATATGCTAAATGTTTCATCTTATCTGCATAATTAGTTCTACTGTGATTAGTTCTGTTGGCCCTAAACATGGCAGTACGCATGAACTTCTATAAATGCTAATTAGAGTCCTACTGGAGTTGGCCAACACTTAGCAGTTCAAAGTTAAACGAATTACTTATTTTCTTAATTAATTCTGATTCCTTCAAGTCCTTGTGATGGCTATCCTTAGGAATCTTTCTTCAAACAATTTTCAAGGGTCTATTCCAATTGAACTTTCACGGATCGGAAATTTGGATACACTGTAAGTATGAATAGTTTAATATGTCTTCTTATATCTATATCCCTGATTTCTTTCTAATCGATGTTTTCCTCCAGGGATATATCAAATAATAATATAGTTGGTTCCATTCCTTCTTCCATTGGTGATTTGGAACATCTTCTGAAGTTGTGAGTGTTTTAGCAAGTTACTTTTGAAATCTTGAATGTTACTTTTCACTGACTGTGAGTAAGAATTTTGCTAGGAATCTGAGCAGAAATCATTTAACAGGCTTTATCCCGGCAGAATTTGGTAATCTAAGAAGTGTCATGGATATGTAAGTCAATCAACTTATGGATAAAAATACATCAAAAGTCTTTTGTTGGTTCTTGTTACTGACTATTATTCCTACTAAGTAATATCTCAGACAGTTTGCTTAACTGATTAAATAACTTTTTTATATTCATGTAGCCGTTCTCCCTTAGTAGATAAGATGGTTGGCTTTTGTACTGACTATTTTCACGATTCTGTACTCCAGTGACCTTTCAAATAATAAACTCTCTGGCTTGATCCCTGAAGAACTTAGTCAGCTTCAGAACATGATATCTTTGTAAGCTCCCTTTTTCCTTATTCAATGTTTGTTTTATAAGTTCTTGTTAATATAAGTTGATGATATTTTATGGACTTGCAAATCTCTTTTGCCAGTAAACCAACTTCCTTAAATTCTACTGATTTATTGGATGGTAGAAATACATAAATTTGTTGCAATATATGCTGTCTTTTAGGACGAATTTCTCAAAAACTATGCTTAGAATCTATGTTCATTAGATTTGATAGAGTATTGAGATCAGCTTCTTTAATTGCTTGAATAGACCCAGAACTAATTTTCTCGTTCTTGGGTTTATTTTGTTAATTTGAGTTGACAAATCATGATAGAGTGATAATTTTGCTGCGGTTCTTACATGTTTTAATCACATCTCTTGTTTTGAAATTCTACAGGAGACTAGAAATGAACAAATTATCCGGGGATTTGTCTTCACTTGTAAATTGCCTTAGTCTTTCTTTGATGTAAGTTCTGTCTCTTCTGATTTTACTTTTGGAACAATTTGGCATTATAATTCTCTGGAAAGATCATATAACTTTTACCCAACAGATTGGTTATTGACTAAAAATTTTGTAGTAATGTATCTTACAACAATTTAGTTGGTGTTATTCCCACAAGCAACAATTTTTCCAGGTTTTCTCCTGATAGGTTAGTCCATTTCCTGGTGAACCTTTTATCTCTATTGCTTCTATTTTTCAACTCAATGTAGCTTTCCATCAGTATGTTCTTTTGGATTCATTGATTGATTGACGTCGCATTTTATTTGCAGTTTCATTGGAAACCCTGGTCTCTGTGGCTATTGGCTGGATTCATCTTGTCAAGGGTCTCACCCTACCGAACGAGGTCAGCTGAACTTTCTAGCATAATACCATGTTGTTCCTTCATATTTTTGTTTCATGGATTTTACAGTAATTAAAAAATCTCTAGTCCTCAAGATCTTCCCACGTTAATTTTGGTTGTTATTCTTGTTAGAATATGTTGGGTAATGTAAGGGATTGTTAACGTTGGAACTCTAAGATGGGGAATATGTCCCCTTCCATCTATGTTCTGTTGTATGGTTCTATTGTATAGTTCTATAAGCACCTAAAAGTCTCTAGTTCCTCCCCTAAAAGATCTTCCCATCAATGTTTTGTTTTTATAGTTTTGTGCTTGAGGTTTTCTAGGTTGCTACTTCTGTCTGATACAGTTTTTTTATTAGATTCCTGCCATGTGGGCATTTTTTTGTTGTGACTGATGTGATCTGGACCCTTGATTACATAAAAAAGATAGTCTGTAAGCCAAAGTTTATTTTATTCAAGTAATTTTTGTTGTTATATATCTCTTTCATATTTGTCTTTTGTAATTTTTCCATATTTCTCTTTTGTAATTTTTCCTTCGTTAAATGAAATAAACGGACACAAATAATATGGGAGTAATGGCATTTTGTTAAAATAGAAGCATTTGAAGAATAAAACTGGGTTTCACATGTTTGTTTTTATTTTCCAAAATGACACTGTTAATCATTCAAGATGATTGACGAGGAAGTTACACAAGGCGCTTTGTTCTTCCTATTACATCATTCAATTTAGAACTAAATAGTTTGTATGTGCATAATGAGCTAATATGTTTTTTGATGATGCAGTTAACCTGTCTAAGGCAGCTATCCTAGGAATTGCTCTAGGTGCCCTTGTGATTCTTTTCATGGTGCTCTTTGCAGCTTGCCGACAACACAATCCAGCTCCTTTCCCTGAAGGATCTTTTGACAAACCAGGTACTTCATCTTAACTGTGCTTATAGAAAATGAAGATGATGCTCTACTGATTTTTCCTTCTTGACAGTTAATTACTCACCTCCGAAGCTAGTGATACTTCACATGAATATGGCACTTCATGTATATGATGATATAATGAGAATGACTGAAAACCTAAGTGAGAAGTATATAATTGGGTATGGTGCATCAAGTACAGTTTACAAATGTGTTCTTAAGAATTGCAAGCCAGTGGCTATCAAGAAGCTGTATTCCCACTACCCCCAATGCTTGAAAGAGTTTGAGACTGAGCTTGAGACAGTTGGCAGCATTAAGCACAGGAATCTGGTCAGTCTCCAAGGCTACTCTCTGTCTCCATTTGGAAACCTCCTCTTTTATGATTACATGGAAAATGGAAGTCTGTGGGATCTTTTACATGGTAAGTTGAAGCTTTTGCTTGAAAGATGTTGATAGTGTTGCATGCTTTGCTACAAACTTTCAAGCCAAGCAACGCTTTTATTCATGCACATGTTTTTCAGGACCTACCAAGAAGAAAAAACTTGATTGGGATGTTCGTCTAAAAATAGCACTTGGATCAGCACAAGGGCTCGCTTATCTACACCATGATTGCTGTCCACGTATCATTCACAGGGATGTAAAATCATCTAATATATTACTAGACAAAGACTTGGAGCCCCATCTCACCGATTTTGGCATTGCAAAGAGTCTATGCCCTTCTAAGTCCCACACTTCCACTTACATAATGGGCACCATTGGCTACATAGACCCCGAGTATGCTAGAACTTCTCGTCTCACTGAGAAGTCTGATGTGTATAGCTACGGTATTGTATTACTTGAGCTTCTAACTGGGAGGAAAGCTGTGGAAAACGAAGCAAACCTTCATCATCTGGTGACTCTTCCATTCATTTTAAACAATTCTTGACTGTTATCTCTTTTGCCCCATCATGAGCTTTGAGATAGTTAAATACAAAAAAGAAGTTATATTTCTAATATTTGACGTAAAGCCATAGCATTGTATGGTCCTACATAGCTGAACAAGATTTTACCTTAAAAGACATGATATATATAGCATGAATAAGCTGAGTAGTGTTACCCTTTGGTGTTGTTACCTTAGTCCATAATTTATGGCATATACCTAACTCATTTGCTAACATAATTTTCATATTCTAACATCTAAGTCCCTTTATTCGTGTAGATTTTATCCAAGACAGCTAATGATGCTGTAATGGAAACCGTTGACCCAGATATCAGTACCACATGCAAGGACATGGGAGCAGTAAAAAAGGTTTTTCAGCTTGCCCTTTTGTGCACCAAGAAGCAACCAGTGGATAGACCCACAATGCACGAGGTGACCCGCGTTCTGGGGAGTCTAGTGCCACCAAAAGAATCAGTCCCAATGCAAGTACTTTTACCTCATTCACAGCCATCTGCAAAAATGCAATCCTACAAGGATGAATACGCCAATCTTAAAGCCCCACACCTGGTCAACTGTCCCTCCATCAGCACCTCTGATGCGCAACTCTTCCTCAAATTTGGAGAAGTAATATCTCAAAACAGCGAGTGAGCACTTGAAGAATCAATGTATATTTAAGCCACAGAGGAAATATGTCAAATACTTTGTATGCAATATGGTCCATCTGGATAAACTAGGAACAAAATCACTCCAGTAATTTTTTGGTGTAATGCCTAACATTTATCTACACTGCACTAATTGTACTACCTTTTTCCATTACACTAATTGTACTACCTTTATTCAATGATAATACTATTATGCTAATGAAAAAAGACAATAGATTACATTGCAATTTGCACAAATAAGTTGTCCCCGTCGTGTAATCTTAAAGGATTGATGATTACAAGATTAAAGGCTCTTATTGATTCTTTCTTAGGAAAGCGATGATGCAACAATATATTTTATTCAGGCTTAAGGATTTGGAGACATCTTTCTATCACTATTTTTCAAAAGGAAATATCAGGAAAGAAAACAAAATCATTTATTCTTTCAAGTTAAAATTAGTTTTGTATATAAATTAAATTGAAAATGTTATATTTTATTAATTTTTTAAAATATCACAAATTAAATTAAAAACGTTATTTTTATTAATTATACTTTACAGTTTTTCTTTTATTTCATTTTTTTTCTAGATACTCTTATGAATGTTTCCTCGAGAAGCCTAAGTTAAATCTTTATACTGTTTTGATTTCTTAATTATAAGTTATAACATTTTATTCCTAATCCTTGCCAAAGAGAACGGGTTACCCTAAATTACATTATTTTATCGTTTGATTAATGGACAATTCTGTCAAATACTGAAGGATATTTCCATGCAAGTTATTCGTCTAACTTTTCTTAAAGGATAGAATGTATTGTTTTTTTTGTAATTGAACTCAATTATGTTTATGTAAACAAAATAAACTCATGTAAAAAGCACTTCAATCATAGATTACATTAGCAAGAATCATAGTAAAGCTTCTAAAGATAGAGATTAGTTTTGCGAATTATTTCGGGTAAAAAATTATGAATTGATGATGTACTTTTATAGTAAATAAAAAAACTATATTGAAAATGATGCATGAATTTTTGTTTCAATGATTTTATCTCTCTTACCAAACCAATAACAAGTGGAGTAAAAGGTCAAAATTAATAAAGGATTGAAGCGTAAAGCAAAGGAGAAACAAAACTGAAGGAAGAGATGAAAATTGTCCTTTGCTTCCTTTATACGTTGATGCCAATGGCATTTTGTTTCGGTCTGTTTTACTCTTGAAATTGTATTGTAATTAAATCTTATAAAAGCTGTAACTCTTTTTCTTTATTAAATTTAGTTTATATACATCGCTATCGTATGTCAAAGGTATCTTTGACTTTTTTTACAGTCGATTTAAATACTTATACTAAGCTTTGAGGGGTAAGCTATACAAATATGCAAAAAGTCGTAAAAGTATATTGTAAATAATAAGAAGCACATTCTTCGTAAAATTTGAAGGTAATTATTATAAAAATAAATAAACTATTATGTGCTATGGTTTACGATTGTATTTTTTCGCATTTTATATTTTTAGTAATTTTAAAAAATCACGACTGTTGAAATGATATTACAAAGGTTAAATTATAAGAGAAATTCTGAAAGTTAAGATTTTGAATTCAAATTGTGTAAGAAGTTGAATGAAAAAACATGATCGTGGGGAAATAAATATCATCAATGTTTAAAAAATGGAAGTTACTTTGTGAGATCATGAGAATCGATCTAATTTAAAACTGTAACGTAATTTGGTGCAACCATGGCAAAAGAAAGAAGCGGATGATACGGTAAAGCGAAACCGCGAGTGAAAAGAGGAAGAAAACTACAAGGCCAAACTGGGTACGGTGGTGACGTGTCGAATACGATATAAATAGCGTACAGTTTCGCCATTTTTGACTCATAGTCCTCACCCGATAGGGCGGGAACCACACTTTTCAGCAGAACAGAAGAGAACTACCTCAACCTCATGCCTGTAAGTACTACCTCTCACTCTCCAACTTCTCTCTCTCTCTCTAGGGTTTCATTTTCCACTTTTTTTTCCCCTTTGCAGGAACCGATCATGAATCTGCGCCATGGCACTAAGGTTTGGGTTCACGACAGGGATTTCGCGTGGATACCAGCTGAAGTAGTCGAATCTTCAGGAAAGAATGTTACCGTTGCCACTGCTTCTGGCCATAATGTGAGGGTTTTGTTTCTGTCTAAGTTATTCTGCTTGCAATTGTGAATGCTGGTGCATAATTTGGATGATGAATTTGTGAGGTGTGTTGTTGTTGCTGCAGGTTGTCGCTCTTTCCGAGAACGTGTTTCCCAGGGACGCGGACGAAGATGAGCATGGAGGAGTGGAAGATATGACGAGGTTGGCGTACTTGAATGAGCCAGGGGTGTTGTACAATCTCCGCAGAAGATATGCGCTGAATGATATCTATGTGAGTTTTAGTGAAGTGATTTATCGGTAACTGGATGGAGAGTTAGGGGTTATTTTTTTTTTCGTGTTCTTAATCTTTATTTGTTTAATGGCGAGATGAGCATGAGTTTATAGTTGCTACTACTGCGCTGTGTGAAGTGGGTTTTGGTGAGCCGAGTTGGCATTAGGGGATTACCATATTAGTGAAATGATATTCAATTTTCTGTATAATGCTATTAATGTAGGGTTTTTCGTTAGATTTTAATTGAAATGCCTTGAGTGTTAAGTTTTTTACATTGTCACCTAATCACGTATTGCTGCGTATGGTAATTAATTTGTACACTCGCACACGATCATTCAATTGCAAATTGTCACTTATGATAAGTTTGCTATCTTTCACAATAGCTAACATTTTTAGCATTGATAGGTCATACCTTTAAAATAAATCTTTTAAAACACAACCCCCCAATGATGATTTTTGATTGAGAAATAGTATAACATTTCTTACATTGACCATTCATGACAATCAAACTCCCATTATTACTGTCAAAATTGCATATGGGTATGCGACTATTGTCCCTAGCCACTTCCCAATCTGCTGGTATTTGAACGTAAATAAGTATGATAAGCTGACATGTGCTTTGTTGCCACCATCTTTTAATGTATGAAGGTAAATAATCGGTGTTTTCATTTAAGGACTTTTACAGTAGTATATTCGAGGTGCAGTGCTTGTTAAGGTAGCCAATACCGATGAAACAATTAGCATTTACTTAATATGTCAATGTGATTTATATATATTTATAAATTTATTGATCAATATGCATGCAGACACACCTACACACATATATTTATATATTTTGCAAGGATTATTATGCCTATCCTTTACATTGCATTGTGTACTATTTTATGCTTTTTCCAGTGACTTGTTTTTCTCTCTTAGACTTATACAGGGAGCATTTTAATAGCTGTTAATCCATTCACAAAGCTTCCTCATCTGTATGATATTCATATGATGGAGCAGTATAAGGGAACTCCATTTGGTGAGCTTAGTCCACATGTATATGCTGTTGCTGATGCTTCTTATAGGTTAGTACGTATTTGGTCTTGCCCATTACTTTGTTTCTTTTTTGTCATATTTACTCCTTGCCTTTTCATGTTGTGACTAGTGAGTTTTTTTTTTTCGGCATGATATAGAGCTATGATGAATGGAGGTCAAAGCCAATCTATCTTGGTTAGTGGTGAAAGTGGTGCAGGGAAAACAGAGACTACAAAATTGATTATGCAATATCTTACCTTTGTTGGTGGGCGTGCTGCTGGTGATGACAGAACTGTTGAACAACAAGTTCTTGAAGTAGGCTAATTTTAAACTCCATTGATCATGAATTTGAGAATTATTTTACTTATAACTTCCATTCCATTTAGTCATCAATAAGGAATGCTGATTGAACATTTTTGCTTGATTCAGTCGAATCCACTCTTAGAGGCATTTGGCAATGCAAGGACTGTCAGGAATGACAATTCAAGGTGAACTTGGTTCTTTATAGTTTGTATATAGACCTTCTGCCAATCTCTAATATTTCACTTTCCACCTTGATTTAAGAAATAAGTATATAATTTTTCTTTGGTCTGTCTTATGATATTTTCTTATCTTTTAATTAACTAAAGCATGCTATTTGAAGACACAATCTTGTCTATTTAATCTACCGTCCATCCATCCAAAACCATAGTTGACTTCATAGAATCATAGTTTTGTACCTAAAAAGTGGCATTTCATGGAATAGCAATTATTTAAAGACCCGACTTTACTAGAACAGTGAATGGGGAATGATCTTGAGGTATAGATAAGCTATGCTATTTGACCGAATCAATACATGATCGACCAAGCTTTCAGTTATTTTACTGTGCTAAGCGCAACTTTACAAGGTAACATTATGAATGGTTCATGTGAGTGTCTATCATAAAAAAATATAGTTACATAGATGTGATTTTGACAATATCATACCACATGTTTGTATATTTTGTATTTAGATTATTATCTAGCACTAAAATGTTCTGCTTAATCATTGAAAGAAAGTTTTCTCAGGATAAAAGTATATGTTATAAATGAGTTAAAAAAGCTAAATCCAAGTTTTATTATTCTTAAGCAAGTCCAACTCTTAATAAGTCTTATTTAAATAAATAAGCCAAGCTTGAGCCACCCAATTTTTTCTTAAGTTGAGTTTAGTTCTTGGCTCTGCTCAGTTTCACTTGTTTACACCCACAGACTGCACCGTTGTTGCTTAAAATCTCAAAATATACAAGTGAGAAGAGAATTCCGTGACATCATAGAATTTTATTCCCTTGTGTATTTCCTGGGATATAGATTCAGAAGGACTAAAATTAGGAATCGTGGTATTCATATTTGAGATTAAAGTCTGAGGTTTAAGTGTGTAAAGTGGAAGAATACTACTTAAGTTTGTCAGTTTTGTGAGATAATATTTTATTTTTAATTATGTGCATATGATGAATAATCAAGCTCTCTGTTATGGATGTTTTAACAGGGTTTTACATTTTAATGAAACAGTAGTTTAGCAGTTCAAATATTCTTTTATTGAAATTTTTCTTGGTCATTGCCTCATTATTTCTATTTTCCTGAATGCAGCCGTTTTGGGAAGTTTGTTGAAATTCAATTTGATTCAAATGGTAGAATATCTGGTGCTGCAATTAGAACTTACTTGCTAGAAAGATCACGTGTAGTACAGATAACAGATCCAGAACGAAATTATCACTGCTTTTATCAGTTGTGTGCATCTGAAAGGGTATGCAGTCCATGGTGAAGTATTTATGCAATTATATTTAGGTGTAATATCCAGCATAGAACAATGTTTTCCGTTGTGCATGTTTGGGCTACTGTTTTCAGTATATCATGTTATTGTTATACTTTTTTATTGGAATGCCTTATTTTTAGGATGTAGAGAAGTATAAGTTGGGACATCCAAGTCACTTCCACTATTTGAATCAAAGTAAAGTCTATGAATTAGATGGCATAAATAGTGCTGAAGAGTACATGAAGACTAGGAGAGCAATGGATATTGTTGGCATAAGTCATGAGGATCAGGTTTGATGATGCTACCACTAGTGTTTGCTTTCTTCGTTTCTATCTTGATCAGTTTTGTTGATATGCTACCCTTTACTTACAGTTATCCTTTGTTTTTATTGTCAGGAAGCCATATTTTGCACCTTGGCTGCAATTTTACATTTGGGAAACATTGAATTTTCTCCTGGTAAAGAGCATGACTCATCAGTACTAAAAGATGATAAATCAAGATTTCATTTGCAGATGGCTTCCGATCTTTTCAGGTAGGTGATTTTTGTTAGGAACATTATTTTACTCGGCTTAGTTAACTGCATTTTTTTTAATTTGCATTTGACTTTCAAGTTAATTTATTTTTTTACATATTCATGATATTTCTACAGGTAGGATTTTGATAATATGACTATGTAGGGTGCATTAACAGACAGGGAAATTAAGGGGTAATATAGTTTTTTACAACTGCTCATTAGTGCAACAGTGCTATGAAATGCCAAGGTGTTAGTGAATACAGTTTTCAACTACTGTTGAGTATTGAGTTTGCTAAGATAGGTAGTATTAAGTTTTCAGAGTTTGTACTTCAAAGAAGGAGACAAAGCTTTAGATTAATTTGGTTTCTTTAGTCTGTGAGAGATTGGATTTCTGTCTGAAGCTGTTACTAATGGAGTTATCTTTTATCTTTGTGAAAAATGATAAAAAAAATAAAAAAATGAGATGGATGATTGGTCACTTAATTATTTTTCTTTAACATGTAATTAGACATGATTTAATGTAAGTTTTCACTTTTTGTCCTTTTCGTTAAACTTAATTGAATGTCTACAAATTTTCCATATCTAGGTGCGATTTGAACCTACTGCTTGCAACATTATGTACACGTTCAATACAAACCCGAGAAGGAAATATTGTCAAAGCTCTTGATTGTAATGCTGCTGTTGCTGGCCGGGATGCTTTGGCAAAAACTGTCTATTCTCGTTTATTTGATTGGTATGCTTGTGTTCAATGCAGACTTGTCAAACATATTTTTATCATGAGCATATTAGGGTGAATACTAACTATTTGTTACTCTACCAGGCTTGTTGATAAGATCAATAGTTCTGTGGGCCAAGATATCAATTCCCAGATGCAAATTGGAGTTTTGGATATTTATGGTTTTGAGTGTTTTAAGGATAATAGGTAATTTGTTGTGAATTAAATATCTCTTGGAGTATATTTTATTTTTTTAGGTTATATCCACCGTGGAAAGTTGAAGTGAGTGGGTTAACTGTGCATTTGAGTTGTTGAAATATATCTTGGTAGAAAAAATGAATTGTGAATATCTTGTTTAGTGATTTGTGAATACTTTGCCACTTGTATATAGCACTCTTGTAAATTTTAGCATTTCCAATGATAGAAAAAATGAATTGTGCTCTTACATCTGTGTTGTACCGTCTATTGGTTTCTTTTTCCTATTGAGTTTTTACTATTAAATTGTATTTTCTGCTGCATTATTTTAATTTGTAACTATTGTGGTTTCATTCTTTTGGTTGATCCTATTATATTCATTTCATCAGTTTTGAGCAATTCTGCATCAACTTTGCAAATGAAAAGCTTCAGCAACATTTTAATCAGGTATGCAAATTTGTTTTATCCAAGTTAGTGGTTTTGTTTGGTATAATTAGTTTAAAGCTGAAAAGCTAGAGTCAAAAGTTGAGGGAGTTCAAAACTGAAAGTTGCCAAGTTCCATGATTGGATTGAATGTTTTTGGTATGATCAATCAACCAGTTGATATAATATAATATGGATGACATATTATGAGAGTCTATACATAATTAAAAATTAAATAACTGAATGCATAAATTATTATTATTATCATCATTATTTTTAGTAAGGTATATTTCATAGAAATACTGAGTACACTCATATTGATTGGGCATGAGGATATTGATTAAGGGCACAATAAAAAGTATCATTTTTAGACACTAAAAGGGATAGTATTGGAAAAAATGAGCCAGTTTGTTTAAACTTAAAATAAGTGTTTCTAAAATAATTTTTTTTTTGAAATAATCACTTTTTAAGAAATAGATAGGATTTGCTTATTTAAAAAAAGCAGAAAACTAATTATTTTATGTTCTGCTTATTTTGTTAAAAAAACACGTTTAAAAATAAGAACAAACGAAGTCACCCAATATCTTGCAACATGAGTCGTATGCTACATCTATGGGGTCTTGTTTGATCCTCTGGATGAGATAAAATATGATAGGATGTAATAGTTAATTGCGAGCATGATAGAATAAGAGTGTGACAAACTCATACTATTTCAATGTTGATGCGTACCAAATAATTGTTAGATTATATATATATATATATATATATATATATATATGTATATATATATATATATATGTATATATATATATATATGTATATATATATATATATATGTATATATATATATATATGTATATATATATATATATATATATGTATGTATGTATGTATGTAATGTCTGTATGTATGTAATGTCTGTATGTATGTATATATATGTTTAAGGTGGATCAAAGTATATTGTGATATGAAAAAACATACATGTGTGTATGACAATATTACTCTTTCATCTTAATTGCACAGTATTTAAAAAAAATTAATTTGATATATTTTTATTCTTTTTTTTAAGTTATAGGAATCATACAAAGATATCTTTAATATTTTTTTACTTAATTTTGTTTTTCTAAATAGGAAAATTTATGTAAGAAAATAACTAAGATAAATGACGAAGTGGACATTTGAGATTTTAATAAAATGTTAAGAGAAAGAAACATATCTGTATCTATATATAATAAATGTTAACAAAATGTTGTAATAGTATTTATTTAATTTAGTTTAAAAATTTTCAATCAGTAATATATATTAGTTTGCAAATTTTCTTTGACTAAGTGAGAGGGAACACTGAGTGAGGAGGAGAGAACGCTGAGTGGCAGAGAGCTGGGCTGGGCTGGACAGGACTGTATGGTTGAGTAAATAGATGGACTGATAGGCAGCTCGAAGGTTGGGCCTGAGTGGGCTGTGCTATCAATTTTGATGCATTGTAAGATTCAACAATTTTATGGCACAGCTCTACATTTTGGGCTGGGTTGGCCCACCGATTGTGGCCCCACTTTGACAGTCTATGTATTACTGCATACATTATATTATTAATCATTAATATGGTATGCATATATATATATATATATATATATATATATATATATATATATGAATTGTTGTTATATGTAAATCTTTTATACACTCTATTCTATGTTGTTGTTTTTTGTCCAATTCTTTCTATTGGATAAAATTTGTTACCAAGAGGGTATAATATATTGTGGGATAATGTAATAATATTTTGTTGGTGTGCCAAACAATTCATAAAACCTAAACAGAATCATGTGTCCTATCATATCCTATACGCAAATGGCCAAAAGAGTCTTCTACTATGAAATTTGAGATTTTAAGTGTATAAATTTATCGAAAAAGCTTAAATGAAAGACTTTTAGTAGCTTGTTTTTTTTGCTAAACATACTAGTTGGCTAATTAGAAGGTACTCAATTATTTATCCAAACGCAATGCCTTGGTGTCTTAGTGCAAATGTTAGTTTCTTTTATTTTTTAAAATTTTATTGTAACTTGTTTGCGGCTTGTAATTGCTTCCAGCATGTTTTCAAGATGGAGCAGGAGGAATACACCAAAGAAGAAATTAACTGGAGCTACATTGAATTTATAGACAACCAAGATGTTTTAGATTTGATTGAAAAGGTTTTTGCTAAGTCATTTCTTTTGATGGAGGTTTTCTGATTCTATGTTCTCATGCACCATTGATTTCATATAACATTGATTGTTTCATGTGTAATATGATGCAAGGATAATGTTTTTCTATAACATCGATGGATGAAGTATTGTGAATAAGCTATGTATTTTGTCACTTTATTTCAGTAGGCTGCAATACTGAATTTGAATAGAATTTGCATTACAAAGTATTAGAAATTGATTCACCAAGCATGAAAGGAGAGAAAATTCCAATTTTATTGATGAGAGAAAAACTGAATTAAAATGGCTAGTCTCTATTTACAGAGAATCAGAAGTACCTATGCTACTAAAGTGGTAAGCCTGAATAACTTGTCAGTTACAACATATGGCAATCAGCCCTAGGACACAGGTGGTAAGTAGATTTAATTCTCTGAAACAGAAAACAACTACTTAACTAGACCACATTATATCAATTCCTTTGTCTTATTCTATGCTTTTGGTCTAATGTTTGGATCTAACATATATATGATTTTGACATAATGTTGGGAATAAGTATTGGATTGGGTTCTTTTAGGACTAGTTGGTAAGATCTGCATACTAGGGTTCACATGATTTTAATTATATCAAATGAAAACTGTGTAGCAACATTTGGAAATTAATTTCTGTTGCATTCATCATAGTATGTACGAGTAATTTTTTTTCTCTCTGGATTTCAGTTTCTCATGTACTTGATGCATTCTTTTGCAGAAACCCATTGGGGTCATTGCTCTGTTAGATGAAGCTTGGTACAATTTGATTTTTTTTAACCCAAATTGGTCTATAATTATGTGTTACCCGCTTGCAAATTATCTTTAATCCTGCATTTGTCTACTTTCAGTATGTTTCCAAAATCAACGCATGAAACATTCTCTACCAAGCTGTTTAAACACTTCCTGTCACACCCTCGGTTAGAAAAGGAGAAGTTTTCAGAAACAGATTTTATCCTTTCTCATTATGCTGGAAAGGTAATTTAATGTTTCAGTACTTTCTCTTGTTTTGAAAATGAATTATCTTGGCAGTATATCATCTAATACTTTTATGCAGGTCACTTACCATACAGAGACATTCTTAGACAAAAATCGTGATTATGTAGTTGTAGAACATTGTAATCTATTATCCTCTTCAAAGTTGCCATTTGTGTCGGCTCTTTTTCCTTTGCTAACAGAGGAATCTTCAAGGTCATCATACAAGTTTTCTTCTGTGGCTTCCAGATTTAAGGTTTGAATGTCTATTTGATTTTTGTGAGTTACTGAATTTAAGGGGAGTCATTATTGTGAACGAATACTATGTGTGATTAAGTATTTGAACATTAATTTTGTGATGTTGATCCTTTTCTGTTTCTTGTCCCGTGTGTGACATTGGTGGATGGGGACTTCAGCAACAACTGCAAGCACTCATGGAAACACTTAACACAACAGAACCTCATTACATTCGTTGTGTCAAGCCAAGTTCTTTGAATCGACCACAAAAGTTTGAGAATACTAGTGTCATACACCAATTACGTTGTGGGGTCAGTTGTTAAATATTTGAACTTCTTTACTATTTGTTGTTCACCTAAAGTCGTAAAGAAACATATTGCCAGTAAGCCAATTATTGAATTTGTTTCCTTGATTGCTGTTTGCTAATGACTTGGTCAAAGGAATTGTTTAGTTTTACCAAATGTTACTGTAGGGTACAAGATCAAGTTACTTTTGTGGTTTTTCCTTTTGAAGGTGGTGAATATCTTGTGTGTTAGTGCATTGAATTTTCCAAAGATCTTCTCTAAGTCGGCCTGATTAAACTTGATGTAGTTTTTTTTTCCTACTCAAATTTGAAAGGTTTTTAATCACACTTATTTGATAATAGGCAAAATATTACAGTTATCACTGTTAATAAACAAAATATTCTCACTTTGTCATAGTTTGTTAAGTCTGTTATCAGTGTTAGTATAGCTGTACCAATGAAGGCAGCCAGTATAAATGCTCCCAATGCATTAGGATTTCAGTGGGTCGATTGAAATGAAGAACTCCATTATTAGTTTATTTCTCTCTTGAAAATTCTTTATGATGGGATCTGAACTTTCTTGAAATGAACCCTGACCTATTTTGCAATCTGTTTAATATTCTCTCATGGAAACTCAAATCTCATCCCTTCCATCCCTCAATCTGCTGAAGTGTCTGATTTACAATTGCATCTACATGTTTTCATGCATACAAAAATTGCAGCGGGTTTGATTCAGTTTTTCATACTGACAAGGCTGCCATTATTATCTTGTTTTGTCTTGTCTAAATTTACTTCCTAGTATGGTCACATTTGTTAACATTTCTTCTATGACTTTTTTATTTATTTAGGGTGTCCTTGAGGCTGTTAGAATAAGTCTGGCAGGTTACCCCACTCGTAGGATTTACTCAGAGTTTGTAGACCGCTATGGATTAATAGCTCCCGAATTTATGGATGGAAGGTGATTTTTTTTAATTTTATGGACTGACTCAGTTTAACTGTATAATTGGATGAGTCTTTACTAATTTTATTTTTTTGGAAGTGATGGGAACCTTTGAATTACTCCCATAAAGTTGGATTACTTCTGTTAATTTTTCCTAGATTTGCTGGTTTGTTTGGTTAGCAATTAGTTCAAACGTTGATCTATTTATTAACTCGGCCATATCGTGGGCTTGTTCTATTACGTGCTTGAAATAGAAAACTTGGTCTGGTTATAAAAATGTTGTTGGTGATATATCCAGTTTTATTGGTGGTTTTAATTTACTGAACCAAATGAGAAACGAAAAGCAAGTTGATTTTACATCTTATTTAAATTTTTTATTCTTCCTTTTCATCATGTTTACATCTATTATCTCGCACTATTGGACTGTTTGTATTAGTATATATGCAATTTTAGTTATGTGAATGCAATTGCAGCAATTCAAGTTTCTTATTTGGTGATTTTTTCACTTCTGATCAATGTTTGGTTACAATTTTTGTGCTGACAGTTACGATGATAAAGCTGTAACTCTGAAAATATTGCAAAAGCTAAAGCTTGAGAATTTTCAGGTGTGCTTCTTTGGTACTGTGCATACTGTTGTTTTTCAGCTCTGGGTCTGAAAGCATAAATAAATTTATGTTGGTCATTCTTTAATTATTTTTTAATCTTTGTTGTTCAGTTAGGTAGGACCAAAGTGTTTCTGAGGGCAGGTCAAATTTGCATTTTAGACTCTAGACGTGCAGAAGTTTTGGACAATGCTGCAAAATGTATTCAGCGTCAACTGCGGATGTTTATTGCTCGCAGGGATTTCATGTCAATTCGTGCTGCTACACTTTCTCTTCAAGCATGCTGCAGGGGTCAGCTTTGTTTATGTTTAACTATAACGTTTCTCAGATGTTATTTTTTATGAAACATAATGCATTCCTTTCCAGCTTAAAGTAATGCTTGATTCGTATTGCATTAGCCATTGGTTAGTTTCAGAGTTCGTGAACTGAATGATAGTATTTATTGCAAGCATATGTCATGTATGTTTAGAATCTGTAAAATGTTTGTAGGATTTAGCTCCTCTAAAGTGAGGAAGGTGCAGAAGCAACAGCTATTAGCATGTCTTTTATGAATATTATATAGAAACTCAACGGTGGTAGTTTTCATATCCTTATAGTTTTTTTACATGTCCAGTGTTGGTTCATGATTTCAACAGTTGATTTTCTAATCAATGGTTGTAGCTACACTTTTTCTTCAAAGTACACCTCACTTTAGAGGAATCCTATAAGTAAATGCATGAGTTGCCATTTTCATGATTAGTTGTCAGCTTTTGTTCTTACAAGGTTGCATTAGCCGAAAGATATATGCTTCTAAGCGGGAGACAACAGCAGCTATTTCCATTCAAAAATACACCCGTATGTGTCTGATGAGACATGCTTATGTGAAATTGTGTTATTCTGCTATTATTGTACAATCCAATGTTCGTGGTTTCACAACTCGACAAAGGTTCTTGCATAGAAAGGAGCACAAAGCTGCTGCTTACATTCAGGTATTTTACCAAAGGGACAGAGTAGTAACATGACCTTTATAATGTCAAAGCAATTGCACATTCTTCATTTTAGCATTGAATTACGCTTGTGTGTAATTATGCATGTTTAGATATGATAATGCATTATATTCTTTCTATTGTTCCCTTTCAATTGGTTATGTTGTATTTTTTGTTTATTGTTGGATAATGTATCTAACATTTATAATGTGTAACCTTCATACATAGGCCTGTTGGAGGATGTGCAAGGTTCGATCTGCATTCGTAAAACATCAAAATTCAATTGTGGCAATGCAATGCCTTTGGCGATGCAGACAAGCAAAAAGAGAGCTCCGTAGACTTAAGCAAGTAAGGGTTTTCTTTCTTTTATCCAATGGAGGGGAAAATGCATCAGAAATTGTTCTCACTAAATTTTTTTAATTATCTTTTTTAGGAAGCTAATGAAGCTGGAGCCTTGCGTTTAGCTAAGAATAAACTTGAGAAACAATTGGAAGAGCTTACATGGCGTTTGCATCTAGAGAAAAAAATTAGGGTATTACATCCAAAAAAGAACAGATGTTTTGGTGTGGATGTGTTCAAATTTGGTTCATACATACGGATAGGATAAGTATTTTTTCACAGGATATTTTGTTGCTGCATCACATTCTATTTAATTTTCCTTTTGCTAATGTCATGAATATGTTTTTTATTTTGTGAGTCAAATGATTTTAGATTTTGTAGTGTACTATTGTTTCTGCAATATACATTGGTATTGTCTCATATTTCTAATAATTATTCTCATGGTATTGTGGTTTGTATATTTGTTGTGCTCATGACACATGAAGATTCATTCATAAGATTATCTTCATATATTTGTACATGGTATCATAGCCTAGTTTGAAATCATTGCTCTCCAGGGGGGATGTATAGTTGGAGTGCTGTTATTGGTATTCTAAATTAGGAGATTTCTCTCGTTTGTGATAGCAAAGCTGCCTTTCGAGGGAACCAATCATCCTAAGATGAATTGACAGTTCATTTGTGAAAAGATTATATCTTGAGACATTACTTCTGATTTTGGTAACTCTAATGATTAGTTGACAGATGTCCTCACCACATCATTGCATTGTCGTATAATTGATTATATTTGTAACTTGGTGCATCACATCATATGTACCAAATTAAAGGGGAGTGTTGGCTGTATTTTCAATATACGGCTCTAGGTCCATCTCCATATAATGTATTATACAGTCTATATAATATTTTCCTTTGCTGTGCACATGAAATACAAGGATGCATTCATATGAATGTCTATTTTATATTTTTACAAAGGGAACTGAAGGGAGTGGTGGTAAATACAATTTATTTGATTCTTCCATTTATATGTTTGCATCCCTCTAAGGAATTTCGTATACTAGTCACCCTCCCTCATTTGTTTGAAACGGAGGCTTCAAACAATTGCCTTCACTCCACCTTATTTGGCTATATATTTTTCTTTACTAATTCAAGGGTTTCATGCAGTATTTTTATGTCGCTTCTATGTGGGAAAGAAGAATCCTAAGCAGAACATGGTATTGTTCTTAATAATAGATTGCAAGAAAGGCTAGCAGCTGAGTTTAATGCTCCCTTTCCAACATGTCCTTATACCTCCTTTCCAATCGGTGAAATTTGTTGTAACTTGTAGTATAATGCGTTTCACTTTCTGGTTAACAAGTCTCACTTGTAATATCGTGTTTCTAATAATGGTTAACAAGTCTCACTTGTAATATCGTGTTTCTAATAAATTTCAGTTAATTGTATAGTATTTGTTGGAAAGTTTGTGCTACTAGCACGCTTAATAGATTACACATAAAGTGGAATGTCCACACTGTGTATTGTTCTCTGGATGAACTCGCATTTAGTAGGAACATGCAGTAAATTTTGGCTTATGAGTGCACTTGGTTATTGTGTTAAGGGTTTTTCATCAATGGTTAAATTGTTGCAGTTTTAAATTACGAGATTTAACACTAAATTATATATTTTAAGCTATTTTTCATTGTTTTTATGTCTTATGATTTGAGGCAAATATGATTCACAATTCAAAAATTAAATTAACAGTTCATGTTTTCAATCCTGATTTGTGTATTTCTTGTTTTTATTTTCTGGTATTGGAATTTCTCTTCCTCCATCTTTTTGTTGCTTTATCTTTATAATATAATTTCTTTTATTAAAATATACAAGTGTCCATATATCGGATTGTCAGTTTTTACTATAAATTATTGGTTATGTTTTTAAATTTTTGCCATTTAATTTAATGTGATGTGTCAATTTTAGACAAATAGTATGTATGACCATCAGTTCATTCCATTACATTAAAGATAAAGTTTGATTTATGCAGGTGAGATTTGGGAAACTTATGATATTGTTTTCTTCATTATAATGCAGATTTCTAATGAAGAGGTTAAGCATGTTGAGATTTCCAAATTACAGAAGACGGTGGAGGCTCTGAACGTTGAATTAGATGCAGCTAAACTTGCAACAATTAATGAGTGCAACAGAAATGCAGTTTTGCAAAATCAGTTGCAATTATCAGTAAAGGAAAAATCTTCTTTAGAAAGAGAGCTAGTTGCAATGGATGAAGTGCAAAAGGAAAATGCTCAATTAAAGGTGCTTATTATTCTTACCATTCAATTTATATGGCAAGATTTTCTATTTCTGTGTCTAGAAGCTAGCTTGAATTACATTCCAAATTTACTCTTCATTGTTTAAGTGCAAGAAGTTATCCTTTTAATTTGCATGATGTATGCAAAGTTGGGGTACATATTGGCTGCGCTATGCTGTACAAGGCCCGAGCTAGGCCTGCTACCCCAATTAAAATCCCAAGACCTGTTTACCTTATATAAGTCTTGTTTTGAGGCGTTGGTTGGTCAGAAAGCCTATTGAAAAGCTCTATTTAGTTTTAACAAAACCTATTAAATAAGGTGACATGCATACCTAAGCTGATTAATGTTATTTGTAGGCTAGTGGTGTTTAAGTCTTTAAATAGACCAACAGGTATATGATTCCAAATTGTAGTAAAAATTTAATACATATTGTTATAATCTGAGGCTTTTGGGAGGACATTCAAGCCTAACCTTTTGAACTTAATAAGCTTCTAATAAGATTTTAGCTTGATATATTTAGAAAATTTGCATAATCTACCCAAAGACTGATGAGGGCTAGAATAAAAGTCCCCAAAATGTGGGGTAACCTATTCACTTCTCTAAATTAGGCTCATGTCATAAATTGCAGAAATAATGGTTGTTGATGAAGTAGTGTGTTACATATGAGTTCATTCATTTAATAGTATATGCTTTGAAAACAAATGGTTAATGAAATTTTCTTGCCTCACTTTCTGTTTTGTCTGATTTCTCTGATAAATTATGTTATATAGATTGCTTATCTGATATTGTAGGGTTCACTGGAGGCTTTTGAAAAGAAGAGCATGGCTTTGGAGCTTGAGCTTGTTAGTGCTCGGAAAGACCATGACAAAACCATTCTGAAAATGAGGGAGTTTGAACACAAGTGTTCTCAACTTGGGCAAGATATGAAAAGGTGCCTCTTCTACTTTCATTTATCCTATTTTACAAATTGATTTAATTCAAGTGCCAAAGGTGCTGGACCTTGTCTTTCCCTTCCAATGGATTTTTCTTTCCTTTATTAGAGTTTGATTCTTTTAAAAATTTTAATATTGTGCAGTAGTTTACTTAAATTTGTTTGTAATTCTGATTTTTCTACTTGTATTTTAATTTTAATATAGCCTCCAGGAAAAGCTATTTAGTTTAGAGGATGAAAATCATGGGCTTCGTCAGAAAGCCTTAACTGTATCTCCTAAGAGTAACTATCGAGGTTTAACAAAGTCATTTTCAGAAGTAAGTTTCCTCATGCAAATTGATGTTGATATCAATTAACATTTACAGAAATTGTATCTTTGGGTTTCCATTTCCCGTATAGCCAGTATATAAATGTTTCAAATATTGCAAAACTATTTGATTGGGATATTGTGACATATCTATTTAATTTGCTTTCTGAAACAGAAACAATCAAATGCAGTAGCTCCCCGCACTGATCAAAAGCCCATATATGTAAGATGCTGCATTATTGGCTTCTGTTGAAAAGAATTACTGAGCACAATTATAGTTGTTTTTTATTGTCTCCAATTTAATGCAGGAATCGCCCACACCTACAAAACTTATTTCCGCTTTTACACATGGAAGTTTCTCAGACTCTCGTAGATCAAAATTAACGGCAGAGAGGCACCAGGTATTATTGTGCTTCAGCCTCTTGTTTTCAAATATCAGATGGTTGCTTTAAAAGGTAGCTGTAAACAATATAGCTCACTTCTAACAAACTACTCTAAAGAAAGCAGTTAAGAACTGCTCTGTATACAATATATTCATGCAATATTTATTTCTAAATTCTCGGAAGTAGCAATCCCGGACAGAGATTGCCATTGCTTAATTTTTTAATTTAGTAAGAAGGTGAAGTGGGCTGGGGCACATCATAACTGCAATTATTTTCAATGTCCGTTGACAATTTCCTTGTTCAGCTTAAACGTGTTGGTTTAATCTCTGGGATTTGGACTGATTGGCCTTTTTTTTTCTTGGCTCGTCCACAATACTCTAATTGTTTGTTACCACAAGGAAAAAGAAGCTAGGATTCAATCTACAATTTGCCAAACATTGTGCCCTGTAGGCTTATTGATACCATGTGTTGTGCAGGATAACAATGAACTCCTCTCTAGGTGTATTAAAGAGGATTTGGGGTTCAAAAATGGTAAACCTCTGGCAGCTTGTATCATATACAAATGTCTTCATCATTGGCATGCCTTTGAATCTGAGCGCACGGCCATATTTGATTACATTGTTGATGGAATTAATGATGTCCTAAAGGTAATAATACTGTATTTGAATTGTAGGTTGCTTGTGTAGTTTTCAGTGAGATTTATTCATTGGAGTTGAGTGTCATCTGTTTCAGGGTAGAGACGATGACATTATCTTGCCGTATTGGCTGTCCAATACATCTGCACTTCTATGCCTCTTGCAAAGGAACTTGCATTCAAATGGCTTTTTAACAGCCACTGCTCAACGTTATGCCAGATCATCCGGCTTGACCAGCCGAATTGGGCATGTGAGTTATCAAGTCAAGTTTGTATACTGATATCAGATTTTCCTCCCTTGTGCATCATAAATTTTCTTCTATTTTGTTGGTGATGATTGACTTGGTTCAAACAGTTGCATAATGTTATTAATTTTAATAATCTATTATGTTATGAACTTACAAATTATTAATGTTTGGATGTAGAGGTTGTTTTCTTTTATCGATCTCTTTATGCATATGTTTTGTAAGTAATTTCAGCATTCATAAATGCCTGCCAGACTAGACAATGCATGTTAGTTACTATGCAACCATGGAGATCACCTCAAAATGGGCCATATGGCTTTGATGCCATAGGCTGATAAAAAAGGATTCCATCTTAAAACTTAATACCATGATAATATGAACCACACTTCAATTATTTGGCAGCCAGTGTTGGACTTCCTTTTGCCTGCCATAACTAGCATAAAAAGAGATTTATTGAGATTATAAATTCCAATGACTAGATTGGCAGAAGTTGTACGGTTAGCATTCCACATAGTACTCTGCTGCATTGAATAAAATAAGGCATGGTGCACTCTCTAAGTGCTGCTCATAGTTTTACCCCCTATTTACATTGCTACCTCCTCAGCCACTGAACAGTAATCTGAAAAACCTGTTGTAAATAGAGGATTAATATTATTATGATAAGAATATCTTCAATATTTCCATAGAAATGTGGAGAAAATTATTTTTTGAATCTTCCTATTATTTAACCATATTTTATTTCCTTATTTTAGAGAGTTTGATTATTACAAATAGAGGAAATGAAAATATAACTCATGTGATTGTTATCAGTAAAGTAATTTTTTATTTCCTTCCATAGTTCAAGTATACCCCATGTCATTAATCAAGTTTCCCAAAATCTCAAACACTTAGGTGAAGATACATCAATCCTTTTTTATTAAATCTCTAAAGTTCTACTTAAACTTGTTTTCCAAATAGCTCTCAACATGCACACTTGTCAAACTGAATTATCATTTTGCTTTAGAAAACTACCAACTACCAGTTTTATTCCAAGTATTGGTCTTGGGCTGTGATTCTGCTAATTTCCGTCCCAGTACTGGTCTTGGGCCGTGGTTCTGCTAATTTCCGTCCCAGTACTGGTCTTGTTCCATGATTCTATGCAATCATTGAATGACAGTGTAGTATTGTGCTATCTTCATAGACACAGCCTGCAACTATTTCAACTTTATCAACACTTTTGAAACCCTTATTGCTAGCATTTTCTTTCTTCTAAAGATTGCTCTTTTAACAAGCTTTGCTTATCCGGTGCTAAGAGAAAGCTCAACAATGCAGAATGTTGAGAACAACCTATTTTTTCATTGTTTATAAATGTTCGATGATTTGATCATTATGTTGTATCTTCAACTTACAATTACTGATCATTCTATGAATTATATAAATAGCAATTATTGGATTCTTTTAAAGGTTATGTTGACTGTTGCAATGTTTTTATCTGTTGATTTATTTGGCTTTGTCGCCATGATTTTTTTTTTCCCTTTAGATTTTGCATTTCACTCTAGCTGGTCTCCCAGCACATTTCTTTATCTACCTCCTTATTCAGTTTGGTTTGATGCCATTTTTCAGAAGCTGCGGTCTCCATTGAAGCTTATTGGATATGATGATAGTACAGTACATGTGGAAGCAAGATATCCAGCTATACTTTTTAAACAACAGCTAACTGCTTGTGTAGAGAAGATTTTTGGCCTTATACGTGATAATTTGAAAAAGGAGCTTTCTCCACTTCTGGCATCATGTATTCAGGTGGTCCTAGCTGATACTTTTGGGGATTCAAGCAATGTGTCACTTAATTTGCCTAGTACTATTTTGTGCACAGTTGTTGTTTTATTATTGGTTATATTGTACTATTAAGTTTTAAATCCTGGATCATTGTATAATGGCTGTTTGACTTTATTTCATTGCTTGAGTTGCAATTTAAGTTCCATATTTAGGAGTTTATAGAGCAATGCAAAGAAACAATTCTGATAATTGAAGAGTTGTTCTTATTTGCTTGCACTAGGAAACAAATTTCACTTTGATGGTTAACTTCTTGTGGCTACTTTGCTTGTACAAAGAAACAATTTTATTTGTTGAAGGGTGTTTTATTTGCTTGCTCAAGGAAACACTTTGATTTTGATGGTTAACTTCTTTTCTTGTGGCTACTGTGATGCATTGAAACACAATAATTGAAACAACCTTGGGAATGGTTGAGACTGGGAGAGATGTCTTTGTTTAGCCTAGTGATAACCAATTTCACCCATTATTTGCATTGATGATGTTACTGCTTTGGAGATTGTTTTCTTTCAACAGCTGCTATATATATATATATATATATATATATATATATATATATTTTTATATATATAAAAAAATGCATGTTATATATTATAGCATCACTATACAAGTGCCAGTTTCTGTAGACTTTATTTATGCTAAGTTGTATGATTCATGTTGTCAAATATCACTAAGTGGGAAAGTGCTTTTGTTTCTGTCAAGCTTTAATAATGATACTTTGTGTAATCATGTTTCTTATTATATATGATACTTTTTAGGCACCTAAAACAGGTCGGATGCTAGGTGGAAAATTATCCAAGTCTACTGGTGGGCTTCCTCCACAATCACCTGTTGCTCAATGGGACAACATCATCAAATTTTTGGATTCACTCATGAGCAGAATGCGCATGAATCATGTATGCTATTTATTTATTTGTTTGTCACCATCTGATGTGCGCTATTCTTTCCAGTCCAGTCTTTGTAAGCATTTGTTTGGTCATTGCGACAAGAGATGTAAGGGTTTCCTTATTTGAACCATGGTTATTGTAACTCAAACCCACTTTCTAATATGGTATCAGAGCCTAGTTAGAGCCTATCCTAGCTAGTTCTAAATGGGCATTCTATTCTTCTATTCCATCCGCTATTGGACCGTTATCGGACCACCCAATTTCTACTATTACGCACGAGATGTCTATACCTCGGTGTGAAGGGAGTGTGTTGGAAGTCCCACATCGACTAGAGATAAGGCCAAATTATAATATATAAGTGAGGTGCAAACCTCACCTTACAAGCCGGTTTTGTGGGGTTGAGTTAAGCTTAAAGTTTACTTCTAACATGGTATCAGAGTCATGGTTAGAGCCTATCCTAGCGATTGTTGGGTGTTTGTTGGGCATATTGTTCCACCCGCTATCGGGCCGCTATCGGACTACCCATTAAAAATGTCTAATCCCACGCTCGAGATGTATATACCTCGGCGTGAGGGGGGTGTTGGAAGTCCCACATCGACTAAAGATAAGGCCAATTCATAGTTTATAAGTGGGTGCAAACCTCACCTTACAAGCCGGTTTTGTGGGGTTGAGTTAGGCTTAAAGTCCACTTTTATCAGTTATCAAAACCAAACTGAACCAACTGGGAACTGGCCTACCATCCTGTTCAAAGGAACCACAAAGCTATTACGTGAAAGAATAGAACAAGAACTGGCAAAACCAGTCTTCATTTGGGCAAACTGGTGGTTCAACTAGTTTTTCAAAATACAGGTTTCATTTTAGAAATGTCTATAACATGTTTTAATATGAAATCAACCTCAATGAATACTATGTTATGATGACTGGTAGTTATATGAATTACTTAGTTTCTATTTGTAGATGTTACTATTGCTAATGGATATTGTTGAACTTAAATATTGTCATATTTAATTTTAGTGAGTTTTGAATGTTAGTGTTGTAACTTATAAGTTTTGGCATTTAAAAGTGTTTTTTAATTTATAATGTTGTATTTTGTTGATCATTTTTTAATATAATATATGGTAACTTTGAAATAAATATTGTTTATCTTACTGGTCCAATCACAGTTAGCTCATTTATTATTGAATCGGTGCACTTTCCTGTTTAATGACCAGTTATGTTTCCAAAATATTGACAATCTTCAACTGATCTTTTCTGGGACTGAGTAGTTTAATTGGTTATGTGGTGTTTTTCTCAAGGTCCTTTTAGTTGGGTGTCTCTTTTATTTGAAGAGATTGGCTTGGAATGCCTCTTGTTCCTTTCATTGTTGCTGCCTCATCCTTAGTTCTGGAGGTTTTCTTGTTCTCTTTTTGTATATTACTTTTCCAAGTTTATAAATGCTTTACTTGTCCAAAAATTTAATCATGTTTCCGTAAAAATTGCATGAAATGAGGATGTTTAAGTTTTACACACTATGATTTCTTAATTGTTTCCTATTTTTTAGTTATGCCAACTTTAGTTAAAGCTTTGGTGTGGCGAACTGAAATATTGTAATTCTTTGAAACCTAGAGTGCTTTTTCTACACACTTTATGTTGAGAACATAATTAATAGAATTCCCTTTTCTATTAGAAAATAAATGAGCAGTTATAATTTATGGTTATGCATTTAGCTGTTTGTTTCAATAAGTATCAACCATTCAATGTGATCTATTTGTTTCCCTTAGTCTTTTCTTACCAAAGGCTGTGTGTTCAGGTACCATCCTTTTTCATCCGCAAGCTGGTTACTCAGGTTTTTTCCTTCATCAACATTACACTCTTCAATAGGTAAAATCCCCTATCTACTAGATTAAGTTTTTCTGCTGCCTCAAATCAGTAATTTGCTTTGTTTGTTGAATTGCTTTCTGTAGTTCAGTTCTCTAGTTTTTAATTGAATTTGCCCATAATATCTTTTAGCCTTCTGTTGCGACGCGAATGTTGCACTTTCTCAAATGGTGAATATGTAAAGTCTGGGCTTGCAGAACTGGAGAAATGGATAGTTAATGCAAAGGAGGAGGTAAAGTGAGCTTGCTATTACTGCATGATTTTATTTTTAAGGTTTAACTAGGTACTTCTGGAATTTAGTATGCAGGAACATCCTGGCACGAACTGAACTATATAAGGCAAGCTGTTGGGTTTCTGGTACAAGCACTGCCTTAGTTGTACTTTTTTTTTTCTCAAATAGCACTGATATGCTATATTTATTTTCATTTATTTTAATTGTACAGGTAATACACCAGAAGAGAAAAAAATCTTTGGAAGAAATTCGGCAGGATCTTTGTCCGGTATTATAAACATTATATTGTTCTTAATGATTGCAACATCTCTTTTATCACACGTTTATACTGAATAGTTTTTCATCTCAAATGATTTAAAGTTCTGTTGTTTTGTGAATATGCCAGAGAAATTGAACCTGCAATTAAGAAATTTGTGACCATGACCCAGGGGTTCTTGTTTCTTGCTTTGTTTTTCATTGAATCAATTATTTGGCTGAAGTGAAAATTCTTTTGAAGTTAGATGAAGAAATGTTGATGGTATAAAATAGCTATATGTGAAAGTCAATGTTTGCTCCAATATAATTGATACATTTATTTCTTAAATTATTAGTTTCTTGCAAGTAAATATGTGGAGTCTTTTTGGCCCGACGTATATAATAAATACCTGGGTAACAGTTGGATTGTCAATGCTGTGTTGGAAGGAAGTTGCCCCTAATATTCTCTTTTGTACTTTTGCTGAAAAAAATACTGTTTATAGAAGGGTTAACCTATTTCTAGTTCACTTTAACAGGCATTAACAGTGAGGCAAATTTATCGGATCTGTACAATGTACTGGGACGACAAATATGCAACCCAAAGTGTATCCAACGAGGCAAGTTGTGTTTTGAATTGATTTAAAGTACTTTTATGTTGTCGTAGTATCTTTGGAGTTCTGAACTACTTATGGTGAACAGGTAGTTAACGAAATGAGGGAAATTGTGAGCAGCGACAATCAGAGTTTGACAACTAATTCTTTCTTGTTGGACGATGATATGAGGTGCTTTGCTTTCAGCAATATCAGTTCTTTTTAGTTCTTTGTAGTTTTAACAAGTGATTGGCGTTCTTATTATTGCCATGGTACCAATAAAAGTGTATTTGTAAGATGCTTTTACAAATAGCCTATTATGTAATTTTGAAACTAAGTAAAGTCTAGTAGCCTAATCTGACTATGTCATGTAGTGCGTTTAGGTTAAATTGCATTGCATACTTTATTCTTCTTTGGGATGACGGAGAAATGCATTTTCCACAATCATTGATTCTTTGTTTACTCATTAATAAAATGTCTGGTAAAATGTTCTCACAGGACCTATAATATATTAAACAAGGGTAGCTTTGACCCCCTCTCTTAGCCTTTAATTTTTTTGGTGCAGCATTCCTTTTTCTGCTGAAGACATAGATATGGCAATCCCTGCTATAAATACTGATGATATCGATCCCCCAGCATTTTTGTGCGAATATCCCTGTGCCCAGTTTCTTACTTTACATGAGAAATAATTTATCTACACTACAATTGGAAGATCGATTGAAACTCTGCTTCAATATGTGATCTCTGGGATTAAATGAGAGCACAGCCCAGTCGGAAATTTCCCCCATTCAAATGGACATTAACCTTAGTTGTCATCAGATTTATCGGTCTCGTCACTGAATGCCCTTGGTACTCATGATATTAGTTACCAATCAGAGGTGGAAGAATGATTCTCTTGGTTTGATTTGTAATTTCTCTTCGGATTACAGTTAAACCAGCAAACTGTAATTATCTAAAGATAGGATAACAGTAAAGTTTTGACGTGCTGCTGCTATTATTATGTAGGCTCATCTTATTTGTATTCATCACTTTTGTTGTATTCTATGTAGGTATGCATTTGTAATCAGAGCCTTGGCCAAAGAAATTAAAAGTTTATTCATTTATGTAAAAATGCTGAACTTCAGCCTTCCGTCTCACTTTTTTTTATTCCTTTTAAATGTTAATATTTTTTGTAACTTCAGCCTTGAGATTTTGAATGTCATTGTTTCATTTTGGAAGCACGGCACAGGTTTGCTGGCGATTAAAAAGGGACTACTTTTAGTCCTTGGTCGACACCACCACATGCCATGTAACCACAATTGAGTAACGACATCAATGATCTATATCTTTCAAAGTCTTACTCAAGGTCAGAAATATGACTGATAACCCTATCATCATCATTTCAATTAAGTATGATGGGCGTTAATGAACTTTGTTAGTCTCATTATATTGTCTTCAAGGAGTGGTATGAACAACCAATGCTTTTCGTCTTGACTGAATTTAATTATTGTTTTACTTGAAAAATATAGAATTATTTTATTGATTTCATTCAATTACATTCTCATAATCTTTATTTGTAATATACTTATATCTATAATTTCCAAGTTCTAACTGATTTTTTTTTTAAAAGTTGATATTACATATTTATATTATATAGTAGGTAAAATAATATAACATAGTCGAATAAAAAAGTTATTTCATTGTTTCCACAAATTATGCCCATAAGACGTTTTAAAAATTATAATTTATTTTTGAGGTTATGCAAACAATTAAGTAAAATATAAAGAATTAGAGTATTATTAAAATAGAAATCAGTAATTTAATTTTATAAAAAGAGTGGTGAATATTTTTTCTGAGATCATATTTACTCTTCACTGAGTATAGTTGCATGTTTGAATGAGATAAAATTATACATTAAAAAAATCTCAATTAATTTTATTTAAAATTAATTGTTCACTTAATTAAAAATTAATGTATCTTTTCATAAGTCAGAACAAAAAAACTTATTTCTGAATTACCTTTTGGAAAATTTTAATAATACGACCAAAGCTGGAAGTATTGCTTGAACGCCTTGTCATTTGTAATCAAACGAGTGCTAAAATCTGATTAAATTTTTACATTTTTTTTGGAGTACCAGAAAAAGAAAATTGAATAAGAGAATAATTATTTTAAAACATCATAAAAATATTTTTACTATCATTTCTTGTTACCAAATAAAGAATGTATATTTATTAAGTTTGCAAATTATTAAATATATTTAGTTTCCTTTCCTTCTAACGAAATGTATCGATGAAGTATGGGAGAATAAAACGTTAATAAAAAAAACAAACAAAAACCCAAAAACAGTTCTGCATCAGCATCTAAGAGGAGTATATCACAGTGTATTCTTTTCACTTGCAAGGTGAAACACATCCACGTCCACAAATATTCCAAAATATATGTATTTAAAGATCAAAATACCTTTAATATTTAATTTTAAATAATTAATAAAAATAATGTGCAGTTTTCTTTCGATATTTTAAACACTCGACTATCTTTTGCCTTTTTTGTTTAAATTGCAATTAAGTTTGTTGATTTTTTTAAAGTTCATTTCAATCTCTCTTCAAAAACCTTGTTGATATCGGTTAAGATATGCTAAATATTCTATTAAAGGATATTAGGCAATCAAATATTATGTTAGTTATAATTTAGATATTATTATAATTTGTGCAGATTTGTGCACCTGTCATTCCTTTAATAGATGAAGGATTATAGGATCCTTAAATGTATATATATATGGTACTCTACTCTTTGAAATAAAATATCAGAATTATTCTTTAAACCTTTTATTATGGTATCAGAGCCAACACTGATATCCTCTAAGATATAGGAATCAGTGCCTTTTTTCATTGAATATTTCTGATGGCTTCTTCCGATGACAATCAATCGGAGAAACATGATTCTGGAACTTCCGCTGCTTTCAAGAGTTATATTTCTACTGCTGTCGGATTTGTGACCAAGTCAGGTGTATCTAACTCTGCCCTTAATCTTTCTGTTGTTACTAAGGATAGTAATTGGATAATTGATTCGGGTGCTACTGATCATATGACTTGTGATCCTCATATATTTACTAATTTTTCCTCTAATTGTTCTAAAACTGTTATTATTAATGCCAATGGGGTCTCATCTCCTATTGAAGGTATAGGTACTATATCCCTCTCACCCTCTTTATCGATTCCTGATGTTTTATTTGTTCCTACATTAAACTGTAATCTTATCTCCGTCAGCAAGTTAACCAAATCACATTCTTGTGTTGCCTTATTTTACCCAACCCATTGTCTTTTTCAGAACATCCATTCCAAGGAGAAGATTGCTAGTGGTAGAGAGAGTGAAGGACTGTATTATCTTGAAAATGTCTCACAATCAAACCATAATAAAGGATTGACTTGTCTTGCGAACGATCACATACAAGATAAAAACAAAAAAGAAATTTGGTTGTGGCATAGACGGTTGGGACATCCCTCTTTTGGTTATTTAAAAAAACTATTTCCATCACTATTTCATAAATGCAATATTTCTGATTTTTTTTGTGAAACTTGTGTTTTGGCAAAAAATCATCGTGTTGTGTTTCCTTTAAGCAATAACAAAACTAATTTTCCTTTTTCATTAATTCACACAGATGTTTGGGGCCCTGCCCCGCAATCTACACATAATGGAAAAAAATGGTTTATCAGTTTTGTTGATGATTGTACTCGGGTAACCTGGGTATATTTGCTTAAATATAAAAGTGATGTGTGTGATGTGGTTCGTTCCTTCTATCATTTGATTGTTACACAATTTAACACATCTATTAAGGTCATTCGATCAGACAATGGAGGAGAATATTTTAAGACTGAATTAATAGAGTTCATGAACTCTAAAGGCATCTTGCATCAAACTACATGTCCTTATTCACCACAACAAAATGGAGTGGCTGAGAGGAAAAATAGACATATATTAGAGGTGACAAGATCACTTTTGATAGATGGTAATGTCCCATCTCATTTATGGGGTGAAGCTGTGAGCTCTGCCGTTTATTTAATTAATCGAACTCCTTCTAGTGTGCTTAACTTTCGAAGGCCTTTTGATGTGTTGTCTGATCATTGTATCCTTCATCCCATAGTTTATTTACCACCTCATATTTTTGGATGTGTTATATATGTTCACTTACACCCACATCAACGTACAAAGCTTGAAGAACGAGCGATCAAATGTGTTTTTGTTGGGTATGGATCAACTCAAAAAGGTTATCGTGCTTACCATCCACCATCAAGGAAATTTTATATTTCTATGGATGTGACATTTAATGAGCATGAATTTTTTTATGTTGATTCTCCACTTCAGGGAGGCAATGAAAGTGAAGTGCATAATCGTGATGTTGGTATGTTTGATTGTGAAGATAAATTATTGTGTAAGGATCATTCTGCAGGAAGTGAGCCAATCCTAAATATGGACCCTTCTTTTCTGGATAATACAGTGTCTTCTGATCATAACCAATTGGCTCAATCTTCTCCACAGGTTCAACTTGACTCTTCAGAGGTACCTTCTGATACTATCTCTGATAATACTAATGAAATTGATCATGAAATTGATTCTTGTCTGCGTGAGACCACCAGCACACCAAACACTGAGTCTACTACTGTTCAATATATTCTTCCACCTCGTTCTAACCGTGGTCAACCTCCAGTTAAATATGAACCAGACCTCCAAGCCAAAGTTAAATATCCCATTAGTAAATATGTGTCATCTCACAGGTTATCTCAGTCATATGCATCATTTGTATCTCAATTATCTTCAATTTCTATTCCTAGTAATGTACAAGAAGCTTTGGCAGATCCTAGATGGACCGAAGCAATGGTTGAGGAGATGGCAGCTTTAGAAAAAAACAACACTTGGGATCTTGTGTCCTTACCAAAAGGGAAGAAAACTGTGGGCTGCAGATGGGTCTTTACAATTAAGCATAAAGCTGATGGAACTGTTGAGAGGTATAAAGCACGACTTGTGGCTAAAGGTTACACTCAGTCTTATGGTGTAGATTACCAAGAGACGTTCGCACCAGTAGCCAAACTCAATACTGTGAGAATACTTTTGTCGCTAGCTGCAAACCAAGATTGGCCTCTTCTACAATTTGATGTGAAAAACGCTTTCCTACACGGAGAAATTTCAGAAGAAATTTATATGGATTCTCCACCAGGCATGACTGATTCAATTGGAATGAAGGTTTGCAAATTAAAGAAGGCTCTATATGGATTAAAACAATCCCCAAGAGCATGGTTTGGAAGGTTTACCAAGTCTATGAAGGCTTTTGGCTATAGAGCGAGTAACTCTGATCACACCTTATTTTTTAAGAGAGGAAAAGGAAAAATTACAGCTTTGATTATATATGTAGATGACATGATTGTTACAGGAAATGACCAAGATGAGATTTCTAGTTTACAACAATACCTTGCATCTGAATTTGAGATGAAACAACTTGGAAATCTTAAATATTTTTTAGGTATTGAAGTAGCTAGATCAAAACATGGTATTTTTCTATGCCAAAGAAAATATACTATTGATTTACTATCGGAAACTGGGCTGCTTGGGAGTAAACCAGCTGATACACCAATTGAACAAAATCATAAACTTTTTCAATGCTCAAATTCAGCAAGCATAGACAGAGGAAGATACCAAAGGCTGGTAGGAAAATTAATTTATTTGTGCCATACACGTCCAGATATCACTTATGCAGTGAATGTTGTTAGTCAATTTATGCATGACCCACGGAAGCTTCATATGGATGCTGTTGAAAGGATTTTGAGATATTTGAAGTCCGCTCCTGGAAAAGGAATTTTGTTCTCAAATCATGAAAACTTAAAGGTAGAAGGGTACACTGATGCAGATTGGGCAGGTTCAAAAGATGATAGAAGATCTACCTCTGGATACTTTACTTTTGTAGGAGGGAATCTTGTAACTTGGAGGAGTAAAAAACAACCTGTAGTAGCAAGATCTAGTGCTGAAGCAGAATTCAGAGGCATGGCACTAGGTGTATGTGAACTTTTGTGGATTAAAAATGTGCTATCAGATTTGGGCTTTACACAAAATGAACCTATGAGTTTGTACTGTGACAATACTTCGGCTATAGCAATTGCTCACAATCCTGTGCAACATGATAGAACAAAGCATGTGGAGATTGATAGACATTTCATCAAAGAGAAGCTTGAAGCTGGAATAATTTCATTTCCTTTTGTAAGATCAGAATTGCAGTTGGCTGATGTTCTCACCAAAGGAGTATCAAGAAGATTGTTTAATGAGTCTTTATTCAAGTTGGGAATGTGTGATATCCATGCACCAACTTGAGTGGGGGTGTTAAGATATGCTAAATATTCTATTAAAGGATATTAGGCAATCAAATATTATGTTAGTTATAATTTAGATATTATTATAATTTGTGCAGATTTGTGCACCTGTCATTCCTTTAATAGATGAAGGATTATAGGATCCTTAAATGTATATATATATGGTACTCTACTCTTTGAAATAAAATATCAGAATTATTCTTTAAACCTTTTATTAATATCAATTTAAGTAATTACAAGAACAGCTTTAATACTAAAGATAAAATGTTTTATATAAAAATAAAAATGCAATAAATATTTTTTTTCACGATGCCTTAATTCTATGATTTAAGATTGTATGTACATTAACGACCATAAACATAAAACAAATCTTTTGAATGAGATTGGTCATTGGAGAATATATTGTACTTTTTTTTCTTGAGAAAATCACAAAAATTAAGGAGATCAGGAAGAAGGGTTTGACATATTCTTAAAGTGAATACATAATACATTATTCATGGTTCATATCGTTTCCTAATTCTTATTCATCTATTTAGTGGAGCAAGATAGAAGCTCATTAATCTGGAATCCTAAATTAAGAGGTAAGTAATTAATTACAGGTGTTATTGATAATATATGTGATCAGCGTAACAATTTATATCAAAATTTGGAATAAGATGAAAATGAATCAAGACAAAGATGCAAGCTTTGCAAGAACTCCAGCAGCCAGGGAATTGACGTAGGTGCATGGTTCAGTGTAGGGTGACTCCCAACGTTTGTCCTTGAAGTTGTCTTCGCGATCAGCTCCACCCACAATAGCACCGGTGAGTTCATGAGGGTTAGGTTCATCTTTCATAAACCATTTTGAGAAGGTCATGCCACAAGGCACATCTTCTTCACCCTTTTTCAGTGTCGGCACCGAAGCACCTCTATGGTGAGGTTGCTTTGGTGGGTTCTTTCCAAATCCTACCATGTACGATCTTCCCAGTGGGTTTTTCCCTAGAATGTAATCCATCTGTGCCAAACATTGCAATCAATAACTGTTTGTTGTTTTTAATCAATCTTTAAATGGAGTATATGTGTGTGTACTAACTTGTTCCTTAGCGAAAGATAAGAGACGGGAAGAGCTAAACTTTTTGTCACCACAAACAACTTTGTCTTTATGTTTGGCAAGCAAATCACTGTATACACTGAACAAGAAAGCGGTGCTAGTTGCATACTGCGAGTTGGCTCCGTCTCGTAAATGAATATAGCCACCTGCAAAACACCATTGTTCATAGATTTGGTTCATTTTTAGCACTGCAAACACAAACAAAGGAAGAGGGTACTGACCAGGAGACATTGTAATCTGGTGGTAGGGACTGTCTGGAAGGACAGAGCATATGAAACTTTCTGCATGGTATTTGAATTTCACGAACTTCTTTTCACCCTCGAAATATAACTGACAAACAACACCATGTGTTAAGCATTCATGAGGAAGGAAGAAGAAGAAGAATAAGAATGATTATAGGAAATTAAACCTGGCTAAGAAGGACTTGAGCTCCGGCATATTTAAGGTCCCAACTAAATTCTGATACACTAGCACTCTTGGAATCTTCTAATATGTACTTTAAATACATTGACCTCTTCGTAGCAATGTATAGCCATGTTGCTGCCCACATCAATTCGTCCTGCATTCCACACATTCACATTGCAGTGATACTTTAAACTTCATAATTCGTGAGAAATTATCAAAAGGGTGTCTTCTCCATGATTCAGAGATAAAGGTTAGAGGAGAAACTAATTACATTATAGCCGGAATAAGAGCAGTAGAAGGGACACTCTCCATCATACGTTCCTTTATGCGATTTGGCCATATGGAAAAGCTACACCAAATTTATTTAAGAAAGAAAATTAGACTATAAGATTTTCATGCACGCAAAAAGTTAACCGAGTAGACATGAAATACTTCACGTACCGTTTTAGCTCTGTTGAGAAGAGAACGAGCATATTTACGATTTTTGGGTCTGAAAACGATGGAAGAAGCTGCCATTGCAGCTGCAGTTTCAGCTGCGATTTCACTCCCGGCCGTACCTTCACCAATCTTCTTAACCGTTCTCGGTGTCTTCATATATTCTGGTGGAATCCAACACTTGTGATCCTCTTCCGCGTCCCCTACCTGCATTATAATAATATTTTTAAGAGAGAATGAAGCGTGCTATGACAAACAAGGCAAAATTATAGGGTAGTTAATAAAAGAATGCACCACCTCTACGTATAATCTTTTGCGTCGAGAACTAGCTTTGAGAAAATAATCAGTGCCCCAGCGAATGGCATCGATAAGATGATCCATCTCTTTTGCATCTTTAAATTCTTCCTTGTAAAAAATAGCAGCCCATGCCAGCGTAGTAACGGTGAAAGCCATGGGGAGACCATATTTCACATTGTCCCCTGCATCATAGTATCCTCCGACAAGGTCCACCTGCATGCATGCATGCAACATGTAAATATATAATAATTTGTTGTCTGTGTATACAGAGAAGCTATATATTGTATGATTCAAACGGTATAATATGATAATTTGTTGTGTTGTGGTGTAAGAAAAAAAGATAGAAAGAGACGTTGGCGAGTTTTCCATCATCGAGTGCTGAGTCTCCTCTCCAGGGCACCCTATTACTTGAGGGAAGTTTCCCTGATCGTTGTGCCTCGAGGAAGATAAGGGACTTGGTGAGAGCCTCCTTGTAATTCAAATCACCACTGACAAGCATCATGTTTCCTTCAAACAAAGTAAGCCATGCTATAATCATGGCCAAATATACTTGTCTGTTACCCATTTACACGCTTGAACGGGGAAAGAGAAGAGAGAATGAGGTGTTTGTAAGAGGTTATAGAGAAACGAAAACGAGGTTGAGTTGATTGTTGCTTGAGAAAAAGAACCCAGAAGCCTTTGTTATTATGCGTAGAGATTTTGAAACCGCTACTATTCTTAGCAATTCAGAATGTGGATTGCTAAGTTCTTGCCTCACAAACAAAGATAAAGCTACACCGCTTATTCTCCTTCTTACTTTTTTACCTTTTATCAACCAACAAAACAGAACCATCTTTCCTTCATTCTAAAGCCAACGTTTCTTGGAAAAACTTCAAATAATACATCTTTCATCAACACCGTTAGATTCGTCTTTTATATATTATATTTTTCTCCCTATTAAGTAATCAAAGTAATTACAGAAACCATTAGTTTTTACTTATATCATTTGAACATTTCATGTTCTAATTTCTGTATTCCTCGACTCCTAGAGTTATATCAGTTTGGTGGCAATCGACGGATTTTGCATTTTCATTATCAATGAAAAAAACTTAAATTTTTTAAGTGAACACAGGTGAAAATTCAAGATACACATTATTAGCCTGATGAGAGACTAAGCTTTAAGAAAATGAACGGCCCCAAGATGCGAAGGAGGGTTTACACTTTCTTGTATAAGGTTTTTCAAATTTATCTAATTGACTTCAAAAAATAACTAGTATTTTTTAGAGTACACCCAAATGTAGAACCACGAATTTTCATGTTGTTTGATCCATAGGTTGTAGACAATCAAGTATAGTTGTCGGTTGATAAAATGAACGAGTCTTCGTGCAAGTGTTCAAAAGAAATAAATGGACTAAGAACAAAAGGCTAGAAAGTAAACTAAAAAACTGAAATTAGCATGATTGCTGAACATGCAGACTAACATAAATCAGCAAAAGAAACTGATCAACACTTAGCAAGCTTAAATAAAAGATGTGGAGTATTTGATTAGTGACTTTCAATCAATGAAAAGATAATCAACTGACTTTACTTTCTAAAGAGGGATGTGGTGTGTGATCAAGTATTGAGAAAGGCTTTCCCAATCCACCCACATAAAATCAACAAATGGATTTTATATTGTTGTATACCTGACCTCTAATATACCCAAAATCAGAAGACCTTTTCAATGTAAAATTATACCATATTCCTCTTAAACACACTCTTGCATGGTCATAATAAGCCAGCTTCAAACAGATTCCTCCGTCTCAAAGTCTCGTCAACAAGCTTGAAAGTCTTCTTCACAAGCTTCTGATCAAGAGCAGTGGTCCGGTATATCTTGAACACACGATCTACGTGGTCAGGAGCAATGCTCTGGAAATACAATTCCTCAAACTTTTTCTTCACAAACCTGCACACATAGCTTATCCAACTAAGTCAATGGTTCAAGTTACATGAAAACTTCATCTTCTAGCACTTGAATTTTCATCAGCAGCACTCTTTATTCAAACAGTTTGCTTACTCATACGCATGTTCGATCTCTTGCTTCCCTGTTGAAACTGGCTGGTAGTCTTTGAACCACTCACACACATTGAGCGGAACCTGCACAATGCAAGGTATTAAACTGAAATGATAACACACTCCACCTATGACAAAGTGTACTCATGTGGATGGTTCTTACTTTCAGGATCTTCTTTTCAAATATGTCAAACTTGTTTAAAAATAACATGAAGGATGTTTTCTGTCCACAAAAGATAAGACCGCCATTATTCACTAAGATAGACACAAATGTTAATTTTCATATAATAAAGGAGACTTTCTATAAAAATGTAGTTATTACAATTTAAAAATGAAAAAGAAAACCTCAAAACATGGTTGCTTCAGGACCCACTCGAAAAGTTCCTTAGTCTCCATCATTCTGTTCTTGTTTTCATCCTCATAAAGTGTTTGATCATACCTGGAAGGTAAATGTAAAGTCAGCACTTTTGCTAATCATCGAACATTTTTAAGTGTTAAGGAAAAACATAACAGAAAGAGTTTAATTGTAAGTGTGTCTGTGGATGTGCAGCTGGATTATGATTTTTTAATTTGGTGTGCTAAACAATCCAAACAGATATGCAGACAAGAAATTAAGATAAGTTTTTGAGATTTATACACTTTTAGTAGTCCAAATAGGCTTCTATCACCACTATTATAAATCATATTAAGCTATGCAACCAAATGTCAGACCATACTCGCTAATTGCAGCACAGAATATTACAGCTGTAACTCCTTCAAAAAGATGGATCCACTTTCTCCTCTCATTTCTCTGGCCACCAACATCAAAGAGTCTATAGACTTCACCACTTCTCTTATTTTCTCCAACAGGACTGTCAAAATAGCAAAAACATACTGATGAAGTTGGTTCTATCAGTAAATCATATTGAAGATGTAGATGAGGAACCACCATCTATGTTGTTTGAATCTTTATTCACACAATTTGCATCTTCAAGCAACACATAATGATTAAAAAATGCAATTGTTCAGAATAAATGTTGAAAACAGGAGCCTACCCAGCTTCAAGTAATACAGGTGGTTTTACATACTCAAAATAAAGACAAGGCCATACGAAGAAATGAGTTAAAAAAATTGCTACGACAAAGTGTGTACAGTAATAGCACTTCTCAGTATCATTTCGGTACAAAAATTGTCAGTTCAGCATGTTCACCTGAATTGGATCTCGACAACACCAGTCGTACGAACTCTTGCATACAAAACATCCTCCTGTAGTTGTCAAATCAAGTGAGAAATATTAAGAGAACCTTAACTTTACCTTCAAAAACTGAGGGCCCAAAATGAAAACAATAGCAAAGACACAGTGAACTTCTTACAACATATGCCGAATTAGGCGTACTAAATTAACATATAATATCAAAATTCACATCATAATGTTTGTCAATTATAGACAATAAGCTGTTACATGATAGATAAAAGAAAAGAACAGCAAGAAACAATGCAAACCACTCACTCTCTTAGAGTAACGCATGATGGCTTGATTTATTTATTTTCATAAAAAGAAATTAGTAAATAGCCACTAATGTTTCGAAGTTTATGTTTGTTGATGATTAGCAGCTAATAACCTCATTACTGAAACAATTAAAAAATCCAAAAATACAACACTCTCCAAGAAGAAAGAATTTAGCTTTATAATATACTGATATTTGTAGTTGGCTTTTTGTATCTTTACACAGAACAAAATAATGGTAGATTTTGGATACCTTTGTCGGAACATAATTTGCATCAGACAGTCTCTCCAAATTTTCCATGAAATAATGGGTACAATCTGGAACTTGGAGTTCATTAGCACGGGCATATGTTTCCTACAGCAAGCATAACATATAAGACATACATTCTAAGTAACTGATAAAAAAAGGTAATATGTGTATGGATTAAGGTTAAAGCAATCAAATGGCATCAAAAGGGTGCAACCTGAATTGCAGCATCTTCCCACAGAGTCTCAATTTCCTGCGCAAGCTCCTTGGTAAGACGCGGGTAATCCAACCTGCCTCCTATTTCTGAGAGCTTTTCCCCAATGTCCTGCCACAAACATTAAACTCTAATTGAATTAAGAATCCTTTGGCATACAGCTTTGTTGGAGCAACAGATCCCTCCAGAAGAAAGAAAACTGTGCATGTATGTTTGATCATTACACAGTAGTTCTTTACAAAAGAAACTTACTGACAAATGTACCAGACGATAAACTACTCAACTATTATTAACCAACCCTATTGGGGAATAAAAGAGATGGTAAAGGTGAACTACCTGGTTTTCATTAGATATTACGTACTTTGAAGAATCAGCATCATTCTGCGCCAACTCTTTTGACCCATCATGCAGTACCTATTTAAACACGTCAAGAACAAACTAAGGATTACAGTTTTCTCAGCTATCTCTACTGAACACAACTCAACATTTTTTCTACAAACAGAGAACACTTTAACTCTGTATTTTTAAGAGAAAAATAATCAACACACCCTTTCAAGTATTGCGTACTTTTATTGTCTGAAACACGTTAGCATGAATGACTGGTATGTAGCTTTTTAGCTCAGCATCGTCGAAGCCGGTTTGAAACAAAAGTTTTATCTACGTATTACAAACAAATAAGTGATTATCAATAATCTAACAATCATATATCATAAGCAGCTCTGAAGATGAAATTTCTTGCCTGCTTAAAGATTGTAGACTTCCCAGACTCTCCAGCACCTAAACAACAGAGATATTTGCACTTAACACAGGTAAGTGCAGAAACGCAATAACAAAAGCAAACAAGCTACTAAGAGACTGCATTAATATGATCCCTTCAAACTATGGGAGTTCAAACATGCAATACATCAATGCTAAATTCCAACTATTCCTACGGAGCAAAGCCACTCTAGTAAAACACACCTAATAGTAGAAGTTTCTGAATATGTTTTTCAGCCTTTGTTTCTAACTCGATTCTTCTTTCAATTTCGGCATCCTGCAAATGCATGCCACGTTCATCAAATAAAAGCCTATTTAACAGTATTATTTGTAACTTAACAAGTACCAAATTTATCAACGACAAAAGACCTGAGCATTTTCTTCAGCATCAGCATCACGAAAACGTCGTCTTTTGCTGCAGACTAAACCCATATTTCTGTAACCAAGAAGATGATCAAGCTCATTTAATGTACTCATACATTATGCAGAATTTAGAGGAGCTTATTTGGACTTATGGAAATAGCTTATTATGAGCTTCCCATAAACACCATTCAACTTATTTTAATAAAATTGCTTTTCATGGTTAAACTTAACAACGTAAATTCTTTTTAACTAATTACACTACGATTCACTAGCAAGTTTATAAGCAAGTGCTCATTAGACAAGTGCTTACTGAATAATTATTGATCAAGGTGTTTATCACTCAAACAGTATGGACTTGAGTTTAAACAACAAGAAGACTTAAGCAGAGCAAACAAACCCAAGCACGCACTAAGCTACTTCATGCAACTTGCAATAATATATATGCAAATAATAGATTCTCAATCCACAGAATAAGACATCTGAATGAATCAAAAAGACTCAAAGGCACAGCTGGATAGCAGGAGTAGGTTGAAACGAGCTCTGAACAATCGCTTTAACCAGAATAGTTTCCGGCCCACACATCAGATCTGAAGAAGTTAATGATTATTCTGAGCAAGTTATTCGGCCGAAATGTTGGGTTCAACAAACAATAGAATATTCTACTCCTCGCATATGGGAAACGAGGTTATGGGGCGATCACCAGCAACTTGGATTTATTTATCAACTTTATTTTTTAAGTGAAAAACATTTTTGTTACATACCATTAACAAGAATTTTATCAAATGGATAACCTCCATCACCAGATACATAGAGTGAAGTTAGTTAAGATGCCCATGACTGTTAAGAAAAATCACAATTTCCAGCGTTGAGCAGAATCAATTAATAATCAAGTTATCAATTCATGTATATGGGCAAGAATGATTCTTTTTCTGATTTATTTTCTAGGTAATTATTTCTTGGTTTGAATGCCGATACCCTCCGCACGAAGCATGAAAGTTTAGCAGTAGAAGTACCGTGAAAAAGCAAGAGCAGCATGCAGGGTACAGCCACCCCATCATCAAAGTTTTCACCAGAAAGAGAATACAGTCGAAGATGGTACAAAAAAACAACTGTTAAAAAACTATACAAAAAAGTGGAGAAAAAAAGGAGAATATTTCCGCATCTCGATCTGCATATGCAACATCAACACAGAGATCTCCTGAGCCAAAACCCACACTCCACAAACTATCATCAACAAAAAAGAAGGATCTTGGGAAAGAGAGAGAGAGAGAGAGAAAGAAAGAGAGAGATTGGGAATGCAACAGAAGAAAGAGTTGTTACCCGAAAAGAAGCAAAACTAGAGATGTGGATGTGGAATATGCCCCTTGATTTGGCGGATACGTTAAGTGTGAAGTGTGAAGCGTGAAGCGAAAAAGCAACAAGTTCAGTGTGTGTTCTTCTCTGTGGAAGAAGATATATAGTATAGTAGTATTAAAGTTCTTTACAAGTACTGCTATTGTAACACAACAATAACAATTGTTGTTTAGTTCAGCGTAATGACAATAATGACAATAAAGTGTGGATTATAATATGCTGTTAATAACATAATGGGATTCGGAGAAGTGTGCATATGTGAATGAATTATATTATATGATGAGATAGATAAAAGTAAAATGATGAGAATGGTGGAAGAAGGAAAGAAAATAGAGATTAATTAATTAGTTAAAAATGAAAACAAAAGAGCGCCGAAAGCTGTGTGAGGGTTCTTGGTTGTTCCTGCACCCTTTGGTCGGGTCAAAGTTTAGTTTAGAAAAGACACAAGAAGGCAGCAGCAGGCACAGCTATGGCACTTTCTTTATGTCTTCTTGGGAAAATACACACACTGTCACTGACCCTCTTTCTCTCTCCGACTGCCACTCTCAACTCCAACATCTTGACGCAGACCAAGTAGCATCACTGTACATTTTTTTCATTTTTTATTTCGATCACCAAAAATTTCACCATTGACAAACAAAAAAAAATGAAACTTTAAATAACAGCATTCATTGGGTGGCTTTATAACTTTATGTGAAAACAACCCATTAAAAAAGATAGGATTTTTAGTTGTTGAATTAAGAAAATCATATTACATTTGAATGTGGAAAGGAACAGGTGTGGAGGTACTTATCCATTAGATTACAGGTGCGAAAATGCATGACGGGTGACAGAGTAGTTTGACTGAAGGGAATGGAAGAATGGGATTTGTTGGAGGATGAATTTTGTTTGCAGGATTTTCATTTGATGGTGTGGTGAGTTGAGAGAGAGAGAGAGAGAGAGAGAGAGAGAAGAGAATTGTGATTCCATTCCATGTCTGTTGGCGGTCAAAGGAGACAAGAAAGGACACATCTGCATCTGTATCTGTATCTACGTGTGTCTGGTTTAGATGTTCTTCCAAGGTATTACACTTTCATCATTCAAACATATATTATTTTACACTTTCATCACTCAAACATCTATTATTTTAATACATAAATAGTTTATTACTTTGATATGAAAAACTAAATATATGGTATGAAATGTTTTTGTAACGCTTTATAAATAGGTTTTGAAAAACTGAAAAAGAAAAATTATTTTCTGTGTAATAAATGGAAAAATTACTTTAAAAAGGCAAAAGATTGGGACAATCTGCTTTTTTCACTTTCTTGGCAATTTAGGATAAAATACTTTTATCCGTAGTGAAAAACCTTAAAACAATCTTCTTTTCCAATTTAAAAGAATGCAATTTTTTTAAATATATTTTAAATATCCGTACTTTAATCCTGATATTATCCTATTTAATTGTTTCAATTGTAAGAGAAAGAAAAAGAAAACTCTTGATCATAAAAATCCAGAAAAATACCAGTAACCCCATTAATTATTGTAATAATTGGTTTTTAATTACAAATATCTTTTTATCTTCATAAAAACAAACTAATATATATATATATATATATATATATATATATATATATATATATATATATATATATATATATATATATATATAAGCATTTACTATGATAACCGATATACGTTAATAAAATTACGTGACTTTTATTCTATTAATCTTATAACGTTTGAAAGTTTTTGTGTTTTTCAACATATTTGTGTTTCAAAGCAATATATGTTTGCAAAAAAATTTCAATTAATGCGCTAATAAATCAACAACAATATTTGTAATGATTTAATTACGTCACTCAAGTAAGATTTGAATTATTTATTTAGTGAAAGATAAAACTAAATAACCCATAAAAAGATTCTAAAATACTGAGTTTTTAAAATTTTGTATTCAAGATAATATATATTCTCTTTTACATGAATAACTCAGACCTCAATTATAATGAATCTCTCTTTTCCTTATAAAAAAATCGAACAAATAGTATTAAAATCAATTATCTGTCTTAATGGCCAACTTGGAGGGTTATGATAAAAGTTCAACAATTTTTATAGTTAAAGAAAGTATATTAAAATAAATAATCAACTTTGCATGCTTTCTATCTGTACTTGCGATAAAAATAAATAAAAATCTCCCTTTTTTTATTTCATCTCTCAAATCTCTCGCATTCACATCATACCACCCAAATAGCATTAAAGTATAAAACATCTCTATATTCAATTAGCTATTTGTATTAAAAAAATTATTTTTAATTCATAATCTTTTATCTGCTCACAATTCAATTTTAATTGTAATATTTTTGTGCTGTTAGTGAAGAATTTTTATTATCTTAACTGCCTTTTTTCTTTTACATTGTGTTTTGATGGTATTTGGTGATAAATCTTTAGGTAGTTATATTTCTTAAGTTTTTTACTATTTTTTATTTTTGTTTGAAATCCAGATAAATAGAAGCAACTGTTTAGATAATAAGTATTTTATGATTATGAAAGTATGTATTGTTATGAAAATTGTTAGGTCAATGTAAAAATTAAACTAAAGAATACGAATTGTTAGGTGTAACTGTATATATAAACATTAAATAATTACAATTAGTTTGGAAAATAGACAGGAGAGTTTAAAGCTTAATAAAAGGTCTTCATTTAATTAACAAATTAGAAATACTAATGATTCAATTTAAATTGTGCTTATTATATTCTACAGTGCGAAGAGGTTTAAATTGAGAATATTAATGATTAATCAATTATCAATTATTTGGTACATTTTAAACTTTCTTTAAATTAGAAAACTGACTTGTTTGGAAGTGAGATTAATTTTAGGGCAATTGTAGTAATTTATTCCAAATTAGCTTATTCAATCATATAGTGAATAATATTATAATATATTATATATGGACTCTCAACTGTTAAATAACTCATTCTAATTATACAAGTATTTAAATTTTTTGTCTTGATTATATTTGATATATAAAAAATATACAAGTTTAAGGATTAAACCAATGTTGATGTCGAAATTTAATTTATTGTTATTTTATGTATATACTTTAGAAATATAGATATTTTGTTAATTTTATTATTGAGTAAATTATACTTTATTGAAACCTGTCGATCCTTACTGGTACAAATAATAGCTTCTTTTTTTACTGTAAAATTCAGAATGTAACTTTTATTAGTAAGTTATCAACTATATTATTTATAGAATCAATTACTACAGTATACTTTATAATATTTATCTTTATCTCTTTACATCACATCAATCATCTTATATCGTATCTTATCTGACATGTCTTTTACCAACATTAATCTTATCTCATATAAACTTTCTCTCCTAAATTAATATAACACAATTCGATATTGTAAAAAAAGTGCTTCTTGTCCACACATTTTAGAATAGTGTTAAATTAGTTCATGATTAACTAATCGTGTTTTTTCCTTTTGCCAAATAAACACAGTTTTGCTTACATTGCATAACCAAAAAATAACCAATACACTTGGAATTAAAATAATTAATGTATATATTTAAAGTGAGAGAAACAAGATTTTTTGTTCTCCCGTTTAAGCCCTGTGCATGGGGAAAAAAATATCTTATTTTCATGGTTTTTTTTTTATTGTGTGGACAAGTATTTTTTACACGTGTAAGTCCCATATTAAAAATACTTTAATTTATTAAAAAAAACACAGAAGAGGAAATACACGTGTGAACTCATCAAATATAAAAGTTACTTTTCTCAATTTCCAAATTTTAATAAGTAAATGATGCACATCTAATATATAAGTTATTTCTAACAAATTTAGAAAAATCAAGTAAAGAATGGACATTTTTAAGCTCTAGATAAGTATAAAGGTGCATTACATCTAAACTTACACTTTCTGTAAATTTAAAAAGGAGATTAACAATGACTAAATTAATTAATTATAACATTTAAAAAACATATATATTCAACTGAATGGCCAAGTTACCTAACCTAAGTTGAAAAATGATTATGTAGGTTAAATGTGGAATAAGACAAGTTGTCTTACTAATAAAGTTTTCAAAATAAGTTAACTAACTCCACTTAGCCTTGAAACTAAGGCGAACTAGAAAATAAAGAAGAAAAAATATCAAAACACCCAAAACTCATGATAGCTACCAGTCATCCCTAAAGACTTTCTGCTGTTAGATATCAAAATTTATATAAAATTTATGTATAATTTGACAAATTAGCTTTTATTACATTAGTTAGTTGCTCGAAGTTACGCATGATAAAGTTAATTTATAATATTACATTAATTAAATTTATAACATATATTTTATTTTATAGTTAATTTTGTAAAATTAAATTAAATTTTTAAGATTAAAAACATTAATTAAATATATCATATTAAAAATTGGTTGAATTTATTGTTTTATTTGTTGTTAAAATTAAAAATAATTGTTAGATTTATTGTTTTACATTACTATTAAATCAGTATATAAATAGACGTAGACTTTACTTTATAAATAATTATAATTTTATAAAATTAAATTAAACTTAAATTTCATCTCTTAACATTAACATTATTAATGTTGGTTATATTTAATGAAAAAAATTTAAAAGTTACTGAATTAAATATTAACGTTTACAAATAATTATAAATCTCCTAGACATTTTTTAATGAAAAGTAAAGTATTGCAAAAATAATAATTTATTACAGAAAAAACTATCTTTAGGTGCAATTAGTTTTTCTTTTGTTAAGGAGAATAGAAAAAAATGGTTAAAGTATTTACGGATAATTAAATTATGGTATAAATGTGAAGTTATTTTCATATCAAACATCAAGAAAATACGATATCAATAAATCATGAATAAAATCTACATAAAAAAAATTAGGATATAATTTTTAATCCAAAATATTAAACCAGAATCTTAAATAATGTATTTATAAACTTTTTATTTATATTTTAGTTTTGATGCCACGTAACACTTTTAACTCACTTGAAATCTTAACAATAACCAAAACAATTACAAATGCTTGTGAAAAGTGTTTTTGGTGTAAGGGAAAAAACATTTAGTAAATTTCATTTAATTTACTAAATGAAATTTTCATTTAGTAAACAGTCTCAACTCAAAATAAACTTGTTTCAGTACAATTTATTTAAATTCTCCAACTCTACTTAAACTAAATATTTAAATTCATTGATTATACAGATCATGCTATCAAACTCTGCTTTTGTTTTCTTACAATATATTACAATTTACATTGCCAGGAATCTAATAAACTTTCCTACAAAGTTGTCGAAAATTGAAAAGAAAAAAAAAATAATCTAAATTGATTATGAAGAAGAATTATGATTAAATGGACTAAGAAAGAATAATTAGAAAAAAAAATGAAGTTAATAGAGCTAAAAATACAGTCAATGAGTCCCCCGTAAAAAATTAACGATGATGCGGTTGAATTGTACTGGCTTTTCAATTTGAGGCACATGTGCTGCTTCCTTTATGAGTTCTAATTTTACATCTTTACCTATCACCCTGCCATACATTATGCATACATCAATTTCTCTTCCATTCCATAAAAACTACAAAACAAAAGCACCCACTTAGAAATTTAACATACTCTTTCAGTTCATGCGCCAATCGCACCGGAAAAACCCGGTCTTCTTCCCCCCACACTATCAGAACTTCCTGAACATCACAACCACAGTAATTAACAACGCAAGCAAATGCAAACTATTTAAACACAGAATTCATTTCGTATGTAGAAATTGAAATCGCATTATGAAAAGGAAATGAAAAGTCTGGATGCCTGTTTAAGAGGTGAAACGTTAGAGGTTTCTTGCCTGCCGACAGAGATCCCTTTTAGAATTTCCAATTTTCTCTCCTTATTCTCTCCGTACAATTCCTAGAAACAATAAAAGGAAAATGCAGGAACGAAAGGTATGGAAAATGACAGTGAAGAGGGAGAGAGAGAGAGAGAGATATGTATATACATGAATGAAGATACTGAGGACAAAATCAGGGACATGGGGAGGCTTGTAGATGGAGAGGGACATCAACTGGCGCAGGTGGTGGGGGGAAGAAGGAAACATGAGGTCGTCGATGTTGTTCAATTTAGAACTTCGGAGCATCTCTAGGTTGCTTCTGGCGGTCATGTTAACGCCGGAGCTGGCGATGACGACTTTCTTCACCCTCCCTTCCCCCAACATCTTTGCCAGATTGTAAGCCACCAAGCCACCGTAGCTGGTGCCCACCACGTGCAACGTCTCCACCTCCAACCTATCCAGAAGCTTCCCCACCGACTTCGCCTGAAACACCTCGCTCCTCTCGCTGGAAATTGTGGTGGAGCCTCCGAAGAATACGAGGTCCGGAACGTAAAGGTTGAAGTGTGGGGCCAGGGATTTGACCTGTCTGCGCCACTGCCACGTGGCCACGGGCCCAAAGCCGTGGATGAGAACCAGAGAGGGCTTCTGGGCCGTTTTGTTTCTTGGGCCCCAAAAGTGCATGGTGGTCTTGTCGTCAAGGGCGAGGGCCTGCGACCAGAGGCCCGCCCCGGCGAAACAGCGCCGGATGTACTTGTTGTACATGCAGGCGAAGTTGAATGACGAAGGCATGTCGATGAATTTGGTTGCTCCCTCCCTCGTCGGAGATTTCATTGCTATTTATATTGGTTCAAGATTGTGTGCGTAATCCATCCTTTTTTTTCTCTCCTTTCTCATGGCTCCCCTTCATTTTCGGATCACCGTCTTTTCCTCTCAGTTCCCGTCAAAATAATCTTCACAGATCTTTCCCCACTCACTCACTTCTTACCTTGCTTATTCTTCTAACTCAAATCATTCTTTTTTACCAATAATATTCAATTCCGATACTAATTTCTTTTTTCATGCATTCCTAATCATTTTTAAAAAAGATAACTTACTTTTTTTTCCTTATATTATTTATTTTATTTTCTCTCTGAATGGTAATGGTATAAAATGAAAACGACCAGGAGATTGGAAACCGTTCAGGTCAGTACCAGTTCTTTGTATCAACTCCGATGCAACATAATCCTTGTTGAGGTAGCAACTAAGAGTCCATTTTGTTTTGGTGACGAGTGCCTTCATAAGCTGACTATTCAAGTCAAGGAAATTACCGACAGGGTACATAAATAATATGGTTAAAAATATTTGATAAGGTTAACAAAAATAAGTTTGATAATTATGATTAATATGTGATTGGATCATAATTAGATTAATGATAAATAATAATCTATTACAAGTTATATAAATAAAAAATTAAAATAAAATAATTAATTATATTGATTGCCACGTTTAATAGATTTTTTTCAACTTGCGCAAACTGTCCTGAATTAAGATAAATGTGACATATTTATCATTGTTCTTACGTATGAAAAGTGAAATCAGATAAAAACAAGTACAATGCCGAGTAACTTTGCTTCGGCAATATAGCATAAAAGTATTCTGATTTTTTATTTTGTTTTTTTTTCTTTTAGTTCCACGATATTGTCGTAATAATAATAAAAATAATAACAATAAAAATAATTTTTAATTTTAAAATTGTTTGTGATTCTTTTTATTGATATCAACTATTGATTATTGAAAATAGGAATATCAAAATATAATAACATAAAAGGACACTCAAAAAATAAGTAAAATTAAGGTTTAATAGGTTCGGAGGTCCCTATATTTGCGGGTTCGTTTCACTTGGGTCCTCCAATTTTAAAAGTGATCAATTAGGTCCCTAATTTAACAAAATTGAGTCAATAATACCCTTTCCGTTAAATGCAAGGGAATCTGAATGCAAATTAAAAATTGCAGAAATTGTCACGTATTAAGCTCAAACTCTGCCACCTGCAAATAAAATGATGTCTCAGCATGTCACCTGTTTAATTTGCATTCAGATTCCCTTGCATTTAACGGGAAGGATATTATTGACTCAATTTTGTTAAATTAGGGACCTAATTGATCACTTCTAAAATTGGAGGACCCAAGTGAAACGAACCCGCAAATATAGGGATCTCCGAACCTATTAAACCTAAAATTAAATTAAACAAATTACAATTTAAACTAAATTGTGCATTTTTTTTATGTGAAAGTCATAAATTTTGAAAGTGTTCTCTCTTTTTTTAAAAAAAAATAATCTAAAATACGAATAGGCAATATTTGTTCGCAATTAAAACTGAAATTTCTAACGGTGAAGGGACACATAATCTCAGACACCATATTAAATCACATTATTCTAAAAAGTCAACTAATCATTTGTGAATTTTCTAATACATAACTCCTCTCAGTAATAACATGTTTGTCTTATGAAACGAATAAAAAGTATTACTATTATTATTTTATTTTTTCGTAAATTTATTCTATTTCTTATAAATACTGTTTTCGTAACTTTAATTTCAGACATCATTGTAAAGTTTACAATTCTGCTAACACCTAAAAGTATTAACTCAAACCTTAAAGAAAGAAAAATTAACATTAACACGGTCAAACTTTTTTTCCAAACGCCTAGATCTATGATTCATTAACACGGTTGACTGTTTCTTTCGATAATTTAGTATACGCATTCATTAAGACTATATTCAAGCCATATAAATAACTGCATAACACTCTTTGAGTAGTATGAGTCTGTACAAATATTACATTTTTCAAAGAGTTCATTTTTTTTTTGTTAAGATAAAGATATTAAAATATTAGGGGTGTTACTCCCTCCACCCCCACACGTCTCTTCCTCCACCTCCCCAATTTTCTAAAATACCAATTATATCCTTCTAAAATGACAATTATATCCTCAAAAGTTAAAATTTTTATTTTTATTATTTTAATATTTTAATTTATTTAAAACTTCTGATTTACTTCCCTCTGCACCTCTTCCTCTCTTCCATTTTCGTTTACCTTTCTCTCTTTCGTTAAGCTTCTTCTCCACCTATAACAAATTCATATTTTAACAAATTCATATTTTAACAAAATTATTACGTTTAAAAACTAACCATATATAACATTTAAAATTATAAATTTAAATATAAATTACTGTAAATAAAATAAACAAATAAAATAAAAACGAAACGTAAAAGGAACACTGCCTCTGGACGGATGACATCCTTCAACGGATGTCAACATCCGTTGAAGGCAAAACGGATGTCGACATCCGTTTTGCCTTAAACGGATGTCGACATCCGTTTTTCCTTAAACGGATGTTGACATCCGTTGAAGGATGTCATCCGTCCATAGGCAGTGTTCCTTTTACGTTTCGTTTTTATTTTACTACGTTTTGCGGCTCATGCAAGGATTATAGGCTTGGATATTAAAAGGATTATTGGAAGTATGGGAAGGATTTAGGGTTTAGGATTATTGGAAGGATTATGACTACGTACCTGGAGAGGAACCACGACAAGGACACTACACCATAAACGCACTGCACCACGTACTGCACCGAGAACAAGAAGAAGATTGTTTGATAATTCTTTTCACGATCACCAAGCTTTGTAGAAAAATATTTTACTCATACAAGAAACTACGTAGGTTATCAATGAAATATGTTATAAATGAATAAAATTAAAAAACAACAATTTTAAAAATAAAATTTTACTGAGGGGCAAAATAGTAAAGGAAAGGTGGAGGAAGGGGCAAAATAGTAAAGGGGAGGTGGAGGAAGAGATGTGTGGGGGTGGAGGGAGCAACACCCAAATATTAGCCACTGAAAAGTTGTCCTAATGATTTTTAAAGAAATTATTTTAAAAATCAATATTTTGCCATGCGTAATAATTTGCGACTAGATGACAGGATAAAAAATATTAACGTTTTCAAAGTATTTTAGTTAATAATAGAAAAAGTGTTAAAAATAAAACGTAATACTAGTTGATATATTTTAATCAAATACCATGTTTGTTATGAGTGAAAAAACATAGCGGTATAATTAATTATAAAAATGGATCCAGACAAAGCATGGATTTAATGTAGTTTGCAGTGGTAATGAAAAAATTACTCAAGAATGGGCTTGCAAAAAATTAAGGAGAATGTTGTTGAATTCTCTTGGCTTCTCCATTTGAGGCACATGGGATGCCTCCCTAATCAATTCCAATCGAGCCTTCCTACTGATTATTCTGCAATATGTTAATTAAAATAACACAATTAGCTTCACAGACAGAATATCTCATCTTTTAACAATCTAATTTTTCATCCACTAATTCAATTCAAAAAGCACCTAACAGATGTGAATTGAATTTGGAAGAATAGAAGAAAAAAATTGAATTAAAAGACGCAAAGAATTCAAACTCTTTCAGTTCGCGGGCCATTTGCACGGGAAATATTTGGTCTTGTTCGCCCCACACTATGAGAACCCCCTGATCGTAACCAATATAGATCAGTCACGGTAACGATCGAATATCCTATACGGTGTGTGTGTGAATTCTAAGCATATCAATATACACCATGCTTACTTGTTGAAGAGGCGAAAGTGTTGAAGATTCATCCTTTCCGATGGTTAATCCTTTCAGAAGCTCCTTTTTTTCCTTCCGATTCTCGCTGTATAGTTTCTACAAAACGTCAAAATGTATTATAAGAAACTTAATTTCCAAAATTCATTATAGTTTTGAAAAGAACTATTATTTTAATCAATCGATCGGTGTAGTTGGTTGGAAAGCGGAAGAAAATTGTTTGTAAAAAGAGAGACAGAGAGAGAAGTTACATGTAAGAAGTCGTTGAGTAAAAAATGGGGGAGGAATTGCGGAGTTCTGTAGACGGAGAGCGACATCAATTTTCGCAGTTGTTGTGGTGTGGCAGGTAACATGAGGTCTTCGATTTTCTCCAATTCGGCCCTCTGCACCAAAGCCACGTTGTTGCTCCTTTTCATGTTAACACCGGAGCTAGCAATCACCACTTTCTCAACCCTCTCTTCCCCGAACATCTTCGCCAAATTGTAAGCCACCATGCCTCCATAGCTCGTTCCCACCACCTGAAACTTCTCCACCTTCAATTTATCCAGAAGCTTCCCCACCGACGCTGCCTGAAACGTTTCGCTCCTTTCGCTCGATGTGCTGCTCGACCCTCCGAAGAATATCAGGTCCGGAACGTACACGTTGAAGTGAGGGGCCAAGAATTGGACCTGTTGCCGCCACTGCCATATGGCCGCAGGCCCAAAACCGTGGATCAGAACCACGGCAGGCTTTTGGGCCGTTGGATTGGTAGGGGCCCAAAAGTGAACCGTGGTTTCGTGATCGACGTCGAGCGTGAACGAGGAGAGGCCCGCGGCCGTGAAGCAGCGGCGGAGATAGAGGCCGTAGGCGGAGACGGGGCTCAGAAATGAGGGAAGCATCTTAAACTGAAAACTGGTAGCTTGTGGTTGGCGATTGCAACTAAAAGGTAGTATTGTGAATTGGTGGGAGTATGAGTATTTATGACTCAGCTTCTTAATTATGAGACGGTAAAGATCGTTGGGTTCAGAGAATGAGTTATGCCAGTAAGAGGAAACTTTTATGAATGGGACGCGCTTCTTCTTGCTCACGTTGACTAAAACTACTATCCTGATTATATTATTATTAATAATAATAATAATATAACATTATATTTTATATGCATGTACCATTCTAATCTTGAACTAACTATAATGATTCGGGGAAAATGTTTCTTGGATCACGGAGACTGATTGCTAGCGTGAGTGGAATAAATAAAACATGAATTTTCAACTTAACTTCGGACAGTGTTAATTAATTCCCATCAACCGAAAAACTGACACGCATCTTAATTATAGGTACTGCTTTTATGAGAAAAGAAAAGGTTATATGCCCTTTTTAGTGCTCAAATTTTCATATAAAGGATAATGATAGTCCCACTTTCATGATTTATATATGTTAAAGAAAGTTAAACCATAAAAAGAAATGTTAACAAAGTTGTATGGAATGTTTGATAGGACTTTCGAGTTTCACACATGCTTTGGAATTCTCGTCTATAGACCGTGAAAGGGTTCTACTATTTAAGTATTTGTTTTGTATTTCATTTTAGTTCTGATAATTTTTTCTGTTCAAAAATTGAGAGGAGTGCAAAGAGTAATAGAAGGGGAAGTGTGAATAGCATGGACCTGTTTAGTAAATAGATCAAAGGAGCCCATATAGTAGCTGGGCGACAAGAACAATATAGTTTGCAGGCTATTGCTTCCTGCACCCCCCCTCCCCCACAATACTATGAAAAGACATAAACAAAATAAGAAAATGAAGAAAAGCTGCATATAAAGAAAAGAAACAAAATAAGAAAATGAAGAAAAAAACCTATTCTGATTTTTTTTTTCAGAATATATTTCATATATGGGTATTCCGGATAATTCATTATACGGAACATATTTTATGGGTTTCGAATAATTCTTTTCAAAAATTCCAATCCAAAAAATTTATTTCAGAACATATTTATATGTTTGAAAATTTTGCTTCAAAAATTATATTTTGAAAATTAAAATGTTGTTTCGGTAGTTTCGAAAAGCTTATTTCAGAAAATTTCCCAAGTATGTAATGTGGAAGTAACTTTTTCAAAAGTAAAATGATTATTTCGAAAGTTTGAGGAGTCCTGTTATGACGGGTAGATAGATGGCTAGATCTGGAAGAGAAGAAAAATCACATAAAATCCTAGAAAAAGGGTTGAAGAGAATCTGTAAATTTGTATCCCTTAATTCTTACGCGGCCATTGAAAAAATGATTAGAAATTTCACATTGTTCTGGTAGAGACACAGAAGCCAGTTTTGATTTTAGAGTGTCATCACATGTTCCTGTTCCAAGCATGGAACTGAACTCTTCTTGCACTTGTTGCGGGAAAACTATGAAACACCAGAATCAAACAGACAAATGACATCTACCCAACACTTACTAGCAATTACATTGCAGTTTGCCACACCGTGACATTAAGTTATTAACTTGCATCAGTCAGGAATACAAGTCTTACATTAAATAAAAATAAGAAAAATCAAGAATTCATGCAAAGTTTAGTAGGATTTAAGGTAACATGAACTTTTATTCTGCAGAAGTTGAGTCTGTGGAATGAAACAACGTTGGTTTTAACTTTTTAACTTACCTACTACAATCCCTGATACAACTCATTACCCTGATAATGACCTCCACAATGTTCAGTATCTGAAGTTTAACATGTACCGGAACTCTGGCTGTTGGCTTGAGTGTTTTCAAAGCTAATTTATCTTTCATACTGAACACAAGTTTACACAATTAAAGTATATATATATATATATATATAACTTTTTCCCCTTTCTTATTTTGGTCATACTTATGGTCTTTAAGCACTTGGAAAGGGCAATTCAATTGTCAAAGAATGATGCAACGATTAGCATAATAAGTTGTGTAGAGTTTTGGCAATTTTCCACTGGGGATAGAAGTGGTTAATGGTTAGATTGATTGGTTCACCCTTTCTCTTTGACCTTTGTGAAGGCTACCTATCCTTTTGTTTTTATTTTGGTATATTTTTCCCTTTCGACAATTTTAAAATATCTCAAGCCTTTTGAAGTTTTTCGTCGTTATTTCTGAAACTGAGGCCTAGACCAAGGAGATGTATTTGATGGATTTATTAGGATTCTATGAATACTAAATTCTTAGTATCCTCGGTCAGGAAGCTATCCTTGATTACCACATTAAAAATTGCAAAGGAGAGTCTATTGTCGGGCTGCCATGTCTGAAGTTGACATGTTAACAACAACAATAGAGAAAAGTGTGACCTACCAGAAACTGGGAAATGTATCAATTGAATAAACAAAGAAAACCGTCTAATGTGCTAAAAGATTCGATAATATGGAATTGTTGGTTTTGCACCTGGCAAATTATGTCAAATTGTAAGACCTTCACTGGAATGCTCATCAACAGCTATACAAAAATAAGTGTACGACTAAATGGCTATGGAGACAAAATAGAGATTGGATACATGTTTGTAAGGGGTTGGAGAAGTGTTGGGTAACATTGAAGTCTATAGGTAGTCGAGTTTCTTGACATCTAATCAATTGAAAATAGGACAACAATTATAATTATGTCATAAAAATATTGTAACAGCAAATAAAATAAAAGTCATTCATGCATGTAGTATTACTCTGCCAAGGGGCAATATGGCATGGCATCCCAATTCAGAAAGAGGTCTAGAAGTCAAGGAATCTTTCTATGTTTTTTTTTTTTCTAAGGGTAGTTAGGACTTGGGAGAATGTATGTGCTACAAACTTCTCACCCTTCATATATTTTTTTAATATTATCAGTTAAGTCATTTTCTATGTTGTCTTTATAATTCCCTAGGCTTAAGAGCAAAGGAAGTGGTTTTGTTCAGAGTATTGCACATACATACACATACTGGTTTTTCTAAATGAGTTCTAAAAAGATTACATGGAAGTCTATTGTGTTGATCTTAAACTGTTACAAGACTCAAAGTTCCTTACAGGAATCAGAGAAACAGGTTTTGAAACAAGGTTCTTTCCAAAGGTTATGCCTCTCGGATATAAGCATTCCTAGCTCCCCTCAGGCCATTGAAGATCTTTCCATTTCCCTTGTTGGTCCAAAGCTTTACACATTCACCCTAGAGGAGCTAAGGGAAGCAACACATAATTTCTCATGGAGTAATCTTCTGGGTGAAGGAGGGTTCGGACCTGTGTACAAAGGTTTTGTTGATGACAAACTTAGGCCTGGTTTGAAGGCTCAGTCTGTAGCAGTAAAACAACTGAACTTGGATGGCTTCCAAGGTCACAGGGAGTGGCTGGTTAGTCTGTTTGCATTTTTTGCTTCAACCCATTCTAATATAGTCGTAAATCAATTTAAATATACTAGTCCAATGAATAAAATCTAGCTAATGAAACATGGTTGAAGAATATCTGACACTAGCTTGGCACATAATTTTCTTCTATAGGCGGAGATTATATTTCTTGGACAGCTGAGGCATCCACATCTTGTTAAGTTAATTGGCTACTGTTGTGAGGAGGAGCACAGGCTTCTTGTGTATGAATACATGGCTAGAGGCAGCTTGGAGAATCAACTATTCAGAAGTATGTAATGATGTTTTTCTTTATTCTACCTATTTTTCTCTTTCTTATCCCCATCAAGGAAGGAGCGTAATCAAGTACAAAGTCCCTGGGTTATTCTGTGTGAGTATTCTGATTGATTCAGTGGTATATATAAACTAAGCCTAAGTTTTGTTCTAATTCAAGCAGGATACTCTGCTGCCTTGCCATGGTCAACCAGGATGAAGATTGCATTGGGTGCAGCTAAGGGTCTGGCCTTCCTTCACGAAGCAGATAAACCTGTAATATACAGAGATTTCAAAACTTCAAACATCTTACTTGACTCGGTATGTTCAATATCTTTTCTGACGGATGATAAGATATCTTCTAATGGCCTACATCATCTTCTTGTATGCAACAAGAAGTTTTTACAGTATATATGATTGTTTATTTTATGTTACATTTTAATGTTGATACGCTGTCTAACTAATCAGAAATCTTTCTAGAACTTCAAAAATTTATTGTAAAAGATTGTATGAAAAATCATGATTAAAAGACAAACTCTTTATTTTATCTTTACAAATCCAGGATTACACGGCTAAATTATCAGATCTTGGGCTAGCAAAAGATGGTCCTGAAGGGGAAGACACACATGTAACGACAACATGCATAATGGGAACCCGAGGCTATGCTGCCCCTGAGTACATCATGTCAGGTATACATAAGATGTCATTAACTTTGCCTTTTGTGGTAACTTGATTAATTTCAAAGGCTCAAAGATCTTTCAAACTCAGTGATTTTTGTTTTTGTTTCTCAAGAATCGCATGATTAATTCATTGCCTGACCCCAGGTCACCTTTCCACCAAGAGTGATGTGTATAGCTATGGAGTCGTTTTGTTGGAATTGCTTACAGGAAGAAGGGTAGTGGATAAGTGCCGACCCAATAGAGAACGAACCCTTGTGGAATGGGCAAGGCCTCTTTTGAGAGATCAAAGAAAGTTGCACCATATAATAGACCCTAGATTAGAAGGGCAGTTTCCTAGGAAAGGAGCTTTGAAGGTTGCTGCATTGACCTATAAATGTTTGAGCCACCACCCCTATCCAAGGCCAGCTATGAGTGATGTGGTTAAGATACTAGAGTCTCTTCAGGATTTTGACGATGTGATCATAGGACCATTTGTGTATGTTGCAGTGAGTGAAAGTAGCCAATGAGATGCTACTGTCAAAGGGCATGAAGGAGTCCTAGGTCTGTGTTAACACCAGCTCATCAGCAACGTAGATAAAATATAGTAGATAGAAAAACAAATGATGCAATAGTTGATGAAAATCTTGTTTTTTCCATTTTTAGTTTGTAATGCATGGTCTACAGAAAAGCAAAGTGTAAGTAACTATGTAGTAAAGTCTGATTCTGTCAGAAATAGAGAGCTTTACTGTAACAAGTATATGATGTTTGTTTGAGGTGAAATGTGTATAATACACTACTTATCAGAAATGCTGACTCTGATGCTCAGATTTGAATGGATGCAACAAGTATTTAATGGGGGATGTATGTATTTGTTCAGGCATTACTACTGTTTGCTGCACAATGTTATGACAGATGATGTATATCAAGAAAAACACAATAATATAGAAAAGTATTGTTTTTAAATTAAAAAAATGCTCAACCCCTGAAACTACTGAGTCGAGGAGAAAGATCCCTCTATCAATCACTCAATTAAATGGAGGCAAACATGCGAGCATATCAAGATTTTGCTACATATAAAAGATGGATATCACATTGACAATTGCTTAGTCGACAACTTCATACATATCTGTCTACGCGTTAAGAATGAAAAACAGATTTTGTTTATGTCCAATTGTTTTTAAAATCTGTCAGCTACAAAGAGGTTCTCCGTTATAAAGTAGTGTTTTTGCGCTGATATAGGTAGTTCTTGGCCCACCACAAGATATTCAAGCCAAGGTGTTTTAGTCTGTGCTTTAGTATTGATATTTGTAAGGGATAGGATCTCTGATTCCCAAAAAAAACACAGCCACCTAAAATTAAGACTACTGCAATAGCCACATATCCACTTATGCAACGAATCTTCTGCCTATTTTTAAGCTTTTTCCAACAGAATAAAGGAATCTGACAAAAACTGTTCGAAAAATGACATAATCCATTTTTCAACCTTGTTCATCTAATTCCTTCCCTTCACAGTTTCAACTCTACCAAAAATTATATAACTACAAGAACTCAAGAAATCATTTTTCTCACAAGGATTTTCCTGGGAATAAAAAGCTGCCGAAAAATATATTAAACTTTAGAATCAATCAAGGGTTCCCACTTCCCATTATCACAGTTATATTTAATTACAATTCCATACATGAAATTACATATCCATACATGAAATTACATATCCATAATCAATAGGACTAAATTAAAACAGGGAATAATAAACAACAAGTACGGTTTTCAGCTGAGAAGATTGAAAGATTTAAAAGTGACTGAATTTAAGCACAGGCGCAAGAAGTGTCTACTGTAATGGAATCTTCACCCTCGTTCCTGAAGAAAAAGTAACCAACAGCGAGACCCAAGACGATGGCCACAAAGACCCCTCCGTTGAAGGACATAACCGATAACATCAAGAAATACCCTATGGCCGAGCTCAGCCCAAAGAGAATCGCCCCGGCGACCTTTACGCCCAATTTGGCCCCGTTTCCGGTGAGCTTCCGCTTTAACAGAGGGGTCTGGATCTCCGACGGGAAGGGTTTTCCAGCGCCGATGAGCTTGAGGCGAATTCTACGATTCTCAATGAACTGGTAGAAAGCGGAAACGATGAGGCATGCAAGAAGGGTGAGAAGATAATCGGTCCAATCGTGGGTCTGCCAGGAATCGATCAGGAGATTGACCTTCCGGCTCCAGTAAAAGGTCATGTGCATCATCTTCGCCGACGACTTCTTATTTCAAGGGTTTGCAAAAATAGATGAAGTGTTCAGCTATAAACAACAAGAACAAATTAATAAGGCTTATGCAATGCAATTAGTTGTCTTGGACCTTCTTTCTTGTAAAGCTTTTGTGACAACTCTTTGAATTCCTAAAATGACCTTAATAGCTGTCTTGTTCTCCTTATCCTTTTTACCTGTCTGTCAAATGCTTTTTTTTGAATCCTAGGTAGTTTTTTTCGTTCTCTCCTCTTCTTTTTTTGTCTTTTATTTTTTATTTAAAATAATTATTTTTAAATTTAAAAGTGGAATAAATGATTGTATTAATTAGGTTTCTTATACTAATCCTTGAAGGAAAGGTTAAGTTCTGAATGTCCATCATTTTCACTGGGCGATGCTTTTCATGCTACAAGTTATTTGTGAAATTTCAAACATACAAAACTGGTAGTACATAAATGAAATGAAAGAACCTTGTACTGCACAAAATAACAGGCTAATGGAAGTTCAAATGGTAGTACAGGTAAATCAAACAATGGAAATTTAGGAAATCTAATTTAATTTTTGGAGGGTAATAGTACTTATAAGAGTACAATAATATCTCATTTTAAATGAAAACAAAAAATAACTTTATTTTAAATGAAAACAAAAAATAACTTGTTTTAAAAGTTTATTATCGTAGCTTATTTTGAAGTTTGATTTGCAATATCTTCCAGTTAAACCACACACACTAAGTATTTTTGCTATAACTTTTATAAATCAAGAAGGTCAAGTATACCAGTTACAAAAGTAAACTTTGATGGATTGATTTAATTAGGTCTAACTGATTACTAGGTTTCTTGCAATTAAATACTTGTAAAAATAATTCTTAATATTAAGGAAATTAATTTACTCTCTCCATGAGAACAATAAAACATGGTAAGCAAAAAGATTGTATAATACCCTAATTGAATAAATTGTGTTTTTTTCTTTTTTCAGTAACACAATAAGGTGTGTGAAGTAAACTCATACTTATAAATAATAAAATATAAATTATTCTTTACTCATCCTGAATTATAAAAAAAGAAAATCTTCTTATTATTGAGAGAATAAGGTGTTTTTCTTTCAAAGTAAAATATATATCACGAGTTCTCTAACTTGATCAAAAAATTCATTTTGATTAATTTACCACAACCTAATGTTAAATCAAAAAAATTTAGTTGATCAAATAAACAATTTATTGAAATGTTATATGTTGTTTTTGTTAGCATCTAGAATAAAAAGTATATGATCATAGACTAAAGTGAAGTAGAAATATATAGAAATTATATAATATATAGAAATTATATAATCATAGAAAAAGGTGAAGTAGACGGGTTATAAGTGCATATGTGCACATTTTACACTATGCTTAATAGTTGATATTTAATAAGAATAGTGATAGTGGTATGTAATAAACTCTAAGAAGAGACATTCAACTAGAAAAGTACATTAATCACATGCTAGTTTCACTTCTTATTTTATCACTATGCACAATTTTTGTTGATCAATAAATATTATTTGTTAATACAGTAATTTGCACTAAATAATTCAAATCCATCACACATTGTTCTTCTCCATTTTTATTCATAAACACTTAATAATTACAAAAATAATGGTTGTAGTTTATTTTGCTCCAATGAGTTAGAGAATTGAATATAAATTTTTTTTGTGAGTACATATATAAACCTATAATTTTTACATTTTTGAAGAAACAATAATTTTCTTAAAAAGTACATCATTTAAAGTTTTCATTGTTATTGGAATACATTTTAAATCCAAAATAAAACTTTTTTTTTTACATTATAAACATAGACAAACCATCATTGATGCAGAAGATGACTAAAGAAACCCAAACTTTTATGATAGCAATTCTCTATTGTTTTCTTATTAGTAGTGCCACATTGGCAAACCATTATTGATGCAGCAAAAACTAACAAAGAAAAACAAATGGGTCTGTCAATGCCAAAAGCACGATCTTGAGTTTGAATTCTACAGTATGCACCATGCCGAAACGAAGAAGGGGACGAAACAGAGTGGAGATAAAATTGCAGGGTTGTTTGATTATTTTTTTAGCACACTTTCTAACTTCTTTTCGACTTGTACAAGTAGTGGACCTATGAAGTAAATGTTCTTTCTGAAAATTCATTGACTCACTGTGCACAAGGACCCATCTTCCATCCCCTAATAAAAAATCTGCATTTCCCATTCCCATGGATTAGACCATACCATCAAAGGTGCCCCTGAGTCCTGACACTCAAGATATTTCTCATGCCTTGCCAAATCTGGCAAGTAGATGCACCATTACATTTGTTTGGAAACAGAAGTTGTAAAAAAGAATTACTTTTTTTTTCTGATGAAACCTTTGCATTTGGAATAACTTTGGAACTATGCAAGTAACACATTGATTTGTTTCTGCCACTATGCTCTAGTTGTTAGAGCACAGAACATGCCGAAATTCTCAAATGAAAGCAATGACAAAACAGAACAACAAAAAAAAATGATGATTCAGATTTAGTATATTCTCTTCGACATTTTTAAATGGTGATACTAGAATAGTCCGATGATATAACAGTTTCTAAAGTAAAACTAAAAAGGTAGCTTGCTGTTATTGGTGTCTGACCCTCGGAAGACAAGAAAATTCATTATTAAAAGTTGCATAAACATTCAAGAAAAGTAAAAAGGAGAAATATCAGAAACTGCACACACACATTACCAGCACAGACACATGATCGTGCAACTTGTTTAAACATTGAAAAACAGTGTCATACTTGGTCTAAACTGGGTCAAACAGACACAGACAAAGAAGGGAGATTCATGACATTTAAACTGAAGTCAAGGAAGGAGGAAGACTCCTGCCAAATCATCCATTCAGTTTTAAAATGTCACAAAAACACAGACCAATTATTCAATCTAAACAACAAGGTGACAGAGAAATACAAAATTAAGCATTACTAAATTATTCAAGATAAGTAAATAAAGTTTTCCTCTGCATGCACGAAGTCAGCAGATACTACTCCCTGGTGATTATCTCTTGTGGCTCTCCCTTCGAGGATCCAGGTGAAAAACATTTGTGGGAACTAGCCAGTGGCGAACAGGTCAAAGAATCCTTCCTGGGAGAATCCAAAGATCGAAAAAGAAGGTGTTTCATTGCAAGAATCAAGTCTTGGGTGGGTTTTTTGGGAGGACTGGAAGCAAAAGATCTGAACTTCATGTGGCGCTTCAGTGCTTCATCTGTGTTAACATCAACATCTTTCAACTTCAAACCCTCTTCCTTCACTGCTTCAGCACACAGCCCACAAATCCAACGACCCTGGTACCTCTCCTTCACGCCGTCAATGTAAAGCGCAGTGCAATCCTCAGTTAGCCCGCAACAGTAGCACGTCACCGAACGCACCTCCGCTTCCATCACCGTCGCAGTCTTCTCTGTCGCTGCCATCACCCTGAGGCACATCATTTTGAAAAGAAAAAGCACAACCAAAGTTAAGACCACAAAATGTTCAAACTTTGAACTGAAAATTCAGCATTAATGGTAATAATTTAGGATGCAAAAATAATACTAATCAGGGTCTTCGGTTACAGTCCTGGAGTGTTTGGACTAAAAAAAAATGATATTTCAGATTTAAGAAGCATTAGCTTTACCCTGTTGTGGACATGCAGGATTGAAATCACAGATAAACTGAAATGATAGTAGTGGTGTATGTTGTATATATATTGGAGTGAGGAATTATCGCTCCTTCTCCCACTGAATTTCGCCACCGAAGAGCAGAACCCCAAATGAATTATGGTGCATCTCAGAGCCTTAATTGGCTCCAAGGCGAATCGAATCTAATGAGAGAAAATGCGCCCCTTCTGCTCTTTCATCTAGATCTGTGTATCTGTTTCTTGTGTTGTCTTTGCCTTAGGGAGTTCTGAACACTACAGTGCAGTGTGTGGATAGCTGGATGGAATGGTGATAAGTACTACTATCTATCTAAAACCATCTTTCTTATTAATACTAAATCGTTATAGTTTTCAGAGTTTTAACCTAAATCACGAACCTTAATTTTTCTACTCCCAATCATTGGCAATTTTGTGTAATTTGTAGATAAAGTTAGCATTTGAACCAGGTAATGTTTTTTTTTCCACTGTGGTGGTTGTGCAGGGAATATATCTGTGCACACCTTGGATGGGTGACCTTGATAAAATAACCGGGCACCACGTGGAGCTATGGGATTCGATAATGACTAGGTTTGGCTGTGGAGTGTGTGGGACAATAGATGTGGGGTTCTTGGGAGTTGGGAGCCCAGGTGGGAGTGCGATATTATTGAAATTGCCAGCTGTCATGACAACTACCTTGCTAACTACATTGAACACGTGAAATCCACAGATAATTATTCTCACATTTTAAATAAAAAAATATTTCTTCTCGAATAAGTGAAACTTCAGTTCCAAAAATAATCACATTTGATATTATTTTTTTAACTTTATTTTGTAATAATAAAAATATAAAATTAGATATTCTTGTTTCAATTATTATAATAAATTATGTTATTTTAAACTAAATTATAAAATATTTAACTTTTATATGTTATAAAAGTTATATGAAATATATCTTTATTAAATAGGTGAACTTTTTTTCAAATAGTTATATATTAATTATAACAAAATGATTGCACAATTATTTTACATGAATTTGTATGATCTAACTAACAAAATATTTTATAATTTAATTTAAAAATAGAATATAAAAATTATTGATAAATTTTGAGATACCCACAATATCAAATCTCACATGAATATCTAAGATGATACAAATTTTATAATAATTTAAGAATGAAAATATATTTAATTTATATATAATTATGTTTTAAATTATAATTATTTTATTTTTATTTAAAATAGTATATATATATATATGTGTGTGTGTGTGTGTTTTAAATCTTTTTTAAAGACTATAATTTTTAAAATTAACTTATTTAGATAAAAATAATTAAAATATACAAGCATAAATATCACATGAAGAATGATAGCAATTTGTCTAATGTTTGACATTTTAATAATAAATTGAGTGAAAAGTATCGTCATTTCAAGATTGTAATTAGGAAAGATAATACTAAATAAAAAATGAAAGTATTATTGAAATAACGTGTATAAATATAACTTTTAATATATTTTCAAATAATTCTTTATATTTTTTAAATATAAATCGTATTTTAACTTATGGTCATTGGTTACCAAAACTCTTGTTTTAATTATACTTTTGTATTAGTATGTTTAAGCAAAGGTATATCTCCTTAACTAAATGGTTAAAAAGAGTGGATAATGTTTTAAAACATGTGTTCTTTTTATGGCACTGATTAGCTAAAACAAAATAATTGAATTAAAAATTAGATAGGAATGGTTGCATTTGTTGTTGTATTTTAATGAAATCTTGTTAATCTATCATAGAAACCAATATATATACATGCAGTTCAATTAAAGACTGTTCCAGATCTCCATATAGTTCATTACGAACTGAATACTTTTGAAATAGATCCAACCATTATATAATTTCTTATATGATATTTTCAATCAATTAAATTGGGTTATTATGTTTAATGTAAACCTAGTTGCAATAGCCAGGTTTTTAATTTTTTGTTACCAAATGATTTTACTAAAACTCGTTACTGTGCAATTAAATATAACTATGAAATACAATAAAGATGTCCTCCCTAAATCATTAGTTAACAAAATCATGAAAACCTATTTTTAGTGCCATAAAAACATTATTGTACAATATGCTTTTGAAAATAATTACACATGATAATATCAAAATAAATATGAATTTAGTTGTACGGAGAACACATATGACAGTAAAATTAATTTAAAACAGTTTTATTCCTTCAGTAGTAATGAAAAGTAACATTAAAATTGCTTTGATTATATAGCTGAGCTGAGTTAAGAATAAAATAATACTTCTTAAAATAACTCTAATTAAATGGAAAGTAGATGAGAAATGGTCATTTTCGTTACAAATTAAATAATCACATTGATATTAACAATAGTACTTGAAATTATAAATTGTTCACTTTTGTCTATAAAATTATATAATTACAAAAAAAAAATTTAATGATCGAAAACCTTGAATTTGATATATATAATTTATTGTTCATATATTATTAAAGTAATCATAATAATTGAGTGTTGGACAAGACTCATATAAATCCAAAATTAGTTGGAAGAAAAAAAGTGGTACTGTCATTTTCCTGAATGACCCCTAACATGCACAAATATCATATGTGAAGTTAAATTGTTTATAAAATTGATTTTATTATAGCATGTATAGTATACTACAAGGTCTACTTTTTTTTATTTTTAAAATTATTATTATTGTACATATATTTTTATTATCCAAATTTATTTAATATTTTTTACCACCTTAGTAATTAACTTTTCACCCTTTTATAAAAAAAAATGGTAATTGGTATTAAATTTATTGTTGAAATATTGTCTACGGTGTGGATGCCCACAACCTATTTCTTAAATTTACCCGTTTTTAAAAAATTTATCATGTCTTTTTCTTAGTAATAATATCTAACATGTTTTCTTACTAGAGCAATATTTGTACCATGTAACATAAATGGTGTTTATAAACAAAAATAATATTATTTATGAATAAAAACAAATTGTTGCCTGGGAGATTCTGATCAATCTACAGTCCCTCTAAAAAAAGTTTTGTCAAAAAAAGATTAGATCTTAATTTTAATTATGACTGATTAACAGCCACAAACCATAATGCAAGTGAGTTTAATTGTTTTTTTCTCACTCTCACAAATAATCAATCTTTTTATATCCAAATAATCATCAAAATTACAAAGAGTTTTTATCTAAATAATATATCAAAGTAAATTTTTACATATTTTTTGTTCTTATCTGTTACCTAATTGCAACTAACCCCATATAAGATAATGATGGTTAAATTGATCAAAATAAAATGAAATGTTTTAAAAATCAGACAAGTCATCATTTAATTGATAAGGGCTGTAAGAATGTATTTGTTTGTCTTAATGTGTGAATTAATTACAAAGTCTTAATTATATTTAATATGTGTTTAAGTTTCAATAACTAATTAATTATGTATTGAAAAATAAGTATAAGAATTGTGTGACTAATAGAATATTTGAGTAGAGAGTGAGAATAATATTATGGATAGGGGGATATCAAAAAAACTAGACTTCTCTTTTGGATTTGGGGGAAAAGATGTTTTGATACCACTATATTCCTTCTACATTTTTGTAACAACCTAAACAATACTAATAATGATAGTAGTATATTGAATTAAATTATTTAATTAAAACATAAATTAATTATTTGAATATAAACTTAATAAATCGTAGGTTGAGATTGAAAAATTCATCAAGTTTCAACAAATCAGGACTTTTGAACTGTACAAAAAAAAAAGTGATCAGTTGTAAGATAAGAGGGGTGTCAATAGCAGTTAAAAGTTTTTACCAAAGACAATCATTACTATCCCGTTTATTTGGGGGCTCACTAAGTATTAGAGAGGATGACTATAACATTTACTTAAAGGTTCTAGCTTTAAAATTTATTTATTTATTTATTTTTATTTTTTATCTTTAAAAACATATCATTTATGTTTTAGAATTGAGATGATAGATATTTAAGTATCTGTATTAACTTTAAAGTGGTTGATAATTGTGTTTTGATTCTTAAGGTGATAAATAAGTAATTGATGTGTTTTGGATTTTTTTTTAAATGCAAGGAGGATTAAAGTAATAAAGTGTATTATAGTTTTAAAATATATTTTTATTATATTTGAAAAAATTAACAAATTTTTCATCAATTTTTTTGTTAACAAAAATTCTTATGTAATTTTTTCGAACAAAATTATAAATATTTTAAAGCAATTCTTTTAGCGAAAATTGTAAATATTTTTATATACTTTTTTTTAGACAAAATTGAAGAATCTCTACTGACACAATTATTCTAAGTCTCTTATAGTTGAGCTGTGATAACAATTTTCAAGTGAATTATTATTTTATAATACTTTTATATCTGTTTCCTTATTTATTTTATACTTATTTATTTGATACTTTTTGATAGATATCCAGTTATACTTGTATTCTATATTTCTAATGTTTTATTTCACCTAAATTAGTTATGTTGATTATTGAATCATTTTGATGTTTTATAATTAATTTTGACTTTTGAAGTGATATATATATATATATATATATATATATATATATATATATATATATATATATATATATATATATATATATATATATATATATATATATATATATATATATATATATATATATTTTTTTTTTTTTTTTGCGCGAGAAAAATAATTATGACGTGAATAATTTCGTATCTAATAAGATGATAGTAATACTTATCGAGTTACAAAATATAAGGACGAGATAATAATAATTTCACTAATAACTAAATTGTATAAATTGAAGTATTAAATATTGAAAAGCAAATATAGGTTTTTGTTGACTGTTATGGAGTGAAAAACCATAAGATATTATATGGACGTGTACAATACTACCCATCACATGTGAATCCGAGTTAAAAACAAATTTGTAAGACAATTCAATGATAATGTATATATTGAAAAACAGGACAAATATTAATATCAAAATTTTGAAGTTATTAAGTTCTATAATATTTTAAAATATTTTCTTTAATTATCTGGTGTCTTTGATAGACAATAAATGTGTTTGATATAATTATTAAAATATCAACAATAATTACGGTGATTCGTATTAACGAATAAGTAAATGATATGTTACTCGTTTGTTGTTACTTGGATTATGTATGATTAATAATTATTTAAACTAAGTACGAGTTCATGTATAATTAAACCTATAACGAGACTTATGTGTCATCATTTATATATATAATTAATGATTATATTTGGCCAATTTTTTTAAAGAATTATTATCGAGAAAAAACTTATTTGAAAATTAATATTAATTTATAACAATTTTCATACAATTTTAAAAGCTTTATTTTTTAAACTTAATAATTTATGTGTAGGTGCTCCCATAAAGTTTAGGAGAATAGGATATTTTTACTTTTCAGATCGAATCTGACACAGCAATATCCTTACAATGCGTACTACAAAAAAAAGGTTATTTAGAGGAGGTTTTTTTTTCGATTTGTGGGGGTTTTCACCCTCCGCAAAATAAATTCCGGGGGTTTTTCAAACCGCCGCAGTTTGAGTCGCCACAAACTATCTGCGGGGGTTTTTTGCGACCCCTGGTATCGTGTTCAATTTGCGGAGGTTTTTCTACGGAGGGTAAAAACCTCCTCTATTACTGACTATTACTTTGTGGGGGTTTTTAACCTCCTTTATTTTCAACTATTTGATCACAAAAGTTTTCTATATTTTTGTCAGTTTTTTTATTTGATGATTATTAAAATATATAATATCGTTTTTTGTTTAATGATTATTAAAATATATAATAACTACCTATTTTCACCAATTTCTTTCTTTTCTTCTTTTTTTTTTAATTTCAAAATTAAGTAAATTTAATTTTTTTTAAATTATTAAATACCAAACAAATATGATTCCTCTGAATAAAAAATTGATACCATAGAACAAAAACCCCTGAGTAGGAAGGAATTTAGAAAAATAAATTGAGAAACAATAGTATGTTTCAGAAGGATAGACTAGAAGTCAATGTAATCCTATTGCAGAAATAATTACAAAGAAAGAAATGTTACCCAATTCATAATAAACTAAGTATAGTTTTATCCTAAAACAATATCATAAACTTCCTAAAAGTTACTTCCATAAGATGATTGTCTTGTTCCCAAAGAAGACTCTGGCTCATATGCATCACGAGCTTGCTGAAATAATATAAAAAATATTAATAAAATAAACTCAATTACATGTGCTCACATTTTGAAAATAATATATAAAAAATCAATCAAATAGAATAAACATGTTCTAAAAAATCAATCTTATGTATAACGAATTTATAACTTGAGGACAACAGCTACAAACTATAAATACAGATATACATACTTGAGTCAAAATCATCTTATGTATCGAAATTAAAATACAGTACAAATGTTGTGTAATGAATATATATATATGTGCATGCCTATATACACTCACTTTGATATAGTGTTGTCCTGCTACTATCGTAATCCACATTCATTCCATTATGTAATTTAATTTTTCTAACCACAAGACGTGTAGCTCATGCACTAGGTATAATAATGTGCCAGTTAGTTGCACTTTAATTGGAGCATGATTCAATTAATGTTACATGAGAATAAAAAATTTATAATAGATAAAATTTTAATAAATATATATAATAATTGAATATCTGTTGTTAAATAGTTATATGTTCTAAATGATTTGTTACATTTATATTTATATGATAATGTTTTAGTATAATTATGTGATATGCCCTCTCAATCAAGAAGTACAGTACACGTTACAAAGTCCAAAGACATTAAAAGTTATATTTCATTAAATCAGGCAATATTTTGCTGGAATTATACTACTTGGTTTCGATTCTACTTACATTACGTGCACCAGTGATATTGATAGTCTGGTGATATATCAGTACATTTCTACACGGTCAATCGTGTTTGCAATCCTATTTGTATTAATGAGCACTATAGTTTGCAAATATCTAGTTAGTTTTTGAGTTTGTATTTCAGGTTGCAATGTGTTAAAGAATAAACTAACTATTTTAGTAGCAAAAGCAATTTTATAGTCTTCATAGTCCCTTTGTAGTTTACAGTAGCAGCAACTTTTTGGCTTCCTAACTCTAACTAACATTATTTTCCTATTTATATCTACATAACAGTATCAAACTTGGATTTTTTTTCATGGGTGCTGTTAAATCTTAAGTAAATTTCCTAACAATAATTATACAGAAGTGGGATGTAGGACACCTAGTAGATAGTTTTTACTTATTATTTCTTTTAAATGTTTATATCTTAACCTTTATTATGTTATTAAGTTCACCTATATTTAGTCAGTACATAACCACAAAGAACTCACATTTTTATCGTTAGCTAGGAAAAGAACATCATCTTTAATTGGAAAGTTATTCATACCCAGCAAAAGATGACACAATTTTTTACAATAAGAAAGAAAGACAGATAGAGAGAAACAGAGGAGAAAGATAAATAAATTAATGACATGTTTGTCATACAAGAAGACTATAATAATGTTGTTGGAAATAACTCTGAGCAAGAACTGGATGAAAAGAAATCAGGTAAAGGTATTTCTACACCCTAACTCTAACTAGTCTTCTTGAAAAATGTGGTGAAAAGCCTACTAATGTTACTGGAATGCCCTTATCCTAATCAGGTGATCTCCTCCATTAAATTTGCAAGTTTTGGAACACCTTATGGGACTTGTGGAAACTTTAATCATGGAAACTGCAGTAGCAATAAGGCTCTATCCGTTGTGCAGAAGGTGATATCCTTGCTTTTTCTTTAAATAAGAAGTTCATACATGTCTTTTGTGTAGCTAATTTTAAACATGGAAACTGCAGTAGCTAATTTTCCATTCGAATTATACTTACTCTAAAGAGCATCTTTTAACAGGGCTGCATTGGATCAAGCAGTTGTAGAATTGAACTATCAATTAATACATTCGGAGATCCATGTAAAGGAGTAGCAAAGAGTTTAGCTGTTGAAGCTTCTTGTGCATAGACATGCTTCTTGTGCATAATTAACTTTGTAAAATTTACAAGTTCATCTTATGCAATCAGATTCAAGAAAATCAATTATGAAATAACAATAGCACATATGAATGATAATCTATGTCATCCAGCCAAATACATCGCACATATGAATGAGTTAGGATCTTATTACCTTTCCAAATGAGAGAATGAGCTAATAAAGAGTCACAATTCAGAAAAGGTAACTTCTTCTTAACCTGAAACTGAGAAATCAAACATGTGGTACATATCATCACCTTAAGAAATCAACCATGAGTCAATTATACATTTGACTAATTGATATCCTCGTCTAAATGGTTTGTAGCCAATTGAACATATTCATTGTCATTACTATAAAATTTGTCTATTTCTTAAAGTTTTCGTAGTGTACCCTCACATATGGATCACTTATGCCTTTGAGATAGACAATAACAATCCCTTCCCAGGACAAGTTCAATCCAACCATTGCTTGAGCCAAAACCCGAACCCTGTACATGAAAATTGTTAACATGAATATCCAAGTAGTGAAAAAAAGTTGTGAGTAAAATGACTAAATGGTTGAAAGAATCACTAATTTCAAAGTGAATAAGCACACCTTCGGTCCTTCTTGGTCATCCACTCTAATTGATATTCGAAGTCTTAATTCTCCAGAATGCACTCTTTTAAGAGGGATCCATACATCCCTTACTGTCCCATCAACCACTACTTCCAAAATACGGTGTAACATTGTTCAAAATTTGCATACAAAGCACTTACACTATAAAAATGCGTTTCTTATTAGAAGAACGATGGTGGGCAACAAAAATGTATTGCACTCAACCTAGGAATTTCATCAAACACGTACAGGGCAGCAATAATCCCCACTCCTTGTTATGAGTTAACCAGAATATCCTGCACCATTAACAATCAATGTGAGAGACAATTTTGAAAAGTTGAATTGGAAGTGAAATCAATATGGAAAGGCGTTGCAACACCAAACGATACCGTTGTGGCCGCGATAAGTGCGGAGGCGTTTGAGAACTGTCTCATCTTCGATTAGGGTTTTATGATTTCACGAATTTAAGGACACTAGTGAAAGGTAAAGCCTCTGAAACATGAAACCTAAACCTAAAAGAGAGGTTTGGGGAAGAGTTTTAAGATTTGAGTTTTGAATCAAAAATGGAAAACGTAGAACTGAAAACCCCTTTGACTGTATATGCGTCTCCCAAGTCTGCGACTCCCTCGTCTAGTCCAACGTCGACCCCGAACTCCTCACCACCTTCATGACAGGCGACATCAAGCTCCTCTACAAGATCACCTTCTCAGCAGTTTACAGCGGGTTGTCATTACGCTTTTCCTGGTCGAGAATGGCTGTGACGGGAAGACGGCTCAAAGAGTGTAGATGAACATGAGAAAAAGGAAGTGTTTGATGAAGTTAAGTTTAGGTTTAGGAATTTGGAGAAAAAATAAAGTAAGATAAAATTTTGGAAGGAAAAGACTGAAAAACGAAAAAAAATAAAAAGAAAAATGTATTATAATTTGATTAGTTATGAACCTCTTTAAAAAAAACTTAAAACCTCCGGTATTATTAGGCATTTGACAATTCAATAGAACCAAATTAAATCATATTAATTTGCGGAGGGTTTTTATAACCTCCGCAAAATAACCTCCCTTAAATACCATTTTTTTTGTCTTTACTTTTACTAATTTGCAGGTACTTCTTGTACTAAATTCAATCTCACTTCATTATTCTAGATTTCATCCTCTACCCAGATATTCAACTTTTTGTTTCCATTATTTTCTTACATTTATACATTTTAACTATTTCATAAAATAGAAAAAATAAGTAATATTCTTGCAAACATAAAAAAAATATATTTTAAAACAGCATATTTGATACTTTCCTTTCTAGTCACACAGGAACACCGTTACCATTCAGAACACAAATGCTTTAGTTTAGTCATTTACGCCGTTTTACATTTTTTTTTCTATTTCCGTAACAGAACTGAACTTGATTTTCTTTCTTTTCTATATATACAAGTAAACCGATGGTGTTTTTGTGCTTATAAACAAAATAAAAAGTCGTGTCTTAGCTTGTTGAAAAACCTTTGTTTTTGCAAAATAAGGCTAAACGAGCCGAACCGTGGCACTGCAAACGATGAGAACAACTTTCGTGTCTAGGAAGAAACTGACAAAGGTTTTTGATAACTATGAAGAATGTTTTTCTCAGCACTGCCATTGTTAATTTGTAACTAACACGTTTTTGTGCCGTGTCCATGATTCAAATCAGTCATCGCCATAATTGGTTAGATCTTTGATTTGATTTTATCACTGTGACATTACAGAGTTTGTTTTTGTTTTTAGATTGAGTACATAACACTGATCAGATTTGGCTGATAATTTATAATTGATGTTAGATCGGATCTGAATCATCATCACAAATATTTATAGTTTTCTTTGACTGAAAGTTCAATAGATAAACCTGTTTTATTAATGTAAATGTATGAAGTTGGATGAAGAATACAAAACGAAAATTACTTAATTTAATATTAATTGTTTTCTCTGTTTGAAGAGAACGAGTATTATATAGATTAATATTTGATTTATGATAAAAACTTTCTTAATACACATAATGACACTCCTGTGCGGCTACAATAATATGTTGCACATGATCAAGGTGGAGAAATTTCTACTAATTTTTACCATCTAATAATGGTTTCATTTATATAATTGGTATTATTAGTAGAACCTAAATTTATGATATTCATAATTGTTTTAGTATTCAACACCCATTATATTTATAAGAAGTAGTTTTAGAGAGATAAATATTTACAATTAACAACAAAAAAATGGTTAATTTTTGTTTAAAGAACTAAAACTTTTGAAAAGTATATAGAGAAAAAAAAAGTATTTATAATCAATCACTCGAACAATTTTCTTTGTTTTTTGAATATAAGTCAATGCGATTTCTATGGAATGAAATTGACTTTTAATACGGCATAACATGGAATTTATGTGTATACCTAAGCGAGACACTTACCCTAAATATCTACACAAAGTAAACACACCAAATGTAATTGGTAAAACAAATAAGTCAACTTTAACCTTGTTTGTATTCTATCACCATTTCATCTTATAAAACCTAATTAATATTGTCACATATATGGTTAAATATATTTTAGTTTATTAATCTTTAACAAATTAACTTTTAAAATTTTAGTTTAATTTAGTCTTTAACCTTTAAAATTATTACAAATACATATATTTAATCATTTTGACAAAAATATTAGTTAATTTATTTATTATTTTAAATGTATTTTTTTAGTTAACGAGAAATTTGAAATATTAATTAAATTTAATAAAATTTGATTAAAAGATTAAATAAAAAAATTTAAACATAAAAATTAAACTAGTTAAAAATTATTAAAATGAAATAATTTCAATTTTTACTAAAAATAAAAAGACCAAAATTATATTTAACCATATTTTTTAACTATAAAGTTTTAAATGAATGTAATCACTCAAAATTTTAATTTTAATATCTTTTTCACCGATTTTTACTCTATGAAATAACTAGATATTTTTTTTATAATTTATTTTCAATATATCTTCTCTCTATCCTTTCTAAGTGTCAAATACTCCTCTTATATGTTATAAGCATGTTTTTATAAAATATAAACTATTATTTTCATAAGACATTCTGTATTTTTTACTCTATCCTTTTCTCTCTCTAATAAATATTAAGAGCATGTGTCTTTTTTATTCATCAGCAGTGATAATTTTTTTAAAAATGATTAATAATGACTGGGTTTATGATTATTTTTAAAGTATTTTATTTAATACAAAGAGGTATAATATAATATGGAAATAAAAAATATTGACAAATATAATTTCTGAGGAGAAAAAACATTAACTGCATGGAAGTTAAAGGTAACATTTTTGTGGCGAAATCCCAGTGAACAGTGTGTACAGTAAAGAGTGATTTTATAGAGAGAAGGGTGAAATCTAGTGGCCAAAGGTTCGGTGTCTTATTTTTGTGGTGCTGGTGCTGCTGCTATAGTATTGGCTAAGAGGTTTCGAAACAGAATCCACAGAGAGAAAAAAGAAATTAAAAAAAGAATGAAATAAAAGAGAGAGGTAAGGTAAGACTTAAGAGAGAGAAGAAGAAGAAGCCCGACCCGATAATCATACTCGTACTGGAGATGATATTGGATAATCCCAACCTCAATTTTTTGCAATATTAAATAACACAATCACCTTCACTTTTTTCTTCTCTTCTTTCTTCGTCTCATCTCCATGGATCCCTTCGATTTGATACGCGAAGGTATAAATATATGTATTCAATATTTTTTTCGTTTACACTTTTCCATTTCTTTCAGATCTTTTTCTCTCGTTTTCTCCTTCATGAATTTGTTTTTTTTTTTTTTGTCTTCAATTGCTGTTGTTCCTGTTGTTATGTGCTTTTTGAGTCTGCTTTCTGAGGCCTTGAATTGCTCGAGATCTCTTCTGTAGCTCCTGGCTGCCGTATTGGAGGTTGCGTTCTCTGTGCGCTCGAGCTTTGATTCGATTGTTGCTGCTTCTGTTTTGTTTGATGTTAGTGTGAAATTCGGGTTTCAAATTTCTAGGTTTTTGTTTTTGGTGCTTTACCTTGTGTTATTGGGGGTTTTATGTAGTTACTGTCGGGGAATTATCGGTGTTGTTTAATTTCTATTAGAAGTTGTTTTCTGTGACATTTTAAGTTATTTAGTTCGAGATGTTTAGGGTTTTAATCTTATACTGCTCTGCCATTCTGAATCTGGTCAGCGTTCGCCAGAACTTAATTGTGTGTGTGTAAATTTTACTATAATTTCCGTAATTTGTGCTGGTTCCCTTTTTGTTCAGTTTACCTTTATAAGTTTCACTTTTAAGTCCAACTGACGAAAATGGCAAGCTATAGTTCATTGCAGTGATATTAAAAATAGTTGTAACTGCAGTTCTATATTGGGTTATTTATTTGGTACTTTTATGTTATATGGGATATTATTGAAATCATAATTTATCTATTGTACGATGTATGGGATTTGTGGTGATTTTATTTTTTACCTTTTCCTGTTCTTTTTATAGCAGTCTGGTTAATCAATGAGCATGATGATATTGAACCATTTTCAGGGTTTGGTTGAGGCTGACTGGACATGTGCTGTTTCTATTTTTAAAGTCTGTTTATGTTGTAGTTATTTTGTCCATATTCTAGTTAATAATGAACTTATCCAAGAAAGGATCCCAAACGGATGCAAAGCTATTAAGCCCAAACAAGGCAACAACTCTGAATCCAAATGCAGCAGAGTTTATTCCTTTTGCCCTCAGATCATCATCATTACCTGGAACTACCAGCTCGGTAGATGCAACAGCAGGGCTTTCGGCTGCTGGAGCTCTTGGGAAAGCAGTTTTAGATAGATCAGAATCATCCATTTCAAATAATTCTGATGATGAGGTGCACCAATACTGGCGATGTCAGCTCCCTGATGATATTACCCCTGATTTCAAGGTCATGGGAGAAGATGAATCTCAAGGTCTAGATGATCTTCCTTTAGCAGGTTTATCCATACATGAGGACAATGAAGCCTCAAGGTTTCCTTCTTCCAAAGGAAGTAAATATATAATAAATGAGCAGGAGGAAATATCTCAACTGCATAATAATGGCAATAGCTTTGTGGATAAAATAGGGTTTTCTCATTCAAGCTACAGGGAGGACCCATCTTCTACAAGCTTTTTGAATGCTCTGGCAAAGCCTTGGGAGGGGCCAATTGGGAGCGCTGACCAGCTTGTTAGCAGTGGTCAAGGTGGGCTTGCTTATGATGACAACAGTGGACATGGATACTTAAATGATGTTTTGGCTGAAAATGCAATTATGGATGATACTGATATGAATCCTTTGGAGTATTTAGCTTCCATGTTCCCTGGTTTTGCAGCAGAAAGCCTCGCAGAAGCTTACTTTGCCAATGGATGTGATTTACATCTGACCACTGAGATGCTCAGTCAGTTAGAGGTAGGTTGATTTTAATATATTAACTGACATGCTGTCAAACAATGATTCCTTATAAGCTCTATCTCATGCATTTGATTGTGAAAATGGATGTGTTGTCTCTTATATGGTCAACATCTATCTTCTGCTTGTTGCAATGCAGTATGCTCTAGTGCATTTGAATAAACTTCTCTGGAAACACATATAGGAGAAGAACATTGAGGTGAAACGAATCAAACTTTTCCCATGGATTAAAATCAACTCATTTCCTCAACTTTTTTTAGAATAATTTAAATCATTCCACGAGTTGATTTCAATTTATGGTAAAAGCTCAACTCGTCTTACTCCTTAATTATTTTTAGTCTTCTCATGTATGTTTTTGTTGAGAAGTTTATCCATATTAACTCTTAATACAAGGCTAAGTATGATGGGATGGATACTAAGTATTTAGAGCAATACCTGTGCCTTGTTTTGGCAGGGAAGATCCGGCTCTCTATAAAGTTGTGAAGTGATTCAGGTCCAACCTACCTCTAGCTTCCAATTTCTAATTGCAGTTGCCTGGTACTGGGGGAGGGTGTTGTTAGAGATGATAATCTTGTTGTTGTTATTGTTTTTTTTTTTAAATAATTTTGATCTACATTCTGATATTAATTGTGATTTTAGTGCCCTTTTCATGTTATCAATGGGCCATTGGCATTTTACGAGACCTACACATATATTTGTATATGATCAAGCAGTACAATTTGTTCTCCATTTCGTGGAATCCTATAGTCATCTCTTGTGATTAGTAATTATTTCTGTAGAATATTTTTTAACCTAGGAGCTTTATGTTGATAATCTCTCTCTCTTCACCTGTTCAAATTTGTAGCAGCTTCAAGTTGATGGTGGTTTAAATCAAACTTTGAATTCAAAGACTCTGTCAGCTCCCAATCTGAGTGCAATGGACTTTCCTGCACTTACTTCACCAGATGGCCAGGCTGCTTCAGTCAAATACGTGGTTGATAATGTCCAGCAAAGTCGAAATCCTTACCAGTCATTTGACAGTGATGTGATGCTTTTCAAATCTAGTTCTTCAGTTCCATCTAGAGGTGCTGTTGACTTTGCTTCAGCTGTTAGAAAGTTGGCTTCTCAGGATTCTGGTGGTATTTGGAAGTATGACAAGAATGGCTCTGGTGATGCTGCTATAGGTTCAAGTAGGAATTCAAATGTTTTGGGTAGTGGCTACAATGGTGGACAGGCCAGAGCACACTTTGGTGATCGATTGCAGAACCGTGGCTCAGCTCGAGCAGCTCCAATTTGGCTTGAAACCGGTGATGCCGTTGGTAAGTACTTATGTTAAAATGCTTCAATTGTGGGGTGTTTTCTCTGTGCACTATTTTCGTTAACAATTTTGCATGGCAGCAAATATGTATTCAGAGCTTCGGGAAGAGGCTCGTGATCATGCATGCTTACGTAATGCATATTTTGAGCAGGTGGGTTTTCAAATTCATGCTTTGGTGAAGTTACTGGCTATCAAAATTTAAAATAATGGTTTTGGCTACATACCTCTTGATTTGATTCTTTTGGCATTCCCTTGACTTTCTCAACTCCTTTTAATGTGTGTGTGATTCAATAGGTACTGTTGGGATGATACTAGTTCAAGAATCAGATAACAAAGTCTCTTCCAGAGGCATTGGTCTTGAATCTATTTCTTCGTTTAATTTTAATTCGTTTCTAATTTGAAACAGGCTCGTCAAGCTTACCTTATTGGTAATAAAGCCCTGGCAAAGGAACTAAGTGCTAAAGGGCAGCTTCACAATATGCATATGAAGGCAGCTCATGGAAAAGCTCAAGAATCCATTTACCGTCAGAGGTTTGTTGTTCCCCAATGCTTCCCTTCTCGCTCTCGATTTAAGTTTGGATTATAAAAAAACTTACACTCCCTCTGTTCCAGTATCATAGTTGTTCAAGGTTGTTTCACCCAAACTAAGGAAGCATTTAGATTCGTTAATCTTCAATGCAATTTTACTCCTTCTATACCTATTATACCCCTTTAAGTTTTCTCTAGCCATATTAATTGAATTAAATTTTTGCACTTTTATCGCCCAAATGCACCATTTATTTGTTCTGTATTTCTTATTATTTATAACTCACTTATTCTCTCTCCATATGGAAGATAAGTAACATTTGTACTACGAGTACTATTTTTTGCATTTCTCTCACTAATATATAACTACAAGCAGTATCTCATTTTATTTTGTTATAAATTATTTTATTTTATTATCTTTCGAAGAGTTATTATTTTTTTAAAAAAAATTTTTTTGATAAAAATTAAACTTCCCTTTTGGTGACATGACATTTGTAGTGTCATTTCAACTTCTCTTCTTTAAATCTAAATCCTGGTAAATATGATCGCTGATTTTTTTTTGTCGGAAATAGGTCACACAAGAAAATTTTTCTCAATGTGATATAAGTACTGTTTTTATGCACAAAATGTATTTCATAAAGCGACTATTATATAGGGACCAAAGGGAGTATTATATGGCATTATGATGTTAAAATATTTTGCTACTCCTCAGCAATCTGTTATGTATGTTTATTGACACGAAAGAGTTCCCTCTGATGTCTCGACCCTTTTTCGTACTTACCACTTGTTTCTTTTCCTCAAATGTTTCTTATTGCCGTCCTCACGTCGTTCTGAAGGAGAGTTATTGTCTCTGACTTATTTAAGATGCGTGAACAATCTGAACCCCTTAAAGTAGAATTTTGTAATGCCAATTCGTTAACTGGTTGCTTTGGAAAAAATGCTCGAGTTGAGAGTACTTTTACGATTACTTTTAATCCATGGATAACATTAGCTCGACCTTTTTCTTGGTCACCTCGTAACAGTTTCTCTCTAGAATGGCTACCTGGAGTATCATGCTATATTATTGTACGAACCAGAATGTTTATATACATTGCTCTAAAGTTTTGGGTTCTGCCTCAGTGATTACAAATGTTGATTTTTTCAGAAACGCAGTTGCTTCAGAGATGCAGGGCAATGGAAGAGGACACGAGAGGATAATAGACCTACATGGGTTGCATGCGAGTGAAGCCATTCATGTGCTGAAACATGAGTTGAGTGTGCTGAAAAGCACTGCCGTAGCTGCTGAGCAGCGTTTGCAGGTGTATATTTGTGTGGGCACAGGTCATCATACCAGGGGTTCCCGCACTCCCGCAAGACTTCCAATAGCTGTACAGCGTTTTCTTCTTGAAGAGGGCATTGACTTCACGGAACCTCAACCAGGCCTACTTCGCGTTGTGATATATTGAGCCAGCCAAGCCAAGGATGTGTACAAGTTTTTTGACACGGTATAAAGTCCGCGATCACGGACATTTTAGTCATTGTTGTATCTGTATATGCCCGAAGAACATGAAAAAGAGAAAGAAAAAAGCAGTTAGGGGAGAAGGAAAGAGAAGGGTTGTAGCAGAATTGTATCATTAAGATTTAGCGACGACATCAGATTTACATTAGTAAGCAGGACTTCACATTATGGGATTATATTCCTTCTGTTAATTTTGTACCCTAATTTTCATTTCCTTGTTAAATTCCATTTTTACCATTTTCATTCAGATGTAATCGATAGGACTCAATTACGCATAGAACAATTGATTTTGCAAATTAGATTCAATGCCAAACAATTTATTGCGATGATCGTGGCCACGGTATTGTCTGGTGATTGGATCTTCTCATTTAAATAAGGAAACCCTCAACGATGCGGAACCGAAATTATAGTTGCTGTGTATCTTTCTTACCCAAAAAAGTTGGTGGAAAGAAAGATACTAAATGACACCTCTTGGGAGAAAAATAAATTAACTCTTCCCGTATTATATTTTATATTTGTTCCTTACGAATAAGAGATTCAGACTAGGTTTCAATTTACAGTGGGTGTTTCACCTTGCACCTCAAGCATTTCACACTCCAAGTATTTAATTATGTACCTTCAATTTTCTAAAATACCCATAATTAATAAAGTGGTTATTTATTAATTTTTGTTTATTGAAAATTTCTAATTCCAACATTAACTGCACCTCTGTTTTCCTCCTATTAGAATACATGCATTCCTGTACCTCTGCATTCCCATCTCATTTTTATTAAGAAACCCAACACCCCAGTACTCCATTTGAATTGCAGATTAACTGCACCTCTGTTTTCCTCCTATTAGGATACATGCATTCCTGTACCTCTGCATCTCCACCTCATTTTTATTAAGAAACCCAAGACCTCAGTACTCCATCTAAATTGCAGCTGTGATAATTATTTTTCCTCTTGATTTTTTTCTTTGCAGCTCATATGAATTGTTTCCAAAATACCTAATTAATAAGGTGGTTATTTATTAATTTTTGTTTATTGAAAATTTCTCTGTCCAACATTAACTGCACTTCTGTTTTCCTCCTATTAGGATACATGCATTCCTGTACCTCTGCATCCCCATCTCATTTTTATTAAGAAACCCAACACCCCAGTACCCCATTTGAATTGCAACTGCGATATTCATTTTTCCTCTTGAGTTTTTTCTTTGCAGCTCATATGAATTGTTTCTAAAATACCCTAATTAATAAAGTGGTTATTTATTAATTTTTGTTTATTGAAAATTTCTCTGTCCAGCACTAAATGCACCTCTGTTTTTCTCTTATTATACATGCATTCCTGTACCTCTGCATTCTCATATCATTTTTATTAAGAAACCCAACACCCCAATACCCCATTTGAACTGCAGCTGTGATAATAATTTTTCCTTTTGAGTTTTTTCTTTGCAGCTCATATGAATTGTTATATTTGAGAGTGATCAAAATTAAAGATATTTAAGAGGGGTTGTTAGTGTTCAAGTGCAGCTTGGAGTGGTGCTTCCAGCAAGCTTACCTTGCTTTCTGGTGTGCGCTTGGAGTGCGTCTTCTTGTACTCTTGCTGGTTGCATTGATATGACTGGAGGGAGGTTAGTATTTTATTTTTGTTAATTTATTTGTATGGTTACAGAAAACAACAAACATGAATCAGATTTGAAAATTTGAAAACGACAACATCAGCTATTAAGATCAGACGCAGGTCGACCCGATGGAAGGACCTTCGAATTTTCATAACTGTTTCACATTTTATCTTTGTCAAATATTTAAATTATATTTTTTATGTATAAATTAGTTGTTATATGGGTTTATAATTTTTTTTTAATTTTATATATGACTTTATAATGTATTATATACTTTTTAATTCATATAAATTAATTTTTATGAATTTATTAAAATTAATAAAAATTTTGAATAATATTTATTTAAGATAACCTTATCGAATATGCATATTCGATTCTACAAAAATCAGATTGGATATATGATATTTACAAGTTCGAATGTCAAAATCCATATAAAAGTTTAATTATATTACTTATTTAATTATTTTATTGCTTTATAATTACTTTTAAAAATTTGTATGAGTTTATAATGTATTATATAATTTTTAATTCATATAAATTAATTTCTATAAATTTATTATAATTAATAAAACTATTTTTGAATAAAAATAAATTTAAAACGAGTCTATAGATATCGGATGTGAATATCTCATATTTACTTGATGTCAAAATTTAATTTATGTTTAAAACGTTATAAAATTTTAATTTTATTAATTATTTAATTATTTTATTAGTTTATAATTATTTTTAAAATTATGTATGATTTTGTGAGTTTATAATGTAACTAAATAATTTTTAATTATATAAACCCTCCGATAACATGTAATAAAAATAAAGAACTTTTATTCTGATAATATATTTGAAAAACCAAGTGGCTTGATGTGCCATTTTTTTACCATTTTTCATTTGACTTAATAAATGGAAAATACTATATCAAAATGATACCGCGGACTTTAAAAAAATAAGAACAAAATTTATGCATTGAGAATGGGATATTTTATACTGTCATCTAATTTTAAATTGTTATGTATAATTAAATTTGTTGACTTTATAATAATTTTAAAAAATTATATTAAAATATTTTTTTATTATTGGATAACTTGGTGAAATAACAAGTTTTCTGAACTTTTAGTAATATAGCTTTTACACTGGCAGTTCCACTTAATAAACGCCAGTATTAAATATCAAATAATAAAGTAAAACTCTGTTTTTTTTTTATTATCGAAAATGATATCAAAACTACCAAGATATTGTATTAATTATTATTTTTTGTTGACAGAAACTATGCTTAAGTCTTAAGAGCATATCAATGATGATTTATTATTAGTTTAGCGTGTAAATATAAAAATAAAAAAAAATTAGAAAGATGTCATGTTCTGACTTCCCGCTGTAATGCAAACCTGAGTTCCAACTTCCATGTTCCAAGTCCAAGCAGCAAACAATGCAGTAAACTGGTTTTGAACGAACCCAGCATGGTCTGAGATTGAGTTCCCAATGCAAAGATGCAGTTGCGAATGCGAGGCACTTCCACTGCCAACGCATTAACCCCACGCGCACACCACATCCATTCACATTCCCATTCCCTTTCCCTCTCACACCCCCACTCTCCCCCTCAATGGTTCTCCATCCTCCGCCACGCCATCGCCGCCTCCGACCTGCCCCTCGGAAAGCGCGCCCACGCCCGCATATTAACGTCCGGCCACCATCCCGAACGTTTCCTCACCAACAACCTCATCACCATGTACGCCAAATGCGGCTCCCTCTCTTCCGCGCGCAAACTGTTCGACGCAACGCCCCACGACGCCAAAGACCTCGTAACCTGGAACGCCATCCTCGCCGCCTACGCCCAAGCGGACAACCCCTACGACGGCCTCCACCTCTTCCGTCAACTCCGCCACTCCGCCCTGTCCACCACGCGCCACACTCTCGCTCCCGTCCTCAAAATGTGTCTCCTCTCCGGTTCCTCCTTCGCCTCCGCGTCCCTCCACGGTTACGCCCTTAAGATCGGGTTACTATGGGACGTGTTCGTGGCCGGCGCTCTCGTCAACATTTACTCCAAGTTTGGACGAATCAGAGAGGCGCGTCTTTTGTTCGATGGAATGGCCGTGAGGGACGTTGTGCTCTGGAACCTCATGTTGAAGGCTTACGTCGACACGTGTCTCGAACACGAAGCGTTGCTTCTCTTCTCAGAGTTTCACCGAACGGGACTGCGTCCCGATGACGTCACTCTTCGTACTCTCGCGGGGGTTGGTATGAGTAGAAATACTGCTTTCGAATCGCAGTTGAAGCAGCTTCGAGCTTATGCCACAAAATTGTTTATACGCGACTGTGACAATTCGGATGTTATTGCATGGAACAAGACACTATCTCGGTGTCTTCAGAGAGGTGAAGCTTGGGAAGCTGTAGATTGTTTTAGGGATATGATAAAGTCAAGTGTTGCTTGTGACAGCTTGACTTTTGTTGTCATGTTGTCTGTGGCAGCCAGTTTGAATTGCCTTGAACTGGGGAAACAGATTCACGGTACTGTCATGAGGACGGAACTGGATCAAGTTGTTTCTGTTGGAAACAGCCTTATTAATATGTATGTTAAGGCTGGTTCAGTTTCTCGTGCGAGATCTGTGTTTGGTCAAATGAATGAAGTGGATTTGATATCATGGAACACCATGATATCTGGCTCTGCACTGAATGGTTTGGAGGAGTGTTCTGTTGGTTTCTTTGTTGATTTATTACGTGATGGCCTGTTGCCGGATCAATTCACTATTGCGAGCGTTTTGAGGGCTTGTTCCTCTCTTGAACAGGGTGGCCATCTTGCCACACAGATTCATACTTACGCAATGAAAGCTGGTGTTGTCTTGGATTCATTTGTTTCAACAACTCTTATTGATGTCTATTCCAAGAGTGGGAGGACGGAGGAGGCAGAAGTTCTTTTCGTTAACCAAGATGATTTGGCATCTTGGAATGCTATGATGCATGGGTATATAATGCGTGATGATTTTCACAAAGCATTGAGGCTTTATTCGATATTGCATGAGAGTGGAGAGAGAGGGGATCAGATCACTGTGGCGAATGCAGCTAAAGCTGCTGGGGGATTGGTGGGGCTTGAACAAGGGAGGCAAATTCATGCTGTTGTCGTAAAAAGAGGGTTTAATTTAGATTTGTTTGTCATCAGTGGTGTTCTTGACATGTATCTAAAATGTGGAGAGGTGGAAAGTGCAAGCAGAGTTTTCACCGAGATACCCTCACCTGATGATGTTGCTTGGACTACTATGATATCAGGATGTGTGGAAAATGGACAAGAGGATCATGCTCTTTCCACATACCATCAGATGAGACTTTCCAGGGTGCAGCCTGATGAATATACCTTTGCTACCCTAGTCAAGGCTTGTTCTCTTTTAACAGCATTGGAACAAGGGAGACAGATTCATGCAAATATTGTAAAACTAGACTGTGCTTTTGATCCTTTTGTGATGACCTCACTCGTTGACATGTATGCCAAGTGTGGGAACATAGAAGATGCACGTGGTTTGTTTAGAAGAATGAACACGAAGAGGATTGCCTCGTGGAATGCCATGATAGTAGGATTAGCTCAACACGGAAATGCTGAGGAAGCCCTCCAGTTTTTCAAAGACATGAAATCTAGGGGTCTAATGCCGGATAGAGTTACTTTTATAGGGGTTCTTTCTGCTTGCAGCCACTCTGGTTTGATATCCGAAGCTTATGAGAATTTTTATTCCATGCAGAAAAACTATGGTATTGAACCTGGGATTGAGCACTATTCTTGTCTTGTTGACGCCCTTAGCCGAGCGGGGCAGCTACTGGAAGCTGAAAAGTTGATATCATCAATGCCTTTTGAAGCTTCTGCTTCAATGTATAGAACACTGCTTAATGCTTGTAGGGTTCAGGTAGACAAAGAGACAGGAAAACGTGTAGCAGAGAAGCTTTTGACCTTGGAGCCATCAGATTCAGCAGCTTATGTTCTTTTATCCAATGTTTATGCCGCCGCAAACCAATGGGAAAATGTGGTGAGTGCCAGAAATATGATGAGAAAAGTAAACGTGAAGAAGGATCCGGGGTTTAGTTGGGTAGATTTGAAGAACAGAGTGCATTTGTTCGTAGCTGGCGATAGGTCACACGAAGAAACTGGTTTGATATATAATAAGTTAGAGTATGTTATGAAGAGGATCAGAGAAGAAGGATATGTCCCTGATACGGAATTTGCACTTGTTGATGTAGAAGAAGAAGATAAAGAGTGTTCTTTGTATTATCACAGTGAGAAGCTAGCAATAGCTTATGGGCTTATAAAAACTCCTCCATCCACAACATTAAGGGTAATTAAAAACCTCAGAGTGTGTGGAGATTGCCATAGCGCAATCAAATATATATCAAAGGTTTTTAAGCGTGAAATTGTTTTGAGAGATGCAAATCGATTTCATCATTTCGGGAGTGGGATCTGCTCTTGCGGCGATTACTGGTGATGTGAATTTAATCTTTCCATAAATTGGTACCCCATTTATTTAATTGGGCTAATATTAAAGTTTCAGAGTGTTTCCAAATACTTAGAGTATTGCCATACTTGGACCATTTATTCTTGAAACCATTCTCACAATTATCAAGGAGCTTACTACATAACTTCACCATAATTATTTTCTAGTGGTGGATGAAAAAAAAATCTGACAACCATAACTTCAATAGAATTCCCATGTACTCTCACATAGTTCAAGGTCAAATTTGTCAGTCAAATTGCTTGTTGAAACTAATGCCATTTGTAATGGAGTTTAAATCTAGATTTTACTTGTAAAATCTGAAATTGTTAGAACTGATAAACAAAATCGTATAGATTATCAGTTTTTTTATTGTTCACCTTCTTTTGGGTGAATATGTGTGTTATAGTAGTACCACTCAATTAAAATTAATGTAATTAAAATTCATCCTTTCTTTTTCATCTTTAAAACCTATTTACTTTTTTTTGGATAATGATACTTTAACAATATTTTTTGACAACATTTTAACATCATTTACTCGTCATTCTATGATTGATCCATGTTAGTGTTTATGATTATTATTATTGATTGTGGAGTAATTTTGAACCAATCACAGAATAATGACACGTAGATGATGTTAAAATATTGTCAAAAAATGTTGTCAAAGTATCATTATCCTACTTTTTTTTTCTTAACGAGATTTCAATTAAAAAATATCCAAATTCAATTAGAATAACATTAAAATTAAGAATTTCAATTAAAATAAAACTCAATTAAGTTACTTATAATTCTAAACATCTCTCCTCTTAAGTAACTTGCATTTTTTACATGCAGTTTCATCTTTCTATCTAAATCCAATTAAACGTAAAATTAAGAATATTAAAATTAATTTTCTACTATTAGTTATCAATAAATAAATTTGAAAATCTTGCTACTAAATTTTTTAATGATATTGAAATGGGGATCCCTATTTTCAAATATTATAAAGAGGAGCATTCTGGTAGGTTGTGTCTTAGTTAATAACATGTTTTGAACGTTTTGAAAGCTCAAATTTTACCTAAAATTTTTTAAAACTTATAAACACTCCATCGTCTTCATAAAAAAAGAAGTGAATGTTCAAACGCAGTAAAATTATCTACTTATTTAATTACATATTTTTACTTTAAATTTGAAAGTTTATGTCATTATTACTCGGATACTTAAAATATAAATAAAATAATTTTTAATTTATCTTTAATATAATGTTAAGCCCAATAAGTTTGCTGAAAAATAATTATTATATCGTATATCTAAAAATAAGAGCTAATTTTTTTTTATATATATCACAAAAAGTTCATCAGAAACTTAAATTTATATTTGATGTCTTATATTAAATATTTTATTGAACATTTCTTTTTACAAAATTTCACCTCCATTTTTTATTTTTAATTTGATATAAAATATTATACATAAAGAATTATCATGAAAATGAGAGTTTAGTACCTGAAAAATTAAAAATATTTGTAGTAAGAAATAGAATAAAAAAATAAAATAAAATAACAATATTTAAAATAAAATAACTTTTATTATTTATTGTTCCTAAAACTGACGGAATCTTATTTTGTTTACTTTATGTGAACTGAGTACATTAGTCCCTCTCTACTCAAAGCTTTCAGTCTTCACAGGGCACACTTCTCCCTGACCCCTTTTCCAGTTTTTGTTTTTCCCTACTGCAGCAAACTCTGATCATGAATTTCAACCATGATTCATTACACCATAACCAAAATCAAAGTAAAAAACGAAAGCAACCCGATGTTGATAATTATACATCCCTGGAATTGTCTGCTTCCAACATGAACCCCAGAAGGTGGTTCCTTCTTTTTCAAACACTGGTTGAATTTTTTATTTTTGGTTTTTTCAAGGGTTGCGTCATTTTATTTGATTGACCTTCTTCTTGAGTTTTAAAAATTGTTATGGGTTTTGCAAAATGCACGCCCCCATTATGTTTTTTCGTGTTTTAGGCATAATGGTCTGGGAAGAATGATCACGAAGATTGCGTTTTTCTTATCTTCTAGATCCTTTCTTTTTTAGTTTGATAATAAAGACTGCATTTTGTGTTGTTTTCTTTATCTTTTATCGATTTTTTTTATTCCACTTTGATAATAAAGATTGCATTTTTTGGTATTTTCTCTATCTTTTCTGTTCGAATTTGGTCATAAAGACTGCTTTTGCTATTTTCACGCCTTCTTTGTTTAACATATAGTTATCAGACAGAAGTGTTTGAAGTTGCACGGAGAAGGAACACAATAGCCGTGTTGGATACAGGCTCCGGTAAGACCTTGATTGCGGTGATGATTATGAAAGAGGTTGGTCAAACCATCAAGTCTTTGGGAATGAAGAAGCTGATTGTTTTCTTGGCTCCCACAGTTCATCTAGTCAATCAGGCATCTTACATCCTAACTCTCTTTCTGCTTTTGCTTATCTTTCACACTTATAAAGGATAAAGTTCTCATCATAACATGAACTAACATGGTCTTAATGTGGTCTGTCTTAGAGGTTCAGCACATCCTTCAATAAAAGGACCTGCAAACTGCTGTCAGTTTACTTCTGGTGCCAAGCAGAATTTTTATTCTAAAAATAATTATAACTTGAAGGGCTTAGTCATGGTGTCTGCTATTTGATCTTTCGAACCACAATACGTTATTTTAACAACCCCATCTTTTGTTAAAGTCATAAAGAAAATAATATATTATTCAATGTGTTTACTTGTACCATGCAAAATAGGATTTTGAAACTTTTGTAATTAAGGTCAGTGGATCTTTGATAATTTGTTGAAAGGTTAAAGCTCTTAGGTCATATAGATCTCTGAGAATGGGAGTTTAAAAGCTATATTATTCAATAATGAATTTAAACTACCTAAAATTGTGGTTACAAGATGATTAGCTCCTAATAACAAGGACATTATTAATATAGAGAGGTCCAATAAGTGAGTAATGAGATGTTGTACTCTTCCTTTGTAACAAAGTATTTGATTTATTGATTCAGAGGCTAAACGGTGTTTGCGTCCACCTTGCAGCAATTCAATAATATAAGATATCTGACAGATTTTCAAGTTGAGGAATACTATGGGGCTAAAGGAGTTGATACATGGACTTTGAAGACATGGGAGCAGAAGATTAGTAACAATGATGTATGTTTATTTATTAACCCCATAATTGATTTCACAAAGATACTTTAGGCTTCATTCTTTTACGTGGGATTCGACATTCATTGATTTGAGCAGTATTATTTTGGGCTTGATGACATTTTTGCTTTTGTTCTCTTATAATTATGCAGCTTACATTCTTTTTGTTCTTTACTCATGGAACACAAGATATTACATAATTTAAAACTTATGGTATTTTCTTTGTCACTGTCTCGGTCCATGGTTGTCCATTCTTGTTCAACATTGATTGATTGATTGACTTTTGTATACTATTATGTAGATCTCGGGTTTATGATGCTTGGATGGTTTTTGATTCTCCATTCTTGTTTAATGTGAGATATTGACCTGAACTTGTATAATTAATTTAAGAAGTGGAACTTTTAATTGTTCTGAATTGCTAAGCTAGAATAGTAGTAAATTAGTTATCTCAACATGATGTTTTTGGTGAAAAATTATTCAAACTTTAGTTTCATTAGTCTATAATAGCACAATGAATAAACAAATTGAGTCGGATAGTGTATTGTTAATTTTATTCTTAACATTTTTTTGGCTTGAGTTTGACATGTTTTGTAAAACTACAAATCTTCTATTTTATTTGTGTACTAACATTTTCTTTTATTGTTTGGATTTTCAAGCTCAATTTCTAGCACTTGCGAAGTTTCTTAATAATGAATTTTATACCTGTTATAGATGTGATTTGATCATATTAGAGTTATGATTTGATAGGGAAATATCTTCCCAAATATTTATCGTTATTAGGTATTGATTTTATTCCTTATCATTGTATCTCATTTTCATTTTTGTATCCCTTTTCACAATCCTCTCTATATTTTATCATATTTCTTGTTTTTTGTCCCTTCCTTTTCTTTTTATTCCCCACATACTGCCTCATCATTGTCCTGTCCATTGCCACCTTTTTTGGTATGACCCACTCTTGATGTGCCACACAACTAGAAGCTCCATCCTATAGTAACCAATTCTATCCCAAAACAAAACCCAAGGTGCTGCTCTTTGGTGCATGTATTTTGGTGCTTTGCTTCTTTTTGATTGAGCTCCTCCACCTCTGACGACCTTGTTTCATGGTTGTTTAGTTCTGCTAGATATATTATATTTATCTTATCTTTATATTTTATCTTTAGCTAGTTTGTTATTATTTCTTATTTGTATTTTTGTTTTAGCCCATATTTCTTCTATTATAAATAGAGTATCCTATGTGTATATTTAACAAGAGAGGAGATTAATCTTATACATAGTTTTCACTATATTCAACAAGGTATCTAGAGTCAGGTTCTTTTGAGGAAAACTTTTTTTTGTTGACTCTGCCACTACACCTTTTGCTGCGGGCGACAACACTGTCTACTGCTGTCGACGACGCCGTCATCTACCTCCATCATCTACAACTGCCACTATCGGAGTTTCAGGTTTGACTGACGATCACATGGTTTTGATCGTCTTGGCCAGGTGACCATCATGTCGTCAATGACGCATTCATCAAAGCTCTTACGCGCTTTCAACACCTTTTGAAGTTGTGGATCTGCTCCCTTTTCATTGTGCGTGTGGCACGACTCGTCTTCTTAGGCAGCGCTTTAGAGTGTCGAGGTCACTCTTTTTCCTTTTTCAGGTGCCTTGATTGAAGAATCTTAGATTGTTAAGGTTTCCCTCTCGTGTTCATCCATGGCTTCTTTTGGTACTGTCTCTTCTGACCTCCCTTCTGTCACCTCTTAGGCAGCGATTTAGAGTGTCGAGTGTTGAAGTTGAGTACCAAGCCATGGTAGTAGTTGCTTGTGAGATTGCATGGCTTCAAACAATTAAAATTATAGGCTCTCAAGGTACTAAACTCATGAGACACTCAAGGTACTAACTAAACACATGCCACAATCAATGTCTATTTAGATTGTGCCAAATCCAGTGCATGAGTGGACCAAACAATAAAGATTAATTGTTACTTTGTGAGAGAAGATAGTCTTAGGAGAAATAATCACTAATTGTGTTAACTCTATTGACCAACTTGTGAACATGTTCACTAAATCCCTTAAGGGCTCTTGTGTTGATAACATATGTAACAAGCTTGACGCATGACATATACTCTGGCTTGTGGGGAAGTATTAGAGACATAATAAGGAGATATGATATTATGGTTTGATAAGGAAATATCAATGTAGAAAGCATGCAAGCATTTCTTCTCTATTGAATATTTGTATAATGACGTAGCTATGTGGTTGCTACAAAAATAATATCTTTGTCTTACAGGTATTGGTTATGACACCTCAGATTCTTTTGGATGCCTTAAGAAAAGCATTCGTGCGTATGGAAATGATATGCTTGATTGTTATTGATGAATGTCATAGAGCAACTGGCAATCATCCCTATACAAAAATAATGAAGGTAAGTGCTATAAAACATTCTTCTTTTTCCCTTGTATTTATTTGATCAGACATGATTTTTCATCTTTTTCCTTTAAACATTGTCTTTTAGGTTAGGAAATAGATTTACAAATAACTTTTGTCTTGTATTATGCCAATGAAGGAATTTTATCACCAAGTAAAGGAAAAGCCAAAGATTTTTGGGATGACAGCATCACCGGTTGGTAAAAGAGGTAACTATTTACTTGCCAACTTTGGCTAACAACAGTGAGTTAAAGAATGCTTTCCTTGTGAGTTCAAAGTATCCAATTTATTCACCAATTCTCCCTAGATTGTTCTTCTTTCTTTGTTTATCTTGTCATTAGTTTTAGAGGATAGGGAAGGGGGAATTTTTGTGGGGGTCCTGCATTAGAAACTTTCTCTAGTGACAAGGGAAAGTGGGGAGTGAAGGTAATTTTGTTTTTTAATTTTTTGTATCATAAAAAATAAATAAAAGAACATAATGTTTTAGGAAAAATAACTTGGTAAAAAAATTAAAATTTTCAAAGTTATAATTTTTATAATTAGTATAAAAAGCTGTTTAATACAGTTTATTTTTTTACTTAATTTTATCTACTGTTCCACTCATCCATAGTTGCATAAAGAACCAACATTGGTTGGCACAAATAATCCAAATGTATGCCATGATTTGCTGTGCCCGGCTTCCTGATAAAAGCTCTTTTCTGTGCATGGTTTATAGTAGTAATTTCCTGTCTTACAGAAAGAGTAACTGTTTTGTGAGGTTCATATGAAAATGATTACTTGTAGTCCAGATTGTGAATATAAAGACTTGAAAGCATTTGGATTGTACATTGAAAGCTATATGCATTATTTATGTTATATATCCCGAATCAGGTGTTTCCTCCACTGCGGATTGTGAGGATCAAATATCAGAACTTGAAAGTATCTTGGATTCTCAGGTAATATCAATTTCCATGCATTGATTTGATTTATTTTTTCTGTATGTGTTTGGCCCAAGAGATTGCACACATGAATGAGACAGTTTTGTTGATAATTCTGTACAGAACCAGAATTAGAGTAAATACAAACCCACAAAAACACACATCTAAGCTCTAAAAGAGAGCTCTCTATCTCAAACGTACATTTAAGCATGTATTACCACTAAAAGACATCTAAGCTCTAACAGAGAGCTCTCTATCTCCTGCTCATAACTGCCAGCCGTACTTATATCCCTCTAACACATATCTATCTAATATAATAACTGTCCTATAAAATAGTTATGACCCACACATAAAAGACAAGCATAACTGATAAAATAACTGTCATCCATCCACACACATAACAGCCCCTCGAAAATAACTTATTTCAGTTACTCGTTTTCTTTTCTGGTGACAAAGTTTCCATGGCATGCTGGTTTCTTCTACTGGCCTATCAGAGTGCACGTGATAGGATGTATATACCATTAAAAGAATGTAAATGTCTCTTTTTATGTTTCTTTAGAGATATACTGTTGAAGATCGAACAGAGATGAGTAGATATATATTGTCTGCTAAAGAGAGTTGTAGATTTCATGACCAAGCACGATTTTCTGCCTTGAGTTTGAAACCAAAGATTGAAGCCTTGTGGTCCAAGGTATCTGTGGATCATCTTGCTATGTACAGAGTACTCTGCTATTTTCCCCAATTCTACTAAATATTTCTTACAGCTAAAGATACTGACTGAATTTAACCTGTTTGGACAGTTTGATGCATTGTTATCAGAAAATAAAAGCAACTATATGGATGTGGAGAATAAATTTAAGACACTGTCTCAGCGAATGTCCAATGAACTTGGAAAAATTTTACATTGCCTTGAAGATCTTGGAATCCTATGTGCTTATGAGGTAGTTATCAAACTCTCATTGTAGGGAAAACGTTGCACTGTAAAGAAACAGATAGGGGGGAATATCTTAATTTCTGATGTTTTGTTAAGAGTCATTGAAGTCTGTATTTATTAATTGGGGTTATATTTTGTTTACCAATGCATTGCTTCTTATAAATATGATGAAAAAACCCACTTAAAAGTTTTATGTATTCGAGGTTGGGTAGAAAGTCTTTTTGATATGTGGGAATATCAACATATTATAACATGGCATTTACACATTTATAAACATAAATTAGTAAAGGAGTTATTGGTGATGGTATATTGTGGTGTTTTTTTAATAAAATAAGTAGACAAGTAGGCTTGCGTTTTTTATGTGTTTGTCTTATATGCTTTTCAACTTATTTTAATAAGAAAATCTTATTTGCTTCTTAAATTAGTGATTATTTGTGTTAGATTTCTACTTAAAACAATTGGCACAAAGTGAAGTTGCCCAATAGATATATAAGCCACACTCCAAGACTTCAGTAAGGCAATGTGAGACTTCCCAATACTCCCATGCTTAACCAGGCGAGCTTGGTGATTACCAAGATGAGTTATAGGCTTTAATACCAATTGTTGAATAAAACACTTACCATTAGTTGAAAAGTTATAATTAATAGTCAGGCGTAACTTGTTTACTTGAGATCATATCAATCCCAGTGCCAGAATTTGATTGTAACTTGGCCTACTTGGCTAACCCTACGAGACAATTGATGTCGCTTCCAACAACGATTGTTGCATTGTTTTGTTGGGAGTTGAACTCATGACCTTTAGATTTCAGCTTAAAACCAATTTGCATTTAGTGAAGTTGCCCAATAGACATATAAGCCGCACTCCATGACTTGAGGCAGACAATGTGGGATCTTTTAACAAAAAGGTCATTTCAAAAAAACTTATTTTAAGTTTAATAAACTGACCTATTTTTGTTTTGTAATTAAGAAAGAGTCATTTGTATTTGAATTGGGATTATATTTTGTTAACCAGTACTGTCTTCCTAATCAAAAATAAATTTTCAACTCTCAGCTCTAACCCACATAATGTTTTGACTCTAAATTCTTTCTTTTACCTTTGGCTGTGTAGCAAGCCAATTTTTTTTGGTATTTTAAAATAAAACCATATATTAGAAATAAATGTAAATTTTACACATTCATTTGTATTTGCAGCTCCAACTTTCTAATCATAGTTTTATCTTTTGTTCATCTCTCTCTCACTCACACATAGATGTATGTATATGATAGTGGATTCCATCCTAATTCAACCATTATAAAATCGACATGTAAGGTGAGGTTTTGCACATATTTATATATTATAATTTGATCATATATCTAGTTAGGATAGACTGTGTTGCTCTCTTAAGTGCATTTATGCCTAATTTCCTGAGAAAATAACTTGGAAGATGATGGTTGCACTTATTTATATATTATATTTTGACCATATTTCTAATTGATGTGGAAACAAATATTATAGCATTCTATATTTGTGCAGGCAGTTAAAATCTGTCACGAGAATTTCTCCAAAACTGAAGGAACGTGTGAAATTTACAGAACAGGTTATCTTCAGTGTATAAATTTTGTTGAAGACGTCATAAAATTAATTGAAGAATCCCTCCATTGTGGTATGTTTTCTCTATAGTTTCTTCTTCCCAAATGCCCCCTATATTTGTGCGGTCTTTGGGAATTTTCATGAGATTTGAGAATTGAGATTGCAAGTATCAATATTTAATTCTGGAAATCTAGTATAATTTCATTAGTTTATCTGCTACTAGTATATTTATAAGAATTCTTATAAAGTCTATTTATGATAATATGTTGCAAGATTTTGCTGACGCTTAATATGTAGCAATATTTTATATCAGCAATAATTTTTTATTTATGTTCCTTTGTTTTTAGAATGCTTAGTTTTCTGTTTGAAGGTGTTAATGGCACACTTTCCATATGTGCATTCTGATTTTGACATCACAAGCAATCTGTTGCAATGCAAAAACGTTGTGGATAACTGGATCTTCCTCATTGGTTTTTTATTTGGTTCACAATTATTTAAGAAATTACAGTAGCATGCTTTTTAGACATCTTTTTTAGAAACGACACCATGCTATAAATGCTTATGTGACACGGTAAATTTGTTCATTCATTTCACTCTGACTTAATCTCTGCCAACTGATTTAACTAATATTACTGCAGATGATAAAAACATTTTGGGGGTTGATTTTGATTATTCAAAGGCAGAAGATATGGGATACTTATCTCCAAAGTTACTTGAACTTATTAAAATCTTCCAATCACTTGGGTATGGCACTATGATATACTGTTATGGTCATATAAATAGTTTTCCTTTGAAACAAAGTTGTACTATGTAATATAGCAAATTGGTAATGTATATTTCTGTGTTTACAGCGAATCTAGTCAGGTGTTGTGCCTTATTTTTGTTGATAGAATCATTACAGCTAAGGTGATTGAAAGATTTGCAAAGAAAGTTCCCCAAATTTCTCATTTCTCAGTTTCCTATTTAACTGGAAACAGTACATCGGTTGATGCTGTGGCTCCTAAAAGGCAGAAGGAAATATTGGAATCTTTTCGCTCTGGAAAGGTAATTAAGTACTGCATCATGCGGATCAAGTAATGTGCAATAAATTTGTCTTAAATGTTGATATTGAAAATCTAATAAATAGATTATCAATGCTTTGTTTAGGTCAATCTATTATTTACTACTGATGTACTTGAGGAAGGAATTCATGTGCCAAACTGCTCATGTGTGATAAGATTTGACCTCCCAAAGACAGTTCGTAGTTATGTCCAATCTCGCGGAAGATCTAGGCAGGCTAACTCCCAATTTGTTGTGATGTTGGAGAGGCAAGTATTCTGATTCTCACAACCTGGTTGATGCTGGAGATTCCTTCTTCATTGAACACTCTTAGTACTTATTTTCAAGCGTGTTCACTTATTCAAAATTGATATACTGAGGACGTATAAATGGGAAGAGGAATTTAATTTTGTATATTTCCAGAAGTTTTATATCGACTAGAGATAAGACCAATTTAAAAATGGATGTAAAACTTACTTTAAAGATGATTTTGTGGGGTTGAGTTAGGTTTAAAGTCCACTTCTTAACATGGCTAGAGCCATGTTAGTGTAGGTTGTTGTATGTTGACTCTATTGTTCCATCCGCTATCGGACCATCACTAATATCTAGTCTATGCTCGAGGTGTATATGTTTGGGCTAAAGGGGGTTTGTTGGATATCTCACATTGACTAAAGATAAAATCAATTTACAGTATATAAGTGGGTGGAAACCTCACGTTACAAGCCGATTTTGTGGAGTTGAATTAGGTTTTTAAGACCACTTCTTAACATAGGGTCATGGGTTTGAGCCTATCCTAGTGAAATTTGATGTTTGTTGAGATTATTGTTTCACTTGCTATTGGACCACCACGAATATATATAGTCCTACGCTCGAGATATATATGTCTCGATATGAGGAGGTGTGTTGGAGGTCTTACATTGACTAGAAATCACATCGACTAGAAATAAGACTAATTTGTAGTATATAAGTGAGTGCAAACCTCATCTTACAAGTTGGTTTTGTAAGATTGATTTAGGTTTAAACTCCATTTCTTAACAATACTAATCTAAGCTTTTAAATCAGGGAATGGTCTCCTGGAAATGCTATGTCTAGAAAATGAGAAGGAAATACAACAAATTCTATTTTTTGTTTTACGATTTTGTTCACCATTTTTACTATCATTAGGACATACTTGCCATACTTACATAGTCAACTCTATCAATTCTAGCATGAGTTTTGGTAGGTCAACTTCCCAACTATGCTCTTTGTTATATAAAGAGAAGAGAGATTATGTAAGATGGTTGGAATATTAATGAGTTAGTTACTTGAGGTGTTAGTTAGATATAAATAGGGAAAGGAGAGGAGAGAAAATGATGCTAATTTTGCATATTGAGCATTATCTCTGGGAAACCTTTGGATGAGAGATTTCATTTTAGATGTTCACTACATTCATTCTTAACAAAATCTGGAAACTGATTGCATATTGTGGACAGATCTTCTCAAGTAGCTTCTTCTGGCAGCTTGCCCTATCATTGCACCAATACCCGAGGAATTTATGTACCCAAATTATTCTTTTGGTCACTAAAATCTGCATAGGTTGATAACTGCTGGTAAATCTGATTCAACTGGATGGTCTCCTATGGCCTTCTTGAATTGAGAAACATGGAAAACTGAAGTTTGCAGGCTTGTTCTGGAAGTTGTAACTTGAATGCCACTGCTCCAACATTTTGTAAAACCAAATAAGGTCTATAATACCTGGCTGACAGTTTAGGGTGAAGTTTAGACATGGAAGTTTGCCTATGAGGAGGTATAATCTTTAAGTAAACCCAATCCCCAGGCTCAGTCAGGAATATTTTCCTGTGCACATGATAGGACTATGAGGGTCTATGTTAGAAGAAAGGGAGTTAAAAAACAACTGTTAGAATCTGTTTTATTAGCTATATTATTTCTTTCAGGATTTGTGTTTTATTGTTTCCTTATTTAACATATTATTACAGTATATGATGGGGATATCCCTGAATTATAGGGATCTGGTTTTGTCTTGGAGCTATTATTATACTTCCTAAAATAGCTTTCTAGTCTTATATATATAGATTGTATTCTCAGCGTAATAAGATGAATCATTCTACCCTAAATTATAACATGGTATCAGCGCTCTTGAATTTTGGGTGCCGCCTCTGACTGCGCACACCAAAACCCTAGACAGCAGCCTTCATTGTTGCCACCATCCTTTTCAGAACAGCCTTCATTGCTGTCGCACACCAAACCCTAGCCGTTAGCCTTCATTGCTGTCAATCGATTTTCTGGGTCGCCTTTATTCACCTCTCCCATTGAATGTAACTCTGTCCATTCAATATGTTGCCAGTGAGAGGACGTGCGGGCCCTTTGATCCAGCTGTTAAGATGGGTGCCAGTCTTCACCTCGGGTGAGCCTTTTGGTTTTTCTCCTTCCATGGTTTGGTTGGCAAGAACTACCAGAGATGGTTAAGATTGAGCTCTGATACCTTGCAGAAAAATGAATATTTTCACTGATTTGAAACAGATACACATGAGGATGTATAAATAGGAAGAGGAGATTAGTTATGTACAAACCAAGTTGCATAATTCTGATTGATTTCTGTAGATTAAACCCTTTAATTCTAGTGTAATTGCTTTCCTTAATTATCGGCATTAACACTTGCATCTACAGGGGAAACCTGAAGCAAAGAGATCAACTCTTTGACATCATTAGGAGTGAGCGCTCCATGACTGATGCATCTATACATAAGGACCATGAATCTAATTTAAGGGTATTTACTGTGGGGAAAACAGATACATACTATGTGGATTCTACTGGAGCTTCTGTGACTTTAGATTCTAGTGTAAATCTTATCCACCGATACTGTGGAACACTTCCCCGAGATCAGTAAGATTGGATCCTGTCATGCCTGACTTCTTTTTAACTATTTGAAACATAGTCTTTATGTTCTTCTGCATGCAATTTGGATTAGGTACTCCTCTGCAAAGCCCACTTATGATTTTCTGCCAGTGGAAGGGGGTTACCAATGTAAATTAACATTGCCATCTAATTCAGTCCTCCAGACAATAATTGGTCCATTAGGAAAACATATTCGTTTGGCAAGGCATCTTGCTTGTTTCGAAGCTTGTAAGAAGTTGCATCAAATGGGTGCTTTAAATGAACATTTGGTTCCATTCATCGAAGATGTTTCAGAAGATGACCATATCGTGAAAAATAAAGAATCTAGTTCAGGGGCAGGTACAATTATCAGCTAATTTTGTATTTACTTTTTATAAACTGCGGATAAATATTTCTTTTAATTTATTAAATTTTGCATTATATTGCTGACACCTCAGACTTCCCAGATACTTGTTGTGCATATTTCAAATATCTTCTGTAGGTCTTCTAATACAATTTCTATCCTTTTTGACTTCATGAACCATATCAGAATTGATTTCATATTCAATACTAACAAAACATCACCATCATGTATTTTGTTTGTGCATAATCAGGACAAACATCCAAGTCTAGGTTGCAAAATATGTATAATTGATTTTTTACAATGTGACAAACCTTTTGTCCTATGTGTTTGATTAGCTGTGTAAGCAACAGATTTTCCATCAGTTGATTATATTTGTAATTTATTTTTCTAAAATCAATTAGAACAAAATTAGTTTCATGTTTAGATATGTTTACTGAAGTTATTTCAAGATAATGTGTCCATTTGGATTGTATGAAATGTTTTAAATAGTTGCTTTTTGAATGGTTACCAGAGTGAAATAATCAGGAATCAATAATAAAAAGGCTTCAATTTCATACATTTTATGAGAAAGATGTCTTTTACCATAAAAGCGTGCACCTTTTCTCTTTATATGACATCTCTTCATGTGTCCCTTTATTATAACTTATTTTCTAATTATTCAATATTTTGAATTTAGAAATAAAATAAAACAAATAGATATTATTGAACAAATGCAAGCATGTGATGAATTATTGCCATTTATTTGGTAGAAGGTAAACTCTTATGCGTTTATCAATCCTCAATGACTGTTATATTTGGATTGAATACTATGATTATGTATTTTTAATATTACTTTAAGGTAAACTCTTATGAACTTACATAATCTCTGAAGTTTGACAACCTTGGATTGAATGAGTATGCTTGCAAGTTTAAAATGTTTAAGGTGCATGGTGCCCAGTGTGGTCAAAATCGCTATTTAAAATGTGGAATCACACGATTTTGCAATTCCACCCACCATATCCAATTTAGAGCCCATGCAAGATTGTGCCAAAGTGAAATGGGCGGGATCATTGTGGAAGATTGTGGAAATGGTGGAATTGCCATGTGTCCATCTTGTTTTACATTATGGGGTTTTGGTTTCTGCATCGCACAACTCTTTTTGGGTTAAAACCCAAGGCCAATAGAAAAGACTGTTCTCCTTCGCGATAACTATGTAATTGATGTTACATTTAACCTTCCTTCTTGTCCACTAAGCAACCACCTTCTCCAAAAGAAAACCTGACTAGTTGTGGCTCTTCCAATTGCTCAACCATACCACAGGTGAAGCTAAGAGGATGCATACCACTCATTGTTTCACTCTTTCTCCTTCACTCATGATTTCACATTTTTCTCCTTTCCTCATAGTTGTGACTATTTTTTTATTGTAAAATTTTGTATTTATGTATATCATATTTATGTAGACTAGAATCTACAATCCGTTTTATGATCCCACAATTTACGATATTGTGAGTCATTCACAATCCTAATTTTTATCTTGATTTTAACTACCTTTATAGTGCCTATGTCAGAATGTGATGATCTGACATTGTTCCTTTTGTAAGGGAATCTACAGAATCTTTCTTTGTGTTAAAATGCATTTTGATTTGCTTTTGGCATTTGAAGGAACCACAAAGAGAAAGGAGTTACATGGAACAGCCAACATTTGTGCACTAAGTGGTGCATGGGGAGACAAACTTGATGTTGAAGCCAGATTTTTTGCCTACAAACTAGAATTCACATGTAGTATTGTTAACGAAATATACTCTGGGTTTGTTCTTTTGATTGAGTCAAAGCTTGATGATGATGTGGGAAATATTGAATCAGATCTTTATTTAGTCTCAAAGGTCGTGAAAGCTTCTGTCTCTTCATGTGGGCAAGTTGATTTGGATGCTAAACAGGTATAAAGGTTTTATCTAACATACTCCTGTCTCTATCATCTTTTAATCTCATTTATTTTGGAAGTTATCTTGATCCTTGTTTGTTTCTTCTTTACTAGATGATGAAAGCAAAATGCTTCCATGAGCTTTTTTTCAATGGTTTGTTTGGTAGATTGGTGTTTAGGTCAAAATCAGCAGGAGGAGAAACAGAATTTTTACTACAAAAAGACACAAAATCATTATGGACAGCAAAACACTTATATTTGCTTCTACCACTTGAGAATTTGAATGGTATTTGTGAGGGAACCTTGCAAATTAATTGGCATGGAATTGATTCCTGTGCATCTGCTATTGAATTCTTAAGGAGAAGATATTCTTTGGTCACTGGAGATTGTGATGATAACGGAATAATCACATCACCTCAGGATACCAGTTCAATGGAGATGGAATATGTTGGAACAAACAAGATTCACTTTGCTAATTGTGTGCTTGATGCTGACAATATAAAAAACACGTTGGTTTTGGCGATTCATACTGGAAAAATATATTGTATTGTTGACATCGACAGTAACCTGTCTGCTGAAAGTCCTTTCTGTGGAAATAATGAAAAATCCAAGGAACGCTTTACCTACTCAGATTATTTCAGTAAAAGGTGCATAATTTGTTGTACTCCACTCGATACATGTGATTTTGCGGGCCTTGTCATTCCTACATTATTAGTATACTTGACTAAACAACTTCAAATTTTGATCAGGTATGGGATTACCCTGAGACATCCAAGACATGCTCTATTACTATTAAAGCAAAGTCATAATCCACACAATCTTTTATTTAACTTTCATGAGGAAGGTTCGTTGTTCCTAATTCAAGTGTTCATCTTGTGGCTCTTATATGCTGTTTCACATTTCTGTATTATGATTTAATGAAATTTCATTTAAAATTGAAATTTACCATCTTCGTTGAAGTTGTCAAGAGGAATTACATTTTACTTTGTGATTATTTGAAAGAACTGATAGTGGATATGAGCTTCTCTATTACTTTCTGTCTTGATAGAATTTATTGAATCCTTGCATGACCATGGTTAACTTCTATTATGGTATGTTTTTGGAGATGAGCAGATGCACGAGACAAATCATCACAAATTGGCTCTACAACCTCCAAAGTGCCTGCACATGTTCACGTCCCACCAGAGCTTTTATATGTTCTTGAATTTAAAAGAAACGTGTTGAGGTCATTGTACTTGTTGCCATCTCTAATGTACCGCATTGAATCATTAATGTTATCTAGTCAGCTTAGAGAAGAGATAGATGGTCAAACTAGCAAGTCCAACATAAATAGCTCACTGGTTTGTTCTTGGATAAAAGTTCTCATTGATTGTTGATTTCTATTTTCATTATGATAATCTTTTTATGTGTTTTTTTTTCCTTCTGTTAAATGTTAGATTCTAGAGGCGCTTACAACTTTGAGATGCAGTGAAAATTTTTCAATGGAACGTCTTGAGTTGCTAGGAGATTCTGTTTTAAAGTATGTGGTGAGCTGTCACCTCTTTCTTAAATATCCCAAGAATCATGAAGGACATTTATCTGCCAAACGATCTCTAGCAGTTTGTAATTCAACCCTTCATAAATTGGCAATTGAACGTAAATTACAGGTATGCTTTGTTGTTTCCTTCTTGTGTTATTGTTTTGGAGCTTAATGTATTAGTCAAAGGCTCGTGAAATGTGGACAAAGCACAAACCCAATAATAACGAGTTATAATGATTATTAAGAAATTAACTTTAAGCTTAACGCAACCCCACAATTGGCTTGTAAAATGAGATTTGCATTCACTTATATACTCTAAATTGGCTCTATGTCTAGTCGATATGGACTTCTTCGATAGCGGCGCAATAGCGGGTGGAATAATATACGTAATAAACAACAAATCTCATTAAGATAGACTCTGATAATGATTCTGATCTCATGTTAAGAAGTCGATTTTAAACCTAATTTAATCCCATAAAACCGGCTTGTAACAGTGAGGTTTGCGCTCATTTATATATTCTAAATTAGCCTTATCTCTTGTCGATGTGAGACTTTCAACAATAATCAATTGTGAGCCAAATAAATTCTGTTTCGGGAGAGAATCAAACTCTTGACCAGATGAAAATTTTGATACATGTTAAATATTGGATGATTAATTTGGATCAGGTGCTAAGATACTTCTTTATTCTAACAAACACAAGTTCAACCCATGCATTTATTTATTCCCTTACTGTTATGTATCAGTATCAATATTAGAATCATATTTGTTAAAAAGCTGCCTTTGTTGTTATCACCCTTCTTGTCCCACATTGACTACAACCATGACATAAATTGAGCTTATAAAGCTTAGGCAGTCTTTACTTACATATAAGCTTTCCAGGGCTAAGCTTTAAGTCCCAAGTCTAAGAATGTTACATTCAGTAAGTTTGGGAGTGATTATTTTCTTTATTTTCAACAGATTAACATTTGCACATAGAAACATTATAAATTTGAAAAATTATATAATATTTTCTTTCCCACCTTATTTTTGTTCTTTACTTCTTAATATCATCGAGACTTTAAGTGGTGGATAAGCATTGGAATGAATTAATGTAAGGTTTTGTCATTTTATCTGTCAGGGTTATATTCGAGACTCTGCATTTGAACCACGACGTTGGGTTGCTCCAGGACAGCGTTCTATACACCCTGTTTCTTGTGATTGTGGATTGGAAACCCTTGAAGTGCCTTTAGATGTTAAATTCCACACTGAGGATCCCAAAGTTGTGGTTGGGAAGTTTTGTGACAGGGGTCACCGCTGGATGTGTTCTAAGACTATTTCTGACTGTGTTGAAGCTCTGATAGGAGCATACTATGTGGGGGGTGGACTATTTGCATCACTTAATGTGATGAAATGGCTTGGAATTGGAGCAGAACTTGAACTATCCTTGGTTGACGAAGCAATCACTGCTGCCTCTCTGCGTACTTGCATGCCAAAAGAAAGTGAGATTGCAAGCCTTGAAAAGAAAATTGGGTATGAATTTTCTGTCAAGGGACTCTTACTGGAGGCTATCACACATTTGTCTGAGAAAGAACTTGGGATTGGCTGCTGTTACGAGGTAGCTGTGAAGTTTCATATATTCTTGAGTAATTTATCAATATTTAACTTGTAAAGTTTCTTAATGCAACTTATTGATATTGTGGCAGAGGCTTGAATTTCTTGGTGACTCAGTGTTGGACGTGCTTATCACATGGCATTTATATAAGAGTCACACAGATATTGATCCAGGGGTGTTGACTGACTTGCGATCTGCCTCTGTCAATAATGACAACTTTGCTCAAGTTGCTGTTAGACATAACCTTCACCAGCATCTCCTACATGGCTCAGGATTATTACTGAGCCAGATATCAGAATATGTGAAGGCCATTTCTGAATCGGATCCTAGATCACTTCCTAACATTAGAGCTCCGAAGGTTGGTGTTGTTGATCATTGGATTATAGCATGTGTACCTATACACACACACACAAAAAGAAGAAAACTCTATCTGAAAGATAAAGTATTCCTACTAAAAGATAAAGTATAAACTAATCTATCTAAAAGATAGAAGATAAACTCATCTTAAATAGAATACTACATATCTACTTACAGTAAACAATATTATTAGCATTGGTTTGTAGATTGTTTTCAATGTTTGCAACATAAAACAAAGATGAATGAAATTCATTTTACTTTCTTATCCATACATACAATGGAGAAAATAGGTAAACTAATAAAGGGAATCTTTTAGTTAAATAAATCAAATTACGCAAATCTAAACATTTTAGTGGTTTTCTTCGTGCATGCCAACATAGAGATTTACAAATTTCAAATAAAGTCCTATTTTACTTCCCAAATAGAGATTGTCACTTTCAAATAAAAACAATTCCTCAATCATGTGGCACAAAACATATATGCAAGACTTCTTCACAAGTTGTAACATGTTTCTTTCTGTTATAAATGTCACAGGCACTTGGAGATCTAGTGGAAAGTATTGTTGGCGCAATGCTAATTGATTCCAAGCTCAGTCTAGACCGAGTGTGGGAGGTTTTCTGTCCTCTCTTATCCCCCATAGTTACACCTGAAAAACTTGAATTGCCCCCGTTTCGTGAATTAAATGAATTGTGCGATTCTCTTGGGTACTGTGTAAAAGTAAATGAAAACTGTGAAAAAAAGGGATCCATGATGCATGTTGAGGTTAGTGTACAGTTGCCAAATGATTTGTTGGTTCGTGAAGGAAAGGGGACAAATAAGAAAACTGCAAAAGGAGAAGCTTCTTTTCATTTGTTGAAGGACCTTGAGGTTTGTTCTTTTATAATTGTGTTCCAGAATCTTCTTTTCCTCTTTGTTAGTGTTAAGGTTTTTCCTAGAAAGTGAATTATAAACCTAACTTAATTTCATAAAAATTGGTTTGTAAAGTAAAATCTGCAACTATTTACATTCTATAATTTGGCTACATGTTTAGTCGATGTGGGATTCCTGTCACAATCTCTCACACCAAGGATTGAACCTATCGAGCAAAGGAATTCAGAGATACAATAAGTCCATAAAACTTTTGTTGGATAGACTTTGATATCATTTTTAATCTCATGAATAATCAATGAGTATATTCTTAGCGGATATATTTGTATGTATATATAAAAAGACAAGTACAAGTATATTCCAGCCTCTGCTCCTTAACCTAAAGCTAGGTACACCCAGAATCAGCTTTATGTAAATAACGAACATTTTAACAGTCTTCTAAAATGCATGCACATGTTGTGTTAATCTTAGTCATGAATAGTTTATTTAGGGACAATGTTTCTTATGTTGAGAACTAATTTTTGGTGAATAAGATGCTAGTAAATGCTTTGTAAACTATAGAAATATGTTCACCTGAACATATAAAACGGGGAGAAATAAACTTTCCAAATTGATGATCATGATTGAAATATCCCAAAAGAAAACATATAATGGATCAAGCTAACAAAATGTATAAAATATTTCAGTTGTGTTATGCCTGGGTAGTTTCAAATTTGTTCTTCCCTTTGTATAGCCTACCTTTGTTAACTGAAAAAAGTGGCTAACAGATGGGATTCCATACTTTATAACATGGGGTTAAAATAAATACTCTGAGTAGTGTCTGCATTTGCACTAAATACTATTAGAAAATGAACCATTGGAAATATTTCTCTACATATCTTTTGTCCTGTCCACCTTACCTGCACAGCTTTCAAAATATTTATCGATGTTTTTCATTCTTCTGGTATCCAAATTTGTATGTTTTATGACCAATTGGCTTATACTCGTAATCCTGCAGAAGCGGGGAATTTCATATTGTAATATCATGTCCAAGGGAAAAAGAGATAATTCTGTCCATATCAATGATTCACCTCATCTCAAAATGGATTCTAGTACTTGTTTTACTCTTAACGAAGAACATTCCTCAGAGTCGGTACATAAAAGGAACAGATTTGATGGAACTAACCCAACTGAAAGTATTTTGCCTCTCAAATACTCTTCTGGTGACGACTCTGGTTTTGGTGCTTCAATTCCAGGTTTGCACTGACTTCTTTTTCTTGTTTGATATCAAGTTTTGTCACCCCCGTGGCAGTGTCCACTTTTGGGAAACTTTCTCCGTTTGCTTCTTTGTAGTTAAATGTTTATTTTTTTAGAACAAGCAGACAAATTAGAGCAAATTGAAGTGATGTGTTTATTTCCATTGTCTATCATGCAATTTTCTTATTCTCAGGCTCCATATACCCATGCTTATAATTTTTTATGAAGAATGGAAAAATATCTGCTATATCAGCTATGTGAAACATCTGAATTTATCACTCTCCTGCTATAAGAGTTAATTTGTTAACTACCTATGGATTAACTTCAATTTTTATTCATGTTACACAGTTAAGTTATCAATTAAAACGAAAAAGGGAGGACCACGGACCACACTATTTGAGGTGTGTAAGAAACTACAGTGGCCAGTGCCTGCATTTGCTTCAACAGAATATAAAGATAGGTGAGCCAGGAACTAATTTGTCCTTTCAACTGCTTAAGCTGGCTGAATCTTGCAGAATTTTTTATATGTAGAATTACATGAAGGATTCTTATATGTATAATATGTGAACAGAACCGATCCCTAAACCTTTAAGATCACTTGTTTCAAAAGGATACTCTAAATGATATTATTGTTTATATATGGTGTCGAGCAAAACATGTGATGTGCAGATAATAGAATTGGTAATATCATGGCACGTGAATCTGACTAGTCTTTATTCTGTAACAGATCTCTATTTGAATCCTGTGAAGGTCTGCAAGGAAGCAAGGGACTGAACTGTTTTGTTTCGAAAGTTACCTTGTGCATACCCAAGTATGGAAATATAGAGTGCCAAGGAGAAGCTAGAAGTGATAAGAAAAGCTCCTTTGACTCTGCTGCAGTTAAAATGCTTCTTGAGCTGCAAAAATTGGGAAAAGTTGAAATTGATCCTCCCCTTTCTAGTTAAGGGGAAGAGAAAGGAAGGGAAGGGAAATGAAGAGGAACAAAAGGGAAAAGATTATAAGAGAAGGGCTGGTACTACAACTTTGTGCCCCCAAAAAACATGAACTGATGTTTTGGGGTTGCAAATTTGTGTGTTACTAGTATTGTGACCCAAAGTAGAAAAAGATTGGGATTGGAAACAACGAGGTGGTCCTTTTCCTTTCCTTTCCTTTCATTTTCTGGGGGAAGTTTGTAGTGTTTATTTAGAAATAAAACTGTTAGACATGCCTTTGGTGCTGTGCAAGAGAAAGAATAAAGTTGCACAAATAAGCAATGCTGAAATTGGGTCTGTAGGTTTATAATGTATGGGTGTATCAAATGTAATTTATTGTTGTAAGCTACTTTGTGTGTGCCATTTTTAAAATACATGAAATAATTATTCAAAAATAAAGGATTGACAAACTCAAATATAACTAATGTATTTGTTTAATATAATTTATGCTTTGTTTTTACTGTCTGTATGATATATTTTTGGTCTGAAATACATTGGTTTTCTCAGCCGTTTTAATACCTCAACAAAATGTTTATCTAGCATACCTTTCACAATAAACATTCAAAAGAATTTCCTAAATCAGTTTGTGATATCTCCAGTGGATTGGATTTATCTTGCAATCAATCTAAATTCTGTCTAAATACCTTTCTACCTAGAGTTTCCCAAATAGACTTTCTCTGGACTCAATTACGAATTCTTGCATTGTTAGAGATCCAATAAAAGACATCTTCAAGAACGAGGTCGATAATGATGGTCATGGTTCTGATGATTCAGTGTCGGAGTTGAGCATGTAGGAGGAAGATTTGCTAGGTTGCATGCATAAACTCTGGTGGCATCTCAATATAAAATGGGAAGGTGCGTGTAAAATCAATTCATGTAATAAATATGCAATGCAACATTTTTTCTTTGGAAACATTATGTACCAAAAAATTTGTTTATTTTGTTAATAATCACCTTAAAAATTATATCCACAATTATTCATTGAAAGCAAATGTAACTTCCTAGTTAATCATCAAACTGTTACTTTTCAAGTATATTTTTCAGGTGATATATGCCATCAAGTCTACTTATTCCACGGTGATTTATTCATTAAATTTCACATGAAGATTAAAATAATTATTTAATTACTACCTATGCAAGCAAATTGTCAATTAATTTCCAAAAGAACGTTTTCTTCACCCGATATTTTCTTTTATCAATTAAGACGCTAAAAATTAAAAAGGTAACTCTTCCACCCTCCCTCCGAATTGACACCTACGTAATAGACCGAAATTCTTGTATGTTCCAGTTTTGAACAATAACATCAAGATGATTTTGTAATATTATAATTTTATATATTCCATTTTACTATAGAAGTTTCCAAAGAGATTTATTCGAGAAATGCTCCAGCAGAAATTAATTGTTTAAACATGGTGAATGTAACTTTCCCTTTAGAACAATTCAGCAGCTCTCATCTTGAACATCGATGTGTCATTTATTATGCAGTAAAATTGAAAATTTGTATTTTTACAGTAAAAACAATAGACAGATTGAAGCAAACACATTATAATTTAACCTATCTTAAAATAATTACTAAAATCCTATTCCTATTATCATTGATTTGAATGCACAGAGCAGAAAAGTCTATACATAAAATATCATTCAGAACACTCATCCTATGGATCTTATAATCCAAATATTTAAGACCAAGTGTGCACTTTATACCAGAAACCCTTTTTCCCTTTCCTCGATAACTAATATAACAAAAATAACAATGAAGTATCAATGAAAAGATTACCATCAACAACCAACTATATTTCCCAATCTATCATTGATATATTCACAAGCTAAAATTTCCCATTTTTGGCTATTCATACCAACACGGGAAATTCCTGTAAAACGATATATCACCTTAGGCCCTAAGTAATAGCTCATAAACGTTGGAGTTGTTTTCCCCACTTACACGCTTCAACATTTCAAAACTTGTTCGACTACCCAAGAATTCAACCCTTTTGAACGTTACGTGGCCACGTGCTATTGTTTCCTTACTTGAGTACACTGATCGTAGCCTATCAGCATGTCTTGAATCACTATGAATTGCAACTTCAATTTCCTGCCTTGACATGTTCTCCTACCATAACGTAAAGTAGATAGAAGCAGAAACCATATTATTAGATAGAGCTGATGATGATGCATGTATTACAAAAGAATAAACTCTGTACCTGATAAAATGCATGTATATGATCCAACACCTGAAGACACGTAAAGCCATTATGGCTGAAAAACGTTCTCGATGAAGGACCCATCTCGGAAAAACGGTCAATTGGGAAGAGTATGGTAAGGAAATGGTTTTTGAATATCAACTCGGATTTCTCACTGCAGAAGATGTTCAGAAAATATTGGAAGACTAGCAATAATTTTATTATATGTTGCTACGCAAGGAAAAGGTGTAACACAAGTCACAGGGAGTTAATAAACAACCTTTCTGTCAGAGGACGAGTGGAGTTCGAAAATGAAGCTTCTGAATCCTTGCCATCCCCTTTTGCGTCGAAAAATATTGAAGCGTGATTTTCACTAGGATCTTCAACACTAAAAGAGTCTGTGTAGATGGAAGCAGTTGAAGTTGAGTCAGATATAGACCAGCAGATAGAGTCGAGAAGGTTGTTGGGTGTTATAGGACGTATTGGAGTTTGACAAGTCTGCAAAATTATGTTCAAATCAAATAAGTGATAAATCCATAGGATGTATATTTTCCTTTCTTTTTAATGCATCCTCTAGAAGTACATGATCGTTGAAGTTTTGTGATGCCAACCTAATTGGGATTTCAAAGTTTCATACTGATGCTTTATGAAGTTAAACCTTTTATACAAATAAGCGATAAATCCAAAGCATCAATCAAATCAAGCAGTAGAGCAAAATGAGGCTTCTTTTCCACATTTGTTAACTGATCAGTTGACCCTCTATAGACGAAATCATGAAATGTCAGCAAATGGGTATTCGATCAGATTGTGTCCTCTCATATTTCCAACTTTTAAATGCTTTATGGATCAAAATTTTCCAAGCTCAACATTTTTTATGTCAAAACGTTGCAATATGATTTTTCTTACACTTACTTGAAAGAGAAAAATAATACACTGATATCCCTTGTTTCTAATTTCTTGACAACTCAAACAATACCCTGTCTTTTGTAAAATTAAACAGAGGTCTAAAAGTAGTTCTACAAAAACTAAGCTAAATAATATAGCGTTTGAAACTAATTGAACTGAATTACACCATAGTAAAGTGAACTTAACCATATTAATCTACTCTAAATTGGTTTTGGATTTCTTAAATTACTTGAATTATTTGAACTATTACCAATGAACATCTTATTTTAAAGTTATATTTTCCAATCATATAAGTTATAGACTAATTTAGTTCAAACAGATTTATTTATAAACAATTCAGCTTTTTTAAAACTAAATTAATATAACATTTCAGTTCAAGCTTTTACAAAACAATTTAGTTCTTTTTTTGTGCAATTCAATTGAGTTTCTTTTATGCAACTGAATTTTGTATCACTTTATTTTTTCACAACCCATGGTGTGTCAATGTAATTTGCCCTTTTTGAGAAGCATCATAAATTAAAGAGTGGATAATACTACTGCTTGGGGTTGAACATTCCCGTGTCTGGTGCCCAAGTTTCGTATGACAGAATTGAAATCTCTCTAGTGTTAAGAAGACTTGTTTTAACTAATATGTGCCAAATTATTATCTTGGATCACATGATTCCTAAATGGACTAAAAGCTACAAACTCTGGTGAATTTAAAATTTAAAACATACAACTGTATTAGGAAGAGGAAAAATAATAGAACAAGACTTTCTATTATTTTTTAGGAAGCCAGAAAGCTAGGAATCAAGAGCAAGCTCACAGAATAAACAGAGGTGAATCAAAGGATGACCTGCATTCGACGGCCACGGCGGTTTCTGACTCCAATTTTTGCAGAGTTCACAATTTGTTGTCTTTCTTCATAGCTGACTTCACTTTCACTATCCAGAGGATAGTCAGTGGCTTTTTGCTTTATTACTTCCTGCATTTCAATACAATTCATGTTATAGTTTCACAAGGGAGAAAACCAAGGTTCTAACACCTAATAGCAATGTTTAAAAAACTAGATTGAAAATGTTTTACTAAACTTGAAAGCACCACAGAAAATAAGAAAAAATGAATTTCAAAACTGTAGAGGAATATATTGAGAAATTACCTTTCCTGAAATGCCACTATTAACGTCTTCAAGTATCAGGCCAACTTGCTTTGCCAAATCAACAGACATGTGAACAAGCCTTCGCACATATTTCTCCTTAGCTGTTTTGATTATCCACAGAGGCTGAAACATATCATAGCAAAGAACTTCGTTGTGATATAAATATTACTGCAGAAGCCTACGTAATGTATAACAATTAAATAGCTTATTAATGTTTTTCACGAGTTGTGCAGCTATAGAATGAAAAGGTAAAATAAAAGGACAAGCAAACTGTTTGAACTTCAGAAAGTTATATCCCTTCGAATGGTCTTTCTTATGATTAGATAAATATTAGAAAACAATGTAGGAGGACTTACTGTAATGAGGTTATTACAATATCCAAGGTATCTTTGGATTGATGTCCCTTCAGTTACTACATGACTAACATTGCAGCCAACAAACCATTGTTCCACCAAATTAGCACCTTCCCTTGAAGCAGACTCAATAACCTACCAAACAATGCAAAGCATATAAACGTCCAGGAAAAGAGCACAGGAACCAGTCGCTAGCTTAACCAAAACAAGGAACTGATACTGACTATTGTGCAACAGACTCCATATCATGTGAAAGACTTCCAATATAACTAGTATAGTATGATCACAAAATATCAGGTATTTGTTCTCAAACACAATTTTACCTTGTTCCTCAACTCGGATGAAATTCCTGGATCAACATAGATGGAGCAACCAGACAAAGTTGAGTCCGAATTTCTGATAGACTCTCTCACAGAGAATCTTTGAAGTTCCTCAACGTTATTAGCTTTCTTCACTTGGTGGATTCTTGCCGGAAGACAATGATTATCAGCATTTGTATACTCAGAAAGCGGCCTAAAATCTTCCATGAGCACGTTGTTATCCCCATAACTCTTCACTCTATAATGTGATTCGCTCAACCTCACTGCAGCAGATACAATAATGTACTTAATTATATAAACATGCATAATTTAAATTCATACATCATTCGAGTTACAACAGTTCAACCATGCTACTTAATTATTAAAATCAATCCAGATAGAGCTAAAGAAGATGAAAATAAAATTAGTCAGAAAAAGTGAAAAATATTTGACCTTAGACAACACAGATGAGTGCTCCTTACTGGATTATTTATGATATTTTGATCAAGTGCAGCAAGATGCTGTTGCTACGAAAAAACCAATAGATTCTTTGAAATTAAAAAAAAATTAAATAAAAAGGAATATGTATCCATTTAAGCTTATCCAACCACTCATTCTCTGAATGAGAAGTGTGTAGCCAGATAATCACCAAAAAACTGCGCTGCTGACTGCAATCACTACAAGAATGTGTAGTTTGTTACATACAAGTAGACTCTACAGCATGAGAGTACAATTCAACATGGGGTCTAAAGATGCAAAATATGAAAGTTGCCAGGTTCCTGTATTGTTTGACTCTACAGCATGAGGGATGAATCATAATCACCAAGAAAGTCAATCAAAATATAAAACATGTCAAATTGAAAACAGTTAAAGTCAATCACCATTTTTCCTGACGCTATCCACAAACCAACCCAGTGTGACAATAAAAAGCCCATTTTTTGTTCCATGCTTCAGTGCATGCTCAAACTTACGTCCACCAAAACTGTACTACACGTTAAAGATTTCATGATGGCAATGAACCAATCAACACAAAATGTATTGGATGAATTCCAATGCTTTGATAAAGGGCCACAAGCAATCATTGTGATCATGTTATGGTAGATCCACTAAACATAAATAAATTATATAACATCTTTCTGAGCTCAGTACAAGTAAATTTAAATAAAGAAGAGAAATTGATAAGGTACGACACTTTGTTCTGACACAACCGAGAAAGTAAAGAAAATATTTTCTGAATGTGAACAGAATTTTTCCCCATGGGGTGTATAATCAAGGTATGACAGTAAATGAGCATTGCATCTTCGTACTACAGCATCATGCTATTGTTATCACAATGTAGGAAAAATCGTATAATTTATGCCAGAAAAGGATATCTGAACCACCAAATGGGTACATTGAGGATGCAAATTAGGGCTATACAGGCCACCTAATCTCTCTGTAGCCTCCATGACCTGATTCCTTGCTTCTGCAAAATCACCAACCGAAAGAAAACAACACAACTGAATATCTCTTTAACTAGTCACGAAAGAGAGAGAAGAGAAACAAAGACGTGACAAAATATCTACTATCATTTCGACTGATAACTAAAACTACACCTTTTCAGCCAATTACATGAAAAGTTTTATGCTAAAAAGACAAGACAACATAAGAGAACAGGTGAAGATAAATTTCATGAAAACGTGCACTGATTATTATCAACCAAATAGAGTACAAAACAAACCCCCTTTTGTTTCTCAACCCTTTGTTACATTTGCTCACTGTGAAAGATAAAACATGAACAGCAGATTACAGAAGTCCAAATATGTTTCATTTGACATCTAATATTGACAAAAAAAAGATAACCACCATTCACCCGTCGATACCGTCTCGATGGAAAGAATAAGGTTCATTCTTTCGCAAAATAAGATGTTATTTAAACACTTATGCTGAATCAAGCCAATGGCTTGGTAATCGGTTGATCGAAACAAAAAGGTTAGAGAAACAAAGAAAAGAAAAAGCAATGGAGAGTGTCAAGCCAGAAAAATAAAACAAAATTCAACCAACCAAAGGTGAAAAGCTGAATGATACAGGAATGAATTCACACCTTTAGATAAACCAGTGACGCATATGACGAGACCGGCAAAAGGAGCAGTTGATGATGGCACTTGCACAGAGGAAGAAACAGGAGACATTGGCTCCAATGGTTGCAAACCTCTGAACGAAGGAAGTGAAGATGAAAACAGCCTCGAACACCCCTTGCCACTCACAACTTCAACTCTACCATCACCACCCATAACAGCCACAAGATTTTTATTACACACAAATTTCAAAAACAAAAGAAACTATTATCCATCATTCAGCAATTGAAGATTGAAAACCCGCAAGGCATCAAAATTCATGACACGGGTTTCCGATAATTCAATAGAAACAACGAATGGGCGAATTAATAAAAGGGGAAAAAAGAGTCGGGTCTGGGAAGAGTTGAACTTTATATGGAGCAAACCCAGATCACGTGAAGGGAAGAAACAGTTCCAAAATTGAAATTTTGTACAAGTTAAAAAGGGCTTTGAGATTAAAAAAAAAACGGAATCTTGAGTAAAGGGGTTGCTGTTGTTGTGGAGTTGGGGACAGAGAATGGATTTTGAAGATGTGTTCGTTTTTGTTTTGGAGTGTGTGTGTGTGTGCAGAGCAGAGATGGGACAATAAGAAAAGGGAATTTTTTTGAATGTGGTGCTCTGTAATCTCTGACGAGGAGTCACAGTCAGAATTATGAATCTTCTTTATCTGCGTGAGTAGGCGCAGGAAAGAGTGACCCCCATACCATTATAGTTGCTACTTGTTATAGTGCTTTTTTAAAAAAGGAAAAAACCCTGCTTTTGTAAATTGCAAATGCATGTGATGTCTGAAGGAAATAGTGGGATGAGAGAGAGAGAGATATGGAAGAAAAAGCGGGTCAAAGCAGTAACTGGAATCACACTCACACACCCTTCTCACGTCTCAACTTAACTCAACCCAAATTGAAATGAAAAGAAAGAGAGAGAGAAGAGAGAACAGGCTTTTGTTTTGAAAAAGTTTGGAGGATTCCCATTTCTTAAAGTGAGCGCGAGGTTTAGGAAATGTGAGTTAAAGATAGATGTGAGGAAGAGGAAAGAGACAAAGCTCACCTGGGTTGTGGTTAAACTCTTCAACTATGGACCGTGTCGTTGGGTGGGGTTCATGGTCTTTGCTCATAACAACACAGGAGACTGCTGTGTGGTCCGTGTTGTGTTGTGTTGTGTACCTGTCTCAGCGACACGCCGGCGAAACCTTCTTTTCAAATTCAATGTCCTCATCCTCCAAACTATTATTGCCCCAATTACATTTACATCTTTATTTTTATAAAATGCAGACTTAAAAAAGTTAAAAATATACTTTAATATATATATATTTTTTACATTTGATAGTATTTTTTCTTTTTTATTTTTTAAAGAAATATAAAACTTTATTTCTTTACAACTATTTTATTTTATACTATTTGTCATATAAATGAAAAAGTTTATCACATTATTCTAAAAAAGTTACATTTCCAAGAAATCTAAAAGTGAATATAATTTAAAATAAATAAACAAATCTATATCACTGTATAAACTATTGATAATTCTCGAAAAAATATTAACAAAATAAGTAATGGACAGACATAATAAGTTTGTTAATAGACTTTAAACTTTAAATAATTTACTGTTATACTTTTATAATCTTATTCTTTTAGAGCTAACATAACAGTTATATATTATAGTTTTAAGTTTCTGTCCATAGAAAATATACTCAATGTGACTCTTAAAATAATTATTATAGAAGTATAAAAGCATGGTAATTGATAATTTATAATTTCACAATAGTTTACAACTGTTTTACATTATTAGTGTATATTTTTCTTTTCTTCTTTCTAATATATCTCCTCTTTTCTTTCTGATTTGAAAGTGATTTATTTATTTTTTTAGGTAACTTTAAAATAAGATATCACCTCAATATTTTCTTTTCTATTATTGAGTTTTGTAGGGTAAGATTAAGACTTTGTTTTTTTATAGATAAAAGTTCGAAAGATTCTTGATTTTATTTTTGTTTTGCTACTTGAAGTGTATATGTTATTTTAAAATTGCATCTAATGATTCTTTAACATACACATCAGGTTTTTAAAGGACTTGTTTGGAAGTGAATGTGTTTAATATTAAACATTATCGTATATAAAAATTGAAACTTCATAAAAATAATTGAAAACTTTTAGTACACAATCTAGATTTTTTTTTACATATTTGATATGTTTTTAGAATTCTTTAATCTAATTGTTATATTTAGGAAAACTAGTTCTAAGAATGTTTTAAAATGGATAGAAAGCAATTTAATATCACATTTTTTTGTATGAAACCATACTTTCTTTAAAGATAATTGTACTCAGAAAATGATGAAATTACATTGATAAAACACATACCTACTATTTCATGATTCAATTGGATAATTTCTTCTAAAAAATAATTGTTATATCTTTTTTTATCAATTTGATTATGTTTAACGAATTATTTTGCGTTACAATTATATTTATTAAAATTTATGCAATGTATCAAAAGTATATTTATTAAAATATGAATCATTTAATTATCGATTTATTATTGTTAATTTTTCTAAATATTTAGACGAAGCCAAATCCTCATATGAGATCAGTATATGATCCGTGCATGGAAAGAAACTAATCTTAACATCTCAATAAAAAATGAAATTATTGATTCTATTTAAACAACTCTTGATTTGTGGATCTACGCATTTAATTGTATGACATATTTTGCTATGATACATACCCAACAATTACCCTAAAAGAACTACTAAATGTATATTACGTTATTATCAAGAGATATACACATACAATAATTTATATAATATAATTACTAGTCGTCTTATTTATTATATTTCAAATTTCTGTCATAGTTTTAAGATTATCGTATAGTATGTTGTTTAGTAACAGCTCTTAATATAAATAATGACTTAATTTGTGATGGTAATATAATTTAATTCATCACGTATCTAAAACTTAATGGATAACTAACACTTTTCGTGCATTATTTCAAATTTGTAATAAGTTTAAAATTTAAACCAATGTCATTTTATAATTTCGCAAATTAAGTATTATTTATTATCAATGTCATGCTATCATTATCTTATTATTATTATACTACGTTAAGTCAGATTAGCACATTTTTCTTGCCTGATGTAACTTTTTCCCTTTTCTTCTCTAGATTTTTACTTTCAATTAAAAATAAAAATAACTATCAATTATTAATTTCTATATTGAAGTCATCATTTATCATATTTATTAATTTTCTATCAGCCTTTGTTTATTTTTGTCAGCAATCATAACTCATCCCTTTTGAGCTTGGAAACATTATTGGTGGTTGAATTTGTTGCAGTGCTTTCAGACATTAATTACTGAATTGACAGCACACACAACATTTTGTGATTTTTCAAAGAATCCATGATGTGAGTTATAACTTGTGAGAAATACTATTCACACATAATATTTCAATACGTAATCATAATCATTCAAAAATAAATTTAACGATGCTGATCGCACTTCAATATACATACATGTTTTCCACTCTAAAAACCATCCACCTAATACCGCGCGAGAAAACGATAACGTGTAAAGGTAAACATTAATAGATAGTTGTATATAATTGTGAGTTATATATTACAAATTAATTTGAAAATTCTGAGCATGGGAAGCTAAGTTTGTAATGTAGGAAAATGGTTGAGTATATGAATAATTCTGATCGTTGTGCATGAAATCCTCTTTGCACACATGATGCGTCTTTGTCACGTAGCAAAGGGTAGTGTGGAAGAAGAGGAAGGAAACAGGACCACCTTAAAGAGTGGTCACTGGTGATAGTGCAAAAAAAGGTAGTTTGGTTGAATTTGGAAATTTTCTCGTGGCTTGACTTCACCCTCGTCTTCTTCCCACCCATACCATTACCTTTCCAAACTCGGCCCCTGTGCCAACGTTAAAATCTACAACTCTATATGTTTGTTTTATTAATCTACAAACAGCTAGGTCGGGATAACGTTTTCTAAACCATTCGTCGTGCATCACACAAAGCATAAACAATCACATGTATATATATATATATATATATATAGTTGACTTCATGTTTTCCACAACTCAAATCCATGCTTCTTTGTGGTAATAAGATTATTATAACACATTAGTTTAGGTTAAAATATATGAATTTTACACTGCAAGATGTCATAAAAGTAAACACAAAAAAAAAAAGTGAGTTGATCTTGTGATTCAACTTCAACTCGTGGCATTGGATTTTCTGGCTCACAACATTGCAAGAGATTCCGTGAACTTATTTATTTAACTAAATTAATTCATCTCTCTCTCAATATATATACATATATATAAGTATATATATATATATAGTTGTGGCATAGATGGAGTGTAAATACAGTACTCCACCACGTGTGTGTTGCCAAAACTAGCTAATAAGTGGCCTATAATATCAATGGATGGTTGCAAGAGAATTGAAAAAAAAAAGAATAAATAATGGAAAAAGAAAAAGGTGGGTGAGACAATGGAGTCAACTAAGGTGTTAGCCCCCACTAAAGTATACATGATGAGCTTTGGAGAATAATGGTGGTAAGAAAATTATAATTTTGATTTGGAAAAAAAAAAGGAAATAGGTAATGCGAGACCATAGAATAAATAGAACTTGTTAAATAAGAATTTGTAATATGATAAATAAGATGACAATATTTTTTATATTTTCTTAGGAGATCATAATTAATGCAAAATTCTTATTGACTTTGTACAGGATTAATATTTTAGAAAAGTTATTGAATTTTTTAGTAGGACTTTTGCTCCAACCACTTATAGTTAAAATTTAGTAGAAACTATAGTTATAAGTGAGATTTGCTAAATAAGAATTATCACTTAGTTGTTGGTGATTGAATGGTTATCCAATAGGCACTGTTCTGTCCAATAGTACAGTAGCTTCATTCCTATATTTTAACTCTTGATGCTTTCGAGTAGACTCCTGCAATTTGCTGGCCTACAGAAGATTGTATGAAGCTTACAAACAAGAAGTTGGCCATAAACAAAAAAATAAATTAGTTTAATTTCACTAACATAAAGGGTGACGAATCATACTTCTCAATAGGCAAGTCCATGACTTACACCATCTTTTGGAGAATTGAAAATTTTATTTTCTCATATAATTACTATATGATTAAATATATTAATATTTTTACTCTAAACTTTTTATTTATACTTAGTATCATTACCATTATTATTAATGTTATTATTTAAATATAATATTTCATTATTTAAAAACATGTGGTTGTCTTTAACCAGCACATGTAGCATTCACATGCGAGCGAGTAAGGTCACATTCTGCGAATCAGAATAACAAAGTTAAAAAACTGTTGAAAAATTAAACTATTTTACTAATTGATAATTTTATAACTGATTATTTGTTATAATAAATTTATAATTAATTTTATTTGAGAGCATTTATTTGAAAATCATTTGTAAATAGATTTCATTTATATACAATCAAAAATCAATTGTTACATAAAAGGAACAAGACATATGAAGCCGAAGAAACATACTGTTGGAAAATTATAATATACTGTAAATTTCTTTATTATATGACTTCTTCGATAAAGAGAAATTCTAAATGTGTATGATGAAGTACTAAGGTACAATGTTCGTCACGTTTTCGTAATGAAACAAAAAATTGAGGCTTTTGATCACTTCAAGGATTGGACGATGCCCATGCTAAACCATATCGATAAGAGAGTTAAGTGTTTAAGAATGAACAATACTAACAAATTTTGTAAACATGAAGACACGGTTTGTCATACTTCGTAGTAGAATACAGTAATGAAAAGGACGAATTGGACCTTATTGGAAGAGTAAGAAGCACATTGTTTCATTATGGGTTGATGCTATCAACACATCATGCTTCTTGCTGAATCAATCTTCGTCGACGACTATTAATCTCAAAACCCCTGTTGAGTGTTGGGGTTTGATTTTACAAGTCACCTGATCACTCAACTCTGAAGGCATTTTGGAGTCCAACATACAAATGAGTGTTTGTAGGTCATGAAGTGAAGTAGGAGTTAAGTTATTCTAAATTTGTTCACCTTATGAACAAAGGTGATTCTAAGCAGGAACATAAAATCCTATCAAGTGTCCTTCCTAAATTAGAAATCCAAAAGAAGTTCAAGTTTGATGAGGTTTCCCAACATCTGGAAATTGAAAGCTCTCATCGTAAATAATGAACTACACCAGTATTCATGAGTAGGCGAGTACATGAACAATCTTCGGAATAAGCATTGATAAGCTGTTGTGAAGCGTATTCTCAAGTAGGGTACTAGTTTTAATGTTGGACACCATCCACTTTCATAGGACACTCGGATCATGATTATTTTGATTATTATTTGAAACCGGGTATGCTTTCAACTTTTTCTTGTAAAAGAACTTTCCCTTATAAAGTTCTAAATCTTAATTTTAATATTTTATTTTATTAAAACTTCAACTGTTGTATTATTACTCAAATATTTTAAAATATTAAAGGAGTCGAGCATCATATCAAACAATGTAATTTCTAGTATTAAAAACCCAGAGAAAGTGCCTAATCTAGCAGAAGATGATTACAATCTTTTCAATAATCAATAATATATGAAGAGAAATTCTTCATTTAGAAAAACTAAATGTATTCAGATCACATTAGAAACTCTAACAATAACGCATTCAAATTAGAAACTCAATTCACACACTTCCTAAAAAAATTCTAATCAAACAATTATTCAGAATAGGTAGTTAAAACTCATTAACAATAAATTAACAAACATATAGACAAACTTATCTTAAATGCTGGGTATTATACTCAAACTATTTACACCAAAACACACTTCAAGTGTAATCACATAAAAACATCAAGCACAAACTTTAAATAATGTTCAATCACATGTATACTCACAAACCTACTTACAAGAGTAACAACATCAACAACAATAACAAAATAAATAAAAATATATTTTTTCATGCATTTGTTAGAGCAGACAACGAGGAATGAGTGAACAATTTCGCCACAAGGAGGCAGTAAAATTGTCTTTCACATAAATTTGGAAGTAAAAGGAATTCTTTCTACATTAAAAAACTAATGAAAGACTACAAAAATGGGTTTTCACAAATGCCCAACTAAACCTCGACAAAGAGAATAAAATGTTCTGGTCCAAGTCAAGCTATAAAACTCACTCTTGACCGTACTCAATATGAAGGACCTCTTCTTTTACGTCAATGACTTCCTCAACTTCAATGTCCTTTGCCTCGTATTCTTCCTCTTCATCACTGGCTTCCCCATCCCTGAGCTTCTGTCGATGTAAGCTCTCTTCTTCGTGGATTCGCTTCCATTCATTGACCCACTTGTCCCAATCTTCCTTCAACATTCTTCTCTTCTCACGTTCTTGTTCACTCAGCAGCAGCGAAACATCTTGATCTTCTGCCTCATATTTCTTGCTGTACTTCTTCAAGTTCTTGGCAATCTCTTCCTCTTTCTCAGGGCTCAAGAAAGAAGGTGGCCTTGGTCTCCACAAGAACTATAAGATAAAAGAAAACAAATAAGACCCGATTGATTTATACACACAGGGTAATCGACGTCATACATCGTGCAGATTAGCAGTAAGATTATTGTAACAATTTCAAAGATACCCAAATTCTTTTATCACAATCATACTACCAAAACATAGATTCAACATTGTACATTCAAACATCATTCTTCCATGTAACCTATTTAATAGGGGTATAATTGCCAACAACAATGCATAACAGTGCAGATGATACAGTACCTGAAAGAAGTGATCCTTCAAAATCCGATATAGATGCTTGCCATTGAAAGACCATATATTGAAACCATTTTCCATTTCATGAACTGATGTCACGGCAGTTGCAACATACCTGCAGTGCAAAGAAAAAGCAAAAGCTAGTGACAATCAACAAACGAATGAAAAGTACTCTTCAGCAAACCCAGAAATGGAAAACTTAATTAGTGCCTAAGGTAAATAAAATTTTAATCAGATTTTACACAAGATTAATATATGAACTGCCTTCATTAGCAATATCATTAAGCATTTAGACGAACCATATACCTTCCAGTTGGATCCCATTCAATATCTGTTGCCATAAAATGTTCAGCAGTAGCCATGGTTTCAAGCTCATCAACATTGTAAAATTCTAACTGCCCATTGAATCCTTTCAGCCCAGCCAGTACAATGTAGCGACCAGCAGGTGACCAAAACAGAGCATTTGCTTGCTTGCCTTTCAGAGTAGTGAGCTTCGAAACTCGGCTATTCTGACCAGTACGCATGGAGTAAATACTTACATCAGGTTTAGGGTTATCACCATGAATAACTGCAAACCTATGGCCTTTTGGCTCCCAAGCAAATGCAATGATCTTATCATTCTTATTCTCAAGCTCCAACACTTCAATAGGTATGTCTCGCTCTTTTATACGAAAAAGCTCAAAGCCTGTGTATGTGCTTTTTTTTGTTTTCGTATAGCGTTCAACATTAACAGCAAGGTAGTCTCCATTGCTTTGCCAATAGATCTTGCAGTCACTGACACTGAAAAGGTTTTTCTGCCTGAGTTCTTCCTTACTGGGGATTTGGATCAGACTTACCTATAAATATGTAAAAAAGAACATAAATATAAAACGGTTCAAAATGATATGGCCATTAAAGTATGATAACTAAGTAAAACAATTTCAAGTCATGTGCATAAAAGGAAAAACATAAGCTTACCCTCGCAGGCTGGTTACCACCCCCCATCTCAGGAACAAAGAGGGCAATAATTGGATCAGTTGGAGACCAGCAGAAATCCATTATATTTTCAACCTTCAGGGACTTCTTGTCAACAAGAGAAAATGTCTCCGTCTCATACACAGAGAGCACATTTTTTCCCATCCTTGCAAAGTATTTATCATCTCTTCCACCACTCCATCTGTAAAGACAGTGACAACAATGAATTACTGTATTAGAGGCCAGGCAGATGCTTATATAGTTGCATGAGATAGACAAAAAACATGAATAAAATAGTACTTGAAAACAGGCCATGAAACTCCTGTGACACCCCCAGCCCCTCCAACAGCAAAATCATCGGCACTACCTTTAAAGTCCCTCATCACTTTGCCAGTTCTCACATCAAATATATTAATCATAACCCTCTACAAAACAAGTTAGAGTTAGGAAGGGTGTCTGAAATACTAAAAAAACAAAAAACAAAAAACAAAAAAGGAAGCACTCACATTGGCATCTCGAGGATTGCTTGGTTCATGGCTACTGTAAGTTACCAGATACTTTTCACCAGGTGAAAAATCAATAAGTTTTACCTGTGTTTAATATTAATATGAATAATCGTTGGTAAAAATAAAAGGAAGACAACATAAAAAAGCAAACAATTACACAGAATAAAATCTCAAAGAAAACCTGAGGATGTGCATATCTCATAAGCCTGTTAAAGCTTGAAGAACCCCCCCATACAGCTGCCCCCTGTCTGTGAACAGTGGCCAAGTATGTCCCCAGAGGAGACCATTGGACAAAACTTTCGGTCCAAAACTACATCAATCCACAATCATGTAAAGATAGGCACTAATAAATATTTTATAATACACGATACTGAAATAAAATGTTTACTCACAGCACGCTTATAAACAGGATCAGGCTTCAAATGCCTTGCATCATTCCACAAAACCTCAGTATCTGAACCAGCACGAATCACAAACTGGTCCCTGGCCTTTGCATCAGTGAGCCAGTGTTGAAGATTTTCCTAAAAGAGATGGCCACAAACAAAGAGCATCAGAAACATCAATAAGCCACGAAGTTCGAGTGTGAATGCTACAAGATAATAGCTAAATATAAACAGATAATGCACAACCAGTAAACTATACAACACGTACAGCAACTGTATTCACAAATCCACCTAATAAAAAAATATGCACAGAACCAAATTAAAAGTGAGGCAGTGCAAACATGGATAACATATACATAACTTTTTACATGAAACTGGTAAAAAAGCCTCAACAATCCTAATAGCACCGTATCAAAAGGCCACAATTGTTAATTGAAAAGTCAGGACCATGACTGTCACAAACAGTAATTTATGCATGGATATATTAAAGTCTAGGCATGATAGCATATACATCATAAGAGGCAAATAGAAGAAAAGTATATATAAGCATTACCCCTGGAGCATACGGCTTAGTTTCAGGCGGAGCCCATTCGTTGGGCACCTTCATAAATTTATCGAAATCATCAAACATGCTCACGCAAAAAATATGTGCACGATCCAATTTGTATCCGTGAGTCTTCTCTTTAGCAAGCTCTGCTTCCTAAAATAAGTCCAGTGTAAGAATTAAAAAAGTCAATTCAATATCCATTGAAAAACTTTCAAAAACACAATCAACTCTGGCATTCCCAACAACAAAAAAAACTTAATACAACAAATCTTTTAAATGTCAATTTGTTCAGGTACATTGAAGAAAGAGCGAATATACCTGAGGAGTATTGTACTCAATGAAGCAGTACCCTAGGGTTTTATCAGTTTCAGGATCAACCGGCATCCAGAGGCCATCCTCTTTGATAACACCAATCTGACTATAAATTTTACGAACCACTCCTTCAAGCTTTTCAAACTTCTCCTTCGGAACGACAGGGAGGTTGTCGACAACAATGATGTTACCAAATCCCGACTCGAACTCGAGATTATCTTCCTGGTAAACTTCCTCGTCATCACTAAACGATGCAAGAAAAATAAAGGCGTAAGAACACCGCTTCCTAGGGTTTCAGTTCAGCGGCCAGAACAAAAATAAATTGGAAACCACGAAATAAACACCTGACAATTCCACAAGTTTCACCGGGAGGAAGACGAATGGAGTCGAGATCAAGAGTGGAGAGATCCACCTCCAGACGCAGTGCTGTGTCTTCGATCTCCTTCATTACCATGACATCCGCCATGATTGTAGCGACAATGGTCTCAGCCTTAGGGAGGCAGAGTATGAAGAGCAGAGAGTTTGGTTTCTAGGGTTCTCTCCAGTTTGACACAAGTGCGGCGCAGATACCTTTTCCCCACTGGATTAAATTGGAACATTTTATAGTTTAGATGCCTTTTTTTCTCATATACTTTTTTAATTGGAGTGAAAATTATAAAAAATAATAATATATAAGTGTTTATATAAATATATTATTAATGTATCTAAATTTAATATTTTAATTTTAAATTTTACAACAATTTTTTTAAATTTATTTTTTATTATTTATAATATATATATATATATATATATGCTAAAATTGTAAAAGTTATTTATTTTGTTACAATTTTTTATAAATATAATTTGTTTAAATCGAATAACATTTTTAAATAAATATAATAAAACGTAATATTGTATTTTCTTTGTCATAATAAAAAAATGAATACAAGTTTTTAACTGCTTTTATACTACTATTCATAAAATTTAATAGGGTTAAATATGTTTTTAGTCCCTAAACTATTGGCCGTTTCTGGTTTTCGTCCCTCTTTCAAAGTAAGGTACAATTTGGTCCTCATTCTTTTCGAAACGTTCGTTTTAGTCCTCGAAATTTTGGTTTTAGTCCTCATTTGTTGCTAAATGAGGACCAAATTTTTAAACAGTGTTTAGTTTTCGAGGACTAAAATGAATGTTTTTGGAAAGAATGAGGACAAAATTGTACCTTACTTTGAAACAGGAACGAAAATCAGAAACTGCTAATAGTTTAGGGACTAAAAACATATTTAACCCAATTTAATATTATAATCTTTACTATTAATATTGTAATATTTGCTATTAATAAAAGACTGTATTAATTGTCTTTAAATAAAATAAGGATTGAATATAGAAGAAAATAAAAATGAGAATTACATTGAATAATTCTTTTAAATATCAAGACTAAAAATTCTATTACAGAAAATATCAGTATACAAAACTTTCTATATATATATATATATATAAATAAAAATATGGTTTCATTTCACCTAATATTCTCTTCATGAAAAAATATAGACAAAGCCAAAAGAAGAAATATGATCTCTATTTATTGAAACAATAAAAGAATAAAAATTATTAACTTTTTAATTTTCAATTTTAGCTACTGTTATAATAAGTTTATATTTTACAATTTTTGTTGAACGTAATTTTAACATAATATTATATAATGAAACGTTAGTTATTTTTAAGTTGTGATGTTAAAACCTTTCTAATTTAACTACATAGAAAATTAAAAAGTAATATAACAAATACAAAAAAAAAATGTATGTATAAATTAGAAATAAAATTTGTTTATGACAAAATTTAGAAAGACGATAATAGAAAAAAAAAATCAATGATAATAAAAAGAGTATTAAAATGTATGAAAGATAATTAAATAACTAACAAAAGATTAACTAAAAGCTAACTCAAGTATCTTATTAAAGACTTTTCTATTGACAAGACTAACTCAAAAATTAATCAAATAAGTTAGTAATTGACTTGATTTACCAAACTCATTTCGAGAACCAACAAGTCTTGATTATTGGCCACTGGGATACATTCTACACTACAACTATGGACTTTGAAATTTTGACATGGTACATGTGAGTCACTAAAAAGGATTTAACCAGTAAGCAAAAGTTACCTTTTAATAAAAACATGTTATAATCTTCCACTTGTTCAAATACTTATCTTAATGAAACAATCATAGAGTGTAGAGATAATTGCTCTTATATTAAGTATCATTATTCATGTATTACAACCTAATCAAAGTCTCAAGTTTTATGCTCTGTATGATGATAAAACTAAATAAATATACTCAATTATTCTTTGTACAAATACTTGTAAAAAAATTAACAATAATTTATGTTTCATCCATAACTACACATTTAGTCATGCCATGCAAAAGATTTCTTCTATATTTTGTCTGAAAATTGTCATGTTTCCATGATTCCAAATTGTCCTTTTTGTCTAAAAATTGTCATGTTTTCATGATTCCAAATTGTTCATGTAAAAGTATTTACCAGATCAAATATTTTCAAATCTAGAAATATATTCCGAAACTCTTAATCCAGAAAATATTAAAAAAAGGAAGTGAATGGATGACCTATACCTTTTTATTATAATTTTTTTTAACCAAAGTAGGAAGAAATATCCTCAACCATTTATTTTTGAATGGCCCATCATTAGGAATTTCTTTAGGAATTTCTCTCTCAAGTGAAGTGCTCTCCTGCTTACGTTGAAAAGGTATATAACGAAAACAAGAAAAGAAAAAGAAGAAAAGAGTACCGCTGCAAATTTGAATTTCCATCAGTTACATGAGTAACAAACACCTCGAAAGCAAGAGTTTTCCAAGAAGAAGTAAATTTCGCAAGTTGGTCAAATATAAAATTAAATTACAATTATGAAATAATCATACATGAAACTCAGTCGAATATTTAATGTGCAACTATCTAAGGAAAAAAAGGCTTATCAATCAATCTTCTTTGAAGAAAGAAACTTTTTGGTGAGATCAGATTTCAATTTGCAACTAAAAGAATGCGTTTTTATAAATATGCCATCAATGTCTTCCTCCTTCTGTTCGTATACGTAGAAAGCTATAAATGCAAATGTAATTCCTGTAACCCACAAAAAGAAAAAAAAAATTAGCATTTCCTCACCCAAAAAAAAAGAAAAGGCAAAACTTGTATCATTCTCTTCAGGGCTCTGATTCAAACAACACAAATCAATAGAAAAAACAGTGAGGTGTAACATGTAACCTGTCACCCTCACCTCAGGAATACTAAGTCAAATTATTCGATGAGGTATCCATAAGTGAAAAGGGCTCAGACATCTGAATGTTGATTGCACATGATTTTTTTTAAATAGAAAGTAATCAAACATGATTCAAAATTCATCAATTTCACAAATCTATAGTGAATTCAAGTAATATATATAGACCTCCAGTCACAATTTTACTGGTTGCAGAAATAGATTCAATTAAATAGAGGCAAGCATAGAACATATTTTCGGCACAGACAAATTCATGTCGCCACATGCATACATGTGTGCGCACGCACGAAAGAGAAAGAGAGAGAGGACGAGAGAGGACCTATAGTATACAAGTTCTGAAGTGAAAAGGCTCCAAGGAAGCTAAGAATGAACAGAGAGAGAACAACCTGTTGATCATCAAAGGAAAGATGTGTCAGCATTTCTGATACGTAAGAAGCTTATACTCGGTAAATTTTTCCTTTTTGTAAACAGAAAACTTGATTTTATGCAAAAATTTTACATAGAAATTTTGAAATGAAGGTTCCAAAATTATGGGTTTCACCTATAGCGTCTCATAATTTCACTGACAAGTTTACAGATGTACAGCAGAATACTTTTTAATTTAAAAATTAATAAATTAAAGAAAATGATATTTTTATTATTATGCATATTTTATTTTATTAATAATAATAATATATTAAAGGGATAGGATTTTCAAAATCAATGCATCCTATACATCATAATCACAGCAGCAAGCAATGGCAAAGAAAATATAGGTAATGCAGTGCAGATACCTTTAATAACAGTACCCAATCATTCCCTTCTGCAAGGGACTTGAAAACATTAACAGCAACATTCCATGATGAGGCCACTGAGAGAGCAAATTTATGTGACCTATCTTCTGACAAGTGAAACCATGACTTGGGCATTTTCTCAACAGTATATCCCAACCTGCACAAGCATAAAATATAGCAATAGTTCGCATTTATGTTTGCATAAAAAACTTCCATGCTTCTAACAACTGGATTGACTTAAGGATGATCATAATAATAATAAATCATTGGACAAGTTAATAGTACCATACAATGTTAATTGGCAACAGCAATATTCAATAGTACATAGTATACTTACATTTTTGCAGGTAGAATGCCATGGATGAATAAAAAGATCGATGCAAACAATAGAAGCTTTGTCAGAGCACTAATGATGGTATTTTCAGATGCAATGAAGTTGAAGTATATTGCAATGAAGACAAACAATGTGATGAGAGTTTGCTTTTTATCCTTCCAAAGCAACGTGTCAGCAACTGCAAATTAGCAGATCAATCAAAATTACAGATAAATAAATGTAAGCTGTAAAATTACTCCCAGCACAAATCGGTTACACTATAGTGTTTGCATAGGAGGTAGAAGAGATCTAACATTGATCACGTAAATAGACAACAACCAGTCAATTTTTATAATCAACTACGTTAGAAATATTAACACCAAAATTTGAACTTTTGAGTTCAATAGCTGTTTCAGGCTACTTAGAACTAGCACATCAGACACAGTCTCCCTTTATAACAAATTAAAAAAAGAAACTACCAAGATTGAAACATATGGATAATACGTAGTACATGATGATGTGATTGTGAGTACAAACAACAACTTCCTGCTCTATCTATGACAATTCACCTGTGGAAAATAAATGTTATGTATTTAATGTCTACGAAAATGTTCTTGATCATAATCTAATCAGATTCATGAGACAATCGAAGTCAATCAACCACGTGATACAGTAATGGAAGAGCAGTAGCCATGTTTCTATTTATTTATTTTATCAGCAGCCATGTTTCTATTTATATATGGCAGTTAGATTAACAGATTAATTCTCCTATACAAGGAAGTCCAGATTGTCCAACAAAGAAGTCTACATATAATTGATTATTCACACCTCTTCCACTTCCAAGATATTTGGAAGCTTTTGAGGGACCTTCTCTTGTAGTTTTAGGTTGATTTTCTGCCTTCAAGTGTGCATATGATTCAATTGTCCTCTGTAGGCCCTCCTGCAAGAAAAAAAACGATATCATTAGTATGGGAGAAACACCCAGGCAAGTATGATTATGTATATACTCACAGCAATAGATGTAATAACCTTAGTACACCACTGAAATATCATTTATTTAAGAATAGCATCTCATACTTGTTTTCATAATATATCATATAATCCTAACTTGGCATTGTCAGTGATTTCGGGGGCATGAAGTTAGCCAACTTCTCAGCATGAACAAGATGAATGTCAATAATAGATGCTAAAATATATTATTACTTTTCATAAATATCAGAGACCTGCATTTTTACGATGGGGGCATAGCCAAGGCGATCCTTTGCTTTTGAGCAATCAAAAGTTCTGCTGCAGGTCACTAGTCTTATCCTTGAAGGGGTTAACTGAGGCACCGGCATCCCATATGGGCCAAGCAGCCTATATATCCACTCCACCAAATGCGCAATGGGTAAGATAACAACGGTAGGGATCTTTATTCTTGGCCTGCAAAAGATAGCATGACTCAGATAACATAAAAATAGCTTTGATAATGCCTCTGTAATGTTCATGTTTGTTTATCTGAATGAAAAGGCATAATTATATTCCTTATTTATTTCAAATGTAAATGCAAGAAATTTTAAAACTTAGGAATGATTGATTAATAACCGAGGTCATTATTCTAATTAACATATAGAAGTCATACTTAAGAATAAAATAGATAACAAAATAATAGCCACTGGTTAGGATAGCAAGACAAAAAATCCCATAATTCAACATCCCTAATTGACAGCAACTTGAGCTCATGATGATAAAGGACAACCGAAATTTGCAACTTTCATACTATGAAACAAACATATGAAAAGGATATAAAAGTGTTAACTGAGTATAATCACATAAGAATTTTATTCATAATCTGAAAATTGAAACTGCCACCACGTTCCCTTTTACTATGAATTCAGCAGGGGAGACACAGAGTAAATAGATGTCTGTTTTTTTTTCTTTAACACGACAGTTGCATTGGGGTTAGAACCTACGATCCCAACCACTAGACCAACCCAGTGGTCCACAGTTCAAGATAGTTTATGTTACTCAATTTTTAAATATTGGTAAATTTTCCATAGATAGGCTCGGTGTTTGATTACGATTTGACTACTGGTCATCTAGGATTATAAATACTCCTTTTCTGAGATTCAAATTGGTATTTTCATAAATTATTCGTAAAAACAAATCTTAAAAAATTGCATGAAATATTGGTTTGAATCCTTGGTTACACTATGGGAGAATCTCAAATAAAATAATAAGAGAGAGGTTACTTAACAAGTAAGAAATAACTAATGGTGACGGTATGTAGAAACTACCTTTCATATCCAAGACCATCCAATACCACTGACACGAACTCCCAAAATTTCATAGGCTCCATATTTGTTATGAAATATGCCTAAAAAACAAATACCCGTTAGCAATCAAATACTATAGTAATTGCTAAGTTTCCTACCTTGCAAATCAATAATTTTCCCTCCCCTTTAGTATGAGAATGCAAATGATTCATTCTTAATTTAAAAAAGGTCTCTGGCAAGTCTTTCTCAACAAGCATCCTTTCATGTTTCCTCATTTTCCCAAATGAAGAGACTCTACCCTAAAGCTTCAAACACATCATCATCATCTCTCTAAGTCTACTTTTTAATCTTCATTTACAAATAAAAATAAACAGAAGTTACTTAGTCATAACAAAATCTCAGTGGTACCTCTCCAGCAGCTTTTTCTGAAACTGGCCCTTCTGAAGCCAGAGCCCGTTCTGCACATATATGGGCATGAGCCACATTTCCAACATACGTGAAATCATAAATGTTATTCCCATCGCCAATAAGGAACTGGTCAAAAGGGAAATATAAATAAGAGAATGAAAGAAAGGATGAAGGCAGTTTCTGCTAATAAGTAGTTAATTGCTTTGCAAACATTAAGCTATAAAGAAAAATGTTTTAGTTAGCAGTCTGAGTCCAATTTCATTCGATCTGGGCTAGTCTCTGATTATTCAAGATGTTCCTAAGGCTAATAAAAAAATTCAAGATTACATTTTCATTAGTACTGAATTAGTAACTTATACAGTAAAAAGTACCATGTATTTACTAAGACTCCAAATATGCACAACAAATAATAACCTCGAGTGTCAGCCCAATTGGTTACATACTAAAACAAGTCAATAGGCTAAAAAAAAACAGTCAAACAAAAGGTTAAATTATTTCATTGGACTCAACTGTAATAGATACATTTCCTGCCTTAGAAATGATGCTAGATATACAGGCACTGAAATACATACCATTAGGATGGTAAACAACATCTACCTTAGATTTCCCTTTTCTGGCAGTATCAACTAGCGTAGGCACCAACAGTCTGTCACCGGGCCCAAAAATGCTGCTAGGGCGTATGCAGCACGTTAAGAGCCCATTAGTCCCATTAGCTTTAATAACCAATGTCTCACCCTCGGCTTTCGTAGCTGAGTAATGATCATTAGGCTGAAACAAACAAATAGAATTACTCTTAGGATCACCCCGAACTAGTCTTATAACATACATATAGCCCCGGTTCTGACATTATACATTATCTATCTTTCTCAAGCTCCATGTGAAGAAACGCATGGTAATTTGTGAATTAAGTAAAAGAAGAGTTCCTAGAGTGTATACCGAAGGTGTATAAGGCATTGTTTCGTCACCATTATGAATCCCATGAACGCCATCGAAAACAACGCTGGGAGAGCTGGTGTAAACGAGTCGCTTCACTTTCTGCTCCACGCAAGCATCGATGACATTCTTTGTTCCTTGCATAGGAAAATCTCAGTCAGATTCAAACTTTGAACAAGCAAACAAGCAGAAGAGTGAGGTTCACCTTGCACATTGACGGAATAATGAAGCTGGTAGTTGTTAATGGAAGAGTTTGGAGCAGCCATGTGGAACACAACTTCAACTCCTTCTAATGCTGCACTACTCGTAAAACCAACATTAGCGAGTACGCGCGCGAGACAAAATTGTTGCTACAATTGAGAGAGAACAGAAAAGGTTCATCACCTTTTAGCACTTGAGCCTTGTTGCGAAGATCGAGGGAGACGTATTGGGCCCGGCCAGAGTGCAAGGCCTGGCCGAGAAGCCCCAACTGTTCGGCGGGCTCGAGAACAATGCTGTCTTCCAAATCGGCGATGCGGATGGAGTATTCGTTGTGCCGGATTAACATTTCCACCAAATGCCGGGCGGCGAAACCCCTGCCTCCAGTCACCACGCACCACTTGTCTTCCGCTGCCATAGTTAAACAAAAAGCTCACAGATTCAAACACAGTGTGGAGGAAATAATAAAGCAGTGCAGGCTTGTCTTTCTCACATGCGAAAAAACGCGAAAAAAAAAAGGCTTGGGTATGGGCCCGCGCAAGGCGAAGATGGGCTTGGCCCAAGAGCAAAATACATTTCATATCACTCACTTCCCGCTTAAAAATTTGAAACGCGTATCGTATTTGTTTCGAGTTCTGGCGTAGAGTAGAGAAGAGATTATTTCCACAATGAATTGGGACGAGAACGATGAATTTGAGATCCCTCTTACTCAAACGGCAATGGCTTTTCACGAGCTCGATTCCGTCGACAAAAATCAACGGCCATTGAAGAAACCAAAACGCAAAACGACGGCGCTTCGTGGCAGTGGCAAGGAGAACGTCCGACCCAGCGAGGGCTGCGAAATTCTGAACTGCAGCTTGGATTTCATTCCTTCCTCCCTAGATTGTATTTCGGTTTGCAGCGTTCAACACTCAGAACAAGACGACAGTGATTCTTCTTCCGCGTCTTTATCGGAGCTGAAACAGAAGGGGAATTATCTTCACAACTCGATAGAGTCGAAGCTGGTGGTTCCGAGAATCGGCGAGCTTAACGCTGCAGATGCAGATTCTGATTCGGAGCTTGGTCTGTTGATGAATTTGTGCGACGAGTTGGAGGAAGTAGATAGTTCCGTTCGGTGTCCCCTTTGTGATGTTGATCTTTCGAATTTGACTGAGGAGCAGAGACATCTTCATACCAATAATTGTCTTGACAAAGGCGATAACGTGAGATTCACACCCTTTGCACAACAGTAACAACATTTGTGGTGATTGAAGTGGGGGAACTGTATAATTTCAATTCAATTATAAGTTGTGAAAATGCTGTGCAGGTTGCGGTTCCTGAAGACGATAAGGGTGCTCCACATGTGCCAAAAGTCGCTTCTGTTGTTGATTGGCTTCACGGGCTCGGTTTGGGAAAGTATGAAGTGATTTTCGTTAGGGAAGAAGTTGATTGGAACACCTTGCAATGGCTCACAGAAGAGGTTTACTTATGTCATTTAATTGGTCTCATTCATTCCAGTAGTTTTAGGTTCATAACCTCTGCCTCATATGCTGCTTGAATTTATTTATGGGTTTTATTAGTTCATTGATCTCCATTTATGCTTTGAAGAATTGTTTGTTTAATTTTCAGCTTTACGTAAACAATTGGAATTTGTCGTTGTTATTCTCCTCTCCCCCACTGATGGGAAATGTAGTTACTTGCAATTTTGGTGGTCTAGAGTGTTCATCAAGACCGCTTATCTTAATGAGGTTGTCATTGGAAATATAAGGATATCTTTGCTTTTGTTTTTCGGTATCCCAAATATACTACGGTTTGCTTGTGTTAAGTGTTTGTCTATTTACTTTCTTATTTAAGATTAATGTTTTCCAATATTTTTCCTCATTTCTCTGTATCTGCAGGATCTCTTAAGCATGGGCATCACTGCATTTGGGCCGAGAAAAAAGATTGTGCATGCCCTGTGTGAACTAAGAAAAGGAGATGCCGCTGCAAATGAGAAACAAGGGGGTTCGTTGGCGGAGCCTGTAAGGATTAGAAACCAGAAAGTCAAATTAAAGCGAGACAAATCTGAAAGAAAAACTGACGGCTCTATTAAACCACCAGCAAACAAATTGATTACTGAATATTTTTCGGGATTTGCTTCCAAAGAAAAGAAAGTTCCTGCCTCTCCTGGAGAACAAAAGGAAATGAAAAAAAGTGACTTGGATTCTGGTCGTAAGCACAAATCAAAAAATGTGACAACAAATAGAAAGCTCCGTGATGTTCCCAAATGGTGTTCTGTACAAGGAACGCCTTTCCGAGTGGTAAATATTTAGTTTAAATGATACATTTGTATTTGACTTGATTTAGTGTATATTGCCTTCGTGTATCCATTTGCGACTCTGGAAATATCTTAGCAAGAAGGAAAGTCTTTTCTAAATTACCTAAAAGAGGAAAAATCCTTGTTTTTTACATTCAAGTGTGCTGCTTGGTAACTGTTTTCAACATCCATTCAAATGCTTATTGGCCACTTGGACGACTATTTTCAAATTGAGCATACACATCAATCACGTTTAATGTTGACCTTCTGAACTAGCAAAAGAAAATTAAAGAAAATGAGCAAAATATGTATGCAATATTCATGCCAATAAATTATGAACGTTAACATCCAGGAAACTTCTGCTATTCTATCACCATTATCGCTCTATCAAGTCTTGATGTAGGTCCGACTGTCTGACAAATACGTTATTACATGCAGGATGCTTTCAAATATCTCAGAGGAGATTGTTCCCACTGGTTTCTCACACACTTCCACTTGGACCGTAAGTCTACTTCTGCATGTTTCCTTTTAATCTTTATCATAAAACAATTTTAGTCTTGTTGAGTCACACTGTTTTCATGCTCTAAACGTGTTTATGTATATATGTGTTTTACGTACACACACAGAGAGATGTGATCCTATTTAGTAGACCTCGTATTCTTAGCTCTTGGTAGATTCGATGTAACAGTTGGCACACGGATCTCCAACAAATGGTCAGCTTAGTAAGTTTGAGTGATTGTTTTGGTTTGTTTTCTCTACATAATGCTTGACTTTAGTCATAAAATTTGGATATGCAATTACTTTACTGTGGAAATCTTATTCATAGTGGGAGATCGAAGATGTTCATCATGAAAAACAATGTAGTAACGAAGTAGTTTTGGTGCTTACACGTCGAAATGCATTATTGAATGTGCTATAAAACCGTGGATTCTGTTTTCTTCCAAACTGCATTTGGGTGTTTGTATCCGAAAAGAAAAATCAGTTTCAGATCACGTTAAATCGGAGACATTTGTTTAAACTACCAAATAAATAATTAATGGAGTTCATGGTGTGCCGGTCCTTTTAAGTGGATCGTTACCATCAGAGTCAAAATTTTCCAAGTGACGCCTTGGCTGTTGGTTCTCATTTGTGATCACGTTAAATTGCAGATTATCAAGGTCTTACCAAGTCATTCAATCATGGAAAGATTTATTGCTCCTCCATTACAGCTAGATTAGTAAATACGAACATTGGAATTTCATATGATAAATTACATGTTTTGCCTCTGAACCAAAAGATTGAAATAGCTGGTGTTGATGTGACTTGCTTTGATGCCAACCACTGTCCAGGTTCCATACTCGTACTCTTTCAACCTCCGAATGGTAAGGTGTGGCTTGGATTGACTTATGAGCTTTTTTATATTTCGCATTGTTATGTTGTAATTGATTAATGACTAGATGTTTTCCTTTTAGGCTGTGCTGCACACGGGTGATTTCCGGTTTAGTGACGAAATGACAATCAATCCCTTACTCAAGATGTGTCCTATCGATACTCTAATTCTTGATACAACATACTGCAATCCACAGGTTAGTTCGATATGAATGATGGACTCATCTGAAAAATTACATGAATGTGTAAGCTTTTATTCGGGAACCTGGCCTCCATAAATTTAATTTTTTATTCAATAATAGAATAAACTAATGATGGAGAATCACATCACAGTCCAGCTACTCGAGATTAAGACAAAGTGAAGTTTTCTAGAATCCTTGTCTATATTGGATACTGACATGGCAACTGATGGTTGGCTTGGCAGTGGCAATGTGCAATATCTTATCAAGAGCCAAAGTCTGCCAATTTGATGCAAATTTGATTCGGGTGTTTGGGAGAAATAATCACTTATATTTGCTAGCTTCTTGAAGAATCTTTTGAAATATAGGAGAATGTTTCTTGGATTTTAATCTTTTCCAGTAATGTTGTTAGTTTTCTATACAAAGTAAAGCTCCGTTTGGTTCATTTTTAGTTAGATAAAGTTGCTTTAAGGAAAAAAGTTCAACGTGAAAACTTTAGAAAGTTATCCAAAGAAACTAATGTGTTTGAGTTAATGAGTAATAGTATGCCTGATATCGCTTGTTATTTGAATAAAGTAATACTAACTTACAAGCGTGATTGACAGAGACGGTCTGAACAATTTACTACAGAAATAGGTTGGTAATACTTTATTCTTATCAGACGATCGAGTATGCAACCCTAGAGTTTTTTTAATTATAGTGGTGGTGAAAATCCTCACTGCTTTCTGAAAATATTTTTAAAATGGGTGTATTTTTACAGTTCTAAATCTTTAATGTTTAAACCATTCGTAAGTAAATTAATTATAAACTGATAATGATATTCTGATTTATTCTATAAAACATAAACGATTAAATTTAATTCTTTTGAAAATAAATGACCAAATTGAATGTAAGGATAAAAGACTGGGTAGAATCCAGTCTAAACTGAATGAAAAAGTGACAAAATGCACGATTTTTTTTCCTTTTCCAAAGTCTTTTCTCCAAAAACACGAGTACATCCATTTCTCTTAAAAATCATTGGACATAGTTTTATAAGTCACTGAATTAGATTCAGTTTGTTAAAATGAGTTCATAACGTAATATGCTTTTTCCTTTGACTCTAATAATTCCTTTCAATATTTGCAGTATGACTTTCCGAAACAAGAGGCTGTAATACAATTCGTCATTGATGCCATTCAAGCAGAAACTTTTAATCCCAAGACTCTTTTCCTGATCGGCAGCTATACCATTGGTAGGTTTCCATAGAGTTGTGTCTGTGGTAGTATTGCCCCATTAGTAAGAAATTGATGAGGAAAAATAATACAATTTTCGATTTTCTCCTCCCGTCCCTATTTTGACTTGTTCTTTTAGGAAAAGAAAGGATATTCTTGGAGGTTGCTCGCGCGCTTAGTAAAAAGGTTCACGTGACTGCGGCAAAGTTGCGTCTTTTAAAATGTTTGGAATTTAAGGAGGAGGATATGCAGTGGTTCACTTCAAATGAACATGAAAGCAACATTCATGTTGCCCCTATGTGGACGCTCGCAAGCTTCAAAAGATTGAAGCACATATCAAGTCAATATAAGGTGAGTGCTACTGCTAGTTTTTCTGGCAGAGGCACTATGTGCTTAACTTTGTGGTATTTTTTTCAATGTAAAAGGATCATATCTTGATGTACGCATATAGGTGTACTCCCTCCGTCACTAATCATAAGACCCTTTCTATTAATTGACACATAAAAATTAATTAAATTAGTTACAAATAATAAATTTGATTGCAATGTGTATTATGTTTTCAAAATTACATTTGTCAACGAAACTTTGGTATCTGAAAGTACTAACATTCTCAAACCACATTAGAGAGTAACTGTCATTCATTTATGAATTTCTTTTGGTAAAAACATGTCGATTGAATAACATTATTTTAAGAAGAAATAATTAATAAATCATTCAACTATAAAAATATGTTATAGAATGAGACCACAGTTTTCTTTTAAAGAATATTATAAATAGGACGGAACAAGGAGTAGTATTTTTCTTCACACATTTTTTATCTATAATATTTTTTCAAGAGCTGTTCCATGATTGAATATATTGGTGGCTGGATTGTACAGCTTTAGAGGAGGATATTTATACTGAATTGCATTTGTCTTTTAACAGTTTAGCTCCACGTTTCTAATCATCGGATGCCTTTTCTTTAATTAGGACCGGTACAATCTTATAGTTGCTTTCTCCCCCACTGGTTGGACGTTTGGCAAAGGTAAAAAGAAGTCTCCCGGAAGAAGATGGCAGCAGGGTACTATTATAAGGTAACACTTTAATTTCCTTCATTACTTGTTTTATTAAATACTTCTGGTCAGAATCTTGAATCATATACATGGATTACGTCCTTATAAAACACATAAGATTTTTTTTTTCTACCTGTGGACAATAGAGTTTGTTTTACTAAAGCGCTGGTCTCATAAGTACATTTTTGAGTTATATTCTCTGCACTATTTAGTAGCTGTGCACATTGGTAGTTAGTAGATCAGGCTCTCGTTTCTTAAATTTTTACAACTATTAACTAATTGAAGCTTCCTTGTTTATCAGGTATGAAGTACCTTACAGCGAGCATAGCAGCTTTACAGAACTCAAAGAGTTTGTAAAACTTGTATCTCCTAGCAACATTATACCAAGTGTGAATAACGATGGACCAGAATCTTCTGATGCAATGATTTCTCTATTGTTATCTTGATATGTTAACCAAAAGGGTTTAGTCTTCTGTTGCAATGGGGTCTGTATGAGAAAGTTAAGTAAAGGTTTAATGAATTTTGCCATGCCTTTCCTGCATTTAAGGAAGACCTCAGTGTGCTTGAGTTTTATATAAATAAACTTTTGGAAACCAGCACGCTAGATCAATTTTTAGAGGTACACTTGATTTTTTCGCTTTGCCAAAAGATTAACTATTAAAAGATGACAAAGTGTCAATACTCGGTAGAACTGTTCATCATACTTATATCCAGTAGTATCGAGGTTTATGTCAAATGTGATCTAAATCTGAAGTGATTGCCATTTCCTATTCACATAGAATAAGTTTAAAGAACCTATTTCTTTTTCTCTTGTAGTTCAGAAGCTAAGCAGCCCACTGATTTTCCTGAACAGGGTCGTAACTTGTGAAATTGTTACACAGAAGTTATTGTTGTTCATAAAAAGGATAATCGTAACTTGCTCTTCACGTTAAATGGTCATATAGTAGACAGCAAATGTATTAGTGCTTTCATTGTCTATATACAGTACTGGTTTTCGTCAGTTGCTACATTAGCATTTTAAGTTCTTTTAAGGGAGGAATGGTAGGACTGCATTTTTTGCGTCGTAGAACCTCGTTCTATTGTTTTGGTCCTCCTGGAGGATTGGACTTTGGATTGTGTTTTTATCATCCGATTCAGAAAATTGATCAAATTCTGGTATAGAGTCATCATAGTGAGGTCAATCAAACTCGGCAGGCTTTGAGTTGGGCTTATTGAAAGAAATTACAAACTCCACTACGAGCGAAATTGAATTTAGCTCATTAAAAATATTGTTCTTTCAGGTTGGGTTTAAAAAAAACCGCTATGCATTCCAACAACTCAACGTAATTAAAAAAAAAAGTGTAGGATTTTGATCTTTTTAGCTTCGTGCTCTACTATCTCGATCTTTTTTTTTCTTCTACTTTAGTGATTTTGATTTAATATTGTTATTTATAGCATGCTGAATTAATTTTTTGGATTATTTAAATTTTATTGGAACGTTATTTAAAATAATTATATATATATATATATATTTTTTTTTCTTTTTGTTATCGTCACCATAAATATGATGATTTTTTATGGTTATTTTTGTAATTTAAAATTTGATTTTATACCTACATACGAAGGGAGATGAACTGTCTAATTCAATAAATCCGGGTGATGAAACCAAAATAAACTTAAAAGATTGGACGGTTGATCCCGAAAACATTCTTCTAGAGACATTAAGAAGTAGGTTTACATGTAAATATTGATTAGTCTAATGGGCCGAAGTTGGACTGTGATTAAAGATCTCGCTAATTTTATACTCACTTCAAAAACTATAAATAAAAGTAAAAAATAAGAAATATGTGATCTCTGTGCATTTAAGACTATTATTTTGACAACTGTACAAATTGTTTGTTAACTTAGCCATACCACTTTGAAGAGGAGATTGTAAAAGTGTTTTGTAGTTACTTAACCTTACACCTGTTCAATTTTCATAATGGTCCTTAATTTTGAAAATTGATATCAATTGAGTCCTTTCCGTTAAGTTGGCTGGACGGCGTTAAAAAAATCGATGAGTGGGATGCTGAGATGACGAACGAACCTTCGTCCACCAGCGAACGAACGCTCGTCCACCAGCGAACGAACGCTCGTCCACCAGCGAACGAACGCTCGGCGACCACTGAACGAACGGTCGTCCAGTGTGGAACGAACGGTCGTCCAGCGGTAAGAGGTCGACGAGCGTTCGTTAGTGGTAGACGAGCGTTCGTTCACTGGTGGACGAGCGTTCGTTCGTCATCTTAGCATCTCACTCATCAATTTTTTTAACGCCGTCCAGTCAACTTAACGGAAAGGACTCAATTGATATGAATTTTCAAAATTAAGGACTATTTTGATACACTTTAAAAAACGAGGACCCAATTGAGACATTCGTACATAAATAGGGATGTAGTAAAGGATTAAACCTTAAAAAAAATAAATTTAAAAAGAAGATCATAACATTTTAACATTAAGTAAATTGACCTGTTTTATCCAACGAGCATTTGGTCTGTTAAATCAAACTTAATTTTAAGTTTCCTAAAGAGTAAACTTGGTTGAGTTAACCTATAGTATCAGTTATTTGTAAAATCCTATTTGTATAATAAAGTTTTGTCTAGAATGGTGAAACTTTTGATCTGTCCATGATTCAACAAAAATGAACTGAGTGGGACAGGTTCGTCACTAAAAAATACATTAAAAATTATAACTAATTTTGTTGTAAGACGAGTTAGTCTGTGTTTTTTTAACTATTTTTTTAAATTTATATATATATATATATATATATATATATATATATTTGTAAATAAATATTAAAAATATATTTAATCATATTTGAATAATTAATATTTTTAATTAGATAAATTAAAATAATTATATTCACATTTTAAATTATTCTATTATATTTAATAATTGAAAATTTAATTTGTATGATTTAAATTAAATAAATTATAATAGTATTGTATATTTACACATCTTTAAAAAAAATATAATATAAAAAATTTAATATTTTAAGTTATTTTTTGTTTTTGATGAAAAAATTTAACAGGCAAAAATCAGACTAGACGAGATAAACCAAAAAAGGCTAGGAAGTTAAAAATTTCAAGAACCCACGCTCTTTTGGTGAGTTGATGGACTCGACCTATTTTACCACCCTTAGTTTTGCCATTGGGATTTCTTTTATAAATAATTATTTTTAACCAACTTTTTATTTAAAGTTTTAATTTTCAAAATAAAAAAGACATTTTGACTTTCTTTCTTAAAGTTTTAATTTTGAAAATAAGAAAGACATTTTCACTTTCTTTCAATAGTCTAAAGTGAGTTTACTGAATTTCTCCTTCAAGCAATTAAGCTCATAATTCAATTTTTCATTACATCTAACAAATTTTCTTTGAATATAGCATCAACAAACTCAACTTTAATATACTCAATCTCTTTTGACAAAAAACTTTTATTTATCATTTTCAAAAGCTTTAAAGAAAAAAATGAAGTTTGAAAGAAACTTATGATAAACTAAATATTAGAGTGTCAACATGAGAAATCTACCATGTCATCAAATTTCTTTGATGAGTAGTTAAACAATTTGCTTGATATGAAATAAATGTTGTTTATCTTTTATATTCTAGTTCACTTCCATTTCACCATTTTGTTATAAGGGATTTTGTTCTTCATAAACACTTTATTCTTTTGAATCTCTCACTCTTCTCCATTTTCGGAGCAACTATTGTAAGATGATGAATGTTGTTTCTTTTTCTTAGTCTTCAAGTTTTCATTACTTACAAGTCCTTTTAATGATTCAACTTTGGAAGTTTTAAAGGAGAATGACTTCTTTTTAATGAATCTCTAATTTTGCAACTCTAACTTGTGTACTTTTAGATTACAGTTTGCTTCAAGACATGGTATTTTACATCTGTTAAGGCTCTTAAAGTTTTTATTTGTGATTTTCATATATATACTAGGTAAAGTTCTCAACACTTTATCAGCACACTTAAAATTATCATAATGTTTATTAAGAGAGTTTTTAACTCATTTTACCTAGTTTGAAAGCGAATGAATATATGGTGTATATCTCTGTGTTTTCCCATACTAAAGAGATCATGTTTGCAAATAAGGAGTTTAAGTTTGTTACCTCTAACCTTTATAAAATTGTCAAACATAATTGTAAAAGTGTTCTACATATCTTTGCCATTATTTAAAACATGAACTTTCTATTTCTCTTTAAACAAAAAGCATATGAGAGCATTGTGTGCTTTCAAGTTCAACCTTTTGTGTCTATGAAAGTCTAAGTATTGGCTTGCCTTTATTTAATGTATATAAGTGTCATATTTAAGGATGTTCATCATGTCTAAATGATAAGATTCAAATAATGTGATTATTATCTATTTCCGAAAATTGCAAATATCTTCTTTAAATAAAGGATATTTACCTTTTTTTTTCTTCATTGTGCTTAAGATTTATTTCTTTAATCTCGGAAAAAAATTAGCTAAAGAGTAAGTTTCAATAGCAATTGAAAGAGGGCTTTAGAAATAAGAGTTTTGACTCAAATTAATAAAAGTACCTTTTTGTTGGAAATTTCACATCGACTATAGATAAGATCAATTTATAGTGCAAACCTCATCTTACAAACTATGGTTTAAGAATTTAACACAATATTTACATTGATTCATGATGAATTGAATTATGTAAAATTCTCTTAAACAAAAAACAAAGGACTTCACTAAATAAATCATATTACAAATATAATTATTATCACTTTTTTATAACAAATATATAAAACATCTTTATGTTATTTGAGAAGACAATGTCATAAAAGCTTCTTCACGCTATTCATTTAAACTCCTTTGTGTTTCATCACATTGTACATCACAATCTCTTAAAGTAAAGTACACAACTTTTTATACTGTTTTATGTACTTGAAATACATCTTATGTTAATGATGTTCTTTTTAACTATCTCTCCATCTCCCACAAACCTTCATTATTAAAATAATTTTTTTATTATTTTTCTTTACAAATTTTAAATTTATATCTTTTATAATATCAAATACTTATATAATAAATCTGTATATCTATTTATTTACGAATTACTTAAGATAAATTAGTATACTTGTCGAAAAGAAAGGCATAAGACATTAAATAAAGAATAAATGTCGTGTATAAAAATAAGGTGAATTAGTTGAAAGTGTTGTAAAACCAATTATTTCTAATAATTAAAGATTATGCTAGACTTTGTACTTATATAGTAAACATATATTTATTATGATTCATTCCTACTCTATGATGACATTCTTGGCTAGTGTGAAAAGTTTTATAATTATTTTGCAGTAACAAAACAAAAAGGCATAAAATTGTGATCGTTGTGAAACATGTTACATTAACAATTTCGTGTCAACTTTTGTATGGGAAGTTGTTCAAAGTCCACTATGCAATTTTTATTCTATCAACTAGTGTTCTTAACATTCCATATCACCTAGAAAGGGAAAACACCCAATATTTGACCGTTGAAATGTCATGAAAATTAATGAAAAAAGGAAGAGGTCAAACTTAAATCCTCGAAGAACTCATGAAGAACAAAAGAAGAAATCTACTTCACTCAAAATTTTAAACACATAAATTTAAATGTTAAAAGAGTTTGTTAATTATTAATACACACATGTTAATTACTACTTCATGTCATATCTTTCCCTTTAAAGAATGTTTGAATAGCATCATAATAAGTATTTTTTTTAATCATATATAATGATCATGTATTTTTTTAAATTAATTTTTTCGCGATTGCAAGAAATTTTAGAGTTCTCTCTCAGAAAGAGAAATTATTGGGTTGCCCAAGAAAAAAATCTAACGTGTATAATTTGATTTGGAATCCAACATATATTTTAGTTATACATTCCTTCTCAAATAATATATTTGATTTTATATTAAGTAATTAAAATGAATTGTTTGATTATGTGGGGAATAAAAAATGTCATATAAAATGTATATTCTAAAAAAAAACATTTCACAAAAATTATACTTTAAATTGTGAATAATAACAAAATAATAAAACTATTAATAAGACCTTTGTATTAAAATAAACTTTTTAATCTTATAAAAGAATGTGGCATAATGAAATTCATATAAAATAAGATCTGACTAACCTAAATCTCAAATTAATTTAATATTCTTATAATAGAAAGCATTAATTATTTATTTTCAGTTTTAAAATATTATGAGGTTATTCATGAAAAGGAAAATTGTGAGAACCAGACTCTGCGCAGTTAACACGAGTCTGTAGGCAGACCACACAACTCTGTCATTGACCACCGGCTTTTCCTACCATTTGTACGCTTTGTACGAATTCAAATACTTTTATAAGAACCAATTTTTCATTTATTTAATACTACTTTTAACGTCCTTTTGTTTCTTTTTTAATTTAATATACTTTTATTTTGATAATAATATTACAATGACTTGTTACATTTTACATTTTGTGATTTGTCTGCGTATATTTTTGTCTTAATGATATATATCATTAATTTATTAAAACGATTATACTAACTACTTGTTTTTTTTTTCTAAAACAATAAAATTACATAAGAATATTCAAAATAATAAAATTGAAAATTTGTTATGAGAAAAAAAAATTATAAATCTTCTTCTCCGTCCTTTAAAAACTAACAAGATTGCTTCATAATTTAAAAAATAATCAAAATGAGAGATCAGTCATTCGGAATTAATTGCCATGGAAAGGTTATTGCTAACAATAATGTTTAATCACAAATTTAACATTAGTTCGCATTAGAAGGTCACAAATTTAATCACAAATAAAACATACAGAATATATAAAAGAAAACGAAGAAGGTCATGTTATCACATTATAGCTCTTGTAAATAAATGTTTTTATTGTTATTATTCAAATTTTTGTTGATGTTCTTTAAATTTTAATTTCATGAATTTATTGTATGACAATAAAGACTTAAATTTATCATTATTGATTTAAATTTTCTTCAACTATATTCAATTAACAAAGTAATTTCATTAATTAACTAAACTATTTTATATAAAATTCTTACGAAATAAATAAAAATAAAAGTTACAACATTATATTCAAGTAATTTTAAAAAAAATTAAAATAAATAAAACTAAAAAAAACACACCCATCCCACACAAATAAATCACAAATGACCATAAAAAATATTTTAAAACAAACCATTTTAAAAAATATTACAATCTGAAATAATGTGTTTTCTTATATTTATTTTGAAGTTGTATTTTTATATAAGTAATTGTTTTTAAAAATATGTCCACTTTATGAATTAGAACTTGAATTAAACTATTTTAGTAAAATTTCATATTTATCTACGGTTTGTTTATTTCTTGTTATAAATAATGGTGTTTATTTATTTTTTACATAAATAAAACACAATATTCGGAGAATTTAATCTTGTTATGTAGTACAGTTGCAATGCTAGACATTTTCATAAATAAATTATTCACAATTGGATACCATAGGATCCTTCTCAACTTATTAATGCCATAAACTTTCCTTCTTCTTTTTTCTCCTCTCAATGAATACATTATTTTCATATTTATAATTAAATCACTAATAAATCAGGAATTGTTGATAAAAAAAATGAACCCAATTTAACTGGCTCAATCTTACTAATTCATTACAAAGACAACTCAACTTGATGGTAAAAACTAGCATACTCTTTCATCACACAGTTCACTGTGAACTGAGATTCCTCATTTACTAACACATCACAATTAAGGCTGCCAATTAATAACTAAAAAAATCAGTGAGAACATTGTAGTTAATTAGTTTGTATCTGAAAACAGAAGCAAATATTCTGTTCATTTTATCAAAATAAAATTCTAATTACAGAGTTAACTTTTCAAGATTAGGGCTACCCTGTTGAATTCAATCATTGTAGATTTATGATAAACCTTATAAACCTTTCTTTCTCCACAAAAGTATTCAAAGATTGCATCTCAAGCAATAACCAATCAATCTTATTAGTCTTCTTTGCATATTGATCTGTAGCAAATCAATATGTAACTTACAAATTTTGTAAAAAAAAAATATGATTTGTAACAAATTATTAAAGAAAAATAATAACTATTTGTACTCCCATGTAACTTACAAACATTTTCCATCAGACCTCTAATATGGAAACCCTAATTTTATACATGTATATTTTTTAAGAGAAAACAACAAAAATATACAAACCCTTATAAGAATATAATTCAAGATGTACCAAATTAAAGATGAAATATGTGTGGGAAGTAAATATCATTTATCTTCCAAAAACTTGAATATATACGTTTTCAGCAGTTACCTGAAATGCCATTTATGAAATTTGGGAATGAAAATTTACCTAATAGAAAAAAGACAGACCCAAAATTACATAGTAGAGAAATCCCTAGTAAGAGAAGTAAATCATATACATGGTGTTAATATTTCTATGAAGAACATATGAATTCCCAATGTTCTTTAAGCTGCCTACCCTTTATATATCCTCAAATAATTACTTAGAACACAAACTAAAATCAACTACTTTACCGTTATACACTTGTGTACCGCAAAATTAAGCACTACAAATCAACTGAGATTTAATTTTACAGAGAAATCATATGAAGATGAGAGACAGAATAAATCACAGATGAATGGCATGTGTATACTTAGGTATAAATATATACTTGTATATATCAGTATACAAAAAAAATCCTATAAAGTATAATACTTATTGCCAAGAAGAAACATGCAAGACAACATCTGTGGATGCTAGTTAGCCTGTGACAATCTATTGAACAGATTGCACAAGAAAAACCCAGTCTCCAGCCACATAGATAAGCATATATATACTTAATTATGATAAGGGATATATGGTCTGACAAAGCATGTGTCGTGTCCTATCCTGTCCCTGCTGTTGTTATTTAGAAACATCACATACATAACTTTTTATATATATATACAAAGACTAAGGATGTTTATTTATGATTATCCGGCAGCAAAGTAGGGAGAGTGATATCAAAAGTTCCAATTCCAAAGGAATGATTGGTGAGAAAAAGGATCTTCTTCGGCTTCGGTCAATTCTTGGTAACCCTCAAAAGGAGGTGGGGGTGGAGTGGAATACAATAACTCACCTGAAGTTGAGTGCATCTTGTGTAGCTCAAAGTAGAGATCATAGTCGGATCCAACAGGGAAAACTTCGTTGGAGTAATCAAACTCTTTCAAGAATGTCCAATCCATGTCCCCATGGTCCACCTGCACCAATCCATCACATTCATGCATAGTAGTAGAACATGAGGAGGTAGTGGCGGTGGGCGTGCGGGTACTAGAACTACTCTCTACTGTGCTGTCAGATTTACACAAATTCCCCCTAAATGACGAAGAATTCCCAGCAGCAGCAGCAGCATGAGCATGAGCATCAGCATGAGATTCTTGTGCAAGAGGTTTTAGTAGTAATGGGTCCTCGTTTGCAAACTTAGCAGCAACCTCTTGAATCTCGTGTGGGGTAAGAGATTGGAGAGCAGGCAAAGGCAGAGGCACATTGGTGTCCATGTTGCAAGGAGTGTTGGGGAAGTTGAAATTGGCACGGCGACCACGTAGACAGAAAAGGGCAGCATCGAAGGCTCGTGCTGCTTTTTCAGGAGAATCATAAGACCCTAGCCATATGCGTTCTCGGCTATTGGGGAGTCTGATTTCAGAAACCCATTTCCCCCACTTTCTCTTCCTCACCCCTTTGTATAACTTTTCGCCACTCTTACAATCTCCACCACCAGACATCGCCTGCTTCTCCATGTCCGTGTCCATGTTCATGTCAAGCGGAATTGGCGGCGGCAAAGGAGAACGAGGAAGTGGTCTTATATATATATACTTAGGTTGTGCAGTGCGTGGGGTTGAGGGTTAGATTTGGATTTTGATTTGATTTTCAAGGTCTAAACATGAAAACGTGTTGATGAGAAGGAGCGTAAAAGGAGTGTGAGAGGCATGGAGATGATGGGTCACACCCAGAACATCAAGGTATCAGACAACGCGGTAGGACCACCTTATAATTATTTTATTCTACAACTCGAATCCAGTAATAAAAAATAATAAGAAAAAGCATGTGGTGGATATTATGGAGTACGACGTTGACAAACAAATTAACATGGCTCAACCTTCTTTCGTTTTGAGCTCATGTCTCTTGTTGGTGGACCACACACTTCACACTACTTCTCGATATTGTTTCTCTGCACTTTATCTATCCATTATCTCTGCAAACACTATATCAATGGCGGCGACAATCCATCTTGTACTTCCTTTATAGGATATACAAGATAGTAGTTATTCTGGTGATGATACTGAACTTGAAGAACTTCATTAGCATGTGAATTAAAAATTCTAGGTCATGCATGGAATGATTTGGGATTTTAATCAAGAAAGTGACTCAAAATGCATGACAATATAGCGTCAAAAACTTTTCATCACCACTATAAAAATATTTACTCATATAGATATTCTTAATTTGGCATTGTGAATTATATATTGGTCGGTTCAAAACAGATAAGGACATGGTGGTAATTCTAAGTTGTCGAAAAGATAGAAGGAGTCAATTGTTGTTTTATTAAAATAGATAAATGGTTTCGCACGGGATGTGTAGACTTCTCTGGTCCTTTTCATGATCTATATTTTCTATGGCTCCACTTTGGGGAAGTGCTCCTCGTAACATCATTTGACCCGTCCCTTTAAAAAATTACGAAAACTATAATAACATATTTCAGAACTTATACTAAACATAAACCCACTTACTTCTAAAACAAAACAAAACAAGAGCTTAAATTATACTTGAAATAGATTTTACATCTTTGCTTTGGAAATCATCTCACACTTTCTTCTTTTCACATTTCTCTTTCTATTTGTAGAAATTGCGTAATACTATCATTCACATGCATACATATAATCGTTCACAATGACTGTGTACGATTAAATTATTACTATTGCTTTTCAGTAAACATAAAATGTGGACGTACAATATAGTGTTGTTTCTCGTATGTTTTATATTCGATTAAATATGCATAGAAAACACTTTTTTACATTTTTTTAATATAACTAATTTAAGAAATGTCATATCACATCACTTTAATCCATAATCATTGTATGGTATTGTTTTTAATATTATTTCTTTGTCATCATGGAACTTACTCTTTTAATGATGATGATGATAGAATAATAATAGTTTAATTTATCCTAAATTTCTCTTAACGTTGCATAAATTTGTATAAAGCAAAAATATATGTTATTTTCATCTAAATCAGTTCAAAAAAATTTCTTAAATCAGTTTTAAAGCAGCAAGAATGAGTAAACAATAATCTGTGGATGCATGCTATTTATTCTAAAAACATGATATTCTCTAGCTATATGAATTACGGGTTGAAAATGCAGAAAATTAAGTTAATAATAATTAAAACTAAAAAAATTATAGAGAATCGATATTTTTTTCTCCACCGAGATTTTTCTGTATTAATAGAAAAACATAATAATAATCTTTTTGAGTTTTCTATAAAAGATTATCATTTTTTTTTCATGTTTTGAGTTATTAACATCAAACTCTTTTATTAGTCTTTTGTTTAGTGAAATATATCATTTCTGTATATTTTAAATGAAAATAATATACAAAATACCAACTTAAAATTCTAACTAATACTAAGACTTGAATTCTAGTTTACAAATTCGAACTATAGAATGACTTACTAAAAGTGACAAAAAAGTATATTAATATTATTATATAAAAAATATTAAATAATTGTAAATTATTTGTAAAATTATAATTCTTATTTAAATTATTTAAAAATACATTTTAACAGTATATCTTGGTATAATGATGAAGGTCAAAAGTTGTTGCGATCATTATATCAAAATATAGTTGGTATAACAATAACTAATGGCCCATTCATTTGATAAAAAGAACATAAGCCTGATAAAAAAAACTTACAGAAGCAACAATATTACAATAACGTATTCAATTAAAAGTTATCAGTTGACAATTTTTTTTCTTTATATTAAAGATATACATATACAGTAAACGAGAGAATAATCATAGTTAAAAAAGATTAATTTTAATTTTCATATTATTTTTTATTTTACTTTACGACTATCCCTCAGAAAATTTTTGAGTAACAAAAAGCTGTGAAATTTTTATTAGAACTGTCTTGACCAACAACGAGTTGACACTTATGATGTAATTGTGCATGAGATCATGTAATAAAGTTTTTTTTTTTATGTGAGAGAGTAATCATGAAATCAAGACATATTGACTGTAAAAGTTCTTAATAATTGTTAACATTTTTCAAGGGACACAATAGAAAAACTTATACAGTGTCCAAAATACTAATAAACTTTTCTGAATTTGAGTGAAAAGAAATTATAGATAAAACTGATATATTTATAAAACTGAAATTTATAAATATAATAGATAAAAAACTTGTAACATACTAACTGAATATTTAAATTTATTAATAACATAACTCATAGTTTGATGGTTGGTTTTATTTATTTTTGTTTAATCTCTAATTACTGTGTAGCATATTTTGTATTTTGAATATTTGATTTATTATTTTACTAATTAAATATTTCTTGAAGTATGAATATATTTATAATAAATACTTAATTTAAAAGTTATTTTAACTGAAATATTTAGCATTCATCTTTACTTTAATAATATATTTAAATTGAGATTAAAAAAAAAAAATAATAAACTTTGTTAATTTTTTATAATTTAGTTTAGATACATGTGAATCGATATACAATTATGTGGATGAGTAAAACATATTAGAATATCTGAAGATCGTCATAATTTACCTGTTACAGGTAATACTATATCACATTATTCTTAACACATTTTCTTTCTCAAGGTCTTATAAGATTCTTATTATGTAAGGGTTTTATAATATCTATATGTTATTTATATTTAAATTTGACCCACTATAAAAAAAATTGATATTATCGATATTCAAAGTTCGGTAATATATAAAATTCAATTTTTCTTAAAGAGTTAGAACACTCCATAAGTATTTTACTATATTTATTATATTCTTTGCTTAATAAAGAAAAAACATATTTTTAAGGACTTCTTCTTATATAGTTATTTACACTTAATATTTTTTTAAAATCTTATAATTAATATAAAAAATATATAGAAAGTAATATTAGAAAAATTTTAATTCTCAATTCGTACAGAAGTTATATGAAAAAAGTTCTTGAAATTTATTTATTTTATATCATCATCAAATACCGAAATGTTTTTACCCCTAACTTCTAATGATCACATACGTTGAAACCATAGGGTTTCTTAAAATAAGACTGACATTTTGTTAGAAAATCTTGAACCGACCATAAAGTGAATAAATGAATCGTTTACTTAATTAATGTAAACTAAATCAAAATTGGACATTCTAGATTTCGGAGATACAATAGACTCCTTCGATTAACCCAGCATGAAAAATAGCAAGATAATATAACATAATATAATAAAGAACTCTTACGTGAAAAAGAAAATGCAAAATTCGTTCACTGACATTAATTATCTGTGGTTAAGTGTTTTTTTTTTTTTTGACAATGTGGTTAAGCATAACACATTTTAGAAGAAATGAGTTTTTGATTTAGTCTGTTCAATATTTTGTGAACATTATTTATCAACTTAACTGTTATGCTTGAGATTTTTATATCATAATCAAGTCTGAAAAAAAAATCTACAGTTTAAATCAATTGATATAACCCCATTAATTAATTAAATTTATAGAGTATAATTAATACTAAGTTATAAATCATATCAACTGTAGGATTTTAATTAATTAAAATTTTATATGGTATGTTTATCAAAATAGTATTACACTATTAATGAAATTTACAAGTTACGTAAAGTTTATTTTCCGGAAATGGATTACATATTAAACAATAAAAAAACAATCTTTTATGGTAATGTTAAGATAGTTATTCATAAAATATCACTAAATATATTACACTTATTTATTAAATAAAATTGCAACAAAAAAAAAAAAAAGCACTAGCAATCAGTGTATATTAATCTATGCTGAAGTTATTTATTGATAGCGTTTTAATTAAAAGTAAAAAGTGTGAGGCACATGTATATCTTTCTTATTTGGTTCGTCTGCCACATACTCCGTTATTTTTCTATTTTAGACGAAGAAAAAATTTGACGCCGCTTTTTCTATAGTTCTTTCCATCACCGAGTCTTCTTATCATTGGATAGAAATTCGCTAAATTCATGATTTGTTAACTTTGATTGATCGAGACAACAGAACTGTGTTGAACCTTATGCTGTTAATCTTGATATCTTGGTGCCAACATGTCAAAAATCACTACCGGAGAAATCTATGGGCACCCAGAAAAGTTATTCAGAATAAAGTAACGAACAAACTGACACAAACGTGGACTTAGGTTTGTAATTCCATTTCTATGCAACCATGATTACCATAATTCTTATTGCATGTTTTATACATGTCTTCGTTTCACCATTTATAGCATGATTACTACATAATTCTTATTGCACATTTCAAACCACCCAATCAATATTTCAGAAAGGTGTTCATGTGTCAAAGAGTTTCTAGACACTTGCTTTAATCTATATCTTTAATCGATTCTGCAAATTAGTATGTCTCACATCATAAACTACCCCACCTAAACCTATGCCTATACCTCTAGCTAGCAATCATCTTCGTCACTAAATAGGATTCTTTTGATCAAAATTTCTTCATATTTTTCGTCCACAAGTTTTGTTGATCTCTCTTCAACTGCTATATGTCATAATTTCATGTTTATATATCACCAAAGTGTATTATATAACGATAAAATGACAGTTTTATTGAATATTAATCACAGGTATCATTAAAAGAATACTAAATCACCCAAGAAAACAAGTACTAAGTTCATATATAGCTGAAGATAAAACAAAGAAGCTCATATTTTATAGTACTGAAGCTGTGGAATCAAGTAACCAAATATTAAAATTAATCTCGTTAGATGTCTACATATAGTAACTCAATTTATTGATATAATTGCAAGAATTAGAGAAGTTGTTAATGTGGAAGGTTTACCATGAGAATACATGCATTCATACATGGCAATTATATTTTGCCTATTCTTGCTACAATCTGTGGGAAAACATAGAAGTATGAAATGTAATAGAACCGAGTTATTTGTGGTTGAACCTGTCTTTTAAGGAGGGTTTGTTTAGTTGGAGAAAATATTTTTTTATTTATACAATGTTATTTTATTTTCATTTTTATTTTTAAGTACTTATATATATAATAACTAAATTAAATAACTAAATTAAATCAAAATTGTGATGAGGAACTATTTTCATTTTTTACTTATTAAAAATAGATTTAGTTTAAAATAAATAATGAAGTTTAGAAGTAGGATGCAGTACAAGAAGTAGCATGCAGAAAGTATTGTATGGTTTTAGAAGCATCTGAGTCTGTATGGTCCCAGAAAAATTTGATTTAGAAAAAACTGAAAGTTTGTATAAGATAATGGCGAAGAAATGAAGTCAAAAGATACGCACGCGGTAAGAAAACCTGTGTTGCATCAAAAGCGACCTCCAAAATTAAATCATTCATATCCTTGTTTTCTTCTTATTTATTAGCTGTTTTGTTACTTTCACATAAATAACACTCTAAATTCTTCAAACATTATTCCAAATCATCTTTCCATGTCATCAATTTGCTTCTTATAACATCACATCTATTGTCATATGTTATCTTATACGTTCACACGTATGAGAGAAAATAAATAAATGTAAGTATATAATACATAAATAACGTCGTACAAAACAAAGATTAAAGAAATATCAGACATGCAACACACATTACAGTATTCACGTATCATAATATTTTAATATTTATACAATTTAGCGTATACATTTATTAAGAAATTAAAGTTTATATGTCACATTAATTAACTTTTAATTGTATTATTGACATGTAATTATGTGATGAGTAAAATTATAAATGTGATTTAAACGTATTAATTATTTGATTTTGTTTTCGGGTGGTTTAATTGTATTTGTATATGTTTTAACATGTATTTTGAATTATGTTTCATGCTAGAAAATTATTCCAAGTTTTCATTTAAAAATATTTTAAATAATTTTATTTAATATTTATAAAAACTGAAAATATATTAATATATATAAAAAAATATGAGTAACAAGGAAAGATTGTTTTTCGGACGGAGAGAGAAGTTACTACTCCTGCTTACACCTAACTTCTCCAGTCAAACTTATTTTCATGTGTACGAAGAAACTTCTCTATATATATATATAGTGTTTAGTTACCTTTTTCATCCAGTAAAGTTATTTTTTAACTTATCTTTTTTTTTCTTTAATCTAATATATTTAAGATTTAATATGACTTTAAATGGATTATTAAATATTTAATTCGAAACTCGCTTTTATGTTCGTGTGTTATGTACAAAATTTTATCATGTTTTTTTTCTGTATTTTAAATTAGTTTAGACAAATTTATTACGATTTAATTTATTAACTCAAATAAAAAATTTCAAAATATTGACCTAATTTATTCAACTTAATTAAAACCTCTCAGGAGTAAAATAAATTACATAGATCTTAACATAAAAAAAATGTAAGAATTTAATAACTTAACTCAATCTGATCTTCTTTTATGATAGATTAATGTATTTGTACAAATCTTATACCTACCTTAACCCACAAACATCATTAAAAATAACAGGTATTAGTCACTTAACTAAAGCAACTTTCTAATTTTTAATAATAATATCAAACAAAATTATAAATTATTTGAATGAATAAGCAACAAAAATTCAATCATATTATTATTATTACTTAGTTAGAAGATTGTGGAACGTTTTTATCAACAAGTATAAGCTAAAATTTGTTTTACTTATGCTCATTGTAAATTGCAGTAGCACATGAATAGTGATAGTTCCATGTATCTAGCCTTCACGTATGACTCTATTAAGAGACGCATTTCTTTAAGAGCGTTAAGAAGAATCATTGAGTCAGTAATTATATAAAAATAATTAGTAAGAAATATTCAAAATATGTGAGCTTTTTTTGTATAAATATTTAAATATTGTAGAAAAAGAAATGTTTTTAAAAATCAGACCGAGTGGGTGTCTGCCCTGGTTATGCATGGCATAGGAAAACTAAGTCAAAAGGTAAGCACGCGGTGAGAAAACATGAATTCAAGTTGCGATTTCACTCGGAAGGGAAGAAAATTGCATAATATGAAACAAAAATAGCTGGATAAGAGTGCAAAAATATGAATTTAATGATTACCATTTAATAACCTGTTTTTCTTCTGATGTAAACACCTCATACATTTTCTTTTGGGACAATTTATTTTTCAAATCCAAAAGGTAGTTTTAAAAAATATTATTTTAATTTATGTTGGGATAGAGATGACATGAAAGAGAATATTTCTGGTAATAATTGACTTTTATAATCTAGGACTGTGACATGCATATATCCGACCACGTGATTCTTCCAATAACTGAACATTATTAACTAAATAGGGTGTCAAAAAACAGACTTTGAGTTCCCATGCATGATTTCTGTCGATATCATATGATTTGAAGTGATTAATGATAATCTTCTCTATTATATTATATAATACATACTGCATTTTCCTTTTTTCATACTTCTCTTCACCGACCTTCTCATTAAGTGCCACTTAATCATGTCATGGACTTTGTAAAAATCACTTAATCAAATGTTATGAAAATATATTTATAATTTTATATTAAAATTGCATTTTCATAAACTATAAATATTTTTTTAAATCCTGTTAGTTAATTTCTAAAAATATGTTTGATGAAAATTAATTATTTGTATGAAAACAGTAAACAAATATGAAAGCATTTTAGTGTTTTGAAGTAATTTTACCATAGATATTATATGGGTTGGAAACGGTAACAAACATAAAATTAGTTAATAACGTAAAAAAAAAGGAAGAAAAGTTGGTTGGTTAAATTTTTTAAAATTGTATTGTAAGTTCTGAAAAAAAAAATTATAATTTTTTAATAACTTTGTCAGAGATCATGTTTATTTATCTCAAGTGTGTTAAAATAAAATCTAAAAATAAAATAAAATAAATGAAGTTAACCTTTTCATTTTTTAAAAAAAAAAAGTTAGTAATACTTACCTATTTGGAAGAATTTTTCAGTTAATGAAATCTTTATATTTTGTTTTGGTTGAGACATTTGTTCTTTCTCGATCTTCATTATTAACAACCTTGATAAATGAATAGTAATAACATTAAATATTATCTAAGTTAAAGCATGGAAATGAGAATAATAACGATAAAATAAAGAAAGTATATTATTACTTAATGTAAGAGATACAGTGTTATATAGGAAAAAAAATGTAAAAAATTGAATTATATTGATTCTAGAAGAAGAAAAAACAGCATGTTAGAGGACTTTTGCTACGGGAAATTGTTGCAAATGTCTATTGTTAATATTGTTGAACATTAATAGAATGGGTTTGAAGTTTACACATTTGAATCAATCAAAGTTTGTTTCCAATCTAAGTTTACACATTTAAATAGGACTACACAAAATGTCATTTGTAATTGTGTTTCTTTGTTCTTATGCATTTTATTTTAGTTATTTTTATTGTAATTTGATATATTTCCCTTTATAAAATATATTTTGGTTGAAAGTTATTTATATAAATTATTTTTATAGCAATATGAATTATGGTGATGTATTTTATGGAAAAAGTCCCAACATTTGATACAATTTATTCATACTTTGGATGGATAAATATTTATGACATTTTAGATTATCATTCAATTTTAATTTATATTATCTACAAAATTTTAAATATTTCCTTATAAACCGCAACTAAAATTATATTTATATTATATAACACTATGCCTGATAAAGAACAGCTTAATATACTAAATTGGGGAAATATTTATCAAATAGGGATTAATATGTCATAAAATTTATTTCAGGAATTAAGTCCAAAATATATATTTTTTAATGATAAAAATGATATATTTATTTATTTTATTTCTTGATATATTTTTGGAAAAGAAGCTTTGCGTTTGTGGTATCACAATAGCTGCATTGGTTCTTCTTTTAAAAAGAAAACCAGTTTTATAATTTTAAAAGGGTTTTACAAAATCGGTTTCAGTTTTCTTTCTAGCGTGATTAATATGTTAAACTGTGTTTCTAGTTCACCTAAAACAAATAAAAAATAAATTGGTAATTTACTGAGCATTGAAAGTGGTATTCAATATAATTTTATCCTGCTTAACACATTAATCTGGTATAGAATAAAATAATATTATTTTATTTTAAAATGTCGTAATTACTTCAGATTTTTTAATCCAGGGTCAATCATGATTAATTACTACTTCAGATTTGAGAAATTCAATATTCCACTAACAAAATTCAGAAACATGTTTTATTGTAGGTTTAACAATAAATTTTATGTTTTAGGTGAATTAACAAGAGACAACTCAAAATATGAAATTAATCAGAATTGAGATTAAATCATTATTTAATATAAATTTCAACATTTATTTCTCAACAAATTATATTATACTTTTTTTGGTACATATAATTTAAATTTAATCTTATTTAAAACTTATCTGAGTCTTTCCGAATTTTCACTAATTGTTTATTTTAAAACTTAATTTTACATTCCATTCATTTTTTTTTTCGTTAAATCACAGCATTAATAATTTTAGCTTATTGTATTAATTTTTATATTTTACCCAAAATTTCAAAATCATTTTAAATCAGTCAATATGTATACAAATTGGTAAGAACAAGGGTCCTAATGCAACAATTAAAGGCCAAGGCCCAACAACGCTATTACTGGGCTTACTTCACCCGTTAGCAACGCTTCAATTCAAACCATGAATATTCTTGTTAAAATTATGTTCTTTCTAGCAGGTGGTGTGCCTCGTGAAATTGGTCATTTATTTATTTATTTATTGAAATGGGTCATTTAAAAAAAATATTCATATCAATAAATGTTTTGAAAAAAAAAAAAAAGAGAAACGGATTTGTTTTATAACATAGTATAACATCTATACTTTTTTAGAATAAAAAATATATTTACTTTATTTATCTTAACTTTCTCATTTATTTGCAGAAATTAGTTGATGCAAACAAAAGATACGACCTAAAAAATAAAAGTAAACTTTCAATCTAAAAAATATAGGATAATGAACGGCACATTAATTTAACAAGTTGGTGTTTGAATTGGTCTAGTGTACTTAATTAAATATAGTTGTTATAGTTGTTGTGTCGATTTGATTACTTGACAATAAATAATTAGAGCAAATATGCATATTTTTTTGCTTGATTGCTTCAAAATGTTACAAAAGTTTTAATGAATAAGTCCAAGATTACCAATGGTTCATAAATGACGATTTATAGTAATTTTTAATTCATTTTGTTTAATTTATTAAACTGGTTCGTTAACTTTTTTTAATTAAAACTAAAAATAAAAAAGTATTTAAGCAAATTAATAGTTATATATATATATATATATATATATATATTATTAATTTATTATAGAGGTATAAGTGTATAACAGTATTATAACTAAAATAATTAACACTTGAGTTGTAATGACTAAATATAATCAAATAATTTAATATTTTAAAATAGTAATTATTTAAATTTATTTTATTAAAGATATTAATTAATAAGAAATTTTAAAAATATTTATATAATTAAATATACTTATATATATGTATATATAATTTTAAGAAATAAAAATTAAAAACAAGGTTGATGGTCTCAAAGACATGTTAACATTTTTAATTCATCTTGTTATAATAAGTTAATCTATTTCGTCTGAATTTTAATAGATAATAACAAATCGAGACAAAACAGTTTAAGTGAATTCATTTTCTTACCGTACTCATGTTTTAAATTGAGATTATAGTTCTTAATAATATTTATAAAATATTTACCTTGACATTTATTTAATGTAAAAAAAAAATTAGTTTTATTTTTATAGTAAGTTACAAAGCATAATAATTGAATAATTGAAATAAAGATATTTGAAGTTAAGAATTAAAGACATCAATAATTAAGTATCATATTAAAACTGCAAATTTATGCTACATAGTAAATGTAAATTTTAATTTATAATTTGATTTTGTAAAATTAAGTTAAATTTAAAGTTAAATGCTTATAATAATCTTATAATTAAAGTCTATTCTAATTAAATTTATTATCTGTTATAAATATATTATTTTACTTGTTATTGAATCAAACCATTTATATAGGTTTAGTCTCATTCCAATTACATATGTTTCAGTGTAAAAAAAATGTGTTAAAATTTTACATCAATTAGAAATAAAGTGTCTTATAAACTAGTTTTATGATATTTAATTAAATTTAAAATCCATTTTTTATCAAACACATTAAAAAGATTAAAATCTATTTACTTAAATACTTATAAAAAAGGAAAACAATAAGCTAAATTGAATATCAATAAATTAAAAACAATCAAGTAATACAACTTTTCTAAAAAGTCTCGCAATAAAAGTTGTATAAAAATTAAATGTTTTAACTTAATAAAGTTTAATATTCTTTATTTATTTTTTATATATAAATCATTCTTATTTTGCTAGTAATGTTTTTTATATACTATAAGAAAACTTTTAAATAATAATTAATTTTCATAAAAAAATAATTAATCATCATAATGATCAATTTAGATTTTAATTTATAAGTTAAAAATTATTAGTAATTAAAATCATTTATATTGTTAATAAAAATTTATAATTAATTCATAAATTAGTATCTAAATTGGTTATTACAATGATTAATTAGTTTTTATCATTAAAAGTAATCATTATTTAAAAAATTTCTTATTGATATAAATCATTTTTATTTTTTGTACAGTCTTTTTGAGACATAACTTTCATGGAGAATAATACTTTGCTCTTATATAAATATGGAGAATACTAAAGTCAATTTTGGAGGAACTTGATAAGTGTCTTGTTCCATACATACATATTATAATATAATGTGTGTAGTTAATTGATTCTTTCATATAGATCTTTAAAAAAGATCTTCAATGCCGCAGAATTAGGACAAAAAGCATGTGTAAGCATTAATTATATTTTTTAAGAAACATAGCATTATGTAAATGGATGTGTTAGATACATTTATCCACGGACAATAGATTACTTCTAATTAAATGGGTAATCGATATATTGATTTTTGAAATACTTATTTAGCAGTTCATAAATAGAGCAGTTATTTAATTTTAATATCCAATTTATCTGTTAAAGAAATCTTTGTTGGATGAAAATAAAATAGGTGTGAAGAGAAGAGAAGTTAGATGAGATGCAGAAAGCACAATAAATTTCTGCTCTGCGGAGATCTTAAAGAGGCGTTATTATTTTAGTTACAGATCACTCTAAAGACACCCTCTCATGTTGTCTTGTCGGGATACAGTTATCTTCTGTGTCTTGTTTTTCTCCTCTATGTTTTTCATCCATTCATCCCTCTACTGTTTCTTTTTGTTTAAAATTTTATCTCCACGTGATACTTTAAGGAAATATATTTAAATATTTTAAAGGTTTTTTCTTTACTACAAAAGGTGTTAATGTCATATCAATTAATATTTTTTAGAGATAATAAAATTGCTTGGTGAATTTGAAAGAGGACAAAAAATCGTCCAGTATTTAAAGATATATACAAATTTCATATTCACACACACACACACACACACATATATATATATATATATATATATATATATATATATATGTATCAATGTTTATTTAGAAACCTTTCCACGTTTAGGTACTTTTTGTCTTCGTATTGTTTTGGTTATTACTTTCTATAATCATCATTATTATTATCATTAAAAAAATAGGTTGTGCACTAAATTTATATTTAACATATCTCGACATAACAAATTAATATAAAATTAATAGTAGCAAGTAGAATCAAAACAAATCGATATAAAAAAATTAAATAAAACAAGAAGTTAAGAAAATATTCACACAAAAAACTTTGTATTGATTTGACTCTATTTAAAATTACGTTTAATCTAAAACTTAATAGAATTATTCCAATATCTTGAATATTGGATTGCAATCATACTTCACTGTGATACATTTAATTATTACAACACCATACTAAAATTTATTGTGTTAAGATATGAAACCTAAACTTATAGAAAGTTTGAAACAAAGTTATAAAAAGGTTAATGACACTAGTGCAAAAAAGGCTTTTAACATCACTCTTTAGACATCTGACTCTCACATATTCAATGTAAAAAATGACCGATGACATTTTCTGTAAATAAAACAATTATTTAGAAGTCGACTATGAGGGGACCAGACTTCTAAAGCCATTTAGACGTCTGTTGTGGGGGAACTGACGTCTATAGACGTCTATTATGGCGGGAACCGACTTCTAAATCCTCAGTCTAGAAATCTAAAAAGTCACTTTTTGACTCCATTTAGACGTCTGATCCCGCAACTTCGACTTCTAAAGCCATTTAGATGTCTGTTGTAGGGGGAACCGACGTCTATAGACGTTTGTTTATGGTATGAACCGACTTCTATAGACGTCTATTATGGAAGGAACCGACTTCTAAATGTCTACATTAAAACACTGCGAATGCGAGGCAACAGTTACGTGCACTCACTATTCATCATCTTCCTCGCGTTTTCTGTCCACGGGTTACGTTTTTCAGGTTCATTTTCTCACTTTTGCACCATTTAAAATTAATTTTACTCCGATTACATTACTCTTTGATGAATTATCTTTCATTTGAACCGATTAAAATACATTTTCGTTGAGTTTTTGTGCAGTTTTGCTCGTATCCTTGGACAGCGTTCTTGGGCGGCGATTTCTTGCGTTTTGCACTCCTCCAATTCCCTCCACTACATCATTTTTAAAACCATCCAATAAAAAAACGTACAATCAATTCTCTTCAACTAAAATATAAAGTTGTAAAATCGAATCACCATGAGTAAGGAGCAACTCGAGAGGCCTCAAGCGGAGAAAGATCCAATCAAATATTTTAGACATTCGACCTATAGAGTCCGACGTCTATATAGACGTCTGACCTATAGAGTATGACATCTATATAGACGTCTGACCTATATAGTTCGACGTCTATATAGACATTTAACCTATAGAGTCCGACGTCCTATTAACGTCACCCACAAAAACATCGAATTAGGATCTGACGTTAAAGACCTAAAATAACAGACGTCTAAAACCTTTTCTGCATTAGTATGAAATATATATGGGCAGTGATATATATTTTTTATAAGGTTTATGCCATATTTTTTATATAAAAAAAATTCAAGTAAAAAATCTAAGCAAAAACATGTTATATATATATATATATATATATATATATATATATATTATGAATTTAAGTATGGTTTTGTGTCTTATACTGAATAAAAACAAAAAAGTAGAGTAATATATAATTAAAATAATTCATAAATTTACTTTTGTAAGATTTTAGGTTAAATACAGTGTCTTAATATTTTACATGTGTTTTGTTTAAGGATTATTGATAATGAATCTTCTCTGTATCTTTCTCTGAAAGAGACTCTAAAGTAGTTCAGATGAGTATATATGGAGTGAATAAAAGATCTTACATTGAATAAATAAAAATAAAAATTAAGTAACATGTAAAGAAGAAAACCATAAACTCTCTCTTGATAATTAATTTTTCCGGTGTATTCTTTCTCAAAATAACCCAACAACTCCATAACTCATTATTTTTTAAATATATAAAAAAACTTGTTATACAAAGCTATATTTTAACAAATATAATAAATTTCAAAACAATTGTTATATGTAAATGATTATATTTGAGATCAACTTCAAATAATTAATTATTTCTTATTTACAACGACTTAGACACGTGATATAATTGATTATGGTACACACTAATTTATTATCTACCAATTGATGACTTTTACAACAATTGACAAGAGATTAAGTTTTAATATATTAGTTATATTCTTAAAAGTATTTTTTAAAGCTTATTTAAAAAAATTTGATTGACATAAAATAAATATCATACATAACCTAATTTTAGCTTAATTAAATGCATAAAACACATGTTCAAGCAAAGCTAAAGAATTAAAGACTTTTCAATCTTTAAAATACTTGGATCAACTTGTTTTAATGTTATTATGCATGATTGCTAGAAGGAAAAAGAAAATATATTATTTTTTCTGATTTACTTTTCATAGTTGAACTATGGCTTGCTGAATTTTTAAACATTTTCCTTTAGTCGTAAGAATGCCATGACCCTTCAACAACACGGTCTAGACTCATTTATGGTTAATAAATCGAAAATATAAATATTACAAACATTATAGGATGCAGTTTTAATTAGCAAGCAATTCTCTTATAATATCATATATGAGTTGAAGCATTTTAAGTGTTTAATATATATATATATATATATATATATTTTGCTGACAAAAAAATTATAGAAAAAATAAAATAGAAGAAAAAAATAACAAGAGTAATATTTTTCAATAAATTTTATTTTTTATTTTACAAATAAAAAAATTCAATAAACCTATCCATTTTTTTAATGGCTAAAAGGGTGGAAGGATTCTAGCTCTAGAAAAAAAAAATTAGGAATTTGAGTAATAATAACTCAAAAATACCTTAAATAAGTTTTTTATTTTTAAATTCTAAATAAAAAATGTGAAAATAGTTGAGTATTGGAAGACATTAGAATGATGAGAATTGTTTTTAGTAAAGATTTATGTGAAAACAGTTTAAGTTAATTATATATAAATTAAACACTTTAAGTGGAGGTAGGACACAGAACTTGTAAATAAATGCTATACAAGAGGATAGTGAGTAAGAGACCATTAATTAATTAATTATTATAGTTTGTATTTTCTATATTTTATTTATTTGTTATTTTTTGTTTAGTATCATAATCATTTTATACTCCACCCATACTTTATTTATTTTTATGGGATATTTAAAATTTTATCCACTTTAAAATAATTTATGAAAATTAAAAAAAAAAGGTGTTTATTATTTTTAATAATGATGTAGTAGTTTAGTACCAATTGTTATCGACGACTTATCGACGACTTATCGTATATCTCTTGTGTAGTAAAAGATAACTAATAGCCAAAATACATTTAACTATGAAAAGTTAAAATCATACTTGTAATTTATTTTTTAACACGTATAAAAAAAACCATTTTTTTTTCTAAATCCTTTCAAATCTTATAATTTCATATTCTTACGAATCCTTTAAAATTTAAATTGCAAATTCCTAATCTTTAAAATATTACCATTACATTTTTACCAAATCTTTTAAATTTAAAAAATTCTTCTGCATCTAAACTTATTCAAGGCTAGTGATATTACATTTACCAAATTATATATATATATATATATATATATATATATATATATATAAACCTCTGTCATTGAATCATTCATGGTGGTATATACCAACTGACAATAAACCCATCACACACGTTATGAACTTCCCATCTCAACCGTGACTTCCATATCATTCTCTTGCTGGCGCCATTAACGCCCTCTGCATCACCACCATACGCTAGGTTAGCGTTGGCACATTTAAATTTCTGTCACAACTTTTTATAAATATAGTTGAAATTACTCTTATTATTTTTTGAATGTAATAAATTTAAAAAGCCACACAGTATTAGCTGTTATATTTAAAAGATGACTCGAAATTAGGTTAAAGAAAATGTCAACGAGAAGTCATGTACCTCTAGTTATAAATTTGTTTGTACTTTAAGCAGAGACCAACAAAACAAAACAAAAGCGGTCGAAAGGGTTCAAAAGTGAGGTCAGAGTTTTCATCATGTACTGAAAAACATAGAAGTAACACTAACATGAGTTATATGTTTCTGATTTATAAGTTACTGTGATAAATTTGAAGTGTTTGGTGATAAAATGATAGAAAGAGAGCGAAGGTGTTGTCAACATCTTTGTATTTGCATAAAGGTAAGTGACGAGGTGAGGAAGAGGTAATAACAGGAAGAGCATATGCTTACACGTGGAGGGCCAGCTGGTGTGACCAATTAGATCTAACATTCATTGTTCACAAGAGAGTAGAGAAAGAAGTTGATTGACATAAATGTTAGAAAATTTCCGTTTTGATTTTGTTTTTGTTCCTTGCAAAAGAGGAAGATGGAAAGAAAGAAGGAAAAAAGTTAGAAAGAGTGGTGGATACAATGGCATTGCAGAAGCCTCTGGTTTAGGACTGTAACTCAGGCACCCACTTACATTAAATGAAGAAATTAAGGCCGTTGAAAAGTCTCAACTACACAAACATCAATTAGGTGCTAGCATTAACTCTTTTTCACCCACCTCGTGTATCATCCATTTTCCTACTATAAATATAAAACATCTACACAACACAATCCCACATAAATTGTGAGTATATACATATATATATACTCACAATATCATCATCATCATCGTCATCTCATATAGATCATTGTTCATCATGGCCAGTGAACGTGATCTGTTCTCGGCGGAGATTGTCAACCGTGGGATTGAGTCTTCTGGGCCAAACGCTGGCTCCTTGACCTTCTCCGTCAGGGTTAGGAGGCGTTTGCCGGATTTTCTTCAGTCCGTTAACCTCAAGTACGTTAAATTGGGTTACCATTATCTGATAAACCATGGCATATACTTGTTGACCATACCCGTTCTTCTGGTCGTCTTCAGTGCTGAGGTTGGAAGCCTCAGCAAAGAGGACCTTTGGAAGAAGCTTTGGGAAGATGCGCGTTACGACCTTGCCACTGTTCTTGCTTCCTTTGGGGTCTTCGTCTTCACTTTGTCTGTTTACTTCATGTCACGCCCTCGACCCATTTACCTCATTGATTTTGCATGCTTTAAACCAGATGATGAACTCAAGGTATGTTTTTGCTTTCCTTATCCTTACTTTTCACTCTTATCATATAAAACACTCTGCTTTTTTTTTCATAAATGCTTGATTATACCCAGAAGAATTTTCAGCATCATTGGTGGATCCATTATATTCTACCCACTTCCTTTTCGTTTATCTAAACACACTGCTCATTGGCCACCTTAAATTCTTCTGGACCCTGTTCCATTTTCTCATTACAATAAATAAATCCAACTAGTGTATTTTAAAAATGTTTATTTTATTGGTTTATATGCTACAATAATTTTTTTATTAAATAACTAGTCTTTTTTTTTCAAATTCAATGGTCTTATAAAACAAAATTATAGGAGTTTTTAATTATAATTCGTTATAAAAACTATAGTATGTAACCAAAAATGAGAAGAGATTATTAATTTATTTTGGTAGGTGAAGAAATAATTACCACTTTAATTGTCTTAGGTTTTCAAAACTATTATATGGTTTTTAAATTTGAATTTAAAATTTAACAGAAATGTTTGTTTAGCTTTTTTAATAATATTTATGATTTTAATCATAACTTTTAATAATAACAAAGTTTATCTAAATACCTCGGTACTTGGTCGTTTGACATTTTTAAATGATATATATATATATATATATATATATATATATATATATATATATATATATCTTCTACTATTCCAATGACTAGTAGTAATGTTATTTTTATTTTATTTTTGCATACGACAAAAGTTATATAAGTTGGATCTTAGAGGTTTATTAATACTTCAAAAATCAAACAACTCGTTTAAAACTAGTTACATAACTAAAGAGGAGTTGAACTCAACTTCTTATGGGAAATGATTAGTTACCATTGAATCGACCTTTATTACTTTTTGTTTTTCATATTTCTTTCTTTTAACAAAAAGTTGTTTTTCAAAAGAAAATCTTTACTAGTTTCTCCCTCTCTAATGTGTATGTATTAAAGGCACTTATTAACTAATAACATCAATTACAAGGTAGTTAAATAACAATAAATTTATCAGGAAAGTTTAATATGATATGTGATCTGATCACCCTTCTCAATTCCATTTGAAAATTTAGATTTTTCACGTAAATTAAAAAATGTTTAATTGATCTCTTTAATAATTTTGCATACTATTTCAAATTTCTAACCACTTGATTTATCTTTTCATGAAATAATTTTATATCCTACAAGTACCTTGAAACACAAAGTATCCATACTCAGCTAAAAAACAGTCTTAATCACTTAACTAATTTTATATTGAAAGTCTAAAACCATCAATATGTTGAAACAAAAATAAAAAGGATAAAGATCAAAAGTTTGAAGTGGCAAAAACAAGTAATTAACTTTTGTTAGTCATTTCCAAAAATACTAACAAGAAAAAAAATTAAGATCATATTAACAATTTAAAACATTTATTGCTTATTGTCTATAAAAATACAAAACAATCAAGGGTACTTTGCTCAAGAAAAACAATTAATGTAAGAGATAATTTGTGGAGAGATACCTTAAAATAAGACAAAAAAACAATTATAAGAAAGAATCTTGTACAAGTTGAAGATAATACCTTAATAATAAATAGGTTTATTTTTAAATCTTTAATGATGTGCATACTTTTGTCAAAATAAAACTCAATTTTTGATGGAAAAAGAAAATATTAGAAAAAATTGGTATTCAGTTGCATCAAGTTTTATAGGTATGAAAAAGATGAAGTAGATGATTATACGTTGCATGGGATGGCAGGTGTCAAGGGAGGAGTTGATGGAAGTTGCAAGAAAATCAGGGAAGTTCGACGAAGAGAGTCTTCACTTCCAAAAGAGGATGTTAATGTCCTCCGGCATCGGAGACGAAACCTACATCCCCAAACCCGTTATGGCCTCCTCCGAGAACACCGCCACCATGAAGGAGGGTCGTGCAGAGGCCTCCATGGTCATGTTCGGAGCCTTGGACGAGCTCTTCGAGAAAACCCGCGTCCGCCCCAAGGACGTGGGCGTTCTGGTTGTCAACTGCAGCATCTTCAACCCCACTCCATCGCTGTCAGCCATGATTATCAACCACTACAAGATGAGGGGGAACATCCTCAGCTACAACCTCGGAGGAATGGGGTGCAGTGCTGGGGTCATAGCCGTGGACTTGGCTAAGGATATTCTGCAAGCAAACCCTAATAACTACGCGGTGGTGGTCAGCACCGAGATGGTGGGCTACAACTGGTACCAGGGAAAAGACAGGTCCATGCTCATTCCTAACTGTTTCTTCCGCATGGGTTGCTCCGCCGTCTTGCTCTCCAACCGCCGCCGGGACTACAGCCGAGCCAAGTACCGTCTTGAGCATATTGTTCGAACACACAAGGGTGCTGATGACCGTAGCTTCAGGTTCACCTTCTTACTCTTCTGATTTTCATTCTCCTTTTGCTTTCAAAAATTTGCGTGAATTGAAATATAGAAATGAATAATTCCTCTTTAAACAAATTATATACTGAAGAGAGTGGAATAGTTTTGAACTATTAGGTTTGTTATGTTGGTTGAGTTTTCTCCATATGTTAGATTATGCAGGAATTACTGATCACTGACTTCGGTCTTTTCAATTTTAACATATTATTTACTGACTTAAATTTTACTGTTCTTAACTATATTATTGTAAAAAGATTTTCAATAAACATTGTTTTTAATTCTTAAATAAGATGTGTTGGTGATTCTATTTTTTACGTAACTAAACAAAATCCTGTGAAATGACAAGATAACATAAGCCTTCTTGTACATTATCACTTGTTTGTTTACAGAAAGTTTTGTTTTTCTTTCTTCTTCTTAATTAACTTTGTAAAAACGACATTTTTGCAGATTTTTTGTCTTCAAAAAATGCATGTCTTTACACAATTTATGAACACATTTCAATTTAATTCTTTTCTTTAAAAACACGAGCATGTAGAGCTATATATCCCCTACCAAGATAAGATGATTTATTTTATTAAGTTGAACCTTTAGGAAATACTCCACTTTCGATGTGGACCCGTGAATAGAAAATGCATTTAACCAAAATTACAGAGACATAAGGTTGTTGGGATGTATCATTAAGACTTTGCCGTCTAAATTTGGACTTTTAAGAGCTTCTATAATACTTTTCACATCACAAGGTCCTGTAACGTATTCTGATGTCAAAAAAATGCAATAGTGAAAAATATATCAGTCAAACATCACATCAAATTTGTGGATTTAATCCTCCTTTGTCATCAGATATTCTGTTTATGTTGACCAATTCAGATAACTCTTTATAGTGGACTTACTAGTAGAAAATTAAGTACTTTGCATCCCATATTAAGTTCAACATCATCACAGTACACCAATTCTGACTGAAAAAGCAGATTGCAACTTGACAAAACCAGTGGCTATTACTTGAGAAAATCTTGAACAAGATTGAGCTAAAATATCTCCAAAATCATTAGTGTATGTTTAAAGAGGGTTGACATTTTAGTTCCATCCTCCAACCGTGAAGCTAATAACTGAGGAGACACGTTGGACCCCTCCTTCAAACAAAGTGTCCCACAAGGAAAATACACTTTAACGAAAATGGAACATGCCAAGTTTCTCATCCTATTTCTATTGTTGGCAACGAATAACCATTCATGAACGAAAAGCAGCATTTCTTATTTGGTGACTGATAATAAATGTGTGTCACATAATTAGGTGTGTGTACCAAGAAGAAGATGAGCATAAACTGAAGGGACTAAAGATCAGCAAAGACTTGATCGAGATCGGTGGCGATGCCCTAAAGACCAACATCACCACACTAGGACCCTTGGTGCTACCCTTTTCTGAGCAGCTTCTGTTCTTTGGGACCCTTGTGTGGAGGCACCTATTTGGGAGCAAAACTGATGGGAGTTCTCCATCAATGAAGAAGCCATACATTCCTGACTACAAACTGGCTTTTGAGCACTTCTGTGTGCATGCTGCAAGCAAGACCATTCTTGATGAGCTTCAGAGGAACTTGGAGCTGAGCGACAAGAACATGGAGGCATCAAGGATGACACTGCAGCGCTTTGGCAACACCTCTAGCAGCAGCATTTGGTATGAGCTGGCTTACATGGAAGCAAAGGAGAGTGTGAGAAGAGGAGACCGTGTTTGGCAACTTGCTTTTGGGTCTGGCTTCAAGTGCAACAGTGTTGTGTGGCGTGCCATGCGTAGAGTCACCAAGCCTTCAAGGAACCCTTGGCTAGACTGCATCAACAGATATCCTGCTACTCTCAACTGAAGCTAATTAATATGTCATGAATCTATCAGTGAGGTCTTTCTATGCTTAGGATTAATAAGGGTAGTTCTAAGTTCGTCTTTAAGATTTTACAACTGCTTTCGGTTTCTTTCTCTCATTTTATTATTCCTGGCTTGAGATTCTATACTTTTAATTCCTCATTGGGCACATGGCTGCTGCTGCTGCCTCCTTGCTTAGTTTCTTTGTCTCTCATAGGATGATCATATGATTGATGTCAAAGTTCATGGATGACTTTTACTTATAGTCAATGCAACATTGTTCCATGCTTTAATTACTTTCTCTACCTCAACTGCTAAGGAGAATTTGAAAACTGATCGCTAATATATACCTTTCAAAAGTTCAATGGATATGCATTCTTACTGTGAATCAAAAACATGTATCAAGTTAGGTGCGATTATGCAAAACAGATCATGAATTATAGAAGAAGATCCACGTGAGGATATATAGATATTGTTTGAGTATTAGTGACTACTTTAACTTTAATAAGGTTGAGTTTGAATTAAATTGCCTACTTATTAATAAGGGAACAATTATCCATTAACCTATCGTATACTCAAAAAACTGTGACGATGCAGACTGAAAGTGAGAGCGCCTCTTATCTCTTACGGAAGAGACTTTGTTGGTCTGTTATAAATGATGTTTGGACTGTCACCAATTCAACTCTCCCAGAACAATTCCATTTTCACACGAACCATAAGCAATTGAAATCAAAACCCTTTTTGTGGTACTGATATTATCCGAAATGATATCTTAACTTTATAATTATTAATTGTTGTTGGCAAGAGAGCTTTTGGCGCAGTGGGGCAAGTTGCTGTAGATGCCATTATTATTATAGGCATAGGTGAGGTTATTAATGGTGAATTAAGTCTTAATGGGTTTGATCCAAAACATTAAAAGCTGTAAAGGAAGAGCTGGCGAGAAAGTTCTTCAATTCGATGCCAAGGTTACACGGAAAACTTCAATAGGAATGTAGCAAGGAAAATGTTATTTGGACAACAAAAGTTTGACACAATTTTGACAACGGCGACGTGGCAGCTGTGCATTGGCTCAGTGAATTGAAAACAAACCAGAGAAAACCCAAAATACCCCTCACCTCGGTTCACTGAGCCAATGCACAGCTGCCACGTCGCCGTTGTCAAAATTGTGTCAAACTTTTGTTGTCCAAATAACATTTTCCATGTAGCAATGCTTCTCTCTTGTGTTTAAAATTTGTGTACTCTTTCACAGTATTTAACATTTATTAAGAACTGTACGATTGTTAATAAAAAATAACACGTGGTATCAGTGACTTTATAAAAATATTTGGATCTCAATGGATTCGGCCCAAATTTATGCTTCAATACTAGGTTTGGGCTATTTCTTCCTCCACCCACATATTCTTTCCTGCACCTTCATGGATAGTGAAAAAAAATGCAATTTATGTATTCTTTAGATCGTTAAACTATGGAATGTGGATACAGTCTAAAATGGACAATTGATGAGTATAAATATAATTTATTATGTTTTTAATATATTATTTTATAAATATTTGTTAGGAATATCTCACTGTTACTCTTTGTAAATAGAAAATTTCTTATAACAACTTCTTTTATTACATATCTCGTGGAACATGTTATGCCACCTATTTAAGATTAGAGGGTTGCATTTTTCCAAACAAAGAAATTGTGTCGCATAGTATGTCTTTTTTTTTATCTTGATATTTTAACATGGTATGAGAGTTTGGTCTCTGAACTGTGGTTTTCTCTTAGGTTATAATATTGTATTTTTGTTGGTGTCTTCGAGTTGGAGTAAACACCTATTTTGGGTGATTGGAATTTGTCGCATTTATTTGTTCATGAGTTTCGTCTTGATCCAAAAAATTTCGTTCTTCTTTATGAGTTTTGTCTTGATCTAAAAAGTTTCGTAAGTTTGCTGTAGATTGCAAATACTAGAACACAACAATTTAAAAAGCAACAAATCAGAAACCCTAAATGAAGGGCTTTATTTTTCTTCATCGTGTCTTTTGATAAATCTGAATCTTATCTTGTTCGGTTTAATAGCAAATATTATTCTCCTTGAGAATTTCAATATAAATTATTTGTCAAAGGCAAAGTTTTATGGGGTCATATTGCTGACAAAATTCCACCACCTACAAGTCTAGCAAATTTGAACAAACGGAAAACTAAAAATGCCTAAATCATGATCTGAATACTTAGCTTTGTTGAGCTTTATTTTATTCTTAATTTGTGACATTATAATATTGCTAAGGACACGTGTGATTATATTAAAAACATATATCATTAAGACAACACAACTCAAATGTTTCAATTGGAGTATGAGATGTCTAATTTCACACAAGGAGGTATTAGAAAGTAGGTTTTTAAGCCTAACTCAACCCCACAAAACCGGCTTGTAAGGTGAGGTTTGCACATCACTTATATATTATAAATTGGCCTTATCTCTAGTCAATGTGGGACTTCCAACACACCCTCTTCACGCCGAGGTATAGACATCTCGTGCGTGAGAGTAGAAATTAATGGGGTGATCCAATAGCAGCCCGACAACGGGTGGAAACAAAAATGTCCACTTAGAACTCGCTAGGATATGCTCTAACCATGACTCTGATACCATATTAGAAAATGGGATTTTAAGCCTAACTCAATCCCACAAAACGGCTTGTAAGGTGAAGTTTTCACATCACTTATATATTATAAATTATTGGCCTTATCTCTAGTCGATGTGAGACTTCCAACAGGAGGTCTACCAATTGAGGAATATTTTTATGGTTTTTAAAATCTATGGGTTGAATATCCCAATATTATTTATGCTGGTACTTTTGGTACAAGTACTTTTGGTTGTGTTTGTTTTGTGCATCTTCATGTTCATGAACTTCACAGACTAACAAACCAATATTTTAAGTATTCTTTTCTAGGCTATGCTCTTAATAAAAAAACGTTATGTTCGTTATGATCCTCAATATCATCGCATTAGAGTTTTCAGGAATGTTATTTTCTTTGAAATCAATATTTCTTTCCATTATATGGTGGATCTTCATCTTGATCTTTATCTCTTATGCCACAAATTTTGAATTGTTCACAAAATTGAACCTCTTATATTTGCAATTCAGTTAACCATGTTGTTGTATTTTCCTTCTTTTTTTAATCATGTCCTACCCATCACATTTCTTTTTCAATCAACACTAGAGACAAAAATTGATAGTTTCAATCAAAATATTGTCATCTTTAAAACATTTTATGAGCAATATCAAGGCATTGAGGAGGATTCTTAAAGTAGTCAGCAAGAATCCCAACTAGATGATGAAGATGACGTTCCTCATGGCATGATTTTCTACCTAAGTGCTACAAGATGTATATTTGATTATATATAAGAGTTTGATAAATATTTCAGGGAGTATCCTGAATCTTATACAAAGTCAATTGAGCTTGATATTTTACATTGGTGAAAAGTCAACTCAACTAGATTTCCTATCTTTGCAAACATGGCTCGGGAGGTGTTAGTCATTCCCATCATCTCTACCATAGCATCCAAGTGTGCATTTAGTATAGGAGGAAGGGTGGTTAATCTTTATCGTATTTTCGTAATTCCTAAAATAGTGGAAGTACTTGTTTGCACACAAGATTGGTTGAAAGGAACACCTTTCTCTATTTTTTTTATGAGGATCCTAAAGAGTTTGATAAATTTGAGCAATGTGAGTTTATAAGAAAAAATTATATATTTTTTAATTTATATTTTAAGTTTTAAAAAATGATGAAATATTTCTTTTTGTAGAGATAACCTTTCAAGATGCACTGGGACGTTCAAGTGCTATTAATTTAGATTATTAAAGATATTTTGATAAGTTGTATTTTATTATGCAACTTATAATTGAAGATGTATTAATTTTTTGAATTTTTTTGTTTATGGGAGAACTTATGTTCTTGAGTAGAGAATTTTTTTTTATCTACTTAGTTTTATGTCTCTTTTATTTTGTTTATGAGGAACGTATATTATTAATGAAGTGATTGAATACTACTTTTTTAGTTTTTTAATTGAAACAAAATGTTTAATAATTTAGTTAAGCAATTCAAAAAGAGTTCACAAATAGTTTGGTTTAAAATTAGTGCAGTTCGAAAACATAGTAAGGTACATAGTAGTTCGATTCATATTATAGTTCAGTGTAGTTTAGTGGAGTGTAGTTTGATAGAACAAAAAATAGTTCCGTTCAATTCATCTAAACTAATTTTTAATTCATTTTAGTTCAGGTAAACTATTTTTTGATTCACTACAAGTTTTAACAGTTCAATACAGTTCAGTTAATTTCTTCCACCCTACTATTCATATTGTTGTAAATATGTGATTTTGTTAACGTATCAAACATATTAAAGTGGATTGTCATTATATTCAGGAAGCCTTGAACAACAATTGCATCTCTCTCCCTTACATATCTGTTGATCTTCAAGGTGATTAATTTTACCCATGTTACAAGTTACAAATAAACAGCGCCATCAATGCCTTGTCAGAAAATTGTTTCTTGTTGACTTACCAACATCAATTTGAAAGGGATGTTAATGTATAAATGTAATTTATTGTGTCTTTAATAGATTATTTTAAATCTTTTACAGACAGTGATTAGGAATCCGTGACAATTACTCCTTGTAAATAGGGAATCTCCTATAATCTCTCTCTTTATTGCATATCTCTCCAAATCTCTTATGTAAATATATGTTATGTAACTTATTTAAGATATTGTGTCATATAATATGTTCTCTTTTGCCTTGATATTTTGGTATCAATAACTACAAAAATATACACTACCCTCTCACAATTGCTTTTATTAATTTTCTATTCAATAAATTAGTTTATATTTTAATTAAGATTAAAATACTTGATGAAAACAAAGATTTTAAGAAAATTTGTAGGAGTAAACTAGAAAAAGTTAATTATAAATCCTCCAAAAGTAAAGACTTAAAAAAACATTAATGAGTTTTAAAGATTTTTTTTTAAATGTGAAAGTATTGACTAATGGTTGAATATGATGAGAAATTTGATTAATGAGCTTGAGTCTCGTACTATTTGGTGTTTGCATTTTTTCTAGAAATATGGAGTTCAAATTTAGAAATGTTTTTCATGAAGGAATGATAAAGAACAATGTTTAATTTTTTTTCCTCTATGTTTATATTTAGTTTTTTTATAATAGATATTAGTGGTATGTGTGAAATGTAATTTTTTTATATAAGTTTGGTGCAAATTTCTTATACTTTTTCTTTTATTTTATTTTAATAAAATCTTCATGTGATAATAATGATATCTAATATGAGTAGGGATGACAATGAATTAAGTTGGATATAGATAATGTTTAACTTATTACTTGATCCATAAAAAAAATATATTCCTTATTTGTCTCGTTATTCTTGAATATCTGTTTTAAAAATACTCGCAAAATTTAAAAAATCTCCAACATCCATAGATAACGACAAATATTTAAAAAAAGATATTTTATAAATTTTGAAAATAAATTTATAAAAAGTATAAAATATAGTATAAATTAAATAAAATATAAAATAAGTTTTAACTTTAATTAAATTTAACTTAATAAAGTATAAATTAAATTTTAATTTCAATTAAATTAAATTTAATAAAATGCAAATTAAATTCTAATTTTAACCTTTAACAAATAACTACAAATATAAATAGATTAGATAATACGTCAACCCATTTATAAATAAATATTAAAATACTTATTTTCCACCCGTATATTAACTATTTGTCATAAATTTAATCCAAAAATTCACTAGTATGAGTAATTTTATCATCTAAACATAATTTATTTAATTTAATTACATAATTTAGTTGTCATAAATTATTATAAGAATAGCCGGTGATGAGAAATAATTTCTAAAAATATGTAATCCCGAAACATATTTTAAATTATATAATTTGGAATCTATATTCATTCCAGCAATATAAAAATATATAATATATTCTTAATTATATCGTTCATATTACATTTTAAAATTTTGGATTTTACACACCATAATAAATTCATTACTTTTAGATTATACATATAAAAGATTAAAACTTTTCCCATAATTTGACCTCTGAAGGTGCTATAAAAGGCCTAACATATATCTTAATGCACCTTATATTACAAAACTAAGTTGCAATATCAATTAGAACTAAAAATACGAAAGGATAAATTTGAGATGTGGTGGAGGATACTCATTTGATGAAAAGTTCCCTCATTTAATATGTTAGCCATGATTTCTCGAAGGTCTGAGTTTAACGGTAATATATCAAATCCTATTTTAGTTTTCTTTTTTCCATTTAACATTTTTTTAGAATTTGGGTAAAACTATGAATATTATTAGCCTAGTGTATTAAAGAGAATGAGATGGAATGTAAAATTTAGATATTTGATCAAATTTATTCATGTTTGATTTAAATTTATCTTATAGCATAAACATTTCTATAACTTTTTTAAAACCCTATGAGAATAATATAGGATAAATCTACAAGCTATTTTCAACTTATTTTAATAAGTTCTGTGAATGGAACGTCCCAAGCAATTAATGTTTGACTTTATAAGGGTCACTTATGAATGTGAGGTCTACCTCTCTTTTTTCTCAATCATAAATTTCTTTTAGTTCATCGAGTATTCAAGGTAATATAGGTATTCTGAATAAAAACCTTTCAGAAAAAAATAAATAAATAAATAAAATTATTCATTCCATAAGTTAAAATTAGATTATATAAAAAATAATTTGTAAAATCAATACTTTTAATGGTTTCACATTTGTAACCAGAAACACAACAGACTTGTTAGCTGTTTACTGCGTTTCTCTCGGTTCCTTTTCACTTGCTTTTGAAGATGTGGCAGAGTGGTCCTAGGGAAACCATTAATGCAAGTCTGTAGCAAACAATTACACTTTCCACTGTACAAAATTAAGAACCAAGAATCTGTTTTACTATAATATTTTTCAAACATGAACCGAAGAGGTCTACGATCACTACTGTTCTCTGTTTTTTTTTTTCACTTTTAGTCGCAAATTAAATAATAGAAAGAGAATCGCACGAACTGATATGATATTGTTCAATATCAAAATACACAGTGATATAATAGCAAGGGGTGTATAAATGTTCATCAATCAAATTGATGGTACCTGCCTCAACAGATATTTTGCAAGCTTTATTTGCTATCCAAAAATAAAGCAGTGAAATGGGGCCGAGGAAAGAAATATGAAATTGAGAGCATCAAATGAAAGCAACTAATCCTTGTAGTGTCACGCTAACCAATCGTCGTCCATACTGTCAAAATCTGCAATATCCATGCTGCTTGTAGCATTATCAAGAAAGAAAGAAGAAAAAGAAAAACGATCAGTATGAGGCATAATATGGATTGGAAAGTCCAAATCAATAAAGGTATGACCCTATTAGAATCGTCGCCGCCACAATTCACACAAAATAAGAACTAGAACAAAAAAATTATTGTGGTGGGTGGATCAAACTAATGCAGAGTTTTCAACATAACTAGTCTATCATAATGTGTAAGACCTATTCATCATAAAGACTAAAATCAAACTCTAATAACAATTTAAAATATATATATATATATATATATATATATATCTTTTAACATTAGCAATAGTAAAATAGTATAATATGGACTACGACGTGCATCAAGAATCGACTGGACCATGCCTTACAAATTGACTGTTGTACAAGGCCTACCAGAAGCCCAAAAGAAGGGAACATACCATAAACCAGATAGCGTCTGCATGACCGAGAAAATCGTACACTAAGATACAGAGAAGATTGCCTTTAAGGGGTACAATTCTATACCACTTGAAGGTACATAGGGCTGTAAAGCCCTCCCAGCTACTCGAGTTTGGCTAAAGGTGAGAAGAGAACTGTTTCAAAAGAATCAATAAAAGACTCAAAATCGAATATGGGGATTGACAGAAAAAAAGAAGATATAACTATTAGAATTTTGACTCTTGACTTGTGCTCCATAACCAAGTTCAGCACAAAACCGACCAGGATAATTACTATTCAATTGTATTCCAGTGGAATTCAATCAACAGTTCAGCCTGAGCAAGCTAGATCACATCGCAATCTAAGTATCGGAAGGAATTAGCATACAAATGTCTCTGTAAGATCCAAAAGAAGAAAAAGTATAATGAACTCATGTACAAAATTATCCCACCAAGAATTAAAATAACAGTAACATAGATCTCTAATTCTGTAGGAGTAGAAAAGAACAAATCTTGTGTGCGTAAAGAAAGGTGAAACCTAATCAAATTTCCACTGCCGTAATAAGAAACGCTACACCAAACTGCAAACTGCCCTGTTCCTTTTCCTCACTAGGAGAGGTACAAATAAAAAACACCTCAAACAAAATTCATTTTTCAAAAATTAAGAAACTTATCTTCAGCTTACCGAGGCAAGGAAGAATCCTGAAAATAATCCACCGAGCACTGCTCTAAGCAGCTCTCGTTTGCATTCAACCAAGCTGGAAACTCCAAAAGTTGGTCAAAATTATGGTTTGTGTCCTCTTCGTTCTTGTCTTCAGGTCCCCTGTGTTCTATGTTTTTCAAGAACTTGAACCAACAAGCTGATTTGACCAAATTCATGGTGTCATTCCATTCCATTTGATATTGCTCTCCCAACGATCTGATCTCTGCCATACCCTCATCGTCCACGGCTGTGTGTAAGCCTCCATTTACCTGTCTTGCAGCATTGGATTCAACAGTATCCCCCATTGAATATAACTCCTCTCCCTGTGATATTCCAAGGGAAGGAAGTTCCTCTGGAGAAGACGAGATTGCAGATGAGTTAGACGATGATGATGAGTTATTGAAGAGAAAGGTAGCATCTAAGTTGTTGAAATCTTGAAAGTTGAGATTCAATCCTAAAGTCTGATTTGGAAGTATGAAATTGGGGTTTTCAGTCATAAGGTGTGGTGGAGTGATTGGAGAAGCAGCGGGCCAGGTGTAAGAATTTGGAACCGAAGGAGGAGGTTGGGATAAGCATGAATAGTGGGATAAGCATGAATAGGATAAATCATCCGTGTAGCCTGAAAAATTGGAGGTGCATGCAGGATAAATTCTTGGATTTCGCCTGGACTTAAATTTTCCATCTTGATCAAAAGTTAGACACTGGGATGGCTGGAGGGATACTGATGGCCTTCTCTGCTGTTCTTGTGTCTGTTGCTGTTGCTGCTTCTGTTCACTTGCTTCTTTCATAGCTGCCCTGTGAAATTTCAAGGCAGTGACAATCTCCCTCCGAGCCTCTGCCATGTTCAAAAGCCTTTCTTGATAAGGCCTACTGGTGTGGAGTCTCCTCCTAACTTGTTTTTTATGTTGTTGAGGTTGCATGGACTGCTGTGCTCGACGAGCATCTACAACTTTCCCATGTTTTGAATTATGACCATGGGAAACCCCACCGTTCACAAAAAAACTTTGGCCTTTCGCATAGATGGAGCCTTTTGTTCCTGAGGTGGTTAGTTGTTTCACTAGGCTACGGATGTATGCGCTAGGGAGAGGAGGTTGTTCAAGCTTACTGAGTTTATCTAATTCCATTCTTCTTACTTTAAAGAGGAACGGCCTATCTATGTGTGGCTAGGTATCAACTTTGCTCAAAAGATTTCAGATAGGAAATAAATTGGAAGAATCATATGGGTCTTCTACAATTGTGAGGGACAAACAAATTACGCAATACAGTGGCAGATAGTGATCAGAAGGAAATCCTGGTCCTCCTGGATGGCTTATGAGGGTTATAAATAGTTGGGGACAGCCTAGTAGGGGCTTTAAAATATTTTGGACTTTATTTACCAAAAAATGTTGGACTTTTCCTTGTTTTGGCAAACTACGTTTATTGCCAACTTATAGCCTCCTTTAAATAAATTTTAAATGAATTCTTCGGAGTGTTGGTCTTACCATCCGATATCTTCAACAATAATTCTAACTTGTTTCACCTCCATGAATAGCTACACAGTTTTTTTCTTCTAGAATCAAAGGTCTTTTTAATGGCTTGCAATAGCATATATTTAAGTTTTCACATTCCACAGGAAGAAGATATTTAGAAGATTACCACACTGAGAAAGATAAAAACAGAGAAATAGCAACCATATATAAAAGAACAAATAAAGGCTCTTAACAATGTAAGCTTTCCTTTTAAGCACATGCACTAAAGATGAACATGATCTAATATTACTGCAGTTTTAGCTTCATATTCTCCAAGAGACAACTAAAATATACCATAAAAAACTTTCAAAATGGAAATACAAAGTATTTTCTAAAATCATAAAATAAAACAAAACACGATAAAAAAGGAGATTTCGAATGAAACTATTGGAAGTCTCACATCGACCATAGATAACGCCAATTTAGAGTATGTATTTAGGTGCAAACTTCACCTTACAAACCAGTTTTGTAAGATTCAATTAGACTTAAAATTCACTTCTTAACATGGTATCAGAGTCATGGGTTAAAGCCTATCCTAGCAAGATTTGTGTTTGTTGGGTATATCATTCCACCAACTATCGGATCGCTATCACACCACCCATTAATGTTGAGTTTCATGCACGAGATGTATATACCTCGGTGTGAGGAGGTTGTGTTGGAAGTCCCACATCGACTAGAGATAAAACCAATTTAGAATATATATATGGATACAAACCTCACCACCTCACAAGCTGGTTTTGTAGGGTTGAGTTAGACATAAAGTTCACTTCTTAACACAAACTTTCATTTTCAATACAAATTTTCCTTATCGTGAAAGAAGACAAAAAAAATTGGATCATGTTGTGCTCAAGAGTTGGGGCTCTATACCGGAGAACAAAAGAGAATGAACAATCTAGTTCAAAGTTAATAGTACTTTAAGCCAAAAAATCTAAGTCCCTCAGCCTTGGAGTTGTCTTCTTATTTATAGCCTCCAAGGTTTCACATCATATATCCCTAAGCCAAAAAATATAATAACTACCCAAAAATATAATAACTATAAGATACGATATCTTCTAAATCATAAGAATCTATTAATAAAATAAACACCTCCTAAGAGACTTGGACCCAATTCCTGGGCACAATAATTTTGTTGTATTTTCAAAACTCTCCAATATGCCCAAAGTAGGTATCACATGTGTTTGAGTTGGTTCATGGTAATTTATCCATCTCTACATTCAGATTCAGGATTTGAGTCAAACCCTTGGAAAACAAGATAATACAAATCATATATTCAAGCATGAATGATAAAAGATAAAAGTAATACTCATAATAACACTTTAAAATTCATGTGAAGTTTTATTTTAATCTTGCCATCCAAATCCAATCATAGTCTATATTTATATTTCCCATTGCTCACAATAGAAATTCTCATTTGTTACACTCCTTTGTCGTAAGTAGGACAAGCAAATATTAATTACTAATGGCTGTAATCTACGTTTTTTCAGCAAGAGTACTATTCATTGTTGATGAGTTTGATTTTCTTTTCTTTCGGCAAGCTTTGCCAGTCAGCAATTGCCACTACTTACATCACCTTATTGTGCAATGACCATATTTGCTTTTTGACAATCTATGAGCATTTTTGCTACCAGCAGTTGTTGTGTCTTGTGAACATTTTTACCTTCCTATAGTTGCCTTGTTCTCTAAGCACTATTTCTGTTTTTCGGTAATTGTTGTGTCATTAAGCATTTTTGCTTTCAGGCAACTGTTGTGTCCTTTGATCAATTTTGCTTTCCACCCGTATGCTCATTGAACATTTTGTGCTTTCTGGCAAATGTCATGTCATTTTATTTACCCATTTTTACTCTTTGATAGTTGGTGTGCTCTCTAACCATTTTTAACAAGCTTGACTCCTGATCCATATGTTTCAACTTGAAGAAGGTATTGAAGATATGGTTTTGAAAGGACGAAGCATATTAAAGATTCTCGCTTTGAAGGAGAAAAAGTCATGTTTAGTACTAGCTTTGTCATTATTTACTTCGTCAGCTCCAACTAGAACCTAACTAACATGTTCACTAAGTCTCTCAAGGGGTCATATGCATCAATGACATTTGTAACAACTTGTTTCATATGATTTGGCTTGAGCGCAAGCGTTAGAGATATGATTTGATTTAGTTAACATAGGGAAATAGGTGTGATTTGATAGGGATACCTCACCAAATATTTATCTTTATTAGATATTGATTTTGTTCCTTATTAATGTACCTCTTCTTCATTATAAATAAGTATACTTATGTGTGTACACAACACACAAAATTCAATATATTTTTTTTCAATTTCTTTCTTCTCAACGTAGTACCAGAGCGGTACCACCTTCCATGACCTGATTTGTCACTAATCATTTCAACAAAGTACATAAGACACTATTATCCTTGAAAACAAAACACAATAAATAGATAAATTTACTCCATATATAAGAACCTACCTTAAAACGTGCCCCAAAAAAACTCATTAGTAAGAAGCACTAATTATGCTACGTTTGCGAATCAACAATATGTTGATGATAGTAATCTTATGGAGCAACATCGTCGTCCAAACAAAAACTTTGACTATAGAGGTATCACATTTTCATACAGGATTTCAAGAAGAACATCCCTTAATTTGGAAAATGTGTATGGAACACAGAAAGTAACACTGTAACATAGATCAAGACTCCAAATGATTAAAAGGGAATATGAATATATAAAGTAAAAGAATAAATTATTATAATTCATCGTCTCTATATATGGCCCTGTGTAGAAAGCTCAATTTGTTTTAGTCCCTATCTCGCAACTCAAAAAAACTGAAACATATAAAAGAAATCTCAAACATTTTGTGCAAAAAATTGACCAAGTTAGGAAAAAAATAGATATATTCTTTAAAACACCAATTCTTTAAATGCTTATGTTAGTAAGTAAAATTCTTTTGAAGCACATTTCACTTTGTACTAATGATTAAATAAATTTAAAATAATAAATGGCAGGCTTCCTACTATAAAATATGCAATATTTACTGTAGTAAATGATTTATTAGGGACAAATAATTTCATAACACGCACGTTAAGCATACCAAAATATTTTGTTCTACTTTACTGAACATAATACTGCACAATTTTACTGTGAAAAAGACAAATTCAATATGGGTAAATGGATATTATATAACTGTGTGGCCAATAGATACTTCATAGCATCAAATATCATGCATTTCTACAACAAAGATGAACCCTCTTAAAAGATCAACTCTCTTGATCACATTGTATTAAAGATCAACACTCTAAAATGCTTAAATGGTTTGGCGAAGAATCAAGAATAACTTTATGATTTACATCTAACTTATGGTTTCTAGTATGAATTAGAAATAGCATACTTAAGCCGGAAAGAAAAGTCTATACATGAACTAGAATGGAACAAGTAGGATTTATGAATTATTCATGCAATAGTCATAGGCATGAATTATTCAATGTGTACCCTAAAAACTGTCAAGGAATGTGAGAGATCTCCATGACATGCCACAAGTGAAGTTGAGACCTTATCCCATCCAAAACCTTAAGATATTAAGTTTGCATGTCCTTCTCACTTACAAAAGCTCAATTTGTTTATTTCCACCCAATGTAGGACTTTTTCTCTAACACTTTCAATTTGTTCTCCCACAAGGAAAAGTCACAAGCAAAACACACATATGAAGTTGACTTTACATCAAACCCAAAACCTTAGGTGGCATAATGATTGTGAATTCCTCTAGCTTATATGTTCTCAATTTGCTCACTACTACGCCATGTAAACTTTCCTCACACTTGTCACTCCAACCATGTTCCCTTTAAGTGAATCTCTTCCACGTGATTGTCCCTCCCAAGTTTCATAAATACAAGGGACATCATCAATAGACCACAAGAAAATCACACAAGTGAACATCATATTAAACCCAAAATATCTATTATACATTGTACTCGAGGATCACTCTCACTTTTAAGTTGCTCAACATGCATATTTCTACCTGATGTCACTTACAGTTGTCATTCAAACAAAAATATCCACTCACATAATTAAATAAAAACAATCCAACCAAAATACTCAAAAAATCAAATGAGAGAATCCTAGTTTAAACCTTGGAAAGAGCTTTGTAATCAACCTAATTATCGTGGCATTCCCATCTATATCAATATAAAAGTTAAATAAAAATATGAAAATTACAAATACAGTTAGGAGTAATCAAATTACTGCATCTACTATGGATAGAAGTTTGACATATTCAGATATTGTCTTAAAGCTATCACTTTTCATAAAAGTGAAATGGCAGAGGATAGGCATAGGGGTACTCATGGCGTTGAACAATTATTGGTATTTCGGTGCCCTGTCTGCAACTGCAAGTATTATGTTATGGGACCAAGCTTCTAAAACGTCAGCAAGAGCCTATGCAGAATAAGTGAAGAATCTTCATCACTGCTGCAACCTTGTCTTATATTTCCTATATATTGCATGACAGAAGGAGAGAAACTCCAATTTTTCTGTTTAATCAAGTTGAACACCATCTGTACATTCAGGGAACAGAGTACTATGACAAACGCATAGGTTATTAAAGACAAAACACTCCATCCCCATCTCCCTCTCCTACTTTCAACTGTATCTGTGTGTACTCTTCTAGCTACCGTCATCCTTTTTCCTAGTAAGAAGTTTCAGTTTCATTATTTTACCTAGAAATGACCAATAAGTAGTTTTGTATATATTTTCATAATATCATTTGGCTAGTCAAAATGAATACAACAATTCTCTTGAAATGATAAAGTAAATAATCTCATTTTTTAATGAAAAAATCAACTAACATTTCTAAGTATTACATAAATCATAATCGGTGATTTTTTTCATCAAAAAACAATATTACTTTATCCTTGTTCATTTTGGAGGAAAATGCGAAGAGGGAAGAGCTTTTTAAATTTATTTTTTTTGGGTTCAATTTTTAAGAGGGATGAAAGGAGAATGGAAGGGAGAAAAATCCCTCCACATCCAATTATTGCCCCCCTTAATATTGGGAATTTGGAGGGGAGCGAAATCCTCCACGTCCCATTTTTACTCTCCTTCAACATTGAAGGATTTGGAGAGGAGGAGATTTAAAACATTTAAAGTGTACTGACAAAAATCATCCTATTTATTTTTTGAAATCCAAAATTATAAGGATATGAAAATAAATTAACTTTCAAAACTCCTCTCATCCCCTTGTTGTGATCCAAATAAGAAAAGGACTACCTCTCCTCTCTTCCATTAAAATTACTCCCCTTCTCTAGACCAAAAATAATGTCTGATTAAAATCTCTCCCTTCACTTCCATTCACCTCCCCTCCATTGAACAAAAGAGACCCTAAAACGGACCACTCCAGTAAAAATAAACCCTAGACATGTATTCATGATCCTAGTTAATCTCCACGTGATATACAATCCAATCTCTCAATTTAAGAAAAAATAATTAATAAAATTCAGTTGTGTCACACAGACGTTCAGAAGCATGATAGTTTTTTTGACCATATAAAAAAACACCCCAACCATAAATTGTTATTTTTATTAATGTACATAAGCATAAGCACCAACTTGGAATTTTAGATTATGAAAAAGATTTTTATTCCCGCACCATTCGCATGAAATAGTGCTACACTATACCACATTCCCGGATTAACAGTTAAGAAATCAATGATTGTGCAGAAAGTAAATTGGTCCAGACACCTGAGAGACCAGTTGAGAAATGCTAGTGTCATTCCTAATAATGCACTGCTAAACCCGTCACAAAGAGGTTGCATGACATTTGACAAAACGACAATCAATCATACAAGTTGCAACAAGTTTAACGGCGCCATACATCCCTCCCACGCGATAACCTTCACATTGTGTCTGTGTGTGTATATATATATAATAATAATAATAATAATAACAAAATAAAAAAATTGGTGACAGAGGAAATTGTTGCATAGCTAAAATAGCGTATACACAAAAATTCGAAATTCTAACACTCAATGCATTATGGCAGAATATAAAATAGAATGGTAAGAAATGGATAATGGCAAAGAGAGAGGGGTAGATAAGGGAAAGGGAAAGATACCTATTGGCATTTGGATAACAGCAAAATTGGATGGCCGTGGTTGTTGTGTGCGTTCTTCTTTTTCAGTTGTGATCAGAGATAAAACCAAGGGAAAGGCAAGTAGCCAAATTCCGCCAATCCCAGCACACGCACGCAGCCGCAGATAAAAAAAAAACCCTCTTCGCGAATCATTTGCTACCACTTTACTTCCTTTCTCTCGAAACTCGTCTCTCCAAACCTTTCCTTTCCATTCACATTTAATTTCCCCTTCGCCGCCAACCCTCTTTCTCTCCCAACATAAACCCTAATTACTCTTCTCTTCTTCATTTTCTTCCTTCTCAAACTCTGCAATCAAATCACACCATTCTTCTTCTTTCAAAATATAAAATAAATTACTTATGTCACCTGTTTTACATCTATTTAAGGTTTAGGCTAATATAAATAATGTGGTATGGTATGCATATGGCCTTTTATTTAAAAATAATAATTAGATAATGCTATATCCAGTCTAATATAATTATATGTAATTATTGGTTATAATGTAATATTTAATTCAAATATTTATTGTTACACATGACATGTAAGCAAAACTAGCTTATATAAAAAACTGTTATTTAAAAGGATGGCCAGAAGGTTTAAGAGAGGTGAAAAAGTAAATATTTTAATTATTTTAAGTGTGAGGTTGTATATAATAGAACAAATGCTTTTTATTTTATTTTTTAATTTAAGGAACTTTGATTTTTCTCTAAGTTTTTTAGGTTATTTTAATCTACTCTTTTAGAGCACATGATCTAGAAGATAAAAAGGTTGAAGTCAATTTGAATTTTGATGTAAATAAGTTTTTTTTCTTTCATTAAGTCTTTTTTTTGCATGAATAAAATTAATACTAAATTAAAAAGCGTGACATTCAAAGTCAAAACAAAAATGAAATTATTACGAAAAATATTGTAGTTATTCAGAGGCTAAATAGACAATAGTTTTACTTACGCTTCGCAATTATTGGACGGAGTCCAATATTTTCTATTTTTTTATCTACTTCAAGTCTTTAGGATGATTAAGTTTTAGTTTTTTAAATCACTTTGTTATTCTTATTCTTACTTTAATTATTATCTAAATTGCAATGAAATATTAATTAATTATATTATATAAAAAATATTAATATCATTATATTAAAAAATGAATTATATCTTTTTATAAGACCGTTTTAAAAATTTTAATTTTTAAAATTATAGTTCAATTATTATTCATTAACTTAAAACAATTTCTTTTATACTTTTTATTTGTTTGAAAATTTTAAAGTTATAATTACCAACTAAACGAAACTATCACATATATTGATTCGGTCAAATTCGATTTAGGTGGAGTTTGATCAATTTTAGTTAGGATTGACTAGACCAAGTTTTGATCGACTGTGATCGTTCTAATCAAATTTGATCAAATTTTTATCAAGATTAACTAGGTCAAATTTCAATTGGGACTAACTCGACCCAATTTTATATATGGTTGACCTATGCAAATTCGACTTATTTTGGGTCGTGACATTCAGTCAAATTTGACTTGACTGAGTTTCAATTGTGGGCATCCTGACCTATTTTTGACTAGGGTCGACGTGGTTGAATTTAACAAAATTTTGGTTGGGATCGACTCGTCAAGTTTCTCTTGTGGTCGTTCCGATTGAGTTTTAGTCGAAACTAATTGGATCGAGTTTTGGACATAGCGGTTCGACCAATTTTGATCAGTGGTCGTTCTTGTCGATTTTTGGTTGGAGTCAACTTGTCAAAATTCAATCAAATTTTGACTTAAGTTCGTCTCAACATTTTGGTAAATCTATCTTATCTCAACGTTTGGCTCGACGTGAATCGTATCAACCTTTGACTCAACATAGGTTGTTTCAAACTTTAACCTATCCGTCTCAACTTTTATCTTGTCTTACCTATCTTGACGTAATATCTAATTTATAACAATTTTTTAAAGTTTTTAAAGTCATCTTCTTACAAAGAAATTGAAGTTTGAAATTTAGAATTTTAATTGAGTATAGATAAGTAAGATAAATGATATAAATAAATTTATTATTTATAAAATTTATTATATATAGATTTATAATTAGAAATTTTTTATATTTTTAATTGGATTAAATATTTTTTTAAATTATTTAAATATTTGTGCTTTAATCTCTGATTAAATTACAAAATACTTAGTCACTATATGTTATAAAAATAGTATAAAATAACGATAGAGAAGTATTTTCTATATAATAAACAAAAATTAAAAATAAATTATAATATATGGTTGACATGTGATTTATTAAGAATAATGTTTCCCATTATTATCTCTTAAGAATAATGTTTGAAATTATTTGAACCTCGTGAAGATTTAGGAGGAAGAAGTAGAGTTGTGAGGAAGAAGAAGAGAAAAGTAGTTGAAAATTGAAGATTACAGTCTGGTAAAATTTGACGGTGATGAACAAATGTTTGGAAATGGATGGAGTGAGTAAGTGAAAGAGAGAAAAAAAGTAAAAGGAAAGATAGAAAAGTGGTTGAGAATTAATTAGCATGAATGGGTGTGAGAGATCAGTGATTCATGAATTGGAATGCAGAGAGGCTCGCACCATCTGTCTCCTTCGCTTAACCGCCCAAACGTTCTGTCACTTTCAGCCATAAGTAGGCATGGCGGTGCATGGGACCACTTCACACTTTTCTCTCAAACACCCTTTCTTATCATTCTTCCACTTTCCTTTTCAAATTATTTCGCAACTTGCCATTTCCAACATCAAACTCTACAAATAACCATTATTGATAGCTTCTGTTGCTCTGTGTTTTCATCTTCACCATCAATAACGACAACTTGTGAATGTAGCTGACTTTCTGTGTGTTCTCACTCTAAAAGAATAACCATATGCCAAAGTTGTATGTTGTGGAGCAAAAAGGTGACAGAAAAAGTTGTACGTACGTTGTGGTGTCTTTCAATTTTGAGTGTGGTTTTGCAATGCATATATATTAAAACAATACAAATATATAATTTGTTTCCGGATATTGTTTTACATATTTCTTTTTTTGACAACAAATGTTAACTGTTAGTATTTTTTTACATCAATGTAGTTGTGATGGATAAATTTAGAAATGTGGAAAATATGTGTGGGAGTGGATGATATTAACAAGTCTCACAGCATTGGAATCAAACTTTGCAAGCTAAGCACAAAGAATGGAGAGGGAGAAAAAGATGAACAATATTCACTTCTATTTTATTACATGCAGAATTGAAGTTGGGAGTGGAACAACTTGTAGGATTATATTAAGTGATCAACCTATTCCCTACTTTCAACCAATGTTTGAAAGCTTTTACATGTGCCTTCATGGTTCCAATAAGAAGCTTTTATTGTTGTTGATGGATGTCATTTAAATATGATGGTCAGTTATTGGTTGTTGGAGGTCGAGATTCTAATTGATCAATACTTTCTCTTTGTTTATCCGATGATGGTTGAAAATGAATGTAAAAAAATATTTTATAAGAATCATTTTATAATGAACTTTGACAAATGATTTTCAATTTGACATATAAATATAGAGATAAAAAGACATATTTAATTTTAAAAATAATTAGTCTCTAATGACTAATTTAGATTTCAATTTATAAATTATTGGTATTTAGAGTAATTTATATTATGAATAAATATAATTTGTTTGTGAGTTAAAATATAAATTGTTCTTTAACATTAACTATTCATGTTTTAGCTAATTAATGTCTAAATATTAAAGACCAATTTATACATTAATTATTTGATAGCTAACATATTGACAGTTAATAAGTAATTATTTTTTATCTTTAAAATTAATTGAAAATAATTTTCTTATAGTAAACCATGTTTCTCAAGCTAACGACTATTGGTGTATAAAATGCATGCAGAAGGTATCTGCAAAGCTATCTTGTTCTTGGGTGTCATGCCATGCATAAGGTGGTGATGGGTAACTACACCTAAACTTGTGAAGAAAGACTTAATCATGATTTCTTAAGTTGGATATAATGTGAGTAGAAATATATAATATATAAAGTAAAAAACTCAGAATATTTGTGTGTTGAAAATGGTGTGTGTGATATGTTATATAACTTTTGCTATTCACTTTTTTATGTGTCACTGTCTTGTGTATAGTGAGTTTGAGGAAGATGGCATAACCGCTTAGATAGGATGAGGTCCACTTTGTTCTCTGTGCAGTGCAAACATGAACCCTTTAGCTGCGACAGTATCTCAGATGATGTTTTTCTGTCTGAATTTGGCTGCAACCAGAAAGCCTCCCTTTGGTTATGTTGAGGATGTTTTTAGTGAATGCTCCATTGATCATTTGACAACGATTGAGGGTTGTCTCGTGAGGAGGTTGGTGCTTTGTTGGAAGATGAATCTGCAAGATCAGGTGGCTGTTGCTATCAGTGGTCCGGTTTAGTTTGTTTTCCCAGTGTTTTTCTGTAATGTTGTTTATCTGCTTAATGATGCGTTGTTATTGTTTGAGAATTCAATCATTGTGTCTAAGATATGCTAAATGATATGGTTTTGTATTGATTATGGTATTCAGAGACACCATTTATAATTATTCAGATGTAAAATTTGTCAAAGTTCTGAGTTTTTGTTTTTCTCTCTTGTTATGTGGGCTTTAAGCTCATTGGGCTGAATGTAAGCCTATTAACTAACGGCAGTTTCTTCCCGCACCTCCATTACTCTCTTCTTGTAACACCATAAATTTTTTTTTTTGGTCCCTACAATTTTGAAATTATTTTTGACTTTCAGATGATGGATTAACACGAATGATACATCCAAAAAAGTGAAATAATTATCGTTACAGTACTAAATATGCTGTTCTTCATAACTTCTCTGTTCAAAGGTGTTTAGCTCAACCAATATAAAGTAACTTTGGTTTCCTTTAACAATAAATTTAACCTGAACTGAATTCAATAGAATGGCAGATGCTAAAATTCATACAGTAAAATTCAATCCCACAAGACTAATAACAGTAGAAGATTTCATTAATCTAGTTAATACTATTAATATGTTTTTAGGCTATGTGAAAATTTCAGCACTAAACACTGTTCATAATAAGCTTGGCACAGTATTTATGCTTCAAGTAAAACCTGAACAACTGGTTCAAAGTAATAAAGTAATTTTAACAGTGAAAAATTGGATTCCAGATAACAATGTACTAGGTGACAGAAAGAAAATGATTTGGGTGTTGTGCTAATGGCAATATAACAGAACTTCTTCCAGTACAGTCATCAACTGTTGAAGCACATTGCATGTTATCATTTAACTTTTCTTTACAGATTTTACTCAACTCAGGTAGTTTCGTTCAATCTGGTTACAACTACAGTTTTTCTTTCTTTATCATTTTGAATCAACTCATAAAGTTCCCAATAATCTATGCTACACATAGAGCAGCATATGTACGAGAGACTAGCTTGTTTAGAACACTCGCCGTTTTCCCATGTGAAGCAGGTACCCGTCAACTTCATTCACTGTCATATTAACAAATGGATATCCTAGATATATACATTGAAAACTTCATATGTTGAAAATCTGCCATGAAATTCAATCCTATCAAGAAACAGAAGTTGAAAAATGGCATTACGACGTATAAATCTATTATCTCAATGCTGGATTAGATATGATAAGTTTTCCTATATGCTGAAGTCATGATACCTTAATCAATATATCTCTGTAGTTTTTTTCTTTCCATTATATTTCCCAGCAAAAACTATGTAATCAATGAAAGAAAATCTCAATCAGGAATGAATTTCTTGGTTAGTCTCCATTTCTTCCATTAGCTACCTATTTAGCTTTAAAAATTAAAGTAAAAGTGTATAGGAAAACATGTGCTAAGAGATCAGAAAAGGAACGGTGATTATCATAGTGAAGTCATACAGAAGCCTCTATTCGAGGCTCGAATGAAAAGGCAGACATAAAGTCTATGAGTTCTCCATTTATGCAACATTTTGGCAATTGAATCCACTTGTTGGTTTCCAAATCACACAGAATATAAGTGCATAGATCAGGGGAGTTCAAGCATATCAATATTTGGTTTCCAGCCCCAACACAATTGATGTCTGCTTTCTTTCCATACCACTCATGAGAATCTGCTGCAGGCATTGCCGCGATCTGGTGCCACCCTCTGTTAGCCTCATCATATTTCCATACTCTAAGAGTTGCAGTCTCCAAGAATTCTGATAACAAAACAACTAGCATCTCCCCATTGCACTCTACAACATCAATGGAATACTCACTAAAAACAGGTAACAACCTGGGGTACTCAGAGAAGCACTTGCACGTTAAATTGCATGCTACCACTTTCCCTGAGGAGCTAAGAAAATACACTATGTCTTGGCCATCTTTGTTGGTAATAACTGATGAATATTGCTTAGAGGGGCTTCTCTGCATGTTGCTTGCCACAACAATTCCAGCCTTGCTGAGGAAGTACACAACATTGTCATCAGTAGAGTCATGTTCCATTGAACTGTCTTCTGTCTTTCTCCTCAAAGCAATCTCATCATCCCAACAGCCAGATCTTGAATCGTAGACTTTGAACAAGAGATTTGGAAGTTCACCAAAGACTAAGACAATTTTGAAGGAGAGTTGGTCTTTGCAAGCTGTGCTCATCACAATGGCACTGAGAGGTTGATGCTGCGGGGCATGAAGTGGGGGAAGTTCTGTACAAGATCCTGTCACGGGGTTGCTCACAATGAAATTTCCTGATAATTTCCGGTGGCAAATCAAGCCGCCAGAGGCTGCAACCGGCATGCAGTGTTGGTTAGATTCCTCTTGCAGAAGAGGTGGGTGGTTTAGTCTCTTCCAAGCGCTCTCAGCAGAATCAAAGATAACAGATTGATTAAGGTTGGGAGCAACCATTAAAAACCAAGGATCCCTCGAGGGAATGTGAGAGCAGGCAAGCTTGAAACTGGCAGAATCAGCAACCGATTTCCATCTTTTGCACACAGAACTTAGGCGAAAGAATGTGGAAGTTGGAAGCCATGAAAGTATCCTTTCAAAGAGATCTTCGTTAAGGTCATCCAGAGAAAAGGTGTTGAAGAGTACACGATTTTCATCTTCTGGGGACTTTCTCTTCAAGCTCACAACACTTTGGCCACACTGATAATTACATTCCATTGGCAAACAATCTGTGGAGAAACAGCACAGAAACAAAAATATTACCAAGCAATCAACTTTTACACTGCCAAGCCTACTCCATACTAAAAAATTACTACTCACAGACGTCAAAAAAGGGAATGAAGACTTCCAAATTGAACCATACATATAACAAGAGCGGCCTTGAATTAGTTAATAATCCAAATGGAATCTACAACGCCAAAAGTCAAGAACATCACGACCCTTTGTTCCCCAACCCCTCTCCTACATTGCAACACTGTCGAGCTAATAAATAGTTAAAAGACTCTCATTGCATACTAAGATGTCTGCCCATTCAAACAATCCTTAAAACAAAAAACAGACAAAAAGAGTCTAAAAAAAGAGATGAAATTAAACACGTTCAGAGCAAGACTGGTAAAACAAGTGGCTAGGACACACATATTGAAAGGTTCAATCAGATGAAAAAAAGAAAGAGCAAGCAAGAAGTAAAGGGTACCTGGTAGAAGTTGAAAAGAGTGTTTGGTAGAGTAGTGTGGGTAGGGAAAGAAACAGAGGGAGTGTGTTGCAGAATGGAAGACAAAAGAGAAAGAGGGATGGAGATGGGGTTGGATTGGAGGGTGTTTTGAATTAATACGAGTGATGGGTGGATAGGAAAAAAGCGAAGAGAGCTGAACAGTAGGAAGTATGGTAGGAAGCTTCTTTCGTTGGAGTTAGATGGTTGACACTTAAAACTCTCATATGTAGATTAGATGACACACCTCACCTCACACAGCCTTTCCCATTCAATCTCACAAAACAAACTGTGAAAAAAAACAAAAAGATCATTTTTTTTATTTTCTTTATCAATTACTGAACATTGTAACAACAGGAAAAATGAAAAAAAAAACATAACACTCTTTGTTATTCATATCAGAGAAAGAAAAATGAAACAAGACATAGATATATGTTGTTGACTCTACTCTGTAAGGAATCTAAGGAGGCCTTGGATTCGGGGGTTGGAAAATGGAAAGAGTTGGTGAGTAGAGTGCAGACACGGACTCACACATGACATGACACACATGAAAAACAAACAAAAAACTGTTGGCACATGTACCCACTTTAATCGTCGCTACAGAGACACAGAGGCTGCCTAAAAGAAAGAGAAAGGACGAGGCAGTGAAAATTGTCAAAGGGGTGTTGTTTTGTTGTTGTGTTGTTTTTGTCTCTCATTGGTCTCATTTTTTCGCTCCCAGACCCAAAGCAAAGAAAAAAAAAAATCAAGTGGCAATTAGCAACCCTGCATTTGCGGTTCCTTTGGCTCCTCGTTAAACGAATCTTTGTCTTGTTTTGCCCCTCATCGGACGGACCCAACTATGCTACCTCAACAACTACAAGTCAATGCTCTTTCTCCGATGTCCCCTTCACAACCCAACCCTTTCTTTTCTATACTATAAAGTTCACGGCTTTGGATTATATTACATTAAATTGAATTAGTGGAAACCCTAAATTTAGATCTTTTTCTTTTTCTTTTGCACCTCCTCGTGTGTGCTATCTTGCACCTGTCTCCATTCTTCACATGATGTAACCTCATTTCTCTCATCTTTGCTCCTCTCTTTTTCGCCTCATAAATATTATAAATTAAAAGTTTTCATCACTCCAAAGTAACATCGCATAGATAGATGCAGTTGACATTAGTTCTTTTCATAAAATTTTGCTTTTAAATTCGGCGGGCTTGCTTTTTTTATTTAGTTTTATACTTTTTTTTGAGAAATTGTTTTATGTGGTTGTAAAACGTTACTGTCGTGAAAAAAATATATGTTTTTTTTATTCAGTGGTTGTTGGAGAGAACCAAAGAACACTGATATGAACTGTTTTTCCTGTTTGTTTTCAGGTACTTGACAAATGAAGAGGGAGTACTATGGTTCAGAGTTCATTATTTTTCACTCAATTTTCTTTTTATTTTTTTATTTAAATAAGTTTTAAGATTTTCTAAAATTAGTTATTAAATATTTATAAAATAAGTTATATTAAATATCCAAATGTTACGCTTTTTAATTAAAATTTGGTAATGTAATTTTGTCATCAAATAAATGGGTGTGGTCGTTTTCTGCTGATGTTAAGATATATAACTAATCACCATGAAAAATTCATTTAAATGTAAAACTGTGTAACTTCAATTAAAAGATATAAACTTTTAGAAATAAAAAAAAATCTCAATAAAAATAATTATAAATATCTGTATGATAAACTTAATTAAGCCCGAATTCTTTTAGCTGGTCATAATACTTCTTCTCCCTATTCCAAGCAAATGCTAAAAGAAAGCAGAATAAGAAAGATGTTTCAGTTATTAGTCCCTTTCAAAATCTTACAGAATTTATGTTATTTGTCTTTTTCGAAAGAAACTGAAATAACAGTGCAATGTCTTTATGTTTGTTTTTGGAATAAGCCCCCAATTATAGTATAATTTTTCTCTTAAATAGATTTTTTTTTAAGTAAACACAATATGCAAATAATTTCTTAAATATTAAAAAAACACTGAATAAACGTCTCTTATTTATAATTTGATAAATAGAAACTAATCTGGTATTTATTTATTATTTTCATATGATAGTCTTCGGTATCTAAATAAACGTCTCTTATTTATAATTTGATAAAATTATTTCATCTGTTTAGCAATATAATTTCTTTTCATAGTTTTTAATTGATTTTGATAAATTATTCGTATTATTATTATTATTTCAAAAAAATTATTATATTTTATAATTTATCTTTCAAATTAAAATATTAATATCCGCTATTATTTTTTAAACAACTTTTTTAGATTATTGTTTTACCCTTATTATTCAATTATTTAATTTAATTTTAAATAAAACATTCACTAATTTTATTGAAAACAATGACTATTTTATGTTATGATGAAAAAAAAAATAACATAAACATTACTTGAAAATTAATTTATTAGAAAAAATTGGATTGTAAATATTTAAAAAGTGCAAATTTAAAATTATAGAAGTATGTAATTACCTAATATTAAAATATGATTTAATAATTAGTCATGTCATTATTTATTATTTTACAACTTTAAATGGGTTAATCATCTAATCTTGTGAAGCACCGAGTTTAAGGCTATTTTACCAAAATAACTTTTACATGCTTCAGACTTAGATCATAAAAGAAAAACCAGGAGGTCACTATGATATAATTAGAGAATCCACGTAGAAGTGTTACAATGAGATCCAAGGTTCCAACAAATAATGAAACCCCAGACAAAAATTTCCCAACTCACCTCCTCTTTCTGATGATGGGATAATCAAATTGATATTAACAAATGACAAAAACAGCTGCCCCTACATTATCAATTTATTCCCTCATATTTCCACTTCCTTAACTCTGTTTCCTTTGTCATCTTCATATTTGTCGGAGGCCAATTTCCCATGCTTTACAACTGCTGAGGTTGTTGTTTCAGTCAAAAAATAATCATCACCGTCTTCCACTGGGACATCATCATATTTGTTTGCACTCACATAACCGTTGCTATGATCTGCAAAGCCATTTGCTGTTACTATGCTTTTAATCGTATCTACCGGCTGCTTTGAATCTGAATCTTCCCTTGCGTTTTCATAATCCACCGAAACAGAAGAGTATTTATTAGGCAAAGACGAAGGACAACTCGAATTAGTCAAATCACTGTCATCTTGCTCTTCCATGCAGACTGAAATCTCTTCTAAAACAGATGAGCATGTATTTGATCCATCTGAATCTTCTACGTCCACCATATCTCTGTCAGCTTCAGAACCGTGCATATATGATGATTCAACACCGTTACAGACAGAGTCATTACCATTTACCTCAATAATTTCAACATCCTTCGACTGCTCTCTTTTGACTCCGGAGTTTATTTCACTCAAAGGCATGTTTTCGCAGGGAACCATAAATTCTGGACTACTGTTAGATGGAGAGGACTCACATCCTCCACTGTTAGTCTCAGTTCTCGATTCCGGGAGGCCTTCAGCATGCTCAGTTGAGCTAGGCTGCACTTCTGTTGTCTCTGAAGAGACTATAGTTTGAAGTCCTGAAGCTCGAGCATGAACCCTGTTATTATATCGAAAGAAAATTGAATGAAATGAGGTTAGCCTGAGTTCAAAGAGTATCTCATCTCATCCTTTATGCAACCCATGAAAGACACAAGAGTCGTCTTTTTAACTCATGGTCACTAGCATACCTGCTATACAACAGCATATAAGCGCTCTGAGAAAGCACCTCTTCCAACTCCACTCCAACGACCTGAGCATCATAATCGAATTCAAATAAGGGTACTTGAACTTCAAACACACCACGGATTACAGTAAACCAAAAAGGAAAATGTTCAAAGCTGCATCAAGAGACAATGAAATTTACCTTCCAATCATCTATTCTATACCAGTTCCCACTGAAATCCTTGATGTAGCAGATGTAATGACCAAAAAATGAAGCATTTAGCATATCAATATGTACCACGACAGCGTATAGCTTATAAATATCAGATCCGTCTCCAACTTCACTCGTGTAAGGGCTGAGGTCTAAAGTCTCTGGGAAAGCTACTCTCTTGTTAAGTTTCCCAAACCTCCCACTCTGCTTGTTCACAACAACCCAGAAAAACTAGATGAGAAAAATTGTCAATTTCAAGAAATACTCTACTCTTAATGTGATGACAAAGTATGATACATAGTGAAGGTATACTGACATCTAGACAATTTACACCACATGAGGCACAATTTGTGAAGGAGAAATTATAACTAAACATAAGAACTGATATTTATATTGCTTACAGCATCTATCAACAACTCAGCAAAACTATCTGAATAAAATTAGTCAGACCTGAAATCTTTTCAAGGCAATTGTAAGAATATTTGGAGCTCGTTTAACTGTGAGACGTTTCCATGCCTTGACATAGCCCTTGCACCTGCAAACAGAAAAAAGAAAAAAAAAACACAGTTAAAATGACAATATCTATTGGCCAGCAAAAGCACACCATCAATGTTAGAGATCTCATATTGACTAAAAATAAAGTCAAATTATAATATATAAGTAAAGTGCACTCCTTATCTTACAAGTTAGTTTTTATAGAATTGCGTTAGAGATAAACCCACTTACTAAGATGGTATCATTTACAACCTATCTTATTCAACTTCTTTGGGGCTATTATGTCACCATTATTTAACTTTTGTTAGATTTACCCATAAATATTTAATCTGAAGCTTGAGATGTTCATTCCTTGACTTGAGAGAATGTGTTAGAAATCTTATATCAACTAAAAAATAAGTCCATATTATAATATATCACCAAGATGCAATTTTCACTTTACAAATCGATTTTGTAAAATTGAGTTAGGCATTAAACACTAACATTGGCATTCTAGATTTCATGAAAAAGCCAATTTTTAGCATACAAATTCCCTACTTACAAATTGCTCTCCAAATTTAGTGCCTCGGCTGAGACATCAGAATATACACACAAATTAAAAAACAAAGATAGATAATTAACAAACACACATTTAAAAATGAAATAAGTTGACCCAAAATTGCATCATAATCAGGACAAAAACAGAAATAAATTAATTTCATATTTTTTTTACAATTCAAAAACATTATGGTTATTGAGAAAGAACTAAGAGCAGTGAGAGAAAATGTGTTAAAGACACATTTAAATATGAAACAAGTTGACTAAAAATTATAGTATAAACGGGGAAAAACAGAAGTAATTAACCTGAAGTGAAGCAGTGAGAGAAATTCTGTTAGTGTTTATTGATTGATCTGAAGTTAGTTATAGAATAATACCAATAGGCTAAAAACTAATCTCAAGCCTATTAATCGGTAATAGATTATTCTAATCTAATGAGCACATATGGATGGTCAACCAAATATTCTAACATTAATTTAGTATTATTCTAATACAGGCGTTAATGTTATAACAATGATCACTTTTGAAGCAGAATTTCTATATACAAGGTAATAAAATTCACCATACTTATACATATTTTTCCAAGCAACCTTACCCGTCACATTTATACATATTATCCCCATGAAGCCACTCTTTGGCAGTAAACTGGTCCAGACATTCCTCCAGGGAAGCAGCATCTCCATGAATTTCAACTGTCAAATCCATCATATTTTCATACTGATTAGAATTCTTCTCACATTCGGTACAAATCACCTGTTTTTTAGCAAAAAACATGACAGACGGCAGTGTCAGCAGCATCGATGATCGCTCAAAGAAAAAGGAACGCTTAAAGATTTCAAAATATTTGATATGAACAAAGACTAATCCCTGTGGAGATTCAAAGAAAACTACATTACAGGTTGAATCTTACTCACGGTTAGAACTCAGCCAGACAACAAAAAACTATCCTTCTTTTAAGTCGCTGTTCAGCTTTTTTCACTCACCACAATTGACCAATTCCAGGTTACGGGTTAAATTGAGCACCCCATTACTCCTTAATGAAATGTGCAATATAATGTATCCACCCACCATTTAAGCTTCAAAAGTGGCTAACATAATTTTCTAGGTTTACGCTTTTATTGGCAAACATACCCAAAATTTTGAAACATATTTACTTTAAAACTGCCATTTCTTTAAAATACATAAAAAAAATACTCAAACCAGAAAACTCAGATTTTGGTCTAGTAAGAAGTCTAACCTCAGATTGAAGGTGGCCACCAAAAATGTGTTGGATAAGAGTCGTTTCCTGAAGCTTTGGAGGAACAGCTTTTTCCCCACCAAATTCATCAAGGCAAACTGATTGCATGGCATCAATAGAAAACCTACAAACATCATTAACATATTGGGAAAACCTATAAGACACACCCTTCAAAATAGTTAATGCACAATTTATTATGGAAAGTCAAATGACACTTATTCAAGAACAAAGGAACCTCATGAACTCGTGTGCATCCTCTTGTCTTCCATAACCCAGTGTACCACCAATATTAGGCAAACGAGACAGAATATTCATCGGAGAAAACGCTTTAGAACTTAGTCTTACTTTTTCAACATGGGTTTCAAATTCACATAGAAAGCACCAATCATTATGACAGCCTATAAAGCCATATGCAAACGAGTAAGTATGAGGAATAACCAAGATCCACCAACAATTAAAAGTCTAATTCGTGACATTACATTCACTGCGGTGCCCCTTCTCCAATAGGTAGGCAATAAGTGGCCTTGTGAAAGAGAGACATTGAAGAACCACATTTGCAAAGCAGCTGCACAAATTTACATTGCAATTTAAATTCCACAGAATCCTCTAATTCCAATCTATCAGTGGTATAGCGTGTAAAGAAGGTAAACCTGTTTCCACAATTTAACAGTCCACATGGAGGAAATCCTGGCTTATCCCAGTTAAACAAATTGACAAAATCATCATAAGGAAAAAGAACCTGTAAACCCAAAAACAGATTATTAGAGCGCAAAGGGCAGAAAACATAAAGATTCGACTCGGTGAGGAATGTATCATGTAATCTTACCAATATACTCATAATTTGAAAAACATAGAGAAAACTACTGTCATGTTTGATTTCCTTCTTAACTTTTGGTTTTAAGAACTGTTTTCTAAACCAATTTAACGTTACCCAGAAATAAAATTGTTGTTAAAAATCTATTTGAAAATTGTTTCCAAAAAAACAGAAATGCCCAAGAGACGTTGTTCCTCCACCTCCTGTCTAAACAACCTCATTCAATCGCATTTTAAAAATAGAAACCAAAGACACTCTTACATCCTTAAGCTGCTTGATAGGCCTAGAAATTCCGCGACCACATTCGGGAATGAGAGCAATTGATGTTGTACTTCTATTCACAGCAGCTGAAGCTTTGAACCCTCGATTAATTAATCCAGTTTGTGAAACTCCTTGCTTTTGAAACTCCTTGCAACTCATCTTATGCTCCGATTTCCAGTGTGCCTGTTGGCATGCTTGTGAGCTGAAAAAACCAATCCAAAGTAAATTCTCTTTTCAATTTTATTCAACTCGGAGAAACACATACACACAATCAAATAAATAAAAGTCAATATAAAAAGGTTAACCTCAAATTCGCAACAGCACTGAAAAAACCGACAACATAAACAGATCAAACGTTGTTAACAAATTATATTATTGTCGTTGAAATATACAAACCAGTAACGAACGGATTTGCATCGCGAACACTTCTTGCTGCCGGGGTTGCGACAAACGGCGCAGACAGAATCGTCCATGAGAAGACCGGGCATGGCGTCGTGGCGTTGGTGCTGGTGTTGTTCCCCTTCGAAAGTGGCGTCAACCTCGAAGTACTTGGAGGCGGTGTTCTTCACGAGCGCGTGCAACCCCATCGCCAAGACGAAAGCGGAGAACACGAATTGCAGGAGCCATTTGAGATCCCATGATGATGAGGACACTCCCGAGACAAGCATCTACGATCACCCTTTCCGCGATCTCAAGCCTTTTCATTTTCTTCTCTCCATCACTGAACTCCTTTTCCTACATATGTGGAACGCGCGATTGGATTGGGGCTTTTCGCTTCAGATTCTTCTTCTTCTTGGTGTGATGGTGTTGTGTAACAGTGTGGTTTGGTTTCCCTTTTATTTTGTGAAACAGAACAACTGCGATTGAGGAACAGGGTTTCGATAAAAATAAGGTTGGAGCGAGATTTGTTTAGTAAGTTGAGTTTTTTTGCCTTTTTATCTCCTTGTGACGTGCTTATGCGGTTTCCTCATTTGTTTGCCCTCTTTCAGTATTTCCCTTTTCTTTTTCTTTCTCCAAACACAAAGTTATTCGTTGCACATTAGGGCGGTGCTATACCTTAAAATTGATTTGTATTTCCTTAACAAAGATATCCGTCAATAAGCGCGTTTGGATACGTATTTAAAAGGATACTTTATTTTATTTTTCTACGTCTGAACATTAAATAAAAGATAAAACGGTTCACCTGAATAATCTCTTTTACTTCTTTGGGCTCGGTTTTGATATGAACGAAAAAGGAGTAAAGAAGAATGTTAAAAGTGTTTTTCTGGTAAACTATGGATATGGAATGCACCTAAATGTTTTTTCTTCAGTTAGGAAGGAATCGAGAAATTAAAGATGTAATTTATAATACCTGTTACATATAATAAAAAAAATTGTCATTGATTTTAATTACTTTGATATTTATTGAACAAAACTATAATAAAAGTAATATAATATTTCTTTTGTTGGAGAAAGTTCACTTCTCACTTCTTTAAAACGAATTTGTAAAACATGTTAAAACAGATTTTCGACAATTACAATTTCGTGTAAATTTTAAATAAGTTATAATCTCTTCCACGGACATTAGGATAGTAAAAATATTTGCATCCCTCGATAATATATGTTACACATAATAAGTAAACACTTTAAGCGAAAATATCTGAAGAATAACGAATAATTTAATATAAACGAGTTTAAATTAAATTTTAATTTATATCTAATTTAATTCACATTATATTTTATATTTTTATAATTTTATTATAAATTAATTTTAAATATTTGTAAATTTTATTTTTTTAAATATCTATTGATATCATGATACTTACGAGTTTTTTAAATTCCACAAATATTTTTTAAACAAAGCTTCGACGTAACAAATATTTTTATTGTGAGACCAGTAATAAGTATACACTACCTATGCTCAATCCTTCCTATACTCAGTCCTTATCCTTATTATCATCTCTATACTTACACAAAATTAAGGTCTATGATAGAAAAATAATAAATTTTTTAATATAAGATTAATCAATCTGAATTATTAAATTTAAATTAAAAAATGCTAAAATACTCAAAATTTTAAATTGCAACATGCATAATAGTTTATCCATGTCTCTGCATAATAAATTTTATCATAATATATGTATCGTCTTCATTATTTTTTATTTCATTTTATTTTATAATAAATTTTTATATGATGATAAATAATTAATAACCTAATATAACTATTAAAATATTAAACTTTTAATGAGATGTTTAACGTTACTTTATTTAAAACATAGGAAATCTATTTAATAATAAATTAAATATTATTGTTAAAACGGATCACCGGTAAGTGAGATCCAACTTACTTAATAATTTAGAAAAATTTGAATTCAGTCCGACTTGGAGATTAAATGAATTGGTTTACGGATTTATTTAATTACAAGTTTTTCCTTTTCAATTAAAAAAATAAATAATAATATTTTTCTAATTCAAATCTAAATAAAAGGAAAATGTTTTAATATAATAAAAAACAACACTTCATTCATACAAAAATATCACAAAATCACCTCAACAAAATTTCTAATGGCTTCATATAGATTTAAATTTGTTTTTGCATTAAAATTAAATTAACAAATATAGATTTGTAGATTTTTATGTTGCCTAATTATTCTATACAAAAAAAACTTTCACTAGTACCTTTGTTTCAATATTTTGTAAAATGACTAATTTTAAAAAAATACTTATTAGAAAAAATTATGTGGGTTGGTGAATCAACCCGACTCACCACGGGTTCAACCTGAGTGAGTCAATCCTACTCACAACGGGTTCAATCTGGGTGAGCCAACCCGACTCACCACAAGTTCAACCTGGGTGAATCGAGTTTTTAGTGAATCAGACTCAAAAATAATGTGTATCAATATTTCAAAAAAAATTCAACCTAACCTAATCCAAACAGATGATGAGCCAAATTAACTCGCAGGTGTCAACCCATCTTCACAAAATAAAAGATTAAATATGAAGTATTATGCTCTCATCCGATAAAATATCCATACAATATTTAATAAAGTGAATTAGTCTATAATTAATAAAAACACATGCATTACACATGTGTGTGTTTACATTTTCAATGATTAAAAAATAAAATTATAATTATAAAAACAAATAAAAGTATCTTTTAGGATTTTATTATGAATAGTTTTTATTTATTCTATAAGTAATATTTTTTATAAATAGTTATTCTAGTTTGAAAACTAGATAAAATTAATAAGGAAATTATTTTAATTTAAAAATATAAGTATTTATTAAAGGATAAAATTAAAAAATATATAGGTACAAAAAATAAATCCTTTTATATAATTATATAATATTAGAAACGGCATCTAAGTTTTCAAAATATACATACATCAGTTTAAATTATATATAAATTTTCAACAATTTACATGAAAATCAAGTATTTAAACTACTTTAACCACTCATCTTAAATATTTATCTTAACTGTACAATTTCCTAATTAATTATTATTGTTTTGTAAATGTAAAACATCTATTTCAAATTTTACTTACTTAACCTAATTATTTATCATTGTTACTTGATTGATAATTATTGTTCGTTGACTATTGACATAAAAAAGTTGAGGAGTGATGTATATCCTGTCTTGGTGATGTGATATTTCAATGATAACATTTTTAATTTTAACGTTAACCATTCATATGATATTATTGCGTTCACATTTAATTAGAGGTAGAATATGTAAAATTTAAAAATATAAAATGATAAAAGATGCGAGGTTTTTAAAGTTATTGGTCAAATGCGAAAAAAAAATGATAAAAATGTTCAAACTAGGATAAGAACTTCAATATATTTTTTACTGTACAACTTCCAAACAACAAAATAAGTCATATGACTAATTTAGTAAATGAGTAAAACATGTTATACGTATTATTACTGTATTTGTTATTACGTATTTCATCTCTTAAAAATACTAACCATTTTTTTAAATTAATTATAGGTTTAATATTTTTTATCTTATTTTGTTAGAATTACTTTATATGATATTTTTTATTATTTATTCTGTAATTTTTTATTAAATATAATTAATATGTTGTCTTAATTTAATTGATGATATTAAAAAGTAACGACTTATCAATTTAAATAACACGTAACATTGGTGTCACATAATTTATTAAACAATAATTTAATGAATGAGACTATATTAACTATTCTAAAAAAAACCTACATTAAAATAAATAAATAAATCCAATAATTTAAATAAAAATTAAAAAATTCTATTAAACCTTAATTGTAATATAATATTTTAAAGAATACTTTATCAATCATATTACCTGTTTGGAAGATCATTACATAGCCACGAGTCTAACAATGACGATTACACAGCTAACAATAGTTTATAAATTATACAAACTTATTCGGTTAAAATACAAATATTCAGCAAATAAAATTATCATATTAACTTTTAACAGGTTTTTCATACAATAATCATATTCAGGAGACCAGAAATATACTAATATTTATAATTATTTAATTTAATACATGTAATTTTAATTTAATAATATAGAATATTTCTCATCCATTAATTAAATAAACCAAATGATGACTAGTTTAGAGTTGTTGAATAAGAAAGCGTAAGTGTTCCAATATCGTCCTTGACATTCTTGTTATTTTCATTATTTACTTTTTTTATTAAATATTCTACCCATTTTCTTTGGAAACCTGAACATTTACCACTTTATTATTAAAATTTCATAGATTTTATCATCTTAATTTCATTTTTTACACATTTTATGTATGGTAACATGTCAATGCTACATGTTTGTCCAACCACTGTTAGAATATTTTGTCATCAGTTATTATGTCAAGTCACAAGTCAATTAATAATAAGTGACTGTCAACTATTAATAATAAATTATTTGATAAAATGTAAAAAAGTATATCTATGGTAATAAAATACGTGGGAAAAAACTTAAGTAATAAATTTCACAAAATGGTGTACTTGAATAGCAAAGTATGTAACTAACAAAAAAAATACACACTTATATGCATAAAGTTTTTTATGCAAAGAAAACAAATATATATTTAAAAAAATAAAGTTTAAAAGTAACCAAGAAATCCCTAAAAAAAGTTTGTTGAAATTTTCTATCCAAAATAAAAAGGTGGTAAGATAAAGTTTATTTTTAAGATTGAAATGAATGTAGGTACGGTTTTGAAAATTGGAATAATGTGCTATCTTTTGTATGGTGAGAAATGAAAACCATTAATAGAGTACTATAACATATCTTACTCTCCAACTACTTAGATATAATTACCACCTAAATCTCACGTAGGATTAGTTGTCATAATATCTAATATCCAAGTTATTAATTGCGAGAGAAAAAATTCAATGTCTACCATTGTTTACGAGCCAAGCTATGTTTTTTATTTATTATGGCCACATTCGGTATTTAAATTTTGATTGAATTAGCTTCATAGACAATCCAACGCATTTCAACTAACCAGTACGTTGTAATTCCGAATAATCCAAAAATCATCTTCAAAGACAAATTGGTAATTTTAATATTTCAAGAGGTGCAGAAGGAAAATATGAGGTGATAAAAATTCACATAAAGTGTAACGATGGGCCCAAAAAACCGTTCCACATATGGGCCCAAATGCCATCACTTTTTGTACCTATGGATCAACATTGGCGCGCATTCTACTTTTCCATTAAAAAAAAGGACACTATATTCAGTTGCAGTAAATAAAATAATTTATTAATGAAAAATACTGTAATTAAGCTCAATTATAATATATACATATACATACTGTACAAGTAGTAGATGAATTAGATATAAAATACAAGGAAAAAGAAAATAAAAAAACTCTTTAAACGCAAGTTGCAGAATTTGTTTTGAGGCGAATTAGTTTGTCTGATGCAGGTAGTGCGCATGAGTGAGAAAAGAAAGTTAATTAGAATTTGATTAGTATTATTAAATTGAAATTATGGTGAAGTTAATGCATGTGAGCATTGTTTAGTTGGAAGTGCATTTGATAACGATGGATACGAGTTTTATCAATTATATGCGGACAACCAAAAATTTTACTATGCACCAAAAACCGGAATGTTGTTTTCCACTATATTTTGTATTCATTCCCTAAATTAACCTCCTTTTCCAACTACACACTTTTTTTTTAATTCTATTCAATTTTAAATATATTACACTTTTTAATAATGCAATTTTTTATATCAATATGTTAAATATATTGATTTTTATGATAATTAATTTAAATATTATATTTATTATTATTTTGATCACATTCAATAGTTTAATATCGTTTAAAAATCAAAATGAAATATAGTTTAAATATTTTTTTATATTTTAAAAAAATTATAATGAAACTTCACTTAATAATATTTCAAGATAATTGACTCTAATAATATTATACGACGTATTTGTAATCAGAATACATGGTATTTTTGGATGCAATTGTAATGATTTTATGATAGTTTGATATTTAAAAATATACATGGGAATTCTTGAAAATTTGTCATTTCAAGAACTTTCACTCTTAATTTTTTTTATATTATCAATGTAAGCCATTGTTCTTTTACGATGAATAATTCGTAATAATATTAGGAAAAAATTACAAATTTATAAAGTAAATATATTTGTCCTTGTTATTTTCACTTTTTTATTGCCATATGTAGTTTTCTATTTAATAGAAATTACTTAGTTATATATATATATATATATATATATATATATATATATATATATATATATATATATATATATATATATAATTATAATTATTTGATTGAAATTTTATTATTTTTTATAATATTTTAGAGATAATATTTAACATTTTCTAAATGTATCACATGGACGCAATAATAAAGTGGTAATTTCAGATCAATAACAATTTCAGAAAAGAAAAAAAAAAAACTCTTTCCATACTTACGAAAACCTCCGTTGCATGTAGGAATTTTGTGATTATATGTGAGATTAAAGTTAAATAGATACAGCGAATTAAAAATTGTGGTGTAGTAAATATGTTAGGTTAAATATTTATTATAAAAGTACAAAATGTCATTTTAAATTTATTGAAATAATTATAATAGAAAAATATGGATTTGAAAAAGCGTTTTTAATATTTATAATAATTTATTATTTTTCCATATTTTACTTTAATTATTGTTTCATCAACATTTTAACATATACTACTTAATTTAGTGTAGATAGTTATTATTTAAAATTTTGAACTCAAACATTGTTTCAAATATTTAAAACTTAGGTAAAAAAATCATCACAACAATTTCTTTTTTCCTTGAGCTTACACCATTCAAACGACAACATCTCATTCAGACAAGAAAAAATAAACAAAATTGGTATTTTAAGCGAGTCTTTAACATTTATGTTAATTCACATAGTGTTTTTATGATATGCTTAAATGAAAATGCATAAAAATATTGCTCGAAAATGATATAGGAATTGATTTTGAATGTAAAGGTTAAGAAGAAATTGTAGTAATTTAGAAAGAATGCTATATGTATATTTTTTATTTTGCCACTGAGGTATTAGTTGCAAATGCTTCCAAACTTTGTTTCCAAAATGTTTGGATTCTGCCTCCTCGATTTAGTAATACTTTGCTCTCATTTCATCATTTCCCTTTTTCTCTCATTTTGATCAACACATTTTACTTATATCAACTCAGTTCTTTCAAAATTAAATTATTCAATCACTTTAATAATAATAATAATAATAACATATTTTAATGTTTCTTATATCATTCAAACAAATCATTAAGAAAAAAAAAACAAGTGAAAGAGACTATGTCGTCTCATGAATCATAAATATTTTAAGACAATCCGCTTATTAAGGATGTTGTTCAAAATTATCATCTTATCTCACTTAGTTCTTAACTCTCTCTTAATAACAAACTATTTTCAAAATGTTAATCATGTTTAACTTATTAAATTAACCAATGATGAACCATTTTAGACTCAATCCTTAATTAAATCTTATCTAATGCATGTATATGATATAATAAATTGTTGAAAAGAGAGGATATAAATCACGTTTCTTATGATGTTCAAGTTTAATTAACATTTTCGAGCTTGTTAATCAAGTTTTTTATGATGTTTTAACTCAGCTAAATTATGCAACAATCGGTCGACAACTTGAAACTAGACAAATTTTTAATTCGATAAGACCACAACCTGACAAGTCGACACCTCAAAAGATCGACAATCTATAATTGACAAGTCAAGCTCAATTTAACTGTTAGAAGATCTAATTTAGTAAGGTTGAATTGTAAGTCAAGTATGGAATCTTATAATCAAATATAAACAATTAAAAACACCTTTGACACAAAGAATATGTTTTGGAATTCATAACAGTCATATAAATTGTTTTAATTAATTACCATACTTACATAATTAATTAAAACAAAATAATTTTTTATAATTTAAATCTGAATTATATTAATTGATTAAGATATTTTGATAATCGATTAATAACACACATCAACAATATGTTTTATTTTAAATATAAGTCTTCTCTCATTTCAAAAACAAAAATCATATATATATATAAAAGTTTATTACTTGAGAAAGAAACGTTTTTGAATTTTTGAAAAGAATAAGAACTGATACTTGGAAAATTAATCAAAAAGCCATCAAGATTATATTAATGATAATTGCATTCCATTCCATGTGTACATTTTCATTTTACTGTGTATTTTTCATTTTTTATAGTATTTAAAATGTGGAAGTGAGTATCTTGTTGTAATTTTATAAAGCATTACAGATTAATTCTTAATTTTGTAGAATTTTGAATTATTAATTGTAATTCTATAAACCTTCCTGAATATAAAAAAGAACATTTCTCAGATCAAGTTACTCAAAAAAAAAATAATACTGGAAGTAGATTCAAGTTGAATGTTACTAGTATAAAATTTGTCTATTTTTTTCTCTTATCTTTTATCAATTTTATGTGTTTTTATATTTAAAAGAATTTAAAGACTCAGCATCTCAACACTTGTTTTTAAAAGTAAAAAAATTTGTAAAACTAATTCACCTTCTCTTCGTTGAAAAATATTAACTACAACTTCTTTTCATATATAAATATTATATATTTATATATAGTCAGTCTAAAGTAAAATAAATTATTAGTCAAAGATGTTTATAATTATTTATATTTTCTTTATATGATGTGCCCTGACCCTGGTAGATGAATTAGATATAAAATATAAGGAAAAAGAAAATAGAAAACTTTTTAAACGCAAGTTGCAGGTAGTGCAGTTGGAAGTGCAGTTGATAACGATAGATACGAGTTTTATCAATTATATGCGGACAACCCAAAATTTTACTATGCACCAAAAACCGGAGTGCTGTTTTCCACTATATTTTGTATTCATTCCTTAAATTAACCTCCTCTTCCAACTACACACTTTTTTTAATTTAATTCAATTTTAAATATATTACACTTTTTTAATAATGCAATTTTTTTATATCAATGTGTTAAATATATTGATTTTTATGATAATTAATTTAAATATTATATTTATTATTATTTTGACCACATTCAATAGTTTAATATCATTTAAAAATCAAAATGAAATATAGTTTCAATAATTTTTTTTTATATTTTTTAAAAATAAAATTGTAATGAAACTTTACCTAAACAATATTTCAAATATATAATAATTGCCTCTGATAATATCATACGACGTATTTGTAATTAGAATACATGGTATTTTTTTGATGCAATTGTAATGACTTGATGATAGTTTGATATTTAAAAATATACATGGAAATTCTTGAAAATTTGTCATTTCAAGAACTTTCACTCTTAATTTTTTTTCTATTATCAATGTAAGTTATTATTTTTTTACGATGAATAATTCGTAATAATATTAGGAAAAAAAATTATAAATTTATAAACTAAATATATTTGTCCTTGTTATTTTCACTTTTTTTATTGCGAGATGTAGTTTTCTATTTAATTGAAATTATTTAGTTATATTGAATATATATATATATATATATATATATATATATATATATAATTATAATTATTTGATTGAAATTTTATTATTATTTTTTAATATTTTAGAGATAATATTTAATATTTTATCAATATATCATATGGACGTAATAATAAAGTGGTAATTTCAGACTAGTCAGAATTTCAGAAAAAAAAAAAAACTCTTTTCTTACCTATCAAATACCTTCTTTACATATAAGAATTTTGTGATTATATGTGAGATTAAAGTTAATTAGATTCAATAAAAAATTATTGAAGAGCGAATGAAAAATTGCGGTGTAATAAGTATGCTAGGTTAAATATTTATTATAAAAAGTACAAAATGTGATTTTAAATTTATTGAAATAATTATAATAGAAAAATATGGATTTGAAAAAGTGTTTTTAATATTTGTAATAATTTATTATTTTTCATATTTTACTTAAATTATTGTTTCATCAACATTTTAACAAATACTACTTAACTTTAGTCTAGATAGTTATTATTTAAAAGTTTGAAATCAAACATTTTTTTCAAATATTTAAAATTTAGGTAAGAAAATCACCACAACAATTTTCTTTCTCTTTAAGCTTACACTATTCAAACGACAACATCTCACTCAGACAAAAAAATAAATAAATAAATAAAAATTATATTTTAAGTGAGTCTTAAACATTAATATTAGGTCACATATCGTGTTTTTATGACATGTTTAAATGAAAATGCATAAAAATATTGCTGTAAAATGATATAGGAATTGATTTTGAATGTAAAGTTTAAGAGGAAATTGTAATAATTTAGAAAGAAGGGCCCGCTATGTGTATATTTTTTATTTTGTGAATAAGGTATTAGCTACAAATGCTTCTTCCAAACTTTATTTCCGGAATTTCTAGACTAAGCCTTCTCAATTTGGTGATACTTTGGTCTCATTTCATCATTTCCTTCTTTCTCTATCATTCTAATCAACACATTCTGCGTAGCACATTCTGCGTATCTCAACTCAGTTCTTTTAAAATTAAATTTTGTTATTCAATCAATTTTGTAACATCCCATAATCTCACACTTGATAATTCACAATTGATATATTGTAACATTACATTTAAGGTAACATCTCATAATCTCACACTTGATCATTCGTAATTGATATATATATATATATATATATGTGTGTGTGTGTGTGTGTGTGTGTTTTAAACTCAGATTTCAACTACAAACTCATAATTATAACTCGAATTCTTCTAATTTATTCTTCTATCTCTTTCTTCATTGGCACTGAATCAGACGACATTCCTTCATCTGCTCCCATATAACGAATTATACGATCATCGCACAAACACAAACGCAAACAAGTAGGCTGAGCTAACATGCAACAAATCATTTATAAAACATGCATAATTACTTTGATACACTCAACAAACATCATATGATAATTATGTCAGACACCCTCATACCATCATACAACAATCGCACCATAAATACTCATCCCATCATGCCACAATCCCTAATAGACACTCATCCCACAATACCCAATAGACACTCATCTTACAATACCCAATAGACACTCATCCCACAATACTCAAGAGACACTCATTCCACAATACCCAATAGACACTCATTCGGATGATACGTTGATGAACAGTCACGAGAGGTTATGCACTTGTGATGACTTCTACTTCTTCTTACAAATACACTTCCAAAATACTCCATAGCATCCACAAGGTTAGTCCTCAACACTATGTCCAAAACCGGCACATAGACCAGGACATCCTGCCCCTCTCACAACATAATTCATCCTTCTCTACTTGAGACTGGATGATTATTAGAGTATCAAGATAACCTCCAACAACAGAACCCTCAACATCAACATATACACTAATACCATATCATTACAAAATCTCTCCACGAGACTCATGTCATGTTCATATTCATCAACTCATACCGTGCTCAAATTCATAATTCCATATCCACCACAATAACATGAACTCATCAGAAATTTTCATTCCAACAAGATATATTGCACAATAATTTAACAATACATAATATGTTTAATAAGATTTAAGTTAAAAACTTGTCGAGTAGACTTCCAGGAAAGAGAGGTGCGTCACAATGGACAACTTAAGTATCAAGTCTTTCCTTAGCCAAAGTGTTCCTCAACTAGTTTTAAACAAATTTCTTATTTACAGATTCAAAACAACAACATGTAATATTAACACAAAAATTCAATATAGATAGATATATAACAAACACATATGTTTTTCATTAACAATATTCACACAGAATTTCAAGACATGAATAGTAATAAAACAATACTAAAATCTGAGTTAGTTTCTTAATTAGAGGTGGTTCCCGGGAAACTTCCAGAATCTCCACACTAAAATCCTTCTTACTCTAATTCTTCCTAATCTTATGATTTCTCTCTACTTCTTGGTGCAAAATCCCCCTCCCACTTGCTTGGTATTTATAGGTCAAGATTATGGTACTATTTGGTGTTTTTATTATTATTATTATTATTATTATTATTATATATATATTTTATCATTTCAATCACCGAAAGATGTTTTGGTGTTTTGCTATTTCAATCACCGAAAGTTTCTTTGTCCATTTGTTTTTTTTTAAAACAAAAAGGCAGAAAAGAGTTTGAACCCATGTTCTTGAAATCACCACAATTTTCTACCATTTAAGCTACCAAAATTTCTTATTTAGCTTTCCACATTTTATTTTTACATAAACTTATTAATTATATTTTCCATTCATAGAAAAATTTATTACTACTAATAATAAAATTGTTACTATTAAGCTAAATATTTTTCATAGGTCTTTAATAATAATACAGTAATAACATATTTTAATGTTTTTTATACCATTCAAACAAATCACTTAAAAAAAAAACAAGTGAAAGAGATTAATGACATCTCATGAACCATAAATATTTTAAGACAATCCGCTTATTAATGAAATTGTCCAAAACTATCATTTTGCCTCACTTCGGGATTGGAAGACCTAATTTAGTAAGGTTAGATTGTAAGTCAAGTATAAAATATTAGAATCAAATTGATTAAATATAAACAACTAAAAATATATTTGACATGAAAGAATATGTTTTGGAATGCATAACAATCATATAAACTATTTTAATTAAGTAGCATACTTACATAATTAATTAAAACAAAACCAAATTTTCATAATTTAAATTTGAATTATGTTAATCAATTAGGATATTTTCATCGATTAATAACTTCAACAATATGTTTTCTTTTAAATATAAATCTTCTCTAATTTCAAAAACAAAAATCATATATCTAAAAGTTGATTAGGTGAGAAATAAGCGTTTTTGAATTCTTGAAGAGAGTAAGAATTGGACACTTTGGAAATTAATCAAAAAACTATCAAAATGAGATTAATTATGCGAATTATTGTTTGACATAAGATTGACTAGTGATAACTGCATTCCATGTGTACATTTTCATTTTACTTTGTGTATTATTCATTCATTATTGCCTTTTAAATGTGGAAGTGAGTATGTTGATGTAATTTTATAAAGCATTACATCTAAAAGATTGATTCTTAATTTTGTAGGGTTTTGAATTATTAAGGTGTATTTATAATTCTGTAAACATTGTGAATATAACAAAAAAAATTTCTCACCTCAAATTACTCAAAAAAATATCAGAAGTAGATTCAAGTTGAATGTTACGGTATAAAATTTGTGTATTCTTTAGCTTATCTTATATCAATTTTATGTTTTTTTGATATTTAAAAAGTTTACAGACTGATAATTTCAACCCTTGTTTTTAAAAGTAACAAATTTTGTGAAACTAATTCACCCTCTTTTGTTGAAAAATATTAGCTACAATTTCTTTTCATATAAATATTATATTTTTATATATATATATAGTCAGTCTAGACTAAAAGAAATTATATATCGGGTATGAATTTAGATTTAATTAAGATGTAATTAACACTGTCTAAAAGCTGAGATAATATAATATCTGTTACTAGTTATTATAATACATATAGGTAAAGATTGTGTGGCGTGAAAAGTTGATTATGATGGGAATATGCATTAATGATTTTGAAGTGAATAAGACCAAACTGAAAGGAAACATAGCTAACAACACGACACGATGGGATGACGTGAGCAGCGAGTTTTCTACGCGCCACCATGGCTCAATTTCATATTAATTACTTTATCTATAAGTAAATTATTCATCTAATTAACTTTAAATCAATATTAAAATTGTATATTTTTTAATTGATTGCATCATGTGACTGTTATATATATGATCATGTGACTGTTATATATATATATATATATATATATATATATATATATATATATATATATATATATTTTATATTTTATATTAAAAAAATTTAGATTTGTATTTAATGTAAAATCACATTATTGGAGATAATCTATAATACACAGGATTCGATACTATATATTTATATCGAGATGATGTGTTTATTTTGAAAATAATATGATACATAATAAATGTATATTAATAAATATACACAAATTGTTTAAAACATGTTAAAACATATGCATTAAGCATTATTAAAATAAGAAATTATAAATTATTAAAGCACTATTATTTTATAGATTAAATACTTTATAAACAAGTATTAATAAAATAATCATACGTAGATATGTGACATACGTTGAAGTATGATTGTATAATGTAATTTATAAAATAATTTAAAAAATACAAAGACTCATTATTCAATGTATTTACTAAAATAATATAAATATTTATTTATTATTTATTATTTATTATTTTATATTAATTATTTTACAAGTAAATAAAATCATAAGATAATATAATAAATTTTTTTAATTAATGAATAAATTAAATTGACAAATATTTAATTTTAAAAATATAAAAAATTTAATAAATATTTAACTAAAATTTAATTAAAATATTTAAATATATGAAACAATTAAATATAAATTATTTACCTATCATCATTTTACAATAAACCATAAAAAGGTCATTATAAACAAATTTTGGAACTGTGGTTACATATAGAAACATTGTTTTAAATGGTTAAAGTGACAAAAGCACAAGTTTTAAGAAAGTCCACTTATCTAACAACAAGTCAAACAATTGTTGTGGAAGTCAAATACATTTGAAAGTTTTCATATTTTTTATTTTTGTTTTTTATTCGTTCACATAAAAAAGAAGGAAGATGGTAACTATAATATACTTAATTATCTTATCTATCACTAACTACTAATTCGATTAATTTTGATATGGAAATATAAAAATAACTAAATTATAATACATGGGTATGTAACTTTTATTTTACAAGTTATTTTTTATAAAGGTAACTAATGTAAATTGTATAAATTAAAAACACAATCAAATATAAAATAAATAACATAATTAAAAGAATTGTTAATATTTTAAGAATAAAGGTTGCCATATGTATGTAGTTGAGTATGATGATGAGATTAGTTTCTGGAATCACAATGTTTACTATTCTCAAATAGTAAAATAACAAAAGAAGATAGAAAATAGAAAATTCTATTTTAAGAATATTTACAGTTTGTTCAATAATATTCATTTAACTTTTGAAGAAACTTTTCTAAGAATAAAATTATAATAAAACATAAGTTAGACAATATTTGGGATAAAATATAATTGATATTAATATGTAACTCAATAAACTTTAAATAAGAACACAAATAATTAAGTCTCTAAAAAATAAATTATTTTAAGAAAATTAGGAAATATTCTTTGGTTAGCATCTTCAAGTTGATTCAACATTTGATAAATATTATTTGGTGTTTGTATTAGGTAAAAGATTGAATCATTTTTAGATGTGTAGGTTGAACTTAAGTTACATTTTGTACATGTTAAAAAAAAGTTTTGAATGTTATTCAAACTATTTTTCATCTATTTGTTTCTTCATATCAAACTAGTTTGGAATGTTATCCATCTTTTCAAATATTTCGAATAACTAATTTTGGTTCCTAACACCCATTTACACAATTACAACATATATGATACAGATCTTAAAAATTGAAGTGGTACGATTATTTGAGGAGAAATATTGAAAATGTTTTATACAAATAAATTATAATTAAGTAATACAAAAAAACTTGATGCTACCTTAACACCCCCTATTGAGTCAAATATAATATTTTAATCTTTTATATGAATTTTTCCTATGTTTTTTTTTTCAATAAATCTAATAATAAATAGTTAAAAAAATATCACGACATGGCAATGTATGCGTAACAGAGGCATTGGGACACATGGAAGATATAATTTAAACATGTGTTTGGAAATTAGTTTTTCAATTGATTTTATTTTGGAGTTTTTTCTATGTTTGTACGAAGGCATATAAAAAGTTTTAGTTGAATCTGGTCGGAATGGTTTTCAAACAAAGATGCAATCATATGGTTCAAGTCGATTAATTATCTTTGCCTTCGAAATAACATTGGCTAATATTATACATTCCAAATGTTAAACTAATATTATCTTCCTTTTATAGACAATGACATATAATGTTTGGTTTATTTAATAAATCAAAGGAAGCTTGGTTTACAAACTAAAGCAACCACCCCATCGTCTAATGGATAACATCACTTGACATTATGGTTATCTAAATAAAATTGAGGTTTTATCTAAATATTTAAAAAATACCCAAAAAAAATTACATTTAAAATTATGCTAAAAGTTATGATTAGACTAAAATTTATTGAATTAAATTTATATTTTATATTTTTTTTAATAAAAGAAAAAGTGTGTTAAAAGCGGAGTAAAAATTCAAAGTGAGTTGATTCGGTAAACCCATTGACGCGTGGTTCAACGCGCCGCACCAGCACCACCGTGCCACTTGGGAAAAGGCGGGGAACAGCTATGGCTTCTTCTGGATTTAAAAACCAGAGTGTCCCCATACACACCCATTTTCTCTCTTTTCGGTTTAATCCATTTTTTGGAGAGAGAGAGAGAGAAAAAGAACAACAGCATCATGAGATAAGCCATATGTTTAATTAACACCGGAGGCTTTGCTTTTGCCGAGGAAAGAAAACTGTGGACTTTCGAAGGTAACACCATAACATTGTTTGTCACAAAAGCACAGGAAAGAAACACAGCAGCAGTTAAGAAAGCCAAACATTTCTCCATCATTTAGGACCCCCTAATGTACGTACCTACCTGGGTTTGTGTTCTTTTTTATCTGTTATTTTTTTATTAAAGTTTGTTGCTTTGTACTTCACATATTTATAAACACACGACTTTCATCTCTATTTGCTGACTGCTTCTTTCTCCTCTCTTGGGACATGCTGCGTTTTTTGTGATACATTTGAATACATAGTGGAAGAGATTCTTCTCAGAGACTGATTTGCAGGGAAAAAGCCTTTTGAACGTTGCAATTCTCCATTTGGTTGTTGAGGTGGGATGCAAAGGATGCTAATGATCTTTTAAGCTCGGAGTTTGTTGTTTTTTTATCCCTTTCATTTCAATTTACTTCATCTTTCCTGACACCTAGTTCTGTTATTCTACGTGTATCATAATTCAAAAGATAGAACGAATCAAACTTCTTTTACACGCTATAATCAACTTTGCATTTCAGTTTTTTTGAAGAAGTAAAATGACATAGGTTTTATAAAGCTAAATGCAGAAGTTGATTTCAGTTTATGGAGGAAATTCAATTTGTTTATCTTCTTATTTTGCCTATTATAAGAGATTACTGAGAAATTTATTCAAAACAGTTTTAGTTCCAAACTCGAGCAGGGTCCACTGCTTTGGCTTCCATCGGAGAGTGCTGTTCGCTGACTCTTATAATGCAAAGGGCCAAAGAGTTAAACTTGGATTAGCACTATTTTCATGGTCAGCGAGATGGAGAATGATTGCATAGAGGACATGGACATTGAGGCCCTTCATTCAATGTGGCCTGAAGATATTGGAACTGATGTTGGAAAGCAGTTTAATATAGAAAAGCCTGGAAGGGACCAAGACATGTTAGAGGAGGTTACTATCATAGAGGAGCCAACTATAGTTGATTTCAAGCGACTCATGGAGCTTACAAATTTTACAGAAAAGGGGTCTTCTCAGTTGGCATACCTAATGAAACACTGGGAGTACAAACAGGCCAATGTTGTGCGTCTTCTCAGAGAAGAACTCGACAACCTTAGCAAGCAAAGGCAGGATGTTGAACTCAGGAAATTGGAGATATTGGAAGAACATCGATTTGTGGAAGAAAGATATGGGGGTGATAAACGCCCGGTTTCTATTTTGGATGACGTTTATGATGGTATATGGCATGATGTACCTTGCAGGAAAAGTGATGTTGTGCTTCAAAACAAGAAGAACGAGATTGATGCTGAGTATGACACTGTCATGTACTGGAAACAGCGAGCCTTGCAATTAGAGAAGCAGCTGGAAGCAAGTATCCAAAGGGAACAGATACTTGAAGAAAAGTTGCTAGAAAGTATAGCAAACATTGAAAGGCAGTCCTCACCGGTGGAAGAACTGTCCCAGATCCTGAAAAGGGCAGACAATTTCTTGCATTTTATACTCCAAAATGCACCTGTTGTTATTGGCCACCAGGTAAATCAGCGTGTTGAGTTTTTTACTCTTCATTTGGATAACTTATAGAATAATCATAGGATATCATGACTTGAAATTGATTTTGAGATTTTGAGTACTCTTTTAAGTACTAACAAGCCAGTAGGCTCTGCTTGATGAGGGCTCTTTTAATCTGCTTGATATTTTTGTTCCAGGACAAAGATTTGCGCTATTGCTTTATATACAACCATTTTCCAAGTTTACAAGAAGAGGTAATGATTCCTGTTGGAACTCTTATCGCTAGGTGGCATGATCAATGTTGCCTAAGTTTGCTTTGTTCTAGTTGTTTTCTATGAAAAGCTGCTGAAAACTGAGAAGGAGCATATTTTGCTCTCTTTTTGTACTTTGCAAAGGACTTTTAAGTATGCTTAAATATCTTAGCTCTTTACATCACTCATCTTTTTCAGGACATCATAGGAAAAACGGATGTTGAAATATTCACGGGAGCTGGTGTTAAGGAATCTCAAGAGTTTAAGAGAGAAGTTTTGGAAAAAGGATTACCTGCAAAAAGGGAAATCACTTTTGAGACAGAACTGTTTGGGTCAAAGACATTTTTGATATATGTAGAACCCGTGTTTAGCAAAGCAGGGGAGACAATTGGAATAAATTACATGGGAATGGATATAACAGATCAGGTAAATATTGTCTTCTTTTTATCAAGTTTTACTTGCATTTTTTCTTTTTAACCAAGCCAAATGGTGTGTGATCCATATAGCGAAACCTCAATCAGTGGGATAAAAGTTTGTTGTTATTGTCGTACTTATATTCTTGTTCTTGTAAAGAGAATATTATGTTTCTTAAAATAATGCAGGTGAGAAAAAGGGAAAGGATGGCAAAGATTCGGGAAGAGACTGCTGTTCAGAAAGCCAAGGAAACAGAACTGAATAAAACTATTCACATTACAGGTTCAATCACTCAATCAAATCTCATTTATCAAATTTACTTCAATTTGTTCTTGCAGCAAGAAAGTTTATTATGTTCCCCTCCTCATTTTAATAGAGGAAACAATGCGAGCAAAACAAATGCTGGCAACAATGTCTCACGAGATAAGATCTCCTTTGTCTGGGGTTGTTAGCATGGCTGAAGTTCTTTCTAACACAAAACTTGATTGGGAGCAAAGACAACTCTTGGATGTCATGCTATCGTCTGGAGATTTGGTTCTTCAACTTATAAATGACATCCTTGATCTTTCCAAGGTCGAGTCAGGTTGTAAATCTATCCTTGTTCCATTTCTTACTGAAAGAAATCTGAGTTATGTAAAATAGATTTTAATCATTCAGATAGCAACTTGGAAGTTGCTTATGGTTAAGACAAAGTAGTGCTTTAGATTTTCTACTTTAGGCACTGATATTTTAAAATGTGATCATTCTCCAAAATCCCTGCTCTATGTAGGAGTCATGAAATTGGAAGCTACTAAATTCCGGCCAAGAGAGGTAGTCAAACATGTACTCCAGACTGCTGCAGTTTCGTTGCAAAAAGTACTAACCTTGGAAGGACATGTAACTGATGATGTACCTATTGAGGTGAGGAGTTAGTTATAGTTACAATACAACGTTAGCTCTCACATTTTGCATTGTTATTGTCCTTAAATGCTTGATTGACTGGTTCAATATAAATATTGTCGCATATTTAGCATGATTTCAGCTTATTAGTGCTAACTGTTTGCAGTTCATATGGTTCACTAATAATTTCAGGTGGTTGGTGATGTTTTAAGGATGCGGCAAATTCTCACAAATTTAATTAGGTACTGAGCTTCATGTCATTGTTGGTCTTTTTTCAATTAGTTTGTCACGAACATGATCCAAATTTTCATTTCCATTTGTTTTGAAGGAGTGGTCTGTTGCTCTATATTTACTGTAGCTAATATTTTGCAGCAATGCCGTGAAGTTCACCCATGAAGGCAAAATTGGAATAAACCTTTACGTCGTGCCAGAACCTTCTTTTGCAAAGGCAGAATGTATACAAAAGATGACTTCAGAGCATTCAGCTATTTCAGTGCCTCAAAGTGGCAGCGACAGAAAACCTCTTGGTGATGATTGTCCCAGCCAAAACCATGCATTCAATGACGAATGTAGATCACCGGTTAAAAGTGAATGCTCAATGAATGGAGACACTGAGGAGCAACCTTTTTCAGCTGGAACAACAGTGTGGATACGTTGTGATGTATATGACACGGGCATTGGAATACCAGGTACGCAGTGAGCATTACCTTTTTATTCATCACAAGTCACAACCCTGATTTCTTTTCTTCTTTTCTTCTGTTTGTTTTAGAGTTTTACTTTGTATTCACCAGTTTGAATTTTCTTACAGAAAAAAAGTACTCATCAGATGAATATTTTTTCCATGTTGTAATGCGACAGAAGATGCTATACCAACCTTGTTTAAAAGGTACATGCAAGTCAGTGCAGACCATTCTCGAAAGTACGGTGGCACAGGGCTAGGACTAGCAATATGCAAACAGCTGGTAAATTGAAAATGATGTTTCGTTCTCCTAACAAAAAAGGTGATATATTTCATTTGTTTTCTTTCTTTACTCAACCGGTAATGTTTCTTTGCACCTGTAATAGGTTGAGTTGATGGGGGGTCGTCTAACCGTGTCTAGCAAAGAACATTATGGTTCTACCTTCACTTTCATACTCCCATACAAGGTTTCAATTGCTTGTGATAATTCTGATGACCAGGATGAGCTGTCTGATGTAGAGAATAATGATGCTGCATCTGATGATACAATAGAAAGTTTCTTCCAATTCCAGCCACGCACTTTGGGCTCTCTTTTCTCATCTAATGGATGTAGCAAGACACAGATGTTATTACCAAACAAAATTGGCTACAGAAGCTCCCATAAACTTGGTGGATTTTCTGAGAGTTTATATCCAATCCTCTCTAATGATATCATGTCAAAAGAGACATGCTCAGTTGATGATTCATCTTCAGTTGTTGATGGTCCAGAGATGTCTGAATCGGCCAGTTCATCTGATCACAGCTCAGAATCAAAGAACAGAAGTTTAGTTAGCAGAGATAAACTCCAGCAAGATAAGGCTCATACCTGGTCCTTGAATGGTTATGCAGATTCCTCTGAAGCAACTGTGGCAAGTGGAGAAATGGCTGCAGCAACAAAGTCATGTGAATCCCAACAAACATGTCAGGGTCAGGGGAAGACTAACACAACTATCCAATCAAGCAACGGTACACTAGGAGTAACCAAATCCTCATCATGGCCTAAGATCCTTCTTGTTGAAGATACCAAGATTAATATCGTGGTGACACAGACCATGATGAAGCAATTAGGCCATAGCATAGATGTTGTGAATAATGGAGTGGAAGCTGTACGTGCAGTTCAGCGCTGCACGTATAACCTGATTCTGATGGTAATTTCTGGGATCTGTAATGGAATCTTGCGACAGTTTCACCATAAAAATTTTTTGTCTGTTCATTTACTTGATATGAGTTTCTACTAATCGTTTGGCACTTGCATTTCATAGGATGTCTGCATGCCAGTTATGAATGGTCTTGAAGCAACAAAACTGATTCGATCTTTTGAGGAAACAGGCAATTGGGATGCTGCAAGAAATGCAGGAATCGAGCAAAGTCTTCGAGACTCAGATTATGAATGTTCTGAACCTTGTAGAAAGCGGATTCCCATTGTTGCTGTGAGTAATGAGTCTGTTTGTGATGCTAAAGAATCTTAAGGGTGATTTTAATTTCCTGTGTAGTAATTTTTGAGAAGTAAATGATGATTGTGTTAATATTGATGATAATGATGCAGATGACAGCAAATGCTTTGTCAGAGAGTGCCGAAGAGTGTTATGCAAATGGAATGGATTCGTTTGTGTCAAAACCTGTAACTCTCCAGAAACTGAAAGAGTGTATTGAACAGTACCTGAGGTGATATCCTTGTAAATTTCAGCTAATGTATAAAAAAATATATATAAAAACATAGGAAAGTTTTGTAATCAATGCATCGTGTTCTCAAGGAAGTGCATGAACAATAATGAGCATTAACTAGGGGTCTAGGATTAGTAGTAGTAATAGTGTGAACTCATAACTATTTCCAGAAAGGGTATTGTTTACACTACAAACGAACTTCACAAATAAAATTATTGTATAGTATGGATTGATTGATTAAGACAGTCAAGGATACCAAACCAACTTAGACATCGATCAATCATTCCGGCTGTCAGAATCATGCAAGAACTTAAATAAGGGAAAGAAACTAAAACATATCAACTCGATAGAATCTTTGAATAATATGGATCGACTGGTCAGGTGACTAAGAATAACAAACGAACATGGTAATTGATTGGTTATATCAACACATGATTGATAAGTAGACGTTCAATGCCATTAACCAGTCTAAACGCAGCTTAACACAAATTAGTTAGATAATCATATTAAAATATGAACCATAATTAGACCAATAATAAACAAAAACCTATCAATAATATAAATAGAAGATCCAAATAAAATAATTATTTACATTGATCAGTACATTATAAATGTCACTACCAATTAATCTACCACCACCCCCTAGATCTTACTATCATGGTCAACGTCAACTGCCATCCATAATGGAAATTATATAATTAATAAAATCTTAGTTTATGCATTTGATATAGATGAATCATTAATAACTTCGTTGCATTTATTTTCTGGTGCAACACATTTATTTAATGACAGATTCTAACCATTCAAAAAATGAAAGGGAAAAGAGTTTCTATTTTCTGAAACATTTTCCCAAAATAAATTTCTGGTCTTTATGTTATGAACACAAATCATTACCATCTGTTTCCTCCTACAAACTTGAAGGTGTCTTTCTGTTTATGTGCATACATTTTAAGTTTTTTGGCTAATCTAATGTATATGAAACTTCCCCAACCGTAGAAGAGCGTGAAGACGCATGGCAGAACGACAGTGGCAGTGTTTAACCTGAAACTGGGTGATATCACTAACATGGAGAAGACGTAGCATCCAGAAAATATAGAAAGTGGAAAGGTGACGAAAACACTGATTCGCCCTCGTGGCATCAGAAAACATATCATCAAAATGGAAAGATAACAGGAGAACGTATTGAAGGACCAGAACCAGTTGAAGATTTGCATTTTCATCACCACTTTCCCAGCAATTTCTTGCATTGCTGCATACTCACTGTGCTGGAATGATGTGCTGATTTTCTTATTAGAAGGCATCACACTACCCTCTCCTTGGTAAACTCCGCCGGGAGGGCTACGCACTGATTCGTAAGTGTTTGTCGCAAAAAGAATGGCCACCACCAACAAAGCATTGCGTGTGTCGGTTGATATTCTCTTCCTCAGCCGAGTCACCGATATTGCTATTCTCTCATTCAATGTGATTTTTGCTCGTAGCTCTTCCACGAGTGTTGTGCTAGCAACTGAAAACCCACGTAAAGCTCCACGGCTCACTAACATGTCTCTGGTTTCTGCACTCTGAGCCTGTGTTTGGTTAATCTCTACTATGTCCAACGCTGTCGAGTCCTCAAAGTTCTTGGCATTTATGTCTATTTTGCTATCTAACAACAACTTAACTGCCTGCACAAAGAATACAAAATGCAAAGCAATAATTAATAATTAATTAGTGAACTTTAAAATTGATGTTAACCTTATGCTGAGGTATACCACAAAATCTGTTTGTAAAATGAGGTTTGCACTAACTTATATATTATAAATTTTGAAAGTAAAAGGAAAGAATTGGAGCTCATGCCTGAGGGAAGACTTTGAGAACAGAAAGGTGGAGAACTGTGTTGCCTGCTTCGTCCTGCCAGTTCAGAATTCTTCTCTCGCGGTTCTGAGCGTGTCTTTGGCAGTTTCTCTGGAGCCATCCAACTAAGACCTCCAAAGCCTGAAACTGGTTATATTTCACAGCAATATGCAGCGAGGTTTCACTTCGAACAGTTACATCTTCGATGGAATCTGGACAAGCCGATAAGAACTTTGCCACAAGGTCAACTCTCCCAGTTTGAGTTGCAACATGCAAAGGGGTGAGACCTTCTCTCCCTTTGATCCTGACGAGGTCCTTGTTGATTTCCACAAAGCGACACACCAATCTGTGATGATTGTTCTGCAACGCAAGATGCATGGGGCTGAGGCCACACTTGTTGAGCTTCCATGCAAAGGAGGGTTTGAGTCTCATGACCTCAGTGGCAAAACTTGCATGTCCTGCGGCAGCTGCAACATGCAGTGGAGTGTCAACAAATGGCATGAAGTCGGTTTGTTCCAACACGTAGGGTTGCATCTGAATCAGCTTGTAGAGCAAGTCTACGTCCCCATCTTGTGCAGCTACGACCAAAGTGTTGTTCATGATTATATGATTTGAGAGAAAACAGGTTTCATACAACGAAAATCAGTGTTTAAAGGGCTTTAACGGTCCTTTTATATACCATTTTTTGGCCATCGTCATCCCCTGGACCTTACGGTCAACACATATCAAGTTGCTTCTTGCTTTCATAAATAAATAAATCACTTCTTCTCGCCGTGTTTCTCAAGTTCATTCTTCTTCGAGATTATTAGTGCACTTTTTCTCATTCTAAATAAACTAACAGTAACTGACTTATTTTAACTATTTTTTTAACGATTAATAAATAAAAAATCAGTGCTTTTGAACTTATAAACTGATTTAAGAATGGTGTTTTTAAATAAGGTTAAGTTAATTAGATTTATTTATATTTAAGTTTATTATGGATGATTATTTTTCCAAATATTTAAGTTGGAAATAGATCTATAGTTTCAGATTTTTAAGTTCTAGATAACGTATAAACAGTTTTTCTAATCTACATGTTTTCTAGAGGCAAAATCAAAATCTTCATCAATATTATAATAATAGAATTTGAAATATTTTCAAGATTAACATAATATTCTTCTCGGTCTGTCTTTCGATGTTTTAATTGTTCAATTAGTACCATGTTAAAAATACTAAACAATTAGTGATATATAATAATTGAAATTTAAGAATATTACTTTTAATTAAAATATACATGAATAATTTTAGACTTTTACAGCTGTCAAACCATACTGTACTTATATTTTTATAGGCACTGTACAATAGAATATCATTATTTAATTTTAAAATTTTATTATATTTGTTGTTATAATCTTAATATAATATTTCGTTATTAAAACAAATTATTTGGAGATTGTTTGAAAAAGATTGGTGTTGAATTTTTCTTTGACCAATCTGACCCTACTTCATCTTCATGTAAATTTCTTTTAATTTTCCTTCACATTTAATCAGTTGCGAAGGGTGAACCGTTGTTCTTCCTCGTTTTTTGTGAAGATGTACAAGGAAATGAACCGTTGTTCTTCCTCGTTTTTTGTGAAGATGTACAAGGAAATGAACCGCAATGATGACCTTTGTGTTTGGTGAATGTTGTTCTATGCTTCAATTTTCTTATATATCAGAATGAATTCATTTAATTTTCTCCAGTCTTAATTTTTCTCCATCCATATTTATTGAGGGCTCATAATGCCGGTCTTCCAAAGGCTTACATTTTCCTTATAATTGGTTGGTAAAGTGTATCCGCGTTTCCTTATTCATAAAATTTGACTGGAAGTGCATGATCCCAAAACAAATAAAAAATAGATTGGACGACCAGTTCCAAATGTATTTCTTCTAGTCAAGTAACAGAATAAAGACTGATCAAATGATTAAGACTAGAATCTCATTCTTTCCATTCAAGACTACCATAAAGTAAAATCTATTATTTTATTTCCTTTGAAAATTACGTGATTTGACGGAGCCTTTGTCCACAGTTCATCTCGGTCGTCTTCAAAACTAATCAAACATTCGGACCACCTACCTACCAAGTGGGTTAATTACATTAAGCGACATAGTTCAACCAAAGAATTATGGCTTGTTGAACATTTTAAAAATGTAGATATACGGCTACATGCACGCACTTTCAGACTTTATTCTGCCAAGGAAGTGATATGCAGAAATATTCTCAGTTCAGAAAACACAGATATTCAGAAGCAAATCGCTCCATATTAGATTGACCCAGAGAACAAAATAAAGATATTTTTAGTTTGATTTATGCTGACTGTAACGTTGTATTCCGTAGACATCTATGATCCCCGGTGGGAAAACAGGATCAGTAGCAGCTCTAACAGCAACTTTTGCCACCGCAGTAACATTGACAGGAGGTGTCAATAGAGGTCCAATAAGTGGGATCTGGTTTAATGGTTTAGCAACTTGAAGAACCTACAGCAGTCATGTAAAAATACATACGAACAAATTTATTAAGCTGATATTCAGAAGAAACTAAATCATTTTTAGGAATTAGACGTTCAATCAAAACCGAAAAAGTAAAAAGTGTTATGCCATAAATGTGCACTGCAGACATACAGATATACAGACAGGCCCCACATTTTTCACACTTACGATAACCTCCCTTATAAGTGTACGTGCTCTAATTTTTATTCCAAACACTTCAAAGAATCAGTGTAATGTAAAAAGGGGGGTTAACCAACTAAAAAAGGTAAATGTAGGGATAGAAAAAGTAGAGAACTGTTTGTACAATTTCAGAAAACTTAACAAGGGATTATTATAATTTACTCTAAAATTAATGTCAAATCATCGAAGGAGATAAGTAATGTCTGTCGTATTAGAGAAGCACGTGAACTTACCGTCTCCAATGGAGATCCAATTACACCAAGGGGTAACTTCATACTCCCAACACTTCGAGTACCGTAAATAAATCCTGGCCTTAGAATTACTCCTGAAAAAAGCATGTAATAGGGCAATCATATACGAGCATAATACTCCCCAGTAACAAGAATCATTAGTAACGATTTATACTTTCTTTGAAATATCTGCAATAATTTGTTAAAATAGAATACAAAACTGCGAGAAAATAAACTATAAATGTCTTTAATAGTATTTTAAGAAAATAAAATTTAAACTCAACTCAACCTCAACCAACTACTCATAAAATGAAATTAATAACTATTTATATATTATAATTTGACCAGTGAAAGTGAGATCTCTAAATTGCCATTACATACCTCCATATGGAAATTTGCTCAGGAGCTCTGTTTCAGCAGCTTTCTGCATAAGTTACGACACTATATAAAAATTTCACTATATTAAAAATAGAAAACGTTTCAGCATCAAATTTACAATTTTTTTTTCTTTAATGCAAGCGTGTTAAAGATTGCAGCACAAATAGAATTCAGAATATCACAAATAGATGACTAGAATCAGCCAACCATTTAAATCATTACGTATCTCTTTACATGATCTATTACATACGATGGCTTGGACCCAACTCTGAAGATCCAAGTTCATTCAGATTGAGGAAAGACCATGTCAGTGGCTTGTTCACTTGGAGAGAAAAAAAGACAGAAGGGTATTGCAGGAGATTAATCAGTAAAACCATCAGGAGGTGAATCTTCCAGAATTAGGAGGATGCACAAAGGACATAACAAGTCTATTAGAGGGAAGCAAAAAGGTGGAATCATATGTTTAGGAAGGTAGTTTTTAAGTAGTAGATTTATGGTGGCAAGAATTATATATATGTTTAGAATAAAGAAACAAAGAAGGCATGTGATGAATTCTGTGTTTAAACCGTGGTGGAGCTATGCAATTTAAAGATAATAGAACATAATTAAATAATGCCCAGTTACCATATTTTAGGTTAATAACATAATTATATAATCAATCTAATTGATCCTGATATCATTAATTACTATAAATATGAGATTCTAACATATCTACAAGACTTTAACACTCCCCACAGATTAAAGGATATAGGTCATATGCAACAAGCTAGATGATATTGGGAATTGACAAAACTAGCTTATAGTTCCCCGTCTAAAAAAGTGACAATCAATGTCAATATATTTCATCGTTTTCATGGAGTACTGAATTTGAGGCAATATGCATTGTGGTATGATTATCACATAAGTGATAACTTGCAGCCTCCTCAAACTTTCAATCCTGAAGGAACTGTTTGATTAATACAGGCTCCAGACTGACAACAACCATAGCTCGATAATTTGCCTTGGCATTGGACCTGACTATAACATTTTGCCTCTTGTTATATCTAACAAATATACATAAACTGGAGGTCGACCTTCTATGAATGGGGGAGTGGGAGCCCACCCAGTCACCCAAGAAATATTTTAGTTTACCAAGATCTTTTGTTTAAAAACACTTGAAAAATTTTTGCTTCACCTTCATGCTACCTGGTTGATCATTACTATAATGACAATGCTATTAGCACAAAAAACTAGATAAATGCAATAAGTAGGTGAGCGATGGTAGAAAACAAAGTGGTTTGCTCCAAATCATACGAAACTTTTGAATCACAATATTAAATCTACTAAATCATGCTCTAGGTGATTGTCCTAAACTGTAAATTTCAAATAACTAAGAAGTCAAAACTATGAAGCAAGTGTTAATGCACCCATGGAATGTAAAATTTTTCATACTTCTCCGTCACATGTTTCCTAGCAATATTCATCAACTAATAATTCATTCCTCAAAACATCCTCACGATAAAGAGTAAGACATATTACCTTTCCTTGATAATACCCCTGCAGTAAGTAATTTACTACACCAAAGTCAGCAGCAGAGATATAGACAAATCTTTTAACACCTGTAAGACCAAGAATAAATCATCAACCAGTAAGTGGTAGAAAACTATACGAAAGGAAATGATAACAATACTTTGTCAAACAACAAAAATACAAAACCAATTTCAGTTTTTTTATTTCTAAATCTAGTAAACTTGCAAATAGCAACGAGTTTGCAATGAATGTTGCTAAATATCACCTAATAATTTAGATGAGGTTTGAATTAATTAAACTAAACACCAACCAACTTCTATCGTTTGGCTCATTCCATGTTTCACAACAAATAAATGTATAAACAATTTGTCAAAGAAAATGTGTACAGAGACAACTGCTTAGTTTGGTCTACAATTACATGAAATGATACAACATTCTATACACCTGCCATGGCCCAAATTGGCAAACGAAAAAAAAAACGTAGGATATTTTCTAAAGAATGCACTATGGGTCTCTTTGACAAACTTCTCCATAAACACTTCTAAAAGAGAAAAAAAAAAGAACAAAATAACTGAATGAGTTTTTCCATAAGTTAAAATTAATTTATTTTCAAGTTTAAAATAAGAATTAGAGACGCTATACAGAAATATCTACAAATTAATTTATGTATACGCTAATTTTAGCTTATGGACAAACTCATTTTGTTTTTTCTCTCCTATAAACAGTAGTAGAAAAGTTTGTGCATATGTCTTACTTTTTTTGTAAGATAGACAAACTATAACAGAAAGCTCAAACACATGACAACAAAGGCTAGACTCTTCACTAAAAGCTTATAATTGTTATGCATCAAACATATGCTATCCAAATGGAACAACAGTGCCTAACATATCCTATTTCTGTGTAGGGGCTATCATAATAATTGGTTTTAAGTGAACTCACTTTAATCCCAATTAACCAGTTTTATAATAACCTGTTGATTAAAAATGATCATAAAAATTAACCCTACTTGACAAGCGAATATTATAATAACAAAACCATAAATGATTTCCATGATTGATTTTGGTTTGGTAAAACTAATTCTAATTTATGAAAAACTGATTATATAACCGGTTGTAACTAAAACTGATTATATAATCAGATATATATCTTAAAAATGGTTAAAAATATTTACCATACATGACAAGTGAATATTATAACCAACCCATAACTTGTTTCCATAATTGATTTTGGTTTTGTAGAAATGAAAGAACTGGTTACATGACCAGCTATAACTAAAAATGGTTATAAATCTTAAGCTAATAATTGGTTCTCGCTTTTAAAAACTAGTTTTAACATTTAAAATCTGTTAGATATATTATATCTTTTATCTTTTAGTTAGTTTGTTATTATTTCTCTTTTGTATTTTGGGCTTAGCCCATATTTCTTTTATTATAAATAGAGAACCCTATGTGTGTATTTTACACAAGGGAGATTAATCCAAATATAGTTTTTCACTATATTCAATATGGTATCAGAGCAGGTTCTCTGATCTTCTTCCGGGGTCTCTGCTGTCTGCCGGCGGCCAGCCGCCATGGCCGCCGGCAGCCCCTAAAATTTCAGCCGGCAGCCCTAAAATTTCAGTGGGCAGCCCTTTCTCTTCTTCTTAAATTTGTGCCACAGTCAATACCAGTGCAGCCAGTCGCCTCTACTGTCGACCATCGCCAGCCACTGTCCGCTTCCAACCTCTGTCCGCGGCCGGCCACCGTCGTCGCCGCTGTTGTCGCCGTCGCCACCGCCGGCCACCATCACAGTTTCGACAGGTGACCTTCGGATCTAGACCGTCTCTTCGAGCGACGGCCAACCACGCCGGTTTCAAGAGCCACTTCTCAGCTCCGCGCCGTTTGCCGCTGTCCGCGGCGTTTGCCGCTCTCGCGCCGTTTGCCGCTGTCGCGCCGTTTGCCGCTGTCGCGCCGTTTGCCGCTGTCGCGCCGTTTGCCGCTGTCGCGCCGTTTGCCCCTGTCGCGCCGTTTGCCCCTGTCGCGCCGTTTGCCGCTGTCGCGCCGTTTGCCGCTGTCCGCGACGTTTGCCGCTGTCCAGGCGCCGTATGCTTCCAACCACTGTAGGCCCCCATCACCTCGTCAGTTAGTGATGGCAGTCCCTGTAGTTTTGTCGCTTCCAGCCACTACAGGCCCCATCAATCAGTGAAGGCAATTTAGTCCCTGCAGGCCCCATCAGTCAGTGATGGCAATTTAGTCCCTGCAGGCCCCATCAGTCAGTAATGGCAATTTAGTCCCTACAGTGAGGGGGAGTATGGTTCCAAGACAACACTTCAAGTCACATATATATGGGTGTAGTCCCTACAGTTTTGTAGATTTCAGCTACTACTGTTGATCCCATCACCCATCCATCATTGATGAGGATTTAGTGTAGTCCCTGCAGTTTTGTAGCTCTTAACTTTCAGCTACCACTGTTGATCCCGTCACTCATCCATCATTGATTGGGAATCAGTCCTTGTAGTTTGTCATTGTCCACCACTGCTCTTCTTCATCCACTTTTGAAGTTGAAGTTTCACAAGCTGCTGTTAGTCCATCTATGTTTGCCTCACACTCTTGAAGACAAATCATCTAGTTCAACACTGAGTTCATCTATTCCAAGCTTAGTTCATACAATTTGTATGCTCCAGCTTGAGGGGGAGTGTTAGATATATTATATCTTTTATCTTTTAGTTAGTTTGTTATTATTTCTCTTTTGTATTTTGGGCTTAGCCCATATTTCTTTTATTATAAATAGAGAACCCTATGTGTGTATTTTACACAAGGGAGATTAATCCAAATATAGTTTTTCACTATATTCAATAAAATCAATTTTAATTAATATTGTTAGGATATTTATCCTATTTTATCATCATTATAGTGTGTCAAGGGTTACCCTATTTATCATGATTATATTGTGTCTAGGATTACCCTATTTATCATGATTATATTGTGTCTAGGGTTACCCTATTTATCATGTATTTGTGTATCAATTTATTCTTATAAATAGAAGATTGTGAGAGGGATCAATTAAGCCCTCAAGAATTATTTCTTTTCAATCTTAAGTTGGTATCAGAGCGGGTCGATCCCGCTCTGGTTTCTGTCTCGTAATATATATCTGTCCGGCGCCATAGTTCTTCGTCGCCCGCCGCTGCCCGCCGCTGCCCGCCGCCGGCCACCGTCGTCCGTCGCCGGCCGTCGTTCACCGCCCGCCGTTGCCGGCCACCGTCGTCCATCACTGTCACAGTTTCCTTCGTCTAAACCCTTAGGGTTTTCTTGTTCCTCGCTAGTACTATTTGTCTTCTTCAGAGATGGCGTCTGGCAGTACTCTTTCCTTCTCTGGAAGTCCATCAATTACCTCCGAGAAGCTAAATGGAAAAAATTATCTATCATGGTCTGCTGCTGTTGAAATGTGGTTCCTTGGCCAAGGGCATTATGACCACCTTGAGCGAGATGGAAGCCATGTGCCTACTGAAAAAGCTGATCAGTGGAAACAAGCAGATTTCCAGTTGTGTACCCTGTTATGGCAATCAGTGGAACCCAAACTTCTTGTATCTTTGAGGGCTTTCAAAACTTGTCACTCCTTTTGGAAGAAAGCCCAAAGCATTTATGCCAACGATATTCAACGTCTCTATGACACTACGAACAAGCTTGCATCTCTTAAAATGGCAGACCATGATATGGTGTCCTTCATGGCTGAAGCCCAATCTGCTATCGAAGAACTTAGGATGTTTTTGGAAGTAGATCCATTAGAGGATATCAAAAAGAAACTAGACAAATTTTACATGGTGTTGATCCTTCGTGCCCTACATCCCGATTTTGATCATCTCAGAGATCAACTTCTAACTAGTCATGAGGTTCCCTCTATGGAAACATTGACCACTCGCCTTCTGCGTGTCCCGGTATCTCAAACTCAAGAAGCGCATGAACTAGTGGAACCATCTGTCATGGTTGCCACACGAGGAAGAGGAGGACGTGGCACTAGAGGAGGAGGACGAGGAGGTCGGGGACGTACTCAATGCACATATTGTAAAAGGATGGGTCATACTCAAGAGAATTGCTACTCCTTACATGGTTTCCCTTCCAAAACCGCCAATATTTCGAAGACTGAAACTTCCACTTCGAAAACTGAAACCTCCACTTCTATGTTTTCTGAGGATGAATATCAAGAGTATTTAAGGTTAAAGTCTAACAGCTTGGCACAACCATCTCAATCTCCCAATACATCAACAGCCTGCGTTTCTCAATCTATGGAATGTCAAAATTCATGGGTAATTGACTCAGGTGCTTCTGATCACATTTCTGGTAATACCTCTTTGTTCTCATCTATTTCCTTTCGAGAAAAACCTCATTTCATAACCCTTGCAAATGGATCTAAAACTTCTTCCAAAGGAGTCGGTCATGTTTCTTTGTCTCCCTCCCTCAATCTCAACTCAGTCCTTTTTGTCCCTAATTGTCCTTTTAATTTAATTTCCTTAAGCCAGTTGACTAAAATGTTAAATTGTTCAATAACCTTTGATCATAAATCTTTTGTTATACAGGAGCGTGGTTCGGGGAGACAGATTGGAGAAGGGTATGAAGCTGGCGGATTATACCATTTTGGATCTCGTCCAAGGGTGTCTTGTGTTGCTGCTCCTAATCCTAAAGTGCTACATGATCGACTTGGCCATCCTCATTTGTCCAAATTAAAAAAGATGTGTCCTGAACTTAGTGGTCTCCAAACTTTAGAATGTGAGTCATGTCAATTAGGAAAACATGTTAGATCTTCCTTTCCTAAAAGGTCTCAATCAATATGTAATTCTAGTTTTTCCATCATCCATTCTGATATATGGGGACCTAGTCGTATCTCCTCCTTTGGTTTTAGATATTTTGTTACCTTTATTGATGAATATTCAAGATGTACTTGGGTTTATCTTATGAAAAATCGTTCTGAATTGTTAGTTATCTTTACATCCTTTTTGAATGAAATCAAGAATCAATTTGGTCAAGTAATCAAAATATTAAGAACTGATAATGCAAAAGAGTATTTCTCATCCTCCTTTTCTGCCATCTTGAGTTCCCATGGTATCTTACATCAGTCTACTTGTCCTCATACACCACAACAAAATGGTATAGCAGAACGAAAAAATAGACACTTGGTTGAAACTGCTCGTACCCTTTTGCTTGGTGCCCATATTCCTGTCCATCACTGGGGGGATGCCATCTTAACTTCATGTTATCTTATTAATAGGATGCCCTCCTCCTCTCTTGATAATAAAGTCCCTTTCTCCATTTTGTTTCCTAATGATCCTCTCTTTCATACATCTCCCCGAGTGTTTGGCTGTGTATGTTTTGTTCATGACATGTCTCCAGGTCTAGACAAACTCTCCGCTCGCGCTCTCAAATGTGTCTTCTTAGGCTATTCTCGACTTCAAAAAGGATATCGGTGTTACTCTCCTGAAACTAAGAAGTATTACATGTCTGCCAATGTCACATTCTTTGAACAGACTCCTTACTTCTCTCCATCTGTTCAGGATGTTTCTATCCTCCAGCAAGTCCTTCCTATTCCAATGGTTGAGTCAAATAGCTCCACTGTCTCTGTCATTCCAAGTCTTGATCACAATCCTTCTACACCTGTTTCTCCACATACTGAGATCATCCCACACAGGGCCTCAATGGATAGTCCACCTCCCCAAGACAATGGTGAATCTCCTACTTCAGATTCTTCTCCCTCGTCACCTCCTCCCACGTCTCCTGGTGCAAATGATTCAGCATGGCCTATTGCCCTCAGAAAAGGTACTCGTTCCACTCGGAACCCTCATCCCATTTATAATTTTCTAAGCTATCATCGATTGTCGCCCTCCTATTTTTCTCTTTTATCCTCAGTGTCCTCTGTTGTTATACCTAAGAATGTGAAAGAAGCACTTGATCATCCTGGATGGCGACAAGCTATGATTGCAGAAATGCAGGCTCTTGAGCACAGTAATACTTGGGAGCTGGTGCCCCTTCCCCCAGAAAAAAAGGCGGTTGGTTGTCGATGGGTGTATGCAGTTAAAGTTGGCCCTGATGGTGAAATTGATCGGCTCAAAGCTCGGCTTGTTGCCAAAGGTTACACTCAGGTTTATGGTCTTGATTATTGTGACACTTTCTCTCCTGTAGCCAAGATGACTACTATTCGTCTCTTCTTTGCCATGGCAGCCATTCGTCACTGGCCACTTCATCAATTGGATATCAAGAATGCCTTCCTACATGGTGATCTTGAGGAAGAAGTTTATATGGAGCAACCTCCTGGGTTTGTTGCTCAGGGGGAGTCTGGTATGGTATGCAAATTGCATCGATCTCTATATGGCCTTAAGCAATCCCCACGTGCTTGGTTTGGAAAGTTTAGCTCCATTGTTCAAAAATTTGGGCTAAAACGCAGTGAAGCAGACCATTCAGTTTTTTATTGTCATTCTTCTCTCGGGAAATGTGTTTACTTAATAGTATATGTTGATGATATTGTCATTACAGGAAATGATGCTGTTGGAATATCTCAACTAAAAGAGTACTTGTGTAGACATTTTCAAACCAAGGATCTTGGAAGTCTCAAATACTTTTTAGGCATTGAAGTAGCGCAATCAAAAGATGGAGTTGTAATCTCCCAAAGGAAGTATGCTCTTGATATATTACAAGAAACAGGCATGATTGATTGTAGACCGGTAGACAGTCCCATGGACCCAAACCAGAAATTAAGGACAGAAGAAGGTGAATTATTCTCCGATCCAGAGAGGTATAGGAGGCTGGTTGGCAAACTGATTTATCTCACTATTACAAGGCCAGATCTATCCTTTGCAGTTGGAGTGGTTAGTCAGTTCATGCAGGCTCCATGTGTTGACCATTGGAATGCTCTCATTCGCAGTCTAAGGTATGTAAAGAAGGCTCCCGGGCAAGGATTGTTATATGAAGATAAAGGAAGCATTCATGTCTCTGGGTATTGTGATGCAGATTGGGCAGGTTCACCTATTGATAGACGGTCTACAACAGGATATTGTGTTTTTCTGGGAGGAAACATTATTTCATGGAAAAGTAAGAAACAGAATGTAGTAGCTCGATCAACCGCGGAAGCCGAGTATAGGGCAATGGCATCATTAACATGTGAACTTATATGGGTGAAACAATTCCTTCAAGAGCTTAAATTTTGTGACATCCATACTATGAAGATGTATTGCGACAATCAAGCTGCTCTCCACATTGCATCAAATCCAGTGTTTCACGAGAGGACTAAACATATAGAAATTGATTGTCATTTTGTTCGTGAAAAGTTGTTGACCAAAGAAATATGTACTGAGTTTATTGGGTCAAACGATCAACTCGCAGATGTATTGACTAAGTCATTAAGGGGTCCTCGGATTGAGTTTATTTGTTCCAAGCTTGGTACATACAATTTGTATGCTCCAGCTTGAGGGGGAGTGTTAGGATATTTATCCTATTTTATCATCATTATAGTGTGTCAAGGGTTACCCTATTTATCATGATTATATTGTGTCTAGGATTACCCTATTTATCATGATTATATTGTGTCTAGGGTTACCCTATTTATCATGTATTTGTGTATCAATTTATTCTTATAAATAGAAGATTGTGAGAGGGATCAATTAAGCCCTCAAGAATTATTTCTTTTCAATCTTAAGTAATATGACATAGTTGGCAAAAGAGTACTAATTTTGGATCATAGAGTAATAGTTTTGGATGTTTTTGCACAAGTAATTTTAAAATTCGTCCAAAATGTGAACATTGTCACCACATTACACATACCATTAATAAGTGTTGGAAGCTACATGAGAAACCCTCCTTGTTCACCTAATATTGTCTAGACGTCTATTGTCAAGTCTCCTGTTGCTCCTACATTACCATCTTATGGCCTTGGTGGTACACATGGGTAATTCATTTGCTTGAATCTCAATTTTTTCCTTAGGCCCAAGGGACATTGACTTCGATGTCACATATCTAATATATGGTTTACCGGGTGTACCTGTAACCATTCTCCTCACTATACTAACCTCAATTATCATTGACTTTCCTCCATACCTTTTTATATTTGTTTGTCCTTGATGTATTTAGTTCTTATTCCTAAGTCTCTAGGTGAAGTTTTATCTCATCCAGAGTGGCCAAAGCAATGATGGAAGAGATCCGTATCCTTAGTGGTACATGGAAGAGGTTTCTCTTCCAACTAACAAATCAATTATTGGGTGTCGTTTCAATGCCGAGTACTCTTATAATAGGGACTAATGGTAAAATTGATCGCTATAAAGTTTGTATGGTTGCCAAAGAATAAACACAAATCTATGATAAGATTATACTCACTTTCTCATATTGCCAAAATGATATTTATCCAACTTCTCTTCTCCATTGTGACCATTCATCACTGGACTATATTTAAGTTTGACATCAAGATTGTCTTTCTACACTGTGATTGTGATGAGGAAGTATACATGGAACAACTTACTGGAATTGTTGCTTAGAAGGAGTAGTCTGATATGGTATTTCATCTACGAAGGTCCCTGTATGGCCTCGAGAAATCACTTTGTGCATGATTTCAGCATTTTTGGCCTGTCATCCAACAATCTGGAATGATACAAAGTGATGTTGTTCATTCTCTATTTTATCATCATTCTCCCTACCTAAGTATCTATCTCATTGTATATGTGTACAACATTGTTATCATAGCTAGTGATAAGGTGGGTATTGTCCAATTAAAACAATACATTGCTTAACGGTTTCTGACAAAAAGATCTTGGACATTTAAGGTATTTTCTTGGTATAAAAGTTGTACAATCCAAAGAGGGTTAGTCATATGTTAGAGAAAATATGCCAGTGACATTCTAGAAGGAACAGGGATGTTAAATGTTATGTTTAGGGAAACACCAATGGATTCGAGTGTCAAAGTTATACCTGATCAAGGAGAGCCATATTCTGACCCAGTGACATACAAATAGTTAGTTGGTAAGTCAAATTACCTCACAGTGATTCATTCTGACATTGCATTTGTAGTGAGAGTGGTAAGTCAATTATTAAACTCCCCTTGTTGAGAACATCAGGATGCAGTCATACAACTCCTAAAGTATGTTAAGAATGATCATGGAAATTATGAAGATAACGGAAATACTCAAATTGTTAGATATTCTAAAGTTTTGGGTAGGGTCAGGGTCAGGGTCACCAAGCAATACACCCTCCACTTCAAGAAACTGTGTTCCTGTTGGATTTAATTTTCTATCATGTAAAATTAAGAAACAAATTGTTGAGCCAAGATTATGAGCATAATAGAGTATAGGACAATGACATTGGTTATTTGTGAACTCATATCGATAAAGCAACTCCTCAACGAGTTTAAATTTGAAGAATCCGATGGCTTGAATGTACCAAACACTTGAGGTAGATAGTCATTTCATAAGAAATGGTAAGAATTGAACAAGCAATTATTAAGAATAGAAGTTTGAATTCCTCAATTACCTTGATCTGAAGCTGCTCTAATTGCATTGATGTTAGCAGTCCCATTAATTTTGTACATGTATGAGTTGGAGCCAAAACCACCAACACACGAGATCTTACAAAAGAAACACAAGTTAGCACAATAGGCTTATCATAAAAAGGAACATATATATACGTATAATTCTGTATCCTAACCAACAAAATTTAGACACATTAGGTCAGTTAGTGCCATGTGTGCAGGATGGTTACTATAATTCTCTCAACCCAAATTATCTTGTAATCAATCACAAAAACCCACTTCTGTTTCTTTCCTTATAATCTGTTAGAACCATAATTTGCAACCAAACTGTACAATCATTATCATCAACATTATCTAAAACTCATAGAGGCTACGCTCCAACCACTTTACCTAGCTTATCCCATGAAGAGAATAAAAGTGAGATATTTAGTCTCAACAAACTGATCAAAACATGTCACCAAACAAATTGTTCAAAATCTAATGCAACATGTTGTAATAGCACAAGAAACAAAAAATAAATAAAACAAACTAGGCTTTTGGGCCTCTAAGTTGTAAAATATTTACCAGGCATTATAATAAACTAAAGGGGAAAGGACTTGTGACTAAATTTTTAATATGCATTATAACAAAACAAGGGGAACTTACAACAGCAGTGACCCCATTTAGAGCTTCTTTCAATGAATCAGTTGAAAGGATATTCCCTAATTATTAGAAGACAATATAGACGTTAGACTATTGTAGTGTCCCACTAAGATTTTGTCTAGAAGAAAATGCTAAAAAGAATAAGAAAAAAAAAACAGACCTTTATACCAAGTAACATTGCCAGCCCAGGAATCATGCAGGGATGACCTGCCAGACCTGGGAAGTAAGACATGGAGTTATTGGTAATGAAGATACGTTACAAGAAGAAAAATGTTTAATAATAAATATGAAAAGCTGTTCACAATTTAGAGTGACAATACATAAAGAATGACAGATCGATAATAATACAAAAATATATGAAGAAGAAGAAAACATAGATGTGGTTATATAATAATGCATTCCTCTAATGCAAACATTATAATAGATTAACGAGATGAAATTTCAATTCTGATTGAAGAACAGTACCTAAAACGCCTACATAATTACATCAAGTTTTGTCCAATGAGAAAAAACATCAAACCTGCTAATACTAGCAACAGATAAGCCACGTTCTAAGGCTTCTCTACAAATGTGTGATCCGACAAATCCATTGCCTCCCAAAACAAGCAACTTTCATAAAACCCAACACAAGTTTTAGGTTAGAAAGCCAGATACTGGTAGAAAAATAAATGTTCCACATATAATTATCGTGGCAGAATACCTTTTCTGTTGGGGGTGGGGGCACATTTACAGTCTCTGCTTCTTCAGTTTTGAATGGCTCATCAACTTTATTAGAATCTGTGCAGAGATTTCTCCCGCTGACTGACACTGCCGTTGTACTGCAAGGTAAGAAGAAAAGGATAACACCGTGAAACGACTTAATCAATAATTTACAAATCATGAAGACAATCAACATAAAATTCAAATCACATTCGTACCGAAACCTAACGCAGTGAATTCCATAAAGAAAAATTAAACTCATGGCGCAATTAAATTGTAGCGGCTATCCTCCATCGCATATCATGTACAGCATTGCTAATTTGGTAGAGCTCAATTTCATTTCAACCAGGTAGTTACAGAAACTTAAAAAATTATATGAATATAAAATAGAAAATATCAACGAGGAGCAGATAATCGAATTGAGTATACAACAAAAAACGACACGATTACTGAACATAACGATTGGAAAGAATAGAAAGCATACTTGAGCCTGGAAATGGAAGGCGTGGAGTGGATCAAGCGCGAAAGCAATGTCCTCATTTGATGGTAATGGAATTGAATTGAGTTTTTGTTTCGAATGTTACTTAGGAAAGGAAGCTTGTAAGGAGAATTAGGAACGGCGAGAGAAGGTTCATGAAAGACAGTCTCTACTAAACTAACTGGAAAGTGCTGAGGGCGAGAAGCAACAGCGTACACGTGGCGCCTCGTCCTGCTGACACCTCTTCGCTCTATGTGGCTATATACCCACCTCAACTTCCTCACACGGCTTACTTTTTTCTTCGACCCACGTGACTTGAATTCCGCCTTGGTCCTCGGCCCAGGACACAGGACCCAATGTCTTGCTATTACCACCCCCGTTTGCTGTCTAAAACTCAACCACGATTCAAAGGAAAAAGACACTGTTTTAATATTTCGTTCAAAATACCTGCCGTGAAAGTATATTTTTATAGAAATAACATAAAGGTATTCATAAATAAGCTTTATTCATTTATTATTTAATGAATAAATTTAGTCTAATAAGAGATTTTTTAGATTTTTTCATGAGACATTCGACATCAATCTACTATAAATATAAACATTTTTAAACTATCTATCACTTCTAAAATACCATCTTTTAGAGTTTTATAATTTATATAAAAGATTAAAATGTTATTTTCAATTCAAAAATTATAAATAATAAATTTATAGATTCTTTTATAAACTAAAAATAAAATTAATTTATATAAATGAAAACAAATCTCATATTACTAAATTATTTTTATAAAATTGAGTTATATATATTTAAATTTTTTTACTAGTTAATTGTAATTCATATATATGAAATTTTAATATATTTGGGAACCCTTTTACTATTTTTATTCTTCTCGTTATTGTGTATCCCTACAAAGTTAAACTATATATCCGTAGAATATTTGAAAATATTTATAATATTTTATCATCTTCCCACTTTCAATTGGGTTAGGTATTGATATAGCGATTGTAGAACTAGATGCCAACTTCATTTGTGAATTTTCCCTTTCTTGTTTTGTCTAGCGAGTGTGGAGAATTTCTTTTACAACGGCCAGAATGATAATGACCTTTTTCTAATTAATTGGACCTGTTGTTAATGTTTGATTAAGAGTATAACAATGATTAAAATACATATACCATACATTTGATGGTTTATCCTTATCCGAATATTGATGAATCACTACAAATAAAAGCTATCCTTAGAAATTAAAAAATTCAAATTGGAGAGAATTTGAAGTCAGTGGTGAAGCTTTTATGGAATGTGTAAGAATATAATTTGATGTAATAAAATAAAAAAAAATGACGCTTTAAAGTAGACATTGCATGATACCCTAAAAAAAAAATGTTCTCGTTGCAGTATAAAATGACACTAACCAACCAAGGTAAATAGAATATATGAAATCCGCCATCAAATAAGATAAATAATAATTAAGTCTGTTTTATTAGAATAAAGAATATTAAAGTTGTCGGAATACGTTTATATTCAAGTATTAAATAATTTATTTTAAACAAGTACAAGTGTTTTAGTTCTCGCACATTTTTGGAGCGAAAAATAAGAGAGAGAAAAAAAAATGGTTCACATATTTACTAGATAGTTTAAGTCAAATTTTAATTTTTTACCATATTGGATCGAAGTGAAAAATTGATAATAGGCTTATATTATATTGTTTTTTATTTTAAAAGTTGCAATATCGTGATTGAAAGCTTGTGATTTGAAGAAATTAGTTTTCGGTTTTTTTTTTATTATTCAAAATTTGAAGAGTTATTGTTTTTATTTATTGAATGGTTGTGGGTATTTGTTTGCACATTTGATCTTATTTTCTTATTACATTTGTTTTTGTTTTTATCGAAATCTTAAATATGATTTTTGGGTATAGTAACAAGATTTAAGTATTTTAACTGTACGATTGAATACTAACAAATTCTCAATTGCGATTGTGATCATAGAAGAGTGAGGTCAAGATAAAGGTTTATCGTAGTTCAAGGTGAGTGCCAAATGTTCTAATGTTCCAATTTCAAGTCCGTCGATTGTTATTGCTAATATCAATCACCATAAATACGAGGTAATATTGTCCGCTTTAGAGCCTGAAATTTCATCCCAATTTTGTCTTTAAAATGGGTCTTGAAAGGTGAAAGGAGGAAGAAGTATTTAAACTGTCTATAGTCTCGAATCCTAAGACGTGAGGCTATTGGGCATACTGAAAAAATATTTATATTTGATTTTGGTAAAGTTTGATTAACTAACTTGTATTAAGATAATTTTCCACTTAAAAATATTTGTTTTCTTTTATAATCATTAATGCATTTTTTTATTATACTATTGTTTATCGTAAATTCTTGTAGGATTGGAAAAATTATTTATGATACTTCTCTTATGTTTGCATATGAAATTTTATAACTTTGACAATATTAAATTTGAGTTGATCTCATTTCAAATTATTATTTTTAATGTTTTTTTAATAAGGCAATTCAAATTTAATGAATGCTAATTTTTAAAACTACTTAAATTAATCTCAATTCGAGTCATCCCAATTCAATCTTAGTTTAAGTTATCTCGACTTGATTTAGACCTAGATGAAATCAACTGGATTTGAACCTAAGCTAATTTGATTGAATTTATGTTTAGACGGACACGAAATTTACCGTTATTCAAGTCAACTAAGCTCAATTTAAGTCTAAACCAACTTGATCTTACCTAAGTCAAAACTAGCTTGAGTTAAAAGAAAAAATACTAAGATGAAAATGTGAATTTGAACATGAATAATTTTTAATTTTTAATTTTAGATTGAATTTGAAATTATCTAATTCAAACAATCCAAATACTTTAATAAAGTTTTATAATTTAAATTTCTTTTAAAATTCCTTACACAGATAACACATCTTGTTATAAAATATTTCAAATTCTAAAACAGTTACCCTATAAAAATTTCTCAACCAAACATATTAATAACTTTGTTGTATTGTTATATCTCCTGTCACGATGAGCTAAAACAAATTGTGTTCTATAAAAATAAGTAGCAGGAAATAAATATGTTAGTAAATAAATATAAGATAAACGAACTTGGAATTGTTAGTAAATTGGAACGAATTTTATGAAATAGAGAAGAGGAAAATAAATATGAAAAGCAAAAGCACTCGCAAGAGATTTGTTTTTATAAATTAAAGAGATAACTGTTTTAGGATATTCTACCGGAAAAGGAATATAGAGAAATATATAAGCTAATTAAGTATATTAATGTGAAAATAAAATAAAAGCAAGTTGTGGGTAGCACATATGCTTCAAGCTTTCTGAAAAGATGTTTTTTTTTCTTTTGTTAATCCGAAACTGATTAACAATAATCACCAAAATCACTTAGAGGAACTTCCTTTCTACTTCGAATCTAGGGATTCTTGCATAAAAAAATAGGTGTAGGACATGTTTGGATCTCCTAATCTTTACTTTAGTTGTCTCATCATTTTGTAGGAAGGATCAACACACACATACACATGGATCTTCATACTGGTAAGATATTGTCTGTTTTGGGTCAAGTCCTTACGGATTTGTTTTCGGTACCATTCCAAAAGATCTCTTACCAATGACGGTATCTTATGTGTATATAAACTCGTCCATCTCTTATTTTATTTAATGTGAGACTTTGTTTGTACCCAACACATTCCTTCTTTTTGTCACGCTTCTGTGTTTCTTATGTGAAAAAGGGTTTTTGTAATATTGAAAATGGTTTCCGAGTTGTTTTCTTTCAAATGAAAATAAGATAATTTTAGGAAAGAGTTTTGTTGGAAAATCTAAATATATAAACCTAAATATTAATTAAGTAAAGTAAAAATGTGAAAATTGAATACCATATAAAGATCCACAAGCTTATGGGATTGTAACCATTGGTAATCCTCTTTAAACCTATAAAGTGGTGTGATGGAAGCAAATAAGGACAGTGAGGTGATACGATGGTCCTTTGAATTCGTACCTTTGTCGTTGGAGGGTGATGAAAGTGTGGGACATATATATGCAATACTGTTGAAGTTGCAGACATTGGCAATTGATAGAGATATCCCAGCCAACCATTTCACATCACCAACTTCCACTTCCTCACTCACAACATCTTCACTAAACCTTCCATCACTCTCATTTTTTGGTACAACACCATACCAATAATAAGAATTGCATAATATCACTCCCAGAAGAGCCAGAACAAACAAGTTTTGGTGGCAATAGTGGCGCACCAAATGAGAATATGCTAATTTCAATTCTCAGGATACACAATATTCAAAACCCATATGTCCAAAATCATGGCCACTGGACGAGACAGAATGTGACTTGATGATTCTCGAGTCAAAAGAAGGTGACAAATCAAAACTATTGAGTAGGATTAGTATTAGACACTTGTAATTTACTCCGACAACAAATTTACTAAGTAGAAACTAGTTTAGTAATTGTATAGTAGTTTTTGTCCCCACATAATCTAAAGAAACAAACTCCATTATTCGATATTTTTGTCCGGTGATGTTTTATCGACAAGAGGATATCATGGCTGGAAAAAAAAATGGAGAGAAAGACAGAAATGTTGAAAAATATGAAATCTGGGTGCATGGCAGCACTACCAAGTTATCCCTATCCCATGATTGCAATTACGAATACAGCACCCGCCAGCATTTACAAATATTCCCACTAATATTATTCATTGCACTTTTCTTATACAATAGTTGTTAGAAACCGAAAAAGTTAAATATCTTTGTCCATCCATAATATCTATCACAGATTTTTGAGAATAGATAAAATTGTCTCATATATTACAATAATAATAGACAGATTTTAAATAAATTTATAAAAACAGATAAGTGGTGAAGTTTTCACACGAAATTCGTTTCACTTTTTAAACTATGTGAGAGATTGTTATATATGAAAAGTTAAAATGATATATTTCCACACATTTTAATTTTGAAATTGTTTATCCTCACGCAACTTTAACTTTGAAGTCATCTACTGCACACGACTTCAACTTATATTATTGTATTGTATCAATCGATCGATATGTCATCTAATAAAGCAACTTTAAGAAAGAGTATATCGTGTTGATCCAATGGTTGAGATAAATTTTGAGACCGTTTTGTGCATTTATCTAATTTATGGATTAAGTAGATAAAAGCAAACCTTAATGATATTGAGCCATAAATATTGAGATAAGTTAAAAGCTTATAACGAAACCTATAAATACTGAGATAAGTTAAAGAGGTAAAGTGTTAAATTGATTGAATTTGGATACCTAATTGTAACTACTATTCGTTAATCAAAATCTGACTTGAAATTCGGAATATCTTTACCACTTACGTACCGCTTGGATTTGGATTGTATAAAGACAAAGAAGATAGACTTGAAGGAAAAGATAAAATAAGGTGAAATTGTGAAAATATGTTTCTCAACCCTACCTACTTACATACTGAAACAATTATCAATTCTTATAATCAATTACATAGTATTAAAGTTATAGAAACATGATAATTTTAACCTTTCGACTATAATAAATTTAAAGTTATTTAAGAGATACACGACTTCTTCTTATGAAATTATATAAAATTTCACAATTTACCTATTTTTGTAATGTTTTTTAAATCTGTCTATTCTCGTATTTGTTTTTGTAAGAAAATAGTCTATCACATGTGCTCCCGCAAACTATAAGATGGGTGATGTGCAATGATGGAATCCATTTAAGAGATCGAAAACAAGAGAGGAAGACGTTGTTGGATTGAGAATGACGTAGGACCTAGGGTTGGAAAGTACTTTACCCTTTTTTCTTTTTTCTTTTTTCTGGATTTATATAAGCTTGTGTATGGATTTAAGGTTCTGTTTAGATTTAAGTTTCTGTTAGGATTGAAAGATACATTTGAAAAACTGGAAAGAAGTGAATTTGAGAAAAAAAATAAATAAAAGTAAAATTGTTTAGATTAAGAAATAAATTGTGAGAAATAAAGAAAAATAAGAAGTTTTGTAAAAGTTTACGAATAATTTATCTATCGATAAAAATTGTTTTAATTGATAAAATTGGAAGATAAAAATATAAATTAAAGTTAAAATAAATTTTAAATTAAAATGTTAAAAATAATTCTCAAAATAAAAATATATTAAAATACATTGAAATTATATATATATATATATATATATATATATATATATATTACAATTCAAATAATTTTAAAAAATAATATAAAACTTTTAATTTCTAAATAAAAATTACATATCAAAATAAAAACAAATAAAAAAATAAAATATCAAAATTTAAATGAGTTAAATTATATCAATTTATTTGTTATTTTAATATTAATATTTTTATTTTTTTTATATATGTTATATAAAACATATATTAGTAAACATTAAATTATTTTATTTTATTTATTTATTATTAATTTATTTTACTATAATATAAAAGTATATATTAATGAAGTATTAAATTGATCATTACTAAAAAGGTTATCGTATCATTTATAATTTTATTAATTATACAAACATAAAATAATAATCTATTACGTTTTTTAACAATCTATTATTTTACAGCTTTTTCACAAATCATTTCTGAAAAACCTGGAAACTTTATCGTTGAAAATTTACATCGTGTTTCGTAATTTATGTCTCGTATTTCACACTTTTATCTTCTTTTCATCTCTATAAATAGTATATTCATAGAAACACAGGCTAAATATCATATACTAAAAGGATTTATTCGGGTAGGAATTTTATAAAAAGAAATTCAAATAAAACTAATTTTGTTTTCGTACCGTTCAATAAATAATCTCCCCTTTCATGGAGAGCATGGGAAGATATCGTGGCTAACTTCAACAACTAATCACCAACTGAATATCACGGATTGAGAACCCTCCAAAGGAAACCTTTTGACCTACTTCCAAATTTGAATGCAACGAATCAGCCATGTTTGACGAACTTTAAAATCAGAACAAGATGAGCATATTCCTTAAAAAAAATGTAAAAATAAAAAAGAAAAATATTATTTATGATTGGTCCGTTTCAAATATATGGACCACTCCTAATTCATTTTGAAAAAGTTGTTAAAATATGGGTCCAATAAAAAAATATTGGTTTAATACCTATTTTGGTCCCTACTTTTATGGGTTTGATTCAAAATGATCCTATCTTTCAAAAAAGTTCAGTAAGACCCCATAATTTGTTAAAAAAATGTTCAGTCTGGTCCTTTTCGCTCACACCGTTAAAAATCTAACTGTGCAAATGTCACTGTGGCACAACCTTATTGAGTTGTCAAGTTTGATGAATACGTGGATGTTACACTGTGTAAATATTAAAAAAAAATTAAAATGACACATCAGCTTCCGCCTCCACCAGCTTCCCAAGCACGCCTCTCCCTCCCACTCTGATTCCGCCGGCTCCCACCTCCAGTTCCACTCCGACTCCGATGAAGAGGGATACAAATATCAGAGCAAAACCCTTTTATTTTTCACTCTCACACGCCCTAATCTCTTTGTGCACATATTCTCTAGAAACCCCAAATCCCAAAAACTCAGAAACTTTGTGAACCCCAAATCCCAGAAACTCAGTCTTCGCTGGAAAATGGAGAATAAGCTTTATTTGAACCGAAACCTTGCCGAAGAAGATGCGTCCCTGATTCGATTTCTAGGGTTTCGATTTCTTAACATTTTTCATCATGCTTTTAATGTCTCAGTAATTAGTGTAGTTTCTTTTGATGTGTAGACTCATTCATGAAATGTACTTTAATAAACCCAAATGTACAAGTGAACTCAAAATTGCAAAAATAACAATGTACAGGTGAACTCAAAATTGCCAAAGCTACCTGTTCACAAATTCAAGCTTCAACAAAAAAGCTGTAACAGCTTAAAACCAAGAAAAAGGTAGAAAGAGAAAAAGGTAGAAAGAGCAAGCGACGATTTAATTCCATGTTAGTAGGACTTGCATGCTAATTCCATGTTAGTAGGACTTGCAAGCAACAGTTATGTAACCCTTGCTTTTTATTGTGGGGAGGAGAGGGAGAGGGGGAGGAAGAAGGAGACGACGACCTCTAATTGTCACGTGGGAAAAAACCTAAATTCACAGTGAAGGTGGAAGATGAAGTTTTAAATTTTTTTTAATATTTACACAATGTAACATCCACATATTCATCAAACTTGACAACTCAATAAGGTTGCGCTACGGTGGCATTTGTACCGTTAGATTTTTAACGGTTGCGCTACGGTGGCATTTTTTAACAAATTACGGGGTCTTATTGAATTTTTTTGAAAAGTAAGATCATTTTAAAACAAACCCATAAAAGTAGGGACCAAAATAGGTATTAAATAAAAATATTTATCTTTATTACAAAGTCTGTTTTTTATTTATCACTAACCAGAAACTATGTAAGGTGCATATAAACACATCCATTCACTGTCTCATCAGGTGTCTGTTGATATATATAATCTGGTGTCTGTCTCATCAGGTATACCCAAACCGTCGATTAAAATCTGCAATCTGTGGAGCCATGAATAAGGGTTAATATTACATCACATCAGATTATTCATTCGAATATACCCCTCAAGCATATTCGTGGACAACCACTTGCACCCATAGTCCTAAATTTCATAGTTACACCGAAACAAGAGTGAATAATCAATAGTGATGATAAGAACCCAAATTTCTTCGCACAAAATATCAAATCCAAAATGCAAATGATTATACTAAAGGAAAACCGCAGCAGCTTTGTTTCCACTTTCCCCACATTGTTTATTCTCTTTTATCCCTCCTTCATCATGCTCGCTACTTTCATTGTACTCAGGTCTAATCATACACCACCCAGTGCGCTTTCACTGTTGCCTTAGATCGCAACCCAAACCCTACATTCCATAACACTCTTTCTTTTTCATTCTAATATCTTCCATAAAACTTCAAAATCTTACATAAATCCCTTTCAAATGCATTATTAAATCTGCTTCAGTGGAGGATATTAAATACTAACTAAGAATCTCTAAAAGCAACATAACAATTACTGTATCTAATTATTTCTTTAGACCCACATTTTAAAACAATGCAAATGTTCTCTCCATATGACATCATGCATTGTATCTATCATTATCAAGCACAGAGTTCTGTTCTAATGCATGCTCTCTCCCTCCTCCCTCTGTATAAAGAGTTAAATAACACTAAAAAAAAATGGTAGTCGTGGGCTGCTGCTGATGGTGCAAGTCTTAAGGGTACCCTAAAGCAGTACCACCCTTGCCCTGCAAGTTATATCTATCTTGCACCAACAAAACAGGATGAAGTCCGTGACCCAAAGCAGAAAGCTATAACCTACTTTACTTTCTCTTTATAAATAGCACTCACTCCCCAATCTTCCCTTACAACCTAACCTTCTAACCTTCTTTATTCTACCTCTCTTCCAAAACCAAAACCCTCACACTCTATAAGCTTTGATTTTCTAACTTTACCTAAAATGAGGAGCATACCCACCACGACAACCTCAACTTCAACCGCACCCACAGCCGCCACGTCATCATTAACCACTCCTCCGCACCCCACGTGGCACTCTCCCGTTCCGTACTTGTTCGGAGGACTCGCCGCCATGCTTGGTCTCATAGCCTTCGCTCTCTTGATCTTGGCTTGCTCCTACTGGAAAATTTCTGGTGCGTTGGAGAACGAGGAGAACCGTGAAAGGAACATGGAGAACGGCGGCGGTGAGAAACAGGGTGATTCTGAGAACAAGGAATCTGTTACCGTGTACGAGGATAAGATTCTGGTCATTATGGCTGGAGATGAGAAACCCACATTCTTGGCCACCCCCAAAGCCTCCTCTGTTTCTCGTCCACTTCCCAGCCATTTTGAGCACAGCCTCCAACACCACGTGACTACTGAGAAATCAGAGAAAGAAATGGAAACCCAACAACAACAACAGAGTCAGCTATCTTAATAACATATCATTTGGTTTGTAATTCTATGATTTTCTATCTATCGTAGAATAGAGTTCACAGGGAACATCTTACTATGTTTCTCATCATTCACTCTCTTTTTCTTTTTCTTTTTCCTTTTCCTTGTCTATCGACCTTGTTGTATTCTATTGTTTGTTCGGAAACTGTAAATCTAATCAAGCGAGATGAATTAGAGTTGAGGGGATTGTATATAAATCCAGCGGTAACCAGATTTTGCAGCGCTTGCATGTCGCTGCTACGTTTGTTTATGTAGATTTTTACCTTTTAACATATCGCAAAATTTTACTATAGCTTTGATCAAAATTCAAATCCCGAAATGCAAAACTAGGAGAAAAAGATGCTTTTGATCCACCTTGCAAACCAAATTAAAATTTACTTTTCAATTTTCTTTATACAAAATCACGCCTTTTTATTGAGCGTGAAAACCAGAGGCGATGTCACATAAAGTAAAAGAAAAACATTAGAAATGATCTCACTACTAAATGATTTGCAAGTATATATTATAAATTAGTTTTTTTTAGTTAATTTGGAACTTAATTTAAAATGGACTTTGAGTTTAAGTTTAATTTAATGTCACAATATTAAAGGAAGATTTATATCTATATATAATTTAAATTGATTATCGTAAAGTTAAAAAAAATAATAAAAATAATAAGAATTAAAAAAAATTTCATACCCCATAAAAGAATATAATTATTTTGTATTATTTTTTTCATGTTACCTTGCATACCATAAAAAATAATAACTCAATAAATAATATAATTAACAAATACGCAAATACCACCAATAATTCCTAAGTCTATATATCCTGCTAGTAACTGCAACTCAATGCAAGAGAATGATGAAATTATTGTGTGGTGGCAAGTAGTATAAGTAAACAACATACACTTACATTTCTTTACATAACCATTGTAAACAAATAAAAAATAAAAAATAAAGGTTACCTACTATCAATGCAAGGTTTGATTTAATTTTAAAATTCTCATCACATATGTACATATTTGTTTCAAATGATTCTTTATAATTATCTTAAAATTTTAATTATTTATACATTAATCTAAAATGATGTCATGTTTAAATGGAGGAAAATGTTTAAAAGAATTTCAAATATCTTCATATATTACATTTTTTCTTAATGAAACTTCATAACCCTAATTTTTTTCCTTCAGGATTTTGACTCATCAAAACTCTGTTTAATTTTGCATCTTAATCTTGTAATAAAAAATTGAATTTCCAAAACAAATATTACATATTTAAATTTAAAGAATATATTAAAATTTAGATTTTCTCTAACATTGTATAAATTTTCATTGTGTCTCTTTTTTCCATTATTTCTATGAGTGCTTACTCTTTCTTTAGAAAAAAAACACCTTAATTTTCTTTAAATAATTAACTCAATCGAAATCTATGTCATATGTGACTTAAATTAAATTAAGAAACAAAATACAAAATATTAAATAAAATAAAAATATTCCAAATGCATTGATATAAAATCTTTTAATTTTTATTTAAATACTTTAATACTTTATTTTTTCCATAATATTTTTGTATTAATATTAGGTCACATCTCCATTACATTCTTGTTAGCAGTTCTTAGATTACGGTTACTTCTCCCTCTATCCTTATAATTTTAATTTGCTATGAATTTTTTATTTTAAATTATGTATATTTTATTTTATATTTTAAAGTGTGATTATTCAAAATATAAAAAGTATATTATAGATTATACAATATGCCCTTGTATTCTAGAAGGTATAACTCGAAATACAATTTTTATATTTTGGATCATGTATTTAATAATACAAAATGAAAAATACATTTTAAAGATACAATTTAGAATATAAATTTTATATATCAAAATATGTAATTTGAAATGAAAAATTTTCATTCTTGATTGTTCAAATTCATTATATGTTATACAATATGTTGTATAATCAAGAATATATTTTTTATTATATATTTTAGAATATAAATTCAAAATACAAAGATTGTATTTTAAATTGTACATTTGAAGATATACAAATTGTATTTTGGATTGGAATATATTTTTTATATTGAAAATTGTGTAAAACGTTTTTATGTTATAAATTCCGAAACAAAAAATAAAAAATTTAAATATATAAAAGTACGTAAAAATATGGAGGTGCAAAAACAAACTCTCTCTCGTAAATTGTAATTCATTCTAATTGCGGACTACACACTGTGATGGATATGTCCAAGTAGCAACAAATATGAGCCTGTATCTAATTTGCAATCATAAGCATGTCTTGAAATACTATTTGGATGAAACAAGAGATTCACTTTTTTTATTTACATCAAATTATATATATGCAAATAGTTATTACCCGTCACGAATTTTGCTCGCAAATATCCTTCGCGAGAAAAATTGCTATCCTATATATATATATATATATATATATATATATATATATATATGAAACTTGAATGCATGAAGTTTGCAGATCCCGCTCCAGACTAATTATGACAGCATGGTGACTGTGAGTTCATTCTTCACTGATTATAAACCAAATCATCTACATTTTTCAGATAATTAAAATTTACTTTTATCTAGATTCTAAAAGTTTTAATAATTAGAAAATGTATAAATATGATTAAATATTTTAAGTAAAAAATAAAATTTTTATTAATTATAATTTAAAGGACTTATTTTAATTTTATTTTTTTTAAAATAAGATTTAGTAAATAATTATGTAACTAGAAAAAATATTATTAGATGTTTTTACATATTAGTTTATATTTTTGGATAGTGTTATATTATTTTAAATACATTGTGCATTCAAAATTGTGAATAATGGAAAGTGAAGTCACTGGGGCATAAATAACTTAACTATACTAAATTATAATTAACTATATTTTTAATAAAGGGTTAAATATGTTTTTAGTCCCTAAACTATTGGCCGTTTCTGGTTTTCGTCCCTCTTTTAAAGTAAGGTACAATTTGACCCTCATTCTTTTCGAAACGTTCGTTTTAGTCCTCGGAATTTTGGTTTTAGTCCTCATTTGTTGCTAAATGAGGACCAAATTTTTAAACAGTGTTTAGTTTTCGAGGACTAAAACGAACGTTCCGAAAAGAATGAGGACCAAATTGTACCTTATTTTGAAAGAGGGATGAAAATAAAAAACGGCCAATAGTTTAGGGACTAAAAACATATTTAACCCTTTAATAAACTAAAAGATATATAAACGGTATTGTTTAAGAATTCAGTTAAAAAAAAAGTGAACTTATATAATTAACTAATCATTAAATCTGTCCAGAATATGAGTATATATATGTCAGTTTTACAATACTGATTAATTTTTTTTCAAATTTTCCACAGTCTTTAATGTAGATATTATATTTTGGGTTTTAAATACTATTCTTTGTTTTTTTGTCTTTAAGATAAATTATATATTTTTAGAATTTATACAAATCATAGAAAATATTATTTCTATCATCTATTACGTGCAGAATATAACTTTTACATAAAATATTGGATTGTTTTATTTAAAAGTTTACTCTTACCTCAGGAAAATACTTTAGATTTATTTCAAATCTTATTAAATAAATAAAAATAAATAACTTTATAATATTTTCAATATAAACAAATAATTAAAATTAACATATAATTCTAATAAATTTTATTTATTTTTATTTTTCCTTTATGTTTTAATTCTTTTTCCTAATTTTCTTTCTTCAAAACTTGGGTTCAGCTCAGCTCCCAGACCAAAAACATATTTAGTTTAATCATAAATTATTCTTACAAAATATAAAATATATTTAACGTTTTACCTTTAAATTATATTTGCTCACAACCTTTCATTTTTTATATATCATAAATTATAAAGACAAATTAGATATATAATTTAATTTAATCATAAAACGTATTTTTTAAATAATTTGAAAGAAAAAAAGAAATATATATATATATATATATAAACGCTTTTATTTTTAACTATAATACCATATAATACAAGATATTCAAAATATTTATGGTCTATGTCAATTTTTATTTTTTAATAAAATAAAAATAATAATTATAAGATTAAATAATAAATAGTGGATATTTAAGTAAATGAATAGTTACGTTTATGAGATGAAATAATAAATAATGGATTGTCAGTAGTTAATTGAACTACAAATGCAAAAGGTTCAGTTTTTTTAAACTGAACAAAAAAATAATATAATTTAGTTTTTTGGTATAAGTAATTTAGTTTTTATAATATAAAAAGTATAGATAAAATAAAATTCAATACAATTATATTAACTATGTCGAGCATTAATTGTATGTTGAAGATGCAAAGTAGGAAGAAGACATTGTGCATACGTACACGTCTTGGAAACCAAAATAACGACCATAATTTCAGTTAACCGTCGTTATATATATATATATATATATATATATATATATATATATATATATATATATATATATATATATATATATATAACCATGCTTCTTCCCTTAACCTTGTCGTTTTTTGTCAGACCTCATTAAAAACGTACCCAAAACTTCATCTGAGCAGACGTCAAGTGTCAAGCAAAGAAAATCTGGAAATCAGAAAGCGGGGGACAGATGTGAGCAGCTGAGTGGTCGTTCGTCCTTGACGGTACGTAGAAGTAAAACTTAGTTTTTCAAAATTCACGCCAATCTCTGCATGCAACCACCTTCTTCAATCTTTTGAAACTTCATTTTTCTCCAACTTCTCTCTAAAAAGCTCTTACTTCTCTCTACAAAATCTCACTCTATTCTTCTTTCGATCATCAAACAGACCACACCTAAACATTTCCGCCGTTGAGGACGTTCGTTTGAACCGATCAGTTCCGGGTTCTTAGTTGGTAAGTTCTCTCTTCTTTCAGCCGGTTGGTTTCCTGATACATGCAAACCTAGTTTATGGGTTGCATGAGTCAATCATCTTGTTCTGAGAGTTTCTGGATTTCTGTTTGGTTTAGTTTCTTAAGGTGTAATTGTAGAACGCTAAGGTCTCTGGTAAAGGTGAACCATATTCTGAACTGTGAACGTTCGATCACGCTTAGAGGTAAGGGAAGCTTATATAATTTGATTGTATGTTCGTTTCTACGTTCGTTTTGAATGGATGCATGTTCGTTGAGTTGCTGATTGAATATGATGATTGATATGTTTTGACTGTATGAAGTATGAAGATTTACTATGATATGGATGTATGACTTTATGAAAATAGATGTTGAGAAATGAATTGATATAAAGAATTCTAAGTATGTAATTCCATATGAAAGTTTACATTCGTCACTGAATGGTCCTTGACCGTTCGGTTTTCCTGTGGACTCGGTTGGAACTGGATTCTTTCATTTGGAAAGAATTCTAGTTTGAGGACCGAGCGTTTTCGTCCTGTAATATATGTATATGAGCGTTCACCCAAGGGTATTCATTCCTTGGTGTTTGATGGTAAACCTAAGTATATCTATATATAATTGTATATCTCATTCATTCTTGAATACTAGTTAAATAGTAATCTTATATTTATAAAGCCTTTATTATATAAGTTTTGTAGTGCTCGGTCTTACACCAGGCGCTCATTCTCCTTTCTGTAATATATATTGATAATAAGAACGTTCGTCCAAACTCAATAGAGTTCGCTCTTTACAGTGCTCGGTCTTTGACTGACATTCTGATTTCTCTTGATGTTTAACTCATTCAAAAGCTAAGTATATATTGACGTTCGGTTTACTCATCGGATTCAGTTAAGTACCATTATTTGATGTCCCACAGTGTCTGTCTTAATTGATTTCAACCTAGTGTCTTAGTACTCGGCCTAGGCTTGTTGGCGTTCGGTCTAACTCTCGTGAGACAGTTCATTCAATTGGCTCACTTAGTAAATAACGTTTAGTCCTATTCGTTCTCGAGAAATATTATTGTAATCAGACTCTTTCTTAAACCCGATGTTCACTCTCTCGGTTTTGATCCGTTTTGGAACTGGAGACTTTTGGTCTCACTCCAAGCGTTCGGTCTGATTCGAGGTTAATGTTTAACGTTCGACTTTTGGTATACTAAGAGATCTTTATTCAAATTGGTTCCGTTGAGGTCTTCATAATGAGAGATGATGGAATATGATATAGATGATATGACTTTGGGTATGAACGAGTATTCCGAGGAGGAATATCTCATGAATGTACATTGGAATTGGTAAAGTATGAATGTGGGCATGCTAAGCTGGCGGTTCATCCTGATATTCGTGATTACTCGTTTCTCACGTAGAGAAGGGTAAGTCATTTGTGAGAATGACAGGAGGTCCTCGTTCTTATGGTTAATTTGGACGGAACAGACTAACCTCGGGTGACAGCTGTGAGGGTATCCCAGTTACTACATTACCCGGGTGCACGAACGTCGTAACTACACATAATTCATACAGTCCGGACAGTCAGAGTTTAGTATTAGGCTTTGCATGTAATGTGAATGAAATTATCTCGTTTATTTGAATTGTGTGAAATCTATGTTGATACTTGAATTGAATTACATAAGCTTACCCTACTTCTTGTCTTGTCTGTTTTGTAGTTCGGTGCGTGTCCTTCTATTGCAATGATCATTCGTGTGGATGTGAGCAGAAGGAGAAGCGTTGCTGGAAGAGGCGCTGAAAGAAGAAAATTTTGTAGAGGTAGATGTTAAGGTCGAACAGTAGAATACGTTCGACCATCTGCTGTTTTCTTGTTTTAGAGGACCTTTCAGTATAAGTGTTTTGTAAATCGTTCGATCTAGGATTGTATATTTGTACAGTTTTAACTCCTTTGCTATTTTGTAAGGTCGTTCGGCCATAACCGTTCGTTCTACCTTTTGTAAGAACTGATCTGTAGTATTATGAATGTGATGTTCCTATTATATGGCTTTACACTATATTCTTGGAATGTTACATTTTTCAATTTAAAAATTATAATTACAATCATTCTTAGAAGTGTCATTATAAACATAGTTTATTTCTATATCATTGATATAAAAATTGTTATTGCTATTGTCATTTATTTCTTAAAATAGCAAAAGCATTAATTAAAAATTGTTATTGCTTCTTTTATTTATAAACATTGTTATTCAACATTATTATTAAATGTTTTTGTATTAGTATTCGTTGGGTCTTTCGAAAAAGTTTTTATCATTCTTTTTATTTTGGTTAGTATGGTTTTGATCAATAATAATAGTGTTTTTATGAGAGTATATAATAATATAGATGGTTTTGATATGTAATTATTATTAATTAGGAATAGTAAGTAAAATGTTGAAATATTCCATTTATAGTATCTCCTCTTCATCCCTGTTCTTGCTTTCATTACAACTTCCAAAATTTACCAATCTCTATGCAAGTAGGAACTTACAAACACACAACCGCTGTCCATACTTTAATTAGAACGTTCAAAGTTTCCCTTTCTCTATGCAATTAGGAACTTATACAAACATTAGTTGTTTATCATCTTAAGTAATATGATTCTATAATTACTAGTTGTTAGTAAAACAAAGGGGTTCGAAAAGTTTAAATTAAAAAGAAAAAATCATAGAGAAAGGATTAAGGGAATAACCAGGTAGTAAAGAAAAAAAAATTAAATTCTGAAACTACAACTAAAACTCGTTTTTATCTAATATCATATATACAAATTAATATCAAATTCATCAAATATTCCAAACACGATATGCAGGTCCTTTTGGAGTTACAGAATGTTAAAAAAAATGAATACAACAAGTTTACGAGGCATGTAAATTTTCAAATAGAAACTATAGAAAAATACAATAATATAACATGAGTAAGATACGAAACCTATGCCACCAATAGGCCAAACACAGACACAACAGCCGACACCACACAAGAGACCCACACTGTTGTTTCTTCGTTAAATAGTGACATCAACCAAACATAAAAAATATCACAAAGCAACGTTTTGCACTTACTTAGATTTGGATATGCTTTTGCTATTTTTGTTATCGTAAAATTGGCAAACATTTCTTTGAAGAAGCTGTAAAATAATTTTAAAAAAAACATTTCTTTCATTCTTCCTTTTTGTCATGAAAGTGACCATTTATCTGCATATTGATATGGTATGGTGAAAGGTTTTTGGAGGCAAAAAAACTGAGCTTCCATGGTTTCACTTTTTTACACATCAATCACAAAATTTGCATAACATCATTGAATTGGAACCATATCCCCAACTTTTCACTTTTTTATTACTTTGCATACTGTGAAACAAACTATGAATGATTGGAAGGAAATAAAAGTGAAGTTTAATTATGTTTGCAATGAAGTTGAGAGAAAGTGGAGGAAACAAAAAGAGGCCCCCACGGTATTGAGTCACTATCATCTTTAGTCCAAACTCGGAGTATAGTTACAACTTCAACTACTTCATTACTTATCCACACAAAAAAACAACGTCAACATGTAATTTCCTTTCTCCTATCTTATGGGCATTCTCTAGTTATAAAGGTGACGTGAACTAATTAAACACTTTCTGTTTTAAATTTTTAATCCATGAAAATAAAACAAATATATATACAATATTATTATAAGCGTGAGATTATATTATAAAATATTAAATATGCTTTTAGTAATCAAATTTTAAAATTGAATATAAATGATTATTTTAACTCAATTATGTTAAATTTTTAAATGTGTTACGTAATGTTTTAGGCTAATTTTTAGGTTTACATTTAAACTCAAATATTTGTGTTTGAAAGGTTTTTTAATACGTGAAAAAAATATTATTAAATTAAAAGAATTATACCAATTTGTTTTAAAGTTTAACAACAAAAAATGTATTTAAATTAAGACATGCACGATTCCCAATTTTGTATTTAAGTTTAGAGATTAAAAAAAATATTTCACTCTTTTATAAAAGTTGACTATTAATGATAACATGCAAAGATAATTTAATAAAATTTGACTAAATTATTTAAAAGAATTTAATTATTGTATTTTACTATTTTTAACACTAAAGAAATAACTTATTGGTTTTGTAATTATTGATAAAAGGGTAAATATACTATGCTTCTAGTTACAGACACGAATCAAAAATAAAATAAAATAAATCTATATAAAAGAAGATAAAATTATTTAAGATATCTTTTTTCTTATTTTAAATCGTTATTACATTTTACATTTTTCATTTCTTTAAATCTATAAAGTGAACACGTGATTTGAAACATTAAATCAAATAAGTAGAGCAAAACCTTAAGGTTTTCTGCACCATGTGTAGAGAGAGAACACGAGAACATTCAAGCACGTTTAAAAATATGTCTAAAACATTAATTTCTCGTTATATAATCTATAATATTTATATTACTCTTTTCTTCTCTCACAATAAAATAAAATTTTTGATAGAAAATGAATTTAGCTTAAAATTAACAAACATTTTAGCATAAAACATGTGCAGGATTAATGTTGATTTTATAGGCACGGAAAGGTAGGTGTTTTTTAAACATGCCCTAAAAGGTGACAACAACATGAAGGCATAATACGAAAGCACTTTATTTTTGGTAGAGTCGTAATAATAGACGCGGGACACTACTCCCACCCTGTATTAAGGTAAAAATAAATAAATAAAAAGTAGTATTTAATTTTTGGTAGGTCGAAAAAATAATAATAATGTGAGAGAGTGTTGATAGAATAAAAGGTACGACAGAATTATGGTGAGTGACGATAATAATTTTATAAAGATGCCAAAAAGCTTTGGATGAAAAGGAAGAGTGGTGGAGGGGGTTGGAATATGGCACCACAGCGTCCGAACCCAAAACCCTCTTTCTCCTACAGACTCTATTGCAGTTGCTTCCCCACCCCTAAATTTATTGTAGGGTCTATATTCGGCTAAGCCTCTCCACGTGCCACTGTTTCATTGGTTATTCTTCAGATCTCCCGGGGCCCACCAGATAGACTTGGACACACTTGACTCGACTACTTTCACATAATCACGCTTCCTCACTTCCACACCACACCCCATTCCCAAACAAAATAAACACAAATCACAGAGAGAGACGTAGAGGGAGCCACCACTCATGGCTTCCAAGCTCTGCGACTCATGCAAGTCCGCCACCGCCACCTTGTACTGCCGCCCCGACGCTGCCTTCCTATGCGGTGCCTGCGATTCCAAGGTCCACGCCGCCAACAAGCTCGCCTCGCGCCACCCACGCGTTGCGCTCTGCGAGGTATGCGAGCAGGCGCCCGCGCACGTCACCTGCAAGGCCGACGCCGCCGCGCTCTGCCTCGCCTGCGACCGTGACATCCACTCCGCCAACCCCCTCGCCAGCCGCCACGAGCGTCTCCCTGTCGCGCCCTTCTACGAGTCCGTACACTCCGTCAAGGCCTCCTCGCCTATCAACTTTCTCGACGACCACCGCTTCTTCTCCGACGCCGACGCTGATGTCAGCACCGAGGAGGCCGAGGCCGCGTCCTGGTTGCTACCTAATCCTAAAACAGATCTAAATTCCTCTCAGTACTTGTTCTCCGAATCCGAGCCCGTTCCTTACATAGATCTGGACTATGCCGTCGCGGATCCGAAAGCGGATCCGAAAGGCTCCGCTACCGCCGACGGCGTGGTTCCGGTGCAGAGCAACTACGAGCCGTTCGCCTACGGTTACAAATACAATTCCACCACTCTCTCGCAGTCACAGTCTCAGATGAGCCAAAGTGTAAGTCTAAGCACTATCTTGCCGTGATGTTTAGTTGTTTCGAAATCGATTTGTGGAATATGATAACATGGATTAATTTGTTTGTTTGTTTGTTCTTGTGGTTGTTGATTCTTTCAGGTATCGTCGTCGTCGATGGAGGTTGGAGTTGTGCCGGACGGAAACACGATGTCGGAGATATCGAACTGCAGCTACAGCAAGGTGGCCGCGGTGACAGTGACGGCTCAGTTTTCGGCGGCGGACAGGGAGGCAAGAGTGTTGAGGTACCGGGAGAAAAGGAAGAACCGAAAGTTCGAGAAGACAATTCGTTACGCTTCGAGAAAAGCGTATGCAGAAACGAGACCAAGGATCAAAGGCAGGTTCGCTAAACGTTCTGATGCGGACCCTCTGGCTGGATACGGCGTCGTTCCGTCGTGCTGATTTCGCTTTATATATCTACTATGTATGATGCTACTGCTGCTTACTTTTTGTCTTCTTATGTTTGTTTTGCTGTGTATATACTACGATCTTTTTTGTTTGAATTAAGCAATGTAAAGTTGCAAACAGTTGCTGTGGATCGATTTTGTAGTTTGTTCGTTGTTTTTGGGTGAATTTTGGGACCTTTTGCTTATGTGAGAAGGTGAAAAAAGAAGCGAAGGAAACGATGATGGCAATTGCACTTCCTTTTCGGCTGTGGCTGCTGTGCAGAGTTTCGCAAATCAAATTCTGGAAAACAATTGGTATTGAACATGTGATTAAGAGGTTTCTTTAATCACAAATTATATTTTATAGTATCTTTTAAGTTTATTTCATTCCTTCTCCTCAAAGAGAAAGAACAACCGGCACCAATCTACTTTAAGAAAATAACTTTACTACATTAATAGTACCAACTACTTTCGGAATCAATAAATAAATAGATTTTTGGATTTTAATATTTGATTGAATCGTCATGATAAGATTTTTTTGAGTAATATTTTATCATCATATCACTTTATAATATTTTAATACACATCTTCTATTTTGCTGGATAAAAAGAAAACACTTGGAAGTCTCTAGGTGTTTCATGTGGGTAATATTTTATTTTAATTCGTGAGTAGGGCTTTATGCTGTCATAATGTAAACAATTCTTTTAACCATTTTTACATAATAGTAAGATGTAAAGCACATGTTCCGAGATATTGGGATTCTTTTTAATCTGGTCCCTAGGTTTGAACACGGGATGGTTTAGCTTTCTGAGGCCATTCATAAATTCAAAATTGGTAGGTAGGTTAAGTTTTGATCAATCTAATATTTTAATATAATGTTTTGACTTTGAATGCAGCTAAATTCGATAATCAAATTTGTAAATAAAATGTATTCCATAATCCATTTATAAATATACTATATATTATATAAAATGTTGTTATTAAACATAATTTTATACAATCGATATTCAATTGTTTGAAAACTTTATATTTTGGACATGTTAGAATAAATTTCTCTATGAGGGATTTTAATTGAGAAAAAAAACATAAATAAATTTAATTATGTACAAGTTAGTTTATAGAAAGCTTTTGATATAATTTAAATAATAATAATTTATGCATTAAATTATTTTATTTTATTTTTTAAGAATTATTAGGAAGAAATTTGTCCAACCATTTTGTTCAAACAGCATTAATACTAATTTGAATTGGAACAACAACCTTGATTCTTCTAGAATCACTTTTAACAACAACACTATAACTACTTTTTTAAATTTGAATCTATCTATATGAACATTGATTCTTCTTCTTTCTGTCCATTAAAAAAGACTAGTTACCGTGCTTTTTTTAACGAACCATTCAACTAAAGTTTAACAAAAAAAATAAATAAATTTTTACTTTTCATTCAACCTGGCTTTGGAATATATTCCAATATATTCACTATTATGCTATTCGAAAGTGTTTTTGAAAGTCACTAGTATTTCTTACGGTCTTTTCTAAGGGATTCTTTAAGAAAATTTGTAAGTATTATTGTTTTAATATGTTTTTTTTTTCTAAATTATATATTACACAATTTACGCGTCCCCCTAAATTACTCTCTGAAGTATAAATGTATTAATCAAATAAAAAAATTAGAGAATAAATATCAATAGCTTAAAATACAAAATACTGACAATTGTACTACATTAATTAAATTTCTTAATTGTAAGTAGTATGACCAAATGTAGTAGTAGCATTTGTTTGCCTAACAACCACTTAAAAGTTATCTGTATTTGAAGTTTAACGTCGCACGGAACTACAAACTTGAAATGAATTTTTGGCTGTATTTATAACTCTCTTCTTCATTTTCAAACTAAATTACTTTTTTCTTTGGATTTTTCTTATTTCCAAAGAGTTATGAAATCCCCTAATTCTATAATTCTTTTTTTTAGAATCCAATACAGTTTTCAAAGATCGTCAAAGATTTGTTTAACGTGTAGTGTTTTATTTGTCCAGTGAATATAATTTATAATTAAGTTTAGGCTTAATTATTCTTTTTAATCTTAACATGTTCAAGTCCTAAGAAAAATTTACTCCATGATATTTTTGTTTGCTTTTCTTGTTATTTTTTTTAGTTTCATGTTCCTGTCAAGCAATGTCTGACTAAAAGATATTGAAAAACAAACTTGATATTTCCTCAATGGCAACAAATAAACTATCTTTAAACAGAAAATAAAATTATATATAAAATTTATATAATATTGTAGAAACTGAAACAGACACACACTTAATTATATGAATATTCTTTCAAAGAAATAATCTGTGACGTTTATGTTTGTTCTGGACATTTGGTTTGGTTGGTTTATTCTAGTTTAGGAAATGGTTATACATTGCAAAACGTGTTAGCAACACAATTTTTTTAAGCAATCTACTTCAAAATTTTAACTGTGCATTAACTTTGATAGTTCTTTTAATGTATATGTATCACTTCGTGAAAATATATAATTTATTCTTTTTAAAGTCAAATAATAACAAAAAAAAAGTTATAGTTGCATAAATTTTAATGTTGATACCGAGTTGCTTGGATTGGATTTCAAATTTAGTTTGAATTATGAGAACATATTACTCAATATATATATATATATATATATATATATATATATATATATATATATATATATATATATATATATATATATTTGAAATACATGTAGATGATATTAGTATTGTTTGAATTAATTAACTGGTATTGAGTTCAAGTATATCTGACTCTTGAAAATTACAGACTGTTATATTCATGGAATGTCCAAATAAATATTATGTTGTCAAAATTTTGAAAACAAAAGAAAAGTATATAGACTAAAAATATCAAACTTGAATAAGTTTCTTAATAATAAACTTGTAAAAGTTTACATTATACTAAACTTTTTTATCTAAAATAGGATACACCCACACTGACAAGTATATGGCAATCTCCTTGGGTGTCATAGGTATAACACCCACCGAAGTAGACTACTTGTTGAAGCCATTTTATTACTATTAAAATCTACAATAAATATATTTTAATGTGTAACTTACAATTTTTTATGGGTTAAATATGTTTTTAGTTCCTTAACTCTCAAGCGATTTTGGGTTTAGTCCCTATTCGAAAGTTTTGTTCATTTAGTCCTCTTAGTTTTGAAACTCTTATAATTGGTCCTTAAAATTGAATGGCGTTAACTTTTGAGTGATGTGGCAAACGACAAGCCCACGTCTGATGCTACCTTCCCTGACTACTATGTGACGTGGCAGTAAAGGTCTGGTGGTCGGTCGACCACTCGGTCGATCACTTGGTCTGGTGGTCGGCCACTCGGTCTGGTGGTCGGTCTGGTGTGTAGGACCGAACGGTTAGTGGTGTGAACACGAAGAACCAAATGGTTAAGTGTGTGAGTGTACAGGACCGAACGGTTACTTGTATGTTTCTGAGCAGAACCGAACGGTTAAGTGTGTGTTTGTGTGCAGGACCACACAGTTAAGTGTGTGGGTGTAAGACCGAGAGGTGAGTAAAAGACCGAGCGGTAAGCGAAAGATAGAAAGAGTGACTGAGGCAGAACGGTGCACTAAAGGAGAAACCGAACGGTAAGACAAAGGGAAGTGAGGTCGAACGGTTCGTTGGAGTAGATGCCGAGTGGCCGACCATCCACCAGGTTGACCGACCACCACACCTTTACTGCCACGTCAATTAAAAGTAGCTAGGGAATGTGACATAACACGTGGCTCGCCATTTGCCACATCAAAGAAAATTTAACACCGTTCAATTTTAAGGACTAAAAATAAGAATTTCAAAACTAAGAGGACTAAAAGGAACAAAATTTTAGAATAAGGACTAAAAACATATTTAACTCATTTTCTATTTATAATTTAAAGTTTAAATTACTATGTTAAATTTATATATGTTTAAAATATTTCTATAATCATTTATGGACATTGTAAATATTTCAATATATAAAAAATTTACATACTCGAGGGGTAAAAATGTCATCGCAACAGAAAAATTTAGACAAAACATTAATTGATTTTAACCATTAATTTAGCTAATTACACAAAAAGTTACCTTTGATTTATCTTATGTGGTCTCGTACCTTTGCTTTAATGAGCTAGCCAGTAAAATATACTTGTTTGAGGATTTTTCTTCATCTAAGATATTTATTGAATGTTAATGCAAGACAAAAATTAAAAATACTTATAAAGTATGGTTTATGCATGATAATTTAATAAGCAGTTAAGCATTCAAAACGCTAAAAATAAATATTTTATATAATTGTTATGCATTTTAAACCCTCCCTGTTTTCAACTTTTTTTTATTTTCACAAAATAAAATTTGAAATTGGTTTGTAATACTTGGCTTGTATCTAGTATTAATAGAAAAGTCAGACATATAAATAATGACAATGTTTATAACTTATGATTGCTTCGTAGGTTATTCAATTGACTTAAATATTATAAGGTTTTTCAAACTATGCAGAAATTATTTGAAAAATCATAACTTAATATAATATTCATAACTTGGCCAGTACATCACTTGATAAGCAAGAATGAATATAAGATACATTTTATAGTATTTATGCAAGTTGACTAGCCAATTAAAGTTTCTATCAAGGTTAACTGTATTAAATTAAAAAAAAAAACTCTATATAAAGATTGTAATTGTTTTTCATTTTTCCATTCACCCTTTATTTCTTTGTATTAGCAATTACTATTTCTCAACTTTATCCATCACAATTTCCTTTTCCTTTATGTTTCTTTGAACTCAAAGATTGATATTTATATATATTTTTTTCTTTATTTCTAGTTTGTGTATTTTACTTTTATTTTAATTTATTAGTTTTATTGTATTTACTAATTATGAAGATGTGGACGATGAAGATAAATATTTGGTTCTCTCTCGTACATAAGAGCAAAATGTGCTTTGTTGAATAAATGTTTTCTGAGTCCATAATGATCTTCACTCACTTCATTTGAATTTAATCATATTACTATTATACATCTGTGTAAGTGATGGAGGTGTCTTTTGGAATTTTTTCTTAGAATTTATAAGTATTTATTTTTAGAATTAAATAATTGTTTATATATTTCTGTCTTTAACTAATTGAGAAGTGTTTTTAGAATAAATATGTTTTTATTGCTGAAAATATTATGCATGATATTCATTTGTTTTAATTTTTTTTAAATATTTGTTAACATCATTTTTTTTATTTTTTATTTAGTTTTTTCATTATATGATAACAGAGATTAATTATATTATTTTTGATGAATTTATCATTTTTTTTGTAGGCATTGATGAAAGAAAAAGAGATAGAAGAACAAAGAACACAATAAACAACATAGAAGAAAAATAAATAAGGATAATGATAAATATGTAAGTTTTTATTTTAATTTAGTCAATCTTTAAAATAATGTTATAAATGAATTTTAAAATTAATTTATATCGAACTTTAAATTTTTATTTTACATTATTTTATATATTATAAATTGATTTTATTTTTAATTTATATGTAATTTTCAATAAAAAAAAAAACCATAAGCATAGTTAATTCAATCACTATAGTTACTTGCCTAACTAACTGGTTTTCTTTTTTTTCATGTTCAATCAATTTTATAGCAGAGCAGAACATTTATAAAGAATTAAGTCTTGTAATTAAATAAAACTCTTGACAAATGAACTTTATAAGAAGAGAACATACAAAAGTGTGATTTAGATATTATCCAACAAGTATCTTGGGTGATTATTGTCACAACATCTTGAATACATATATAAAAAACATTTTTCTTTCGGGTGTTCACATTTGTTTTTTAATTTTATCCTTAAATATTTTTTTTTTAAATTAACCTGATTATTTTATCAATTCTACTTTTTAAATTGATTATTTATTTAAATTTAACTGTTTTTTTTATTTGATTGTTTCTTTAAATTTAATTATTTTTTAGTTAAAAGATTATCTACAAAATAAATAAATATTATTTACAATAAAATTATAAAAATTATTTACATTTAATTTTATAATTATAATAGTAACAATAATAATAGTTTTTTATTATCATATATAAAATAAAAGTGAACATTCATGCACTAAACAAATAAAAGAGAACATGATTACAGTACCAATCAATAGAAAAATTTCTTTGATCTTTTCTCTTCTTCAATATCTTTTTTTTTTTACCTTTTATTTCATGTTATTTAATATTTATTTATATTTCTCGTATATCTTATTAGTGATAATTTCTCTTTATATTTCCTGATTTACATTATTTCAACACTTAAGTGCAAATATATATTCACTTTCATATGTCATATTATTCATCTAAGGATATAAAAAGTAGTAATGATTTTATAGATAACACTGGATTGTTTTATTATTCAAAAATCAAACTATAAATAATTTTTTTTATTAATCGAGTTTATTTTATAAAAACATCTAGCTCTCTTGTACTTGTTTTATATTTCTGACTTTATCCTTCATTATTTTAAACATTGAAATTCACCTTAGGACTTTTTATACAGAGGGCAATACAATTATTTGATAAAAAAATTATATAGAATAAGTTCTTCTATTGCATTGTTTTTTAGTGCCCTATTGCATGTAACCTTTGTGTACTTGCACGTGAATCTAAGTAACATAAAATGAATATCTATTATTTTGTGACCACAAGAGTGTGCTCAGATAATTGATTTGAGTATTATTTTTTTGTGTGGTTAGAATTACCTATGAGAGTTGTACTATGTGAGTACTTGTGATAATACGAATCTCTTAACAATGGTAAACTATTATAATACTTAAATTGTTGAATTGATGTCTTGAGGCTATAATTATTGTGTGAATGAGAATATATTATGACTGTTAGATTGATATATTATGATTGTTGGAAATGTTGATTTTCAAGTATGGCTTTTGAAACGAGTTATGTGTAGATTTGTTTGTAAGCTAGTAAATTGAGTTTGATCTATCACTTTCATAATATAGTTTCATTTGAGTTGTTTTTATTTAACTATAAGATAGATATTTTAACATGAGAAGTGAGTAAAATTGTCCAAATGGTCTCCTTAGTGATATAATATATTATATTTGTATCTACAAATTATGCAAACTCACTTGGCCATGGACGAAAATAGTTTTAAAGAAATCTAGAGAATAAAGATAGTCTTATTCACTTGGTCAGATAAGGGTCGCTAGGTGAGTTTGTGAAAAAAGTTGTCTATGACCGTATTCGTTGAACGAGTGAGACCCTTATTGATTTTTTTTTTGTTAGTGTGAAAATCTAGTGAGTTTAGGATGAATTTGATTCTTAGATAGGTTTAAATTTGTGAAAAAACTCCCTATGACCTTATTAGCTAGACAAGTGAGACTTTTTCTAAATTATTTTTTGGTGAAAATCTAACGAGCTTACGATGGATTTGATCCTTAGACGGGTTCACTTCTTAAAAGATACATTGTTTTCATTAAGCAAAAATATTTAAATCAAATCTAGAGAACTCTAGTAGTGTGACATACAACTAGATAATAATAAGATAAGATCACATATATACTTGTTTAGTTATTCAAATTGTATGACATCGTGGACGATGAAAACCCTTTATATAAGATTGATTAAAAACAAGCTTATTATGACGTTATTTGTTCAACAACACACACAACTTAATGTCAATTCATTTAATGAAACCTTGTTTTCTTTGTGATTTCCATATTTAAAGAAAAACAATGAAAGGCGTACATTAATTAATTCATGATTTATGAATAAATAAACAAAGACCAATTAATAAAAGAGGATTTGTAATGCAAAATTGTAATGATTTAGTAAAAGTTTGAGCATCCTTGTACCAATGTTTTAGTAGCTTTATGTTTTTTCTCCCTCTATTAATGATTTATGAGTCTTGTTGATATTCATAAATGTCTATGAGTCTTGTTGATATTCATAAATGTCTAATTAACATACTTTTAATTGCCAAAAAAAACTTACAATGGTTGTTATTATTATAGTGTAATAGGGGAAAGATAGAATAGTAAATGCACTACATTGAATCTACAATAAGTTTTGTCAGAAGAACTTAAAAAATATACTAGTTAAACAACTTTAGGATTCTACCCTCATTGATCATCATGATCCTGAGCACTTGTGGTAGTATTTAGAACAAAAGCATAGATACTTTACAAGGAGCCATCATTAACAAGAATCACAATACGATTCAAATTGTAAACCATAACAACAAACATAAATAGCAAGCGGAGGGAAATCAATATTCTTTTATGTATACTATACAAGCTACAATGAATGTAGGAAAGGACTGCTGCATATAACATAAATAACTAACCATGAAAGAAATTTAGACAAACTAAAAGAATCGTGTTTACATGCAGAAGGTGCATGACAACTCTGACCACACATTACACACATTTGCTAGATACAAAATATAGGCTAAATCATGGAAGTGAGATAATGATTTGGTTATGCAACAGGGCCATAATGAGTTGGAATTTATTTCTAATTTTTGTTGAAACACCATAGCTGCTATATTACTAACCACAACCAGCTATAAGCCAATTTTGACCAAGTCTTCTGATTTTTGGATCCATTACTCACTTATAACCAGCTTTCGGAGGGTTCTTATTAGCACCTCCAGAACTACCATGAGAAGAAGGGCCTTGATTACCTCCAGAACTACCATGAGAAGAAGGCCCTTGATTACCTCCAGAACTACCATGAGAAGAAGTGCCATGGTTACCTCCAGAGCCACCATGAGAAATGCCAAGGTTACCTCCAGAGCCACCATGAGAAATGCCAAGGTTACCTCCGGAACTACCATGAGAAGTGCCATGGTTACCTCCAGAACTACCATGAGAAGTGCCATGGTTACCTCCAGAATTACCATGAGAAGAAGGGCCTTGATTACCTCCAGAACTACCATGAGAAGAAGGCCCTTGATTACCTCCAGAACTACCATGAGAAGAAGTGCCATGGTTACCTCCAGAGCCACCATGAGAAATGCCAAGGTTACCTCCAGAACTACCATGAGAAGTGCCATGGTTACCTCCAGAACTACCATGAGAAGTGCCATGGTTACCTCCAGAATTACCATGAGAAGAAGTGCCCTGGTTACCTCCAAAACCACCCTGAGAAATGCCATGGTTACCTCCAGAATTACCATGGGAAGAAGTGTCATGGTTACCTCCAGAACTACCAATAGAAGAAGTGCCACGGTTACCTCCAGAACCACCATGAGAAATGCCATTGTTACCACCAGAACTACCATGTGAAGTGCCATGGTTACCTCCAGAACTACCATGAGAAGAAGTGCCATGAGTACCTCCAGAACCACCATGAGAAATGCCTTGGTTACCTCCAGAACTACTATGAGAAGAATTGCCATGGTTACCTCCAGAACCACCATGAGAAATGCCCTGGTTACCTCCAGAACTACCATGAGAAATGCCTTGGTTACCTCCAGAACTACCATGAGAAATGCCTTGGTTACCTCCAGAATTACCATGAGAAATGCTTTGGTTACCTCCAGAACTACCATGAGAAATGCCCTGGTTATGTCCAGAATCACCATGGGAAGTGCCATGATTACCTACGGAACTACCATGAGAAGTTCCATGGTTACCTCCAGAAGTACCATGGGAAGTACCATGGTTACCTCCAGAACTACCATGGTTACCTCCAGAATTACCATGAGAAGAAGTGCCACGGTTATCTCCAGAACTACCAAGAGAAGTGCCATGGTTACCTCCAGAACTACCATGAGAAGTGCCATGGTTACCTCCAGAATTACCATGAGAAGAAGTGCCATGGTTACCTCCAGAATTACCATGAGAAGAAGTGCCATGGTTAACTCCAGAATTACCATGAGAAGAAGTGCCATGGTTAGTCAAGAAGCGAACCACAACACATGTGATATTGTCAGCACTACCTCTCCCATATGCTTCTTGCATCAACTTCTTTGCTGCTTCTTCAGCATCCTCAATTGGTTTAATCATAGTAACTGCTTCCTGAAAACACTTAAATCTTAGCTGAGTAGGAAAAATGAGATGTATTAGTAGTTGACTTTATGTTTTGTAACCTAAGCATTTATCATTGGTTTGGATTTGGTTTTATCTTCTACTGCTCCCTTTCCCCCCCTTCTATAAATGCTTATGATGAAGATGCATTTTAATTCTCAATGAGAAGAAATGAACATCAGTGCAAACCTCATTTGTGACAACATCCCATAGTCCATCACTAGCTAGGATAAGAAACTCAAGGGACTTGTCAACTTTTTCTTCCTACAAATTGGCAAAAATGTAGCTTAAATATACCAAAGAAAGAGACTAGACAAATAAAATTAAAGGGTACAACAATAAGAATAAAGATAAATCAGCAGAAGGAACATCTCTTCTAAATTTTGTTATACTGCTCATAAACTTCATCATGTCCTACAGAAGCAAAGGTCTAAAACTATACATTTATTTAAGAATGAATGTCACCAACCTGAATTTCTGGATCAGCAACAACATATTGCTTTAAGAGTCTATCACCAAATGCTCGAGAAACAGCAAGAACACCTCCAACTCTCCAAGTTCCTGCTTATGTGATATCACCAATAATGATAAACGATATATATTTTTTAAATTTAACAGAAAACTGAGGGCAACTATATGTTACATGTTTACATTACCAGCCCACATAACAAATCCTCCAGCCTCTTCAATCCTCTGCCTCTCATCAGTTTGGTCCGGTTTGTGGTCTCGAGAAACAGCAATAGCTAGAAAAAACCATGATTCGAAGAATAATAATTATAAATATTCAACATATGAAGGTTAAAACGACTCTGTCACTGCAGATGCACAAGAACATGTTATACACAAACCCATGCCATTTTTATACTAACATTACATTACACACTCTAAAACAAGTGACTACTCATTATATTTCATCAATAATAAACAACTGATATCAAGACAGTCACCACCAAAGACTCAGAAGTATGGACGAAATTCTCAATAATGGTATGAAAAGTTAAAAAAAAAGATCATATTATATAAGCAAGCATACTCGCATTTATATAAACAGTAATACTACGTCAATAATCAAATTAAATAACAATACAAAATTAATACTGCAACATTATAGATAGATGTATGCAAGTATCTCCAAAGCAAACACGCCCTTACCATTACCACCCCTGCATATGACAGCTCTGGAATCCCCAACATTTGCAACAAGCAAGCGATCACCAACTAAAATCGCAGTGGAAGCAGTTGAACCAGCATCTTTATTTTGGTTCTTTTCTGACTTCAGAAACTCAGAATCGGTATGATTATATGCATCAGCTGTGGGAAAAAATTGCTTGGAAAAAGATCAATCTATGGATTTGGCAAATTGGAGAATATCAAACATCTAGTAGTGATAGATAGATAGATAGATAACATACATATTGCTGATTTGGTGTCAGAAATGAATTTTGGGTGACTGATCAAATTACTAAACAAGTTTTTCTTGACATACTCAGCAGCACGAGCACCACCATGACCTGGAAAGAGTTATAATTATAAAAAGTAGGAATTACTTCTAGTTATCAAGCATAGGTTTAACCAACGGAATGAGAGAAACAAACATTTAAAGGGAAAAACATCTATCCTCCAACAAATGACACACTATTAGCTTATCACTGTTCAGGAAGAGGAATTGATGATAAAGGTTCTAAAGTCAAATGAGACTACTATAAAGAGATTTTTGCGTTAAAGGGGTTGAAAATCATGGTGTGTAGAAAACAACATTACAACCAAATAAACTAATCAAATAGTCCACACATTTACATTGACATTTAAAATGTAACATTAAACTCCAACTGTAAGCAAACCTAACAATTTCTGTATATTTGAGAAAATAGGAGCTAAAAAAATCAGAGAGACTAATATGAGGGGCAAAAGTACAAAACCAGTAATCTATGGATAATACAAATGCACAAGTACACAAACATCTTCATATTAAAATATGAAGTTAAATGCAAAGCTTAGTTTCAGAATAGTTTAAGAAATGGAAAATATAGAAAACAAGCATGCTGATTAAAAAAAAAGAATATTAATAAGAGTAACACATAGCATAAGTACTATCTGCAATATTTTGACATATTTTCCTGTTAGTGTACAACTAGGTGATGAAGATGAGATGAAGATATAAATATACCATCAAAAACTCCGAAAAGGCCAACGATTTCACCATTAACACCATCAATTCTTGTGTCGTAAAAATCTTCCATTGAAGATCTCTTGCCGGGAGAGCTAGCATACCCATAGCTGAATTTTCCATTATGACTACAAAAACATATCGTAACAAAAAAACATCATAAAAATTAGACATAACAAAATTATGAATATCTAAATTAAGAACACGACCATCAAACCAAATAATTAAATTGAAAGAAAATGTGAGAAAGAATTTAACCTTAGACCCCCACCGCTCACAATTGCATCCTGGGAATTTTGAACCTGGGTTGGAGCAGATAAAATTGAATTGAGAAAGCTCATATTACTACTGCAATATACTCTTGCTACCCAGATATTATTTTTTTCACCAATATGTGAACAAACAACACCAATATGTGTCTTCTTTCTTGCCAATGCTTCCAAGTGATCATAACATTAGTTGGGTCATTTTGCAATCATCAAGTTCCAAGTTTTAACCTGCACATAGAACACCGCAAGTAAAATGATACAAATGTTCATAGATATTGCTTGTGATGCAGCTAAAGGCATAAAGATGCTGAATCCGAGGTACAAACTACTGGATTATAGGAAGAATTGCCTTACAAGAGAGAAAGAAGAGAGAAAGGGTACCTAAGAAAGAGAAGAGAAAAGAAATGTGCACTCTTGGTATCATATTCTTGTTGAAAATTAGTTAGAGAAATTACTTTGAAAAAATGGTCAAATGAAAAGGTTATTAGAAAAAGAAAAGGAAATAAGAGTGTTTACTATTATTTTCTTTTTATTTTTGACGATTCCTTTAAAGTTCAAAGGTTGTTCGGTGATTCATGAAATTTTCTCTGTCATCCATTCTAGTGATTCATATTCTCTACTAAAATTAGTTGCCATATTCGTGACTGAAAGCTTAGAGATGGACCTAGTCAATGCCAAATATAACATTGTTTTATTTTGTCATAGCTTCACATGTTAATCCATGGCTCCTTTATCCTTGTTTATGTTAAGTTTATTTTTAATTTATTTTTTACTGTGACGTATAAGTCTGAGGTAAATATACATTAATTAGATACGAAAAAGTTTAACATAATACAAAAAATGAAAATCTATAAATTTCTTATAAAAAAAAATATTAGGTTGAACGTGGCTTTAATTAATGAAGTGAATTAGACTTATATTTAATTCAGTGTTATATGTTTCATGTAAATTCATCTTCCATGAAGAGTCATTTCAATGTATTTTGTACCAATCATATCCGTAACTCTGCAGTCAAATAGAGATGTTGCTAATAGACAATTGGTGTACAAATTACCATTCTTATGTGGGGGTGTTTCGTCCTGTCCCTTCATCAATTTTTTTCAAACACTCCATCAAACCGGATTTTACTTTGCAGAACACATTAAACCAATTCCAGAAATACTTTTTCAGAAGACATTCATCCCACCTCTCGATCAAAAATTCTGGAAGCTTAGATGGGGTGCAAGAAAATATTAGATAGGGTGTAAAATATCTTCCAAAATATTTGTATTTCAAACAGAAATCACTGCTCTTGAAGGTATTTTAAATGTAAAAAAGAAATTATAGAACAAGTGTTTGTTTAGAAAATTTCTTTTATATTTCAAATTTGAAAATACTATTCAAAACACTCAATTTAGAAAGAAATTTCCAGAACCAAAAATACTTTGCAAAATACTTGTTTCAAAATATTAAAAAGAAACATCTTGTTCGAAACGGTGAATTCGGAAGACATATTTTATATTGTATAATTTGGACTTCATTTCATTAACCTCAACTTCTTAGTAATGTAAATGAAAGAGGAGTGGAAAGTGATAGTAGAGAGAAAAGCATTTGTTTAAGTAAAATGAAAATCCTTTTACGTGGTGGCATCCGTTGCTTGAGACTCCTTCATCACCTCATGCACAGGTTGAAGAAAAGTTGCTAAAAAATATGGTGAGAGGGAGAAGGAGAATGAAATGTTAGATATGTCTAGTGATATTTTATTAATTAGGAGATGTAAGAAGAAAAAAATGGTGTACAGGAAGTAGTAGCCCCAAAATATTTCTTCAAGAACAGAATTTTTTTACTCTTTTTATTCTATTTCTAAAAATATTACGGATATGGCTTCCTACACCCTATCAAATTTCTTCTTAGACCCTATCACTTCCGTAATTTATTTTTCAAAACATAATAAACACTTAGCAATCACTCTATCTTGTCATACAAAAATAAAATTTCCGGTAGCTTTTTGATGGGGTGAGATAGAAATTTGATAGAATGTAAGAAGCAATACCCAAATATTACATCGTTTTAAGCTGCAAAAAACTGAGCCCATTAGCCTTTTTTGACCCACCTTAAAAAGGATTTTTTTTTTAAACACGTCCTTGTGAATTATTCAAGTAATCAATCTAGTTAACCCTAACTAATTATTCAAATATTTTTATTTCCTTTTATTTTTGCATGAAATTTCAATAAACACCTATCCTAAAATTTAATGAGTATTTCCGTTAAAACTTACTAGTTCTGTTGCAAACTCTTTATAGTTGGTATTAATAAGAAATCTGCATTGCATTGTTTCTGAAACTACATTTATTGATAATAAATTACATTTTACATTAACATTCAATTATGTCATTTTATCAACGATCAATTCCACTGTTACTATAATGGTATGTCTTATAAAATGTGTAATGCACCTTTTTCATGTTAATTTCATCCAGATTTCTTTATTTTGTAATGTTCTTTAACAAAAGTTATCCATAGTAAAACCATTAAATTATTATGAGGCTGGTCACAATTTATCTCCTAGATTAATCCATAAATGACTTTCTTCACTGCTTCAACAGAATTTTAGAAATATGATTTTGTGCAATCGGACATGGACAAGATATTTTTTTTCTCAAAATATATATCTTACTTTTGTATTAAAACTCTAAGCATTTTATCAATACGTCATTTTTTCAGTAGTATAGTACAAGGAAGTTATGATATTTAGTTAAACTTTTAAGTCCCCTTCTAAAAGTATCGGTTAAAATGAGTTGCGCAAGAAACGTAAACTTAAAAATTACATCCAAAAACTTCTTAACGACTGCTGAAAAATATGAAAGTAAATTTTGGGAAGCGTGTAGAGGTAAAGAATGGAATGTTTATGCTGCTAAGAATGAATATGTAGAGAGGAAAACACTCACCTATTTCTAATTAATGAGTGTCAACGACAATATTGGTACCTCAAATTGTCATTTTGTGAAGAAGTCTTGACAAATAGAGCCAAGAAGCTACCTGTAATTTGTAGCTAGAATGCAAAGCTATAGCTGAAATAATATCTAAAGCAAATCTGTGAACCTCGGGCCTAACGGACATCCGAATAACCATTGCTGTCCACTCCGCTGGCGCCAACTTCACTACTTCACAAAGGTAATCAAACCCTTTTCCAATCCTACCCAGGATATCACGCTCCTGCAACGTACAAATTACTCAGACATTTAGCCCATTTATTTGGCAGAACGGAACAACTAAAAATCTATTGGCCAAAAGGAACGAACATATTTAGTATGTAATTTAAGCAAAAATAAAGATGACTGACAATACAGGTGGGCCATGTGGGCTGTTTGCTAGTCCGTCAGATAATGCCCAGGACAGATTGAGTATTTTAATCCCTTGTTTAGACCCGTGTAAACCAATGATGAGGCTAACTAGTCCGCAAAACCTTCAACAAAAAACTCACTATATTTTAATTCTTAAGTCAAATAAAACTCTTATTTTCTTCTATTTTGTTTTTGTTCCACTTCATATTTTAATCTCTAAGCTAGGTCTCTTGCCTCTATTTAGTATTGATTTATTATTATAGTTTTTTCTGTAAGGGTTAAGAAGTGGACTTTAAGCCTAATTCAACTCCACAAAACCGGCTTTAGTTAAGCTTGAAGTCCACTTCTTAACATTGTATCAAAGCCAGGTTAAAACCTATCCTAACGATATTTATTGTTTGTTGGACATATTGTTCCAACCACTTTCGGGTCACTATTGGACCAATCATTAATGTATAGTCTCACGCTCGAGATGTATATACCTCAGTGTAAAGGGAGTATGTTGAAAGTCTTACATCGACTAAAAATAAGGCCAATTTAAAATATATAAGTGGGTGCAAACCTCACCTCGAGTTAGACTTAAAGTTCACTTCTTAATCGGATTGTTTTCAGAAAGGGCTGAGACCCCTAAATGCGAAGAGGTGCTTGAGGTGATCTAGTAGTAAGTATGCTAAAGGGGTCCTTGGAGTGATTTCGTAGTTCTTTTATTTTTCTTTTGTCGAATTTAGCTGAAAGGGTTGAAGGGACATAATGTATGAAGTTATGTGCAAGAGCGAACTAAATCCTCTTCCTCAGGAGTGAGGAGATTATAAACTATTTATTCCCTAGAGATGCACAAATGCATGTAGAATATATTTAACAAAAGAAAATACCTCAAATAGTAATGTTCTCTGCCCTTGAGGATTCTCATCTAATGCGCAATCAATCACTTCATTTTGCAGAAACACATCAGCTGCTTCTATTATATCCCGAAGAAGGAAAAGACGCACTCTAAGACCCTTGTCTGATAATATGAATAATAAAAGATCTTCAGTGGAATCAACAACAGCGTGCATGTCAAATAACTTCCAAACAGAAGAACTTGAAAACTTTTCAGAACTAGGGTCTCCAGTTATCTCAGAAGCTTGTTCAGATATTGCTGCTACCTGAACAAAAATGACATCCATATTACATACAGTCCAAAGTCCTAGAATAATTTTATCCCCGAGTATTAAATTTGAGGGAAGAAATGAAAAGGATCTGCTTTTGCAATTCCAAAATATTTAATCAAAAGGATTAGTCGTTTGAACTAATAAAACAGATTTACTTATATGGAAAAGCAACATAATTCCACTCAAAAGGTACTAGAAAAATGCTAGTAGCATACCCTAATTTTGTTTTAGGATATTTCTATTATTGGATGAAAAACAAATGACATTAATTAAATGATGTCTCATTCCCTGTTGAGTAGGTTCCATTCCCTTTTTAATGGGATCCCCTAGCATTTCACCCTTTGAAGGGTATTGAAACGAGTGTGTTGCCAGTATTTCTCACACAAATAATGTAAAAGTGCCATATAGAGTTCCAACTTTCACGAGTACGTACACAAATAAAGTAGGCTACAAATCTATGTCAATGTTACACAGCAATTATGTTTCTTTGAAGAAGTTATAATGTGAGAATGAGTCTAAAGGGTGAGTCCATCTCAAAAGATTAGTCAATCAGGTGGAAAAATTCCTTAAGACTTATAAGCCTAATTTTATTAGATGAGACTCGCTCATGTGGGACTCTTAGCAGGGTATGTTCCAAATGATACAGGTTGGATAACCTTGTGAATAACTTTTTGGTTTATTTCAAGGAATACAGGGATGAACATGTTCACATTACAATTATATTGTAGGGCTGAGTAGAAAAAACAAAACAGATCATACCAGGCGTTCTAGCCGGTTCCACCTTATGGATCCATTGTTACGAATGAGAAGTTCCCTCAAAATTCTTCTCATATCAGGGTTTGGGTCTGCTATAAGTCTCCCAATGACAAAAGGATATGCACTCTCAATGACTTTAAAGTCAGGATCCAAAACTTTAGCTGTGCCTTCTAGCGATCCCAATGCTCTTATCACAAGAGCATAATCTGGCGGGAGGGAGAAATTAAATTCATACATGACGTCATATAGTTGGTTCATAATTCCCTGAAATCCAAAGCAAGTATTAAAAACTTAGAAAGAGAAAGTTGTGCTTCAGACAGGTACATAAAGCCTTAGACCTAGTTGAGGAAGACATTAGCAGAAACATATCTATGAAATATTTACTTAGAAAATAACTAGAACTTTGAAACCCAGAACCTAAACAAAAAGTAAAATGAAACAAGCCAGGCAAGGGATGAAAAGAGGATAAGAGACACTTAATCCCATAGGAGGGGTTGCACGAAAGATTTATCCTTGACAAATTCAGGCATTCCTATCTTAAAATAAGCACCAAAATGGTGCGTAAATTTTATACTTCCAGCATTTCCAGTAGGCAAACCCCCTCCCCCTAATCAACATATTTTAAAATGCTCAAAATTCTGTCTTATCATCAAAATATATATATGAGCACCACTAACAGCTATTACAGAGAAAACATTGTTCCTTTAAAGGAGTATAGAATGAAAAACAAACCTGAAAATCTTGAGATTCACCAGTCTGATCAGCGAATGACGTTTTCAGCGCATCAGAAACTGAATGTACATCAACCCCTTCAGGAATAAATCCCAAAGACAGGAAGTCATTTGCCAAGCTTAGAGAGTCACGATTAACAAAGTGCACAATCTGAAAGAGAGAAAGGCTTAGGCTTAGACTAGACACAACAACAAAGGAAATTATGCATCTCCAATCCCCAAAAAATGTAATACAATGGAGAGGAGAAACTTCAAAAGGAAAAATGTATACCGCCAATGCATGTCTAGGAACATTTCATCCAAGAGAGATATATAAGATGAATCGATCCAACAAAAAAGAAAAAAAAAGGATACCTTACACGTTAGGATAATATGTATATTAGCATCATAAAAGAAGTTCCCAGAAATATTCTACACTTTTTCTTGAAAATTATGCAATAACTATTTGAATACCATAGATTAAGAAAAGAAAAACTCTGGAGTTAGGTCAGATCTTATGAGAGATCATAAACAAAATGATTTGCAAATAAAAGCAATGAAAACCTAACACATCCTTTTGACTCTTCTCCAGCATCACCACAAATAGGATGACCATTCAACGAGTTCACATTAAGCATGCTATTCGATGTACACCCAAGAATATAAGTGTAATAAATCTTATAAAGAGAAAAAAAATAATATAATTTAAATGCCAATTATGTCATTAATAGGCCATTGAAGAGTGTATATAGAAGGAGATAAAGGGAATGTCAGAAAAAGGGGCCCACAGAAGCAAAAAGCTGTGTGGTGCATGAGACGAGGAAAATAGAAAGGCACGGGATTGGAAACTTGATAAAAGGAAGTGAAGGAGACAATGGGGAGAGAGAAATGCCCAACGGACTGCACAGCTTCCAAGTGGAGCCTGATAATTGGAGATAATAACTGTAGTGATGAGGAAAATCATTCTCGGGAGGGTGGGGAACACGGGGGGTTATCTGAGAATTGAGGTAGTGAAGGTAGTCTTGGAAAGGGAAAGAGTGAGCACTATCATGTAGCGTTCGTCTTTTTTACCAGTCTTTTATAGTTTTCTCTGTTTTGGCTGTCATTTCTGACTTATCAGAGTATCTTCTCTTTGGTGTATTGAGTCGTGCCTCAATCCTTTTGCTGAATATTATCCAGAATTTAGTTTCCATCAGTTTAACATATTTAGGTTAATTTGAACTTCTCAAACATATTTTTGGAATAAAGATGTCACAAAAATGTAGTGGTGACTATAACTAATCAATAAGTTACATCCATTACAATGATTAATACTTAGATATTTCTCACCATTTGAATAAGTCCAATTCGATAATGCCTAGGAATATCCCCCATCATTCCAAAGTCGAAATATGCAATTGATCCATCATTTATCGCAACAAGATTTCCTGGATGAGGATCGGCATGGAAAAAACCAACCTCAAGCATTTGCCTCAAAGAGCAGTATAATCCCTACAAAGACAGAAAGACGAGGCAAGGGGGTATCAATTGACAGTGCTTGCCATCTTGAGTAATCATGCACTTAATATGAAGCCAAAAGATATTAAAACCAAGCATTTATTACTAATACAAAAACCCGCAAGCCTAGTAAGCAAAAAGAAATGCAAATAGACAGACACAATGGTATAAGAAATACATCATATACATGTGACTAATAAAACTTGTGTACTTCATACCTGGTCAATGAGCTTCCTTCTGTTCAAAGAAGCTTCAGTCAAGCCTGTTTCATCTGTAAGCTTAATTCCATCTATCCACTCCATAGTCAGCACAGTGGAGCATGTGTAGTCCCAATATATTTTTGGAGCTTTGACAGCATTTGTTCTCTTGTGTTTAATCCCATCTGCAAATTTGCTGCTCTGCTCATTACCTCCTCTTGAAAATAAGCTTATAATTTAGCTATGAACCTACTTCAACCCCACGACACTTGCTTGGTAAGTGAAGGTTGTCCCCCACTTGTATACTCTTTTTAGGCTCTGTCTCTACTTCTGTCAATATGGGACTCAAGTTTTTTACAATATTACTTGTGTACTCTTTTTAGGCCCTGTCTCTACTTCAGTCAATATGGGACTCAGGTTTTTTACAATTTGGATAATATGACAGACAACCCTTTCAAATCGATTTGGGAGATTCTGGTGCAATGTTATATTTGTATTAATCTAATTCGACTCTACAAAATCAGCTTGTGTGGCGAATAGAAGCTGATTTTGTTAAGTTGAGATGGGTATACAAACCCAAATTTTATGATGATATCAAATTCTATTCTAATTTCATTTGGAAGAGTCACTAATCATATTAAAAAAGAGCCTACAAAGAGTACATAAATGGGAGACTATTCTCACCTCATAAGCCCCTTTTTTTGAGATTGAGTTGAGTCCAAAACTGATTCTAAGAACAACTACCAATCTAAACTGAATGCTAAAAATTATTTAATCAAGCTAATAGCAGAAATGTTCATAACCTAATATATATTGCACACTGCCCTCTCATTTGAGGAGCAGTAGAGTAGCACCAGATTCTTATGTGTAATTATCCTAGCCGTTATACATAGTAACATATGTCTCTCATTTTCTCTCCTTTAACAACATCACACATTAAAGTATTTAGCATTATATAAAATTCGAATTTGAGATTCAAAAACATCGTAGATTTAGGGACATGGCAAGACTATATCAAAGAAAATAGTATTTAACTTACCAGAAGACCAACAGTAGAGAGTAGCAAAGCGCTCAGCATTTTTTCCCTCCAGGACATAATCAATTTCATCAAACATGTGCCTGACCTGTTGCATTAATCTACAATGACTAACACATAAAGAAATTGCAATGTAAACTAAAAATAACACTCCATAACAGTCAGCTGCTATAGTGGTCATCATACACAGAAGGAAAATATTATTTCTTAAATGCCAGGTTAAAGAATACGTCATACAAAGCAAATGAGATCTTTGTGCTCTGTTATAAAGGAACTCACCATTTCATTTACTGCCACAAAAAGATCTCTCCGGGCCTTGGCAAACCGTTTTAATTGGCCCCCTATCATATGGAATAGCAAAGCATCAAGAGTCAATGAAAGAGACATACCGGGCCTCTGTACCTTTACGGCAACCAGCTCTCCAGAATGCAGGTGAGCTGCAACACTTGAAGTGACAAAAGTAAACACTTCAATCTTCCTCAGACATATAAATATTATTCTAAAATATCAATTTTAAGAACAGAACATGAGCAAATATGAAATATTCAAAATCAGAATAAATTCTAAGCTAACTTTTGTTGTTAACTAACCTTTATATACTTGCCCCAAGGATGCTGCTGCAATAGGTGACGGGGTGATGTCATTAAAAATTTCATCAATAGGAACACCAAACTGACTCTCAATAGATTTGATTGCAACGTCAGTTGGAAACGGAGGTATTTGATCCTGTAGTATCAATAACAAAGTTATAAGGCTTTATAAAAATACAAGTTACAAAAGACAAGAGCTTAGCTATAGTCAATAGATGCACCTGCAGCATTTGATTACATGCTTGAAGTACAATGGAAGATGTCATTGTACCTGTAACTTGGCAAGTTCTTGGCAATATATTGTTGGTAATATGTCAGGCCGAGTGCTCAATGCCTGCCCAAGCTGGAATCATAAATGGATATTGTCAAACATAAGAACTGCACATGTGATACATTTAATACATGTTACATATTAATTCTTGCTCCATTCAATATATATATGTCATATGACAATGCGGGAAAGAAGGAAAACAAAAAGAAAAGCTTATATATATTCAAATGTTTTTACAACGTAAAAGAAAAAATATAATAACGTAAGATACTAGCTATCTAGAGTAAAATCATAAGAATTGGACACGTGACTATTGCATTTCTGTGGTAAAGGCAAAATTGGATAAAGAAAACTAAATATCTCAAATTAAAACAAATAATGGGAAAAACAGAGATTCTGATCCAGGATCATAAACCCTTGAAACGGTCAATTTATTCATACCAGACACCGAATACAAGTTTATTTTAGAGTAAGAGCAGAAGTTTGAGTGAGAGAGAGAAATTGATACTATATCTTAAATTAACCTCAGCATAGGTCATGTATAGTATAGAAAGAGTAACGCAAGAATGAAAAATGAAAGCAGAAACCAAACAAAATAACCTGTGAGAAAAACTTGCCTTGATATAGAAAGGACCCAAGCGTATTAGAGTTTCACGAAACTGCAAAAGAAAAAATGTGTATCAATGTTCATTTAAACAAGTTCTCCATAAGCATTAAAAATAATGAAATCACATTCTCCACAGCTGGAAGAAGTGTTAGTTGAAGAAACATTCTCCACATTCTCTATTTACTGTCTTTTTGTTCGCCCAACTTCTAAAAGATTTATAATAAAGAAGCTTCATTGAATTTTTGTTCAACCAGTTAACTGGTTTTAATCCTCTCCAATATCACCAAACTTGTTACTTACCACAACCCAAAGTAACGCCTGCTCATTCCCTAGTGTATCCGCAAAACAATATGAGAAAACATTGAGAAAATATCATGTTTACCTTAACAGCACGTTTTTTCATGTCTTGAACGAATAATTGCCACATGGCTAGCCTTAACACATGAAATGAAATAATTGCTGCCCTGTACAAAGCCAAAAAGGGGCCAAACCGGTAGATAGCATTGAAACTCTTCGAACTATAAGTTCCAAGAGCATGCCCAAATTTACTTTCAAGCGATTCCCTCCTCATCCTCGCATACTCAGCAGAGGGCGTTTCGCCATGCACACTGGTGAAACCAGTTGAATATCTGCAGACAAAGAACCAAAAATTTGAATGTCACAAAACATGAAATAAACAAAAACTCGACTTTAGGTAATCGGTTGAGCACGGAAAACAAAAACACACTCACGACTTTCGGTGCAGTAAGCATGACGAGGAAGGGCAATCCAACGGCAAGCATTTGCGCAAGATAATTTCAGTGAAACTGTCGTGATATAAATCTGCAAGAAAAAGAACTCTCGGTACAATAATAGCACCAATAACCTAAGGCCACTAAATTCTAAAAATAATTGAATATAAAACAGCGAATAGAAATCGGATAATTTGCAGAGAGTAGTAGTCAGAGGAAATGTACGAGCAGATTTAAGAATAGGTGCGCGGTGTCGGTAGAGAGCAGCGAAGGCATTCCTCGTCATTGGTATGTAGGGAAAACAAGTTCAATGGAAAACATGGAAAAACGCTGAACACCAAGTGTTTGAGAAAATGCATAGGTGCGACCAATTAGTCATTGGTTTGATTCGATGAGGTGCAGCGGTGAGTGTGTGTGACTTTCTCGCAAATCTGAAAGCTGAGGAAAACTGCCACGTGTGGTGTAAGGTAAGCACCGAACTAGACAGTTGGCACCAATTTTGCAGAACTAACCGCCCTCTTCTTTGATTGGATTTGATTAAACCTCTACCACCTTTGGCACCGTGGAAAGTTTATGTTTTCATGGCCCTAATGGATCCCCTCCGTGCACAATTTCCTGTTCTGTATGCACTAACATCATAAATTTTTTTAATATTATTATGTAATTATAAATTACTATTGTTATTACCACTACATTTATTAATTTTTATGATTACCCTTTTAAAAATCATGCTTAAAATATTTTCTGATCAGTTAATAATAACATAAAAAAATTTGAACGTTCCCAAGAGAAGTCTTTCTTTTCACATAATTTTTAACATTCTTTTTACTGGTATACATTTTATTGTTTATTGAAAATTATGTTTTTTCAGTAGTTTGGAATTAATTGCTAGGCTTAATTGTCATTAAAGTTATTAGTAAACTTGTCTATTTTATCAACTAATATTATCTATTAAATTAAACTATGGTATTTGAGTTGTTAAATATATAATTCTTTTTATGTATGATGGAACTCAGCATTTTCCATTTTACTTTTTTAATTTGAAATAGTCTCTATTAATTTTTTTTAATATTTTAAGAATAAATAAACAAAATGATGGAGGAAAGGATACCTAATAATTTTTAAGTACTCAACAAAACAAAAAATTAAAAAAAATTAATTAAATAAACTAAAATTTATGATTTATTTAAAACTTAATCACCTTATGTATAGTTGACAAGCATAAATGAATGATATATATAGATGAATATTGAAATCCCAATTTTTGTTTTTTAATTAATAATACTAATAACAAATAATTATGGTAATTATTATTATTATAATGCATCAGTTCATCTCTGTAGTTGGGAAAATAGTATTTGTTGTAACCCTGGTTTGAAGTGAAACAAAACCTTCACTGTATTGCTTCCTCGCGTTTTGAAATTTCAGAGTGGAATGGCGTACGGACATCACAAACCCACGCAACCATGGATCCAGGACGCACTACCTGTATTACTGGTTCTTCTGATAGCAGTGCATGTCCTCGCTATGGTCATTTTTCTCTCCATTCATCACTCTTATTTTCAAATAAATGTCACCACTTCTATCTCTAATCACTCTTTGTTTTGATTTACTCTAGGTGTATTGGATTTATAAATTAGCCACCCAGAAACCGACGCAAAGGAGAAAGGCTCACTGAAGGTCAAGGTCCGTCATTTGTGAACCCTAATTTACCTCCTACAAAAAAACTTAACCGCTGTAGAATGTCCTTAGTCTTCATTTTACTGGTCTTGTTTGATAATGATCGCAGAATTTATCATTTCACTTAGTGCAAAATGGATTAGATTCATACGCAGCATCTTAGTGTCGCTTCCACACTTGTTTATATTGTTGGGATTTTAATTTATGGTCTCTTGTAGAGAGCATGCTTTTAATTCAGATAATTTATTGGGATCTTATAATCAATTTTTTCAGCCGTTCCTGTGTGATGTATACCTCTGCATTCTGATTTCTCAGGAACAAATAAAATCTAGTGTTTTTTTACTCAGTAATTACTATCGAAGAGTAGTTTTTCTTTCCTGTATATGTTCTTTCTTGCACGGCCTCTTTACAATTACCAGCACCTATCTTTATAATTCCCTTCACCACTAGGACAGCACGAGCATTTTGGGAGAAATAAAATGATTATCTGGTTCCATATTTAGTGCCTAATACATTTTTCTAAACTTGCGGGAATGTGTATTGTTTAATGATACAAAATATGTGTGATGGAATCTGAACTATACGCAGGTTATAGTACTACAGGCAATTATACTACTACTATATTTTTTTTTTATCTAGAATACTGCTACTCTATTAGATCATATGAACAACAAGTTTGAAATAGAATTTAATTTTATTTATTAAACTTGCAAGTTTAGCTTAGTGTGACTCCAGTATGTATTTTGGGCGTCCAAAATAATTTTCTGATAAAAGACGAAGAAGTTATTGGAGATACTATTGAAAGTATATAGTCCTTCAATGGTATGTACCCTGAACTTAATTAATATGTTTTTTGAGTGTTTCAATTCAAGTCGTGTAGGAGGTTGGTCAACCCCTAACGTAATAGTTTCTCTTGGAATTTGGCTTCTCTAAAGGGATGATGTGCACACCTCTGATTTCCTAGTTAACATTCTATTCTCTAGATTCATAGAAGAGTCAAATCCCTTACAAGGAACTAATAAACTATGTATGAATTCGGTCGAGCTGCAACTGAGCTCAGGGTTTGTTATGTTTATGCTTTAAGTGAGTCTTGAAGTTTCTGATTTCGATAAAGAAGTGTTTCCCCAAAATAACTATGCCATTACTTGCATTTTAAAGAAAGTCGGAAGCATGGGCATCCGCAATCTACAGTAAAGCGTTTTCATTTTTCTATACAGTCTAGGACAGCTTCTGCAACGCTGTTCTAAAATGCAAACAAGGTATGCATTCAATGTAGTCAAGCAAAATTTAAATCATAAACAAGAATGAATGAGCGTAATTTATTTTATGTTAACTCTAACTGTTGTATTTATACATTTGCCTCTGCAAAACTACTGTCTTCACTGGGTAGGAAAATGAAGCAGAAGAAACACGTATTATTGTCATATATACACGGCATGTCAATGTAAGATTCAGCTCACACCTGAGACAAATAACTTTGAGGAGCTCTTGAGAGATGACGTGGCCCATGCCCTATACGGACCCGAACAATTTTAGTAAAACTCAAAAGCACACTCAATCACCGGTCACACACCAAAAAAATATAATCTTAGGATGACATGTGTGAAACATTTAATGTAATTGAAACAAAAGTATTTTAAATCTTCAAAACACTCTAACCTGTTACTAAATTTCAATCAGAAAGAAGTTTAACCGAATATGCTCAAGCATTGATTGTCCAATATTCCTGTGAGTACCATCAAATTCTGGTCTGTAGTGTATATTCCCCTTTGCAACTACCAGAACTACAATGTCCATTGGCGATAGAATACGGTTATTATTTTTTATGATTAGAATTGTTGGTAGGGATTGAAGTCCTACAAGTTTATTTTCCTTTCAATTGCATATATAAACTCGCCATGATTCCACCCAAACTTCCAAAGCCACTGCTAGATTCAGTTGTCTCTCCTTAGAATGTATGTTCGAATTTTCTGTGGAATTGTTAGTATTATCTCGCCCATATGATACGTTCTCAGATGATCCGAGATTGAAACTATCAGTATTATCTTACCCACATGGAACTACTAAATACATGTTTAATTTGGTGCTTAACTCTTTCTACGTCTGTTAAATATGTGGAAAATAAGTGGTTTCCCAGTAGCTTTCCTTTTAAATGTGATGTGGTACATGCTTACAAACGATTTTGATGATTTTCCAGACACACTATTTGTGAAGTTTCATTAATTTCATCAAAGGATAAATTAGACCCAACATGATTAGACAAACTAGCAGAAAAGAAACAATAAAAGGGTTTTCCTCACTGGACAAATTTTGGACTTAGAATATCTAGAATGTGTGTTTACTGAAATAAGTTATTTATTTTAAAATTGTAGATATCACAGGTCATATAGATTGAAGAGTTCAATACTAAAGTCAACAAAGAAAATGTTTAGCTGAAGTTATTAAAAAAATGGTTTTTACCGATAAGAAACAGTTAAAAAGTTTTAAGGTATCTGGTTCAATGGAAAAGTTATTAAAAAAACATTTCATAATTTAAGCAATTCTTTCAGTCAGCCATGTCCATCTAACCTTTGGAAAGTGTGTTTGTTGCTGTTGTTGTCTTCAAAGGCATGTTCCCGTTGCTCGTGGTCTACTATTATAATCAGATTTTGATGACAGCACAGTTTTTGTCAAGTTCCTTGAAAAGATTTTCTAACAAACTGCGCCTTATCTATCCGAACCATAAAAGTTATTTTATCATATATATATATATTTAAGTTTTAATAAATGATAGGATTTTTTTAGTAGTAAACAAAGGTATCTCACGAGGTAAAAATATTAAAATGGTGTAATTTTATCTTCAAAATTATAAAAAAGAATGTAATTTTAAAAGACATGCCAGTTTAATATAATTTTATTATACTGAGATTGTATTAAATTAGCGCGACTTAAATTAAAATTGAAATGATATATTACAACGAACAGAAGGTCTAGAAAATTTTTGTAGTGAAGAAAACAAGTTTTTGTAGTGACGTGATGGTTAGATGATTGGTTTGCTTTGGTTTGATTTGATTTGATGAACAGTTGGGTTGGGTTTATATGACGCTCCTTTCACTCCTATTGAACATCTTTTCTCTTCTCTACGTGTCGTTATCTTCTACATTCAAAAACATAATCAACACTTCCCTTCGATTTTTAAATTACGTTGCTATCCATCCTCTTCTCATCAAACTACCTAAAAGCCCTAAACAAAAAAGACAAAAAAATAAAAGTGTTAGTTTTTTGGAAACAAAAATACTTTTTTTACCTTTTCTGGTCAAACATGGACTTTTATAGTTTTATATTAACTAATTTAATTTTCAGAACTTTAGAAACATGGGAATTTGATCTTTCTTTTTTTAACTCAATTTTTAAGTTAAAAAGACTAAAAATTCGACACGTTTGATTGAAAGTAAATAAGCTGAAAACACATTTTTCTTCTTAAAAAGACTAGAAGTAGAAAATAATTGATTGTTAACAAGTTTACAATTATTTTAATGTCATTCATTAGAATACAAAGCTTAAAACATAGATAAAACAATTATCACTTTTGTAATTATATATTTTGCTTTTTCTTATTCTTCTCTTATTTAGAAGTGCATTTAAACACTAAAAATTAATATGAAAAATGTTGAGAGGAATTATTCTTGTCCTTATGGGATATATATATATATATATATATATAGTTATTCCATAGCTTTTCACTTGTATTTGCAAAATAATAGAAAAAAATATACATTTAGTTATTCAAGAGCTTATAACGTAACGTATAATGCAAAATAGAAGTAATGTATAAAAAAGTTAAAAAAAATATACAATGAGTTCATTTATCAAATAATTTTTATACTTGTTTATACTTAAAAAAACAAATTCTATATGTTTTAACTCATAAAATTCTTAATTTACATACATTTATCATTTAACAATGATACTCAAGAGCATGATATTAAACATCATTCAATAAAGTTTTCTATTCAAAATACATCTATCTTCTAACTTTGACATTTCAAAACTCTCACAAACAATTCATAGTTCATAAAGTTTAGTCTAGAGACATTCACCTCTAGTCTTGATGTTCAAAAACCAAGTATCAAACACCATTTAATAAAGTTATCTCTCACGAAACATTTGTCTTCTAATTTCGACACTTTAAAAATTCTTGACAAAACAAACACACTCAAATGTAGTTTATAAAGTTTTGTCTAAAAACATGAAAAAAATATGGAGTTTAAGTTGTTGCATGGATGAAGTGATACATTTGATAAGGTTAATGTTTTATATTTTGTTGAGCATGGTCGGATGTTATCTTTTTAGATAAAAATATATTAATGATGTGTGAGTTTCATTGTAAGAAATTTTATATCTTTGTTATTGAGTTTTATAATTTTTTTAAAATATTTGTGAAATTTTTACATGGAACATTTGACCACTTAATTGATAACGTTGACTTTCACTACGAAGGAGTTAGTGCATGAATGAGAATCAAACTTTTTAATTTTTTTTATTATTTTATTTTACTAGTGAGTATTTATTGTATTGCAAAAATATTTAAATTAATTAAATTTTAAATAAAATATAAGTAACCTACATTTAAAAAACAATTTTTAAAAGATGAACATAATATTTTTATTTCAATAAATCAAAGTTTGAAAAAGTTAATAAACCAACCTCTGTCTAAAATAAGGTTCAGTTTTTTAAATAAAATAATTGTTAACAAGAAATTAGTTTTTCAGAAATATGTTTTCGTTAGTGTTCGAAATTTATTAAAAATCATAAAATTTTATGAATATCTTATTATATTTAATGGTTTTTTTCTCGCTTTGACAGTTTTGAATAAAATTCTATCGATGGAGAAGAAGTTTTAACGACCTTCTGCTAATAAAGTATTATCACAATTGATAAAAATATATATTGGTGAAAACACATTGTGTTTATTTTTTCTTTATAATAATAAAAAATAATAAAAATGTCATTATTTTTATTTTTATAATTATAAAATTAATTTTTTTAATTTAGTAAGTAATTTTTACTTAAAAATAGTTAAATTTAAAAAAAAATAAAATAAATATTATTTAAAGCATAAAATTGAAAGATAAACGTAGGGGGGAAAAATTACTTCGTATAGATAATATAGGAATTAGTACTTTTTTTTTACGTAGATAATAGATTATATAGTTTTGTGATATGTAAATCAATGTATATGCACTGTGTTTATATTTATAATGGCCTCTTTCTTATTTTGGTAAGGGCTATTTACATAAGAAAATTAAATATGTTAATATTCTTTTCTCTAATATCAATAACTATCCCTAATTAGAATGCCTGAACCATAATAAAAAGGAAAATAAAGTTGTAAGGATTTTCCAAATAAATTAATCATTATAAAAGTAAATATTTATTATTTTTTCTTATCACTAGTCACATTTTTCCATTAGGTACATTTTCATGATTTATATTGTTTTTTTTCCTTCCAACAGTGACAATTTTTACGACTTTCATATTAAGGATCAAACATCATTAATAGACTCGTTTTCCCTTAAAAGAAAAAAATATACATGACTTTCATTTTCTCTTCTCTCATTTCCTATTTATCATTGCCATCATGGATTTATCCATGTTATCAACAAGTATGGTTGCATTTAATTCTTTCAAAGGACTCAAAGTAAAGATTTAGTCTAAAAAATATATATAAAAAAAAAACCTTAATTAGTGGGTAAAGAGATAGCATTTTACCTCTCATTATTGATTTATATTATTCTTTAAAACAATTTTAGAAAATATGTTTTTTAATAATTAATTTTTAAACTATATATTCATAAAAAAAATATCATAGGCATATTACATGCTTAGTTCTCATAATCTAAATGGAAAACATCATATACAAATAAGGGAATACGCTTTTTTTTTGTACATCCACTCGTTCACTTCTAGTCTATCCAAAAACAATATCATTCACATTTATTCTCTTGTTTTATTGCTATCTTCAATAGACTTATACTTAAAAGTTATAAACTAAAAATTATGAATATTACTTATTTTAAGAAATAGACCTATATAGTTTATTATTTTTACTCATTTAATTAAATAAAAAAAAGTTATCAAAAATTTTATGTGAACCAAATACCAACTATAAATTTGCACCAAATGTTATGTGAAGTGGGCTAAAGAAATTAACATACATTTCTTATGTAGGACAACCAGTCTAACTCAAAAAAATGCACAACGACCAGCCTAACTCAACCTAATTAAGTATACAAAAAGACCAAAAAATAGACTAATCCATATTTTTATTATGGATACAAGATTTTCCTCTACTATTCAACTAATAGTTATATATATATATATATATATATATATATATATATATAAATGTTTTTCTATGCATATAATAAACAAATTTTGTCAGATATTTCTCTTTTTAACTATGTAAATTTGTCCAAAAATGAATTTTCTTTTAAGTGTGATTAAAAAAATTTAATTTCAAACCATAAATTTTGTTACTAAAATACATTTCAATAATCTTAAATATTCTCTAATCATTCTTAATAAAATAACTCATCATATATAAAAAAAATATTGCATAACAATAAAATCAAAATTAAAAACCATAAAGTAAATGTACCTAATTTAAGAAAAATAAAAGAAAAAGTAATTTTAATCAATATGTTAAATATACTAATTAACAAATTAGCTTAACAGAATTATACAAAAATAAAATATTATGTTAAAAAGATTTATATTTTAATTATGGTAAAGATATATTTAATTAGAATTCGTCTATGGAGTCCAAACCTGCACTATAAAATCAGCGTGGCTGCTGCGATGACAGAATACGTGTGTAGAAGACTCAAAAGAAAAAAAAAAAGGAAATAGAAAAATCGCGTTTGCTCCGTGTGGCGTTACTCGTAGATTCGACGAAACGCAAGGGTGTTCTGGGTATTATCTTCTCTTTAACCTCAATCCTTTTTCTTGATTGATATACTAAACACCAAACAGCAATAAAGGGAGCAAAGCAGTGCTTGCGTCGTGTTCGGTTCTGTTCTGTTCAGCGAGTAAAGACAAAAATCGCAAAACCCAAAAATCACATCGCAAAATCAAACCAATCCGAATGACATGAGCGCGTGCATCCAAACCTAGCCGCTGTCGCCGCCATGTCCCGCACCGCCTCCTCCGCTCACTGGACCTCCGACGCCGTCCGCGGGGGATCCCTCCGCCCCGTCGACCTTGACTCCGGCACCAACGGCTGGGCATCCCCTCCCGGCGACCTCTTCCTTCTCCGCTCTCCCAATTACTTCACCAAACACCAAAAATCCCCCGCCGGCGACTACCTACTGGCACCGGCAGGTATGGACTGGCTAAAATCCCAATCGAAGCTCGACAACGTCCTCGCTCGGCCCGACAACCGTGTGGGTCAGGCCCTCCGCCGGGCCCAGGCCGAAGGCAAAGCCCGGAAGAGCTTCATCTTCGCCGTCAACCTGCAGGTCCCGGGGAAAGAGCACCACAGTGCGGTATTCTACTTTTTCACTGACGAACCGGTTCCCTCCGGTTCACTCCTGGGGCGGTTCATCGATGGCGACGACGCGTTCCGAAATCAGCGGTTCAAGCTGGTGAACCGGATCGTGAAGGGACCTTGGATCGTGAAAAAAGCGGTGGGGAATTACAGCGCGTGCTTGTTGGGAAAGGCGCTAACGTGTAACTATCACAGGGGACCGAACTACTTCGAGATTGACGTGGACATTGGGAGCAGTGCCATCGCCAACGCTATCCTGCGCCTCGCGTTGGGCTACGTCACCAGCGTCACCATCGATATGGGATTCGTCGTGGAGGCGCAGGCGGAGGAGGAGCTCCCGGAGAGGCTCATCGGAGCGGTCAGGGTTTGCCAGATGGAGATGTCCGCCGCCACAGTTGTCGATGCGCCCAACGCTCCGCGCGGCAACAAGGTCAACCACCTCAGTGGTAACGATGAGTAAAAAATTTAGATTAATAAATAAATAAAATATAACAGTGTATTTTTTTAATATTAAATGTTTATTTAGATGATTTAATTTCGCATCTGCTTGGTCCTCGTTATCGGTGTATTCTTAGGCTCTTTTTTCGGTGAGTAATAAATAATTCACTGAATTTCGGTCCACTAGAATTTCTGCAATTACTTTTGTTTTGCGATTTTATTTATAAAATTGGAAGTAGTGGGACGTGGGAATGACGAAAAAGGGTGCATTTTTAGCATCAGTGAAATTTTGATTGTGCACGTTTGGGTTGGGTTTGTGGCATTTTTCTATGGGATGGGGAGACGACAGGTTTGGTCGGTGAATCTTTTGGTTGGTGGGCGGCTACTGAGGTGGGTGGCAGCTGCCTAGGGAGGAAATGTAATGGAATGGAACCTCACATGCTGTGGAAAAGTTCCTTATAACGTAGCACTAGGAAACCCCCTTTTCTTTATCAACACTATATTTTTTCAAACATTAATGTTAGCAAACGTAAGCAACTGTTTTATTTTTTGTGCTAATATCGAAGTTTGATCGAAGAACATTGCGAAAGTACAGACCAACACCAATACAATGGGTGCTTTGGCTTACCCTGTTTTGGTTTTATTATGATTCATGATTCTCACAAATCATTGATCAACCAGGGTGTTGATTTTTAGAATCAAACAGCACACTAGACGTACCTTTTGCGTCGTGTTAAGATACTTCTATTCTATTGGATGATAACATATGTGCTGGGATTGGGACAGCGATGATGATGATTACTTTTTTAAAGGATTGTGCTGTCTTTTTGTTCAGAATATTGTCATGGCTTTAAAATAAAACTGTACCAAACTTGTTACTGTACAGACAAATGAATATAGCTTTAGAGAGTTGTGGTTTTAAGCTGGAACGAGTGAAGAGGTGGATGCTCACAGAAACTATAAAAAAATGAGTTAAAGACGTTTTGGTCATAGCTTTAATCGGGATTATCTTATGCGTGTCATTCGTCTTGTATGTTTTCAATTTAATAATTTAATAGCCATGACTAAGCTACGTATAATTATGATCAATAATTGCCTTTTGTCTCACGGTCTGCTGTTTTTTAGTGTAAAAAATTGTTCTATTTCCTTCTCGTTCACCGTACCAAGCTAAGTATAAAATATTAAAAAAAAACATCACGAGTTTTGAAGTTATTTTCATGGAGAAAAATTCAGTCCATGAATGAACTTTCAAAAAAGTAGTTTTCTTTTTGGAAAATGTTATTTGGACAACGAAATTTTGACACAGATTTAACAACGCCACGTGTCAGTTTTTGATTGGCCAAATAAATTGAAAATAAAACAGAGAAAGGGTTACGGGGCGAGGGGTATTTTGGGATTTCGAGGTTAAAATTTGAAGAATTGGGTTTTGCGGTTTAGGGTGGGAAAGACGTTCGTTCAACCCTTGTCGCTCTCTAGCTCTCTCGTTAAAATTTAAAGAATTGGGTTTGGGCGGTTTCGGGTGGGAAAGAAGTTTGTTCAACCCTTCCATATTGTGTCTCGCTCTCTCGCTCTGTCGTTCGTCTTCGAAGCTTCCATCTTCGCTGTCGTTGTCTCGCTCTATCATTTTTACTTTGTGTTAATCTCACTTATAATGACAAAAGTAGTGATTGAAAAATGAACGCAACATTATAATAAGAATTTGAAAAGTACGAGACCATTTTCAGTAAAATTAATGGTAATTAATGGGAAGGAGTTGATCAAATTCTGAGTGGGGAGATGGGTGTTGGTCATTGATGTAAACGCAAGAAGTGTGGAGTGACCCGTGATGAGTAGGGGGACGAAGTAGTGCAAGGGATGAGTCAGAGTGTTGAAAAAATGGTCTGGTAATCGTTTACAGAATCCTGGTAAACGATTACCCGAGAGAAAATTGGATTTTGTACATAAAGTCCAACACAGGTAGTCAGCCAGGTGAACAGGGGTCACCATTGGAAAAAAAGCTCAGTTTTAGGCAGTTCTGCACCTGTCTGAGGCTGGTCCAGGTGTTTCAGTGGTGGGAGAGGGTGGTTGGTGATGTGATGTGTGTCCAAGGAATGTGGGGTGACCCCTCATCAGTTGGAGGAGCAACCTCTGCAAGGGATGAGTGAGGGTGTTGAAAAAAGGGTCTGGTAATCGTTTACAGCATCCCTGTAAACGATTACCCGAGACAAAACTGGATTTTGTACAGAAAGTCCAACACAGGTACTCAGTCAGGTGAACTGGGTCACCATTGGCCAAAAAGGTGAGTTTTAAGCACTTTTGCACTTTTCTTATGCTGGTCCTGGTGTTTCAGTGGTGGGAAGTGATGTTTTGGCACCCCATGATGAAGGAAAAAAACAATGTTTATGAGATGAGCAACTTGGGTGAGATAACATGCTGTCAACTTTGACCTTTGCTGGCTATTTTACTAATAACTTTTCCCACCGACCTCCAAATGATGTGATTCTTTTTTTATTAGAAACTAGACTCAAAAATCTTTCCAATGACTACTAATTTGTATTTTTTGGACATCTGAGTTGGTACAGTTTATTCTTTCAAGTTAGCGTTTCATATATTTTTGCCAACTCTGACCTTTGCTTGTTCTTTTGCTCATAACTTTCTCCACCGAACTCCAAATGAGTTGATTCTTGTTTTGTTGGAATCTATACTCAAAGACCTTTCAAATTATGCCTTAGAAATCAAGTTTACACCTTTTTTGACACTGTAATCGATTACAAGGACACTGTAAACGATTACCCGAGATAAAACTGGATTTTGTACAGAAAGTCCAACACAGGTACTCAGTCAGGTGAACTGGGGTCACCATTGGCCAAAAAGGTGAGTTTTAAGCACTTTTGCACTTTTCTTAGGCTGGTCCTGGTGTTTCAATGGTGGGAAGTGATGTTTTGGCACCCCATGATGGAGGAAAAAAACAATGTTTATGAGATGAGCAACTTGGGTGAGATAACATGCTGTCAACTTTGACCTTTGCTGGCTATTTTACTGATAACTTTTTCCACCGACTTCCAAATGATGTGATTCTTTTTTTATTAGAAACTAGACTCAAAAATCTTTCCAATGACTACTAATTTGTAATTTTTGGACATCTGAGTTGGTACAGTTTATTCTTTCAAGTTAGCGTTTCATATATTTTTGCCAACTCTCACCTTTGCTTGTTCTTTTGCTCATAACTTTCTCCACCGAACTCCAAATGAGTTGATTCTTGTTTTGTTGGAATCTATACTCAAAGACCTTTCAAATTATGCCTTAGAAATCAAGTTTACACCTTTTTTGACACTGTAATCGATTACAAGGATACTGTAAACGATTACCATAGTGTTTTTTCTGCAGATTGGGTCTGTACTTGTCCAACTTGGTCCCTTCAGTAAGAATGACTTCTTTCCCACTTCTTGGGGTCACCTCCCATCACCTACCACCCTCTACCACCAGTCAAACACCAACACCAAGTAAATACAAGTGGACTTGTGCTTTAAATTAACAGTTTTTGCCAATGATCACCCAGGACACTACAACTGACTACTTCAGTTCAACTTTCTGTACAAAACAGTGATTTCTCTCGTGTAATCGTTTACGAGGCCACTGTAAACGATTACGACAATGTTTTTTCTGCAGATTAGCTCTGGACTTGTCCAACTTGGTCCCCTCAGTAAGAATGACTTCTTCCCCACTTCTTGGGGTCATCAAACATAACCTCCCAACCAGTAATGACCCTTAAATTCACTTGTATGGTTTTTTGGTCAACAAATCCCTTGCAGACAAAGTAAAAATGATAGAGCGAGAGAGCGAGACAACGACAGCGAAGATGGAAGCTTTGAAGACGAACGCACACAGAACAAAGTGAAGCGCCACGAAACGCGACCTTCGACCTTCCAAGAGAACGCACCTTCGTTTCCAATGGAACAGAGAAAGGGCTATTTTCGGAATTTCAGTAAAAATAAGGGTTACGGACTTCCGTTTCGTAGGTTTTAAAAAAATTTTATTTTTAAAACAAACCAATCAAACAACGACACGTGGCGTTGTCAAAACAGTGTTAAATATGCGTTGTTGGAATATCGCGGTCCTTTCTTTTTACCCATACATATGTTGAAATGAAGTTGTGGTTGGAGTTAAACCTGGTATCGTAGCTCATGCTTAGGCTTACAGAATCTGATTCTATTTTCAATCCCTTCTTTTAATAATAAAGAGGACAATTGGTATTTTTGAATATGAAAGGAATGAAATTGAAAGCATGTTGTCAATTGTTACCTCATGAAGAGGAAAAGCGATAGTTGAAGAACAATCTCAATATTTGGACGCCGATTTTTCTGAAAGTCTAAGGCAGAGACCTAGGAGGTATTCAATTACAGTAAATAACTCTGTTTATGTCTCCGGTTTAAGACTTTTTTTGCCTTGCACCTAATAATACAAATAATTGTTATCATCGTAAGTAACATATATAATTAAAATACATGTGTACAATGAAGTAATGATAATACTTCACTAAATCATTCCTTACCATTGTCCTGCTATGTTGAAACAACCTTCCCCACATCAACCATTTCTTCAACTTCTTCATCCATAAGCTTGTGTCTGTAACTTCTCTTCTTCATGAAATATCTTCCATTCATCCACTCATGTATCTCATTCTTCTCTTCAAGTTCTTTCTCAGGATTCAGAGGTGATGGTGGTCTTGTCAGCCACTAGAACCCAAAGGAGAACATGTCAGTCCTGGAGTTACTCAATAAGAATCAACTTTAGTGCATCACATCAACATGAACATGAACAGAACATTCCAAAATAGCTATTACCTGAACTAGCACACTGTAAAGGTTCTTTCTGTACCTCATCATCAATCATTTCTTCATTCATAAAATCATTAAAAGTAACTAAAAAAATGCACAATTCATATTCCAAATAGATAAAGGAAAAGGTTAGTATTCCAGTGTCTTTTTTCTTTATACACAAATATTAATCATTAATGTTAGTCTTTGTTGAATCCTCCATTTTTACTACCAATTCTTAAAACAAAATTCAATGAGATATATCAAGCGTTAACAATAAATAACAACGATTTACTTAACACGTCCCTACACTACAATTGACCTTAACTTGAAAAACATAAACAGACTATTTAGAGCCAAAGTTGATGGAATAACTGAGAGATATGATCATTCTTAATCCTGTATTGTAATGAAAAGCATATTGTACTGTTTGGTCCTCTCCATTTATAAATCGAACGTCCACCCAGGTCGACCACCAAGACCGAGCGTCCTAGTTAACGCTGTCCGACAACACATGGACCGAGCGACCCTCCAAGGTCGACCATTCATGAACCGAACGTCCACCCAGGTCGGCCATCAAGACCGAGCATCCAGTGTGACCGGACAACAGAACCGAGTGGCTGTCCACCCAGGTTGACATCCCTGGCCGACCATCCTTCTGACCGGTCGTCCCGACCGACCATCACTTGGTCGACTACACGGTTAAACGCTAATGACTCATTAAAGCCCTTAAATGAAGATTAAGGTACGATTGGGCCGTTATCAGGCCCACGAAAGGTAAAAGCCCATTACAATCAGTATAAATAAAGGTTCCAGGTATGATTTCTGGACGGATTGCTTACGATGCAATATATACATGCATTACAGACCACTCGGTCATGTTACTGACTTAAGCGTTAGAGTGCCTTTGACAGGTACCCGACCGCTCGGCTTGGAGAACGGGGTGGAACGAACGCCACAACCATGACTTGAAGACGAGAGAGCCCGTCCGACCCCTCCCAGCGCGTCCAGACCTCAGCAAAGAGGTAACCGTCCGGTTTTCGCTAGATTCAAATGCCTCCTAGGGACGAAGTCGCTCGGTCTGCATCGGCTCGTGAAATTCAACAACGTCCGTCCGGTCTTTAGCAAACTCACGTATTTTAGCAGGGTCATCCAGATCCGGCCGAAACACATATATTAAACCCATTTTCCCTTTCAAGAACTGAACTCAAAGAAGTCGCAACTTTTCTTCATAAGTGTATGTATTAGTTAAAGAAATGCTCAATTGTTACCATAGTTTCAACCATCAACAATTAATAAAAGACAAGCAAATCCATAAAATGCAGTTAAGTAATGGTAAGTGGAACACACTTATCTTTATTTCATACACAAGTTACAAGAATAAAATAATTATAAAAAGTAAATTTTTAAGCTTTTAGAAATAAAGAAAAAATAGAAATAAATAATATTAAATAAATATAAAAAATTATTTGTATAAAAGAATATTAAATAAATATAAAAAATTTACGTCAAAGTATATTCTTGTAATACAGTTAGCTAACGGTAGGTTTCCATCATCCAATTCAGGACAAAAGAAAAAGTGCAAGAATTGGATTAGTTGGTGACTATCCATTAAAACATTTACTTGGCATTGGACTGAGAATTTACAACTTTAAAGAAATTGAATTGATTTTATTTTAAAGATTTAATTCTTTAAATGTTTTATATAAAAGTAATTTAGATTTATTAAGTTTTTTTTTTCAATAACACCGACAAAAAAGTCACATAGAAATTAATAAAAAAATAAATATTATAAATATCAATAAATAAAAATGATAAACATTTACTAAAAAATTGTCTCACTGAAGATTAATTCAAAAAAATAAAATTAATTCGAAAATAGAAAATAAAAAAAATCACTCTTACCTTACAATTTTTCTGTGTAAAATTGTCTCACCGAATTTTAAATTTGTTTAGTGTAAAATTGAATTGATTTTATTTTAAAGGTTTAATTCTTTAAATGTTTTATAGAAAAATAATTTAGATTTATTAATTTTTTTGGAATAAAATATTCCGGCTACCACTAAACAATACCAATAACACCACACAAAAATCTTATAGAAATCGATAAAAAAATAATTATTAGAAAATCAATAAAAAAAGTATGACTACCATTTACTAAAAAATTGTCTCACCGAATATTAATCTAAAAAAAATAAAATTAACTAATGTCCATCTCAGAATAATCTTGAACTACATCAGTAGATAAATAATTTTAATAATATCAATAAAAAAAATTAAAAATCTCAACTTCAATCATAAAAAAGAAAGTTTATTATCATTGATAAAAAAAAGGCTTAATACCTTATTTTGTCCCCAGTTTCGATCGAAAATGTCAAATTAGTCCATCCTTTAAAAAATGCGTCAATTACGTCCTCACTTAATAAAATTTGCATCAATGAAATCCCTTCCGTTAAATCCGTACAAACGGCGTTAATTATTTTTCTCTTTTTTCTACTTCCTCAATTAACGCCGTTTGTACGGATTTAACGGAAGGGATTTCATTGATGCAAATTTTATTAAGTGAGGACGTAATTGACGCATTTTTTAAAGGATAGACTAATTTGACATTTTCGAGCGAAACTGGGGACAAAATAGGGTATTAAGCCTAAAAAAAACTAGTACTGACAATAATTAAGAAACAGTCTTATCAATATTGGTAAAAACAATTTGTTTAACATTAGTTGAAAATTAACCTTAATTTACGTTTTAGCCAATATTATCTATTATATATCATTTTGATTAATGTAAAAAAAAAAATTGAAGTTGAAAAAAAAAACCTTTGACTAACATGTTGATTAACATATCTTAACAATGTATATATATATATATATATATATATATATATATATATATATATATATATATATATATATATATATATATATTAATAACAACTAAAACATTATAACCTAGTTTAACTTTAAAAAAATTGTTGGTATTAAATAAAAAATAATATCCAATTGAAGATTTCCTAATCAAAACTTGCCGAACCATAATTTGACCGTTGTCTCACTGAAGAAAACATATGAAAAAGGAGACAAATTTTACGAATGAGAAAAAACTTCAAACTCTAAAGTCTGTAAGTAAAATTTAGAATAATGTAATTTAAAATTTTCTATAGAAAAAAATTGACCTTTAAAAAAGTTTCATCCAAATTTATTATTAAGTGTTTCTTTTCAACCACGGAAAATATCTCATGTACCAAAAATATCTCATGCAAAACAAAAACAATAGTATCCTCTGCTAAGCCAATAAGACAAACAAACTCTTAATCAAATAATTAGCGTTGTTGATTAATCCAAACCATCAACAAAGAAAACTTCAAAATGTTCCATCACATCTCAGTGACAAGTCATGTCCCCATTGGAGACCATAGTACAAATTAAGCACTTAATATCTTATAAAAAAATTAAATTTAGATATATGCTTATTCTTTTTTTATACATTCTTTTATTGAATTTTAATACTAATTTTAATGATACTAATTTTAATATTTTAAGACGCTTATTTGTACAAATGCGAACATCCCCATTTTCACAATGGTTGAACTTTCTTCTGGTTGGACTTCCATGTTTAATTTTGCCAAAAAATAAAACTTTCTTTTATTACTTCTATTGTATTATTATATTTAATTATTCTTTTTGTATATATATTTTGTCTTATTTATCATGTATCGTTTTGTTTTTTTTCAGTATCCAGTTGTTAAAAATTAGACTACTCTTACTATTTGTCCAAGTTGGCTCGGAGTCCCAGGTTTTTGGAATTGGATTCTGTGTGATGGTAAAAAGCCCCAATTTGATTTTTTTTTTTCACTTGAGAATTCTCATTTTGTGTTTCTTTGAATTCCAAGCCTAAATAAAAGAAGAAAAAAAGAGCAGCCAAATAAAATTAAACAACAGTTAAATAGAGAAAGAAAACGCAGTCAACCCTTTAGATTATTCTCCTGAAAAAATAAAGTAAGCAGAAGATACTAATAAGAAAAACCTCATTTTACAACTTAGTTTTCTATAATTAAATCAATAGCTGCATCAATTTTTCCCCTTATGCATTAGTTGATGCACAAGATATTCTAATTTCACCCACATCACCAGATTTGACTCCAACAGTGGTGAGCTTCAAGAAGGACTGAGCCCAATTTTGAAAGAAAAGGTCTTGATCATTTGCAAAATCCTGCACTAATATCCTTGTGCTATCATTGCTTATGAGAACAGAATCTGATTGGAAGAGGCCCTTGTGAGCCAGAAGATTTTGGTAGTACATGTTGTCAAAGACCAAAGATGTTTGAGGATCATTGTTCACCTTTACAGATGGTTGTACACCAGATGGACATTGTTCCATCAGCACTTCAGCATAGTCACTGTCAAGGGTTTTGTCAGCCAGCATAAGCTTTCCCCTTGAATCTTCTTCAAAACGATCCCTGAATGAGCTGCAATGTGCTGTGCCTATGGTATGAGCTCCTGAAAAGCTTATATAACACTACATAAGTATGTAGCATGATTTCGAAGCAAACAGTGTCAAAGGTTAACACATTTTGTGGCTGACAATAAATTATGTTGTGCGGTTCTTATGTCAAGCACCTCTGTTTGAAAATACAGAAAGAGAAAAAGGCCAATAATGTTTTCCAAATTGGACTGAACTAGTTGAACCATGATTTCTCCCTAGGATCATTAATTTACACAGTTGAACAACTCAAAACATGACCTTTAACTGTTATATATGGTAAATTTGATGACAGTTGGGAAGATTCTCATCAAATGACACTGACTCAATAACAAGTTGGAGATAAATCTAATAATAAATTTTGTAATGATAAATTATAATTTATGATTCAGATATTCCGTTAAGAAGTCAATTTTAACTCTATCTCAGTCTTCCAAAGTCTTCCAAACTGATAAAGTGAGACTTTATTGTATGGGACATCCAACATACAAGAATGGACTATTTTTTGGAGTTTACTTGAAAACAAAAACACTGAATTAATTCAAATAATAATATCTCAATTAAGGTTACTAAAGGCTGAAAACCAAAGGGAAAACAATCGTTAAAAATAAACAAACCAACAACAAAAAAGAGGATATTGTAGTGACAACCATGAGATTTGAACTACATCACATTAACAGATTCTTCTGTGTAAACCTGTGAGGGGGTTACTGTAAAAGTTAAAAGGATAAAGGTATCAAGTCTGAAGAAACCTTAGGGAGTAATTTGCTACAATTAAAATCATTCCCTTGGAAAGTTACAACTAATTTTGGACATAGAAGATGCACCTGAAAGGACCACAAGATCAAGTAAGGATAATCCTTTAGTGGCAAAGAGTTGAACCATCTCATCCATTGAAAAACTGGTATCCACAATGTTGGGTCTGACATTTGAAGCAAGTGAAATCATCCCATCTCTCCTACCTGTAGGAATCATAATTCTAGGTCCACCAGCCTGTTCTCAAGTCCCCTTCGGTTAATAACAGTACCAAAAGAAATGTCATGTCAATATACCATTGAAAAAAAAATGGTATTTTGACATCAAATATTTTTCATTTGATACATAAATGTGAAAAAATGGTTATCAAAAGTTGCAAAATAACCTCTTTTTTTCCTTGAATATCATCCATGCAATGTGGTAGAACTTACTATTTCAACAGCATCTCTAGCAGCCATAGCTATTATGTCCGCACAAGAAACAGTTCCAGGGCAGAATTTCTCAATGACCCTTTTTGCTGAATCTATCACTGAAAATCCTCCAACAGATCTATTTCCTGGATCACTTTGTTCTGTATTGTTCCCTTGCAGCATCAAAGAGGCATCGCATCCCTGCGTATAAAGTGACCATTATCACATGAAGAAAACTCACTGTAGGCTAAAACTGTGAATGCATGCAACATCTGAGCTTAGAATCAAAAGAAAATCACTTGTCATGATGCAGTTTAACACTGACCTCCACAAAGCAATCATGGAAAACCAAGCGAAGGAGCTTTCCAGGAATAGAAGGATCAGTAGAAGAGAATGAATTAACTGTGTCTCTTATGATTAACTCAGCCGATGGGCATGAAGCTGCATAGAAGTTGAAAGAGAGGCTACCCTTAACAAAGCAAACGAAAGAAAACATAAAAAGATAAGAGATTGCTAGGAAAAGAGTTCTTGTTCTTGTCTCCATAGAACCAATTTTTAGTACTTCTGGGGCAATGCATTGAATGTGCATAGTGTTGGACTTGATAATGATACAATAGCAGAGGTAACATAACTAGGAAATTGTGCATATTTAAAACTACATTTATGTGGTTGGTTGAAGTCAGTGGGTAGATAGAGGATTTGGTTATGCATTTTCCTGTTTCTAACTACTGTATGGTTTCTCTCACCGAGCATTGTTTGGGTAGAATTAATGAAAATACTCAAGAACTGTTTTGGAAGAATTAGTAGAAGAATTGTTTTTTCCATTACCTGTCATAAACTTTGAAGGCCTTCTGTATGTGATTGAACACTGATGTTTTATCATATAAACTTCAATTTAAGTTTAATTAGTGTAAGTGCGTGTCTTTTTCTAAGTACATGATAATCTTCAATTTAATTCAAAAGATCATATAAACTTTAGGTTAACGTAGTAGTTACAGTGGAAGTTTTTCTTAAGATGTGTGTTACCTGCATGTAGCTAGTGTGGCGATGTCTTATCTTTTTTTAATAATTTATATATTGAAAGCACTATTTTTATAGGTTTAATGGTAAAACTGCTTAGGCATTGTTAGAAGTTAAAATATTTTTTGTTAATTTTTAAAAATTATATTCTGAAAAAATATGTAGTTATATTTAATAACTGGGGAAAGATACGACTTAAAAGAAAAAATTTATTACGAGGTATTGAACCTATAAGATACAACATGAATATTTTAAAATAATAAATATGACAATTGCTTTGTTTGCACCCATATATTAAAAAATTCTCCATATATAATAAGCACTACATTAAAAAATTCTTCAATTCTCTCTTATATGTATTTGGTGGGGGTAATGCACGTTCTTACTTAGCAAGGTTTAATAGTATAAATGATCTCTATTTTTTTATGATTTTTTAAAATAGGTCTTTATTTTTTTCCTTAAGTCTTTATTTTTAAAAACTAAAATAATTAAATTTTTATATTCAATTTCGTACTAACAGAAGATATCACTAGTCGTGATTTTTTTTAATAATGGATAAGAAAAAATGAAGAGAACATACTTTTCTTTCAACTTAATAAGTGAATTTTTGAAAACAAAATTTGATTAAGCAAATTGCTGAGAAAGGCTGCCTTCAATTACAATTTCTCCAATTTTTTAATTTAAAAATTAGAAATTACACATTAGAATAATCTAATTAATAATGACCTCTTAAAGGATATGTGTTCAATTTAATAGCAAACTTGTTTTAATTTTTCAAAAATAAAAATTCAATTAAAAAAATGAATAAATAAGATACCTATTTAAGATTCTAAAAAAAATTAAATATTAAACCTAGAATTAAATACAACATAAGAAAATCAAGAGCTATTTTGATAGATAAACACGTGGTTAAGGAACAAAGTTGTTAAAAATCTAAACATCAATATTCTGACCAATAGTCATAACTGCATTGCATTGTCAAAAACTAAATATAACAGCCTTTAAATTTTTAATCGCTTTAGGCCTCAACGTATTTTAAAAAGATATTCCTCTCAAATTAGTTAAGATAAAATAAGTAATCTTAGTTATTCTAACAATTAATATTTTATCTCATTCATGAATCGTTGAATCAATACCAATACTTGTTTTATCACCGAAGTTAGTTCGAATTTTTCATTTAAATTTTTAGCTTTCATGTTGAATTAATAGACACCACAATTTTTCTTAATCCCCACAATTTAGAAACTTGTACATTCAATTTACTTCTATCTAACAAAACAGAATTATTATAGTTATTATTATTGATTATGAAAAAAATCATCAATAATAGTATAATTATTATTATTTTTACCTGAGATATACGACTTTTCCTATCTCTAGTATATTTTTATTTGAAGTTTTACTTAATTTTAAAAGTACAGCTTTTATGTACATACATTCTAGAGAGGACTCCACCCACTCAGAATATTTTCTCACAACGTCATTGAATGTCTTTCTATGCATAACTGTATATGAGCTTTTAAATCCAAAACACAAGCATGGCTTCTAATCTTTGAATACCCAAGAGATGAAGAAAAGGGAAGCGCAGTACAGAACTAACGCAATCAATAGCAGCAAATCCCTTGACAGAACCACCTGATGCAGAAAATGCAGTAAACAGCAATTGTAAGAAAAATGGAGAGACCTTGAGAGCGTTTGTTGTTATAAGAAAAATGGCCAGTTAATAATATACATGCAACTAAACTACTCGTTAGTGGGAAAGAAAATCCACAATCTAGTGAGTGCCCCATCAAGAGTCAATATCGTACTAGGCATAAAATGCTAGTTGCAGATAATTACCAATTCAGTGTGCTAATTTCAAACGATGATTCACAAATTTGAAGTCCCGGTCTCAACTTTCAACGTTATCAACTTTTGGTAGTTCTACATCATCATCATCATCATCCACATCATCAATGGGAATCTCCTCATTATGATCACTAATGCCTAGAAATGTATATGAGATATTGTAAGTTGTTTAGCTCAAAACGAAATATTGTATGTCTCCAAGATATTCTCCAGATTTCGCTTCTATCAGTTTTTGTAAAAAAATGGACCCCATTCTTTATCTATGACCATTAAAAAGGCTAAACTTTACCTCTTTTAACTGAAAGAGAAGGATAAGGTGAGAAGTCCTTTGCATCAGGATTTCTATCAAGAAGATATGGAAGTTCCAGAAGCTGCAAAAAAGATTCTGTCTGAGGGTTCCGGGGATTCACTGAAAAGGAAAATAGAAGAAAATTAAATAAAGTTAACACTTGTATAGTTACATTTTAAATAATACAAGACATGACATGCTGAAATAATGACAGATATCACTGTTGCATAAGAAATCGGTCTTTTTCTCTTTTAGTTTTCCTTTCTATAAGCTAAAACTATACTATTAGAAAGATCAGAAAAATTAATTAGTAGGAGTAAATAAACAAGGTCAAAAGAGAAGTGTTAACTCACAAGTAACTCTTAAATAATTGTGACTAATTCAGAATATAGAATGTAATTGACAATTTGACATTCAATTTAAAGGAATATTTTTAGTTTGACTTAGAGCCTATTTTACTTTATTACCGCACCACAAAATGAAAAAATCAAACTTTTTACTGACATAAGCACAAGAATGGGAAGACACAATAGTCGACAGTGCCTAATCATAACATGCATATAAGATGTTCATGCATGGGAACTCCCAAAGTATGCACGAATAACATTATACACCAACAAGTTAGCCCAATCACTTAAGTGATCAGGATTAGAATATCTTTATCCAGAAAATACGCTGAAAAAATTTTGATTGGTGGCTTACAAGGTGAGCTTAGTAATTGAAAACAAAAGAAATACCAGTCAATACACCACCAAAATTGGACCGTGAAGGATCATAGGAAGGAGCTGTTCTGACAAATTCAAATGGTTTGCACCCCTTCTCACGAAGCCTGCTTCTAACCCATTCAAGACAATCTTCCATCTCGAGATTTAAACCTCTGTCAGCAAGTGCATATGGCATTGTTATTATTATTATTTGAAGGGGGAGAGGGAAAAGCTAAACAATTGGAGAACTCAAATCCTAATTGTCAATAATGTTATGGTGATTTCACATGCACACGCACACCTGAAGTTTGCACCTTTGGTGGTCAAAGGGAAGATAGGGTTGAACTTCCGTGTTATCGCTAACCATTCTTCATCATACCGAATCTCATAAGGTCCTGCATCTGATTCAATTTCCACAATCTAAAGGCACAGAACATGCCATGATTGTAATGCCTAACTCAAATGGCTATCACAGAAGATTAACCCTGAAAATTATCATTGTATGCCTATATACCTGTAAGAAATCACGCCCGACAATACATTTGTCCAGTGCAAGGAATTTTGTCAGTGGACCTCCTTCCCCATGCTGAACCAGAGCAGCAAACTTGCAGTGTAAGTGAGCCGAAAACCAATAATTTGGTTTCAGTTTTTCTAGAAGTTCAGCAGCAGCTCTACTCCCTAATCTTTTTTCCTCTATCTGACAGATATAAGCCTTATTAGGTACAAAAACAAGATACTGCCTGGTTATAGAAATAATTAAACACTACACAAATTATCAAAGACTATAGTCCTATCTGGAACAGATTCTCAATAAATACGTTTAGGAGAAAAAAAAAGATGATAAAATGAAATATGAAAAAAGTTCAAAATTAGCTGGCGGATGGTGTATAAGCTAATTTAGAAGTGCTCTAATTTAACATCTATTTTGAACTTTTTGCATAAGCTAATTTTAACTTAAAAGCCATTTTTTTTTTCGTCCGACAGTTACTTGTTAAGAAGTTCCATCCGAACAGGACATAAAGCTCAATGATAATGCATATGATGGTTTCACATTCCCCTGAAATAAATTTATGTTTCTCATTTTTTTAATAAAACAGACACGAGACTATCATCCCAGCTCTTAGCTCATAGCTTTCTCAATGTTGCTGAATCCTTGACAAAAAGCAATACAAGCAAATCAAAAACCAGCATTCGCAACACGCAGAATAATAATTACTAAACTTGGCAGTTTCATTAAGTTCAAAAATTTCAACAAGCCCCACCTCTTGCCTAAAATAGTGCTTGCGCCGAACAAGCTCCTTCCAATCCCCATAATCAGTGATTCTAAGTGGCCAATCATGCGAAAGAAAAACATCAATGGGCTCCTTAAGTTCCATCAATTTGCGAACATCATACTCACGAACATGATACACAGACCTAATGGTACTCTGATCATAGGGAGGCCTCTCATAACGTCCTGCTCAAAAAAACACCTAACATCATTCAGTAATCGGCAAACAAACGCCCAATTCAGATTCAACACTTTAAAATCCACAATTCACAAACAGATAAACAACCTAATTTATAGTGTCGATCATTATAGATCCCAGAGAGACCACCAATTCGGACATTCCCAAACCTCACCACCCCAGCAGCTCCCAAGAAGTAGATATTAGGAGCAACCCATCCTCCATAGTACCTAAAACAAACACGTACCAAAAGCTTACCAAAACAGCAACAGTCAAGATTTTAGAAGAACAGTCCGTGACAGTAATTTTGGCACGAAAGTCAATGTTTTTAAGTCACAGTTGTCGTCCTAAACAAACAATTGTCGAAACCCTAAATCGCATTGCAACAGAACAGTTATTAGAATGTGAAGCTGAGGTGAACTAACAGTTCCCAGAGATAATTGGACGCTTCGTGATTGCCGCCGATGAAGATGGTGGGGTAAGGGGCAACCTCGGCGCCGGAATAGTACTTCCAGAAGGAATTCATGGAGCGATACTTGGGCGGGACGTTCAAGCTCTTCAAATCCTGTTCGTTCCTAACCGCTTGGAAATCGCCGCAGCAGAGGAGAAGGTCGATTTTCGTGTTCTGGGATTTCTCCAAGTGCTGTAGGGTCCTGTACACGTTGTCCAGGTCGCCATGCATGCACCCTTCCACCGCAATCTTCATCCTCTCTCGCTTCCCTTAACTGATCAGAAACCCTCACAAAACCCTAATTTCTCGTTTCCGTTATTTCTTAGCGGATAAATTTAAATGCTCTCCTCCTATTTTCCTTTATCCGTTCATTTTTTGAAAATTAAAGTACGACGGTAACACTACACGACTGTCATTCCAGAAGTACCAACAATATTAAATTAAGTAATAAAGAACATATTCCGTGTTTTTGTTTCCTTCTAAGAAAAAGAAATTCAACTGATATTGCTTGCTTAAGTAACTTTTTCTCGTAAAAACTTGCTACAAATGTTCCAATTTCATGTCAAACTTCTGATAAAGACTACTCACAGTGTATGTAATTATGTGAATAACTATGAGTATTTCTTTTATATTTAAAAGGTTTGTCCACGCGAGTAAAATAAATAAATGAGAAAGATACTACGAGACACTTTTACCTTCGTTTAACACATAATTCATTTAACAATTTTGTATTTTCTAAAAAAGAAAAAATAAGTAAAAATAATATTAAATAAATGTAAAAAAAATTTAAGTATGTGAAAAGAATATTTTTTATAAATAAATATAGCTAAGATGGAAAAAAAAATCATTGTAAATAATGGATATCCACATGTTTTTTATTTACTTTTATATCTTAACGGTTAAATGACGAAGAGGGTATGAGTCTACCGTGTTGTATTATGTGGTCAGGAACAACACACGAAACGTGCAAGTCTCTCTTTTTCTTCCTTCTTTTTATTTTTGCCACTTCTTCTTCTTCACTCTTCACTGCTGTTACCTAACATGGCGTTGGTGAATCCTTTTGTGTCTCCCACTCGAACTTTCCTCCCTTTGCGCGTTTCCGCGCCGCCAAACAAGGGACTGCGTTGGACTGTCTACTCCGCTTCCTTCAAACCATCGCTAAGATCCAAGCACGCCACGTGTGGCGCCACTGCGGACATAAAAGCTGCACCTTTAGCTGACAGCGAAGCAGATGGCGCAGTTCTTGTGGTTCCAACCACCGAGGAGGAGGTAAAAGGGGAGTATGACTGGACGGAGGAGTGGTACCCTTTGTATCTCACTAAGAATGTTCCCGAAGATGCACCCTTGGGACTCACAGTGTTTGATAAACAAGTCGTCTTGTTCAAGGATGGCAATGGCCAGTTACACTGTTACGAAGATCGCTGCCCCCACAGGTTACTCACTGCTTATTATGATTGTAATTGTCGGTTGAGTTTGGTTGTTTTCACTTGGAATTTGTGACTACTTTTACCTTAATCGGCATGTCCCCAGTTACTGAAAATTCTGTAGTTTCACTGATTGCTGATTTTTGTGTTTGTCAAATGATGGATCTTGTGTCTTCGTACAATTCAGGTTAGCCAAACTGTCAGAGGGACAGTTGATTGATGGAAGGCTTGAGTGTCTATACCATGGGTGGCAATTTGAAGGGGAGGGCAAATGTGTGAAGATACCTCAGGTTGGTAATGCACCTGCTGTTTTCCTCAGATAAATAAAAGTTACATTCCCAGCTTAAGGCCACATGATGTTGCCAAGTGACAAACTTTTTTTTCTGTTTTCAACAGCTTCCGGCTGATGCCAAAATCCCTAGGACAGCTTGTGTTAAAACGTATGAAGTGAGGGACTCTCAAGGTGTTATTTGGGTGTGGATGTCCCTCAAAACACCTCCAAATGATAGTAAACTACCTTGGTTTGAGAACTTTGCAAGGCCGGGATTCAGAGACATTTCAACAGTTCATGAACTCCCTTACGATCACTCTATTCTTCTGGAGAACCTGATGGATCCTGCTCATATCCCTATCTCACATGACAGAACGGATTGGACCGCAAAAAGGGAGAATGCTCGGCCGCTGAGCTTTGAGGTGACTGAACGAACTGATAGAGGGTTTGCAGGTTGGTGGGGTGCTGAGAAAGATGGGTCCAGGCCTAACTTCTTGAGGTTTGGGGCTCCGTGTGTTCTACAAAATAACAGGGAAATGGTTGATAAAAATGGTGTAACAAACTACTTCAGTGGCCTGTTCCTTTGTAGACCAACTGGGCAAGGGAAATCCATGCTTATAGTGAGGTTTGGATCGACAAGATCGTCATCTCCACTGGCAAAACTGTTTCCTGAGTGGTACTTCCATCAGAATGCATCCAAGGTTTTTGAGCAAGACATGGGATTCTTATCATCTCAGAATGAAATTCTCTTGAAAGAGAAGGTTCCAACAAAGCAACTTTATCTGAATCTGAAATCATCAGACACATGGGTTGCTGAATACAGGAAGTGGATGGACAAAGTGGGGCATGGGATGCCATATCATTTTGGTCACAGCACCATCTCTTTGCCCAAAGAACCTGCTGTGGTTGAACATGCACCCGCTGGACTCGTTGCAGGACAATCAGCTTCTTCACCTGCCAAAGGGGGCATTGGAACAATGCATGCTCCAAATTTAGCCAACAGATATTTTAGGCATGTCATACATTGCCAAGGATGTAGAACCGCAGTCAAAGCTTTCCAAGCTTGGAAAAATGCCCTTTCAGCTGTGGCAGTTACATTGGTCGGTTTGGCAATTCTAGTATCTGGGAAACAGTGGAAGGCCATTCTCTTGGCATCTGCTTCCCTGTGCTCTATTGGAGTATATGCTTGCTCAAGCGCCATTGCAATGAACACTACAAACTTTGTTAGGACACATAGGAGATTGTGAGTGAAAAGTTGGAAAAATAGTTGTTCCAATTAATACTTGTAGTTTCTATAATTACTAAATGAGTTACAGATTTGATTGGGTTTGGCACAACATTTGTATAGTTTTCAGTATTTTTTATTTTACGAAATTAGATTTGAGCTGAAGTAATATTATATTTTAAAGATTTTAATACAAAACTGTGCTTGTTACAAAAGTTTATATACTTTCAAAATCAATAGAAGTTGCATTTTTCACTGGCAGTACTGTGTTTTAGATTTAAATAAACTTGATTTTATTTTATTCTATCGTAACTAAACAAAGCAAACATTATTTCGCCAAGTCATTTTTTCATCAGATAAGATTTATTTACTATAAATAAAATAAGATACTTTAAAATTAAAAACTTTATTATTAATTAGTATAAACAATTTCAAAAAAAATATATTTCTAAAGATTAATTTATGCATGTAATAAGTTAACCTGTGAAAAACAGTTTTATTTTATTTTCTCATTTTCTTTTGTAAGAAGAAATTTATCTCTGTTGTTCAGAAAGGGAAAGGGAGAAAAAAGTTCCTCCTGTTAACAATTCAACGCAAAGATCTGATCATGCTTTGGCAGGGAAGCCTAGTTATATTACAGGTAGAGTCAATATGATTATTTTTCTCAAATTCATACCGATCATGACTTCATATAATGTGTTCTCAGGGAGTATAAGCGTTCATTTCATTTGGTAAAACAACAACATTTATACAAGTTAATAAACATACAAAGATGGTACAAATTGATTGCTTTTAGTGACAATTCAATCTTAAAAAATGAATAACCAGACAATTTTTTCAAAATAAAGCTAAAGAGACTGCTGCATCTGTCGGACTCAAGTAAGACGAGGTATAATATAACTACAATTCTCAGGACTCACAAGCCACGCTCCACCACCATTTGAGCAGTAGTTTTGGTACTAGGAAGTAGGAGGTTCTCCCAACCATTTTGCACGAAAGCCTGTTCCTTGACAATCAGAACAACACATTGATCCCTGAATAATAACAGATTAAGGGCAAAATTAAATACCAAGAAAACCGGTTGCTACGAGTTCACAGGTAAAGTGAGTTCATCAGGTTAAGTTAGCCATAGAGAGGTACCTTTCCGGTGCATATGATACAGGTAGTGTTTCTAGATGGAACTTCGCAAAGCATATTATCACCAAGGATAAAAAAACCAGTACCCGCACACCATTTACATTCGATATGCCCTTTTGAGTCGCAAGATGAACACACGATTGGCCTTGGTTGCTGTAAGCATCACAGATACATATATCAAAGACCAGCTCAGAAACATCAAACATCAAACATCAAAATGAATTTTATAAATTTTAAACTCTTCCTACAAAATATCTCGCCGAGTGATACCGATTGCAATGACTATGCAGGAACAGCTGAATAATCCCCTCATTAATACTTAATCACAGATTCATGTTGCCCTTTGCTAAATATGTTCTATTTAGCATTGAATTTATTTGGAACAAGCATATGTAAACTAATCTTAAATTAAGATAGTGCAAATATCTATACGCCGAGCGTATCAAAATTAAGCTCGCCTACAACCCACCCAGATGATAACCATGGTAAGTCAAAACTCCCCAAAAACACATTAAGAAATGAACCTTGGAAGGGTATTTGATCAAGCATAGTCATAAGACTTGATTATCCAACTACTTAATATATAAACACAGCCTTCGAATTCTACCATGTAATTAAAAGAATTCGAACATGTTAAAATAAATTATATTAAAAATTCTGAAAAGGGAAGCCAGTTTATGAAAACGAAAAAACCTAAAACGAAATTAGAACGAGAGGAGAGAGAGAGATAGAGAGAAATTGAACCTTGGAAATTAACCAGGCTCGTTCGATGCGCTTGGCGAAATCAGAAGAGGAGGAGTCCACCATAGAAACGTGGACGCGCAGGCGAGAATTTCTGTTGACCGTTACAGCATTCTTAGAAATTGGAAATTGAGTTGAAGATTTCGACAAACTCTTGTGAATCACTGCAGAAGCAGTGCTACAAGAGACGCACCTACTCATATTAGAAACTCTTCTCTGCAATAATGTGGAGGAAAAAGAATGGAGAAAGATGAATGAAAATATGTTGTTATTGTTATAAGAAGGAAAACACCATCCATAATAAAAACATGGAAAAACAACACGGGAAATGTCTTATACGCCCGCCATAAGAAAATTTTTCTGGAACTCTTCCTTAGCTTAAATTGAAGGGAGCCCAGAGGACCATATGTTATTGGATCTTCAGCCCAATTGTTCGATATTTTAACTCTCTACACCACTAAAAATCCCATCAACACTCCCTTGAAAGAATATCCTATGAAAGAATAAGTAATTTAAAATAGAGATGTAAAGTTTTAGTTTCATACATTTCAAATTCAATTGAAGACACTATTATATTTCATAATGATTTTAGGGTATATGATTCTCACAAAATTATATTGTTAGAAGAATTCAATAACTTAATTAAATCTATTGTCAAATATCTCTTAATGGATATTTTCCTTTTTATTACTGCCTTGTATGGTTTTATTGATTATATAGGATATTTTGACTGGTCTTTCATTGTTAAACGTGACATTTTCTCATTCACAACAAAATTGTAATATAACTTCCAAGTGTCCTTACCAAATATTTATTAAAATACTATAATATCTTTAATAAAGTGAAAACAGAGAATTGATTTTAATAAGTCTAAGGCTGTGTTCGTTTGGGTGGATGTCACTCTTCAAGTGAAAATGTGAGGAATGATTTACAATAAAAACTGTGTTCGTTTGGCATGATTTGGAACGATGGAATTAAGATGATTTGCGAGATATATGAGTTTTTAGATCTCTGCATAATACGATGATTTGCGATGATTTGAAGTAAAATCTCATGTATGCCCTTGCTGCTTTGTAAAAGTATGTCCTCCCTACTTTGTAAAATACCAATCGAAAAATAAAACGTACAAAAGGAATTCCTTGAGAAGTGAATGGATGTATTCGGTTACACCACACTCATTCAATTTTCTTTTTCATTCTTCACAGGAAATGCTGCTTTCACCCTCTCCACTCCACCAAGCTCTTTTTCCCATCATTACTTTCTTTCTTGATTTTTATTTAGTAGTTCTTATTATGCCTTTTTGTCTGTTTGTGTTTTTTATTCAATAAATTAAGAGTAGAAGAATAACCAAAATGAATCCTAAAGTTTGTTGCTTTAATATTTCTTTTTGGAATTATATTGATAGTTTTTTTCTGTTTTTTTAATCTTATGTTTATTTGATGCTAGGGTAAATAATATTACAAAAATATAACAATTAAAAATAAATTAATTTTAATAAAATTCAATTTTTGTACAATATTAAAATTAATTTTAATAATTAATATTAATTTTTTACTCTCTATAAACATTTTTACAATTAAATATAACATTAACAATTATTATTTTATATTAATTTAATAACTAGGAGTATTTTGGTAATCTTCAATTTTTATCAATTAAACAAATTCTTTTAATCAGTCACATCAATCACACTAATTCTCATAAACTTTACTTTCAAATCCACTCTCAATTAACCACAAATCCACTCAAAAAAATAACTAAACAATTACCCTCAAATTCATTCAAATCATCTTCCCTAAATCATCTCCCCCAAATACATCCACCCAAAAGAACACACTCTAAAAAATTTCATAACTTTAACACATTTACAATCTAATAATCACTATATTATACATTTTTATATTAAAATTATTCTATAAATTACATGATTATTAAAATAATTTAATATTCTTCCCGTAAACTTAAATATCCAACATTAAACTTTAAATGCACACTAGTATATTGAACAAGTTATTCAATAACAAGTTTCATTTGGTGTATCACAAATCATCTAACTTAAGTTAAACTATAATAGATATTCTCAATTTTCTTTCAAAAGATACATTTTATCATTTCAACAAACAAAACAATAATATATACCAAGTAATGTAAATGACAAAATAAACAAAAACATTTATAATGGAAGTCACAAGTATTAAATACTACCGGCATTATAACCATAATCTATATATATACCATACACTACATTTTTAACAAGGACTATCAACTACACTCATTCTTTTAACATGACCAATAAATATATTTAGTTAACATATCTACTATCATTAAATTTGTACCAATATGTTTGATTTACATTTTTTACTTATTACTTTTGATTGATAAATACATCAAATCCACGTGTTTTTTCTATTTTCGAGTATTTATCATTAAAAAACCATTATAATACTACAAATTCATCATTCATTGTAAACATGGCAATCATAGATTGTTTTTCACTTCTCCATGATAATGCTCTTCCAACCAAAAGAAAGATGTATTCAAACGTGAATTTCTTTGATGGATCCGAATAGTTAATCACTTCAAGGTGATATGACCTTCTATATTTAAGCTCGTAATCATTTGTGTCTTGTAAATATTTAAGAACCTTCTTTATAACTCTTTGATATTTTATTCATGTTTGCTTTAATATTAACCCAACATTCCTATGACGAGGCTAATGTCTACTCGAGTACATGTTTGGACATACACCAAACTCCCAACAATTTATGCACAAGGAATGGATTTCATCTCACTTTGTTGTGAGTAATTTTTTAGACACTACATTTGATTAAACTTAACACCCTTTTGTATTGGAACAATCCCCACAAAACACTTTTTCATTTTGAATCTCTCTAATACCTCATTAATATATTATTTTTGACACAGTCACAACAATCCCTCTAACCTGTCACAAAATATTTATATTCCCATCATATAAGATGTTTCACTCATATCTTTCACACTTGTTCTCGCTTATCTTCATGTAGATACACATGTCAACAATATTTTCTACAAAATCATGTGACAAGATGATATCATTAAACTTGAGATATCATTGTCTAAAAGTTTGTTTTAATCCACATATTACTTATTTAATTTAAACATCGTGTTTTCCTTTAATGTGGAAACAAACCCTTCAAGTTGGCCCATATAATTTTTTTTCTCTAAATGGCTATTTAGAGAGTAGTCTTTACATTTATCTCATGAAGCTCTAAATCATAACAAGTCACCATAGCCAAAATAGTCCTTAAAGGGTTATTCTTACTGGCTCATCTAATTATAACCTTTTTTAAATTACAATTTTTTTTAATTCAAATATAAATAAACATCACACTAAAATGGTGTTAAACTTCAAAGACTATTCAAAATAAAAAATAAAAAGTATCATAAGCGTAATCCAAACACATATACAAAAGACGAACAAATAAGTTTTAAATATTGATAATTTTTGTATCACTTGTCAATTTATAATATTAGAGTCTTGAATAGATAAATCTATAATATTTTTTTTCTCTTGAAACATCTTATTCTTTGTCACCATCTACAATATAATAAAAAATGTTAATTATTAATATTGAAACACAAAATAATAAATAATTAAATTCAATTAGGTGAGTTGGTAAGTCAAACGGTGAGTCGGGTTCTAAGTGGGGTTGAAAATTAGTCCGCATAAAAAATTTACATTTTTTTTAAACCCATCGTAATTCAAATCCGCGGTGAGCCAGGTTGACTGACAGGTTATAACCTATTTTGACAACACTAGTTAATATATATGTACAATCCAACATTCTTTATTTTATGGATAATTGAAATCAATTAAACATTAATTGAAATAAAACAAAACATAAAAAATTGATATATTTTGTGATTACAAGTCCATCATATAATTAATCCCTCAATCAATACATAACTTATTTAAAACAATTAAAAATAATAATAATGATAGTATTCAATAAATATTTATGACATATATGCATGGCATCTCATCTCACATATTCTCTGAAGGCAACCACATATTATATTCAAATAAATTTATTTCGCGGAACACAAGATAAGTTTTTCATTTAAAAGCATCCAATTCATGTAACAGTGGGCACTATACCCAAGTCAATCATTAAAAGCCTAAGGCATGCCCTTGTGGGAAAATTTCTTCCCACCTTCAATGCATACAATTTTCAATTCAATAAACCATAAAAGTGAAATGCAATTAGGGTTTATAACACTTGAGGAAAAACATTATAAATATAAATTCAACCTGGTTTTGATAGGAATGTAAAGTTATACTCTCATATTTCAAATTCAACTCAAAAAACTACTTAATTTATAAAGATTTAGGATAAATGTTTTTTTACAAAATTACATTGTCAAAAGAGTTCATCATCTCATTTAGATGTATTGAAAAAGATATTTTTATAACTTTATTGATAGTATAGAATGTGTCTTGTACAATATGTTTTAAAAAAAATGATAAAATGATACATATTTATATTTATTTGATACATAAATAAAATAGTTGCAAAAAAATTAAATTTTTATATTTTTAAATAGGAAAAAAATATAAAAAGATATTATCAAATGAATATAAAAAATGTATATATGTGAATTTTTTTATAAAAAAATGTAAAAAAGTATTATATATTTTTTAAATTAAAGAGATGATTTTAATAACTCAATTAATTATCCCAAATGTAATATATTTATAATATAATATTGTCATAAAATAATTTTATAAATTAGATAAAATTAAATAGAAATTAAAATAATATATGAAAATAAATAATTACAATATAATGAGAATAATGAAGAGAAAAAGAGTAGTAGGTGATAGTGGGGTATGTGTAATAAGGACAAGTTGTTGAGAAGAATGAAAGGTGAAGCACTGATTTCTTCATAGTCTGAACCCTCTCATCTCAATCGCATCTCATCTTATCAACGCTGCCAAGCCCAATGGACCTCACACCGCACCAGCTCAGCCAGTACAACGGCACCGACCCCTCCAAGCCCATCTACGTCGCCGTGAAGGGCCGCGTCTACGATGTCACCACCGGAAAATCCTTCTACGGTCCCGGCGGTGCCTACGCCATGTTCGCCGGCAAGGACGCCAGCAGAGCCCTCGCCAAGATGAGCAAGAACGACGAAGACATCTCCCCCTCCCTCGACGGCCTCTCCGAAAAGGAGATCGGAGTTCTCAACGATTGGGAGAACAAGTTCCAAGCTAAGTACCCTGTCGTTGGTCGCGTTATCAATTGATTTACTCTTCTTCTTCCCTTTCATCACCATCTCTTTGTTTCTCTGTTTCTGTAGTTGAACCCAATCCATCACCCTCAACCTCACCCTAGTAGTAATAGTGATAGCAATAAAATTTCTCTGTCCATGCTCTGGATAAGGGATTCCGTTCCTCCTTCTGTTGCTTTCCTAATATGGGTTTGTCTTGTATTTCCTCCTGTACTACAAATCTTCCTAAAATCTTATATCTATCACCAGTTTCATGCATGTATAAAGGGGTGAAATAAATCAAATTTTTCATTATCTGCTGTTTTCTTTTTTTCAATTAAACTATACATTGCTTTATTAGATTTTTCCTAGTTACTGTGAAGGTTATTTGATTCATAGGGTTTAGTATTATATTGGCGAGATTTGAGTACTTTTCTTTGAACTTTTGATTGATTTGAAAAAGCTGATAACCCTTTCATGAGAATCCCCTAATTGTTTCAAAACAATCAGAAAGATATGATTTTGACAAAGAAAAAACAAAATCAATCCACGAAAGACTATTTTTTTCTCCCATTTTGGAATTCGGGTGGAGTGCATCCTCATCAATTTGATAACGATGGTGGTTGAAAATATACACTGAAGTCTGCGTAAGAGTGAGAGTTACAATGTGATTTGGGAGACGTAAGGGTCAGAAAAAGAGGAATTTGCTCTGCTATTTACACAGTTAGCATCTCTCTTGCAATATATATATATATATATATATATATATATATATATATATATATATATATATATATATATATATATACACACACACACACACATATATAAACCCTTGATTTAATTCATAATGTTCATGTCACCAGGGTCAGCAATGAACATGAGTTGCCATAATGTGTAAGAATTTATGCAGTGTAAGCGTATATGACTGAAGTAATCGTGTTTTGGTAGATGATTTTCAAGAGGTCTGTATAAATAAGGCCAGTATAAAAGTATAAAATGAAGAAATGTGAAACATATTCAGGGTATCATAAGTATAAAATGCAGAATGCAACATATTTTCGGTATTACGGGGGACAACATAGATAACTAGATATAAAATTAATTTAAAATATATAAATAAATATAAGTTTTATTTTGTAAATCAAATTTATAATATCAAGTTAATTAAAAATTCATTTCTTAAAATAATTTACATATTTATTTTTATATAAAAGAGTAAAGATAAGATAAAATTGATAATTCGTTATGTCGCACAAGACAGAATATTTCATAATAGTTTTTTCTTCCATGGATTTAGAAAGGAAAAAACTTAGGGTTAAATATGTTTTTAGTCCCTAAACTATTGGCCGTTTCTGGTTTTCGTCCCTCTTCCAAAGTAAGGTACAATTTGATCCTCATTCTTTAGAAAAACGTTCGTTTTAGTCCTCAAAATTTTGTTTTTAGTCTTCGTTTTAGTCCTCAAAACGTTCGTTTTTTCGACTAAAACGAACGTTTTTTAAAGATTGAGGACTAAATTGTACCTTACTTTGGAAGAGGGACGAAAACCAGAAATGGTCAATAGTTTAGGGACTAAAAACATATTTAACCCAAAAACTTATATCAATATATGTGTAGAATGGATAGAGTATTTTCATGATAGTTAACAAAAAAAAAAATTTAAGTTAAACAAACTATATCCATTAACTTTTTAAATTTAATATTAAAATATATCCATGTTTAAAATGGTTATGTTAAAAAATATTTAAGGTATGCTTATTTCCAATACTCCCCACGTGAAAAGTTTGGTTGGTGAGTCTCTACTTCTCTTCTAAGATTTTTTTTCTATTACCTTTCCAACTACGACTGTCCATTCAATTTTTTTTATTTCTTTATACTAAACTACTGAAAAATACTTACATGCTGTGTTGACATCTTTCCATGCTAAAAGTATAATTACAAAAATAATTTATATAAAGGTAAAATAGTTAGCAAAATTTTATAATAAAAAATGAAATTATACAAAAATATATACATGAGTCTTTTATTTATACATTAATATTGAAATGCAAAAAGTGAATCTCAAAAAGGAAAAACTATCATGATTAATGATATAACGTAATAAAAGAAGATAAATAAAATAAGGTTTTTTCTTCCGGAAATTTCAAACATTTTATCTTACAATCTTAATTTATGTTTTTGAACTTAAATTTTTTTAATAAATTTTAAAATTTATTAAAAATAAATTCCAACAAATTTTAAAATTTATTGAAAAAAAATCTTTTAAACATATTTCAAAATTTAATAATAAAAAAAATCCTTCAACCAATTTCAAAATTTATTAAAACTTTTAAAAGTCTTTTAATAAATTTCAAAATTCTTTAAAAACAAATCTTTTAATAAATTTCAAAATTCTTTAAAAACAAATCTTTTAATAAATTTTAAAATTTATTAAAACTTGAAAAATCCTTTAACAAGACTTAACAAATTTCAAAATCTATTGATGTCTAAAATATTTTGAATTGTGAAATTTTAAAATTTAAAAATAAAATAAAAATACAGAATAAAATGATTGAGGGTGCAGAACCATAAAATAAATAGATAAACGTAACCACTTCTCTTTATTATTCTTTTTCTTGGGCTACATTCTTCATACATGCATTATTATTATCCTTTATTCCATTGGAATATTGTCACATCAAATTGTTACGCACAACATTTTGATTTATAGCATTTTTTTTTTCTGACGACAGGTTAGTAAGAAATCACTCTTTGACAAGAGAAGAAAGAGAGAAAGAGCTATATAAATAAAAAATAACTCTGAAAATTATTATATCTATTTTGAAAAATTTATTCTAAAAATTTTATTTTGAAAAGTTCATCTCGAAAAATATCATATTAGTTTTGAAAAACTTGTTCCAAGGTGTATTATATATATTATTCAAAGCTTGTTTGATAAAAAAACGTATTGTTTCAGGAAATTTGTTTTGAAAATTATATTTCAAAAAACCTTTTTTCAAAAATATGTTCTGTTTGGAAGAAAATGTTTCGAAAACTCTATTCCAAAAATTCTATTATGAAAATTCTGTTTCAAAAATCATACTTTGTAAAGCTTAATCTGAAAATTTTTCAGAATACATAAAACAAAAGTTTACAAAAGTAAGAAGAGTCATCATTTTAAAATTATCGGGGTGGGGTTAAGAGTTATGGGGGTACAGGAAGAAAAAGCCTTTTGATGAATTCAGTTCGATGTTAATGCACAAATCCAAGCCCATGTCTATAAATGCAGCTATAGCCAAACAACCGGTGAATGCTGAGCGGGGTTTCATCCCTTATTCTGGATTAGGGTTAAGATTTCAATATTGCACAAACTTGGACTCACTCCCTCTCAGTTGACTCACATCATCGCCACTGTAAAAGCCCCAAACTTTTCCCACCCCTTTTATGCTCAAACTCCAAAGTCGTGATTTTGTTGCTCCCAAATGCATGCTATGTATGAGGGCACTGTTGTTCCTGAAAAATACACACAACTTTGGTGTTTGGTAAGCAACAAATAATGAGTGGCCAAAGCCAAAGTTGTTTAAGCAATGGAACCGAACGATCAAGGATGCATTGGACTCCATTGATGGAACGCTACTTCATTGATCTCATGTTGGAGCATTTGCAGAGAGGGAACAGGGTTGGTCACACTTTCAACAAACAAGCTTGGACAGACATGCTCAACTCGTTCAATGCTAACTTTGGTTCACAGTTCGACAAAGATGTCCTGAAAACTCGGTATACCAATTTGTGGAAGCAGTTCAATGATGTCAAGAGTCTTCTTTCTCAATTCGGTTTTTCGTGGGATGCTGCCCGGCAAATGGTTGTGGCTGATGATGATTCTGTTTGGGATGTTTATTTGAAATCTCACCCTGATACTAGATGCTACAGGACAAAACCAGTGTTGAACTTTGATGATTTGTGTGTCATATATGGCAACGTTGTTGCTGACGGAAGATATAGTTTATCTAGCCATGATGTACGCCTTGATGATAAATTGCTAGGACTGCATTTGGGTGAGTATTGCTTCCACCCTATGCATATAATAGAGATTAAGTTAAAATCAACTTAATGTCGACAAATAAAAAATCATGTTAAGTATGATGTTTAAAGTGTTTATTGTAAAAATAAACAAACTTGAACAAACAGAAGAATATTTTATTGGTTGACACCACAAAAACCCCGTAAGCTCTCACTATTTGTACTATTTTCTTTTTGTTTACAGCATTTTTTCCGGTGATAAATGCAACATGTGCAAGGGAATCGGTTAATTGTTCTGTAGAAATGGGAGCTGATGTTAATTATGTTTTCTGCGACATGTAGTTGATGGAACAGGAACCGTTGCTGTACCAAGTTCTGAGCGTACCAGGACGGATTGGACTGCTTCTATGGACCAGTTGTTTATAGAGCTTATGGTTGATCAGTTGAGTAGGGGCAATCGAGTGGACAATGGATTCAATAAAAAAGCTTGGACAGATATGCTAGCCATTTTCAATTCTAAGTTTGGATGTCAGCATGGTAGAAGGGTTTTAAAGAATCGGTTCAAGAAACTGTTGAAATACTACCGAGATATAACAAATCTTGTAAAACAAGGCTTTTCGTGGAATGAACAACAACAAATGCTTTTGGCTGATGATGATATCTGGGATTCTTATGTCAAGGTATGTGGTCAAGAAGAGTGAGTATATGATATACGTGATTCTTGGCACTGATTGACTTAAAACTCTTGTAGGCACATCCGCATGCACGAATATATAGATCGAAAACTTTGCCAAACTATCGTGATTTAGAATTAATATTCAGAAACGTGTCTGAAAATGAGATCAGTAATTTGCAACCGGAGAAAAATCACGAAGATGTCATATCAGAAGAAACAAAGGACGGTGTGTATCAATGAAAAGCTTTCATCACCCTGTTCAATTTATTACGTTGTTTTCCTGCATTTTCTAAAAAAATATCAACAATTTGCTCCATATCAGTCATGCAAAAACTAAGAATCGTCCTATATATTATACTTGTACGGAGGTGCGTGCAACTGAACATAAAAATATTGAAGAAATGAATTTGTTTGGAACTTGTGGGTTTTTAAATTTCAACTCCGAAAGGGAATTTCAGACCCCCTTGTTGCAATTGTAGCATTGTCAATTTGTCACTTCAGATGTATTAGCTACATGGAAATACCAAAGACATGTTTGGTCTATAGATGTTTTATATTTTTATCTTCTCAGAAACATGTATTTATGAATCTAATTGAGATGCGAGAATGTTTGAACAAGCTACATAGCTAGCATGGGTAGATTGTATATGGGATCCCTTTGCTTTTGTCATATATTGAATATGCTATAATTCATATTTTAGGCCTTAAGATCTCTGGAGAACTTAGTAGTTACCTCTGTGATCATTTCCCTGAAGGTGAAGTAAAAGGAAGTCGCAACCCAAGTGGCACTGACCGAACTAGAACATATTGGACACCCCCAATGGACAGATGCCTCATTAACTTGTTATTGGACCAAGTCAAACATGGAAATAGACTTGGGCAGACATTCATTTCCCAGGCATGGAATGACATGATTACATCTTTCAATGAACAATTCAATTCTCAATATGACAAAGATGTTCTGAAAAATCGTTACAAACATTTGAGGAAACAGTTCAATGATGTAGACCATCTTCTTCAGCACGATGGGTTCTCATGGGATGATACAAGAGAAATGATTGATGCAGAGGATCATGTTTGGGATTCCTATACTAAGGTGACTGACCCATTTTCCTCTCTGATCAGGTGTCTTGTAACTTATTGTTCTATTAACAAGTTAACATATAATTTATGCAGGCACACCCTGAAGCTCGATCACTTAGAGTTAAAACCTTGCCTGACTATGGGAAATTGTGTATAATATTTGGAGCGAAAGGTACCGATACAAGATATCTTTATTTAGCATATAATGCACATCTAACTAGAGAATTACCGACATTGATAGCAGGTTTCTTTTTCACATTACTTGCTACAGTAAGTCATTATCTTGGACATCACAGGCTGGTAGATTGTTGAGTGTGGCATGAATGTATTTATTATTACCCTTTACATCCCCAACTACCTGTTAGTTTAAGCTTCCAGCGATTTAAAAAATTTCTTTTTCTACTGATAATAATTTTTTTTTTTAGTTCGAAGCAAATTCTAAAGCAAACCTCTTGTATCCAACCAAAATTTTGCACGAATTTAATATCACAATGCTCAAGAGCAAGTGGCAACCATGCATTCCTTCCTTTGCTCTTTTCTTTTGTTCCTGGCCAATGGGATGTTCAAAGTCTATACCAAATTGATTTAACCAGTTAATCTTAGGTAGTTGTATTTGTTTTTTCCTGTGAAGATGGAAAGGAAAATCCTGTTCTTTTATTTTCTTTTCTTCAGATGCTTCAAATATAAAAGAGAATCCCGTGTCTTGTTGTATCCTATTGTAAAACATCTACCACCAAAACACACTACTATTCTTTGATAGGAAGTTGGGCAGTTGTTGACATTGAATATCTCTCATTTATCAAATTGTGATCACTATACTTCATAGGGTAAAATGCATTGCCTTTTTCTGGGAATCAAGAGTTTTCCTTGTAAATTTAGATGGTGTTCCATATTCTTATGGATATTTCTCGTTTAGGTGAACAAAAGAATGGCGTTTTCTCAAATTATGATGCTGGTTCTACAATAGAGTGGACAGAATCAATGGAACGCTGTTTTGTTGACCTTATGATTGAACAAGTAAATAATGGAAATGGGATTGAAAATCTATTCAATGAGGAAGCTTGGATGCATGTGGCCCAAACATTCAACGGTAGATGGGGACTCCAATCTGATAAGAAGGTTCTAATGGATCAGTATTTATGCTTGATGAAGAAACATGATGACATCTGCAACATTCTCAGTCACAGTGAGTTTGCATGGAATGAAACCCTACAAACAATAATTGCTGAGGATGATGTCTGGGATGCATATATTAAGGTATGGTCCTCTCTCCTTTGACAGCATTCTTTTGATATCATCTAGCATTTTAAAATAGCAGCTGTGTTAGTTCCAAAATAGCCCCGTGAACAGAAACATTGGGTCTTTTGGGGGACTACTTTTAAGTTTACAATTTTCAAAAATGAAATCTTTCTGTAGTGAAAAAAATTATAAAGAAGTCTTGAGTTTAGAAGATCATGATTGATAATTGATGATTCCTGTTCGGGGAACTTATATTTGATTTTTTGGATATTTACTTGAATGTTTGATTGAACACACCTATGACTTTTTGTTGTTCATTATGAATGTCATTAATTTTTTAGTATTTATATGTACATAGTGTGCATAAACCGTGAAAATATACAAAATAACCATGATATCATCTCTGCAGTTTTCTCAATTTATGTTATTTCTTTTAGTACTCTTCCCCACTTCCAAGTATCCCATTTTCTTGATTGTGTTAGCTTGCGTAGGGGTCTATTGGTGGATTAGTTTTCAAATGCCCTTTCTTCAAAATATTATGATTAGAACTTGTTGCTGAATGATGTTTGCAGGATCATCCAGATGCCATCTCATATAAAAACAAGTGTTTGTATCTTTTCCATGATTTATGCAAGATTTTCGGAAACAAAGTAATGGAAATATCAAATGTCAAAGTGAGTAATCTGCAGCAGCTTCACTTGATGGAAGAAAATAATTTTACCATTGACATGGGTTTGGATGAAACATCTGAAGATTTGGTTGATATCATCAATGTTGACATATCAGAGCAAGATCTGGGAAGGGGAAGGGAAAATGATGGTGAGGAATCATTTGGGAATTTGGTGGTGAGTGGCAGCAATGAAGTTGACATTGTTGCCGTTGAAACAAATGGAAATTTAGATGTGGCTAGTAACAATGAAACATCGAACCAAGACAGAGAAAAACCAATGACACACCATGTCAGGAAAAGGCCTGGTACGATGATGTCTAGAGACTCGACACTTCACAAAAAGAAGCTGCGAATGAAAGAAGCTTTGTCTGAGATGGCTAGTGCTGTGAAGGCACTGATGAATAAGAGAGAGAACAGCAATTCATCATTTGAAGATGCTTTGAGTGTTCTTCAGGCTATGCCTGACATAGATGAGGAGTTAGTAATGGATGCTTCTGATCTGTTGGAAGATGAGACGAAGGCAAAGATATTTTTAGCTTTGGACATCTCTTTGAGAAAGAAGTGGTTGCTTAGAAAGCTTCGACAGTAAAAACCACATCACTCAACTGTACATTCTTCTTTTCCATCTCCAGATTCTGCTATCCATCTGCTGCAAAAGAATCAGAATCGATTTCTTCCTCTTTGATTATTTCACACGATTTACTATTTACTAGGATTGGAAAGCCATAAAAACTCGAAAATGAAAACGGACATAACAAAACGGAACACTATATGCTAATAATAAACTTTATATTATACAACGGAGTTTTTGAAAAAAAAAATGCACAATCAATAATGAACTTTAACATAATATTATATGTTTAATATAAACATTAAAGTTACTTTTGTAACCATACATTTAAATTAAAGAAATATAAAAATTATGAAAAAAATTAAAAACTAAAAGAAATTCATATTAATAATCACGTGTTTCACTAGTCTTTTAGTTCGATGAAGTCTATTTCCAATGTAAGTTTGAATTAAATATTTATGGATTTTTAACGCATATCTTCTTACAGACATATTAAGTTTCAGATTAAGTATGGATATCAAATCTCTTTATCGTATATTTCTCCCACCGATAAATCTTAAATAAAATTTTAAATGACTTTAATGTTATATTAAAAAATATTTTTTAAACTCAATCCGATTTTATTAAAATAAATTTATATTCACTTATTATTTTTAATCAATTAGAATCTCCCATCAAATACGCCAAAAAAATCTCACGTAGCATCGTAAAATAACACATTCAACTCATTCACTTTCTCTGCATTATTGAAAAATGAGAATTAATGAAACCACGAGAGAAATCAAAGAATGCTGCAACCCAATCTGAGATAATTGACAAAAATATAATATATTTATAGAACAAAATTTTGTACACGTAGTTGTATGCGACATAAAAAATCATACTATACGATACGCCAAATATTAGGTGATACGTATTTTATACGATGAACATGTTGAGCAAGCAACACACCCAGATAAGATTCTCCCAATTAATAAATTTTGTTTGATTTTCTGTGACACGTGTCACACACAAATGCGACTTGCAAGTTGCAAAGGAATTGTGAATATTTTAAACTTTTTTATTATTATATTATTATATAAGAAAAGAATATCCTGCTTCAAATTACCAGGTAGATCTTATACCTTTTCACACAATTATATATCTTAAAAATCTTCACATTGCTAATTATAGAAGTAAATCGATGATTCATCACTTTAAGCAATTTATTAATAATTCAACTGTGTTTCGTTTCCTTTTGAGCCAGAAAAAAAGGGCTTCTGCACGTTTGTTAAGGTAAATTGTTTATTTATTATTTGTCTTTTTCATTTGCCTCAACTTGCCCATACACTCAAAACTGTTAATCAAAAAGATGAAGATTCCCGATAAAGTCATGCTACGGATTAATTAATATAATAACTCTACTTTATTAGTTAATTGTATTTTTAATCTTACATTTTAAAATTTAAAAAAATTGTTAATTCTTATCTTCTAAATCGGTTTTATAGGCTCATCGCCATAAATATTCAAAAGTTGAGCACTTTGTAATGTTTATCAATAAAGTCAGGTTGCTATAAAATATTATTTGCTACCTTGTCCATAGTCCTTATCACCATTTTGATTTCGAAATCTCACAAAATATCTATATAGAAAAAGAAAGCAGAGAATATTTACATTATTCGTTACTTAGAAGAAATCGTGAAACAAAATGAGTTGAATATAAACTTTGTGACTATCTAATATTTGATAAAATGCGGTCTTTGAAAAATAACGTTATGATGTAAAAATTAAACTCGAAGACCTGTATAAGGTTGAAAATTTCTTATTGAAAATAAAAGTTAATTTATAATATATAAATGAATATAAATTTTACTTTATAAATTGATTCTGTAATTCACATTAAAAACACTTTACTCTTCGATTATTATATCAATTATAGTCAAAAGTAATTAAAATATTAATTTAATTTAAAGATTTTTTTTATTTCAATTAGAGTCAAAATTGAGACCATAAATAATTTTCTGTCTTAATTTTTATGACAACCAATGTCTAAAATTTTTATTTTGTTTAATGATTATTTTGTTTCTATAATATTCTATATCACAAAAACTTACCAACATAGAAAAACGAGTATCTACAATACAAAAATACAGTTCAAAATATATTTTCCAATTAGTAGTATATATTAATTATTTACTTTAATTAATTTTTTATTTTAATAACTATGATTATTATATTTTGTTGAATTTTTTTTCTAACCTCTATTTCAGAGAAAAATTTCAGGAACTCTTATTTTTGGTTAATACGAAGTTTAAAAGTTATTTAAAAAATTAATTGTTGCAGATTTTATTTAACTATAACTCTTACTCTCGTTAGTAGACTTGACATTAATATATATCCATTTGAAATATAAATTCTTTTTCAAAATAGCATGCAAAACCGATTATTTCTTCTAGATTTTAAAAAAATAACGTTTTTTATTTTTTGTCAATTTTATTTTATTTTTTTCACATACTTTTAAGTATGAAGACCCAAAACAAATGTTATGAAATAAAAACGAAAAAACTCATACGACCGGATAATAATGTTTTTCTTTTAATAAACTACTATTTTAGTTCTTGAGAATACACAACTTATTACATTATGTTTGAAACTAAGTAAATTTTAAATCAAGTAATTGATCCAAAGTTTTATTTTAACAAAGGCAGACACATTAAATTTCAAACTTATTATAATTAATCTTAAAATTTATTATTCTTGAAGTTTTATTTTATTTTGATTACTTTTTAAGATTTATTATTTCTTACAAATATATTTTTTGTAACAGTTTTAAGTTAAATAATTTTTTATTAAAGGTCAATAATTCATTAATAATTTTTTTTCTGTTTGTTGTAATTCATTTTTTTCCATATTAACATATAATAAAACAAAGTTTTAAAGATACAAGAATAACAAAACTTAAATAAACACGTAATATTTTTACCACATTTCTAAAAGTTTATTTGTTATAACATTTCTGTTGTAAATAACATGACCCTAAAATAAACTTACAGAATAAGTCTTGCCAACAGACACACACACACACGAAAGTTTCAATTTTTTTATTAAAAAGTTATTTTCAATAATTAATTTGACAAAACCATAATAAAGGAAAGGGAGGAAATATTTGCTCACTATTAATATCAATTAATAAAAACATATTTAGCATAAAAAAGCAATTATTAAATTTCATTTTATAACACTTAATTTATAAAGAAACTATCTTCTTACACTATGTCACTCGATAATTCGAGGTTATCTTTCCATATTCTCACATGATATTTCTTTTATTAGTTTTCTAATATTTCACAATAAAATAAATACATTCCAATATCACACAACTACTCAGAGTTATCTCACGTCACAAATAAAAAATGTCTACAGAAATTTAAACAGAATTTCAAAATATTCGAATATTTATCACTTTATTAAATTTGGAATAAATGTTTTAATCATTTTATTAAACAGCCTCAAATTTCACACATTACTGCATTTAATTAATTTGTCCCTTAGTAAAACTACTGTCTTTACCTAGAAGCTCTCTTTAGAATTTACTTTCTTTTGTTTTTATCATTAAAAAGATTATAATAAAATTTATATTTAGCAACGAATGACAATTATATTTTTCTTATAAAATATAAAATATTAATTATATGTTAGCAGAAAAAAAATACTCACTTTTATGTGCTTTCAAAATCTGTAAAATGATAATAATTATTTTCCGTGATGAATAAGTCATATTATATAACCTACACTAAATGATTAGTAATAAATTATCAATAAGGTTAAGTGAAGGTACATGTATATTTGTTCTTACAAAGTCATTATGAGATAAAGAATGACGTCATATTCTAACAGCGAATCAGATCGAATCAAAAGGCCGGAGTCAAATCCGGGCCATGGATTTGCCTCAACGCTCTGATTTGTAATCACCAAAAGATTTAAGCATATTAGTTTTTCTCTTTTATTATTATTTGACAATTTATTTATCTGTTTATTTGTTTTGTATTTTGTCTATAATAGTTGAAACAAAAGAAAAAAAGAAGAAAGGGATAAGAACAAAGAGAATCCAAGAGAGAATAATGAAAACAGAGTTACTCTTTGAACAGTCACCTTGAATTCTGCACACTCTCTGCACAATTCGTATTTTGTCATCGATCATTTCCTCCCAATTCACTTCACATTCAGGTGCCTGTTCTTCTTGATCTCTTCTTTTGTTTCTCTGTTGAGAGCGGAGATTTTGTTTTACTGCGATTCTTTCCATTCCTTATTCATTCTGCCCTTTTCTCTTCTGCTCCAACTGTTAGCTTATCATTTCCAACCACAACTCCATCTGCACTCGTATTTTTCTTGTTTTCCTTCTTAATTTCTTCTTCTTCTTTTTATGATTGTTTTCCAGATTGTTGAAACTCGTGGATCGGTTCAGAAGCTCTTTTGCTGAATCCAGATTTAAATAGCTAATTTCTTCTTCAAAGTTATTACTCATCCTCCACTAAACTATGACTTCTGTTTGTCGTCCAATTTCTCGGAAGTCATGCTTCTATTTGTCGAATTTATTGACAATTGTCATATATATATATATATATATATATATATATATATTTTATTGCGAACAGTTAGTTCTTTCATATAGTTGAATAATGTATTTTTTCTGGAGAATGCTTGAGTGGAGAAGCACTCAGTAGCATCTTCACATTCAATTAAATTTAGGAGCAGTAATAAGAAATGTAACTTCTTTGAACAGCAATAAGCCACTAATCTTCAATCTGACTATTAAGTTTCTATTCCCTAGAAATTGTAGCAATTTAAAATACTGATATGTTGCTAGTATTAGCTTGAATGGCTCTTTGGGGGCTGGAGTCTCCTTTCTTATTTCTTGAAAATCATTTTCTTATCTTCTGTCTAAACCATTCTCGGAATGCAGCATTGCCGAATTTCCTCCTTGCATTTATCTTAATAATTTTTTCTTAAGTTCTGCAAATATGATACTTTTTTGTATTATCTGTGGCACTATGGCGAAAGCAATACATTAAAAACTAGAACATGCCATCCAGAAGCTTGTTTAAGTTTTAACCAACGAGACAGTGAACAAGCTTGGTCTCTGGTTTGTTATAATACAATACCTATTTCTGTATACTGAGGTAGTTAAAGGCAGAAAGCGCCCTTGAGGAGTTAGAGTCCCAAAGTCTAGCGATTAGTTATTTAACATCTTGATTCTTTAGTATTATTACCCTGTTTTGCATCATGTTGGCTAATTGGATGGCTGATCCTTCATAGATTGTTTAATGTTATCCACAGACACATTCCTAGGGAGGCTGACCCCTTTGAGTGCCTCAGGGTGTCTTTTAGTGCCATTGACTACATTTATTGGAATCCAAACTTCTCATCGGTTTGGGTTTCAAAACATTGGATGCAAGTGAGCTAATGTCTTATCCAAAACAGTGATATTTCTATTTTTGTACTCTTGCAAAGCAGTTGCTGTTATTTTCTGTGTGGTTATTACATGGAATATCCATCTGGTATGAAGTCTGCGCATTATATTTGCGTTGTTTCTTAAATATAGGTTAATTTGTTTGTTTAGTTGTTGTATTACTATTTAGTTATACGCAACATTTGCAGTCATAGTAATATTGTCAATGACACTCTTGCTTTTTCAATCTATTATTTCTTTTGTTTTAAGTCTTCTTCTATTTCCCTTCTTTAAGAAATTTAAGTTAATGCGTGTTTTTTTTTCTAATTCAGTTCTCAATGGGAATATATCTCAGCACTCCCAAAGTTGAAAAGTTTTCTGAAGATGGTGAAAATGAGCATCTTAGATATGGTTTATCATCCATGCAAGGGTGGCGTGCAACAATGGAAGATGCTGTGAGTAATCATTGTAAAAGTTGCTAGTTTTATAAATCAAATGACTTTTGCATATAAATCCAGAATTCCCAAGTGAATAGTTATAAACCACCGATGTGATAAATGACAATGTCTAGTAAGAAGTATCCTGAATTGACTGGGTATTATGCTACTTTATATCTGTCACTATTTGAATGTTGTTTTACTACTCCTTAGATTGATCCCGTTTATTTTATAGTTGCTTTAGACAGTAATGTTTGCTGCAGCACCATTTCCCCCATTTTCCATTAGTGCCTCGATTTGTTAAAAACTAGTGTGACATTTGTGGAATGGCATATTTTCAATAAAAAGAGTGCTAGCAATGTACTTTTGTTGGAGCATCTCTAATTGAGATGCTATAAAATACTTAGAGTTGCTTCAAGCAACTTTACCACTGGGGTTGTTAACATAACATTGAAAGTTGCTTAAAAAAAGTTTGAGTGGCTTGTACAAACAACTCTTACAAATAAAAAATATCATCTTAATAAGTATTATTAATCAGGTCTAAATTAAAAGAATATAAAATAATCAGTTGCTTGGAGAAAGAATATTTATGGATTCACAAGTTACACTTGAGCCTTGGGCAAATGTTTTGTTGGAGAAAGATGGACTTTCATCCCCAAGATTTCATGCTTTGTGGTTAATAGGTTTATCTTTTTGTTTTATAATTTGAAGCATGCAGTTCACAGGTGGACATTGTTAATTATTCTTTTAGAGTTTCTGCTCTCCTTAATTATGGTAGAACAGATAAATATTTGTTAGGAAATTCCAAGAATGGTGGACGTCCCAGAATTTCTTTGGTCTCATTCTTCTAGCATTTTTTTCAATAGTGTGTAGCAATAGTAGTACATTTGTAAAATAACCTGTTGATCTCATGTAATGCATAATTTACTTGCGTTGTCATTTCTAGAGCAGCAATGATTTTTGTCTAGTGAAATGTGATTTCAGGAAGTGAATGTGATGACATCGATTCTGCTTTTAAAATTTTATCTTTTAATTCATTTTATTATTTTTCACTAACATTGTTTGTTAATATGTTGTTGATTTTTGGTTCTCTTTTCATTTGTTAGCATGCTGCATATACTAATCTGGATGATTCAACTTCATTTTTTGGTGTCTACGATGGTCATGGAGGTGAGGTTTGAAAAATTTGGTTACTTTTATGGCAGAATGTCGCTTTTACTACTTTATTACTAATTTACAGATTTTTTTTACCACTTTGGGGTGGTATTTTATCTTTTACGTTCCATCTCTCTTTTGGAGAGCATCTCACATTCCTAATCCTACCTCCTTTAAGTGTCTAAGAAGACAAGGAAGACTAACGTGTCATATCTTCTAAAAGATAAAAAAAAAGTAAAGAGGAAAAGAAAAAATGGAATTTGGAAGTCCTATGTAATCTAATAGAAAAAATTCTCTGAATATTCATTAAAAAGACACTTCCGCAGAACCCAACTTCATTATTTATATATTCTAAAGAAGTCATAAAGTTAACCTTTGTGTTGCTACTAGTTGTAGTTGATTTCAACTTTTGAGGCATGAATTAAATTTTAAAAAATTCTCGTTTCTTGTGACATAGGCATGGATTATAGTTTGCGACATGCATGAAGACCCTAGTGCATTTACACCATTGTAACTTGTGTTCTTTGATTCTAGCTTTTCAAGATAGAACCTCACACGGTTTCCATCTCTTGGTCAACCGTATTTTCTGCTCTATTTAATGAATTGATTTTTTCTGATTGCCCCTTTCAAACCATTTTTCATGGTAGAAAAGATCAAGATCCATTTATGCTTATCTTTCTCTACTAATTTGGTTTTTACTATTGTGTGCCATATATTTGACTTGTACTACAAATTTCAATAATCCCCAACCAATCAAGAGGAAAATACTTCATAAATTATTTCTAGTTTGAAATCAATTGTGTTATGGGCGCTCATGAATCCAAAATTTCAGGTAAGGTGGTTGCAAAGTTTTGTGCGAAGTTTCTCCACCAAGAGGTGCTCAAAAGTAAAGCATACTTAACAGGAGATATAGGAACCTCTCTTCAGAAATCCTTTTTAAGGTTAGATTAAAAAGATGTCCACTTCTACAGGGCAGTGCCTGAATTCATCAATTAAATGACAAAACTGGTTTCAATATTTCATTTTTTCAAGAAGTTGAATTTATATTCTATTAAAGATTTTCAATTTGGTTCATCAGCTAAAATCTCAGTTTGTAGTTCTTATTTTCTATATTCTTTTCCCTTTTTTGATACAATAGGAAATTTCATTAACGGTCCCTCTCAAAGTTAGGTAGGATTGTTTTATTTTGTACACTTAAATGATTGGAATAGTGTGAAGAAATTATATTTAACCTTTTTAAATGACAAGTTGTATCTCACTTGTCAGTTGATGATTATGGTTTGCATATTCATTTAGTTACTGTGTCCTGTTAAGCTTAGTTATTATTGAGTAGACATGGAGTGCGATATTGCATTGCTTCTCTCTCCTGGTCTAATTGAAAAGGAATAAAGAGTAACGATTGATTACTTATACATCTCTCCCTGTGTCCTAAGAGGAAACCTGTGTCCTAAGAGGAAACCTGTGTCCTAAGAGGAAAGTACTGAAGTGAAATGTTATGAACTGGTGTTTTCAATGTTATGCAGAATGGATGAGATGATGCGTGGTCAAAGGGGATGGAGAGAATTATCAATATTGGGGGATAAGATAAACAAGTTTACCGGGATGATAGAAGGTTTGATTTGGTCTCCAAGAAGCAGTGATGGTAATTGCCAAGTTGATGATTGGGCTTTTGAGGAGGTAAGTATATTTGACATTTGAAGATGGATATCCTAAACAATACTCATCAGTATCACTTCTTCATTGGGCACACTTGATAATTTGGGGCATGGTGTGGCTTATAGTGGAAATAAGATCTCTTATATCTCTCAAATTTGAATTTACTAATTGCAATCAGGGCCCTCATTCTGATTTTGCTGGACCAACTTCGGGAAGCACTGCCTGTGTTGCAGTTATTAGAAACAACCAACTTGTTATTGCAAATGCTGGTGATTCGCGATGTGTGATATCTCGGAAGGGTCAGGTAACTTACCAGCAGAAATTCATGGAACACTAATTATGCATATTATTCACAGACAGATGCATACTGGGGTACAAATAAACATAAAATTCTGTTTCATTCGTATAAACACTACATTTGGGAATGTCTGCCTCTTAATTTGGCTGCTCAAAGTTATTAGGGACCTTTTTTATGGATTTTTTATGGCATATAATATGTTTTGTCTTTTTTCTTTTGTAAACTATACATATCTTGTAGATAAATTACTTACGATGTTTTTACTATGGTTTTTTTTTTTTTTCTACAGGCATACAATTTGTCTAGAGACCACAAACCTGATCTTGACATTGAGAAGGAAAGAATCTTAAAAGCTGGTGGTTTTATTCACGCTGGACGAGTTAATGGAAGTTTAAATCTTACAAGAGCTATTGGTAATGTATCTATGCGCCAGTGAACTTTATAAAATGAATAATTATGCTTCTTTTTTATTTCCTCTTTTTTTTTTTCATTTATAACTTGAGTGGACAGCCGGGGCTGCGCTCCTGCATCTTTAGCTCAGGAAGATCCATGAATTGTGTACTTGATGAATAAAACACCATAACAACTTTCTACTTGTGTTTTGTATGTTTTATGTTGGTTCTTTACACGAAAAGGAAATTGGTCAAAAATCATATAACTGGAGATTTCAATTTTGTGTGTACTCGTGATGATAATTTCTTCGTGAAGATACAGATTCCTTTTGGGATTTTGAGGGTGGGAATGGAAATGGGTTTTAAAATTTTCATCCTTTAATAAGTTTCAATTAACTGCAGGTGACATGGAATTTAAACAGAATAAATTTCTTGCTGCTGAGAAACAAATTTTAACTGCCAATCCAGACATAAACACTGTAAGTTTATTATTGTAATACAATTCAGCTAGCTTGCCTCCGTGATAAATGTGCCACCGTTTCTATTTTTCTATATAGTGGAAGGATCCATAATAAAATGCATGGGCAGGGCTTATTAGTAGTCTAAAGTATTAAGTTTTATGTATGCTGTTATTACTAATACATCATTGTTAATTTGAAATTTTTTATAGGTTGAGCTTTGTGACGAAGATGAATTTGTGGTGTTAGCTTGTGATGGCATATGGTATTCTCGTGGTTTCCACATCTCCATTTGATTCTGAATGTTATGATGTGTTTAGCCGTCATTTACATTATTAAAATGTGATAAGCACCAATGAATTTTAATTCTAGGACAGGAGTGACTGTTATTTATGTCTTGTGTGGGTGGAATGAGTTTATTGATTCCTACCTATAAACGAGTAAATTATATCAATCTTCTTTCAAAATTACACACTGATGTAAACACCTCTAGTTTCCATCCAACAAATGCCTTCATCAACCCCTTTTTGGATAGATGTAAATTGATGTCTTAGCATGCCAATGCCATCTACAAAAGCATTGTTGGCACTGAGTGTTATTCTGAAACTAGTTATTTGCTTAAATATGCCCCTTCAGATGTGTTTTTGAAAATATTTGTTTCTCATTATTTCCAGGGATTGCATGTCAAGTCAACAACTAGTAGATTTTATTCATGCCCAATTGCACACGGTGAGTTCTTTTTTAATTAGGTGATAAAGTATTAACTCAATTAAGAGCGACTGTATACTCATTAATGATATTTAATGAAGTACTTAGTGCTTTGATGGATAAGAACTTCACCATTTGTGCTTGTAATTGTTGAAGAGAATTATTAAAGGAGGGCTCTTAGTAATATGTAATATTTCTTGTGTTTGGACAGAGTCACACTGTTCTTTGTCGCTCAATGCATTTTTTAACAATAGCCATTTTCTTTTACTAGACCTCTAGCACTGCTCCATTTCTAATCAATTCTGTAAATGTTTTTTGCCTGAAATTTATGGTCTTGGATGATAATGCTTTTGGTGCCACAATTTTTATATAAGTGATTATTTTATGTGGCAGGAAACCAGACTTTCTACTGTGTGTGAAACAGTACTTGACCGGTGTTTGGCACCATCAACTGCCGTTGGCGAGGGATGTGACAATATGACCATGATCTTGGTGCAGTTCAAAAGACCTGCTCGGTCCAGTGAATCAACAGAAGAGCAATCCTCTTCAACCGGACAAGCTGAACCTGAAACACAACTAGAGAGAAGTGAAAGTTAGTATAATTCCTCAGCAACAGTTCAAATATTGTATCATATATATACATACATATATACAATATATATACATATATTAAATATATTTAGTGTGCACCAAATGATTAGAATGCGTCGGAATGGTCATTTTCCCTTCTTCTCACGTTATACACAACAGCTATCCTGATTACCACAAGAATATCAGTTTTACTTCTGTCTCTTCTCTCTCGTGTCTACTTTAAACTCTGAAAAGTTGGTTTTGCATCTTCAATTCGCGGCTCCCTAATGTCATTAATTGTTGTTGTAATCGACAACCTGCAAGAAAGCTGCTAGCTCAGTAAAAAGTCTTTATGATAAAAGAAAGCATAAGCTAGAATGAGTGGGGTTCTTGATCGTAAAACAGTACTATTGGTGATTATGAAAAACTGTTTATTTTTGGCATTTTGTTTAGGAACGGAGCTTTAAGAGGTGGTGCCTTTTATGGGATCCATTGAATACATTGAAAAATCCTATTTGGGAGTAAGGTAGATATAGAGGCAAAGTCGGCTATTCCAGCAGTCTTAGGCTTGATCATTCTCAGGTTACAGAGCACTGCACCTTACAAATAGTGAATGTAATATTTGGTATATCCTGTCTCCCTGTGAAGTTATTTTATTGTGAAGTTATTTTATTATTTCAATATTGACTGAATTTAGCATTTGGAGGGAGGAAAATTGTACTTTTATTATTTAAACAATCTCACTTTTGTGATTTAGATTAGATTGTTTATTTTTATTTTTAAATTTTTTTACCATTCAACTTTTGACTAGTAATTATTATTAGAGCGGTCAAAACGGATCACTTGGTTCGACTCCACATGACCCACCACGTGGTTACCTAGTGAGTCCACTCAATCAAGTTCATAACGAGTCGAAAAAATTTTGAACTCACCCCAATTTACCATGAGTTAATAGGTTAAACGGATTGACTCAATTATAATCTTTTTTTATTAAAAAAAATAACAAAATATTTTTAATTAAAATCTTAATAAAGAAAAAGTGATTTTAAATTAGATTTATGATCAATCAAATATAATATTTCACTTACAGGAATATATCACAAAATCTCTTTAACAAAATTTTTAATGATTTCGTAATGATTCAAATTTATTTTTACATAAAAATTGAGTTAGTAAGTATAGATTTGTAGATTTTTCATATTGTCTAATTATTTCATATAAAAATTGTAACATCCCAAAAATACAGTATAAAACTATATAATAGAATAATCATATCTAATAATATTATAGCTTAGTCTTTCAAAAGAGATTCAGTACAGATACGGCCGAACGGCCTTACAATATAATGGGAAGTTGAAACTGCACACTAGCTACAACTAGGCCAAACGGTTTACAAAAGACCTATACCGAACGGTCCTACAAAAGAAGTAGCCAAGAGAGGTACGAACGGTAATACAAAGAAAACCAACAGCTGACCGAACACTTCTACTGTTCAGTCTTAACTTCCACCTCGACCAGATTTTCTTCTGCTAGCGCTTCTTCCAGCAACTCATCTCCTTCTGCTCACATCCACACGGATGATCATTGCAACAGGACAAACGACCGAACGTACAAAACGGACAAGACAGGAAAATAGGGTAAGCTTATGTAATTCAATTCAAGTATCAACATAGATTTCACTCAATTCAAATAAACGAGATAATTCATTCACTTATACATGCAAAGCCTAATACTAGACTCTGACTGTCCGGACTGTATGAATTCTGTGTAGCTACGACGTTCGTGCACCCGGGTGATGTAGTAACTGGGATACCCTCAACAGCTGCCACCCGAGGTTAGTCCTATCTGTCCAAATTAACCATAAGGACTAGGACCTCCTGCCATTCCCACGCATGACTTACCCTTCTCTACGTGAGAACGAGTAACCACGAAATATCATGATGAACAGCATGCCCACATTCATACTTTACCAAATTCCAATATCCATTCATGAGATATTCCTCCACGGAATACTCTTTCATAATCAAAGTCGTTTCATCCATATCATATTCTATCATCTTTCATTATTAAACCTCAATTTGAACGAAGATCCCTTAGGATACCAAATTTCGAACGTAAATCCTCAACCCCGAACGAGACCGAACACTTGGAGTGAGACCGAGAGGTCTACTATTCCAAAACAGATCAAAACCGAGAGACTATCGGGGTTGGGAAGAGACCGATCACAATAATATTTCTCAAGGCTAATAGAATCGAACGTTATTTACAAGGTGAACAAATTTAATGAACTGACTCATGAGCGTTTAGACCAAACACCGTAAAGCCTAGACCGAGTACTAAGACTGTAGGCCGAAACCAATGGAGACAGACATTGTAAGACATCAAATGATAGTATTTGAAGGAATCATATGAAGGAACCGAACGCTATAATTACTTAGCTTATTTATGAGTTTAACATCAAAGATAACGAGTGCTAGTCAAAGACCGAGCACTGTAGAGATCGAATGCTATTGAGTTTGGCTGAATGCTCTCATTTTAAAATCATATTACTTAATCAAGGTCGAGCGGTTGGTTTAAGACCGAGCACCACTTAGTACGAGTACTTGGTGTAAGACCGAACACTACTTAGCACGAGTACTTGGTGTAAGACCGAGCACTACTTAGTACGAGTACTTGGTGTAAGACCGAGTACTACTTAGTACAAGCGCTTGGTGTAAGATCGAGCACTACTTAGTACGAGTACTTGGTGTAAGACCGAACACTACTTAGTATTATAGAATAAAAGCTTGATAATTATAAGATATCGTTTAAGTAATGTTCAAGACGAACAACATATATACAAATACATATAGATATACTTAAGTTTATAACAGAATACCAAGGAACGAATATCATTGGTTGAAAGCTTATATATAAATATTACTAAACGAAGACGCTCGGTCCTCAACTGGAATTCCATCCAAATGAACGAATCCAGTTCTAACCGAGTCTACAAGAAAACCGAACGGTCAATGACCTTTAGTGACGAACATCCATTTCCACATAGTAATACAGACTTAAAATTCATACTCTTATTAATTCATTCCTCAGAATTTATCTTCATACATTCATATAGTCAAAACATAGTACAATCATACTTCATATTTCATCCAACAATCAAACAAGCATGCCAACATTCAAAAACGAGAAATAAAATCAAATTATATAAGTTTCCCTTACCTCTAAGCGTAACCGAACGTTCACAAATACAGCATATGGTTCGCCTCTACCAGAGACCTTAGCATTCTACAGTCACGCCTTAAGAAACTAAATCAAACACAAGACCAGAAATACTCAGAATGAGAGGATCAACTCATGTAACCAAAAATATGGGTTTGCATGCGACAGAAAACTCACGGCTGAGGGAGAAATGAACTTATCATCTCGGAATCAAAAACTGATCGGTTCAAACGAACGCCCTCGACGCCGAGAGTACTCAAGTGTGGTTTGTTTGATGATCGGAGGAAGAAAAGAGTAAGATTTTTGTAGAGGGAGGATGAAGAAATCTTAGAGAGAATGAGGAGATTTCAGAAGGTTGAAGATGGGTGGTGCATGAAGAGAAGTGGCACGAAAATTTGAAAGTTTCAGTTTTACTCCTACCGTCAAAACCGTTCGTCCAATCTGCATCACACACCTGTCTTCCATTTTCTGAACTTCAGACGCTCCGATCGCTTACACCTGGCATCCACTCAAATGGGGTTTTTAGTGGGTTCTGACAAAAATAATTTCATTCAAACTTTCATTTCAAAAAATTTTCGTAAAATGATCAACTTAACAAAAAATACTTATTAGAAAAATTATAAAAGTCCGATTCACCAATAAATTCAACCCGAATGAGCCGAGTTCAAAATTGGTCGGTATGAAAATTTTAATAAAAATTTCAACCCAACCTATGATGAACTAGATTAACTCAGGAGTTCGAATCTATTTTGACAACACTAATTATTATTGTTATTATAAAAGTCAATAAACATTTTAATAAATGATTATTTATTAAATAATAGCACGAAAATGTAAAACTTACTTTCTCTTTATTTTAATACCTTAACAAAAGTTAAGGATCCCTTATTTGGCAATAACGGCATCAATAAGCTCTCACATTTTTTTTTATACAAATCTTGGTGTTTTTATACATTTCATAATCAGTTTACATCTTATTGTGATCCGAGCACATCTTAATTCCCTTACTACATACATCCCACCCCTCTATCATCAGCACCGAAAGCCTCATCTGTAATATAGCCGCGAAGCACATGCCTGCAAACACGAAAAAAATTGTAGAGCTTAAGTAATCCCAACCATATCGTATGTAAGGAATAGTAATATGATATATATTTGTGGGTAGAAATACTCACTGTCTAATGTTCGGAATTGATCCTCAAAAGTTATTGCAAGTACCAGGAGACTTTTTTTACATAAGTACTTCTCAGTATTAATCAGTAGGAATTCCAGCATGATACGCTTTTTTTGCATACCAATCATTAACTGAAAAGTTCAGGCATGCAATTCTAATATCCAAGGCAATTTCCATGACAAAGTGTTCCTACAAAAACCAAGATAAAAGGTTAATAAAACGAATGAATAATGCATACACAGACAAAGTAATAGTCTATTTATTACATTGTAACTATCAAAAGTTATATCTAGATTGATTTCTAATTGATTGACAATTTGACACAGCGAAAACTTTTACATTGACAATGCATAAAGAATAACCATCTTAAAAGTCATGTCATTGATGATTTCTAATCAGTTTATTTGTAAACATTTACGGTGAAATCAGGTAAAATCAATCATATTGTTTCCATGAAATCATTCTTAGTAAAACATTAATACCTCCATGCCACCCTTTTGAATCAGGAATATACGAAAAGGTCCCATGAGATAACTCAGTAAAATCAACATTTATTAGGCAATTGAGCAAATGTTCCTGCATTAGGACTACACCCCACAACCATCATCTTCTTGAGGACAGAAAAGGCTCGATCTTTGTTCCCTGACATAGTATGCCCACGAATGAGAGCATTGTAAGTGAAGACATTAGGTTCAAGACCCACAAGCTGCAGTTCCTCAAACATCATTCCGGCTCTGTCCACCATTCCAGCATTTCCAAAATGGAGAATCAATGAATTGTAGGTATAAAGATCAGGAGTAATTCCCCTATTCTTCATTTCACTGAAAAGAGAAAGAGCTTCCTCAAACATGTGAGATTTTCCAAGGCCATTGATCATAAGATTGTAAGAAACAGTATCAGGGTCAAGGCCAGTCAACTTTAGTTCCTCAAAGTAGTGCAAAGCATCATCAACTCTGCCATTCATGCACAGACATTCTACAAGAATGGTATAAGACTTTAAATCTGGCCGTATCCCTTCCTTAACCATCCTTTTGAATAAATCACAAGCAATGTCAACGTTGCCTGCTTTCCCAAATCCGTTGATGAGAATATTATAAATAGCACAGTTGGGCTTACAATGATAGTCTGTCATCTCCTCAAAAATATTCATTGCTTCATCTAATCTTCCAGCCTTTAAAAGGCCGTCTATGAGAGGGCCATATGTACAAGGAGTGGGAGAGAAATCACCACTTACGAGATCATAGTATAAATCTAATGCCTTATTTAAGTTTTTACATTTCACAAGGGCAGAGATGACGATATTATGGGTTATGGTATTTGGCTTGCATCCCCTACAGAGCATATCATTGTACAGTTCAAAAAGTTCATCAATCCTCTTTGATTTACCATGAGCATCAAGCAGCAAGTTATAGGTGAAAATATTAGGGCAACAACCCGCATTCTTCATCTCAATAAAAAGTTTGAAAGCTGGTTCGGCGATATTACTTCCAAGAAGCCCATCTATCAAGCAATTATATGATTCCGAGGAAGGGTGAACTCCAAAAGTTTTGGTGAATTTGTCAAACAAATTTTGAGCATGCAGAGCCTTGTTCTGCTTGCACAGGACTCTAATCAAAGGTATTATCAAATTATCATCTAGGCAAATAGAATGGCACACCAATCCTTCAGCAAATGAAATGGCCCCTTCTATTTCTGCTTCAATCAAAATACATTCCATTAATTCTCCCCAGAATTGACTACTTGTCTGTGAACCTGGTTGATGAACAAATTCCATGACAATCTTGATTGCATCTTCAATACTTCCATACTTTACAACACCAGGAAGGAGGGTGTACAATGTTACACGATCAGGGGAGAGAAATTTCTTCATTTGATGGTAAAACCAGAATGCATAATCAGCCCTGCCTTCTTTGAGTAAACCATAGATAATAGTGTTATAAGTCAGAACATCAGGACTACAGCTCATGATTGTCATTCTACAGAACATTTTCAAAGCCAAATCAACTGAATCATTCTTGCAAAGACAATCAAGGAGTGCGTTAAAAGTCACTGTGTTTGGAGGACATCCAGACTCATTCATACTCCCAAACAAATCAAGGGCTTTCCGGAGTTTTCCTTCTTTCCCTAAACCAGTAAGTAAAATGTTGTATGTCACAACTGTAGGAGCTAGCTTCAAATCCTTCAGTCTCCCAAACATTTTCCATGCCTCATCAACTCGGTCAGCCTTGTAAAGTGTGTCAATTAAAGAATTAACTACAATTATATCTGGTTCACACCCTTCACTTAACATCTCAGTCAAAAGTTTTGTGGACTTGTCTATTTGCCCTGCTTTGCTGTAGCACTTCATCATCATGTTATAGGTTACTGAATCAGGTAAAAGCCCACAATTGTGAAGATCATTGAATATATATTTTGCTTCTCTGATCCTACCTGTTTCAGCTAGACTATATAAGGACGCATTACATGCGGCTATACTAGGCAAAATACCTCTCTTTTTCATTTCTTGAAAGGTGTCAAGAGCTTTTTCAGGATCACCCAACTTTCCATAGTAGTCAATAAAAAGAACGTATGAATAAGCAGTTGGTTCAACACCCAAAGATTCCAGATTGCTGAAAAGCTCTAATGCCTCATCTAATCTTTTTAGGGTCAAAAGTCCAGAGATCAACGTGTTGTAAGTATGAAGATTTGGAAAAATTCCTTTCTCTTTCATCACATCTAATATATCAAATGCCTGATCAACTTTTCCTGACTTACATAAAGCCTCAACAATTATAGTGTAGGAAACCACATCAGGAGCATAACCATCAGCCTCCATCTCATTCCAGAATCTTTTCACCATTTCCAAGTTGCCATAATTGCTGAACTTGCCCATTAAAGTAACGTAAGTCACCTGATCCGGTTTGTGACCGCTAGCTCTCATCTTTGAGTACAATTCCATGGCCTTGTCAAGTTTCCCTGCAGCACAAAGCGCATCAATTAGAACCGTATAAGTGACAACATCAGGTCCGCATCCTTCATCCTCCATTGTCTTCAAAATCCCATACGCATCATCGATTCTCCCTGCCCTCCCAAGCACTCTAATACATATGGTGTATGTGTAGATATTTGGCCTCAAACCTAATGTTTTCATCTCTTCCAATAAATCCATAATGGTTCCGGTCTCCCTCCTCTTCCCCAATGCTACCATTAACGCTGAGTAAGTCTTCATACTAGGTTTCATCCCTTCCGAGATCATTCTTTTGTAAACCTTCAAAGCCTCTTTACAAAAGCCAGGTTGGAGCAGGAAATGAATCAGTCCATTATATGAATAAGCATTCAAGACAAACCCAGCTTGCCTCATCTTTCCAAGTGCAAACGGTGCTTGTCGAATCCCACCTTTAACCGAAAGAGCCTTAAAGATAGTCAGAAAGGTATTCGGATTCCTGTTAATCACTTGCTCTTGCATAAAATCGAAAACAAAAACCATATCCTCAACTCTCCCATGAACCCTCAGGAATTCAAGCATGTAATTACATGTTTCAGGTGTATGCACAAGATTAGGCAACTGGGAAACCATCTTAAAATACGAAAGAGCAGAATTGAGATCCAGAATTGACTTCAAAACGCCAATAACTTCTTCAGAAGACACTCTAGTTTTGCTCTTGCCATTTACTGCAACCACTTCAAGGGCACATCTTGTCTCCAAGACACGAATACCCAATTGTCTTTTTCCATGTTTCTTCCAATTTACCAAAGACCCATTTGGCAAAGATTTCATTTTGACAAATGGGGTTCCTCCAAAGAATCCATTATTGCTCAAAGCATAAACATTGGTGTCACCCAAAGCACAACAAGAAGTAGAAGAACGGGGCACTATAACAGCCATAGAAACACAAAAGTCCAACAGTAACAAACGAAAGGAGAGACTAGAATTCAGAACAAGCACATTGAAGAGTAGATGATGGCAAATCAAAAGTGTATGAACCTGTCACCGTAATTGGGTATGCAAACTGAGCACAGTAGAGAGTATTGCTTGATGAGATACAGAGACTTGGCCAAACATCAAGTTTGGGTTTTGGATATTTTTGCCACCAAAATATCAGCATGTGTAATGAAATTGTAACATTGCGGGCTTACCCTTATGATTGCGAGGTGATGGCTGAGGATACAAGTTCAACCTTATCAGTGATGAAATATCTACATGTTTAAGAGACAACTGCTACCAATAATAAAAAAAAAAAGATAAATTCTAATCAGCACTTACTCATTTAAAAGTGAATTTTTTTTATTCAAATATATTAACTTGTGCGTTTAATATATATATTAAAATGTTCTTGTAAAAAAATCTTGATTTTTTGTTACTTTAGAATTATAATATAAGTTGATATAGCAATTTATTTATTTTTAATGAATAAAAGTATTTTACTTCACAGAATTGACTTTAAAGTTTAAATCGTTTTGGGGAAATAAATCATATTTAATTAAGTTCATCCAACTTTAATAAAAAAAATTTACATGAAAAAATATTATTGGTTTTACACACAAAAAGTATTCTTTGTTTTTTAGGATAAAAATTATTCATTTTTTGAGTTTTATGATTGAGAGTGATGGTTTATTTATGTCATACATATTTTATATGATCGTGTGTATTTTGTCAACTCGTACTTTCTGTGTCTTTGTTTTATTTTTAAAACTTTTAAAAATTAGTTTTTATGTGTAAGGGAAAATTTTCTTCTTTAATATTTCATCAATTTTATATTGATTTTGAATCTTTATTCGTTGTTAAAAGTGTATTTAATATACATGAAGTTATATATATATATATATATATATATATATATATATATATATATATAATTTTAGGAATCTCAACGTCTTTTATTATTTTCTTATATTAAATTAAGAAATTTGAAAAATTAAAAATACTTACATTATGTATTGATAATAATATGTAAAATACTCATTTGAACCACATGCATACATGTATATGGAATACATGTAAATTGATAAATATTCGTTACAAATCCTCTCGAAACCACTAATGCTCAAATTATACCTACAACTTCCTACTAATTCTCAAAACTACTAAATATACCACTACTATGAAATATTAATTACTCGAATATTATCATTTTAAATAAACAATTACTTAAATATAATAATTATTCCATTAATTTGTTTATTACAAAAACATCTACAAACATTATGTATTACAGTCTTTAATACGTCCAAAAAAAAACTACATGTTTAAATTTTAATGATTTCATGTAACTATGTTTCGAAAAATTGATACATTGTAATTACTGTTTTAAATTGATACATTCAACTACTAAATCTAAACTCTGTAACATAAAATAATATTTATTTTATTGTGTTCTTAGCATCTATATTTATTATAGCAATTAAATTCCTAAATATAACCATTATTTTGAATATTACACTCAACAAATAACAACAATTCCATTTAACCCTTTATTTCAACATTAAAAATTACAACAAATTCATATAATAACTATATATCTCTTTAAATACTTTACCAAACGTTTAAAATAAAATTGATTAATTATTCAACTTTATTTATAATAACAATTAAATTAACTATTATAATAAAAAAATAAAAAAAAATACAACGATGTAGCACGGGTCTCAAACTAGTTATAGATGAATTTTGTGCACAAGTTTTTCTAACGAGTTGGTCTAACCATGCTATAAACATTATATGATAATACAAGGAAAGTGTTGTGTGATTTAAATTAATCTGAATAACATTGAATAAAATTCAATTTAATATTTTAAATTTTGATTCTATTAGTTTGTTTATATTTTTCAGAAATATTTTGTTAAATAGACTAGAAAAAGCCTTGTAAGTTGAGTATAAATTATTTGTATATTATAAATAAATCATAGATCATAATAAATAAATCATAATATACAATCTGAAGATTACGAATCTTATTTTCCATATTAAAATATTTGAAACCACTTTCATTTTATCTTATTTTATGTTTAATTTTCATATTTTAGACGAAACCGAACTAAACCAAACATAGACTAAGGAGCAGCTGCTAGGTGCAGCCAACCCAACAACATCGACTCTCTGTTTTCTTGTATTTTGTGGCATAAAAGAAGAACCAAACCCTACCTTGTACCCGTGTTCTGTGTGCGTGTGTGACAGTGGTGGTAGCTAGCATCTTCTCTCTCTGCTCTAACCTCTTAATTTCAAAATGGTGAAAGCAAGTGAGAGCGGTGCAGTTCCTGAGCCGGTTATGGATGCAGCCAACGCCACTCTCTCCAACCTTCAACTACTCCGAACGCATTTTAACGACTTTTTGTCGCTCTCCGACCCTCAAACCCTCTCCCAAATGCCCCCTCTTCAACGAGCTCACGCTCTCTTCATCCTCGCTAAAATCACCTCTACCCTTCTCGAATGTAATCCATAAAACGCTTATTTTTTCATCATGAATGTTACTATTTCGAGTTTGATTCCACCTTGATTTTATCTTTCTTCTGTTTTCATTCTCTCCAGTGAATTTGAGATGTAGTGGGGTCCACCCAGATGATCATCCCATCAAATCAGAGCTCGTGAGTTTCTGACAATTCTGTCTTTTTTTAACCTTGACAATTGCTAACGAGTGTTTGATTTTCGTCTTCCCAGGACAGGGTGAACTTGTACGAGGACAAACTGGAACGTATGGTTGATTTGAGTAAAGGTACATTTTTCTTTCTTTTCTCAAAAGTGTGCTTAGTGTTATGCATTTGTTGAATGTCCTTGTTGAAAATTAAACATGATGGGTATTTGGAAGTTCAAGTGTAAATTGTTTGCGTTGTATTGACTTTTGGTTTTGTTTGTGAAGCTCCACTGCGACCTTCCACTACCTTGAATTATCAGGCGGCTACACGCTTCATAGAACACTCGCTGCCTGACCTGACTTCTGGTGAGTGGTAAATTGTTTTATGGACATAAACTTAGATGCTGTTCTTGAGGTGCTTTTCATGTTAATTGTGATCAAAATTAGAGTTTCATCTTGCTTTGCGTAAAATGGGTTTGCATTAATGGTCATCGTAGATTCGATGTGAAATTTCAAGTCTAAGCTGAAAACAATGCCGAACGCACCTAATAATTGTTTCTAAGTTCTGTTCTTATTTTATTCCTTTCAAGGGTTATCTATTGTGTCTCATCCAATTTAACTTCGTGTGTGTAAAGAGAAGTGGTTTATTTTGTGCAGAGCAGAGGGCAAATATGAGGAACATAAGTAGAGGGGAGAGAACAAAGACAAACCTTCCAGGTCGGGCAGGTCAAAAGAGGAAGTATCATTCTTCTGAAAAACAATCTGTTAAAGCAGCTGCCAAGGATTTTTTGGAGAAAGCTGCTCGGGAGCTTCTTGGTGATACCAGTGGCGGTATTAAGGGACCGCTACAAGTTGACATGTCAGAGGATGATGACGACAAACAGCCCTTATCCTGATTTTCCAGAAATTTGGTAGAGTTCCTCATAATGTTATTGTTTACTTTTTTTTTAATGTGAAGTTAATGTCCCAACTCTCTGATATGTCTTTTGTTATAGTTAATAGTTAGAATTTGATCTATAAATTTTGGAATTTTCTCTTATCAACATAGGAATGAACTCCGAACAAACAATACGGTTTTAGGGATCTTTGCAAATCTCTTGATATGCCTACTAGTTATATGGTATATGCCAGTTCCCAGCTAGGAAATTGTAGCATATTTGATGATTGGAGAAACTAAATACATTCTTTTTACTACTTATATAGTTTACTTTTATTTAATAGTTTTCATTGAATATTTGTCTTTCATCATCACCTTATTCCGACGCCTACTATCAATTTAGTGTTACACTTAAGTTGTCATCTGCAAGCCTTTCCTATTTAAACAAAGAAAGAATTGGTAGTATCAATATTGAGAAATCATTGCAGTTAAGAGAGTTGTTGGATAACTAGTTAATTGTGTTGTGTGATTGAGTTTTAACTGTAGCTATATAGTATTGCACATGAAGAATGTATAATTTCGTTTTAGATATCCTCTACAGTTCAAACATTATTATTATAAATGGAATTCATTGCAGCATACCAACTCAGATAATATTGTAGGAGCTTAGGACGTGTGGACAACATTGGAAGAGCATGACAACTTGCATTCTCATAATCTCTATTTGTAATAACCAAAATCTTTAAAAAAAGGGGAAAAAATATGCTGAAATGAATGGGAAGATTGTGAAGATATTTTTTATCTTGATAATATGCCATTCATAGCACTCCTGCTCTTGGTAAATGACTATCAATCATTCTGGACTTGTCTACAATAGATCTTGGAATCTTCCTTGAGGAAGCCCTTTAGTGAAAATGTCTGTTATCTAAAATCATGTAGGGACATGAGTTGTAACCACTAGGTCTCTCTATCAAGATTATCTTTGATGTAATGTCTATCACGTTGAACTGGATTATGGTCAATGATTATATCTTACTTGTTATCACAGCACAATTGCACAGGGATGTCAACTCTTATTTTAAGATCATCAAGTATGATATTCATTCAAAGTCCTTCACACCACCTTGTTCACTAGAACATGGCACTCTAGTTATATATTTTTCTTACATAGTTCAAGTTATATATTTTTATCAACTTTGGGGAAACATAACTCACCACATGAATGATAATAGCAAAGTTGCCCTCCGCCAAGTTGAATCACTGTGGGCCGTGGCTTCTTGCATAAAAGCCTGTTTGGAACACTCATTGGATTATGTTCGTTTTTGTCACCTAACATTCAACACTAACACCTGCTACAAGTAGTGTGTCTTGATTGGTAGGGTGGCAACTAAGAATGTCGTTAGCTATGCTGGCTGTTTTATTTTTATTCGAAATGTTGATGGCTATCAACAATGTCGTTTTTGGAGATATACAAAATGTCTTCTTCTTTGTGTTGAAGGTGTTTTTCACCCTCGCAAAGATTTGCAAGGCTATCTCCACTAATACTGGTTCACTCTGAATCAGGATTTTCAAAATAAAGTTTATTTCAGCAACTAGGACTTTGTGAACACCAATAGGGTTGTTTGTGTCCTTATGACACTTTTGTTGACACCATTTTCAGAATTTTCTGCATTACTAGAGTAAACTTTATATTCTATCATTATGGTAGTTTTAACCATTGCTATTAAAGTGTTTTTAGAGCCTTTTCATTGTCCTAAACATCACGAGATTTTAAATTTCTACAGTTTTTCTTTTAGAAGGACAGAATATCTCAAACATGGAACTAAATTTTTGTAGGTGGTCCCACAGGCCTGATAGCAGGTGGCTTAATAGGCTTAACAAGCCTTGTTAGGGTTGGCTCCAATACCAGGTTGAACAATGTAAGATCATAAAGAATTATTTTATTAAAATCAATCATACCAATTACATTCTCATAATCTCTATTTGTAATAACCGAAACCTTTAAAAGGAAAATAAATATATGTCGAAAATTCTTAAGATATTATTTTTTCTAATTACTCTGGAATATTAAGAATACTTTTATCCTAATAATTTGCTATTTACAACGACACACCACTGTTCGGGGTTGACATATGAATGAAGAGGGAATACTTTGATTTTATATAAGAAGAGACTCAATCCTTTAGCAAGTTTTGGATTGAATTTGGTCAATGTATCAAGTTCTCTATTCCTCCTTGTTGAAAACAGTCTAATATCTGGCATTTAAATTCTAGATACATGATTTTTCAGATTTATGCATCAGTTGGAGAATTATATGTACTGCTCGTTATTACCCTTGAATGTCATTGTCTTGTGGATCAATATAAATATATGGCCTGCTGAATACTTTTTCACTCAAGCATTTCATCAAAATGTTCAATCTTCAACTTGGTATTAGAACGGGTTGGATCTACTCTGCTCTATCTTTTGGGCACATCTCTGACTTTATCTACCACCATGAGAGATATTGAACATGTCAGCATGTTCAACACTTTTTAAACATCACTTATTGTATGCCTTCATTGTGTCCGACAACCCTAGTCAAGCTTGAGCAAAGAGGGTAAGCTTAGGCTAAGCATGTCCTAAACAATGCTATCATAAATTATCAAATTGTAGTATAGATATTGCAAGGCTTGAACTTTTTGTCAGGCTTGTATCCCGGGACTTAACTAATGTTTAACTATTAATAGGTATGTTTCTTAGTACTTATTGTGGGATCATTAGTATATGAAACTGTAAGACTTGGCAAATTTGTTTCAACAATGTAAATTGTGTATAAACATTAGCCATGTTTTAGAGTCCACATCGAAGTCAGTATTTCATAGGGCCTAGGTACATCATCGCCATCCACTGGTGTTGCTCACACCATTGAGAACTCCCTCTAAAGCCCCTCCTTGTCAAAACACTAAAATTTCAGAGACCATCCTGCTACGCATCCTTTCATAAATATTGACAACTCTGACAAGGCTGCTGGACTGCGGCAGTGCATGATTGGATATATCTTGAAAACATCCAAGTGTCCACAAGCTCAATATATTTGTTCCCTGCTTGTAGCATTCAACTTATATGCTCATCTGGCTTGAAGAGCGTTGGAAATCGGTCCTATAGTTGGCACATAAACTCTAGGATAAGTGTTTGTTGAGATTCATGCATCAGTTAGGGAATTATATTAACTTCTCTTTATTACTCTTAAATGTAATTGTCTATGAATCAATATAAATATGTGGTGTTTTTAGTGCTTTTCACTCAAGTTTTCACTCAAGTTTTCACTCAAGCAACTCACCCATGTATTCTTGAGCCCTACTGTTGGAGGAGCTCATTGTGCAGAAGACAATAGTGTCTTGTAAGTTTATGATTTAGACAGTCTAATATCTGGCAAAAAGTTTGAATATAAATCTCATTCAATGATATACGAGAACACATTTTAGATCAGTTGTTTTACTTTTCATTCGCACTGCTGAATACCTTGATTATGTTGGTTGTTTCTTGTGAAGTTTATACTCATTTCTTGTATGTTTATAGATTTTGTCGAACTGAAGAGAATCTTAGTGAAAAGCCTGCAACTTTCAAGTATTTTACTTGTTTTGAAACTATACGTATTTTTGGTTTACCAAAATTTGCAGATTTCCGTGTTGTTTTATTCCATTTATTTTGTCTGAGATTTTATTCTTTGGAATTTTATTTCCAGGTGGAGCTGTGTCCGTAAGCGTTTTTGCTTTTCCGCTTTTGGCGATGGCTTCTATCTTCTTGGCGACAGAATCTTGTTAGATGTTTCTAATATCAAAATATTTCAGTTTTGGTTAGCTTCGATTAATGTCAGTTTTCAATAGATGCTTGGGACATTTGTCTGTTGTGGATTTGCAGATCAACCACATGTCTCAATTTTTTATAGGCTCTAGTAAGCTTCCACTTGCTTGGGTTCTGAAAGTGTCAGAAGTGAGTTGTTATAGGTCACAATTTTTGAAAAGTTTTTCAAGATTTATGCAATTTTAAGTTATATATGTCACAATTCTTTTAACATGTCTCGAATGCAATTTTAAGTTATAATTTAATTTTTTATTAAATATGTAAAAAAAGATGATAAAATTTGATGTAAAGGGAAAAGATGCAAAGGGTTTTAGGCAGCTGCTCTGTTGAATTAGATGTTACATTATTACATTGGTAATTTTGGATTAGTAATAACACTGGAGATAATTTCTACGAAAATGATTTATATCGCATGAGACAGTGAAGAGAAAAAGAAATATGAATGTAATAAAAGAATGATATATGATATATTCGGTACAAAAGAATTATATTCCAGAAATTAAAAGAACGTGACCACCAAAGTCATGGCAAACACTCCGAGAGTTGAGGTTAGAAGAGCAACTTGCAAGGTTGTAGCAGTACTAGTAGGAGCAACAGCTGGAGCCTCAAACTCCGCCGGAGAAGGTGCCGGAGAAATTGCACGGAATGTGTGCTTTGGAGAAATAACAACCACAACCAACTTTTGGCCCTTCTCACAGTGCCCCTTTGCTCCACTGATGAAGTAGAATGGCCCAGGACGTTCTAGCATCACCTTAGTATTCCCATCACTGTACTCTTTGATTGGGTTGGAGGTGCTGCAATTACCATATTCCTCCCTTGTTACTTCCAACACTGAGTCCTTCCCACTTTCGAATTTCCACACTGCCGAATAAGCATACAAATGTGTTACTTACGAATGGAAGGGAATGATAATAGTAACAAAAAGGGTAAAATTTTCAGCACTTGCAATACATGTTAACCTTTATATTAAAAAAAACTGTGAAATTGATACATCGTTGTTCAACTTAAGGACACTAAGATGAGGAACTAAATCATAATGACCAAAATCATCAAATTCAAGTGAAGATCAATTTTAACCAAATTGAAGACCTACAACACATCTTATCTAAAAGGTTGTGTTTATGGGAAGTTACCCAAATAGTCGCCAACTCTGAAACGAGACTTTTCAGCCCATTGATTGAGAGAATCTACTTCTGAAGATGGAATCTTCCAAGCATCAATCTTGCCTCCAACTAATAGTTCCTTAGCTGCTGAGAATCCAAGGAGAAGGAAAAAGAACAAAAGGGATGCAGAGACGGCTCTTGAGGAACTAGCCATGGTCTTTTCCTATTTGAGAACTGAAGAGAATGTATTGAAGATTTTACCTTTCTTACTCTCAGAAGCACGAAGTAGGGGTATGTAGTAGTGAGAGGAGTGTTGTATTTAAGGTGATGAAGAGGAGAGAAACTAGCCGTTGAGTGTTAGAAGATAGCATAGCAGAGCATGTGGGGGCCACTGTACTGAGTCTTCTGTTACTATGTGGGCCTTTTTAACGGTTAAAACAACGGTAAAGAAAACTCATTAATGAGCGATGATTCTGGAACCTGGACTGCATTCTCAGCATTGACGCTGTCACTTAATTGCTTCCAATTTTAACAGAAAATTAGAGTAATGATATATAACTGACATTTTATTTCTCTCTACTTTTTTTTGCCAGTTTTAGTACATTCTTAATTTTTTTTTTCTCTTCCATGTTTACTGACTCATGGGAGTCTATAGAAATATGGGTGTCTATAAATCATTTTCGTAGAAACTTGGCTATTAAATAAGTCGGGGTCAGAGACATTTATTACAAACCCAAAATTATTAATGTGATGTATCATCTATTCACCCTATTTTGCACCTTTTACATGTATTAAAAATATAAAATAATATCATAATTAAGAATTTTTATGATGCATTTATAATAGAATTAGGCGGAAGCAAGTGCTTAAAGCTCATTTATGACTTAATTTGGTTTTAATGAAAAAACCTTATATAATTTGTCGACTATATATCAATGAATTTTAAAACTATTTTAATACCACCAAACTTTTTCCTTAAAAAAATCATGGTTTAATAGCCAATTTAGTCCCTACTTTGGTTGAAAAATCTCAATTTAGTCCCTCGTTATAAAAGTGTTTTACATTAGTCCTAACTTTTAAAATAGTGGGTCAGATTGGTCTCTTTCGTTAAATATAAGTTAACGAAATTAATGGATGATGATGTGACACAGCTTAAAGCTGATGTGTTAGATTGGTCCCTCGTTAGCTTTAAGTTGTGTCACATCATCATCCATTAATTTTGTTAACTTATATTTAACATAAAGGACCAATCTGACCCACTATTTTAAAAGTTAGGACTAATTCAAAACACTTTTATAACGAGGGACTAAATTGAGATTTTTCAACCAAAGTGAGGACTAAATTGGCTATTAAACCAAAAATCATATGTTCAAAAAAAGCATTGTTCTAAAAGTGATGTTATTACCCAAAAATAGAAAAGTTGAATATTTCACTTCTATTGTGATAACTGCTCTAGTAATATAATAACATCTGCCCCATAAGACTGACAAGACGGTCTAACCAAACTAAAACCTTCTGTATTCAGACGACAATCCTAATTTGACAAAGGCAATTAAAATATACTGAAACAAAAAAATCACCGTCGACACAGTTCAAAATTGTATATAAAATAGGTTACATCTGAACATGCTAGTATCTGAATATCAAAATCCTTACACAAACTTTCTTCATTCTTTAAGAAGTATAGTAGATTGGTCCAAACCGCTGACTGCTATATCTAATCAATTTTGACGGAGGAGTAGATGAGCCTAGTGAACCAAAAGCATGCATAAAATCCGATTGTACCGGTCACCACAAAAAATGCATAAGAAGCTATGAGCATGTACCCAAAGTAAAATATCGCAGATACCAACTTTGTGATTTCAAGCTTGGTGAAGAAGTAGAAAGTTGCGTAAAGAAAGAGGTAAAGAGCAGAGGAACCAGAGGTAAGATATGACCGCCACCACCACAAGTAATCCTCACTGCACAACTGGAAGTAGCAGAGCACAATGGTTATTTCCGCACAAGTCACGATGAGGATGATGAAGACCAAAAAGAGGAATCCGAAGATGTAGTAAAACTGATTCAACCAGATTGATGTGAGGATGAAGAAAAGCTCAATGAAAACAGCTCCGAACGGGAGTATTCCACCAATCAAAACTGAGAAAACTGGGTTCATGTACCAAGCCTGCTCAGGGATCTGCCTAGGGATCTTGTTCGTTTTCACAGGATTCTCAATCGCAGGCTTCTTGAATCCGACATAGCTACCCACAAAAACAAGCGGAACCGAGATTCCAAACCATAAAAAGATCAGAGCAAACATTGTACCAAATGGCACAGCTCCAGATGATTTTTGGCCCCATATGAGAGCATTTAGAACAAAGAAAATGGCAGAGACAATGGCAGGGAACATGGTTGCAGTTCTGAGGGCAACTTTTTTCCACTCCGATCCTTTGAACATTTTGTACAGACGAGTTGATGCGTAACCGGCAAATATTCCCATGAAAACCCAAAGCAAGAGCATGGCTGTCATCAGCCCACCTCGGTTTGAAGGTGAAAGGAATCCAAGGACAGCAAACATCATAGTTACCAGCATCATGCCAAAAAACTGAACACCAGTTCCAACATAAACACACAGCAAATCTGAGTTAGTAGGAGGCCTAAACACATCACCGTGGACAAGCTTCCAACCAGTCTCCTCCTGGGCTTCTTCTTGGGTCTCAAGCTCGTTATATTTCGCAATGTCACGGTATAGTGTACGCAGCATTATCATTGCCACCATCCCCGAAAGAAAGAGAACAATCATTAATGAGTTAACAATTGAGAACCAGTGGATTTGATCATCATTCATTAGCAAATAGGCATCCCATCTTGATGCCCACTTCACATCACTCTCCTGTAGATGCCAGCCAAAGTTAATAGCAGATAATAAGAAATACAGCCCACAATCACATTTCATCATATATAATAACAAAGGGAGGATTTTAAAGAAGAATTCAACTAGAAGGACGAAGATTTATCACGATATGAAAAAATAATAAACATGCCAATTGGTGAAAGGGGATTTTAAACATTTCATTTTATCTCCCTAGCCACAAACTAGCTTCTCCGCTCTAACCATATGCCCTAACTTCTTGGCTCATGCCAATTACCACATTATACCATGAAGTAAACATTTAAAAATTTATCATCTCCCACAACTCACCTGGAATTCAACATCATAGGTGAAGATAATTTCCTTGCCCTCTTCAACCTCTTGGGGAGAGTTGGAGTTGACAACTGTGCTTTTAGCATGAGGGTCACAGGTTGTTAAACGAGTTGTTTTTCCTTCCCATTTACCTTCGTATTCATGTTTAGCACTGCAGATCAACACCCAGTTAAGAAAAGTCGCTACTAAATACCAGAACAAGATGAACCAATCAAAAGGAAACAGCACAAAAAGAATGACCTGAATGGCTTAACCTCAAAGCCCACTATTCTAGCAGATTCAGTTAGGACGTCTTTATGGTACTTGACAGTAAATGCTAAATGGTTGTGAATAAAATACTTCTCCTCCTTGCTCTGCACATTTAGAAAAAATTAGAAAAAATGCTAATTGGCATTCTAAACAATAGTCAAAGTGCTATTTAAATAGTGAACATACCCCACTGTACTGCCCTTTGAGTCCAACATGGAAACCCAGCTGATAAACAGTAGAATCCTGATCATTTCGTTTCAAGGGAACAACTAGGGGAAGGTTATCAAGAATCCTGTGCATGAAAGGCAGAGCTACCATAAGAAACAAACATATCACAATTGTAGTAGAATACTTGCTGAAAATAATAAAACAATTTATTGGCATATCATACATGTTCACCCTATACTCGTCACTGATCTTCTCTTTGAACTCCTTGGTAGTTTTGGCATCAAGTTTAAGATTACACACAATATTGCACATTTGTGGCTCGCGCATTTTAAACTGCAAAATATCAATGGGTCAGACAACAGTTCATAACCATAACAAAATTAAGAGAACTCGTGAAAGTTTAAAAAAGAAAAAAAAAAATCAGCTTGGGAATGAATAACCGGTTAACCACTCACATAGTCAAAAAATGGTTACTCATAACAGATAATTGAACATGGGTCAGAAAATTCAGTATTTAATTACTTAATTGTTCCTAAATTGAAACATATCACCAAGAATTCATTTATTGTCACTGTCATAATAATTAAACTGTCGAGATTAAACTAGTAAAACTCACCGCATAAAGAGAATTTTCAATGCGGTCACCACGAAGCACTTCTCCAAGATTTTCTGCACTGTCCTGTATTTTTTCTGGGCCGCAATAAGGAAGTGAATAATATGAATATGGAAGCTGGGTCTTTGTTGACGTTAATTTATTTACTTTCACTTGCAATTGGTCTCCCTGCAGCAAATAAAGATGTAACAAATCATTTAAGGCCTTGAGAGGCAGATTGATAATGAATTCTAAATACTCCTCATCTTGTCCACCTTACAAGCAAGACAGAAAGCTCATTACAGGCAATTCTTTAAAAGGGGGGATACACGACAGCAGTCAAATAAACTTTTCCATCCTTTATAAGTACTATTATAGTTGGTAATAAGATAACAAAGTGATAATAAGAAAGAACTTCAACTATGCAAAACAATCTCATGACATATCCTTTGTAATTAAAAACAACTGAAATCCTCAAATAAAACTGGAAGGAGGGTAGGCCTAGAGGTAAAAGCATATTTCATACATAAGAAACAATTAGTATTATTTTCCTGAAGTCTAACCGTTAACATCAAGTAGTATCACTGCCCAATATCGGAAAATAAATTTCTCAATACAAAGAGGTGCACGGAAGCAAAAGGTAGGTACTGCATCAATTCACACCCACAAAGAAATCCTATCCTCCAAAATCCTTTAAAGTTCCACATACAATAAAACCAACATCCATCTCTAATTAGCTGTGGAAAACTAAAACAGAGATAGTAAGCTTGATGTATCAACGAAAACAAACGTAGCAATTATAACCAAATTGCAACGGATAAACCGCAAGTAATAGAAATCAGACCTTTAATCTAGCAATAGATACACAAACACTAAAAATAAAGGTTCAAAGTTAAGAAATGAAAGCCCTTCATTGAAGCGAACTAAAACTTGACATTCCATATTACTTACCACACACTTCCAGCTCCTGTTTCGAGTTTCAACAAAAAAGTGTAACAATTTCATGAAAAAAACCTAATATCGATCACAATATTAACCCAATAAAACTCAGATCTCGCTTTTCGAGATTCAAACACGGATCGAAAAGCGAGAAAATAACCGATAGATGTGTTGGGGGGATATCAAAGGTTACCTTCTGGAAGTCCTGTGGTGCGACGCCGGGGAGATAGAAGCAGTGAGAGGCATGGATCAGAAGCAGAAGAACCGCAGAGAAGGCGAGAGATCTCCAAAACGCCATGGCGTTCGAGATCCAGATCTGGAATCTCTTTTTCACGCGCTTCGACTTGAAGAAGAAGCGTAGTCACGACCACCACAGAGAGAGGACTCGGTGCCTAATCTGTTTTTCTCCGGTTACAATTAGGTACAGTTACTGCATTTACTTATATATGATGTTGCACAGTTGGTCCCTCTATTTGAATCTGACCCAACGCGTTTTGATATTTTTCCATTTTCTCTTTGGACTGGAGGGCATAATGGGAATTATGAAAGAATTAATTAACCTAACTTCTTCATTAATACGCAAGACTACAGAATCAGATCTCAGCATTTGCAAGAACATTCATTACTCTTTAAAACAATATTAAAACTTTCACCGTCAGCTCTCTCAGAAATTTGATTTCTTCATAACAATTTCCCCTGGCATAAATATTTTTATATTAAACTTGTTATTGAAATTTTTTTGAATTACTTTTCAACCTAAAAGAAATCATAATTAGATCTTTTTAATTCACTCTTTAATATTTTTAATTATTACCAATTATCGTTTTTAACATAGTAAGTGACGTAATTAATAATTTAAGACAAAGTTGAACCGGTGACACTTAGGTGTGTGTTGGCATGGTTTTACAGTCTGGAAATTGAAATTGCATATTCAATTTTGTCTTTTCTTTATTTTATTTATCTTTTCATGGAAATCTTAACAAAAAAATATTGAAAGTAAAAAATGAAGAAATCAAATCAGCACAAAAAAACCGACAACTTGGCAAAACGAACAAAACATAGCATGCATCCCATCATTGAACACTCGATTTTATGTACACAAATAAAAATATCAAAACATATAAAATATGTGAAAATATTACCTTAAGAAATTATATACATCACCTTCCATGATTTAGGGTGGGTGTGTTATATTTGTTTGCACTTAGATTGATTTTATTTTTATTTATTTAAATATAAAGTGGATGTTAATAACAACCACATAAATGTGTTATACCTTTCTTTACTATTTGACTATAATGTTGTGAATATGTATGGTGTACGGAAGGATATCAGCCTTTCCCCTCAAAAAGGTTAGAAATAGTTGACCATTTTTTTTTGTTATTTTGTTATATTTTTTAAGACATGTACGTACATATACTATAAAATATTTTATCATAAAAATAATTTTAAGTTTTTATCTGGTTAACTAGTATTTTTTATTAAATAAATTATGATAATTACTGTTTTCTATGTTAAATTATTCAAAATAAACTCAATAATTCAATATCATTAAATGAAATTAGTTTCTTAAAACATATCGCTAAAATAGTATTATAATATACTTATCGAGAAGTTTTTAAAATGCTTAAGTGCTGAGGGTAGATTGTCACTTTCGAAAATGAAGTTTTACGTGAAAATTGATTTTGTGAAATTTTAAATACTATATAATTTTGATTTCCTATTTTTAAAATAACTTCGTTTTATTACATTCTTCGTAAAAATCATAATTAAGTTTTAATCCTTAAAAAATATTAATAATTTTTAAAGTTGGATAAATCTTTCTTACAATACTCTCTCTTTCCGTTTGAAAATTATAATTGATACAGTATATTAGCTTATTTTTAAAACATAATTGCTTTACAAATTTAAAATAATATTTGTAATGTTTTTTCACTTATACCTGCTTTTATATTTGTAATGTTTTTTTATTTCACTAAAAATATAGACATAAAACTTTTATATGAATCAGTGGGTGCACGTTTGTAAAGTCAGAAACTAGTACCAGACTCACAATTGTATTATTATTTTTTAATTCGAATTCACTGTGCCATTTTTTTTTACTATTTTAATTATTTAACCTTTAACATTACGTTACTTTTGTATTTAACTTGCCAAATCGATAACTCAAACTTACTATCATTATTGAATATCTTTCATTACTATTTAATATATATAAATATAAATATTATTATCCAAATTAATTTTATAAAATTAAGTTATTTAAATTTATTTTTTAATATAGTGTCGAACATTTGAACTCTATTATAACAAAATTTACTTTTATCATGTTTATTGTATCATTTCTTATCAAATGATCGTTGATATATAATCTAACGTTTTTCAGTATAAAGAAGATATGTTGGAGATCTATTCATGTAGAGGTGAAAAGATGAAGTATTTTATACATTTTTGCTTTCAAATTTTAGTCATATGTTATAAATTATATCCCATTACTATTTGACACGTGTATACGCACTACTGTCTTCTTCGTGCCTGTTCAATGTTTAGAATATCAAGAAAAAAAGGAATGAATTTACATATAAGAAAAGTTAAATATCTTTTTTAAAATCTAAAATAATAAATATCAGTAATTAGTTTCACATTATTTTTTATGAATTTACCATAAAAATTAAAGTGTATATTAGTTACATATTTTTTAAAATAAATGCTTCGTTAATTCTATTTTAAATAAAATATATTTAAAATAAGTTATTTTAAATTGTTGAAAAATAGAATATAATTGACCATGATCATTATCCTAGAAAACAAATATCAGCAAACATTAAATGTTTGCACAGTGGCATCTTCCAAGTTGTACTCTTAAAACTGGAAGTCATTGGAGTCTCAGACAAATCCAAGAAGAAAGAAAAACGAAAGTTACAATAGTAACAAGAGAAACATTTACGCTGTTATGTTTACTGGATCTGAGGAAGGAGATTTTAAGAAATTTAAGAGGATTTGAAGATAAATTGTTTTATCATTTATTTAAGTAAATTCGGAGATAAATAAAAATAATTTTGGAAATAAATGTTTTTAATTTATCACGTCAATACAATTGTATATTAATTTTCACAAATTTTATTTTTAAATTTATTCTCATTTATCTCTAAATTCACTTAAATAAACGATAAAAAAATTTATCATTAAATTTTCTCAAATCTCCTCTCTCAAATCCACTACAAATAACAGGCTTTAGAGTGTTCTAACGTTGAAGTTTTAAAAACATACTAATACTTAGATAAGGAATTAACCTTAAAATCTTCGGCTGTTATGTTACTGTTTGAAATATGATAGTTAAAAGTTATGAACTTTTCATGAATCTAAAGAATTATACTGTTTTTGCTTTATTGTGAAGCGTTTGAGAAGCATGGTGGTATTTGGTTTGGTTGTTGCAACTTGAGAAGGAGGAAGAAAGAATTGTGTTACTACGTCATCAGAGAATGGAAAACAGCACGTGTGACGACAGAGATAGCATCATCATCGTCCTCCAAGGTAAAAACACTACAAGACAAGGATGGAATGTGCAGGGATAAAGTGGATAAAAAGAGTAAAGAGTAGGGACAAAAGGGTCCAACCAGACCTGAGGATGAGGCAGTGCCACCCTGTCTACCTCTTTTCTTTCTTTCTTTTTTACCTTACCTGCAATGCAAACTTGACTTGAGATTCCAACTCCATTCTGCACTGTGTTTCTCTGAATCACATTTGCTTTCGTTTTGTTTTGGGAGATAGCAAAAAGAGAGATGAAGTTTATGAAGTTGGGTTCCAAGCCTGATGCTCTTCAAGCTGATGGAAACTCTATAAGGTCAGTGCCAGTATTCATCTTGCAGACTCACACCTTCTATTTTTTCCTTCTTGATTAGATCCTGCATGCATTTTGCACCCCTCTTCACCATTCAACTTCAATAACACCTTCATTTCATTTCATCACACATGCATTTATTTAACTGTTTAAGCTTAGTCAGCCGCTACTGAGAAATTTGTTGACTTCAAATTGAAAACAAGATTTCTCCACACATCCCATTGTCAGAATTGTTCAATTTCTATGCTAATGCAGAGAAAAATTTCACTGTCAACCAATCAGAAATCAGAGTTTATACAAATCTTTAAGGTAGTTCTTGTAAAAGTCAACAATTTTTCATACACGATGATCTGTGATTGGATAAGAGTCCATAACTTTGTGACTGTATAGACTCTTTTTTTTTCTTTTGTTAGGTATAATGTTAACATTCTAATTTTGTTTCTAGTGTGTTAACATTGTAATTTTGTTTTTGGTAACCAAAAAGGGTGGGAGAAAGAGATCGTGGTCCATCCTTTGAACTGTGCTGTTTTTCACGAGCTTGTGGTCCAACTATGGTAAAAGTGATGTGGAGTAGCCATCATCTTCAATTATGGCTGGACACAATCTTTTTTAAGAAAACAATATTAATAAACTCGCCGTATCTGTTTTATTTTGCCTCGCTAGTTTTTGTATGACATGTTCCTGGGGTGGGGCACTCATTATTGTTTTGTTACCTTGTGTAAGTGCATGTGGTTATCGTGTGAAAAAAATTAAAAGATAGATGCAAAAATTCCAAATGAGGTCCCAGTGGACCCTGAGAAAATTTGCTAGGGTGGGATTCATGCATAATGACTCGTTCCCCGATAATAATAAGGTTAAAGAGTTTCACTTGAGGGTGGAATGTTTTAAAGAGGTAGCTTAACCAGGTTTGGTCCCTTTTCTGTCTGTTCTAAAGCATGCTTGACAATGAAATGTCATCTTTTATGCATGCGTGTGGTATATGTATGTGTGCAGATAGGAAACATCTTTGGATAATCAATATTAATTTGAAAGTTTATCCAAATACCTATTAACTTGGACTAAATTGTCTTGCATTCATTTTTTTCCCTGCAAGTTAATGAGGGCTTGACAGGCAATTGCTTTTCTTCCCAGAGATTGTTTCCAAGGAAATGGTTGATTTTTTTTCCCAAGAGTTTTCTTAGGAAGTTGGAAAGAAACACTATTTCTTCTTCAAAATAGGCTAATCAACAAATGTAATATGTAGAACAGGATTTTCTTTTGCTACAGACATACAATCAGGTTTTGGCCTCGGGAGCTATTTGATTGATGCTAATACCAGAAAAATGTGTAAGATTGGAATGAAAAGCACACATTTTGATAAGTATTTTGGCTGAAGGATCTCACTTCCTGGCATAACTTTAATCACTTTTTCCATCATAAGTTGACACAGGTTTCAAACATGGCATGTGGTTAACTATGTACACTCACAGTCTTATACATTTTGAACACCAGGGATGCTTTGTGTGTCTCTATTTAATTTTCCTTGCAAAGTCTGTCCTTTACGAGCTTACATACCAACTTTAATTCTCATGTAGGTATGTGTCATCTGAATTGGCTACAGATGTTACTGTTACGGTTGGTGATGTTACATTTCACCTTCACAAGGTATAATTTTTTGTCATTTAAACTTTTGTGCTGCATTTTATTCACTTAATCTAATGATATGATTTGTGTGACCAGAGTCACAACATAATGTAGCTGGTAATAATTTGGGAATATTCATTATTCAAATGTTACTAGCTTATACTATCAAAATGTTGTAGTGATGGGTGTTGTGTTCTAGTATGTGCATTTAGTGTGCATTACCACCCCCAACCACCACAAATTTGTGGTTTTTAGGTGACACAACTAGTTTTTTGCTCGCTCCCTTTGTTGTTTACTAATTTTGAGCTTTTAAGAGTTGCAGTTCCCTCTACTGTCGAAAAGCAACAAACTGCAAAAATTGGTATCAAAAGCTAATGAAGAGAGCTCTGATGATATTTACTTGGATGATTTTCCTGGAGGACCAAAGGCCTTTGAAATATGTGCAAAATTCTGTTATGGAATGACTGTTACTCTTAATGCTTACAATGTTGTAGCTGCTCGTTGTGCAGCTGAGTATCTTGAGATGACTGAGGATGTTGATAGAAGAAACTTGGTTTTAAAGATTGAGGTGTTTCTTAACTCAAGTATCTTCCGCTGCTGGAAGGATTCTATCATTGTTCTCCAAACTTCTAAATCTCTTCTGCCATGGTCTGAGGATCTGAAGATCATTGGGAGATGCATAGACTCCATAGCTTCTAAAACTAGTGTGGACCCAGCATACATCACTTGGTCTTACACTTACAATAGGAAATTAGCTGAACCTGATAAAATTGTTGAGGACAAGATGACATTTCTAGAGAAAATTGAGTCTGTTCCTAAGGATTGGTGGGTTGAAGACATATGTGAGCTGGACATTGATCTTTACAAACGAGTAATGGTTGCTGTGAAATCAAAGGGAAGAATGGACGGTCTTGTTATTGGGGAGGCACTAAAAACCTATGCCTTAAGATGGATACCTGATTCTGTGGATACATTAGTTTCTGGTGCCAATGCCTCAAGGACTAAATCTGTGGTAGAAACAATTGTCTGTCTATTGCCATATGATAATGGCATTGGTTGTTCGTGTAGTTTCTTACTGAAGCTATTGAGAGTGGCCATATTAGTCTCTGCAAATGAGTCATCAACAAAAGAATTGATGAAGAGCATCAGCCTTAAATTGCATGAAGCTTGTGTCAAAGATTTATTGATTCCAGTAAGGTCTCCCCAGACTACTACATATGATGTTCATTTGGTACAAGGTCTTTTGAATCAATACATGAATGACAAAAAAGGAAGCTGTGGCATGGAGGTTGTTGAGGAGAAACATGGAGAAGATGAATATACTTTAGCACGAAGGTCTTTATTGAATGTTGGCAAGTTGGTGGATGGTTATCTTGGAGAAATTGCACATGATCCTAATCTTGGCCTCTCTAGTTTTGCTGATTTGGCACAATCCATTCCAGGTTTCGCTAGACCAGATCATGATGGTCTATACAGAGCTATAGACATCTACTTGAAGGTAGCGTTCTGTTTTCCTCCACGGTTTTGTTGGTCATTCCTGCATAGTTGTTAACTTTTGATTATTACCTGTCTCATAATTCGGTGTTTAGAAACAAATATAAAGCATACTTTATGAACATAATCAACACTCAATTTTTGTATAGGTGATATCTTTTAGCAGTTTTCTTTTACCTCTGCTTAATAGTTAGTGCATTTTTCTATATCATGAGGAAATACCTTATCTCCGAATGGGAGGTTCCTTGTCAAATTCAATCTTAGCCATTTACTGATATGATAAGGAAACAGGCAATATACATATAGGTTGCATGTGCTAACTATGTTCTTCTTCTGTCTTCAGGAGCACCCAGAATTGACAAAAGCCGAAAGGAAGAAACTATGTGGACTGATGGATGTCAGAAAATTGACTGCAGATGCTTCCATGCATGCTGCACAGAATGAATACCTTCCCCTTCGAGTTGTAGTCCAAGTTCTCTTCTTTGATCAGGTAAGGTCTTCTATCAGCTTTCAATCACTCGGCCACAATAGCACGTATGACCCTTCAAGCTCTCCAATGAATCGAGATGAGGGGTGTAAGAAAATGATGGAAGATAGCTGCCAACCCCTCAATAACCAGATGAGCCATTTGAGGATCAAGGATGAAGAGTTGCATAAAAATGGGAAATTAGGTAAGAAGAATGGCAAAAACAGCAAAAGTGGCCTTCAGTTGCTGCCGTCAAGATCAAGGAGAATTTTTGACAAGTTATGGAGTGTGAGAAAAGTACTAGGAGAGAATAGGAGCTCGGACACTTCAGGGAGTTCTAGTAGCCCAACTTCTTTAGGCCATGGTGACACCAAATCATGTAGCCTCTCTTTGAGACACCAGAGGCATTCCATCTCTTAGGAAGTTAGTAGATTATTTAGAAAGGTGACGGTGATTCAAATTGCTGTCTATGTGTAAAGTGGTAGTAGGATGTTACTTTCATATTTGCAATGCATGCCAGAGTGAGGAAAAAGGTTCATTAACATTGGATTAAAATGTAATGTAGTTTTATGTTTCATTCAAGTGTAAAAGTAAGACCTTCCATGGTACAGAATGCCACTGGGTGTATGATCTGTTCTGTATACAACTTATTTGATTTTTCCGCAACGATTCATGGCTTCTTCTGCTAATTTTTTTCAAAAGCGTAAAAAGGAAACGATGGATGTGAATCAACCAGGATCAAGATCCAGGGTCCTGTACTAGAATCAAACACCACCTTTTAAGAGCAATCCTTTCACCTGCACAAGGGTAGCAAGCGTTAAAATTATTTTGCTCGTAGCTTGAAAGTTTAAATACATGGAATTGATTTTAATATTGATACACCTTTACTTAAAAAAAATATATCAATATCAACTAATAAGATAATCATCATAAAATTCGATGATTCTATTGGTAAACGTTACTCTTTTATTTTAGATTGACTATAGTTACGGCCAAGGCCTGCATAGATCCTAAAAGTAATATACCTTTTTAATCCTACGATTGTTACGAATTATTTATTGCAATAATGAGAAACCCTGAACATGCACAGTACTCTCAAAAGAAATATTCCATGAAGATCTAGCTGGTCATTGTTTCCGTTGACTGCATATTAAAGTCAACTGGGGTAGTAGCTACATTGCAGTAAGCAAATTATATTGCAACTATTGCTTATGGTATCGAAAACCATGAGACAAACTCCCAGGATTTGTGTCCACTGTGTCTTTTTGTGTTATGTATTGATTTTGTTGAACAGTGTTTGTGCATCAGCATCATCTTCTTCTCGGTGTAAAGCATGGTTAGTGCAATCCATTCCCACCAATATGCCCCACCTACACCATATTCCTGGCACCCTCTCTACTGGTATGAAACAGTAATAGTTATTACTATTAATATTATTTGCAGTAGAAATATGTGTTGTCCTTCGAAATTGTTATGTTGTCCGAGATTACATTAATCCCAGATTTCAATTAACCTCCATTTGGAGGCAATTTTTATTCATCTCTGAGACTCATAATCGAATTGTAGGGGATGTGCTTCGGTGGCTGGCTGCAAACTCCACCACGAGGCTTCACATAATTGCTCAATATTGGCAGCTTCTACCTTCCCCCAACGATCCTCGATCTGGGGACTATGGTTACACTCAACGTCAGATGCATGAATTTGGTGCCAGTGAAGGTGTTTCTCTTTATCAAGAATTAGATGCTGCTGCTGAGCGGAATGTTAGCATCCGGTGAGTTCCAATATGGCTTACCATGCTCATGTTTAGGGGTTTTTGATTTGTCTTCGATACTGAATATCAATTAACTTTGAAATAGGGTTTTTCAACACGGATGGATGTTTTTGTTTATAATATATTGGAAAGTTGATCTTAACCTTTTGTTTTATGGCTCAAATGGTAATTGTATTGAGGTAGGTTACTGTCCCACTCTGGAGTATATCCAACTTTTACCTCAGAACCATCCAAACTTGCTGTCGGAAGGCCAAATGTCGAAAATGTGACATTGCTGCTGGAGGATTGGTGGGGCTCCGGCATTGTTCATGCCAAAGTTTGGATATCTGATAGTAGGGATGTGTATATTGGATCTGCAAACAATGACTGGAAATCTCTCACACAGGTAATTCAGTTACTGTGCTGTGTTTGATTGTTTACTTTTCTTAATGTCAATTGGCCTTCATAATGTAGATTATGAAGCATCAACCCTATACTCAAAATGCATTATGTTGATTGTTACTTTCTCTATTGATCATTAATGATACCTTTCTCTTAGTTGTTATCTTCTCAGTAGATATTTTTTCTAATGTAACTCTTCTCTTCTTCCACGTAGACTTCTGTTATCTGTTCAATCGATGATACTTTGTCTCATTATTTGTTACTTTCTGACTCTAGGTCAAAGAACTTGGAATTTACTTTACTGATTGTCCTGAAATAGCTGAAAAGGTTGAGCTGTACTTTGACAATTTGTGGACACTAGCATCCCTCGATTCTTCAGCTTACACGAAAACAGTGTTTGATCAAGAGTGGCAAGTGGAGAGGAAGTTTCCTTGCTGGTCACATTTCATTGATCATAAAGAGAGATGCAAGTAAGTCTGGGTCTGATGATTAATATAAGTTTGCTTCGCTATTTTATTTTCTACTTTGATGTCATTTTTATTATTGTTTATATTTGAACATCCTTAGAAAGTTAAGGTTTATATTCAACAAAATTTCCTTCCTTCACTGGAATTTCTCTGTTCTGAGAGGAAAGAATTATTCACGAAACTCTGTGAATAAATGTTAGAACAATGTTAACTGTGTGTTTTTATGCGAAGACAAAAGGTTGGTTAGGATTTTATCTTCAAATAAAATGTAGTCTTACACATTAACATGAACAAGAGAGGCAGGAGGTACAACTTGGTGAATGGTGTAGAAAACTTCAGAAAGCAAGCAGATTGAAGTTAATAAGTTTACATCCGCAAGCAACTTAGAATGGATGAGACAGTAAACTAACCATGAGGAAAGAACATCCTTTCATCTTTTTAGTTCATAACAGTATCTAATTATTTTTCACAGGTCACCTCTTCCTCGATATCTGAAGACTCCTCATGTTGCAGGATATCCTATTCTGTCTGACCCTTACATGTTTGTGGTTTCATTTCAAACCCCTGGGACTAACTATTCAACAAAGCTCCCCCAAGTCAGCTATCTATCCTTTGCACCCCCAGAGGTAATGTTTACTTGTAGTTATTTGTTTTCCAGGCGGAACCTAGACAGAAGAAATGGGTTGTTTTAGAGTTACATATGCGAAATTGATTTAGATACATATGAGATTGATCTTCTAGTCTCATTCATTGAATAAAATTTGTCAATGCGTCTCATTGAATTGGGGGTAAGTGTTTAGGGCCCTTCCATACTTGAGCTAGGAATGGCCAAATTTGGGTTTAAATCTGCAGATAATTTACCTTGCATCATCTCCAATTAGCAGAGAAATCTCTAAGCCATTACTTATGTTTTTAGTTCAAATCTGTCATTTAAGTCTGAATAGCTGCAGAAACTGCTCCCTTATTTTTCCATGATACCCCATGTAATGAATGTGTAATAGACTAGTCATAGGATGTCCAGTGGATTGGTCATAGGAATTTAGTTCCACTTCCACTCTTAAAGTTGGTTTGGATAACATGTATTCTGCAGATTTCTAACGAGATGAGAGTTGCTTTTCCAAGAGAAGTGAAAAACATATCACCTTGCCATGTTCGTTTTTGATGTAATTTATAGTGCTTATGCCCCAAAAATTTATTGCTGAAGCTTATGCAGCCACCCACCTGACATAATAATGAGTGGTTTATATTGCTGGGCTAGCTTGCTGTCAGCATGCATGTGAAATACTTTACACTGTACGAACTACTTGGAAATTCATTCAAGCCCTGAGGCATTAGCTGAAAGCCTGAAATTTTTTGACAATATCATTTTTGTTTTCAAAGAAAAATTTCCTGATGTAATATTGTACCATTTTCTTGAACATATTAAGTTGCAAATCTTCATTGAATCATTGCTGCAGCTATTATTTGGCAAATATCAAGCTGATGAGCAGGCATGGATTGATACAATCAAGTCTGTTGGAGATAAGCAGGCAGTAAGAATCAGTACAATGGACTGGTTAGGTCAGTCACAATTTATGGACCAAACAATTTACTGGTCATCCTTATCATCTGCAATATCAGAGGTAACTTCAAGTGTCATGGCTTCGTGTGTTTTCTTCACTCTTTTAGCTGTTTTTGCCTGTCTGAAAACTTTACCTTATAAATGTAACAGAATGCAAAGCATCATGATTCCTGAAATTCTTACAATGTTGTTTTAGTACCATTTTGAGTGACGTGCCAGAACATGACTCTATTCTCACTGGTTGCCACTGCAACCCTACACATCTCAAGTTTAGACTTTTGAACTTCATTTCTATAAAAAAATTCTCAAACTTTCCAACAAATTTCTTCCAAGCAGGTGGTGTTTTCGAAGAATGCAACAGTACAGCTACTGGTGGCATATTGGGCACACTCCATCAGTAACACAGATGTGTACCTCAAGTCTCTTCTCTACACCAACAACCTCTGCTCTTCCTCAAAGTACAACAAATGCTCTGGGAAAGTTGAGATAAAATACTATGTGGTTCCTGATTTCAACATGACAGGACCTGCTATTCATGGAGGAACTAAAACAGGAAACAAATACCCTGATTTTACAAGAGTGAATCATGGAAAATATGCAGTTAGTGATGTAAGGGCACACATTGGGACTAGCAACCTTATATGGGACTACTTCTACACAACGGCAGGTGTCAGCTTTGGGACATACAACACTGCCATCATCTCTAAACTTGGGGAAATTTTCAATGCTGATTGGAACTCACCCTATGCTGTTCCATTAGAAGAGCTGGAGAAAGGTCACAAAAGTTCAATTTAATCAAAGACAATGTGATGGATCAGTCCCAGAAAGATGAAAAGATGAGGTGAACACTAATGTGTTGTTGGCATTTATTTGAATGTATGTTTATATTTCTCTTTTGTGTTTTTATTGTAATAACAATAAGTAATAAATTATTATTAATAAATTAAACTATCAGAACCAGTAAAATCCAAGCACGTGTCGTTAGTGGAATTCATGTGTCAAGAGGGAGGCTCGACACTCAGATGACGAACGCCAGGTGTCAAGCGAAGGGGACCCAGAAATCAGTCAGTGGAAAGCAGGTGTCGACAGATGAGGGGATGTCCGTTTTGAAGTGTGAAGCAAAACTTGGGTTTTCAGAAAAACCTACCCCACTCTCTGCATGCACCCTCTTTTCAAAATTTCTGAAGAATCCCATTCTCTCCTCCTTCTCTCTACATCCTCTTCATCTTCTCTCTGAGAAAACACCCTTTCTCTTCTCCGATCATCATTCAGAGACCGTAGAAGCGTTCCTGGCGTCCTAAGCTTCATTCTGAACCGAACAGTTTCGGGTTCTGATTTGGTAAGTTTTCTTCTCCTTTAGTCGTTCGTTTTTGGCACATGCAAACCAACTCCTGGTTGCATGAGTCCATAGTATTCTTCTGAAACAGTTTGTCTGTCGTTTGTTTTGGTTTGAAGAGTTGATTGAACGTCGAGGGTAGGAGAACCTTAGTCAGACAGACCGCATCCTATATCTTGTACGATCGTTCACACTAGAGGTAAGAGAAGCTTATTTAATTTAATTTGTATGATGTTGTACTGTATGAACGTTCGTTAGTTGACTGAATGATTTTGATGCATGATGGTTGATATGATTGGATTGAATGAACGTTCGTTTATTTAATGAGTGGAAATGAAATATGGCTGAGTTATGTTATAATGTATGAAATATATGAAACTTATATGATATGGGTTGTATGAAGTATGAAAGTCGATTATAATATGAATGTATAAAGTTATGAAACTATATGTTTAGAAATGAGACAAATATAAATGAATCCTGAATATGAAATTTCTCATATGAAAGTATACGTTCGTTACTGAACGGTCTTCGACCGTTCGGTTCTTCTGGTAAACATAGTTGAAATGGGATTCTTTCATTTGGAGAGAATCCTAGTTGAGGACGATGCGTCCTCGTGTGGTAATAATATGCTTGAGCGTTCGGCCAAGCACAGTTGTATCTGGGTATCCTGTGATAACTTAAATCTTTATATATATGTAATGGTATATTTTCATTGCTCGTAAACACTACTTCAATAGTATCTGACTATATTTATCAAGCCTTTTATTTAAGTTCATTAGTGCTCGGTCTTATACCTAGCTCTCATACTAAGTAGTGCTCGGTCTTACACCAATCGCTCGTACTGAGTAGTGCTCGGTCTTACACCAAGCGCTCGTGCTCGTTTCTTATATAATCTATCGTGATGAAAAATAGCGTTCGTCTAACTTCAATAGGATTTTCTTCTCTACTGTGATCGGTCATTGACTGACATTCGGATTTCTTGATGTAAATTTAAATAAGCTAAATATTCTTAAGCGTTCGGTTTCTTCAGGTGAATCCTTCTAAGTATTCTTCTCTGAAAGTCTTGAAGTGTATACGTCCATTTGGTTCCGGCTTAGAGCTTTAGTATTTGGCCTAGTTCTTTCTGCGTTCGGTTAGAAATCTCAAGGGTCAGTTCATCTAATTGACTCACTTTGTAAGTAACGTCCGTTCTAGTCATTCTTGCGATATGCAGTTGACCTCGGTTTCTTTCGTAATCTGATAGTAACCCTCTCGGTCTTATTCTATTATGGAACTGGAGACCTCTTTGTCTCGTTCCAAGTGTTCGTCCTCGTTCTGAGTGAGGATTGAACGTTCGGTATCTGGTGTCTTTATAAATCTTTGAACAAAGAGGAAATTGAAATGATTGACAATGAAAGATGAAACTAAGATGATTGATAATGGAAGATGAGGAGAATATGATATGAATGAAATGTGTTGGAATTATGAACGAGCGTTCCGGGGAGGAACGACTCATGTTTGAATATTGAATTTGTAAAGTATGACTGTGGAAAGCTAATGTTGGCGGTTCATCCCGATGTTCCGTGAGTACTTGTCCTCACGTGGAGGAGGGTAGGTCATGTGTGGGAACGACAGGAGGTCCTAGTCCTTAGGGGTACTTTGGACAAATAGGACTAACCTCGGGTGGTAGCTGATGAGAGTATTCCAGCTACTACATCACCCGGGTACACGAACGCTTGTAGCTACGTAGATTTCATACAGTCCGGACAGTCAGTCTAGTGATATGCTTTGTATGATACGTACGTTGAAATTATCTGGTGTTGGATTATTTGAAATGTATGTTTATACATGAATTAAATTACATAAGCTTACCCTGCGTTTCCTGTCGTGTCTGGTTTTGTACGTCCGTCCTTGTCATTGCAATGATCATCCGTGTGAATGTGAGCAGAAGGAGACGAGCTGCTGGAAGAGGCGCTGGAAGAAGAAAATTTGGAAGAAATCGAAGTCAAGACCGAAGTGTAGGACGTTCGGTCAATAGTTTAGTTATAGTAAGGAGGTCGTTTGATCACCTTCCTTTTGTTAAGAATGGTCGTTCGGTATTTTCTTTTGTAAACCGTTCGGTTAGGTTTGCTTATCTTGTACGGTTTAAATTTGTAACTCTTTCTGTAAGACCGTTCGGCCATGAGTGTACGCTCGACTCTAGTGTAAGACTGATCTGGATTATTATTAATGTGATTATTCTATTATATAGTTTATTGTTGTGTTTTTGGGATGTTACATAAACAATCTCAAGAAATTCAATTTTACTCTCTTTGTTTTATTTTACTACATATTTTAAAACTCAATTTTCTTATGTGTAACAATTAAACATTCTTAAAAATGAATTTGAAAGTTCTTTTTTTTTTTATAAAACGTTAATCCTATCTTTATATTTTGTATGGATAAAAAGATAGAAGACATGAGAATGAAAAATTAAAGAAAAGGATAGTAAAAAGTCGAGTTGTTTAAATTAAATCAAATGAGTGAAAATTTAAATATGTTTATTTATTATTAATATTGTTTTATATTTTAATAATATTATTATAACTATTTATTTTATTATAATAAAAAACATAAATATATTTATCTTTAAATAACTTGGTTATTTACTATAACACTTCCTAAAAATGTTTTTATTTATCTTAAATAACTTGTAGGTATTAAATATATTTATGCTTATTTTCTTCAACTACTAAAGTAAATTTACTCTTTAGTATCTAATAAATTGATTTTTTATTTAATTCTATTATTATTTTTCTTAATTAGTAGTATGTTTATTGTTAAGAAGTGAACTTTAAGACTAACTTAACTCCATAAAATCGGCTTGTAATGTGAGATTTGCATTTGTTTACATATTATAAATTGACCATGTATATACTCTAAATTAAGTGGTTAGTGATTTTTAAGCTTAACTCAACCTCTCAAGACCAACTTTTTAGATTTAAAGAACTGGCTTATAAGGTTGAGTTAGGCTTAAAGTCCACTTAATTTAGAGTATATACGTGGTCAATTTATAATATATAAGTGAGTGCAAACTTCACCTTACAAGCAAGTTTTGTGGGCTTGAATTAGGCTTAAAGTTCATTTCTTAACATGGTATCAGAGCTATGGTTAGAGTCTGTCCTAGCGATATTTGTTGTTTGTTGGGCATGTTGTTCCACCCGCTATCGGACCACCTCGACGTGAGGGAGTGTGTTGGAAGTTCCACATGGACTAGAAATAAGGTCAATTTATAATATATAAGTGAGTATAAACCTCACCGTCGATTTTATGGGATTGAGTTAATCTTAAAATTTACTTCTTAACATTTATTAAATTTATAAGTAACTAGTCCACGTGTATTTATTGTTAGTGTTTAATATTATCTAGTCGCCTTACCAGCTTTAATTATTTTTTTATCTCCATACAACACACATTCTAATCTTAATTTCATATTGGAATCTAACTTCATCTATTAATTTGGGTCAACTTCATCTTCATTATCCGTTTTTATTTATTTTTCAATACCAACCTGGGTCACCTACTTAGGTTTTGCATTCTTATTTTAAAATATTCACTCACATTTCGACTTGTATATTTTAATATACCTCTACCAACTCAACTATAGTACATAAAAAAAAAAAAGACTTTTATTGCTTACACTTCACCTTAATCCTTATTTGGTTATTAGGCTTAAGTTTAATGTCTTTTCCGTTTAAAAGTTCATGCTGTGTTGTTTCTTCTTTGAATTCATCCAAAGATGCAAAATTCATACCAAGTTTGAATTCAAAATCTTTATTTAATTATTTTCTTAGAGCTAACATTTTTTTCACCTCTAAAGATTGATTTCCTACCTTGATCCCCTTCAAAACCATCATTTAGGTCAAATATATATTTACATTTTTTTTAGTTATAATTTGTTATTCTCCTTTTTTTAAAAAAAATAATAATAATTTATGATTAATGAGAATCATCAAATTCATTATTCTCTTATTTATGATTTCGTCTTTAAAGTCCTCATTATAAATATTTTCACAGTTTTCTAACATTATAAATATTTTCACAATGTTCTAACTTTTTATAATTTATATTCTCTTCACTTTTGGCATAGTTTTAACCAACATCTGCAACCAATAACTTAATTGTATAATGATGAAATTAGTAATCTAATATAATTTTTATTTTATTTTTAAGTGTCTCATTCACAGGTCTTCATCCTTTAGTTATCATAACCTACATTTTGAAGTCTTCTTTTAATATATCTCTTAACTTAAAATATGACCACTTATCTAGGTTTAACTTATCAATATGATTATCTCGATATAATTTAAAACATACTCACAAACTAATTTACCATCTTAATAAAAACAATTTAGTCATTGTACAAGTGTAGCAAAATCTAACACTGCCAAGTCGTGTTCACCTCAAGTGCTATAAAAATGTAACACTTTCAAACAAAAATTCACTTTGTAACCACCAATGCATTAACTAATCTCATCATCAACCACAACACCCATTCATTAAATCCTATCACCTTTATGCTAGTTATAATAAAGAGAGAGAGTGCAATACAATAATAATATATCAAACATGTGTCTGACAACAATTCTCGTTTCTCCTTTGTTTTGATGCAAAATAACCACATTAAATTAAATGCAAAAAAAAAAAACATTCTCATTAACCGAAACGAAACCATTTTATTGTGAAAAAGACACAAATTATAGTGATAGGTAAAATGTCGATCACATTGTTAAGTTGAATACCCATTGATGAATAAATGGTTTCTTCATATTTTATAACCTTCATAGTCTTTTAGACTGAAGAACAGGGGACTTGACTTTGTAGTTGTAGGTTATATGTCGATTAAGTCATTAGGTCAAATGTTGATTGATTATTAAGTTTAAAGGTATTAAGGTAATTTTCGATTTGACGTTTTAAAGATTGACATGCTAGAAGCTAAAGGGGTAGGGAATAATAAAAATAAAGACACACGAGAGACAAAAGAAAAGGGGAGAACTCTCACCGAGTACTCTCCATACCTCTTGGCTAGAACACCGATACAGGAGGAATCCAAAACTTATTTAAAGTTTTTATTTTTGTACTTTAACGTATAGAGAAACATGCATCCGTACCTATTATTGACTAGATCACATATTTTAGTCTTAAATTTTATTACACGTTTACTTAAGAGGTTTAATTACATAGTAAAAAATCATTCATCTGAACACTATACAAGCGTATCACTTCAAGTGAAACCTGAATTTTGGTTTAGTTTACAAGGAGACTAATAGAATACAAATATAGGATAAATCCAAAACTTATTTAAGGTTTTTTGGTTTTGCATTTTAACATATAAGAGAAACATACATTCTTATTTATTATTGAACTAGATTGTATATTTTAATCTTAAATTTTATTGCACATTTACTCAAGAGGCTTATCTACAGATTAAAAAATCATTCATCTGAACACTACAAGCATATCACTTCAGGTGAAACCTGAATTTGGGATTTAATGTTCTCTTCGTTTACTAGGAAAGACTTATAGAAGAGATGACGAATCAACGTTCGGGTCAGGCTCAGGATATCAAGCAATACTCCCAGTTAGTTGGTTTTCAAGAAAACATGCACAAATCAAAGTGATATATGTATATACTAAAAGAAATTAAAGCTCGGATATGATGATATAGTCCTATATCTGACTAAAGCATTCAAGAAAACATCAAGTGATATCTACACTGAACAAAGTCAAGGAAATGAACAAAAGATACATGTTAATAGTTCCGTCTAGCAAAGTTGGGTTTCAAATTTAAGATTTATGCCCATGCTAAAGAGCTCCTGGCATAACAATTTTGCTCCGTATGGAACATGGGCAACCACAATGTCATCAGCGGATTCACAGTGGCGGCAATAAGGTCCTCGTACTTTCCGGCCACCAGAGACTGGCCGCAAGATCACATTTGAAACATTTTTGCATTGGGTGCAGATGTGAATCTGAGACGAGTCACTGAGTGTAAAGAGGCGTTCATACAGGTTGGCTGAAGCACCATGAGCTATCAAGCAATCGCGCTCCATTTCACCAAACTTGATACCTCCAAATCGTTTTCTGTCAGCTACAGGCTGTCGGGTCAAAGGGTGAACAGGACCGGTGTTGCGGAATTTCACCTTGTCTTCAGACATATGATGCAGACGTTGGTAAAACGTTGGTCCCATAAAAATGAGTGATCGGACCATCTCACCAGTCCTTCCATTGTATACCCTCTCGTTTCCCCATCTTGAAAACCCAGCTCTGCCATATCCTCATAACATGGGTGTGGGCTCAGTAAAACAATGGGAATATAATATATACCAGCTTTAAGAATGAATTTAGGTAAAATACTTGATAATTTTAAAGCAACACTAGAGCACAGACAGTAGACAATCAAATACATTATAGGCAGATAAGAGAAAGTCATACAGTAAACAGGAGCAGAAGCTGAAATGCAACTTCATCGTCTAAACAATGGGTCACATAATATACACCATATAGTATAGTAAAAACTGCATTTGAAGTAAACTAAATAGTACGATCAAATTATACCTGTGAAGCTGGTCAGTAATGGCATCTACAGAAGGAGTGGAGAAAGGCGTAGCATGTCTCAGTTTACCACCACAAGCAATCCCCTTTCCTAAAGCAGCTTCTAGGAGTTGGCCAGGAGTTTGTCGCGAGGGAAAGGCATGCGGATTAATGACTATATCAGGAACAATGCCTTGTCTAGTGAAAGGAAAATTTTCCTGACACTCCAGAAATCCCAAAACACCCTTTTGTCCATGCATACTGGAGAACTTATCACCAAGAACTGGACTTCGAACCTGCAGAATTAGTAAATAACATATTTATCCAGTGATCAAATTAAAGTTGGCTTTCAGTTGTGTTAACATAAAACATCCACGTTCAGATGATGCACAACTTAAAGTATGCCCATTCCTATAGTTTCGGACGTAAGCATCTTTGATAATGTACTTTGGTGGTCACCAGTTACGTACCTGTCTCAATGAAACCGCAGCAAAATTTTTCCCCTCGTCATTTGAAGACAGCACAACCTTTTGTACATAACCCCTTTCAGTGTGCTTTAACTTCACACTATGGTCTGCACCAGACTCAGCACACCGCCCAATAATAATATCACCACTTTGCAAATTTGCCCCAACATATGGAAAGCCATCATCATCAAGGCTATCAACTCGACCAATTTTACTTTGAAGCTTTCCAAAATTTATATTGCCTTCAGGTTTGCGCTTCTTCTCTGAAGAATCCTTATTATCAATTTCAGATTTGTAACTCCTTATGTGCTCAGATCTGAACATACCACGCTGCAATGAAGCCCGATTCATCACCAAGGAATCTTCTTGATTGTATCCTAGATGTACATTGACAGCCACAATTGCGTTCTGCCCATTATAGAATTCCGCCTTTGGATGTATTTTACTTTGACCCAGTGGATAAGTTGGTTTTCCAAGACAATCTGAAGTCATTGTTTGAAAAAGGGGCCTTTGGGGATAGTGTAACCGATGAGACAAAGTATCAACTCTAATATTCGGGTTTAAAGTAGAAAAGCCAATAGCCTGTGAGGAGTGCTTCTGAGATTGGTAGAGCACCCTCCTTGCATGGTCATGATTGGCAAATGGGACAAGTGAACAACTTAAACCCAATAAGAATGACATATCAAGTTCACAGTGCGTGTACTTGACAGATCTTTTCCCCTCTTTTCCAAATAAATACTGAACGCCCCAGGCAGTACAGCAGTCTTCCTCTTCTTCAGGTCCAATTAGCTCAACAACACCTTCTTCCAGTAAAGTAAGGAAAGAATAACGTTCTGATTTAAATCTTTTAATTTTTAGTAGATTACCAACTACTAAAAGAGGACGTAGAATCCTTCCTGCATCAGAGTATATACGCACTTCATGTTGAGATTGATCTCTCTTGATTTCCACCTGCAATGGAAAGTAGTAATCACCAGGTTCAAAAGAAATAGAATCAACAAAACTACCTCGTGCTGGAAGTATTGCAAATACCACTATGAAGAGAGTGAGAGAGTAGATGTTTGACAAAAAGTATGTTCCCCAATAAACTTAATGATAGGATATGCAGCAACAGTATAATCACATGAATGAAAAGTTCATAAGGCCTGATAGAAACAGCTAGCTATGGTTGCCCAAAGAGATAGACAACTGAAAACCCAACAGAGGAAGGTGTCTTCAAACAATAGCATCATTCACATAGAAAAGAGTGTCCAAACAGTTAAACCAATCATGTGACGCAGGTAAAGAATTTACCACATGTTACTCATTGACAATCACAGTTCTCACATTGACATAAACTAAGCTACAAAATTATTAGCCAATCTAGACATAAGTTTCCAAATGCTTAAATAGTAACTATATCTTTTGTTGATACATCATCTGTGCGGTAGGTTGTCATGCATTAAACTGTAAAACCTGTTGACCTTTACTAGATTTGATGGTTTATAGCCGAAATTATAAATGTTTAATATCGATAGCAAAAGCCTTTGCCCATAAGGCGAGATCCATAATCCATTCATGGCTCAAATTAAAAGCAAGTTCCAAAAGATATATAAAATGTGACTAGTAGAGCATACAAAACACATTAAAAGTGAACCTGATGGGGCAGTTCATTTTTTCGTCTTTTACTTCGTAGCTCAGCCACAAACCAACTGGAATCAGGGCACACTCCAACCCAATCACCGTTTAGGAAGACTTTGTCTTTGTTTCCCAGATGAGTTTTAGTATCATTGACAAGTTCTTCCATCCCACAATCCAACAATGTAGGCAGTATAGATTCAGATGCATTAGATACATCAGTGCTTACTAGTCCCGTGACAGCCATATTTTTTACTAGTCCACAATTTTCACCATCTGGGGTAGAGAGAAAACAAACCTTGCCCCAGTGAGAAGGATGCCTGCAACCACAAACTTGTGCTATAATAAATTAAAGCAAGAAAAAAGAGAGGAAAAGAATAAGCCATAACTTTGTGCAGCAAACAGAATAAATGAAGAAAGGAAATAATAATAACAGCTTGAAGTTACTTACGGATATCTAGCATCCCCAACTTTTCCCGTGTACTGAACTTGCTGCCTTGCTCTTCTTAGCTCAGCCATGGTTTGTAAGGGATTAGTGCGCCCAACAGTTGCAACCACACCAGAGATCCTTTCCATCCTCTTGTACGGATGTGACCATGCTCCGGTTGAAAATGCCCTTTGCAAACCATTTGTAATTATTGACGCATCAACATAATACTCAATGGGGCGTACATCTCTATCTCCATAGAGATCCCTTTGCAGTGCCTTGGACATTCTCTTCCGAACATGTGCTATATGCACTTTCAACTCACGCTCAAGAAGTTCATTGGCCAATTCAAGCCTCTTATTACGGAAATCATCCCTGTTGTCGCATTTTCTGCGGCCAGTATAAGCCAGCAAGAGACCCTTCACCATATATGCAAGGAAACGTGCCTTTCTGTTTAAGCCGCTGATTCCAGGAAAGACATAAATTTCAAGGCACTCCTCAATAGACTCAGGAGGTGGAAATTGGACACCCTTTATACACTTCTCTAAATATTGAACTGCATTCCTACCACTCCGAAATGCGCCACATTTCTCATCAGCATCACAAACAGACGCAAGGAGAATATTCTGAATTCTAACATCATCATTGTCACAGCCAATGAGATCTACAACATCTTTATCAGATCCGACACCAAGTGCGAAAAATAGTACCCACACAGGAACCTCAACAGATAAAAAATACACAGTAAGAAACATGTCTCCATTCTCCCCTCCTTCATTCCTAGAATTGCCTACCAGTTTAATAACCATCCTATTTCTCTTCATCTGTGACTTGTAGGCAATCATCCAACCTGGACTGTTTATAACCCAAAGCCTCTTTAAATACAGTTGCTCCTGTGCAATAAAAGTCTGCGACGATTTTTCACAGGAAACAAATTCATATCACTAAACACACCCTAAACATTAAAGAAATGCATCGAAAACACGCAATGACGATCAAGAGAAAAATTTCCATTCAGTCAGAAAATTTGCTAAATATGATTTTAAAAGTAGTTATTGTAAAACTCAACAAAAATAAAGGCCAACAAAATCAAAACAAGAAATTAAAGTCAACCTAAAAATCGTTAAAAATTAAGTACAAACCAACCTTCTCGGCACCCTTTATGAGAAAATAACCTCCATGGTCAAATTCACAATCATCCTTTTCACCTTTCATCCAACATAAATCCGACTTGACCATGACAGGCAATTTGCCAATGATGATCTCGCTCTCGTCTTCCGTCAGAATCTCCTTATCAAGGAACTCTTCCTTCCCAGTCTTGAACTTATCACTCCGAATCTTCTTCGGAACATACACCTACAATTCCACCCAAACACACATCATAAATTGCTATAACAAAGGTAACAAATCTACATTACCCACACACAATAAAACAACACCAGCACTCTATTTTCCCTACCTGAACTTTGACTAAGATTTTCATTTTCGACGCGTAGGTCATCCTCTGAAGCCGCGCGTGTCGCGGAAGCATCTTCAACTCCTGGTTGTTTAACTCACCGCCCCAGACCATGGGCTTGTCGAGCTTGACCTTGCCGAACTTGATGGAGGCGTAGCGGTAGTGCTCGTTATCTCCCTTCTTGGAAGGGTCGAAGCCGGGCGTTACGACCAAGTCACCGAAGCCGTCGAAAGTTCTCTGGAGGCCGACGTTGACGTAGTGGTTGTAGGAGTTTATTTGGTGGCTGATCAGACCGTACTCCTCAAAGAACAGCATCGAGAACTTCTTGCAGTGGTACCGGAATGCGTCCTCTCCGCCGAATTCTTCAAGGATTTCGGCGTTGGTCGGGTCGAGGTCACCGAGGTCATCGTCGCCGCTGTCACCGTCGATATCCATCATCGCGGTCGCCATCCCTGCCTTTGTGCCATCCTTGCTGGAACCGATGTGACCCATTCCAATCAATGCGTTTCCTGGAACGAGAATAAAGCTAGGGTTTATGGGTTTTCTACACTCACTCTACTCTATAGTGTGAGTGGGAGTGTAAACTCTGAACAACAGGTACAATTTGCAGGAATTGAAATGAAATGCTTGCTGCGTGATGGAGAGGGTATAAATAGAAAATCACTATTTTTTTACTCTGACTTTGTCTCAGATGAAAATTAAAATGTTTGTAGTTTGCTTGAAAGAAACCGGAAAGACGCATGTGTCCTCTGGTCTCACCTTCACACATAGTTTTTAAAAATAATATATATTAGAACCCAAAAATAAAATAAAGAGGAATGTATAATATTAAAATGAGATGTTTTTAATATCTAAAATATTGTATTTTTTAAAAATTAAATTTACTTTTCATTTATTAAAGTAGTGTTTGGATTGAGAAGATAATTAGAAGGAAATTGAATAAAGGAATTCATATATTGTTTGGGTTAAAATATTTAAAGAAATGGATAATGGAATTTGAAGAAAAAACTTATAAATTTTTTTATATAAAATAACTGGTATGATAAATTAAAAAATATTTTAATAAATAAAATTAGATATATTTATTATTTTATCCATAAAAATAAATATGATATAAATAGTAGAAGACATGTTAAAATAGAATTGAAATTATTATTAAAAATTACAAAAAATAGTATTATTATAATTATAATAATAACAATAATTATTAATAGATATATATGTGTGTGTGTGTGATAAAATAAAAATTAATTAATTATATATATATATATATATAAGAAAAGAAAATAATTTTATATGTATGTTAAAGTTTTAATTTTAAATAAAAAATAACTATTATATTATTATTAAAAGTAATAATAATATTATTAATATTATAATTGTTAATATTATTATTATCATTATTAACAACAATATTAATACTAATAATATAATTATACTATTATTAATAATAACTATGTACAATACATAGGAAAGCATAATTATTACATTCGAAAAAGTCTGATTCTTCCACCCATTCATAATTAATATATATATATATATATATATATATATATATATATATAAGTATATGATATCAATATTAAATAATTAATTTTTTTCTAGTGAGAATCGATTCTAATATACTCAATTTTAATTTTCAATTTTATGAAGGATTTTTTGGTTTTTTATTTTAGTTTGTATATACATTCTTTTGTATCTTTTTCGTCTTTGTGTGTCTTTTCTTTGTTGATTCTTTTACCATGCTGTTTTTTTTTTCGCCTCTGTGTGTATAGAAGATGTCCTTCAAATGTGTTTTTCATTGTTGATTTGATACCTGTACTATGTGTTAGTTTTTGAAATTTTGCATTTTTTTTATTCTCTGCTAATGCATGTTATGTATCGTATGCATAAAAGTCATTATTAGAATAATTTTTTTAAATGATTTTAACGTCTAGAGGATAGTTGGCACGAGCTGAAAATCATATTATTGAACCTCATTTTCAACCATTGTACCAGTGTCTTTTGCAAAAACGTGTATGTTGTATGTTTTGTTAATTCCTGATGCAATTAATGCATATGCAATGGGCTAAACAAGGCTGAAATGACGAGAGAAGATGGACAATGAAACCTAACTAAGCAAAAAAAGTACACAATCTAAAACCATGATTTGCATCTATGAACGACAACAACATAAACGTGTTAGCCAAAAGAAATTACCTGTAACAATAGTAAATGAGAGATTATATATGGCCTTTGCACATGCTTTGTTATAGCCAAAAATACTTGGTAAAATGTGTCTAGTGCTTAGATGCACCTAATATCTTATGCCCAACAAGCTTCAGATTAATTTGTTTAAGAACTTACTTATTTTTATTTACATAACCTTTTCTACTTTTGATTAACATGGGTAGATATAATTGATTACATGTATATTCTTTTTGTGTGTCTAGCCATTTTTGGTTGTTCATTATTTGTTGAAAACTTTTATCTCCATTAAATTAGACTTGAAACAAAATGTGTCATAAATTACATTTAATTAAAAGAACATGTATTATTTTTTTTACGTTTTAAAATACTTTATATATTTTAGAAATTCGATGTTTAACATATATAAGCTTAGAAAAGTTAAAAGAGATAACAAACTATCATTTTTTTATTAGTATTAATAATAAATAATAACATTTTTTATTATTTATGAGTGACCGATTATATGATACATTTACGAGTCTATTAACTCTCTACACTACATTTAATACTTTCTTTGAGTTTGGGTTCATTGGTATCATTGTGTTCTCTTTCTATCATGGATATGGTGGTGAATGATTTCTTTGTCCTTGATATTGTTTTAATGAATCTTTTTATGTATGTGGATAAAGAAACGCATATGTTCGAGAACCATTTAGGTTTCATTACTTTCAAATATATTCAATGATATTTTGTTATTGATATTTTCGACGACTCACTTATGATGATTTTAGAAAATAATTAAACATCAACCGTCTTAAAGCATAAGTGTTTCACTATCATGTAAAAAAAAATGTGATAACAATATCAAAGACAAATAAAACCATTCTCGTGATAATAAATGAGTTTTTTTATTAGTAAACCTAAACTCAAATGAAGTAATAAATAAAATATAGACAACTAAGACACTCAAAAATACATATCAGAATAAACATAAAAAATGTTAAAAAATTATGTAACCGATATTATTTATTAACATTTTTATATTTTGGTCATATTCTATTAGATAAGTCAATAGTTCCATACTAAATAACATATTAATTTGGCACTCAAAAGGGGACAGAAATAGTAGTATTAATTGTGCATGATGGTGGAATGAAAAGACTCCTTAATGCATTTAATTATTGGTAGAAGAAACAAACCTCGAAAATGGAGGTGTTTTAAAATAGAAGATAAACAAAAAGTAGAAGAAAAATAGAAACAAAATAAGAAAATCGTGCCACATATAGCAATGCATGTGGGTTACCACGTTGCACGAAACCATTTTATCTTTCACTCGTACACTTCTCATTTTCAGTTTTCACGTGAATACCGAACGATTCACTAATAGCCACACCATAATACTATATATATTGGATCTATTTTGTTGGGCAAATTCAGTACTTGTCAATGCATGGAAATTCTTGTTATTGTAATATTGAATTGGGTTAAATACTTACTTCGTCTTTTAAAATGTTAAAAGACGAATTTTTATTTTGTACTCGATTTTAAAAATAAAGATATTGAATTCTAAAATTGTAAAAATTGTATGAATAAAATCCTATCCGTTAAATGAATAAAAACGGCGTTAAATTCACGTTTACGTTGGTCCACTTTTTCTTTATCTCCTATGCTCTTCCCTATCACCTTTTTGTTTTTCTTTTCTATTTCTCTCACCATTAACTAAAAGTCATGTTTTATTTATTTATAATTGTGTCTCATAAATAATAGGCTTAATACCCTATTTTGTCCCCAGTTAAAATAGGATATTAAGCCTAAATAATAAAACACAATACACATTTCCAACATTTTAGTAAATTTTTCATTGGTCATCCCATTTAATGATACATTGTTCATTTTACTTATTATATAATTGATATAATTTATTCATATCAATAAAAAAATATTATATCCTTAAATTAAAACAATAATAACAGTGAAAAATTTGAGCTAGTTTTAATTTATTTAATGTTTTTATACACTTCAAATTTTAATGTTATTAAAAACAAAATTTATCTTTATTTAATTTTATAACCAATATTTTGTTATATTTAGCATAAATTTTTATGTTTGTTTTATCTATGATTTATCAACAAAATTACTGATAAAATTTACTAACAAAATTTGAAAAATTCAATTATTAAATTATTTATCAATAAATTTTAAAAATATATTATGTACAATTTTATTAACAATTTTGACCACAAGAAAACTAAAATATTTTTGCTCAATTTATCGACTAAATTTATTGGAAACATATTTATTAATGATAAATAAAATATAATTGTCAATAAATTTTATCATAATATAGATAAAGTTAAAGTGAAAAATTTGACTTCATTTTATTGAGAGTATGTACCAATAAAAATATCCGTTACTGTTAAAATTTATAAATTATCAATCAACTTTACCAATAAATTTATAATTAAGAAATATTTTTATCAATAATTAAAATCCTAAAGTTCATCCATATATTCTATTTTATCGATATTTTTTATTTGTAAAATCTGTTAATATATATTATTTTACCAATAATTATTAGAAAAATATGATCTATAGATGAATGTCAATTTTTATACATGAAAAAGACCTATGAAAAAATAATACATAATCAAATTATGTTATATATATAAATGGCTTTTGTTACTATTATATAAAAATATAATCAATTAAGTATTGTATATATGATATACTTTACCTTCTTTTAATTTCAATTTATATTATTTAGTCCAAACAACTTTGTTTTTTATTTTTTTTTTCACTTCTTTATTTTTTATGTTTATTCAAGCGAAACATAAGCGACATGATAATAACATGTTACGAATTTTTTTAAAATTTACGTAAAATAATCCGTGATTGAATAAAAATGCTAAATATTTTTTAGACATATTTGTATTTGTCGGAAGAGTTTTACCAAAAAAGAAAGTGTTGATAGATTATTTGGTGAGGTCATGCTAATTATTATTGCTAGATTCAACCCATCGTATGTATTAACAATTTTTCATATGTAATTATAAATTTTTTATCGGAATTAAAACACATTTAAATGTTGAATTTTTTCGTAATTTCACTATTTTTTAATGTATTAACTATTTATATTTGAATGAAAATCTAACTTAAGTTAATTGAATATGTTAAACAGAAGTATAAATAATATATAATTATCATAGGTAAAAGTAAGAGTCCTAGAAATTAATAAAAGTTTAAACAAAATTTGATTTGACGTTAATATAAATTTGATTAGTAAGAGTCTTAGAATATGTTAATCAGAAGATTTGATTTGACGTTAGAATATAGAGAGAAAAAAATGACAGAAAAGATAACAGGAGAGAGGAAAAAGTAGAGCCACCTAAGCTTGAACTTAGTGCAGTTTTTATCCATTTAACGGATAAAATTTTATTTATATAATTTTTACAATTTTAGAATTCAACTAGTACTAAACAAAAATTCATATATATATATATATATATATACACGAGGTAATCATTTAAACCTGTTGAATTATTATAAAGTTTGGTTTATGAAAATGAATGACTTTACATTCGGACTGGATTTCATTCCAAAAAGAGAATCAGAGCAGTGAAAAAATGTTTCCCTTTATAGATAATTTCTTCTATCAGAGAGAGTGTAAATATCTTTTTTTCATCTTCCACAATCTAAAACACTTTTTAAAAACACAACCATAACAGGGTTTTAATTGTACGATAACTGATCTTAATAATAATACTAAACAAACTTGAAATTGAAACGAACAATAAATATCCTCAATAATTCCTATATTTCTATTTTACTTATTTTTCGAATATGGAACTAATTACCAATACTCCTTTTTAAAAGAATGAAAAATATATTTTAGAATGATCTCAAATAATATATTGAAACGACATTACAAAAGAATATATTTCTACGTTTATGAGAAATTGAAAGGACCAATATTCTCTCCAATCTATCTATAATAAACGACAAAGAATGGACAAAGAATGTAAAGATGTTGGAATATAATATAATGCTTTCGCGAGCGAATTTCGTAATAATTTCGTAACACACTTTTATATTCATTTAACATATATTATACTAATAAAATAATCATAAAAATATAAATTTTTGTATTATTTTAAAAAAAAAATAAAGTAAAAAATAAATAAAAATACTATCAAATAAATACAAATTCAAAAAATTTAAGTGTCAGAATAATGATAATCAAATCAAGGTATAAACTCCACCATCTTTCTTTAGAAATAATAGCCCTTTTTAATATTTTTTTAAATTCTGACTTTTAAATTATTTTTCCAACAAATGCCCTTTGATAATTTAATACGTGTATTGTAAAGACATATATACACGGATGAGAGAAATATATACGTTTTTTTTTTCGTTTCAAATTCATATTACTATGATAGCTGTTGTGACCCATTTTTTATACTATATTAAATAAAAATGAGAGAATTTATGAGTGAGAAAGTGGGTAAGGATTTGTTAATCAGTCTGAACGTTAATCAAAATTTAACTAATGGTGTTGAAAATTTTAATCTACCAATTTGTTTTAGTGTAGCTCGTCTATCCTGCCAAATTAATGGACTAAAGGCGGGAGCAAACCTAATACGTTTTTTAAATTAAAAATTAAAATATAAAAGAATTTAGAAGATTAATTTTGTGATATAAAATAAACTTATTATTGTATTGCCAACTATTTCATAAAATTTTAGTAAAAATCTAAACTTTTACAATTAAATGACAAATATTACAATATAATGAAAACAAAACAGATATCAAAACCTACTAGACTGTCTACAAAAAATAATGGTATAAGTACTCGTGTGATCATCCACATCGACTTAGTACTTAATACTTTTCATCTCGAAAATTAAATAATTTTATGAATACTCGTGCGATCATCCGCATCAGCCTAGTACTTTATATCATCACTCTAAATAATTAAATAATGGTACAAGTGCTCATGCATTTCTTGAAGAAGGAGTTGCCTCGAGGACTTTTAAAAATGGTATATCAAAGAAAAAGAAAATCCTCGACTATTCCTCTATAACGAAAGAATGCAGCTTCATCTATGGAGAAGTGGGAGCAAAGCAGTGACAAAGAGAAAACTGGTAAGAGAAAAAAAAAACTCAAGTTTTATTTTTGTAATGGATGTTTCTTCTTCGGTTATGTGTTATGTATGAAAGGTAGAAGGGAAACCCTAAATACAGGGTTCAAGGGAAAAAGGGGAAAAACAAAAACTTTAAAACCCTACCAACATTAAACGATTACTGCATTTAGGCAGTAATCTAACCGATTCTAACAACTTCAAAAAAGACCTGCAACGTTTTGAACAGTGAGCCTGTTACCAACCACAAGAACGTTGGCTAGAGAGAAACACGTTTTGCGCTCTGCATTAACATTTCTGCAAATCATTTGGCTCGGTTTTTTGCCCTAGCAGTAGTAGAGAATCAACAAAATTTGCAAATTTGTAAAAGCTGACACATAGTACAGGTATCAGGACAACATTTTGAAATTGAAGGACACCTTCTATATGCACAGAGACGAGAAAAAGAAAAAAAAAAATCAACGAGAGTCGTGTGCAACCAGCAAAGAAAAGACGCACAACGAAGAAAAAAAAAGCAAGTGGTAAGGTAACCAACAAAGAAATGCAACAAAGAAAAGAAGATACATTTGAGACGTTTCTATATAAATAAGGACATTAAAAATAATTAAATTTTTATTTTATTTCATAAGATATCTGCAGGCCCTCTCGAAGATTATTCATTATGGAAAATATTTTCCTGAGGTCAAATTTAGAGAATCTCCTAAAATCTACGACCCTTTAATTCGTGCCAAGGTATATATAATGTTTTCATTCTTAACAATTGTAGTGACCATAGCCATTGAAAAGAGAGTTTCTTGATCGAACAAAGAAGAGAAGGTGAGGGAAAAGAGAAAATTTGATTTTTCCCCAATTTCAGGCTTAACGAAAGCTTGAGGCTAACCTAAGATTGAACCATAGAAGACCAAGGAAGTGCACTCTGAACCAGAACAAACACGAGCTAAGTCATTGCCTAAAAAAAGAATCCTGGATTTGGAGATATGCCTGAAACAAAAAAGCAGTGGCGGCGTGTTTTAAATGGTTTCATAGAGAAGTGGGATGTCCAACAGAGGGAAAGCTCCAAGAGATACATCATCATCCCAACAAAATGAATTCACCATTGGCAGCATAGATTAGGCGTGATGGAGACATTTACCAAACATTTCCACTAATTATTCTCTCCAATGAAAGTTGCCGACACTTTCGTTTTTCTCCCAATTTAAGGAGATCAAGGGACCTCACAGCATCCATCATCTTCATCCCATTCTTCGTCTCCACCCCTCGGCTTTCACTCCCGATTCCTCACCTCTAACAGATCACCCATTCACCTCAGACCTTCATCTCCAACACCCGTGATCATCATCATCACCTCGTGACCACAGCCCATCAACTTCATACCTTTCCTTTTCATATTCATCTCCAACACCTTATACCACTTGCTAGTCACAATTGATCTTGTACATGTGAATAGATATTTCTTCCATATAATTAGAAGATATTCTGCAAGACCTGCTTGAAAGAAATTTGATGCAAGTATGCCGTGGGGGTACGGATGAGGAAGTGTTTGCACAAACTAGTGGAGAATCTGATGTAACTCTACCGAAACCATTGGTAATTCGTTTCACTAGGACCACCCATGCACCGGTAACTGAAGGAAAACCGTCTTTTGTTATCCGTGTGCCATCCCCTTTCCTTACAAAAATGAGAAAGTTGTCCCTTGGAGATATGGAGTCGTCATCTGTCGCAACCGGAATCGCGACAGGACGACGACCCGAAAAAAGGAACGAGCGAATTTTGAAAAAAAAAAAGATTTGGAGTCGCCACCATAGTTTATTTTGGAAAACTACGGAAAAACCATAAAATGATAAAACATGGTCTACGAAAATGAGATTCTAAGTTCGGGAGTCGATTACGTGTAAGGAAGGTATTAACACCCTACAATGCCTGCCCTAAGGCAGTACCTTTAACTAAATACGCGAATATGATATGGTTTTCAAAAATGTTTAAAACTCTAAAGAAACAAAATATATTTTTTTAGTTTGTTGTGCACGACAAGGATTGACCTTGCTCCTACGTATTCTCATTAAAATGAGAAATCAGGGTTACGTAGTTATTTTGAAACTGCTTAAAAATTTGTTTGGAAATTGTTTGAAAGATTTGTTTAATTGATTATGGATAAATTTGGATTTTTGGGAAAATAAACCTGACAAGGGCTAGCCTTGCTCCTACGTATCTCCACTTTTGATGGAGAATCAAGGATCACGTAGTTCTGGCTGAAAGATTGTTTGTTCAAAATGGGTGTTTATAGTTTTTGAAGATTTTATATTTTTTTGGTATTTTTTATAAAATAAACAAAAAAGGTTTTTAGCACAAGGACGATGCGAGCGATCACACGTGCTTAACCTTTAAAATATTTTTGGTATTTTTTTTTTAGAAAAAGAGAAAAGATGTTTAGCACAAGGACGATGCGAGCGATCACACGTGTGCTTAACCTTTAAAACATTTTTGGTATTTTTTATAAAAAGAGAAAAGGTGTTTAGCACAAGGACCTCGTTCTCCCACCCAATATCGCAGAAGAAAACTTAAATTCGACCATTGCCAAACAGAAGGCCGTTAGACAAACTAAAATCTGAATTTGACCATTGTCTTGCAGAGGGTCAATATCGCAGAACAACAACCTGGATTTGACCATTGCCATGCAGAAGGTCAATATTGCAGAAGGAAACTTAAATTCGACCATTGCCAAGCAGAGAGACGTTAGAAAAAACTAAAATCTGGACTTGACCATTGCCTTGCAGAGGGCCAAGATACCAACGAAAGAAAATGAAATGTTTGATTGTTTTGAATTTTGAGATGTTGAAATTTTTTGATTTTTTTTTTTGTTTTTTTTGAAGGAAGAAGATTTGATAAACATTCATGAAAACAAATTCAAAGTTTATGAAAATATGTACATGATGTTGACTTGTGATTTTTTGTCCAATATGGAAGATTATGAAACTGACACTTTTTTTTTACCGAGTCAATTTGTTTTCTTTGAAATCATCAAATTTATGAAGATTTAGACCTTCATTTTCTTTTTTACAATGGATGTCAAATTCTAAAGTCAAATGTTCAAAATGAAGCTTGTGTGCTAGACATTTTCTGATGAAATACTAGTGTATACATGCTTGATATCAGAAGCTGGTTAAAATGGTAAGAAAGATTTTTCGAAGGGTTTAGAGGAGACTGAGATGGCTTTTTGGGCACATCATTCGTCATACAATCATCAATGAAGATATAATATGTGAATGTCAATGTGAAATATGATATACCCAAAGGTTACCCTAGTTTGGTGTTTGAGAAAAGGAATGTGAGGGAATAAGTTATGAATCAGGGAGTGAGAATATCAAAAATTGTCCCAATAGATTTATGAAATTCAGGACGAACCAAGATCATGCGAGGCCCAACAAGGGATGCCCTAGTCTTGGTATGAGCTTTGACTATACAGATGAAAAAATTGTGAGATTAACAAAGTTGCCCAATGTTTGAATGGGATATGGATTTGTTCAAAAATTTGTGATGGATCTGGAAATGATTGACTTTGTCGGAACCGGAATCGCGACGGGACGACGACCGAAAAAATAAAACGCGGGGTTTTGAAAAAGAGGTTTGGAGTCGCTACCATAGTTTATTCTGGAAAACTACGGAAAAACCATAAAATGATAAGGCATGGTTTGCGAAACTAAGATTCTTGGTTCGGGAGTCGGTTACGTGTAGGGAAGGTATTAGCACCCTACAACGCCTGCCCTAAGGCAGTACCTTTAACTAAATACGCGAATATGATGTGGTTTTCAAAATGTTTAACTTTCCCCTAAAATAAAATTCTAAAGAAACAAAATGTATTTTTTAATTTTTTTTGGGCCCGACAAGGATTGACCTTGCTCCTACGTATTCTCATTAAGAATGAGAAATCAGGGTTCCGTAGTTCTTTTTTGAAACTGTTTGAGAAATTTGTTTGAAAAATTGATTATGAATAAATTTAGATTTTTGGGAAAGTGAACCTGACAAGGTCTAGCCTTGCTCCTATGTATCTCCACTTTTGATGGAGAATCAAGGATCACGTAGTTCTGGCTAGGAAGATTGTTTGTTGTTTAAAAGTGTTGATGTTTTTGGTTTTTTGAAGATTTTATATTTTTTGGTATTTTTTACAAAATAAACACAAAATGTTTTCAGCACAAGGACGATGCGTGCGATCACACATGTGCTTAATATTTTTGGTATTTTTATAAACAGAAAAGGGTTTTAGCACAAGGACGATGCGTGCGATCACACATGTGCTTGACCTTTAAAATATTTTTTTTTGGTTTTTGTTATTATTTTTATGAAAGAAAAAGAAAAGGTTTCTAGCACAAGGACGATGCGTGCGATCACACATGTGCTTAACCCTTTAAAACATATTTTTGTAATTTGTAATTTTTTCTTTTTTTGTCTTTCATTTTTTAATTTTTTTTTTATGAATAAATTCGACAAAATATAAGATACAATATACAAGAGTGGGGTTATCATACAAATGATTATATACAGTAAAAAAAAACTAATAATCAAACAAATAATAAAAATAGAGAAATAAAAGCTAAAAATAAAACGAGAGAAAACAAACCGACAAGAATAGGAGTGCAAAGGCGAAAATCAGAGGTGTTGAGTGAAATTGAGGCTCCTTTGTTTGGGCCCAATACTTTTTGCTTGTCACGGGTGAAAGGATGAAATTGGAGGTGCATCCTGAAATGTGTGAGCCCAATTCTTTTTTTTCTTTTTTTTTTGCTGTTTAAGGGTTTGGATGGTAGGTTGGGAAAACAGGGGTGCGTGAAGGAGAAAGGGTTTTCATTAGTTTTTTTTTTTTTTTTTTTTATCTCTTGTTGTTTTTTTTTATTTTGAAAGTTGGATCCGGAACAGGCCCAAGGCCTTTTGTTCTTCAAATGGAGACCCTTAGGGGTTCCTCCCATTCTTCCCATCACACCAAGAGAAGCCAAAGGTGTTCAAACGGCCACCGCGGGGAGGGGCTTCTATCCAGACCAAGCAATGCCGGCGACGCCAAATGCCATCAGGACGGCCGCTGGTACCTCCCCTTCCAGTCTCGGCGTCGGCATCGGAGAAGAAACAGTGGTCGTTGAGAAAGTTGATAGGCGAGGAAGCCTCTGATGGTATTGGAGGGGGTATTTTTCGAAGAGTATAGCGCAGCGGAATTAAAACTCAGAGAGCGGAAAGCGTATTCGATCACAATTAAACTTAATTTGGTCCTTTTAGTAAAAATAATTTTCATTCAGAAAATTAATCAAACAGTTGATATACGTAAAATAATATGAGTGTAGAGAATAGAAAGATCAACACAAAATTTTTATCCTGGTTCGAATCAAAAGATTCTACGTCCAGTCGTTAATCACTATAAATAGTGATTAACCTTTTTCACTAAAAAAATGGTTTAACAGATTACAAGATAATGAACAGGAATAAAATGAAAAGAACCACTCTACCAACTTGAAGAGAAGTGCTCCAGCAATCGACCAACGATTCATAAGCTTCTCCTTTCACAAGACCAGGCAGAGCACCTTGCTAACTTGAAGAGAGTCTGCTCCGACTATTGACACACACGATACGCGAGCCTCTCCTTTCACAAGACCAAGCAAGGGAACGATGAACAAAAAGCTCTCTAAGAACGTTCCTCTGACACACAGTGTTCTAAGCTTTCTCAGTTCAAAAACGTTGTTTTCTAATTTCTCCAAAACAAAATATATAGCCAAGTACACTGAGTGCCAAAGGTCAGCTCCCAACTGCCATGAATAATCGATTATTGTAAGTGATAATCGATTATTCAAGTCCGTTATAGGTTTTCAAAAATGTGATAATCGATTATATGAAGTGATAATCGATTATTCAAGTATGACTTGTGATAATCGATTATTGCTTAATCATAATCGATTATTGTAGTTAAAAATGCAAGTTTACAAGGTTTACAAGAATTTCCTACTACATTTAATTTCTACAAATTGCTTTTAACTAATTCTAATATCTTCTGCAACTAAAACTTCTTGTAGCATCATCAAAACAAATTTCTTCAAGATTTACCAATACTCCTTATTGGTAACAGCCTCGATGGAGTGTACGGACTCGAAGAAGGGCGCGACGAGAGGGGCGTTCGTGACGGCTGGCGAGGGGTTGGCGGAGTGGATGTCACGGCCGCAGGCAGGGCAAAGCGCGACGGCGTCAGCCTTGCAGGTGACGTGCGCGGGAGCCTGCTCACATACTTCGCAGGGCGCAATGCGTGTGTGGTGCGAGGTGAGTTGGTTGGCGGCGTGGACCTTGGAATCACAGGCACCGCAGAGGAAGGTAGCGTCGGGGCGGCAGTACAGGCTAGTGGTGGAGTTGATTACTTTGACTGTTGTGGAGATACAGCGAAAAGAGCCATAGCTCTGGTGGCCTTGATTTAAGCATTAGGGAACTATCCTTGTGAATGCATATATTTGGTCTTAGAAATTTAGTCATCCAATCTTTGATGAGGCACAAAAGGGAGATTTTTTGTTTGTCATTCTTTCTTAAGTGTCATATTTCTTTTGATAAAAAAAATATAAAACAAAAAAAAAGTAAAAAAAATATGGAAAAGAATAAATGAATTTTGAATTCATAATTCTCGAAATCATTCTAAAAAAAAACAACAAAAAATTTTTACACTTTTTTAATTTTTGGGGCAACACCTTTCTCGCTTGTGTATGGGATGGAAGCGGTATTTCCATTTGCGCTTCAATTAGAGGAAGCAGAGTGAGTTTAAGCCCGATTAAATTAACTTGATTTCACTAAAAAAAAAAGAAAAAAAAGTGGGGTTAACGGCAGTAAGCCAGGGGCAATTGTAATAAAAACGAATCGTAAGAATGAATCAAAATTGTAAATATTTTGGGGCAATATAAATCATCTAATACATCATATTTTGTCATACAAATAAAATGCGAACTGTTGTTCCTTCAAAAAAAAATTTTTGATAAAATATTTTTGTTTTTCTTTCATTTGAAAATTAATTTTTCCCGCAGGTATATATATATATATATATATATAAAAAATAAAAAAAAATAAAAAAATTAACTCATAAAAAATTTGAAATCATTTTTTTGAATAATTTTTGGGTTCATTAGACCCAATTGATGTGCATTTTTTTTTATTCCAGTTTTCACTAAAAAATAATCAAATAAAAATCATAAATAAAAAAAAAAGGGGATCATCGAAATTCATATTGTTCAAAATTATTTTTCGAGTTCATTGGTCCTCTCTTCCCATTTTCTTTGTTGTTTCAAATAATTCACTGAAAATTTTATCAGGTTTATGACGTTCGCTTCGGATCTCATTTTTATTCGAAGGTAATTTTTCTTATTTTCTTTGTAAATAAATTATTTTCTTTTGAACCCATTTTTCCATTATTTCGTACAAATATTTGATTGAAAATTTTAGAACGAATGAATCAAAGAAAAAACATAAAGATACACTGAAACAGTCTTAACATTATGATAATTAATTAAAGAAAAAAAAAGAAAAATATTATTACAATTTTTGCAGTCTCCTGGAGGAGACCGTTCATCAACAGAAAATACATAAAAAGAGAAAAAAAATCATAACAAAAAAAAAACTAATGAAGATAAGGATGTGCAGAGGTCGATCAATAATGATCGTTAAATATTACAGTCCTTATTCAAATTCTGGCCACACTCGGCCGACAAAAACATAAAAAAAAGTTATAAAATGTATATATATATATATAACTTTAAAATGGAAAGTGGTTACTGGGTGGCGATCTTAAGGTAAGCTCCGTCGAGGGAGCTCTGGTACGGAATGCAGGAGGCATAGGTGGAGGGATTTGTCGTTCATCTCTTTCGTCGTCGATGATGATCGGAATGGGGAACAGATCCAGCAGCCTCGGTGCCCTCATAACTACCCAGTCATATTCTTTCAACAAAATTTTGTATGTCAATAATAGAAGAGGAAGAGAAAAATTCAATAAAAATAGAGATATGATCAGAGTTCTTACCATACATGTATCGCGGCAGCAAAGAAAAGATAGTGCCAGTGAGGTCTATCTCAGCTTGCATGCGCCTGACCCGATTGCCATGGTTGTTGAACCAGCATTGCACGTTATATTCGTCGGCTTCTCCGAAAGTCCTTAGTCGAGACGCGATCTCGAAGACTTGGACTCTGCGACCCCATAATTGTATATGTTGGTCATCATCTTAATCTGATCATCAGTAGGACGCCACCGCTGACAGGTGGATCTCTCTATTTCCATTTCCTTTTTTTGGATCTCATTCATCCTTCCTCTCGAAGTATTCTAAAACATAAAATTAAAAAAAATAAAAAGTAAAATAAAAAGAACAAAAACAAAACAAAAAGCATAACAAAAATCTTTTTTATTAGATTCTTAGTTCAGTGTTTTCTTTATTTGTTTTTGTTTCCTTTTAGGTTTATTTTGTCCAGTCAGTCTTTGATGTTTCAGTGTCTTTGTCCAGTTTGTGATCTGTTTCATGGTCCTCGCAAAGGTTCCTAAACGGATCTATGTCCATATTGTCCATGTCCAGTTCATACAAATAAAATTCTCTTTTTAAGTTTTCTGTTTTTATGGGATACGTGGCGTTGTTCTACCCGATTGTCTCTGCCATACCTTCAAACGAAGGGAGATTAACGTCTGGTTTCCAGCCTTTATACCCCTTAGTTTAAGACAGCGTGTTCTTGTTTTTTTTCAAAAAGTTAAGAAAGAAAAATTAGAAAGCAGGAAAGAAAGAGCGAAGAAAGAAAGAAAAATCGGACAGCATAACGAGAAACAAGAAAAGCATAAAGGGAAGAGGGAAAGAAAAACATGAAAGCGTAAAAGGAAGAGGGAAAGAAGAACAGAAAGCTTAAAAGGGAGAAAGGAAAAAGAAAGCATGAAAGAAAGAAGAAAAGGAAAGACGGTAGAAGGCTTACTCGAAGAAGGGTTTGCCGAGGCTCTTCGCTGATCTTAGACGCTTCAGAAGGCACGTTGATAGAGCTTCCTCACGAAATCCAGACGCTCCTTCGTGAGAACGTCGATCTCGTCGTTTTTGTTGGGGGCGCTATTGGAGATGGTTTGTCGGATTTCGCCTCCCTCAGCAATAGCGCCCCCAACAAAAACGACGAGATCGACGTTCTCCTAGAGGAGCGTCTGGATTTCGCGAGGAAGCTCTGTCCGCGTGCCTTCTGAAGCGTCTAAGATCAGCGAGGAGCCTCGGCAAGCCCTTCTTCTCCGGGTAAGCCTTCTACCGTCTTTCCTTTTCTTCTTTCTTTCATGCTTTCTTTTTCCTTTCTCCCTTTTATGCTTTCTGTTCTTCTTTCCCTCTTCCTTTTACGCTTTCATGTTTTTCTTTCCCTCTTCCCTTTATGCTTTTCTTGTTTCTCGTTATGCTGTCCGATTTTTCTTTCTTTCTTCGCTCTTTCTTTACTGCTTTCTAATTTTTCTTTCTTAACTTTTTGAAAAAAAACAAGAACACGCTGTCTTAAACTAAGGGGTATAAAGGCTGGAAACCAGACGTTAATCTCCCTTCGTTTGAAGGTATGGCAGAGACAATCGGGTAGAACAACGCCACGTATCCCATAAAAACAGAAAACTTAAAAAGAGAATTTTATTTGTATGAACTGGACATGGACAATATGGACATAGATCCGTTTAGGAACCTTTGCGAGGACCATGAAACAGATCACAAACTGGACAAAGACACTGAAACATCAAAGATTGACTGGACAAAATAAACCTAAAAGGAAAAAAAACAAATAAAGAAAACACTGAACTAAGAATATAATAAATTTTTTTTTGTTATGCTTTTTGTTTTGTTTTTGTTCTTTTTATTTTACTTTTTATTTTTTTTAATTTTATGTTTTAGAATACTTCGAGAGGAAGGATGAATGAGATCCAAAAAAAGGAAATGGAAATAGAGAGATCCACCTGTCAGCGGTGGCGTCCTACTGATGATCAGATTAAGATGATGTCCAACATATACAATTATGGGGTCACACACCCAAGCAGAGCCCAAGTCTTCGAGATCGCGTCTCGACTAAGGACTTTTGGAGAAGCCGGCGAATATAACGTGCAATGCTGGTTCAACAACCATGGCAATCGGGTCAGGCGCATGCAAGCGGAGATAAACCCCACTGACACTATCTTTTCTTTGCTGCCGCGATACATGTATGGTAAGAACTCTGATCATATCTCTATTTTTATTGAATTTTTCTCTTCCTCTTCTATTATTGACATACAAAATTTTGTTGAAAGAATATGACTGGGTAGTTATGAGGGCACCGAGGCTGCTGGATCTGTTCCCCATTCCGATCATCATCGACGACGAAAGAGATGAACGACAAATCCCTCCACCTATGCCTCCTGCATTCCGTACCAGAGTTCCCTCAACGGAGCTTACCTTAAGATCGCCACCCAGTAACCACTTTCCATTTTAAAGTTATATATATATATATACATATATATACATATATATACATATATAAACATATATATATATATATACATATATATATATATATATATATATATATATATATATACACATATATATTTTATAATTTTTTTTTATGTTTTTGTTGGCCGAGTGTGGTCAGAATTTGAATAAGGACTGTAATATTTAACGATCATTATTGATCGACCTCTGTACATCCTTATCTTCATCAGTATTTTTTTTTCTCTTTTTATGTATTTTCTGTTGATGAATGGTCTCCTCCAGGAGACTGCAAAAATTGTAATAATATTTTTTTTTCTTTAATTAATTATCATAATGTTAAGACTGTTTCAGTATATCTTTATTTTTTTTCTTTGATTCATTCGTTCTAAAATTTTCAATCAAATATTTGTATGAAATAATGAAAAAATGCATTCAAAAGAAAATAATTTATTTACAAAGAAAATAAGGGAAATTTACTTCGAATAAAAATGAGATCCGAAGCGAACGTCATAAACCTGTTAAAATTTTCAATGAATTATTTGAAACAACAAAGAAAATGGGAAGAGAACCAATGAACTCGAAAAATAATTTTGAACAATATGAATTTCGATGATCCCCTTTTTTTTTTTAAATTTTTTTTTATTTACGGTTTTTATTTGATTATTTTTTAGTGAAAATCGGACTAAAAAAAATGCACATCAATTGGGTCTAATGAACCCAAAAATTATTCTAAAAAATGATTTCAAATTTTTTATGAGTTAATTTTTTTATTTTTTTTGTGTGTATATATATCTGCGGGAAAAATCAATTTTCATTTGAAAGAAAAACAAAACTATTTTATCAAATTTTTTTTTGAAGGAACAATAATTCGCATTTTATTTGTATGACAAAAAATGATGTATTAAATGATTTATATTGCCTCAAAATATTTACAATTTTGATTCATTCTTACGATTCGTTTTTATTACAATTGCCCATGACATACTGCCGTTAATCCCACTTTTTTTTCTTTTTTTTTAATGAAATCAAGTTAATTTAATCGGGCTTAAACCCACTCCGCTTCCTCTAATTGAAACCCAAATGGAAATACGGCTTCCATCCCATACACAAGCGAGAGAGGTGTTGCCCCAAAAATTAAAAAAGTGTAAAAAATTTTTGTTATTTTTTTTAGAATGATTTCAAGAATTATGAATTGAAAATTCATTTATTCTTTTCCATATTTTTTTTACTTTTTTTTTGTTTTATATTTTTTTTTATCAAAAGAAATAAGACACTTAAGAAAGAATGACAAACAAAAAATCTCCCTTTTGTGCCTCATCAAAGGTTGGATGACTAAAGTTCTAAGGCCAAATATATGCATTCACAAGGATAGTTCCCTAATGCTTAAATCAAGGCCACCAGAGCTATGGCTCTTTTCGCTGTATCTCCACAACAGTCAAAGTAATCAACTAGATGTGGAGACACAAACGAAGAGAACAGACACTAGCTGGGGTTCTCACGATAGCCAAACAGGAAGTATGTCCCAAATGACACCGCTACACAACCCCTCTATTTCTAAGTTGCGCTCAGACCCGGGTATAGGGCCTCACTCATGATATGCATGAAGTGTGTGTGTGAAGGGAGAAAGCAATTGTACATCATAAACCTTCACCTGCAAAACAATCAGAAGATTCCCAGACAGATATAACATGTTTTCTATCCTAGGGTTCAACATAATCAAACAATCACACACGCAATTATGCCAAATATCAGACAAAGATAAAGAAAAAGGGAAACAAAATACAAAGAAAAATCACATTGAATTCGCACATCTAATTAAGTGGCTGGACTCTCTGCCTCCCCAGCGAAGTCACCATTTGTCGCAACCGGAATCGCGACGGAACGACGATCCGAAAAAATAAAACGCGGGGTTTTGAAAAAGAGGTTTGGAGTCGCCACCATAGTTTATTCTGGAAAACTACGGAAAAATCATAAAATGATAAGGCATGGTTTGCGAAACTGAGATTCTTGGTTCGGAAGTCGGTTACGTGTAGGGAATGTATTAGCACCCTACAACGCCTGCCCTAAGGCAGTACCTTTAACTAAATACGCGAATATGATGTGATTTTCAAAATGTTTAACTTTCCCCTAAAATAAAATTCTAAAGAAACAAAATGTATTTTTTAATTTTTCTTGGGCCCGACAAGGATTGACCTTGTTCCTACGTATTCTCATTAAGAATGAGAAATCAGGGTTCCGTAGTTCTTTTTTGAAACTGTTTGAGAAGTTTGTTTGGAAAATTGATTATGAATAAATTTAGATTTTTGGAAAAGTGAACCTGACAAGGTCTAGCCTTGCACCTACGTATCTCCACTTTTGATAGAGAATCAAGGATCACGTAGTTCTGGTTAGGAAGATTGTTTGTTGTTTAAAAGTGTTATGTTTTTGGTTTTTTGAAGATTTTATATTTTTTGGTATTTTTTACAAAATAAACAGAAAATGTTTTCAGCACAAGGACGTAATCTTGTAGCGGCGACGACGTCCGATTAAAGGGGAGAAGGTAGCGGTGGCTCGACAGCGACTATGGAGGGTTCGTCGATCTAGGGCGTTTGGCGAGGAGAATCCAATTGAAGGGTGAGAAGGTATTCGGTGGCTCGCGATGTTGGCTGCTTCGGCGAGATTGAATGATCCGGTGAGGTTGACGATAGCCGGCGAAAATGGGCGAGATGAACAAGGGTTTCTCAACGGCGATATGGGTCTCTGATAGTGGAAGAAAATACTCGCGATGGAGGTTTGCGGTCTATGGACGCGAAAAGTGGTCGACGGGGCAGCTCCGTGGAATCTGGGTGACGCGGTTTGAAGGTGTCGGAGACGCTGGTCTTTCTCCTTTTTCATTCGCAGGATTGGATGGAGAAACGATGGCGATTTGGGAATGGTGAGTTGAGTTCTGATTTGCACCGTTTCCTCTTTGCAGATATGAATGAAGGTCTCCGAGGACAATGATGAACGAGCCCGTGAAGCTCGTGATCTGGGTTTGGTTTGGTGAATGAGGGAGGTGAAGATGGCGTTGTGCCTTGGCTACCAATATGGTGATTACAGAGAGGTGAAAAATGAGGATAGATGGGGTTCGAAGATGACGTGTCGGTGGTCCTACATTGGTCGTGGAGGTGTTACATGATGACTGATGAGTGAAATCTAATGAAGGAGATGAATGGGAAAATGGTTTATGAGCGAAGTCTTATGCAGATGGTAGGATTAGCATTTTGTAAGTGAAAGAAAATTAGGGGTTAATGGAAATGGTGGAAGACCGGAAAAGATGGAGGAGGTGAAAACCTAAGGATTGATAGTTGATGGTGAGAACGGATGAAAATGAAGAAAGGAAATGGTTGCTTGATGGATGGAACAAAGGGATGAAAGGTGATGAAGCAACATAAAGAGAGGATACAAAGATAGCGTGAATTGACCAATGAGAAGAGTAATCGATGATGAAGAGGTTTAATATCATCATACATATCAATCACACATTATATAATCCCAACCAGTTAAACACATTTCAAACATTCACATTAATCCGAACCTCAACAAATAACATAGTAAATTAGCTGACATACCTATTGTTGCCATTGTTTCTTTTTCGTTTTCTTTTTCAGTCCAGATCTCCCCCTTTCGTTCTTCCAGACTTTATTCTCTCTTCCCCTCTCTTTTTCGTAGCTCTTCAAATTCCTCCTCGCCGGTCCCCTTTTCTTTTTGCTTCACCCTCTTTTTTAGACCTTCTCCTCTATTTTCTTCCTCCTTTTTCAGACTTTCTCCCCCGTTTTTCTCACAATTGCCCTCCTCTTCTGTCAATGCCCCAGTCCAGTAGAGCCCAACTACATTGTATGGATTCTCCTCTCTTCTCTCCATGTTCCCCTGTGCTGCACGCCATTCGTTTCTTTATTTTCAATTCCCTCATCCACTGACAGATCCGTGATCAAATAGGTGCCATGTTATGATGATGTTGGGGAAGTGGCCTATGCACACCCCTGGTGGCCTCCAACCTGGATGTAGAGGCATGCGCCTGCAAAGCTGCAAGGCAGATGATTGTGACCAGTGGAATCTTTCTTTTTATTTAATTTTTTTTATTACAATTGTTATTTTGATTTTTTTGGTTTATTTGAAAGAATATGTACAAAGATAAATTGAAAAATAAAATAAAAGATTTAATATTATATTTTTTGAATTGATTTTTGGATGTAGAGGCATGCGCCTGCAAAGCTGCAAGAGGCAGATGATTGTGACTAGTGGAATCTTTCTTTTTATTTAATTTTTTTTCTTTACAATTGGTATTTTGATTTTTTTTGGTTTATTTAAAAAAATATGTACAAAGATAAATTGAAAAATAAAAATAAAATAAAAAATTTGATATTATATTTTTTGATTTGATTTTTGGATGTAGAGGCATGCGCCTGCAAAGCTGCAACGCAGATACATTGATTTTTTTATTTTATTAAAAAATTGGGTATATATACCTTGTCCGGAGATTGTCTAAAAAATTTTCAACCTATAGATGTTTTATGAAATAAAAAAAAAATATAATTATTTTTAATCTTCTCTTAAGTAAAATTGAAAATTGATTCAGTTGTCAATTTCAGTAAAGTAAATAAATGGCTTAATTACCTACTTAGTCCCCATGTTAGGAGGTAATTTTCTGTTTAGTACCCGGTTTTAAAAATGTAGGCATTTGGTACCTATGTTTTAAAATTTGTATCAATTTAATCCTATCTAGTTAACGGCGTTATAATTGATGCGAGAAATTAAGGACGTTAATGAAGATGCATTCAAACATTTGATAGCTATTCCACCCAGGCTATCATTAATTTCTCGCATCAATTATAACGCCGTTAACTGAATAGGATTGAATTAATACAAATTTCAAAACATAGGTACCAAATGCCTACATTTTTAAAACTGGGTACTAAACAGAAAATTACCTCCTAACATGGGGACTAAGTAGGTAATTAAGCCTAAATAAAATAAATAGAGTCACAACCGACAAAAACATCTAATAAAATAAAATTTGAAACTGCTTATAAAATACTGTTCTGCATAACATCACCCATTAACATACTCAAAAAGACCTGAGACAAGAAATTTCACCTGCTAAGATCGGCTAAAGCAGTTTGTGCATACTTGCCGTCATCACCCACATTAATGAACATTAGAATCAGCTCATGAAAGTACATTTTCCAAATTTCCTTGTTTGTTTTAATTCAAGCACCTACACCTTGCAAATACTAAAAACAACAATAGATCCTTTTTTCCTCTTATCAAGTAATAATAGCAAATCGTCCAACAGTTTTCGAAATTAATTACCTCTGAAAAGGCTTAATTTGGTGCAGCCGAGGGTCGTAAATTTTCTGGGAAGAACGGATTTTCTTCAGGATTAATGTATCTACAACACCATCAAATTAGAACAAAAACAAAATATCTCATTCAAAATTGAAATTAAAATTTAATTCAATCTTATAAATAATAATTATTTGACAATGCTTTATAAAGCTATTAAAAAAACCAGATTAAGGTGAAGCACTCTGAAAGGAAAAGCCGAGAGTAGGTTAGGGAATTCAAAGGAAACTTGGCTCTTTCAATCAAAGCAAATATCATGGTGTCTTCTTGTCTAGCCAAAGACGCTCTTACTGAATATTATGTGTAGCATCCGCCCTTTTGTGACACTCCTTACAACTTGCACAGGATTTCATTATCAGAGCAGTCAGAAAATGTTTTCCTTTATAGAGAATTTCTTCAATCCATAACTTATTCTTGAAAAGGAAAAGCAAAGCATGTTTGTTCTTACCGTAATTCTAACGGACCCATCTGAACAAGTCACAGAGTTCACGTAGCCACTTATAACCTCTTGATGACTAAAACAAGGAGGGAGATCCTTCTTTATAAGACTCTCCAATGTTATGTGTATTGGATTTTTTGGGCTCCATACAATCTGTTGTAAAAATAAATAATATTAACAAAATACAAAACAATATTAATAAGTTTAATAACTTAATAACCGTTTATACGTTAAATTAGGAAGATAATAACAATAGTATAATATTTTACTTGTTTATATACAATAATATATGATTGTTGTTGTGACCCATTTTATTTTTATTTATTACTTTAATAATTGTAAAATTACAAAAATGTATTACAATATTAAATAAAAATGATATGAAATTATGAGTAAGAAAGTGGATCATGATCTGTGAATCTGTGTTGAAAATTTTAATTTACCAATCTGTTTGTGTAGCTAAAAGGCGGGTGCAAACCGAATACATTTTTGAAATTAAAAATTAAAATATAAAAGAATTTAGAAGATTAATTTTGTGATATAAAGTAAACTTATTACAGTACTGCCTCAACTATTTCAGAATATTTTAGTAAAAATCTAAGCTTTCATAATTAAATGACAAATATTACAACATAATGAAAACAAGATAGATATCAAAACCTACCATAGATGAGACTGTCTACTAAAAGCTGCAGGGAGTCAAAAGCTAGAGTTTTGTTACATCAAACAGATTTCACTGCATTACCGCATTACCTTCCAGTTCCAAACTTAAATCTTACATAAGAAGAATAAATCACAAAAGGCCCAGTGCACACTCATCTGGTGTACTAATGGAAAATAATTTTAATTCACTTCAATTTCTATTTTACTATTGGTAAACCAAAATTTTGAAGAAAAAAAGAGAGACGTATATACATATAAAAGTGGATAGATATTATAGGACGTTGTTTTAGTCTAGGTTGAGACCAAAAACATCTTTTATTCCAAATTCTTATGGGTTTATAGGTCAATCCATAAGTCTTTCTTTTTCGTATAAAAAAATATAATAACATATTAACCAGTTACAAATGGAAACTCATCGGCTAATATTAAAGTCACAGTATAGACAAAACATAATTCAAATTGAAAAGTGAAAGTCCATAATCAACATAAAAAGCATAGTGAAAATCCAGCGTTGATTCACCGTAGAAAACTACAAAATATAATTCAAATTGCAAAAGTGAATCCACACCATTATATTAGTTCTTCACCTCAGTCACAATTTTCTATTCATTCTGATTAATAAGAGAAAAAATTTACCTCGAGTTAAACGTATTCTTTCCTAAATATGTGAAGAATTGGTTCCAGACCAATATCATGAAGAACAACACCATGTTCATGCCATATATTTGGTCGCCTGGTTTTGATTTTGAGATCATCGGCCCATCTTAAAAAGTAATCGACCAAAGCAATAAGAAATTAATAAGAACATAATATAGAACAGAAGAAATGAATGAGAAGGAAAGCAAAATATGTAATACCTCACGTATCATCTTTTCACAAAATTGTGGATTAAGCATATCAAATGTATTCCTGGACACGGTTTGTCTATTATATTTCTGAAACCCTCTTCTGTATTTTGTTCAATTGCACCGAGAAATGATGTTGTGAAAAAGTTCTTAGAAATGTTTAGCCAAAATCAACATGGTTAAGTCTGGTGGTCTCTTATTATATTCAAAACAACATTTACCATAGTTGCGTAACATCACTATACTGGTCAATAATGACTTTTACATCAATAGGGTTATGGTGACTTATATTTGATAAACATCAAGGAGAAGGTGTTTTGTATATTTTATATGTTGTCTAGTATGGGACTATTGATATACCTAACAGAAAATATGACCAAATTAATGGTTCCAATCCAAGAAAAAGGAGAAAATCTATTACTTGGAGGAAAGAAAGAAAATCATTACTTGCCCTCCAAGTAATAGATTTTCTCTCTTTTCTTGGATTGAAACCATTCATTTTTGAAACCATTAATTTGGTTATGTTTTCTGTTAGGTATACCAATAGTTTCATGCTAAACAAATAAAATATGCAAAACACATTTTCCTCTGTGTTTAACAAATGTATGTCACCATAATCAAGTGATGTAAAAGTCACTATATCTACCAATATAGTGATGTTGTGTACCTATTGTAGATGTTCTTGTGAATATCAAAAGAGACTAGGCTTAACGATGTTCATTTCGGATCACCATTTCTGACCAGAAAATGAAAAAAAACAAGCACCATAGTGTATTGAAAACAGAGCTACCTACAAAAGACAAATTTTCAGTTAGGTTATTATAAATCATTATGTCACCAATCTATAAAGAGAAAGAAAATAAGAATGTAATATAGTGAATTTAATTGACATTATGTAATTTTACACTCTGAATCAATCTAGCAAATTTTTTAATGAAAGACATACTTGTTGTATAATGTTTATCGCAACCGAAATCGCGACCGAACGACAAACCCAAAATTAAGGGTTTGAAAAAGAGATTTTAGAGTCATCACATAGCTTATTCTTGAAAACTATGAAAAAACATAAAGAAAGTCATGGTGTGCGAAAAACAGATTTTAGGTTGAGGAGTGGGTTCCGCGGAAAGATATTTCCATCCCAGTGATTCTACCGAAAGACAGTACCTTTGATGAAATATACAAAAATAATGCAATTTTCCAAATGTTTAATTATCCCCAGTTTTTCGCTGCTACGCATTTCCATTTAATGGAAATAGAGGATTATGTGATTCTGGATTAAAGATTCTTTGTTTGTTTGAAAATGTAGGATTATTTGTCGCAACCGGGCGACGTGATGACAACCAAAAAGAGACAGGTTTGAAAAAATGATTTTAAAGTCGTCACCATAATTTATTTTAAAAACTACGAAAAAACCATGTAAGACCCTGTGTCTACACGAGTGCTAAAAGTTTAAAACTGATTTTTAATATTTTTTAACTATTTTTTTTAAAGAAATAAATCAGGATGATGCGAACTATCATCCGAATGCTCGGCCTTTAAAACAAACTAAAAAAACGTTTTTATATTTTATATTTTTTAATAAAGGTTTCTATATATAAAAAAGAATAGGTGTATATGTGAATATTGTGGTGCAACGAGAAAAAATAAATTAAAACCAAAAAACAAGCACAAAATATGCAAGGGGTGTGGTGTTAACCATTGTGGGTGCACAAAATAAAACTAAGACGAACATGCAAACATTAAAAAAAATATAAGAAATAAAGTGCAGGGTGCATAAAGCAATTAAACTGGGGTATAAGAAATAAAAAGCATGGGTGCACGAAGTAAGCTAAATAAGAAATCCAAGGAGAATGGAGGTGTATAGAAAAAACCGGGGTGGCGAAGAAGCTTGCTTGGCCCAGGCCCAAAACCCCTTTTTTTTTCTCAAATCAGATAACACTTAGGGTTTTCTTCTTCTTCCGCTTAGAACCAACCAAAGGAGGTTTAAGGGCTTCTTCATCGTACGACAGCTCCATGCCTCCAGACCAGCGCCGCCGCACATATCCTCTATCAGCCAAGTGCCACCGTCGGTGGTGTCGCCTGCGTCAGAAACGTCGCCGTCGTTCGTGGCGGTCCAACCTTCATTTTCATCCTCTCGTGCGCGAGAGAGAAGTACTATCGCGTCTCCGCACCGCGTCGCCGCTGACACTAAAGACGCGCGACCTTCGTTCTCCCAACTGAGCCGGCTGCCACGAGGCGGAAAGTGGTTCTGTCCACGCCTTCGTCTTCGTTTTTCACTTATTCACGCGAGTGTCATCACCTTTCATGAATGCGAGGCTAAACTCTTGGCTGGGGTTTCTCTCTTTACGGCGCCGCTGCCATTGGAGCCCCTAGTCACCGCCCACACCTCCACAGAGCTTGTAACAATCCTCGATGAAGAGTGATTGGTTTTCTTTTTTTCTATTTTTCAGGTGCTGGAAAGAATGAAGGGGAGGAGATAACTGAGTTACGATGAAGGAAGGCGTTTCTGTGAGATAAAATAACTAAAAAAAAGTAAAATAACATAAACATAAAATAACTAAAAAATAGAATGAAAACAATACAAATTAGAAAAATAAATTTGCTCATTGTTTACGAAATTGAGTGTTGTTAGTATTTTTAAGATAGAAATTAAGTAGTAGGACAATTAAGATGATCACTAAATGTTTATATAAATGATTTTTTTTACTTTATAATTTTTACTTTTTATCTTGTGTTTTATAATTTTTATTATAGTAAAATAATATTTGCATAAAAATTTAAAACAAAATAAAATTATGAAAACAATAATTATATTTTAATATAAGTATTTGAAGTGTTTAAAATAAAATTAAAAATAACGACGTTATTTACACAAGTGTTTTTAAAGAAAAATCAATACAGAGAATCAATTAAAACTCTATTTACTAATCTAAAGCTATTTTTTATAATATTTTACAATTTAATTTTTTTATTTAAAAAAAATAATATAAAAATGAAAGATGCTAAATACTAAAATTATATATTTTTAGTTTTAATATTCTATATTTTTACTTTTTCATTTTCATCTTTTTATTTTTGTTATTTTATATTTTTTATATTTTTATAAAAAGGAAAGAGTATGGCATGCAGCAATGAATCAAATAAATATCAAAAGTAAAAGCAAAGAAGATAAAATAAAAGCAAAACAGCTCAACGGAGAGATAAAAGGGAAACCAAAAATATAAAAGTTCAGGCCCAATGAGAGGAGAGTGCAGTAATGAACATGGAGGTTCCAAGCGGAATGGCTCGAGGCCCACTCTCATGGTCTGCAGAAAGAAACAATGAAGAGTGTGTTATCCAAGTCCATAGGATAAATTCACATCCACAGTCCAAACCACTTTTTTCCTATAATAGAAACCGATAGGGTTTCCTGTGTGCCCTCATTCTCGACGTGTGCGAGACAAGAGAGGGGCTTCTGGTTCTTCTCCGCGAGCAATCCGATACTCACTGGCTCCAGAAGTGGCGACGGCCCCCTCCGCATGGCCAAAGGCGTCGCCGTAAACCTCATCGGTCATCGCGCTCCTTCTCCTCTTCGTATTTTCTTCTTCGCACGCGAGATAAGCACAGTTCTCCAAAGAACCTGCCGCCGCAACAGCTCTTCCACCCGGCCACCCGGCCGTTGCCGTAGTCCGTGAGCTCGACGGTGTTGAGGGGGTTTGAAACATGTCTCTCTTGCTTTTGCCTTTGAGTTTTAACTTTGATCCAAGGATTAAGAGTTTTTCGCAGATGAAAAAGAAATTGGAGGATAGGAGAAATGTTTGAGGGCGCTTGATTGGAGGCTTCTGAATGTAGATTCAATTAGAGTTCATAGGGGAAGGGACTAAAATGAGAGTTTGAATGGAATGATGGTGTCCGGTGAAGAATGAACTCGATAAAGAGCATGGGTATCTTATGCTTTGTTTTTGATACGGGTCCTGTGGTATTTTCTGGGTTTATTTTCTGGGTTTATGTTGAAGAGATGACCTTGCTCGGTGGAGAATATAAGACCGTGGAAGAATGTGATGGACAAAAAAGATGGTCCCAATCAGAACGGGAGGAAAAGATGATGGTTGCAGGGAAATAGGAGAATCAATGGAGAGTCTACCATACAAGGCTACAGAACCAAACAAGATATAACAAATAAAAAGATCATCCCAAATACCATCCCAATACGATTATATGGCTAATTCAAATATGAGCAGACAACCCAAACCAGAGATTATCAACCTAAGTGGAAGCATATATCAACCTAATATAAGCATGTATCAATCCAAATGTAAGCAGATAACAATAATTTAAGAGTGAGGACTTACTATGTTTGCGTTGTAAATCCTTGTAACTCTTTTTCTTCTGCTTAGACTTCACTTCTTTTCTGCAGCGGCGGTATTGAACAGTGAGTACTTTAAAGAAACATTATTTTTCTGCTTCGTAAGTGCAAGAGAGCTACGGTAATGAGAGTGGATTCTGGTTGATGGTGGAGGTGAGGAAAGGTCAAGCGATGTGTGACTAGGCTCTGGCAATGAAGTGTGTTTGATGGAAGAAAAAAAAAAAGAATGGTGATAAAGGGATTTAATGCCAAGAAAAGGCTCCTCTCTAAAGCTCCTCTTCTGTTTTTTCCCTCTTTAACTTTTTGTAACGTCTCCATGACTGTACCGGGATCAGTTTGGTCAAAGCCATCCTTACGCCATTTCCTCTTTGATGTATAATCAGAGACAAAACCTATCGTGCACAGGGGCTCTTCCCCGAAAGTGGAATGAAAATGATTTCGGATAGACATGGCTGCTGCATGCGCTGTCGTTGTATGGTGTAAGCATTTGTGACATGTTGCAGAAGGGAAAGACGGGATCGTGTTTATCTAGACTGAATTGAGGGAAGGCAAATATTACCATACCCAGGGCTTAGTTGTCAGACCTGTATTTTTCTTTTTTCCTTTTTTTTTTTTGTTTTTCTCTTTTTACAAAAATATTCGGCTATCTTATATCTATTTTAGAACATTTCTTTCTCTCTCTCTTTTTTTAGCGCAAAAACAATTAAGAAAAAAGGCCATAAAATAAAATGGAATTCAAAAAAATAGAAATAACAATATAAATAAAAAATAAACAAAAAAGTAAAATAAAAGAAAAGAAAATTAAGACAAAAAGACTTTTTTCTTATTTAGGTACCCCTAGACAAAATTGAATATGGACAATGCTAACAAAAAAAATTATGAACAAATATTTTTCCAAGTTGGCCACCGAAAGTCCGGCCATGTGAGCTCAGTCACGGGAGTCCGTGCTTACAAATCTGGTGTAGTAATGGAAAATAATTTTAATTCACTTCAATTTCTATTCTACTATTGGTAATTCCCAAAAAGCTATTTAAAACAATTCTCCAAACCATTAACTGTACAGGGCAAAACCAAAATTTTGAAGAAAAAAGAGAGACGTATATACATAAATAGTGGGTATTTAAATTGTACTATTCAACAATATTATGGTTGCTTAATTGACAGCACACTGATACAAACTATCCTACAAATTTACTCAAATTTACTCAAATTTACAGCAATCTCAGGATCAAGTGGAAAAGTAAACCGAGAAGTTTCTGGAACGTGTTGTGAGAGAAGCCGAGCGGTGTCTTTCCACCAAGTAGCCTCTATCTCTTTCTTCATAAGCTTTTGTGTGGTACATTCTAACCCATACTCCAGCTCTGTTATCCGTTCTTCCAGTCTTGCTTCAAGCAGTTCATGCAACCTTCTCTCCAATTCAATTGGAGAAACTCCAAATGATACGTCATAACTTGCTCCTATAGGTTCCATTGTTATTTCACCAAAACTTGAACTACGGCTGCTTTTTGAACTACGGTCCTTAACAGTAATCTGAAAATTCCTCTTTTCAGCCATTCTCGAATATATAATATAACCAATGACTCAAGCACAAGGTAACACAACAAGTATTTACAACCGGCAAAAAAGGGACAAGCAAACAAAAATTTGCAGCTCATAACTGCAAAACTAGTATAAATTTCTTTTGTTTCTTCTACCAAGAGTAGCCTCCTTATCTAGAAGCGATATTTGGTAGTAAAAGGACTTTTCAGAGAAGTTTCATCTTGATGTTGTCATTCAACTGATTAAGGATATTATTCTCAAATTGATATTTGAAAGGTTCGTATGTCTAACAGGTTGTACTGACCATGTAATAGTTCCTTTCAATTTGTTGGTTGGCACATACCTCAAAGAAACAATAGAAGTAATGACTTTGGGATCTTGCTGCAGGAAATTTACTCCCTTCTTGATTAATTATAAATCAATCAAACAAAGTTGTTTAATGTCTAACATCAAGAAAAGGTAATTAGGAGGAAGCAAACTATAAAACAATCTACCTTGACTCCCTCGTGCTTTGCATCTTCGAATTCAGTTTCTCCATCTAAATACAGCTGCAACCTCTGTAACTCAATTTCAAATTCTGCCTGGAGATCATTTATTTCTTCTGCACATTCACCTTGTTCACTTATGTTATATTCTAGAAAGTTATTGGGAACCATATTTCGTTTTGACTCTGGTTGAACATACTGTGTTTGTGAATGAATAGAAATGTGACTATCGGAGCTGGAAACTTCTTGAATATCAGTTATGGATAGGGCAAGAGCGTCATTTTGTTTCAATGGCTTAAGAAGCGCATCTTTACGCTGTAGTTCACCTTTCATATTTTGAAGGAGCAGCTCCATTTCTTTCCGCAGCTCAACCATCTTACCTAACTCATTTTTACTTGCTGCAAGGAGATACAGCAAGCCACAACCAACTCCTACCTTAAAAGATGTATCACTCTCATGTAACTGTCCTGCTGCAGAACATCAACAACGTCGTATAGTTAACAACAATGACCGGAAAAAGGACAAAAGGAAAGCTGCAGAACAGTGAAGAGAATGAAATGAACAAAGCTAATGAATAAGTAAAAGTATAAAACTAATTTTCCTTTTTCATCTCTGACAGAAAAAAAAAACATAACTTATTCGTATATCTTTACAATTGATATTCAAAAAACCAAAAAATTAGTTCAGAATTTCGGTTGTAAAAGGAAAATCTTAAACCCTAAACGCTGTGGAAAGACACGTACAAAGCTAGTAATTGCTGAACCTGGAATTATATTATATACAATTATACAAAGTGATGTATCCATTTAACAGTATTTGGAAGAGAACAGATTTCAAACTTCAAATGAACATAAACAATGGTTTTCACGCAGAATCTCGATATAATATTGAAAACCATTGTGTTTACGAATTGTTATGTGACTCGTTACAATGCAATTTCAAACGAACGGAATTCAACCTTGCAGTGTAACGAATCATGTAGGAATCCATAAACATACAATTTACAATATTAACCAATAATCATAATTAAAACCAAATCCAAAAAACACGGTCACAGTAATACAACTAAGGACTAATTAGGAAATAAAACCCAACGATAAAACCACTAGCGAAGCATCAACAAAGGAATTAAGCACACAAAGTAACATTTACGTATATTTCGAAGCCAATACTATGAAATTAACAACAAATTACAAATTACCAGGGTTCGCAATAGAATCATCGCTTCCTTTGAGTTCATTCGTCGGCGACGGCGCCGCGTGCAAATCACCGGTCTCGTTCTGCCGTCGTTGCTGAAGTCGAACCCCCTTGGCCGGCCTCAGTGGCGCCAGCAACGACTCAACGAGTCTGAGAGGCGAAAAGCACTTCTTCGACGACGTTTCTCGGAAGGCGTCCATGCAATCGACGCCGTCGTGATCTTGGTCGGCAAGAAGAATATCAGCAATTCGTAACCGACGGGGGAGTGAGTGTGAGTGAGCGACGGGAGAAAATTTAAGATTTGGAGATTTTAAGAAGAGATGTTTCTGTTTCGTTGACATTAAATTGATTGATGATAACGAACGATTCAACTTCAAAGTTCAATCCAGAATCCCTCTATTTTGCATTTTGGAGGGAAACTTAGGTTTTTCTTCGTTACATTTCTTCTCTATCTCCACCTCTGCATTATACTTATCTCTTAATTATTCACACCTTTTTACTATTTACTCTGAATATTAAGATTATACCTTAATAATAATAATAATATTTTTCGATTTCATTAAATTGCATTAAATTTTTTAATCTATGACTTATTATTTATCTTATCCAACAACATCAAATATGCTAAACAAGAGGCAAAACATATTTTAGTACACACTTTACCCACCATCCAAGATAACATGCTTCCTAATACGCTGTTTGTTTTGGCTCTATATAAACGGTAATGGACATTGGTTTAGGTATTAATTAGAAGTTTTGTTAGAAATCAAGAAAAAGAAAATGACGTATTGGTGGTTGTGGTTAGCTAGCAATATAAATATCAATAAATAAATGAAATGTTTTCTTGTGAAAAATACTTTTGTATGAATTATTCCGTTTTCATTTGTGTTAGTTGATGAAAATACAATATTTTTTTATATAATAGTATTATCATAAACATCCTTATACTACATGTTTCATGGGTCCCATAGACGTTGCAAACGTCCAAGGTAACTCTCATAATAATTGTATAAAAAAATAAGCGACTGAAAAAGAAATTTGAATAAAAAAAATACGTCAAACCAATAATTACAAAACACTTTGCCTGATTCGTGGTGTTATCAGTGTTCTTAGCTGTTGGCATATAGTTGTTTTTTTTTAGAAAAAAGAACGTTACTTTAGACTAGAATGAACACGATTTTAGAAATTGCTTTTACCAATCTTTAACTATTATTAAAATTTCATCTTAATAATTTTCATGATAAAAAAAATATTTTATAACATTATATGGTTTTTTTTTAATCAGTGGGAAAGGAGCAGAAAAATCAAGAGAATTAGAATCTAACGAACATTACTAATTGGATATCACGAAGCAAAAGAGTTATAATAACTGCATTTGTTTGAATTTTCAATAATATATTAAAATTTTAAAAAGTATGTATAATTATCCTATTAATAGAAAATAATAGTGCATTATTTAATTGGACTATGCGCTCTTAAAACTAATATTGTAATCTTAATTTTAAGTTTTAATTATTAGTTTTAATATTTATATTTTTAAAGTTAAACTAACTTTAGTGATATAGTAATAAGAAATTAACAAATAGTAAAATGTGTTAGCTGTGAAAATATAACAGTCTTTACAAATATTAAAATCAGATAAGGTTATATTTAGAAAACTTAAAACATGTTAAGATCTTTTAATAGACATATTAATATATATGGACATTCATAAAATTTATGAATATTTACTTAATGCATGTCTAAGCAAGGATATTACGTGTTTGAATTATCCTTTCGTTTCATTTATGAAAGGAAAGAAAAAGGAACCCTAGCTTAACTGTGTCTTTACATTATATTATCACTTTAGTTTTAAATTTAACAAAACATAATTATTCTCAAAATTTATAATTTATACTATCCACTAATCTCCTTGTTAATATCAACCTTAACATGACCTTTTTTTATTTTAGAAATTAAAATTACTTTAGTTTTTTATCACTATAGTTTTTCTCTTTTTGTAATTTTAGAAATTAAAATTATTTTAGTTTTTTTTTTCTCTTTATAATTTTAGAAATTAAAATTTAAAAAATAAACCCTGCAATTTTATTTCATCTCAAAGGTATTAATCTCAAATAGATTTAATATATTTATGATATTTAAAAGGTACAACCAATAAAAATTCTAGAGACAATTAGATAATAATTGATTTTAAGTTTTTAAAATAATTAATGATTTGCTAATTTTATTCAGACAATACCATTTATAAATTAATATTTCCGTGACTCTGTTTCTGTAATGAAATGGCCCCAAACCGAGATGAAAACCTGAACAATTAAAAGTCCCGTGACTTTCATTTATTTTTCTCATCAGACATAATATGGTGCCATACATTCTACGCACCCACTTACCGTGTTCTTTTTTGTCGACAAATATTAAAGATAGAATTGAATCTATCATTTTTTTTTCAAACCCTTCGTATCATTTTTATATTTTTTTCAAATATTAGTAAAAGTAAAAGAGTTGAATATATAATCTCTTTCCTTTTTCTTCTCAACTTTTACCGTTAAGCTACTAACCTAAAAGTTAATTAATATGAAAAGTAAAAATATATAAATCACTTCATTACATCCAGATTTGCATAAAAGTATCTTATCTGAAATTTTGGAGTTCGGAATTTTCAGTTTAGTTTCATGTATTGTATTGTTATTATGGTAAACTCTTAAAATATATTAAAATAACTTTCAAAACATCCAAATTATCATCCTGTTTTGAAGATGTAGGAAAAATACTAACATTAAAAATCGAGAGGTCATAGTTGAAGTTACTCTCCAACCAAAATTTTAATAAAGATTAAATATATTTTTATCTTTTAAATTTAAGTAAAATTTGTGTAAATTTAGTCTTTTTTAAATAATTTTTGTTAAATTTATTTAAAGTTTTAAACGGCATTTCATGTAATATTTATATTATTTAAATAATTTAACACATTTATATTTTAATGTTAACTTATAAACAAGTTTAAAGCATAAAATAAACTTAACACAGTTAAAAAGACAAAATTTACGTGATTATAAAAATGAAAAACTAAATTGATTTAAAATTTTAAAGAAAGATTAATTTTTATTTTTATTAAAAATTAAACAACCAAAACCATATTTAATATTGAACCATTAACATTACCTATAGAAAAAATCACTAAAAAAAACGAGAGAAGGATTGTAGGTATTTTTTCCTTGAAACACGAATTTGTTGAGGTGAATTCACTTAGACAAATGCGGTTGAGGAAGACCCAAACTCAGGTTAAGACCCACTTGCTTACTCTGGGTATTGATGGAGAGAACAACTGCTTCAGCTAATGGTTTGATGAAGTTAGGATCTTTTAGCAGAGAACTTACACATTCCAGAACTTTAATGTTACTGCCACCGTCCTTTTGCTGTTTATCTGTTACATCTGTTGGAACACGATTGCATAGACAAAGGTCGATGTTGATGTCGTTTGATATGTTTGTCATAGGTAAATCGTTATCCATTATTGAGGCTTCGGGTGTAGCCGATGATGGCTTGAATAAATCACGAAAAGGAAAACCGTGGTTATGCTTTCCTTCGTAAGTTGCAACAACCATAGATTTATCCTGTATGCTTCTTTGCACCTATCACACATCATTGCAGAAAGGCTATAGCTTATTTTTATACAGACCACTACTTTGGCTTAGAAAATAACAAATATTTATAATTAGTTTGGGTAGAAAATTTTAAGTAATTTATTTTTATAAAAAAAAATTGAAATGCTTTTTATAATTGAATTTTTTTAATTCTAGCTAAAATTTTAGAAAACTAATTAAATTATTTAAAACTATATATTTCATATTTCACTATAAGAATTTAATTTTCTTTTGTATTTTTAAATTTATAAAATCTTTATGATATTATTCCTTCTTTAACTCGATTTTGATTCGGACGTCGTGAACTTAACTAAAATTTAGGCATTGTAGAAATTTACTTTTCGGAGAATATTGATTATATAATTATACAATTTATTTTGTAGACTATGATTATTTTTTATTGGATATTAATTAATATTAATTATGACTTTCTCGACCAATATTAAAAAGATTACTCCTTACGAATATAAATCAGTTTTTTTTGTCATGATTTTTTTTAATATGTGCATTAATTATTTTTCTATCATCAATGCTAATGATATAATTAACCAATAAGATTTTCTTTTCTTATGTTAATTGGAAAATAGTTTAGCCAACATTAACTCTCTGTTTTTTTAACAATTTCAATTGAATTTTTTTTTCAGTTAATATCAATAAAAAAACCAACAAAATAAACTCAAATCTACATCACAAAAATAACCTTGTGGATATAAATAATTGAAGTTAACACCAACTAATATTAATAGAAAAAAGGGTTAGTAACCTAGAAAACATTAATATTAACATTTTTGAATTATTAATAATTATTTATATTTAATTGTAGTTTATATATGTTAGTAAAAAAAAAATTTAATAAATTCAAATTCTTTATCTAAACAAAGTACATATGTAGTATATGTATATATACCTTTTTCTTGACAGGGCATGTAGGAGCCAATGCGCACTTGTAATAAGCTCTGGGTGAAGGATTGTCTTTGGTTGTCTTCTTCTGACCATACTTCTTCCACTCATAACCATCTTTTACTATCTATATCCAAAACCAGTTGAATTAAACTTCATCAATTATATATTTGAGCATTAACACAACTAATTAATGAGCATACCAAACTATTGTCGTTGGGGGGGATTTTAACAAAGATTTGCGATGCCTTCTGTGCTGTGGAAAACTCACTTTCTGCATTGTTGATCTCTTGAACATGAAGTTGAAGCTTCTGGCATTTCTTGCTCATAATTTCCACCATCATTCGTAGAGTACGATTCTGCTCTTTCATATGTTGCACCTTTGCTTCAAGCATTTCCACCTAAACCAATTAAGATTTGCATACAAAAACATTTGAATGTATATGTATATTTAGAATTAAAGCATTGCATACAAAAACATGAGTAAGCAAAGGAAGAACAAGGCTGGTTTAGCTACCTTTTCAGCCATTATGGAAATGTGAAGTTGAAGAAAAAGGAAAGCAGATTCAATTATAAGCAGGTATGTTCAAAGGTGTGGAAGAACTTCAACTCATTCGTGTATATATGGTGTGGATATGCTTCAGTTTTTGGGATGGTATTATTATTCTCAAATCTTTCCCCTTGAAAAAAAATGTAAATGGAGCAGAGTTGGATCTAAATTCCCCGTGTTCACAAATAGAATAGAATTACTGTGAAGAATTATTTCTGATTTCTAAAACGTATTTCATCATGCATGCGTCAACACATGACGTGTTCCTCTTCCGAGTTGATGATCATAAGAACAATTTTATGTTTATTTTTATGTCTATTTATTGATTGCAATGCATTATTTGAAGTTAGAATTATGGCCACGGCCAGATTCCATTCAAACCATTTTTTCAGAATCATTGATGACATGTGAAACAAACTGTCAACCTAATAATTGAAAGAATTTGCGACGAAAATAGAAAGTATAATGAAAAGCAGACAGACATAGAGAAATGAAATCCCTCAATGCGACCAAATGAAAACTATTTGTAGGAGATAAATTTGACCAACTTATCCGCGCCTCCGATGATCAAGCCTCCTATGATTTCACACGTTTCTTTCTCAATTACAATAATATATTGACATGTTTAATTTAAGGTTAACTATGTTTTTATTTTTTTTATAAACTTATACGTGAAATTATAACTTTTATTTAATATATTTTAATTTTTGAACTTTAAAAAAAATATAAAATTATATTTTGGATTTATTAAATCATATTTCATGTTAGTATTTAAATTAAAATCTATTGAAATGATAGAAACAATTTAAATATTATTTTAAAACGTATTTAACAAGATAAAAAATATTTAATACGATTAGATTTAAAAACAGCATTTATTAGTTTTTTAAATTTAAAAACTAAAATATATTAAAATGTAAAAAATGACAGAATTTTAAGTAATTACATTTCCCATAAATAAAGTGGACGAGTTTTATTTTGCAAAATAAAAATCATCTGTGAAATAAAAAGTTTAAAAGAGTGATTATGAATTGTTTCTGTTAAATCGGGACGAGGATGTCGTTTAAGTGATGTTTTGATGTGTCGATTGATATGTGGTGGGTGAACTGCAGAATACAGGTCAGAATATTTATCTATACTTCGAAATTAAACCCAGTTTTATAGAGTTTAAAAGAATTTGACTAATTAATTTATCTCTTAATGATCATTAATACAAATCTTAATCATTTAATAGTAGTCATTGTGACATTAATTGCACTTTAATTTTTGTTTAATAGTTGTCGGAACCAAATGGTCAAGAGATGTTTTCATGGCATGTCAACAACTCGATTCTTTTCAATTATTTGGCCTATTACCCGATCAGTCAGCTATAAATGGACACAATAACATGAACATTAAATTTAATGGTTTAAACCCTTTAGTTGTCCCTTGGGTTTTTCCCCCTTTATTAGAATCTCCAATTGAGTCCTTAAAAGTGCTAATTTGAGTCAATTGAGCCCTTGCTGTTAAATTTAGTTAACGGGGTTAAGTTTTTGCACAAATGGGAGGGTGATGTGTCAATTTTTGAACACGTGGCATGGTGAGAGTTGAAACGTGGAAATTAGCAACTTATAAAATTATAATAATATGAATTTCTGAAAAGTCAAATTCTTCATCTTCTCCAAAAAGCCAAATCGGCCATCATCCATGCCAACTGTGTCCATGGATGCACTATCAACAACTATCCTTGGTAGCTGAAAAATATGAATACAAGACCAACCGGTTTTTTATGAATTACAAGTTGGGCCCAAGTTATCATCTCCAACAACTCTTCCATGGTTTCGTATCCTCCAGGGAGAGCAACAAATGCATCAGCTTCTTGAGCCATTACAGCTTTACGCTCATGCATATCTGAAACAATTCTTACTTCACGCTGTTCTTCAATTTAACCAGGCGTCGTAGAAGAAAAAAAAAGCTTATTTTGTTTCACTGCTTGTAGCCTTTGGATATGGTGATGGATTTTGAATCAAATTATGATATTGCCGCCTGTGCAAAAGATAGATAAAATTAACAAGGTACATCTTCCAGTGCAAAAGATAGACAAAATTCAATAAGATGCCAACAAAGGATATCACCTCTGTAAATCTACTTCCCACATCACGCTCAATAAGCCTCACAGCCCAGATCTACTTACCAGCACGACCTGTCCGTCCAGATCTATGAACAAATATTTCTAAAGAATTGGGAAGATCATAATGTATTACCTATAGCAGAAAAGCAAGTAAAAAAATCAATTCTAATCTAAATTTGGGATTTAATTTGGAAGATGAGCGAAGTCGCAATTTAGGGTTTTTGGTGCGAAGAGATTTGGGGCTTTCTGTGTTTCACGTTTTGCAGGTTGCGAGGAATTGTTTCGCCATAAAGGAGATGAAGCTAGGAGCTTCGTTTTGCGATGATGCTCATGGTGACGTTGTGATTTTGGAGCTTTTGCACTACAAGTTTCGAGATTTCACGGTGGCTCTGACAAAACTCGCGATGACTTCTTCTTACAGTGGCGTGAGAGTTTGCGTTGGTGGTGGGGGACGAGCATCACTAGCACTACGAAGGATTCGACATCAGCATGTCACGTTTCAAAAAATTACACATCGACCTCTCACATGTACAAAAACTTAACCTGTTAACTAAATTTAACGGCAAGAGCTCAAATTAACACTTTTAGTAACTCAATTAGAGATTCTAATAAATCAGGGATCAAACTAGAAAAAACCCACGTAAATTTATTCTTTCTGTTTTTGCCTAGATCTGTGATTTTTTTTATTCTCTTTTCCTCTTATTTTATTACTTGTCCTGTGGTTTCTTATCAGTCCTTAATGACTGGATCCACAATGTTTGGAAGCTTGGCTCTGTCTGTGAGCTGCGGCATGGCCTGCAATCATAAATATTTATGTACCTTACACTGCTTTCCATAGTTATAGGTAGATGAAAAGAAGCACATACGCATGTGGTAATAGACTGGCATTCATTTCAAAGATAATTCAATTTCGATTATATAGGGTTTTCTTAATAACAAAACTCTCTTTTATAATTTTTTTATAACATTATATATATAAAGAAATTAATATAAGATTGATGAAATAAGTGTGTTTGTGTGTGAAATCATGGATTGAAGTGTGAATGTCATACTGTGTCGCTTTCTGTGCAGAAGAGAAAAGAAGGAACAGTGGGGAGAGGAAATTTAATGTTGAGGTGAAGCGGCAATCACACGACAAACATGTGCATCTGTTCTTGTCAACTGCACTACTCTGCTGCAACCATGAATCAACGTTTTCTTCTTCTTCTTTTTCTTTTATTTTGTGTAAAATTTCTAAGCTTATGCAAAAGGAAAAGGAAAAGAGTAATAAGTTAATTCATGGGGTTGCGAGATGATGAAGACGGTTCATTTCATCTTCTCAACATGACACATTCACACTGTTAGGTCCTTCTCTTCCTGTCTTTCTAACAATGACTACATTTGTAAGCATTTTCTTTTTTATTTCTTCTGAAAAAAAGTACTAATGCTTTCATAAATTTATCCCACTCTTTTATTACGGGAATAGATATTATTCAAGGTTAAATATCTTTGAAATGTAAATTTGGACGTCAAATTAAAATCTATTCCAATTTTTGTAAGGATATGCATATTGTAAACTTTTATGTGTTAAATAACATTTTAATATTTAAATTAAATATTTTAAATTAATATTCAAATTAAAATAAGTAAAATACTTTAATACGTTAAAAAAATATAACATAATAAAAATAAGATAATTATATTTATTAAATTTTAAAATTTTAAAATTTTAAAATTTAAATATGTCAAAATTGAAATAAAGATAAATTCTAATTTTGTTATTATTAATTAACACAATGCTATTAATTTAATTTTTAGTTAAAGAATTTTATTGGTAACCTTAAATTAAGTGTCCCTTTAATAGTATGTGAAAATTTTTCTAACGTCTTACATAATATCTTCTAAGATGATTAATAATACTTTTCATTAAATTTATCAGTGACGTTTGGACATGTATCATATACCTGATAAATAATTACATTTCTTAATTAGCTTTTTTATCTTAAAAGTGTATATTAAAAAACAACTATCTCTTACATAAATCTTAATACACGAACAAATCAATAGTTAACTCTTAGTTGAAAAATATTTCGGGTTTATAAAAAATTTCCACACCAACATACTACATTTTTTTTAAAAAAATATTTACCTCTACGTCATCGTGTTTACATAAGTTAGATGAAGTAAACAACCATAATTTGAGATTTTTTTTAAATAACTACAAGAATAGTTAGTAAAAAAAATTACAGCAATTATAAAATATTGAAATTAAGAAATTCTGAGTTATTTTTATCAAAACTAGTTTTAAATACACTCGAATTTATGTTTCTTGTGTTTTTTATGTTAAAAAATATATATTATATTAGAAATATTTAGAGTTGACGAAAAAATAAAACTATTTTAATTTTATAATTAAATTTTGAATGAAATCAATGTGAACAAATATTCATAAGTTTATAAAAATATATATATATATATATATATATATATATATATATATATATATATATATATATATATATATATATATATATATATATATATGTGTGTGTGTGTGTGTGTGTGTGTGTTAGAATACCTATGATTAGTATAGCAGGGCCTAAAGTAGGTAGTTGTGTGTTGGGTTATCTATAATGATTATTCTTAGCAGTCTAGGACAATCTCTTCATCTTCCACCTATCTATTGTATCAGATTTTTATGTATATAAATAACAGAACTCAGAAGGGTCTTCTAAGCCCTTTAGAACTATTTTTCTCTGTTTTAGATCTCAAGTTGGTATCATAGTAGGTTCATCCTGCTTTGGTTTCCGTCCTGGGTTGTCCACTAGCACTGTCACTGCTGTTTGCACCTGTCCAGTGTCGTTCGCCGTTGTTCGCGGCTGTCTCGCCACTATCTACAGCTGTCAACTGCAGTTTGAAGTTCTTCAACTTGGTTGTCTGCCATCTCGCATTTGTCTGCTCCTGTCCACTGCCGTTCGCCGCCGTCCGCCGTCACTGTTCCGTCCGGCGACCACTGAATCTGGTTCGCCTCTTCACGCGACATCCAACCCCACTGTGGGTTCGCCTGATTCTCCTCCACGTGCAACCTCTTTGTGCGCTGCAAATAGGCACGTGTTGTCCACGCGCCGCCTCTGCTCATCGGAAAGTCGCCGCGCCACCTCCATAGTTGTCGCCCTCTGCTCCTCTGTCCGTACTGACCCTCAAAATCTTACTTTGGTGTGTCCAGAAGCTCCCCTTTAAGAAAACCCTAAGAAACCCTCTAGGGTTTTCTGTTTCTTCACGATTTTTCTGGTTCCTTCTCTTGTTTTTATCAAAGAATGGCGTCTGGAAGTGCTCTTTCTTTCTCTGGAAGTCCCTCAATCACTTCCGAAAAGCTAAATGGAAAGAATTATCTGTCTTGGTCTGCTGCTGTGGAAATGTGGTTCCTTGGTCAAGGACATTATGACCACCTTGAGCAGGATGGGAGCCAAGTACTTTCTAACAAAGCTGAACAATGGAAACAAGCTACTTTCCAATTATGTGCCCTATTGTGACAATCTATGGAACCCCGACTTTTGATATCTCTTAGAGCCTTCAAGACATGTCACACTTTTTGGAAGAAAGCTCAAAACATTTATGCTAATGATATTTAACGTCTCTATGATACCGCAAACAAGCTCGTCTGTCTCAAAATGACAGACCATGATATGGTCTCCTTCATGACTGAAGCCCAAGCAACTGTGGAAGAATTGAGAATGTTCTTGGAAGTGGAATCTTCGAAAGATATCAAAAAGAAGCTTGACAAGTATTATATGATGATGATCCTCCGTGCTTTGCATCCAGATTTGAATCACATCAGAGATCAACTTCTGACAAGTCATGAGGTCCTTACCTTGGAAGCCTTGACCACACGTCTTCTTCGTGTTCCTGTGCCCTAGTCTCAAAGATGCGAGGAAGAAGATGGTACGATTCATGGATTGGGGTTCCTAAAATTGGATGCGCAGACCTTGGTTTGGGTTTTGCGTTTGTTGTTTTTTCCTTGCAGGTTGCGAATGATGAAGACGGCCATGCGCGGAGGAAGAATGATGGCACGATTCTGTGGCGGCTGGTTGGCGATGTTGTTGTGCGACGGTGGCTGTGCGTGAGGGACTTGCGATGGTGGCGGCGGTCTTGCAGTTGCGACGCGACAAGGTTGATCGTCGGTGACTAGCGGGAACTTGCGAGAAAAAAGAAGAAGTTGGCCGGCGATGAGGATGGTACGGCGGCGGCTAATGGTAGAGCGACGACTAGGGTTTCTGTGGAGAAGATTATGCTCATGTGTTAGGGCTGAGGTGGCATGTTCTGATTGGTTTACTAGTGAGTGAAAGGATCAGTGATGTGGCATCATTTGGGTGGTTCAATCTTTTAATGGTGGAATGCCACGTGGCATGATCTGGTGAAGTCTGACTAGTTAGTGGTAGGACGGGTATGGGTAGGAACATTTAGGGGTGTAGGAGAAAAGGTTTAATTGAGCTTGGCTGTTGGCCTATTTCAGAAATAGGAGTGTATGTAAAGATTTTAGGAGGTGCAAGGATAAAGACTGTCTATTTGGCCCATCTGTACATTATATATCAAATAAAATCTAGTTTTGGGTCTTGATTTGTAATTTGACCAATAAACTTGTAATTTCAGCTACACAAATAAATATTAGAACATCCAAGAATAATTTATGCGCTAAAACTTACCTTTTATGTCTCTTTAATTCACAAACCCACGAATTTCAATTGTCACAAATTCACTCTAAATCAATCATTTATGCACAATTATCTAATCAAAAGTTTGAAGTTTAAAGCACAAATGTGAGGATAAATATGCATTCATCGAGGTGCTACTAATCATATGACTTGTGATCCTCATGTATTTACTAATTTTTCCTCTAATTGTTCTAAAAATGTTATTAATGTGAATGAAGTCTCATCTCCTATTGAAGTTGTAGGTAGTGTATCCCTTTCACCCTCCTTATCAATTTCTAATGTTTTATTTGTTCCTACATTAAATTATAATCTTATCTCCATCAGCAAGTTAATCAAATCACATTCTTGTGTTGCCTTGTTTTACCCACAACCTACACATAATGGAAAAAAATGGTTTATTAGTTTTGTTGATGATTGTACTCAGGTAACTTGGGTATATTTGCTTAAACATAAAAGTGATGTGTGTGATGTGGTTCTTTCCTTTTATCATCTGATTGTTACACAATTTAACACATCTATTAAGGTTATTCGATCAGACAATGGAGGGGAATATTTTAAGACTGAATTAATAGAGTTCATGAACTCTAAAGGCATCTTGCATCAAACTACATGTCCTTATTCACCACAACAAAATGGATTGATTTAGAGGAAAAATAGACATATATTAGAGGTGACAAGATCACTTTTGATAGGTGGTAATGTTCCATCTCATTTATCGGGTGAGGTTGTGAGCTCTACCGTTTATTTAATTAATCAAACCCCTTCTAGTGTGCTTAACTTTCGAAGGCCTTTTGATGTGTTGTCTGATCATTGTATCCTTCCTCCCATAGTTTATTTACCACCTCATATTTTTGGATGTGTTATATATGTTCACTTACACCCACATCAACGTACAAAGTTTGAAGAATGAGCGATCAAATGTGTTTTTGTTGGGTATGGATCAACTCAAAAAGGTTATCGTGCTTACCATCCATCATCAAAGAAATTTTATATTTCTATGGATGTGATGTTTAATGAACATGAATTTTTTATGTTGATTCTCCACTTCAGGGAGGCAATGAAAGTGAAGTGCATAATCATGATGTTAGTATGTTTGATATCTCAAATATCAAATTATCGTGTGAAAATCATTCTGCAGGAAGTGAGCCAATCCTAAATATGGACACTTCTCTTTTGAATAATACAATATCTTCTGATCATAACCAATTGGCTCAATCTTCTCCACAAGTTCAACTTGACTCTTCAGAGGTACCTTATGATCCTATCTCTGATAACACTAATTTAGATTAAATTGATCATGGAATTAATTTTTGTCTGTGTGAGACCACCAGCACACCAAACACTCAGTCTACTATTGTTCAATATATTCTTCCACCTCATTCTAACCGTGGTCAACCTCCAGCTAAATATGAACCATACCTCCAAGCCAAAGTTAAATATCCCATTAGTAAATATGTGTCATCTCACAGGTTATCTCAGTCATATGTATCATTTGCATCTCAATTATCTTCAAATTTTATTGCTAGTAATATACAGGAAGTTTTGGCAGATCCTAGATGGACCAAAGCAATGGTTGAAGAGATGACAGCTTTAGAAAATAACAACACTTGGGATCTTGTGTCCTTACCAAGTGGGAAGAAAATTGTGGGTTGCAAATGGGTCTTTACAATTAAGCATAAAGTTGACGAAACTATTGAGAGGTATAAAGCAAGACTTATGGCTAAATGTTACACTCAGTCTTATGGTGTAGATTACCAAGAGACGTTCGCACCGGTAGCCAAGCTCAACACTGTGAGAATACTTTTGACGCTAGCTGCAAACCAAGATTGGCCTCTTCTACAATTTGATGTGAAAAATGCTTTTCTACACGAAGAACTTTCAGAAGAAATTTATATGGATTCTCCACCAGGTATGACAGATTCAATTGGAATGAAGGTTTGCAGATTAAAGAAGGATCTATATGGATTAAAACAATCCCCAAGAGCATGGTTTGGAAGGTTTACCAAGTCTATGAAGGCTTTTGGCTATAGAGCAAGTAACTCTGATCACACCTTATTTTTTTAGAGAGGAAAAGGAAAAATTACAGCTTTGATTATATATGTAGATGACATGATTGTTACAGGAAATGGCCAAGATGAGATTTCTAGTTTACAACAATACCTTGCATCTGAATTTGAGATGAAACAACTTGGAAACCTCAGATATTTTTTGGGTATTGAAGTTGCTAGATCAAAACATGGTATTTTTCCATGCCAAAGAAAATATACTATTGACTTACTATCAGAAATTGGGCTGCTTGGGAGTAAACCAGCTGATACACTAATTAAACAAAATCATAAACTCTTTCAATGCTCAAATTCAACAAGCATAAAGAAAGGAAGATACCAAAGGCTGGTAGGAAAATTAATTTAGTTATGGCATACACGTCCAGATATCACCTATGCAGTGAATGTTATTAGTCAATTTATGCATGACCCACAAAAGCTACATATGGATGTTGTTGAGAGGATTTTGAGATATTTGAAGTCTGCTCCGGGAAAAGGAATTTTGTTCTCAAATCATGGAAACTTAAAGGTAGAAGGGTACACTGATGTAAATTGGGCAGGTTCAAAAGATGATAAAAGATCTACCTCTGGATACTTTACTTTTGTAGGAGGGAATCTTGTAACTTGAAGGAGTAAAAAACAACTTGTAGTAGCAAGATCTAGTGCTGAAGTAGAATTCAGAGGCATGGCACTAGGTGTATGTGAACTTTTGTGGATTAAAAACGTTCTATCATATTTGGGCTTTAAACCAAATGAAGTTATGAGTTTGTACTGTGACAATACTTCGGCTATAGCAATTGCTCACAATCCTGTGCAATATGATAAAACAAAACATGTGGAGATTGATAGACATTTCATTAAAGAGAAGCTTGAAGCTGGAATAATTTTATTTCCTTTTGTAAGATTAGAATTGCAGTTGGTGATGTTCTCACCAAAGGAGTGTCAAGAAGATTATTTAACGAGTCTTTATTCAAGTTGAGAATGTGTGATATCCATGCACCAACTTGAGTGGGGGTGTTAAGACATGTCAAATATTCTATTAAAGAATATTAGACAATCAAATATCGTGTTAGTTATAATTTAGAATTATCATAATTTGTGCAGATTTGTGCACCTGTCATTCTTTTAATAGATGAAAAATTATAAGATCCTTGTATGTATATATATATATATATATATATATATATATATATATATATATATATATATATATATATATGGTACTCTACTCTTTGAAATAATACATCAAAATTATTCTTTAAACCTTTTATTAAAGATAAAGTACATATCAAATCAACTTAAGATATGGTATGGTATGGTTCTCTCGAAGCTTGGTGCAGGACGCACTGCAAACATGACCAAATCGAAACAAGGAAACCGAATACATCAAATAAAATAAAATCAAACAAAATATTGTTTTTTATTAAATGGTCTGTGTTAGAACGGTAGAGAGAGAAAAAAGATTTAAACCTAGTGCACGGACCGAACGATCTAAGAACGCCTGCACCAGATGCTAGTGAACGTCTGCACCAGCCACCTGAGAACGTACAACAGAGCACTGTCGCACTGAACGATCAAGTACCGTTGCACCGAACGATCAATGAAGTGACCAGAGAAAAAAAAGAACAAAACTCAAAATGCACTGAAAAAGCTGTATATTATTCACTAACTCACTTACACACTTTTTTTCCCCAAAAATAGGTACAGGTGTTCAATTTTTATAATAGAAAAATACAATTGCCAAAGTTAGTTAAACAACGGTTGTCTAGGCTTACAAACTAACAAACTTGGCTTACACTCTAACACTCCCCTCTAAGCCAAGCACCTAGGGAGGTAGCACCCATCCTCTTATTCGAGAAACGCCAGCCTACCTCGCGCAGCGTTGGGACCAAATGATGTGTGATTGAACGGTGTGTTCGGTGACACGTAGAACTGCACTTGCAAGTCCGCTGAGCAATTGTCCCTGCCAATCACGTGGCGGAGGCAGATGCCAATTTGAGCGGGCTGTGCGACCGAGACCGAACGATGCGATAGAGCAACCGGTTGACGTGACCGAACGGCGTGAGTGCATGAACTAAGTGCGGGGATGCTAGTTTGGCACTCTTGTGAGTCGTCCTATGTGGTTAAATGAATGTTGTGGTTGGGAGCTGTGGTGTTCACCGCCATGTCTAGGTTCCCCTGTGACTCCCCATGCCTCTTTGGCAGCACTCCCTTCAACGCTTTTCTTCCCAACTAGAAGATCAACTAACTTCTAGGTTCCATTCTTCCCAATGGAATCAACTTCTTCTTTCATTGCATCCCTCCACATAGATTTCTTCAAGGCTTTTGCTCCACCGATCGGTTCTGCACCTGCAAACATAACTATGTGCACTAAATCTTCCTCATCACCAGTCTGTGTATCAGTATACATCTCACATTCAAAAAATCTTTGTGGTAGCTTATGTCTCCTTCGTGGTCTAGTAGCTTTAGAGTGATGCTCACTATTTTGCACACCTTTACTACTTCCAGATTGCACACCCCTATTGCTTCATGAGTTTAATTTTGATTCTGTTGTATTGCCAGATTCTCCACACATTGTAGACTTCACTAGGCTGATTTGAAATGTTCTACTCTTCGAGATCTTGCTTCTCAAGATTAGGTTTTTGTTTTTATTAAACAACTCAACCTTATTGAAGCCTCCCATTACTACAGTAAAACTCTTTTGAATAAGTTGGCCAGTACTCAGAAGATTGCATCTCATTATAGGCACAAACAACACATTAATTATAATGGCACACGAGTCATTCTTCCTTCTGATAACAACATCACCAATTCCCTCTACCTTCGAAGTGTTGTCACCAGGAAATTTCACCCTACTCTTCTTGGTTTCATCAAAATTCACCAACCATTCTCTGTGGCAAGTCATATGATTCGAACATCCCGAATCCAAATACCACATTTGATCTTGAGAGTGTGAGCTTATTGTAGATGTAGTTGCCATCAATGTGAGGGGTTCTGAATCAGACTCTTCTTAAGCTATGTAGGCCTCCTTTCCTTGACCCTTATTCTGCTCTTCCTGTCCAGCATGACACTCATAAGAGTAGTGCTCGTACTTATGACAATTGAAACATTCAACATTCCTCTTGTCTTTCTTGTGAAAGTTCTTATCTGGTTTGCCTTCCTCCTCTGTTGAAGACTCATCTTGATCATCTTTGGTTCTATCATTTCTCCACTTCCCTTTACCATGTTTGCCTTTCCATTTCTCGAATGTTTTCTTCTCTTCATTCTTGGAATCATGCACCTTTAATGCATGTTCATCAATCCTAATTGGATTTCTTTCAAACAACCTCATCTCGTGTGCTTCCAAGGAGCTTTGCAATTCTTCTATCTTCATCTTATTAAGCTCTTTTGACTCTTCTATAGCCACAACTATGTAATCGAATTTTTGAGGCAAAGACCTCATGATCTTTTCAATGACCATTAAGTCCGTGATGACTTCGCTGCATGAGTTCATTTGATTGGTGATGGCAATCACTTTGTCAAAGTACTCTCTCACTCTATCACCTTGCATCATCTTCATCAACTCATACTGCCTCCTTAACGTCTGCAACTTGACCTTCTTGATCTTTTCACCTCTAGTATGACACCTAATCAAGATACTCCAAGCTTCCCTCGTAGTCTTCACATGCTGAATTTTCTCAAAGTGAACATCGTCTACACATTGGTGAATAATGAACAACGCTTTATTGTCTTTCTTTCTCTCCTCGGCCTTCTGATCATCAGCTACACCCGCAGGAAATTCTTGATGATCGCCTTCAACCACTTCAAGCACATCTTGATATTTGAATAGGACTCGCATTTGTGTACTTCATCTACTCCAATTTTTCTCCATGAGAGATTAGCGGACGACATATCACTGTTAGTCATTCTTTGCACCTTCGATCTTTCACCAAGAAACCAATGTAAGTAATAAATAAAATTCATGAATGACATGAATTAGAGAGTTGAGAATAGAAAAATAACTTAAGATTTCAACTGATTATACTCATTTTATTCTACGCGACATTTTTATAAAGTGATATTTGATTAAGAAAAAGAGTTGAGATTTGAAAATACAAAAAGAATTATAAAAATAGTAATTTTTATAAAATAAATAGTGAAATGAATAAACTTTTAATTGATATACTTAGAATTTAAATTGAAAACTAATATTTGCAATCAAAATAATCTTTTGTGAAGAAAAATTACTCACAACATTCAAATAAGGAGAAACATCCAGGGTTCAATCGACGAGCAGTTGCAGTTCCTGAATTTCATGAATGCAATTTATATTTAGTATTGAAGAAGTAAATTTGTTGAGCAGAATAGAGAAAGAAAAGAGGAAATGGGTGAGACAGTATTAATTAATAGCAAAAGAGTGGAAACTTAATTGTTATCCATTAACATCCGTACTCAAGAAGGAAGAAAGGAGGTTACAACTTGCAAACCCATGTGCATACAGACAACTTTGCTTTCCGTATCTCTTCCTGTCAAAACTTTTGTATTCTAATTTAATCTCATTTTTAAACCATTATGATAAAATCTTAATATAAAAACATTACTACTTTAATAATAAGATAGATTTATAATATATATATATATATATATGCAAGTATTATCTTATAAAGAGGTTTGAGATTGGTTGTTTGTTAGATTTATTATGTGATTAGTATCGAACTATCGTTAATATTTAGTTATATGTTCTTAATATATATGTTTATAAGTGTGTTAAAAATCTAGAACAAGCAAATTTCTAATACATAAGTAATTATAAATTTCATAAGTCTAATTTAATGGATAGAAAATTTCAACAAACAATGAACTACCAAAAATGGATAGAAAATGAATTATCATCTAGTATTTTAATTAGATTTAAAATTATTTATAATTTGGTTTTCTTATTTTCGAAAGTAATAGATTAAATTTCTTACTCAACGATGTTAAATTTTATCTAATCTGATATACAAGTTTTGTTGTGACATATACATTATTTACACGTACCTAGTTAATTTTAAACAAAAACGCCAAGCTTTCGTCCATGTGGCAATGGAATGGGTTGTGTCCCAAGGAAAACTACATTATCATGCACTAGTTGAGACATTAACACAGTCAACCTAGGCCCACCATAACAAGCATACTTCGTATCAGGACCATCATATAGACCGACAGGAATTCCCCTTTAGGTTTGCTTATGATTTTCATTCCTACTTTTGTTCTCTGTTTTCACCTTTTCAGTCATAACAAAATCAAGTCATGATTCAATGAATGCAAAAAAGCTTGCTTACTTCAGTATGACAATGTACGCATCAATGTGAAATATCCATCAATAAAATTTGGCAGATTCGTCTCTAAGAATATTTAAACTCAGTACAGCAATAAAAAAACAGCTTAATTTGGTAGCCATATTCATATAAGGCAGAATGTTTGTGGAGTTTAAAAATACCAAAAAGTGGGAAACGTAATGTAATGCGGTGATATGCATGTATTCACTGACTAAAATGTGGAACGCTCGAAGATACAAATTGAAACCAAATAAACCGTACAAACATTAGCTTCCACCACATCATTTATGCTGTACGTGTTGTCTCAACAAAACAAAACAACACCACAACCACAGCTCAGCACCGAGCAATGCAAAGAAATATATGCACACCCCATAAAAACATGCATAAGAAATATAGGATAATACAAATAAAATATGTATCTACAAAAAATGACATTAACCATAGAACATACATATCGGTGGAAGCATCAAGACTTTCACGTTCACTTTGTCCTTCCTGTCAAGAGAAATAATTGTCATTAATTTATGTGCAGAAAAAATTTGGTGTATAAAGAAATGCCGTAGACCAACTTCATCTGCACTTCAATTAACTTCCACTTTTCTTTCCCGAGATTTAATGTTTCTTCATCACCATCATCGTACAAGACCTAAAATAAAGAACATATGTTAGAAGATAAAACAGTAGGGACAAGTTCCGAATTCCATCATGGGCACAGCAGCATAAAAAGAACAAAAAGAATAAGTTTAATGTCAATAATGGAACGGGAGAGGATAGAGAGATGACTTGATAAACTGTCAAATCACCTTGCGCTTCTTTTTGCCAGAATAAGAAAAATGAATAACACCTTTGTAAAACCTGTAACAAATGAGGTATGTGTGAAAATTTCTAGCAAATATTTCTATTATATAAAAATGAACAGGCAATCTAATCATAAACCTAATGTGCATGATATGGCCTGGTTTTATAAAAACACATATTCCCTCCTTATTTCACATCAAACGTAAACCCTGGTTTAATTATTACAAAACAGTTTCACATACAAACGGATAAAGAAAATCTAGAACACAAACCATCAAGACCACAATAACTTCAACAGAATGGTTTACAAAACGATGCATGTAATAAATGTGACTGTGATACAAGTAATGCAAACATCATGAACTCAAAGCAACATTAGTCCAGATTAAGATGTGTAAAAACAAATGTTCCCCAGCTAAGACAACCATAAAAGAACTAGAGATTATAATTTGAAAGTAAATGCCAAATAACAAGAAGCACTTCCTGACCCCTTATTAACTGAAATTTCCAGCAACAGCAAGTCAAAATGGAAGTCATGCTAAGTACTTACTCACAATCCTAAAGGTTTTCACCATAGTCCTTCACATCAGACTCCTGGTACAGGAAAAAGATAATTATCAACCAAAGCAAGAACACAATGAAACTTTTTAAATTAGCAAGACCAACATAAAGGATTTTCCCAAAACAAAGGTTCCCTTACAAATATATCAAGGAAGTTCCAGTATCATAATTTAAAAATTCAGAGGGAAAAGGATATACATTTTCTTTTCCTGAACTGTGTTTCCTTTTCAAATTTGTCTTGGGAGTCTCCTCTGAACTTTCATCTTTAGTTGATTTTGTACCAGGCCTTGGAGAAGAAACCACTTCCTAAATAATTAAAATTGATTTGTTTAATGCTTTACTTGAAAAAAAAAACAAAGCAGAATAAAACATGCAGCAATAATGATAATATATAGAAGCGAACACCTATAAAGTGTGAAAAATACCCTATCCACATCAGTAGCAGTTGATTTTGCCAGATCTGTTTCAGGGTTAGCTTTCGTCTTCCCTCCACCATGGAGGTTCTTACTTTGTGGAGAAGCAACTTCAGATTCATTGTTGTATACCGTTGGTGATAAAGTCTTAGCATCAACCTCTTTGTCATTCTCTGAAGGTCCTGCTGCTTCAACTAAATGGTCCACGTGAGGGGAACTGGACACTTTCTTGCTGTTGTTTTTGAGCTTTTTCTCAGTTTCCTTATCATTACTGTTGTCAACTTTTTCAGAGTCTAAATCATTACGCACCTCATGACCAGATATATTTAAACCTTCAGAGTGATTAGAGCATTCAGCATCCTCTTGCTTTTTAATGGACTTGGAATTAGTTAAAGCGCATGCAACACCATTGTTCATGACCGACTTTGGAGATATATTCACATCAGGATTTTCTTGTTGAGAGGGACTACTAACTTCCCTTGGATCCTTTTCGACTACCTGATAGAAGCACAATCAACATGTTCCGGTGTTCAATTCCGGATGACAACTTCAGAGCCACAAGATATATAAAACACAAAAAACATTAAAGTGGGGCCATACATGTGCTGACTTCTCACGTGGTCGTTTTGCCAACTCATTCTTAAAATTAAAAATTGATTTGTTTAATGCTTTACTTGAAAAAAAACAAAGCAGAATAAAACATGCAGCAATAATGATAATATACAGAAGCAAACACGTATAAAGTGTGAAAAATACCCTGTCCAAATCGGTAGCAGTTGATTTTGCTAGATCTGTTTCAGGGTTAGCTTTCGTCCTCCCTCCCTTTTTCTTGTCCCCAATCTGTTCTGAAGAGGACCCGCCATTACCCTTTTCTTGTTTCAAGGTTAACTCTTGGATTGGATTAACATTTTCTTGTGGTTCAACCATCACCTCAATCGCTCTGTTATTTATTAAAAAAAATAAACCAAAGCTAAGGAAAAATTGTGCATTAAGCATATCAAAGCATATCAATCGCTCTGTCTTGGACACGGTTTGTCTATTATATCTCTGAACCCTCTTCTGTATTTTGTTCAAGTGCACCGAAAAATGATGTCGTGAAAAAGTTCTTAGGATCCATATTAAATATATATATATATCAATTGACACGCTGCAAATAAAAGTGAACAACTGGTATAAGATCTAGCAGAGTTGGAAGATTCTACATTCAGAAAATTCTAATGTTAACATGTGCATTCGTAGATAAGTACCAAATAACATATGCCCTGTTAACAAGTTCAAGAAACTATCCCATCAATCCATCTCTCACAATTTTGGGAAGAACCTTGACAAAAAGCCTTCAAGACAATGTGCGATTTACAAATGAATAAAAGAGCTGTTTTCAGAGTGTTAAAAACTTACTGAATAATTCACAATGCAGTGTATCCGCCTTCGAAACCGTTTTATCCAGCGCAGAATAACAAAAGCTTAAAAGATTGAATCACAAAACCAAGCCAAAGGCAAAATAAAAAAACAGAAGAAACACATCACTGTCATACTAATAATAACTCGCTGTCAACAAAACAAGAAATTTAGTGCTCACTTGTCATGCCAAAAAATTAGGATCTAACTTTAGAAAAGGTCAGGGTCGACCCAGGGGCTTAGATTAGAATGACAAGTCTATCTGGAATTAAAAAATACACTGGTACAACACCTAAATCTCAAGAGAGCACTCTTCCTCTACGGGAACAACTTCCTATCTACACACAAAGAATATCCAAAAGCTCTTCTGCCACCAGAACCCCTACCTTTTTATAAAGGCAACCCAATCAGCTAACCAACTTCTAACTAATTCTTAAACTGTTTCTATCTTGCACCCATTATATTATATCCTATCAATTACTACATTTTAAATGTATCGTTGTATTTTTGCTTTGTATGTGTTCCAATTGTTGAGTTTTTCTAAGGTAACATTGTTGGTATGTGAGTGAATATATGATTTTGCATATGAATATTATTTGTTAGCATTCTTTTACGTTTAATCAGTGACAGATTATGGCATGCGTTTTTAGCTTTCTATATTGCCCTTATTACTCCTTTCGAGTTTGGATTTATGGGTATACCACCGTGTTCCCTTTCTATCACAGACACAGTGGTGAATGGTTTTTCGTTGCTTACATAGATAAAGAGACTCGTATACTCCGGTATCGCGCATGTTTTCTTATTGATATGATTTGCACTCTCTTTCCTGTAATTATCCTGTATGTGTGGCCGAAGATATATAACTATGTCAATCTGTTACGTCTTTGGCATATTCGAAGACTTAATGTTACCTTTGCAAGGTAACTATCTTACTTTTATATTGCATTTTAGTTAATAGTTTCATAAAATTGTTAATGTACGTCCATGATAACATGTTTCCATTAAATTATAATTTAATGGAAGCATGTTATCATGGAAGTACATTAACAATTTTATGAAACTATTAACTAAAATGCAATATAAAAGTAAGATAGTTACCTTGCAAAGGTAACATTAAGTCTTCGAATATGCCAAAGACGTAACAGATTGACATAGTTATATATCTTCGGCCACACATACATGATAATTATAGGAGAGAGTGCAAATCATATCAATAAGAAAACATGCGCGACACCGGAGTATACGAGTCTCATTATCCATGTAAGCAACGAAAAACCATTCACCACTGTGTCTGTGATAAAAGGGAACGCGTTGGTGTACCAATAAACCCAAACTCAAAAGGAGTAATAAGGGCAATGTAGCATTACAGAGTTTCAGACACTTTCTCTGATTTATATAGTTTTAGACCAATAGATAGCGCCTTTTTAAATCAGCGCTATCTATTACTGTCAGACAATAGATAGCCCTTGCTTATTTAAACAAGCGTTATCTATTGTTAGACAACAATAAATACACTTTTTTAAAAAAGCGTTATCTATTGTCAGACACTAATAGATAGCGCTTTTTATAGCAGCGCTATCTATTATAGATAGCGCTTAAAAAGCGTTATCTATGCACCTTTTTGTAGTAGTGAAAATAAAGGGATTCTGGTTTTGTCCCGAGCATTGCTGAAAAAGGAGCTGAGGATCTGCAGCAACCTGAAGAATGTTGGTGGCTCGAGAGGCGTGGACATTTCTGCAAGGTTCAGTTTGTTGCCCAACAGAGAATAACAAAATTTACAAAAAACGGACACATAGTACACCAGTACAACATTACGTGCGCGAACAAATGGAAAACTTTCTATACGGACGCACAGAGGCGAAAATGAAGCCAACAAACAGCGACGGTGAAACTAGCAAAGAGAGACACCCATAGTTGTGAAATCATCGAGCGACTATGAAATCAGTACAGCTGTGTTTTCTTTTCTTTCTCGACTATGGGTGTCTCTCTTTGCTGGTTTCACAATCGCTGATTGTTTTGTCTTCATTTTCGCCTCTGTGCGTCTGTATAGAAGGTTTTCCATTTGTTTGCGTACGTAGTACTGGTGTACTATGTGTCCGCTTTTTGTAAATTTTGTTATTCTCTGTTGTGCAACAAACCGAACCTTGCAGAAATGTCCACGCCTCTCGAGCCACCAACGTTCTTCAGGTTGCTGCAAATCCTCCAGACAGATCCTTTTTCAACAACGCTCGGGACAAAATCAGAATCCCTTTATTTTCACTACTAAATTAATAATTTAAATTAGTAGCATTACATAGTTTCAGACACTTTCTCTGATTTATAAAGTTTTAGACAATAGATAGCACTTGCTTATTTAAACAAGCGCGGTCTAACAATAGATAGCGCTTTTTTAAAAAAGCGTTATCTATTGTCAGACACTAATAGATAGCACGATAACGCTTAAAAAGCGTTATCTTTGCACCTTTTAATAATAGTGAAAATAGAGGGATTCTGATTTTGTCCCGAGCGTTGCTAAAAAAGGAGCTGTCTGGAGGATCTGCAGCAACCTGAAGAACGTTGGTGACTCGAGAGGCGTGGACATTTCTGCAAGGTTCGTTTGTTGCCCAACAGAGAATGACAAAATTTACAAAAAACGGACACATAGTACACCAGTACAACATTACGTACGCGAACAAATGGAAAACCTTCTATACGAACGTACAGTACATAAAATGAAGACAAAACAATCAGCGACTGTGAAACCAGCAAAGAGAAACACCCATAGTTGCGAAATCAACGAGCGACTGTGAAATCAGTACAGCTGTTTTCTTTTTCTTTCTCGACTATGGGTGTCTCTCCTTGCTGGTATCATAGTCGCTGATTGTTTTGTCTTCATTTTCGCCTCTGTGCGTCTGTATAGAAGGTTTTTCATTTGTTCGCGTACGTAATGTGTTACTGGTGTACTGTGTCCGCTTTTTGTAAATTTTGTTATTCTCTGTTGAGCAACAAACCGAACCTTACAGAAATGTCCACGCCTCTCGAGCCACCAACGTTCTTCAGGTTGCTGCAAATCCTCCAGACAGATCCTTTTTCAACAACGCTCGGGACAAAATCAGAATCCCTTTATTTTCACTACTAAATTAATAATTTAAATTAGTAGCATTACATAGTTTCAGACACTTTCTCTGATTTATAAAGTTTTAGACAATAGATAGCACTTGCTTATTTAAACAAGCGCGGTCTAACAAAAGATAGCGCTTTTTTAAAAAAGCGTTATCTATTGTCAGACACTAATAGATAGCACGATAGCGCTTAAAAAGCGTTATCTTTGCACCTTTTAATAATAGTGAAAATAGAGGGATTCTGATTTTGTCCCGAGCGTTGCTAAAAAAGGAGCTGTCTGGAGGATCTGCAGCAACCTGAAGAACGTTGGTGACTCGAGAGGCGTGGACATTTCTGCAAGGTTCGTTTGTTGCCCAACAGAGAATGACAAAATTTACAAAAAGTGGACACATAGTACACCAGTACAACATTATGTACGCGAACAAATGGAAAACCTTCTATACGGACGCACAGAGGCGAAAATGAAGACAAAACAATCAGCGACTGTGAAACCAGCAAAGAGAGACACCCATAGTTGTGAAATCAGCGAGCGACTGTGAAATCAGTACAGCTGTTTTTTTTTTCTTTCTCGACTATGGGTGTCTCTCTTTGCTGGTTTCACAGTCGCTGATTGTTTTGTCTTCATTTTCGCCTCTGTGCGTCTGTATAGAAGGTTTTCCATTTGTTCGCGTACGTAATGTTGTACTGGTGTACTATGTGTCCCCTTTTTTTGTAAATTTTGTTATTCTCTGTTGGGCAACAAACCGAACCTTTCAGAAATGTCCACGCCTCTCGAGCCACCAACGTTCTTCAGGTTGCTGCAAATCCTCTAGACAGCTCCTTTTTCAGCAACGCTCGATACAAAATCAGAATCTCTCTATTTTCACTACTAAATTAATAATTTATATTAGTAGCATTACAGAGTTTCAGACACTTTCTCTGATTTATATAGTTTTAGACCAATAGATAGCGCTTATTCGCTATCTATTGCTGTCAGACAATAGATAGCAGTTGCTTATTTAAACACGCGCTATCTATTGTTAGACAACAATAGATAGCATTTTTTATAGAAGCGCTATCTATTAATAGATAGCGCTTAAAAAGCGTTATCTATGCACCTTTTTGTAGTAGTGAAAATAGAGAGATTCTGAATTTGTCCCGAGCCTTGCTGAAAAAGGAGCTGTCTGAAGGATCTGCAGCAACCTGAAAAACGTTGATGACTCGAGAGGCGTGGACATTTCTGCAAGGTTCGGTTTGTTGCCCAACAGAGAATGACAAAATTTACAAAAAGCGGACACATAGTACACCAGTACAACATTACGTACGCGAACAAATGGAAAACCTTCTATACGAACGCACAGTACATAAAATGAAGACAAAACAATCAGCGACTGTGAAACCAGCAAAGAGAAACACCCATAGTTGCGAAATCAACGAGCGACTGTGAAATCAGTACAGCTGTTTTCTTTTTCTTTCTCGACTATGGGTGTCTCTCCTTGCTGGTATCATAGTCGCTGATTGTTTTGTCTTCATTTTCGCCTCTGTGCGTCTGTATAGAAGGTTTTTCATTTGTTCGCGTACGTAATGTGTTACTGGTGTACTGTGTCCGCTTTTTGTAAATTTTGTTATTCTCTGTTGAGCAACAAACCGAACCTTACAGAAATGTCCACGCCTCTCGAGCCACCAACGTTCTTCATGTTGCTGCAAATCCTCCAGACAGCTCCTGTTTCAGCATCGCTCGGGACAAAATCAGAATCCCTTTATTTTCACTACTAAATTAATAATTTAAATTAGTAGCATTACATAGTTTCAGACACTTTCTCTGATTTATAAAGTTTTAGACAATAGATAGCACTTGCTTATTTAAACAAGCGCGGTCTAACAATAGATAGCGCTTTTTTAAAAAAGCGTTATCTATTGTCAGACACTAATAGATAGCACGATAGCGCTTAAAAAGCGTTATCTTTGCACCTTTTAATAATAGTGAAAATAGAGGGATTCTGATTTTGTCCCGAGCGTTGCTAAAAAAGGAGCTGTCTGGAGGATCTGCAGCAACCTGAAGAACGTTGGTGACTCGAGAGGCGTGGACATTTCTGCAAGGTTCGTTTGTTGCCCAACAGAGAATGACAAAATTTACAAAAAGTGGACACATAGTACACCAGTACAACATTATGTACGCGAACAAATGGAAAACCTTCTATACGGACGCACAGAGGCGAAAATGAAGACAAAACAATCAGCGACTGTGAAACCAGCAAAGAGAGACACCCATAGTTGTGAAATCAGCGAGCGACTGTGAAATCAGTACAGCTGTTTTTTTTTTCTTTCTCGACTATGGGTGTCTCTCTTTGCTGGTTTCACAGTCGCTGATTGTTTTGTCTTCATTTTCGCCTCTGTGCGTCTGTATAGAAGGTTTTCCATTTGTTCGCGTACGTAATGTTGTACTGGTGTACTATGTGTCCGCTTTTTTTGTAAATTTTGTTATTCTCTGTTGGGCAACAAACCAAACCTTGCAGAAATGTCCACGCCTCTCGAGCCACCAACGTTCTTCAGGTTGCTGCAAATCCTCTAGACAGCTCCTTTTTCAGCAACGCTCGATACAAAATCAGAATCCCTCTATTTTCACTACTAAATTAATAATTTATATTAGTAGCATTACAGAGTTTCAGACACTTTCTCTGATTTATATAGTTTTAGACCAATAGATAGCGCTTATTCGCTATCTATTGCTGTCAGACAATAGATAGCAGTTGCTTATTTAAACACGCGCTATCTATTGTTAGACAACAATAGATAGCATTTTTTATAGAAGCGCTATCTATTAATAGATAGCGCTTAAAAAGCGTTATCTATGCACCTTTTTGTAGTAGTGAAAATAGAGAGATTCTGAATTTGTCCCGAGCCTTGCTGAAAAAGGAGCTGTCTGAAGGATCTGCAGCAACCTGAAAAACGTTGATGACTCGAGAGGCGTGGACATTTCTGCAAGGTTCGGTTTGTTGCCCAACAGAGAATGACAAAATTTACAAAAAGCGGACACATAGTACACCAGTACAACATTACGTACGCGAACAAATGGAAAACCTTCTATACGAACGCACAGTACATAAAATGAAGACAAAACAATCAGCGACTGTGAAACCAGCAAAGAGAAACACCCATAGTTGCGAAATCAACGAGCGACTGTGAAATCAGTACAGCTGTTTTCTTTTTCTTTCTCGACTATGGGTGTCTCTCCTTGCTGGTATCATAGTCGCTGATTGTTTTGTCTTCATTTTCGCCTCTGTGCGGTATAGAAGGTTTTTCATTTGTTCGCGTACGTAATGTGTTACTGGTGTACTGTGTCCGCTTTTTGTAAATTTTGTTATTCTCTGTTGAGCAACAAACCGAACCTTACAGAAATGTCCACGCCTCTCGAGCCACCAACGTTCTTCAGGTTGCTGCAAATCCTCCAGACAGATCCTTTTTCAACAACGCTCGGTGCAAAATCAGAATCCCTCTATTTTCACTACTAAATTAATAATTTATATTAGTAGCATTATAGAGTTTCAGACACTTTCTCTGATTTATATAGTTTTAGACCAATAGATAGGGCTTTTTATAGAAGCGCTGTCTATTAATAGATAGCGCTTTAAAAGCGTTATCTTACGCACCATTTTGTAGTATGCAAACATTAAGAAAATTTATAAGAAATAAAGAGGAGGGTGCATGAAGCAAACGAAACTGGGGTATAAAAAATAGAAAACATGGGTGCACGAAGTAAGCTAAATAGAAGCATAAACCAAAGGAGAATGGAGGTTTATAGAAAAAACCGTGGTGGCGAAGAAGCTTGCTTGGCCAGGCCCAAAAACCCTGGAGGTTTATAGAAAAAACCGTGGTGGCGAAGAAGCTTGCTTGGCCAGGCCCAAAAACCCTTTTTCAGACAGCACTTAGGGTTTTCTTCTTCTTCTTCTGCTTAGAACCAAAGGAGGCTTAAGGGCTTCTTTATCGTCCCCGACAACTCCATGCATCCAGACCAGCAGCCAAGTGTCACCGTCGGTATTGTCGCCTACGTCAGAAACGTCACCGCCGTTCATGGCGGTCCAACCTTCATTTTCTATAAAACCTGTTGACCTTTACTAGATTTGATGGTTTATAGCCGAAATTATAAACGTTTAATATCGATAGCAAAAGCCTTTGCCCATAAGGCGAGATCCATAATCCATTCATGGCTCAAATTAAAAGAAAGTTCCAAAAGATATATAAAATGTGACTAGTAGAGCATACAGAACACATTAAAAGTGAACCTGATGGGGCAGTTCATTTTTTCGTCTTTTACTTCGTAGCTCAGCCACAAACCAACTGGAATCAGGGCACACTCCAACCCAATCACCGTTTAGGAAGACTTTGTCTTTGTTTCCCAGATGAGTTTTAGTATCATTGACAAGTTCTTCCATCCCACAATCCAACAATGTAGGCAGTATAGATTCAGATGCATTAGATACATCAGTGCTTACTAGTCCCGTGACAGCCATATTTTTTACTAGTCCACAATTTTCACCATCTGGGGTAGAGAGAAAACAAACCTTGCCCCAGTGAGAAGGATGCCTGCAACCACAAACTTGTGCTATAATAAATTAAAGCAAGAAAAAAGAGAGGAAAAGAATAAGCCATAACTTTGTGCAACAAACAGAATAAATGAAGAAAGGAAATAATAATAACAGCTTGAAGTTACTTACGGATATCTAGCATCCCCAACTTTTCCCGTGTACTGAACTTGCTGCCTTGCTCTTCTTAGCTCAGCCATGGTTTGTAAGGGATTAGTGCGCCCAACAGTTGCAACCACACCAGAGATCCTTTCCATCCTCTTGTACGGATGTGACCATGCTCCGGTTGAAAATGCCCTTTGCAAACCATTTGTAATTATTGACGCATCAACATAATACTCAATGGGGCGTACATCTCTATCTCCATAGAGATCCCTTTGCAGTGCCTTGGACATTCTCTTCCGAACATGTGCTATATGCACTTTCAACTCACGCTCAAGAAGTTCATTGGCCAATTCAAGCCTCTTATTACGGAAATCATCCCTGTTGTCGCATTTTCTGCGGCCAGTATAAGCCAGCAAGAGACCCTTCACCATATATGCAAGGAAACGTGCCTTTCTGTTTAAGCCGCTGATTCCAGGAAAGACATAAATTTCAAGGCACTCCTCAATAGACTCAGGAGGTGGAAATCGGACACCCTTTATACACTTCTCTAAATATTGAACTGCATTCCTACCACTCCGAAATGCGCCACATTTCTCATCAGCATCACAAACAGACGCAAGGAGAATATTCTGAATTCTAACATCATTGTCACAGCCAATGAGATCTACAACATCTTTATCAGATCCGACACCAAGTGCAAAAAATAGTACCCACACAGGAACCTCAACAGATAAAAAATACACAGTAAGAAACATGTCTCCATTCTCCCCTCCTTCATTCCTAGAATTGCCTACCAGTTTAATAACCATCCTATTTCTCTTCATCTGTGACTTGTAGACAATCATCCAACCTGGACTGTTTATAACCCAAAGCCTCTTTAAATACAGTTGCTCCTGTGCAATAAAAGTCTGCGACGATTTTTCACAGGAAACAAATTCATATCACTAAACATACCCTAAACATTAAAGAAATGCATCGAAAACACGCAATGGCGATCAAGAGAAAAATTTCCATTCAGTCAGAAAATTTGCTAAATATGATTTTAAAAGTAATTATTGTAAAACTCAACAAAAATAAAGGCCAACAAAATCAAAACAAGAAATTAAAGTCAACCTAAAAATCGTTAAAAATTAAGTACAAACCAACCTTCTCGGCACCCTTTATGAGAAAATAACCTCCATGGTCAAATTCACAATCATCCTTTTCAGCTTTCATCCAACATAAATCCGACTTTGACCATGACAGGCAATTTGCCAATGATGATCTCGCTCTCGTCTTCCGTCAGAATCTCCTTATCAAGGAACTCTTCCTTCCCAGTCTTGAACTTATCACTCCGAATCTTCTTCGGAACATACACCTACAATTCCACACAAACACACATCATAAATTGCTATAACAAAGGTAACAAATCTACATTACCCACACACAATAAAACAACACCAGCACTCTATTTTCCCTACTTGAACTTTAACTAAGATTTTCATTTCCGACGCGTAGGTCATCCTCTGAAGCCGCGCGTGTCGCGGAAGCATCTTCAACTCCTGGTTGTTTAACTCACCGCCCCAGACCACGGGCTTGTCGAGCTTGACCTTGCCGAACTTGATGGAGGCGTAGCGGTAGTGCTCGTTATCTCCCTTCTTGGAAGGGTCGAAGCCGGGCGATAGGACAAGTCACCGAAGCCGTCGATATCCATCATCGCGGTCGCCATCCCTGCCTTTGTGCCATCCTTGCTGGAACCGATGTGACCCATTCCAAACAATGCGTTTCCTGGAACGAGAATAAAGCTAGGGTTTCTGGGTTTTCTACACTCACTCTACTCTATAGTGTGAGTGGGAGTGTGAACTCTGAACAACAGGTACAATTTGCAGGAATTGAAATGAAATGCTTGCTGCTTGATGGAGAGGGTATAAATAGAAAATCACTATTTTTTAACTCTGACTTTGTCTCAAATGAAAATTAAAATGTTTGTAGTTTGCTTGAAAGAAACCGGAAAGACGCATGTGTCCTCTGGTCTCACCTTCACACATAGTTTTTAAAAATAATATATATTAGAACCCAAAAATAAAATAAAGAGGAATGTATAATATTAAAATGAGATGTTTTTAATATCTAAAATATTGTATTTTTTAAAAATTAAATTTACTTTTAATTTATTAAAGTAGTGTTTGGATTGTGAAGATAATTAGAAGGAAATTGAATAAAGGAATTCATATATTGTTTGGGTTAAAATATTTAAAGAAATGGATAAAGGAATTTGAAGAAAAAACTTATAATTTTTTTTATATAAAATAACTGGTATGATAAATTAAAAATTATTTTAATAAATAAAATTAGATATATTTATTATTTTATCCATAAAAATAAATATGATATAAATATTAGAAGACATGTTAAAATAGAATTGAAATTATTATTAAAAATTACAAAAAATATTATTATTATAATTATAATAATAACAATAATTATTAATATATATATATATATATATATGTGTGTGTGTGTGTGTGATAAAATAAAAATTAATTAATTATATATATAAGAAAAGAAAATAATTTTATATGTATGTTGAAGTTTTAATTTTAAATTAAAAATAACTATTATATTATTATTAAAAGTAATAATAATATTATTAATATTATAATTGTTAATATTATTATTAATACTAATATTATTATTATCATTATTAACGACAATATTAATACTAATAATATAATTATATTATTATTAATAATAACTATGTACAATACATAGGAAAGCAGAATTATTACATTCAAAAAAATCGATTCTTCCACCCATTCATAATATATATATATATATATCCAGAGATTGTCTAAAAACTTTTTCACCTATAGATGTTTTATGAAATAAAAAAAAAATATAATTATTTTTAATCTTCTCTTAAGTAAAATTGTTTCAGTTGTCAATTTCAGTAAATAAATAAAATAAATAGAGTCACAACCGACAAAAACATTTAATAAAATAAAATTTGAAACTGCTTATAAAATACCATCATCTTCTTCGTCTGTCCAGAGTGTGTGCGTGTGTGAGGGAAGAACTCTAGCAGAGCGTTTCTCTCTGCCCTTCTAGGGTTTGCCTTACTTTTTCTCCGTTGCCTATGTGGAAATTCTTTTAACCCTGATATGTGACGTGTGCTTTCCCACTTTTGCCCTTACGCTAATATGGATGTTGTGAGGATGAAACAGGAATGAATTTTTTTTGTGTGTGAAAGATGATTATCCAATGTTTTTCTGCCTCTGAAAATGGCTTTAGGGTTTTTGTTAATTGGAAGATGAAGTTGAAGTTGGGTGGGAGAATGGGATTCTATAATGTGAGTGATGGAGGAAATGAGTTTTTGAGGAGGTGAATAGAGGGAATGAACAGAGGAATTGAGAGTAGTGTGGATGAACGATGTTGGTGCCCCTGATTCAAATTTTTCTAGAACGTTTGATAAATGAAATACAGTAAAGGGAAACAAAATAACGGAAAGGTTTAATATAGAATAACAGTAATATTTACCTTAAAAATAATAATATTATTTACGTAAGTATTTTCAAAGAGAGGTCCAAAGATAAATTACAGCTATATTTAATTATTAAAAAAATATTAAGTATAAAAAAAATACTAAAAAACTATTTTTTATAATTTTATAATTTATCCTTTTTATTTAAGAAAATCATTATTTAAACGAAAAATAAAACAAGAACGAATTAAAAATTATATTTAGATATAAAAAAGAAAGATACCGTGAGAAGGTCTAAAACCATTTTCTATAATTTTAATTTCATTTTCTTTTTTTATTTTACCTCTTATTTTTGTTTTCATTTTTTTATATATTACTATATGTTTATAAAAAAACAGGAAATGCATATATTAACGGTGGGTACAGCACATGTAAGTAAAAAAAATAGCTTAAAAAAAGTAATAATAATAAAAGAGAAAATAAAAGGAAGGAACAGCACATGTAAGTAAAAAAAATAGCTTAAAAAAAGTAATAATAATAAAAGAGAAAATAAAAGGAAGGAAAGGTATGCGTGGAAAACAAGAAAAAAAACAAAAAAAAACGTATAAGGAAAATGTGCAGCGATGAAACACGGGGTAAAGAGGTGGGTCCAAAGCTCAAACCCTTTCTTGTCAGAGACAAAAATGGGCAAAAAGCCCTTTTGTTTCATCAAATCAGAAACCCACTACGGTTAGGGTTTCTGTCTCTTCAGAACCAAAGAGACCCAAAGTCACTTCTTCGAAAAAAGAAAACCTATGGAAGGGTTTGCTTCCGGGCGCGCCACTGCCTTTCCAAACCAGCCGCTGCGACGGTCTCCGCTTGGCCTAAGGTGTCGCCGACGACACCACTCGCCGCAGGGACCATCGTCGGCTACCGCTAAAATCTCCTTCTCCCGTCTTCAACTCATGCGCGAGAGGGAATCACCCTCGCTCCTCCGCGACGCGCTCTCACCGTCACCAACGAGGTCAACCGTCACGGACGCGTACAGCGGACGAAACCCATCCTCACGACGGCTCCACCTCACGACTGCAAACCCTAGACGCTTGACGCGTCCTCACCCGCTAGCGGAAAACGCTGCCGGCAACTCCTAAACGCATGGCCTTCGCTTCCGCCTCTCAACCGCGACTCAAAGGCCATCACCGCCGATAGATTATCCTATTCCCATATTTTCTGTTTTGTTTGGGTTGGTTTCCTAATGGGCGCATTGATTATTTCATTATCGAAACTATTTAAGATAGTGTTCGATAACAATGGACATTATTATAGAAAACAGAGACGATGGTGATTGAATACGCGACTGGGATGAAATATGGTTATGCATCGATGGAGAATGGAGAAAATAATATATATTTCTTTTGGAATATTCATACAATAATATAATACAACAGAGCAGAAATGTGTTCCAATAGCAAGTGAAAAAATGAGGTATAAAATGCAGTAAGCTAACTCACACACATGACACAGGAGTGCAAGGCGTTGCTTACCTCACTATTGTGCGCCCCGTGCCTCAGATGGTTTCCCCTTTCTTGTGGCTAACAGAATGATGGTTGGTGTTGGAAGTGAGGGAGTCAAGAGTTTTTTGGTCAGGCTGTAGTAAAGAAAAAAAATGGGATCCATTACCGTCAAAACTTGATTGTGATGAAGCAAACTAAAGCTTAAAAAAACGCTCTCCTCTGGAAGATCAGGGCATATACTCTGACTTAGGATTTCCTCCTGTCTTTTTCCTTTTTCATGTTTGCTCCCTGGGTAGACATGCTGCATGCACTGTCATTGTTGTGGCGTGTAAGCATTGTTGTGGCGTGGAAGCGTGACATAAACGGAATCATGTTTATCTAGACTGAATCGACGGAAGGCAAAGTTTTTCATACCCAAAAGGCTTAGTTGTCAGACCTGCATTTTTCTTTTTCCCTTTTTTATTTTCTTTTTTCTTTTCCTTTTTTCAAAAATATTCGGCTATCTTATAAATATCTATTTCAGAACATTTCTTTCTCTTTTTTCTAGCGCAAAAACAATTAAGAAAAAAGGGCATAAAATAAAATGGAATTCAAAAAAATAGAAATAACAAAAATAAATAACAATATAAATAAAAAATAAACATAAAATGTAAAATAAAAGAAAAGAAAATTAAGACAAAAAGACTTTTTTCTTATTTAGGTAGCCTGGACAAAATTCAGTATGGACAATGCTAACAAAAAAAATCATTGAACAAATATTTTTCCGTTGGCCACCGAAACTCCGGTCATATGAGCTCAGTCACGGGAGTCCGTGCTCACAAATCTGGTGTAGTAATGGAAAATAATTTTAATTCACTTCAATTTCTATTCTACTATTGGTAATTCTCAAACCTATTTAAAACGATTCTCCAAACCATTATTATTAACTGTAGAGTGCTAAACCAAAATTTTGAAGACAAAAGAGAGACGTATATACATATAACAGTGGGTGATTAAATTGTACTATTCAACAATATTATGGTTGCTTAATTGACTGCACACTGATACAAATGATACGTCATAACTTGCTCCTATAGGTTTCATTGTTGTTTCACCAAAACTTGAACTACGGCTGCTTTTTGAACTACAGTCCTTAACAGTAACCTGCAAATTCCTCTTTTCAGCCATTCACTAATATATAATATAACCAATGACTCATAACTGCAAGTATTTACAACAAGCAAAAAAGGACAAGCACACAAAAATTTGCAGCTCATAACTCCAAAACTATTATAAATTTCATTTGTTTCTTCGACCAAGAGAAGCATCCTTATCTAGAAGGAAGCAAACTATGAAACAATCTACCTTGACTCCCTCGCGCTCTGCATCTTCGAATTCAGCTTGTCCATCCAAATACAGCTGTAACTCAATTTCAAATTCTGCCTGTAGATCATTTATTTCTTCTGCACATTCACCTTTTTCACTTATGTTATATTCTAGAAAATTATTGGGAACCATATTTCGTTTTGACTCTTGTCGAATATACTTAGTTTGTGAATTAATAGAAATGTGACTATCAAAACATCAACAGCGTCGTATAGTTAATGATGTAGGTTCACACTTTCCTCTTCCGAGTTGATGATCATAAGAACAATTTTATTTTTATTTTTGTCTGTTTACTTGATTGCAATGCATTATTTGAAGTTAGAATTATGGCCACGGCCAGATTCCATTCAAACCATTTTTTCAGAATCATTGATGACATGTGAAACAAACTGTATCAACTTAATAATTGACATCATATTCAACTCATTCTTGAAATCATCATAACTAAAGGTATCGCACATTCCTAGTAATAATAATGATTGTTTTACTTTTCTTAATTAACATTCTATTATTCCTCCTTCTTATTTATTTCATTCACTATTAATTAATATAACAACCTAAATGCTTGCATAAAAAACGTGATTACTCTAAAACAACTCTAGGCTTTAGATGGAAGTAACACACCATTTGTTGAAAGATTTGGCGACGAAAATAGAAAGTATAATGAAAAGCAGACAGAGAAAAATGAAGTCCTTCAATGCGACCAAATGAAAACTATTTCCAGACTAGGAGATAAAATTGACCAACTTATTCGCCCCTCCGATGATCAAGCTTCCTATGATTTCACATGTTTGTTTTCACTAGTCACACATTATTTTCCCATAGACAACGGTTCCTAAACCGAGGCATATACAGACGAAGCAAAAATGGATAGGATTTTGTCTCAGTGAGTAGTAGGATTTTTCCTTTTTTACTTTTTTCTTTTCGAATAACTTTTCACCTCAGTTCCTTCTGAACCGAGACAGTAGAGTGTTTTTTATTTTTATTCTTTGCTTTCTAACGATCATAGTCGTAGGTGTGGCGACGCAGTCAGGAAACCCAACCTCCATCATCAATCTCTCACAACCATGGCAGCCATTGATGCCACCGCTAGCACCCCTCTCAACAACAAGGTTGTCAGCCAGTATTCCACGCTTCTCGCGTCTCTTGTCGTCGACATCGTTCTCTTCGTCGTTGATGTCACCAGGCTAGACATGGCATATTTCTTATTCACGAAGGATGTTCTCATGAGCAAAGAGAGACCCCCAAATTCAGAAAATCCTAAATTGACATTCTAGAAGAAGAGGAGGATTACGCATGAATTGAAACCTGTAGAACAGAGAAACCCAAAACCCCCCCAAACCTACTACCTTACCTACGTCGCCGGCGAGTATTGCCATCAGCGTCACAACTCCTGACTGAAACCGCCGCCAAGGATGTTGCTAAAGGTGGCCACGTCAATGAAGCATCTCGCCTGCCCGGGCGCTGATAACGCCGGAGTCCCTCGCTGGCGACCTTAGAGATGGTGCTATGGCAGTGGGATACTCGTCGCCCAATCTCGCCGAAGAGAATCACAGCTCCTCGATCTCCTATATTCGGAGCCACTGCACCGTGTTTCATAGCCGCTTCCTCCTTCACGCACTGCCAGTAAGTCGATGTCTTTGACAACGACGGCTGGTGGGTGGGCGAGATCTCCATGGCCACCGTCGGGGTCAGTAGAGCGCCATCATCGAAAACACCGAAACCCCAAGGCACTACCTTCACCACACCCAATGTAGTCAGACAACGCGTCACCACTACGTAACGGCTAAAGTCAGAAACTTTTATTTAAATAAAGCAATATACAATGAAGAGGGGGAACCTTGACTTTTTTGGTGTTTGTGGAAGGGTCCCAAGCTCTGCAGTTCCACCCACACCCATCTCCTCCAATGCTTATAACGCGCTTTGGGTCCCCAGGAGGCAGGAGGCTGAAAGTGAGGGTTGAAAAGGAAATTTTTTAGGATGTTAGACATCAGTTAGAATTTTAACCTAGGTCATATGGTGTGTATGTCTCAGGTCCCCAGTCAACCGAGGCAGTAGATTCGGCTGTCAGGCCAAAAGTCAAATCTACAGAAATTTTTCAGGGTGTTAGACATTGGTTGAAATTTTAACTGAGGTCATATGATGTATATGTCTCAGTTCCTTTTGAACCGAGGTAGAAAAGTTTGGCTAAACTACGAAAACGTCACTGCGTTCTGATAGGCTTCGATTGCTCCTAAACCGAAGCGTATTGCGCGAGTTTAAATAGTGTTTTCTCAATTACAATAATATATTGACATATTTAATTTAAGGTTAACTATGTTTATATTTTTTTTATAAACTTATACGTGAAAAATTATAACTTTTTTCTTCTTTTTTTTAATATATTTCTATTTTTAAACTTTAAAAATAAATAAATAAAATTAATTATTTGACTTATTAAATCATATTTCATATTGATATTTAAACTAAAATATATCAAAATGATACAAACAATTTAAATATTATTTTAAAAGGTATTTAACACGTTAAATATTTAATACGATTAGATTTAAAAAATTATATTTGTTAACTTTTAAAATTTAAAAACCAAATTATATTAAAATTTTAAAAATGACAGAATTTTAATTTTTCCTCCATAAGTAATAACATTTTTCATAAATAAAAATAAACTGATGGAGAACTAGAGTTTTATTTTACAAAATAAAAATCATCTGTGAAATAAAATGTTTGAAAAAGTGATTATCAAGATTAAATTTAATTTATTAAAAGATGATGTAGAGGAAAGTGGAGTGGAGGTGACAGAGGATGTAATGTGTATTGATATTATGTAGAAAGTAAATGGTGTGCGGTAGCGTTGGGTCTCCTCTGTACATTCTGAGGTTACTGTAGTGATCGAATACTATACTTAGAAATTTGTCGCTCCTTCTATAGGTGTTCGTGTTTAACGAACGATGTTTCGTCTTCTTGTTCTATGTGCTGGTCGACATCAAAATTGTTTCTCTTTTGCATCACATTAAACATAATACATATACATTTCAGGAAAAAGCAGCGTTGGGTGAATCGGATTTGGGTTTAATTTGACCAATTCATTTTATTGGAATTTAACATTTATAAAAATAAAACGTCATGTTAATAATTATTTGTTATAACGGATTATGATTTTATGCTATATATTATTAATTTTTAACAAAAGATCATTTATGCCGAACATAAAATTGATATTTTAAACATATTTTTAATTAAATTTAGAAAAACTTCAAGACATTTTTATCGTGTTGGGTATTGATGAATGTAAAAATTAAATCCAAATCTGCTCATTTTTATTTATTTACTTTTAAATCCAAGTTTGCTAACCCAAAACCCAATTAGCCATTATTTTTTCCGTAAAAACTTAGCAAGACAAATACTCGAGTATAATTAGATGTACATGCGTGTAATAATATGATATGAGTCCTAAAAGAATATAGAATATTTACCACATAAAATTCGTCCATAAATTAATTGTCGAATAATTGAATTAATTGATAATTTTAGTCAAAATTAACCGTTTAATTCTTTTTTTTTACTTTTTCAATATCCTATTCCTTTACTATTATAATTATTGCATTTGTCATCGTTACCACTTCTACCATCATCTTGTCCTTAACTCTTTCTATTCCTCTTCTTTTTCTTCTTTTATTAATTTTCTTCTTCCTCCTCTAACTGTATTACTTCTGCCTTCATTGTTTTAATCATTGTTTCTATAATTATTGTTTCTTAATACATTTATTTATTTATCTATATTTTTGGATTTGAAATTTATTTAGATAGACAAATAACATGTATTGGCTATCTACCACCAAAGGACCAATAAGAAATTGAAAGGCTGTTTATGACTTTATTCTCATGTGAAATTTAAAGGAGACGAGTTTATAATATTTAAAATTATCATAATTATAATTTATACATATAGGTAAACTCACAATAAACTTGTCACCTTCTTTAAATTTTCAATTTATTAATGTATTTAAAAATGTTAATTTTGTTTAAAAGTTCATTTGACATTTATATTTTATTTTTTCCACGAAATTGTTTCAACTTTATGGTTATTATTTACATTTGACCAAATATTAGCACATATTTAGCAATAAAAAACCATTATCAAACTATAAAAGCTAAAATTTTAGTTATGTATTTTAACTAATTATGATTAGTTGAAATAGTTTCAAATTATTTTCTACCAAGTTCATAATTTGTGATTATTAAAAGTTAAATTAATCATGAAATAAACATAAATTTAAGATATCTTATTATACATATTTCAAATTATATATATATATATATATATATATATATATATATAAATTGTAAAATTCAAAACTATAATTAAAACACACACAAAAAAAATACACTATCCTTTTTTATTAATTACAATTAAAAGTGTAATTAGAATTTATAGTATGGAATAGAGGAAGAAAACATGGGATTCGTGCTACAATGGGTTAATGCCAATTTTGTCTTTGACATATTTGTAATCGAAAGTATATGACTGCTAAATTCTTCAGAAAAAAAAACTTTACGGAAGGACTTTTAACCATGACAGCTTTTCAATCGTGACTTTACATAGATATTATAAAAAGTACCTCATATTAGTAATTAATGTTATGATTAACTAAAAATGAATAAAAAATAAAAAGTCACATTTATAAAAAATAAATAAAACGTATATTAGTGAGAATTAAAAAAAAATACATTTTTTTGTCACCAAACTAAAATAATTACATATAACTGTTGTAAAAAAAATTTGTTATGGAAAAGTTAACATATCAAAATCCACTGTCTTTTTACATAATAGGTTTTTCTTTATGATCATACTGTCTTTTATCGTTCATTCTCTAACCAAAGGTTTTTACTAAAAATAAGTAAATGAATCATTATCACAGATAATAATCACAAAATTCAACACAGAATTTTGATATCAATGTAAGAGAAATAGTGGTAAATATTTTTACTAACAACAGAAAATAACAAAAAATTTCTACAAAGGACACTTGAATCTTAGAAAATCTATAGGATATGGGTAATATTCTTCTTCTTTTTTTGTTTCTATTTTCTTTTGTTTATTTTTCTTTTCATGTTTTTCTTTTCTTTTTTCTTGATGTAAGAACAAAAAGTACTAAAAAAACAAAAATTAAGCAAAAATTTAAATAGGTATTAAAACCAAAACATCCTACATATTATGGAAATTAAAACCTTAATAAAGTCTTTAAAAAAAAACTATACAAACCCATTAGTTTCTTCTTTTTTTCAATCTATTTACTACCTTCAGTAAATCAAAGTTAAAATTATCCATCTAACATTCCAATACAGTCTATTTAGTTTATTACGTAAATATTTCTTTCTGCCAAAATGCTTTTATCATAATTTTTGCAGTAAAAAAAATGTAAATCGTTACTATTCTTTTTACATGATTTGAGTTTTGCACGTACACTTGTGCAAACTTTGTTTCAAGTCAGTATATATTTAGTATAATAATTTAACACTCGTGCTGACATATTTCCTTTTTTATTTTAAAAAAATATCAGATCAATATTACAGAAGCAACTAAGAAATAACTTGTACGTTCTTTCACACTTTTGACGTAAAAATGGTACACACACGTTAAAGACTTGAAACCAGATGCACGAGCACAAGTAAAATTTGACTGGAATTTCATGCTCTCTTTTTTATTAGTAATAACAAATTTAATTAAAAAAAAACAACTGGGTTATTAAGCACTCTCATAATATTTCCATTTTACATTCGTGTTACTGAAAAAAAAAAAGACAAAATATGGAGATGTCTTCTTCTATTTACTTGATTAATATTGTTCATTGGTCCAATAATTTTTCAATTAAACTACAAATTCAAACACATTGATTTGTTCTGTTTTTTCATTTAAATGTGACATATACGTATCTTGCTAATTGTATTATATTGTGTTTTTAACCACATATGTATGTCATTGACAGAAATTTCATGCGCATTGTGATAGAATTTTAAATTTAAAACAATCTTACAGAATTAATTTATAATCAAGATTTATATATGTTTTTGTATTATTATTTAAATGAAATTTTTAATAATTTTACAATAATAAGATATTATCCATTCTATACCAAATTTTTATAAATTTATTTTTAGTAACATTATAAAAGGTTTCTTATAATAATATATAAACTCAAATTCATCTCTAATATTATTTAATATACGACTTTTGGTTTGGATCTACCACAGCATAAATCCTATAACTATAAACAGGTAGGAAATGAAGATATCCCTTCCTAGAATTAAACAAATTGAGAAGAAAACATATGCACTTAGTAGCGTCCGTCAAATTTAGCTGCCAATTCATGCATGGTCCCAGGATGTCTCTTCTAAGCTGCATGCAACTGTTCCATTTCATCGATATTGCATTTCACACGCTTTTTACTTGGTCTCACACCACTCCTTTTGTAAAATAGTGCAAGACCAAAACACATGCAAAAGAAAAGTTGCATTGCCTTATGCCAGTTTATATGCTTAGTGCTTTCTTCTAAACTAGCTAAAAGTTTTAACACGTTCTTTATAGAAAAAACAAAAAGTAGATTCCAAAACCATAAAAAACCAACTCACTTTTTCCTAAGTGGTGCTGTTAGAAAAAGCTTCATTTTTCAATCTCATCTCAAACTGTTGAATAAACTGATAAAGTATCTTTCAGTGTTATATTCTTTGAAATGAGTTATTCTTAACGTTAGTGACTAAATCAACTTACGATTGTTAAATTCTTACGGTATTGCCAAATTCAAACAATTTAGATTTTTACAACGCGCTTATGTAGTTTCTCAAAAATTTAAAGTATTGGTCATCATGATTGTATAGTTAATTAAGGCAAAGTTTTGTTTATATGGAAAAAAAATCATTAAATATATAAGTAATGATTATTGATTGAACATTTATATTATATATATATATGTATAATTTTGTTGAACTTACTTTTCATATCATACTATTATATATTATTCTCATATTTTTCTCTCTCTAACTATTGTCTGATATTGGCTTTTAGTAGTTGACCGACCAAGACCTGCTTTGGTTGTGATTGCCTTTGATGATTTATATTTTCTTTGGATGAATAGACAGAGAAGAAATGAGAACTGAAATAAAGCGTAAACACGTTAAAAAAAATATTATTTGAAGAATTTAAAGATAAGAAATCAATTTGAGAAAAGAAAATCACCACAGATGACAAAATGGAGAGAATATCATCAAATAGTTTAAACACTAAATAATTATTAATTATTTAAAAATTATAATTTTTTTAGTCAAATCTATTTGATATTTTTTTATCAATGTTTACCAGATGTTTTTTGACATGCAATGATGAAGAATTGAAAAACCAAATTGATTGATGATTGAAATTGTTTTTAATTGATTTCTACCGCAATTATACATTAACATTAATTGAAGTCGATTTTTCTATATCTTAGGGTCGTTATTTTTCTCTTCTAGTTCTCAATTAATGTAAATTGGATTTCTCCACGTAACATTTATAAAACAAATCCTAGCTTGTCCAAAACATTTTCCAATCAATAATAAAAAAAATCATAATGAAATATTTGTTAAAAATAATATTAATGTAATTGATAAAAAAATAAACATAAACATTAAAAATAAAATAACCGCATTAGATTAAGATCATAACACTTAAACTTCGACTAAATCAATAATGTCTCAGATTCAATCAAACTAACGATCGATATCTTACCATCTCAACAAAAATAGAACAGAAGATGCATTAAAAGAAGAAAAAAAAACAATTTAAAAATATAAAAAAATTAAATTCCTACTTTTTTTACATGAAATTTAAAACTATTTAATTTTACGCAATCTAGTTATTTTAATAAAATTCTAAAATTTTAATTTCTTTTAAAATTTCTTACATAAACAGCATAATAAAACATTTTTCAATTCTGTGTATAATGAATCTTTATCTTCAAATTCTCAATGCATTGAATAAAAGTCATACGTATTAGATACGTTTAAAATAATTTAGCAAAGCATGATCTTAATTATAATTTTTCTATAAGTTATTAATTGGACTCCTCATCGACCCTTGTGTTTTAAATTTCTCTAGTTTGGATGGAATATATGTGAAGGTGAGTGGGAATGTAATTTGTCAAGGGAATGTCAGATTTATTATATTATGTTGAAAATTCTCAAACGACTTCGAAATTAAGAATAGTAGCAATTCATAGTATGTTCTTCCTTTTAAATACGAAACACTTTTTAAAGATAGGACTACAATGAAAATATAAAGTTTTAAAATAAAAAATACCTTGAACTTGGTAATTTACTTTACCATGTTATTTTGTCAGTCTTAAAACTATCAAAAATATTTTTTGACACACTTAATTTTTTTATCTTCATTTGATATTATTATTTTTTATTCTTTTTCTTCTTAAAAAAATATATTTTTATGATATTTTATCTTTATACTCAGTGTGAAATGAAAGTGTATCGTAATATCATTATTTTAAAATTATAATAAAAGAAAAAAAAGCAAAGTTCATCACGTGATCCGTATTTGGAATATTATTATAAACTTAATATAAATCTAACTAGGATAGCTTATGATAATATCATGTTAAGATTAAATTTTAAATTTAATTAATCTTAAAGAAATTGATTTATAAAATAAAATTTACATACTTATATATTTTATATTTAAATTTATTCTTATATACGGTAAGATTTCCAACATTTTCCATTTACTTTCAATAACAAATAAAGAAATAGCATACCTTTAAATAAAGAAGTATCTTCCTGCAACAAAGAAAATCTGCACAGCAGAACCTTCCTGTAATAGGAAAGAAGCTGCGTATCAGTAAAGGACAAAAAATAAAGTTTTAAATAGAGAAGGAAACAGAAGGAAAAACCTCCCACATGCATCTAGCAGACCCATCTCAGTCATAAATCAAATTTTGCTGTCATAACTTTGCTGAACCAGAAAAGAAAAAAAAAACATAAAAAGACGTGTGAGATGGTCCTCATATTCACATGCAACTCTGATCAGGTTTTCAAATTTTCTTGGATATTTTTCTGGTTTACCTGCCGAACAACTTTAGCCAGCATTTACACGAAGCAAAGTGGTGTAATACAGTTGTGTTCTGATATAGTGCAATTTGTGCTCCAACTTGTCAATCTGGTATGGTCATGATCTTTCGGTTTGGTGGCTGTGCCCTGTCATATTTATGCAGCCTGAGTTACTCTCCGGACTTATGCTAAACTTTAGCATGTCTTGAGTTTAATTAAACTCTCTCTTTTTTTATTGGTTTAGAAAATTTTGTACCTAAATCATCTTTAAATTTTTTTATGGGTCACAGTTTGGTTTGAGCATTCAAAAATTTTAACCTTAAATGCCAATTAACTTAAAATAATGTCACTCAATTTGTTAGAAATGCAAACATAGTACATATATGAATTCTAAGTTTCACAAGAGAAAAAAATGTGATATCTATAAAGAAAACATACAAATAAAGTGTTTTCGTAGTAAAAGAATGTTGGAAGTCATATATTATTAACTAGAAATAAAGTTAATTTTTAGTATATAAGTGGGTCCAAACCTCACTTTACAATATGATTTTGTGGAGTTGAATTAGGCTTAAAATTCAGTTCTTAACACATAGTTAAGTTATAACTTTGTAATAATGTTATTAAAATTATACATATAATTTATTTTTTTATTAAATAGTTTAATTTAATATAAAATTATTTTTTTATTAAATAGTTTAATTTAATATAAATCTATAATAAAAAAAGCAGATTAAATAAACTTATAACAAAAACAATCCGAAACCAATTAATCTAATAAATTAATTGATCAAATATAAATTTTAAAATATTAAATTCATGTTATACTTAATTAATCAGGTTGGATTCAAATATGATCCAATGACTAATGCTCAACCCTAATGTCATGGTAATAATTTCAATTAATGTGACATTATGTCAAATCACATCTAAAAACATATGCAACCAATAACCATTTAATCTAACTTCGGACACCAAGTGCTCCATCTTGTGCTAACTCCCCTAACATACCATCAACGACTTAAAAAACCAAATTTAGTATAATTGTGTTCAAGAGATAAGTCTATTGTTTTCTAAACAAACAAGAATCAAAGTTAATTGAATGAATTTTGAATATTAGAAATTTAAATGAGTTAAAACTAACCTTTAATAAAAATAAAAAAATAAAAAATAAACATACTTTAAGATGTATGATAGCTTTTTTATATAAGCAATTAATATCAAGTTAATTTTCAGTTTCTATCAATGTAATTGAATTTAAAATTTACATGGTAATGCATTGGAAGACATAATTGCACGATAATATAAAACCTCTTTATACAGGCTCCATATATATTGATTGTTCTATAAAAATAACCACCATGATATGAACATCCATATTTTACAACTGTTTTATATAGTATGGTATCCTATATTAGTCTAAAAATTTTGCACAGTGATTAATTATTCATTTACTTAGTTAGTTATTGTATATTTTTAACATACACTACATCATCGAATAATGTGTACATAAGTGTCTTTTAGACCTTGATAACACAATCCGCAATTGGAGATATTCACAATCTACTCACAACACAAAGTGAACTAATATAAAGTTAGTGTCTTTCTTGCTTTATATTCTTCCATACATTGTTCGACATATTTTTTATATATCTTACTTTTATTAAAGAATTTTTACAAAAAAAAAATCTAGATAAATATATTGTGATGTTAGTATCTTGATTAATTTTATAAAAGAAAAAAATATATCTTGAAAAGTATATAAATATTTCTTGAAAAAAAAAATGATGGGCAATATAGTTTATATAGAAGGATCGATGCTCCATGTAATAGATAATAATAAAAATAACAAATTAAAAGCAATATGTTTAGTTGAAATACATGCACTGAATTAATTCAACGTTTTGGCGTAGAAGTATGATGTAGATTTCCCGAGATGGCAGAAGCAAGTGCTGCAGTGAAATTAGGATCTCTGGTCAAAGATGTAGCCATTTGTTGAACCAAAAACTGCTGGATCAATGACTTTTGCCCATTCATGTCAACCACTCTTGACTGGACCAATTCTAGCGCTTCCCCACTTTCACTTTTCCCTGAATTCCCCGATGTCTCCGTTTGATGTTCACCATGGTTGTGTTCTCCTTCGTACGTTGTCACCAACACACTTCGATCCTCCACGCTTCTCTGCACCTAATTAACAAACATCTTCATCATCGGTTACAGAAAACAAATCAACATTCATCACTGTACTCGTCTACTGATTTACCTTCTTCTTCACTGGACAGCCCGGAGCATAGGAACACTTGAAGTAAGCCCTAGGAGAAGGGTTATCTCTGGTCACTTTTTGACCATATTTTCTCCACTGATATCCGTCCCTCACATACTTCAACACCCAAAAACATATTAAGCATCTTTTGTTAGTTCTTAGAACCTCCAAATACCTATTCATAAAATAAAATAGCCTATTTGATATTGATCGTGTAAAGGAACCAAGTAATTTAACTCATCAAAATTTGTGATTTCATACATATACGCAAGGATATTTTCATAATTACTCAAACAGTAACAGTAGCAGATGAATCTTAAAAGATGGAACTTACCAAGCTGGTATCAGATGCATCTGTCCGTACAAAAACTTTGTGAACCTTTGGGTTGGTACTTTGCTTAGGCTTTTTGAACGTCTCTTCCTCACTGCTGCACTCTGTGAGGGCGTTGACGCAAAACAGATTCGCGCAATTCTCACTGTCAACCTTTCTTTTCAGCGATGCTGTTTCTTCTTTGTCAAAATTTGCTTTCTTCAGTCTGTTGAACTCACTCAACTGTTTCTGCAAAGCAAGATAGTTCTCGTATACGTGGTTCAGCGTCGCAGTTAGCATCTTGTTCTCACTGTTTAGACGCCGCAACTCTTCAACCAAAACTTCTCCCTGGTCACAAAATTTCCAACGCAATTAGATCATCGCTAAAAAAAGGTTCATTTCATATGATGGTTGCTGTTACAGTGTGCATGTGTGTGTTTGTATATACATATACTAACCGCGATGTCCGTGTGTGAAGAGGGAATAACGTTAAGGTTGAGAGAAGTGTCGACACAAGTTGGTTCCATGGAAGAAAGATTTGCTTCGGAATCAAGGGACATAGGGAATGAGAGAAGCTACAATGGTTGGTTGACGCAAAACGAGCGATGAGATAGATTAGTTTAATTGGATATAAGAGAATGAGACACGGAACTTATATATATATAGAGAGAGAGAGAGACAGAGAATGAAAATAATATGAGAGCGAGTTGAAGACTTTTATTATTATTTGTTGCACGAAAGTGGCACGAAAGTGAGGACGAGAAAACAGTCTCGTACAGTTCCTTCGTTTCATGTTGTCCGTAATTAAAACCCCGGACGCGCATTCCGCAGCTAAAAAGAAGCTTCTTGTATTTCTTAAAAAAATAATAATATAATAATAAGAAGAATTAGTGTACTCACAGTGTAGAAGCTTTTTATAATAAGTGTCTGATTAAACAGTTGTTTTTTTTACTTTAATTATTTTTATATATCGTATTATTACTTTTTCTTAAGATGTTTGCATGGAATGTAAGAGAAGAGGGTTAAGAGAAATAAAGTTTATTTTGTTTTTTAACAATTTTATTAATTTAATATTTTTTTATATAACTTGTGGTTGGACAGATGAATTTTTTGAAAAAGAAGAAAGAAATGTTGATATAGTAAGAAGAATCTGTTGATGGAGTGGTCAATCTGAAAGTTTTGCATTGATTGACCGTAAAATTATCTCGTTGACTAGAATATATGAAATGCAAAAGAAACAAAAATATGCATAGAGATTGGAGTAGGTTCTTGTTAGTTTTCTTCGGTGTTGACCGTCCTTTAGCACTTTCTTGGTTATTACATGTGAACTCGAGCACCAAGTCTATGGCTTCAATTCCACTTTTTCTGATTCCTTTTTCTTGTTCCACTCTACTACGTCTTAAGCATCTTTCCCACTCTTGCTATTTCTCCATTTCTAGTACTTTAATTCAACACCCCATATTTAATATCTATTTCAAACGTAAACATTCAGATGCATTTCTTTCCAAACTACTTCATGCATTTAATGTCCTAACAATTCAAGACAGTGAACTATGTCACGGATTCTCATAACTTGTGAGTTAGGAATCAAATATTGATAGAAAATAATACCAATAATCATAGTAGGAAAACATCAATTATCAATAAATATTCACAAAATCAAATATAAATATAAAAAATTATAAACAAATATTTACAACAAGTCATTACATCAAAGCAATGTTATTTTTAAATTTGAACGGTAAAAAAAAACATGGAACACACACATACATACTAACAAATGATAAAAGAAAGAATCATGTGTGGTGCAAACATTTCAACCTGAACAAAATAAAAAACGTAATTTTACTACAGTTTACAATGAATATATCAATCAATTTTTGTTATTTTTTAAGACGGACAATTTTACATACTTTTATTTAAATTAATGATCCCTTTTCATATGAGCTAAATAAGACAATAAATTTGACTAGTTTAGATGCAATTTGTTCATTTTTACGACAATTCTCACGTAGTCTTAGTGCATAAATGACTTGTAGTGGATTGATAGCGTAAGAACTTCTATGTTGAATAAATAGGTGGATCATTTGAAAAAAAAAATACTCTTAATTACTTGAGAGAACTTAAAAGAAAAAAGAAAAAAGAAAAAAAAAAGAGAGAGAGAGAAGGGACCACTGCAAGATTTTAAATTATTAAAAGGAAAAAAAAAAAACATATTCTACCTCTCGAACCGAGTAAAGGGTTTTTTAGTTTTATAAAATCAGGAATCAAACTACATGAACGATTTTTAGTTTTTGTCTCTACTGGATGAAATATAGTGAAAATAACAAATTTAAGAGATTGAAACATTACCAGAAGACATACACCAGTGAGAGGTAAATGAACTATCTTAATTTTCTTTTTGAATCATATTTGGTAATATTAAAAATAATAAACAATGTATATTAAAGAAAAATTCTTTTTTAAAAATATATAATTTACTTAGTTATTATAACTATTTTCTTTATGCATCCAAACTAATGGAAACAAATTTCTGCTTCAATTTTTTTAATTCTCCCAAATTAATCTGTTCGAGCAAAATTTAGATTCATTATTCCAATCATTTCTATATTTTTTATCAACACTATTCCTCATTCCAAAAGAAAAAACCAACAATTTAATAATACAATCAAACAAGATTATCATACTGTCATTTTTTTAATTAGCAATATAAGAATATTCTGTATTCTCGTATAAATGGGATGTTCTATCTAATTTTATTTGGCTCATTAAATAGAGGTTACATTAAAAATCTCATTTCAAATTTACTAACATGTGAAAACTGATTAATTTATTCACAAATTACACTGATGCATCAATTAATTAGGTAATATTCAGGGGGATCACTAGTGTTCAACTTATAATATATATATTAATTGCTTCCAAATTACATGCCTTTTTTTTACATTATTTATGTCATCTATCATCATACTAAATTTGAAAATGGTAAACTCAACTTCTCCCTATTTTTTAATTTTTTTTTTAGAGAACTATATTTACTTCGTGGATGTATATTATTGGATAATTTTCCCATTTAACTTTATTTATGAATAAATAAGTAAACTTTATTTATGTTCCTCTAACCAATTATATAGTCAACCTCCATTTACTAAGACAAATTTGTTGAGTTAATTATATATATATATATATATATATATATATATATATATATATATATATATATATATATATATATAAGAAGTTTTAAACATACTTAATTTGGAATTAAAGCAGTTATCATTATTTCTTTTATTAAAAAAAAGGTGGAACTTAATTTATAACAACAAATTTTGCTACTCCAAAACGTGTCGTAAAAAATTCAAAAAACTTCCTACACGGAAAGCCCACTAAGTTTCATGCGTAATTACGTTGCATGATATCATCTTGCAAGCAGTACGCACGCTCTTCAAGAAGGTTCTTCCACGATAAATTAATTCGCATTTTCAAAACGTCAAATAATAATTATTAGCAACTATCCATACATATTATTTCTAAACATGTTTACTTTTTTTTTTTTTTTATAGAGATGTGAGAACGAGTCGCCCGACACATCACGGGTTGGTCGCTTAGTGAACCAAAATAATCCAGTTCATTTATTAATGAGTCATCAAAATTCAAATCTCATCCGACCCACCATGGGTTGGTGGGTAAACAAATTGGCTCACTTAATTACAATTTTTTTTTAAAATAAAAAAAATTACAAACTTTATATAATTCAAATTTAAACAAATTTCACTCCCAAATCTCACTCTCGAGTGTTTAATTAATTTTGAAGATAAGGAACTTAAATAATTTTTTCAAGCAAAAACAAAATAATAAATATTTTTTTATAAAATTAAAATTAAATTTTAATAAAATAAAATTAGGTAGGTGGGTTGGTGGAATCCGGTCCATCACGGGTTCAACCTGCATGAACCGGATTGAAATCTGGCCCGCACAAAAAAAAGTACAATTTTTTCAAATCTAACCCGGCTCAAACCTGTGGTGGACTGGATTGGCCCGTGAGTTGTGATCCATTTTGACAGCTCTACTTTTTTATTATAATTTATTTATATGAAAAACGTTTTTGTTGTTGATAAAGTTTAGTAAAGAAATTACGAAATAATAATTGTTAATGAATAATCGATAATTTCAGATTTTAGTAAAGTCACACTCTATTTAGGCAAATTTTTTTCATAAATCTACGCATAATTTTTATTACAATTTAAACTTTTAATTAAGTAAATGATTATTTATTAGTTTGTTTTTTAAAATACATCTCATATTCTAAAAAAATAAAATATAAAATCACAGTAAATAACTATAAATAATTCAATATGTCAACTTCGGTACCACCCACACGGTAGATGAGTAAATTCACGTCAGATCATTTAGGATTGAAAATACATGTAAATTTCGTGTTTTCAAATAAGCTATAGTGAGAGAATTATTTAAAATAAAGTAATTTGAATGACTCTAGTATTAGATGGTTATAATTTTAATCTTTTGATTTTAATTTTTACATCACACAAATTTAAAACTTATCTTCAGTTCTCGTAATTGAAAAAAAAAAACAAATAGGTTGATTTAATTCCTCCCGTTTTTAAACGTCATTTAAGATTTTGTTTACATAATATTATATTGTAATTTTTCATGTCATCATATATTTTTTAACTTTTTTCAAAAATATTCATTTTAAGGATGTCGTTAGAGGCAAGAACAATTTTTTTCCACAGATTATACCACTGATGATATCATTTGGAGAAAAAGAAAAAGAACTTATCCACACGTATACAAGAAAAATCGACTTAACAGAGAATTTCGTGTACGATGCTAAAACATGTCGTTTTAGTCAGTGAACGGAATTTATCTGATTATAAATAAATAAATATAAATAAATTTACCACGAAGTTGAAAGATGTAAAGTGTGTTTAAGTCAAAATTTTATCATTAAGTTACCTAAAAAATATTTTGTTTCATGTTTCATACTTAAAAGGTTAGCTTCCACATAAAAATAGGATTAATCGCAGAGATTACACTGATTAATCATAAAACTACGTCGGTAAGGACATTATAAGATTTTCAAAAGTGTGTGGTTGTCGGCCGTAAAAAAAGCAAAAGAAAAAACATACGCGCAAATTCAAGGAAAGAAAGGTTCTTCTAAAATTCAGATTTGAAGATAAAATTGACCCAGACCTTGACTTGAATCAAATATATTAATGGTAATCCTTTTGGAACTTTCCTTAGAAATAAATTAGCCAATTTGCATGCACAAAAACTCAAACTTTGCGTCTCACCAATTAATGAACACATGAGCCTCAAATTGTCCAACTTTCTTAAGATTGTCACAGACACTACACGCTAGTTTAGGTTTTCGTCTCTATCATTTCGCCTTTTTCTATTTTATCATATTTTCTCTTATTTAATTTACCAACACTTTATACAAAGTTTTAAGTTTTTCGTATGTTAAATATTTTACGTCAATTATATATAAAATTACTTTACATATTACAAATTATAAACAAGGAAAATTACAACATAATTTTGTAAAAACATATTAAACTTAAATTTTATTTTTAATATAATATTTGTTTTTCAAATGTCATGTACGAGTTATTGTTTACGTTATGAAGTCTCTTATTGTTTTATCTTTAAATGGCTTTTCAGTAGGTTGAAGAAACAAAATATATTTAAAATATTGTTTTTGACTTTAACTCGATGTGACACTATTAAATGGATTATAATAAGTTTTTAGGTGAGGATCGTGAAAGTTTTTATTGTCATATACAATACTAATATTTTATAATCTAAATAACATTATTAACATCAATTAAATATTTTCTGTTTTAGAATATGAAAATTATATTTTAATATGTAACTTTTAATTTTCTTTATTTTAAAAGAGGTTAATCAATATGTAATGGATTGGTTGAAATAAATGTAAATAAGATGTGAATAAATATTGAGGAATTTCACTGTAGACATGTTCGAAGTTAAAACTACTTAACTTGTTTGGTTGTGTACTAAAAAAATCACCATCTCATATTTTAGTAGTCTATCACTGATCACATTCAGAAACATTGACCTTATATTTTGTGACACAATATAATTAATATTAAGTTACAAACAATATTGTCATTATAAAATTCACATAATAATTTAATAGTTGGTATCTTATATAGTAATATGCAGTTGTTCATTACATATTGGTCAAAATAACACAACAAAGCATCAATAAGATTTTGATCTGTAATTCTATAAAAACTTTTAATTCAATTATAGTATTACTTAGTTTTATATTCTCCCAAAACTTGTTAAATTGTATGGCTTCAAAATTTAATATATTTTATTTCAGTTGGCCTTGTAGTTTAATATATGAACATTAACATTGAGTATGAAGAGGGGCTTTTGTAGTTATGACTAGCTTGCTTCCACATAATTAACATTGAAGAATAAAGAAGCATTTGGATATTAAGATTCATGTAATGTTTAAATTCTATGTAAATTCATTCAAATGCACAATACATGCATTGTCTCTCTTCAAATTGTTACTTATCTTGATTGGAGGTCAAGTCAACACGTGTGTGGTTCCACTTCTTAGGTAAGTGTTAGATATTTTGTTTCAACTAGTTTCTTATAATAATGTTTAAGAAAAAAAATACCATATAATGGATTTTTTATCAGTTAAAATTAATTTATATACAAATTAAATAATAAAAAATGGAAATTATATATAAAAAATTTAACATATGAATAATCTAATTTAAAGTTTTCCTATAACCTTTTACATGGTTAAATATAAGATCAAAATCTATCAATTTCCTTACCATAAATCGACCAAAGTAAATAATAAAGGAATTAAATATCATTATTAAATAAAATAATAATTAAGAGTTGTTTTAAATTATAATATTATTTGTAAGTGTTATTCTTTTGGAAATTTTATTTTGAAAATTAGTCTTTCGGAACTTGCTTATAAATAACAACTACAAAATTGCTGGAATCAACTGTAACAAAATTTAAAAATTATTAATTTTATTCAATTTATATAATTTTAAAATTAATTTTTAATTAGTAGAGATTTTTTTAATGGCTTTTACAAGTTTCAATAGACGAAACTTCATTGAAAAAATTGAATGAGCATCTTTGATAATGTTTCTAACCATAAGATTCTAATTTGAACATTTGTTCAGGTACTGAGACCACCGGAACCAACATTTTTGGTATGTAAATATCTTCTAATTTCATGGTGTTTAATTATTTTAAAATTCAATTATTAAAAATAGCTATTGTTATAATATAAAGCTGTTTATAGTAATTTAAAACATAAATTATATGTTGAAGATGTTTATATTATAAATTTCAATTATATTATAATTTATATATATGTCAGAAATATTTATCTATCACATTTTCTAATTTGTATAAATTAAGCATTTATCCTCTGTTAGATATTTTAGTGTTGTGTTTTGTCTAACATTAAAAATACACTCACATTTACATATTATTTTTTTAATATATTTTAAAACATCAAAATTAATATTTATATTTTGAAATAAGAAAAATATCACAGGAAAATTTAGAAAATTCAAATTCAAATGATAGTAACATCATGCTAAGTCAAGGGCTTTAAATTTAATCATATTACTTACTAAATTAATTGCGATTGCCAACTATACAATCACTAAAGATTGTTGGTGTACATATAAAAGAAACCTTTATTTCAAGTTCACACTAATGGAGAATGATGGGGAAACAATTATTTTTATATATAGTTCAAAATATTTTATATAAAATGTATTATTTAGATAATAACTTTGTTGAAAAATTGAATGTTTGAATTTTTATAAAATAATTTTATTACGTAAAATTAAAAAAAAATATATGAGAAGTAAATATATTCCATTATTAAATAACATAGTTGTTTTTTTATTTAAGAGAAAAGATTTGTTTAAAAAATTTACTAAAAGCTTGACATTGATACATGATGACCTTGTTCACATAACCACATCGTCGCCTCACAAAGCTTGTGTTTTGATAATTTTTCCAAAAGATTCTTTCCGTCATACAAAATTTTAATTTTCAAAGAACAATAACTTTGTGTATATTTTCCATTCCACGATGTTTGTTGAACAATGTTGACATCTATTTTAATATAGTTTTTCCGATTAAAACTGTTAGATTTTGATATAGTTACCTCTGAAATTTGAAATACATATAGATTTTGATTTATTTCATTATATCCCCTTGTTTTCTGGAAACTTTTGAGTTACTTATTATAAATTGTAAGTTATTTTGTCTTCAAATAAACATTTTAAAATGAAAGATGACATCTGTTTTACATATTTTTTGTGGTTTGTGGTTTGTGGTTATTTTTGTATTACTATTTTTGTTGTTATTATATTAAAGAAGATCATATTTTTATTTTTAATCATGTTCGTAAGTAATGAATGGTCAAAAATACTTACAAAAATGAATGGTCTAAATAGGATATATGTATGTATTTAGATTGATTATTAAATCAAGTTAAGATACTTACAAAAATAATTTATTCACATTTTAACTAATTAGAGTTCATTTTGTTATTAAATCACGTTATATTTTTTTATTTTTTTAAAATAAAATATATAAAGACACAGTAATAATTTTGAAAATTTAGCAAATTTAGTGGTTTTGGTCGGAAAGGAACTAAAGTTATATATTTTTTTTACTTCGATTCTCCAGTAATTATGATCCGCAAAAGTTTTTAAAAATTTTATTATTAAAAGTTTTTAGAAATTTAGTGATTTAACTTCGGTTATATAATAATAAAAGTTATACATCGATTTCCTAATAACTAACACTGAATATTGCATGAAAATATTTAAAATTTTAAGGACATTTGATTTTGATTATTATAAGAATCGAAGTTATACATCATATTTTGTTTCCATTTTTAAAAACCAAGACCAAAAGTTATGCACAAAAATTTAAAATTTTCTAAAATTTTGTTTTTTTTCTAATTATTTTATCTAAGAAAAAGGATTTGATTTTGGTTTTTACTATAATTAAAACATAAAGTGTCGTTTAGGGTTATTTTCTTAACAAAGTTTTTACAAAGCACCACTATTTTCTATTTTCCTCCACCGTTTTGATTCTTTACGAACATTATTTTGCCGCTATCATCAAATGTCACCATGTCATTGCTTCGTCGTTGCTTCCACTCTTTCATTCTCTTCTATCCCCTTTCCTTCTAGGTGTCTAACTCCATATATTTCATTTTGATTCCATTTCGAAATCATGAGAGAGAGGTTCGCTATATTTTTTTTTATTTGAAAGACTAATGAAGCTAATTTTATTTAGGTTCTTCACACTAGAAGCAATTTGTCTCTTGCTACTAACTTGTTTTATGCTCCGAAGTTCATGAATTTTTTTAATATTTTTTAAATATGTTTTTAATATCCTTTGTTAAAGTATGTTTTTTTCTTTATATTTAATGTTTTTTTTATGTTTGATATATGTTGTATTTAGCGCATTTACTTGTTATAAGAATATCATATTCTTGTATTTAGATTCTATCTTATTATATGTGTGATAAATATAATGTATTGTTTTAGTGTTGATTTTGTGGTATTTTGTACATGTTTAATATGAAAGAATAAACAAAAACAAAATCATATCTATAAAAAAAATACTAGCACTAACCTTCTATTATAATCATAATTAATTGAAGCATAAAGTGGTATTTGATTTCGATTCTAAAATACCCGAAACCTAATACTTTTTTGATTGAAAATATTATTTAATTTTAAGGATGATTGATTTTAGTTCTTTTAATAACTGATTAAAATATCTCTAAATTTAAATATATATTTTTTAAATCAGAAAGAGTTTAGACTTATGTTGTTATTTGAATCAAAATCTGATAAATATTTTTTATATTTTTTATTATTTATTCATGGTTTTATATTTATCATAATAAGGTATTTCATTTTATCTCACTTAAATATGTTTTGGTTATAAAATCGATGTTCATATGTTCAAAATAACTCGTGTCAAAATTCTTTCTATAAATGAATCAAATTTGAAAAGAAAATAGTAAAAGTTATCTTATTAATTTATTCAATAATTAATTAATAGTAGAAATATTTAAGTTTGAGAAATGAAAGAAGAGACGATGATAAGTAAACGGTAGAGGCAATTGCTTCCTATATCCCATTAATTGCTTCCTGAAATAAACAGAGACGATAAAGAAAACAAGAGGTAAATTGTGAAGAAGAAGGTGGGTGAAAATTTTTAGGATTAAATTAAATAACCCATGAGGTTATTATTGTCATTTCACATTAATGATGGGGTACAAGAAATTGGAGGAGATGCAGGAAGCACTTGCCAACGGGAAATTACAATGTATGGGCTAGAAGCCCGACACAGAACAAAATGGGTGTTGCTCCCTCCACCTCTACAGCATTCTCCCTCCACCTCCCTAATTATCTTTAATTTCAATTATATCCTTAAAGTTAAAATTTTTTATTTTTATTATTTTATTATTTTAATATTTTAATATTTAAATATAAACTAATATAAATATACATTATTAAAATACATTAAAAAGATATTCAAAAATAATAAATCAAAATATTAAAATATTTAATAAAATAATAACAGAAACATAAAATTAAAACAAAGCTTAAACGGATGACATCCTTCAACGGATGTCGACATCCGTTTCGCCTTAAACGGATGTTGACATCCGTTGAAGGATGTCATCCGTTTAGGCTTCGTTTTCATTTTACGTTTTAGGGTTAAAGGATTATTGGAAAGATTATTGGAAGGGTTTAGGGTTTAGGGTTTAGGATTATTGGAAGGATTATGACTACGTACCTGGAGAGGAACCACGACAAGCACATTACACCACAAACGCACTGCACCACGTACTGCACCGAAAGCAAGAGGAAGATTGCTTGATAATTCTTTTCACGATCACTGAGCTTTGCAGAAAAATATTTTACAAAGGAACTACGTAGGTTATCAGTGAAATATGTTATAAATGAGTAAAATTAAAAAACAATAATTCTAAAAATAAAATTTTACTGAGGGGCAAAATAGTAAAGGGGAGGTGGAGAAAGAAGGCTGTGGTGGTGGAGGGAGCAACACCCGAACAAAATTAATGTATAGAGCCCATCAATTTAAATAGCAAGCCCTATGGGCCAAGCTCACATGCCCGCCATTACGTACAAATTACTATTAGTTAGAAAATGTCGGGAAGAAACAAAGAGATTTGGAATGCTGCAGAAATCATTTAAATTTTTCTATAAATTAAAAACCTAATTCATTTCTAAATAAACAAAAGAGATATGACAATTAATCTTTGCATGTAGAAGAACATTTCATATACAACTTTTTTTATATTCTTATATACAATACAACTTTATATCTTAGTCTTACGCTGAATGTTGGAAGTCTCACATCAATTAGAGATAAGACCAAATTACAATATATAAGTGGAAGTGTAAACCTCGCCTTACAAGCTGGTTTTGTGAGGTTGATTTGGACTTAAAATCTACTTTCTAATATGGTATCAAAGTCAGGTTATAGTCTATCTTAGTGATATTTTTTGTTTCTTGAACATTTATATTTCACCCGTTGTCGGACCACTTAGGACCACTCAATTTCTACTATCACACTCGAGATGTTTTGAGTTAGGCTTAAATCCATTTTCTAATACTTAATGCAAAAATAAAGCCAGAATCTCGTACAAATTCAATCTTTAACAAAAAAAAAAATCCTACAAAATTAATTTCACATTTCTTCGCAATTCATATGCAACTAAACATTTAAACATACCATTTTTTTCAACACTTTTTCTCTTATTTTAATCATTTTTAAATAACTATGTACACACAAACAAGAAAAAATGAGAATTAAAGGTATAAAAAATAAAAGGTGAACACCCATCCCAAGCATTTTATATAATTATATATGTATTATGAGAGCAAGAAATAAATATAGGTATGGGTCGATCAACAAAACAATGCCATAAAAAGATATAAATTAATTTGAACCACCGTTTTATTGAATTTTAAAATCATAAACCTATTTATTAGTTGGAATATCAACGTTGTAGCCCACGTAACTTGAATGCAGACCATTTTAGAGTTTTGAGAGTATTTATTTAGCAACCCTTTTGTTCAATTCTCTATGGTTTATTTATACTTTTCCTATTTAACTAGTTTTCCGATTTAACTCGGGTTTAGATTCTCTGGTGCTATTAAAATAATACGACAATGTCATCATATGGATTTTTTCTAATACTTTACTCTCGAGAAGATAAGTCGCATCAACAAACAATACTGGAAACTAATATAAAATGTTGTAGTCATCCTTATAAACATGACATCTTGTTTTATGCGACTTTCATTGTATGTTAGTGTTACAGCAACAGCATAATTTTAAGTTAAAAATATTATAGTAATAATGAATCTTCTTACAAATAGAAGAAAGAGTCAAAGGTTTCTTGTTTGACATAACAGTATAAATAAAGAACACTTTGGTACAGTAACACTGGTGACTTATAAGTTAATCATAGCAAAAAACAAAAGGTCCTTTCGCCTTTTGATCTCTTTAATAATGGTGTATTACTGCACAATCGCCCAAGATATAATACAATAACATAAAAGTGAGTGTTGTTCTACTGCTATTAGTTGCTGAAAAAGAGAGATAGTGATGAGGGGTACGAGATTGTTCCGTTCGCTTTTATGTGCCGTGTTCCACTTTCCTATGCAAATCTTCACTACACACTGTCTGTCGTTTTTACGAGAGTTTAAGCAACCTATAGTCAATTATATATGCAACTACCCATGATAGAAAGCATAACATCATCGGCGACAGGGACGATAATTGTAGAGAATAATGAGTGAGTATTTTAAGGATCGAACAATTATGTTAAAACGAAGTGATAAAATAATTGTTGTTAAGTGAAATAATGGAGGTTGGTTGGTGCATTCACCCAACTCAGGAACCTGAGAGCAAGTTTGAAATTTCGAAATACTGTGCAGTGTTTGAATGGTCCTTTCGGTGACCAAATTTCAATAAATTATAAAAGGACAGACATTTATGTTTTGTTGAGGTAACTGTTCCAAACGATTTGGCTTTCATCCTCATCTATTTGAATTGATCAGAAACTTTTGGGTCACTCCTTGCCTGCTTTCAGATTTGTGGGTCCCCTTCTTTCTATAAATTCTTTATCTAGGATGCTTCTGGTTCAACTTGTCATCTTCCCATTTGAAAATGCCTTGAACTTAGCTCATTTTCAGATACCCAATAATATACTAGTATTCTTTTTGTCATATGTAAGAATTGACCTGATCATGATAATTTCTTGTAATTTAAGTTTAAATTACCATCTGGTTACATGTGGCATGTATTTTTTCTTATCTTCTGCTGCATAGATAATATTAAACTTTTATACATTCTGGAAGAAACAAAACTAGAACAATTACTCCACTGTCTTTCCTCTCACCTGCAATTTTATAACATGTTCGACATGAATTACGAGAAAAGGGCGAGACCTCTTGTTGGGAATAAAAGAGGTAAGTAACCTAATACCATTCGACATGAATTAGGAGAAAAGGGCGACACCTCTTGTTAGGAATAAAAGAGGTAAGTAACCTAATACCAATTGGTAAGGAAGGGCTAAGTGAAGCCGAATATGAAAGGAGAAGTGAGGTCGAACCGTACATGAGAGGAGAAGCTAAACGGTAAGGAGGGGAAAGTGAGATCGAACAGAGGGATAGGGAAAGCGAGGCCGAACGGTACCAAACGGTAGAGGCTGACTATTGTACCACTTAAGAGGAGGCGTGAGAATGAGATACTATAAATAGTTTTTCTGTAACTCTATTTAGGAGGTTATTTCTTTGGAATATAGATTGGACATATTTGCCAGTGGAGGAAGATAGGCTTCCTTGGGGGAAATTACACTTGTAATTTTCTATACCTTAGAGAATCAATAATACATACACACATACTTTCATTTCTATTGTTTGAGTGTTTAGTAAGAAGAGAATATAGAATTTAGTTTACTCACATAAAGTAACCTAACAATTGGTCCGACTTTCCAAATCTGTGTCGGAGGGAAGAAGAGCGAGCGAGGAAGAAAACCATATCGAAGAAGAATGGAGGAAAAATTAAATGCACTAGAAGGAAGAATGACGGCGATGGAGTCGTCAATGGAGGAATTGAAGGCGGCGATGCGAGCGACTACTCTTGAGTTTCAACGAGCTTCAGGACGACGAACCAGGAACCAGCATCGGAGCTCCGAAGGAAGTCACGATTCCGTCAATGTTGAACACGAACGACGACCTCCGAAAAACTCAGAGGAGGAATCGGTAGAAGACAAAGGAGAAGTTCGACAAAGTTGGAGGAAGCGCATTGAACTACCTACATTTGAAGGTACGAATCCCATGAGCTGGATTGCAACGGCGGAGAAAATCTTCGACCTCTAGAACGTGACGGAGAAAGAGAAGATGAAGCTCGTCTATAGATGCATGGAGGGAGGTTTGGCGAGCTATTGGTTCCGCTTCTGGCGAAAGAAAACCAGGCATTCGACTTGGAAGGTGTTCATCGACAATCTGACATGGAGGTTTGGCGGACTAAATCGGGGCTCCGTTTGTGAGGAGCTGGTAGAGAAGCGACAGGAGGAGAGCTGCGACGAGGACATCCAGGAGTTTGAAATTTTGGTGCCACAGACATCGGAAAAACCATATCACTCCTCACTTTCTGTCTCTGTTGATCTTGGAGCTAGCGTTATAACTAGTGTTGAGGCTGTGGGGGCTACTGAGCGAAGATTAGATCCTTCCTCGGTGATTGATAATCAGTTGGGCCTTGAGTTGACAGTGTCGAACAGTGATTGCCCTCTTTATGACATAGTGATAGAACAAAACAATTCTACAGATGGACCATTTGATTCCAAAAGGGGCAGTTTTGTAGGAAAAAAGATTGATGAGGAGATTTTGAGCCATCATGAGAGGAGGGTTATGGATTGGAACTTTTCTCATTTGGAGTTTGGTTGTGCTTATGATGCGTATGGGGTTTTGGGGGAGCTCATTGTATGATTAAAGGGAGTTATAGTTTCGTTGAAGAGTTTTTGGGAGAAGGAATTACAATTCCCTTGAACCACGTTGTAACAAATATGTCATATGGTAGCAAGGAGGCTGGTCAAAGCTATAAAGTTAAAGTTTCTACAGCAAATGGCAAGGAATTCTTTGGTAATGTTGTCCTTGTTACTATTCTACTTGACTATTTGAAGGCTGAAACTATACACTTCTTCCCACCTTTGCCACAGTGGAAATGTTCTTTTGTTTAGCGTTTTGGTTATGGAGCTCTAAATAAAGTGGCTTTGGAATTTCCTAGTGTATTTTGGGAGGAGGTTGTGGACTGCTTTCGAGCAATAACTGAGGGAACAAATAGTAGAGGTCATTGTTTTATGTTATGGAATGTCAGGAAAGCAGTTGGGGCTTCTGTCCTTATTGCAGTAGGGGTGGATAAAGTAGTTATAGATGGTCAAAATTAGAGCTCTTCTGATCATGTTAAACAGGCATTGAAGGTTCCCCTAAAATTTTTTGAGTAGGATTCAGTTCCAGATACTATTGCCGATGTGGTGACTGATTGGGTAACTTGTCAAGAGCACCCAGATAATGTTGGAGGAGCGATAATGAGTGGACTACGAGAGTCTGCTTGCATCATTGACATAGTAAGCAATGAAAATTATTATATTGTTGAGATGGAGGGATTAAGAATCAGAGATAAACTTTATCTCTTTGAGTTGGGAAGTATGGATGTGATATTAGGAGTTACCTGGTTGGCATTCCGGGGAGAAATGAAAGTATATTGGTGGCAACTAAGCATGAAGATTGAGGAGGCAGGGAAGGAGGTGGAGATCAAGGGGGATCCCACTTTAACAAGAAGAGTTATTACTCCGAAGGTACTCCTAAGTGAAATAGAGATTGAAACCACGACTCTGGCTTGGAGCTTGAGCCAAGCTGAACTTGGGGAGGGGGAGACAGAAGATAGCGACTTAACTTCCAATGAAGAAGGACCTGCAAAGGGGAAAGAGTTGCTTGAAGCATTGAAAGACATTGAAGATCATTTTTTGCGAGCTTATGATTTTGGAAAAGAGGTGACCAAATTGTTGGAAGTTAATAGAATCCAGGAAGAATGGAAGACAGTGGAGTAGGATTTACCACCACCCAAGCCTCCAGACCTGAATCAGAGGGCGCCACCGGAGAAGAAGAACATTACATCAAATAACAGCTCGCTGACTTCAACCTTGAGGACAAGGTTGATTTTGAGGGGTGAGGTAATGTTAGGAATAAAAGAGGTAAGTAATCTAATACCGAACGGTAAGGAAGGGCGAAGTGAAACCGAACGGTTCATGAGAGGAGAAGTGAGGCCAAACGGTTCATGAGAGGAGATGTCGAACATTAAGGCAAGTGAGGTCGAACAGTGCATGGGAGGAGAAGCCGAACGGTAGAGGTTGACTATTTTACCACTTAGGAAGAGGCGCGAGAATGAGATACTATAAATAATTTTTCTGTAACTCTATTCAAGAGGTTATTTCTTTTGAGTATAGACTGAACATATTTGCTAGTGGAGAAAGATAGGCTTCCTCGAGGGAGATTACACTTATAATTTTTTATACCTTACAGAATGAATAATACATACATACTTTCATTTTTATTATTGGAGTGTTTGAATGAGAAGAGAGTATAGAATTTAGGTTAAAGTAACCTAACACCTACGAATGACAATTTTACCCGCGGACTCGGGTATCCGCGGGTAAAATCCGCGGCAAGTAGTAACTATCCGCGGATATTTACTACCCGCGGGTAACGGGTAGCGGGTATTTTAATACCCGCTTCTTAACGGGTCTGGTACGGGTAGTATACTACCCGCCCCGCGGATACCCGTTACCTGCAAAAAATTTAAAAAAATTAATTTATATATATTTTTAATTAAATTTAATTAAAAATAAAATAAAATTATATTTTATTAGTTTAAATTTAATTAAAATTAAATTTTAATTTATATTATATATATATATATATATTTTTATTTAAATTTTATTTTTAAAATGTATTAAATATTTTTTTTATTTTTTACGGGTATCCGTGGGTACCTGCGGGTATTTTTTAAATGGATACTCGACGGGTAGCGGGTACGATTTTATCCGGCGGGTCGGCTTGCGGGTAGGCGCTATCCATACCCGATCCGACCCGTTGTCATCCCTAGTAACACCTGTGCAACAGTTCACATGAGACCCGTATGTTGGAAAAACATCATATGATAACATACTTTTACTAACAAATATGAATTAATCTTCCAAAATATGAATACTCAAGATTCAAATATTTGCAGAGAAAAAAATGTATGCTTTTTTGTCTAAAATCTAAAACAACATTAACTAGTTTTCGATCATATCTAAAAATACCAATTATAGCGTCAAAATATATTATAATTATTGCTTTTATAATAACTCTCAAATAAAAAAAAAATCATACGCTACTATGTTATTGGGTTAAATATGGCATTTGAGTTGTTTACACCATTTGACACATTTTTGCTTTAATGTTAAATGAGAAATGGGTTTTTGAAACATCAAATAAATTTATACATTTCTAAAGTTTGAGGACTAAATTGGTCCAAAGTTTCAAAAGAGAGACTAAATCCAATTTTCAATAAAATTTAAGGGATCAAAAATATATTTAACTCTTACGTTATTTAATAATAAATTATTATAACTATGATAAGAGTTCAATTATTGACTTTTATATTAACTATTTTAAAAGTGGTATTTATATAATTTATGACTGCATCAGAATATAAACAGTTTTAAACTGCATAAAAAAGGTAAACATTTAGATGAACTGTGAAATGTGAAATAAATTAGTAAATCGTACTAAATGTTATTTGTATGCCATGTCACCATTGATTAATCTATTTTAAAATAACATTATATTTACAATTATTTTATTTTTATGAGTTAGTGTTACATGAAGAATTATAGGAAATAATAGTTAGGGAGACGGTAATGGCTTCCATATTCCGAAAGTAACAGCACCATCATAATTACAATTTTACAATTTATATACAGTCTCACTTTGAAAAGGTGCAAAACCCTACGTTCTAAAAATTAGGCAGGGAATAAAGACGAAAGGCGACAAACTCAAAGCCAAAGCAGAACAAAATTAGTTAGAACGTGTCACAGTATCTATCTGCCACACTAATTATAATTAACTAATTTAATTATACAGTGCTAACGACCTGCTTTTGACACTCCTCACCGTGACAGCCGGGGACGTTAACAGCGCACGTGGCATCCCCTTGCCACGTCCAGACAATGTCCTTCAGCGCGGGCCTAACGTCCTCGTCGCAAAACTTCGCGTATTCCAAGGTATCGCCGGAGGACTTCGAAAACTCCACCACGGCTACCTCCGGCGCCACCTCGAACACCTCCGCCGTGATCGCGAGCCGCCCCTTCCTTCCCACGGCCGTCCCCTGGAGCCGGATCTTGAAGTCCTTCACCTCGGCCACCGTGAAACTCAGCCCCCTGGCCGCCGCGGCGATCTTGGCCATAATCGACACCGCGGAACACTTGGAGGTGAACACCGTGGCCGTCTTCCGCTTGGTCTCGAACAGGCCCGAGAGATCAAAGCCCGATGACATGGAGGAGATGAACTCGAAGGCGTTGAAGAATTTGGGAACCTTGGAATTATTAGCCTCCTCCATGACCGTCTCCTGCTTGTCGACCTGACACGTGTCGGCGACGGAGGACAACGGAAGGCCTTTGCGGAACCAGGGGACGCGCGTGATGGCGGAAATGGAGGTTCTCTTGGCAGGGTCCGCCACGAGAATCTTGGAGATCAACCTCTTTGATTCGGGAGAAAACCAGGGCGGGAAATCGAATTCTGCTCTCAGGACTTTGTTATACATGGTCATCAGATTCTCGTGTTGGAAGGGGAGAAACCCAGCCAGAAGAACGTATAGAACGACGCCGCATGACCAGATATCGGCTTTTGAACCGTCGTATCCTTTTTTTCTCAAGACTTCCGGCGCCACGTAGGCAGGGGTCCCGCACTGCGTGTGGAGGAGTCCGTCGTAACGAAGCTGTTCGGGCAGCGCAGACAGACCGAAGTCGGAGATTTTGAGGTTTTCGTCGTCGTCGAGGAGGAGATTCTCGGGTTTGAGATCGCGGTGGGAGACCCCTCTGCTGTGGCAGTAATCGACGGCGCTGATCAATTGCTGGAAATATTTGCGGGCCTGATCTTCTTTGAGTTTTCCTTTGGAGATTTTGGCGAAGAGTTCGCCGCCACGGACGTATTCCATGACGAAGAAGATTTTGGTCTTCGTGGCCATGACCTCCTTGAGTTCGACAACGTTTGGATGTCGCACCAAACGCATAACAGAGATTTCGCGTTTGATCTGTTCCATCATTCCTTCTTTCCGCACCTGCTCTTTGCTCATTACTTTGATCGCCACGCTCTCGCCCGTGCTTATTTGCTTCCCATAATACACTTTGGCAAACGTCCCCTTCCCTAGAAGCCTCCCCAACTCGTATTTTCCGAACACCGTCTGACACTCTTCCATACTCAATCACTGATGATGATGATGATTATGATGATGATTATGATCACTCCAAAACCACACCCACCAACATACTTTTTTCCTCCTTTTCAGGTGATGTGCGGTGGATTCTGGAACCCCATTTGATTTCTTCCGTTCTCTGAAAGAAGAGAAGAGAGAGGGAGGAGCGTAATTGACGGAAGAAATAAGATTTTGATAAAGTTTGTTTAGGTTAAAAAAACGTTTAGAGGAGAGAAGCACTTATAAGTGAGTGATGGTTAACTGGTTTTAGGGTGTGGAATACAAAAATAAAAAGCAAGTGTGGGTGGAAACCATTGGAGAAGCTGGTATTTACTTTTTGTGGGGCTTGCCAAAACCCATAGTTTGATAGATAAATGTATGGCTCTCCCATAACCTCACCCATATCAAAATGGGCCATATTGCATTATTGGCGTTAAGTGCCATTTCCTTCTTCATCTCACTACACAAAACCCATGTTCTAGATCTCCTCTTTTTATACTTTTTGTTCACTCATCCACTAACCACCTAACATCTATTCTCCAAATTGCAAATTCCCACTACTCTTTACTGTTTTTTTTCCTAATCCAGGGCATTAAGATCTTAATGCCATTAAAATCTTCTTTACATTGTTTAAATTCTTTCAATCAATCAACTCTAGTGGTAAAATACTTTTTTTATACTTTTCTAGAGAAATAGACTATTTTTTTATGGCCACAAAGCTCATTTATAGCTGATTTTTTTTATGATTTATTTGATGTGAATCTCATGAAAGTTAGGAGCAAGTTTTGCGGTTCTCATAGAAGCAACTAATCGTGAGGCGTTTTTATTTTTATTAATTTTGTGGTATTTGAGCAACGACTTTCTACTAAATGAGATTATTTTGCTAAATTTGTTGACATTTTTCCTCCTTCCTTCTTCGTCTAATAAATATATAAGTATATATTAAAAAAATAATGGCAGACTTTTATTATTATTAAAAGTATTCATGGTGAACTGAAAAATGTTTGGTTGGGCATGATTTGATGGTCATTACTTGTAATTCAATGAGTTAGGGTTTAGTTGCTTGTTGATATTGGGAGTAGAATTTATTGCTAAGATTTTTATCTTTTATTTTATTTTGCAATTTGTTTATTTTAACGTGGCCTCCAAGGTTGACGCATCAACTCCGTGCGTCATAATACATACTTTCTTTTGGCTTAAGTACATTTTAGAATCTAGAGGGTCCAATTAATTTTATTTTTCGGTGAATAAATGATTCAACTAAGCTGAAAGTGTATGTATACTTAATTTTTTACTTTATATCTATTTAAGTTCCATAAGATTACATTTTGATTTTAAAATAATATATTTAAAGACAAAATAAATAAAAAAGGACTTTTATTAAATGTTTAATAAAGATAAAAAAAGTTAAAGTGTCCATTTATAATCTTTTACTTAAAAAGCATTCCGATTAGAGGTGGGGTAAAGGTGGCGAGAAGAACTTCAATCAGTCACAAAAACCTATGAAAAGAAAAATAATCACAAAAGACAACAAATTTAAAATACTGATACTATCGTGAACAATATAAATATCTCAAGATCTACCTTATTTTATATAAAATAAATAAATAATTTAATTTAATTGACTATTAAGGAAAAAAGTGTATATCATACGATGGTTGGGATTATCATGTCATTTCTCTCAAATTTGTAAAACAGCATTACTTTTAACTATTTTGTAAAACTTTACAATAGGAAACTGGGAATATTAAAATTGTTTAATTTTATATTTACTGTTGATTATCAGCTTTACAACTTCTTTTTATATTTGTTTGTAAGAAATTAACTTTTATGAAAATAAATATTATCAAAGCATTACAACCAGTATATTCCATCACTTAAAATTTGAGGTTTATATTTTACATATAGGAATTTGCTGAAAATATCGATATTTGTCAATGAATATATTCATGAAAAAACATTGACAAATATACTCATTGCTACTTTTCTTACACATGTAACTATCGATATTCTTCTATAATTGTTTTTCATAGATAAACATCTCGTTAATTATTGACAAATTTTGTTGATAATTACATTAATTAATTAATTTTTCAAATATTTAAGACATTATTGAAAAAATATATATTTTGGAATTCGAAACAATAATATTTATATTTTGGAATTCAAAACAATAAAGTAATATCTTTATTAGTTATTCTTTGAAAAAAATTATTAAAGGAACTGTAATTATTATATTTTTTAGATAATTTTGAGGATGGGTAAATTTTGTATTTTATTTGTGGTTTTTTATGCTAAATTAATGAGTCAATGTATATGATTGAAAATTAATCTAAAACCATTAAAGTAATATTGTTTTTTATTTATTGTAATAAAACTTTTTAATTTCAAACTATTAAAGGTACTGATAGTTTCATTTATTAATTAGTTTAAGGTGAATATTAATGTCGTAATATAAATTTTATTTTAGTTAATTAGTTTCATGTCAAAGTACTTTTTAGAGGAAGTCAATGAGTATTTAGATAAAATTTTCAGTTTCTTTAAGGGTACAGACTTGTGTTTATGACAAATTTATGTGGATTATTTACGTACCAGTTTTGGAGGAAAAACTTTCAGTAGGAGAGTCATTATTCTTTAGTATGTCATGATTTTTGGATCAACGAGTAGTTTTTTAAAATTTTAGAAAAAGATAATATCGATACTTATATTTTTATAAGCATATGAAATTTACAGCTTTTTTCATATTTTTTTGTGAAATAACTGCGGTATCAATTGCTAGCTAATTTAGCTTTGATTCATATAAAGTAATTTAATGTTTTACCTTTGTGTATTTACTTAGTTCTTTTTCTATAGTTTGTTTATTTTTGTAAAGAGTAATTTTTATCATTGATTTTGTGTGACTTCATACTTTGCATTATTTTATTTTTTTAATAATTTTTTATATAATGATAAATAATTGATGTAGTTTGAGGTGAACATAAATGAGATGTGCTTAGATATTAAAATTTATAGTAATATCTAAGATGATGTTATTTGAAATTGTGAAAATGATAGTTTTAATTTTTATTTTCTTGAATAAGTATAAAAATAATCTCCGTCCAAGCAATATCCATACATGAAATACTTTAGTAGGGTTTAAACAAAGTGATAATTAATGGGTAGAAAAATAAGGCATTAAAATGGGAGAAGATTGAGGTAGAAATCGAAAATGATGGCATAAATAATTTAATTAATACAAGGGTACATGCACTAGGTCAAAATACTGTGATACTGTGAATGTTAGGGACAGCTGAGAGTAGCACCACACACAACTTGACTTTAAGATTAAGAATTGACTAAAAGTAAATGAATATAAAAGCTTATCTGTAGCAAAAGTCATCCAAGTATGAACTTTGAACAATTCGCATCTACAGTGAATATAAACTCTTCTTTATTATTTTATTGCTTCACAAGAAAATGCATTCAAAAAACCTGCAATTTTTTCCTTTTGCAAAATCTAAAAATTATATGAAAATCTAATAAACAAATTTACAAAATATTAGTACAAGAAAATTATCTACAAACAAGTATACGATTTTCAAAGAGTATTCACTTTTTTTTTTCAACAGTTTGTCTTTTATTTGGATATGTATGAAAATTGATCAGACTTAACTCGTTTTATTTTCATTTCACCAGAAAAATTATAAATATAGATCTTCATGTGGTGTATACTTGTTATACATACTTCTACTTAATATTTATTTATTTACTAGACAACATCACATAAAGTTAAATGTGATATTTTGATTAAATTACTATAATTGCTGGTTAAATTCATGTTTGGATTATAACATGAAGAATCAATCCATATGTTTTTAATGCAGATCAAACTTGATTAGTTAAATAATGATATGATCTCGTTTTTTAATGTTTTTTTAGTTTTTATCTTTTAATTAGATAAAACAAATATAATTTATATAATAAAAATTAAATGTAACTATGGAATTAAATATTAGTAGTTGATAATTAATATATAATTTGTAGGATTTTGTCTCATTCATCTAATAAAATGATGTACTTTGTTGTATATTTATATATAAGAATTCTATAAAAAAAATTAAGCTTTATCTTTTATGAGAGTTTGGTAGAGTTATAAATTACAGGAATTTCAAGATAACATGTGGTGATTACACATATAACTTTTAATTCACTTTCTCATTTTTACCTTTTTTTTTAAATTAAATAACATAATTTTTTTTCATCGACTTTTCATAAAGAAAGTTTAAATAATTCAATTTTTTTATTTTTAAGAATCTCAACATATTGTGCCAACTATATCATATGGAAACATTATATAAAAATCACTAAACTTTATGTAACTCTAAGAAAATGAGTGAATATGATGGAATCTCATCATTTTCTTTTTCAAATCACAACACTTTTGTTAAGTTGGTGCAATATTTTGATTAGATTAGTACAGTTATTAGTTAAAATTCACATAAATTACGTTTAATTGGTATATTGAATTTTGTAATATATATATATATATATATATATATATATATATATATATATATATATATATATATATATATATATATTAATTTTAATTTACATATATATTTTAAATAAGCTATATATAGATCTTTTAATTATATTTTAATTTATGAAAATTTTACTTTTAAAAATAAAAAATATATTATATTTTCAACTAAATCTATATTCAGCCTTATTATTTAATTATTTTACAATTTAAATTATTTAGCTATTAAAATCATTATAACTATATTACTAACAGTCATAAAAATTAAAATAAACATATTATTAATATATTATTTGATGTAAAAAAACATATAAAAAAGGTAACATGTTGAATGTGATATGGGTACAACTTCCACATAAGTAAATAAGATCTTTACTTTACTTTCTTTTTTCTAAATGGTAATAGTTTTTATATTTGGGTTCAATCATTACAATGAAAATATCTATTTATTTTTAAAATATTCCATAATGGTTTTGAAGCTAATATAATATCAATGTATCTACATCAATTATTCTCAAAAACCTAAATATGTTATTTAAATCAAATATCTGTCAAAATTGTGCATATAAATTCATAAAATATGAATCTCTAATATGCAGAATCTTTTACATTGTGTAAGAACATGTGATATCGATTATGTATGAAAATCTAAAACTAATAATCGAAATGTTGGAGATTTTTAGAACAGTAGTATTTAATTGTTATATTAATTTAGATTATTAAATAATATCAGTGTTTTTTAATGTTAAAGTAGTGGTTAATATTATTACTCTGAAGACATTTGTTGTCTAAATGGATGGAAAATTCTCACACTGTCCAAACAAAGGATTATTATTTTTATAGAATATTATTAAATATTTTTCTCAATACACAAATATTTATTTTCTGAAGCATGGTGTACAAGCAAGTTTATGAATTAACTAAAAGATTCTTTCTGATTTTTTAACCATAAATTTATATTAAAAATTGTGATGTAGATTCAAACACCATACAAAAAAACACAGATTCTAACTTAGATTTATAATTTTCACATTTAAATTTTTATAATATTTTGTTTGTACACTATTGTATTTTATATTTTTCATGACATTTATTATATATATATATATATATATATATATATATATATATATTAATTTCGATGTTTTGTTAATTTCCTGATAGCCACAGAACAATTGATAGAGAATCCATCAATTTGCATCACATCTCAATGATAATAATAATAATTCTTCTTATTATTATTTATTATTATCATTACTATTATTATAATAATAATAATTATTATTATTATAATTATAGTTTTCATTAATCATTAGAATCAATCTAAAAGTGTGAAAGAGTCCAGTTGGAAAGGGAGCTGGATTATATAAAACTTGCAAGTGACTAAAGTGAACTGAAATTATTTCCATGGACTGTGGAGCCATCAATCAAAATAATGAATTTCTGGTACACCTCCATAATTAATCATCATTCTTTTTAAATTATTGCCCATATTAATGTGTTTTGTCTAAGACAACACTTTAAATATATAATTAAACTCCATACTAAGTTTTGAGTTGTTCTTGGCTTCCTATCATCAATTGCTTAGATTTTAAGTGCAAATAATTAAACTATAGACTACGATCCATCTTTATTTAATCTTTCTTTTATAATAAAAACCTACTACACCTATAAGAAAACAATGTATTACTGAAATATTCAAATTACTCCTTCTTAATTTTTTGACAACTGTCCCTTTCTGTGGTTCTTATGCCATTTTCACATGTTTTTGTTCAACTGTTTTTAAAAAAAATAAAAAACAATAATGTCAGATGACAAATGTCCTTCTTTATTATAAATATTACTATTATAAATTTTTTTATAATTTTTATTAATAATATTGTATGTATTATTATTATTATTAAAATTGTTATAATTTAATACGAATAATATACAATAATTATTATTATTATTATTACTATTATTATAATAAGTATTATATATTAATATTATTTTTATTATTATATATTATTAATAATGTAATGTCCCAGATTATATAAAACTATATAATATAATAGTCTACATTAATTAGAAGTAGACTTGCAGATATGTTGTTAAGATTACAGTCATCCAAAAGAAGCCATAATTTAAAACTTTCCACATAACAGAGTATTTCAGAATGATATAACTTAACAAAAAATCCTAAACAAACTAAGCTGCAGCATCATCACCATCTAGGGCCTGCTCCAGGGGTATCTCATCTACCTCTGCTCACATCCAAGTGGATGATCATTGCAAAAGAAAAGCACACACAAGAAAGACACACACAAAAGTAAGGGTGAGCTAGGTATACAAAAATCATGTTATAACAATCACACACAATATACAATTAAAGACATATATACTAGACTACACAAACATAACTTGTTGCACTTTGAACTTGACTCGTCCGGACTTAGAATGATTGTCGAGCTATGACGAGTCATGCACTCGTGGTGGCTTCTATTGTTTTCCAAAGCCGTTGCCAATGGATTTCACCCTACCACACTCACGAGGTTAATCTATACCGCGCCTTGGAGCATACTGGAAGCCTCCAAGACTAAGACCTCCTGCTACTACTCACAACATGGTTCAATCCTCTCTACTTGAGAATGATTGACCATTGTAGTTTCAAGATAACCCCAAGACTGAGCTTCCATGCAAATCATTCTAAAACACACAAAGGGCACTACCATGGATCCTCTCCTTCAGGATCATGGAATTAGGTCCAATAACCACACTTGTTACATTCAACTTCAATCACACCCTTGTTACTCATACATTTTCCATTTAACCACAGCATACAAATCATTCATTGTATTTCAGTCATCGCACACACTTAATTGAATCAAAACAATCAGCTAAAGAGTATACTGGACTCGAGGGATTCGCTTAGCACACACCATTCGCAAGGCGAGACAGGATCTTCTCGCACCGCGCACCTTCGCTCGCAAGGCGAATTAACTCGCAGAGGTACCAGACCTCAAACCTCTCGCATAGCGCATCCAGGTCGCTATGCGAGAACCTACACAGAGACTACCCCTTCCAAAAACTCGCTATGCGGCCAAACTCGCCTTTCGAATTAAACTGGCAGTGACTCCAGGTTATCACCAGTCACATAGTGACCAGATTCGCTATGCGAACCACCAGACAGAGAACAACACCCTTCACTCATTCTCACAGCGCACCAGCTCGCACAGCGAATGACTCAAGCAGAGAACACCCTCTGCAGGGACTCGCTATGTGAACCACCAGACAGAGAACAACACCCTTCACTCATTCTCACAGCGCACCAGCTCGTACAGCGAATGACTCAAGCAGAGAACACCCTCTGCAGGGACTCGCTATGAGTGACAATTCACATAGCGACTCTGCATCATCTGCAGAACGCAAATTCTGCAGAATTATGCACTCACACACCCCCTTACCATTTCTCGGTCTTTTCTTTAATTTCTAATACCTCTAATTCTTGTTTTACATTTGATTAAACTTGTCTAGATGTTCCTAAGCATTTTCCTACTACAATTCTAAAGTGATTCCAACCCAACTTTTACACATCAACAACAATTTCCACAACTTGAGGAACCCCAACCCAATTATGACACTTGCACCTATTTCGACCACTTTGGTGACTCAAACAAGTCACAATACACTGGTTAAGTATGCCCCCAACAGCCCAAAAACACTTTAGACCTCAAATGCCCAAAATCACTACCTCACTTCCTCTCAAAATGACCTAAAACCCTACTAGAACACTAAGTTTTCTACCTAATCAATGTTACAACAAATTCCTCACCCGAAGCACTACAACATGATTAATTACAGCAATTAGATATATCCAAAACAGTTTACAACCATCACACTTCAGTTCCACAGTCATACAGTCCACACACATGCAACTAAATCTTCCCATACCAAAACACAATACCAACAACATAGCAGTACAAAAACTCAGTATATACACATACATATAACTAATTATAAAGAAGTATTCTAGCTTCCCTTACCTCAAAATCACAGCCCACTTACAGGAACTCCTCAACACCTTACACAACAAGAACTCACAAAACCCTACGAACCACCACATTGGTGATAGAAAACAGCTCTTGGAGCTAGGATTGAGTAGAAAAATGAAAAAAAAAAGAGGAAAGTACAATACACATGCAACCAACAAAGATTGCATGTGCTTGGTTCAAGAACAGCGAAGAAACTGGACGTAAGGACTTACCAGCCTAGGACCCGAAATAATCGGTCAGTTGTGAAGCCCTCTACGTTGCGGATGCTTGGGCGCCATCTGATCGAAAATCCACTGGTTCAGTGAAGAGAAATGGAAAAGAGAAGACAAAGAACTTGAGGAACTTGAGATTTTAGAGAGATAGTGAGAGTAGGCTAATGAACCAGATTGTTTCAAAAAGTCTATTTATACTACAAAAAAAAAAATCTGGTTCTATCAGTCTAATACTCAAATCCACTCTTTTAATCCCATTTTTTAGGTTCTCACAAATATTATTATTATTATTATTATTATTATTATTATTATTATTATTATTTATTATTGTATTTTCTATAGTTCATTAATTTAACATAAAAAGCAACATTAAAATAATATATTTATTTTAAATTAATTTGTATATAAAATTATCCATAATTAATTATTTATCAAAATATTATTTAAAATTTGTATTTTTAATCATTCATAATTATAAAATTTAAATAATATATATATATATATATATATATTTAAATGATAATAATTATATTAATTTTCTTAATAAAAATATAAAAACTATAATTACTTTTAGTAATACAACTATTATTGATATTAACATTAGCATAACTATTATTATTATTATCATGACTCATGAAATGGAATCTTAAAAAAGATAACTATTTAAAAATTCAACTATTTTAATATTAAAATGTTTTATTATAAATAATTTTGTTAAAAATAATTTTATTATTTTAAAATACATTATTCCTTTATAAATTAGGTTAAAGATTTATAACTCCTATTTAGAAGTTCCGTATGAATGTATAATTTGTTATATTTTTAATAAGAGATGATTATTATAGTATAATAGTTATATTTTTATTTTACTTATTTGTTGATTATCATTTGTAATTTTTATTTAATAATTTTATATTTTTAAATGCAATGTTGCAATAAAAATTATTATTATTAACATTTGTATTAATAGTTACATTAACCTTTCTAATATAACCATGATTATTATTAGTTTGTTATTTTATTATTATTATTTATTATTTATTGTTAGTATAAATGGTAGTATTGTTATTATTATTATCAGTGTTAGTGTTCTCTTTTTCCTAATAAAAAAATTATTATAATTATATTTTTTTGCTGGATTCATATTATTTTCAAAATTTTATTTATTATTAATAGCATGTCAGTATAAAAAATATATATACAGTAGTAATATAACAATAAATATTTCAAAACTTATATTATACTACAGTAAATAAACACAACAAATCATATTAAAAATTGCATATAATTTAGCCAATATATCAGTATAATTTTAAAAAAGTTTATAAATTACAATTACTAACAAATAACATAATCATGATTTAAAAAATTTAATGCACTTCTAAAATACATAATAAATAATCATCTCAAAATATTAATATATTATAATATTATTATCATAAACATAAATAGTAACATAATAATTTATTAAAAAAATTGAAATATAAAAAATAATTACAAATTTAAAAAATAACTATTGTGAATAATACTTTGAAAATAATAATCAAAATTATTTAATCAAACTTTTAATTATTTTTAAAATACAATACAAAAACTTAAATATTACTTTTTAACTTTAATCACAACAAGTATTCATTTCACTTATTTATTTATTTATTTAAACTTATATAAAACAATTACTAAAATTTAAAATCTTTCACCTTTTACATAAAAATAAATTAAACATATATTAATATAATGATTTAATTATTATTTTTAGATGATCTAAATTTTTATTTCCACAACACATCTATATATTATATATAATTATAATATTTAAATATATATATCTTAAATTTACTTAGACAGATACAATAACAATAATACTGTTTTTCTAAAAAAGTTAATAAAAGGGTTCGTGTATGCACGGTAAGATGCTATTAAAAGTAAGAATGTTCTGATTTGTATTGAAATTTCTTAGAATAATTGCGTTTATCTTATTTGTTACTCAAACATTTCATATATTCTTGGACACAACTGAGAAGAAGAGTATTGTTATTATTTAAATGTTTTAGAATGATAATAAATAAAAAATGGCATAAAGAAAAGGCATAAGAGCTTAGGGTTGTTTCTTAGCCATAGGATTCTCAATTATTAGGAGATTAGGTGCATAAGGCTAAATTACATTATGTTTGCACATAATTAGTGATTCAAATATTTTAATAAAAAAATTAATACAAAAAATAAATATGATAATCAAGTCTTACAAAAATTACGATTACAATTCTATTGAGAGAAACAATTTTCCAAAGAAATTAAATTCACAATTTCAAACTATTTTTATAAAAGGAGGATCCCAAAAAAATTTCGTCCTAAATAAACTTTTTTTCACAACTATTATTTTGATCATAATTAACTTATATTTAAGAAAAACTGGTATTATTACACTTTAAAGTTTCAAAAAGCAGATAATCGGTAAAATATTTTTAATAAAAAGATCACGAAGGAAATTATATCACATATATTACCATCTTTAACCCAATTTTTTTTTTAATTTTCACATAATAGATATATTATTTCAATAATATTTATGAAAACGGAGGCTTCATACTTATGATTTTCATGTAATAAATTGTAGATGAATCAAAATAATATATTTAAAATTTATATATTTAATGATCGATACTAATATAAAAAAAAATACACAATTTATTATAATTTATTGTAAATATTTCAGTAAATATTTTATATTTGATAATATTTTCTTAGATTACGTTTCAAATAATTAAAAAAAGTTTTAATTGAACAATTAAATGAGTAATATCATATTTCTTAACAGAAGAAATTAAAATTGTACTACTTTTATCTTCATACGTAGTTTTTATTTTATCATTTTTAAAAAATAATTTTATTCTTTATTAAATCACCTACTTTTTCTATAAAAAAAAAGTTAAAAAAAAGTATCATAACATAACTATAAATAGATTATATTAAAAGGCATAAAAATTAACTTTCCTTGGTGATAAAATAAATATTATACAAAATATGAGATGAAAAAATATTGTACCAATACCGTGTAAGATAATAAAGTTATTATTTTTCTTCAATAATAAAACAGTTAATAAATGAAAGCAGAATAATAGATGTATATTTATTTTAAAAAAGTAATATATATATATATATATATATATATATATATATATATATATATATATATATATATATATATATATATATATATATATACACACATATGTAAGTAAAAAGAATATGGTAACAATTTATTCTTTATCATATTTAATTTTACGATTTTCGTAATACTCCGCCATCCCTGCACAGTGGAAAGAAAGATAGAAAATGGTGAGCGACTCCCTGCAAACCCCACATTCCTCACATCACTTTCTAAAACGAAACTTCAAATTTGGACTACTTTTACATTCTATCTTCCATTTCCATTATAAGAATCAAGAATAGGGTTCTACTACAAAAAATTCACCAACCAACCTTCCCAAGGAAACATAAATTAACATGCATAGACAACCTTCGAATTTCGATACTTTCACATTTATTATAATAACAAAAAATTCACCTAACATTTCAAGCTTCTGCTTCCCAAAATGTCACTGTCACAAATCCCTCCCTTCTTATTATCATTCAAAAATAAAATAATAAAAAACCAACTTATTTTCTTGTTTTTAGGACAGACATATGTTTGATGGATAAATAAAAAAATATTTTAGCTTAATATTTTCTTTTATGTATAAAAAAGAAAGGATTTTTTCTGCAAAATTAAATCGATATTTTTTTACTATTTCTAAACTCAAAACATTATATCTTAAACTAACTCTACTTTTATTCCAAAACTAAAATAAAAGTATACACTACCACACTAATTTGATTACTTTTTATATAGTTTTGACAAATAAAAGTTTTATTGTTGCATAAAATGTAGTACATGTTATTCCTCGTGGCTCTTCACTTGTATCTAATGATATATATATTTTTTGTAATGATTGATTTTTTTTCTTTATGTTTTTCTTCATGACAAGTGTATCATTTATGCTAAACCTATATTTTCCTTAATCATTTTACCGAAAATAATAAAAAGATATCGATCTAAACAATATTATCTGTCTCATAATAAGTATTTGTGATTAACATTATGCATTATTCATCCTCGAAAATAATTTATATTCTGTAAACTATCTTTATTAAGACCTGCACTGGTTGTAACCTAAGTATTTAAGTGGTGCAGTCCTTTTCATGTTTGCTGCAGCAGCATGGACCACACATCAAACCACCATAACTGTATCTTTCTTTATTTTCACTTCCACTCATAACTGTCTTCAAATCCTTTAGATTACACGTGTCACTTCATTATTAGTTGCACATATGTTTTCCTTGCCAATCAATATTTTTAAAATTAATAACACTTTTTAAATATCTCACTTTCTTAAACAGGTAACGTTCCAAAATATAGTATAAAATATATTATAGATCTATTATAAATAATAATATAGAAGATCAGTTATCCATGAGTTATCAAAGTATTTTAACAATACAGTTATAAAAAATAACTATAAAATTAAAATCTTTAAGAAAATAGATACTACACAAAACATAAGAACAAATTGATTGGTTATACAACACTCTGTATAAATCGGTTTACAAAATGTAAACATTAAATCTGTTGACCGATCGGTCCTAACTAGACTGCAGGTTTAACATTTTCCAAAGCCTGCTCCAACGAACAATCATCACCTTCTGCTCACATCCACAGAATGATAATTGCAATAGAGAAGACGACCGAACGAAAAACATAAGACAAGACATAAAAAGTAGGGTAAGCTAGAGTAATTTAATTAATCCAATAAAACATATAGTTCAAACAAATACAAGAGTAAGCAAAAGCCAATCATGTCACTCATGCAACAACCAAACATACATTTCCAACAATGACCGAACATATAATATATGCAATGACCGACCACTTTTACTCTGACTGTCCGGGCTGTATGAATTGTGTAGCTACGACGTTTTTGCACGTGGATGGTGTAGTAGCTGGGATGCCCTCGACAGCTGTCACTAGGGTTAGTCTGTTATATCTCGCCCAAGTTACACTTATGGACTAGGACCTCCTTCCATTCTCACACATGAGTTATTCATTTCTATGTGAGAATGAGTAATCATAGAATATTAGGATAAACGCCAGCATAACAATACCCACATTCATACTCTACAATTCCAAGGATAAACGCCGACCGACCACCACACCTTTACTGTCACGTCAATTAAAAATAGTCAGGGAATGTGGCATGACACGTGGGCTGACCATTAGCCACGTCAAACAAAAGTTAATGCCATTCAATTTTAAGGAATAATAGTAAGAGTTTCAAAACTATGAGGAATAAAAACCATCAAAGTTTCGAGGAGGGACTAAAACCAAAATCATCTGATATTTAAGTGACGGAAAAACATATTTAACCCTTAAAAATAAATTCATTTTACTACATTTAAAAATAAATTCATTTTACTAAATTATAATTTTTTTACTTTTTAAAAATTAATTTTAATAATTATTTTTAATTTTTTACTCTTTATAAACATTTTTACAATTAAATATAACATTAACAAATAACATTTAATATTACTTTAATAACTAGAGACATTTTGGTAATCTTTAAATCTGTCACATCAATCAAATCCTACACTAATTTTCACAAACTTTACTTCCAAATCCACTTTCAATTACCCACAAATCCACTCAAACAAACAAAAAAAAATTACCATCAAATTTATTCAATTATTCTCTCCCAAAATCATCTCTCACAAATCACCTCAACCGAACACAACCTTAATCTATAACTCTACCCTTAATCTATAACTCTCTTAATTACTTTAAAAACCTATTCTTGTAATTTTTGCCAAAATTTAGACAAAACGTGTAGAACAACTTAATTACCTTTTAGGTGTTGATAGAAAGATACGCTTATACAGGAGATTTCGTATAAAAAAGAACTTTTTTATCTTAAAATCACGTAGACAAAGTTAGAGGTAATAGTCATTTATTATTAATCAATTTAAAACAGTTTATGTATTTATATATATATATATATATATGTATATATATATATATATATATATATATATATATATATATAATTGATATAAATGTATATATTTATTAGACATTATAAAAGTCATAAAAATATATATTTGAATTTTAAAAAAAGCAGAAAAAGTACGATTCTTTTAAAGAAATTATTTAATATATTTAAAAATGGATGAAAAACTTATTTTTACCTAACACGGAATTAACTCGCTATAATTGAATTATTTAAAATATGATTAAATGGAAATTACTTTATTTTGGTATGATGTATCCACTTATTCTTTAACTAGTTTTCACTAAACCAAATTGACTAAAACTTTCGAAAAGATATCTCTTTCAAATAATTTTTTCTATTTATGAAGTTTGAAACTGAAGCCTTACTTAAAACGTTCAAACTCAATTATTGAAATAGATGTCTAGAGTGTATTGGAGGAAAATTTTATTTGTCACATCCAAAAGGAAATTTGGTAATAATGAAAGATGATGTTTTTTCTGATTTCATGGTTGCATTGCGTAAGCCTAACGTGATAACTAGTAGTAGGTAGCCAATGAACTCTTGCCACTCCATTTTCCAATCTTTCTTATTACTTTTCATGTATATTTGAGAAGCATGTATTAAAATAAAGGTTTAATTGCTTCCTTTGTCCCCAGTTTGGTTGAATTGTGTCAAATTCATCCTCATTTTTAAAAAAGTTTCATTGTCGTCCTCACGTGGTATAAAAGTGTCAATTGAATCCAAACATAGAAAAAATTTGTGTCAAAGTAGTCATTTTTCCTATATCTCTGTGTCTTCCTTTCATATGTCACTTCTCTGGAGCTATGAAAAGCCTTAAATTGGATAAGGTAAAATGAATATCTGTACTTGATTGTATGAAAGGAAGACACAGATATATAGGAAAAATGACTACTTTGACACAAATTTTTTCTATGTTTGGATTCAATTGACACTTTTACACCACGTGAGGACGACAATGAAACTTTTACACCACGTGAGGATGACAATGAAACTTTTTTAAAAATGAGGATGAATTTGACACAATTCAACCAAACTGGGGACAAAGGAAGCAATTAAACCTAAAATAAATAAGATGGAGCAGTGGACAGATCACGAAATATTGTATGGTTTTATTGGTCCATTTGGAGTGAATTCCAAAGTCGCCATTGAATGGTTGCAGAACAGCGATGTTTGAGCAATGGTGCCAGGAGAAACGCGGAACTGCTGTCAAACTACCAATAATGCAAGCTACAAACTTGGACACTTGTCATCTTCTAACACTCTCATTTCCATATCATTCATTTTCAGTTCAACCTTAGACAGACAGGTAATTGAAATTCCGTTGGTACACTTGTGAAATAAGTTGCCATCCCTTTTTCCAAAGTTGTCTTGTTTGATTTTCTATAACTATTTAAAATAATATTTTAAACAATAAAATTAATTAAGTTTTAATTTTATAATAAGTTGAGTTTTTTGTTAATTTTTTTGACTAAATACTAAAAAAATGTCCATTATCTGGTTTAATTCTTTTATTAATTTATTTGTTACTGTTTATTATTTTATTTATTTGCTTTTTATGTGATGAGAAGTATATTTTTTTATTTTTTATATTATATTAGATAAAAATATCACTATATATGTAGTTTTCAATAAAATATTATAAGATTTATAAAATAAAATAGACTATTTAAATATATATAATATTAATGTGATTATTTTAAAAAATAAATAAATCTATATAAAATAATTAAGAATAACTTAAAGTTTTAAAAAAAATTATTTTTCATATAACTACTGGACATTAAAGATAATTACTACCATTTTCTATTAAAGATATATCAATACCTATCTCTTATATGTTCATACAAATAACATGATCATCGAAAAAAAAAACATAAAAGAAATGATCGTGTAAGCTAAGGTGAAAAAAATATATTCTAAAACATAAGATACATGTTTTTGACATTGTAAGCATGCACTTGTAGTATTATTTATGCTACGTAGAGTCATATACAAAAGAATTATCACTTTATTACTTACAAGGTTAGTCATTTCACGTATAGGACCAAATGGTCCAGTAACTAGGACCTTTTTTCATCTCTTTCCTCAACTATTTTTCTTTGTATGACTTGAATGATTGGTAGAATATCATGATACCTTATTACTGACCTCCCAAGTGTCAATGAATATACTAAGATCATCGTCACAGAGAATTTATCTTTGAAAGTTTTTCAATACCATCATTATACATTTCCACAACCATATCAACATCTCAATCAAACACAATAATAATCATAAACATACATAAAGTTTATTTTTATTACAAAATTGACAAAAATTAAGAATTAAGGAAAAAAATATATTGGAGCTAACAAAATTAACCAAAAAAAAAAAAAATCTCAAAACGTTTCATGCTCCGTCCGCGTTATTTAAAAATTGAAAAGTTAGTCTGACCCAATAACGGGTTGAAGCCCAAAACAAAAGCTGGTTATCCAGTTCTGCCCAAACCCACGTAACTGACCCCGTTCAAGAAATAAGCCCAATGAAGAATCAAATTTCTACTAAAAAAAAAGTGCATTCGCGAGGCAGCGAGCGCAGTGGAAGAAGGAGAGGAAGAAGAAGGGGGTTGTGGTGTGAGATCAGAGAATGGAGGACGATAAAATAGTTGGATATGTTACCGCGTATCTGAAGAAGAGAGGTTTCACGCAAACCGAGAAGATTTTCCAGGAAGAGTTTCGGCATAACAAAACCACCAATTCCTCCTCCAGTAATTCCCTTCTCGAACCCGACATTGCCAACCACCTCCTCGCATTCTCTCAGTACTTCTCAATTCTCCAACCTCCTATCGTTACCCTCCGCTCACGCTTCATTTCCTCACCGCACTCACTTTTTCCCTCTTTCAAACCCTATCTTTCGCAGATTGGAGAGTGGTCCGGCTAGGTTCCACGACGGCTACAGCAAACTGCGAACATGGACTTATTCTTCACTGGATTTGTACAAGGTAACGCGCGCCTTTTCACTTTCCTTTATCCGTTTTTTTCTTTTTTCTCTTTGGTTTCCACTCGTTTTTGTCACGTTTATCGGCGTATTCCTGCAGCACGAGTTGCTTCGCGTGCTTTATCCCGTGTTTATCCACTGCTTTATGGACCTCGTGGCGAAAGGACATGTTCAGGAAGGTAATTTGCTGTGTTCTAAATGGGGGCACTTGTGCGATGCCGTACGTGTTTTGTTTTCTTTTGGTTTGTTCTTGTGTTTGTGTGTGACTGTGGTCGCTGTTTTCAGCTCGGAATTTCTTCAATACTTTCCGTGAAGACCACGAAATGATGCACTTGCGTGACCTTCAGAAGTTAGAAGGGGTTCTTTCTCCTACCCATCTGGAGGTTTGTTGCTGTTTAAAGTTTTGTATTGGTCTTTTAATTTTTTCGAGGTTGTTGGTTCGTTAGCAATTAGTGTAAAATATTCCTACGGTAATGTAATTTCTTTTGCAGGAAATGGAATTCGCTCACTCGCTTAGACAGAGCAAATTCAACATAAAGATATGTGAGGTAACGAGTTGATTCTTCTGGATGTGTTTATCAGCTGCGCTGTAATTACTTTCTATTTTTATTTTGCACACATTCAAATTAAATAATCTCAGTCAACTACTTTCTGCAACCTTTAGAACTCTAGTTCCCGGCCCCCTCTGTGGCTTCTTCCCTTACTGTTTGATGACGATTACGTATGCTATTGTTTGAACCATTATTTGTGATGCCTTTTCTCCTTGGGGGTTTTCTGTTCATAATGTATCTCATATTGGGTCATGCCTTTAAAACTTAAATGCAAATCAGTTTATAGCAGTTGGTTTTCATTCAGCTTTAAAGTTGGTTTTGTATGCTGGGCCATGGGGATTATTTGTGATACTAGTCAATTGCTTAATCTTATACATTGAAATTAATGTGTATAAGATTTTCGTCCTTTCATTTTATGTTGTGGACATTTACAGTGGGTATTTATGGTATGCCATTACTGTTGATTACCTTATCTTGGTGGATTTGGCTCATGCAAGGGCTTAATGGAAGTATCATGCAGGTGTTAGGCTAGGATTAGCTTATATTTTATATTATAAATATTTGAAATTTATCACAATGTCTCTGGACTATGTTCAAAAGGATTACTTATTTTTCTTCTGAAGCCCATGAACCGTCATTATCTTTGTCTACTTTGGTCCTTGTTCCCTTTAATTTTTATCACTGGTCTTATGTTCCATTTAATATATGGGGAAAGTTGATAACAGTTGATGTTTTGCCAGTATTCCTATGAGCTTCTCTTGCAACATCTACACAGTACTCAATCCACCACTATACTCGGTATTATAAATGAGCATATTAACTTTCAAGGTACCTTTATTCGTTATAGATTGCATCTACTCATTTGAACTACTTATTATTGCGTACACGTCATTGTCTTTTGTTGTAATATAGTTTCCCCTGGACAACCTAGCTTAATTTCTGATGATCCGGAAGCTGTTACCCTTACTGGAAGCAGCCAGGAAGCAGCAAACCGGATAAATCAAAAAGAAATTCATTGGGGGGTGAGTCTACTAGTATTTCTGCTAATTTTGATAAAGTTACAAGTTTTCATGGTTATGTTGTTTCTTTCATTACAACCCTATTTATTTACATTTGCAAGTTGGTGTAATGAAAGTTACGTCCTAGCGTGAGAAACACTTGAAACTTCTTTAAATGCCCTGCTTTCACCAATAACGTCCAAGTATTGCTTATTTTCATTTTGTTTTCTGTTTTCAAAGATTTGAACAATAAATTGTGAATTGTGTTGGTTTTTTAGAATTTTTTTATACAAATACATTATTTTAAAACAAGAAATAAAGTGTAAGCTAGGTGAGGTGACAGCAGTTTTACATGTTCCTGGACACTTGTCCAAAAGGAGTTCTTATTCTATTTTCAAAAGAATGGAGTTACCGATTTAAATTATTATTGACTGATTCAGTAACTATCTGATTTAATTCTCGATGTGTATCTGCTGTAGTTACTTGAAGATTCTCTTGAAGAACGGCTAGAGAAGGCAGGGGCTTTGCTTTCAGACTCGGAAAAGGGTGAAGGGGAAACAAAAGAGGGGGAGAATGACGAGACTAAGGTATATCTGTTATGAAATTCACATGACCCTGTCAATTTATTAAATTTCATTTTTGCTTATATTATGAGGAAATACGGCACCATTTATTTCTAGAATGTAGGCCTTTCAAAGAGTGTGTCCATGTATTTTAATTTGGGATGTCTTATTTGAGTGTTTTTTCACTTTAGTTTTCGAATGATTTTCTTTTAGAAAAGATCCATTGAAGGAGGAAAGCAAGGTGGTTCAGTAAAAAAGGTAAAAAAGGACAAGGGTGGTAGCACAACTGGAAAGAGTGCAAAACCTGAAGCTAGTGCTGTACCTGCAGCTCCTCGAGTTAAGCCTGAACTCCCCTTACCCTTAATGTATTATCTCTATCCCATAAGACATATTCATTTTATTTTCATTAGAAATTATATAGCTAATGTGAATGGCATAATTCTAAAATAATTGATGCTATTAAAGCTGGAGCAAAGGATTCATTTGATTGGCATGTTATCTAAAAAGGATTTTTCTTTTATTGACGATTTTTCTTTAGTATTTTATAACTGTGATTTTTGTTTAACCATATAGCCAAATAAAAAAGCTCAACATTTAGTCATTCACATATTATCGAAACTAAATTTAATAAGGCTACCTTCCTGTTCTGGTTGGAATAAAAATTATTCTTATGAGTCCTTTTGCTTACAGAGTTTATCAAAATTCTGAGACTGGGCTCTATTATTGCTTGCAATGTTTTGCTTGGCATCTGCAATTAATTGAATGGAACCTAAATTAATGTATATCACTGAGTGAATTTATATTTTTAAAATTATAGTCAGCTTCTAAATTAGACTCAACTCTAAATGGTTTGTTTGTGATAAAAAACATTTGCTGGATCCCGTCAGTGCAGTTTTTGATTTGTTGTAGATGTTTTAGTATTGTGTTAGTTTATTTTGCTCTAGGTTTAATGCTTGTTTTGGATCAGACAGGAAGAAAGTTCAACCTGATAAAAAGGATATGGAGGTCTGGGCATTACTGCTTTTTGTATTTTTGGGGGTTGTAAAATGAAGAAAATCTATTAGGAAGGGGGTGGGGGTGACATCAAATAGTGGGAGGATAAGAAACCCTGCAAAAGAGAAACACTAAATACAACCATAAACATGGAGAAGTTAAGAATTCAGCTAGGTTTCCGAGTTTCTCTGGAATGCAAGCCTTCCCACTATTCTGATCCTTTATTCTGTGGAAATTTGGTCGAAAGAAATAGAGAATGGAGATCAGGTAGAAATTTCCCATTTAGTTTGCTTGACACAATAGAAACGAGCAAGAGAAAATTTTCACACATTCTCGTATCGAAAACTTTTTCTCATTTCTCTTTTTAAGTGTGGACTCTAAACTCTTTATTTCTATCCTTGATTTCTCCTTTTTTCTTAAAAATGAATAAAAGTGTATACATTTCTTATCTTTTCTATATATTTCTCTTCATCCAAACTAAATAGAATTTCTTTTTTGTATTCATCCAAAGAATTCATTCTTTTCTCTATATTTCTATTCATAAACGACAAGATGTAGGAGGGGAATCCTCTACTTTAAATGGGAGTTCCAAGTCTAAGACTTCGTTGATTTGGGACTCCTCTATGCTGCATCAATCCTGTTTAAATGGAAAGAGTGGTCATGTACTATGTGCAGATGCACTTCAATGGTAGGTTTGGATATACTTTGAATTGGAATTCTGTGTTTGGCACCTGCCAACGAGACCACTCATGTGTCATTTCTAACTGATTATGTTTAGCATAAGTGGGCTAATTGGATGGGTTGGTAGTATATAACTATTTACCTGTCCTTCTATTTGTGGATAAAGTCTTTAGATCCCGCATTTCTCATAATTTGAAGGGTAAAAGGGCTGTTTTCATTTGTTTCTATCAAAATCCTAAAATTGTAGTTGAGTTCTTGAATTAGTTAGTTATTCAACAATTTGTGGATAAAGTCTTTATAGATCCCGCATTTCTCATAATTTGAAGGGTAAAAGGGCTGTTTTCATTTGTTTCTATCAAAATCCTAAAATTGTAGTTGAGTTCTTGAATTAGTTAGTTATTCAACATATTTATTGTACGAAAAGTACATAATTTTCTAAATTCTCCACTTCTGTATATTTTGTTATCATATGATGCAAGCTACGTAATGCAAAGTATTAATATTACTAATTGATGTAAATATTTGAATCACTAAATTCTGAATTTTTTTTAACTTCATTTAACTGAATTTTGTAATGTTGAATTTTGCAGGCCAACTGAGATTGAACAGTCCATCCTTGAAGATTTAAGGAACCGTGTACAGCTCAGCAATGTTGCATTGCCGTCAGTTAGCTTTTACACATTTATAAATACACATAACAGGTATTGTTCGACACATTTACTATTGTTATATATATTGTTTGGATTTCTGTTGTTCAATTCATTTTTGCATACCATCTCAGTTTAAGCTGTTCATCGATATCCCATGACGGATCATTAATTGCTGGAGGATTTTCTGACTCATCACTCAAGGTTTTTTTCTTCTGTATATTTGCTCTTCCATTCACCTCTAGAAAACCCTCTTTCTATGAAATTCTAAATTGATTGAATTTCTGGTAATTTCTTATTTGAATACCCAGGTTTGGGATATGGCAAAGCTTGGACAACCGACTGCAAGTTGTAAGTTTGTATTTGTAAATTTCTTTTGCTGTTATTGTTGCATCATTGCTTGAGAAATGTGAACATAGTTAATCAGTTACATGGGTTCAGAGAAAATATAGTTTAAGAATACACTGATGATATCAACCTGTAATTAATTTAAGCAAGACATTCAGTGGTATAGCAGTTATATTTTCACTGCCTCATGTATAAAGAGAAGAGAGGTTCTTAGCAGCAGTACCATCTTTCTAGTCATCTAGTGATGGAATTATTGACTTGGACTTTGTTAGTCTATGAGCATTTAATTCACATAGAAAAATAAATAGTGGTTTAAGAATGTGATCCTTACCAGTGTGTAGGCATTCTATTTCAAAATGGTTTAAGAATGGATCAATTTCCCCCCCTGTAATTGTTAAACGGTGTACCCTGGGATCTAATAATAAAATTGATATTTGAGTTGAATGAACAAGGCAAACTTGGGTGGACGATAGCTCATGCAATTTCCTAGCATTTGGAGAATGACAAAAATGGTTTTGCTAGCTGTAAAAGTCCAGTTATCAATTTTTCTATCATTAGCTCTTTTGCAGGATGAGAATGACACATCACCAAATGATCAAATGTTTGGGCAAGGGCTTGGGAAAAGACAGTATACACTATTTCAAGGTCATTCAGGACCTGTTTATGCAGCCTCTTTTAGTCCCGTGGGAGATTTTATCCTTTCATCCTCAGCAGACGCAACAAGTAGACCACCTGATCTCATTTTTGTGCCGCAATCTATTTTTTTTCTTGTATATTATAGTTTTAATTCTGAACCTTATGTATCTTAAATTTTTATGCAGTTCGGTTATGGAGCACCAAACTTAATGCCAATCTTGTTTGTTATAAGGGTCACAATTACCCTGTCTGGGATGTTCAGGTAAAACATTTTATTGTGAACTTTTATGTTCTGATAGTGAATGTAGAACAAGATACCAGTTGCATGAATAAAAGTTTAAAATTTAAGCATTAAAGTATGATGTCTATATGCAAGTCAGACCACATATGTTGTTAACGGGATCCACTTTATTTAGTAAAATAAATACAAGAAAGGAATGAAGAGCCCAAAGAGATGGCTTAAGAAATGACATCAATGTAGCAAAGCCTCCCCTATCTTTTTAGCGTAATATTTATGAGGGGAAAGCCTTTATAATCCCTCCCTGTTTATTTTCTTGCATGTTTAATGTGGTATAGTATGTAAACGATACAAACTAGTTCTTTTTTGCCTCTGTAAATTACTTCATAGTTTTTACTGGTAAAATGTAATGAAACTTTTGTTTGTTACGATTAATCAGTTGTGTATATGATCGGCATGCATCTATGGGATTTGCTGAAGAGTCAATGATGTGCTTTGTACCCTCAAATTAATAGTTTCAGCTTGCAGAATTCTGCTTTTTAGTGCAAATATACTTTATTCCTCTTTTGCTTGCCTTGGGACGTCATTCTTGGCTGCATGTACATTCTGGATGGCTGGATTATTTATTTCTTTTTATGGATGCAGTTTAGTCCTGTAGGGCATTATTTTGCCAGCTCTTCACACGACAGAACTGCTAGGATTTGGTCAATGGACAGGATACAGCCCTTAAGAATAATGGCAGGACACTTATCTGATGTTGATGTAAGTTGTTGCATTTAAGATTCTTTGTTGCTTCTGTTTTTTTGTAGATTTTATTTTCTCTTTTGTGATCCATATTTGCCTCTTGCTTATTTAATTTTATATTTAAATATCGATTGCTTCGGATTCATATACCAGTATTTAATTAGGTGTACATCTTCAAGTTTATGATCGAGCAGGGCTTTGTGAAGTCTGTTTTGAATGGGGGAAATTATGTTTTGTTTCTCTTGTTAAGCCATAATAATGTAATTGAATTCCTAACTGGTTATATATGTTCAAAATATTTGTCTCAGAAAACTATAATTTGCCCCTAATCTTAGAAGGTAAAAAATGAGCTATACTCATCATTATGTATTTATGCCACAATCCTTACGAATTTTGTGTTCATTTTTAGTGTGTACAATGGCATGCCAACTGCAACTACATTGCAACTGGTTCCAGTGACAAAACAGTTCGACTATGGGATGTGCAGAGCGGTGAGTGTGTCCGGGTTTTTGTTGGTCACAGGGGTATGATTTTGTCTTTGGCAATGTCTCCTGATGGTCGCTATATGGCATCTGGGGATGAAGATGGCACGATCATGATGTGGGACCTCTCTAGTGGTCGCTGTCTCACCCCTTTGATCGGGCACACGTCTTGTGTCTGGTCCCTTGCATTCAGGTGATCCCTTATTGCTGTATTTTATCTCAATTAGGAAGTGGAATAAAGGTTTTTGAGCTTGCTATCGATTTAACAATACTTATGGTCCACTCATAATGGTTGGATGTATCAGTTCTGAAGGTTCAATTCTAGCATCTGGATCTGCTGATTCCACTGTAAAATTGTGGGATGTAAATACGAGCACCAAGGTTTCAAGGGCTGAAGAAAAGTAAGTTCGTCTGTTGTGACAATTGTTTTCGAATCGTTTATCGTAGGAAATATTTTATTTCTAACTAATCCAAGTTTTTGGGAAAATTTATGAATGTGTCTGGTTATTATTCAACTTCTACAGGAATAAATAATATATTTGCCACGAGGTATCATTGAGAGGTGTATTAGCACTCAATTACCACGTCAAACATTTATTTTCACTTACCCGTTGTTGTCAGAACCAGACCGAACGGGCTAGTTGAATCAGGAATTTGGCCAGTGTTCGGTCCAAAACTTTTTAAAATCTGGATTTCATTTTAATCGGGATAAAAATCCGTTAAGTTGGAAAATCTAGAAAACCTACTGTTTAAGATATTTTGGCTCTTGAAGCGTTTTTTTTGGTTGTAGCTGGGTATTTTAATAGACTTCTTGGTGGTAATGAATTTTATTTGTTATGATTTTAAATCTGATGTGTCTTAGATTTGTTTCTTTTTATCTATATCATATTTGTTGTATGTTATGATTTATGACACTTTCAAGTAACTTTTTATGTTAATATTACTTTGAATGTTTTATTAAAACTGGTTTGACTCTGATTGAACCCCGTTGAATTTTTGAACATGCAATCGATATCTTCCGTTACCTTGGTAGAAGTGGGAATGCTAACAGACTTAGATCGCTGAAAACTCTGGCAACCAAATCAACCCCAGTTTACTCATTGCGGGTAAGATCACTTGACGCTTGATTACATGATCATGGATAATGTTCAATATAATTTTGTAGGATTCAATCGTGTATGTATGTTGTTTGAAACAGTTTTCTCGAAGGAATCTTCTTTTTGCGGCTGGAGCTCTAGCAAAAAGTGGGTAATATATATGAGTACGTCTACTAATAGATAGATCAGATCAAAGTTGTAGAAGCTGGAATTTATCGCCTGAAAAGCAACGCACATCATAGTTTTGTACTCCCTCGTGTCCTTTATGTACGGAATCTTCACTAGGGCTGAGAAGTTTCGTTAAATTTTAATGATACTATATTTGTCAGTAATCTGTATATTTTTTATAGTTAATTATAAATTTATTAAGACATTATTCTCTTTTCATTTGATTTATGTATTTCCACTTCAGTTATTACTATTAATCTTCCCATATTTTCACGAGAACGTAAGAAATTAATCTAATATGTTTATTGTTTTTCGATAAAAATAAGTTTATGATTAAAAGGATTTTGAAAATCCTTTGTTTATTTATTTACTATACTGGTCTTTTTATATATTGCTGTTAATTTTACCATCGATATTTTTTCGTCCTTAGGAATCGAGGTACCATGTATATAGCAGTGAGACTTTTTGTTGCGTACGCACTAAGAGTGGCAGTTGGACGAGCCTTGACACTTCAATTTGATTGCAAGAAAAACACAGTCAAATGTCCCTGATTCTCGGTAGATCTCCCCAATTTATTGAAATATATATATATATATATATATATATATATATATATATATATATATATATATATATATATATATATATATATATATATATATATATATATATATGTTTGTGTGTGTCAGAACAGTCAAAAAGTAATTGATCTTTATATTTCGAAATAACTAATCTTTGATTATCGGTTAAAGGACATATTAGCGAAAGAATAGATTCTGAATATTAGTGGATATATTAATTTATTAATTATAACCAAGACGCTGTCATTGAATTCATTTTTAAAATATCTCAAGAGGGAGAAAGTTCTGTCAAATCACGTACGGTCGAGAGGACATTTTTGGATAAATCATGCATGAAATATTTCAAGCCAATTTTAAGGTCCAAATGTAAGTGATGGAACATTTTTAGTTTAAATCGTGATTTCATGTGGTGCATTGAAAGTTTGTTGAAGATATCCACAGGTGTGTGTGTGTGTGTATATATATGTGCACAGATTAAAAGTTTCTTGGTTCATAAAAGAGAATTATCTTTTTTACTAGATCCAACCTCTACTAATTAAAGTAAATGTGATGTAATTAATCAAATGTGAAGTGTTTGAATACGAATAAAACAGGCGGAAATTTTCTTTCAGAATACGATGTAGTGCAGGCAGGCATTTAATATTACAAGGTTGTATGGTTAAGTTTCATCCTCAAACCTAAAAGTGGAGTTAATTACATTGGTAGGAGTTTAATATTGACCATGACTTGAAACTATTTGTTCCAAAAATATCTCCATGTCCCAATGATGACATGGAAGTTGCAACGACCGGTACAGTGACTGACATTTGAAGGGAACACCAATTACAACCACCCATCCTCACAGACCATTCTTTATATATGTCGCCTTTGCAATTCTAAGTGAATGCCTACGAAGATTCTTTTCTTATCAACTAAAGTATTTTGTATCCTTCCTTCTCATGCCCCAAAACACAACACTCAACAACCACTTCACAATCCAAAACACAACCAAAGAAACCTTTCATTTTTTTCCAAACAACAACTTGCATACCATAAGCCTAAAGAACTATTCACATAATAATAAACATGATGACAGATTTTTCTTCAGACGGGTGACATCTTCCACAAACCTAAAGTATATATGGTCACCACAGGTACTTTCTTTCGCCTTTTGTCAGCTACCCCACTGTACTCTAAGCCTGCCTTTTCCTTTCTCTTCAGGAACTAACTCACCACACATTTAAAATCACAATATTCTCAATCCATATTTAGTAATTAGGATGATTCCAACTCTTCCATATAGCACACCCAAAATCAAATGTCAGTCCAAAGTCCAAAACAAAATTACTAATTCTTCAAGTTACAAGGAATCTCTTGTTGATTATTTGTGCAGAAAAAGAAAAAACACTGTGTATATGATTTATAATAACTCAGACTGTAATTGGCAATTCAAATACCTTAGGACAACAATAAAGATGATGAGTGAGACAAACCAAGAATACAAATTTTGCATGTGTTGATGGAAGTGATAATTAATAGTAATGGACTTAAGAGAAAAAGTTACTGGTCTTGCTGAAAACTTGATAGATTTTACCGTGGTACTGAGACTGAAGCTAATATATATATATATATATATATATATATATATATATATATATATATATATATATATATATATATATATATATATGTATATATATGAATGTCATCTTTCATTACTTTGATGCGTTATTACTGAGCTCCAAAATGTCATTTGAAAATGGTTGATCATGAACAATAATCAAATACAAACACATCCTTACAACATGATAGGGTGCGTTAAATTTGGTTAATAGCTTAATTAAGTCTTTATTCAAAAAACTTTTTCCAATAAGAGCTTGCCTTGTAAGGTAAATTGTAAAGATTCATAAAATAACCCAAGTTTTTTTACAAGTTTAGCTGATATGTTTCTTAGTTTAGGGAAATATATAATGATTTACTAAAGAATGTTAACGTGGAAGGATATAATGTTAAATGAAGATGCAAGCTTAATCACAAAGACTTTTTATGAATTAGAAAAAGATTTATAATGCAACAATTTAGAGCCTGAATCATTAGCCTAAGCATTTTTGTAGAAAGAAAAATTAGACAATTGAATTTAAAACTTTAGGAAAGAAAAAGGTACATGGTCTCCAATTGACATAAATGATAAATGTAACATGAATAAGTAGACAGATTAGTGAAGCAACCACTTCGAATTGATAAGAAAAAAATAATAAATTTGAAGTGAAACTCTTTCGAAAATCTAGACATAAAAATATGTAGTACTTGAAGTTAGGGCCATTTGGTTTGAAGAAGCTTTCTATTTTCACTTTTAATCAAAATGTCATTTTATTTTCTATTTACAGAAAATTGTATAAAAAATGCAAACATGAGTGCCATTTTTGTGATTAAAAGTAAAAAAATAGAAAACCTTTTCTGAAATGTAATAGATTCTTAATTCAATTTTAAACTAAAATTTACACACTTCAACATACAAGAAAGATTCACTGGTGCAATCTTTAACCTCTTGAATACAAATTTTCTGTGGCAGCGTTTAAATCAACTTTCACTTCAGACAGAAGTCATAGAATCTAAAAGAAATCTTAACATTCACTTGCTTGCTCTTCCATTCCACTTCCAATTCATTTTTCTTTCTATCTCATATTTCATCACGTTTATTGCTTTTATTTTTCTTCGTTTCATTACTGAAATCTAAAAGGTTTTCATATATATTAGTCTGGTGGGGTGGTAGTAAATGTTTGGTTATCTGACCTAGGTAGGGAACAACTGTAATGACAAGAAAAAAAACATCACATGAGTAGCAACCTGTTACCTACAAAAACAATAGCGTATATGAGTGAAATGTTTTTCAATGAATTAAATCACTGCTATATAAAACAATAATCCATGTAGTTATATAAGAACAGATGCTTACATATATCTTCATTTCCCACAAATCTTTACTTGTTATTCAGAATTACAAAGCAATAATTGAAAGACAAAAGAATTGAGTACCAAGAAGTAAAATCGAATCACATATATTTACAAGTGTCGTGATAAATGTAATGATATTATATATATATATAAAACTTTGGAGCGTATTTTTCAGATCATATATAGAATATAAATACAATTGAATCTAAAAAGAAAATAAAATAAAATAGAAAAGCAAGCATATCCACGACGTACTCCTTCTAAGACAGCCACCAATTCCATGTTCTCTTTTCATAAATGGGGATACATATTGTCTCCATCAAAGGAAAACCAAAATAAATGTGAAAAGGATAGGTGCTTCATATTACAACTCCATAAAAGATAAATTCTCAACCTTTAAATAAATATCGAAACTTCGAATTTAAAAACTGCAAAACCTTGTTATAGCAATAAAGATTATAAATTCTAAATAATAATAATTATACCAGTGCTTACAAACCAACATAAATAGACCAGATGACCAAAAACAGTTTTTTTTTTTTTTAAATAAAATTACGTTTTCCTTTTTGTTTCGAGAACCTTAACACATGGAGGAAATAAACGGACCAGTAATCTCCACCCTCCAGTAAAAGGGAAAATTTGTTAACCTTTTCACAAGAGTAGAATGAACCATTGGCATTAGAAATCACTGTGTAGAGGTGGTAGTTGGTGACTATGCTAAGAATAGTTAATATCATTTGATTTTATGTATAGAAATGAATTTCCATTAATTAGACACGACAGCATTAAGGTTTTGATTAGCCTATGTTTACCAAAGAGAGAAAGGCAAATACTATGTCTGAGATTGAACATTAACCTCTTCTATTCTCCATCATTCACGTTATATCATACCACTAGCTCGAACAAGCTATTTCAAATAATTAACAGAAAGGGGATGGTAGTGGTCACCAGAAAGAAATACAAAAATGTATACAGTCACCACATAATCATGGTTCTTTTCCAACATTTTACAAAGAAAGTAAGAAGGGTCAAAGCCTATGCTTAAATCTGCATCAAACTCAGACAAATCAGGGTTCAGCTTGTGCTGAATATCAATCGAAACATTTATTTCCACACTCAAACACACTGCAAAATTCAAAAGTAAAATAACTTAACAAGAAAATCTCCGAAATGATGAAGACGTAGCAAGGAGTGAATCTATGGTTAGTTGGCAAAAGGAATCAAAACAGTGTTTACATTCTTAAACACTCAAACAAGTTTGTCGTAGCTGAGTACAAACAACGTACAATACAGTTAAGGTGATAGGGTTTAACATATAAGCCAAGCAAAACCGGTTAACACACGCATCCAAAAGTCCAAGAAACTAGAATCTAGCTAACCTGAGGTGGGCACAAAAACTAGTGAACAGGAATCAGTACCTCTTAAGAAACCTCGTTGGCATGTGCAAGAAAGAATTATAAAATATAGGGAATGATGAACATGAAATCAGGAAGACAATGTTAGACAGAGAGAGCAAGAGCGTTGAGAAAAGAAAAAAATCTGTGAGGACCATTCTAAATGACGTGAATGGTCCATGGTCCATGGTCCCATGCTATGCTATACTTATTAAAAAAATTGCCGCTGATTAACCTGCACTGTTGATGAGGGAATTCGTTCTGCCACGCTATCAAAAGTCACGCTTTCTGTTTGATTACAGATAATATAAAATTGAATCGTGAGTAATATATAACAAAATCCTTCTGGGAATAGATCATCAAACATAAAAATAGGGGGAAGAAACGCAAAAAACGACAGCGGTTTTCACTGTTTGATATAATCAATAAATAAATGATGAACCTGTTGTGCTGTGAGGCATGGATGACGATGTTGTTGTTGAGTTGAGGTCCATGATGAGAGTGTGTGGGGTTGAGTTGGGGTTTGTTTGGTGGGAATTGGAACAAAGCAGAGCCAGATTGGAAGTAATTTCCAGCAATGGAAGTTGACAGAAAGAGAAGTGAGCACGCAAAAGTAAAAGCATATAACTATACCAGTTGCCTCTGTGTGCTCACTCTCTTCTGTCAATTTCTATGTTCCAAAGAAAGAAAAACAAACTGAAAAAAGCAAATGACTGCCCAAATTTGGAAAGCTCCACAGAAAGGAAAAGTGGATTTGAACAATTAAAAGGGGAAAAAAGTCTGAATTGATTCAGATCTGAGGAATAGAGAGATACCCATTAAAGAAAAAACGAAAGACTGTTATATACGATCCACACCATCTTATTCATCCACAATTCAATTACTTAAACAAATCTATTAGGGTTTGATTATTGATAACTATCAAGAACATGTATCTCAAAATAAAAGGAAAACTTATAGGTTGAAATGAAGTATGAATAAAAATACATATATGTGTATGTAAAATATAAAATATATGTTAAGAAAAGTACCATGTTGAAATGGAGAAACAGGAGAAAAAAAGAAAAGAAAAAAAAGAAGAAAGATGAAAGACGAAAGCGCAGAAAGTCGTATATAATCTGTGTGTTGGTGGTTGTGGCAAAGGTATGAGAAAAAGCCCTTACTCATGCAACACGTCCCAATGACACGTATGAGATCCCAACCCACCCACACACCCCTCAGAGACTCTGAACTTTGAATAGTTACAGACACCTGCATCTAACTCTCTTCAAAGACGAAGAGCTAGAAAATGGAAGTGATATAGCAGCTTTTCTCTGCACACACACACTTAAATAGTTAAATGTCACAAATGACATTGGACTTCATTTTCTCTTTTTTTTTTCTTTTTCTTTTTTTGCCTTCTAAATCATCAATCTTTTCACCCAAACCAAACATCATAAATCATTATTATTCATCAGACAGCAACCATAATAATAGTAATATTTTTAAGGTTCATTTGGTTCACAGACGGAGGATTAGAGTGACAAAGCCGACACAAGAGATGATGAATGAGTACTTTTTTTTTAACCATCATAACTGATTATGATTATTATATATTATATTTTGTTTTTTATTACAATAATGAAGAATTAAAAATAAAATATTTTTTATTTTGTTGTATGAATCCAGTGTGTGTGATGGGGGAGTGAACGTGACGTTTTAGGGGAAGACAAAGAGAACAGGAGGGACAGGATAAGAGAGAGAGAGTGTGTGTACGAAGAGAGGTTTGGATATGATGGAATGATGAGCGTCTGATGAGGGAGGAGGCGTTCCCTGCCGTGTGATCAGAGTGGGTACCAAAGCTGTTATGGTGGTAATGATGGTATTGGAAATTGGGCTGATTGGACTTTGGGCCTGCGACATTTGGGGGAGACAAAAAACCATTAGGATTCACTGCGACCACACATACTGTAACATTTCCCAAACATCACCTCACTCACCCTATTCCTATTCTACTCTCTCTCTCTCTCTCTCTCTGCTGTTCGCACTCTAACTTTAATCACAATCTTACCTTCTTACCTTGATAATTTCATTGTTTACAGCGATCTGCTGAACCGTAATAATTTCAGGATAAAATATGGACATGTATTTTTGTTTTTACGAAAGTTAAAGTAATTAATGTTTTATGTTTTGATGAAATATGATTTTTTTAAAAAAAATATTTGTGTGTATGTTTTAAATAAACTGCATAAATATTTGTACTAGTCATATAAAGCAATAAAACAAGAAGGGTACAAAATAAAATAGAATGATCTTGCAAAGACATGTCAGTATTTTAGTAAATAATTCCATTGACTAAAATGGCAGTCAAATTATATAATGAGGGGAACAAGTTGGCGCTTTATAATTAAGGAAGATGTTTTGTGGTAGGTTGTAAGCAATGTGGTGTTATTATTATAAGACAAATAATTAGAAATAAAAAAATATTAATTTAATTAGAGATGGGGAACCTGACAGAGGCATGAAAGGTGTATGTACTACGATAACCCAAAACGGAATGGATGGCCTTTGGAGTAAAATTGAGGCGCCATCAATTTTATATTTTATTATTATTAATTGAAAGGAATAAATAAATAAATAAATAATAATAATAATAATAATAATAATGATGATGATGATGTTAGCCGTAGAGTGTAGCAGAGAGAGGCAGGGAGCAGGGACCGTTTCTTGGTACTTTGTACCGTTTTCTTTAGTCGTTATCTTTATGTTTTTTTCTGTTTTTAATCCGAACGGTGCTATCGTTTACTTTATTCTAATCCTTATAAATCTCACATTTCATTACTAATTTATGAATCTCGCATCTACCCACCACTTTTCAAACCACCACCCAAAAAGAGAGCTTCTAAATTAACGTCTACATCATCAATTCACCACAATAATTTCTTAAATAGGTTTTTGCTTTTACAAGTTCACATTTTCTCAATTTAAATTTGGAAGTTTGGTATTTGGGAGTAGATACGAAAAATAGTGTGAATGGATGAATTTAAGAAGATGAAAAAGAGATTGTAACCTTGTTTTCATTAAGGAAGGAATTTTAATGGATGATTGGAGAGATTTCAAAGAAAAGTTTGCAAGAGTTTATGAATGATATGATAAGTATAGATTAAAAAATGTTTTAATTAATAAAAATAGATTATTATTAATTTATCTTTGTGTAAAAATTTGATATAAATTTAAATTTAAGTAATGGAAATTATATAATAAATGAAATTAATATTGATAAAAAAATAAAATTACAAAAATAAAAATAAAATTTATAGAAATGATTTTAGAAATAAATTTCAAATACATTTTTTTAAATAATAATTTCTATATTATTTAAAAATTATTGTTAAAAAATATATTAAATTTTACATAATAAATACAAATTGTTCACTAGTAAATTGAAATAAGTTTTGAAAAAAAAAAGTATAATTGGTTAATTAAACTTAACAATTTTGGAAAGTTATTTAATATAGTGTATCAATTTGATCTTCCAAATTTTATAATCTTGTGTAGGTATTGTTGAATCCTTGTTTCAATCAATGTCAAATTGAAAAAACCATCCTGGATGTTATCAATTTTGTCCATAATTTGAGTAAACCTCTCATCTTCATTCGGGATTTCATCTGACTATACCACTTATTGTTAAATTTGGAATTGTAATCCAATGGTAGTAACAACATTTGGAGTGTGTTCGACATCATTATTTGTATTCACATTCTCTGTCCTTCCATGTTGTCAAATATTGCGACATTAACAATATCTAATTTTAACAATGTTTTTGTATCAAAGTAGTGATTCTATCCCAATTCAACAAGACTCTCATAACTCAAGTCCATCTCAAAGAGAATAAGTATTCTTGTAATCAACATTATGTATGAAAGAGACATGTTGTTCTTCCTGCATTTTACCATGTGCTGCATAATGTTTGACAATGTTATTTTTCAAACACTACAAGAAGAATATGTCTTCATGAGTTAGTTTAGCAAGATTTGTATATCGAGGTGACAATATAGAAACAAACACATAATGAAAGAGTCTATCATTGATATTCCTAATCATCCGTCCATGCAAGTGAGGTTTGACCATGGAGTTCAAAGCTTCAAACTCATCGTACTGTAGGTCTTCATGTATGGTTTGAATGGATAACTTTCAACCTTCATACGAAAAATTAAATATAACCGATATGTAGGTTTGATTATAATATTTATCGATTTCATCTCACTAAAGATATGACAATTATCATTAATTTTGAGGTTTGTGTAAAATACTTTAACGAGTTGCATAAGTGAGACTGTGAGACTGTGGATCTACACAAAAAATTTTAAACCTTAAAATAGTAGGAGTTGTATGAAGTTGAATCCCAATTAGTTGAAGAACCACGAGAGTGTGATTTTAGGTGACAATGTGGTATAATTTCACCAACATCTCTCTCCCTCCTTGGTCAAAGACTAAAAGATACAGATGAATTTGAATTGTTGCAGGGAATTTCACTGTATCTATGCAGAAATCTTAAATACGTCCTCGAAAGAATAGCCTTATTTCAAAGTAAAGGCAAGGTCAGTTTTGTCTTTTCTGTTTAGATTAACAGTCCTCCATCTCTAATCTTGACATGTTACGCCCAACAACCTCTCCCTCTCTCACGTTAATCTGTGCCCTTAAATTCACACACAAAATCTATCTTTACACTTCCGCTGTAATAATGTGACACATGAAGGCTTATAGTTTTTTTATATTTTGCCCTTTTAGTCTTCATTTCTCTCTAGAACATTATACGTTGATTCTGAAGCTAGTAATTAGAAGTGAGATTCAACACTACAATGACTTTTGTTCAGGAAAAAGAAATAACCTTTTATTTTTAAATATTCGTCTATTTATATTATCTATTTATATGTATAAACATTTTGAATTTTATATATATATGCTGTGAACCAAAATTTAAAAAAGATGAGACATAAAGCAAAGTATGCTGCTTTGCACAAGCTAACAATAAATTTGTTTGGTGGGATATAATAAAGAATACAAGAACATATTAGTACATGTAAACTTGTACACACAACAAAACACATTTTTTAAAGTAGATTTTATCACAATCACAATAAACTGTTTAGAATCTTAAAACAAAACAAATATGGAATCATTTATCTGATGTTACCAAAATGGTTACTTGAAACATAACTGACAGAAGTTGAAAACAAAAGTTGCACGACTGCAATGAATACGAGCAGTTGCAGTTCCTGAATGCAATTTATATTTAGTATGGAAAAAGTAAATTTGTTGAACAGAATAGAGAAAGAAAAGAGGAAATGGGTGGGACAGTATTAAAAGAGTGGAAACTTAATTGCTATCCGTTACAACTTGCAAACCCATGTGCATACAATACAAACTACTTTGCTTTCCTCATATATGTTTATTACTTTTTTCTTTCCATATCTCTTCCTGTCAAAACTTTTCTATTCTAATTTAATCTCCTTTTAAACCATTATGATAAAATCTTAATATAAAAACATTACTTCTTTCATAGTAAGATAGATTTATAATATATATAAATGAATCCAATTATTATCTTATAAATTGGTTTGTAATGGTTGTTAGATTGATGATATTAAAGTTATCTGAAATTTATTTTAACAAGACTTATTTTTTGTTAAACGTATTATATTACTCATTATTAAGACATTTGTTGTTTGTTAATTTATTTTATTTTTATTATCAGATTACCATTAATGTTTAATTACATATTGTAATATATATGTTTAAAAGTGTGTTAAAAATCTTATATTGATTAAAGATAACATAAATTTTTAATATACAAGTAATTATAAATCTTAAGACTATAAATTCCTTAATTTTGGTATCACATTACCTAATTACTTAATTTGAATATATAATGTAATTATAAATTAGATATATGTAAAGATTATTAATTTTTATAATAACTACTTATATAGATAATTTTTAATGGATTCACAATATATAAAAACTTAAAACTAGAGTTTTATTGTAAAAAATCACTCATTGTACCACCAGTCATAGATAACCTTTTCCTGAATAAAATATAAACATGTTTAATTATAATATTTTTAATTTAATTTAAAACATTTTATAAATTTAAGTTATAGCTTAATAAATATGTATTGCTAATGTAATTTTTTTCACATTATCAACTAATTGAAAAATATTTTTATTCTTAGTTTTTAAACAATTATTATAGAAGTAATTAAACTACGCCAAATAATAATATTAGCAATACATATAAGAAAAAAGTCTTTATATTAGCAATACATATAATATTTCTTATTTAATTTATTTGTTTTAATTATATGATAATTATGTTGATCAAAGTGTTTATTATAATAGATATGTTTAAAATTATGTTAACTAAAAATGTCGAAAACTATTGTTCAGCTATTGTGAAGAAAAATTGTAGGATTTCTTCCTTAACTGAAAGAAAAAACATAAATAAATAAATGATAATTTAATCAACCATTACTCTTGAATACCACCTTCACCAGAATTCATATCCATTTTATGTTTAATTAGAAGAGACTCTAATGAATCATGTCATATAATATAATGACTTGTCAACGAAACATAAAAATATTTTATGAAGAAATATTTCACTAAACGAGAATGAAGAGTAGACATATTATATACATCAATCCAACAGATTATCTTAATAAAGAGAAAAAAACCTTTGTAATCCTATCAATAAAAGAATCGTCTTTGTTCGGTTCAATGTCACAGAACAAAATTCTTACATAATATTACTTGTAAATAATGATAAACTAAAAAAATTCTTAAAATTCAATTTAAGGGTAATAGAAATAAAAGAGGATAGGTTAAAAACAAAGAAATAAGTAAATTATGTAGAAAGAAAATATAGTTTAAATTTTTTTTATAATTTTTTCACCCATACTTCTAAACAATAGGAAAAAAAATATCAGTTTAATCTATTGTGCATTATAGTTTAAAATTTATAAAAAAAAATGTATGATGTTATGAATATTAATTAAAAATTAAATGTCAGAGTTTATTTAAGAGATGTACAACACCCAATCAGAAAGAGAATATACAGATTAAAAAAAAAGTGAAGTTTGCAAATCAAGGAGAAAAATTCTGATTGGTGATCACCTAATCAGTACATGTGCCTTTAGCAAGAGGACAAAAGCAAAGTCACTTTTGCATGACCCAATATTCAATTGGGTTTTGGCCTCTTGTAAATTCACTTTGCAGCAAAGTTTGACCAATAAGTAGAAAAGACTAGTAAATAATAATGACCAATAAGGTGGAGAGAAAATAAAAGTACATGCAGTTCTATTCTTTAACCTGCTACACTATTTTTAAAATCTACTATCAAAAGTAGCTAAAGATTTGGAGTTCTAACAACCAACAAATTATGAAAAGACAAAACCACCACTATCTGTTGTCTGTAACAAAAAGGGGATATTGAAACATAGTAGTCTGTAGTGGTGTAGATTTGAGATCAATAATTCACAAAAGAAGACAGCTCGGACCTTTTATTAAATACGGATTTTTTTCAATGATCTAAACCATCGTTAAAATTTAAAACTCAATTTATGTGGTTACTTCACAGCATGGTTGAAGACAATTAAATACCATGATAATCTAGTAATTTCTGATTATATTAATTATCCAAGAATACCATGAAAATTAAAAAAAAAAAAATACACACACACACCAAGCTTTCGTCCAAGTGGCAATGGAATGGGTTGTGGTCCAACGAAAACTACATTATCATGCATTAGTTGAGACATTAACACAGTCAACCTAGGCCCACCATAACAAACATACTTCGTATCTATCCATCAATAAAATTTGGCAGATTCGTCTCTAAGGATATTTAAACTCAATACAGCAATAAAAAAACAGCTTAATTTGGTAGCCATATTCATATAAGGTAGAATGATTATGGAGTTTAAAAATACCAAAAGTGGGAAACGTAATGTAATGCGGTGATATGCATGTATTCACTGACTAAAATGTGGAACGCTCAAAGATACAAATTGAAACCAAATAAACCGTACAAACATTAGCTTCCACCACATCATTTATGCTGTACGTGTTGTCTCAACAAAACAACACCACAACCACAGCTCAGCACCGAGCAATGCAAAGAACGTTAATTAGATAGGAAGTAAGTAGTCAACCGTCAGTATCAGGTAGTGTGCCAAAGCATTCTTTAAATGAAGGTTGCTAGGCAAATATTTTCAAGTGTTGACTTAAAAATAACATCCCTCTAGTCTAGAAATAAATGTAAAAGTGATTAAGGATACTAGCCCATACTACAACTAAACTAGCCTAGCTAATTAACATGAGAAAATAATACTTACCAACAACGAGATTGATTACCACAAAATGATGAACAGCTAACCTGATACAGTTAAGGAATAAACAGTGAGAATAAATACCCACTTCTATGTTCTTTGATGCTTCTTTCCCCTCTCCAACTAACTCCCTTGTGCCTTTGACGATCTTTAAGTCATGCCCTTGAAGCTTTCAACTTTGATCAAGCATCTGAGTTTTCATCCTCCGCATATTTTCTCTTCATTAAACCAGATTTCACCTTACCACTACCATTAGCATCACTCTTTCCACCACCTTTAAGAGGTTTTCCTTTAGAAATGGCAGACTTCAAGGTTTCTTGCTTGGATTTCCCACCTTTTGGAGTTTCTTGCTTAGACTTGGCAGCAGATTTTGGCTTGCTAGTGTCATCATCCTTTGATTCGTTAGCCTTGGAAGTATCAGAGCTTTTGGATTTATTACTCATTTTCTTAACAGCAGCTGCAACAATTTTACTGCTACCACTTTTAGGAGTACCCTCCTTAGATTTTCTGCTAACTCGGTCCTCAGATTTGCTAATAGTCTTGGAATCTTTGGATTTGTTTCCATCTTTGGACTTTTGGCTAGACTTCACGGATACACCCTTTGATCTACTGGATGCTGCAGCTCCACCGCTACAAATTTAAGTAAAAAATTTAGTCGTAAAAAAAGGTGGAAATGGAATATATTATTTGATATTCACAAACCTTTTGGAAGAACCATCCACCTTTCCTTGCTTAGTTGATTCACCAGCACTGGTTTTCCCTTTCTTCTTCGGTGGCCTGAATAGAATCGGAGAACAATGAAATGTGAACAAGACCAAATAAAGAAACAGATGAAAACCACACTATGTGTGCGACAGCATCAAAGAAAAAAGAAATATACAGCAATAAACAACACAAGTCCATTTGAATCCTTCAAAAAGAGGGGAAACATAAAACAATCTACTGAAACGTTCTTAATTAAAAAAATCAAACCAGTGCAGCACATAGCCTAATTGCTTCACGAGGTATACAAATACCCATGTCATACAATTGATCACTTTAGTGAAATAAAAGGATACAAACACTATTTTTTAAAATATCTCTTTTAGCACTCAACACAACTTAAAGGCCAGACAAAATTGGAACATCAAATATACAACACAAAAAGATGACCACCCTGAATCGACAAGGAGTAGGGGGGACAAGTTCCGAATTATGCCATGGGGGTCAAATCATATCAAAAGATCGCTAATCATCATTCACAAAAATACATATTTGCAAAAAGTGTACGCTCGGTTTTTCACGTTACATATACCATGGTAGCTTTCTTTGAAACAATATATCCATCAAATCAATAATAAGGACAAACAGCACCAACTAAACCACGAGCATACATGCACAGAATTTCTGAAGAAGGGCAACATCACAATATATGCACACCCCATAAAAACATGTGTAAGAAATATAGGATAATACAAATAAAATATGTATCTACAAAAGATGACATTAACCATAGAACATACATATCGGTGGAAGCATCAAGACTTTCACGTTCACTTTGTCCTTCCTGTCAAGAGAAATAATTGCCATTAATTTATGTGCAGAAAAAAATTGGTGTATAAAGAAATGCCGTAGACCAACCTCATCTGCATCAGAACCAGCTTCAATTAACTTCCACTTTTCCTTCACGAGATTTAATGTTTCTTCATCACCATCATCGTACAAGACCTAAAATAAAGAACATGTCAGAAGATAAAATAGTAGGGACAAGTTCCGAATTCCATCATGGGCACAGCAGCATAAAAGAACAAAAAGAATAAGTTTAATGTCAATAATGGAACGGGGGAGGATAGAGAGATGACTTGATAAACTGTCAAATCACCTTGTGCTTCTTTTTGCCAGAATAAAAAGAATGAATAACACCTTTGTAAAACCTGTAACAAATGAGGTATCTGTGAAAATTTGTAGCAAATATTTCTATTATATAAAAATGAACAGACAATCTAATCATAAACATAATGTGACTTCACATCAAACGTAAACCCTAGTTTAATTATTACAAAACAGTTTCACATACAAACAGATAAAGAAAATCTATAACACAAACCATCAAGACCACAATAACTTCAACAGAATGGTTTACAAAACCATGCATGTAATAAATGTGACTGTGATACAAGTAATGCAAACATCATGAACACAAAGCAACATTAGTCCAGATTAAGATGTGTAAAAACAAATGTTCCCCAGCTAAGAACCATAAAAGAACTAGAGATTATAATTTGAAAGTAAATGCCAAATAACAAGAACCACTTCCTGGCCCCTTATTAACTGAAATTTCCAGCAACAGCAAGTCAAAATGGAAGTCATCCTAAGTACTTACTCACGATCCTCAGGCCACCAAACTTTGACTCGTAAACCAACAAGGTTTTCACCATAGTCCTTCACATCAGACTCCTGGTACAGGAAAAAGATAATTACCAACCAAAGCAAGAATACAATGAAACTTTTTAAATTAGCAAGACCAACATAAAGGATTTTCCCAAAACAAAGGTTCCCTTAACAAATATATCAAGGAAGTTCCAGTATCGTAATTTAAAAATTCAAAGGGAAAAGGATATACATTTTCTTTTCCTGAACTGCGTTTCCTTTTCACATTTGCCTTGGGAGTCTCCTCTGAACTTTCATCTTTAGTTGATTTTGTACCAGGCCTTGGAGAAGAAACCACTTCCTAAATAATTAAAATTGATTTGTTTAATGCTTTACTTGAAAAAAAACAAAGCAGAATAAAACATGCAGCAATAATGATAATATACAGAAGCAAACACGTATAAAGTGTGAAAAATACCCTGTCCACATCGGTAGCAGTTGATTTTGCTAGATCTGTTTCAGGGTTAGCTTTCGTCCTCCCTCCCTTTTTCTTGTCCCCAATCTGCTTTGAAGAGGACCCGCCACTACCCTTTTTGTTTTCATCTAATTTCTTCGCTGAATGCTTCTTAGCATCTGTATCAGTTGCTGCCCCACTTCCTTTTTTAACTGAATCTACAACACTAGTCTTTCTCACAGAATTCTGACCAAGTGCCTTTTTCATTGACCGCCTCGTAGGTTTGGCTTCTGAATCACTAGCTCCTCCCCCAGAAACCTTAGAAACATCTTCTCCAGCCACATCTTTTACAGGGCCATCTTTCCTTTTTGTTCGTCCAAGTTTCTTCGATCGACTTTCATCATGGAGGTTCTCACCTAGTGGAGAAGCAACTTCAGATTCATTGTTGTACACCTTTGGTGATAAAGTCTTAGCATCAACCTCTTTGTCATTCTCTGAAGGTCCTGCTGCTTCTGCTTCAACAAAATGGTCCTCGTGAGGGGAACTGGGTACTTTCTTGCTGTTGTTTTCGAGTTTTTTCTCAGTTTCCTTATCATTAGCAGCAACTTGACCCTTGGAAAGTTTTGCAGATTTAGTTGAAGAGCTTGATTTCTTCCTTCGTCTTTTGGTAGATTGTTCTGGCTTAGTTTTACTGTTGTCAACTTTTTCAGAGTCTAAATCATTACACACCTCATGACCAGATATATTCAAACCTTCAGAGTGATTAGAGCATTCAGCATCCTCTTGCTTTTTAATGGACTTGGAATTAGTTAAACCAGTACCTTCTTCAACGCATGCAACACCATTGCTCATGACCGACTTTGGAGATATATTCACATCAGGATTTTCTTGTTGAGAGGGACTACTAACTTCCCTTGGATCCTTTTCGACTACCTGATAAAAGCACAATCAACATGTTCCGGTGTTCAATTCCGGATGACAACTTCAGAACCACAAGATATATAAAAAAACAAAAAACATTAAAGTGGGGCCATACATGTGCCGACTCCTCACGTGGTCGTTTTGCCAACTCACTCTTATCTTCCTGAAACAAATCAATATGACAATAGTAAAATTTCAGGATTCTCTTATCATGAAATGTTTCAAATATTAATAGACAGATGACCAACAGAAAACTTACCGTGTGCTCACTTGTAACACATGTATAATTTTTCTCCAAGGCATCAGATGCGTCTTGGCATATTGAAGAAAGTACCAAACTATAATCACCCATAGGTATACCTGAGGATTTCACTGCTTGACCCAAATAGGGTTTAAGCTTGGTTGCACAACTTTCAAGGACCCTCTCACCCAATTTTTTGGCAATTGGAAAAGCTTCCTATATCACAATGATTATCAATGTCAAACCAATAATAAAATTCGAACAAAAGCAAATGTTCAATATCAAAATTGCAATCAACTAAAAGGTATGAAAGTGAAACTGTAAAACTACAACCTTGTCATCTTTTTTAACTCTGGCCAGAAGTGTAGACAGCAGGTCTAAGGATATATCTTCACTTTCCTCTAGAACAAGGGTCATAATTGTTTCCATGGATGAAAAAACATTTTCTGGATGATATTCCCTGAAATTTTCAAATAGACATTATTAGAACTATGTTGTCCATCCCCAAAATAAGAGTTTCCAACTATCTAAAAAAATGCACTAGCTTGTACAGCTACATTTATGAGCACTGGGTTTAATAATTTTTAAGAAAACCAGGATAAAGATTTTGTTAAGCACAATATAATTATATTTATACATGGCTAATTTTTATTAATTTCCCTTTTCTTGATTTCTATCAAGTTTCTTCATATAGCTGATATTTAGTTCGATTTTCTTGATTTCTATAGATTTATACATGGCTTATATTTCATATTTTTGTTGGTCTTTAATCTCATGCAAAAGTTATTGAAAAAGTATGATTGCAGCCAAATTTAAATATTTTTTTTAATTATCCAAAGAAAACATGAACACAAGGAGACTGAAGATAAAACCAATCAAGTTCTAATAGGGAGAGTCATAATATATGTGTATCAGACTGTCAGTATCCACCAGAGGTAAAATATGTATACCTGGTCAAATTTAAAGTATTTTTCTAAAACTATACTGAAGGAAGTAATCAGTAATCACACTAATATGTGTTTACAAGATAATAAGCAGGAAAAAAATAAAAACATTAACTTAGTTAAAACAGACAAAATAGTAACAAATCAGAATAATTAAAGCATTCTTGAAGTAGAATTACAGATAACAAAGTATTTGAAGCCATGATGAAGCCAAACTTGACCATAAAGGGTACCTTATTGCTTTAAAGAAATGCTGAAACATCTCCAAAATCAGGGCATCACATTCAAGATCCAGCATTACAACACATGATCTGACTTTTGCAACAGTTTCAAGAATTGAGATCCTCTTTGCATATGATCGACTTAACGTATCATGTAGATTTTCAAAAGAAGATACTATTAATTGAAAGACCTCCTGTAAGAAATGTCATTGGTGAAATTCAGATTGATCACAGATTTACAGATATTTTTGTAAAAAGTAAGATCACAAGTCTATTCATATACTGTAGCAGAACAAATTATGCACACCTTCATTTGATCATCATCATAAGGAGCATCAGGTGCAGTGATTCTTGTTATTTCACTGATGCAAGAGGCAACTGCGACTTTGACATCATCATCTGAGTGCCTCAGAAGTTTGTCTGCAATCAATGCTTTCAATGATGGAGAGAGTGCAATTTGCATAGAGTTTGAAGGTGACTGTTCAACCTTTGATAGGAAGCTCTCTACTTGCTGCATGGCAAGAGAGAAAAAATAATATGTAAAATCACAAAAATGTATTTAGTCCTTTGACCAACCATTTAGTTAGGACTACGTCTTAGACATAATTAAGCAATTATTCTACTTCACCTCACTTCAGAGTTCAAAATCGTGATATACTTCAATTTTTATTAGATATTAAATCACGAGCGGAATTAAGATAAAAAATTATGTATGGAGAGGTTATATTTTGAATTGTGAATCATTTTATACCATGATTCATAAACATTGAAAAATGAACCATAGTTAAATATAAGACAAGTATAACCATGCAAATAGACAACTAATAACAACCACTAAAAGAATAGTAGTTATAGTAGTTGTATGTATATTTATGCTGCACAATTTCAGCAACATAAACTCCAAAAAAACACTTTTGTTGCAGCATAAAATTCCTAAAACAATGATTATATGCAACTAAACAAATTTTGCATTATAGCCATTCAAAAGATTTGTTGTTGCTACAGCGTAGCTACCTTGGACTATTATTGTTGCTAGTATTTCTACATATACTAAACAGCCTAAAAAAATTCTATCCAAATCATTCATATTTCATCCTCTTCCTCTCCAAGATCTACATCACTCGAGTCATCTTCATCTCCTGTGAAAAGTTCTTCTTCCTCAAAAAGTTCTTCTTCCTCATCTACTATGGATTTTCCATTTTTATTGGTCTTGGCGTTTAAGTTTCATATCTACGAGCAAAAGAAAAACAAAAAATTCTAGTTTGAACGTTGAAGTTCCAATTTCTAAAATTCTAAAACTATAAATAACTACCTCGCTTCCTATTTTTGCTTGGAGCTCCCTCTTCAACATCAAAATACTCATGTACATTATCCACAAGGAACGAATAGGCAAGAAATGAAACTTCTTTTCCGGTGATCCCTTCATCACCCGGCAAACATATGGGATCATAGGCTTCCCCCTTTCCTTCACTACTACTTTTGCCTCATCTCAAGTTGAAGATTGTCCTTGACATACACCAGACCATTTCATCCTTAAGGTTCCAATCTATTTGTTCTTTTATTATATGCAGTAGGTAAAAAAATGCTCTAATTCCTTTCACACCCTATTGCACCACATGTGAGGCTCAAAATTTTCATGGCCACCTTTTGTAATTATAATGTAATTAAAAATCTATAAATCATATAGAATGGTAATGAGTAATTTAATTATCAGGTTGTTCGTTGTTTCTATAGTATCTATTGCCATGTCCATTCCAAAAAGCAACTTTGCTCCCTTGAACTTTTCAATTTGTTGATCCATTGCAATTCCTGTTCTTGCAGCCAAAGCCATTCTTTGAAATGTTTCACACAAACCAACCAACACTCACTATGTGGATTGAAAGTGTTGTCATAAGGATATCTACCACTATAAAAAATAAGTTAATGAGAACAAGGAAGTAAGTGCTGAGTAGGACAAATGTAACTAGCTTACCTAGGATTGAGATAATAGGCTGCTGCAAGGAGAAGCCTATGTAGTTGTAAATTCCATGTAGTGTCAATAATTTTCCACACTTTTTTATACCTTGTTTCTTGCTTTTGGAATTCAGAAATTTGCTCCTTATCTCAATCCACTGTCTCATAAATGGATGGCATGGCTGGTTTTGTACCAACATCTACAAACCTCAACTTTTACAAGTGGAATCACACATTTAAGGAAGTATGTGATTGATCTTCAAAATCTACCATCACTCAACAATAGATTCATCACTTGCTTAGCCTCAACTTTAGTAGCATGTCAACTTTATTTGCATTTTTTTGTTGATTAATACAGTTTAATGTAAGAGTAGAAACACATGTGACAGCTAGTCTTGCTAATGTTTTCTTTACATTTCAGGAGCTTCACAATTGTTTCTTTCACTTCATCTCAAACACTAGGACAAGGAATAACATCTTTGTTTGTTCCAATAAGATGATGCTTTGTCCTTGCTATGCCACCACAACAAGCATGAAAACAAAATTCACATTTTACTTGTAGTCTATTAGTAGGAAGAGTTTAACAATAGCCCTAAGTAATATCAGGCTCCCCTTTTTTTGTCTATTTCTATAAAGCAAGTGTACAGAAGAAAACTCACTCAGGAGTAACACATGTAATGAAAGGTAAGGGACCAGCAGAAAAATGTTTTGTTGTAGAGTAGAAAGGAACATTTAAGAGACCACCAAGTAGACATGAGGAAAAGACAGAGATAAGTGGGTAACAAGAGTAGGCAGAGAAGAGAGATTATGGATAAGATAAGAGTCTGGAAGGGAAGAAAAGGCAAAATAATAACTGGGCATGGCCGGAGGGAAAAGAAAAACCATTTTACCTCTCTTCCCATGCTGATTCTCGCAAAAAATCAAAGCAAATTAGGGCTTTTTCAAACAGGGTCATGCAAACTAACCCATTTCAGAATGTAACCCGACCTGTTTCTGAGTGCAACCTGAACGCGGTCTCTCTCCCACGATTCAAGGCACAATTCAAACAAGAATGCAATTCATGAAATTCCAAAAGAGATTTGAATGATACAAGATAGATCTAGGAGCGAAAACCAAGTGTTACAGCGATGACACCATAGGTGTAGAGAATGGTATCATACATACGGATAATGTATCACTCAATTCTTACTACCATGATTAAAACTATAAGATCTACCTTTCTACATGTTGCCTGAGTTCACAGGCATTATTTAAATCAGAACAATTCTCTACTCACCTAAAGGTAAGAAGTGCCTAGGTGAGGAGGACAAACAATGCTGATTCTTCACACTACTTAATTATGCCCATGGCTGTAATTTATTGTCATAATACAAACTAATTGACCCAACAAAAGGACATATACGAATGGCTTAGTGATAAAGTTGGAAGGAAGGGTCGGAGAGGTTGTGGGTTCAACAACCCCCCCCCCCCCCCCCCCCCACACACACACACTAACTATTTGGAGATATAAGGTTGGTATGGTGGGTTTAGAAGGGAGGGTGGGAGAGGTTATGGGTTCAACTCCCCCACTAACAAATACTAACAACCCGATAAAAAAAAATTTACCCAACAAAGAGGAGAGAAGGGAACCAAAGTAAAGAAAATGGAACAAAATTTCAAATCCAACACTTGAATACCATAGATTTATGTAAGATAGGATATGATAAACAATGCTTAGAATTTATCAAATAGAGTGTATACAAAAGACAAATTCAATAAGAGGAACAGAATCAGTTAAAAAGTATTGTGGAACGGACTCAAGGTGCAAAATCGTGGAATTGTACGATTTCACTATCTAACTCCCAATTTTATCAACTATTTTCTATGATAAAATAATTAAAATGTTATTGCAAAACATAGTTAACTTACAATGCAATAGGAACAATTAAAGAGATAATTAGTTTTTTTTTTAATATTTTGATATGTCTTTATTGGATACTTAAAGAATTGTTTATCTAGTTCTACAATTTTATATTCATGTTTATGGTTTGTCTAAGGTGAACCATAGACTAAATCATATCCATTGATACGGTATATTTAATAATAAAGGGTTCAGATTATATAAATAATGATAGGTACTAGTAGAAGTTCAAAGACTAAAATTATTTTTTTTCTAGAAAGATGGCCTGATAAGGGTTCTGTAAGGAATGCAAGGTGATTCCAATCGGGAGCCTTACTACACAACATAAAGATGAGGTCCATGATGTTTGTCTTGAAAAGTATAAACAGAAAACACGGCAAGTTACCAATCGAAGTATCAATAGGTGCCAACTTAAGGGAAATGGTTATTCAACATTTAAGAAAAAGATACCGGAGGAAGGAAATTAGGAATCACTTGGTAATGCTATCGTCAAGTGGGATGAAAAGTCTGAGAAAACAAGGAAGGTTGCAAAGATAAATTTGGGTGGAACAAGAGATTTAGGTTCAAGAGATACAGAATTTTGGTGGTGGAATGAAAATGGCAAAGACATGGTAAAGAATAAAAGAGAATGCTTTAAAATCTTACATAGGTGCAACAGTACTCAAAATTAGAAAAGGTATAAAATCCAAGGAATGAGACAAAAAAACAGTGTAGGAAGAACCACCTAAAAGTTTATACAAGAGATTTGGATTAAGTAAGAATGTAAGATGCATCAGGTAAAGTTTGGACAAACCACAACGAGGAAATTAATTTTATAAGGTTTTCAATAGAAACAAGGATTGACTCTCACCAGAGAAGTAGAAATACAAGAAAATGAACAGAAACTATAGAATTTGAATCAGAAAAGTAACAGAGATCCATACAAAGAATAGATAATGGCATAGTTGTTGGATCAAATGGTATACATGTTGAAGTTTGGAATGTGGGAAAACAAGGTATCATTTTGCGCACTAAGCTTTCAACAAGATTTTGATATATAGGAAAATGCCAGATGAGTGGAGGAATAGCACTTTAGCCATATATTCAAGAATAAAGGATATATTCATAATTGTGCTAATTATAGAGGTATAAAACATACGAGTAACACTATGAAAATATGGTTAAGGGTGATTGACAATAGAATAAGAGGCAAAGTGAGGATCGTACAGAATCAGTTCAGTTATTTACTAGGAAGGTCTACAATAGATGAAATTTATTTATCTTTTACAGAGGTACCAAAATACAAAGAAAAAGGCTTATGGATTTTGTTGACTTGGAAAAAGGTAATGACTAAGCACCAAGAAAAGTGTTGTGGAGAAATTTGAAAATGAAATGTGAGAACACCTAGATGTGAGACTAAGGGGCTTGTTCTTTTGAGTGGATTTGAGGGAGTGGATTTGAGGGGATTTCAAGATAATTTTTTTTGTTGTTTTTTTGAGCGAATTTGGAGGTAAATAAGAGTGAATTTGAAAATAAAATTTGTGAGAATTAGTAAAGAATTGTATTGACGTGACAAATTAAAAAAAAATTATTTTCAAATTCACTCTCATTTACCTCCAAATTCGCTCAAAAAAACGACAAAAATAATTATCTTCAAATCCTCTCAAATCCACTCCCTCAAATCCACTCAAAAGAACAAGCCCTAAAGGTTTTTTTCTTGAAAGAAAGGAATAGGATCAGCTAGCAAGGGACATACAAAAACCTGTTTCTTTTTGCATGTCTTTTGCGAATGATAAGTTTTGGTTGAGATATCAACGAAGCAACTAACCCTAAACTTAAACTTTGGGACAGACTTTGGAATTCACTTAAGTGGGAATACGATAGCGCACAGGCATCATAATTTGAGTGAGACAAGAAGAATCTCTTCTAGAAATAAAATTGCAAGATGTCATACCCATAGGTTTCTTAATTTAAGTATATGGGAGCAATACTACAAAATGATGGGGTGATTAAAACTGGAACGTGACACCTGGGATGTTAGGATACAGACAGGTTATTTGTGACTAAATAGAGCACCTAAGAACTCAAGTACAACTTTTGTCGTATAACTGTATGTTCCGACAATGCTCTATGGTCATGAATGTTGGACTTTACAAAAACAGCAAGAGAAAAAAGTCAGAGTAGCATAAATGAGAATGTTATGATGGATAGGAGGTCACACAAGAAAAGAAAAAACACAAAATGGTTACATGAGAGTGATTAGTATGGCACCAATTAAGGAAAAGGTGACAAAAAACAGACTAAGGTGGATTAGATGTGTATAAAGACAACTCCGGGAGATACCGGTGAAAATAGTAGATTTATGGATTTTAGTCCGGTGAAGATCAGGAAAGGGAGGCATGGAAGGAAACTGGAAAAATTAGTCACTGCGGATATTGTCAAAAATAATATCTTTGAAACTGTGATCTTGCCGGGTGTTGTTGCAACACATTTTCCTTGCAAATCATCTGACATTATTAAATTTCACCCAGAATCACTGATCACCAGTAGCCCAAGCCAGTACCACACCAAATCTCCAAAACCACATAGATAACTTTCATGCCCTTGTCACAAACATCCCAAGTTACAGCAACAAGCCAAAAATGTCAAGATACTCAACATCAAATTAACAAAAAGGTGGAGGGCGAGACAGGAAAGGGAGGTACAGGAAGCATAGTGCAGGATGCTCCAATAATATCCAGAGGAGGACAACCATTGTGGTATGGTTAAGCAATTGCAACCCCTATGCCACAACCACTAACACCAAGCCAATGTCCCCACACCCACCTAACGTCACTGTTGGCACCACTCCAAACCCTCCTCCCAATCTCACCACAAACAATAATCAATAATTTCATCAATTGACAAAAACTGAACAAGGCAATTCCAAGACCTAATTCAATTTCTTCACCACCATTTATTTCGTACATCCATAATGAAGAAAATATGTGTCGACTATAACAAATTCCAGCATATTAATATATTACCCATCATCACTTCCCAATTAGAACTCCATCACTTTATGTACAGCAGAGGAGAAAATATATAATATACACCATATCATATTATATTATATTGGTATATCTATTAAATCATTCACTAAAACAATTATCCCTTCACCGCCAAGACGATTTAGGTATCAAAGAAAACAATTTCGAATCAAACATTCCTTGCATTCGTACTCATATCAAGACCACACACAAACATCAAAGTCAAATATTCTAAGCCAAATATTCTAAGCGACCAGATTGCGGACAAAAAATGTTAACTACATGCATCTAACAATAAAAAAACAAAACAAATTCGAATATCACAAGCAAGTGTTAAAATAACTTTCAAAGGGAAGAAATGTTATTACGTCTAGAAGTGAGAGAAGGTCCTCCACGGATGACGGAGGATCTGCGAGTTTGTTACCGGCCTCGAGAAGTTGGTCTTCCAATTCTTTATCTGTAGTCGCCATTGGTTGTGTCGTTCCGGTCTCTTCCTTTTGATCTTCGACAGACTCAGGCTGCTTCACTTCATTCGGTCCATGGAACCGTTGCAATCCAACCCGATTTGAGAGTAGATGTGGATGGAACAAGGAAATTAGGGTTTTTTCAATTATTTTTCTTTCCTTTCCCCCTTTTCCTTGCCAAAAATGAGAAACAGAAAAGAGAGAGTGTGTGACAGATAAAAGAAAAACTAAAGAGAGAGAGTAAAGTTCGTTTTAAAAAAATGGAGAGGAAGATTTCTTATGAATTATATCTATTTTCCTGTCCCTTACAAAAAGCTAGCATTTACTACTTTCCTATTCTCCATATAGAATAATATTTCCATCCAAACAGTACATAAAATAATAATAATAACTTTTATTTATTTATTTTTGTACTGAAATGTAGTGAAGATACTAATGTGCCTTTATGAAATATTGTTACACTAAGTAAATATTTAATAAATTATTTTAAAAATTTTTAAAATAAATTTTACATTAAAATAATAAATTATATTAATTAAAACAAATACCAATAGAATCATTTTTTAGACAAAAAAACATTTTTAGAGAAAAAAAACATATTTTTAAGATTGTTATAAACTTCTTTAAAAAAAAAATAATAAAACATACCTTTTAAATATTAAAACATTGTCATGTTAGACTAAAATAATTGTAATTGATAGTTCAAGTAAGGAGAATAAGCAGTTGGACTACCTTGGAGGCAAAAGGCTCATATTAATGTATTTAACTTTTATGATAAAATTATTTAAAATATTCATAATATATTATTAATTATTTAATAATTAAAATTAACTTTATTTTCATAGATACTAATATGCATCCTAAATTAAAATATTAATTGTAATAAATATTTTATTATTCAGCACAAGATTAATGACATTAAATAATTTTATATTTATTTCTTATTTTGTTTTATGTCAAGACAATTATTTTCAAAAATATATTGTTGGTTTATAGTCAATATTAAATAATAAAATAAATATTGACATCTAGTTAACTAAAAGGAAATAAATAGTAATCACATTTGAGTAAATAGTAATCACATTTGAGTAGTTAATTATATAACGCAATCACTCAGTCAAATATTTATCTCATGCACGACTTTTAAAATCCATGTCTACACTGACCTATTTCACGATATATTTGAAAAAAAAAAAATATGCATTAATTATATTTGGTAAATAGTGTTTTCATGTCTTAGTTGTATTTTGGTTATTTTTTAATTTTTCTTTTTGCAAATACAAACCAACCAAACTTCATGAAGAGTGGAAATAGTATATGACTTAACCAACAAATGCAAGGTTTTTCTTTATCTTTATTCAGATAAAGAAAAAACAATTCAATTTACTAATATTTTCTATTATACTTCATCTATTAACTTTATTTGTTAAAAGGAGGTGAAATATATGATTTAGCCCACTTCTTAATTAAAAATATTTAGGTACATTTAGTTGTATTTTATTAAATTGAAAAATAAATAATATGCTAACATATACAAAATATTATCAAAAGAAAATAAATACTTATATAGATTGTTTCCTTTTTTTTATATCTATGTAGCTAGAGATTATTGTTGTGTCAATTAACCAGCATGGTATCAGAGCCATGGTTAGAGTTAGGCTTAAAAACCCACTTTCTAATATGATATCAGAGCCATGGTTAGTGCCTATCCTAGCGAGTTCTAAGTGGGCATTCTATTCTTCTATTCCACCCGCAATCGGGCCGCTATTGGACCACCCAATTTCTACTATCACGCACGAGATGTCTATACCTCGGCGTGAAGGGGGTGTGTTGGAAGTCCCACATCGACTAGAGATAAGGCCAATTTATAATATATAAGTGAGGTGCAAACCTCACCTTACAAGCCGGTTTTGTGGGGTTGAGTTAGGCTTAAAAACCCACTTTCTAATAATAATAAAGATCAATCTAATCCACCCCTCTCATATGTTGAACAATATTTAGAGTTTTATAAACAAAATAAGATTATATTAATCATGTTGCACAATATTGTGTTGTAAGTAATCTATTATGATGTGTTGAACCATACTTAAAGCTTTATAAACAAAAATAAAATCTATAAACAATTGTTTAAGATTAAAAATAATTAATTAAGACTAAAATTGTTCATTCAAGACTAAGAAGAATTGATAAATTTTTATTATTTGGAAAACCCACCATGATATTTTTGAAATAATCTATAGAAACTTTTTATACCATTGTGTATATACATTTACATGCATTCTTTAACTCATACAAATTTGTAAAGAATATGGCTGAAATTAACTATACCATTCAGAAAATCATCTCTTATGTTATTAATAAATAACCCAGTATTTTATGATATTTATATTTAACTTACACTTTTAACAATATATTTATATTTATATTAAAAATATATTTAAGTTTAATACTAACTTAATAAATTTAATCATACATTTTATAATTATTTATTATTTTTTACAAAACAATTTATAATTGAGTGACAAAATAATTTTTTAAGATATTGGTAATATAAAATAATTAAATCACTTAAATTTTTTAATATAAAATTTAGGTTTAATCCTTTCGAACATTCCTATTTTTGTAGGATCGTCTCAAGTAGGTCCTCGTATTGTAAATGTTCTCGATTAGATCCCTTATTATGAAAAATTGAATCAATTTAGGCCTTACCGTTAGTTCCACACTAACACCGTTAAAGGGGGTGACACGTGTCAGTTCGTGGTTTTTTTGAATTTTTTAATTATATTTTTATTATTTTTATTTTTATTTTTTTAAAAGTAAAATTTAAAAATGCCACGTGTCAAACTGATAGTGTGCCACGTGGTAATGGCAGTGTGACATGGCACTAACAGTGCCACATGTCATTGTCAGGCCACGTGTCATTGCATTAGTCTCAATTTGGTCCCTGTATTTTTATTATGTTGCAATTTGATTCCTGTATTTTTATTTTGTCTCAATTTAGTCTTAATTTTAAAAATTAAACAATTTTTCCCTCCTCAAATTGAAACAAAGTTTAAATTGTATATATTTAAATAACATAACATAACACCAGCATGTTATGTCACTCTTTTTTTTAAACCCTTATAGATATATTTAAATAACATAATTAACATTTCTATGATTAAGTAAATATAAATATAATTAAACTTAATCTTGTTAAAAATATTTATTAAAAATATTAATTTTAATAAAAATATTTGTTAAGATTTATATACAATTTAAATTTTGTTTGAATTTGAGGAGGGAAAAAATTGTTTAATTTTTAAAATTAAGACTAAATTGAGACAAAATAAAAATACAGGGATCAAATTGTAACATAATAAAAATACAGGGACTAAATTGAGACTAAACGTGGCCTGACAATGACATGTGACATTGTCAGTGCCATGTCACACTACCATTGCCACGTGGCACACTATCAGTTTGACACGTGGCATTTTTAAATTTTACTTTAAAAAAAAATAAAATAAAAAATAAAATAAAAATAATAAAAATGTAATTAAAAAATTCAAAAAAATCACGAACTGACACGTGTCACCCCCTTTAACGGTGTTAGTATGAAACTAACGGTAAGGCCTAAATTGATTCAATTTTTCATAATAAGGGACCTAATCGAGAACATTTACAATACGAGGACCTACTTGAGACGATCTTACAGAAATAGGGATGTTCGAAAGGATTAAACCTAAAATTTATTTATTTGGCATATTTAAAGCTTAAATTTTTTGTTTTGATAGTTTTTATCACGATTTTATTTTTAAATAAAATAAAAACATACTTAAAAAATTACAAGATAAATGTCATTTTAATAAGTATACACAGATTAGTCTTCAAAAATATTGAAAATGAATTATTCTTATTTTATTAAAAATGTATGAAAATAATATTTAATTTAAAGCTAGAAGGAATATAAGTGTCAGAGATTTTGAAATTGTTTTTTTTTTCACAAAATCATCTGTCTACAGTGTTTTAAGACATTTTTAAAATTTAATTTTGTCGTTTTGTTGAAATAAATAGATAATAAGATCTCTCTCAATTGCAACCATTAAATATAATTTTAATTTATACGTCCAAAACTATTCTAAATTTAAAATAAATTTTATTAGTTAAATTTATAAATAGATATTTTATACATATAGACTTAAAACTCTCTGAAAATAATTAATACACCCAAGCAAAAGAAATAGAAGATACATCACATGAGAAGAGTGACACATCCAAAAGAAAAGATGAGTAAGCATAAAATAAAAATCAATTTATGACAAGTAATTGATAGATTATTTAATCTGCCAATTAATTGACATCCTAATTATAATGATCCATGATAAATAAAATGAACCAGTCCAAGAGAATAAATTAGAAATTGTAGAAAGTCACCCACAATTACCATATGAATAAAAGTTTAACTCAACATTATAGTAATAAAGCTTGTAATGTAGTGAAATCAATTTCAAAGTTTTTTCATCTAAAAGATTTATATAAAAGGCTCACAAAGGAAATAAAATTACCAAAGACATTCTGTTGGGAAAATATATGCAAAATTCTCCATTGAAACCAAATTTATCACACATACATTGAAAATATTGAATGACTATAGTAAATGCCCAACAACTTCTGTTACTTTCAATGAACAAGAAAACAAAAATCACATAATTATAATAGTTAATAAATTAGAATACAATTAAACCAAAAGTAATAGATAATCTTACATGACTATTATTACACTACAAATATGACTACTTATTAACTCCTTTTTTCCACTCATTCATAAAAGCAAAGGCAAAAACAACAATTATGACAAGATTTGGTTATATAATTTATCACCAAATACAAGTTTACAGAACAATGATATATTATTTCAAATACCATAAGTCCTAGCAGGTGTTGTTTGTAATGAAAGATTTAGGTAAAGGGGGTTTATAGTTCAATCTTTTATGTCAGCATCTATTTATATAAATCATTAAAAAATAGTGTTAATAAATCATTAGAGAAAAACAATCCAAGAGTATAGTTGATAGTGTACATTATTCCAGTAATAAACAACAATACAATATCATCCCATTAAAAGATGTTTAATGTACTTCAATGATAGACTAAAATATGTACATTATTTTTTTATCAACATTATCAAAATCACCTCAAAGTGTAACTTCTTCAACCATTAATTTTGGAACCCTTGGAAATTAAAAAAGCTGATAATTACTTCCCACCAATGAAGACATGCAAAAAAATACTTTTACATTATCAACATCCATAAAACACTTCACAAAAGTAATTGCTTGTCATACCAAAACCAATGAAAATTGAAATATACTAATACTATATATATAAGAATAGGATGAATACAAAAATTAGATAAGAAAAATGCATTTGAATAGGAGCACAATGTAATTGCATTATTTAATGATATATGACTGCAAAAAAGTTACAGTACCTTACAAATACTCAACATATTTATAGGTTACTTTTGATGTTCTAACTATCACGCATATCATTACTTGTCATATTGTGATAATGGATTTTAATAATAACAAATAGTTATATTTACCAATACATGTGACTAAAGTATATACAAATCTAAAATGCCATTAAACCAAGAGTAATGTTAACGAATGTGTATCATATATTATCAAACATAAGGCAGTGCCAAAGCAATTTTTTTAAATGAATGCTAGCAAACTATTTTCTAGCGTTGCCCTTCATATAACATCGATCTGGTCTACAAACAACCAAAAAGTGAGTACAGACACTAATCCATACTACAACTAAGCTAGCCTAACCCATAACTAAATATAACAATGCTAGCAACAAGATAAAACAGCTACCTTATACACAAGGCTTAAATTCATTACAAGAAGAGTAAAACTGATAGCCAGGATAAATACTCACTTCTAGTTTCTCTGAAGTTTTTTTCCACTCTTGAGTTCACTTCCTTGTAGCTTTGATGAATGTGAAGTCTTTCCCTTGACATCTTCAACCTCTCCTGCCGAAACATTTGAATCATTCTTGGGATCTTTTCTCTTCAACAAACCAGATTTCCCATTGCCAGTACCATTAACATCCATTTTTCCACCACTTTTGTGACGTTTTCCTATCAATGACTCAAGGGTTTCTAGTTTAGATTTTTCACATTTGAAAGTTTCATGCTTAGACTTGGCACAAGATTTTGGCGTGTTAATTTCATCACCCTTCGATTCAATTGTCTTGGAAGTATCAGTGTTTTTTAATTTATTACTCACTTTCTTAGCAGCAGCAACAGATTTCCTGCTACTATTTTTAGCAGTGCTGTCCTTGGATTTTCTACAAACTTCATCCTCTGATTTGCTAATAGTCCTGGAATCTTTTGATTTGTTGCCATCTTTAGTCTTTTGGATAGACTTCATGGATACACCCTTTGATCTATGGGATGCTGCTGCTCCATCACTGCAAATTGATGTACAAAATTTAGATATTAAATAAGAGCTGGCACTGAAATAGATTAATTGACAGTCACTAACCTTCTGGAAGAAGCATCCGTCTTTCCTTGCTTGTTTGACTCACCAACATTTGTTTTCTGTTTCTTCTTTGGTGACCTGAATAGGATCCGAGCAATGCAATGTGAATAATAAGACCAATTAGAGACAGCTGGAAAGAGCACCATGCATGCCACAACGAGAATAACAAATTACAGCAATAAACAAGAATGTCCATTTGAACTCTTCAGAAAAAATAGGGAACATTAAACAATCTACTAACACTCTAAATTGATAAAAGTCAAACCAATGCAGCACATTGCCTAATTGATTCGTGAGGGATACCAGTGTCAATTTGCCCTTTTTGTTTCAATAGATCATTCAACAGGTGAGTATAGAAGTGTCAAAAGTGTTACTGCTTATCTAAAGAATACTAAACAGTCAAGTCTTTTAAAAAAAAAAAATTGTTGGCACTTGATACAATTTATTAAATCTGACTGAAAATGCAAAATCCTCACATGCTCTGGATTTCTAACAGCTTCAATAGTTAAAAGCCAAAGAAATTATTCGAACATCAAATATACAACAGCAGCAACTATCCTCAACAGCCAAAAAAAGGGGGTAGGGACTAGTTCAGAACTATAGCATAGGATAAATCATATCTAAAGCTCCAAATTAACAGGCAAATAATTATTCACAGAAGTATACGTTTGCCAAGAGTAGGTTCAGGTTTTCAGGTCAAATATATCATGGTAGCTATTAGATACAACAAATCAGCAACAAGAACAAATAACAGCAGCAACTAAGTCCAGAACTCTTACACAGTTTTTGCAAAACATCACAATACATGCATACTCCAATAAATGCATGAAAAATATAGGAAAATACAGCATTAAGAATATGCGGCACATACATATCAGTGGAAACGTCAAGACTTGCACGCTCACTTTGTTCCTCCTGTCCATAGAAATGATTGCCATTAATTTAGACAGAGAAAGTTTAGCACAAAACGAACAAGGCATACACCAACCTCATCAGCATCTGAGTTAGCATCAATGACCTTCCATTTTTCCTTCACAAGATTTAATGTTTCTTCATCTCCATCGTCATAGAAGATCTAAAATACAGAACATTTGGATAATTTTGAAAGAAGTTCTATGAAATAGCTTCTTTTTTTCCAGTTACGCTATCTAGCTCATCAGAAAAGCACTAATATGACTTTATGTTTCATCGTTTAGAGTTTTACTTTAACCACAGAAAAATATAAGACGCTTGTCAGGTGCTTATTTGTCCCTTTCTTTCCATTAGATCCTCTTGGAATTTTTCTTAGTATTAATTATTTCTTGACAAAAATACTATCAATTACTTTACAACTTTTGTATTCAATAAATAAATTGCATAAATTAATAAGATAAACGTATTACTTCTCCTGTGAGAAATGAAGAAGATGAATCAATTAGGGGGATAGAATGGGGTAATGAATCCCACTTTTAAGGATAACTTTGAAAAATATATAAATGAACAACATATATTCAATTCAAACACATAATATCTTCAGCTGTTTCATATCAAAGAATTATAACACAACATTTTACACAAGGTATTAAGTAGTAGTTTAACATATAGACTATCAAAATAACTAATAAAAAAAATCATATAGGCCAATAAGGGAAATATTGAACTCAAACTGTAAACATCATGGTCACTTCATAGAAAGGTGTACACAAGGATACTTGTAGAAAATGACTATAACACACATAATTCAAATCACTAAAACTGCAACATTAGTCCAGTTTTAAGGTCTAAAAACACATTACAATTCATAATACCATTTATTTAAAAACTAGAGATTACAATTCAAAAATAAATACTAAACAGCTTAAATCATGTCTTTAGCCTCGTTAACAAAAAATTCAGTGAAGGAATGTAAAATCTGAACAGATTCCATGTACTTACTTACTCACGATCCTTAGGCCACCAAACTTTGACCCGTATACCAACAAGGTTTTCACCATATCAGACTCCTGACACAGCAGAAAAATAGCCGTAATCAATACAAGACAACGAAAAATCTAAAATTAACAAATACAAAAAAAAAAACTTTATCAAGAGAAAGTTCCAAACAAATATATCTCTGAAGATTTAATATTATCAAAATTTAGGGTGAACAGGAAACATACATTTTCTTTTCCTGAGGTAAGTTTCATTACAGTTGTCTTGGGAGTCTCTGAATTTTCATCCTTAGTTGATTTTGTACCAGACTTTGAAGAAGAAATCATTTCCTAAACAGTGAACAAAGATTCCTTTAATGCTTTACTTTTAAAAGAACAAAGAAAAAAAAAATCACGTAGCAATTATGCTAACATACATTAGCAAGGAAGCAAGTACCGTCTAAAAGAACAACAGATACCTTGTCCACATCCATAGCAGATGATTTTGCAACATCTGTTTCACTGTTAGCTTTCCACCAACGTTCCTTTTTCTTGTCCCCCATCTGCCTTGAAGAGGATACGCCTGTACCCTTTTTGTTATTATCTAATTTCTTGAATCAATTGCTGAATCACTTTTTTTTTAATGAATCTGCCACACTAGTTTTTTTCCCATCAGAATCTAGCTCTCTGCTAGTTATACTGAGTTGATTTAAAATTCAATTTCCTACCTGAATAAAATAATATTCTTATAATGTTTTTTATTTCCTTACACGTGCTTTTTTTTATTTGTCATTATAATAAAAAATTTAATTAAAAAAAATATTTAATTTAAAAATAACAATTATCAATAAATACAGAAATGTAGATAGAAAATAGATTAATAAGATAGCTAGAAATGAGAAGTTTTATATGAAAAAAAAATTAAACACATTGTTTATGTGAGATGTTTATTTACAAACAAAACTTTATTTGAAAGCACAAAGTTATTCAAAGATTTGGAATGGATCGTGTAATGGTTTAACATAGATTGTTTATAAAATCATTTTTATACAATAATAAACATGTCATAAAAATCATGCTTTAATTAATTCATAAATTTATATAGTATAAATAAATTAAAATTTTAAGAATAGTTCCATAAATAATTATCTTTTGTTTGTAATGAATTATAAGTAAAAAAATATATTTTTTCAAATATAATTAGCCTCTTTTTAAAAAATTGATAGCATTTAAAAAAGTATTAATGTAATGTAAAATTTGCATATAATTATATATGAATACTTTTACATATACTATTTCATTACTAAATTTATTCAACAAACTTTATATAATTTATATTTGCATGGGATTTTGATAAATTATTCTATAAGTTTTTATTATAATATTACTCACCCACTTTTAAAATTAAAATTTATATAAAATAAACAAATTCAAATGAAAGCAGAATTTATGTTAGAACTTTTTTAAAACCATTAAAAACTATCTTAATGTGTAATAAATTGTAATCAATATATATTTCAATGTAATATAATAATATAAAATTAATTCACTAAAATATTTTACATCAAAATTCATTTTATACATATTTATGGTTTTCTTATTGTTTTATTAACGACCCAATTGCTTTATTGTTTTATTAACGACCCAATTGCAAGAGCGGAGCTCTATCAATTGAGCTATATCCTCCGATGTAAGACCCATAAAAAAAAAATATATATATATATATATATATATATATATATTTATAGTAGTAAATTTTAGTATTTTATTAGTAATAATAATTTTAATGGATAGAAAATTGTAAATTTTGGATATAAAATTATAGTAATTTTAGAAGGAGAGGTTCAAATTTTTGGTAACTTATTTAGTAAAATTTTTTTAAATGGAATAGTAAAAAGTAAATAGTAAATAGTAAAAAGTAAATAGTAAAAATAAATTTTCAGCATTAAGATTCCTTAGCATGGAAGAAAGTAGTAGGTAGAAATTAGGATCAGATTTGGTGAGAAAATGATTGAAATATTATTTTTAAATAATATTAAAATAATAAATAATATTAAAATATTAATGAATAGTAAATTTTTTTTTACTATAAATAGCCATGGGAGGGAAGGATATTTTGCACCAAGAAAAGAGGAATCAAGTGAGAGCTTGAGAAATAGAGAAGAAAGAGTTAGGGAGAAATTTTTAGTTGCAAGAAGAGTAGAGGTTCTGAAGGGTTTCAGGGAAACAAATTCGGAGCAGGAGATTAAGTCTGGAATAGAGGTAGGGGAGCTAATCCTTCTTGTATATGATTTTTTTTATCCATGTTATGATAATGAATATGAGTTATGAGTATGTTAAAATTTTGGTAATGGTAGTTATCTATTCACTTATATAAATTTAGTTTTCATTATTATAATTTCTTATTTTCGAGTTACTGTTGTGAAAATTTTCTATTAATAGTTTTCACCGTTGGATTTAGCTAAAATTTTAGTATGTGAATCCTAAGACCTATTACTAAACTTTGACCGTTCGGATTTGAAAATAGAAGTCTGTACTTGGAGAAATAAATACTGCAAGTTTGAGTAAATTAGTCACCCTGTAGTTCTGTTACTAAGTTGTCTCGGTAAAAATATAGATTTTGACCTATTTAACCGTTAGATCAACCTCAAAATTTGATATATGATTCTTAGGACATATTAATACAATTTGACCGATCGGATTTGTAATTGAAGGTCTATGTTTAGAGAAAGAAATTTCGAAAGTGTGAAACATTCGGATGAACACTGTATTGTTGTTCTTAAGCTATCATGGTACAAATTTCATATATATTTCATCTACCGTTAGATTGAGCCCAAAATTTAGTATGTAATTCATAAGACATATTAAGTCATTTTGACCGTTCAGATTTGTAATTAAATGTCTGTGATTAGGGAAATTAGTTTCGCATTTTGAGTATAACCGAAAACCACTTAAAATTCTGCACCTGAGTTACCTCGGTAAAACCTCAATATCTATCTAGTTAACCGTTGGATCAACCTGAAATTTTAATATGTAGTTTATAACAAATAGTGAATTATTGTGACCATTCAGATTTGAAATCGGAGTTACAGATTTAGAGATATTAATTTCATATCTTCTCAGGGATCTCAATATTGCTTAATTTCTATATTTTTTTTTTATATATCTATATTAAATTTCGGTGTTAATATTATATGCTGTTGTTTTGAATCTGTAAATAAGAAATTTGTTAAAAACTAGTTGAGGAACACTTTGGCTAAGGAAAGATTTGGTACTTAAGTTGTCCATTGTGACGCACCTCTTTTTCCTGGAAGTCTACTCGACAAGTTTTTAACTTAAATCATATTGAACAGATTTTGTACTGTTAAATTATTATGCAATATATGTTGTTGGAATGGAAATGTCTGATTAATTCATGTTATTGTGGTAGATATGAAATTATGAATTATAATTGTGATTATTGCATTTTATTATACTGCATTTGAATTTATGCATCTAAACATGTTATGAGTAGTATGGGGAGATTTTGTAGGGGTATAATGTGAGTTGAGGAATATTAGTATGGTATGAGTCTTGTGGAGAGATTAAGTAAATGTTATGGTATTTGTGTATATGTTGATGTTGAGGGTCCCGTAGTTGGAGGTTATCCTGATACTCTAATAATCATCTATTCTCAAGTAGAGAGGGATGAATTATGTGGTGAGAGGAGCAGGAGGTCCTGGTCTATGTGCCGGTTTTGGACATAGTGAGGGGATTAACCTTGTGAATGGTATGAAGTATTTTGAAAGTGTATTTGTATATAAAAAAAAAAGAGAGAAAGAAAAAAAAAGAAGAAGTAGAAGTCATTACAAGTGCATAACCTCCCGTGACCGCTCATCAACTTATCATCCGGATGAGTGTCTATTGGGTATTGTGGTGTCTATTGGGTATTGTGAGACGAGTGTCTAATAGGAATTGTGGTATGAGAGTGTCGAACATAATTATTATATGATGTTTATATCAAGGTAATTATATATGTTTTATAAATGATTTGTTGCATGTTAGCTCACCCTACTTGTTTGTGTTTGTTTTGTTTGGGTATGTGCGATGATCGTATAATTCGTTATACGGGAGCAGATGAAGGAATGTTGTCTGAAACAATACCAAGGAAGAAAGAGATCGAAGAATAAGTTAGAAGAATTCAAGTTATATTTAGGAGTTTATAGTTGAAATCTGAGTTTAAAATATATCAACTGTGAATTTTTAAGTGTGAGATTACGGGATGTTACCGTAAATGTAATGTTACAATATATAAATTATGAATTATCCAATGTGGGATATTGGGATGTTACATTAATGGTATCAGAGCAGTTCGTCCTTAGGATGACCTCTGTGTTGTGGGTCTTCCGTGTCTTCTCTGTGAAGAATTGAGTCTAAATGGTATAATTTACCATTTCCTCTAAATCTAGATAGTAGAGTATTGTGTCTAACTACCATGACTTTTACCATAGATGATTTTCCTTTCTTAATTCTGAGGGTTTGAGGAAAGATATTAGAATTAGTTAAAGCCTTGATAGGGAAATATAATACTAGAGTTTAAGTTTCAATGGATGAGTGAAGATGTTGGTGTTTAGAAGTAAATTTTTAGAAGTTTCTAGAACAAAATTAATAGATGAGATATCTTACGTTTCACAAAAAGGAGTTGAGTTCAAAGGCTAGATTAAGAGAAGCTTTGGATAAGCATGAATGTGGCAAGATTTGAGAAATCAGTTTGGTTTAGTATATCAGTAACGTTAGAAGTCAGAAGAGAAGGAAGTATTGATGAGAAACAGAGTGGCATTGTGTGAGATTGGTAACATGGATTGATGTATTAGTGATGATTGGAATCTGAAGAAAGAAAATGGTGGAAGAATTGAAGATAAAGTTTAAAATAAAAAGGGATAGGAATACTGAAGTAGATTAAGAATAAATCAAATATTAGACAAAGAAGAGTAGATGAGAAAGTTTAATAGGAGGAGAAATCTATAAGTTAAGAGAACACGAGGTCTTTAGAGAAGAATGAAGTATTGGAAGGATTCTAAGCTAAATAGATTATTAAAAGGAGATGGTTAGATTTTTTTTTAGTAAATGTATTAGAGATAAGATTTGAGAATATATGATTTTGGTATGAGGAGTAGTGGAGAAAATCCAGGTACGAAAATTTTGGCTTTCGACTTATACAAATATTTGGTATTTTTAATAGGATTAAAATGTCATGATTTATGGTTGTAAAATTTATTATAGTTAGTAGAGGTAGTGTAGGTTGAATTGATATTATTATGAACATGGCAAGATAAGGAAGAAGAAGAGTTTGGAAATGGATAAAAAGGAGGGTTGCAATACTAATGTGATTAGGGAATTCGGAATAATTAAGAAGTTGTAGGTTGTGATTGGAGAAATTTCATCAGGTATAGTTATGTGGTAGTATTCAAACCTCAATGGTGATGTAAAGGATGAGGATGAGTATTTTAGGGATGTCTGACCAATGCAAGTGAAGGATAGATATTGCAGTCTAGGGTATGATCGAAAGGATAGTTTGGTCATGTTACAATATGTTTTTAGAAGTTTATGGTCTTCAAGAATTGTGAGTTGATTGTTGAACATTAAGTGTAGTTAAGGGTGAATGCAATATTACCGAGAATCAGATAAGTTCATCAAGGACGAGTGAAGGAAATGATGCATAATCTTAAGTGTGGAAGAGTTTCTATGGATGTTATAAAGCATACTCAAAATAAGTATTATTTTTGGACAAGTCCTTGTTAAATGGGTATAGAAAAGAAAACATAAGGATGAATTGTTTAGTAATAGTGTTTTGGACTCCGTGTAATCATCAGAGTAATTAGAAATTTTACGGAAAATAGAAGTATAGGGTAAGGTGGAGCAATCTAGTATAAAATTTTGGTAAACATAAGTGGCTTTTGGAGGCGTACAATTTCTAGGAGTAGAAACTGTATTAAATAATGGAAAGTTGTTACGGAAAAAAAAAATGATTCTTAGAGTTTAATGGGGTCATGGAAGTCTTAAATAGGGATCTATAAGGAGAATTACTTTCTTGTTATAGTAGGAATGAAAAGTTTTATGAAATCTTGTGATTAATAGTTTATGAGTGATGAGTTCTTTTAAAACATTAATGAATTATTTTGAGACTAGTGAGGTATGTTTAATGGTGGTTTTCATGGGGCTAAAAGTGTCAAGTAAAAGTGTTTTGAAGGTTTATGATTTTAATTTTTTCGTGAATACATTTCAAATTTGACATGCTAGAAATTTAATGCACAAAATACGTAGAGTAAATGAATTTACAAGGAAACTAGGAGATAAGGTGAAATAATCATAACTTTATTTCGAATTTTTGAATTTTCGAGGACGAAAATTTTTTTGTGTTGGGGAGAATGTAAGACCCATAAAAAAAAATATATATATATATATATATATATATATATATATATATATTTATAGTAGTAAATTTTAGTATTTTATTAGTAATAATAATTTTAATGGATAGAAAATTGTAAATTTTGGATATAAAATTATAGTAATTTTAGAAGGAGAGGTTCAAATTTTTGGTAACTTATTTAGTAAAATTTTTTAAATGGAATAGTAAAAAGTAAATAGTAAATAGTAAAAAGTAAATAGTAAAAATAAATTTTCAGCATTAAGATTCCTTAGCATGGAAGAAAGTAGTAGGTAGAAATTAGGATCAGATTTGGTGAGAAAATGATTGAAATATTATTTTTAAATAATATTAAAATAATAAATAATATTAAAATATTAATGAATAGTAAATTTTTTTTTACTATAAATAGCCATGGGAGGGAAGGATATTTTGCACCAAGAAAAGAGGAATCAAGTGAGAGCTTGAGAAATAGAGAAGAAAGAGTTAGGGAGAAATTTTTAGTTGCAAGAAGAGTAGAGGTTCTGAAGGGTTTCAGGGAAACAAATTCGGAGCAGGAGATTAAGTCTGGAATAGAGGTAGGGGAGCTAATCCTTCTTGTATATGATTTTTTTTATCCATGTTATGATAATGAATATGAGTTATGAGTATGTTAAAATTTTGGTAATGGTAGTTATCTATTCACTTATATAAATTTAGTTTTCATTATTATAATTTCTTATTTTCGAGTTACTGTTGTGAAAATTTTCTATTAATAGTTTTCACCGTTGGATTTAGCTAAAATTTTAGTATGTGAATCCTAAGACCTATTACTAAACTTTGACCGTTCGGATTTGAAAATAGAAGTCTGTACTTGGAGAAATAAATACTGCAAGTTTGAGTAAATTAGTCACCCTGTAGTTCTGTTACTAAGTTGTCTCGGTAAAAATATAGATTTTGACCTATTTAACCGTTAGATCAACCTCAAAATTTGATATATGATTCTTAGGACATATTAATACAATTTGACCGATCGGATTTGTAATTGAAGGTCTATGTTTAGAGAAAGAAATTTCGAAAGTGTGAAACATTCGGATGAACACTGTATTGTTGTTCTTAAGCTATCATGGTACAAATTTCATATATATTTCATCTACCGTTAGATTGAGCCCAAAATTTAGTATGTAATTCATAAGACATATTAAGTCATTTTGACCGTTCAGATTTGTAATTAAATGTCTGTGATTAGGGAAATTAGTTTCGCATTTTGAGTATAACCGAAAACCACTTAAAATTCTGCACCTGAGTTACCTCGGTAAAACCTCAATATCTATCTAGTTAACCGTTGGATCAACCTGAAATTTTAATATGTAGTTTATAACAAATAGTGAATTATTGTGACCATTCAGATTTGAAATCGGAGTTACAGATTTAGAGATATTAATTTCATATCTTCTCAGGGATCTCAATATTGCTTAATTTCTATATTTTTTTTTTTATATATCTATATTAAATTTCGGTGTTAATATTATATGCTGTTGTTTTGAATCTGTAAATAAGAAATTTGTTAAAAACTAGTTGAGGAACACTTTGGCTAAGGAAAGATTTGGTACTTAAGTTGTCCATTGTGACGCACCTCTTTTTCCTGGAAGTCTACTCGACAAGTTTTTAACTTAAATCATATTGAACAGATTTTGTACTGTTAAATTATTATGCAATATATGTTGTTGGAATGGAAATGTCTGATTAATTCATGTTATTGTGGTAGATATGAAATTATGAATTATAATTGTGATTATTGCATTTTATTATACTGCATTTGAATTTATGCATCTAAACATGTTATGGGTAGTATGGGGAGATTTTGTAGGGGTATAATGTGAGTTGAGGAATATTAGTATGGTATGAGTCTTGTGGAGAGATTAAGTAAATGTTATGGTATTTGTGTATATGTTGATGTTGAGGGTCCCGTAGTTGGAGGTTATCCTGATACTCTAATAATCATCTATTCTCAAGTAGAGAGGGATGAATTATGTGGTGAGAGGAGCAGGAGGTCCTGGTCTATGTGCCGGTTTTGGACATAGTGAGGGGATTAACCTTGTGAATGGTATGAAGTATTTTGAAAGTGTATTTGTATATAAAAAAAAAAAGAGAGAAAGAAAAAAAAAGAAGAAGTAGAAGTCATTACAAGTGCATAACCTCCCGTGACCGCTCATCAACTTATCATCCGGATGAGTGTCTATTGGGTATTGTGGTGTCTATTGGGTATTGTGAGACGAGTGTCTAATAGGAATTGTGGTATGAGAGTGTCGAACATAATTATTATATGATGTTTATATCAAGGTAATTATATATGTTTTATAAATGATTTGTTGCATGTTAGCTCACCCTACTTGTTTGTGTTTGTTTTGTTTGGGTATGTGCGATGATCGTATAATTCGTTATACGGGAGCAGATGAAGGAATGTTGTCTGAAACAATACCAAGGAAGAAAGAGATCGAAGAATAAGTTAGAAGAATTCAAGTTATATTTAGGAGTTTATAGTTGAAATCTGAGTTTAAAATATATCAACTGTGAATTTTTAAGTGTGAGATTACGGGATGTTACCGTAAATGTAATGTTACAATATATAAATTATGAATTATCCAATGTGGGATATTGGGATGTTACATCCGAGCCGAGTGGAGCATGCATGAAGGAGTCAAGTCAGTTTTCTATTATTTTTCTCGACGCAGCTGGACCATCCTGGACTTGAACCAGAGACCTCGCTCGTGAAGTAAATCATCGCACCTATAGTCCAAGCAATTGGGAGAGAATCAATATATTCCTTTTCGGGAACTATTCATCCTTCCCTATTATTGAAATTGCTCAGGATACCCTTTTTTAGCTTCTAGAATCTATTTCTTAGTTCAACTCTTACCTTATTAACTGGAATCAAAGAATTAATAGATATGCTCCGTCCAAAATGGGAATGGGCTAGAGTTATGAACTTAGAATAAAAAATCTGATGATCAAGTCGATTCCATTATTCAAAGTTCATTTTGTCCAAATCTTTCAAAAAAATTATTTGACGTCCCTACACAAATATTTTATTGACTATATCTCTACAATATACCAATATATATTATTTATTTTCTCCATCACTTTCCTTGAAGTGAACACACCTTATCCTATATTTCTCACATATCTTGTCTCTTTTCTCACCATTTATCTACAATCATTGAAAGACTTTATCAAAGAAATATGCCACTTGTATCCATAAAGTCTCAATCTTGCAAATTGAGATCAATTAATCCGTACAAAGAATTTGTTCCACTTAAAGTGCTATGTGATTACATAAAATTGAAAGAAATAGAAAATAAAAATAAATAAAAGATGAGAAAAAAAATGGGTATTTGATTTGAATAAAAAGAGTACCACCTAAATTTGAGTGTAATTAAAAAGAGCATGCAATTCTTACTTATGAAGAATAAGAGAAGAGGTACATATAAAAAATATCTCATTTCTTTCCTTTCAATTTTCACCCTCCCTTGATAAGTTAATACTTCTTTCCCCCATTGATTTCTTTCATCTCTTCCCACATTTTCTCTACCAATTACCAGACAAAGGGTTAGGGTCCCCAACTGACCAACTTTAATAGCTTCCACCACATCAATTATGCTGTTAAGTAAATAATAGCCATAGCTCAGTAATAAGCACTGCAAATACTGTTTGATTTGATTGTGTAAGAAGTCAGCAATGTTTGAAAGAAAGCCAAATATTTTTGTGTTAAAGATTACTCGTACTATAACTAAACTAGTCTAACTAATTAGTAAAGATAACAGTACTAACATTAGGATAATTACCACAAAATGATGGACAGCTACCTTATACATGCTTAAACTCATTTGATCACTCCAGCCACAGAAAGAAGAGTTAAATGCTATGAGGATACGAATAAAAGCACCCAATTAAGGAATAAACAGCATGAAAAACTCCAACATCTAGCTTCTCCTACGCTTCTTTCCACTCTTGACCTTACTTCCTTGTGCCTTAGACGAAATTGAAGTCTTTACCTTGGCATCTTTTAGCTTTCCTTCTGAAACATCTGAATTATCATTCTCAAAATATTTTATCTTCAATAAATCAGATTTCACCTTGCCGGTACCATTAACATCAGCCTTTCCACCACTTTTGAGAGGTTTTTCTTTGGAAACGGCAGTCTTTGGGGTTGTTTTCTTGGATTTTCCACTTTTTAGAATTTCTAGCTTAGACTTGGAAGACGGCTTTGGCACACTACTGTAGTCATCATTTAATTCCCCAGTCCTGGAAGTATCAGTATTTTTCGATTTCTTACTCAGTATTTTAGTAGCAACAATGGATTTACTGCTAGAACTTTTAGGAGTGTCTTCCTTAGATTTTTTATTAACTCCATCCCCAGATTTGCTATTTGTCATGGAATCTTTCAATTTGTTGCCATCTTTGGACCTTTGACTAGACTTCAGGGATACACTTTTTGATCTACTATTCGTCTTTATTCCACCACTGCAAATTGGTGAAAAAATTTAGACATCCAATAAGAGGTGGCACTAAAATAGATAAATTGATATTAAAAGACCTTTTGGAAGAAACATCCATCTTTCCCTGCTTGGTGGTTTCACCATCACTTGTTTTCCCTTTCTTCTTTGGTTGCCTGAATTGGATCAGAGAACAATGCAAGGTAAACAAGACCAAATAAAGAAACAGAAATCCATGTCTGCCACAACATCAAAGAGAATTCACAAAAAGAGCACTAAATAAGAGACATACAGTTGAAATCCTTCAAAACGAAGGAAGAACAAAAGATCTATTATCACACTTGTTAAGAAGTGGAACACTCTTAATTGATACAAATCAAACCAATGGACAGGAGATAGCCCAATTACTTCACAATATACAGAGAGCCAACTCCAACAATATGAGACTTTTCAATCTCTCTCTTAACAGACAGTTGTTTCCTTTAAATTAAAGGATAACAATAGTTTTTTTATTTTTAAAATATTTCCTTTAGCATTCAACACAATATATTAATCTATATGAAAATTCACAACATTTAGATGCTCTCAATGTTCAACCTTCAATAATTAAAGACCACAGAGATGATTGGAAGATCAAATACAAAACACACCATGACTGACTAGAAAGCACGGGGAGAGGAAGACTGGTTCAGAACAAATAGGACAAATCATAATTCACAACATATATATAAAAAAAGTATCATGGTATCTTTCTTTAAAAAAAAGTATCCAGCAAATCAGTAGCAAACACAAACAGCACCAACTAAGCCAACATCAGAGACATAATTTCAGAAAAAAGGTCACCACAATACACACAACGCGCTCCATATAAACATGCCTGAAAAATATAAGATAATACATCCATACAGTATATCTACAAAATTTTATATTAACAATATGCAGCACGTACATATCAATGGAAGCATCAAGACTTGCACGATCACTCCGATCTTCCTGTCCATAGAAATAGTTGTTATTAATTTATAAGCAGAAAAGTCGGTGTTAATTTATAAGCAGAAAAATTGGTGTAAAAGGGCAACGCATAGACCAACCTCATCTGCATCTGAATCCTTCTCAATGACCTTCCATTTCTCCTTCCCTAGATTTAATATTTCTTCATCACCGTCATCATACGATACCTAAAATACAGAATAGTTGCCAGAAGATAAAATAGCCTGTATTTGGACAAGCTTTGAAAAATGTGTACAGAAAAGATTTATGATCGCGAGCTACTCATTCCAGCTAATAAGAAAAACACTAAAATGACTACCCTTTCCATTGTGTTTTACTTTTATTTTCGAGAGAAAAAAAAACATTTCCAGATACTTCCTTTTTATTGTGTCATAAAGATAAAATTTTAAGAAAGTTTTGTCGATTTCTTAAAAAGTCTTCCAATTGTTTATTGCATTAATTATTTTACCAAAATACACTAAATTACTTTAAATTGTTTGTAGTAAACATATAAATACTATAAAATAAGAAGATAAATATATTCTCTATTGTGTTAATCAGAGAAGATGACAGCAAAAATTACCTAAATCTGATGAGTCCCAAATAATCAGAAGGATAGTTTTGGTAAAATAGTACAAATTAACAAGTTTAACTACCGACTACATTAACTAACTCTGATGGAATTTTTTTTTTCAACTTAAAAAATGCATTTTACTTTTTCTCTTTAAAAGTGGCTCAAACAAATGGGCCATAGCAGTAGTAGAATGTTGCATTTTTTTCACAATTTGAAATAATACTAATGAATGTAATCCCCCATCCAACTAAGATATTAAGCCATCTAGAGTATAGAGCAAACGTTAAAGATACTTAAATGGCAGTGCAACACAGAAAAACAAAAAGAATATAAAGCTTTTTGTCAGTGATGGTAAGGGTAAAGAGGAGACTTAACAAACAGTCAAATCACCTTGTGCTTCTTTTTTGCAGAATCAAAAGAATCAATAATACCCTTGTAAAACCTGCAACAGATTAAATGTCAGTAAAAATATATATTAAATGTTTCCATTACATCAATTTGAACAAGCAAACTAATCATAAATAGAATGTGCATGATGATATACACTATTTTAATTCAAAAGATACTATGTCAATGTATTTCATATCAAAACTTAGTCACAATAAATTTTAAAAAAGATACAAGCTTTTTTTTGTGTAATTAGAAAGTCAAAGTCCAATACATAAATTGTCAAAATAAATTAAGAAAAAGTGTGTGGGACAAGAAGGGAAATCAAGACCACAATAACTTCAACAAAAAGCTGTACACAAAGATACATGTAGTAATTGTCATTGTAAATATGTAATATGCATAACAAAAATATCACTATCATTGAAAACAAAGCAACATTAGTCCAGATTAAGAACTATAAATGTGTACTTCACACAGCTCAGACAATCATATGCTGCAGAAGTACTTATTAAAATTTAAAAGGAAATGTAAAACAGTACGAAGCACTTCCCTGCTACTTCTTAAAAAGATTTACAGTGACAGCATATGAAAATTTGAAGACATGCCAAGTACTTACTCACGATCCTTAGGCCACCAAACTTTGACCCGTAAACCGACAAGGTTTTCACCACATTCCTTTGTACCATACTCCTGATACAACAGAAAGTTAATTGGAAATCAATGCAAGAAGACAATGAAATTCTGGAACATGCCAGATAAAAGACTTTTCCAGAGAAAAAAGTTCCCCAATGTGTATAACCTTAACATATCAATAACAATTTAAAAGTTCACACAAAAACGGGATACATACATTTTCTTTTCCTGAAGTAAGTTTCCTTTTCACATTTGCCTTGGGAGTCTCCTCTGAACTTGCATCTTTGGCAGATTTTGTACAAGACCTCGGAGTAGTAACTATTTCCTAAATAATTAACAATGATTCCTTTAGTGTTTTACTTTTAAGAAAGAACAAAGTAGAATAAAATCATGTAGCAATAATCTTGACAAATAGTAGCAAAGAAGTAAGCACAGTATAAAACATAAAAAATATACTTTGTCCACATTCATAGCAGATGACTTTGCTACATCTGTCTCAGTCTTAGCTTTTCCACGCCCTCCTTTTTTCCTGTCTTCCGCCTGCCTAGAGGAGGATCCACCACTACCCTTTTTGTTTTCTTCTAATTTCTTTGCTGAGTATTTCTTAGCATCTGCATTATTTATTGCCCCACTTTCTTTTTTTACAGAATCTACCACACTAGTTTTTTTCAAAGACTTTTGACCTAGTGCCTTTTTCACTGACCGCGTCACAGGTTTGGCTTCTGAATCACTAGCTCCTCCAGCCACCTTAGAAACATCATATGCAGCGCCTTCTTTTACAGAGTCATCTTCCTTTGTTGATCGTCCAAGTTTCTTCAAGCGATTTTCATCATTGAGGCTCTCACTTGGAGCAGAAGCAACCACTTCAGATTCGTCATTTACTGCCACTGGTGATGAAATCTTAGCATCCATTTCTTTATTACTGTCTGAAGGTCCTGCTACTTCAACAAAATGTTCCTTGTGAGGGGAACTGGGAACTATCTTACTGTTGCTTTCACAGTCAAGCATTTTCACAGCTTCCTTCTCATTAGCAGCAACTTGATCCTTGGAAGGTTTTGCCAATTTAGTAGAAGAGCTTGATTTCTTTCGTGGTCTCTTGGTAGCTTTTCCTGCCTTTTGTTTACTATTGTCAACCTTTTTGGTGTCCAAATCACTACCCACCTCATGACCAGATATATTCAAACCTTCAGAGTGGTTGGAACAATCAGCATCCTCTTTCTTTTTAATGGGACTGGAATAAGCTAAAGCAGTATCTTCTCCAACACATGCAATACCATAGCTCATGCCTGAGTTAGGAGATTTATTTGCATCAGGATTTCCTCGTTGAGAGGATGTAACTTCCCTTGAATCCTTTTTAACCACCTGCTCAAACAACGCCATATTCCAGTGTCAATTCTGGAAAATAAAAGACTAAAACAGCACACAAAAAACAGGAGCATTAAAGGAGATACATGTGTTGACTTCTCCAGTGACTGTTTTTCTGAATCGCTCTTATCTTCCTGAAAAAAGTCAAAATGACCATAAGAAAACTTCATGAATGCTCTCATCACAAAATGTTTCAAACATTAGTCGTCAAAAAACCGACAGAAAACTTACCGCATGCTCACTAGTCACACATGTATCATTCTTTTCCAAATCATCAGATGTATCTTGGCATATTAAAGCAAGCACAGCACTATAATCATCAACAGATACACCCAAGGATCTCACTGTTTGAACCAAGTAGGGTTTAAGCTTGGTTGCACAATTTTCAAGAACCCTCTCCCCCAATTTTTGGGCAATTGGAAAAGCTTCCTAAATTTCAATGATTATCAACATCATGACAACAATAAAATTTGAACGACAAAAACATGGTTCAGGTTTAAAATAACAAACTACTAAAAAGGATGAAATAGTAACTGCCAACCTCATTGTCTTTCTTAATGCTGTCCAGTAGTGGGGACAGCAGGGCTAAGGATATATCTTCACTTTCCTCGACAACAACGGTCATAATTGTTTCCATGGACAAAACAACATTTTCTGGATGATGTTCCCTGAAATTTACAAAATAAACCTGATCAAAAAACCATGCCCCTATCCTTATGTTTGTCTAACTCTGGAAAAATGCATTTGCATATATGTAACTAAGTTGCACAAGTAGAAGCATTACGTTCAATGCAATACACTAATTGAACAATTGTTTAAGAATCAGGACACAGATGTATATTAATATATTGCCTATAGTTTTATTAATATTTTTCTTATTATACCTTCAATTTTCCTTAATATAACTGATAATAAGGTTGATGTGCTATATCATCATATTTTGTTGGTCTTCAGTGAAAAGGTATATTGTAGCCAAGTCCAATAAAAATGCTTGATTCAAGTTAAGATACTGATTCCTTCATTATCAAGAGGGTATACGATAAAGACAGCTTTGTTCTGGTATTTGGGTATCGTCAAATTTAAAGTATTTTTGCACTAAAGTGTAAAAATACACTGAAGGAAGTAATCAGTCATCACACATGTTAGTAAATGTTCATAAGGTACCAAGCAGGAAAAAAATAAAAGGCACTAAAATAGTTCACAGACTATACGGTAAAAGATCATAAAAATCAAATCATGTTTTAAGTTTAAGAAAAAAAAATATAGGACGAGATAATTAAATTTTGAAGTTGTGACAACAGGGAACTTGGTGAAATCCGATACTATAATCCTACCTTACACCTTTCAAGAAATGTTGAAACATATCCGAAATCAGGGCATCACATTCAAGGTCCAGCATTACCACACAGGATCGGACTTTTGCAACAGTTTCCAGAATTGAGATTCTCTTGGCATATGATCGACTTAACTTGTCATGCAAATTTTCAAGTGAAGATACTATCAAGTGAAAGACCTCCTGCAAGAGAAAGTCATGATAAGATTCAATTGATTTAATGATACCTTTCATAAAGAGTATGATAATTGTCAAGTGCATTCATAAATTGTGGTATGAAAATTCCACACACCTTCATTTGATCATCGTCATAAGGAGCATCAGGTGCACTGATTCTTGTTATTTCACTGATGCAAGAGGCAACCGAAACCTTGACATCATTATCTGAGTGCCTTAAAAGTTGGTCACCAACCATTGCTTTCAATGATGGAGAGAGTGCATTTTGCATAGAAACTGTTGGTGACTGTTCAACCCTTGACAGGCAACTTTCTACTTGCTGTAGACCAAAGGAAAATACAATATATAAAATTAAAAAAATTAATAATTTGACTAGCCATTTGGTTAGGACTATTTTTCATAATCGCATATCTTTTATCAGAAAGGAAGTTTTCAGCTACACCTGACTTCAAAGTTCAAACTCATGCTGTAGTCAAAGGATTTTCCAAAAATAAAAAACAAAAAACAAAAAACTATGAAATAAACCTTTCCCTGAATTGCCTGGATTCGGAGACATTAAATAATGCCGGTCTTTCACACTGCTGTAATTTACAATACATGATAAATAGCTCAAAAAATTAGAAACCCAGACACCAACAAAGCTGATAGGGCAACCAAAGTATGTAAGAACATGCAACTGAAATGTCAATCCAACACCTGACTACTTGAGATTTATGTAAGATCAGCTATTACATAAAGTGTTTAGTAAATAGCATAAAAAAAACATAAAGACAATGTCAGCAAGGGAACACAACCACATATGTATATGAAGAGTCTCGAAATTCAGAATATGGTATATTGGCCACCAACAAAAACTATTGACAGAGGATTATTGCTAATTTTACACTTGTGATCAAACCCTGTTGTAGCATAGCAATATTGGACCATGTTTTGCAATATAAATTACTTCCTTTCTAAACTATCCTGTTTTAAAAAGTTGTATTCACGAAATGCAAAACCTATAAATGAAAAATATGTCACAGCTATAGTTTAGTCTTAACCATCAACTCAAAAAGATATTATAAATATGCTATTAAATTGTCCAGATCAAGAAAATATATATAACCCAGAAATATACCAGATCATATCAAATGGTTTCCATGTGACTTGAAGTATATATATTTTCTATGATCCAAAAGTTCCAAAATTTTATTGCAGAACATAATTATTTACAAGGGAACGGAAAAAATCTGAATGTATAATTAGTTTTATTTTTTAAGATTTTTGTAACCCTTTCTTCAATTTCACATAAGAATCCCCTCCACGGTTGCAACACCCCTGCCAACACTACTACAACCAAGTTCGACATCCTCACACCTGGCATCACTATTGGCAGTTGGCACCACTCCAAACTATCAATTACTAAACTAACCTGCGAACCAGTAATCAACAATTGATAAAAACTGAACATCGCATATTTCTGGGCCTTATTCAGTTTTCTTCACTTCCATGGTCTATCTCATACATCCCTACCTAAACACTCAATAACACCGACTTTTATTATAATCATAGCTTACCATTACCAGTTAAAATCTCATAACTCATTAAGGGAAAACAGCATACATATGATATGATTATATTATATTAGGATGTCTGTTATAACATGACACATACCCCTGACCCCTACGCCATCACACCCAAACCAGATGATGTTATAGAATAATAACTGAAATAAAAAATTCCATGTACTCGTTGTTTCCAACAAAATCTAACAAAGCATCAAAGCCAAACAATATCAGCAACAAGTTTGCCTTTTCCAGACGAGAGACAGGAACGACATGCAACAAACAACTCGTATTTAAAAAATAAAAAATAAACACCCCAAAATAAATCTCAATAATCATGAAAACAATAGTTAAAATAGCATTTGAAAGGAAAAGGAATTACCTCTAAGAGTGAGAGAAGCTCCTCTGCAGAAGACGGAGGGTTTGCGAGCTTGTTACCGGCTTCGAGAAGTTGTTCTTCCAATCGTTTATCTGCAGACGCCATTGGTTGTGTCCTCTCTGCTTTTTCTGGTCTTACAGGGACTCTCGCCACTTTCTTATGCTTCACTCCATTAATGCCCTAAAAAATCACACCAATCCAAAATCTGATTTGAGAATAGAATATGGAAGGACGATGTTAGGGTTCTTCTTTGATTTTTTTGTTTTCCCCCCCTTTTCCTGATAATGAAAAACGGGATAGATACACAACAATAATAAAAGTAAAATCTAAAAAAGAGAAAATAAAGTTTGTTTGTCTCTTTACAATTTTTCTGAGAGAGGAAAACTGAATTTATATATATATAATATTTATTTATATGCATCTTTGTATATACGTGTAATGAGTACTCAAGAAATATTTGTAAAATAAAATAATTACTTTTTAACTGTAGTTATATTAGTTAGTTAACATATAATCATGGTAAGAATGTTTTTGTAATATTATTTAGTCATACACTATTCTGTTTGGTAAATTTATATATATTTATATGTATGTATATATATATATATGTATATATATATATATATGTATATGTATATGTATATATAAGGGATTTTCTTTTATTTGTCCATATTTTTAATTTTGTCATTCATGTTTTTGTTTTATTTAAATTTAACTTATTTTTAAAATTTAATCACTTTTTAAATTTAACTAATTTTTTAAAATTAAATAAATAAAAATTATATACTAAATAAAATATATCTACAAAAAAAATAAAAAGTATTTATAATTAAATTATAAATTTATTTTTATTTATTTTTATAATTATAGTTTATTTATTTTTTATTATAAAAAAAATTAATATCTGTTTTGGTCCTTCGGTTTATTAGATGTGATCAAATTGGTCATTATTTTCTCAAAAATTCATAAACGTCTCATGTTTTATAAAAAATAGTTTAAGTTGATCTTTTCTGCTTATGGTTAAAAATACTAATGACAGAGTTGCTCTCTGGCCAAATCTAAATTATCTTTCCAATTAGTCATTGCGTGACAAACTCAGCCAGTGAGAGACTACCACGTGGCAGTCTCTTTTCCACTCAAAACTAGAAGCTTCATCACACTTCTCCTTTTTCTGCCATCACTATAACCCTCGTCACCATTAATCAGTCATATTGAATATCGAATCATACTACAACCTCCGTCGCAACTTCTCCTTCGTTACCTTTAGGTTAAAATCAATTTGTGATTTGTGGCTCGTTGAAGGTACAAATTCAATTCCGGCAAAGAAGGCAATGAAATTTTGATGAGAAAAATTGGAGACACAAACCAATTTGTGAAAGAATGAGCATCTTAGGATTGAGGTTGCAAAAAGGGAATAATCGTTCCCTCAAAAACACCAATGACCAATCTTCCACAATGAACAATTTATGAAATCAATAAAAGAAAATGTTTCACAGAGTTCATTTACCCTCAACCCTTTGTCTAAGTGCGAAACCCTAACTTTCTCGGCATCAATAATAGACTTCATCAACTTCACTTCATTCTCCAGCTTCCCCTTCGCATTCACCACAACATAATCAAAATTCTTCAAAAGCTTAATCTTCTATCTCACGTGGCGGCGCCCTGAATATCGACCCGAGGGCGTACTGGAGAAACTCCTCCCGCTCCACCATCCCGAGAAACACCTCCTTCGAGACGAAGAGGTAGTCCTTGTCGTCGATTTCGGTGGGGCGACGAGGGCACGATGTGGCGGTGACGACCAAGCGGAGGCCGCGACGGGCCTCACGAAAACGCGCGATAAGGGTTTCTTTGCCAACGCCGTTGGAGCCGCTGATGACAATGATGAGAGGGTTGGGGTTGGGAGAGAGAGGGTTGGAGCTGAAGGGGGAGCCCAGGGAAGCTTTCAGAGGGTGGAGGAGATCGGCGCGTTCGAGCATTTAGGATCGGCGTGCTCCACTCCACCGGCTTCTTTACCGTCGTGAGAACCCTAGCCTCCAACAACGCTGAGTTTGAGGTTGAATCATATCATTTTTTTATTATTTCAATCTAAAAAACTAAAAAAGGAAGTAAAAATATTTTGTGTTCAAAAAAAAAAGGAACCTATAATTGCCTTTTTTCTTTTCATTCTAAAGACCTATTTCCTTTGGTTCTCTTTTATTATCCTGAAATAATGAATTGAGTTCGTATCGGCATTTTGGATGATGCTATTGAAATAGCCTTTCTTGCTATATTTTCTGGTACTCCACCCATTTCATAAAGTATTTTCCCAGGTTTAACAACAGCTACCCAATATTCGGGAAATCCTTTTCCTGAACCCATACGTGTTTCAGTAGGTCTTACTGTAACCGGTTTGTCTGGAAAAATACGTACCCATATTTGTCCACCACCTATGGTAATCCATGTTATTAAGTTTAATTTTTAAAATTGACACCTCAATTCATTTTAGAGTGTCACAACGCCGTAAGAAAAATGATTAATTTGAACTATTTTTTACAAAACATAGGACGTTTATGAATTTTTGAGAAAAAAATAACCAATTTAAACACATCTAATAAATGGAGGGACGAAACAGGTATTAAACTTAAAAAATATAACACACACTCAGCATCTGCTTTCACTAGCGTGTTACAAAGTTCACGTTTAAAATATTTTTCATTAGTTGATCATTTAAAATTTTGTATTAATAGTCAATAATTAATATATGTTCCAATAAAAAGAACAAACAAAAATACAATGTGAACTATTTTTAATTAATTTAATTTGAGCATTTTTTAATGAGTATAGAAAAATTGGAATTTTAAGTTGTTTAACTGACAAGTTTTTTTCAGCTGGCATGTAATAAACTCTTTTTTTATAAAACTTTAATATAAAAAATAGTCTCTAATAAAAATACGACTAAAATATTATTCTTTAAGTTTTGATATAATAATTTATAAAATGTTTATTTTAATTATATTTTTTGTACATACTTAATATTTATTTTAGTACAATGACTTCTTACTTAATTAGTTGAGATTCAATTAATATTAAAAATAATAGATCTAAATTATTGTAACAAAAACTTAATTAAATTTAATACTAAAAATAAATTGTTTTTAAATAGAAACTCTTAAAACATTTATATTCCTATCAAAATTCAATCTTTAATGCACATGTACATCCATCCACTAACAAATCAAACCATTATTAAGACAATCATGGTAAGATTAAAATTTGAATCATAATTAAACAGATATTATCAAAATTTATTAATTAAATAATATATTAAATAACATTAAACGTATATTACATAAAACCAAAATACTAAAAAATAAAAGTAACGGAAATATTTTCGAAAAAATAAAATATATTTTGCAGCTTTTATTTTTAAGGAAAAATAAATAAACATGCTATTGCAGTAAAAAGAAATATGTTAATTTAAAGTATATAATTAATCAGTTGTAATCGGATTTGTGATTCAAATAAACATAATGTTATACTAATTTTTCAGCATAGTTTTACCACCGATCAGATTGCGAAGAAGAGTCTAAGACCTAAGATCAAGAAGATAAATAAAAATCATACATATTAAATGAAAAAAAAGTTAAGTTTAGAGTATCAAATTTAATTTGAATTAGGCAGTTTTCTCGTCAATATGAATCCTAATAGTGCGCTCTTATTTTTCGTGAATATGTTGTATCTTGTGAGTGTTTTTTTAAAATGAATGAATTGTTTTGTTTATTTGTAAATTTTGAATTTAATTTTTATGAAACACAACTATTTATTAAAATTATGTTAAGTGGTGTTATTTTCAACAATGTTAAACATTCAGTTATCTGAAATAATTTAATATTTTATATATATATATATATATATATATATATATATATATATATATATATATTGTTAAAATGTGTTTACTTCACAATATATTTAAGAGTGAATATTTATTCAATTTAACTTTTTAATTTAAAATACCTTTGAACATTTAAAAAAAAGCACACAACACGGGACAAAATTATAATATCTAATTTAGACAAAATTCTATCAAACCAATATTCTTGTTATGCTTTTAAAACTTGTACAGAGTATATATTAAATAAGTATTATTTTGTTATAATTCAATTGTCTTTGCAACGACTACAGAAAAAGAAAAAGGAGGTAGCTTAAGAAAAAATAGGTGCGAAAAGCAACAAAAGCATAAAACAAGAAACAGCCCAACATTACTACCTAAGCGTATCGGGGGTAGAGAATTTGAACCAGTAGTGGGCTTCCACGTCATGCAAAAAGCCACGTGTTAAATTTATATTGGGCAAGAGATCGTAGAGCAACGTGTCTCCGAGACTCCAGCGTGGAACAAAGTAAACTAGCGTGTCGTTCCCGGTCCGCGTTGGGGACCTTGCAGAGGCCATTTACAAAGCAAAGCAAATTTGGTTCGTTTGGCAGGGACGTGAATACTCTCTTCCCCTCTCTTTCGATCTGGATAGTAAATCGGGTCGAACCGTGGCTTCCTCAGGGTCGCAGAACCTCTCTCGAAGAAAGGCTTCTTCTTCGTCACCGTCTCAGCAACAAACTTCCGGGTCGACCCGGATCGTTTACCGGGAGTCGCGGAGCACCTCGGAATCTGATTTCCCGATCTGGGCGCAGAACTGGTTTATCACATTGCTCTTCGTCATGGCTCTCGGATTCTTTGCCCTCGCTCTCTTCCTCTTCATCACTCTCGACTCTGACGTTGTTCCTTCTTCCGCTGCCTCTGCCTCTGCCTCCGCTGCTTCCTCCGAAGGCGTCGAGGTTTCACTTTCTCTTTTCCTTTTCCGTTTCGTCGCTGGCGAAATCTAATGTTTTATTTTCCGATGCAAATTTTCAATAAGTAACAATAAATGTTGATTAATAAATACTTTCTCGCTGATTGATCTTTAATTGTGCAGGTTCAGATTACATATGGCACGGTGCTGAAGCTTATGCACGAGAAGACCAAATTTCGGTTGCATTCTCATGACGTGCCCTACGGTTCTGGCAGTGGACAACAATCGGTTACTGGTTTCCCTAATGTTGACGATTCCAATAGTTACTGGGTAGCTTTCTTATTCATATGGTTTTTCTTACATGGACTGTGATTTGTAAGTAAATAAAAAAACAAGGTTATGTTTTTGTAACGACTTGAGTGCCACGATTGCTGCATTACCTTGGAGATTTGAGTTTAGTTCTGACTTTTAATATTTAGGTTAGGAATTATCCTAAATGTGACTTTAACAAGTAACCATTACAGTGGTAAACAGTTTTTTTTATTGTATGATAATTTATGATTAGATGACAGTGTAGATCCGTGTTTTATAATTAATTTTTTTAAAATTTGCTCTGTAGCCTTTGGTTTTTGTATTCACTTTAGATATATGCGTTGTCTTGTAGATTGTTAGACCTCAGCCAGGAACTAATGCTAAACAAGGTGATTCCATTAAGAGTGGTACCATCATTAGATTGCAGCACATGAGAACAAGGAAGTGGCTGCACAGCCATTTACATGCGTCCCCGATATCAGGCAATCTCGAGGTAAGTGCATCTTCCTCTAGTTGTTGCCTATCAGCATATGTTTTATGATTTGTTGATGATTGCTGTAACTATGTTAATGTTGTAATGTAAGCAACATTTGCTATTTTTATATGTATGATTGATTACAAAGACTTGCTACGAGTATCTAACGTGGCAACTCCTTTTGCACTTGTGTGTAGTGTTTTAGTTAGGTCTTAGATAGGAGTTTTCTTCTCCAAATATTGTTTTATATCCGCTTGAACTCGCTATGTAATACGCCCTCGTCTACACAAAAGGCTTTCAATGACCACTTTGGGATATTTAAGGATTTTTCTGTATTACAATTTACACATTTACTGTTAATGTACACAGTCAATCCTTGTCCTCCCCCATCACTATTTGTAAATCAAACTCCAATATATTAGAAATAATCCTCTCACTAAATCAAACCTGAATTTTTCATGTTTTTTCCCAAAATCAATTGCTCTAGTCCCTGGATCTTTATGATCACGTCTGCACTATGTATCTTCCTAGCGCATTCCTTTTCATTTTTAATTTTAATTTTATTTTCCCCATAGCTTTCAGTGTGCCCATCTCTTTTCATTTTAATGTTCATCTTTTATTCGAGAAGTCTCATCTGCGGTGCATTCATTTTTAATATTCTTGGAGCTGTCCAACTTTATTTCCGAACATGCATGAATAACACGGCTAGAATCTGGTTAAATAGTTATTTGAATATGTCTGCGCTTGAGGAACTAATGTTAGGCCGATTTATTGTGAAAGACACTGTTGGATTTTATGTATCTTTTGCCCCATAATAAATCTATCATTTCTTCTATTCTCTCTAATTTGATACCTTGTATTTAGTACCATTCGAATGATTCACATAACATAAAGAACGATTGTGTGTAAAGATTCTCTTCACATTTCCGCTTTAATTCATTTTGATTTCGGTCTCAACTGGTATAATATCTCTCCAAATTTGTCTTTTGTATTGAGCTACCAAAGTTAAATTAAAATGACTTACTATAACTCCCTGATGTAACTGTTATTTCCTTTTGCAAAATAAAAAACTGATATTAGTTATCTCAAATTGTTCAATTAATCTACCCATTTATGTAGTTGACCCTATCTACAGGGATAAGTTCTGGTACTATAAATCTACACACATGCAATTAACTACTACTATAAAATATCTCATTGTACCTCTGTGTCTCCTTCTATAGACTAATGCAAGAAATGTTGACAATAAAATTCTTGAACCACCAGACATAATTATATAGAACGTTTTTGGAAACATCTATTTTATTATCCTCTTTTACCTACTTTGCATTCAAATTAACTTCTGATGAAAGTTAAGATTTTGATTCAAATATAGCCTATTTTGAACTCTGTCTGTTATGGAATATCCGACTTTAACTTCGAATTGAAAACAGGTGAGTTGTTTTGGGGCAGAAAATGAGTCTGACACTGGGGACTATTGGAGGTGAGTCCTTTTTTTCCTGAATGGATATTTAGATCTCAATATTCTGGAAGGTGCTTTATATAGGTTTTGTTGTCTTTAGGCTATTAATAGAGGGAAGTGGGAAGACTTGGAAGCAGGATCAGAAGATTCGCCTTCAGCATATTGACACCGGAGGCTATCTACATAGTCACGATAAGAAATACAGCCGCATTGCTGGGGGACAGCAGGAGGTGAGAAATCGCGCGGATGTGCCAACTATATTTTTAGATGCTCACTGCTTTCAGCATGTTTTTCATTTGGATACTTAGTTTCATATTTTAATTTTCCTTGCATCAACAAAATCAGTAAAAGTGTTTTTGTAGATGACTTTAGCACTTAGCTACAGTTTTCAGGTTTGCTTTGTCTTTAGACAGTACAGTGGGTAATGGATGGTGATGGTTCTTCGTAAATGTGATCAAATTTCATAGTGATCCCATTTTCTTTTATAAGTAACTACTTGGAATTATACTAACATTTTTGTGATTTATCACACTCTTATCAGGTTTGTGGTGTTCGTGAAAAGCGTGCTGACAATGTGTGGTTGGCGGCCGAAGGTGTCTACCTTCCTGTCACTGAAAGCAAATGAGTTGATTGGATTGGTATGAACACATTTATGTACACGGCTGGCACTGATTCTGAAGTCTGATAGCATATGCAGAGATATACGGGAGTATTTAGGATGAGATAACGGTAGTAATATTTTTCATAGGTACACTTTACTATGTAGAAAGTCATGCCCCTTTCTCCTCTCAAGAACCACTTGATGTGTTCGACGTATTGTTAAGCAGTATGCTAATTGGTAATTTTCTGTTAGGACTATGAAGGACAAAGTGTGGCAATGAATCTATTTTTCAATCAGACTATTAATTATACGGATAATAAGGACCCTTATCGATGCGTTTTCCTTTTTGATAATGTTAAGAAAGATCCAAATGCTAGAAATACAATGTTTGAATTATTAATGAAGGCACACTTTCCTGAAAACAAAAGAAAAAAGTTCGATTGTAACTTTGACCTGTGTAAGATCATGTGCAATTTTGGATCCTCTCGATTCTTTTGAGCCGTTTTGTTAACAAGAGGTGCAATCGGCCAAAAAAACACTCAATTAAAGGAATTATTAGCTGAAAAATCTGTTAGCAACAATGATATGGAACTCGGGATTGTTTAGAGTTAAAATATTTTAATATAAATAAATTTGACTGTTCTGTTAATTTTCCCCATCTGAACTCTTCAATTTTATTCTTGTGCAAATATTTAGAAGTTTATGATAGATTTGACATATAAACTGGTCTTAAATTTATAAATTAACACGTGAAAATGGGAAAAATGATTATTTTATTGTGATAGGATATATTTATTTGTTGGTGAGTTCTAGGTTTATGAAGATTTAAATTAATTTATTAGTTTAATCTGTATAAATTCCACACTAAAGCGATAAAACTGTAGAAAATTAGTAAAACACTTTTTTTTATTTAAATATTATTTTAAATATTAAGTTTTATAATAACTATTTTAGAAGACATTTTTAATGCCAAAAATCTCCCTTCCCTAGTTTTATTTGGCAAAGAGTAGAGATGATAATTGATAATGGGTCATTCTTTTTCAGTCTTGTCTAATAATTTGTTTTGTCAGCTGACCAGTTACCCATCAGAGAAAAAAATATTCATGTTTTTTTTATGAGTATCCATATATATATATATATAATCTTTCAAATATAAAATTAAATAAAAAATAATAATTTTTAAGTATAATTCAAATCAAATTATTCATTAAAATATTAATACAGTGCAAAAATATTAAAATAAAACTTACTAATAATTATTATATAAAAAAATATAAGCTGGTAATAAATATATCCATCAAAAATATTTATTTAGGATATGTTACGGATTGTGTGGATAAGGATTTTTTTAGAAGAAAATCTTAATAAAGTGCCAAAGGAAGAATATCAGATGGTCTTTCAGTCTTTAGGGAAAAAAAAGTTTGGGTTCGGCCATCGTGCATCTGCTTGTAGAAAAGAAATTCAATTTCTAGTCTGTCCAAAATAGATATAAAAACCAAAAACATGTGATTCATACCTCTTCCCTTCAGACGTTTTAAGAAAAACTAATGCCTCATATATAACAAAAATAAGATGTAAATCAAACAATTATATATTAACTATTTTTTTTTTACTTTGCAAAATAAAATACATTTTTATAATATGAAAATGTATAGTTTCATGAAAAGGATGCGAAGACGTTGTGTATGGATGCATGAAGAGTCTATATCTTATAGCCAGTGTTTGTTTTTTTGGTAGCTCTGCATGACTACTACACATTAATGAACACTATAAAACCATGTGAAACAATGTTTCAGCAGTATTATTGCATCACCTTTCATTTTCTTACAATTTCCTTACAACTTTAATTGTGTTCTCGTTTGCTTCTACAATATCGATGTTTCATTATTATTATTTTTCCCCAAACAAAGGTGAAAACAGCTCATATAGAAGTGTACAATCATGGTTATCCATTTCCAGTATAAAAGCAATTAAAGAAAGTTCCACTACAGAAGTTGTGCATTATATATGATAAAGTAATGCATGTGCATGTGGTCACGTACTATGTAGGAAGCACAAACGAAACTCCATAGGGTAATACTTTTTATACCTTTTGTTATTACTTTTCAATCCACATGCATACAGTAAACATTCACACAAAATAATGAACATATTTTTAATAAGAGTAATGATACTATAACACGTGTTTACATTCATTTGACACATGTTACAAAGATAAAATAGTAAAAAAAGTATAAACTTTTGTATTGTTTCAAGAAAATATAAAATAAAAAATAAGGGTAGCGTCAAATGAATATAAAATATTTAGATGCATCAAAGAATCTTTACTCTTTTAATAATATGTGTGATCATGAATAAGAGGGAAGGAGAGAAGCTAGATTTATGAAGGTGGAAGATATGAAGTAAGATGTAATATATTTTAACATAATTTTGAATTTATATATTTGAAGCTTAACGCTTGGCTGTAGAATGGTTTATCGGTGTATTCATTCTCTCTTACACTTTGTTCACTTAAATGAATTTGGGAGAGAGTGATTGAATGAATTTGAGAGGATTTGAAAGTAAATTTTTTGTTTATTTTTTTAATATGTCACATCAATCAAATCCTATATTTATTCTCCCAAACTTTACTTCCAAAAATTCACTCAAATAAACAACAATAAAAATTTACCTTCAAATCCTCTCAAATCTATTCAATGACTCTTCTGCCAAGTCCATTCAAGTAAACAAAGCCTTAATGTATATTTAATGAGCAATATTGTCATTAAGATATTTAAATTATTATTAAAGAAATACATTTATAGCAAATAAACTGAAACTAGATAATAGAAAATGTTTATATTAAAATAATTTCTAAACAGATTTTTTTTATGCAGTACACTCTTCTACATCTTTATTATCACAATTACGTGAATATGTATTTTGTTTTCACCACTACCCAAAAATATGAACATGAATATTTAAAACTATGGGAATATGAATATAATAACTACGTATTAGATCTCTTAATTAATTAATAGACCAATTTAGATCCAAATTATGGTTGAATTCTTTAGTTTTTCCAGACATCTATTATGTGATAAAGTGTTATAACTCGGTCTACAAATACTAAAATGAGGTTCAATCAATCAACCTACACAATTCTTGCTCCTACTTAATCTTATGCAAAAATATATGGTTGGCTTTTAACGGATAAGAAGTAAGGCAAATACACTAAGAATAATAATTATTTATTTTTTGGATTGAATTTAGGCATTCGTATTTACAGGTCATTCTCTTCCGTTTGATAAGTAACATCCACTTCTCATATAAATGTTATTCGAAATCAAATTAACAGCAACACAATTCTCGACAGTACATTGACTAATTTAGATATATATAATTTAGTTTCCAACTATGTAAGATACAAAGTAGCCACTAAATATTATAATTTGATTAAAGGTAATAAAAAATATATTATAGTTTGATAAAAGTATGGTTCGAGATTAATATTGAATTTGTATCTGAAATCAACTTACTAAAAAAATGGTTTTATTACTTTTACAAATTTAAATCAAAATTTTATTTAAAAAAATTGGAAATATTTTTCATATTTAAGAATTTAATTGATCACTTATCCAATTATTCTATTTAAAAACAGTTAATTATATATAGATTGATTTTATTGTTAGAGACTAATTAAACTTAAACTCAAGATTTAAAATATCAGAATTGTATTTTTATGAAATCACTGCTAGGATGTTTTTGGACAAGGAGATAGATTTGAGAGAGTGAATTTGAGAGGAAAAAAATGTAAAGTTGAGATTGTTTAGATTAAGAGAAAAATGGTATGATTTGAGTAAATTTAAATAATATTTTTTGAAAATTTGTATATAATGTGATAAATACGATATATTAAAAAAATTGTTATATTAGATAATATTGGATATTTACCAAATTATCTTTGAGATTGTGTTATGAATTTAAAAGTAATTAGTGAAAAATTATGTTGAAATAAAATATATTTTTTTATTTAAAATTGAAAAAGGTTATTATTAAAATAATAAAATTAAAGTTATAATATTATTATTGTTATTAGTCACTGCATGGAGCTGGCGTAAGAAAAAACTGAAAAAAAAACAATGCAGGAAATTCTTAAATTCATAGGAACATGTACCTAAATGCACCAATACGAGTTAGCTTCCTCTTCAGATTTTTGCGGGTGATAAAAAGGCAAGGTAAATCGCATTTCCGTACTCACGATTCACCTCATCTATCAAACACTTCCAAAATCTAAGTTTTTAAAACTTGAATTAAACCCAAATACAGAGTAGTATGCAATTAGGTGATATAAAACATTTGAGTGTACTCTTGTACGAATTTATTAGCCATTAGTTAGTAATAGAAATTCGTGGTCACATCATTGTGTGGGATGCAAATTCTAGTCTTTCTTGCAATCCAACTAGAAAACACTGCAGCTCAAATAATAGAAGCATGCTTTTGGAACCTCGGGCTCAGAGCAGGCTAAAAGTTGAAGAAAGTCAATGTAAATGGGCCCTCTGTGTGATCAAAAGGTTGATGTAATTAATTTTTATATTGAAATTACATTGACAATAGACGTTTTCACTGAAATTCAACGGAATTTAAGCACTGGATAGAAGTAAACATAGCATTATTTCATATGACTCTGGACCCCACAACAAATACCAAGTAAGGTAACAGGTAGTAATGCGTAGCACCGAGAAAATGCATCAGGTCATCTTTCAGATCAAACAAATCCCACCTAGCATTTATTTACAGTGAACCATGTCATGTGACAGTAACGGATTCTGTCATTTATGAATTTTTTATCCGACAAAATTTATGGCTTTGACAGCAAAAATCTTAGTGCAAATGTTTAACAAATGGGGTTCGTCTCTGTGCTAATCCAGCGATTCTTGAAACTCAACATGTGAAATTTGCGAACCAAGGGAGATAAGATTCTCAAATAGAAAATGGCAGTGAACAGTCCCTTTAGCTATGTTGTAGACGAAAATGACAGACACGTACACCCCACCCAATTTATTAACTACAATTACAACAAAAACAAATAGCCTGAGTAAGTGGAAGACAAAAGTGTGTTATGATCAGAAAGGGACTATTTGAAAGCAGAGGAGCTGGTATAGAGTTTGCATTCTTAAAGCAAACCTGAGATTTTCCATTTTTTCTGTTATGCCACTGATGGGGAGGCACCAACAAACTACACCAAAACCAGCAAATCTAAACCTCAAATTCAAATAGCTCACGCCAAAGAAACATAATGTGTCCTTAGCAGATACCAAAAAACGATAGAACCAAAAGCTACACAAAGTGGAAATTGATACTATTATAATGAGTAATCTACTATTTTATAAGTGCTAGGAAATAGCTACAAGACTAAAAACACCACGAAACTACAGTGTGAAATCGTTTATTCAAAATGGGAGGCTCTTGGAAGTGGAACTCGAAGTGAGTGAAGCAATTTGGGCAGATGGAACGAAATCCTGACGCAAGTTGGCCCTCTTCACGATTTTGATCATGTTATTCTGCAGACTTTGCTGCACCAACTGTTTCACTGCTTTCTTTTCCTCACTCATCATCATTCCATCTTCCTCCTCCACCAAGGACCCTCTTCCTCCTGCACCACCCTCGGAGGAAGAAGAGCCACCACAAATAGGAGCAGAGACACCCAAATTCAAGTTTGCAGCGTAGCTCCCTGAAACCTGTTTCCCCTTGTCCACCCTCAAACACTCCAATATTCTGGAGGCTCTCTTCTGAGCTAACGTGGTTCCGACAAGCGTCAACTCAAGCAGCGACGACACAATCCCTGCCTCGATCATGGCCCTCCTGTCCCCGTAAGCTTTGTGTGCCATAATCATCAGCACATACGACGCCTTCTCTTGGCACTCTGGCGAGTCCGTCCAACTCAACACATCCACCAGAATCGGAATCGCATCGCTCACACCACCGATCGCTTTTCTTCCCTCCGGAGTCGACACTAAATTGCTCAGAATCGCCAGACTCCTCTCGCTCACTTCCATGTCCCCTATCGCGCTCACTAAAAACCAAGCCAAATCAGTCTCCAGAATAACCGAAATGTTGCTCTGACATATTGAAAGATTGTACAAAGCGCGCAGAGCATCTTGCTTCACTTGCGATTGGGATTGTGATACGGTTTTACTAGCCTCTAAATTTTTTAGGGTGCTAACAAGGAACGGTATTGCACCGGAGGAACCAACTATCGGTTTATTCGAATCCAAAGCACTCAATCCAAGGAAATTCGCAATAATCGCTTCGGCCACCGACGAATTTGAATCACTCGATTCAATTAGTTTCAGCATCTTGTGTACAGTGCCGATTTTCACTACAGTCGCTTTGTTTCTGAAATAATTAAATTAACATCAAATTTCAGATATATGAAATATTTGGGTAAACACCACGGTGGATTTTGAATGAAAATGCAAATTACGCACGCATCGTTGCCGATTCCGAGATTGAGCAAAGCATAGAGCGAAGCGATTTGCGAACGAGCGTCTTCCGAATCGAGCATTCCGACGAGAGGAGGAATTGCTCCGAGCATTGCGAGATTCGCTCTCGCTTCGGCATCTTCCTTCGCCAGCGACCTCACTCTCTCCGCCGCGATTCTCCGCATCGAGAGGTCTTCTTCGCGCAACTCCTTCACCACTCGCTTCAGCTCCGCCAATGCCTCCTCCTTCCTCGCCACCTCCGCATCCGTTTTCGTCTCCGCCGCGTTCAGCAGATCCGACAGCTTCTCCGACCTCTTCTCCGACCTCTCCTCCTTCTCTGCATGACTAGCCACCGAACTAAAGTCACCAACGCTTCCTTCGCCGCCGCCACGCTGGCGATAACGGTAGCGGGAGGTGCCGCCGCAGCTGACGGCATCGAAGATCAAGCGGCGGAGCACACGGAAGTGGCCGCCAGCAGTGGCATTTTTCTCAGTGTGTCGGTGGTCGAGAGCGATGGATCCAACGCTATTCCGGTGACAGTTTGCCATTCTCCGGCGACCTACATTGGAGAGAGAGAGATAGCGAAAAAGAAGAGTGAAGAATCCCTGAATTTTTTAATACATAGAAAGAATTTACTTTAGGCTTTTGTTTGTCTGTTTCTCTTATTTTCAGTGTGGCGGTGAGTGAGTAAGCAAGAGCACAGTACCTTTTGGTGCACGTTGTTGTGTCCTTTGACTGTTTTTATAGTTGTGAACTGTGACGATGCTGAAGGGAGCGCCAAAACTAGACAGTGTGGTTAGAGAATGCTTTTCAACGTTGTTGCCGTGTTTCAAAAATGAAACCAACTTACCACTCTTTTCATTTTCGCATTCATGAAATCATTTCAGACAAAGAAACTACAAAATCGGAGACCCATACCCCCTTATATTTCTCTTCACCTTCTTTGCGTTTTGTCTTTTCTATAAATTATTTCTTCTCAAATAATTACTCCCATTTCTTACAATAATAGCTTTTTTCATGTAACAAAATATTGTTAAGGAAAGTTGCTCCAGATATCTTCAATTTTTAACAACTCTTGAAGCAACTTTCTCATCTTTTTCTTGCCTCTTTTATTTTTTAAGTTAAATTCATATATAAAAAAAACAATAAAATTAGGACTGGGACATGTTTGGTTCATTTCTAGTATGAGTTATTCCCACAGTACCATGCATATATTGTTATGGTAAAAGAATGTGTTTGATTAAGCATAGAGTGTGAGAGTGGGGATTTGGTGTTACTGGTTGCCAGCTATAACTGAATTTGATTGAAGGAATAAACGGTGTTAGGTTAGGTATGTGAGAGTTCAGTATAAAATACAGGAAAATGTCTCAAAATCCAAACCCACATGTCACTATTAAAAATACCTACACATTTTTTTCTGTTCGAAATCTGTGCATGGACCTCACTCTATTGTATAATGTATCATATATAAATATTTGCATTACACCAATCTTTTTATATTCAAAATTTTCAACCCAAGTAATCTGTCGCTAAATTGATCTCGGATATCATATTTAGCCTAATTAATTTTTAGTATTTGATACAGTTTTTTTAAGAATAGTAAATGGTTGAGATTGATTGGAATAAAAGTATAGGTTGAAAAAGTGGAGTTATACATGTTACGTACTCTTAATTATACCTAATAATTTCATAATTGAGATTTAATATAGTTTAAATACTTTTTTTTTATCTATAATATATCTTTTTAAAAAATAAAAAAGTTAAGTCACAAATAATAAACAAAACATCTATACATATTTAGATTTGAAGAAGAATGAAACAAATAAATGAGTGATTTGTGAAAAATAAAAGAAGGAAAAATTCACGTCTAAAAGAATAAGTTCACTGTTGTTTCTACAATAGTTCAAATCAGATAATATCAGAATCCACTCATTAAATATACATCAATGTGAAATAAACAGCATACCAATCAGGCAAATAGTGATAATAAAAAATATTGGATAAATCCTAAGACTATATATAGTATTATTAAGAAGCATTTCATCACAATAATTCAAAAGCTGAAGAGAATGAGTGACAGAGACTAGTGGGTAACATTATTTATATTTTTCTTAACTATAACTTTTTACTCTCAACAGATGGAAAGTAATATAAAAAAGTTATTTTGAACAAATAAAATAATTAGCTTATCTTCTATATATATTTTTATTTGTTTTCTTCTGATTTACCAATAATTATTTTCTTAACTTGTCCTGAGTTTTCGACATCAAAGAATAAGGAATTTTCAATTTGTTATTTAATATTGCACCAGAAAATTAATGTATAATGATAACTTGAGATTTTCTACCATTAATTGTCCTTATAAAAAGAGAAAAGTTAACCTGCTAATATATACCTTGTATGGAATATTCAGCAACTACTAATACAGATCCGTATATGAATTGTATAAATAGACCACATGTGTATCTATCATTCAACCAATGCAATATGAATCAAGATAGAATTTTAATTTTTTTTCCACCTAATTGTTACGGTCTATAATATGTTAGTTATTTTATCACCATTAACGTGTCTATTCGAATTCATACTCAATTTGTTACGTTACCCAACTCATCCCAATAAATAATATCTCTATATTATATATAAACCAAAATTTATTTTTATTGTGTTTGCATTTATAAAAATATTTACAAAATAAATAAAAATTATATACAATAAAATTACTATGTTATTTTAATTTTATAATAATATTTATTATTATTATTATGAAAAATATGTGAACACAAGTATAAATTACATAATGTTTTTTCTATTTTAGTAATATTTAAATATTATTCAAGTTAACCAACTAATCACATAGTATTAAAATGAACCAATCCGAATCATATAGATTAAACTAAAATCGAGTTAACCTTAATAAAGAGTTTTGTAACCTGACACACCATGTTTGGTATAGATTGATTCATTTAAGGATTTTTTTTCTAATTTATTTTATATATTTAAAACAATACAATTAAAATAATTACTCGACTAATTATTTTTCATAATAGTAGAGTCAAAATATTCACTTATTATATAATTTGACAAATAAATAAATTAAACATTCAAATTATTTAAATATTATTGAACAACATTTTATTATTTTAAAATATATATTTTTGACATAATTAAAATTAATAAATAATTATAATAAAAAATTATAGAAAAATTAAATAAGAATAATAAAAAATATTATTTATAAACTATTGGTCAACTCACTCTAACTTGTCTTAAACTCATTTAATACACAAGTTAATAGAGACGGAATCAATTTAACTCACATTAAAAATGATTTTTTTTTTCAACTTAATCCTATATCTAGATTAACCTAGGTTTTAACTCAATTAGACATCTCTAACCAATTATATTTAAACTTTTCCCTAGCTTTCTTAATGTCTTGTTCTTGATTTGTACAAGTAACCCAAGTCAACTTTATGACTTAAAGATACAAGGATTCATTTTTATTTGGATAAATTACAAAAGTCCAACTTCACTCTACTAAGGTTATAAGAGTTGCTGTAAACTCTTAAATATTTTTTTAGCTCAACTACTTAGTTAATATAAGAGGATTAATCTAAATTCTTAAATCAGCCTATTATTATCTTTAACTCAAATTATAACTCTGTTTTTAATAATAAGATACCTGCAACCAGAATCCGATCATTAGCTAATATTTGCTAATCAACCTATTTGCTCTCTGTAAAATCAAATAAATAGATTACTATAACCAAATATATTAATTATATGCTCCTATATAACAAAAAAAAAAATCTTAATCAACACTCATAATACACTCGATATCATTATGAGGCATATCACATTGACCAATAGATTCTGCAATTATTCCACAAACAAATATTTAATTTATGTGGAGATGGGACAAATGCTGGAATCGTCGAGTGGTTTTTGTTTGTCCCTATGTTATCTTCAATAGTCTCCCTACAACAAGCACTTAATCTTTGAAGCTGATTCTCATCATTTTAATTGCATTATTTGTTTCGCTTGAATTTTCTGAAATCACAATTGTTGTGATATTACATCTACTGGAGTATCAGTATAAAATAATGAAAATATGTCTGTAAAATGGTAAATCTAGTTTGTTACAATCCCCATTTGTGGATTCCGACAAGAAAAAAAACAAGAAAAAAATTTCTAGTAGTAATACAATGACACGCCTATGTGTCGGTTACATTCATATGACATGGTGAACTTAATTTTTTTTTTAAAATTACATACTGCTTGAGGGTAAAAAGGAGAAAAGTTAAAATTTCGTTTTCTTCTTGTTTTGGTGGTGAATGAAAAATAACAGAGTGAATCTTCCTACACCTCCCTCACCTCATCCTGCACCCCAAATTTACCATTTTATCCTTCATTTAATAAAAAGTCAAAACCGTAATTAATAAATTAATTTTTTTAACCCCCAACCATTCTTCTAACTCCCAACCACATGCACAAAAATATATCTTCTTTATAAACCCTCAGTTAGGTGCACGGTTCATGTTCACTGTAGCAAGTAATTTATGGTTTACTGGATTGAATAAGATTTGGAGATACAGCAGCGTGACGGCAGGAGGAAGAGGAAGAAGACTCTGCGCCGACGAAGGTACGCAACCGCACTTCGAAGTGCGGAAAGACTCCGCCGCACTTCGAAGTGCGTTTTTAATTTAGGGTGCCGCACTTTGAAGTGCGTTGTGATATATGTTTTTTTTTTTGCATGCATTTGTTTAATTTTTTCTTGTTTGTTTGATGCAAATTTTTTATTTAATGTTTTTTTAATTATATTAGTACAATGCTGGGGTGGGGTGGTGGTCATAGTGTTTAGGTTTTGGGAGATTTATACATGTGAGCGTGAGCGAGAGAGGAAGAAGACAGTGAGGCCTGGGTAGTGAATCTGGTAACCGCGCCGCACTTCGAAGTGCGTTTACCATTTTGTATCCGCCGCACTTCGAAGTGCGGCTTTCATTTTGTAGACGCACTTTGAAGTGCGGTTAGTGATAGGTATTTTTAATTTTTTTTTATGCATGGTTTTTTTTTTATTTTTTTTAGTTACTGCAATCCTTTTTCCTTTTTTTTACATGTTTTTTTTTTATGTTTTTGTTATTATGTTATTATTTTTAATTTAAATTTATTGTTTTATGTTATGATTATTTATTTAATTTTTTTTTTCATGGATTATGGTTAGTCATTACGGAGTGATTAGGGAGTGTATTTAGGTTATATGAATTTTTAATAATATTTAGGTTATATGATTTTTTTATTAGAAAGTGTTTTTGAATTTTTTATTTGTAATTTAATAAATTTTTAAATTTTAATATTTATTGTAGGTCATATTTAATTATATGAGATGGATAACCATCCATATTTGGATTCTGAAATAAATTCTGATTTTATATCGGAATTTTCTTATTCTTTAAAAGAAGTGGGTGAGGGTGATTATTCAGATCAATTTTCCACTGATAAAATATTCCCAACACGCGCCGATTTAATTCAATGGGTTCGAAAGATTGCATTTGATCTTGGATTTGTTGTCGTCACTATAAGATCTGACACAACAACTGGTGAAGCTGGTAGATGCCGTAGGTCGTCTTCTTTCATCTGATGGCTCACTATGAGAGGATGAAGCCTCACCATGATATCCACCTCTAGTTTTAACCATATCTATTAACCAATTATATTATTAACATATTATATACAAAAAAATAATTAATAATGTAATCAAAAATATTCAAACAAATAAAAAATAATATAAAAATATAAAAAAATTACATATATAATAATTAAATTATTACAAAAGATTCCAAATTAATAATTATTATTTATTTCAATAAACAATTTAATTATTATTTTAATTTTAAAAAAAATTAAAAAAATGATATAAAATTAAATATACGAAAATAAGAGAGTCACCACATAAATACTTTATATTTCTATATTATTTTGATACCTAGTATAAAAAAAATCTTTTTAACTAGTATAAAAAGCCCATTTTACATTAGTATCTACTGGTTCACATTAGTATTTACTACATATTAATATCTACTACATTAGTATCTACTGTGTATAGTGTCAGTAACCATTTTAAATTAGTATCTACTAGTATAAAAAAATTATTTTACATTAATATCTTCTAGATATAGTGTAAATAAACAACACTTCAATAAGAAAACATTTCAAAAAAAAAATATAAAGAATTCAAAAAAAATATCATAACCATGGCAACAACACGAACAGATCAAACACAGATTCAATTCAAATTCAAAGAAACAAAACTGCAGATCACATATATTATCAATGTTTAATTAAAAAATTATCGAAAAACGCCATTTTTTGTCGCATATCGAAGTCCGGTCCTGTACGTTTGCCGCAGATCGAACTGCGGTGTGCACCCCAGCGAGCCGCACATCGAAGTCCGGTTCTGTACGTTTGCCGCACTTCCAAATGCGGCGTGCACCTCCAGCGAGCCGCACTTCCAACTGCGGCTCTAATCCTTGCCGCACTTCCAAATGCGGCGTGCACCTCCAGCGAGCCGCACTTCCCACTGCGGCTCTGATCCTTGCCGCACTTCCAACTGCGGCGTGCACCTTCAGCGAGCTCCGATCCGATCAGATCACGACCCACGAACCCAATCACTACCCAAACCCAACCAAGCACATAAGAGACAGGAAACAAATATATTACATACTACCCGAGCAAAGCAGCGGATGCCAGAGACAGAGAGACAGAGGAGAGGACGGAGAGAAAAAGAGGGAGGAAGGAGGGGTGTAGATCTAGGGTTTTAGTGAGATGCGGCAGAGTGAGATGCGGCAGGGGAAGAAGATGAGTAAAATAGGTTTCAAATTTTATTAATCTTTTTAAATAAATTTTTTTTCTCTCTCCTCGTTGACTGTGAAAGGACACTTTTGGAATTATAGTTTTTTTTGGAGGTGCAGGATGAGGGTGGTGAGGTGCAGGGAGAATGGCTCAAAATAACATTTAGGTTAACTTTCTCTTACTTCCTTCTCTCACGTTCTCCCTCCTTCTTCATTGCTTCACATTTGTGTTTCTGAGGTGGTTGAATCGGTGGTTGTGGAGGTTTTTCGTGGGTTTGAAGGTGTAGCATCATTGTGCCGCTCCCAATCGGTGGTTGTGGAGGTTTTCGGTGGCTGTGAGGTTTCCGGTTGACGTTTCCATTTTTGTGGGTTATTTCGTGTGTGACTTTGAGGTACGAGTTTTCTAATTTTTTCTGTTGTAGTTTGACCCTTTTGAGCAGTTGGGGTGATGGACTGTATAACAATTAGTTTCTGGAAATTTTATGTTTATTCTCTGCATGTGAAGTTCAAATGTTTTTATTAAGGCAGTTTGGATACAATGTGGGTTGTTATTATTTTGGTTCGAGCCAGATAAAGGTCTATATCTATTCTCTGGTTGAATCTGAGTTTGGGTACATTTGTTTATTGCTTTGTAAGTTAATTTGTGTTTCAAAAACATTACAATCCGTGATATGCCCTGTTTTGACAAAGGGTGCAAAAATGCAGAATATGGATTATGACAAGTATATGTAGCAAGGAGGACAAGCTTCAAAACTATATCCTTAGAATATCTCTAATACGGAGGTCTTAAAGAAAGGTTTTATTAAGACCCAAAACTTATGACAAACTCCTACTAAAGTAAACTCATGTAACATAATGAGAGTCTTAAAATTAATAGTTAGGTCTTAACAACAAAAAAAACAATATTTCAAGAATTAAATTAATTTTTAAGTCATAAAAAATTGAAGTGCAATACAAAATTATAAAAGTGTGGTTCTTATAAAATCTAGCCATTACAGCAAAACTCGTAAAAATACGATGAGTTGCTTAAAAGTGATATGGCGTGGTGGGACTTATTTAAAGTACAATAAAACCTCAGTTTTCTTAGCACACCCTTGTATTTTAGATATAGGATAATTCAGGTTCATTATTTTAAGGGGCAGTGATGGTGATTGGAAAAGACTCTAAATGTTTTAAGGAAGCCTTAACATACCAATGGACAAAAAAATATAAAATGAGTACATTTGAGGTAAGTTCATTTGATGAATTGTTGTTTCAAGCCTCCCAAGCAAGATTTAAATAATGTAAAATTGAGATCCTTAGAAGTCAGTCTATTCAAAAGATAAAAAAATATATTAAGTTGCACGCCTTCACATACATTTCTAGAGACAGAGAACATCAATCTCATAACAATATACATACTTAACTCATTTGATAGACATAAAATGCAATTCCTACAACTTCGATCCTAAGGGCAACACTTCAACTTAAATAATCATACTACCTCCCAAAAATACATAACTGAATGCAAATTTAGCCCTCTTTAACTACCATTCAGCTGCACTTGAATAGAAATCATCAGAGAAAAAGATTTAAGACTCTCAAGTACTGAAACAGTGTTGACAAAAAGATTATCTTTAAGGCTTTACCTCGTTTTGAACAGGGACAAGAAGGTTTCCCACCATCTAGATTCATATTTAGTATTTTGGGATTTAAGGATTTAATTGGACGTGATTGAAGAAGATTTGCATGTGCAACCAAATACGTTAGTCACCTTTTGAATGGCCAACTTATTGGGTTGTACCATATAACTACTTGTTTCTAATATTTGTTTAATGTGTAGGTATGATTGTGGTATGTTGGTCATTAAATATATGGAGTTATGGGACCACACACCTAAATTTGATGAGAATAAAATGTCTGATTACACAACGGTTTGTATTATTTATGTATATGGTTATTTTAATATGATTTATGATAAAAGGTTTTTAAGTGTAATATTTAACAAGAGTATTGTTATTGCAGGAACAATTAAAAGTTGGGCGACACCAGATGGTTTGTTAGTGGGTATTACACGAAGATAATGTTCATCGCAGTAGGGTATTAAAGAAATGTGGGATGGTTTAGGCATTGATTAAGTTATGAAGTAGGACAACATCACCAAGTTGAATACATTGGAGTAAGGGAACAATTAATGTACATATTGAATACAGTGTCCACGAAATATGAGTGATTAGGACACGATAAATTGGCCAATCAAATGTGCTCTACTGGCTATTCTCCCCAGCTTTTTGCTCCCTCTCGCAGTCAAAGAGTCCAAGAAAAAGGACAAGATTCTTTTGATGTTGATATGGTGAATACTTTGTTATCTATATTTTTGGCAAAGGGAAAGTTGAGCTTGGCTTGCAAATTGTTTGAGATTTTCAGTGATGCAGGTGTGAGTTCAGTGAGTTATTCTTATAATTCTATCGTGAGTACTTTTGTCAAAAAGGGTTATTTCATTGAGGCTTGGGCTGTTGTGGCTGAAATGGGAGAAAAATTTTGTCCTACTGATATAGCTACATACAATATGATACTTCAAGGTTCAGGAAAGATGGGACAAGCTGATCTACCTAGTGTTGTTCTTGATCCTTCTTGAGGAGACTCGGTTGTAACATAAGTGTTGGGGATGGGATGAAATTCTAGCAGTATATGAAATTGGAATCTGTAATTTAGTTTTTGCATTATTTTAATTGTGCTGTGATCACAGCTGCTGTACTTCACGATCAATTTTGTTGTATTGTCTTGGCTTCTTAGCTGGCAAATGGCTAGTCAATGTTATACATCCTCTGTTTTAAACCCAATTAACCAAAATTTTATGTCCTTGGAACAGTTTCGTTCTGATTCAATGTTTTAAAACACTTTATACTTGAAAGTACTTCTTTTAGAATAGATTGAGAGAATTTGATCTGTAAATTAAAGAAACACTATAAACCATCATTCTTTCTATTCAAATCGTTGCATCTATTTCCCCAATCTTTTCATGGGTTTTTGAGGTGTTGTCTACAAATTAAAGACGAATTATGATCATCATTGCTCCCTGCAACAATATTAAATTAAATGTGTATATTTGGTCTCGTATTCAGTGAAACCAAACACAAATTTTTTATCAACTGAAATTGTTGTGATAATATTTATTATTTTGTATTTAAAATATGAATTCGAAACTACAAACGTCAAACATATAAGAGGTTACATTGACGGTAAGAATAATAAGATTACTATGAATGCATTACTTGAAGAAATAAGATTACTATTGAATTAAACCACTTTTATTGTTGTACATATCCTTTTTCAGAAATAACCACATAGAACTGAGTAGGTAACCACTTATTGCACCTAAAAAATGTGATCATTGATATTGAATTAAACTACTTTTATTGTTGTATAGAACCACTTTTATTGTTGTACAAAACACCTTTCAGAAATAACCATATACGACTTAGTAAATAACCACTTACTGCACCAAAGAAATGTGGTTATTGGGATTGAATTAAACCACTTTTATTGTTGTACAAAACACCGTTCTAAAATAACCACTTAGGACTTAGTAGATAACCACTTACTGCACCAAAGAAATATGATCATTGGGATTGAATTAAACCACTTTTATTATTGTACAAATCACCTGAATAACCACATACGACTTAGTAGATAACCACTTACTGCACCAAAGAAATGTGGTCATTGGGATTGAATTAAACCACTTTTATTATTATACAAAACACCGTTCAGAAATAACCACATAGGACTCAGTAGATAACCACTTACTGCAACAAATAAATGTGGTCATTGAGATTGAATTAAACCACTTTAATTGTTGTACAAAACACCATTCTGAAATAACCACATAGGACTTAGGAGATAACCACTTACTACATCAAAGAAATGTGGTCATTGGGATTGAATTAAACCACTTTTATTGTTGTACAAAACACCGTTCTGAAATAACCACTTAGGACTTAGTAGATAACCACTTACTGCACCAAAAATTTTTATGAAATCTCACATAAAAAACCACAACTATTCTTGTTCATAAGCAATTGAGTATATAACCACATAAGCACCGCCAAAATGTGATCATTAGTATTGAAGTTGTACACCATTTTTTTCATTTGTACATAACTAGCTTATCAAATAACCACGAAACCCTTAAGCCATAACCACATACTGGACTAATACTTGTGAAATCCGTTTTTCACTCACTTGTGCCATATGTCTTTGATGTGTGCAGTGTGCTCATAATTATTTCCTTTAATCATTGTAATTCGTTATTAACCATTTTGTCAGTTGTAAATAACCACTGTAATACATAAGCACATAGTGAACAAGCTATAAGCAGTTACTGCAGGAATTTGTCAATTTTTTTTTATATCACATCAACATCATATAAAACTTAGAACATAACATACATTACATTACCACTTAATGCGACAACACATTCATGAAGTTGACTTTAGTACTTCACTAATTGTAGTACATAACAAAGTCGTGTAAACACGCACAATATTTGAAACTGACAACAACGATAAAAGTAAATTCAAATCAACAAATTATGAAAGTCCTCAATTTGTTCCACTTTTAATTATTCTTGCTTGCTCCACTGCCTTCAGGTTTGTCGTTGTGAACAGGTGGAATCAATTTGCTAAGGATGTCATCAACGGAACATGTTGGAAGCTTGTTGGTAATAATTGGTATTGATAGACATACTAGTTCATCAGTTGGGCGGCCAATATCACTTGCAAAAACCTGCACATACGGGGAGTACCATTCAAAAAGTGGTAAAAAAAGTTCAGAAAATATATAACACTACAATACAAAACAGTTCTAAACTTTACCTTAACAATATTCTTAAGAGTTATGTTAAGATAGTATGTTCCGCGCATTGGTGAAAAAATTGCAACCTGTTGAAACATTATTGGTTAACTACATATATTCTTGTGGGAATACAAGGTCAATAAGTTATTATTGATCAGAAAAAATATACTTACATCTTGTAGGATTATCACACTTCCAACTTTTAAGTGTGGACCTATTTTAAGATGATCAATGGCCTTGTGGTGAACACTTGCTTTTAGAGTCTCTGTTAGATACTGTGAAGAGGTACAGTTTGCACAAAAACAGTTCAATATGGTAGTTAAATTAAGTTAACATTTCACTATACCCATTAACAATATACAGAAATAACATCAAACATGACCAATCCTAGGAAAGAAAATATACATTCGGTGGAGATATTTTACAGGAAAGAAAATGATTATGTAGCATCTTTACTTTAAATAAAAATTATGCTATGTGCACTTGTGAACTTATAAACTACATGGCTTTGCAGCCCTTCAATTGCCACAACACACAACTCTCCAAACAATTACAGGTTCATAAATTCATCACATCAGATTGCATTGCAGAAAGCGATATTAGATTTCCGTGATTGTGAAAATTAGAGAAAATGACAAAAGCCAAAAATAAAAAAGAAAAATGGAAATGAGGAACACATACCAAAACAGAGAGAAGAGAGATTCGTAAAGGTGGATGCAATGGAGATGGACGCAAAGTTCATCTGAGAGTGCAAGGATAGATATATACACAATATGAAGAAGGATATAGCAATGGAGTCCACCAAATCAACTAAAAAAATGAAAACATCTAATTCAGGAATCCACCATTGAACAAAATAGGAAGAAAACAAAACAGAACTGATGAATAAGTAGCATAACTGATAGTGCTTCAAAATTTAAGTTAACCTAAATTCATAAAAACTATTTAGACAAAAATGATTGTGTATTCATAACCACCACCAAGTCAGATTCCCACCCACTTTTTGAGAGCACCACATGTTTGTAAAAATGCCATCACTTATCTTAGCTCAATGCTAAACACAACCACACAATAAAATATCAGTTATGCGTCTCTACCAAACTCCACCACACTGCCTTAAGTCACAAACTAACATCCTACAAACTCACACTATATGTAAGAACCCTTTCATTTCACCTTATGTGATCCCTCCACGCTGTCTCTCTTCCCATTATGCCTATCCTTCACCTGGATGACAAGAAATAAAAAAGAGAAATAAGAACAAAAAAATCCAATAACAATCAACAATATAGTGTTATCATTCAAATTGTCACTTAGCATTAGTTACTAAGAACTTTCACACCTGCAGAAAGTAGCACACCACTGAATATCCTGCCATACTTTCAATATTCTAAACACTTTTTACATGAAATAAGACTTCAACTAATGGAGAAAGCAACTTATATGATGATAACTAAAATGAGAGTGAAATGCAATAGAATAGGAAGTGGAGGTGTAGTATACCAGGCTTGAGTTGCTGCAGTTACCAAAGTGGGAAAAAACTAAAACACTTTTTCATTAATTATGAATAAATTATGAGAGCACCAATGTGTGAATAACATAGGGTTTTATGGTCAGAACAGAGAACATGGTTTTATGGTCAGAGAAATCACAACATTCACAACCACTCAATCAAATTATTCCAACTCTTCAAAAGGAGAATTCTTCAACCATCACCCTACTTATATTATTATTGTCACTGTTATCCCATTCTTTTATTCTCAAGCTAGTTGTTTCTCAGAAATTTGATTCACTACATCAGCTAGAATCATTAAAATGATATATAAATTATAAAAGTCAATGAAACCTACCCTTCACACACTTATTATCTTACCTTCTAGCACTGAACCTTCAGGAGCATCTTTATATGCTAATTTGCAGGCAGCTTCAATTCCTTCCAAAGCATATCTGAAAAAACCCACTAAAATGTCGTTATTTTCACTTTCGTTATAATTGATTTGAGATTCTCTACTTTTGCAAAAACCTTAATTACCGAACTCTCTTTCTTCCGAGGTTTCGCACTCACAATTCAGAGCTCGTCAACCTTGCCCCCATTAGTCTACGGTTTTCGAAAATCAAGGAAAAACAAAAGGAAAGATAGACAAATGTAGAGAAAAGAACAAAGGAAAAAGAAGCATACAACTTTCTTCCGATGATGACGTCCACCTCCGATGACGTCCACCCTCCGATTAAGTGGCACCCATGGAGTTTTGTGGATTCCGACAAGAAAAAAATTACAGCCACCTGATACAAGGATGTTCGTTTGTTTTTCTATGAACCCGATTGAAGTTTGTATAATGGTTGAGTGCGTGATGCTTTAAGAGAGAGAGGAACGTTGATACGCACGTTGAACATGTATGATGCAGGGGAACTCATCTTGCTCGCCAAGCACGTCAAAACCGTAGAATCCCTCCGCCGCTTCCACGCGCTCACGGTGACGTGCGGCCACTCAACCAACCTCTTCATTGCTGCAAAGCTCATCTCTCTCTATGACTCTCTCCAAAACGAACACGTTTCGTGTTCCACTCTCTTCCACTCTCTTCCCTCCAAAGACACCTTCGTCTACAACTCCTTCCTCAAATCCCTCTTCTCCCGTTCCCTCTTCCCCCACGCTCTCACCCTCTTCTCACACATGACACGCGTCTCCAACCTCTCTCCCAACCACTTCACTCTCCCCATCGTTGTCTCCGCCGCTGCGCACCTCTCGCTCCTCCCCCACGGCGCCTCGCTCCATGCCCTCTCCTTCAAAACCGGCCTCTTTCATTCTTCCTCCGCCTCCTTCGTGTCGTTTTACTCGCGCTGTGGTGAGATGGACCTTGCATGCAAGGTGTTTGATGAAATTCCTGTTCAGGATGTGGCTGCTTGGACTGCACTTATCATCGGCCACGTGCAGAATGGGGAGCCGGAGAAGGGTTTGAAGTGTCTACGTGACATGCATGAGGTTGGTGAGGATACTCAAAAGCCCAACGTTAGAACGTGGGAGGGCGGGTTTCTTGCGTGTGGAAATCTGGGAGCTGTGAGAGAAGGCGCTTGCTTGCATGGGGTGGTTATCAAACACGGGGTTGCTTCTTTTCTACAATCTTCCGTTTTGGCTATGTACTCCAAATGTGGGGTCCCTCGAGAAGCGTATCGAGCATTTTTTGAGGCGACTCACAAAGATCTTTTGTCTTGGACATCCATCATCGGGGTTTGTGCGAGGTTTGGGATGATGGAGGAGTGTGTGAAGTTGTATAGAGAAATGCAGGAAAACGAAATACGTCCGGACGGGATTGTTATTGGTTGCATGCTTTCGGTGTTTGGTAATTCCATGCATGTGTCTCAAGGGAAAGCGTTTCATGGAGTGATTATAAGGAGACAGTACGTCGATGCCGAGGAAGTTAATGATTTGCTGTTGTTTATGTACTGTAAGTTTGGAATGTTGAGTTTGGCAGAGAGGATTTTCCCAATGTGTCGCGGGAGCGCAGAGTGCTGGAACTTTATGGTTTTTGGGTATGATAGAATGGGGGAGAGCGTGAAGTGTGTTGAGCTCTTCAGGGAAATGCAATGTGTAGGTATTCGTTCTGATTCAATTGGGGTAGTTTCAACTATTGCCTCGTGTGCTCAGTTGGGAGCAGTTAATTTGGGAAGGTCGATTCATTGCAACGTGATAAAGGGTTTTCTGGATTCTGACATCGCGGTCACCAACTTGCTCGTAGAGATGTATGGAAAATGTGGTAGGATGATCTATGCATCGAGAATATTTAACAGGTCTCAGAGGGATGTTGTGTCGTGGAACACTTTGCTTTCGTCTCATGTTCACATCAAGCAGCATGAAGAGGCTGTAGATTTATTTGATAAAATGGTTAGAGAAGGACAGCAGCCCAATACAGCCACACTTACGGTAGTACTTTCAGCATGTTCTCACCTAGCATCTCTAGAGAAAGGAGAAAGAGTTCACCGCTACATACAAGAAAGTAGTTTTAGAGTCAATTTACCTCTTGGCACAGCGCTGGTTGATATGTATGCTAAATGTGGTCAGTTGCAAAAGTCAAGAATGGTATTTGACTCTATGATGGAGAAGGATGGAATTTGCTGGAATGCAATGATTTCAGGTTATGGAATGAATGGATATGCAGAATCTGCTTTGGAGATATTCCGGCGTATGGAGGAATCAAACGTTATGCCCAACGAAATTACCTTCCTCTGTCTTCTCTCAGCATGTGCCCATGCAGGACTTGCTGAAGAAGGGAAGTACGTGTTCGCGAGAATGCTGAGTTATTCTTTGAATCCCAATTTAAAGCACTACACTTGTATGGTGGATCTTTTGGGAAGGTCAGGTAATCTGCAGGAAGCAAAAGCTATGGTCCTATCTATGCCTATGTCTCCAGACAGCGGTGTCTGGGGAGCTTTGTTAGGTCATTGTAAAACTTACAATCAAGTAGAGATGGGAATAAGTATTGCAACTTATGCTATTAACTCTGAACCAGAAAATGAAGGCTACTATATATTGTTGGCCAATTTGTATAGCTCCATTGGGAGGTGGGAAGAAGCAGAAAATGTGAGAAGGGCAATGAAAGAGAGGTGTTCAACGGGAAAGAAAGCTGCTTGGAGTGTGCTCTGAGATGAAACTTCTCTTCCCTCGAAAATTAAGAAAATGTTAAAGAAAACCATTGGAAGTTTACCAAGGGCCAACTTGCTTAATCTTCTCAAGTTTGCTCATTTTATAAGCCATTCATGAGCTTTGTAGTTGAGTGATTGAGCTAAGGAAGCTGACATATTATTGTCGTATAATACTTTCCGCATTGTATTTGAAACTACACAAAAATAACCCTCTTGATGGAGGCTTTAATTCTGTATATCAGAGGACTTCGTGCCTGAGCTAGCAGTGAGTGAGGCACGTGAGGTTTGGCGGGAGGGAAAGAAGACCCAGTTTCCATACAGGTGGTATTTGATTCGACAATGCACTGTTCGATATGCTTTATTAATTTCATACCTATGCTATTATCCAAAAGTGGGTGTTTCTTTTTTTATTGATTTGTTAAGATATTAATAATTTTTAGAACGAAGTTTTTTCTGGAGCTTCCTCGTGTTGTGCCTAAAAGTTCCAATGGAAATTGTTTTTCAGGACATTAGACGTGCTTCTGAAACCCGATGACCATTTTTTTTCACTTACTTTCTCAGATAGTTAAACACGTGGCAGAAGCGTTGCTGATTGGGGTATCCTTTTACTTTTTCCGTTCGCTATGGGTTTCCGGTAAAGAATTATAAATAACAGGGATCATGTGTTTTGTTTTCTGTTTGTACGTTGTCCATAGTCATAATAGAACTGTGTTGAAATGTTTGACAAGGTTATTTCTCTTCTTTCTTTGTTTGTCGTCTTTATTTTATGATGATATTATTGTCTTGAAAGTATTGATTTTGACGCAGTATTCATAAAAATTGCGTTTAATGCATGTTTTACTTATGTATCCATTACATTTTAGTCATTCTTTTTTAGGCATTGGTTAAAGAATGGTTTCTTGCATTTGCTGATTGTTGATAAACTTCGTTGTTGTCTAGAATAGCAATGTGGTCAGCACTCCTATTCTTGTACACAAGTTTGATCTTTCATCTCCATCAGCCTGAGCAGAAAAAGGGTGTTCAAGAACCTTTCTTCATAAATCTTCCATCTTCAAGTTAGTGCGTCATTCCGCCTTAATTTCTTTTATTGTCTCAATATATTCTTTTATTGTCTCCTCAATCTTCCATCTGCAGGTAAGTCTCACCACACAACATAAGAATTTGAACAAGAGAACAAGAACACAACAATTCCACAGGAAAAGAAGGTTTGAGCGATGATTTTGGTTTCAGTAGAGAATGTCATAGTGGGTGGACGTGGAGTCAAAATGTAGAATAACCTTTGGAGGTGCAGGAGGCTAGGGTTTGCAAAAGAAGCGTGTGTCGTGATGGGTGGGTATGTGAGTTTATTAGGTCAGAAAAAAAAGTTAATTTTTTTTACCTAAATTAAAAGCATTTTTAACCAAGGTTAGTTTTGGTATTTTCTTGAAAAGTTGGAGATGCAGGGAGCACTTTTGGAGGTGCAGGGAGAAACACCCCAAAATACCACCATCGAAGTCCAACATGCCTTGTAAGAATAGAAATTATGTAATTGTCACCGCTGAAGAAGCCGTCTTAAATACATAATAGTAATTTATTCTAAATAAATATTCTTAATGAGTATGGTTGATTATACATCCTACAACGACAAAGGCATGTAAAAAATATGGATCATGTGTAAAGCTAATGATGAAAAAACAAATTTATAATATATAAAGATGAATAATCTATTTCACTCGTCATCAAGAAGTTTCGAACAAAATAAAAAAAATTGCAAAATAACATTAATACTTCATATTTCGTTTATAATTTTTAACAATTTTTCTCTTTTAATAATATGCATATAATACACGAAATATTTACTAACTCTTTAACAACTATTTTTCGCACTTTCTAATACTACTAGCTGTTATTTTAACTTATTTCAAATTATATGTTATTTCATCTTAATTTACCATTATTTCTTAATATCATCAATAAGTGAAGAAAAGGACAAAATAACAATACGACCAAATATAACTATAGGCATATAAATTGAACATATTTAGTGACTTTAGTTGTACCAAACTTCAAATGAGAGTTGTTTTTATATTAGGAGTATCTCTAAAAGCATCAATAGACCAAAAGTATAATTGCAGTTAAATATTAGATTTTTTTTTATAAAAAAAATTCATGATATTTAGTGACCTATGCAATCTAGAGTGAAACAATAATCAACAAATCTTCTGAAACAGAATATTCTTATGACAATGATTACACATAAAAATAAAAACATTAAGAAAACACAAGGACTACGGTCACGTCCTACGGAGTTTAAAGAAAAGATGTGTGAACTACCTTTTATCTATGTGAAAGCTTTGCAGCGGGTAAAATTAGTGATTGACAACCATGGCATCCGCAACAGGGTTGTCCAACTTCTTAATAAGCAGTCTATTCAGAGAACGTTCTTTGGCAGATGGAGTCACATCAGCATCCACAATGATTGAGTCCTCTTCTTTGAAATCTCCCCTTAGAACTCCCATTGCAATTTCATTTTCAACTAACTGTTGTATCACTCTTTTAACTGGTCTTGCACCAAAATTTGGATCAAAACCCAGTACACCAAGATGTTTAACAGCTTCTTCTGTGTAATGGAGATCAATTTTCTTTTGCTTAAGCCTGTTTTTCACTCGTTCCATCTATAGAAGGTAAGAAAACGTACATTAGCATGCCGCCCCAGCAATCAGAGTAGCATAATATACCATCAATTTGGTTCCTAAAGTATTACCTTCTTGCTGATAGATTTCAATACTTAAGGGACTACTTATATAAGTTCATTATATTATTTTAAAAAATATTTAGAAAAGAAGGTAATACTTGAGAAGTCAAATCGATGGTTTATTCAGAATGAAATCAAACCAAAAGAACAATCTAAAGAAACGTCAATACCATTATAACTTTTATTAAAAGAGCAGCTATTTACTGAGGAAATGGAAAAAATCAAATTAAGTTTAAAGGGATTAAGTTAATATAAACATATCAATTACCTGGAGCTCCACTATGTTGCTTATCTGTTCAGAATCCAGAGGCTGAAACACAATATATTCGTCAATGCGATTCATAAACTCTGGACGAAATGTTTGCCTAGCCAACTCAACAACTTGTCTCTTCATCTGATCATAGACTGCAGTTTTATCATCTTGTGTGCTACGAAGAGTTTCAAGTATATAATGTGAACCAATGTTTGAAGTCATAATCACAACACAATTCGTAAAGCTAACAGTCCTTCCTTGGGAATCAGTAATCCTTCCATCATCCAACAACTGTAACAATATGTTGAAGACATCGTGATGTGCCTTCTCTATTTCATCAAATAGGACCACAGAGTAGGGTCTTCTCCGGACCACTTCAGTCAGCTGACCACCTTCTTCGTAACCAACATAACCAGGAGGGGCTCCAACTAATCGTGAAACAGCATGTTTCTCCATGTACTCGCTCATATCAATTCTAACAAGAGCATTTTCAGTGTTAAACAAGTAACCAGCCAAAGCCTTGGCAAGCTCAGTTTTGCCAACACCAGTTGGACCCATAAACATGAAGCTTGCAATTGGCCGGTTTGGATCAGACAATCCAGCTCTTGAACGGCGAATTGCATCAGCCACAGATTTTACTGCCATATCCTGACCAACCACTCTCTTGTGAAGAACCTGTTCCAGCAAGACTAATTTTTCTCTTTCTGTTTGTTGGAGGTTTGATAATGGTATACCAGTCCATTTGCTAACAATCTCAGTAATATCAAGGTCAGTGACCTCTTCTCGAAGCAAAGATTTTCCAGAATTTCGGAAGTCAGTTAGGTTCTTTTCAGCTTCTTCTAATTGGCGCTGAAGGGACATCAAAGTTCCATACTTGAGCTCAGCAGCTCGGTTCAGGTCATAATCACGTTCAGCAGCTTCCATCTCTAGGTTGACTCTATCAATCTGCAAATGTTTACAACATGTAAGGTTCAAAATTCTTTTCCTGGGGAGGACGGGAGCTGTGACTGACTATATACAAACTAAACATTACCTCTTCTTTGATTGACCTTATTCGTGTCATAAAAACTTTTTCATTGTCCCATTGTTCTGCCAATTCTTTTTGCTTCTGTTTAAGTAAACTCAAATCATTTTCAAGCTTACTTAATCTTTCTTTAGATGCCTTGTCAGTGTCATTTTTCAAAGAGAGCTTTTCCATCTCCAATTTCAATATTGCCCTGTCTATCTCATCCAATTCAGTAGGCTTAGAGGTTATCTCCATCTTCAGCTTCGCAGCAGCTTCATCCACAAGATCAATGGCTAAAAGGGAAAAAATATTCCAAGCTATTAACAATATAAAGGCTTTTAACAAAGAGAGGGAATGTTTTTTTCTTTTCAAAACTAACTTTATGCTGCTCTAGCTAAAGACCAAACTTCTGCATGTAACCCTAAAATAAATTATTACAAAGGCATCAACCCATCATATATGGGCTAATGTCACATCTTACCTTTGTCAGGTAAAAAACGCTCTGTAATGTATCGATCCGCAAGAACTGCAGCTGAAACAAGTGCACTATCTGATATTTTGACTCCATGATGCAATTCATAGCGTTCACGCAACCCACGAAGAATGGATATTGTATCTTCAACAGATGGTTGACTGCAAAACACTTGCTGAAATCTTCGCTCAAGAGCAGGATCTTTTTCAATATATTTTCTATACTCATTCAATGTAGTTGCTCCTATACATCTAAGTTCACCTCTTCCAAGCATTGGCTTCAACAAGTTCCCAGCATCCATTGCACCACTTGTAGCCCCTGTTAGTTAGGGAGCCATTGACCAAAAAAAGACCGTATTACTAATTGGTTGCATATAGGTACTGGAAAAGAACAAGGTGGATAACCATATATGAATCAGAATGTCACTCCGATCTACCTAAGAAAGCATATAATCAAAGTCATGCAAAAACTTAATTAAAGCATAAGTAGTGGCGTCCAACCAATTAAAGGGTCCGCTAGAGACAGTGTGACTATAGATTTATATTCCTTTACTTTCTTCCATCACTCTACTATCAGCAATTTCCCTGCCCCCAACTCTGCAGATATTATGCTCAGATTAAGCTGCTTTCACTGCAGCAATCAGCTATTTTGTTCGTTAATAGATTAGAACCAAGAATTGATAACAAATATTCCTGATTTTTAGGCATAGAGGGTAAAGGGCATTGAAGGTGGGTTCAAATAAATGTCCTGAACCTAAATGTCTCAAAAGCTTGAGTTAAGTGGCAGCATAAAATTGGTTTAATATGGCATGTCCAAGTGACACATTTCAGAGAAAAGTCAGAAAAGAAAATATGAACAGACCCACCTATCTTGAAAAAAAAAAATCAATATTTTATATAAAAATGAGGATCAGCCAAGAACAAACTCAGAACCACAAAGCTCAAGAGGCTATAGCACCATGTAATGAACCAACTATCCTAAAGATTTAAGTTATCAGGTCATGGAATGGTAATATTACATCTCTAACAAATTAAAAATACACAATATTCTCAATGTCCATATTATAACTTGTAAGGCTTGAGCAACAAGCATAAGGTACCAACCTGCACCTACAACAGTATGAATTTCATCAATAAACAAAATTATTTGCCCATTTGATGCTGTAACTTCCTTTAGGACAGCTTTCAACCTTTCTTCAAAATCTCCTCGATACTTGGCCCCAGCAAGCAATGAACCCATGTCAAGGGAGATCAACTATAACCCAAAAAAGTAAATTTTAGTATAAATTTAAACAACAAAAATTACAGCACTGCATTGCCTGCCAATACTACCTAGGAAATGTTAACCAAAAGTGTAACATGAAGGCCATTGGACCACAAAGTATAGCAGATTAGGAAGAGCTTTACAGCAGCAAGCTGCACCTCATACCAATTTTACATTTCAGAGAAAAGATAGAAAAGAAAATATGAACAGGTGACACATTTCATAAGTGTTCAAATTACAAATTCTATGTCATAACTGTTCATGGAGACAACAATAAAGCTTGAGAATGATGAAGGAAACATCCAGAGTCTCAAGTAGGAAAAACTAATATTTTTAAGACATTACAGTGACAGCATTCTCAAATGATATTTTACTCACCACTTCAAATATCTAGTCTTGAACGTTAATATTATAATGTATGAAAATATCCTAAAATTATCTTTTGATCATATCTTGGCATATTTCAATTATCCTTTAGGATTAGTTCCTATTTACATATCTCATAATTTGTTTCCTTTCAGTTAGGATTATGGTTACTAAAAATAAGGGTAACTCTATGTTTGTAATCATATAATCACATTAACACGACCTAATCCTTAAAATAATAATATTAAAAGACTCTATTCTCAATTTCCTCCCTAATACCAAAAAATCTCATAATTTCAACAGCAGGAAAGAAGCATGATTTGTATTTTAGGATAGCAAAAAACATGGTTATCAAACTCTCGAGTTAACTCGTAAACTCGCGAGTTTACGTTCCCATACATGGCTTCCGAGTTCGGAAGTAAACTCGTTTTCTGTGGAAACTCGGTAAAATCGACAGTAAAATCGGTAAGATCGTGTAGAATTGTGAGTTTGGAGCGATTCTACGAGCTTGAAAGTTATATATTTAATGAAATGCATCAAAATTAATGACAATAATCAAAGTATTTATGTTTTACAATATTTATTTTTATGAACAATATAACTATAAATTTTATTAATTTAAAGTTATATAATTTTGTAGACTTATTTGAATTAAGATATTATTTATATAATTTTTTATCTGAAATAAACTCTTACGAGTTTACGAGTCGAATTTACAAGTCGAGTTTACAAGTCGAGTTTACTCGACTCTCACGAGTTTACGTAAACTCTCGAATTTGATAACCTTGGCAAAAAATACTTTATCTCTTTCCGTGTATTTGCAGCAGGAGGAGACTTCTACAAATTTGAAAGTATCTAAGCTTTGTGATAAGTCTTGAAATGAAAAAACTAGAGGAATAAAATGGACCTTATAAATTGTAAGAAATATCAATTTCAGGGTATCAGGAAACTAAGACACTATGAGGTGTTAGGAGCTTGATTAGACCTTTTTCAGAAGCTTTTATATAATCAGCCTGCATTGACACTTGACACTACATAAAAATTTATTAAATAAATAAATAAAAACTCAACTCGTTTTATAGGTTTATGATCAAAAGATAAAACGATAGGAGCTCAACCTTTCTGTTCATCAATGGCTCAGGAACATCACCACGCACAATACGTTGAGCTAATCTGTAAAATAATGAAAAGGTTTAGGTACAATAAAGAAACAACACATAAGATAACAAAGGGAATACTTGGTCCAGTATAAAAAAATTTAAGTTACTACCATCAGCTATTTTCCATGAATAATTGTCATCATGAAGTTTCTAATACAGAATCAATGAAAAATGACAAAATGAAGACAAGTTAATTTCTATCACGTATGCTCCTAATAATAATGGCCTTCAATACATCAATAGATCATTCCTAACCCATTTGGATCTCAGTACCCCATCATATTTCAATTGTTTCACTTCCTCAATATCATTGGAACTTGAAGCAGTTAGTTAAAAGGGCACAGCTTCAAAAAATTGTTCAACTTAATCAGCATATATACAGACAATTTACAGAGCTCATAGAAATTAAACAAAATATGTATATATCAGAAAAATCAGTACTTGTTTCATGTCTAAGGATTTTAGCCTAGATTCAAAACCTTGACTAAACTCCCATGAAGAAAGAAATTGCAAGCATGTGCTATAAAGAGGCTCGCAGACCAAAAACTACAGGGCTTTTCCAATCATCCTATTCAGACAAAACAGTGAACACTTCAACCCATTGGGAAAGGTTATTGCGAAGTGATCATCTTACAGGCAAAAAAGCAAGACATATATATAAACCAAGAATTCAAAGTGCTCATGATAAATTTTGTTCTCGCAAATAGGAGAAGCATATCAATAGCCTAACTCAACCTTAACTTAAACATAATGAAAAAATAAAATAATGCCAAAAGGAAAAATATGCTCAAAGTATAAGGTACAAAAATAAAACATGCAGCTATATTGTGTATAACGCATTTCAAAATAATTGCTTTAACATTGTGTAAGACAAACCCTTCAGCAATTGCAGTTTTGCCCACACCGGGTTCACCAATAATAACTGGATTGTTTTTTGTTCTCCTTGATAATATCTGGATACAGCGCCGAATTTCATCATCTCGACCTATGACAGGATCAAGTTTGCCACGCCTAGCAAGTTCAGTCAGATCGTTCCCATACTTATCCAATGCCTCATATTTCCCCTCCGGATCTACACAGTTATTTCCAAATAAGAAAAATAATGTAAGATAAAAATCTGACAAACAGAACAGCAACGAGAGAATATAACAAAGTAAACCAAACATAACAGAAACAACGTAAAAACAAGGCTTAGCTTAGAAAATTATAAAATATGACACGTAAGTCAGTTGAAACAACAGACACCTTACAAATCAAATATGAAAACAAATTATAACTCACTACTTAAGTTATTTGTTATTTTATGCTCTAGCTTATAAGAATCATAAATAACCAACACCCTCCCCTTTTTCTAGTCATCCCAGCAAACTTAATATAATTATACTTCTACTACAATTTGGTTCCATGTTCATTTCTAAATTATAACAGTTTTCAACTTTATTGTAATTAGTAACAAGATGGAACCAATCATGTGCACCTATCTTTCTGGAAAAATAGAAACATTAAAATATAGATTTGTACTTTGATCAGTCACTCTTTGACTTCCACGAACAGCTTGTATTGCATCCTTCAAAGTCGTCTCGCTAAGCTGAAGATTCTTAAACAACTGCTGCCCAAACCTCTTATCTGAATGAAATGCAAGCAAAAGATGCTCCACAGACACATACTCGTCCCCCATTTCTTTCTTGTACTTTCGTGAATTGTCCAAGAGGGAGCTAAGATGTGAGCCTACAACAGGTCCAGTAGTGTCGCCAGTAACCTGCCAAATAAAGCAACAGGTCAGAGTTTGTCACAAAATACCAACACAAATCTATTATCTATATCACCAGAAAACACACCTTAGGCTGCTTCGCTATAAAATCATCAGTAGCCTGTAGAACAGACGTGTTGTCCAATCCTGCCTTAGTAAATACCCTTCGCGCCAAGCCATCCTTTTGCTCCAAAAGGGCTTTCATTAAGTGCTCAGACTCCACAATTTGCTGTTTACTAACCCGAGCCGCATCAACAGCACCAAGAATCCCCTCCCATGCCATATCGGTGAATTCAGTCTGCGCTACCTGATATGTAACAAACAAACGCATCAAGAAACCAGGAAAGGGAGACACACGGATTTGCTCATCAATTTACAATTTTATTCTCCAGCAACAGGGTCCAAAGAAATGTTATGCTGGTACAATGTTCAGCAGCCAAACAGGATAAAAAGCGATATTTTACCAAGCAGAAAAAGGAAAAAAAATTAGACCTACATCCAGCAATAGGAGCTAAAACCAACTTATGCAACTAATCTTTTACAGTAGCTAACCGAGAGAGTTTCTATGAAAGTTAAGCGCGTGAGTTCATTTTAACTCGTCACAGACACACAATTCATTTTACTTAACTATTCCCTTCTCCTTTTAAGTGTTTACAGAGAAGCTTAGTTTATCATGATCAGAATCAAATTATACAGTTTGCCAAATAATTAAGAACAGAATATATTATAGGCAGAAATTTCACCCTACAATTCAACTTCCTCGATCATCAATCATGACTTAACCAATGTTCGACAAAATTATTTGGCACCTAAAGATGGTATAACTGAGCTAACGAAAGAGTGTGAAACGAATTATTGCACCTGAGAGCTTGCAGCAGAGCGGAGAGACGGATTAGTGGCGTGGAAGCTGCGGGTGAAAGAGAGGGAGAGGAATTTGGCGGAGGCGACATTATTGGCTGCAAGTGCGTCGACAATCTGAGACCGAGAAAGGACATTGGGAGAATTCTCCGAAGCACGAGTGATCGCGGAGAAGAGTCGTCGTGCAGACCGGGAGCGACAGTTTCTAGAAGCAGTTACGGCAGCCAAAAGCGATTTGGCTAGCGTTGGAGTTCGTCTTGTAGCCATTGACGGCGAGAGCGAAGATTATTTGGCCTGAGTCGCGTTACAGTGTGGTTTACATTATCAAGCAAGCAACTAAAAAAGCTTGGGAACGAACATTGCAGAATGTTCTACTTCCTTACCCTTGATTTTCTTTTCTTTTCTTTTTCTTTTTCTTATTGTTCTTGAATCTAAATCCTCTTACATCTTATTAGCTCCTCTTACTTTAATTTTTTATAGATATTAAAAATTCCATATTTTAAGGAATTAAATATATGTATTTTCATCCAAAACTCTCTTATCACAATAAAAAAAACACATACACACATTTTTTTAGGTTTTGTTAACTTGAATGGATTTGGTGTTGAATATATTTGGAGAAAAATGATTAAGAGGATTTGAAGGTATATTTTTTATTGTTTATTTGAGTGGATTTGAACGTAAGTGAGGGTGGATTTGGAAGCAAAGTTTGTAAGAATTAGTGTAGCATTTGATTAATGTGACAGATTAAAAAAATTTAGGTTTAATTGCTTGCATTGTCCCTAGTTTGGCTGTGTCAAAGTAGTACATCTTTTTAAAAAAATTTCAATTACGTACAAACTTGGTTTAAAAGTGTCAATTTCGTCCAAACGTATGTAAAATTTGCTTCAATCAAGTCCCTTCCGTTAAATTCACCGGACGTTAATTTTTTAGTTCTCTCTCCTCTGCTCCTCTGCTCTGCTCCTCTGGACATTATAAAATAATATAATGATAATATAAAATATAAAATAATACATTAAGCAATTATTAGAAAATTTGAAAATATTATGCATATATATTAAATGAAAAAAACAGTATACGTGGACTAAGTTATACAGAACTTCTGCACAGAGTAATGATTGTGGATGAAACTCTCATTTCTCATATATTTATACTGGTTTAGTTTATCTTACAAAAACATGAAAACTAAATCTAAACAAAAAGTATTCTTTTCACACCCATTTTCTGCTTCATTCGATAATTGCTTTTCGTAGTAAAATATTATATTAAAATAATAACAATAAATATAATTAAAATATTATAATTCGTAGTAAAATATTATCTAAAAATCAAATAATTCATTTTTCTGTTCTTTAACTAAAAAGGTATTTACAAAATTATTTATTTTGGTATAATATTGGTTGAACTGTTTCTACATATTTTCATTTTCTTTAAAAAAGAATTATACGTTTTGTGTTAATTATATATATATAATTTATCGTCATTAAAAGTATATTAAAAATATATATAAGATAATAGGATAAATCATATATATTTAAAATAATTTATTAATTAATTTATTTACTAAAATAGTTTTAAGATAATAAAATATAAGATAGATATTTATATTTGAGATTAATAAAATTATTTTACTTTAAAATACACACATATTTTAATTAATAGATACTGTATAACTTTAATTTTTTCTTTCAATTAACAGGCACAATTCTCTATTAATAAATCATATGTAGCATATTGGTAAAAAAAAAGTGGAATAATAATTTAGATAAAATCATTTAGTTACATCATGATCATGATTTAATTTATGTAAATATTAAATATAAGTGAAAAACATTTTACTAAAGGAGCAGCAGAGCAGTAGAGCAGAGAAGCAGAGGAGAGAGAAAAAAAAATTAACGTCCGTTTATGGGATTTAACGGAAGGGACTTGATTGAAGCAAATTTGACATACGTTTGGACAAAATTGACACTTTTAAACCAAGTTTGGACGTAATTGAAACTTTTTTAAAAAGATGGACTAACTTGACACGTTGCAGCCAAACTGGGGACAATGCAAGCAATTAAACCAAAAATTTATTTCTAAATCTACCTTCATTTACTTCCAAACTCACTCAAATAAACAACTAAAGAAGTTTACCTTCAAATGCTCTCAAAAATTTCGCATCACTCTTTCTACATTTATTAAAGTTAACAAAGCCTTAGATACACTTTTAAAAGAAGTATTTAAAAAATATAATTAAGACTTTCCATGATTCTTATTTAATGAGAAAGTTAAAATAGAAACTGCTTAGATATATATCTTACACAAATTTATTATATAATTACATGTGTTTTAATAACAATTTAGCTTAAAATTGAAATGTATTGTTAATATATAATAATAATAATAATAGTAGCAGCAGCAATAAACGTATTCAGTTTTTTATTCAAATTTATTCTGAATTTTGACTATTTATTTATTGTAAATAGTAGAAAATAAAGAATATTTAGTATTACTTATACTTAATTCACTTACAATAAGAGGATATACTTGTAGTTATTTAATTTAAAAGAAAAACATAAATGGCTTCTTAAAATATTTTCAAAATTGAGATTAGATATGAGTAATAACATAGATTTGTAAGAATATTTAAAGCAAATTCAAAAGCATAAGCATAAAAAGCAAATTAATAATTTAACTGTTCTCATTTTTTATATTTTTTAAGAGAAGGTCATGAATAACTTTAATAAATTTGAGCTAAATAGTATGTTATTCCTGAAAAAAAAAACTCCCTCAAAATTTGTATAAACAATTAAAAATGTAAAATAATACAAAGACTATGTTTTAACAAACGAAAATGATATTTTGAGTGTTTTTTTTTGTTACAATCTAACGTATCATTTTACATGGTAATTAAAAAGTGAATTGATTTTTTTTTTATCGTGACAGTGGAAAAAAAAGAAAGTGGTAGTGTTTAAATATAAGAAATATAGGTTTTGTCTCGCATATGGGATTCTTTCTTCTTTTCTTTTTTATTTCTTTTCTTTCTTTACGTGGCGAAATTTTAGTCGTTTTTATTATATGGAATTAGAATTTTTTTTTACTGCACCTCTCTTATTTGTTTTGTGATTAGTTTTTATATTGTAAAAAAACACTAATTTAATGTTATGTTGTGATCGAGTATCGATCCTTTTCATAGGTATTGTGTTTTGTGGTGGTCTTCATGCATTGGTTGGTACTTTTCGAAGAACCTCATCTTCGTCGTATTTGTAAGATTTTGTGGTTGTTTATAATTTTGAAAAAAAAAATGTTTTTTGTTTGGGTGGATTGTGGTGACCGGTTCTAGGGTTTGATGTGTGTAAAAATATTGTTTTTCTGGGTACATTCACATTCCCATATTCGCACCTCTCTTTCTCATTTGGTTGTTAAGGTTCATGCCTTAGTTATTTTTTTAGGGTTTAAATGTTTATTTCGTCTCCATATTAAGAGGTAAATTTCTGTTTAGTACTCGATTTTAAAAATGAAGATATTGGGTCTCTATATTATGAAAAATATATGAATAAGATCCAAAAAGAAAGAACAAGATCAACAAATCATCAAAGAAAAAGCTGAACAAGAGAAAAAAAATGGACAACAGAAGAGAGAAGAGAAAAAGTATGACCACATCAGCATGAACTTAACTTCGTTCTTGTCAATTTAACGAACAAGACCTTATTCATACACTTTTCATACCATAGGACCCAACGTCTTCATTTTTAAAACCGGTTACTAAACAGAAATTCACCTCTTAACATAGGGACGAAGTAAGCATTTAAGTCTTTTTTTTAGTTTTGTTACTCTTATTTTCGTCTATAAGAGTTTCGTGGAAGTATTGTCATTGTACACATTTTCAAACCCAACTAGTTTAAATCCTTGGTGAATCAGATTGGCCCGCAGGTTTTGACAATTCTAAGAAAAACAATAACACACATTTACTATGCTAACTTTATGTTCATCTTTATAAGCACTATATAACTTTATGTTCCTCCCAACTCATACTAAATATCATCTATTCTACAGTTTAAACTTATAAAAAATAATACATGTAGAAAAAAGAAAATAAAAAAAACAATAATATAAGTTTCTCTCTACCTTTTACTCATTATCTTCAAGTTCACTTAGTTGTGTGTTTTCTCATACAAAATAGTCATTCACTCATTTAGAATTTTTATTTATAAATTTTATTGTCATTCTTAAAACCATGAATACTCTTAAAATAATTTAAGGTAATTATTTAAATAATCATAAAATTATATATATATATATATATATATATATATATATATTAATTATTTTATTCTTTCTGTTTCAATGACATACGCAAAATAAAACTTATATTTTCATTCAAACACTGACGCCTTCTTTTTTTCTCAATCCGAGCATGACAAAAAAATCAATTCGATTTTTAATGCAATGTAAATGACAATCGGGTTGTAAAAAGTTGTAAAAAGGAAAAATAGTCAAAATGTCATTTTCGTTTAACAAAATTGTGTGAATGAAACAAGTTGTTTAATGTGTGATATGATATGTTAAAAAAAAACCATGAGAAAAGTTAATGATAAATCAAAATAATGAAAATAGTGAATAATATTTTAATAAAAAAATAATCTCTAAAAGGATTAAAATGTAGGATGGGTAATTATTTAAAGATAATTTTTTATGAATAAATTTTAGCTGTATAAATGTCATGAAAAATTCAAATTTGCTTTGACTAGGAATTGAATTCAAAACCTTGAATCATAAAAACCCTTACCAAAGAGGTGCTCACCAACTAAGTTATGAAAGAATTTCATATTAATTTTATCAACTATATTATATTTTATCAGAAATGTAAAAAGGTCCACAGTCTAGTTTTTTTCATTCACCCATGTAATTTGTATATTTTTTCTCATCCCAATTTTCATTCTTTAAATTCTCATATAATATATTATATTTTTATATTAATTATTTAAATATTATATTAGATTTATATACATTATTATATTTTACGTAACTTAAATGTGTGATCTCTATTCGTAGCTTTTTAATAAACCTCCATGTGCTTAAAAAAACTTCATTTTCCCATCTATGAATCTTAATTGTGTAATTTACTAAAAGTAGACAAAAAAAAACAACGAATTTGTTTAAATGAAAAGCTGTATCTTTGTAAAGATATTGCTGTTAATACTCCTTCCTTATCTTTGTAAATATTTTGAATGTACATATCAAGGTCTTTGGTTTCAATGTGTAAATTTTATTTCCAAGAAAGAGGAGTAAAATTTAAATACGACTTTCGGCCAGATGTTTCAATTCGTTGTTGTAGAAAACAACACCATCGCGTATTTCAGTACGATGTAAACAGCAAGAATTTCAGCCTCGCAGCTATTCAATGAATCACAACCTCTCGGGTATTCTATCGAACAGTTTATGAACATTCGTGGCTGACATTTTTTGGTTCTGTTTATGGACATTTTTTGGTTTACGTATTCAATGAACCATATTCCTGTCAAGAAGAAGTTCACGTTCTCCAAAACTAAAAGACAAGCGTACTAGTATATTGGAAAAGTGTCTTACGTTAATTGCAAGGTTTTCTTCTTTTCAAACACGTCCTTCGTGTTAACTGGACCGGACAAAAAAGCTATTTAAGTGTACCTCCGAGTATAAAAACGAGGAAACGAGTGAATGGAAGTTCTTGAGGTGGTGATGACATAAAACGAGAAAGATAGCTCAACAATTGTGAAATTACACAATTGTATTATATCTTCGGTCATATTTTTTCACTTTTTTTCAATTTCATTCGTATCGTGCATTCAGAGTTGTACCGTACAAGAAAAAAAAATCTTTAAACACCTCAATTTTTTATATTAATTTGATATTATCTTTCTCTATTTTATACTCTCTTTTTTTTCTTAAAAGATATATTAAAATTTACGCTTTTATAATTATTTTATTCTTATATTTTGTGTGAAATGAATATAAAAAATCAGAGATTCCTACCATGCACTAGCACACATTTATTTTAATATATTTTACACTACTTACAATTTATTTTAAATTACTTTTTAAACACAAAAGATCATTTTATTAATTGTTTTTTTAAATATACCTACGTAGTTTCATTCATTTTGTTCTTATTTTTCTTTATTCTCATAATTTTTTCCATAATCTAAACTATTTCATTTTCGCAATTTTTTTTCTTTCATGAAATCACTCATTTTCACTTTCCTGAACACAATCTAAAGCTATTATTCCCGGTGGGAAAATCATGGAAATTTTAACATGCTGACAAACAGACGATGAAAATGGTAAAACATGGTATTCGTAACATCTGACAAAACGTGAATGTGTGACGGCGGTGAGATGAAAATGGCATACGTATTGAATATCGAGCTGCCATTTTTTACCATGCAAGGTATGGCATGGTATGGTGTGAGTGAATGATGAAGGTGACGTGGATGGCAGTTGAGAAATAACTTTATATATAATTATTATTCATTCTCATTCGCTTCACTTGACCCTCGCCATCCTCCATCAGAGTGACCCACTTTAATAAAAGTGATTGCTATCAAGATATTCCAAATATAATTGTCTAAATTAATAATTTCATATACAGTAAAATAAATCATACTGTCACCACACACAACAATATCTTAGTTTTAGTGTAATACCCCAAAATTTCATGGTAAAATCTATAATCAACATTAATTAAAATAAAAACTTATTCATGTTTTACTAAAAGTCTTAGTAATTTAAAACATTATTTTACAATATTAAATTTTATTAAGAAAACTTAAGAATAAAAGATTGTCCCAAACATAATTGAATTTTATCCAAGTGTCTGCATCTTTCTCAACAATGCCTATGTTACAATATGATTTCATATCAAATATGTAACATCCCAAAATATAGCATAATACTATATCATAGATTAATCAAATATAACAATATGATATATCAGTTCTCCAAGGGTTAGTAAAGTATTTTAACATTACAGTTATCCAAAATAACCATAAAACTAAAAATTTTACAGAGTATGATACAAAACATAGGAAACTAATGTAATTTAATTATAAAACACATTTAAATATTTTGTACAAGTTCAAACAATGCGATACCCGAACACTACCTCATGCCAACAAAGAATACAAGCAATCATATACAAAATGAACATCATAATTCATATATAAACTGAATACTATGACTTGACCATCCGGATTGTATTAATATGTAGCTACAGTCGTCCTTGCACCATTGATAGTGTAACAGCTGACACCAATCAAGCTACTACCCAAGATTAATCCCATAATACCTACCTCGGCACCCTGAGGTGGTAGGACCTCCTACTATTCTCACAGATGAAATATCTCTCTCTATGTGAGAATGATACTCATAGAATTTCAGGACGAACGTCAACTTAGCATATCTATATTCATACTTTACAATTCAATAACCATCCACGAGACATTCCGCCTTGGAATTCTGTTCCACGGTATTTGAACATCAAAATTCTCATATTTAACATAAACACTCATTCATCAGTTATATTTTCATTCATATAACAAAGAGAAAACCTGTGAACGTTGGAACCCGAACACCTTCACCCTTCCCAAAGAATAGGACCGAACGGTCTATAAGAGACAAAACAGAAGAAATGACCAAACGTTATTATTGACCGACCACTATAGAAAACCAACTACTAGGAACTTAGCCCAACCCCGAAGAGCTTAAACCGAACACTCATAGCTCAAATCGAACTCTTAAAAACTTAGACCGAATGCTTATAATGGACCGAGTACTTAGAGCGTACTGGATACTCTGTCCAGATTGAACACTAGTTTAATAACGAAAAAATGTGATTAGACCGAACGATCATAAATAGATAACACCTCTAATAGACTGAACCCAGTTAATGACTGAGTACGGGACACGGCTGAACGGTGAACAAAATAAGATTCTGAATAACACTTTTTAGACCAAAACAAGATATTTTTTCTTAATTTCTAAACCTCCAAACTTGATTCCTGAGTTATTTTAGACCTATTCCACTAAACCTATTTCACACTGACCCCAACTCACATTTTCACACACTATCTTTCCCAAACTAGAAATGACTGAATGTTCTACAACAATAAACTCCAAACCAGTTCACAGGTCTCGGCCAAACACAAAATTTGAATACAATTCAATCAAACATACCATTATTCATACATGCAAGCGTTCAAACATAAATTCCAAACACCAAACATAATAATTAAATTACTAGCTTCCCTTACCTCGAATAAACCAGACACTTCCTACGCTTCCACAGTTTTGACCAATTAACAATCAACTTCTAAGGCAATCTACTAATTTCTGATCGGTGAAAAGAGACCAACCAGAGGATCAAAGACAGAAAACAGATTCAAAGAGATAGATGATGAACACATACAAGTTGAACAGTGCCTGCATGTATCATAAAATATATAACTTCAAAGAACGAATGAATTTACTTACCTACTTTAGACAACAACTAGATTGATGGAAATGGAAACTCTTGCCACCAAGGAAGAACTCAGACACCGCCTAGATGATGATCAAAAGAAGGAGAAAGTGAGAATTTGTAGAGAGAAGAAGGAGAATTGTAGAGAGAAGGAGGAGAAAAACTCATAAAGTTTGGAGAGAAGAGGTGCATGCAGAAAGTGGCTCGATGTTTTAAAAAATTTACTTATATACTACCGTCAAAAACCGATCGACCAATCAGCTACACACACATGTCTTCCACTTTCTAGATTTCTAAATCCTTACACCTACACCTGGCTTCCACTCACTGCTGAATTTAATGGTCTTGACAAAATACGATCATCACGGGTGGAAAACACAACCATCAAATAGAAAAATAAATTACCATAGAAACATCAAAATATCATAACAAGAATATACATATAACAATCAACCCAGACTTTTACATATACACGTGTCTCGTAATGTTATACAATTATATTGATTTTTTTTACACAACCACACAAAAAATGTTATAACCGCAAATGATACAATCATCATTTGAACACAACATCAGGAGTCGATTTGTAACTCTCACACACAACTTAATGCTATAGGTGTCACTTTCCATTAATGTCATCGGAAGTCTCGGCAAAATACTCATATATCACATTTCATTATCATTTACCGTGTTTCACTTAGTCACCACACACAATTATACATTTACGTTTACAAATAAACACATATTGACATATCGTCATAATCATACTAAATAACATATATTCTACAATTTAAACTTATAAAAAACAATACATTACATACAAACGAGAGACAAGAAAGAAAAAAAAAAATGTAAGTTTTCATCTATCTCTTACTCTTCATCTTCAAATCCACTTATTTTTCACACAAATGACTCATTTATCTTACCCTTAAAACCATGAATACTCGTAAAATGATTTTAGGTAATATTTAAAAAATGATAAATTATTATATATATATATATATATATATATATATATATATATATATATATATATATATATATATATATATATATATATTAAGGATTTCACATTAAAGTTAAATTAGCGCAACTTAATTAATAATTTGTTATTACTTATTTTTTAAAATATTTAAATATAAATAATTAACAATGATAACTAATATCTTAAACTAAATATGATGATAATTATATCCTTCGTGTCATTAGCAAAGAATTAATTAAAATACTCGTGCATAAATATCTACTAAAAATAATACATTGTTATCATCTACAAATCTTAAACTCCTTATATACGTCCATCATTTCACATGTTTGTATTCTCTTAGGAAATCATAGAAGAACAACCAATAGTTGCACTAATCTTTAGTTTATAAATTTAATTTTAGATTGCTTTGGTTTTGTAAAATCAATGTTAATTAAATGAGTTTAGGCGAAGCAAATTATGTTTTTAGGAGTGTTCTCAGCGCCTTTAAAATTGAAATCGCTTGAAATTACCTTTTTAATTTAAATTTGGCAAACGTTTTAAAAGACAATTCATCTGAGTCAATAGAGGCTGCCCAAGCCAGTACACGCGTAGTTATACCATTTATTTTTCGAGAAAAAAAATAGTTATACTGTAAAATGTTTTAATATTTTTTTAAGTTTTAAAAAGAAAGAGTTAATCTATATTTGTTTACAACCAAAGGAGCATTTATATTATAATTGATATGTTTTAACTTAGATGAAAGATTTAAATTCATGTGAACCTTATTAGCAAATGTGATACAACGTCTAAGTTTTAAAATATGTTTGATAAAATAATCTTACAAAGTATTAGTTGTTTTACATGTTTTTAGGGTTATTTTTCGATTAAAGTTGGAATTTTATTTTGATAATAAACTATTACACTTTTAGATGGCATGGAATACAGAATTAAAGCTAAATAGTAATATAAAAAAAAAACATTAATATTTTGTTTGGATTAAATAGAAAGTGAAAAAAAAATATAGAGAATGAAAAATGAAAAAGGAATTGGATCTCAATTTTATGTTACACAATCTCTAAATTTTATTTGTTCCCCCAATTAAACATTCGAAATTTTAATCCTGTAGTAAGACAAAGTTTTTATATAATTCAAATCCCCTTTGCATTTTTAATTTGATCTCTTTAGATAAAAATTTGGACTTTGAATTATATGTTTATCTTCAAATGTTGTTTATGAATATTTTAATCCTTGATTTTCCCTTCACGTAAATATCTTGTTATTGTTAAGTTGAAGTTCAATTACTGGAAAAAGAAATTTCAATATTTTATTTACCTTGAATTTCAACAATTGAGTATTTTCTTAAAATACTTTTTAAACGGTATAAACAGTTAAAAGTGTACGTTCAGAAAAAAAAAAACTGAAAAGTATTTATTTGATTTTTTTTTATTTATTTTTTTACAATTAATATTATTGAGAAATAAAAATAAGTGAGAGTTATTTAAGATAAATAGTTTAAAATATTTGACCTCCTTAATGATTTAAGTCAAATTAAGTGAACAATTCTATCTGTATAGGGACATAAATTTTAAAGCTTGATTCAGAAAAAATTAAAACGCTTAAAAAATAAAACAGTTGAAATTTAAAATATGTAAAACTTGGAAATAATTAAGACAACATTATAATTTTTTTTAATAAACTGATAAATTCTAGAAAATGAATGAAAATGTTTTAATACATTTAATATTTTCATGTCACACATAAATTGAAAAGGTCAAAATAGTTTAAATATGTATTTCTTATGTCTTTTTTAAGATAAGTTAAGAAGAAATTAAAATCAAACAATCATTTTAAAGAAATATATATATATATATATATATATATATATTATTTTTGTGCTTTATTTACTTAATTATATATCTTCGTGAATAATGTGAAATAAAAAAGTTGTACAATATAGAGAGAATTTAAATAATTAAAAAAATTCTTATAAAAGTGGCCACTTAAGAAATCTCTTTAATTACCAATAAAAAGTTATAAAGACTAAAAGTTTACAGTTGTTTCATTCTCCTAGCATTTGTATTTAGTTTCAATTTAATTACTGTAAGATTAATTATTTTATTATTTTTTAACAGATAATACATTCTAGTATAATTAATGTGAAACACGATAAACAATATATAAAGCTTGCTCAAAACCCATAGATAGTAATTACTTAATATAGAATTTTATTATACTAATCAGGATATATTTGAAATTTTAGTTTAACTAGACCCACTCATTATAATGTGGAATCACGTGCCTAAAAACTGTAACTTTGTTAATTGATACATATTATGTTATTCGATTATTAATTACTTTGTTGATAACATATATTATGTAATTCCTGTTAACTAAGAACTTTATGAAAAAGTAAATTAATGTATATACTAAAATTGAAAAAATTACTTTTATTTATATAATAATCTATATGTATAGAACGGAAAATTTGGTGGGTTAAAGCCCGGCTCAAAATAAACAAAACAATAAATTATTGAAAAAAGTAAGAGAAAAATATATAAAATAAAGTTGAAATGATGTCCACCAAAAAATGATTCTTGTTGATTGTTTGAGATTTTCTCTGCATATTATAAAATAGTTTTAAAAAAACACTTTTAGGTCAAATACTTACCAAAAAGAAAATTTTATAAGGTGAACAAACAGAAAATGAGAGTAGGAGAAAAAAGAAGAAGTGGTGAATTGTTTACAATTCTCACTGTTTTGAAAGTAATTGTCGTCTATAATTTTAAGTTGTAAATATTTAAAAAACATTAAAACAGTCGACTATTTATTAATATAAATTAATTATATATTTATTATAAGAATTAAAAAATATAAATTGTTTAACAAATGATATCATATATTTGATAAAAAATACATATTTTCTATTATTTGAATATCATTTTATTAAAATATTTTTTAAATATTTATTTGTCTTTTTTAATATTTAAATATTTAACAAAAAAAAGATGTTACAGTTTTATCCCATCATAATTTTAAACAAAATAAGTCATCTTATGTGTTTTTGTTGAGTTTATAGACTTTGTTCACTTCGATGAATTTGAAGGATACTGATGGAATGAATTTGAAAGAATTTGAAGGTAAATTTTTTTTGTTGTTTATTTGAGTGAATTTTGAATTAATGTGGGATTTAATTAATGTGACAGATTAAAAAAATTTACTTTCAAATGCACTATCGTTTATCTCCAAATCCATTCAAATAAACAACAAAAAAATTTACCTTTAAATCATCTCAAATTCACTCGATCGCTCTCTTAAAATCTATTTAAATGAATAAAGTGTCAATAAGATGTACTGTGTTTAAGGACTCGGATATATGTTTCATTAAGATTCTTGGATTGTGATCAAAATATTAATCTAAGTCTTCTATATATGTACATATAAGTAGATTTTTCATAGGTAATAAAATTCTTTGATTTATAATTTAGATAAGGTAAATTAATGAATTATAATAGTATTTGATATGGTTAAAATATATTATTATTTTTTAGATGAGAATACGTTAGTTGCAATATTTTGATTTGATATGTTAATATTTTAAATTATTGAATTAAAGTGTTTAATTTTAAATTGAAGTATTGATAGATGTAATTTTTTTAATTGTTTTATAATTGGAGACAAACTCAATTTTGATGTAAAGGGTATCATCTTTGATATTTTCGTTGAAGAGAAATAGAATTACAAATAATTATTCTCGGTTTTATTTTCGATCAAACAAATTTATTTTCACTCAAATGAAAATAATATTGAAACTTAACAAAGTTTGTTCATGTAAAAGATATATAAAAAAAGAGTGAAATTGTTGATGATTTTTCTAAAACAATAGTTGTTGCTTGAGTATATAATTTTTATATTATATTATATTATATTATATATATATATATATATATATATATATATATATATATATATATCACAAGTATTAATTAAATTTTGAAATTTTAACTTCAATTTTCTCAATGTAAATACATATTGTGCAAGGTTGTTACATTTATAATAAGTTATTTAGTTATTGTAATTGATTATGAAGTAAAAAGATTATTATTATATATATATATATAAACAATTAATTATGCAAATTTTTAACTATGAAATAGGTATCAATTAAATTATAAAATACATTTATAAAAATCATAGGTATTCATTACCACAGTATATATATCAATAAAAAATTATATGCAATTGAACATATAAATAATTACATTATTTGAATTAATTTTTATGATCGAAAACAGGTATTATAACTCTTTAACAACTTCAATTTAAATAATTGATTAAATTATTTCGTGTTATACAAATATTAAAACCACATATGTCGTCAAATAATTTTATCTATTTTTTATAAAAACTTTATCATATTTGAAACTAAAACATGATTGTTTGAAGGAATAACAAATAAATCTATCACTGTGTGTTGTTCGTGTTTTGACGCTGAATTTCTATATTGATTGATATATACATAAATAATATTCCATGTTTTTAACTGAGAATAAGAATATATAAATATATGTATATATCTTTCATGTTCTTGTCATACAACTGCGTTAATACTCATTCCAACTATATTTTCTGTCCCTTTAAATAATTAAAATACTCAGTTTATTAGGTATTTTATTATTTATACTCTTTAGTTTTTATTTATTTATTTTTCTTTTATCTACAAACTTTTTTCTTTTTCTTTTTCTAAATGTTGGGTTTATCGTGACATTAATTTAAATCTTCAATATATTTTTTCTCTTATTAAAATCTTTATGTTCAAATGAGGTATGATGTACGTAAATTAATTGTTTTTTATGTCTAATATTTCAACATTTGAACTCATTATTAATATTTTCATTTATAGTTTTATTTTTGTGGATAAAAATGTTTAACTTTTAATTAAAGTGTGCAATAACATAAATTTTTGTAGTAAGTAATATAAAAAAAATGTATATCCTTTACCACTCTACTCCTTAATTTTCATTTGAATACTTTCATAACTAAACAACTCCATTCTAACTTTTAATTATTTTCTTTCCAAATTTAGTGTGTTTCTATATTTTTGTGTGTTTTAATAAATATATATTTGTTTATCTTTAATGTCTACTTGATTGTGTGAAATAAGGGAACATGAACCGACTATGGTGGAGAAACAAAAATTGGAACTCAATGAAGCATTAGACAAAAAATAAATATTTTTAGAGAAATATCCACTTTAGGGGCTTCAAAATCACAACCAGGACTGCAACACATGAAAAACAAAACTCACTTGTACGATTATACTGTTGTGGATCGTCCTAGATGACCAAAAAATGACCACTGGGCGCCAAGCTAACTCGTTGGGAGAGTTGGTTGCTCGTTGGACGAATATGGCAGCCTAAACCTGCAATATTCGAGTCATTTAGCAAAAATCTGGCTCGTACAGCGAGTTACGAGTCAGATAACATCAGTTTTTAGAGTTTGTTAAGCGAGTTTGTCAGTTCTTATACGCGAGAGTAAATATTTAATCATGTTTTTGTAAGAGTTTTCATAATTTTTTCAGTTTTACACAAATAACTTAGGGTGCCTGAGAGAGACTCTCGAAGATGGTTTGAAGTGTTGGGAAATTTTCCCTATCCTGCTTAGGTTTCCTCATTCGTCCATGGTGATTTTTCCCCTTTTAGAGTTAAAGAGAAATATAGGTTACAAATTGAAGGTGGAAATGGGAAGGAGATACGCAATTGAAGTTTGAAGTAGCTACTAGATACCTTTGGAGAGAGCCTTCATCTTCTTTGTAGTTTCAATTTTTTCTTTATCTCTTCAATTTGCAAACCCTATATTTTTCACCATGGAGAACTATTTCTACTTCTTAATATTAGATATAAAAATATTGAATTATTGTGTTAAATTGTGTTATTTTCATACTTGATTTGTAATTTTTGAAGTGTTGGAAAATATCTTAAATTTTTTTAAAATTGAAATTGATTACATGTTTGTATATATGAAAATAACTTAATTCATTAGTACTCATAGACTATTGAACTTAATGCATGTTTTATTTGTTGAGGATTCAATAAATGAGTTGATTCATAGTGATTGAAGTTCAGATTGTATATTTATGAGTTGATTTTGACTTTAAATTTGAGATGATTACTTATACATGAGATTGAACTAAATGAACTATAATCTTAATAAATTGTAAATATTATAGGTTACATTTAATTGCATAACAACTATTTGAGATGTTATTATAATGAATATTCTTCATCACTATCCAAGATATGTTTAAATTGAAAAAGATAAAATATAATGTTAAATTTTAATTATTATTAATTTAATTTTTATTTATATTATTTTATTTAAATAATGTATTATAATTTTTATCAGTGTATAACAAAACTTGAAAAAACATTTTAAATATTTGTAAACTAAGTATATAAAAGAAATTATTAAAATTTAAAGAAATAAAGTAAAAAGAATATTTCTAAATTTAAATAACTATTTTATTTTTATAATCTTAATTTTATTCATTTATTTAGCTTCATTAACATTTATAAAATTACTAAATATTTTGGTTCTTATAAATTTTTTGTATTTTAATTTAAATGTATATAATTATAATTTTTTTCTAAATAATTGATATTAAAGAAATTAAAATATATTATTTTGATATTAAATATTTTATAATAATATATTTTCCTTTTAAATATTTTTATTATTTTATAAAAATTAATTAATTAATATTAAAATAATAAAAAAATAAATTTGCATGGATATATTTATTATAAAAAAGACAAGAATAAAACAAATAATTTTTCACAAAAAGTAAGGATAAGATAGCAAAATCTGTACGGAGCCTGTTGTCATCCATTTGTTTATGTATTTAGACTAATAATGTTAAGTTACTTTAGGCTAATTTAAATTTTATTAGTTTTTTTTTTTCTTATTACATGTATATGTCATCAGTTGAATATTTTTGTAGAGTTAAATACCGTGTTTTTGTAAGTAAATTAAAATGAGTATGTGGAACATGTCTATAATAATATTATCCATGAAATCTTTTAATCAAACTCTAATAACAAAAAGTTAATTAGTGTTTTTTAATTCCGTAACATTTAAATTAATTATAATGTAGTAATGTTTTCATCATAAATTAATCATGAATCATATATATATATATATATATATATATATATATATATATATATATATATATATATATACTATTATTTTTAACTCCTTCTTAACTTGAATATAATAAACATAACTAAAATATATGTAAACTTTAACTAATTAATTTTTTTAATGTTACTATGTTAAACTAGTTTTAAATTTAGATTTGAGCAATAATTTCATTAAAATGACTAAAATAATTTAAGAAATATAGTAATTTCTGAATGGAATAAAAAAAATTAAATAAAGTTAATTAAGTTTCATTTTGATTTTAGTTTATTTTTAAACATGGATCAAGTAACAATCTTAATAAATGATTGAGTTTACCAGTCATGACTCATGAGAGGACATAAATCTATTATTCTGTTATGAAATATTTAAAGTATAAATAAAGGAGTTTTAACGCTGTTGGTGGAATGATTGAAATAAACTGCTCTACAATTTTTCATACATGTGTAAAAATAATAGAAAAATATCGAATAAGAAAAAAAAGAATGAAGGTCGGTGATTTGGTTGTGGACAGATGTTAACGAGTGATAACATAATGTCGCGTTGCATAGAGCTAAGTTGTAAACGACACCTCCCGTGTTGTTGTTGCTAATCAAAACGACCCCACGCCCTTTACCCAGTACAAATCAGGTCTCAACCCTCGCCCCCAACTTCCTGTCTCTTCCTTTCTTCGCAGCCAATCCCCTTCGTTGACCTGAGCCTCCCCTTCCTCCGAGCTCAAATCTCCCACTTCTTTGCACAGATCGCGCCGCCTTCACCTTCGATTCATCCATAACAAGGTTAGATTCCTCACTTGTCAACTACTTCAACTTCTAGGGTTCCTACTTCAACCCTAGTAAACTCCTAACATCTTACCATCACTAACAATCACTCTTCCTTCTCTAACCGATCTCATACTGTTCTTTTTCTTTCAGATCTACTTGAATCTCGCTTGTGGATCTCCAATTCCAAATTTTATTGTCACTCAAATCCTCTTCAGGTATGGCCATCCTTTGATTTGTGGATTTCTTCTTCGTTTTTTTTTTAATATTAGAGATGTTTGTCTTGAATTTGTTAGGTTTTTAGATCTGAACTGTTTCCGCTTTTTTTCTTGCCAGATCTGGGGTGTTTCATTCCAGTTATAATTTTGTTCCTCGGATTCGATCATAGAAAATGTCGATTATACCGAAAGGCGATTCGGTTCAAATCAGGGAGGTTTGGAACGATAACCTCGAAGAGGAGTTCGCGTTGATCCGCGAAATCGTGGACGAGTATAACTACGTGGCGATGGATACCGAGTTCCCCGGCGTGGTACTCCGTCCGGTGGGGAATTTCAAGAACATCAACGACTACAACTACCAAACGTTGAAGGACAACGTCGACATGTTGAAGCTGATCCAATTAGGTCTCACCTTCTCCGACGAGAACGGGAACCTTCCTACCTGCGGCTCCGAGAGTCCCTGCATCTGGCAATTCAACTTTCGCGAGTTCAACATCAGCGAAGACATCTTCGCTAGCGATTCGATCGAGTTGTTGCGCCAGTGCGGGATCGATTTCAAAAAGAACAGCGAGAAGGGAATCGACGTGAACCGGTTCGGGGAGCTTCTCATGTCCTCTGGAATCGTGTTGAACGACGCCGTTCATTGGGTTACCTTTCACAGCGGCTACGATTTTGGCTACCTCCTTAAGCTGTTGACATGCCGAAACTTGCCGGATACGCAGGCTGGGTTCTTCGATTTGATCAAGATGTATTTCCCGATGGTGTATGATATCAAGCATCTGATGAAGTTCTGCAACAGCCTCCACGGTGGGTTGAACAAGCTAGCAGAGTTGTTGGAGGTGGAAAGGGTTGGTGTGTGCCATCAAGCTGGGTCTGATAGTTTACTCACTTCTTGTACATTTAGAAAGTTGAGGGATACATTCTTCAGTGGCTCAACGGAGAAATATGCTGGTGTCTTGTATGGTTTAGGTGTTGAGAATGGACAGACTAATTGAAAGAGAAAAAAAGAAAGAAGAAATGGATATAATTGGTTGTAGAGTACGTCTAAGTGTGAGTCTTTTTACTTGTGTACACTTCTGCCAAAAATGGTTGTTGTTTACTTGTAACATTTTCTTCATCCTTGCTTGAACTGTAACTCAAACCGTAGCTGGTTTTGTTAGCCTGAGTTCTTTGTAAATCATCACTTCAGTTTAGTGCTTCAAATTTCAATAAATAATTTATGATGATTCCTTTAGTTTGCTGCTATTTGTATCTTCTAATTGTGCTCTCTCTACTCCTTACCAATGCCCATACAGTTCCCTGATCTCTTTAAAAACTGATAATACTTACCCAAATCTTGTCTGTTCGAGTGGAAGTCATGTTGGAATGGTTCTGTTTGACTGGGTGCAATGCATCACGCGGGATCTTCTTTCGGAATGGTCCAAGGTTTTGTTGGCATTGTTGTGCAAATTGAGTTATGTACTGTGTTATATGGTCTTGCAATTATGGCGTGATACGATTGGCTTATCGGCGACGGATTCGGAACGGGGTGGAAGCATTGTATGCGATTCATAAATTTGCGAAGACAGTGGTACCACGATGTGATGGATGAGATGAGACGGCCTTGGTGCTTTTCATTATTTCTCTCGGGGATGTACTCTTTACGATGCACGAACACGGTTTTCGAGGACGCCACCGTTCATATGATGGTTTCACATTTTTCACTCATGAGAGGTATTGATTGCTTTGCTTTGGTAATTAGCAATCTCACAGCAAAAACGAAGAGATGGCACAGGGGCAGTCTACCTCAAATTTTGATCGATCTTCCTAGCTTTCGAATTGAATAACTCTTTTAAATGGTGGTATTATTTCATGTAGTGTTTTTTTAATTACCATCGTTTTATTGCTGACAACCGATGCCATCTTTATTTGAATAGGTTTCCCTGCAATTCCTGTGGACCCGTCATATTTGAAGTGGGAAAAAAATATTGATATAAAAATGTTATGTGACACTCTTTCTTACTATCCATAGTTTTCAGTCTTGGATTGTTCTAAAATTAAAGTCTTCGGAAATAGAAAAAAATGCTATCTAATTCAACGTGTAGTAGAATGTTTGGGCGACCCTATGTAAAGCAACTAATATGATATTCTCTTGTTATGGTACACTTGATTCGTTTTCAGTCTTTTCAATTTAAGCACTTGCATAAACATCCATCTCTTCAATCCGACATCTATCTTTGGTTTCTTAAATAGGTTTCATACGAAAATCACACATCTTTATGTTTCATCAGTTAAACATATGCACCGCAGTCATTAAGTAGCGAGTGTTGACCGCAGTGTATGTGTTTAACTTCTAATGGAAGATGTTACTCAGTACTTAATAGTAAGCGTCTAACAATGAGGGTGAGTTGGGAATGTTCTAAAAACATGATTTAGACAAGATAAATACCTACATATATATATATATATATATATAGCTATGTAAAGTATGAAACAAATTATAGAAGATGAAAAATGACTTGCGGCGCATTAACACTTAATATATACTTAAAGAAAAAACAGAAATGATAGACTTACAAGTTATATGATGTAATAAGAAGAGAAAGAGAAAGAAAAATCAAGTGTGTAATAATATAGATAAAACTATGGTGTACATATATCAGGATTATCAAATTCTAAATAAAAGGCTAAGAAAAAAAGAGATTCAAATATATTACTATAATGAATTCAACTCGTTTCGTTATCCTAATTTCATTCATTGTACATTAATTATTGCGAAATTGAGATTTAACTATCATTTTCAAAAAATAAAAGATCATTTTAATTACTAAAATTTGAAGATGTTATCACCTTATCGTATTAAATAAAAAATTATAAAACAGTCAAAAACTAAATATAAATATGTATGCATGAATTAAAACAATAAGAAGTGTTTAAGTTAATATTTTATTTAAAATTTCAATGATATGTTTTTCGTTGTTTCAGCATGGAGAGTTAAAGTAACGATTTTTTAATTTAAGAAAATGAAGGGCCATGGTTAAACACACAGAATAATTAAAAGAACAAAAAAACTATGCAGAAATAATAGATCGCATGCAAAGTTCATTTTTACAATCCTCACTTTACTCCCTCGTTAAACTAAAAGAACACACACATGAGAGAAAAACCTATTCGTTAAGAAATGCTATGTCTATAATTGCGCTTTTATATATTTATTATACATAATCTAACCCTACTATTTTCATTTATTGCCACTTGGTTCTCTACTAACAATAATTAGCAACTCGGTCCGTTAAAATTTTGTTAAGAGGATTCAAACCTTCTAATTTTATGGGGAGAAATAAAATGGAATAGAAAAAAAAAATATAAAGGTAGATGTATTTTATTGCAAACAAACACAAGAAAGGAAAGAATTTTAAAATTATAAGACTCACGTTTACTTTTTTTTACTCAATTTATTTTCCTCTGATCATTATATATTCCTTTTCATTCTTCATTTTTAAACTATTTCCATTTTTAGTTTATTTCTTTCATGTTTTTTTGCTATCAAAAAGATCGAACATGAAATACTAGATTGGAGAGACTCGACACAAGATTGATACAGTATTAAAAAACATGCAAATGAATCAGCAAAACATCTCATATATATAGGCTTTTTTTTAGTGATTTGAAATATGTTTCTGATTGATATATATCGGTAACAAAAGAAGATAAATATGAAGTTTGTGAAAATAAAAAATACAGATATGTTAAAGACTACTATAACTAAATAGTTAAAAAATTACAAATATAAATTAAAAATATAAAATAAAACCGTCAACCCACATATTTGATGTATTCTTAATTAATCAAAAGCAATTTAATTAATATATGATAACTTTAAAGAAACAATTCAGAGAGATAGAAGATTTGTTTTTGTTCAAAAGCTCATTTTTTTATATATTTAAACGCGTTTAATTTTTGGGCATTTATATTGTAATTTTTTATTTTTTAAAATTAATTATTGTAAACTAAACAAATTTACAGCACACACTAATATGTGGTTGAATGATAGAGTAAAAAGTATTTTATTCTATTCTGCTTAAATTTTGTTAGATTGTATTTTACATATTTTTATTAGAATCCCATTATCAAATTCTAAAAGGTCAGAAATGTAAAAAAAAAAAGCTTAGGTGTTGGATTGTAATTTTGCCCTCTTAAAATATTATCGCTTAATTTCGTATTTTTTTTATTTGGGCAAAAAATAATTTAAGTGTGCTTTCGTCTACCAACTTTTTTTAATATTCCTTATGATATTAATTACCCTTAAAATTTCAGAGCTTGTTTAGTTGTTTTTCCAAATTTTCGATATAAACAGGTTCCGCCTGGCTGTTAAATCTCGTCACTGTCCTGGTGAGTCTACCATTCCTGTTTCTCCCTTCACCGCCTCTTTTTTATTTTTATTTATTTTCATTTATTCACTTTTGTTTTTTCTCCTCATTTATTTTCTCAGCTCCCAGGTTTCGGTTCCCGCGAAATTCCGAAACTCCTTTTTCCAGATCGCCGGAAAATCTGGCAATCTACGGTGTTTCTCGCTGTCAATTTTCATTTCACACTTCACTTCGGTCACTGTAAGTTCCGAAAATCACCGATTATCTTGTAAATCCAGCTCGTAGCCATTTCCGGTAATGGTGGACGGGTTTTGACCAATCTAGGGTTTCTGTTTTTGCTTTCGTAAATTGGAAGTGTTCGCAGCGGATACCTTACTTGTTCGCCACGAATTAACTGTATTGTGCCGTTCTTCTCCTTTACTTAGTTCGTTTCAGTGGCCAATTGTGTGCGGAATTTTGTGCACATTTTTTAGTACGATGTTCTCTTATTTGTACAGTTTTGTAGTTGTATTTGCAATGTTCTTTGTTCTTTTTGGTTTAAACAAACTTCACATGTAGACTGACCACGTCGTGGAGTGGCTTGAACTAGTTGCTAATTTAGATATGGAAGGGATGAATTAATGATATGTTTACTTTCTTAGTTCGAACGGATATCGCAAATGGTTTTTTCGTACTGTTTTCCTCCAAATTCTTTCAGTGATTTCAGTCAAATTTTTTAGGGCGATTGAACGCAATCGTGTTAGTAAGGAACGTAAATAGTTACGGAAATCTATTTGTTGGTATTGTGAACCAACCTGAGTCTCTCTCTTTCCTTTGGATGGGTTTTGGAGCTTTCTGGAGTACTACTCGTGCAAAATAATTTGTACATCTCCTGGAAACAGAAAACAATGATCCAGGTTTCCACTAATTTAAATAAATTCCAACCCAGTTATTGTATGTCTAAGGACTAAAATATCTTTATATCTGCAAGCTTTAGGTAATTGCTTTTAAATTTATCTCAGATTTATCTGTCATGAAGCAGCATTTATGGCATTTGCCAACATTTACATTTATTTGGCTTATGTATATTTTCATGCAATATCTTTGTTGGAATTATGTGGGTAACTCATTCTTTGGGTAAGAAAATATATTAAAGGATAATACTTTTATCCTTCAACTTGAGGCATCTGGGATTTTGATCCCTTTGGTTCTCATTATAAACTCATTTTTCAATTACAACCCAAGAAGTAATAAGTACTTGGGCATGTACTAGGAAACCCCCTATTTGCCAATAGAAATGTTGACCTACTTCCACAACAGATATATCGTATAATCTTTTTAATGTGTTGATAGAGCATAATAAAACATTCATATTGTCCTGTCCTCTAAAAAAAGAAGTTGAAAAAAGGGAATTATTTTTATTCAAACATCTCCTTTCCCTTTTGATTTGTCTACTTTCATTTTTTTTTTGTTTTGAACATGAATAATAATTACGGAAAGTTTTTGTTTAGTTCTATAATATTCGGGCTCATTAATTTCACCCACCTATATGAATAATCAGTCTCAATCCAGGAGTAAAAACTGCTAGGACATATAAAACCATCGATTTTTGTTCTATAATTGTCTGGATTAAATGCTTTGCTATTCTACATGTTGAACCAAAATATTCTTTCTTCTTTCAACTTTTCGTTCTATCCATTCCTTTCCATTGTCCAGAAATTCCTCTTTCCCTAATTCTTACCATTCTGTCAATGAGGAATCTAAAAGAATTCTCAAATGCAGATCGCCAATTGGTCTTGGATAGTGCCAACTTCGTTTGAAATTTCTCAATTGAATTTTCCTTCTTAGCTGATTCTGGGTTCATTATGAAAAATTGACCTAAGGTTTTGTTGATAGATTCTATCCATGATTCTTTCTTTTTGTTTACTTCAGGAATTCTATCATTTTACCAGAACATGAGTAGTTTGGTGGAGAGGCTTCGTGTAAGATCGGATCGCAGGCCAATTTATAATCTTGATGAGTCAGATGATGATGCTGATTTTTTGCCAAGAAAACCCGGGACAACACAGGAAAAGTTGGAGAGAATAGTAAGAACTGATGCGGTACGTTACTTTTTACTTTAATGATTTCATTTGAGCTGTTTTTGTATATAGTTCACTGCACTGCTCAATGCTTTGGGTGGTGACTGATAGGCAATATTTAACTGTAACAAAAGCAACTCATATCTGTGCTGTTACCATGTATTAGAATTGAGTCTAATTTGAGAAGTTCTTGATGATTTAAAAGTGTTCAAATTACAGTTCTTCTAAGCTCGTGTGGGGTGTGACTAAGAGATCCAAAGAATGACCATTAGTTATTATTACTACTTTTTCTATTATTCCGACCATTTTACCAGCTAAATCACATTTAGCAAGCTAGATGGTAGGCTTTCAAATTTCTTTCCAGTTATTAGTAAGGTGGTAAAGGCACGACTCACTTGAATAGAGGTGCAAAATTAGAGATATGTGTACAGGCTTTCCCTTTTCTGTAGTACTGTTGTCTATAAAGACAACCTTCTTTTTGTTGCTGACTTATTAGAATAATAATTCAGTTACAATTTCTCTCTATCAAACTGAACTCTATTATGAGTCCTAGTGGCATTTGCTTCATTGAAGGGGCAGCTCCACAACCGGCCAAAAGGTTTGTCCCTTTTAGCTTCTTGCCTCAGAATGTTAGAGATGCTGCTGACTACACTAATATAGCTTATTTTGCAACATAGATTTAACCCATTCTGACAAATAAGAGGGAGTTGTCTTCTTAGCTTCTTTGTAAACAATTGATTGTGGCTATTTAAGAATTTTTATTTCTCTTTGTTGGATATTAAAAGAGATTTGCAACCATTGCTTACTTGATACATTTTGTTGTTTCTTTTGTTGTTTTCTTTCATTCAATTGGTTTATCTATTAAGTTTACCAGTCTCTTCGGTTGTAGTTCTCTTTTTCTATTATCTAACAAAGTTCTGCTATTCAGTGATAGAAAAGTGAAAGGTTTATGTTATTATACATTAAGAATGTATGTTATTATTCATGTTAGTAATACCAGTTGAGGTCTATCTGTAAATGTTTTGTATTTAGCGTTTTAATTTAGTTTGCTTCATTGCAAATTTGGATTTATTGTTTTACATTAGTAAATGTTTTTCATGCATTATCCTCCGTTTTTTTTTTCACTTCTTCTCCACAGAAAGAGGATTTATGTCAAGCCTGCGGTGAAAATGAGAATCTTGTGAGTTGTGAAACTTGCACTTATGCTTACCATCCTAGGTGTTTACTTCCACCCCTTAAGGGACCTCTTCCAGACAATTGGAGATGCCCTGAATGTGTGAGTGTTTATATTTGGTGACAGTTGTAATAGATTTCTTCTTACTGATAGAGCAATACTTATCTATGTGTGTGTACATGTTTTGCAGGTTAGCCCACTTAATGATATTGATAAGATATTAGATTGTGAGATGCGACCTACTACAGCTGCTGACAATGATGCCACAAAATTAGGGTCAAAACAAATTTTTGTTAAACAATACCTTGTTAAGTGGAAAGGCCTATCATATCTGCACTGCACATGGTAAATTTGTAGGAACGCATCCTTCACTGTGTTACACCTTTTCATATGTCCAGTAAACCTTCTGCATGCTTATTATTATGTGTTACTTTCATTCCTCATTTTTGTTCTATCTATTTATGTGTTGACGTCAAATTTTTATTTTCAGTATTGTTGTGAAAATTAGTTTGCTTTTGACGCCACCTTTTAACCTTTTGTTTTCTTTCAACATTGTTATTTTTGTGTATTATCTCTTTACCTGATACATATATTTATTTATTTCTTCTCTAGGGTGCCGGAGAAAGAGTTTTTGAAGGCATTTAAGACTCATCCTCGTCTAAAGACAAAAGTGAACAACTTCCATCAGAAAATGGCGTCTATCAATACCTCTGATGATGACTTTGTTGCCATTCGACCTGAGTGGACTACAGTTGACCGGATACTTTCTTGCAGGTATTTTAGGTGACAATTAGGAAGTTTAACAGGAATTCTAATGATGTAGATGTGTTGCCTGACTTATGTGAGGGCAGATACAAATTATCATTCTTTACTTTGGTTGTGTGTATTATGTGCATGTGTGTGTGTATCACAGTTTTTAAGGTTAATATTTTTCTAGCAGTAATTTTGAACCTTCATTTTGCTCTCAGTGTTTCTTTAATTCTTCCCCTCTTTTATTAGTGATGAATCATACGGGATTCTATCCTAGTCAAGCAATGGAAAATAGTATAGTATTAGCCAAAAGTGATTTCTTTTGGTATTTTTTTTGGAGGAAATGTTCAATGTTTAATTGTATTTTTTTGCCACGTCCTTTTCTTTTGCACTTCTCTTTATTTTTTACTGCCCCACCCCCTTAAAAAAATAAATGGCATCATCATTTTTTGTAACAGATTATGAGAGAATGATGACATTGCTAACCCAGTGTCTTAGTAGTTTCCTTAATCTTAACTGTATTTCTGCCTCCAGAAATGTTGATACTTGCATGTTTTCCTTGACCTTATTGTTTAAATGGTACAGGGGTGATGATGATGAGAGAGAATACCTTGTGAAGTGGAAGGAACTTCCATATGATGAGTGTTATTGGGAGTTTGAATCAGATATTTCTGCATTTCAGCCAGAAATAGAAAGATTCAATAGATTGCGGTCTAGATCCAGTAAATTTTCTTCTAGTAAACATAAACAGAGTGTCAAAGATGATACTGAATTGAAGAAACAGCAGAAAGAATTTCAACATTATGAACACAGCCCTGAGTTTCTCTCAGGTGGTATGTCATTTTAATTTATTTATTCTTCTGGAATGTTTTTCTTAATTCGATTGTCTGCATTACCTGTTTTTTTTTTGTTTTTTGTTTTACCTTAATGAAGGTACACTGCACCCATATCAGCTTGAAGGCTTGAACTTCTTACGATTCTCTTGGTCCAAGCAGACTCATGTTATACTTGCTGATGAAATGGGGCTTGGTATGTAGTCTCTTTCTTTTTCCCGGTCTATTCTTCCCATTCTTTAGTTTTGGTTAAAATGTCCGGGGGAGGGGATCTTACACCATTCTAGAAGCAATAGCATGCTACAAGCCTCAATGAGTTTAGGCACATGCCTCAGCGCAAAATCAAGTTTGGAAGGTGTACACGTGAAGGAATAAAGAATAAGATAGAGTGAGTTAGTCAAGAGATATGCCTGGGATGATAGAGAGCAAGTTTCAAATATCCTGTATGAGTAGGGTGATTCAAGATTAGAGGGGGCATTGAGATGAAAATAATTTGGAGAATAGAGGAGTGGTTTGGTTGTAGCCGGGGTAACCCTTGGAGGATAGATTTTTTCCTGTTATTGTTGTTAAAAGTGTTTTCTCATTTCTTTCTATGCTTTGGGTTCATAACAATGAGGGCTTTTAGTGGTACATAATAGCTGAACCTTTCAATCAAAGTGCATAGATCAACCGACCCTTTTGGATCCTTTCCTTCTTTAATTATTTGTACTCACTCCCTTTGGCCTTGATTTGGAATTTTTGGAGAAGTATATGATTTCACCATGATAACCGAGTTTTTCACGTGCAGGAAAAACCATACAAAGTATTGCTTTCCTGGCATCTCTTTTTGAAGAGAGTGTCTCCCCACATCTGGTGGTTGCTCCACTTTCAACTCTGCGAAATTGGGAACGTGAATTCGCAACATGGGCACCTCATATGAATGTGGTATGTACACGGGTATATTCTCTGTAATATGTGATTTAGGTGGTTACTCTTTTAATTATGTTTGTTTGTGCAGCTAATGTATGTTGGATCTGCCCAAGCTCGTAGTGTAATAAGAGAGTATGAATTTTACTTTCCAAAGAAACAAAAGAAGATCAAGAAAAAGAAATCTGGTCAGCTAATTAGTGAAAACAAGCAAGAGAGGATTAAATTTGATGTTCTTTTGACATCGTATGAGATGATCAACTTTGACACAACATCACTAAAACCTATAAAATGGGAGTGCATGGTATGATTCTATCTGCCATTATATCACTCATGCCTTTTACTTTGATCGTTTCTAGTTTCTTTGTAATACTGATAACCTGACATATATATGCGATGCAGATAGTCGATGAAGGTCACCGTTTGAAAAATAAGGATTCTAAATTATTTTCCTCACTCAAGCAATATTCTAGCAGGCATCGTGTTCTCTTGACAGGAACTCCTCTTCAGGTTCATTGTAATTTTTCATCATGGTTTATTGTGGGATTATGCCCTAACTTTCCATTGTTGATTATTTGAATCATGTCTCTCTATTTTTTTTTGTGTCTGCTGGCTGGATTTTGTTTGGAAAATTGTGTTTTGGTTTTTGACTAATACTAAGTTTCTTGTACTGTACCTGGGTTTTGAAATTGTTGAATTTCAAATTACACATATATTTCCCTTAAAAACAATTTATGTTTTTAATATATCCAAATTGAGATCGCTTGATTGTAGAATCAAACAGCATAATATTTTTGTTTCCTTGAGATGGAAATTATCTCTTCAATATATATGTGTTTGTATGCCAATGGTTGTGATACGTTCTTTTGAAGACATAATGTTGTTATATTGTTCTATTATCATTGTAGTTGCAATTGCACAGATGCAATTACACATGTCCGCTTCACACCCAGATTGGTTCAGGTTGTACCTGCCCATTTTTGAAAATCTTAATTTTAGGGTCAGTTTCTTTTTACAAGTTTCGAAAGTGAAAATAATTCGTCTCATCATCCCCTCAAGTCAGAATTTAAAAATAGCAACATATAGTTGGCCCTAATCTTCACGTTTGGAGTTGCTTCAGCATCTTTCTCTACCCAGTGCCGTGTCTCCTCCTACAGAGCTAGCTTGGCCTAGAGATGGTTCCCTTGTCTCTATTAAGTATTCTACTAGTAGGTTGTGCTCATAGCGTTGTCTCCTCTCATGTTCACTACTCTCTTTTTTTTTTGTTTAGTTATATGTCTTGTTGGGTGCAATGGCCAAAAGATTGAGCTTTCTCACCTTCCGGGGCACATTGCATCACACCTTCGTTTATTTGTCAACAGTTAAATAAGTCAACCGAAAAGTATGTTTGTTACCACAAATAAGAGCTCAACCTCTGTAAAATAAGTCAATCAGTTTATGAAGGAATACCTAATGTCAGATTATAATGCCTATGCCTTTTGTGAGGCTTTACTAAGTTTATATATTGTATTTTGTTTACAGCAACAGTCATGCAATCTTTTTTAATATATTAGTTTCTGTTTAGTTTCTGGGTTGTGAACTGTACTTGTCCGGTATACTTTTTACCTTTTAATGGACTCAATAGATTTGAAGTGTGGTCGCATATCTGTTGGAAGTCTAAATGTACTGATGACAGCTTTTCCGATGCCTCTCAGAACAACTTGGATGAGCTTTTTATGCTTATGCATTTCCTTGACGCTGGGAAGGTTAGTATGATGAATGCTCTATAAGATAAACCGTGATATAAGTTATTGAACTGGCTGATGAAAGTTTAGTATCTTACAGACTTTACTTTTTTATATTGGTAGTTTGGAAGTTTAGAGGAGTTCCAGGAAGAGTTTAGGGATATCAATCAAGAGGAGCAGATTTCAAGGCTTCATAAAATGCTGGCCCCACATCTCTTGCGGAGTATGTATTTCTTGTGCTAATTTTATGTTGTTTTAACATGTTTCTTGAAAACAATAAACAGTAAAGTTTTGTGATTCTTCTTTGCAAAACGTCAAATTTACCAGATCTTTGGTGTCAAGAAGTTTTTCTCGTAAAGAACATCCTAGAATTTTGTTTAATATTCAGGAGCATGTATTGCATCAAGCTTATCAGTCAATATTAAGTAAATGAGTTGATGTTTATCCTCCTTTCTCAATCTGCTCTCTGAAGTAATCCTGTTCTTGTATAACTTTTGGTCTCTGCAATCATTCTGGAGTGAAGTGGTAGGATACTTGTAGAAGTTGTTGATCTTTTTATGCGTACTCTCAACCTGAAGAAAAACAACTGATTGTTGTTACAGTAATAGCAGTTGTTGGAATGATACATATTGAAATTGATCAATTAATCTCTTGAATTTTCTTGTAGTCAGAGATTGATGTTTGATTGCTGAAGGATATTAATATTGTTTGGTCTAATGCTAGGCCTCTAAATTGAAGTGTAGAGGATACGGTAGAATCCGATAAATTTGATGTGGTAGTTTTAATTTTTGCATTAATGGAAATTTCAAGAGAGCTCTCAGAGATCTTGTTGTTGTCATATAAATAACTAAGTTGGTGATAAGTTGTTTATAGAAATGTGGATTGCCATGTTCTAAATTCAAATTTTTAATGTCCCTGCAGGAGTGAAGAAAGATGTCATGAAGGAATTACCTCCTAAAAAGGAACTTATTCTACGTGTTGAGTTGAGCAGCAAGCAGAAAGAATATTATAAGGCAATTTTGACCCGTAATTATCAGATATTAACTCGTCGTGGTGGTGCTCAGGCAAGATTGATGCTCTGATGAACTGACTATTTTGTTTATTACTAATCTTAGCTTCATAAGTAAAGGGACAATACATCTTAATGGTATTGGTGTTTGTTTTTAATGTCTATATGTTTCTGAATCAGATTTCTCTTATCAATGTTGTTATGGAATTGCGGAAACTTTGTTGTCATCCTTACATGTTAGAAGGAGTGGAACCAGATATTGATGATGCAAAAGAAGCATACAAGTAAGCTCTAATGTCATTGTTTTAGACTGTTATTGTGGTTGTTGATTAGAAATACTGGGTTCTCTGCTTATCTTGGGCTAAATCTTGTTTCTTTACTATTGAAATTAGTAGCTTTTACCTGTTATAATTTGTAACCAAAGTGAAATTATGTTATCATGTTGGAAGGCATTATTTCGGTATAGTTTGTACTATACTTAGATTTGATTAATGTTCTTATTGATTTTCCTTTTCATTCTGTTTGACAGACAGCTATTGGAAACGTCAGGGAAGCTGCAATTGCTGGACAAGATGATGGTCAAACTTAAAGAGCAAGGACATAGAGTCCTTATATATTCCCAATTTCAGCACATGCTGGACTTGCTTGAAGATTACTGTACTTACAAGGTATTAAGAGGTTATTGTCTTGTCAACATAATTGTTTCTGAAGTTGATTTCTTTCAGCATAATGTTCAGCTTGTGTTTCTTTTCCTTGAAAAAAAAACTAGAATTGGCAGTATGAGAGGATTGATGGCAAGGTTGGGGGAGCTGAAAGACAAGTTCGGATAGATCGATTTAATGCCAAAAATTCTTCAAGATTTTGCTTTCTTCTTTCAACTAGAGCTGGGGGATTGGGGATAAACCTTGCAACTGCTGACACGGTTATCATATATGATAGGTGAACCTTTAAATTCCTGTGATTCTTTTTGTTTTTCTTTAAATTATTGTCTGCAGGTCTTTGTATTTTTTGGTTAAAACATAAACTACATCTTCACTTTTCCCAACCACTACTCCTATCTTCATTATATTTACATTTTCTACTGACAAAAATAAATGAAAATATCTTTTTTGATGGCTGGCCATTCATTGTCGTGGTCCATTGTGTGTCATGTGCTCATTTTCTTTCACTTTCTTGCTATTTTGTGTTGCTTTTCTTCATTAATTGTTTTGGGAATGACATTTGTATTGGTTATACATGTGCATTGTGATGACGTTATCTTAAGCTCTACTTTTTAACACTATTGGACTGGTAATAGCTTACTTGAGTATGAAAAGGTTGAACTCCTTCTGGTTTGTCAGCTTGTAAGCATGGCGAATTCATATATGGTTATAGAAAGTTAGTTGCCATGAGATCACAACCTCTTGACATGTTGTCTTGCTTTTCTATATTTGACATCTGTTGGTTGTGCTGCCTTTAATTTCTCATTGAATATTTTTTAGTGTTTTTGGAAAGATGCCATCAGACAAGTTTCTGGAGACTACATCTAAATGAGGTCCAAATAGAAGAAGCATAATTTTAAGGGAACACTAAGCTCTACTGAGCAAATTTTTTTGTATATGTTTTGCCCTCTCCTGTTCAAAGATACGAGGATAGATGTAATCTGATGTTTTATGATTCGATAAGGATGTGTGATTTATGCTGAAAGGGAGTTCAAAATTCTTGCATTGCTTGTCCAGTATTTCTTTCAGAAACGATCTAAATGGAGATGGTGGCTACTTTAAGACCTATTTGTGTTTATGTATTTTTTTTAATGTGCGTTTTTAATTAAATGATATGTTTAAAACTTTACATTGATTATAAAGTAATAAAACACCCCATCAAAAAAGCCCAAAATCAATAGCTTCTAAAGACAAGCTTTATAAAACTGGATCATGTATATACAATCACTTCTTTTCATTCTTAAACAACATCCCCTAATTTAAATAAGTTTGCACTAGTTCTAGCACATAAATTGGCATGTTTTAGATCAATTCATGGGCACCTCCAGAATGCTTGGATAAAATATTCTGCACAATCAGTATACTCAGTTGCCTGCTTCCATATAATGGATATTTACAATAGTATGGGCTTTTGGTTGAAGTTAAACAACAGGGGATCCTCATCATAGTCTTTATTTTTTTGTTGTGTGTGGACAATCCATATGATGCTGAAAGATTAATCTTCAATTTTTGTGTAATTTAATCCAATTTTTCATTTATTTCATTGATGGAAACATTGTGTAGTGATTGGAATCCTCATGCTGATTTACAAGCTATGGCTAGAGCTCACAGACTCGGACAAACTAACAAGGTTTGAGGTTTTTCCATTGGTGTATGGTGTTGATTATTTTTGTTGCTTTTAGATGTTAAAAATGGTTTTGGCTTTGTAGGTGTTAATTTATAGGCTTATAACACGAGGAACTATTGAAGAGAGGATGATGCAGATGACTAAGAAGAAAATGGTGTTAGAACACCTAGTTGTGGGGAGGCTAAAGGCTCAAAATATCAACCAGGTAACTAATTACCTTTTTTACTTGTCAAGACTTGTGTTGTAAAAGCTGATAACAGTTAGCAGTCTCGTTATTAAGGCAGCATGGCTTATGTTAGGTTTGTTGCTTCTTGCTTGTTTTTGCTGTTTTTAGTATTGCTATGAATTGTAGGCAACAGGTGGAAAATTGATATTGACAAATAGTTGAGCATTGAAGACCGAAATATCAATTTTTTCCTATTCATGCATGCTAATTTGTTGTCATTATTCGTAGCCACTGTCACTTGTTTATTTTACCTTTTGGTCACAATGGGGCTAATTTGTTTGTATCGTTGTATGCAGTTGAACTGGAATATATGCACATAAAATAATTTATTCTAACTGAATCAAGTTAGATAGGAGGTAGGAACTCTGAAATTGTAGAAAACAGGGGAGGGGTTGGGGGGGGGGGGGGGGGGGGTTCTAAGCATAGTTAAAGACTGAACATGCAGAAAGAAAAGGAAAAAAGGCGAGAATTCCACATAAACACAGAATAGTTTACCAACCTACTGTACCTCCCCTCATAATCGATTACCTGCTTTTCCCACATTCCTTGCCGCACTTGTAAGATTTTTACAGCACTTTACTATCCAAATCACCTTCTGCTCCTTACCTGACATTGTGCTAAAGATGAATTAGGTTCTTGACACCCTACTTTTGATTAAATTGAATTTTAGCTCAAGGTAGGTGAATTTGTGAATCATCCACGCTTCAAGCTCTAAAAGCTATTATGCAAGTGGTTGTGTCAAATAGCTTACAAAGATTTCTTTAGGATTGTTGGTTACATTTTTTATTGATCGAGGTTCCTATGGAGGAAAAAACCTGTAATATGCAGTGTGGTTGTTGATTTAGGACCTAGATAAGTATTCATGTTGGAAAGGAAACTTACTAGAACTGGATAAGGCATATATTCCTGAAAAGGATGGTAAATGAAGTGATAAAGGAACATTAATAAATAACTAATTTCTCTGTGCATACCCGTAGTTAATTCTTGTGGATATCAGGAATTATACATGTTTGAATGCACTAAAATCCTCAATAAAAAAGCTTATTTTAGAATACATTTAAAAATGAGAACACTGTATATAATAATAAATTCATAAACTTTGTACATGGTCCAACGTTAATCTCTGTTTCTACCCTCATTTTCATTTGAAAAATTACTGATTACAACTCTCAAATATTTATTTGCTTGTCAATATTTATTGAGTTCATGGTACATGACATTTTGTTCAAGGGATTGAAATTTTCTAAAATTAAGGTCTCGTGCATTAGGAGTTTAAGCATCGAATGAAACAACAAATCAAATATTTGATCCATATCAAGTTAAACATGTTAAAGGATTTAATGGTAGCTTTTGACTATCCATTGTGCGTAGGAAGAGTTGGATGACATCATAAGGTATGGATCAAAGGAGTTATTTGCAGATGAGAATGATGAAGCTGGCAAATCCCGCCAAATCCATTATGATGCTGCTGCTATTGATAGGTAAACTGGCATTTCTTTCCTCAAACGTGAAAATAGGTATATGCTTGAGAAATTTATTTCTTGTATATTTTCTTAACAACAGATTGCTGGATCGTGATCAAGTTGGAGATGAAGAGGCCACTTTGGATGACGAGGAAGAAGATGGATTTCTGAAAGCTTTTAAGGTTGACTGTGTCATTATCTTTCACATACATTTTTGTTCTTAAATGTTTATTCAATTTTGTTTTTTTAACTTTGTTTTATAGTGAATTGAGAGATGCCCTTGGTTTCTACTGTTATTTATCATTTGATAGTAACAAAAGTGTATGAAATTAGAGACTCTTATAAAGCAATCAAAAGAATATTTAATTTAGCAAGTAGACTGCTGCCTCCGAACTTTTTTCATTATTATTTTTTTGTTTTGAAAGGATTTTATGGTCTGATTCAGAATTTGCGGTCATTAATGTTGTTAAAAGTGGACTTTAAACCTAACTCAACCCCACAAAACCGGCTTGTAGGGTGAGGTTTGCACCTACTTATAAACTATGAATTGGTCTTATCTCTAGTCGATTTGGGACTTCCAACACACCTCCTCACGCCGAGGTATATATATCTTGAGAGCGGGATTAGACATTTTTAATGGGTGGTCCGATAGCAGGTGGAACAATATGCCCAGCAAACAACAAATATCGCTAGGATAGGCTCTAACCATGACTCTGATACCATCTTAGAAGTGGACTTTAAGCCTAACAGATGGAATGCTATTCTAATGGTTTCTTAAAGTATGGGTTCTTTGATACTTAGGAAATTTTTTGACAGATGTGCTTGCAGTTCTTGATAGATGATGGAGCACTCTGCCTTTGTTACATTTTCCTGCAATGTCAACATCAATCTTGCCTTTATTACAAGAAATGCTACATGAAATTTATTTACTGTTTTTCTTTTCATTCAGATTTTTCGTTTGGGTTCTGTGCTTTTGATTGACTGAGTGGATTCCATAATTTAGGTTGCAAATTTTGAGTATGTTGATGAGGCTGAAGCTGCGGCAGAGGAGGCTGCCGCCCAAAAAAGAGCATTAGAGAATGTGAACAGTTCGGAGAGAACACATTACTGGGAGGAGTTGTTAAGAGACAAGTATCAAGAGCATAAAGTTGAGGAGTTTAATGCCTTGGGAAAAGGAAAGCGTAACCGGAAGCTGGTATCTAATCCTACTATTTATGCCATTGTTTTAGAGTAAAGTACACTCCTTATGAGATTCAAGTATTACAATGTCCTTATATTTTGTTTTAAACATACACTACCTCTTTTAGACAGATTCAAGCATACACAACACTTAATTTTTATTTCTGTTAAAATTTCCATTAGATTCCGTTAAAAGAAAAGTTATTACCAATATACTATTTACATTAGCATCTTGTAAGGAATTCAAATACTATGCTACCTTCTCTTGTATTATTCCATTTCCTTGACAAATGTAAATTCTCTGCACTTTTATTTATTTATTTATTTTAATTTTATAGCTGAAGTATCTTTTACACTTTCCTAGCTTTAGAAGCATAAATATTGCATTTTTTTCTCTTTTCTTATTTTAAGATAGTTGGAAATTTTACATCGATTAGGAGAAAGGCCAAATTGTAATAATATATAAGTGGGGGACAATCCTCATTTTACAAGTTGGATAAATTAGGCATAAACCCACTTAATAAGATGATATTAGTGTTATTTAGAACCTATCCTTTTCAAGTTCACTGGGGGTTGTCGTGCCACTGTTATTGGGCTCCTTGTAGACCAGTTACAAATATCTAATCACACCCCATGCTCAAGATGTTCATTCCTTAGCATAAGAGGGTGAGTTGGGAATCTCATATCAATTGTGAAAAATGTTAGGTATAATATATGAGTGGGGTGCAATCCTCACCATCTGGTTTTGTGGTGAGGTTGGGTTAGACACAACCCCACTTACTAAGATGGTATTAGAGTTATTTAGAATCTATCCTTGTAAAGTCCATGAGGTTTGTTGTGCCACTGTTATTGGACTCATGTAAGACCATTGACAAACATCTAATCCCACCCCATGCCGAAGATGTTCATTCCTTGGCATGAATGTGTGTTAGAGATCTCATATTCACTAGGAAAAAGGTCATATTATAATATGTAAGTTGGCGCAGTCCTAACCTTATAAGCTGGTTTTATGAGGTTGAATTAGGCATAAATCCACTTACTAAGATGATACCAGAGTTATTTACAGCCTATCCTTGTCTAGTTCATTGGGTTTTTTGTGCTACAATTATTTGGCATATGTTAAACCAACTACAAATATTTAATCCCACCTCACACACAAGATGTTCATTAATTGGCATGAGGGGTATGTTTAAAATCTCATTGACTTAGAAAAGGTCCAAATTGTAATATACCAGTGGGATGCAATTCTCACCTTACAAATCGATATTGTGAGGTTCAATTAATAAAAATATACAATTTTATTCTTTAATAAATATTAATATGCCCCAATCTTCTGCATTTATTTCTATATAAAAATACGATGACCTTAAGATGAGGAGAGGATAATGTAATACTGATATAACAGGAGATAGAGTGCTATATACTGTTTCTTTTTTGTTGGCATTTATTGAGTTATTGTGAGATTCTATTTAATTGTGTCAAATGATGTTCTGTTTTCTCTCTAATGTAGCTTTAAATGTTCCTTTCAATGTTGTTAAACAAGTCTCTCTCCCTTTCGTTTTTCATTTTAGAAAACCCTTTTAATTGTTACTTCATACTTAAAATATATCCACTCATACCAGATTTTTCTTTTCTTTCTTCCATTATTCTTTGTCTATTCTTCTTCTGTACTTCATTTCTTCAGATGCTCCTCATTCCGTTTTCTCTCATTCCCATGGTGGCTATTCTGATTCTTGATCTGTTTCATGCTTTTGTGCTCTTGTTTTTCTTTCATAAATTATTTCTGTTTTTAGAATTTCAGAATCATGTTCTGTGTTTCTTCTTTTTTGTATCAAAGCTACAATGTCAAGTGCCCAAAATAATGTTGGACTTGTGATTTCTTCTTGGATTTTAGTCTATGATTTTGTTTTCTTTAATTTATTTATGTTGCTTTTATTCTATTTTCTGTATTTAGCTTTTATACATATATTTATTATTCTTTTTGTCTGCTGTTGGCTATCATGCATATCTTGTATTGTAGTTTTTTGGCTCACCACCGTAGGCCATCAGCCACTATTGATAACCTTGGTTCAATTTTGTTTTCTGCTCAATATATGACATGCTAATGATTTCTATAACTAAGCATTAATATTTACTATTAATTTCTTGTGATTTATGTAGCTAACTTATAGTGGAATAAACTGTTTAGGTTCTTGACACTTAGCAATTTGTTTTTGTATTTCTGGAGGGGAAAATGTTCTTACTGGTTGGTTAACTGTCTTTAAGTTTTCCTTTGTTTATATTTTTTTAAGCTTGCTTTAATGTAGTATCTATTATTCCCTGATTTTCCAGATGGTTTCTGTGGAGGAGGATGACCTTGCTGGTCTGGAAGATGTTAGCTCTGATGGTGAAGATGATAATTATGAAGCAGAGCTTACTGATGGTGATTCAAATTCCACTGGAACTGGAACTGCTACTGCTAAAAGGCCCTATAAGAAAAAAGCTCGTAGTATGTGTCATTTTTTAATTAATTTTAGGTTTTTGTATTGATATGATGGGCCTAGGTTATCTGTTTGTGATGTTAATATTTAATTTATTAACAGCAGATAGCTCAGAGCCACTTCCTCTGATGGAAGGTGAAGGAAAAGCATTCAGAGTCCTTGGTTTTAATCAAAATCAGAGGGCTGCATTTGTTCAAATTTTGATGAGGTTACTTTCTCTATATGTAGTCTTTTTATGTTGAGTTGAAGAAGGGTTTCACATGACAAACATATCTATAGTTTTTCTCACCCTCTCTGTGTATTGCAGGTTTGGGGTTGGTGATTTTGATTGGAAGGAGTTTACTTCCCGCATGAAACAGAAGACTTACGAAGAAATTAAAGAGTAATAACATCAATTTTCTTTGAACTAATGCCATATTTGGGACGTTTTAGACAATCAGGGGGGTGGATTTGATGTCACAGCTCTGCAGCAGTGCCAATGCATTCTTAACCATTTAGACACAAAATTAGGTTGAGAATGGGAATGTGTTTAGTACTTACTAAGTTTAATCTTCTGACACACCTATATTTTATTGATTGCTTGTCTCTTCATTTGGGTAAGTGTGTGTGAAGACGTTGCTTGTCTTCCCTTTTTCTATCTTTTTTATTTTGGTTGCATTTTGCTACTTCAAAAACTTTTGGCCTATGAAAAAGAATATAATGATTGTAAAAAGTTGTGAAAGAATGGTATTATCCCTTTGCGAAGCCGTGCATGATAATATACCCTTCAAGTTTAATGGGAGCATGAACAACCTTTGCAGAAAAGCATTATGTTCGTTGCCTTGTACTGGTCAATGTTAAATTTTTCTCTTTTTTTTCCTTTTCTCTGTACCCTTCCATTTTTGATGTGGTAATTATCTATATATGGTATGGATATGATATGGACTTTTAACAAATTATTAATAACCTAAAGTCTGTCTTTGTGAATGAATTGATATAAATATATATATATATATATATATATATATATATATTATATATATATATTATTTTTTTTTTTTCAGTTATGGAACCCTTTTCTTGTCTCATATCTCTGAAGATATAACCGAGTCCTCTACATTCACAGGTGATAGATCTTAATTGCTATCATTATATTTCCTTCATTTGCATGAACCCCATCCCCTTTTTCTTTGTTTATTATCTTAGCATTTTCCAATATTTTTTCCTTTTTACTTATAATTTTCCGGCAGATGGTGTACCAAAAGATGGACTACGAATCCAAGATGTACTTGTAAGGATTGCAGTCCTGCTCTTGATAAGGGACAAGGTATGTTTTGACTGAACTTTCTGTATTTGAACTTCCATTATTATTAGTGTTATCCCACTCCCCCAGTTTTTCTGCAATATGTAGGTCGGTAAGAGTTTTTAGAAAGGCTTTCTTGGTAAAAGAAATATATTCAGTTTAGGGACAATTAACCACTGAATTGGATTGCAAGGAGCAAAGGATGATTAGTGGGTAATCCATAATTAGCAGTATGAGAGGGTAGTTGTTTCATACTAAATATATTTTTACCAAGATCTTTTTGGTGTTTTTGTTTTTAAATATGCTTTTGGTGTCATCTCATGTGAACTGTTCATGAGTTCAACTGTGGGTCTAAAATTTTGGGATAGCATCTGGATGCAGGCCCAACTATTAAATACTTATCTATTTTCTCCGACACCATTGTGTACAGTGTTTTTGGAAATATATAGAGCATGAAACTTTATGCTTCAATATTTATGATTTTAATCAAGTGACTTATAAAAAGGATTACTATGAGTGAGTAGTCTATATATGGTTTTTTTATACAAAAATAAATTTTGAATCAATACAAAGTTTAGTATACTTTATGATTGAACCATGTGGCTCACCTATTTTAAAATGCTTAGCGACTTTCATTTAGGGAAAATCTTAGTTTCTTTTATAATAATGTGGCACTTTGTTTTTTGTTGATTCTGATAGCATGACAACCTCAAGACATTGGATCACTAAACTCATCTCTCTCTTTCAGGGTTCATTCATTTTATTTTATTTTATTTTTGACTGTGGTGAGGTTGAATGTGTTTTTGAACTTAAATGCCCTCTAGCTGATGTGTCCTTTTACTCTGGGGATACGGATGACAGGTGAAGTTTGCGTCACAACATCCTCAAACTCCATTGTTTTCAGATGACATCTTATTACGCTATCCAGGTTTGAAGGGTGCGAAAATATGGAAGGAGGAGCATGATTTGGTTTTGTTGCGTTCCGTTTTAAAGTATGTATTTTAATACTGCTATCTTCTAACGTATGATATTAGCCATTAAATATTTGTGGGTTTAATTATGAAAGAAAAAAAAAAGTCATGTTCATTTTTCTATCTGCTTATGTTTGACTTGATTTGTGGTTATAGGTTTTGGTATTTCGAAGTTTTCTAGTTATAATTTGCATGGGTTATTTTTTTATGATGTATTCCTTAAACAATTCTTTCTACCTAAGGCATGGTTATGGAAGGTGGCAAGCTATTGTTGATGACAAGGATCTGAAAATTCAGGAGGTCATCTGTCAGGAGTTGAATCTTCCCTTTATAAACTTACCAGTTCCAGGACAAGTTGGCTCTCAGCCACAAAATGGTGCAAATTTGACAAATGCCGAAGTACCCAACAGTCAATCCAGGGAAAATGGTGGAAGTGATATACCAGCCGATGGTGCGCAAGGTTCTGGTGATGCCAGGAATCAAGCACAATTATATCAAGACTCCTCCATATTATATCATTTTAGAGACATGCAAAGAAGACAAGTTGAGTTTATAAAAAAGAGGGTTCTTCTTTTGGAAAAAGGGCTTAATGCTGAGTACCAGAAAGAATACTTTGTAAGTGTCTTGGTGCTAAATTCTCCTAAATAATATTCTTCCATGTGGAATTACATGAATAATGATCATAAATTGATCATATATGCATTTTTTTTAAAATTAAAAGTTTCCTTAGGTTCTTCCAATCGAAAGAACTAGTTATTTGTGAGTGCTAGAAATTAGCTATATACCTATGATAAGAGATGAAGCAAAACAAACATGGCAGTATTTTTTTAATGGACTATGGAATATAATGAAAGAAAGAACTTATTAGAAAATGCACGAAGGGAGGAATTCCATTTCTATACGTACCCAACTTTGGATACCTGGGAACTTATTTTCTTGGCATTACTGATCGTTGTTATGGCCGAAAAAGTTGGGCATACATTACATTCTTTATTAATGATGACTGTTAGTGATCCTTGTCTATATACTCTCCTTTTTGAATTTTTTAAATTGTTAGTAACATATAATGTAAGACCGTAATAAGGGTAGCTGTCTCTGTGATTAGCTCCAAGGCCAAAAGGTTACTGATACTTTTTAAAACATTTTAGATGTTAATATTTAATGCTGAAGTATCTCCTCATTTTCCCATTCCTGTTAAATCATTTTCATTTTCATACTTGTTGGAACATTTTGTTAAATATTTTCCAATGGTACATCTTACAGCATTACAAATCAATACAGAATGCATGATTGTATCTGAAAATGTTTTCTTGACTTGCTTGTGGGCTTACGTTCTTCGTAATGATTTTTATTTGCAGGGCGATCCAAAATCAAATGACGAACTTAAAAGTGAATCCAAGGCTCCTAAATTAGGGGAAACTGACACCCAAATGATTGATCAACTACCGCAAGTAGAAACAATAGGTATGATTCTATGTTTTTTCATTGGATACATTAACCTAGTTTGCATCTGATAATGGAGAGAGAAAATACCGATTACTCGAGTAGTTCTAGAAAATTAAAATATGGCACGAGACAATTTAATGTGTTCTCAGATTAAACATTAAGCAAATGTGAATAATGCCCTCAGAATATGAAATAATATCTCCAGATATTTTATGGATGTGGTCAGTATTGCTGTTATTTTTTTATTTCGGTTTTTCCCTTTCCTGTCTTTCCCCTTTGATGTTTTCCTACCATCTACGAAAGCTCTCTGCATACCCAACTGAGAAGGGGGAAAGAAAGACCAGAAGACTTACTTGTAGTGCTGCCATTTTCTGCAGCTACAGAAGAAATTTCGTCCGCTTGTGATAGTGATCCTAATCGATTGGAGTTAGTTCGTCTTTACAATGAGGTAAAAGTTCCGTGACCTGCGCTTTACGAAGGATCGCTTTCATTCAATTAAAGAAGTGGTAGTCTATATTGTATCAGTAATATTTCCTGTGTTGGCAGATGTGCAAGATAATGGAGGAAAACCCCATGGATTTAGTTCAAACTTCTTTGGCAAGAGAACCAGCAGAGCTTCATGTAGGGAAGAATTTCTTACCCGTAGAAACCATCTGCAAAGACATCGACAGGATTCTAACACCCACAGAAGAACAATCTGCTGCAGATATTCCAATGTCAAATTCAGAGAACAAATCAGAGGTTATGTCCAAGAGCGAGATTTTGGCCAAATCATTGCCAACCCCTACCCCTCATGACTCCGCAAACAATGAGAGTAAAGACATGCTAATAGAATCTGAAACTATAAAAGAAAGCTGTTCAAGCCTGGTAAAAGATACGAATGAAATTCAGACTCTTCCAGACAAAGAGAAAAGTAATACAGTAATGGATGAAACCATGACTGATGCTCAGTAGAATGATAACCCAGAGAAATATGATGCCGGGGCATTGTAATGGATATGATTAAATGCAAAAGTAGAAAGATATGTATTGTACCGTGTAATCTAGTCAACGTTGTTTTAGCACATTAGAAATGAAGTGAATTAATTATAAGCAAAAGGGCACTATAGCATATAGCGGTAGTGGTTAAAATCCTTGCTACTAACTCGGTTAGAAATTGTTCTTTTTCTACGTATTGCTGTTAGACGAATTTACTTTTAAAGGAGTTGAAGAGTATGATTAATTGTATACTACACGGCACGTTACCCTTCATTCTATTTGAAAGTGAGCAAAGAACTGAGGAAGTTTCCCTGAACCTTGTTTAGTTCTTATATTTATAAGTTGGCATTTTTCTCTGAACACCTATTTCAGTATGTAACAGGATTAATTGAATTGAGACCGGCTAAGAGGACGGCGCATTTTGGAGATTTTATAACGGTGAGTCGAAAATAAAATTGACAAATTTTAAATTTTTCCATCGCAGTCTTCATCAAACTAAATATTAAATAAAGAATATTCTTTTACTTCCCCGATTTCACCACAACTCTTCCTTCTTGAGTGAAAAGAAGTGGAGCAGTTGATAAACGACTTGTGACTGCTGAGCATACACAAGTAAAGAAAAAGTAGGTCCCAGAGTGATGGTCTCTAGCTGTAGAAGATATCATGCAATGAAGAGGGTGTTCTGTTGTATGGGTGCTAAACCAAAAGGAAAGAGATAGAGAGCTCAACTACGGCTCCGTCGGTGTGGTTGATGTTGATGCCATTCTCTGCTAAAAGCTTCGGCATGTCACTTCTCAAAGAAGCCAGAGCTTTGTGGCTTCAATTTTTGAGTCCATGGATTTGGATGCAAAACTAGCAGATTCGAAAGGGTGATTGCTATTACTGGCTGCAAATCCTTTTTAGTTACTAATAGTGCTTGTTCTATTTATGAATTTTTTTAGTTTAAACTTAAATTTAATTTCCATTCATACATATCATAGGCTATTCTGAAACCTTAATGCTAAACTTTATTCCACTGCATCATTTAGTCGAACATCTTCATCAATGTAATGCTGATTGTGTGTACCTTGCTTAGAATATTGGTTTGATCCAAAAGAAAGCAAGGGGTATAATAAAAGGCTTTCCCCAGAAACCAAGGGTAAGTCCCAAACTAAAAGCTAACCAAATTTCTTTATGATTTCAGTTGTCGGAAAAAGAAAGGTCACTCCACTGGCATAGTTACATATTGTTAAAAAAAAATTAAACAAAGAAAAACGTGTTATTAGTTTATATATTTTATCAAATTTAATTTTAGTCTCTACATTTTCATATTAATAAATTAGTCTAGCACATCTAAAAAAATTTGAATTTAAGAGTGTAGAATAATTAATTTTAAATACTTATAAAGGTTAGAGAACCAATTCCTCAATTTCAAAATAAAAGGATTAAAATCAAGTTTAACAAAAACAAACTAAGGCATAGTTTAAGAAAAACTTAACAGGTTTATGTCAACAAAAGCTAGTTATAAGCCGAAATATACGCACAATTTTACTGTATCATTAAAAAAATCTTTTATTTTTAATTATTCAAAGTTAATTTTATAAAAATGTAACCCTGTGCTGAATCCAATTATGGTATTCATACCACTTATTATATTTAAATATGATGATATGGATCTTTAGTTAATTATCTATTAACAAATGTAATTATTGAGGAGTTGTTTTCTAGTTTATCTGTACTTAGTAATTTTATATTTAACAAAAACATAATAACAGATTTAAGTACAATTTTAAATATGACAATAGAAATAAATTAGAACAAGGATCTCTATATATTAATTTTTTCACTTGACAAGTTTATATATATATATATATATATATATATATATATATATATATATATATATATATATATATATAATTATTTTGCACCAACAAAAACTAAAAAAGGATCTAAACCAAACAAATCAAATCTTACATTAAACTAAAATAGTCCAATAGTCCAATTCCTCACGCAGAATTATTCTGATTGCAGATGCATTGACGTGACCATTGGCATAAAATGGAAATCGTGGGCGTAAGTAATTTTATCCTTTTTATCACTTTTTTGACCGTTTTACGTAAAGGTGAGTTAAAAGTTTCGTAAACTTAGTCTCTGTGATGGGTCTCTTGAGTATACTGCAACGCAGAAAAGCATTTCTGTTTAGCTTTATCCAGAAAAAGAGATTCGATTCCTTTATCACTACACGTATATTTTAAACATCAAAATATGTAGTTATTGATAATCCAAACTGTACTAAACATATTCACACATCATAATTTATTAAATTATTACAATATCAATAACTTCACAGCTATAATCTTATAACTATGCATTGTAATTTCTGAAATAATCTTACTTCAAACGAATCAAATATTAGATAAGTTTCAACGTGTATGCCTCACAAGATTTGTATATACTAACGTGAGTAAATAAAACTAAATGCATAAGTTTGGTAAAGACAACATTTCCAAGGAGGGGTGGTGTTTATTGTCATTCATCATCGTAATCACTTACACTTAACAAAGTTGCATTTCCTGATCAGTCTAGAAAGGTGTGAGAAACACTCAGGGTTCAAGTGGGTACTCATTTGTCTAGTGAGTTCCACCTGGCCCGTGTCTGTCTCTTATCACTGCAAAGCATGACTGATGAATGAAGATAAAGGTCCAATTTGCAGGCCAACATGTAAACGGAGATCAAACAAAGTGATTAATAACTTGATAACGCATTGCTGGACCCAAAGACTGGGACAACAATGCATGTGTATAAAATTAGAAAGCCCTTAGAACCTAGAGAACTTTGCTCAGTACAAAGTAACCTGGACAAGCTAAACTCTACAGTAAACTACAGGAAGACAAAAGTGGTTAAACACAATGAAAACTATAAAACTCATCAACATGGAAGCATATGTTGGTATGTGCTGGCAAATCTTCTATCACATAGATAACCCACCAGGGTAATTATCGCAAAAGAGGTTTTCATCCAATAATTTCAGCCTGTCTTTCTCCTGCATGGCATGAACATTGGCACTGAATGAGTTTGGGAGGGAAATATTGAAGACAAATGCAAGATAAAACAATGATCAATAAATACTAAAATACTAGATCATAAATGCTAAAATAACAGGATATAATATTCTCTAGACAAGTTATTTAACCAATCCAGGATAGACAAATAAGATGGATTTAGCCAATGCGAGAGTTAAAAGGATGGTGGTAGTTGCTCTTATTTGGCAGACTTAACACAATGAACACTAACGAAATATATATGTAGCCCATAAATTTTATCATACGGGAAAAGCAGAATTTCACCAAATGCTTATAATGTAACTGTTCAAGCCCTTTGCAGTGTGCAGGACAAGTATAACAATGCTTAAACATTATATAATCCAAGGAGAATGACGTACAGGAAATATGTGACCGGGGAGTGAAAATTATGATTGGTGGGGATGGTATCAGTTTAATAAAAAAGATTCGCATATATTATGCAGTGATTGCATCTACATGAAATACAAAACCGATAGATTTTTAAATAGTAACTTTAAAGCACTTAAGCATGAGACCACTTCGTGTAGTCAACATGATTAAAAATAATACAGAAACATTTTTGGAAAAACCCCGTATATTCATAAATGATATTACCTGTTTCATCATTGAACTGACCAAGTCCTCCAATGAACCAAGATTACTAGAAAAATGACTATGTTGAGACTTCTGCTGGTTCAGGATATTCCCCTGATGTTGCTTAGATGAGATCTCTTCAGTTAATTCCACAAAACCATCATGCTTCATTTGTAAGGGATCACAAAAGTTAAAGTCCAAATTTCTATGTGAGGCTGAGTTTGCTGCTGCATGGCCCGCTGGAACAGCAGCACCATTGACTGGAGTCAGTGAGTTTATTGATGCAAACATATTATTCGAATGATGAGTAGCATCGTGATTTCGGTCATCCCACCCTTGAAACGGTACATTACTGCTTATATTCCCAGGTCTGTTAGTTAAAGTCAACCCTTCAGAATGCATATCGGTCATTGAATCATGGGATTGCCTGGACAGTGAAGTGATGGATGGACCAGTCAGATTCCCACCTTGCAGGGGTATAGTAGCCATGTTATCTGGAGGAGGTACATTTGTCGGTTTAAAACATTCACTTGGAGGGTAAGAGTTTGTCTGGATCACAGATGGCTGCACAGCACTTGTCCAACTATCATTATACCTACCTTGATCCAGCAAAGGCAAAGAAAATTCTGAATGTTGAGAGGCCACTGAAGATAAAGTTTCAATCCTTACACTCCCTTGTGTGCTTTGAGGGCATGGTTCCAACATCAAGCCATTGTTTGAGATACCTACATCTGAAGTGCGAGAGACAGATGTTATTTTTGGTCTTGGATCTGGGAGTTTATTTGAGATGGGAAAATTTGTTTTGGCATTAAAAACGGAGGTCAAATTTTGAACAGAAATGAGACTCTTATTGTTTTGAACAGACAATGGCATTCCCTGAACACCATTCTGATTAACAGGAGTGATGGCTGACCGGAACTTCAGATGATCATTAGTGTTGTTTAAATTTTGTGACTGACTCAACTGAAGAACTCCAGAAGGAAATCCGTGCACATTCAAACCAGCAGGAGTGTTCAACCTATTAATTATCCCACCAGGTGGAAAGGATCTAAAACCATTGTTATGAAGCTGCCCAGAACCAGTCAATGTTTGTAAATGTCCAACCCCATTCACAGAACTCATTCTCAGATAGGATGGATCTGCACCCCCTAAGGCCGCCACCATATTAGCCTGTTGGTTAGCCACGCAACTAATTCTTTTCAGATAAAGCCTATACTTCTGCAGCCATTTCATACAGAAGAAACATTCAGTGAATGGAAAGTTATGTTACAGTAAATTAAAACACAAAGGACTAGAAAAATGCCTGGAGATGGCTCGCCACATTCTCCCTAGTAAGCTTTTCAACATTCATCAAATCAAGAATTTTTTTAGGTACAGCCTCTGCCAGCAAAACAACAATATCAATGGCATAAATTTTGAATAATTGTGACCTTACAATCCCAGGTGTCACTTAAAAATAAGGAAGAGTGTTAAGAAAGTCTTCAGAATAATTAACAACATATATATGTTCTGAACGTTTAATTGAATCTAACCAGATATCAAAAAGCATCATGAAAATAACAAAAATAATGAGAACAATTTGAATAAGCTCATCAAAAATTTGATAGAAGTTATAACAGTTGTCTTATCCTGTAAAAGAGTGAATAACATACTGTCAATGCCTAGCTGATTAACAGCAGCAACAAACTTGCGGTGCAGTTCCACAGACCAAACCACCCGAGGTTTCTTCTGGGTTGACGGGTCATCATTGTCATGATCATTCTCCTGTTCCTCATCTTCATCTTCATCTTGATCCTTCCGTTTCTTAGTCAGCTTCTCATTTTGATCTGAATTTACAGCTCCTGATGATCCATGTCCATTGCCACTATCAGAAGTGGGTTTGTCTAAGTTGCTCGTTTTGTTCTTCTCTTTTGAGTCAAACTTCTTCCTTCTGATTACATGCTGCCAGATGTTCTTGAGCTCCTCCATTCTCACGGGTTTCAGCAGATAATCACAGGCTCCATGAGAAATCCCTTTCATCACCAGCTTCGTATCACCATTTGCAGACAACACTGGAATAAAACATTTTATAACACCAAAGGTTCACCAAATACTCATTGAAGCTGCGCAAATAACTCAAAATAGCCTTCCTACATAACATTATTGACTCTTCACATTTTCACATTTATCAAAAGCCAACTATGAAACTTAAAAAGTTCTATTGCAGGACTGGACTATTTATACAAAAACATAGTACAGATGATTTTTTTTTAAAAGGAAAAGTTAGAAAACTCATTATTTGACATCTAAATACCTTAAATTTCTAACTTGATTAATAACTATATCAATAATTGTTAATCAAGTTAGAAATGGTGAAATAATGATAGTTAAAATGAAGAAATGGTGAACATAGGTACCAAGATCAGATATAAGCATACAACATCCTCTCACTCACTTATGACGGGAAGGTCCATCTCAAGTCCCACTAGCTCAAGCAGCTTAAATCCATCCATGTCTGGCATATGCACATCACTGATTACCAGGTCAAACTTGTCTTTGTGTTCTCTCAAAAGCGACAACGCTGTTATTGCTTGATTTGTCGTAGTTACTGCAACCCCATCCATAACCAAAATAAATATCATTCTGAAAGAGTAAAGAGGCACATTGCACACACATCCGCAGGATAGACAGTTACAAAACTAATGTTCATCAAAGTGCATATTTGGAATTTTGTTAAAGATGGAAGAATCACGTTAGGGATGTGGAAGCTATAAGCCTATAAATATTAGATTCTGAAAATCACGTTTAGGGTGGGGAAGCTACAATTATTAGCTTCTAAAATCACATCCAAGACCTGGAAAATCATGTCCCAAATATGAAACCAAACACGCTACAAAATACTCATGCCAAAGAAATAATGAGATCCTGCATCGAAATCAAGGCACAACAAGCAGTAAAACAAATATGTAGCCTATAATATAACCTACAACAAAAGCTTCCTCTGCAACAATTAAGGAAGTTGGAGTTCACTGTAGTATTCTCTATAAACAATTTTATTAGTAAAAGTATATCCATATTAACTACCACGAACAAAAGAATCTAAAACAGAACACAAAAATCTAAAAGAAAGAACAAAGCACAAACCAAAACCCTAAATCATGAATAAGAGTAAGTAAAAGCAACAGTAGAAGATTCAAACCATGATATTGACATTTCCGGAGGAGGTTTTCCAAAACCATGAGGCAGATGGGGTCATCATCGACGGCGAGCACACGCATTCCGACGGGAAACTCTTCGCCGGAATCACTCATTCTCTTCTCCACAGTCATTTTCTTCTCCAAACTTCACAAACACCACTTCTGTGCTCGTGGTTCAGAAACCAAAACCCAGATAGAAGCTATGAAACAGAAGACACAGAAAACAATTGAAAAAAAAAAAGACTTTTTTTGGTGGGGGAATAAATAGTAATTTGTGAGGACAATGTGAATGAATAATTGAAAAGAACAATAAATGCAAGGAAGGAGCGAAAAAGTTGGTGTCTTTTTGTGCTTATGTGGGTGTCAGCGTGCAACAGTGGAAGGAGAAAGTGATTGAGAAAGAGAGAGAAACTATTATTGTGTGTTCCTATTCACAATCCAAACTTCTATAGACCTAAATATATCATTAATTTATATTATTAAACATGCTCCACTTTTTTTTATGTTAATCTCATATGCTTTTTTAATTAATTAACTCTTTCTACTTTTAAAAAAATTTAACAAGATTGGGCTTTATCAATTTATTATCTATAAGTCATAAATTATCATATTTTACTAAATTGGCTTTTACTCAAACCTCATATACCAACTCATCAAAATTTATTAAAGAGTCTAAAAAAGTTGTCTTCAAATCTTAATCTTGTCTCTTATATTTTTTTTTTTTAATATTGTATATGTTTTTTTATCTCTAAAATTTTAGAATGATTCTCTTCAAAGTTCTTTATAAACAGTACTCATTTTTTCTTAAATAAAATTATTGCAGTGGTCTTAATCACAATCTTGTAGTGAAGCCAAATCTTAAGATTTGTGAGAAAAACATGCGCGTCTTCCGCACGCGCTCGAAAGAGAACCGAATCCAATCAGAATATATTTTCTCATTCATTGGACGTTGGACGGTGCTGGGATAGAAACTGTCTTTTTTGGCTTTTCACTATAAATTTATATTAATATTACTCATTTCTTACAATTTTCAACTTATTTTTTTAATATATAATAAAAATAAGAATAATTGTAAACAAAAATGAGAGTTCGAATGAAAGTTCACAGTCAATTCTCCTTCATTATTTCTAAAACAAATCATAAAAAAAGCAACAAGTATGATGCCAGGATGAATTATTTATCTTGAAAAAAAATAGCTAATATATATCGTCTAAAATATTTTATTTTGGAATATATGTAATTATCTTCACTTAACATATGATTTATTTTCGAAGAATCTAACAGAGTATTTTTAATGAAATTTCTATACCAATTACATTTTAATCTATAAAACTGGATTTTTTGTTTTCATTTAGAGTTTACTGCCACCATATTAATAACATACTTTTATCACTAGTGCAAAATTAAATATTATGATAAATTAAATATTAGAATATATTCAACAAACAAATGTAGATTTTGAATGATGGTGGTATTAAGTAAACTTTAAATTTAATATTATAAAATTAGTTTGTAGTGCAAGTTTTGTATTTACTTTCATATATTGTAGATTTATCTTTATATTTAATTAATTCATTAAATTTGTGTTATTCAAGTATATGTGAAAGCAGAATTTTATTTTTTTTATGGATAATAAAGTTCTTAAAATGCTTGATAATGAAATTCATCGCATTTAAAGATGGTTTTGAAGACTCCACACAGCAAATAAACAAAGATTATCTGAGCTTAATGCATGTAGTTTCCTCTTCTTTCTTTGATTATAAAATTATTAGAATTCTGTTAAGAGAATAATCAGAGTCAAGAAGACATTTTTTGTCCATAATTTCCTCCATCGGATCTTCTTCTACATGATCTGCATTTTGGTCCAACCAATCACTTTTCATCAATACAAAAATCAAAATTGTCTTCCCAAAATCATTCATTCAAAATTAAAGGTGCAAATTCAAAGTTAAACATTTAATTTTGATTAAACTAATTGAATTAAGAGTATTTTGTACGGTTAGTCGTTGCATTAATGGAGAAGTATAAAATATAATATTTAATAGGGATGACAATGGAGTCGGATTGAAGTTGGCATGCAATTCTTAGTCTCCATAAGTGAGTCAAGCGTAATGAACAAATTACGATTCAAAGCTGAGGATGGGAAGTCCTAATTTACAATTTACATTATATTTTTTAATATTTTATTGTTGTGTAGTACTATTTATATGTTGAATGAGTAAATATTTTATTTGTTATTTCATTAGTGTTATGTATTTAAAAGTATTAATACAGATTTTACTTCATGATTTCTTTTAATATATAATTTTTTTATCATAGTATATTTATTTGTTTATTTGTTGTAATATTAAATCATTATTGTTTCGGTTATTTGGGCTAAGTTACCAAATGCCTCCACAATTTGTCGTCTTGTCTTCCGGTCTCGCTCCAAACTCCGCTGTCCGGAGAACCTGTCAAATATTCTTCGATGTCAAAGTCAGTACGGAAACTGTTGGCGATTTGTTGAAAACAGTAATGAATGCGTAATGAATGCATAGTAAATGCAACATGTCTACCACTTACCTCTGACCTGTATTTATAGTTTTTGCTATGTGCTTGGGATTAGTAAAAAGTTAATCACGGTCAAATTCCAGTCCCAATAGCTCTAATTCTTATTTACCTTAATCTTCGTCTTAACTTCCTGATTTACCAATCGGCCGGTCTTAAAATTCAAAATATAATAATTCTTTATTTATTTTTAGGATATAATCTGTTTATTTTAAATAATTAAGAATGAGGTTAAAATCTCAATTCTAAAATTATATTTACAAAAAAAAAAGTTTTACTTTTTTTGTTATTTTAACGTATATAAAACTATTATAGTATGATATATAAATCCGATTATAAATACAAGTTTGATTATATTTTTTATATTATGTAAAAATAAGAAAGTGGAATATCATGAATAAAAATTCATAACATTATATTAAAAAATTTTGTTAGAAACGTGTCAATCATTTACGTGAATTAAATTCAAGTTTAATTGATATTGTTTTTTTCATAGTGATCCTTTATAAAAAAGACACATCCTTCTATTTAAAATATAAATATATTTAGAACTTTTGAAATATAATGATTCTAGAAAAAAAGAGTAGTAAAATTTTAAAAATAATGTAAGAATTATAAAATTTGTTACAAATGAAATAAAACATACTTATGCAAGATTTTTTTCTAAAAAGTATGGTGGAATAAAAACCCGTGGATATATTTTGAAGATTTGAAATGTAAATATATAAAGAAGAAAAAGAAACTCATAAAGATGTACAAGAGCAAAATGTCCAAATAAAATGCCATAAAAGTATACAGAAACTTAATTTAAAAAAAAATGTTAACAAATGACAGGTTTAAGTTTAAAGCAGACGTGTAATCAGTTTCGAGTTTTGAAAATAAACAGTGATTAGGGAGAGAGAGAAAAAAAAAGAGCATGAAGAAAATATGATGATTAAGAAATGATATGTAAAAAAGAGGAAAAGTTTGAGAATATTCTTTAAGATTTGTACACGTACAAAACTATTTAGATTGATTGATTATCTATGATGTCATAATTTATCTTTTAAGATTAATGGTAGCTTTGTTAAAAAAAAAAAAGACAAAAATAATTGAAGAGAAAAGAGAAGGAGTTTGGAGCAATTTCGTTTTATTGGTATAATTAAATATTGAATATATATTGACGTGGAAAACACGAAAGTTTTGTGCGAGTAGAGCATAAAAGCGAAGACGGACATAACACGTAGACAATCACTAGTTATAAAGAGAGGAAAGCATGATATTGATAGCCTAATGCAAACAAGGTTAGTATTTAATTATTAATAGTTCACTAATAATCTTTTGCTAATGCCCACTCCACTTTGCCCCTTCCTCTACACTAAAAACCTTTCTTATCTATGCTTTACAGATACATTTAGATTCATACAAAACTATTCATCTTTCCCTTTTCCTTTTACCACTTTCAACTTTCAATCATATTCATGCCATCCCAATTACAAACAAAACCATATATTACTTGCATATTCTTCTCCATTTTATCTTTCCACAAACAACTAACATTCAATCTTAAAAGTAACAAGCTCTTTGTGTTCAAAACTCTTAATCATATTTTTTTTTATGTTTTAAAATTTTGGTTAAAAGTGACTTAAACGAATGAGATGTATAACTTTTTATATGATGTAAAAAGTCTTAAATGTGAAAATTTATTGTATTAAAAATCTTCATAACAAAAATTTTAAATGTTAAGAGATTCATTATAATGATTATCAGAGAATAAAATTCTAAATCTAAAAATAATAAGATTCATAATTTTTTTATCTTAAATTTATTTATTAAAAATAAGAACTGAAATTTGATTATTGTTGAATTGATGTGGTAAATTATCTTAGAAACACATGGATGTTGATGGAGAAAGGCTTATACATTATTTTATGGAAACATGAGATGGTTTTTAATAGAGAGTTGTATAGCTTAGATGGGAAGAAGCTGGCAAAAACATGTACAAGAGTGGACAAGTGGTAGAAAGAAAAATTGAAATGAAAGTAAGTTTGTCCTATTAATGAGATGTTGAAAAGATCTTCATGATCGCTGTGAATTAATCTATGAATAGAAAAAAAACATAACTGGCTGTCCACTAATATTCAAAAGGGGGTTTTAACATTGCATCATAGCCTCTAACTTATATAATATATAAAACTTTGATATGCATTGTTCCCACAAAATCTTGGGATTCTTTGCTTTTAAAAGCCACATGACTTCCTCTTGCCAATGCTTAATTCTTTATTTTTTGTTTCTGTGTCTTGTTGGATGAATTCGAAGAGAATAATGTACACCTTCCTTAAATTAATGTTTATGTCTTCTTTGGATTAGTCAATCTGCTCTCTTCTGTGGCCCAATTCATGTAACCAAACCAAAATTATATCATCTTCGATAATCAAACCATAACAACATTAATTAATACCTACCTTACTTATAGCCACAACATCCCAAATATAATTTCTTAGATTTAAATTTCTATTTCATCTTATAATATCAATAAGTTAATAGAAAGATAATTGTTTTTTTAATTATTATATCAGTAAATCATACAATAGAAAAACCTTTTTTGTATAATATTTTTGACAAAAATATAAATTTTCCGGTAAAATTTGTAAATCTTCTCATATTAAACAATCACCTAAGTTATTTATACACTCAAGAAATTAAATTTTAATTTTATAATATCTTACTCTTTTTTTTCCTTTTTTATATTAAAAAAAATTCAACCCCTTTGTGTAACATTTTGTTTGCATTTGCCAGAGAATGATTATTCCCTTTTTTTTAATATCATGATTAGTATGCTTCTTATTTTCTATTTTAATTTTGTGATTATTTTTTGTTTATATTATTTTTATCGACTCATTGGGTGTGGAAAATAATCCGTACAACAGCTGTTATTGATCTCACAAATTTCATTAACCTAAACCAATTTTAAGTCAAAGCTATTTATGGACAAAAGGCCCAAAAGCAATAAAAAAAATAAATGACTAAAGTTAAATCCAATAAGAATTTAAGGAGTTAAAAATTACAGAAAATACCCAATGATCAGTGGAAAGGGAACAACCCAACTAAATAAACCCAATTACATAGCCCACTACAAATCCAAGAGCGTGATTCAAAACACAAACAATAAACAATGAATAAAGAAATGTGTAACTATATATTAATACTTAAATTTAATTAAATTGCGGAGGTAGTGCAATTATTGTTTTTATATATTATCATCCAGTTACAGACTTTTACATGGTACTTTTATATTTTTTCAAATATTAAGAATAATGATTAAATAAAAATTAAAGAATAGTGGTTAGTTGTATAAAGTTGTAGGTGATTTTTAATATGTTAAACGGTTAAAATGTGTAGTTATTTTTAGTATTTATACTGGTAAGAAAATAAGAATATATGTCTTCACTTCTTTTTATAAAAAAAAAAAAAATAAGTAATTTTTAGTTCGTTTTTAGATAATGTTAAGAAGTGAACTTTAAACCTAAGTTAATCCTACAAAATCGGATTGTAAAACGAGGTTTGTATCTACTTATATACTATAAATTGATCTTATTTCTAATCGAGAACTTCCATTAGATAATTTTTTAATATAAATAGTTATTTTAGTTTAAAAATATTAAATTTCAGAAAAAAAATGGTCATAGAAAAAAAATCATAAAATTAATAAAATAATTACTTTTATTTCAAAATACTTAAAGAAAAATAAATAAAAACAAAATGTATATGTCAAAAGGGAAATTTTTTTATATATAATAATATAGACAGTGTAGATTTTATAGATTATAAAATCATTATCGGTTGTAAGAGTAGTTTTCTTTATAATATACAATTGTAACTATTTTTTATAAAATTATTCACGTTGATAATATATTAAAACTACACGGGTGTTGCTCCCTCCACCACTACACCTTTCTCCCTTCCCTCCCATTTACTATTTTGCTCCTAAGTAAAATTTTATTTTTAGGGTTATTATTTTTTAATTCTACCCATTCACAACCTATTCTACTAATAATCTATTATAGTCTCCTGTACATGAGTAAAATATTTTTCTTTCATTTTAACATTATATTTATTCTTCTCTTTCTTTCTTCGCTGTGAGATACTACAAGTTGCAAAGGTTGGTGGTGGTGGAAAAAATTATCAAGCAGTCTCCCTCTCGTGGTGTAGTGTCGCTTTCGTGGTGCAGTGTGTGGAGTGGTGCAGTGCGTGTGTTGCTTCCTCCAGCTGCGTATTCGAATAAACCTTCAAATAAAACCCATAAAAAACGTAACCTTTAAACGGAGGTGACATCCTTCAACGGATGTCAAACGGATGTTGACATCCGTTGAAGGATGTCACCTCCGTTTAAAGGTTACGTTTTTTATTTTAGGGTTTGTTTTATTAGTTTATTCTTTATTTTGGAAATATTTTAATAATTTAATTTAAATGTTTTGATTTATTATTTTTGAATATATTTTAATAATGTAAGGAAAATGAAGAAGAAAGAAACGGAGGAGAAGAAGTGAAATGGAAAAGACAAATGTGGTTGCAGAGTAAAACGGAAGACAAATTATTAAACGGAAATGAGAGATGAAAAAATTGGGTGCAGGAAGTAAAGTAAGAGAACTAGGTTTGAAATAAATTAAAATAGTAAAAGTAAAAAATTTTAATTGTGGAATTAAAAGAAATTGGAGAAGTAGAGGGAGAAAGGCTTGGTGGTGGAGAGAGCTAACACCCAAACTACACCCTTAAAAGAATATATTTTAATTTAACCTTTTCAGCCCTTGGCATCAGCTCAAGTTCATTTGGAAAAATCTGTTTAGGCCCATGCTTGATATTTAGAAACCGGCAGTTGCTCCCTCCACCGCCACCGAATGCTTCCTGCACCACCCCATATCAATTTTGCCCTTCTCTAAAACGGATATCAACATCCGTTTTACCTTCAACGGATGTTGACATCCGTCCATTCACAAATCCTATATTTTAATTTATTGTTTTTATTTAAAAAAAAAAAAATCTTCAACGGATGTGGCGACATCCGTTAACGGATTGCCACATCCGTTTTAATAAAACTTTTAAAACTACTTTGATTATTATTTAAATAATAATATATAACTTAAATTAATAATAATTATTTTATTAAATAAAATAAAATTAATTCATAAATAATTAATTAATAATTTTAAATTAATTAAATAATATTTATATATTAATTTAAAATATAATAAATTAAAATCTGAAAATTTAAAAAGAAAAAACTTCCCGATTTAATAAATTTTTAAAATCTTCAACGGATGTGGCGACATCCGTTAACGGATCGCCACATCCGTTTTAATAAAACTTTTAAAACTATGATTATTATTTAATCCGTTTTAATAAAACTTTTAAAACTATGATTATTATTTAAATAATAATACATAAATTAAATTAATAATAATTATTTTATTAAATAAAATAAAATTAATTTATAATTAATTAAATAATAATTTTAAAAAAATTAAATAATATTTATATATTAATTTAAAATATAATAAAATAAAAAACTAAAAACTTTAAAAAGAAAAAAACTTCAATGCGTTTTAATAAATTTTTAAAAAGTATTTTAATTATTATTTAAAATAATAATACATAAATTAAATTAATAATAATTATTTTATTATAAAATATAAAATTAATTTATAAATAACTAAGTAATAATTTTTAAAAAAAGTAAATAATTAAAAAACTTAAAGAAACTAAAAACTTAAAAAAACTAAAAACTTAAAAAAGAAAACTAAACGTAACGGATGTGGCACATCCGTTGTTGAAGAATTTTTTCTTCAACGGATGTCGACATCCGTTCAAGAGAAAAGGAGGAGGTGTAGGATATTTTAGAATATGAAGGATAATTTTAGAATTAAAAAAAAGTGTGGTGGTGCAGGAAGTAATGTGTGATGGTGTAGGGAGTAACTCTCTTAGAAACCTAGTAGAAAGAAGGTTAAACAAAGACAATTGTTATATACACCTCCCTTTATTATTGATGCACCAATTTTTTCAAGCAAATTTATCGGTAGTTATTGAAAACACATTGAAAAACGTGTCTCTTTTTTTTTCTAGATAATCATTTTAGTTTAAAAAAATAAATATTTATTTGAAATATAAAAAATAAAATAATTATTTTAATTTAAAAAATAATTACATTTATGTAAAAGATTCCATGAGTTTTACACTAAAAATTGTATAAAGTTATTATTATTATCACAGCTAAAAATACATGTAATTTTTATTAATGTAAATGGAATGAGAATGTTACATTAGAAGACTATAATATGTTTAAGTAAATGTTAAAATTATCTAACTAGATTAATACAATAAAATGTATAATTTTAAACGGAATTAGGTATTTATTTATATTTTGAAACATTTAAATATTAGGACCAAAAACTATCACGTCAATTTGAACTAAAACTACATATGATTATGGATATAGTTGAGGTAATGTCTAAGTATGTAATGATTTGTCGTTTAGTTAAAGGGTTTGGCTTTTGCCTTTATCCACAAGTAATTCGACTCCTTCTGTTCATCAACTTGCTTTAATAAATCCATCGACACCACAAGAAGAAAACAAACAGGGCTCTTCAAGAATCACTTTTCCATGTGAAGAAATTAGGTAAGAAAAAAAAGCAGACGATATGATTGGTGAAAATTGTGAACACGACCATCTTGTAGGATTTACTATAACTGGAGTAGGTGACCATTAAGACCACGCCATGTTTTGATTTGTCGTGATCATTTGATTTGAGTGTGTGTGTGTGTGTGAGAGGTAGAAGAGAAAAAACAAAGAAAGTAGCGTTAAAGTTGTCATCTTTGGAGTACTTTGAAATGGATTCTAAAGATTTTTATTTTTATTTTTTTTACTTTGTGGCATTCTTTTTGGGATGCTTTTAACAGTTAGGTTTTGACGAGAGACAGAGAAATCTGTAAAAGAGATTTGGTTCTACAACGATATAGCAAAATGGAATCATAGAAATGGTTTGTCCAATGATAATGATCACTTTCTATTCCCAAACTCCCTCTTCATCATTCTTTCAACTGGGGTTATCACTTTCATAATCACCTGTCAAAAATCACTTCTCTTGCTTCTAAAACTTATTTTGCAAAATCCAAACTTCCATGGCTAAAAACCACAATATCATTTTTCCCTTTTTCATTTTCGACAACATTTTTTTACCAAGCTAACCAAATTTAAACATTGCTATAAAGACACTGTATATGGCTATGATATAAATCCTTTGGGCCTCAGCCCATTTATTATCCGTATTCCTTCTTTTGCTTCATCTTTCACTTTTTTATTTTGTCCATTTTCTTTCTCTTCTTATTCAGATTTTGAGTATAAATTTGTAGACAGATGAAATTCTAACCATAATTTCACTGTTTCTTTTTGGAAGGAGACTAATTACTATTGAGAGAAGTGAAATCCACTTAAAAAAAACTTTTTAACTCTTAAAAGAGAGTTAGAATCTTTTAGAAGAAAATGATAATGAGTATTTATAAAGTAAATATTAATTGTATTTATAGAATTAATATGAACTATAATAACTTATGTTTATGTGATAATCATATTTATTTAAAGAGTATAATACAATATAATAAATAGTAATATAATAATAAATAATAAACAACATACTGATTTATCAAAATTTAATTATAACACTTAAATATGGTTCAAATATACATGTTTGGACGGTTCCATAATAAAAAAACTTAAAATGTTTTATTACACTGTACTCTTTAATATTATATTAAACCAGATAAGAACACCTTTTAAATATGCTTTTTCTTCTTTAAAAAAACTCACATTATCATTCAATCTCTTCCGTTTTCTCCTCTTAGAGTCTAATTCAGTTCTTCAATTTTTGTTTGTTGACATTCTACACCACAGTGCTTTGAAGTTAATGCAATATAAAAATTAGACTTTCAACTCGTCAGATTTATTTACAAAACATTGATGTTTATCTAAACTGTTTTTTAATATTCTCTCTACTTTTGAAACTTTTTTCATCTTTTTTTTCTTAGAAGTCCCAACTTGCGAGAGAACAAAGTTTAAGATCATTTGATCCAGTTAAGTTTATGTTTTGAGTAACTTTTCTTTTCTCTAACATTTAGATTGGACGCCTTTTAATGAAGTTTACACGCATGAGTTTTGTCTTTGGTCGTGAAATCTGAGTTGAGTAGATTTCTCTCTATTATTATAGGTCTTTCATTTTTGGTTTAGTGTCTAAATCACCATTTATGAAATCAAGTTAAGATTTTCTTAACTTTGTCTTTTAGATTCTATTTGAAGAATATGAAAACAAGGGCGTAGGAAACTGTATTAGACTATTTGTTTATTTTGAATTAGTGATTTGTCGATTCTATCTTAAAAAAGCGTGAGAATTGTAGAAAGAAATAATAAGTTTCATATATGCTTATATGTTTTAAGATTTAACTTTTTGCATTTATTGTTAATTGAAAATATTCTATGAAAAAGTTCACCTTTAATTTAATTTAATTTGATGAAGTTGATAGCTTGATGAATAATGAGAGTTTTGATGGATAAGTTTGAATTTAACTAAATTTTGAATGTTTTTTTAGTAATGATTGGAATTTAAATATTTATTTAATATGTTTCATTGATGTGAGGGAATAATATTTAAAAAGTAATTAACCTATCTTAAGAAGTTTAATACACATGGAGTAATGAAGTCATTAATAAAATAACATTTTCAAGTTTGTTAATTTTGAAATAAAAAATCACTTATACTATGAAAGTCTTACATAAATATTGGTTGAGAGTATACATGATTATCCATAAACTGTTCTATAAGTGGAAATGTTAAAACCCTAATCTTAAGTTAGGCGTCAGTTTTTAATGGATATACCAAATCTAACATGTATTTTTGGAAAGTCGATCAAAATTGATTTTGATGTTTATTCTAATAATTGAAAATCTGAAATTCCTAATGAGATTCTTTATTAAATGAAAATTTCCTTTTTGGATTATATATATATATATATATATATATATATATATATATTGTGATTTTGGCATCGTGTTAAAATGTGATTGTAAACAATAAATATTCTCATGCATAACTATACATTATTTTATTTTATTCTATTTTGATAATTTTAAAAAATTTTAGATACTTCAATGTTTATAATTTAGTTTTAAGAGCCATTTATTTGAAATTATATAAATATTTACTTATAAAATATCTATACATATCATATATGTTATATTTTAAATTTAAAAATATTATGAGTAATTATTTTAAAATTATCTTTGTATAAAAATTTAAATACATATCATATGTTTATATTTACGAGTAATTATCTCTATATAAAAATTAAAAATTTTATCCATAAGATTGAAACTTAAAAGATTGAATCTGAATACTCTCTTGACTCACAAGAAACGAACTAAATGTTTTTAATTATCATTAAACCTTCATTTATTATTTTTCTATGTTTAATTATTTTAATTTTAGATTAATTAACCATGTTTTTAACTGTAATTATAATATTGGTGTACTTTAAATCAAACTTTGCAACAAAAGAAGTATATGAAATTTTATAAGATGTAAACTAAGACATCAAATTTGATACGAAGTAATAATAGAAATATACCTTAATTTCATGGATATCTACTATATATAATTTATCACATCATATATGTTATAAATTTATAAACTATATTCTCTATATGTATATTAAGTGTTTATGAATCTTTTTGTCTACATGAACATTATTTGCTTTGATATATTATACTTTTGTAACAGTACAAAAGATTGTTTTGTAAGAGCAGTTATTTTAAGTTCATAATTCGATTTGGGATCGAGGTTAAGTTTTATTACATAAATTATTTTTTCTGTCTAAGTTTATATTGCAGTTTGGTCTTAATTTTTCTTTCACCATTTGATTTACTTATAAAAGACATTCTAAAATTTAAGTTAATATTTGTTTGAACAATTTGACAATAAATACATAATCAACTATCATATCTATATTTATAAAATTTCATGATAAGTTTTTAATTAGAGCTAGTCGCTTATATACCAATAACCTAATTATTCTCAATAACTAATGTTATCTGTGGTCTGACTAAACAGTTTATAAAGGTTTCGTTTCTGGCTAATAATACTCGGAGAGTATTTACAATGTCTTGTTGGATAAAAATGATAGCATGTATTGAATAATGAAGGGACGTGAATAAAAAGTAAATGTAAACCATTAACAGTGCCTAATGATGATTACCGGTTTGAAATTCCAATCATATCTTCATTACAAGCCGAATTGAATGGCGCCTTAAACAAGCAAGCACTAATTTTGTTTGCTTTTTCAAATTTCATAGAAATACGTCACACACAGTGGGCCTGGGTATGAAGTTGTGCCTTATAAGTGTCTATCCAGAAAGCAGAACAACTGAGGAAGCAGAAAAAGCCAAAGTGAAGGAAATTTTTATTTCCAAACGAGAGACGCAAAGGGACAGTTTAACAACAACTGGGGACATGTTGGCCTGATTGATGGACTTTCAAGTACGAAGGGAAGTTTGTTTGGTTACGAGTTTGGTCTCCATTACAATGTTTGGCTCTGTGTCCTATATGACATTATTAGGTTCGCTTTTGAAGCTGCGCGTGATGGCATGATAATCTTCTCCTGATCCTTGCTGCACCCAAGGGCCAACTACAAATGTTGTACCTTAATGCTGCTCTCCAACACCAACAATGATGCCACCATATGTGTCTTTACATGACCATATGACAGAGACCAGAGACTTCACTTCACAACATCTTCTAAAGGGTGAGGCTCCAAATCATCCAGCTCATGCAGATTTAAATCTTTTTTACCTAAACTACTTCAACCCAAACCAAAAGCTTTTTGCATGTGTGGGCCACCATGTAAAAGTACAATGCAAATACACAATTGCATTAGTCTCACTCTATACAGCAGGCCACATGGGTGGTGACACTGTCACTCCTGGATTTTCATTAAAAGTCAAAAATACTGTCTACAAAACTACTCTCTGCTCTATCTTTTCTATTAACTTTCTACATTCATCATCAAAATCTAATTAACTTCTCAATAAGCTGATTAACCTCTGTAATAAACCTAACCCACTGATCTGATGCTGACCTATTTAAAAATATATAATTCATTCTTTTTTCATACACTTACCTTTGACAGTAAATGATAAAAAATATAAAAAATAAAATAGGAATATGGTTTGAGCCTCCTTCAATATACTGCTTTTGTCCATTTAAAGCTAGGTGTCAAGAATCATCATACTAAAATTTTATAAAGTGACCTACAATGGAAACACTGAGCTACCAGGCTCCCTGTGATAGCCTTTCTGTTGGAGTGACTCCTTCAAGTCCAAGCAAACCATTGCAGAATCCACAGAAGAAACTTGAGGAAGAAGAAGAGGGAGAAAAAGAGAAAAAAGGAGATACTTTACTGGATCTAAATGTCCCTGGTGATGATTCTGCTACTGGGTGCAGTCCGGTGCTGAATCTCATCACTTGTCTGGAAGCGGATTTGTCATCAGAAGACCCCCATGAGCCAAGAGTGTTCTCTTGCAACTACTGTCAGAGGAAGTTCTACAGTTCACAAGCTCTTGGTGGACACCAAAATGCTCACAAAAGAGAAAGGTCCATAGCAAAGAAAAGTCACAGATCAGTATCAACCATGGTGGCCCCAGCAACAGCTTTTGGAATTCCCTCTCTCCACAATCACCTTCCTCACTATCCCACTGTGGCTTCTCTGCCTCTCCACGGTGCTTTTGGTAATAAACCGCTTGGAATTCAGACTCACTGCATGATTCATAGGCCTCCTCCTCTTCTTCCTCCTCACTTCTCATTCAATGGTTTTTCAAACACTTTTGGACATCATCATGGGTGGTCAAGACCCCTTATTACTCAACAACCTGGGATAGGGAAGTTAACTATGGAAAGTTGTCGCAAAACATCACGAGACAAAGTTGACAGATTACAACTCAAGTCAGCAGGTAATGAAGAAATAAGTGAATATCTGGTTAGTGGAAATACTGGTTTGAAGACTGGTCAAGAGAAAAAGAAGCACCTTGACTTGTCCCTAAAGCTCTAAGCATCATGGAATTTAGTCCTTGATTAGAAGGTTAATGTTTTGCCAAATTTATTGTTTAACATCTTGCAATAAGATAGCGTTGTAAATTTGTTTATGAGAGGATCATGTTCTTGGAAGTTTGTTAATTCCTTTTAAGGAAGGTTTAATTTTTTGTTTTAATCTGAACATATAGGCAGTTTCTTTTCATATCTATGCTAGAATCTGCTACTATTCCTTTCAACTTGGAAATCAAACTCGCCGAGGTAAAATCATTCTCAAATTGAAATCAATCAAATATCTGAATTGCAATAAATCAGTTCCCACTGTCTTCACTGTTGATTTATTAATTTCCATCGATCAGATATAACTTTTCCAATGAAAATTCTGACAAACTGAATACATTTCTGGACTTGTAGAAGAAAATAAGAACGTTATAAATGATACATTTATTGTTTTTAGAGACGTGTGCCTCCTTTGCTCATCGATAAAATGTTTCTATCAGTAAGCTTCTGTCTGTTAGTTTAGAACTTCGAAGAAAGATATACATCTACATGGATTAAAAATGAGTGAAATGTTGGAATATGAGATGAGAGTGAAATATATACATATATTTTGAAATAAAGATTTGAGTGTTAAAAGTTGGACTAAAATTGAGTTGGATTTGAATGTTAGGTCTAGTTGTTTGAGATGAAGTTAAATTTCAAGTGAGAATGGAGAGTTAGATTTATACTAAAATGTTGAGGTTTTAGTGTTAGATTAGGAATTTTAGATAAAATCAAATTTATAAATTAGAGATGATTGAAATTTGAACATTAGATTAAAAATGAGTGAAATTTGGGTGTAATTGAGAATTCAATATGAAATTAAAGTTTTAAGAATTTTTTTTTTAAAAAAAAAGAGATTGGTGTATCATATTTGAATTAAAAATGAGTAAGATTTAATTAAGAGTTTCACATTAACTTACCCAAACTTGAAAGAGTGAGATTTAAAGGTTTAACATATAAAAGTGAGGAAGAGAGTTGAGTATTAAGTAAATAATTAGAGATAAATGAAAATCCTCTATATATTCAAGTGATTAAAATTAAATTTATAAAAAGAATTTTCAAAATTTAAAGTGCTGAATTAAAGATTATAATACATATATATATATATATATATATATATATATATATATTGTTATTTATTGCTTTACGATTTTATTTATTTATTTGATTATGATAGAAATATGCAAATGTTAATGAAGTATTAAAATTACAGTGAATTATATGTAATATTAACATATATAAATATTAACAAAATATTTATAATATAATTATTTGTGTATTATTGTATATTTAAATATAATTGTATATAAAAAAAATTCTGTAACTTTTTTCATATTTGTTCATAAGATTTAATGCACTCTTTTATAAATCTTATATTTGGAACTGAATACTATCAACACAAGCAGGCTAACAAATTATTTTTACACTAAAATTATTTTACACTAACAAACATCTTCTTTTCAACTTAATTGAATAACATTACAGACATATATATTACCTAATTATGAACAATGACTAGGTAGGTGTTTGTCCACATATGGAACAATACATTAGACTTGTTACATATTACTTAAGTTTTAGTATGTTAGAAGAGACTTGTCCCATTTGCCAGTGCATCTACAAGGTCACAATCATCAAGTAATCTCAAATCTTGCAAAATTTGACTGCCTTAATATTTAATTAATAACTTAACAATATAAGTCCACCTAGTGACACTGAATCCATCCAATAAATTGTCTTGGTTACTAGAACTATAATGCATCATTACATCAGTTTATATAATTCAAGAAACTTAAATAAATTATCTAAGTTTTCAATTGTTTTACTTAAGCTTTTAAATTTAATTTTAAATGTATATCAGGAGTATCATTTCATTCTAACACTTCTTTATTGAGTTAGAATCTTAATTTGATCATTATAAAATTGTTATATCAATTCACAGTCAAAATAAATCATAGTTATAAACATTTTCTTTTAATTAACACAACCCAGCTTTTATAAACAAAATGTAATAGCATTTATCCAAAAAAAAAACAATTAAAGCATAATTTTTTTAGACTAAAATATAAGTTTACTCTAAGACATCACTTTTTAAGTACTTCTTTCATGTTAACTTAGTGTGTTTTTTTAAGAAATAAAAATGTACCCCTTGTTTAAAGTATTACAAGTTTATTATTATTATTTTTAGAGCTTATAGAAACTCAATTGTCCTGTTTCCATCGTACTTACCGTTGCAAGCAATCCTTATATTCAAAAGTGTTTTAAAAACTTTATAATATTAGCTAGTTTTTCAATTGGTTTCTTATGATAGACCCCACCAAATCTACTACAACTTATTTTTGCGTGATTGACTAGGAGACCTGAAAATCTGATTTCGTATAATATATCTTAAACAAAATACGAATTATCTTAAATAAAATAATGGTTAAAATCATACACTAAAATAACAAATGTGTTTGACCTAAGTTATTTTAGGTTTTTTTATTAATAGTTTTGGGTATTACATTATCACATGAAAGGTCATACAATATCACATACAAGTAATACTATTTAATGTAAAATTATGTTAGTCACTTCTACATATTTACTTCAAAAAATATCATTAACATAAAATATTACAATAAATTGTATTTTTGAACTTATTTTAATTTAACATGTTTGTTTATCTAACGTAAGATTTTAATAGAATAAATGAAGAGTTGTAAATAGATAAATCAAGCATAAAAGAGACGTTGAATCACACAAGAAGAAGATTGAGTTGTAGAAATTTAAAGATACTCAATAACCTTAGAATTTGGATACTTTTCAATATGTTTAACTCAATCTTCTCCTCAATTATTGTCTTTCATTTGGTTTTTTTGTTTACCAATTCTTTTTCAACTTTGTCAAAATATTTCGTTGGATACAAAACACCCAAAACTAAAACAAGTTTAGAAATACTCTTTTCACTATCTTTTTTTTTATTAATGGTAGAAATGAACTAAGGGAAGAACTTATGTTCTATTTTGATTTTAAATGTGGTGATAGTAAAAAAAAATGTAAACTTTTTTTATCACTACAAAGTATTCTTACATTAACAAATACCATAACCATAGAAAAATGGACATTCATGCAATGTCATGACTTATTTCCTTAATAAACAATTATGTCGACAAATGAAAATACAAAGAATAAAAAATAAACTTCAATAACAAAGTAAAACCAATAATGACGCATAAATGAATTCCCAAGTCACTACCATGTTGTCGTTGGAAAACATACCTTAACTCACAAGTTTTGGTATTTTCGTATACTGAAAGGAAAATAGGAGAACTCTTGATTTGATATATATAAAAGAAATTGTTGGACAATAAGAAGTCTTACATAAATAGCTTCCACTTGTTTACAAAAATGTTATTGTGCATTTTTAGGTGGAGCTTATTCCCTCTTAAACATAAATGACTATTTTTGTATTGATGAGTGTAATAGAAGAATTAAATATGTTTTTGGTCTTTAAATTTAGATGCATAATTGAAATTTGTCACAATCCCAAACTTTATTACATTTGATCCCTAAACTTTGAAAATGAATAAATGTAGTCTTTTTAATCAAACGATGTTAATTTTTTGGACCTTGTTAAACGGTATATAATATATTATCATTTGGGTTTGAACATGTCAAATAGTATAAACACTAGTGGAAAAATGACATTTTATAACGTACAAAAATGATCTTTTATAACGTAATTACTGGGGACATAGTTCTGGGCGATATAGTAAGTCTACGCATTTTATAACGTAGCAGAAATTTACGTTATAATATGTTCAACATATTATAACGTAGTTTTTGAAGTACGTTATAATATGCGCAGTTTATTATGACAAATTTTCATTTGTCTGTATAATAGGATGGAAGGTTTTATGACGTAAAAGTTTTTGTACGTTATAATATGTGATATATTATTACGTATATATTGTTGTACGTTATAATATGTGATCAACTATCATAACATACATTGTTTAGTACGTTATAATATATGTTTTTTTTTTAAAAAAAAATTGATTATTACATTTGACATCCAATAAAATTATAATAATATTCATACATTATGATCTCATCCAATCAATTTATAATCAATATAGCTTCAAATAAACAAATTTAAGGAAAATGAACAAAATAGAATTCATTTCAAATATTAAATAGTCTAATATTTAATAATCATTTATACATGAAACTATATATTAAATCCAACTATTACATTAATCTACATACATTGTTGCAAGTTTCTACTAACACTTAAAAGAAGTTCACTTTCTTCTAATCTCTTCAATGTCTGCAACATGGGAGATGAATCATTAAAGATCTACAAATAAAATAATAGAATTAAAAAAATATTATAATGAATAGTTCAAGTTACATTAGAGATGTCAGACTAAAACCATTTGATACATCTGAATCTAATTATTAAATCTGAATGTAACAAAAAATTTTACTATATCACAAAATTATGTAAGTTTACATGCGAATAAATTTAGACAAAAATATAAGTTAAAATAGATTGACAAAAGGTAAAATAAAAAAAATAAGTACAATTAGATATAAAAACAATCAGATTTTTTTAAATTATTTATTTCCAATCAAAGACTCCTTTCTCTTTTACAAAATGAAAAAAAAAATACAAAAAGAAATGAGAATATGAAATTATTTGTCTGGAATAAAATTTCAACCTCATGTCATTTCAAGAAAAGAAAAAAGACTAGTAAATTACACAAATGATGACAAATCCATAAAAATAAAGTAACACAGGATAATGCTCTAAAGAAGTGGATAAGTTTAAAACAAACATTTTTTAACTGGTTGTCACATACTAAAAAATTCATCGAGCAATGATATTAAAATCCATATAATTTGAGGCATTTACTTATCTAAACTGGTACAAATTGATTTATTGATTTCATTAATTACTCAATCCAAGGATACCCTTTGGCCAGAACTCATTGACCACTATTTAGGAAATTATATGCAGTTAGCAATTTCAATGACTTCACCCAGAAGTCAATCAAACCAACTATAAAACTACTCATTATTATTAAATTATCCTACATGTGTATGAAGATTCCCAACATGACTTTAAATTATTAAATTATCCTACAATTAGGTATACCACCAGTTAGGTATAATCAAACATGACTTTAACTGCAAGAATACAATAACATTGTCCCAGGAACAGGCTCAAAAACTTCGGCTATTTCTATGTCAAGCATGTTTGGTTTTTTCTATAACAGTCTTACCTTAGATCTTAAGCTTTTGAGACGTGTTGTCAAACAAATAAATTTTGCTGGATCCTTCAAAATGAGAGGCAGTGACGAAGTTGGACAATCCTAAAAAAACAATGTAACTTAGTTGGATACTATAGAAAATTTGTTTAAGCGTCCTCCAAAATTTTGATGACAATAACTAAGTTAATTCACAAGAATCAACCATTCACTTAGACAAACCAATATGAATAAACATAATTTTGATGAAGTATATTAGAAAGTTGGATAATTCATAATATTCTGATGAATAAATACTCACTTGAATATATTTTTAGCAGGTCTCTGATAGCATGCAAAAAATTATCACTGTCATGTACTCCTCCTTATTCTTGAACATCAGAGGCACCTTGGATCAGGGCCAAGCAATGACCCTGCAAACCATAAAGGGAAGTTCAAAAGATAAAAGTAGAGGTGTGATGCAAAACTGGACTTTGACTCCTCAAAGGTGAGAGGAGAACACTTGATAGGATTGTGATAAAATAAATTATGCTTAATTGAAGGAGCCAAATACATTCAACAATTGTTAGTTCACTTTGTTCTCTAAAGTTCACTTTGACACTTGAAAAAAATTTACATAATTAGATTAAAATAACTATATCTATTATTTTTAAAGTTTAAAAGTCAAAATATATCAAAAATTGAAATGATAATGAATTCCAATTGTACGTTCAAAATTATCACGGATCACATGTAGATATAATGGATTAGGTAAACTAATAAAGCTTCTTTTTTTTCTCTCGTTATAATGATTTTCAATGTGAATAAAGGTTTTCAATTTTCACTATTTTGAAATCAAGAAAAAATAGCAAAGTCCTATAAATTTTATTTCAATAAAAAGGATAAATATGACGGAAAAGAAAGAAAGCATCGATTCCTTTGGTACTAATTGCTGAATAAAGTTAAAAGAAGCTTGGTGGAACTGGGAAGCTCGTCTTCTGCAACTTACCGATCGAGGATTGAAGCTGGATGGTGGAGTTAGCAATTTGGTGATATAAAGTAGTTACTGGCCCACTCAATACGAGTTCAGATTGTGAATGGGCTTTCCAGCCCAAACCATTAATTATTCTTGATCCGTTTTCCTCATTAAGTAAGGAACAAATTACTTTTTTTATCAGATGACTAAAACAAGGCAATTGCTTCATGCACCTTATTAATTTCTTCCCACATCCCATCAATTTTCAAAAATAACCATTTAACTTTTGTAAAATTTATTTCCGGATAATTAATTCCGAAATAGATTTTCCGAAATTTCCAAAATAATATATCCAGGACAAAATTTTCCGAAATAAAACTTTTGGAATATTTTTTGTAATAGGATTTTTCAAAATAAAATTTCCAAAATGTGTGAAATACATTTTGGAATAAAAAAGTCTTATTTGTTTTCATTTATAAAAGTAGAATATATTTTGTTATTCCATTGATGACCCTAACTCCCATCAACTTTATGAGGGATACTAAATTTGAATATACTTTTGTTAAAATCAATGAACGATGCTGCAATTACCAGAAAGAGATTCAATATCGTCTATTGTTTTTTTTTTCATTGTAAGTAGCTATTTTTTGTGTGTGGATATATATATATATATATATATATATATATATATATATATATATATATATATATATATATATATATATATATATATATTAATACATATTTTAAAGATAGACATTTTTCTAAATTTCACGTTAAGTAATAAAATAATTAAAAATATGTCCAAAATATTAACACTGTTAAAATAAAATCCGTAAGCCTTACATAAAAAATAAAAACAGAGGTATTTAAATGAAAATCTATAAAAAAAATATAAAGTGCTATATAAATGAGATACGAGGATTTAAGTCAGAAAATAAAGTAGATAAAATATATAGACTAAAATACTAGAATCGAATGTGGATGAATTAAAACCAACTTCGTATTGCTTCAAACACCACATGATTTTTTTCGTTGAAATCTATTTAATTTTATTTATCAAATATCTTAAATTTAAGCCAAACTAACATATTTTGTTATGGGTTTTTCATCAAACTAAGCATACACTTAATCAATTTAAGAATAAGAATATGAATATGATTTAAATCAGTTCTATAAAAAACAACTTTTTTATAACACTAAGAATAAAAAAAACTTGGCTAATTGAGCATTTTAACAAACAGTATATTTTTTAAGCTACTTTAAACATTTGCTACATGTATTACTATCTCATTCATATATCTTTCAAATTAATATTATAAATTAAGAAATGCTTAATAAAACTAAACTATTAGTATAATTAGTAAAAATATTCGTAATCAATACATTTGAATTTGTTAAATGTGTAAGGTTTAGTTTATTTAAGACAGAGAATACAGTATAAGTTAAATGAGTAATTAAAAAGTTTGTTTTTAATTTATTGTTACATTTAAAATGATGTATTTTTTCATTTAAAATTTCTAAAATTTAAACTATTTAAACTCTCTTTAAAATTCTGGACTGATATTTTATGATGATTATGATCACATTGCACTACTTATGAGATAATTGAAAGTATGTCAAAATATATCAGTAAAAATCTTTGATTTAAGTAAGATAGCATTTCTCCTCCAACTAATTGTCTATTTTTTCCTTTTTTGAATTTGTGAAAGTTGTATATTTTATACGTTTGAATCAAATTAAAAAATAAGAATAATACAAAAATATATAAATAAATAAAGATGTTAGTTGTGTAGTTAGAAGCTTTTAATTAGTTATATTAGAAGTTTTGGGTAATGAAGTGATTGCTTTTTTTTTTCTATCTACTTTAAGGTAAAATGAACTACTAACCTACATTTATTTAATTAGATTGTTTTAGATTTGTTGGAAATGTGAAAATTGTTGAGATTAAATTTAGTGTCTCTTTGCAATTGTAATACTCAAATTGTTAGTTCCAATTGCCTTATGTAAGATGATTGAAGTTTGACTACTAGTCATTTTTCATTTGAGTTAGTTCATAAAAAAATCCAATATATTCAAATTATGACTTAAAGTTTAAATGAAATTTATCTTAAAATATATTTTTTTTTCTTTAAAAACTCTCATCATCCAAAAAGCATTTGGTCAATTGAGATGTAGTATAGAAATTGATAGCTTATATCAAAATGTCAATGAAGAAACAATGTACATCAGTATTGATTCTCTCTTACGAAAATATTGGCATTCAAACACTCAATTGACAACTCAAATTTTGTATTAAACGCTAAAATAAAATAAATATCAAATATTTAATAAAATAAATTATTAAATATTAGTGGGTTAATGGTGTGTGACCTATTGTAGTGAGAATTCCACCCCTAGAAATAAATTATTATCAGATGTCATTATAGTGTGCTTTCCATCATTAACTTAGCAATTATGGAATATGATCACAAAAATGTGGCTTCATAGGAGCCGCACTCTTTTATTCTTCTTCTTTTATTATGTTTAATTCTTTCTCTTAGTTTATTTTTCTTATTTTTTTTTAATTTCTCATTTCTCATAATCACATCACATCTACCTAGATAACAAATAATTTAATAATTTAAACATAATAAAACTTTATTTTCAGTAAGTTTTATGTTTTCTGAATTTTTTTTAAATTTTTTTACTATTTTCATTTTGTATGTATGCTTTTTTTTTAAATATCTATAACTTGTTGTATAAAATGGTATATGTGATTTAAAGTATGGATATTTTATTATTAAAACATAAAATTTATAATAAAAAAAGTTAATTATTCAAATTTTATTTTAGAATTCTTTTCTATAATTTTTTTATTGATTTCTTTCTAAATTTTTGATAAATTTATCCTTTTATAAATCAGAGTCCATAATAAACATCTTGTTAGATAACAGAACAAATTTGTTCGATCATAATTTTTATTATGAGTAAGTTTTTGTTTTATTATTTTAGTTAGTTTTTGAGATTTTTGCATAAGAATTTTGTATTTTACCTCTTTAGGATAAAGGCAAATATCTATTAATTTAAAAGCGTAAATGTATAACTTTCCTTGTAAGAGTACCGATTTTGAGACCTATAAGCTTCAACCTTTCACTACAATTGTATATGTTTGGTGATTTGTGGTCTGCTGAGTAGTGAAAAGTCAACATAATTCAATTAAGTCAATTTAGTTCAATCTTGCTATTTTAGAAAAAAAGTATATTTTATATTAAACATAATAAATGAACAGAAAATTTTGGTTTAAACTATTTTGGTCATTTAAGTTGGTACAGTTATTAATGTAAATACAATTATAAATACCAGTAATTGAATTGAAATGAAATATATAAGTGATCCTTACGTTAATTTTGGATTTGTTTTATTAAGGGTTAATATTAATTTTTGTTTATATTTTCGTCAATTTCATTTAATATGTAATTTATTTTTTTCGAGTGTTCAACATAATCATAATTTTTGTAATTTATATTTGATTTGACCATGACGACATTTAAATATATGGATACCATGGACGGTAATGTGTGTCACATATCAGTTTGTGATTTCTTTTTAAATATTTTGTTTTTAATTTTTAAAATAATTGTCTATTTGTCAAGTTAATATTGTGTTACATGACAATGTTAGTATCACATTTAAGTTAGTGTCAGTATCACATGTAAAGTCAGTATTAATGTCACATGTTAGTGTCACATGTAAAGTCAGTATTAATGTCACATGTTAGTGTCACATGTAAAGTCAGTATTAATGTCACGTGTCAGTGATAGTGGCACTTAATTGTATCTGATTCAGTTTTCCTTTTCATTATTTTTGTTCAAATTAATTCCAAATTTTGTTATTTTTGTTTAACTCAGTCATAATATTATATTTTAAAACAAAAAATCTTCACTGTTTTTCAAATTGGATGAAAAATTTCTCATTCTTTTAAAATTAGAAGGAAAATTCTTCATTATTTTTAAAATTAGAAGTATAATTCTTCGTCATTTTTTTAAATTAGAACAACAAATCTTAATTATTTTTAAAATTAGAAGGAAAAATTCTAATTATTTTTAAATTTAGAATGAAATTTATTTATTATTTTTAAAATTAGAAGAAGAATTTTTCATTATTTTTAAACAACTCTAACTCTATTTTTACATGTAGAAAACATCAAACATAAATCTAATAATTATATTCCAACAATGTGATTAGAGTTGGTTTAAAAATAATGAAATAAATAATTAACAAAAATGTGATTTTTAATGAAAATTTAATTTAATCTCAATTTAGAGAGACAAAATTAAGATTAAATTTAACAAAATTAAAAAAATTATGACTAAATACAACAGAATAAACGAAATTTGAAACTGAAATGAATATAAAACATTGACATGTGACAATGACATTGACATCTGAAAGTGATATTCCCTTGACACGTGGTACTGACATTTTCATGTGTTACAACATTGATTTGGGATAATTTTTTAAAAAGATCAAGAAAAAAATATAAAAATTAAATAAAATATTCTAAAAAAAAACACAAACTGACATATGACTCAAATATTCATCTATCGTCAACGATTTAGATGGTATCATGAAAATAAATAAATTTAACATAAATTACAAAAATAAAGATTGCATTGAAGATTGAAAAAATGGATCTCACTTTGAGTAAAGTTGACCAAAATAAAAATCAAAAGTGGTATTAAGTTTTTTATAAATTATACATATATTTTTCAATAAATAATTTACTCAATAAATGAAAATCTATTAGCTTGCTAAATTCGTCTATATAATTTTACCAATCTTAATCATAAATAGAAATATATATATATATATATATATATATATATATATATATATATATATATATATATATATATATATATAAAAGCAAATTGAAAAGTTATTTTAACTTGGATTGATATTTCAATTCCATATTAATTTTATGTTTATCTATTATATTATAAATGAAATTAAAAATGATTGTAATTATTACTTTAATATTTATTACCTGAAAACAAAAAAATTATTTTGAAAATTTAAATTTTAATTACAATTAATAATATCACATAATTAAATCGTGAAATTAAGAATAAAAATTAATCTAGATTAATCATTTCAATTATTTCTAAACTGTGAATTTCCAAGATTTGTTTGGAAAATATCTATTAGCAATGGTGAACTATGAAACAACAAATTAAACTGAATATTTTAAGTTAACGATTCTAAATGAACAAGCATCACGTATTGAAATATTGTAAATGAGATTTAAAGTTTTCATATGATAACTTATTTTTAAATATCTCAACAGCCAAATTTGTGTATATAATCATAACTTTAATAATTTACTATTTTAAAACATTTGTATAAAAATATAGTGACATAACATAAATTTGAAAACTCTATATCTTCAATAAATTTTAAACATTTTTCTTAAAACTTTTGTATCGGGTAAAAGTTAAAAAAAAAAGATAATAAAACTTATAAAAAATAAATTATCATGCTATAATAATTTTATAAGAGTCTAAGTCGTAATCCTATGTACAGTATTTAACATTGAAATGTGCGATTTGGTGTTTCCGAAGTAAAGAAAAAGAAGAGTGGAGTGAAGAGATGTATGTATATCGGGATTAGAAAAATGGAATAAAGAAGTTACTTGGGAAATGATTTTGAACAGAATTCAAAAGGATTTGTATAAGAATAAGGGAACACATTCATTTCCTTTCAAATATTGCCGCATGCGCCACCACTCCCTGCAAAACCCAACACACACTACAAGAAATACACAAAATTTTAAAATCCACAATAAAAAATTAATTAACTTATTTTTTCAAGTACAAAAAAGTTTACTTAAAACATATTTAGTTTCCATTCATTTCATTTTTGCTAGAGTGAGAAAATAAAGAAAGATTTTTTTAATTTATATGATATGATACTTTATTCTGTTGATGTTGTTTTGTTTTAAAATATATTTCATTATTGAACTATAATCCATGATAATTTTATGGAGAAAATCTTTTTAATAATTATTTTTTATAACTTTTTTTATAGTAATACATGTGATAGTTTGTGATTGATTTGTTTCAAATATATAAATTAATAAAATAGTGACACAAAATCTATTTTCAAAAAATTGTTAAAAAGTTATTAAAATATGATAGTTATAATCTTATATATTATACTAAAAAAATAGTTTACCTACCCCTTTTTCACCTTGGATTTAAATAAATACTTATTAATAGTTGAGATTTATGCAGGGATTAAATTAAATTAAATTCATGTAACGAATAAGAAAAGTGCTTTACCATATACTTTGTCGGGTAATAATTACTTGTCGAAGAAACACTTTTAAAAAAAGTGAGGGATGAATGTTAAACTTGGTCAAATTGATGTGTTTGGTTGAATCTTTTGAGCTCTGGATTTGTTCATCATACCTGGAAAATGGAAACTACCAAGAATAGAGTGCTTAATTAAAATGCACTTAAAATTTTGTAACTTGCTGTTTTATTTATTTATTTATTTTTATCTAAATAATTTATTTTTTATCTTATTTCCAGAAATATATAAGTGGGGAAGGTGAGAAATGTTACTATATTCATAGAATTTTGTTAATATATTTTAAGATAATGTTTTTTTTAAAATTAAACAGATTTCTCACTATCTTATATTAAAGTTTTCAATTTTTAGAAATCATTTATTCACTAATTAATACATTAATTGATGTTTTATTCTTTGTTGATTTATTTTTGAAAATATTACTTTTTTTAAACGTTTTAGTTTTAAATAAAATATTTAAAACTTAGATATTTTGATGTTTTAAATTAATTTAAAAATTTAATTTTTCTTCCATAAATATAAATATTTTTATATTTCTAATAATTTAATTGTTTAGTTTTCGTTTAATAAATATAGACAAAAAATACTTTCTATTTTTTAAAATAATAATAATTTAATTTTTTAATTAATTTTATATTTAACTTGTTTTTTAAAAATAGGTATTTAATATTTTTGATTAGTTTAATTATTGAATGCTTCCTCAACAAAGATAACCTAATATTTGTGATTAATTCAATTATTTTGTTTTTATTTAAAAAATAAGTTTTTTTAATATTTTTATTATTTAATCTAAAAATCATTATTTTATAAATGATAATACTTTATTTCATTTTTATAAAAAAAAATGTGTTCAAAAGTATTATTAAGAATTATTATTAATAATTTTAAGTAATGATAAATTTAAATTAATATTTTAGAATTATAATTAATCTCAATATTTCATGATATGAATGGTATTTTTTTAAAAATATCAAAATTTAATTGGTAACTACATTGAATGCCATAATAACTAAACAGGGTTGATTTCACCATTTTAAGAAATTACATATAACACAATTGAATTAATTATATTTGAAATTATTTTATTTTTAAATGATTTATTTATATAAAATAATTTAAATTATCGTTTTTTATTTTTTCTTTGAATAAAATATTTTAAGAACCATAAAATATAAAACTTTGAATATTAAAACGTTGTTACATTAATTGAATAAAAATAAATGATTTATTACAATTAGTGATACAACTTTTTTTCAACATAACAAAATAAAAAACAAAAAGAAATTTGTAATAAAAAATAAAATACTTAAGTTATTTGAGTAGATTTTGAAATATATAATCAGTCAAACAATAATATATAAATTCGTCTCCATCTTCAGATTAAATTGAAAAATTAAATATTATTTTTTAAAAATTTCGTCAAAATAAAAACTATAATGAAAATTACCTACGAAAATAGAATCGTTTGCCATTGTAATCCAAACGAGGTAATAAAATTTTTGGTAATTTCTAATTTTATCAACTATAATAACATATGCCAATAAGAAAATTTACAAAGTACCGCCCGATAAATGTTTGTTGAATAAAATTTGGAAAACACAAAACCTAATTTATTATATTTTATTATTATCAAGAATTCAACGCGTACAATCCTACTCCACCTTCACCAGCACGTAGAGAGACATAATATAAGCACTAGGTTGGGTTATCATAATTACAACAAGAATAATAATAACAATATTATTATTTATTATAATAATAGCAATAAATAAAAGTGAAAGGTGGGTGAAGCAAAAAAAGAACTTTCGGCCGCCGATAGATGCCAGAGCCGCACTCATAGAGATTCTTTATCTTCTTCTTTCCATTCTTCTTCATTTTCTTTTCTTTTCTTCTTCCTAACTAAAAGGACCACTCATATTCTTCTCTCTATCACCCACAAAAACGCTTTCTTTGCATTTTTCTCTCCATTTCACTGTTAGTTCAGACACTCCACAATGCTGCGTAAGCTTGTCTCAGGGCCACCCAAGAACAAGCCCGGCACCGTCCCCGTTCACCTCAACGTCTATGATCTCACCCCAATCAATGGCTATGCCTATTGGCTTGGCCTTGGTGTCTACCATTCTGGGGTTCAAGGTAACCCTTTAACCAATTCCCTCTCTTTTTTCTCTCCTTTTTTTTTTCTTTTTTTCTTTCATATCGCCAAACCCAAATCAAGATACTCTTCAATTTACAAAAAAAAAAAAAAACATTTGCTCAGACCGAACATTCGGGTTGTTTGATACAACGTTATCGGTTTGTTTGTCAACTATCATTACTCATTATTGTGTTACAAATCCAACCATATTCTGTTATTTGGGTGTACAATAGTACCTGTTTTTTCTTTCTTAGTTGATAATTAAAGTATTCTTTTACATTTAGTTCACGGTGTTGAGTACGGTTTCGGTGCACATGAGCATGACACAACGGGGATTTTTGAAGTGCAACCGAAACACTGTCCTGGGTTCACTTTCAGAAAGTCGATTTTCATCGGAACAACAGATCTGGGTCAGAAAGATGTTCGGGCGTTCATGGAGAAACTGGCTCAGGAGTACTCTGGCAACACCTATCATCTCATCTCCAAAAACTGCAACCACTTCTGTAACGATGTTTGCCTCAAGTTAACGGGAAAGTCAATCCCTCGATGGGTCAATCGCCTTGCTCGACTTGGTAAGGAATACATTGATCCTATTCTTGTGCTTTATTAACTTGTTATCTTTTGTAGTTTGTGTCTGTTGATTTTTCACATGTCGCCAGTGAAAACTCCTATGGCACCTACGTTGACGTTATCATAGTTGAATGTTGTGTACGGCTTTTAGCTATTGGTGTTGGGTTTTCTTTTTTAGTTAGAATGATATCTTTTAGGAAAAAAAGGACAGAACTTGCTCACTTGCTCTTGGTGTTGTCTTTTAATTTGAATTGGAGTTCTTAGCAGCAGCTTTCGTTAGATGTGAAAACTACATCTATGTTTTTTTGGGACAAAATCGAGAAGCAAAATTAGAGTTAGTAAGGTTTGTCTTAAGGTCAACGTAGATTATTAAAGTGAAATTTCAATTCTGATTAGAAAAGAAGTACATTTAAAAGAGTAATTATAAATTGGCTGACAAAGAAGCATGCTTCTTACAACACAGTACAGCCCTTGCAGAAAGTGGCAAGAGGAATGCTCTTCGAGAGGCTTTACTGATATATTTTGATTATGCAAAAAATTTCTTCAGAATTAAGTATGTGAATTGATGTTCCTATGATGCACTTTGTAAACAAAATTTATGTGATTTCAAAACAACGAGTGAGCATTTCTGAGTTTGAGTTGTGCTCCTTTATGTGAAGGTCTTCTTTGCAACTGCGTTCTTCCCCCTGGGCTAAATGACACGAAGGTTCCACAAGCTACATCAGAGAGAGTTCAGGAGGGAGAAAAGAGGAAAATAAGAAGTCAATCCTGCAGGTACGAGGGTTCTTCGAATCCTTCATTGTCACGACGTTCGGCAATTAAAAGTAGTAGCCAAAGACATTGTCTTCCAGGATCTACGTCTTTGCTTAATGCTACTCCAGCCTCAACCTTAACAGTGAAGTAGTAAAGCTTTGACAAATATAGGGTGCAAGCAACCCCAGATGAGCACGGAAGAAAGTTGTTTATTTGGTTAATCTTTCTGTTCTGATGTATATCTGTATGTCAAATATCTGAATGGTTGCTTTGTTTTGTCTCTGTTCGTCGTAAAATGGTTTCGTTCTTAGTGAATGGAAAGTTCTTCTGTTTCTGCATTTTTTTGCTATGTAATCTTGATTGATCTTCCTTATTCCGTTGGGTCAGTCCGGTTTTAAAAACAAAGCATATTAAAGGAAAACCAAAATCTGAGAAATTTTGTGACAAGTTGTTTCTGCACTTTTCTCAGATATGCTTCGTTAACATCTGTATCAAAAGATCAGCAGTTTCTCAGTTATCTCAGTTATCTCTGTCTGGCTATGCTGTACCTGTATGTTTTGATACATTTTTGTTCCACGTAATCGTCATCCATTAATATTCTCATGTTTGCTATACTTTGTTACATGTGATCAAATGTAATTCTTATAAAGAAAACAGCTTCTGCTTGGAAAATTTACGGAGTTTTATAGTAATCGTGCTTTTAAGGTAAAGGAAAATTATTCTACTACTCTGTTTTCATAGCGAAATTGTAAATGGATTTTTTTATTTTAGAAATTTTTATACAATCAAGTGTTTTTTTTAACACTTTTAAAAAAGAATCATATGTCATGGTTTATTTTTATTTAATTATTTAATTACTCTTAATTTTTTTAAATTAAAATTAATCACGTGTTAAATTCACGTTGTATAACACTGGTTTGACACATAATAATTTTTTATTATTTAAAAAAATAAAAAATAAAAGTAGACAAATTAAAACTAAGACAATAATATTACAATGCCACGGGTCTCCTAGCATAACACCAGATTGACACAATAAATTTTTATTATTTTTTAAAAAATAAAAATAAAATTCTTAAAAAAATTTAAAAAAGTAAAAAATCACAAACTAACATTTGACCATTTTTAATAGCATTTGACCGTTTTTAATGGTATTAGTACACTACTGATAGAAAATACTTGATTGAATTAAATTTTTTAAAATAGAAATAAAATTGAGAAAAAAAATAAAAAAATCAATTTACAATTTAGTTATGAAAAATGAAAACCAATGATTTATCCTAAGATAAAAATATCAGAATATAAATTATTTCATAGATTGGTTAGTTTCAAATCAGTTTTAGATAAAATTAAATCTACAAAATTAATTTCATATAAGCATAATTTTTCAAACACTTCCAAACATGACAAGTGTAAACTCAGGAATCTATTCTTCCTCGTTTTACATTGTTAAAATCTCTCTTATTTGATATATTATGGTAAATTTGAACAACAATTAAGAGTGTTACGATTAATGTATTCTTAATATCTTCTATTTCGGATGTGAAGGGTTGTGCTGGTTCCCACGTCTCTACGTCACTCTCTCCTCAGTACGTTTGACCCTCAGTACTCGCTCCTCGGTGATTTTCTCAGTCTGTCGTTGGGAGACCTGCAAAAGATTCTCCGATGCCAAAGTTAGTTGAGAGCTATGGCGTTTTTCTCCGACAGTAATAAATGTGCAGTAAATGCAACCTATCTACCACTCATTCTGGATCTGTATTTATAGTTTTCGCTATGGGCTTGGGATTAGTGAAAAGTTAATCACGGCCCAAATCAGCCCAATAGCTTTTAAACCCCTACTTACCTTTAAGTTAAGTTGGATAGCAACTCGGGCGGCCGTCCTCGTGGGAATTATCCCCATGGCCGGTTGTCCTTCTTCGTGCAAGTTGTTTTCCCCAAGTGTTGAGCGGTAAGTTTGCATGATCATGGGCATACGGACATCCGTCCTACTATGCCTAACCCTTTCCAACAATAAGTAAAAGGGTAATCTCCTGGGTCCCATACGATGACGGGGATGTCCGGTTCGTTCAATGGTCCAATGACGTAGGCGGCCGTTTCGTACGGCGCCCGTCCCTGCTGCTACACCTTCCATCTTCTTTTTTTCATGAAAAGTTAGATATAATGTATTTAGAAGACAGGTTTCCGCTGTATTTTGGGTGCTTTTGGTGAAGATTAATATCACACATCCTTTTATAGAATAAAATAACTGCGTATTAATAATAACACTTCTTGACTCAATAAATAATATTTTATTATTTTATTTATATATTAGATATATTTTAATTATACAATTTAACTTTTTGTACTGTTGAAATTAATATATTGTGTAAATATGTAAGTTTGTCTAATCTTATCACACATTTTTAATTCTTAATCGTATTCAAAAAGTGTTAATCCAAATTTCAGACAACAAATAAATAATTACTACTTCTAACTTTAGAGGATGAAAATGGAGATTCATTATCCAACTAAATATGCAATATGATATTTTGAACTTAATAAACCTGTATACTCGCCTTAAATTCATTATTTTACCTTCCATCTTCTCTTTTCCTTTACAAACATTATTATTTTAATAACCATATTATTCCTAAAATTGGATTATCAAGTGAACAAAGTATCAAAATATCATTTGTGCTTGCAGAAAATGTTCAAAATAGGAATTTCACAGCTGTTCACGGGTAGTGATGTTTTGATTGGTTGTTTCTCCCTCACTTCAACAAACTTAATGAACCTTTAATTGACCAAAATATATGTTAAAGATCTTTATCAAATTTTAAAATTTTTAAAAGATTTTTCAAAAATTTCCACGTATTTTAAATTTTTGAATATTTAAATAAATTTTGAAATTTGTTCAAATTTTTAATAAATTTTAAAATTTATTAAAAATTTTGAAAAATTTTAAAATTTGTTAAACACTTTAACGGATTTTAAAATTTGTTGAAAATTTAAACGAACTTTAAAATGAATTAAATCTTAAAAAACATTCTTTAACCTATTCGAAACCTGTAAAAAGAAATAGGAATATATAAATTTTGGTTTAATCCTTTACTACATCCCTATTTATGTACGAATGTCTCAATTGGGTTCTCGTTTTTTAAAGTGTATCAAAATGGTCCTTAATTTTGAAAATTCATATCAATTGAGTCCTTTCCGTTAAGTTGACTGGATGGTCGCCGAGCGTTCGTTCGCTGGTGGACGAACGTTCGTTCGTCATCTCAGCATCCCACTCATCGATTTTTTTAAATTATAGAGAGAGAAAAACTTAAAAAAATATATTTTAAGTTAATTTTTTTATTTTTTACGAAGGATAGTTATGAGATTTTACAAAAGTTTGGAGGTACAGAACAAATGGTTGAAAATAGAGGGAGAAACTTCCGTTTTAATTTAGTATTTGGAAAAAAAAAAAAAGAGTTTTAGCATGGTTAATTCACGTAAAAAAAAACTTAATACGCATTTCCTCGTCTGTCTTCTCAACATATTACCTAGTTTGTTTTATTTTACATTTTGGTATTAGTTTTCGGAATGTAAAGGAAAGAAAAATAAATAAAATATGAAAAAAATATTAAATATATCCAACCGGACAAGAATATAAAATAATAAAATAAAAGGGTTTTTAATTATGAGTTTGAAAGAGCGTGTGTTGTACGTGTTTGAATGCATGAGATCCTTATCCTGTGACCGAAAACATGTTGATAACTTATTCTTTAAGCGTCTGCTACAGTTTTTGTTGAGCTTCACATGTTTTTGTCTTTGATTTTTCCTACGAGATACTCAGTTAGAGTTAGTTCAGGGATATAGCCCCACGTGATAGATTTAAAGAAAAACCGTGTTTTTTTATGTGGTTATTTTTCATGTAATTTTACTGTACATATTCTCGTATACTAGCTTTTAGTTTGACTTTTCTTTTTCTCCCATTAATAACCTCAGGAAATATGAAACACATAATTCCATTTCGTGCTGCATGTACTTGTTGACATTCACATACTCGCAATATTAAAATCAAAGCATTACGTATTGGATAAATCTGAAACAAGTCAAAGTTAATTATATCCTTAAACAAACAATTGCGATGGTATTAAAATTTTGTTTCGTCCAGGTCTTCATAGTCCAACAACGGATAAATTTATTGTTTAAACAACTTCTACAAAAAATAAAATAAAAAATATGTTATGTAAAAAAGAATCATATCTTTTTATAATGTCAAATATAAAAAAATTATAATTGTAAAAATATTAAATAAAATTGGTGAGTGGGTATGAAATTTTAGGGTTGAAAAGGCAAATGAAATGGGTGGTGCTTTGACTTTATATAGGGTGCGTTCCTTATTTTCTAAGTTGTAAAGTTTAGGTGAAGTGAAAAGTATCAAGTATTTGTATTTGGTGTGATAACAACAATATAAAAGCTGTGGTGTTTTTCACTTTAATTACTTTTCACAAAATTAAATAGTTGGCGTTTCAAACTTTACAACTCATAAAGCATATTCTTTAAACCATTTTTTATTTCATTAAAAGAACCTATTTTACTCAACCAAATATAATCCATCAATAATAAGTGATATTAATTAATTTGTCTTCACTAATTAAGTGGTATGCTATTTGAATTTTAATACCACTTTGAATTATACATAAGTCAGGTCGAATGAGCTATATTCATATGGTATAAATTCTACAAATTTATACATTTTTTATAGTATAAATTAATTGCAAATTAAATCACTTATACAATAAATTAGTTGTTTTTTTTTGTAATAATTATTTTAGAGTGCATGACAATATTGATTTGTAAATTGTTTGCCAAGGATAAAAAAATAAGATTTATCAATAGTACATCAGCACTAAACTCTTAAATAAAAAAACAAATAATTATGTTCGGATATAAAGCATTTTTATATTGTCGTTTAGTTATGAATAAACCTATATTATGGCTTTATTGACTTTTATAATGGTTATATTGTAATTTTACTGAAGATTTGTAATTTATTTTCAGAAAAATATACACATTATAGAAATTATATTTTCTTTAGAAAGAAAAAAAGAAGTCGACTTCATTAGTATTACATTTTTCAATTCCATGACAATATTTTATTGTAAGGCCATAATAATATTAATCAATATATTTTTTGTATATATAAACTTATGATTATCCTTTATATTTCACAAGTATTTATTAAATATAAGGGAAGTTTTTAAAAATTTAGTTTTAGAAACCTTGACCGTAAATGGTTTTGATTATAATTTGAAAAAAAAAAAATCTACTATACTAGGTATTACTTGAAATAACTGCTACTAACTAGATAAATTAAAGAACGTAAACAATTCTCATAATTAAACAAGAAAGAAACATTAATCTAATAATTTTGATATATAAAATAAAAAGTAAGTATAAAACATTTTTTTATGATTTTATTATAAGTAAGTAGTTTTTAAGTGATTGTTAAAATTTAAAAACAGTAATAAAATCAGGAAGATAAAATAATAAAATTATCTATATTAATATAGCTAAAATTAATAATAAAAAATTAACTTATAAAATTATTAAATTATAATATAGTACAAACATAAATTAACTTTTTTTTCATAACGAACATTTTTAATTATATTTGAATGCATTATAAATATTTTTTGATGAAGAAATAGACTTTCTTAAGCAATTTCAAGATTGATAAATGGAGTAGAAACTTACTATTATAATATGTTCAATTTGATGATTTTAGTCATATTAATATAGTGAAATATGAGCCGTGGAATATCTCTCAAAGACAGTAATAGTTATATTTCACTAAATAGCGATTGCATATTAAATACGGATGTACATCTCTGCGGAGAACGTCAAAGTTAAATTTTGTCATAAAAATTTGAGTAATATTTTTGCAGTAGTTGTACCTTCAAACTTTCTTTGAATTTTCAGTACATTTAAAAAAAATGAAATATTTCCACATCAGTTTTTTTTTCTAACGAAAACTTGGAAACAGGAATAATGAATTCAAAATAATCCAATAATAATAATAAATTCTCAAGATTTGGTATACCCGAAGACGAGATGCATATGCATTAATATCAATCTCTGGACACTTACAAAGGTACCTTATTTCGATAGCAACACTGTTGGCAAACATATGCACGATTAAGTGATCCATCAATATCCATGTTTTCCATATAACTATGCGTAACTATTATATATTATTATTATTATACACTAATATGTGGTCAATTATCTCGGTTTTACTAAATAATTGAAATTTGTAAATATAGTTTATAAACAATTATTGCTATAAATTAAATTTTTAAGTAGAGCATATACACGACATGGTATTTATGGAACATAACTAATATGGATTTGGGTTTATGCTTATTTCCACATAAGAAATACAAAAAAAAATTCACAACTAATAAAAGTATTATGAGCTACTCATAATAATTACTTGGTCATATGAATGAATTAGTCTCAAATTAAGATAAAAAAAATGAGTTAAGGTTCACTTTTGAATGCTTCAATGAAATCTTTGGTCTTATTTAATTTAATTTGATCTTGTGATTATGATAATCTCGGATTAACATATTCTATTTTATCGATTTAGTTCAATTTTTGATATGAACAAACTTGTCTTAATTTTTGGTTAGTGTCATTCATTTTAACTTTAGGTTCGTTTCATTTCGTTCGATTTTCAACTCATTTTGACCTTTGGCCTTAGTCAAATCGTCTTAACCCTTTAATTTGGAACGACTTAACTTGAAATTCAGTTTGGGTTGATTCATGTCAACCTTGACTTCAAACCAACTCGTCTCAATTTTTACTCCGAGCCAACTTAATACAACTTTCAACACATGCTAATTCAATTCAAATTTCAACACGAGCCAATTCGATTTAATTTTTAGTTCAAACTAACTTAACTCATTCTTTTATCTCAGTTGTGTGATAACTTTTTGGCAAGTATACCAAATCGTTACAAGTAATATAGTGAATAAGTAAAGTATCGTTCTCCCAAGGGAATTTGAGTCACGTTATTCAATTAAAATTATTTATCAAAATCAATTACTGAAGATAAAATTTGATTTTTAACTGTGGAAATGAGCATGAAATTAACAACGTAAAAAATTTAAGATTGAAAAATACGATAAAAGATTACTGGAATTGGTCTTTGACTAACATTACAGTGAAATTCTGGACAACATACATTCTCTGTTCAAGCATTCACATAAAAGTATCTTGGTTTAATTCGTTAAAACAAGTTCTAAAATTATCTATTCAATTATTAATTCCTCAATTAATTCAGCAGATAATTTTGCATTAGATTCAGATGTTGAGAATGGCCAAAAGCACAAAAGTTATTCCTAGCGTAGTTATTTTTAGTTTCTTTTCTTATGTTTCTGGTTCTAAAAATACTTCCCAGTACAAAAGAACTTTTAAAGATAATTATACTTTCGTATAATCAAAAGCAAGTCAAGAAAAGAACAAGAACAAAAACATATATTGCACAACAAATTTACATTAATGTGTCGTCATACAACCAATTCCAATGAACAGAAAGATTAGCATATCCTAAGCATCTCAAACGTACTCTTTATAGCAATTCCTTGCAGAAAGTGAAGTCTTTATGTCTTGGAAGGTCTCCTTATCGTCTCCTGAATTCTCCAGTATTTTTCTCCTTTGGTTCGTGTCAGAAGATCCTTTCTGCCTTTCTGTCACGTCTTTTTAAGCCACTTAACTTAATTAATTCGCTTAGGAGACAGGTGTGTGTGCGCTATGCGAATTTCCTTTAACTGTTGCACCTCAACTTATGTTATTCGCTCAGCGCACAATACTGGTATACTTTTTCTGGCTGTGCGAATTTTGGCTTGTGCTATGCGAGAATTGGCTGGTAGACTCCAAATTATACACCATTTCCTGTAGAATAATTTACATAACAATCTACTTCCTATTATAATTTTTCAATGAGTAATAACATCAATAATTATAAGATTGAGATCATTTATAAGTGTAAAAACAACTCTTTTTCACACTTATCATTCTGTCGATTTGAGATTTAACTCAGATTATACATCTTATATTTATGAGTTTATTTAAAGTTTTGTACTGAAACAAAAACACACTTTACCCTAATTTTAATTTACTTAAGTGAAGATTTAAAGTTTTTTCAACTTACTCATTTAATAAATCAATAAAAGTATAAATTATTTAGAATTGAGTTAGAACTCACTCATATATCATTAATTAACATTTGTAATTAATTCTGTAATAATTTTTTAACTATTGTATTTGAGATAAAGGATAAGAAGTCAAAAGTGATTTTTATTTAATATACATTTTATTTCTTAATTCTTTAGTCATGACGATGATATTGTAAGCAAATGGTGAAAATGGAAAATAGAAACACAATTACACTCTTTGTAATACATTAATTTCGTAAAGTCAACTGTCTTTGAGGGGAGTCAATATTTTTAAGATTGAAAGTCAATTGACATAAAATAAAGGAGTATTTAAGAGATATCAATAAACAAAGTTGTTCTTATTTTTATTGAAAAGTAACATTTTTAAAAACGTGTCATGATTTGAAACAAAATAATGAAAATATTTACATAATTATTCCATAAAATCGAGATATAGTTGGTAGATTAGTTTGAACTAATACTGATGATATTAAAGATGCATTTAATTAGGTACAACTCACGAGTCGTTTCATAGGAAAACTTATTAATATGCTTCAACTTAGTTAACTTAAAAAATAATTCAAAAATTTAAAGAGCATTTTTTTTTCTTTTTAAGCTTTTGTATTGTATTATTTTTTTTTTTCACTTTTTGGTGATAGAGTTGTATTGTTATTATGAATTTTGTTTTGAATCAAGATTGTTTTACCACATGATTCATATTTTGAATTTTTAAATTATGTTACAGTAAAGTTTATTTGTCATTTTTAGTATAATTTAGGATACAAAAATTAAATTTGTATTGTATTTGTTAAATTATATAGATATATAGTATTTTTTTATATTAATAATCCAAACACTAGGACCTTTTGATAGATAAGATAAGATATCATATGTTAAGCGAATTCGACAGGATAAACTATTTTGTCATCTCATAATTTCCCATTTCGAGAATATGAGTGAGTTAAGTTTAAAAAGATACGATGTACACTCTCTTTTCATCTCTCCCGTCTCTACACATAAATCACAATATTAATTAAAATATAAAAACAAGTTATTATTAATAAAAACATCAAAATATTGATTTTAAAAAAAGTAACCACATAAATGAAAAATTTGTGTAATTTTGCTAATATTAGTTTATGTGATGATATCTGTACTATAGGATACCTATTCCTCCAACTGTCGACCAATAACCCGACGACAATTAAACCAATGCAGGACATTCTCATGCCCGTAATGACATCCGACCACTTAGTGTGGTCGACCACTAGACAACCGACTATAATAACATACGACCATGTGGCGTTGTCGACCAGTTGAGGCTCGACAATCGACACGTCGTCCGCCCAGATCGACACGCATGATGATCGACATACAATATGCGACATCGTGATCTAGCGGTTACAAATAAACAGTTACGCATATTGGCTAACAAGCGCCGCGAATCATGGAAGTACTTGACTCAATATCTAGCAGTTATAACTTATAGATAGCCAACTCCCGTAACCACCCGAGATTTCAGGTAAACGGTTTACTTTACTCCTTTAAATACACACAGCATACCGGAAAAAAGGTACGTTTTTCCCCTAAGAGAAAATTAAGAAAGATTCAGTTGCTCTAAAAAAGACCATTATTGACTTGAGCGTCGGAGTGCCTTTGCAGGTACCCAGCCCACAGTACTCAGAGCTTTGGAGAAGAGAGAAAGACGACATAGTGAAAGTAACACAGAGAAGGAAGAAAGTAAGGTTGTTAGGTTCGTATCTTGGTCCCTACATCCCTACCGAAACATTTTGGCGCCCACCGTGGGGCCCGAGATTACTATCCCAACAACGACCACCGGAGCAATGGAAAATTCAAATACGCACGATTTGATCAGGCAATTGCAGGCGCAAATTGAGGCACAAGCACAAACCATGCAGGAGACTCAACGTAAACACGCAGAGGAGATAGCCGCGCTGCGAGCACAGATCCCCGCAACAGAGTTATCTGCCTCCAACAGACAGGAGGATAACGAAGCCAGTCATCATGGGAGAGCCTCTGAACGAGCCGGTGGAGGAAGGAGGGGGCCTACTCCTATGCGCCTCACTAACCTGCTTCCATTCACAGAGGCCATCATGCAAGCAACCATGCCGGACAAGCCCCCTCCAACTCTGGAACGCTACAATGGCTCTGAAGATCCAGATGACCATTTACGCAATTTTATAGATGCCATGGCATTCTATACTGACAGCGATCCGGTGATATGCAGAGCTTTCTCCTTATCCCTTAAAGGGGAAGCTCTAGAATGGTTCCATAAACTCCCCCGTAATTCCATAGATTGCTTTGCAACCGTCGAATCTTTATTCCGAAAACAGTACGCAGCCAATAAAAAACCAGCGATGACTGCTACTGAGCTTGTCCATACCAGGCAAGAGAAAGATGAGACCCTGAAAGCTTTCATGCAGCGGTACATCGAGACGGCCCGGCGTGTGCCAGATATTACTCCCACCTTTATCATCAGCAACCTGTCGTCCTGCCTAAGGCCAGGACAAGTCTCAGAACAATTATATGCCGACCCTCCAGCATCCATGGAGGAACTCCAATCCACGATGGCGAAATTCATCCGCATCGAAGATCACCGTAACTCCAGGAGGAAACACCAGCAAGATGCCCCTAACCGTGAAACAGGAAAACCAACGAAACGACCCCCCAATGACTACAGACCAGATCGACCACCTAGGAAGGAGTCGGGGTGGACGTCTAAATACGATCGCTACACGACTCTCAACGCACCAAGGGCGAGGGTGCTAGAAGAGGCCTTACACGCCGAACTTCTCACCGTGCGGCGGAGTGCCACCCCAAAGAACGCGGATAACAGCAAAACTTGCCGGTTCCACATGAACCGTGGGCACGACACGGACGAATGTAACGCAGTAAGAGACGAGTTAGAACGACTCATTCGTGCAGGTTATCTCCAGACTTACGTCAAGGAGAGAGTTTCCGCTAGAGCAACAACTCCTCGCCGAAGAGATCCTCCTAGGCGCAGTCCCCAGCGATCTCCCCCTAAAGATGATCGACACCGTAGGCGATCGCGCAGTCCACCTCGACGCACAGAGAGAGAGCGCTCAGTCCGAGGCCGCATCGACACCATATCTGGTGGTTTTGCGGGGGGAGGCGTGTCGGCTTCGGCGAGGAAGCGACATTTGAGACAGTTGAAGTCGGTCCATATGGTCGAGCGACAGGCTCGGTCGATCCCTGACATCACGTTCACGAACGCTGACTTCCATGCCCCCGATCCTGATCATGATGATCCTATGGTCATCACAGCTAATATAGCTCGGTATGATGTCAGCAAGGTCCTCGTCGACCAAGGAAGCTCGGTCAACATTTTATATTGGTCCACTTTTCAGAAAATGGACCTATCTGAAGACCTCATCGCCCCGTTTAATGAGCAGATTGTCGGATTCTCAGGAGAACGGGTCGATACCAGGGGATACCTTGACCTGCGAACTCGGCTCGGAACGAGTCGAGAGGCACCAGAACTTCGAGTTCGATTCCTGCTGGTCGAGGCAAATGCATCGTACAACGCCCTACTAGGACGACCTTGTCTGAACGCGTTTGGGGCAATCGTATCTACTCCTCACCTCGCCATGAAGTTCCCAACAGACCATGGTGGCATTTGTACTGTGAGGGCCGATCAGCGCACAGCTCGACAGTGCTATGTCGCCGGGTTAAAAATCACTCCCTTCGTCCCAACCAGAAGGACAAAAGGACCCGAGGCAGCGGCAGCCGATTTAGACCCCCGCACCAACGTAGACGAGCGTCTACATCCGCAAGGCGAAGTCAAACTCCTGTCCTTAACGACAGACACATCCAAAACCACTAGCATTGGCGGAGACCTCACCTCCAGCGAAGAGCACGATTTGGGACGCATTCTACGGAACAACGCAGACTTGTTCGCATGGACAGCTGCTGATATGCCAGGCATCCATCCCGGGGTCATGGCCCACAAGTTATCCATCTTCCGAGAAGCACGACCTGTCGCCCAGAAGAAGCGACGAGTCGGGGAAGAGAAACGCCAGGCTATCCAAGCTGAGGTTGGGAAACTGCTGAATGCCCAATTCATCAGAGAATTGACGTACACTACGTGGCTGTCAAACGTAGTTATGGTCAAAAAGTCCAACGGCCAATGGAGAATGTGTGTCGATTTCACCGATCTTAACAAGGCATGTCCTAAAGACTCGTACCCCTTACCCAGCATCGATCGTCTGGTAGATGGAGCTTCAGGTCATGTAATACTAAGCTTCCTCGACGCTTACTCAGGCTATAACCGGATCCCGATGTACGAGCCCGATCAAAGCAAGACAGCCTTTATTACCGAACGCGCTAATTACTGTTATGAAGTAATGCCGTTTGGGTTGAAGAACGCCGGAGCTACTTATCAACGCCTTATGGACAAAGTTCTCCATCACCAGATTGGGCGATGCATGGATGTATATGTCGATGACATGGTTATCCGCAGCAACTCTGTCGAACAGCACCTGCAAGATTTGAAGGAGGTTTTTGCCCAGCTCCGACGGTACAGCATGCGCCTCAATCCTACCAAGTGTACCTTCGGCGTCCCCGCAGGAAAATTCTTAGGTTTCATGCTCACACGTCGAGGTATTGAAGCCAACCCCGACAAGTGCAAAGCCGTGCTCGACATGCCAGCTCCAACGACCCTACGAGAAGTACAACGTCTTGTAGGTCGCCTTACCGCCCTGTCCAGATTTATTCCAAGGCTGGCTGAATACATTAAACCCATCCTGAAGAATTTGAAAAAGGGCTCCTCCCAACACTGGGACAATGATTGCGAGACTGCATTCAGCACTGTCAAGCACATCTTGACCAGTCCTCCAATTATAGCCCGACCGGACGAGGGATCCGACTTACAGCTGTATCTTGCAGCCTCCCCGTATGCGATTAGCGCCGCCTTGATACAAGAGACACCCTCCCTTAAATTGATCTACTTCATCAGTCGTTCTTTGCAGGGGGCCGAGGAACGCTATTCCCGCATTGAGAAGTTTGCCTTGGCGTTGCTCACAGCTTCCCGCCGGCTTCGACCATACTTCCAGAGCCATCAAGTGATAGTCCGCACAGATCAACCCATCGCCAAGATCCTCCGCAAGCCAGACTTAGCAGGACGCATGGTTGCTTGGTCAGTGGAACTGTCAGAATTCGGCCTTCGCTACGAGCCCCGCGGATCTGTCAAGGGTCAACATTTGGCAGATTTCGCAGCCGAATTAACACCTGCACCAGAGAACTGCACGACAAAATGGCTCCTCAGCGTGGATGGTTCCTCTGACAAAAAGGGGGGAGGAGCCGGTGTCGTCTTAGAGGGGCCAGATGATGTGGTCCTAGAGCAAGCCATCATATTCCAGTTTCCAACTAGCAACAACCAAGCCGAGTACGAAGCCTTAATTGCTGGCCTATCCCTGGCTAGGGAGTTGTCGGTCGAGCGTTTAGAGTGTCGGATGGACTCGAAATTGGTCGTCAACCATGTCAATGGAATCTATCAAGTCAAGGACAATCAGCTATTGCGTTACTACCACAAGGTTCAGACTTTACTCCGCAATTTTGCCGAAGTTAATGTCATCCATGTACCCAGGGAGCAAAACGTAAGAGCGGACCTGTTGTCCAAATTAACTCATTCTAAGGAGCGAGCGCAGTTATCCTCAATCATTAGAATGACACTCGACCGCCCTGTGGTGGAAGCTTTTGTCACTAATGTGTCGACACCTATAACAGACTGGCGGCAGAAAGTGAAAGACCTCATGGAGCGACAGGACAAAGGCGTTAGCATTACCGCGGCTGATTCCAAACACATTGCGCGCTTTGTGTGTATAGGCGACGACCTATATCGTCGCGGCCATAGCACTCCTCTGCTGAAATGCCTCTCGGAAGAAGAGGCCGACTATGTGTTGCGCGAACTGCACACAGGGATGTGTGAATTTCACTCTGGTAAACGGACATTAAGAGGACGTATTCTTCGCGCCAGATATTACTGGCCTACTCTCGACCGCGACTGCGAGACATTCGTCAAGAAATGCCTTTCCTGCCAAGCACATGGTCACGACCTCCGTGCACCTCCTGAAGACTTACACAATATTGTCTCTCCCTGGCCGTTCGCCCAATGGGGTCTCGACATACTTGGACCACTGCCGATCGCCAAAGCGCAAAACAAGTTCCTCCTCGTGGCAGTTGACTACTTCACAAAATGGATAGAAGCGGAGCCGCTGTCCGTCATCAGCGCCCAGCGAGTGCAGAAGTTCATTTGGCGTCTCATCTGTCGGTTCGGTCTCCCTCAGAAGATCATCACCGACAACGGTCGCCAATTCATCGAACGCAAATTAGAGGATTACCTCACCAGTTTGGGCATTAAGCATGTCACGTCATCAGTCGAGCACCCTCAAACCAACGGCCAAGCCGAGGCCGCAAATAAAGCCATTTTGACAGAGTTAAAAAAGCGACTCGGTGAAGCCAAGAGTTTATGGGTGGAGGAGCTACCCGAGGTCCTGTGGGCATACAGATGTACTCCCCATGGATCTACGGGGGACACGCCATTCAACTTAACCTATGGCACTGACGCCATGCTTCCAGTCGAGGTGGGCGAGCCTTCATTGAGGCGCCAAATCACTGATATGTCCCTTAATGAAGAGCAATTACGGACAAATCTCGACGTCCTTCCTGAACGACGTGAGGTTGCCACCATTCACGCAGAGGCCCAAAAGCGCATGCTATCTCGACGATACAATACCAAGGTCAAACCCAGAACCTTCAAAAGCGGTGATTTGGTGTGGCGGAAGCGGGCAGAAGCTCGGAAGAATCGAGCCCATGGCAAACTCGCAGCTAACTGGGAGGGACCCTTTCGGGTTGCGGAGGACATGTCGAACGGCGCATATCGTCTCCAACTTCTAGATGGCCACCCAGTTCCCAACACTTGGAACGCCACTCACCTTAAATATTACTTTAGTTAACATCCATTTCTTGTTTATACTTCTTACAACACTATCAACTTCAATTATCAAATAAAGATTATATTTCATCATGATTATTGCTTAGATTCATTTATCACTACTCTAGTGTCGAGTCCCAGGGTTGTCGTACCAGACACTTCCATATACAAAGGGGATGAAAGCAATCTCACTGGCCGATGTTCACTCTTGAACACCCAGTCTGTTCGGGACACGCGACCACTGGCCGATGTTCACCCTTGAACACCCAGTCTATTCGGGATACACTCCCACTCACTGGCCGATGTTCACCCTTGAACACCCAGTCTATTCGGGATACACTCCCATTGGCCGATGTTCACCCTTGAACACCCAATATTTTCCCCACTCGACTATCGTTCTCCACTGTCACACAAGGCGCTATCAATACACTCGACATTCACACTTAGCGATCACTACAGCAAATCAATCGCCAAAACAGCTAAGTTAAACGAACAGAGCACTTTATTTCAATGATTAAGCATTCGTGAATCATCCAAGTTTAAACATTCATAGTCGTCAATCAAATACTCAAGTATGTATACGCAGATCATTACTACTTCCTACTCTATTACAATTGGGGGTGCGTCGCCTTCAACAGCTTCAGCAGTCTCTTTGGCAGGCTCGTCAGCTTCCCTTGCTCCCTCAGGCTCATTGTTGGCGACCTCCTCTTCATTCTCTTCCCCCTCCAGGACAGCGTCATCCGGAATTTCCTTCAAAGGCTTCAGATGACCTTCATGCACATCTTTCCGGACGTCAAATTCAGCTCCTTTGGTTGATACCTGAAGCAAGTGCTCGACTTGCCTCAAGGCCTTCCTGAAACCTCTCTTATGTTCGTCCATGATTGCATCCTTCAACTCCTCGATTAACTCGTTTTTTTCAAAGATCTCTACCTTTAGTGCGTTTCTCTCTCGGGCCACTAACAACATAGAGTTCTTCGCTTTATCCAGATCCCTACCCATCTGATCACGTTCTTGTTGGAGGGCCACACCAGCTTCTCGAGTCTTATTCAACAATGTCTCGCCCTCCTTCAGCATTTGTTCACTACGCTTCTGTCTGGCCTCACAGCCCGCATGGATCTCGGCGAGCTCTTTCAGCTGGGCGCGCACCTTCTCTAACTCAGACCGCATTTGACCCCTATCCGAGGCATACGCTAGATGCCAAGCCAACGCTTGTGCTCGTGTGTTCATCTCTAGTAAGCCTTCAGCAATCTGTTGCTCGCTCATGTTTTCGATCACCTTCTTCTCTGAAACATCCAAGTTGAGGTCTACCCTATGACCAGGCATGAAGGCACGATCCCATATGCCCTGCGGCAGGGGGCGTTCATTTTCTTCAACCACCTCCTTACTTTTCTTTGCTGCCTCGCGGTTGATGTCGCCTGTCTTGGATTTCCTTTTGCGCACGAGAGGCACCTCAGCTAATGTCGTCTCCGCAGCCGCTGCCACCACGACGGGAGGTGGACCAGATGGTGGCACCGGAGGACATTGTTGCCCAGCGGACGACCCTGGACGATTACCTTCATCCCTCTCATCGTCGATGGTCTGAAACCAACTGCGACCACTTCCTTTCCTCCCCATTATCTCTGCAAAACACCAAAACCCATCCAGCATGGTCAGCAACAACATAACAAGTTACACAAATGATAAGCAAAGACACATACCAAACACCCTCGCCCCTGCGTCGTCGAACTCGAGGCAATTAATAAGCTGACGAGACGAAAGGGGGCGTGGCAACGCAGTCAACACACTCAACGCCTCTAATTCTTCAACCGTCATCTTATCCTCTGGCCAAGAGGTGAATCTCAGCGGGTCCTGCGTCCAGTACAGGGGAAATCTAGGGTTCCCCTCACCATCGAAAAAATACTGTCGACCGACAGCGGTAATCGACACCTTAAAAAATTTTTCTTTGAAATTCCTATATGATTGCAGATACAGCTCTAACAGCGCGTTACCCGGCTCCGAAATCAACGACACCCATCCCTTTGTGGCTACTGGTCGACATCTAAAGAAATGCAGAAACAAACCTACAGTGGGCCTAATAGCTAGTGCCCGACACACTATGGCGAAAGCCTGCACATACGCCCAACTATTGGGGTGCAACTGACTCGGTGCAACGTTTAGGGTACGCAGAACATCCATTTGGAAGCTGGTAAAAGGCAGCCTCACATACAAATCGTAGAATAACACAGAATAAAAATAAAAGAATTCCTCAGAAGCATTCTCCCTCCCATGGCACACTCTCTCATCATCCCGGCAAGCTATCAATTTTATACAAGTTTGATACCCTAGGGTTCGCAACACGCAGCTATTTTCAATCCAGTCTGCTAACACAACCCTACTCCTAAATTGGCTTCTAAGTTCTTTTACCTCACGCGCCGCCCAGGCGTACTCATCTCCACTAATCGGAGATATTATACGCCCCCCCGGTCCTTCACCACACACATTTCCATATGTAAAAGCCTCCTCCCCAAAAGGCAATGTGGTAATTTCAAGACATTCCGCCGTAGATGACGGCCCCGGCGTCCCGCCCCCAACGTTCTGCCCCTTTCCTTCCATAGTCAACACTAAACAAACTAAGATGAAGGAGATTTTAGGGTTACCTGGTAACGTCTCGTAACAGGGTAAGCAGTGAGGATAGAAGAGAAACAATCTCGCTCAGGATGCACACTGTCAAACTCTGTTCATCCGCAAAAGTGAATAACCTCCTTCTGAATCGTGCTGAAGAAGCCAAACCGTTTAATCGTCAGGCGCCGTCCGATCCTTTCTAATCTAACGGCTACTACGACGCGTCCCCTCACTTCCCTACAGGAGCGGGAAAACCCAAAATTCGTAACGCCCCGTACAGCTGTCATACACTTCACACATTACTTAAAAGTCCTTCATAACTCTGTCATCACCCATTTACTCGGACTTGGGGGGCATGTACTATAGGATACATATTCCTCCAACTGTCGACCAATAACCCGACGACAATTAAACCAATGCAGGACATTCTCATGCCCGTAATGACATCCGACCACTTAGTGTGGTCGACCACTAGACAACCGACTATAATAACATACGACCATGTGGCGTTGTCGACCAGTTGAGGCTCGACAATCGACACGTCGTCCGCCCAGATCGACACGCATGATGATCGACATACAATATGCGACATCGTGATCTAGCGGTTACAAATAAACAGTTACGCATATTGGCTAACAAGCGCCGCGAATCATGGAAGTACTTGACTCAATATCTAGCAGTTATAACTTATAGATAGCCAACTCCCGTAACCACCCGAGATTTCAGGTAAACGGTTTACTTTACTCCTTTAAATACACACAGCATACCGGAAAAAAGGTACGTTTTTCCCCTAAGAGAAAATTAAGAAAGATTCAGTTGCTCTAAAAAAGACCATTATTGACTTGAGCGTCGGAGTGCCTTTGCAGGTACCCAGCCCACAGTACTCAGAGCTTTGGAGAAGAGAGAAAGACGACATAGTGAAAGTAACACAGAGAAGGAAGAAAGTAAGGTTGTTAGGTTCGTATCTTGGTCCCTACATCCCTACCGAAACAATATCTATCATGATTTTTGTTAAACATGTTGTCTTATAAATACGTATATGTATATATTTGGAATTTGTAATTATAATTATTGAGACACATAAATGTAAATTATATTATATATTAGAACATTAAAATTGGAAAAAAATATTGAAATATTTGTAAGATTTGAATTTGGACTTTAGAATACCATATAATTTTTTATTATATAAAAATAATATATAGATAGTATATAATTTGACATAACTTAGTTAGATTTTTTTAAAAAGAATCATAATTTGTTAAAATATAAATTAAGAGCCAATTTTAGAAAATTACATATTAATTTAGTTAAAATTGACATATTCTGTTTTCTTATTATATATCACATCCATCAAATAAATTTTGAATTTATTAATTGAATTGGTGTTCATTGTGAAGTATAGAATATTGTAAAAACGATGCAAGTGTATTCAAACATTGTAAACAAGTGAAAGGGGCGGCTAACTTCTCCCTATGTGGTGAACCATGAATTCAATTGTTATTGAAAAAGATACATATGTTTAATATCTTACTGCACTTCGATTAAGATGGTTTGCTTTTGAAAGAGAAAAAAAAAGCAGACTCTCTAGACAGCAATGTTATGCAGTAAAGTTGAAAAAATAGGTTACATATGGAGATAAGAGATTGGTCGACATGCTCCTAATTTGATTTTCAATTAGAAACGTTTAATTGCTTCTTATAATTAATAAACAGACCACGTAGCCAAATGAAATTCATATAAACTGCTGATTATTGACCAAGTAAAAAGGTTCAGTTTCAACCAAAATCGCTGGCAGACAACCATTTGTTTTCTTTTGTTTTTGTTTTGTTTCGTGTTCACAAGACTAACAGAACAAGAATCATCATCACAGAAACAAATTCATGTGGTCCTCACCGCGAAGGACACGCCCGTTAACCAACGCAACTGTCAACTGCTTCTTCCAACGCAATTCTTCTGTAATTTCCAAACTACTGAAATTAAGTGATTTTCATTTCTTGGATGAAACTCTTTTCTGGTGGGAAGGTTAAAAGAAAAGGGCGTTGGATTAGGTTGAGTTTTCAACTAATGTTTAAGCGTTCAATTGAATGGAATAATTGATTCTGGGTGGACTAGGTCAACCAACTTGATGGTTTGTCTCGGTCACACAAGGGCTACTAGTACTACCACACCACCTACAACCTCACCTGCCATGTTAGCAAATGCATCAAAAACAAAGAAAAAGAACAGGTCCTACCTCACATGTCATTTGGTCCAACACTTGGAATGCACACCACGACTACTACAATTCCAATCAAAACACAGCTGCTGAGCACACTCACATGAGAAAACTACCATTATTCAATCGTATGACCAAATTGTTTGATTCTATACATTATGGTTACCGTGTTACACAGAAAAGAGAACAATTTAGTCTCACAGATTAAAGAATCCAAGCTACGAACTTGACAAATTGTTTTATTAGCTAAACATCTACGATTGAGGGGGTTTTGAATTGACAACACACTGAAAGCAATTCGTTCAATGGAGCCGGACTGAATCAATTTGATTCTGGGCTGGTGAGTTACAGAAAGAATTTACATTACATGGCAACAAGTTTCGCATAAAACCAGATACCAGATGAAAAGAAAAAACAAAAAACAAAAGAATCCCCAATTCACAACAGAACTGCTGAATCTACTTGAGGTCTATCTATCATGAAATTGGAATCTGTTGATAGATTCTGACGTGCTTATACATTCTAATTGGGCTTATTCAAGCTTTATGTGTGTATGTATTCCACAAAACAAATGGGTTAGTGGGGGAAATATCAAACATGAATGATGTAATCTGAATTCTAACGTGTTAGCAACAGAGAGCAGAAGAAAAGGCAATCCAAAATTCCAACAGTACCCATTTGAGTTCTTCAGCGTTTCCAAGCGTAAACGAGCAAAGAAAACCCGACGGGAACGACCAATTCATTCTCCTCCACACTGGACCATTCCAAAACAGAGGAGCTTCCGCCGAAGGACCCACCTGAAGAAGAAACCGAGGAAGAAGACCAAGTCTTGCCCCATTCACAAACCCCCAAATTCCACAACCCCGCCAAGTTCCTATCAGCCACCGCTTCCTCCTCCTCGTCCTCGAACTTGAACATGAAAATGGCGTGCGCGTCGGCGTTGTTCTTGTCGAAGAGCCAGTTGTAAAGATCCCACGAGATTTGCACGTGCACGCCGTCAACTACGACGCGCTCATTGCCGCGAAACTTCCACTTGAGGCGCTTAATCTGCAGCACCTTCTCGCCGTCCACGCTGAACGAGAGTTTGGAGTGGTCCCTGAAACCGCAATCGATCTGAATCTCACGCGCCCGGCCGCCGAACGTTGCGCGCGTGGAGTAGACGCGGTCGGCAAAGACGTGCTCTTTCTTGAGGAGGAGCAGTTGCGGGGTGGCCGGTTGGTGGGCCCGGGACTTCGAATACGCGTCTCTGGCGGCGTCGCCGAGGAGGAGGCTCATGTGGCTGTTAACCACAAGGGCAACGTAGAATCCCGAGACGGGTTCCGGGTGCGACCCGAATTTGGCCTTGGCAAGGTTCCAGAAGAGGATTGTGTCGGGGGCCAGCTTCTTCACGCCGTGCTTTTTCCAGAAGACGAAGGGTCGTATGTGGAGGTGGAAGGAGATGGAGTCGAAAGATTGGCGGTGGAGTTGAATGTGAAGGGAGCGACCCACTACGGAGCGTGACCACGTGAGGGACACGGGACCTGTGTCTGTGTGGTAGATTGTGAGGTTTGAGATTGTGGAGTGCGGCGGCGGTGGCGGCGGAGGAGGAACGTCGGTGGTGGGGGAGGGACGGAAGCAGGAAGGAAAAGGCGACGATGACATTGTTTGTTATTGGGATCTGTGATAGTTTTGTTGATTTTGGTTCTTTTGAGGTTTGGGCGATGGCAGAAGAGGAAAGAGGATGCTTTTATTTATGCATTGGTTTGGTTGCATCTACGTTGAAGACGGTGATGATGATGATGTAGTAATAGAATTAATAAAAGAGAGAGGTTTAACTTGACTCAACCCTACCAGCTTCTTCTTCCTCTTCTTCTCTATCGCCTTTGGAAATAGCAATTTGGATTGGACCAACAAAATTCTATTTCACACATTTTTCTCCAAACTAAAATACAAAACACAACTTCGTCTTGCATAACCCTCATATGGGAAATTCATGCTTATTTTTTAATCATAAAATTTAGAAAAGTAGCAGTACTCTTCCACCACATGACAAAATACGAGTATACCTAAACTTACGTACCCGTATGTATGCATGTATACTTACTCGTGTATATTTTCAATTACGACGCTGTGCTTCCAGATTTCAACCTTTCTTTGAAAACTTTCACTACAGTAATTCAAACTTTGGCTGAAAGTTACTATGCAAGTATTGAATTTAGAAGTAATAGAGTTCTTTTTTAATTTAAAAGCGATTTGCCTTTTGCTCCTTCGTTAAATATAAGTTTGTTAATCTTCTATTTTTTATCACATCAATTAGAAGGAAGCTCTTTCAGTGCATTTAATGTAAAGTGTTTGCAAGGTCATGTTGAAGTTATTTTGGAACATGGAAGAATAATTCAGTTTGACTATTGAATGATTATCGACATTGCTACAGTATAAAACTTTGGCACTTTTGATAGTTTCAAATTTTCTGGATCTATCTATATATGTTTAGAGAAAAGAGAGGTAGGTCGAAATTGAGTCTTCCTTCTCTGTTCAATTCTTTTTTTTTGTCTTAGAAAAAAGAAGTACTATGAGTGTAAGGATGGATAGTTTAAAAGAAAATGTATTTAATTTGGAAGAGAGAAATTTGGAAGCATAAGGTGGTTCTCACGGGTTGGGTTGTCTGAACGTGAGTGTACAGGTAGATAGGAACAAGAAAGGCATCTTCTATATTAAATGTGACTCAGTTCCTCAATCAGTGCTGGAACAGACACAGGTGTACGTCAATGCTGCTACTTTCTATTTTCAAATCCGCGTCTCATAAATTTCTACATGCTTACCAAATCTTTTTTCTTCCTATATTTATTTCTTTCTCAGTAAAATCATGTTAAAATATTATTATCAATTTTAGCATTTCAGTTATGTTACCTCAAAACTCGTAAATATTTGGTTGTTATCTATTTCTTTCCAACCAACAAGGTAACTTCCAAAAACTCCACCATATTTCAGGCTCCTCTCAAACTTACATGGCTAACAAGAATGTGATTTTTTACACTTAAAAAGTAACTTATGTCTAAATTATATAAACATGTTGTTCGTAAGTTATAATAAGTAAAAACATATTATTTTTTTTCAAAAAAAGTCAAAATCAATTGAAAGATAATGCTTATCCTATGCGGCAGGATGGATCCATGACTTATCCTTTTGCCAGGACAATTTTTCTGTCCAAACAAAACAAAAAAGTGTATGAATGTTTAAGGTATGTTCGATAACAAAAAAAATTATAATTAAAATCCTAAATTTAAAAGTTAGGTTTTCTAAAACATATTTATCAGAGTATGGTAATGTAATATACAATTTAAGATCTTGGTCTCAACAAAAATTAGGTATCATTAGAATAAAATATTACTTCGAATTTAGATGATCCACGTACTAGATACAAAACATTCTTCATTAGCCACACGACATGCTAATTAAGGCTGTCTTGTGAGCCAGCTGGTTCATTTCTTGCTAACAACGTTAGGTTTAGCCGCAATTCGGTTTCCATTTTCTTAATTATCCATTTTCTATAAAAAAAATGTTTTTATGTTAATTTTAAAATTATAGATGATAATATATTTTTTCAATCATGTTCTTGATTTATTTAATGTATAAATATAAAAATTAAATATGACAAGAGAAAAAATATATATAGATGTATTTGACATTAAAATGAAAAAACTGAAAAATAATAATAGATAACTTAAAATGCAGTATTGGCATTAGATGTTAATTCCGTGACGTGGTCTGTGTTGGCAGCAAGTATTTGTAGGAAGAAAATTAAAGTAAACCCTTGGAAAAAATTTTAATGTCAAAGCTGAAATATGGAAATATAATTATTTGTTCATTAGAAATGTAAAAGAGAAAAGAAGACAGTGCAATCTAATAAACCATGGTGCTTATGTTCATATAAAAGAGTATAATTGATATATATGTGAATTATATTCCAAATAGCAGTGATAAATTGATATCCGTTTAATTTCTTATCTTTACCTTACAACTATTTTATTAATTTTATAATCAATTATCTAATTTATAATTTAATTAAATAATTTACTTTAATCTTTGTTATTATTTATGGATGATAAAAGTTGTAAAAGGAAAAAAGATGCGATGTAAAAATAACTTTTATTATTTCGAACAAAATTACCTTACATAATATATTTTACTATCTAAAAGAATGGCTTTCTATTAGAATACGATAAGATTAATTTGTCAAATAATAAAAATAATTTATTATTAATATTATTTTCAAAAATATTGTTTCTTGAACTTTTACATTTTTTATTTTATTTTGTAAATGTTTATGTTATTTCAAAGGTTAATAACCAATATGTGACTATTAAGACAATTATTTATTCAAAAACAACTTCTTAATTTTTAGTTTATACTATTTCAAAGGTTAATGATCACTATATGACTATTAAAACAAATTACTTATTCAAAAACAAGTTCTTTTGTGACAATCTTATCTTAACAAAAATACTCAAATATTTCTTATATAATTTACATTTTACTGAAAAAATCTAGATTATATATATATATATATATGTTCATTTATTTGTTAAAACCCAAAATTTAATTTAATAAATGAAAAGTAAAGATTGAAAAAAAAAAACTAGTTTTTAGGAATTAAAAGCGAAAGTCCCTCTATTTACAAAAACTAAAAACAGATATAGCTTTATAATGTTAGACTTTGATATATTTTTAATCAGAATTTTTAAAACTATTTTAACTTTAAATTAAAAAAGTAAAAAATAATTATGATAATTCATTAATGTATTAAAAAAAGTTTATGAAATAAAAAAAACAAAATATATAACTTAAAATGACTCATAGTATCCAAGATATATAATTTGTATAATGCGTGTCTGGGTTTTTATTTTGAATACTATTAATTTTTTAAAATTATTTTCTTAAAAAGCATTAAAGAAAGTGTTTTAGATTTATCTAAAAAGTGATTTTCATGAAATGAACATTGTTCAACTAGCGTATACCTATTTCAAAACGGACATCATCAGTCATATTTCTATGTATGTACGAAAACTCAATTTTAATGATGCACCAAAATCACGATTAAAATGCTCGACCACAAAAAGTTAAATCCCAATTCCACGTCTAAAAGCAAACCCTTGTTTACACTGTGTGTAAACTATCTAGGTTACAAATTTCTGAAAATAAATTTCCTAGTCTTAGAAAATTAAAAAAAAAATGAGAAATTTATTCCATAAGATATAAAAGTATGACAAGTGTAAATCATCATCAATCTTGACCACTTTTTTAGTCAAATTAACCTGAGTTTTAATGACTTTCTAATTGAAGTCATGATTAATCTTAACGATTTTTTTTTTATAAAATTGTGAAAAAAAAGTGAAGTAATAACGACTTTTAATTTATGAGATATTATTCACCGTAACAATGATTGAAAGTCATCCTAATCAATGATTTTTTTTTGCTAAATTTAATATATATTTATAAAGAAATATTATGATTTATAACGATTTTACCTTTTAAGAAATTCATGAAAAAGTTATCATAATTCATAATTTTAATTGAAAAGTTATTCAAATTCATAACAACTTATCTTTGAATTGCAAATTTTAAATTAACTACTCCATTTTTTTTTAAAATTTCCCTAGTCTTAATTCAAGCACGAGTATAGTTGAAAAAATGTTCAACTGAATCTTTTCGGATATAATATACATGGCCTTCCAATTTGAAAAGTTTTCTAAGAATTTCAAACCTTTCGTACAAGTTTTTTTTTTTTTCAATTGCAATATGTCTCTTTCTCTCTATATACTATATACAATAAGCATGTAATTAATCAATTGAATAATGATACTTTGACAATATTTTTTTTATAATATTTTAACATTATCTACATGTCATTTTGTGATTGGTCCAAAATTATTTCATAATTAATAATAATAATAATAATAATTATAAACACCAATATGAATTAATCACAGACATAAATAATATTAAAATATTATCAAAGTATCATTATCTTAATCAAAATCTACTTAGGCATTGATCGTGGCTTAAGCTTTGGAGATGTGAAGTAAAAAATAAAATTGATAAATAATGAGAAAAGGAAGGAGTATAAAGGAAGACCAATGGTCAAAGTAAACGCATGAGTGATTGGAACAGTTGATAAAATAAAGATTGTATTGAAGGAAGTATTTAGTTTGACCTGATTAATTGACCATGCGTGTGAAATATCAAATATCCAACCGGGTCTATACGCTGCTATAATTCACGTGTAGAAAGATTAAATAATTGCATACCTCATGCATGCATACTGCTCCAGGCATTCAGAACACCAAGGGCCTTGTCGCCTTTTTACTATTTTTTTTTTTTGTTTAAACTCAGATTAAAACATCAATTTAATTACGTTCTAAATCTCGTTCCTCTAATTTAAATTTGGCATTCACAATGGAAAACGTAAATTTAATCCCTAATGTTTCATTTAGATTTTAAAAGTAATTTAAAATCTGAACTAATTTAAGTCTATGACAGGGAAATATATCCATAAAGATGCAGTTTAAATTTAGGTTATGGTTTAATTCTTCTAATATACAGAGACATGATCTTGTTGTCTCGAGAAGAAAAATATTTATAATATAAACACAATAATATATTCAAGAAGAGGAAAAGTAAACGAAAATAGTAAGGTTTTTGTTATGTATTTTGAAAACAATCTGTTTGTTTAAGAATCTTTTTATTTATATGGTGTTTAATTAATTATTTCAAATTATGTGTATTCCTTGTCGTGAAATAGAAAAAAAAAAGATTATACTAGGATTCATTTGAGTTTATTACTAAGATTAATTACCAATTCTCATAATCGATAGAGGCTATTTAAAAGTTGGAGGATTAAAACCAACTTAAAAGTATGGTCTTTTTATTTATAATAAAACAACTTATCTTAATGTATCATGATTTCATTTAAAATTTATTTTTCAATTATTTTGTGATGCAGAAATTTGTCTTAATTATCCTTTTTTAACATTTATTTTCAATAGATAATAAGACCAATTTCTTTAATCTTTATTGAGATATTATTGATATTAAATAAGTTTTAATTATCTTTAACTTTAAAAAACTTATTTAGACTAAAGCAATATCAAATTGTTAATGTAAAGAATCAAATTTTTTAAAAAAAAAAAAAAAAAAAAAGAGAGAACGGGGAGGAAGGAACGTGCGCTGCCACAAAGGGACAGTGAACGTTGCTTCCCCCTTTGAAAACAAAACAACAAACGGGGGAAAGGGGGAAGGAAGGAACGTTGGCCACAATGAGACAGCCAACGTTGCTTCCCCATTCAAAAAGAAAAACAAGAAAAGGAAAGAGAAGAAGAGGGGAAGACGGAAGAGTTTGGGAAGTTAAAAGGAAGTTTTGGGGTTCTGCCGGGAGGGGAAATTCTTGCTGCCAAATTTGAGAGGGGAGAAGTGGGAGCTGCTGTTGAAGCTGCAAGGAGGCTTTGGTGGTGCATTTGGAAGAGTTGAAGAGTGGCTGGAAGTTCTAGGAAAGAGGAGAAGTGAAGAACTTTTGAAGTTGGAAGGAGATCAAACTCTCTGGAAGTGATTCAAGGAAGTCTTCAAGAAGTAAGGGGAGCTAGATCTTTTGTTTGATTGATGATATATGTTGTGTTTAATGCAAATCTGGGAAGGAAGGGATGAAAAATTGGGATTTCTGGGTTTTCTGGGTTTTCTGGAAAACCTGCGATTCTGCAGAATTCTGCAGAAACGCGCGTTCGTCCAATTTGATGAAAATTGGACGTTCGTCCAAAATGGCTCGACCAATTAGTGGTCGGCCAAGATATTGGCGCGTTCGTCCAAAACGGCTCGACCAATTAGTGGTCGGCCAGATTATGTTGAGCGTTCGGTTTTTAGTTCAGGGTTAGCGTTCGTCCTTCAATCCTGTATAGCGTTCGGTCTTTTTGAAAAAGTTATATTAGACGCTCGGTTTTGTGGGTGTTAGCGTTCGTCCAAACATTTTAAATGCTCGGTTTTGATGTAAGAGTAATAGTGAGCGTTCGGTTTTTATTGGGTGTTCTAAGGTGTGGATATTAGACGTTCGGCCTTATTTAATTGAAACTGTGAGCGTACGTTTTTGTGGGTACTCTTAGGTTTGGATATTGAGCGAACGGTTTTTGTCAAATTTTGATGTGCGCGTTCGGTAATAATTCGATAGTTTTAAGTTTAAATCTGGAGCGTTCGGTCTTGTTCTGTTGAGCATTCGGTTGTAGTTTAAATTCTGATTTTGAGCGTTCGGCCTTAATTCGATATCCAATCTTAAACGTTCGTCCATATGGTGTTCGGCCTTGATATTTAAGCACTAGGTCAAATAGTGTTTAATTCAATAGGGTATTCAATGGTTTAGCGTTCGACCCTGTAGCGTTTAATCTCATAGCGTTCGGCCCAAGTACTAGATCTCAGCGTTCGGTCTAAGTTCTCTATTTCAATGTTCGATCTTAAGTAGTATTCTTAGGATTTAATCTTGAACGTTCGGTTTTGATGTATTAGTGTGCGTTCGGTTTTAAATTCAGAATCCTTAATTTAGATCTGGAACGTTCGGTTGTAAATTGATATTCGTAAGGTTGGATCATGAACGTTCGGTCTTAGTGTACTAGAAATTGTAGCGTTCGTTCTTTTAGGATTCGGATTTAGCGTTCGTCCAATATGATGTTCGATAAAATAGCGTTCGGCCTAAGTACTCGATCCCAGCGTTCGGCCTAAGTATCAATCTTAGCGGTCGTTCTTAAAGTGTTTTCGGTGCAATAGCGTTCGTCCTAAGTATCAATCTCAGCGTTCGACCTAATGGTGTGATCAGTTAAATAGCGTTCGGCCTGTTAGTAAATAGCGTTCGGCCTGATAGTATAGGATTTGATAACGTCCGTCCAAATAGCGTTCGGCCTATTGATTGGTAATTAGCGTTCGTCCGATGTTTGGCAATTAGCATTCGTCCATTTGCAATTAGCGTTCGTCCGTGGTGTTCACTTAATAGCGTTCGTCCTGGGTGGTGAATAGTGCTCGTCCAAATAGTATTTTACAAATAAGTTGGATTCCAAGTTCCTTTGCTCTTGGGTTGAATTATGTGTACCAATGGTTGGAATATTGGCTGTGACGTAATTTATTTGAAAATATGTGAATGTATGAAATATGTTGGATTTGTTGTGATAATATGGTGGTATCTGAATATTCATAATTGTGGTTAAGTTTCAAAGTAACAATATGATTCATGGACGTAATTCCATGATCCTCAAGGAGAGGATACATGGTGGTGTTTTGGGGGGTTGTATAGAATGATTACATGGTAGCTCAGTTTTGGGGGTCATCCTGAAGCTCCAATGGTCTTTCTTCTCATGTAGAGAGGATTGAACCATGTGGTGAGGAGTAGCAGGAGGTCCTAGTCTTGGGTGCTTCCATATGACCCAAGGTGAGTGATAACGGATTAACCTCGTGACTGTGGCCGGGCGGTAGTGCCCCAAAGTTTCATCAGGCGGTAGTGCCAGGGCGGTAGTGCCCAAGTTTCATAAAGCCACCACGGGTGCAAGACCCGCCATAGCTCGGTAATCATTCTAGTCCGGACGAGTCGGTCTATAAAGGAACGAGTCGGGTATAAAGTAACAAGTCTTGTGATGTTAGTTTACCATGTTTGGATGAATGTTTACATGTCATGGGAGTGTGTGAATATGGATCAATGAGTATGCTTTAAATTGTTATTTTATATGAACCTATGAATGATTTCATGAATTAATTGTGCTAGGAGATAACATGTTTTTATATCTAGCTCACCCTTGCATTGTTTGTGTTGTGTGCCAATTTGGATATGTTATTTGGCGATGATCATCCACTTGGATGGGAGCAGATGGCGGGGAGGATACCTTGGGAGCAGCTCTTGATGGAGACGGCAGTGCTGCAACCTAGCTTCACTAATTCTTATTTCGTGAACTCGTTTAATTACATTTGTGTGTATTTTAAGTTTTAAATTTTCCGTGTTTTCCACGGGAGATTCCAATAATCGTATTGTCAATTTCCGCACTATTCTGAGGATGACTGTAATCCTTAAATACTCTTGACTGCTTTCCTATATTATGCATGATGACGTCTTTATTATATATGCATGATGTATATATTTGGGACGTTACAGTTAACATTGTCTATAAGTTATCCATATATTTGGAAAAAAGAATATAATATTTTCATATAATTAAAAATGTCAATTGGTTTATCATCTTCCAACCCTAATTTTTTTTTAAGATATTTAATTCTGCAAATAAATCTAATCTATCAAGATCCAACAAATTATTATATTTCGAAGATTTTTCAAACTTTAAGCAATTTTAAGTGTGTAGAATATTTATCTTTTATGAAATCTATATCAATGACTTTAATAAATTCATTTTATACTAATAAATCTTTCACATTTTTATCAATATTATTTTGACTTGGATCATATATATTTTCATTAAGAATAGCAACATGACCTAGTCTCTTAATCTCTTTCTTGTTATCACGAGTTTGAGAATAACAACTGTCTTATGAGTAACTACTTCTCTTTTTCTATTGTTTCTTGCACCTATATCTATTATTTTATTCATTCAAATAGCACTCACTTATATATATATATATATATATATATATATATATATATATATATATATATATATATATATATATATATATATATATATTTTTATAAGTGTCTAGATTATGTAATTTGACATATATTTTTCTCCTTACAATACATCCAATTGATATATTTTTGAATAAATTAAACCTTTTTAGATTGGAACTACAAAATGAAAGAATTACAATTTCTTGAATTTAGTGATATTTTGAGAAATTTCAATGATTTTTCCCAAAATTAAAGAATGATAGGACTGAATCCCAAAATTTATAGTTCGTTATTAATAAAACAATTTAAAAAGATCTTTTAAATATAAAAATAAAACACTTGATTAAAATCTCTTATAGAAGCTTATTAATATATATATATATATATATATATATATATACTTGATGGGTGTCTATAATTTAGAATAGTTAAATATATTTTAATTCTTCTAAGGAAATCCCATGTAGGAGAAAAATTACAAATGGCTATATAACTAAGGATTTCCCTAATTCAGCGCTATTAACTGGGTGTGTTGGTTTTTCTTTGTTAGGGCCCACAGAATAATGATTTGGGCCCAAAATCTTAATTAAGCCCATATATAAATTACATGAAATGGGCCAGTGTTGTTATCGTACTTTTCTAACATGCTCATCCTTCATTGGGTGTTGCTCCCTCCACCACCACACCTTTCTTCCTCCACCTCCCCTTTACTATTTTGCCCTTAAATAAAATTTTATTTTTAGGGTTAATTTTTTTTAATTTTGCCCATTCACAACCTATTCCACTAATAACCTATTTTAGTTCCTCCTACATGAGTAAAATATTTTTCTTTTATTTTAACATTATTTTTCTTCATCTCTTTCTTTTGTCGCGGTGAGATACTACAAGTTGTAAAGGTTGGTGGTAGTGGAAAGAATTATCAAGTAGTCTCCCTCTTGTGGTGCAGTGTCGCTCTCGTGATGCAGTGTCGCTCTCGTGGTGCAGTGTGTGGAGTGGTGCAGTGCGTGTGTTGCTTCCTTAAGGTGTGTTTTCGAATAAACCTTCAAATAAAACCCTAAAATAAAAAAACGTAACTTTTAAACGGTGACATCCGTTTTTTCCTTAAACGGATGTTGACATCCGTTTTTTTCCTTAAACGGATGTTGACATCCGTTCTTTCCTTAAACGGATGTTGACATCCGTTCTTTCCATAAACGGATGTTGACATCAGTTCTTTCCTTAAACGGACTCCGAGTTACGTTTTTAATTTTAGGATTTATTTTATTAGTTTATTCTTTATTTTGAAAATATTTTAATAATTTAATTTAAATGTTTTGATTTATTATTTTTTAATATATTTTTAATGTATTTTAATAATGTAAGGAAAATGAAGAAGAAAGAATCGTATGAGGAGAAGTGAAACGGAGAAGACAAATGGAGTTGTAAAGTAAAACAGAAGACAAATTGTTAAACGAAATTGAGAGATGGAAAGATTGAGTGCAGGGAGTAAAGTAGGAGAACTAGGTTTGGAATAAATTAAAATAATAAAAATAAAAATTTTTAATTTGAGGATATAATTGGAATTAAAAAAAATTGGGGAGGTGGAGGGAGAAAGGTGTTGTGGTGGAGGGAGCAACACCCTCCTTCATTGTATTTTTATATGCAATTTGTCTATACCATAACATTTTCCTCAAATGTTACGATTCTAGATTATTTAATAATATTCAATTAGGTTTCTGAATTACTTTTAATTATGTTCTTAAACTTGTTTTAGATTTTTAAGTGGATTCTTCTGTCAAACTGACACTAAAGAAAATCACATAATATTTTTTAGTTTCTGAATGTTCTATTATAACATTTGCACTGACTACTATCACTTCTACGTCCATATTCTTATTCAGGCTTCTTAATGCAGATCTATTTAACTTAAGTATTTGATCCCATTTTAATTTTTTGTTACAACAACTAAACAACGAAAGAATGCAATTTAAAAATAAATGCAAAGATCTAATTAAAAATTGGAAAATATTTAAAGACTTGCAGAATAATTTATATTGAAGTATTTCATTGCCACACATAACATAAAATGAATGACTATGATTTTACCTATCTATAGTTATAACAACTCATACATTTTACTTAAATACTCATTAACTACAGTCACTAAATATTATTCCAATAATTAAGAAAAAAAAGTAAAATAATAATAGTCCAATAGTTATTTTAAAATGATGTTCAAAATGTGTCACTGTCATCACCCTACGCAGTTAGCATAGCTATTATTTTACACGGGTAGCTCAAAAGTTTGTTTAGGGTTTACTCAAGCTCACATTCACATCATTGTATGTGTCTTTAATTATATTCCACTATTCAGAGCTCTATATTGTTAAGTAATAATAAAGAGATAATAATTAATACTTTTACACTGTGGCAAGTTATCCTTTTTTAAATCATGAAGTGTTTCATACTTTTGTCCTGTTACTAAGTGAAGAAAACCAAGATAAATGAAAATGAAAGTTACGTAAGATATTATGACAATATATCGGGTAGGAGATAAATAATGTTTATTTATTATCTTATTTATAAAAAGAACCTGCTTGTTATTTGTTTTTATTTGGGTGAATATTCGTCTAAAAAAATATTTATGGATATTTTAAATATATGAATATCTACGAGTATTTATAAATATTAAAAAAATATTTATATAAATTTTTAAAATAAAATTTAAATAAAATTATTAAAAATATATAAAATATAATATAAATTAAATTAAAAATATATTAAAATTTAAATTTAATTTAATAAAATATAAATTAATTTTAATTTAATTTAATAAAATATAAATTAAAATTTTATTTTTATTTTTATTAATAGCAAATACCGTAAGTATTATTCGCACTCAATTCATTTATAAGTAATATTAAAATATTAGTTACTTACTAAATATAAATAATAAATATTCTGTAAGTAGCAAGTATGATTAACTTATGTAAGTTTTTTATTTCTTCCTAGTCTTATAAAATGAAAAGAAAAGAAATACAGCCTATGGAAAAAAATTAAAATTTTCAAAATTTCAAATTTAATATTTGTTCATAAAACATTTCTTTCTGACCCATTTCTCAGAAATATTGTAAAGTAATCGATGCATGTGAATGGACCCAAATGAAGTTGTCTGTTTGGTGAGAGGGTGGTTTAAGGAGCATGTGGATCAGAGTGTGTGCATTGCACATGCATCTGACCTTGTGAAAGGAAAGGGAAAGACATGTATCAGAAATTTTTGACATGTCCTAAAACATCATCTTCCACTCAGCAAAGTGAAGAAAAACTTGCCATGCTCTGAAACTGCTTGTAGAAAGTATTTTGGCTTTTTAGCAGAGTAGGCAACCAACCTTTTCCTTTTTTTCTTTGCCTTCTGACAAAACGTTTATCCCTTTTGGATTTATGCATGATTCACTTGATCCAAGGCATACCTACAAAATTAATAATACACCACTTACAAAATCAAAATAATCTTGTATGATTATCTATCTCACACAACATTTCTAACACAGATTCTGTATATAAACCATGATTGATTTTGACCTCTTCTTTTTCTCAGGAAAATCACACTTTTGACTCTTTCACCTACCTTTATCAAGCACACTATTTCCCACTCTATGAAATGCCTACCATGACATTGCTTCCAGCTCTATGGAATCATCAAGAAGTACTGTATTAATTTTAACTATGAATCTAAACAAAAATAAAATAAGCTAACTAGGTCCCACTAGGTTTAACTTTCATATTACCATTGCTGATAATATCAGCATTGTCAAGTTGGGGCAAAAGGAAATGGGATAAAAGGGCAATGCCAGATTTTTTATTCATAATGAGTATGCTTCTTGTGGACAGACATTCATAATTCCCTCAAACTTCAATCTCTAGTCTTCTTATAACCATGAGTTTCAAGCCAAAATACAGACCAACATGGTGGTGAATTCTATATATTCATGAAATCAAGACCACTCTGTAACTAATGTATGCAGATATAGTTAGCTGGATGTGCATAAAAGTTGCACTTCAATTACTGGATAAAATAAACATAAAAAATGACAGTAACGATGACAAGTCAGAGTGACATTATGCCATATGAACCATGCACCAGTAAATAAATTGAGATATTGAGCATGAGTTTTAAGATGGTGCCATGCCATAAAGGCAAAGCATTTTACCATCTGGTTCTTCCTATTGTTCTGTGATGAAGAATGAATTTGACCCCAGTTTAGTAATTGTTGGAGTTGCATGTGTAGGGATAAAATGAGGAATGTGGAGTGGAGGGTCGCATGAATCTTAAAGTGACTCTCTATGTCACAAGATTCAAACTGTTAATAATGAAAAACTCACTAAGATATACCACGTGATTAAACCAACTTTATTGATTCAAAAGTAGAACAAAATAATGAGGCTAAAACAACTTTGTTATTTGATGGTTGTGGGGAACAAAATCAATGCCAAAACAGGGTAACAATCATGAAGTTTCAGTGATAGATATGGGACAACAAAATTCACAAATCTTCCACATATTATGCTTGAAGTCATCTTCAACCTCTGAATCCTTAAAGTAGGAATAACTCTAGAATTTAAACCAAGTGCTACAAACAGACTACACTAGTTATGCTTGAATAAATTAACATCCAAAACAGTGAAAATTATCAGCTATATGCATAAATGAAGAAAAATCTACACTAACCCATAAGATCATAACAAGTATTCTCAAATTCTACCACTCAAAACAACTTTTTGTGCAATAGCATTAATGCATGATTATTGCAAAGATTAGACTTGCATGTGTGACACTGCCTAATTATTGTGTTGATTAAGCTTTAGCTAATATGTGGATATCTAACAAATCTTATGCAGATAAAAGCTGATTAAAGTTGCAGGAGATGTGGCATGAAAAGGATGTATTCCCAAAAGGAAATACATAAATGTAAAATCCCCCTCCAATGTACAAATTAGTGACAACATTGTCACCCTTTCAGGATTACTAAATTGATTCAGTGACTTTGGTACCACCATCATTTTCATCCCTCAGTTTGATCACTTTCAAAGAGACTTGTTAGGACACTGAATTCCTTTAACTGCAGCAACAACAACTGGAACAAAGATATGTTCATTAATTTTCCCGTAACATTTTTAAATTTTTAACCAAAAGGGGGGAAATTTTATATTCTTTTTTTTTCTGTGACACTTTTCTCATGAAACAGAGTGCTCTGCTTTTACATTTCAATCTCTATGAAACATGGTAAATTTAGAACCCAATTATATTAATCGATGTGTGAGTGTGACATTGGTAATTTTGAATGAATAAGTAATTATTGATATGCCAAACTTCACATGACTGAAATTTTTCATGAAGAGGCTATGAGTTTCTGCAAATAATGACAAGATTAAAGGAGCTTAAAAAATGAACCTTGAAAGCACTTTGAGACACAAATGGGGCCTTGCACAAATCATTAGAACATCCACTAAATTTTATTCAGTGTCCATTCTTTCTAAAAGCAACACAGGCCAACAAAGTAAAAAGATGTTTTATTTTTTCCAAATTCCATCCAACACTGCAACAGTAATCATATATTTCCCACAGCTGGTCAAAACTATGTTGTTTCACGCACATAACCTCGGAAAACAATTGAATATCTTGTCTTACGCTTCTCAGTGTTGTCTCACTTTGCTAAATGGGTTTGTATAAGAGATTGATTATCTGGTTCATATTATGATAATGGTAGGAATATAGGAATGAGATGAAACTCCCACATCACTTTTAAATGAAAATTCTTAGAATTTTATGTTGAAAATGGCGTTAGGTCTCATGAACATTTCTCCAATAAAAAATTTCAACTACTAGACCTTATTATTTCTAATATATAATCCTAAAAGTTAATTAAAAATAACTTCAACTCTTTAATAACACAAATGAAAATTTATGTGATGTTAGTTACCTTTCAAAATGGTCAACTAAAATTAACCCTTTACAAATGCATATATTTTCAATCAATATGAGGTTGATTTAGTCAATATTTAATTCGATTATGTCAACCTAAACCAAAAAATGGCTGTGCACAATTGAAAGTTAAAACAAAAATGCTGAAAATAATTATTTGAACTTAAAAGAGTGGTTTATGGCCTTGTACGCATTTTTATTTATTTTATTTTAATAATTTTAAACTTACAAAATAAAGTTATTCGAACAAAATTTACAGAAAGATCTATAAATAAAGTTAATAAATAAATACTTAGTTAATCTATTCATTCAAACACTTTCAATCCCAAAAGTTTCATAGATAAATTTAACCTACCCATTATACAGTAAAATCGTAATAACACAAGTTTCACGGATAAAAACTATTTGTTTAACTAGTTTAATTGATAACATGGTCTATTATTATGTGATATAATATAATAATACGATATATTTGTTCATTTTTACTTTAAATAGTTTAAAAGTATTTCTTTGTTAGTTTTCAATATCAGGCAAGTTAATTCAATAGTCAAAGAGTGATTCCTATTTCTCTACATTCTGCATAGAGTAAAAAGTAAAATTGCATTGTGATTGGTTTTCAAACACGGACTCGAGAAACACGAAAGATATGATGAAAGAGACACCAGAGGGTGAAATCTTCTATATTTATTGCTATTCGATTCAGGACAATTAATTTAATTTATTTTATTTAAACTGATAGGAACATTTGATTTTCAAACAGATGTGTCAAATTAAGAGCAATGTCAGTGCATAAAACTGCAATGTTTGAAATAAAGGATTGGTCAAGCAAGTTGGCTAAAAAGTCATGCTGTTTTGCCAAACCCTCTTACATTTAAGACAAGATACTGCTTCAGCAACTAAATGCAGATTGAGACTGAAACAAAACAAAGACACAATTTCAACATGATTGGCTGGCTATACATACAGCATTGTCTAAAGAGTCACTTGGAAGATATGTTCTAGTCTAGTCTACCACCTAAAGCACTTGATGATGATAATAATAATAATAATAATAATAATAGTAATAACTGAAACTGAAATTGTCCAAAGGAATTAGTTAAATTAGCAGAATAAGAATTTGAACTAACAATAAAATAAAAAAGATTGGTGAATGCTTAAAAGAGCCTATGGTGGGGAATGACAGAGCAAAGCTCAATAGTGCCATAATGCAGCAACTCCTCTATCATTTGTTCAATGTGATCCTCTTCAAGAGGCTTGAACTGCTGAGTCCTTTCCACCTTAACCTTCTTCAAAACCCAATTCTCCTCCACTTCTTGCTCCTCCTGTTCTCTCTTCTGTGGCAACATTGTTTTAGTTTCGTTACTCTTTACGGAGAAGTTACTTGCAGAGGTGATGACGTTCGGTGAAGCCACTCTCTGAGGCTCTGGTAGTGATGATGGCCTTGTCATTTGCAAAGAAGCCATGTAGCACCTATGCAGTTTTGCAGTTAAAGTTGCCGATAGAAGCTTCGAAGATGATGACTGAGATGCATTTGGGTTGTAAGGGAAATTTGTTCTTGCCCTTGTGCCGCACATTAGCCTTGCTGCTTCATCATAGGCTCTTGCTGCATCCTCAGCAGTTTCAAAAGTTCCTAGCCATATCCTAGTTTTTCTGTACATAAGAAAACAAAGTTTAAATCAATAATGTTCGAGATACTGTCCGATGCTAAATATAAACATGTTTTAACAGATATTGGAACGTTGATTCATCATGGTCCAAGGGGTCACTTACAATATGGGGTGTCGAATTTCAGAGACCCAAGAGCCCCAATGCCTTTGTCGGACACCTCGGTATCGCTGTTGTGATCTAGCCATGATAGGGAAAAGAAATGAATTTTCTAAAGAAAGAGTTAGTGAAAATGTTGAGTTTGTGGTAACAAATGGGGGGAAGAGAAGGAAGAGGGGGTGGGTTTTTGTAGTTGGGCTTGTTGTATGTGTGTGGCACTTTCTCCAAACAATTTGCACCAATTTAAGCAAAGAGGGGTCCCACATCGGGATTTTGAGGTCTTACTTTCTTTTTCTTTACCTATCAGCCATAACTTGGCTGTATTGCAATTTGCTAGTCATGATTATTGAATTAGTGTTTCATAAAACCATTCACATGTTGTTCACTCTAACATGCGTACTGTTGTTTCATATTATATATATTTGTTAAGGAAAATCTAATGTTGAAGATCATTGTCCAGAGATTCTGCTCATGTGAAAACTGATCTGCAGGGAGAAATTTGTAGATAATGACCAGTTTGTAGTCCCCTCTTGGCAGAGGTTTGAACCACTAGATTTTTGAACAATCATTCTAAAATATAAATAAACAACCAATTGCCTTATTCATATTTATCAGATTTTGAACTTGGTCTCGACAATTTGGCTACCAAGATAATGATCAATCGATCATGTGTTGCAATTATTTGATGCAGTGGTGGACAGTGCTACAGTGCAAACTTGGATAAACACTGTTTACCACTGCATATCCATTATGATACTGTCTTTGCAGATTTTATAATGGGGTCAATTCCAAGCTGGGACACATCCCTTTAAGATAAATTCTTGGACAATAATAATTAGCCTAATATTAACATATATAATTTGATGAAAGTTCCTTACTTGTTGAGGTACATTTTGCTTTAGAATTTTGTTTGTCACAATTTCTTCTTAAAAGAACATCGAAGAGTAGAGCAGAAGTATCTAAATTGTGTTTGACTTTCCCTCTTAAACTATGTGAAACTATTAGATGTAGTAAAAAGATTATAAGCATTCAACTTTAAAACAAGATTAATCTGTGGTGAGTTTTTTTATTTATCCTAAAAAGATTGTTTTTTTTTGTATTGCTTGATTGTGTATATCTCATGAGATGAATGAGAAATTCCCTTTTATGTGTGTTACAAACAAAAGATTGCATGGTTCAATGAACTAAAATGATAAATTCGGACATCCCATTGCATATGTGATCAGTTCCATGTGCTAAACTACTAACGCCAAAACACCTTATTATTATCTGAATAAAACAATGGTGGGGTGATATTCTCATGCCAGTGTGCCAAGTGTCACCAACAATTATTTTCTTCCTGAAGAATCTTTTAAACTCTGTTTTATGTTGGCTTACAAATCTAACAAATGAATTAATGATAAAGCTATTTGCACTTTCTAGTTTTTGGTAAAGTTTTGCTTTTTGTTTCTTTCTAAGCTAAGGTAAACGAAAAACAATAGTGATCAAGACAAACAAAACAATGAAAAAAAAAGAAGGGAGACAGAAAAAACACAAGTAGCATATATGTCAAGGATTAAAAGATTAGGAGTTTTGTAAATATCTCTATCCATCATGTCTCTATCCTTTTTCTTATTTTTTTTATTTTTAAGGATAACTTTTATGTTTGGTTTACAGCTGTGGTTGGAATTCATTTGCACAAAAGGTCAAGAAAGTGAAAAATATAAACCCAAACATACGCGTTAAATGGGTCCCTAAACATAACATGGGTGATGAGAGCAAAGCAGTGCATGTTTTATTAAATATTTCTATATATTCTAAGTATATATATGTCTCTCTCTCTGCTTGTTTTAAACCTCCCATGGTTTGTTGCACATAACTTAATGAGTTTCTGATACTCATCATGTATGAACTCTTTTTCTCCTCTCAAAACCACAATGCTTCACATGCAAGCCAACACATATAATATATAATCATCGAATTTAAACTATAGAATAACAAGGGTCAGCGAAGTGGCTTATTCGGGAAAGACCAGAACATGGGAACTAGTATAATAAATTCAACAATTGTGTGTTAATTGTCTTTTCTTTCATGTGTGTCGTTTTGCTAGAGTCATAGTGCTCAATGAATATGCCATCCTTCAGAACTTTTCTGCCATGAATTTTTTTTTTCTCTGCAACTTTCAGATATGATATCAATGTCTTCCAACATTGAAAGACAGTGTAGGTTTTTTCCCATAATCAACATCGTTGCAGATGAAGTCTTTGTCTTTCATTGGGAGCACACAGCATTTGGGTGAATCCTTTTCAGGCATATCCTGTGACGCTGTTGAGTTTTCTCATAAAAATAATGGTTAACATGCAACACTTTTTTATGTGGGGGTATGCTATAAAACTTAAACTATAGCCTATAAAGGAAAGTATAACAGATAATACAAAAAGTTAATCATTTAATCAACTCCTTTCCATCTTACATTCAATGAATAGAACAACTAAAATAACTCACGGACTCAACTTTATAATCTTAAAAAAAGGAAGTTTCAGGTTTCAAGGTTTTAATAAATAGGTCCCAGGTTTTGGTTTTAATAAACGGCTTCGTTTTGGATATTATATAAGAAAAAACACTCTGATTGAATAATATTTAATAAAGAAGTTTAATGATCGAAGAACACTTTCAATTTTAACTGTTCATATTTTCAAATAGTACATTATTATTATTATTATCTCGTTATAAGTTTTTGTTATCTAGTAAATTTTGGTCTCGATCGTTCCCCCTATTTTTCATGCTTTATTTTTTCATTTTAATATAGTTAATTTTAAATAACTAGGATGGTTCATGTTGTTGACAACAAAATAATACTTACTTAAAAAGATATATTCATGCACATGTTTTATCATTAATTTTTAATGCAATTTGTTGACAAGTGCATATACCTTCTAGTAGACGAAATTATTTTCTTGTACCTAAAGCAAATATCTAATTTTCATTTCTCAACAACGGTCTACATCTTTTTTTATACAGTGAAGACGAAATTGACAACTATTTTATACCTAATAACCTATTTACTCGTTGAAACAAATTTCCATTTATTAACATAAATTAGCTGGAGATGAAATTTGTCAATTTTGGTTCAAGTTGCTGTGCTGAAAAATAAGCATAATAAATGCTTCTCAATCGTGATTTTTTACGCGGTTTCGTCGGAAAGCAAGCAAACAAATTAACAAAGGCTGTGAAGGGTGAAAGTGAATTAAGACATGATGTGACTCATTCCCCTCACTTTTTCTGTATTTTTTCACTAAAAAATGGTTAGAAACTAAATTATTTTAAAATGTAGAGATTATAGAAATATTTGTTTTTTCTAATAAGGTGTTCTTTAATATGCTCTGAAAACTCAATTGTGATGGACCCTTTTGGTCCCCTTTTTTGCCTTCATCCTTTAAATTTTGTGAAGTATTCATGGAATAGGCATATGCAATTTCCATGTGGATGGTCCTATTTTTTCTCCACCGGGAACGTGTATTTGCTCATATAATAGAGTGCTAGTTATACCAAACATTTTACCAAACAATCTTAATCTTATTAAAAGTTGAACAGTTCCAATATGTATCACACACAAAATTTGTTCGAATCTCTTTCTCTATCATGCTCTTAGAAGAAACAACATTGATTTTAGAAAACGACAAGACCAAATTCTCTTTTATTTTATGGTAAATGAACAGAGGATACCTAAGAGAGTTATAAGTCTTTCGTTTTTGTGTCTTGTATTGTGGTGACATAACAAAAACTAACAAGAGAATCTATGATCCATTGGAAGAAAGTGGTTGTTGAGCCAGAGATGTTTTTGTCCCCACAGAAGTTAGTCAAGATGAAGCACATGCTTATGCTTCTATACAAAACTACTAGCCAAGACTCGGTGCCAAGGAAACCACAGCCAAACCATTCTGTTGGCTTCTGCATTAAATTACATTTCTCTATTTATAATCTTCTTTTTACTTATCAATATTGTGTTCTTATGCTTCTCACCATCTTTTCTATTCTCATCCTAAAACGTCTAGCCCTTCTTCATTGATTGCAAATTAATTTATTTTCTATAAGTATTGTTAATATAATGAGTTCTCACATAACATCAAATACACATATTTTATTGATAAGAATTCAAGTTATATATTTGTTCACAGATATTGAATCTTCTCGATATATTATTTCTTTCTTAAAGCTTGTGATATCACAATTCATTATTTATTTTCATGATGACTCACATTATATAATATAAAGTGTATTGTATAAATTGTCTGGTCAATGCACTTATCACATGATCGGTCGGTCAACCCTTACCAATATTGATCGATCGGTCTCATTTTCGTAGATGATTATTTGGTAGAAGTATTAGCACAAGCTTAATATTATTAACAAAATAAAACATATTTATGAGATATTGGATCGTAATTGGATCAATCCTAACAAAAAATTAATTCCAAAACATGTAAATACAAAGGTAAGATAAGAAAGTAGGTAATTGTATTTATTGGATATGTAAATACAATGTATATTTAACTATCTTGAACGTTCGACTTTTCGTACTTAAAAGAAGTAAGAAACATGAATACATTGTAAAAGAAAGATATTGCAAGAGGAACAAAAAGACAAACCAGAAAAGAACAACATAAAGTGTAAAAAAATATCTCTCAACCTTATCCTCCAAAACATAAAGTATACTAAGAATCATAAAATTTAAGAGTTTTTTATATAAAAAAAAATATTTCATTTAAAAAAAATGTGTCATGTTATTAAATGACAGTATAAAAAAATAAATGATTATGACTAAGAAGAGATATTTTAATATAAACTAAGAAAGAAATTATTAAGAATTGAAATCAAAAGTTAACCTTCAATTTTCGGAACAAATAAATACGAAACCTGTCACAATCTATCTATGAAAAGGCTATAGAGTTATAGAATAATTACAAAAATAAGGGCACCTAAAAAGGAAATTAATGAAAACAGGTTTGAAATGGCCTTAGAAACGGTCTATTCAAATATCCTAAGTAGATTTAGGTAACAGAAACCATGAGAGAGGTTCAACATAGCTATGATTAGAGAGGTTCTAATAAAATGGACTTAAGGTAATGGGAGTGGTGGCGATAATTGAGGAAGTTCTAAAGACTTGGAAGAAAGTCCTGTGCAATTTTCCTATTGCCATGTGAGCCTCACTTTCATTTATCTTTACATCTAATCAACTTAAATATTTACAAATTTCAACTATGTCAAACCTATTTAATGTTATTCTTTTTAAATTATCTTCATCTATATTTTTAAATTTCATTTCTTTCGAATATATGCAACTCACGAGGATGATATTCTTTTACAATAATGCATATCTATTTTTTCAAATTGAAATCAGGGCTGAAAGTCACAAGGACGAGGCCCAGTAAACATTGAAATTTTTTCGATTTCTCCCCCTGTTAATTAAAAAAACTCATGGATATTTGTATATTATATAATTATGCATACATATGCTTTGATTTAAAAAAAAACATATAACTTACTATAAGAGAATTGTTAAAATGATTTTTCAATCTGGAGAGTGGAAATTTTAATTTATAATGCAAGTTTGGATAAATAACCAATTGTTATAATTATACATTGAAATTCTGATTATAATCCCTTTTTTTTTCATGCACATCGTTTGTATTTGTTTTAATTATATTTATCTATCATTAATATATTTTTATGCTCTAACTTTTTTTCATCCCATCAAACATTTTATACATTTTATACTATTTGGTATTTATTTTAATACTTATTTATTTTATGTTTAAACTTTCGGTTGGTCCTATTTTTGTATGATAATCTCAGTTGGGTTCTCATTTTTGTAACCGTCTCAATTGGGTCATTTTTTTTTGTAAAAATGAGCAAAATTTATCCTAACCGTTAAGTGCTCAGACAACGTTAAATTGAGTTGATGTGTTAATGCTGACGTGCATTGTTTGATTAGATGAAATTTTTATTTACATTAAAAAATTATGACGTGGCAAAATTGAATTGGTTTATGTTAAAATGATATATTATGGATTGAAAATGTTCATGAAAGGAAAGAGTGAATCGAAAAGGGAATTAGGGATTTGGACATTAATCACCGAGCGTTCTTCATCAAGTCAGGCCATGGGCCTCCCCGTCCGTCGCCGATCGTGGTCGGACCTTTGCCGTCTAATTTTAATAAAACTGAATTTTAAAGTAAAATTTACTTTAATTTAATTTTATCCTTAATTAATACAGGATCTTCAACATTTTATTTAATTTGAGAGTAACAGAAACATGTATAACATAAAAGATAACGAAAACAAAACCTGAGGAAACATGTGTACATTCTCAATGATGCAATTTTGTACATTTATGTATAATTACTATCTTTTGTTACACAAAATGTATTTGTTGTTCCGAGATAAAACCAAATACTTGTTGATGAGGTAAGAAAGACATACTATTAATGACACAGTACAATAATAGTAGCAGCAGTAGCATACTACAGAGAAAGAAGATATTTTTGTTTTCTTCTATTAATATAAGGTGCAATTAGCAATTACACATACTAGGGCCCAATAGCTATAGTTAGCTCTAATATCTAGCCCATGACCCAAATGACTTAAACCAATCCATTTACCCTCTGGCCCAAAAAACTCAAACCCTGCAGTTCTTACTAATCTAAAACTTTGTTTTGAAAATGAGATTTATTAAATAGCTGATAAAAAAATAAAAAAAACACAAGAGAAGTCAAGCTTTTATCCTTATTTACACATATGTTAAAGTATGTATAATGCCATATATAATACTATAAATGACACGACAACCACTTTTTATTATTATAAATGACACGACAACCACTTTTTAATCAAATGAATGTAGAGATAAATTTATCTAACAAAATATTATTGATTAGGTGAGAATTGTAATAATGTATAGTGAGTGATGTTATTTAAACCTCTTACATATTAGTACTTAAGACAGATTTCATTGATTTTTTTTGTATGATTAAAACTCCTGATAAATGACTAGTCTTCAATGTACAATATATATTTTAGTTTTACTATAAATACGGAAAAATCATGATACATATTTTCACAATTATTTATGGAAATTAATAAAAATATTAAAATTGATCCATTCATTGACAGAGCTTAAAACATAATTAGAAGAGATAAATGTTTAACGGGATCAAGCATAAATAAAATATTAAAGAATGATAGTTTGAGATGTTTTCTCCACAACAGTGTGTGTATATATATATATATATATATATTAACTCATGATATAAAAATAAATTTTTAAACAGGCATGAGTTTGAATTATACACGAGTTATGCAACTTAATAAATTAGTAAATATTTAATTTCAATTTACTATTATAGGTCAATTTATTATATATTAAACAACTCTTTAAATAATTTAGGTCAAAATAAATTTCAAATATTTCACGAGGTATATTTAGGTTGATTATTGATTTTTTAAAATGAAATATTTAAGCATTCATACAAAAATTGTTTAAGATTTTAATAAACGTCTATTTCTATTTTTCATTTATTATCGTGATAACATTTTAAACAGAAATATATTTTAGGTTTCTGGTGCAATTTACTTTTTTGGAGTAAAATTTTTTTAATACATATTTTACATTACAATAACTTTATTTATTCTTTATTGTCTTATTTCTTAAAATAATATAAAAATTTACATTTTTATTATTATTTTATCTTTATAATCTGTATTAAAGGAATATAAATATGTCTCTCGTTATTCTTATTTTTTATTATAATAACCAACATAATTCGCATCCTATGGTGTGTGACACATTACCCTTAAACTTCAGAGAATTAATTATATTATCTCTTAACAGATCCTGTTACATATGTTTTCAGACACTTGAATAATAGAATAAATACCGATGAAGTTAAATAAAATTATTTAATTAACTATATATCTAATTTGTAAATTAAAACAATTGAGTGTTTGAAATAAAAATCGACGAGAACCTAAAATTTATTTCATTCATTAATTTATTTTATAAGAAAACATTTTACCGGTTTAATATATATATTATTTATTTTCTCAATAAGAATAGAAAAATAACCACAATAAATCCCTAATTAGAGCAATAGGTGGGGGTATAAAACAAGGGCGTGTTTCTATCTCGTCGTTAGGGTTTGGTTATTAGGGTTTTCGCTGTTCGGTCTCAGTTCAACAGTCGGCGCAGGCGAACATCCAGAAGACAAAGCGAAAATGGTACTTGTCGATCAACTTCACAACCTCTACTTTTCAATTTGTAATTGTTGCAGAAGCGATAACGATTCAGCTTCGCTTTCAGCGTTTGATTTGTATCTGATTTTTTCGTTGTTTGCAGCCGTCGCACAAGACTTTCAGAATCAAGAAGAAGTTGGCGAAGAAGATGAGGCAGAACAGGCCCATCCCCTACTGGATCCGCATGAGAACTGACAACACCATCAGGTACGAATTCCCTACCTTTCGCCTAATAACGGTTCCGTTGCGTTTCACTTTGCTCTTTTCACGCTAAAGGTTCCATTTTACCTTTCAGGTACAATGCTAAGCGCCGCCACTGGCGTCGCACCAAGCTTGGATTCTGAGGTGTTTGCTCTGCCTCGGTTTGGTTTATCCAATTAATTAGTTTTCTTTTTTCTTTACTTTTTTTTTTGTTGAGGCAAAAACATTGTTTTGGAGGTTTTATGTTTTTCATTTACTTAAAGACTATATTGTGTAAGGAAACTTATTGTAGTCATTACTAATGGTGCTCACCACCGCTTTCTAAAGTATCTTTGAATTCTTCGCAATTTTTCTTCTGGATTATTATAAGTTCGCTTTTAATTTTGTTTGACTGTTGATAATCTTTTCTGTGCGTTTTATCTTTATGTGTGCGATACTTGGTGATTTAGGCTACTTTGTTCTATGTTCAATGATAGGCAACAATGTTGTGCTTTTGTTTTTTCGTCATTATAGACATTGTGCATAACGCTCCTTAGTTGTGCCTCTCTTTTACCTTCTTTATGATACAGTTTGTGAATGTAAGATCACAATTACTCATGACGTGGTAGTGATGTTTATTTTTCTATTGCTTGAGTAGCGGTACAGTTTGATTTGTGATTGAGATGTTATCACAATTGAAGTTTGGAATTCATTGAATGGATTTGCAGACTTTATGTGAATGGCTTATGGGTTAGAAGAGATGCAAAGCTGGTTTATTGGAGCTGCCAAAATGCAAAATGTTAACTAGGCAAATTCGTTTGATTATTTTTTGGTTTAAATTTTTGACTGATAAATCTATAGAACAAATAGTCTGTGACTTCTCGACGCTTTCTACTTGCTTTATCATGGATTTTGGTTTAAAATTGGTTTGGTGTTTAAGCATGACTTTTCGGTCAAATGCTACCTGTATATTTCATCTTTCAGAGTACTTTCTGAACGCTAAGCATCCATTTTTGAAATCAGTGTTGGTCTGAAATTGTCATTACTGATTAAGAGTATGGGTTGTAATGTAACGTTTGTTTTGAAAACTTTAGAATTTAGGGAGCGTCATTTGATAAAGGAACACTTGGCTATATAATTTAGATTTTATTGAGTAAATATGTCCTATTTTAATATAATTTTGTTTTGATTTTATTGACTAAATATTGCATATCTTGACTTATCTAGTTGACTAAATACTATTTTGACCTTTATAGGTTGAAATTATATTACATTAAATATATGTTTTCTTACTTCACTTTATCTTACATAAATGTTTTAATATGTTATTGTTTGAATCCAAACACTGAGAATGCTTTTAATCATTTATTAATGACCAGCACATTTGCTTATTGACTAGGTCATGGTTTTGGTAAAAAAATAAGATTCATGTAAGAATCTTTTCGTGGGTTAAGCTGTTATTTTCATGTATTGTTTCTTGAACTTTGTTTTTGTACTTTGAGGAATGTTTTTTATCATATCGAGGAGTGCACAGGGATTATTGTATGATTGAGTTGGAAGTTAAGGATGGATGTTATTGATGGAAAACGCTAGTTCTAGGATTTTCTGTCTAAAGGGGACAATTTTCTGAATTGTTTTCATGGATTAATGCATCTGAGGTATTGACCCGACCTGGGTTGTAACATTGGTTTGTGCATACTATCCAATATGGCTTGTTTCTGTGTTATATTTGGCCCATGATATGTTGTGATGCATTATTGTTTTGATTTAAAGTGAATTTATTGAGATCTTGAATGGACTATGTGGCAAATGGAAGGGATCTAGAATTCTCTTTGGAAATACTGTTATGTAAAAAAATGGGAAGAGCACATATGGACAAAAGGAACATTTGCCTAAGTGGAGAGGTTTGATGGTTTGGGTCTGATGGCTATTAAGAGGACTATCTTTGAACATCTTTTAACAGTTAAACAGTTGCTCACTGCATTAGGAGAAAGGTACTTAGTGTCATTGTTGAGTCCCGATGTCTGAGGGAATAGTTCGCATACATGAGATTTGATAACATTATGGGCGTAAGGAATTCATTATGAAGATGGTTCACTAAATTGACCTTGATGATAAATTTATTGTTCATCATGCATAAGGTAGTATACCCGTTGTTTTAACACAAATTAAAACCACCCACAATACCATTGGTGAGAAACTTTATTGGCAGGTGTGCTTCTAAGAATGATAAACTTATTAAAGAAAGGAGTGACACGGTCCTGTTATCTGTCCATGATAAACCAACTTCTGGCAAGGGACGTGGGAAAATCAAGTAAGGGTCAACACCATAGTGTAAAAGGTCCCGATTCAACAAACTTTAAGAAAGTTATTTGGTGTTTCTAGTGTTAAGGAGAAATGGCATAAAAGAAATTGAAGATGATAACTAACTTTCATTTGTCTTGAGTCTAGCATCGTTGATATATTCTTGGTGGCTAGACAGTGGTTCGACAATCTATATTGACGTGCTGTTTCAAGGTTTAAAAAATGAGAAAAAACAAGCCAAGGTTATCTTGGAAGTATTTCTCAAGTAAGTTGAAGAATCAGCCTAGTTTTAACAATTGGTTTTTAGATATGCATTTTATGTAGCTTCTTTTAGAAGAAATCTGATTTCTATTTATTTAGACAAGCTTGGTATCAGTTTTACTTTTGGCGAAAGGAAAATAAATTTGATATTGAGCTTCAAAAGAAAAATATATAAAATGAATAAAAAAAATGTTGGGTTGGGAAAAAATGAGTGAAAAGAAAGAAAATTTTTTTTATTGCTAACAAACTTATTGTTTTTAATTTATAATAATAACAATAACGATGATAAAAAAACCATAATTAATTAAATTTGTAATCCAATATAAATATATTAAATTATTTATGTTATAGTTTATAATAATATGTAACGGTTTCTCCAATTTGGTGTATATAATTTTTTATTTATTTTATTCTTAATAATATTTTTAAGTTATACTGCAAAATTCACAACTAAGAATATTAATGCAAAAAATAAAAAAGGGTTAAATATGTTTTTAGTTCCTAAACTATTGGCCGTTTCTGGTTTTCGTCCCTCTTTCAAAGTAAGGTACAATTTGGTAAGACTAAAACTAAAATTCCGAGGACTAAAACGAACGTTTCGAAAAGAATGAGGACCAAATTGTACCTTACTTTGATAGAGGGACGAAAACCAGAAACGGCCAATAGTTTAGGGACTAAAAACATATTTAACCCTTTTTTATTTTTTGCATTAATATTCTTAGTTGTGAATTTTGCAGTATAACTTAAAAATATTATTAAGAACAAAATAAATAAAATAAATAAAAGATAACTGCTCATTTTAAATATAACTAAATTATAAATTTTTAAAATAATCAATTTTATACAATTAAGCTTTTCATTACTACAAAATTTTAATATAACATTCAATAAATAATGTATTTAATTATTTTGGTTCACTTAATAAATTAAATCATATAAAATAAAAAAATAAAATATACTTTTATATAGTTTACAAGTATTTATATATATAAAAAACATTATAATAATAAATAAATAAATAAATAAAAACCACTTCTGCTTGCAGTATCAGAAAACAACTTTTTTGCCTTTCTTATCTCAAGTGTTGAAATTCTCCGCATCTCACTTTCTCCATTTGTAAACTTTCTGCATATTTCATGCGTTTCAATGTGACCAGGATTTCATCTTTTCTCACCTTTCCCTCGTCTCTACTTCACTTTTGATAAAACCTTAGGAATCCAAGTGTGTGACAATCCACTAGAAATAAGAAAATAGATCAAGTGAAAATTCATTAATATATTATTTTATGATTTGTGACAAGTGTTAATTTGTTGAACATAGGTTTCATTTACGAAAGGAATCCAAGTGTGTGACAATTCACATTTTGAATAAAAATAAGAAAATAGATCAAGTGAAAATTCATTAATATATTATTTTACGGTTTTTGACGAGTGTTAATTTCTTGTTGTATAGTTGAACATAGGTTTCATTTACGGTATATCTTCTGATTAAACAAAAATACCGTAAATCTAGCACCCCTGGGTTGGCCCAAATACGTGGTGATGGAAGCGAATGCATGAGGTTTAGTAAAACCGTTGTAAAAAGAATATCAGTAAAACTAAAAAGTGTGAAAGTAAATGGTACTTTCAGGGTTCATTCTATAGACGGACTATGTACTTGCTGCCTTATTTGTTAACCCTAATGGAAATTTGGATCACAAATTATGTGCTTTAACAGTATTGGTCAGTCACTTGCTCCCTGGACCACCTTCTATGGACTCTTCATCATTTCAGAACTCCAATACATGATTGACTTAAGAGGTTGCTTGTGATATTTTCTCTTTATGTAATGGAATGGAAGACAACATATCCAAGTTTATACAAATTCAATACTCTACAGAGTCTATACACAATCCATCTCTACCCATAAGAAACTAAAACTAAAAATTTCTTCTTTACATCTGTTATGAACAATCTAATGCTCTTTTCCCCTATTTAAGGTAAACACCCTTCCCAAATTAATGTTCTTGTAGTTTGTCGTGGACTATCTGTAATTTGATGTATTTGGTAAAACTATATGTGTTGGAAGCATCCATTCTCTCTGTTATAGGTACTATCAAAGACGGGAATTCACAGCAAGAGAGGCATGCTGCCTCACTTGCGAAACTCTCAGTGTTCCTCCGAGCTCAATGGGAACAAGAGGGATAAGTGAGTGAAGAACATCTGTGATGAGAGGGCGATAGCTAGGCTCTGGTTGCACGCATAGCACAGCTACAGCAGCAACCTATAAAATACAAAACTCGTTAAAGAAAAATACATTTGTTTGGTGAAGGAAAGAACCTAGTACAAATGTTTGTGGGAAACGAGTTTTGAATTTTGAATTCCAGGATCACAAACCTGGTACAAGTGTTTATGATCCATTGTGTCCTTAATCACTGGATCCACAATGTTTGGAAGCTTGGCTCTGTCTGTGAGCTGTGGCATGGCCTGCAATCATAAATAGTTATGTACCTTACACTGCTTTCCATAGTTATAGGTACATGAGATGAAAAGTAGCCCATACCCATGTGACAATAGACTGGCATTGCGTCGGTGCCAGTTTTTCCACTGGCTTCCTTCCTAATAGAAGCTCCAATAGCACAACCCCAAAAGCATACACATCACTTTTATCACTCAATTTACCTGTAAAATTATTGAATTGCAGCATCCTCAATAATTAGTTCTACGGATGAATTTCACATTGGTACATGAACTTGCTTTGGGATGAATCTAAGACATTTCTCTATGATAATATTAAAATATTACTGGTATATTGACCCAATCATCCATGTCTACAGGAAAAATATCTACCTCAATTGAAATGAAATCCCTCTCAACAGTCAAAAACATATTAGAGACATAAAAAATAATCTCAAAGGTTATAGGTGTTCCCATTTTGCAGACAAGAATAAATTCCATTTCTAAAGCGAGAGACATACACTTCAAAATAAAGTGCTCTATAACCAATGATTAGAAACAAAAGCATGTGATTGTATTAACTTAAAAATTTGTTCATTGTGTATTCATTTTGTATGACATTGTCGATTTGGTCAATTTAAATAACGAGTAAATGTGACTTTTCAACAGGGCAGGTACATGACAACATGTCCAAGATAAGAACAAGATACACAGGTCATATGTTTCAAATCCACCCTAAAGTCGTGACGTCCTTAAAATCAAAGAGGACTAAGAGAAACAATTTCTTGGATCTGGTTTGCTAAAGGGTTACGATATAGTAAAATATCCAACTTGTCAAACCAATGCATATGGCGTATAATAATGATAACGGGTTTAGTTGGCATACCATCTAGAAGATACTCCGGTGCTACGTATCCTAAGGTACCCGATAGTTTAATGTTCTTCTTGCTTTGGGACCCATCAGTTATGGCAAGACCAAAATCAGACAGCTGAATCCACCACCAATAAGTTCGAGGATGCCAACACATAATATGAAACTTAGGTGAATACAACAAAGATGAAAACAATTGGAAACGGTAAAAGGAAGTAACTTTTATGGCAAATCTAATGATTTTCTTACCTTGGCATTGAAGTTTGCATCTAAGAGAATATTGGAAGATTTCATGTCTCTGTGGATCACTGCAGGGTAGCAGTGCTCATGCAGATATTCTAGTCCTCTGTCAGAATACCAGAAGAATGTCAATACAATTGTAATGAAGAAAAGAGAAAGATCAAAATCTCTTTTAAGGAACATTACCTTGCTGTGTCAAGAGCAATCTTCATCCTCATGTGCCATGTCAATGCCGAGCCATGAGTAGGTCCTTCAGCATTAGATTTTGGAAAAGAATCACATCATAAGAATTTGTAACGAGAATGGAATGTTGTTTGTTTACTGTTTCAGAAAAGTTTTCCTGCTTCTAAATTTTTTTTGTCTTTTGAACACATCTGAGACTGTTTGCTTCAGGAACACGATTGTGTTTTCTAATTATTGTCCTTTGAATCTCCAGAAGAAGAAATATAACATTTCCTGACCTTTTCTGATCTTTGGTTTCTAAAACAAATATATTTTATAAACGATTTTCAAAATTTAATCGATTTTGGATAAGAAAACCGGGTCCTCTCTGCTATGCATTTAAGCATGGAATACAGTATTTTACCATGTAAATGAGCTTCCAATGATCCATTTTGCATCAACTCATAAACAATAAACCTCGTGTCACCATCAGCGCTACAACCCAGTAAGGAGATTATATTCGGATGCTGAATTTTGCTTAACAATTTCACCTCATTCTGCAATTTCATCACACCACTCAAGACAAGATTGAAAGGACCAGAAACAAGAAGTTGAAAACAGAGAACCAGCAAATGAACAAGTAATATGTGATCATTACCTCGAATTCTCTTTCCGCATGTTGAGTCTCGCAGTGTAGTTTTTTTACTGCAACATCCAGATTATGATCCAACCGAGCCTTGTAAACACATCCAAAACCACCCTCGCCCAAGATGTTACTTTCCTCAAAATTATTGGTCGTTTTTTCTATTTGCTTATAATCAACTATCGGCACAGACTCCTTCATACCAACAATTTTGACGGAACTGAATCTGCTCAGAAACGGTGCAAGGGTGATCCCCCTCTCTGCATCTTGCCATTCAAAAGCACAACACAAATAGAGAAAAGAAAGTAATCTCAGACAATACCATAGGGGGCAATTCAGTTCTGATTTTTTCTTAAAAAAGGTATATGAGAAATGGAACATTACAAAACAAACAAGTACCTGGACCAGGAGTTTGAACCTTTTTGGTTTTGGATTTTGTTGGACACTTAGTGTGATAAATCCAGAAACATAAGAAACCGAAAATGAGTACAGCAAGTGAAATGGTGGCTACGACAATAGCTACTAGCATTTTCTTGTGCAGGTGATGCTGCCCCTCCCCTGCTTTAACAGTTGTGAGAATCCAAAAGTGAAAAGAATCATCAGTAAAACCAATTAGTTAACAAAGATTAAGAATTTCAATGATGGGAAAGAGATGAATGAGTGCCTGGAGAGAGATCAGGTGGAAGTTGAGGAGAGGAAGCAGGAGGGTCTGCAGCAGCAACGTAATGCAGAAGAAGAATAAACACAAAAAGAAGGTTCTTTTTCATTGTTTGATGTAAGTATGCATGTAGAAAGAGATATTTGGAGGCACAGGCATAAAGGGTGCCTTGTGTAATGAATTGTGAAACCTTTGAAAGTTAATGGTAATGGGTGTTCTGTTTTCTTCTTGATCTCCAAGGTTTCAACTGCTTTTTGGTTTTCCAAAAAGATAGCTCTTTTTTCTTTCAGCTTTTGAATCTTTTTTCATATCTCTCTTTGTCTCTCTCTTTTCTTCTTTCTTAACTCATTATTATGTGAGAATTTCTTTTTGAAGTGACCAAATATACTCCAATTCAACAAAAAATAATTCAATGTCGATTATATATAGGGTTTTTTTAATAACAAAATTCATTTTTTATACTTTTTTTATAACATTATATATATAAAGAAATTAATATAAGATTGATGAAATAGGTGTGGTTGTGTGTGAAATCATGGATTGAAGTGTGAATGTCATACTGTGTCCCTTTCTGTGCAGAAGAGAAAAGAAGGAACAGTGGGGAGAGGAAATTTAATGTTGAGGTGAAGCGGCAATCACACGACAAGCATGTGCATCTGTTCTTGTCAACTGCACTACTCTGCTGCAACCATGAATCAACGTTTTCTTCTTCTTCTTTTTCTCTTATTTTGTGTAAAATTTCTAAGCTTATGCAAAAGGAAAAGGAAAAGAGTAATAGGTTCATTCATGGGGTTGAGAGATGATGAAGACGGTTCGTTTCATCTTCTCAACATGACACATTCACACCGTTAGGTCCTTCTCTTCCTGTCTTTCTAACAATAACTGCATTTCTAAGCATTTTCTTTTTTATTTCTTCTCAAAAAAAAGGTACTATGCTTTCATAAATTCATTCCACTCTTTTACGGGAATAGATATTATTCAGGTTAAATATCTTTCAAATGTAAATTTGGACCTCTGATTAAAATCTATTCCAAACTTTTAAGGATATACATATTTTAATTTTTTTGTGTGTTAAATAGCATTTTAATATTTAAATTAAACATTTCAAATTGATATTCAAATTAAAATAATTAAAATATTTTAATACGTTAAAAAAATTTAACATAATAAAATAAGATAATTATATTTATTAAATTTAAAATTTAAATATGTCAAAATTGAATAAAGATACTTTCTAATTTTTTTATTATTAATTAACACAATGCTATTAATTTAATTTTAATTAAAGAATTTTATTGGCTAACCTTAATCATATGGTTCAAGTGTACCAGAAGCCTTGAATTAACTGTCCCTTTTATAGTATGTGAAAATTTTTCTAACGTTTTACGTAATATCTTGTAAGATGATTAATAATACTTTTCATTAAATTTATCGGTCACGTGTCGACATGTATCATATACCTGATAAATAATTACATTTCTTAATTAGCCTTTTTATCTTAAAAGTGTATATTAAAAAACAACTATCTCTTACATAAATTTTAATACACCACGAACAAATCAATTGTTAACTCTTAGTTGAAAAATATTTCAGATTTATAAAAAATTTCCACACCAACACTACATTTTCTTTTAAATCATTTACCTCTACGTCATCGTGTTTAGGGAAGTTTGACGACCATAATTTGTGACTTTATTTCTTTTAAATAGCTAAAAGAATAATTAGTAAAAAAAAATTAACAGCATTTATGAAATGTTTAGAAATTAAGTAGTTATGAGTTATTTTTATCAAAACTAGTTTTAAACCCACTTGAATTGATGTTTGTTTTGTACGTGTTTTTATGTTAATAAATATATATTTTAATAAAAATTTTTAGAGATCGAATAAAATCCATGTGAAGAAATATTCATAAGTTTATAAAGTTAATATATATATATATATATATATATATATATATATATATATATATATATATGTGTGTAAAAAGTAAATTTTATAAAAATACAAAAAGAATATAATATGTTAAAAAATATAGAGTAAACTTGACTATGCAATATATTATAAATATAAATAGTGTATGGGTATATTGGTCTAATTAATTATATTAGACTCATGTGATAAGTACATCAACAAAATAGTCTAATATCTAATGTTCGATTAATCTAATCAGTATATGCACAAACTCCTCTAATGTGTATTGTTACACTCATCCAATGTTTATAAACAAACTTATGTAATATGTATTGCAAAACACATTTAATTAGAAAATGAATATAATTGTCTAGTGTGTATTAATAGACTCATAATATTTGTATAAACAAACACGTCTAATGTATATTGTTAGACTCATTTAATTAGTGTATGGGCAAACACATCTAATTTGTGTTGCAAGATTTGTTTAATTAGCGTATGGATAGAATCACCTGATGCATATTCCTTAAACTCATCTAATTAATGCACGAAATGATTTGTTTTATGTTTTATGCACAAAAATATTTGTCTAATTAGTGCATGGATAGGGTCATCTACATAGTATTGCTAAAATCGTTTAATTAGTGTATAAACATTCCAATATTCATCTAACCAATGAATGGACATACTCGTCTAATTTATATTAATAGACTCATTTAATATTGTATGAAAAAACATGTCTAATGTACATTGTTAGACTCGTTTAATCGATATATGAATGAATTGTCTAATGTGTTTTGGTAGATTGGTTTAATCAATTCATCAATAACTCATCTAATCAAATATTCCTAAACTTATTTAATCAACGTGTGGAATGACTCGTCTAGTATATCTTGTTATATTCTTCTAATTAGTGTACAGTATCGTCTAATATATATTGTTAGACTCGTGTAATATTTTTTGCAATACTCATCTAATAAGTATATGAAAAGACTTGTTGGATGTGTATTTATAGATTCGTCTAATCAATACATTGACAAACTTTTATAATATGTATTATTAAACTTGTTTCGTGATTATATGAACATATATTATGTGTACTGCTAGTATATTGTCCACGACCTAAATCTCACATCATACGCCATTTATGGTTTGCATTTTCTAACTGTTTTCTATTTGTGAACTTTAAAAATGCTTTTATCGTTGTTTAGTTATCAACAAAAATAATGTACTTAATCTTTATTTAATCGTTAATGGCTAAACCAATATTTATCGAAATGTCATCTACTACCATTCCTTATATGTAATCAATTTATCATTCTTTCCTTCTTAATTAACACCCTTTTGGTGGTCTCAAAAGTTTTACATGTTTTATTATATCTCAGGAGCTTACATGGATTTTCGGGAATAAATACTTTTATACAGACTTTCACACACATATATTAGAAAATTATAACATAATGCTTATTTTTCTTAATTTATGGACTTTTTTCTTTATCCTAAACAAGGACATAATCAATTCAAGATTTAATATAATAATAGATTTATTGAATTAAGTTAATAATATAATTGATTGATATTTTATTAAAAATTTATCTTATTAAATACATAAACATAGGAATATCATTTATACTAAAAAACAAAATATTTTGATTGTTAAAGTTCATAAAACCAATCACTAAGAATGTTATTAGCGTCATTAAAATATATTTGTGCTCGTTTCATAAAGTCTTCTTTATATGTAGTAAATTTCGAAAGTTTCAAATGTATCACTTATATTACATTGGATAATTTATTAATGATATAAAATGATATTGTATTTTTTTAATGAGATTTATTAGACTTTTTTTTTTTGTTAAAAAGTAACTAATAACAACAATAATTTACCCATGTTTTTTAATTTAAGACTAATAAAATAATTTAATTCTCATTCCTTTTTATGTTTAAGAAAACATTTCTTTAAATAAAATTTCTTTGTTCCAAATGAATATTTTATTTCATAATTTCTCAATTTACATTCTTAAATAAATATATATCAAGGGTTTTTCAATCACAAAGTTACATAATCAATAATCTCAAGAACATAAACACTAATTCAAAGTTTTTGCCTTAATGTTCTCAAAATAACATGTAACTAACTATAATGACACAATCATTCATGAATTTTGTTCCATTTGAACCAAAATTCCAAATAGCATCATTACATTTTCTAATACAATGAAAAACTCATGATCTTCAATACTATAATTTATGATATTTACAAGGCTATAAGGCTATGAAAAAATATATAATATGAATAATGTTATACTGAGACTATAGTGTAGAAAAAAAAATCAATCTTAGATATCTCATGACACAAATAATAATTATTTTCACAAACCACCTTAAAGTAACCACATCTCAAGTAGTTCTTAAACGCATTTTTGTTTATAAATGAAAACAAATAAAAAGTACCATATAATAAAGAAATATCACTTTCAAATTATTCATATAAAAAAAATATTGACATACCCCACGACAAAAATAATAACATGTTAATTATAAGTACGTGATAGACATGACAAACTATAAGAGAAACTTGGAAGTAAGTTATGTAAAAATATTAACCCGAGTATAAGTATTGTTTCATTTTATTTATGAAACAAATATTCTAAAAATCTATTAATTAATTATCCTTAAAAAAGAGAGTAACCTTTTTATCTCTAGTGTTTCAGATTAAATCGTTCATAAATCATTAATGATACATTACTACAGTTTATGTGTTAAGTTTTAAAAGCTTTTAGGTAGTTAGTGTTATTCAATCTCGTGTAATTTCAACGTTTTTGGCTGTTAAAGTCAAACACTTGTTTCTAAATGAAAGAGTAATGATATAATAATATAGTATTGGTACCTTAATATGAAGAACAAAATCGTTCCTTTATTTCATACAATTCATAATATATTAGTAACTTTAACGAGAGTCCACTTGTAAAAAGTCAATTTTGGAGAATTCTTGTTCTTCTTGAATATATTAGAAAAAGAAACAGTGGAAGACGGTGGAGAGAATAATTCTCATTATAATAATAATAATAATAATAATAATTCATACTCTGGAATTAACATTTGCTTTTGGGTGCAGTTTTCCTATTTATAAATGTCTTTTAAGAATATAAATTATAGAAGAAAGAAAAATAGTGTACTGAAAAAAGCAGAACTGAAAACGTGGCTAGAGTTGTAGGTTAGTGGAAACAGATGGGAATGATTTGAATTGGAATATCGATACAAAAATAAGACTCTTCACATGTTAAAATTGTTAGGTAAATGATGGTTTTGAAATTTGCTAACTAACCACCTAATCCAATTATTTAGTCTCTCTTTCTTTACACGGGCTGACCAAGGAAATATTAGAAATAGTAGTAAATAAAACCATGAATAATAAATAATGAGACTTTTATGTTCATTTAATTAAGGTAAATTAAGTTTTATATCAATTATAAATAAGATGAAATTAAAATATATAAATAATTGTAAATCCTACTTTACATATCGTTATGTGAAATTAAACTAGGTTTAAAATTATTTTTTTAATATAATATTAGAATTATGATATAGATTCTATTCTATTAAAATTTAATGTTATTGGATATATTGTTTCATTCATTATTGTCTAGTCTTGTGCTTGTGAGGTAAATAAATATATTGAAAGTCTCGTATCGACTACATAAGTTAATACAAACATAGTCTATCCTAACGAAGTTTGATATTTTTGGGTCTATTGTTCCACCTGATATCGAATCACCCATTAATATTTAGTCTTACGTTTAAGATGTGTACATCTCAATGTGAGGGAGTATGTTGGAAATTTTACCTCTACTAAAGATAAAACCAAATTAAAATACATAAGTGGGTACAAGCCTAGTATATCATAGCGAAATTTGATTTTTGTTAGATCTATTACCATTAATATTTAGTCACACTTTTAATGTGTATATAGCTCCGTGTGAGGAAGTATGGTGAAAGTCTTATATTAATTAAAGATAAGACCAATTTATAGTACATAAAGTGGATACAAAATTAGCCTATCGTAATGAAATTTAACGTTTGTTTGATCTATTGTTTCAATTGTTATCTGATTATCTATTAATATTTAGTTTTATGCTTAAGATGTATAAATCTCAATACGAAGAAATATGTTAAAAATTTAACATAAACTGAAAATAAAACTAATTAAAATATATAACTAAATACAAAGTTGACGTTTCAAATGAGTTTTATGTGATTAATTTTAGTGTAAACTTCACTGCTTTTTAACCTATTATATAACATTTTGTTTTTATTTTATTTTACATTTAGAATAACTTTCCTTGTCAATATAACTATAAGAATATTTAAAGATATTTCTACATATTTATATTTATATATTGCTTTTAGTTATATCATTATTATGAACGTGATTTTTAACTTGACATGATAATTGGAATGCCCAAGGTAGCTAGTACGTCACAATCGAAGAAATTATACACATCAAATGTTGACAAAAAAAGTATACGTCTGGACTTATCGGCCTTTTCATTTCCTTTTCAATAAAAATAGAAAGTGTGTTTAATTATGTTAAAGACAGAGTTTCACTGGAATAAACTAACAGCCTAAAAAATCATTTGTTATCTTGTTGTGTATGGTAAAATGATTACATTTATATTAATCACTACTTTAAAGTCATTCTCGATATTTTGAATTTTAATACTTGTTTAATATTAATTTCATTTTTTTCATATTTAACGTATTAATTAATTTGGAAATCACGTTTTTTAACTTAATTAATTTCAATTAAGTTTGGCTAAAAGAAAATAAGTAAATATTTCTATGGAGAAGAGAACATTTACAACTTTTTAATGTTATGGTCGGTGGTTAAAAATATATTAATTCAACGGTGGCACGTAAGTGAATAAATTTGTCATTTTAAATATCTTTTTATACTGACAAGACTTAAACACAATTTCATAGTTATTTTTAGTGTCACTTTTTACTTAAAATTTTAACTTTACCCTATATTGATAGTAAATGTAATCATTAGGAGTAAATTACGAAAGTAAAAATAATGTTTTTAATTAAAAAATAATCTAAAAATACATATTTATTAACTAAATACAGTGGAGACAAACATACTTGTAGTCTTTATTTATAACTTTTTGCTTAAAAATATTTTTTAATCGTTCTGATGGACATTGTTCCTTTTTTTTTTAACTAGATTTGTTTATTGCTTAGTTTTCTTATTTTTGTAAAATATTATTTTTAATTTTTCACGTTAGAGTATTTAATGAAATTCACAATGTGATAAATAAAGTTTACTTAGCACTTTGTTAAATGGACTTAATTGAGAATGCGTGATTCTTTAAATCTTTGAACATATTTTTAGTTCTCTACAATATATTGTGATCTGAATAAATTGAGGCGTTGTTTTTATAAATTGAAGTTTTAGAGATCTCCTCTATTTGAGTTAAAGAAAAAACTTTTAAGTGTTAAAGATGCACTTTCTTACAAACAATGTAAGGGTAACTAACTTAATTTATAAAAGTATGTGATGTTTATATAACAAGTTATTTAAAGAAGAATTAACACAGTTTTAAAAGAATATATATATATATATATATATATATATATATATATATATATATATATATATATATATATATTTATTGAGTCTACTGAGAAGGAAGTTTACTAGAAAGATACATCAATAAGATATGAGTTTAATCATATAAAGAATTAACACTATTTTACTTTTATATAATGTTTTTCTTTCTCATTTTTATTCAATGTAAGATTTAGATTCACACTTTAATTTTTAACAATATATTATTATTAGGATCTTAAATATAAATTTGTGAATTATTCTAAAAAAATTAAAATCTTTTAGAACGGTGTGAGAGTAATTATTTATAATCAACATATAAATTTATATTTCTATTAGAATTATACTTGAGAAGTATAATAACAATATAATAAATAATAATTTGAATAAATAACAATTAATTTATCAAATTATTTCTATTTAATTATAATATGTAGATATAATTTAAATAAATTTATTCTATGCTTAAAAATTCTATTGCACTTTTTAATATCTTTATTGAAACATAAGAATAACAATGTATTATGTATATAATAAAATATTGTGTGTTTGTATTTATAAGAATAAAAAATGTGAATATTGATATGGAGAGATGAGACATTTGCTTAATCAAGGGGACTTCTGGTTTGTCTTCACACCAGTTGCTTAATTAACGGGAGATTAAGACGCCACTTGTAGTATTGAAAATAAGTGAAATGAAAAGAAAGAGATTGATTAAAGGAGGCAAATGAGGTTATTAAGTGACCCGAAAACGATGCATTATAATTAGTTAGTTATCGCTTTAAATTAGCGTAACCCATTCATTAAGACGTTCCACCATATTACTATAGCGCTCTATGCATTCAATCTCTTTCTCTTATCATTACACCATACAAAACACTCATTGCTTCTATTAACAAACCATAATAATTATTATGCATCTGTAACCGTCAACATAACAACCTGGCACTTTTCAACCTTTTTTATACAAAAAATTATCTGTTTTCTGAGGATTATTTTTAAAATTTAATCATATTATTATATTAATATATGCATAATATAAATTTTTAGATTTTTTAATCAATAATAGGTACTCAGACACACCTCAATGATATCCTCACACACCCACGAGGAGTGTTTTTACTCTCATCTCACGCTTCAATTATGACCATTTTATTAATGACTAATCAAAATGCTTAACACTCACCCAATATAATAGTTTTGCTACCTAATAATTATATTTGTTATCTAATAATTCTATTATAAATGCTTAAACACTCGCTAAATATAATACATATTAAAATGTTTTGCATATTATTGAAGAAACCAGCTGAAAGAGGAATGATGATAATAGGAAAAGTTGATACTCAGTTTTATTTTAGGATTCTTATATCTTACATGATGATTAGTTTATAATTTTAGATGAAAGGAGTTACATAATTAAAAAGGCAATTGTTTACTTCCTGCACTCCATTATTTTCTTCCTTTACCCCATTATTTCTGGAATTTATTTTCCAGAACACAATAATCGATTTCGAATTTATTTTTCTTAAAGTCAAACATCTCCCTTTTCTTAAAGTATTTTTCAGAGGCAGTTTTGATGGAGTTGGAAAAGAAATTTGATGAGGTGAGGAAGCAATGGAAAAATGTTTTTTTAACAATATTTTTTAATAATTTTTTTACGTGATAACTTGTGATTGGTTCATTTCAAATATACTAATACATAATTTGTTGATAAAAGGTAGTTATCCGAAGCAATTGCCACTTTTTCTCACAAAATACCAATGTGACTTTTTTTTTAGTTGGGTCACTGATTAAGGCCTGTTTTGAGAATAAAAAAATATATGGCATTTGGGCCTTGGCCCATATGGTTAGCATGTTATATTTTTATTTCACTCTTTAAATATAAATTAATTTATTTTCTAAATTAAAACAACTATTTTATTATTTTAGCTTTCTGAATCGTTATCTATTTAATTATTTTTTTAATTATATTAATTATCTACAGTAAGAGTGACATATTAGAATAATAATAACTTGAGATTTCAACCAACTTATTTTTTCATTCGCATCTTAAAAGTATAATAACGGTTATAAACATTATTTTGAATAAAGTAAAAGTTAATTCAATTATACGAAGACTGTTGAATGATATATTATTTAAAATATCTTATTTATTATTTTCATCCCTGTATATAGTTGATATATTTTCTAGCTCTTTTTGTAAAATGATTTATTAGGGTGTTTTGTGTGTTATCTTCTACTTGTTAGAGAGAGAAAAATTGCTAATCATTAATTATTTTAGTGTAGGTATTCTTTTAGTTAATCATAGAAAGGTAAATCAGTGATATAAAATTATAAATACTCGGTGGTGACTTTTTTGTCCAACGTTTTTAATAAATTTTCATTGAGATTTTTTATTGATGCTATGATGATTAAGTAGGCTATACTGTATTTATTTAAAGTAAGGTATCCTGGTATTGTTTGTGAAGTTTATTCCCTAATATTATTCTCTGTTTTTTTTTCTTCTTTCGATAAAGCAATGTTTATCTATTTAAGTTACAAATTTAATGCTTCAAATAACTTTTTTTAGCTATTATTTGAATAGAAAGATTATTGAAAATTCAATCCAATTCATCTATTAACAAATTTTATTAATGTATACTTAATCTATTTATAAAAATATCTTTCTATAAAAAAACTATTTCTATATTATAAAAGTTAGATTTTCTATATTTTTATCAAATTAATTTTGCTAGCCCAATGACAGTATTGAGAACAAATCTAAATAAATCTGTCCAATAAAATCAAATACGTTTAGTGATTCTTTGGATTTTATAGAATAATTTTATTTGTATTTCTCTAATAATTCAAATATCTATAAGATTTTGTTTAGTGTTGAATAAAGCCATCTAACACTCTTAGTTTTTTAAGATTTTGAAATTTTACTCAACAGATGACTATCTTTTTCTGAGAGTATCCATATTAAAAAAAAAACTCAAAAGATATATAAAAGTCCAAATTGGTTCAGACTGAGTCTTTCAAATATTTTCTCAATTTAGTCTAAATTGCTATGTTGTATCAAAGGTGTTGGCATTAATTTTGTTACTTATAACATTTATAATGAAATATTCAACTTCAATACCATTTTTGCTTTTATATGTTTCCTATGAAATTACAATAATTATAATTTTATTTGTTTAAATTAATTTTTCACATAAATAACTTTTTGTTTTCTAAAATATATATTTATTGCTGTAAATAAATAAAAAATTAAAATTTATTTTTTTACAATAATTCATTCAAAATATATCTTAATTTAAATTTATTGTCACGGAAAATTAAACGTATGAAATTGGAAGTAATTTATTATTTTAAAAAGTTTATGTATTTATAGTGTACAACATATATAGAAGGAGTTGAATATTAATTTAGACTTTATAGTACATGCATGAAAAACTTAAAAATTGATCTAAATTAATAAATAAAAATAAATTTAGTAAAAATATATATATAAATTAGGATTGCTATATATATATATATATATATATATATATATATATATATATATATATATATATATATATATATGTTTAGAATATATATTTAAAAATACAAATTACATTTTAAATTTGTATAATTTAAAATATTTTTTTAAATATGTTATGAACGGTTTATTTGAGAGCATATATATTTTGGATTGTAGATATATTTTTAATCTATTATATTTTAAATTATTTCAATTTAAATAACTAAATAAAAATCCACTCAAAATTAGTTTACATATTTCTTTTAAAAATAAGGATATTTTAATAATATTTTAATATTATCTATTGTTATTGATTTATGTTGATATTTATAGTTAATATTATTGATTGTAAAATAATTTTAAATTAATATATAAATAATATTAAAATGTGATAAAAGAATATTGTTAAAGTATGATTATTTTTTTTAAGATAGAAACTAATATAATATAACCTTAAACCCATGTCGGTTATCACCTCACGTTGCATCATTATATCCTGTGTTACCCTCACATCGTCTGCCACGTGTACCACGTTCTGTAACACCAATTAAACAATAGAAAAAGCATACGATCACATATCCCACGCTTTTATATTTTTCTAGTTTTGGTACCCGAAAAAGGTTAAAAAAGATTTTTATTTGAATACGTCTTCCTTGACCTTCCAAATCCCCAACCCAGTCCCACGCGCCATACAAAGATATAAAGAATACCGCGTCCATTTGAACAAATCTTACCGAACAAAAATACGTGGCTCCAACGGTCACGCGTGAGAGTGAGAGTGTTTCTATAATAACTTCGAAGCACCCCTCTTCTACTTTTCCACTTCTAACCCTAAGCCGCCTCCGCTCACATAAAAGCCTTTTACCCTAACATCTCTTCACTCGTTGAATTTTCAACTACTCTCTTCTTCTTCTTCTTCTTAAATCTTCTCCAATCATATTCTTATCTTCTCTCCAGACCATTCGTTTTCTTCTGCACTTCTCTTGCTTTGCTTCAATTTTTCTCCCAGATGGACGTTGCAGTACTTCATCCGCAGGATTTTCTCGCAAACAAACCACCCAACCATTACCAAACCATACCCCCAAACTTTCCCAACATGAAACTCTCCAACCCTAACCCTAAGTTCCAGCGGAGTTCCCGAAGCCGCAAGAAGCGGGCCGATCCAGTCCCACAAGACGCCCGCGGCCCGGCCCAACACGCCAAGCCTCAGAAACACCACCCGCAGCAGCTTGTCATGGGCCAGGTCAAAATCCTGAAACGAGGCGAGCTACTTGCTCAAAAGACGCCGGATCTACAACCGCCGTCGGAATCCGTCCAGAACGAGGTAACCACCCAGACGAAGACCGTGGATATAAGTTCGACTTCACCTTCAACGGAGAAAGTAGAGGGCCTGTATGCGGGGTATTCGTTGCTGGTGACGTCACCGCCTCCAAACTCCGTTCCGTTACCGATTTTTATAACTAAGAAGTTAGCGGCCAAGAATTGCGCCACGAGTGACTTACGGAAAATGTTACGACTTGATTTTCCTTAACCGGCTATGAATGGACGAAAATTTGGATGGAGGTTGTTGATGATTGGAGTGATATAGTGCTCGATCTACTCTTATTTTTTCAGCGGGTGGTTCGAGTGCGAAGAATCTCTGATTGTGTAGCACTTTCTTCAGGTTGCCGTTCATACATGTTTATAGTGTCATTTGGTTTAACCTTGTTTCTCTTAGGATCCTTGGTTTGTTATCCTGATTCGTAGGTATTTTGATTTGGGGATAGGCTTCTGTGTATCTGTGTAATGCTTTGTAAGTATTTAGGGTATAGAAGCGTCCCTAGTTTACTTTTTTTTCTTCAGTTTTTGTAATTTTATGTTTATGTTGGTGTCGTGTTTAGTTTCCTCACAAGGTCTGATATGAGGTAATTTTATGTTCATTTTTAATCTTTGAGAATAGAAAATAGTACAAGGTTTAATTCCAATTCTAAATTCCAGTTTAAAGAATACGTAGTGAACTCTTTTTTAATTTTGAGAAATTGTTGTTTTTATGAGGATATTTGCTAAACAATATATTAGTAAGAGCACAAGAAATCACGAATATTTATATATGGATTTGAGACTATCAATACTTATTTATAAATTTCGTCATTCATTAATAAAATTTATCAATAACTATTTTACTAACTAATTTTTGATCGTTAATAATTCCTTGATAAACTTGAATTACTTTTAAATTTTTGTTATTATTGAATGATGATTTTTCTTAGCGGATCAAACATAATTTTTTCTTTATACAATTAAAAACACTAGATGCATCTAACCCACCTTATTATTGTAATTCGTTGTCGCGTATGTTTCCTGATATTTAGAATGCTAAGCATCAATGATTAAAATGACGTCTACAGTATAGGAACTTTTAAATGATACTACTTTTAATTGAAATATTATAAAAAGAATTTGTTGTATTGAATATTTAAAAAATATATATTTTTTACTTAAGTATTCTAGTGATTTTTTTTTACTTTTAATTTATTCATCAACTTAGTTATTTTTATTTTTTTAATTTTAATCCAATTTTGGAGTTAAAAAACACTTGAAGATAAAAATGAATAAGTTGATAGATGATTTAGACAGAAAAATGAGAAATATAATTATACTATTTCATTAAAAATGAAATAAAACAATAAAATACCTATATTAAAACAAAAAATAATTTAAATATTTGATAGGATAATTTTTTAATAATAATTTAATTAAAAATACCTAAATTTCTAAAATATTTAAGAATTAAAAAGTATTTGTAATATCACGTATCATTATATATTACTACAAAATTCACCCTTCCAATGCTCAAATTAATTAATAATATGTTTAATATAATTTTGAAATAATTGATATATATTTAACATAAAAAAGAAAATACATTTCAAATTATTTTTCTTAGAATTGTCAAAATGAGTCACAACCCGCAGGCCAACCCGGTCCATCACAGGTTTGAGCCGTATTGGGTTTGAAAAAATTGTATTTCTTTTATGCGGATCAGATTTCAACCTGACTCATGCAGGTTGAACCCGTGAAATTATTTTTGTTTTTGCTTAAAAAAATTATTTAAGTTTCTTATTTTCAAAATTAATTAAACCTATGTTGAGAGTGAAATTTCTTTATATTTGAATGATAGAAAGTTTATAATATTTTTACTTAAAAAAAATTGTAATTAAATGAGTCAATGAATCAACTCGTTTATCCATGATGGATTGGGTCAAATTTAAATTTCTCTAACTCGTTAATAAATAAATCAGATTCAATTAACTCACTAAATGACCATCTGATGAACCATTTTCACGGCTCTAATTTTCTATCATTTTATGGAGTGTTATAAACATGTGTCTTTACAGTAAAATACTGTGTATTTGTCTTTTATGCGGAATTGAAAGCCCCAAATTTTTTTTCTCTACCGTTTGCAATTTCTCCACATCGATTTTTCCTCAATCTTTTTCCACTTCCTCTTTCTAATTCACCCATTTTAAAAAAAACTTACCCCTGATTCCTCCCAGAAAACCCTAGTTAGCTTCCATGGCGTCCAAGAAGAAGCACTCAGAGGGCATCGCGTTGTTGTCCATGTACAACGACGAGGAAGACGATGAAATGGAGGTCGATGAAGAAGATGCAAGAATAGATAGGGAAGAAGATGCCGCGGCAGATGCGAGATTTGCAGCGGAGGAAGATTCCGCCAATAGAACAGCGGTCCATGATTCAGGTAAGGAGGGCGCTGATGAGGGGGCTTCAACGCCGCAGAATAACAATTTTGTTTCTCCACCGCCGGAGGAACCCAGGATTAGTCGGAAAGGAGCGCTTACGATAGTTGATTATGGGCATGACGAAGTTGCGATGTCACCTGAGGTGACTCTCTGTTTAATTATTTGAACAGTGTTCACTCTCTTAAACTAGATAGTTTGGATTGTAAATGTGGTTGTTTGCTGGTTCTGATTGCAGGAGGGGGAGATATATGGTAGCGGTCGAGTCATGTTTGGGGACCAGCTTCATGTCACCAATGGTGAGTTTATTTTATTTATTGAAAATTAAGTTATTATTATACTAGCTAACTGATTAGCAAGGTTCAATTTGCTTATCATCCTATTTTTCAGCTTCCCAAACATGATTTTGCTAATGCTAATAATAAATGTTCAAAAGGCATCAATTGAGTAGTCTTTTTCAGTGTCCAGTAATATTTCCTTGCTTTGTAGTTTTGTCATGCTGCTTATTCCAAATGAAATTTTGGACTTTTACAAATTCACCCGTAGATTTTTCTTTCAAGAGAGCTGAGTATTGGCACCATGTTAAAGTTGCCCTTTGTGACCTGTTGATGTTAGGGTTATATAACAATTTTTTCTTGGTTTGAAATATTCCGTATACCTTGGTCCTTCCTTACTTGGTTTTTTTGTGAATGAGGTTGATAAAAAAGAATGCTTTGATGATTTTGTTTCACGATTTGTTTTTCTTTCAAAGGACCGTGTAAATATATTAAGAATAATAGCATGCTTATATTCAATTTTCTGAAGATGCTATTACCTTTTTTTTATTCAATTACAATACTATTGTTGTAGATGCATTTCTTTTGCATCCTAGTACCTAATGGATCATGTTATTGCAGGGGATTTACTGGAGAGAACACCATTAGGAACAGTCCAAGCTTTGACACCTAGCAATCAAGCTAACACGCCTCAATTATCCGAACCATTGAAATCTGATACCTTGAACAATGATGATGTCATCAAATCTGATGATGCAGAATTGGGTGAAGATGATCAAAGATATGTAGATCCATTGGATAAATTTCTTCCTCCCCCACCAAAAACTAAATGGTCAGAGGACCTACAAGTAAGTTCTGTTAAAATGGTTTAATTATTATCAGATTGTTGAATCATTTTTATGTATGATAAAGTAGCATGTATTAGCTTACTGCTTTTACTTTGGTCCTATCCTCTGTTCTTTTGTGGGGGCATCACAGTTAGTAGAGTCACAAGAATAATAAGATTCTTATCCAATTTTATACAGTTTCTAAAGCCATGAATTTAGATTGCATTTATTAATACGCTGAATTGCACTCAGAATCACGTTAACTGCTTGCAAGAATAGTGAGTATAGGGTTAAGTATATGATTTATGCATGTATGGATTAAGTAAGCCAACCTGGCTCACACGGCTGAGTTACAAATGGATTAGTTCAATCTGATTCACTTTTTGTTAAGCCAAAATTTTTTCAACCAGGCTCAACCCACTACAGTTGGTAGATTAGGAGGTGTTGACTCACTAAGTTTCAAAAACAAAAAAATTATGTACAGTTCAAACAATTTTGAATAGGATATGATCATATCTAACATTTCGTAGCTGCTACAAACCTAATTGAATTGTCAAATACATAAATACGTAGCAAATAAAAGTCTTTAAATAATTAAGCATCCAAATCCTCCAAATAATGTTTATCCAAAATAAAAGACTTGAAAACCAAAGTGTCAACCTCAGTAATTGAAATCAGTGAACAACTAAAAGAAAGAATCTAATCATCTAACCACCAAAGTGTGAAGGTGTACTTTGTTGTTTTTATCCATGGACAACATTAGAATCATGAATTGTGAAATATAGAACAATTTCTTATTTTTGAACATTGTCATTGTCTTCATCTAGGACGAAAACAAAAATATTATCAAAGAATATATTTTAGAAATATTATACGAAGAAAGCATTGAAAAGTAGTATAGATTACTGACTCTTACTTTTATTTTATGACAGAGAAAAATAAATAAATTCCTGGAGTACAAGAAGGCTGGAAAAAGTTTTAATGCAGAAGTTCGTAACAGGAAGGACTATCGAAACCCTGACTTCTTACTGCATGCAGTGAGGTACCAGGATATTGATCAAATTGGGTCTTGCTTCAGTAAAGATGTATTTGATCCTCATGGATATGATTCAAGTGACTTCTATGATGAAATAGGTATATAACTGCTGCTTCTATGATTCAAGTATACTTTGCACCTTTATTATCCATTCTTCCAGTGTCTCTGTATAGTTTAGATTTATCTACATTTTTTTTTTCTCTGAGAAGCAGGTGATTGTTGGCTTTTTATTTCTGTAAACTGATGGTTTAATTTCAAGTAAATTGCAGACCTCCCACGTATTTTTTGATTTCAATGTTAAATATTTTTTTGGTTAAATTAACTGAAGAATGTGTTGTGTCGTACATATTTTTTGGATTTCAATTTTAGAATTTTCTTTAATTTTTCAACCGTAGAAAGTGTTTTCTCTGTTTCATAGATACGTCAATGTTTAGGCTGACTTTCAGGAGTAACTTATTAAAGCTTGTTTTGGTTGGAGTAATTATGTCATTCTTGGTGGTGAAATATATTTGACCAAACCAAGTATTGTGAATAACTGTTAAGAGAAATCGTGATTTCTTTTGCTACGTTACTTTAAAGATACCTCTGATTTTTGGGATTTTTCCTGCACCCTTTTGTAGTCAAATTTTGTTGGTCTTTATCAAGTGAACAAAATACTTGTCTAGTTTGAGCTACTATTTTTGGTATGTTAAGGTTTTGTATCATTCATGGCATGCATTTGTAATTAGTTGTTTTGTAATACTTGTTATGCTACAGATTACTTCATTTATTGATGCTGTAGCTGTTATTGCGTTTTTCCATTGACTACTCCTTTTTGCTCATGTCATGTCTCTTAACTATAACAAAGCAGAAGCTGATATGAGGCGTGAAAGTGAGAGGAAAGAGCAAGAGAAGAAGAAAGCACAGAAAGTTGAATTTATTGCAGGGGGCACGCAGCCAGGAATTGTAGCTGGCGCTCCTAGGATTAGCATGCCTGTTGCAGGTTCAGAAACCTCTTAATTTATTTATGCAGTGTTGTGAAGTTCTTCCTTAGAAGTCATTTTCACATCTTTATTCTTACAGTCTTTTTTATTGACTTGTTTTTTGCCATAGGTGCTTCTGCTGTGACTGCAAGTGGTTTGCCTTTGGTGCCTCCTGCAGCTGATTCTCGGGATGGTAGACAGAATAAAAAGTCAAAATGGGATAAGGTATTTTGTCTAAACACACGCAATACTTCTGATATACTCTCCTTTGTGCTTATGAAATTTCTGTGACAGGTGGATGGTGATAGAAAAAATCCTCTGCCCTCTGCGGGGCAGGATTCTGTATCTACTATTGGGGCTCATGCAGCACTTTTATCTGCTGCTAATGCGGGTGGTGGATACATGCAATTTGCGTAAGTTGTTTAACTAACAACCGTGAACTTTCATATACATTGTAGTTCTATCTTGATTCTGGTTATGCTTTCAATTTCTAAGGTTTAATTTTTGGTTTGAGAGGTTTTATTGTGCAGACGCTTTTGTGGTGTTATTGTTGTATTTGATGCAATAAATGATATTTTGTTGATCAGGCAACAAAAACGGCGGGAGGCAGAGGAGAAAAGATCTAGTGAACGGAGATTGGAAAGAAGATCGTGAGCCATTCATAGTGGCCTGTTGTAGCGAACATCACATATAAGTAAAGCCGTCGTTGCTGAGATTTTTCTGAAACATTTTTGTATTTTAATTAACTTTGGCAATGATAGTTGGCACCTACTGTATATTCTCAAACTTGAAAAGAAAGTTCTTATTCTAACTGAGCATTTAGCTGGAATAATTCTTCCAATTCCGGTACTTATCCCATGATCTCGTTGATTGATGGATTGGGGGTTCGTTATTAATGACTAATTATTTGGTTAGTGCTTACATATTTTATTAGTCTATTAACTTGGTTAGTCATTATTCCCTGCACTACCTTATAGTAGCAGTGTGGATTCTTGTGTGAATATCCAGTATTGGACCTGCATATCTTGTACCTGAGGAAAGTTACCCACCCAGATGTACTTCCTCCACTGAATACATTTTTTTCTGGAAAAAAAGAATGAAATTTCTATTTATATATATATATATATATATATATATATATATATAGTTTTCTTTTTTGCATACCCAAGCTGCATAGATAAAGGGCGTTTAATACGTTCTAATAGTTTGTTTTAATTTTCATTCCAACATCAGTATAGTTTGGATTATTAAACGCTTATTACAAACATTTGAAATATTTGAGAATAAATAGCGCTTGCGCTAGGACTCAATGTTAAAATGCAACATATTATATAACTTAGTTATTTTCCATTATATAAAATTAACTAACAAGTTATATTGTATAAGCAGTGTTGACAAGCACGAACAGCCCAACACATTCTTTCTTATCAGTTACAATTTATTGACCTCTAAGAAAAATGTTAAGACCATATTTTGAGGTACCAATTTGAATACTCTTGGTATTAGTTAACATTTATGTTAAATAAGATGGGATGTTCACAATTTAAAGATTTTTAATAGATTTCAACTAAATATGTTTGAATTAATATATGTAGTGCTACTAATATATTTTGTTGTGCTTTCACGGAACAAAACTAGAATGAATAGAAAAATGTAATTAATGTCATCGGGTCTTGTTCTATTCAATAAAAAAATATTGATAATAGTTGTTGGACAGAATCAGTGGTTACAGTAATTAAGCAGGAATTTATGGCAAAAATTAGGAAAAGGCATTTTTACAAAAAACGAGGTTTAGCATAGGAAGACAAAAGGGAATGGTCCCAGTTTGGTATGTATCAGGATACAATTCAGTGGGATTGTGGAAAATTGTTTTGTTCGTAGTGACGGTCAGTTCAAAAAGCAGTCTGTTTCTGCTTTCCAGCTATTTCTTTTCTACAATAGTCGGCTTCTTTGTTTTATTAATTTACTAAATATCATAGTTATATGCAGATGATCTGAAATAATTTTATATTGGAATCTAATTATAATCTGTTAGATATAGTAAAGTTATGAATTTTTACGATAATTATTTTAATATATATTTATTTTACAATAAATATAATTATTTACTTTTTTAAATTTATATTTATAAATTTCGAAATAGATTTATAATTAAAATAATAATCATATTCTCTTTATCAACTTGATTATGGATAATGTTTAAGATTTTTAAGAGTTTGTAACTTGATTGTTATAACATTAATCTTAGATAATTTGGTTCGTAACTTGTGAGACGATCATATAATACACATAATAAAATATATTTTTTAATAAAAATTTAATTAAAAATACTGATATTTATGTTAATTGAATATTTTTTATTTTTTATAATAAGTAAATACTCATGCAAAATAATAATTATACCAATGGTGAATTAAAAAAATATTCAAATTTTTAAAGTTATAATAAACCAACTTTTAATAGAAAGTTAATTAAAATAGCTAAATTTATTAACTTTAATTAAGCTAAATATTTATATCATTTACACAAGCTACCATTAGATAATCTCATGTAGGACACAGGGAACATGTTTAGATTTTTTTGCTGTGCTTTTGTGGGGGAACTCAAAGTCAAAAAACCATCTTTTACCTTTATCCTATTTATATGTTATTGCAAGACCAAACACAAGAGAACATTACATCGTGAATGCAAGATCCTCCATCAACATCTAATGTTCTTCATGTTCGATCTCTAATCACATTTTCTGACAATCTTGTGCTTCCTTTCAATTTGCCTATCAAGTTTTGCCTATGAAGTTTAAACCACTTTCTTCAGTTTCCTCAAAATCATCATTCCCTTGCTTTTCTTTCCATTCCATGAGAAAAAGAGAAAGTAACATAAAAAGGAAAAGAGAAAGACCCTTGCAAGTACTCTCATATATATAGTTTTCTTTCTCATTCCACCAAGGCTCCTCTTTTTATGACTAACTAATCATTTTGCTTCTTAATTCCATATGCTTAGGAATTCTGCCCTAAGACGTAACTTTGTAACATTATTTTGCTTCTTTTCTTCACTTTTTTTCTACATAAAGATAACTTACTACAACTTTTTCAGACCCCTTTCATCATGTGGGATGGGAATGCATTGTGTAATGTCTCTCACTCCATTCTTTCAATTAAACGAAAAATAACACTTTGAATATTCTATAAAAGAAGTTTTATCAAAAGATTTTTTTTTTTGGTTCCTTGACCTTTCTTAGAGTGTATGAGATAAGGTTATATTTATTGACTTTTTTTTAGCAATTCTTCCTTCTCTTTCTTATTTTTTAATAGCATTTTTTACAGACTTCCATTATGTTGTTTACATAGATAATATGATTCATTACATTCTCTCAAAAATTCCTCCCCTTCCTTTCTATCTAAATGAAAAAAAAAATCATCAAAAATTAAATTTTGACTAGTTTTTGTGCTAATTTTTTCTTAATCATAAATCATAGTTAAGTAATCATTGATTAAATCTTTCAAATTCTAGTCTATATTCAGTTTGAAACCAATGAAATGGATCGAATTTATAAAATAAATCAATTTTAATTACATAACCTATGTTTTTATATTTTCTGTCCAATTTATATTTTTATATTTTTTGTTTAATTTAAGTTGAACTAATTTTTTTTTTGCCAATTAGACTAAAATTGATGTGAAATAATAGATTTGACATGAGATTAACCATACCTTGATGTGCTCTTGATCCAATATATTGATCAAACACTTGTCTAACTTAACTTAGTCTTATCAGATTCAATCCTTCTCAATCCTTTATGAGTCTGGTTAGATTTGAATTTAGTCATACTCAACTCAATTTGAGTTTGACCCGACCTTATCTTCATTAAATTTCACTTGACTTGGACTTAGAGTTTTATTGTCTCGACTTAACTAAAGTTTAGGTTGCTTTGTCTCGACATGAGCTTAGACATAATTGACTCAACTTAGGTTTTGGTCGACTTGCCTCTACATGGACTTTGACATACTTGACTTAACTCAAATCGAAGCTAACTCAATTCAACCTATGTATGACTCTCTTGTCTTTACTTATAACATATTAATTCGCCTCAACCTAGACTCAAATAAACTTAATTTGATCTGAGTTAAAATTGTCTCAACTTCACTTGAATTCGAATTGTCTCAACTTCACTTGAATTTAAATTAACTTAATTCGACTTCATTAATCTTAAACACGAGCTAAACATAATCTGGAATAAGATTAAGCTAATTCCATCAAAACTCAAGATAAATCTCATAAAGTTGGACCATCTAGTCTTATTTTACATAAAAGAATTTAGTGTTACAATGATAAAAAATTATAATATTTATTATTTTTTTCTTGTACATTGTCAATATTAAATTATATATATCTATATACATTCCAAAAGTTTGATGTAATTTCATTATTTAAAAATATTTAAAACATTAAATCCTAGGGTTGAAAAAAATAAAATAATTAATAACCTGTTGTAAATCGGTTACATGGGGATATCTTCCATAAAAGATTGCAAGGCAAAAACAGAAATTGACGAAGACAAATGAAGTTCTTTGCTAACGGAGAGCGTGTTCAGCAAATGAGTTTAGCCAATTAGTTAGAATCCCCAGTAACATGCATAAAACGTATTTTTAACTTGTAATAACATGATTTAAGGGTAGTTTTAATTTCGTTTAAGAAAACTTATATAACACTGAAATAAGTTTCTTTAATAGTTAAATTGATGTTACATAAATTTTTAATATGTCAAAATAATAACAATATTTTTAAAGTGACTTTTTATATTAAACTATGTACTAGCAAATAAACAAAATTAATATTACAGTTAATAAACTATAGATAGCAGGTAATATAAAATAACACAATATAGGTTTAACAAGATATGAAATCTATGTTTGTAATATGTTTCGATAATTGTTCCTAACTCATTCTCTTTTATTACAGTTCATTTCTTTGTTCCCACAAATGGGTTAGATGATGTTTTGAGAAGAAAAAGTTAAAAATATTTCTTATATAAATTTGAATTAAAATATCACGATTTATTATTTTATAAGTAAATTTTTAAATATCAATTTATAATATGTACCGTATAGAGTATGGGTCAAACGGTTATCATCCAAGATCGATCGGTTCAGACGCTACGTCAATTAGGTTCAACCAACTTAAATGATGTTGGATTATAATTGGATCAGCGTTTAAATTATTATTGGGCCAAAAGTCCAGCAGATGGTTAAAATAACCAAAGATATCTTATTAGAGATAGGGTCTTGCTCCCTCCACCACCACCCCTTCTCCCTCCACCTCCACAAGTTTTTGCAAAATAATTTTAATTACAAAAATAACCTTTTTTACTTTTAACTTTATTTATTTACTTTAAACTCAAATCCTACCCATTTTCACTTTTCACTCAGTCACACCTTCCAACTCTCCTCTCTTTTTAGATTTTCACCCCCACCCTCAACTCCACAATATCCGTTTTCTCTCATCTCCCATCTCTAATTTGAGAAAAACAGCATTATTATCTTCCTTGTTGGGTTCCTTTTGCGACAGCAATAATGAGTGTTTGGAATCTAGGAAAGGTAACAGCGAAAATATAGTATATGAAGGAAAGCCATGCAGAAAATATTGGCACTCATTTCTGTGAGGTCTTTGCCTCTTTCCTCCAACCATGCAGAAAATTAGTATTGGTCTTCTATTAGTCGTTTGTTAGGTTATTTTTCATTGCAAGCTTCATCGATGTATGTAACATGATTTTGTTAGGTTGAGAATGACAAGAAGTAAACACACAAGTTATAGTTTTCATAAAATTTCTAACTCAATTGTTTTGATATAGAGTTCTTTTAGTTTGTGTGTGCCCAAGTTTTTACTAAGGGTTTAATTACATTTGACAGGTTGGGGGCATTGACAGCGAACGTTTTGAACTTTCACAACAGTTCTTGCAGAGCGTTTTGAAGTCACCATTTCCATTTAATATTGGAAAGCAGGTTGTTAAATTTTCTGCAAGGATGGAGGAAAGAGGTAAAGACCTCACAAAAGTGGGTGCCAATATTTCTGAAGATTTAGCAGGGCACAGTGTTGAATTTGAACTTTGTGCTGTTTTATTTCCAATACCGGGATAACATTGTTGATTGCGATTAACTATCTCAGACAAGAACAAGGAATTTTACGTTAACTTTATCCCCGGAAATGATTTTTGTTTGGACTGAGGAACAAATTTTTATTAATATGTATAAGTTGTAGGTGAGTTGCGTGTGAAAAGAAAAAATTTTGTGTGAGATTGAGAAGAAATTGAAAGAAGAGAAATAAAAAATGGGAGATGAAAAGAAACGAATATGATGGAGTGGAGAGGGGGGTGGGAATCTGAAAAGAGAGGAGGAGAGTTGGGAGGTGGGGTTACTTTAAAGTAAATAAATAGGGTTAAAAATAAAAAAAAGTTATTTTTATAATTAAATTTTTTTTTTTGCATAAAGTTGGGGAGGTGGAGGGAGAAGGAGGGGTGGTGGAGGGAGCAATACCCTTAGAGATATTGATAAAGTTTTTGATGAATAACTAACCGAATCTTCAGGTAAGTCACTAAACTGAGCAGTGAGGAACATTCTCCCTAAACTCACTCTCGTCCTAAACCGAATGGTCACAAGTACTCGGCCATCCGGCCTCAAAGGTATTCGACCATTCCGCCTCACAAGTACTCGGTCATCCGACCTCAAAGGTATTCAGTCATTCCGCCTCAAAAGTATTCAGCCAGTCGGCTTCATAGTGCAAGATCTTGCACATAGAAATCGTGCAACCTTGGGAAAAAGGGTCCAAAGAAAATTCTCAAGTCTTTTGTTCAGCCTAAAGAAGAAGCGATGACTTAAATCACATGGAAAGCAAGCTCCTCAATACAAGGAGAACAACCTCTCTCAAACTCATAAGTCCTGTAGTTAACCTTGGCTATAGCCAAGCGTTGAACTCGTACTTGGGGGGCATATGTACCGTATAGAGTATGCGCCGAATGATTACCAGGACCGGTCCAGACGCTACGCCAACTAAGTTCAACCAACTTAAATGATGTTGGGTCATAATTGGGCCAACGTTTAAATCATTATTAGGCCAAAAGTCCAGCAGACGATTAAAATAACAAAAAATATATGATTAGAGATATTGATAAAGCTGTTGATAAATAACTAACCAAATCTTTAGGTAAGTTTGTTATTATTTATTCTATGAAGCACTTATAAATACAATGACAGGGTCAAAAGCCAAGTACGTTCAACTGAGACTTGATTACGTTCTACTCACGTCCGATCAGGACTTAAATACTAAGCTGTGATAAACAGTTCATAAAACCGCTCTCAACTTGAGCGTCAGAGTGCCTTTTGTAGGTACCTCCCCCATCAAGAGCATAACCGAAGGACATCCAGAGTCTAATCAAACAACATCCAGAGCTTAACTAAATAACATTCAGAGTCCAAACAAAGGAAACACTCGATTCCAACACCGAAAACAACAAAGTCACGTCAGATACTTACCGAAACATAATATATAAATAAATATAACCTTTATCTACTGATTTTATAAAATTAAATTTAAAGATAATTTCTTAACATCATATCATAATTATTATTAGAAGTATAATATCAGAATGATTAGAATTTCATCATGAATTTCATCGTGTATATATTTAAACTTAAGAAAATGTACTGAAACTTTCAGCGAGATAAAACTAATTTAAAATTTAGACTTAAAATTAACATTTTTATTTGCTCTATTTTACAATTACTTTTCTAGCATATAGTCACCGAGCCCTTTGATGGAAATATTCCTTTTCAATGCTAGGAAATTTGTTATATATTGATTATAAACCTAAAATCTTAACTTTTATCTTTTTATTTATAAATTCATCTCCCAATTATTTTTTATTTACATTTAATTCAGATTATATTTTTCATCACTTTTTTTTAATATTGTTTCAATGTTTTTTTTAATATTAAGTTTCAATTAGAGATAATTCACGATAAAATATTTTTAAAATAAAATATGATGATCTAAAATATAACATTTTTAATCGCCATATTTATTTTAATTATTCAGCAAATAATACGCAGTATTAATATTTCAATTGAAATTCATAGTAGAAACTAAAAAGCTTGAATTAATTACAGTAAAATTTCCTAAAATATTCTTCATTACATTTTTTTTCAGATATAAGTTCAAAAAATTTACAAAAAACCAAAAGATATTTTTAATTTAACTCATAATTTTTTTTTCTTCTACGTTATATCATAACTTAATAAGCTTCGCGTTGTTCTTCTTTTAAAGCCATGATTTTTATGATTAACAATTAAATTATTTTCTTAAATCTCTAAATATAATAACTAGTGTTTTTTCAAGAAATTATACAAAAGTTATTTCTTTTCTAATATAAAAATAGCTCATAATTGTAAAAAAAATTACACAATTATATTTTAAAGTTATAAAAGAACTAAAATATAGAATGATAAAATAATATTATAAAAACATTATTAGTTAAAATTTATTAAAAAGTAAAAATCATAAATAAATTATACTATAAACATATTATTATTTAAAATAAACAGGCCACGTTAGTTAATTTTTCTGTAGGAAAGGGACAAACAAGATTTTGATATAAAATAATTGCAAAAATTAACAGCACTTGAACCCTCACATTTACCCTTCCTTGTTTTACTTAATGTCCGTTTTTCACCTTTGCCTTAAATTTTTAATTATTATTCTGAGGATCATCATGCACTTGCAAACTCAGTTCTGCACAATCTGAGTTCCAAAAGTTAATAAGAACTGAAAGGCAACGGTAACATATCATACTTATATAAATGATAAATCAAAAGCAAATAGAAAAAATGACAAAGATTGAGGTTGTGTTGAACAGAGCAATTTCTCTTCCTCAGTTGTTTTATGTTCTGTTCTCACACCATTTTCTTACCACTGTCTATTTACTCTGTATGCTTCTCACCCACTCTCTTTCTTTCTATATCTAAAATATATATTTCTCTTTCTCTCTCTTGCTCCCATC